>NC_140301.1:60912460-63312460 GCF_964211825.1 Aythya ferina
TATCTGCTAAAAATTTATTTAGGGAGGGCTTTGGTAGATGCTAATGTTAATTCTGAAAAAGCAATACTTGAGCAGCGAGACTAGCTTATACTTACTGGAGTTAACGGATAAAACCTCCCAGTAATATCAGAAAAAGCCTGCTATCATCTCAAGCTGCAGTGCGAGGAAGTTTCAGCCCAGAGACACTGTTACCGATATATATCTCTGCCCAGATGCATATTTTTTGCTTTTCTGGTGATTTTCATTAAATCCAACAATTTCATTTTAAAATGTGCTGCTTTGGTAGAACCGCATTGATGCGCAGGGCCTTCACAGACACTAATCCACAAACAGATTTGTTTACCTTCCACCCTAGTTAAACTTGCACTGCTTTACTGATTGCATGAGATTTTGACTCTGTGGCTAAACTATTGAGAGCTGACACCTGGGCTTTGGGACTGCATCTCCTGGAATCTTCCATGCTGCTCACTTTTTTTTTTTTTTTCCAGGAGAAATTGCATGGACCTTCTCTGAGCATCAATTGCATTGTACAAACATTCTCACCCTGCTAAAAAATTACAAAAAAAAAAAAAAAAAAAAAAAAAAATTGCCTAAGTTCTTTGCTATCTTTCAATTAGTGGATTACAAGTCCTGCAAATTTCTGAAGGCTCCCCCTTTCCATACAAAACTCATGAGTGCCAATACTGTCCTTCCTGCTCTGTGTAAATGGCCACATCAGCCTGTGTTTCTGCCCATGGTTCAGGGCACCAGAGCTCCATCCAGAGCACAGACCACCATGAAACCAAAAAAAAAAAAAAAAAAAAAAAAAAAACCAACGGGGGCCTTGCAATTTAAAATGAAGACACAGCTGGCTTCCTTTCTGATTCAAGGGATTTCTGCATAGCCTGAGCACAATATTATAAGATGCTACTGAAAATAGCCTGCTGCATTTGGGTAATTTCAGGAGGGACAAAAGTCAGCAAGCTAAATTATTAGCACAACCAAATAAAGAAAAGACATTCCCTGGCTTAAGAAGAGGATAGGGGTTGGAACTAGATGGTCTTAAATGTCCCTTCCAAAATGAGTCATTCTATAATAGTCCAAGTGATGTTGAATTTTATTTTTTATGTATTTTATTTTATTTTATTTTAGTTCTATAGTAGGCTGGGACCATAATGCATATTTATTGCTAAACTACAGGGGGCTTGCTCGTCAGCACTGTGGGCTACTGCACCTATGGGGTGCAGCCACTTTGTACCCACTACCCATATCCAAGCAAAAATGGCACATTTTGCTGTGTCAGCGAGGTCTGGGTTTCGTTTTTTTTTCCCAAGGAGTTCAGTAAATGTTTTTGGACTGTCCTCACAGCAGGCCTGAAGAATACATTTGAAAGCACAAGTACTTTCAACAGGTAAGGAAAAACATCCTGCACCCACAGCACCTCCGAGAGCCAGCAGCAATGCAACCCCCGGTGCATGACAAAGCATTCGTGGGGCTCACACCTTGCAGATGCTTGGAGGCACCGTACGCAATTCAGCATTTTAAACATCCCCCCCAGCACAGGCACACTGATGCTGGGTGTTTGTAGGAGAGCTGCTGCCTCTCCTTGCTGGCGAGTCACCCCCAGAGGAGTGTGAGTAAACGTTGACACTCGTTGGGGAAAAAAAAAAGGAAAAAAAAAAAGGATCGTGCAAATGTTCTTCAAAGGCTGATGGAATAAACATGTAAATACAAGATGGGCTGATTTCCTACTGTTCATGTTTGCTCACTGTGAACATTTGGTTCACTTGGCTTTCCTCATTATTTCAGCTGGGGAAAGTCACTATATGAATTAATAGCAGATTTCCCTGCTGAAAATAAATGTTTACCAGTTATTTTTTTTTCCTTTTGGCAGAGACCAGGCTTTTTTGTCTGACTGCCTCCTTTTTGGCCTGCACATCCCTGAGGTGTGTAATTAAAGTGAGGGAATTTGCACATAGTGCTTTAGGGTCTTAATGAATAGAAAACACAGGATATTTCATTGATTTGGTGCACACGATATTGTCAGAATGTACAATTCCTTTGTAAATGGCAAAAAGAGAGCCACAATAATATATGTGCACTCAACCCTGTGTGCAAAAAAAATTAAAAAAAATAAAAAAATAAAAAAATATATTAAACAAAAATAGAAGAACGGTATCTGTTTCCAAATCCTAATATAAAATACATTCAAAAGAGCAATTCAGATTAAAACAGAATAGGCAGGAGCTTCAACATGGTTCAGAATTAACAATCAAGCTATACTTTCCCAAGATATAATTTCACTTAGAGTAGGTGTGAAAATCTTTGAAAAATTCATTATACAGAGCCACATGTGAAAATAAGATTTGTGTTCATAAAAGATTCTTCAGCTGCTCTTAAAAACATAAAAAGTATGTTAAATAGCATGTGTATATAATGTATAAACAGCATGCAATGTGTGCAGGGAGTAGGTATCTGTGGTATGTCTCACCTGTTCTGTGGATCGTGTATTGAAATAATGCCCTGTGAGTTGGGACAGGAGGCAACATGGGAAAATAAACTCTTAGTTTCTGGAGAGGACCTCTAACAAATTCATAGCGTAGAATTGTCATGACGGTCATGTCAATATAAATATATTTTCTCCCTACAAAAAGAAAAAGGTATGGACCATTTGGACCAGGTGAAGAGGTACAGAGAGCAAGAAGCACACAGCACAGCTACAGCTTTCCATTTGGCCCAACTCAACCCAACCCAGCTGAGCTTCTGCCCCAGCAGATGATGAAGCACATGGAATATATTTCCAGCAGTCCCTGCCATGTCTCCAAGTGCAGCACTGTCTCAGTCATCAAGGAAAAAAACAACTGAAGAAGACCATCTGCATCTCGTGAGCACCAACAACAGCATCCCATACTTCCTGTATTTATGTAGGTTGTGAACACCAGGAGCCTGGCCAAGAGTCTGCACAAGTGCCAAAATAGAAATAACCTGAATGCAAGGAGCAAAAGAGGTTCACCAGTCCCCAGTTCAGCAGAGCGCAGTGCTAGCCTGCCCAGGACTGAAGGCCCAAGGCAAAAGCTGATGCTGTGATTCTCTGCTTAACAGATGGATGGTGACATGCTGGAACAGATTATCTGGTGAGACAGTGCAATTTCCAGCACTGGAGGTCTCTGAGGTATCTTGCAGCCCTATTGCTCAATGAATCTATAATTCATCATTTCATGAGTGAGTCAAGGCACTCCCTCAACTCTCAAAACAGCATGCAAAGGACAAATTGCTCTTTTTGCATCTCTTCCCACTAAGCAGAAGGGAAAATAAGACATGGGGTGAGAATGCAGAGAGGAAGGAGAGTTCGGCATCTCCCCACAGTTCTATTCTGTCCATGCTATAAAGCGTTGTACGTGCTTATTCACATCCAAAAATGCATGTGAGAAAATAATTTTTCTCTTCTTTCCTTTGACCCTTCTGATATCTTCTTCACAGCAGAAGATTAAGTTCAATTTCAAGAATCCATTGGAGAAGAAATGCATGTAGAATTGAAAAAGAAGTATTTTATCATTAAAAGAAGACATCCCAGGGCGTGTTGGGGGAT
Organism: Aythya ferina; assembly: GCF_964211825.1. Classification (NCBI taxonomy): domain Eukaryota; kingdom Metazoa; phylum Chordata; class Aves; order Anseriformes; family Anatidae; genus Aythya; species Aythya ferina. The sequence goes on from NC_140301.1 coordinate 60,916,029, forward strand.
ACCAGCAGAGAGAGGCTGTTTTCTTGGGACCTCAGACCTCATCTTCCCTGAATTTCCAGCTCTGTCTGGCACACTTGAAAAAAAAAAACCAGCTAATTCAAACAGTTTATTTCAGGTTAGTATGATTATTACACTGTTTTTCTATAACCGGCAGGATTGTGCAACTGGGATTGTGAATTATCTGAACTTCAGGCTATTTATTCTAACTGTAAGTGACCTTCCCAACCTTCTCTCATTCTCACCCCACCAGTATGATGGCTTCATCAGCACAAAGCCACCAAAATGACTTCATCATTTAAACCAGATCTAACATTACTTAGAACCCAAAGCAAAACCAGGATCTACTTGTGACAATGCTATTTGGAAATGTTAAATAAATTAATAATTAATTCATTGACATCTCATCCTTTTATTTCTCTGATCTGGAAGGACAGAAGCAAAATTCAAGCGCATCATCCTAGCTTTCTGTGGACATCCATCTCTGTCTCACAACCGCCTCCTTAGCAGATCCACAAAGGCCAGCCAAAATCGAGGCAAAGTCAGTCGCGTTGGGTCCTCAGTACTGCCATATTTATTAGTCAGCCACTTGTCAAAGAGTGGGGAATTCCGAGAACAAGCCTTTGTGTTATGAGGTCAGTATATCAGCTATCAGTTTTAGGGCTGCCTTTTTAATTTAAAAAGAATAAGAAGAGAAAACAGCACAAGAACACTCAAAAACAGCAGTAAGCACGATATCACACTTGTAGAGCTGTGAGGGAGAAGTCTATTCAGCTACATTAACTCTCTCCAGCTGCAAGTGTTTCTTTGCCTGGTGGCCATACAGCAATGTTTGTAGGACGTGAGGACTGCTTAAGGAAGGCGGATTCATCTGGCACCCCAAGGACGGAGTTAGCAATGCTCTTCAACAGTCAGTGCACACAGAAACTTTGCCATTTATATATAATGGTTATGTGACATTCCCTGATCTTAAAATAACAAAGCATTTTAATCACAGAGACTTTGACCTTTTGGTCAAGTGGAACACTTGCTATTTAATTTCTTTACTTTTCATACAACACATTAGATCCTCCCTGTAAAGTAGCTCGGGAGACTGCTCAGCAGAGAAAGGCTGATTTTGTGGTAAAGCAACCACACACAGTACGGTTCAGTTCACATCCGTGTACAGCCCTGCTGGCTGAATTCAGACTACTGGGCACCTTCACTCCAAAGTTTGCCTAAAGATTAATTTTTTTGCCTCAAGATTAATTTTTTCATCTTGCTTGTTCCAGCCAAGAAGATCCAAGTGGCACCAAGCAGTCAGATTTTGAGGACCAAAAGCAGGAATAAGACCAAGAAAGTGCATCCCATGATCCCACATGAGAGGTAGTTTGCACAGACGTATGATCTCAGTTGATCCAGGAAGGCAGGGCAGACATGTGCTAACAGTCCTAATTGCAACCCCAGTCTAATCCCAGGCTGCATTTGGGACCTGCTGAGGTTCACGCACCTTTATAAGTCACACACACAAACAGCAGAAGAAATCTGTCAGATCAGCTGAGCCTCTCCAAACAGCACATTCCCACATTTGCCTACCCACCAGGAAAGAATATGATTTATACTTCTTCACACGTGGTCGTTGAATGTTGTCAAGCACCATTAGAGTGACAGTAATGAAATGGGGTTTTGCAGAAAATCCCCATGACACCAGCAGCAGACACAAAGACTCAGGAACTACCTCCCACTCTGCCTGCAGGAGAACCACACTATAGCCTGCTGCATCCCAAATCAGAGCTGTGGTCCTTGAGCCAGAGGAATTCTTCTAAATACGCATTGCTACTAGGTTGCTCAGCTTTCCAGGAGATGCTCTCCAGCAGCTGATCATCACAGCTACATGGACACATCTGTGTGCAAATGGCCACAGCAGCTTTGGTGACAGCATGGTGACAGCTCTGGTGGCCATGCAGCTCTGCTGATGGTGGAGGGAAGGAGACGTGGGGTGGCATGTTGGTGGCAAGGTGGCTCCTTCAAAGTCCTCATACCTCCCACCCAAAGTGTTCACATTTTCCACACCACACTTAAAGCCCTCCTGCGAATCTACCCCATCCCATCCCCATATGATCACCAGGAAAAAATCGCTCACCCACTGAAAGCAGTACTGAAATCCTCATTCAGTGCTCAGTCTTTTCCAAATGAACCTCTGTAGCTGCTGGGCCAGGATGGAATTAGTCTTTTGTACTCTACAGCCAGGACATCTGACCAGGCGGAGAAGAGAAAAGGGACATTCATTCTGGTGGTCACTAAAAATCATACTAGGAATCAATAAATAGCATTTCTTTTCTAACCAAAATCATGCAGTGTTGTATTAATGTCCTCAAATACAGCTTAGAAATAAGTCATTACTGGCCTGCCCTGGTGCCCACAAGTAAACGCCAACACCAGATGTCTTCAGAAGGCTGTCAAGGAAAAGACCTTTGTGCCAGCCCCATACCCCTAGCTGCCACTGTGCCAATCATGCAGCAGGGTGACGAGACACAGCCTCACTACCCTTCCAACACATCTTCCATGGTCTCATAAGAGCACCCGAGCAGAATTAAGGGAGACCGTGCTCCCCAGCATGTAGATGTGAATGACCGCAGCCTCCAGGGGAGCCTGAATCCTTCTGTGGAAAAGGCTGACACTCTTCATCCCAAACCAGCACCAGCCTGGTCCCTAGAGAGAATCTAAAAACCCTAATAACATAAAGGGGCTGAAGGCAGAGGTTCGTACTCCCCGTCTCTCTTGTTTTATGCTGTTTAACTCAATACAAACTTCTGCTCCAGCACAGTGCCCAGCAGCATGAGGCCCTCCTGGTAGGAAGCCTTCCCACCTTGCTCGCAGCCAAGAAGCAGGAATTTAAAGGCAGTGTGACTCGGGACTTACACAAACCCCTGCCTGCTCCTCAACTTTCAGCCTTCCCTCTTCCCCCCTCCTTTTCCCGGGGCTCTCATTGCAAGCTGATCATGTTCCTGGATACCGCAGGTCATGGTCTTCCCACAGCCCCAGGAGCTGCAACCTGCTGCGGCCTGCAGTGCCAGGAGGCAGCCAGCTCCCTCCCTCCCTCCCTCCTGACAACTCTTTGTGCTTTGCAGTTTTGTTTTTCAGCATTTTCCTAAAGGGTCCAGGCCCTGCAGGTTTTTGCTGTGAGGGCTGAAGCTGCTGGTCATGTAAACACCAAACTTAAATTCACCATGCTTCAGATTTTCCCCTTCTGCTCTTTTCGGGATGGCTCGTGAGGAACTGGAAAGCATTTGAGGCTAGGTTTTAAAATCGAGCTGCTGAGCAGAGACTGCCAAATTTCAGCCCACAGCAAATTCTTACAACCGAGCTGTAACCCTTCAAAACGGAGACTGCTAACATATGGTTGTGTCAGTGGGAGCTTCTGTAATGCAATTTATTGTTGTGTAGGCTCTTTCAAGCTACTAAACATGAAAGGTAAAAGGAACATTTACTCTTCGATGGGAGTTTAATCTTAGATTTACCTCATTTGAAACAAAACAATCATTTGCATCTCTAATACATAAGCAAGCACCTGTAAAGAGTGCTTACAAATAGAGACATTTCGTTTCTGTCATCACGTCCTTTGTTCCTGACCAGGGGTTTTGCCTAAGAAAGGGCAGCAGAATTCAGTCCTCCAGAAGACAGCATGCACAAACCCCACTGATATCACTAGAAAACAGTGATAAAAAAAAAAGGAAAGGGCTCTCATGAAGTGGAACAGATATTCACAGCTAACATGAGGCTTGTGCAAGGTTCATTCTGTTGCATGCATATATAATACATAATTTAATTCCTACATGCTTTGCCTTCCATGCCCTTTTTATATCTAAGCATTACAGCGTATGGTTAAGGCTTCAAACAGAAGTAATCTCCTGTTGAAGTGAAAGTGCTTGATCCTGCACAAGCAATAAAAGATAAAGCTATTCCACACGATGGTGAAGTGTGCTCACAACTCAGCCTCCTCTCCACAGCTTAAGCAAAAGGATGCCCAGTGGTGCATGATCCTTTTGTGCGGCCCACTCCATCCCAATCAAATTGGCATGATGAGCTCCTTGACACCACAAAGCACCTCTTCTAAAGAAGGATGCCTACAGATTTTCGGAGTTGAGGGTGTTTCAAGACAAGTCCCTTCACTTGGTTTAGGCTGGGTCTAGTGAGATGACAAGTGCTGGGTCCTAGGCCCAACCAGATACCTGTGCAGGGCCCACCTTCAAGCCTGGCCACAGAGTTTCCCTGTAGGAAAAAATATTGAGGGGAACTCAGCGCTTTTTTTTTTTCTTTTTCCTCTCATGTAATTTCCAACTACAGAGGTTGGAATCCCTGTAATCACTCATCAGACCATAATTCAAGAACATGATCTCAGGCTCTGACCTAGTGGTGTCCCCAGCTCAATTTCTTGGTCTGAACCCAGGATGCAAGTACCTAAAATACATCAATGTGTGCTTCATCTTGTCATAAAATCCTGTGCTCCTCTTGAGGGGTTCTGCGTTAAGACCCAGATTGCAGAAAGCATTATGGATATGTCTTTTTTTCCCCCAGGGCAATTAGTTCAACTTGAAATTTCACTCTGACTAACACACTGAAATATAGCTCAGGTATTCATCTATATGAGTGAACAAGACACTTCTATGGTGATACAGAAGCACATAGGCCACAGATTAAAGACTAAAAATTAGGAAAAAATAGATGTATTTTAATAACTTGGAAATGGTCTTATTTTCTTTCTGTTATGTGATGAGTCTGAAACCTATCAATTGACTTCACATAACATCAGTGTTAATTTTCAGAGCTGAATCTTTTAGCAGAAATTCCTATCCAATATGCATACTGAGAATCTCCACATGGCTCCTCAATATCACACAGGTGAACTAGCTCCAACTTCCATCTACAGAGGACCACCAACTCTATTGATTCTACGATACACATGATCATCTCCAGCTAACATAATGAGATATTAAAACTTGCCTTTTTTTTTCTCTGATAGTTTGCTTTGCTTTTTGCTTTTGCTTTCTAACTACGAAGCAATGAGTGCCCTGGTTACTATAAAAGTCATGCACACATGTCTTCTGCCAGCATGGTGTCGTGTCTTCTGTCAGTCTGTTATTTAGTACTCAGTGTTCCTATTATCTTCAAACTGGCTCTGGATCTGTTCCAAAGATTGCAATGTTATTCATGGAAACTTTGGTGGAGGGTGCACAGCTTGCTTGAGCAATAGGTTGAAACAATGCAGTTTCGGGCTGGGGGGAGATATGGGGATTGGTCTTTTGGAGGGCAAAGACACAGGGGGTTCATATCTATATGTGCCAATTCTCAATCTGAGAGTCCATGTTAATCTGTCTGGATAAAAAGAATACTACATGGTGAAGAAAATGGGAAGCACTGGTATATGGAAAGAGGGAATTTGCTCTCCTAGACAGGAATCTCCAGGAGAACTCCCAGTCAGATTAAGTCCCTTCTCTGCCTTGGTTATTTGCCAATTTATTACCATCTCTGCTCTTCCAAACAAACAAATAAACAGAGCAGAAACCTGAGACATATCTGTATCTGGCTTCAAGATGAGACATTAGCAAAACTTTCATAAATGATCATTTTCCAGAGCTAATTTGGCTACTTCTTTGTCTCCCCAAATCCTGTCACTCTAAATCAATGTAAGAGCTACCCTCTCTGGACTGCTCAGTTTTACTATTACCAGAATTATTCAAGCATATTAGCAGAGTTCTAGCCAAGAATACCTTGTGGTCTGATGTAAAGTCTTGTTTTCCTTGATTAAACCTCCATTTCTTATATTTGTTAGAACAAACAAGCAATTGAATATTTTATTAGAAAGAGTATGATTTATTTTTGTTAGCTAATATATTTGCTTCATGGCAGAGCCTCAGGGGATGAATATTTTATTTCATTGACAGCCCTAAAGGAACAGCACTTATAGAGTCTGATCTCAGCCTATTCTAGAAGTCCGCAAGCAGCATTTTGCAGTGCAGAGGCAATTTTTCAGATGCTAAGAAAACTTCTATTCATGAAAAACAACAACAACACATAATTTTCACCCTTATACTTTAGTATTGCAGTTTTGATATCTGACTTTGTGTCTGAATCCACCCATTTCCATGGATAATCAGCGTTGTCAATGCAATAGTAAATCCAGAGAGCACATATGCTTGCGTTGGGGAATCAGGATGATGGTTTTTGCATCACACAGGGAAACTTTGCATGGAATAATATGCATAGTGTGAAGACAGGTAGGAACACTTGGCCCAGGTACGTGCAGGCTGCAGGACCAGTACTGCAGAAAAGACAGCATACAAGCAGTGAGCACGGATTTGGGCCAGGGTAGGAACCTGATGAAAGTATCTGTCCTCTACCTGAGTCCTGTTTCTTTTTTTCCCAGACCCATAGCAGTAAGTGAAGGGAGACTGTGGGGCTTTTTTCTGGCTAGCACCCACTACATACAGACGACCTTATCCTGCCACTCTGCACAGCCTGCATTCATTCTCAGTGCCTCACTACCAACAGAGGCCCAACATTTTCTTTGAAACAGATCATCTGGATGCCTGTTTCAATAGGACTATTAGTTTATCTCAGCCTGAGCAGTCTGGGCTTTGACTCATTCAGTATTTGGGCTATTAGCAATAAAAGAGTAAACTGAATTGGTGTGTAATGTAGTGATATTGATGCCACATTAAATTTCCAATGAGATCAGGACCCTGCTGAGCTGGGTGTGACATAAACACAGTGTAGGAGTCACTCCATACTATGGAAAGCTTAAAGAATAATGAATCAAAGCACACAAAGGCTAGGATGGAAATGCATCCAGGGCCATGCAAAGGTTCAGTAGCAAAATGAGAAGAAAATCCACAATTTTGTGCCTTCCCTCATAAAGGACCTAGAATCATTCTATGAACAAAGAACATGTAGGAAAAAAAAAATGATAAAGTTAAAATGGATATAAAAAGGGATCCTATTTAGATTGAACCAGCACATTCATTATTACACTGTCTGAGCCATGGATCCAACCATGGAGTACATGGGGAATGCAACGTCTCCCACGACCCTCTGCATGAAGAAGTAGTGTAGTCCCAAGCCTCTCTAAACTGTGTGCACAAACTTCTGCTGCCTGCTATCTCTGAAATCAGACCTGGATTCAAAATGCACAGCTTCTGCTTGTCTTTTCTTCCCAGGAACTTACTGTAAGGGTAGAGGCAGTGTATTTAACAAAGCTGTTATGCAGTTTACTGATTGTGATTATTCAAGGCAAATGCTTTGAAGTAACAGCTTAGTGCAGAGTGACAGTAAACAAGATATAGAGATATACCTAGATGAGAAGAAAAATAAATGGCAATTAGAATTGATATTCTAGATGTACTAAATGCCAGTGAGACCTCAATCTCCAGCAATGACACTCTGCATTCATACTGCTATGTACCTGCAAGATCTCTGGGATGCATTATAAATGTCAATTAGACATCAGTGAACCCCCAAACAGCAAATTAATATTAGCCTAGTTACTGCATATCTGCAGCAGCTGAAGAACAAAGAGATGGAGGGCCCTGTGTAGACCTCCAGTTCTAGTGCTTAGGGTTCACCTACAGCAGCATCTAAGTTCCAGTTGATGAAAAGCAATTCAGACCAGCTCCTGACTTCCAATACAGTGAATGCGGAGGAGTTGGAGGCAGTGTTCACACAGGCCACTACAAGATCACTTCTGATAGTGTTGCCTCCCCTTCTGTTCATTGCACTGGGAACGTAAGGACATGGGGTTGAACTGTTCCTTATCATCTTGAATAACATGCAGCTGTGTCCACCTTAGGTACGGGTACCCATGGGGGTACCTGAGTCCAGATCCAAAGGATTTGCTCAGGAATAAACAGAGACCAGATGAACCCAGGAACAGAATTCAGCCACCTTGGGTCTGAAGGAGAAGGTAAGTGTGCAAGTTACACACCCAATACTTCTCTCAAAGCTAATGTTGGATGCAAATCCTCACTGGAAGCATAGAGATCCCTGCACCATGTCATAGGGGAGGTGGCACTTTGTAAGCTCATCAGCTGAGCACAAACTGAGGAACAGTCAGCAGAATTGTAATGCTCTCTGCTACTTTCTTGTAGCTCCTCTTACTCACATCAGTTGTGAAGTGTCTCCAAGCAAACTTTAAGGGTTAAACACAAACATTAGCAGACAGTCCTATGGCTTGTGCAGGGAGCTGCCATTCACTGTCACAGGACTGCCAGCTTTTGCTTCAAATTCCACAGCCTACTTAACCCATGTAAATTATATGATTTCATCCAGAAATCTCCTCTGTAAACAACCAGAGACGAACAAGGAGGTGGTCAGTATGGCAAAACAACAGCCTGCCTTCAGGGTGCCAGAGGCTCCTTCCTAGCACTGCAGTGAGTGACAGCCTGTAAAATATTGTAGAGTTAAGACTCACCCCAATATTAACTTTCTCACTTATATTTCCTCTTGAGCATTCCTGCCTCTGAAGTCTGTGAAATGCCACTGTTCCAAGGGGCAAACCAAAGAATTACGACTTATCATGAATACTATACACAGAACATTGCTCTCTTTTTTTTCCTTTTGTTCCTTCCAAAATCTATTTTTTAGAAAAATTATTAAAACTAATTGCATTATTTAATCCCATCACATAAAATCCTCCAGTGTTTCATTAATCAATGTAATCAAGCCAATCAAAATAGATAAAGGAGATCTTTTAGCAGGCTTTGATGAGATTTTATCAAAATCTCACTGCATATTGTAAAGCCTTAGCATCCTCAGAAGCAAACTAACTGTGGAATGTGGAAGCTTTGTCAAGCAGGCACTAATAAAGCAGATGATGCTTGGACCATTTTAAGAGGCTCTCCATATTAAACTAATAACAGCGATGGTTTTGTATTATATTAAAAAAATATAAAAGCAAATGGAAGTTGCATTCATTTTATGTACAGGGAGAGATTGCTATGTAAGCAATCACATTTTTGAGTAATGAAGAAGATACATGTCTGTGAGTCAGCAGACCATAAAGCCAGAATACTTCAAGGAAAATGCAATGGGTAATGCAAAGGTTATATCAGAACAGCTGTAAGTGAAGAGCCTTATTAAAAGCACAAACCATTTCCTTTTAAATGTGGTACTCTTACTCCACATCTGAATCATAAATAAATATCAATCAACAAGCTGTGCCTTGTGCAATATTTGTGCTGTGTCTCTCCTTCCCTCTTCAGGTCATAGCTCCCGTTCTTCACGCTTTTGCACTGACAAGTCAGGAATATGAGCTATTGAATCACTACCACAAAAATGGAAATAAAAAGGGTGCTGAGGTAATGCAGCACCACACAAGCAGGAGACGTGTATAGTAGGTAGACACTACAGTAGAAACATGGACTGTGTTACCAGATTGAATAAATGCCTTCCCCTATACCTTGGCCAGAAGAGATACAGTCAGAATCCCACCTAATGGACTTCAGTGAACAAAGTATAAAAAGCCATCTTTATCAGCTTCCCAGACACAGCAATTACAGAAGCAGATACTACTCCACAAATGTAAAGACTAGCCAACACACAAAAACCCCTAAATTCTTGGATTAAATCATCCCATCTGATTTATAAACCCATCTAGATCCCATCTGATCCCATCTGATCCCATCTAGATTTATAAACCGGTGCAAGGTTGCTGTCCCTGAAAGAAGGTCCTCTCCTCCCACAGGATTTCTAGTAGTAGTAGTAGTAGTAGCAGAGATGGTGTTGACAGACTCTCGGGCACCTTGTTGACAGAAATAGTGTTTACTTGCTCAGACACCTCCAGTTCACAAAGTACTGGTCATCCCTGGAATTCACCAGATGTGGTGGTTCACCACAAATACTGCTAACCCCCAGGTCTCATCCTGCCTGGACCATTTCTTGTGTGCCCAAACCAGCTGTAGGGTCAGGAGACACCAAGCAACACCCAGCAGTTAGGTGCAATGCTCCTTAGGATCTGATATCCCAGGAAACCTCGGGCACTTACTCTCTTGGCTCAGTCCAACCTGGCACAGGAGACCCCTAAAACCTCACAATCCAAGGAATTTGAGGAGTCGAAGGAACCAGCCTGACAATGAGCACCCACATCACCTGTGAAGCAGAGAGATGATAAATGGGCATTGACATCTCTTACAGCTACGTCTACTCTTGCTCCCATTGGACGTTTCGCTGCTTTTTCCATTTTGAAGACTCTTTGGGACTGAGCTGCAGCTTCTCCACCTCCCCTATGTGCTCTGAGGCTACAACATGGAGATAGGCAACAGGTAGAGGCCAACCATGGCCATTTTCACAATGACCTCAGCATTTTGGAAGGTACTGTTAGAACTTAGCAATGTCAGGAGTAACATTATTATTATTATTTCCAGTGGAAATAATGAAGGAGGATGATCTTGGTTTTCATTTGAAATCAGGCACCGTGGCACCACTTGGCTGCTTAGAAAGCCACCAGACAGAGAGTGTAGGTAGCAACCCAACAGCAGCAAGATCTAATGAATGCTGTAATTTCACCTTATGTTGTGCTTCCATTTCAATTCTGTGTCGCAAATGGTTTTGAATGGAATTAAGCTCATCTCCCTCAGAAGCAGACTGGGTTTTTTTCATTCTTGTTTTCTTCCCTGTGTTTATCCAAGCACCCAAAAAAGAGCTCGATTCCAAAATAAAGCTTTGAGCAAAGGAAAACATGTTAGTGGCAGAAGTAACTGAGCTCACCATAGACTGTAAAAAACAGAACTGGAGGCCATGGTGGAGCATCTGTATTCACCTGCAGCCTGGTCCCCCTGTCTTTGGTAGCAACGGGATCACTGTATACTCAAAGGAGCATCTGCTGCTAGCTGGACATGATATGTCTAATGTGCTCACTTTAAAATAAAGCCGGAGTTTTGCTTTGAGAGAGTGTTATATTTTCTCTTGAACTCAACCCTGTGTTACCAGACTTCATCCGTAATCCCCCTGGTACCAAAAAGTCACTTCACATTAGCTGAAAGCAGAGCTTTCTAGTTACAGATGCGCAAGGTCAAACTATTCTCAAAATCTTTCCTGGCAAGTTAAGACACAAAAATATTCACTGGAAAAATCAGTATAGTTCCACTGAAGAGAATGGCATGCTGTCAGCAGAGGATGTGGCTTATTCATTACAGACAGTACAACCTGAGAATGATTTTATTATCTTAACTATTTAATTAAACAATAGAACTACTCATGTTCTTATTACTGTCATCATAAGGAAAAGATTCATTTAATCACAGCATTCAACGGTAGGAAAAATAAACCTGGAGATCTAAGGGTTGTGTATGGGGGCTTCCCAACATCCCAACTTCATCTTTTTTCATTCCATCAGAATGGTTGAATGTCCGTCAGGATGCTGACGGACAGTCTGGGTTGCTCTGCCCTCACCTCAGCTGTGTTTGTGTGGTATACATGCCTCTGAGGGCAAATAAATCCATGGGCTACACCCCACAACTGGAAATATCCACTTGCTCATGCTTCCCCATGGACTGTACAATGGTTGAGCAAGTTTATTATTATTCACCCCTCAAAACATCAGTCACACCTATGCAGAATGATGGCCACAAAAGGATGTTTCTGAGAATTTAAGGCTCTCTCAGGATGCTCTATTAGCAAAACCATGCCTGGCATTTTGATGTAGTTGTCTTTTTATGAACAGCTGATCAATCAAAATTTTCTGATTTTCTCGTTTTGCAAAAAGCTTTGCCTGTTCACATTGGGGAAGGCAGATTTCTGTCTTGCACTGTCAGCAAGGCAGCTGCAGGTGGTAGTGACTTTTAGAGCATCAGGATCGATTCTTCCAGATGCTGGCACCAAAGGCTTGCTCTGAGCAGGGGAGACCCTGTTCTGCACACACCTTTTCCCTCCCCAATTCACCATTCCACCAGTGAAACAACGATAGCACTGTACACGTGTGGAAGTCAGAGAGAATAAAAGTGTATAAACACGATGCAAAGCTGCTCATATTAAAGCAATTAAGGAATTAAGGGTTGTCAAAGCATGTGAGGAGTACTAAGTAATTATTTTATTTCTTGACAGACAGAAAAGCTGAGAATCATGCTATCCAAAACTATGTATGGGTGCGGGCAAAATCTGGAAAATAAAACATTCTTAATTCATTTGTATGTCTTTAAGGAAGATTTTATTTTGAAAATACTGTGTGCTTTCTTTCACTACTTCTAAATTAAAGTTTTATTTTTCATTTTGGAATAGAAATTTCCTATCAAAAATAGAGAAGGAAAAAAAAAAAAAAAAAAAAGGTGCTTAAAGGAGTAACATAACCCAATAATAAAAAGCCCAGCTCTAGAGTAGGTGACTGGGTTGGAACTGGATGAGTTCTCTAAGAAATAGCCTAAAATGAATGCATTTAGGGAGAAGTTTGGGCTAAAAGCTTCTCTGTGGGTCTGTAGAGAGTGGGTTATGCCAGCTATGAGCCAGGTGAGCACTCATGGAAGGACTTTGCAAGCAGAGACATTCCCAGGTGGGCCAAGCAATTTATGAGGAGCCAATGTGCAGGTTTGGCTGCCTTACACTGGAAGGAAAGGGAGATAGAGAGCAATGGGTTTAAAGGCTGGAAATTACAGAAAGGAAAAGCAAGTGTAAAAATGTCTTTCACCATACTCATAAGGAAACACAGAGTAATTAATGTGCAAACTGACATTTGATGGATTTATAAACGTTCCTTCGGGACAAACACTTGAAAGTATTTGATCCGCACTGTGATATTCTTATTGGTTTTAATAAGTTTGGAATCCAGCCTCTCTTTCCCTCTCCCAAACCACACACATGCAAAAATTGGACCTCAGATGAGGACTTATCTAGTGCCACTCCCACAGCCACAGCTGCTGTGGTCACCAAGACACCGACTGCGTGGCCTCTTTTTTTGCTTAAACCAGCAGGAAACTAGTTTAGAGCACAATGGGATTTCAGTGAAAGGTGAAAACTGCCAAAGCCTTTAACTCATATAGCCCAAATTATCCTGTGTGCTGGGGCTGATGTTAATGAGTTAAGATGCCATGCTCTTGCTCAGGATGCTACTGCTTTTTAGAGGGGATGCAAGTCTCCAAGGGGGCTGTGCCACCTCTAGCAAATATAGGCACATCTGTCAATATTCTCTGTCTTTCTAAAAGTGAGAACTTACTGAGGTATAAGTCCATGATTTCTTGGTTCCCAGCAAGGGAACTGGCTCACCTAAACACAACTGGTTCTAATCAAGGCTAGCATTCAAATTAGGCCCCTGAATTTGCATGGTCTTATACCTGCAGCAGAGCTCCATCAAAGTCAGGGAGCTTTTGGTGTGCTGAGGGCAAAAGCAACCCTTTGGGAATGTTTCTGGTGCTTGCTATCAGAATGTGCACCTCGCACTCTTGATCTGTCTCAGATGTGTAGCCACATGAGATTTTACACATCCCTCAGTTAAACCTGAGCAAAATTTAGCACTCTGGGACATCCTGCAGAGCCGTCCATTTGCCCATTTCTCCATGGGTCTTGAAACCACAGAAATGGTGCTTCATTAAGGACAGCTCAAGTGTCATCTGAAATTCGTTCCCTGGGAGATGCTGAGAGTGTTACTTGGATTTTCAAGATGTAAAAAGATGTTTTGGCACTAGACTGGTCTTCCCACAGCCTCTTTGCTTGATCTTAACTTATAGGACAATTCCTCCCTTGCAAAAAAAAAGTCATAATACAGCCCTATAGCATCCAGGTATGGTGTGAATTCATTTGTTAGCACTGACAAGGTATTCAAATGATAGATTAATTTTGTAATGAATCATAGTTACAGTATTTGATAACGTATAGAGCAACTGCTAGAGTTTCATTCAGCATGCAGTTCTCTTACCAGCTCACTCTACCAAATTTACTTCACCAAATTACTGAACATCCCCTATTTTTTTTTTTTTTACCATTTATAACATCCTTGTCTACATTTCTCCAAGTTTCCCAGCCGCACTTCTCAAAACCATGCATCACATTTTGCCTTTTCCATTCAAGCCTGGTCATTCCTTCAAATTTTTGAGTCATGCGCAGTTTTGACAAAATGGCCACCTTTGAAGCCAAAATGTTCACATGTCCAAGGCAAGGTGCTGCAATGTGAAAGCCATCCTTGTGGGAGCATAGAGACTCATTTCTCTCAGAAATATTAATCCACAAAATGAAGTGCACTTGGGCTGCAGAATTAGCTCTATTTTAGTGTTAAATGTTCTGTCTTCCATCGGTAAGAATTGTACATCTCACACTGGAGAGGTTTTCTGAATGATGAGCCTTCGGTCTTTATATTAGCTCTTTTTTTTTTTTTTTTTCCTAATAGGCTTTATATAACTCCTTTAACCATCTAAGCACAGAGGTAGAAACTAGCTACAGTGCAACAGGATGTCCTGAAAATAAAATATTTTATCGAAAAATTGTCCTCCAGTTGAAAAATTCTTATCTATGCGGAAGGAGTTCACCTTCTTCCTTTTGTTCTGCTTCTTTAGTTAAAAAAAATACAGTAAGTTAAGGGGAGATGGGCAATTATACAGTATGGTCTGCATTTCTTAGCAATACATTTGTAAAAAAGGTTGGAATGTCGCATTTCAATAAAATATTTAAATTGCTTACATAGCCTGCAAATGTCTGTTCTATGCAGACTAGAGAAAACACTGCAACTCATTCTGAATTTCTCATCAGATATCAAACGTGGATTTGTGGCCTGAATAGATTAACTGGCAGCAATTGCCCTAAATATGGAGCTGTAGAAACCTGCTCACCGCTGCTCCAGAGCCAAGCTCTGCCCCTTCTCCCCGGCTCCTCTCCAGCAAGACGAGCCCCATGAGATGGAGCAGGGAACATCAGCACGGCCCTGCCCCTCGCATGGCACAGATCCTCATTTGAGAACCCATCCCTGTCCCAATCCTGGCAATAGCTTCTAGGAAACTACCTGCCTGTTGTGTCTGCTTTCCTGTCTGTACCTCATCCTGACAGTGCTGGGTTTTCACGTAGGAGGAGAAGTTGAGGACTTGGAGGGCTTTTTCCAGGTCTCACCCAGAGCACAAAATACTCCACAGGCAGACACTGGCACAGTTTAGGGTGGCCAAGGTGAGAGCCCTCAGAAAGGACTCTGCTCTCAGGGGATGGGTTATCAGCATCTCCCAAATTCAGGGCTCTCCAGGTGTTTGAGGTCACCACATTAATTCAAGATGCCCTGGAGACCAAGGCAGACACTTCATCAGACCTAAAGCCAGGCACCAAAAAATGGTCACAAGGAGTTTGGGTAAAAATCGTGGACCGAGTTGTGATTTTTACAGGCTCCTGCATTTCAGCTGTGGACCTAAAAAGCTTTAAAGGAGGCTTCACCATGCACCAGGAGGCAGCTAAAGAACTGAACATCGTAAGGTAGAGCAGCTCAAGCTGCATACATGGCTTTGTTGCCTAAATACAGGTGTCCCGTGCCACCTGAGATGTCCCTGGTGTCCCAGCTGGCCTCCACAAGCCCTCTGCCAGACCCAGCGGTGCTGCATGGGGGCATGGGGACCCCCGGGCACCTTGGGTGGGCAGCCACATCCAGGAAAGGGAACCAGAGCTGGGGGTACACAGGGCATGGCTCAGGAGTGATGTAAAATAGACCTAAAAGGCAATTCTGCTCCAAAGGGAAGAACCTCATCACCGCACTTATCAGTGAGTGTGCACAAAAGGATTTTTTTTTCTCAACAACCTGTCGGTATTGAATTTACCTGCACCATTGATATGAAAATAAACACGTCCAGGGATAAACTGGGTGTATCTGGTACAAGTTGCTGCTCTTTATAGAGAACATAGAGATGCACCAGCCTGTCACCAACTTCCCCTTACAGGGACAGCCTTCCTTCGGAGAGAAATTATCGGACAACCAGCCCCTGGCACTGCCGTCCCCGGACAGTAAAACAAAATCTCCAGAACCTCCTGATGCCAGAAATCCTTTCACTAGCTCCTGGCTGAGTAGGCGAGGGGGACATGCAGTGCGTGGGGGAGCAGAGATGAGAAGAAGGAGGTGGCAACGGGGCTGTCCCCGGAGACTCACGTCCTCCCGTCCCATTAAGCCCGCGGGCAGATCAGCCGGGGCTGCGGGAGCAGGCAGCGGAGGGAGATGAAAGGCTCCTGGAAGGAATCAGGTGCAGAGGGTGGGCAGATGCTGCTAAAGAGCAAAGAGACGCGGCCAGGCTCATTTGTCTGGAAGGGAACCAGCAGGAACTTTCTTTTTATCTCCAATTGCGGATGTTAGGGCAGTTCCTAAAGGCCACAGCCACTTTGGACCCCACCGCTCCTGCACGGGGAGGGATGCTGCGGTGTGTTTCATCCCGCAGGTAGAAGCCCCCCATATGGGGTGGCTACGGACCCGCTATCTCCCACGGGAACCCACCACGCTCTGCCTCTCCCAGCCAAAACCCAACCAGGCACCGTCGTGTCCGTTTGTCCAACCGGTGGCTGAACACAGCCCCCTGCTTCTGGCCCTCTCCACCTGCTTGAGCCGTGGCCGGATCCGGCCCTGCCCCAGCCCGAGGTTTGGCCACGCTCCACCTCGCCCGCCTGGGGCTTAGCGGGGCACCCCTCAGCCAGGCAGGGTGAGCAGGGCACGGCCCCCGTCTGTCTGTCTGTCTGTCTGCCCGGGGATTAGCCTGGTCCCACCTGGGATGCCCCCAGCTCTGCTCACCAGGATCGGCCGGGCTGCGTGGGCAGCTGTCCGTCCGTCTGTCCGTCTGGCTGGCTGGGGGAGACGGATGGGCACTGCTCTGCCCTTCCTACCGCTATGTCTGTCCGTCTGTCTGTCTGTCTGGAGGAGACGGATGCCCTTCCTACCTCTCTGTCTGTCTGTCTGGGACAGATGGATGGGCACAGCAGTGCCATCCTATGCCCTATGCCCACCCCATCGCCACATCCGTCTGTCTGTCTGGGAGGGCAGCCACCCACAGCCACTCCTGTCCACGAGGGGATGCTGGCCACAGTCCTGTCCGTCTGTCCAGCTGCAGGGCCTGGCACAGGTAGCCCCGGCCCCCCCACACACTCCCCGGCAGCAATGCAAAGCTGCCCGAGGCCGAACAGGCAGGATGAGGCCCGGGGGCTGCCCACATCGTACTCACAGCATCCCAGGAGGACCAGCAGGCAGGGAGGGCACACACACACACAAAATTAATTAAATAAATAAATATAAAAATACACTTTCAGGTCTCTACAGCCGGGCTACACCCCCCCCCCAAAAAAAAAAAAAAAAAAAAAAAAAAAGAAAAAAAGTGAAACAAATGTGCAACAAGGGAGAATTGATCATTGTTTCTTTCCTCTTTTTTTTTTTTTTTTTTTTCTTTTTCTTTTTTTGGTAGAAACTGCGCTGCTGTGATTTAATTCTTGTATTTGCGGTTACCAAATGAACTTTCCTTCCGAGGGAGGGGACTTTGTGTAAGCGGGGAGCGGCGCGCACCGCCCCGCGCCCCCAGCCCCAGCCGCGGGCACGGCGCCGGGCTCCGGGTACCGGGCGGCCCCGGGCAGCCTCCGGCCCCCTCCTAGGACGAGAAAAAGCAAAATATAAAATGAAAAAAATAAAAAATAAATAAAAAGAATGGATGAAAAAGAAAAGAAATAAAAACACTTAACAGCCAGCGCTCGGCGTAAATACACTTTAGGGGCACACCGAGCAAATGAAAGTTTAATATATTTTTTTTTTTTCCGCCCCAAATTGGTGCCTGAAGGGCAGGTGTCGCTCCGGCTACCGGCCGCGTTTGGCAGCTTTCGGATCGTGCCGGGGGCCCCGAGCTGTCCCCGGGCTGGGGGGCACGGATTCGTTTGCAGACTGCGGCTTTAGCGCTGCCCCCGCTCCGCACCGCCGCGCTCCCGACCGTCCTGCGCTCGGCTGCTCCCAAAGTCCCCTCGGAGAGCAACTTCTTGGGGCCGTGCATCCCCCAAAAAGCACCGGGGAGGGGGGCAGAGGCCCGGCGGAGCGGGGGGGACGAGCCTCGCACCCCTCAGGTACGGGCGCTGGCGCTGACATTGATGTAACTACATTAGAGTTAATGGCAGCAGCCTGCTCCTCATTATTAATTGTCTTTGTGTTTGGATAAAGTATGTAATCTTCTCCTCAACCACACCATTAAAATAGGTTGCCTTTTCAATTAAGAACTGTCTTGAGCGCAGCAGTCAATTTTCCTAATGAAGATGCATTATATTTTCACTTTTTTTTTTTTTTTAATAATGGGAAAATCCCACGTTTTCATTAGGCGTGATTACGGAGAAAGTACAAGAGGGGGGTTTGTCTAAACTAAATGTGGCCCGTGTAGTGTATTAAATACCAGGCTTTTAAATAAATTGAAATTTCATACAGATAAGACGCGAGGTTGGGGTACAAATACGGTCAGATTCGCTTCCTTCAGATTAAAAAAATGCAGGGTCCATTCTTTCAAACGCACTTATCAGATAGAAAAATCATGATTAAAACAACTACAGGCGACTCTTAGCCGCAATTACTCGGGTAAACTTTTCGCTCAGCCTAGTTTGCCTACATTAAACCTGAGGATGATGCTTTAAAATAGACTTGCGCTTTCTGCTAATGTGCAGCTTTGGGGAACAAATAGCACAGTTTAATCATGCAGAAACACACGGGAGCCAGAATCGTCTCACAATTAATTTACCAAAATAAACCCGAAGCTGCCTGCATTGTTTAATATTTAGCTTCCACTCCCCTCCTACCCCTGGAGAAAAACAGCCCTAGTTCTTCAGAAAGGAGGAAGGTTTGGGGAGCTTTCAGGGAGTTGGGATTTTCCTTCCTTTCTCTCTGCGTTGGAAAATAAAATATTCCATAGCGTGAAGGCAAAGGGTTAAATTTTACATAATGGAAAACACTTTAAAAAAAAAAAAAAAAAAAAAGGAAAAAAAAAAAAAAAAGAAAGAAAGTAAAGAGAAAAGAAAAAAAAAAAAAAAAGCTGAGGAAAAAAAAAAAAAAAAAAAGTGTGCTATTTGTGAGGCTGACAGGCTGCAAGGGGACGGGGTCTGGATTTCCCCGCAGTGTTGTACTTGTGGGATCTTTGTTACCGGACACACAGCCACTCGCGGGCACACAAACCAGAGGAAAATACCATCACCGCCACGCAGTCCGGGAAGGGGGGAAATTAGCTGCAGGCTGCGGAGCTGGTTTTTTTTAAAGTTTGCCATATAGAAACCCGCCCAGCAATGACTGCCTGCAAAGGAGAATGAAGTTAAGCACAGGAGTAATTTCTTATTCACATGGTAACAACAACAGTTGGTTTCTGATCTTTTGCGAGCTTTCTGCACTGGGGCTTTGTTTGGTTGGGGGGGCTGCTCTGGGGGTTTGGGGGGCATTTTCCTAATGAACATTTGTTTCTCCACCAGCCAGCGGCTAAAGAAGATCTGCAAAGAATGGCAAAGAAGATTTTCGATTAAAACCTTAGCCCATCTCCACGGATTACTTTATATCGATTCTTATATATATGGCTGCAATTGATGGGCTCTAATTAAAAATCCAAAGGGGGGAAAAAAGTTCTTTCTGGGGCTCAATAAAAGGAGCTTTTCATATACGGGAAATAAAGGTTGTAAAAGGTTACAAACGAAAGACTAGTTTAAAGCTTCTCTGCGGTTTTCTTTTCTTCTTTCTTACAAAACCCTTTTTCTGGCTCTTTCTCTCCCTGCCCCCCTCCCCCCGACCCCTTCATTTCTCCCAAGTTTGCCAACACGCGAGATATTGGACTGGAACCGTTATTTTAATATCTGGCTCGGGGAGCTATAATCTGATTGCTGTAGGAAGCTGCTCATCAAGGTAACTTCGTGGCCTGGAGAGGAAAAAAAAAAAAAAAAAAAAAAAAAGATGCAAACTGGCAGAATTAGAGCCAGTTTGGGCGGCACACGGACACACAGCCGCACGGACAGACCCACGGCCCCGTTCCCACGCGTGTACCCCACGCACCCCCTGGCACAGCCACCCCAAAGACTTTTTTTCCCTTTTTTTTCATTTGTGTTGGTGGTTTATCTCTCTCTATATATTTTTTTTTCCGGGGGGGGGGGAGGGATCTTCTCCCCACACACACACACACACAAGACCTTCCCCCAGGTGCTGACCTCCCTTTCCCCGCTCTCGGGCATCATTTTTGGGAGCTGCCTGGCCCCGAGAGGAGCTGCGCGAATCGCGGATCGCCCCCGATCGCCTCCGCCATCCCCTCCTCTCCTCCCCTGGGCCCTCCCCACTCAAATTATGAAACTTGGTTTCATCTAGGCGAAGATGCTGCCTTATTTTTTTTATTATTTTCTTTTCCCCAGGAAAACAAACCCAAACACCCCCCTCCCCAGAGGAGGTGCCGGCTCTGCCATGCCTCTCCCAGGCGCTTGGAACAAGGGGGGGGGGGGGGGGGTTAATTTTTCTTTTTAGCATTCCGGCATTTTTAAACGAATCCGACCCTTTTTCGAAGTGGCACGGCTTTGCCGGGGGCTCTGGCATTGCACCCCCAAAAGGGAAATTTGGGGGAGGGGGGGGGGGAGTGTCGAAAGAGAGAGAGAGAAAAAAAAAAAAATCCCGCAATTGAATTGCAGATAAACTTCCAGGAAAGTACGGAATATTTTAACGAGACACAAATCCGATGAGGGGAAAAGCTGAAAAGTGCGTAGCATGCAGCGCTTTGCGGAGCCGATCGGAGATGCAAAGATGACAAATACTAAATCGGCTCGGTCTGGGGGGGTCGCTTTCCTTCCTCAACTTTTCGCCCAACCTGCACGAATGCCTCGGTTCCTTGTCAGCACACCCAACCGCAGCGCGATCAGCCGGGTGGGCAACACACACGGCAACAACAACAACAAAAAAAAAACCCTCGCAAAACGCTCGCGTTAGTAAAGAGGAGTTGGAAATTACACCGGAGGAAGGAGAAGGAGAGAGAGAGAGAAGGAGACGAGAGAAACACAGCTATGCAGAGAGAGAGAAAAAGGAATGGATCTGTAACCCGGTTGGCATCGGAAGTTGGAGAACTTACTGAGAAGCAGAAGTTAGAGTTTTCTTTTCATCCCAGAAGCAGATTTTGGTTCTCTGAGCACAAAGTTGTGAGAGTGCAAATCACACAGATCCACTCACTCCCCGTTAGCCCGGGCTAGTCTGGCTCTCTGGGACCGTACCTGCTCTGAAACGCTTTCCAAATGGACCAGAAGAGATTGGAAAGTTTTTTGGTTTTCTTTAAAAAAAATAAAAAAGAAAAAAAATCAAAATAATAATAAAAAAATAAAAGCCCCTAGATCCTACAGCTGCAATATTTTTTTTTTTTGTGTGTGCAACTTTTCCACGAGCTGCAGAAGGCTGGAGGCAGAGGCAGCTGCAAAGTGTGTGCAGGATTGCTCCAGGAAGAAGGTTCCCCCTTTTTCCCCCTCTCAGATCCAATCTTTGCGAGAGCCATTCCGACACATTGCTAAGCTAAAGGGAAATTCTCTTTGATAAAGCGGTGTTCCCAGCTTCTGGGTTTTAAAACCTAAATCTATATTCAAATCTGGCTGAAGGTGTGTTCTGGGATTTATGAAAGCCTCTTAAAGGGGTAAATTTACCAAACCGTGACAAAATCATCACAATCTTACTTTAGACATCTGAAGTGGATGAGAATTTTAAAGAGACCCTTGTTTATTTAAGTAACGCTGTCCAGCTCTGCCACTTGTTTTCTTGGCAGAGGGAATTAGCCCGGGCTGCTGGGGCCGGGGGGAGCCGGGGAAGGCCGGGGCTGTGCCGGTGCCCCCCGGCAGCAGCGGGTGGCGATGCCCGCTGCCCTCCCTGCGCTCCCGGCCACCTTCCCAGGCACCGGCAGCGATGCTTGTGCCTTGCTCAGCCCTCCTGGCGGCCTCAGCCCGGCTTCTTCCAGCCCCCGAGCACCCCCTTTTTTTCTTCTTTCTTTTTTTTTTTTTTTTCCTCGTCTGTTTCCCCCCCTCCACACACACCCCCCCCCCCCTTCCCTTTTATTTTTAATCGATTTCGAAAATACCCTCCTGGTCAGGATACACGGCAACGAATTATCTCCCTTATTCTTCCAAGGTGGATTAAGGTTATTAAATAATATGTGGGGGCGGGAGGCGATGGCAAAAAGGGGTGGGGGGGTGGGGGGGGGGGGGGTGGGGGGGGTTGAATCGGGATATTTATTACTGTTGCTCTGCTACAGAAGAGGCTGAGGGGCCGTGCCGACATGCGGGGAGGTGAGAGGGAAGGATTTTCCCGGCGCGGATTTCTGCGCAAGTGTGGCAAGGGGGGGAACAAGGCGGGGGATTGCAATGGGGCAGGGGGCTGCAGCCGCCCCTCGCCACCCTCCCCCACCTGAAAATAAAAAAAAAATAAAAAAAAGAAAAAGAAAAAGAAACCCAAAAGAAAACCAACAATCGAAAAGCCCCTAAAAAGTATCACGGCTCTGAGAAAAGGGGAAAAAAAAAGACCCCAAGGAGTGTAGGAGCAGCGCAGAGGAGGGCAGGGGGAGCGGCATCGGGGGGGCTCGGGGGGGCTCGGGGGGACCGGGGAGGCCGGGGTCTTGCAGCCCCCAGCCGGGCCGCCCCCGGGCACCAACTTTCCGCGAAGTCTGGCAAAAAAAAGAAAAAAGAAAAAAAAAAAAAAAAAAAAAGCGTCCAAAGTGTGGGAGCGGCTCCGCCGGGCTGCGGCTGCTTTTGTGCGAGGGGTTTATTTTTGTTTGTTGGTTTGTTTGTTTGTTTTAATTTCCCCTCCTCTCTCCTCCCTCCTTCCCTTCGCCCCCCTCCTTCCTCCTCCTCCACTCTGGGAGGAAAAAAAAAAATAATAATAATACGGAAACAAAACCCCAAAACCCAGCAACCCAACCCCGAGCATCCCAAACCTGCTCCTGCAAAGCGCCAGCTCGGGCTGCACCGGCAGCGGTCGGTGGTTGCGCTAAGTCCAAGGACAACCACATTTGATTGCACACAGCCAGCCAGGCTCGGAGAGAGCCACAAAGAGGCGAATTAATTGCTATAACTTCATTAACATAGGTCACCCCGTTAAAACGAGGGAGCCGCTGCGTTTTCCCTTCTTGTCACAAGTGAGGAAAGAGCCGGGCTGACCGCTCCTTCCCCGAGCCTCCCCTGATCCTGCCTTGTCCCCAAGCTTCGTTTTCGGGTTTCTTTTACCCGGGAGAAGTTGGGCAGGGACGGGTGCTTGCGAGAGGCACGGCTCAGCTCGGCTTGGCAGCGGGGAGCCCCCCGGCCCCCCTCTCCTGCACCGAGTTTATTCCTCCGAAAATATTTCCACGTCCATATTTGCCAAGGCAAACGCAGCGCTGCTGCAGAAGTCTCGTCCTGCACCACCAGCCGTCTCTATATATCTTAAATACAGACTTAAAGACGTGTGGGTGCGGTAGGGCCTGGGGGGGCCGGAGCTGGGGCACCCCCTTACCCCACTCTGCCTACCCCTGGACAGGTTTCCCCTACAGCTTTCCCCTCTCCCAGCTCCTCTCCGCTCAGCCAAGGCTCCACGCCGCCCCCCCGCAATGTTTACTTATATATTTTAATATCTTTTGTTGTTATTATTACCCCCTCAACCCTCAGCTTTTTATCGTCCCCCCCTCCTTCTTCTCGGTCCCCGGGCAATAGGCTAACGCGATCCGTGCTTAACGTCCATCACGTTAATTTGGACAATGACTTCATGCGCTGCGCTCCATAATGTATATTTTTAAACCGAGCAGGTTCTTTTAATGTATATTCTCGTGTCATTTTGGTGGCTGTTATTTCTCGCTTGATTGTCCCCCCGGTACAGCAGCGGCCTGTTTTTTCCTCCCCCTGTTGTGTGTTTTTATTATTTTCCCCCTGGCTTAGATGTGTCAATCACTCTCTCCCTGCCATTGGTTGGAGAGTTTGCGTCAAAAAGTTGCCAGAGAGGCGCTTTCTCAGCAAAGCTCCCCGAGAGAGGTAGAGACCTCAGCTCCAACGCACCCCGCCACTATTATTAAAAATAAAATCACTTGACCAGCTCCGGCACCGGCCAGCTCTGTATGTACCGAGCCCAGACCCCGAGCATCCCCGCATCCCTCTCCCGCACCGTCCCCTCCCCTTTCTCCCCCATTTATTCTTCTTTTTCAAACATTTTTTTTTTTTCCTCCCCCCCAACCCCCCCCTTCCGATGTCGTGGGCATGTGCATGCGGCGAGCTCTCTAACCTCCCGCTTTGTGCTTTCTCTCCTAGCTCAGCCCGAGCCCTGAATTTGGCGAGGACCCGGCCGGCACCGCTCGCCCCTCGCCCCCCGCCCTGCCCGAGGCTCGCAGGTAAGTCGGACCCGCTCGCCTCTTCCCCCCGGGAGGGGAGGGGGGGGGCAAGGCTCGGGGGGGGGGGGGGCATTTTGCAGAAATACAGCGGGAGGGAGGGGAAAATTATTAGTGTTATTATTTTTATTATTTTTTTTTAACAGTGTGTGTGCGGGGGGAAGCGGCGTAGGGAGAGGGAGGCTGCCCGGGAGAGCTGTGGGGATGCTCCGGGGAGGCCGGGCCGAACCGGGCCGGGTGGAGGAAGGTTGCTCCGGTGGCAGGGGATGATGCAAAATGCAAAAGGGCCGAATCCGGGAGCAGAGGAGACGGTCCGGAGCTTCCCACGGCTCCCCTCTCCCCGTGGGCAGGCGGAGGTCGGGCTCGCTGCTCTGCGGGCAGCGTTTCCTCGCCGCGATTTCCTTGGGTGTTTTATTTTCCGCGGCCTGATCCTTTGGCCTTTCGTTATTCCCCGGCCCCGAGGTGAACTTGGAAAATTAGAAATATCCGGGGAGAAATTTCCCCCACTCCGGCTGCCGCCCTGGACCCCCCCATCCGTGCGCTCAGGCACCAGCCGGGGAGAGAAACGGGCAGCGCGTTTTGGGCCGGAGCTTCGGGCGGGTGAAACGGATTGAGAGAATTTCAGCCAGCTCGGAAGAGGGCTGGAGGTGTTTCCCACCTCCCCGATTTTATTATTTTGACTATTATTGTTGTTATCGGCCGTGGGAACGCGTTTCCCCAAGGCAGCGCCGGGGCGCAAGGCGCCCTGCTCCGTGCCCCAGGCTCCATCCCCAGGCTCTCACCGCACTGACAAAGAGTCGGGAAAGTCCTTGTGCACCGGCACAAGTTTCCTTAGAGCTCAAAACCTCCTCCGCTTGCCGAGATTGATTTGGATTTCGGATCCCCCGAGAAGTTGAGCGGTGTTATTTATTTCTTTAAAAAGGGGAGAGAAAAAAAAAAAAAAAAAAAAAAGATGCAAATCTAGTAAAAGAATAAATAAAAATAATAAACTAAAGGCGGTTAGGAAGGCGATCGGGTGGCGGTGGGGAGGCAGAGATGGGTCAAAAGGCTCGGCGGCCCCGGCAGACCCTTTCGTTTGGCCGCTCCGGAGCGGGGCCGGGGCCGCGGAGCTACGCGCAGGAGCCGGGGGCGAAGCGCGGAGCCGGGGGGGCCCTTCCCCGGCACCCCCTCAGCGGGAAAAAAAAATCCGTGCTGGGAAACACCAACCCCAAATCCTCCCTTTGGGGGAAAATAATTACAAATCGGATAAAATAAATGTAAGAAACGCGGTGGAAACGAGCTCTTGGGGGGGAAAGGCGAAGCAAAAGAAATTCCCCGTCCTGTCTCAGCACCGTGCCCCCCTCTCCTCCCCGCCCGAGGATGGAGCCGTGGCTGCCCGGGCCTCATCCTGCCCTCCCGGCCGCGGCTCGCTGCCTTGCATTAATCAGCCCGGGCCATCAGCGGGGCTGGGGCCGGTGGCCCGTAATTAGGGAGCGTGTGCCGCCCGGATTATCTCGTTAGTTTATCAAGAAAACATTTATTATAATTAATTCTCGGACGGGGTAATTATTATTGAGCGAGGGCAGAGCAACTGGTAGCCGGGATCTTTGCGGAGCGAGGGGGGAGGAGGGGGAAAGGTGACAGATTGCGGAGCGGAGCCGTTGCTCCCCGCTTGCGCGGCCGCGGACGAGCGGCTCCGCGGGTGGCTCCTGGCCGTGCTCCGCCGCCTTTACGAGGACAGGAGGATTGAGGGGAAAGAGTGGGAACACTCGTTTTATTATTTTTTTGAAGTGTTTTTAATTTTTGGGGGGTTCGTTTGCTCGTTTTTCAATGCGCCCCGAAACCACTTTTGCTCGCCCGCGCAACCGGTGGCGACCAAATCGGCGGCTCCGGTGTGGGTGCGGAGCGGGGGTAACCCCCCCGGCAAAGCGGATCCCCTTCGTGTCCCCCCCCCGGGCACGGTGTTAAAAGCGGGGCCCGGCTCCTTGCTTCCCGTTAAGCGAGGCCGAGCCGCGCAAGATGCGCGCCCGCGGAGCCGCTCGGCACAGCCGGGGATGGCGATGGGGAAGGCGGCGGGGGTGCAGGGGGGGGGTTGCCGGAGCCCCCCGGCATCTCTCAGCCCTACCGGAGCTACGGCTCCGCTCCCCTGGCCGCTCTTTACCGAAACATCGACTTTTGGGGGTTTCGGGGCAAAAAAGTTGCGCTCGACTTCGTTTTTTTCCGACGGCCGCCGCGCGTGGAGGGAAAGGCGAGATTTGGCGAAAAAAAATATATATTAAAAATCCACTTTTTCAGCGGGGACCAACCTTAACCCTTTCAGGAGCCAGGGGCTGGCCCCCGTCGGGTATTTTTGGTTCTGGGGGTCCCCCAAGTCCCACTGCGGATCCCCCCCGGGGGTGCCCGCAGCCGGGGGGAGCCGCTGGCCGCCCCCGGGGCCGCTCGGCGAGGTGTTTGTTTAGCTCCAGCCCCGTCATCAAGAGTTTCTTGAAAGCCTAATAAATCTGTTACTTGCCTCCAAATCTAATTACCCGGAGTACTAATTAGGTGCAAATGGCCGGTGGAAATTACTGCAGGCGTGGACTGATGGCGGTAGAGCAGAAAAGTTTGGCTCTGCCCGAGCGGGCATTTGAGCTCTGAAATGCGGCATCGTCGGGGGGAAGGGCAGGGGGGGAGGCTTGAATGTTGCCCAAACCTGGGATAATTAAAGTCCTTGCAAGAGACTAGGGGAGAGATAGGTTTCTTGAATTGTTTCTTTGTTTCTCACCCTTGGGCTTTGTTATCTGCATTATTTATTTAGCCGAGGGGTTCTTTGTGTCTGCGAATGGCCCCAATCAAGTTTTGCTTGAGACAATTAGCTGGTGCCCGGCCGGGAATCCTATGCAAATGCCCCGGGCAGCCGTACAATGCGGGCAGTTGAAGGCATGGGGGGTTTTGTTCGGGCAGTAATTACTGGATGGGACGTGCCCCCCCCCTTCCCCTGCCCTCCCCTCCCTCCCTGTCTTTTTGGGGAGGGATGCGTTTATCTGCTCAGTCTCTCCCGGCTCCCAAATCCGGCTGGGGGCCGGTTTAAGAGCTGGAGGATCGGCGGGGGAAGGCAACGGGGATAAAAGCCGGGGGGCAGCCAGCTCCCTGACCCCCCCCCCTTCTCCCCTCCGCAGGCACCTGGCGGCCTCCCCCGGCCGACGGCACCCCCAGGCACCGCCCGGGGCAGGCAGGGCGCTTGGGCGGCTCCCCCTCGCCCGGATTTCGGCCAACTCTCCTCCCCGCTACAACTTTAGCATGATGTCTTATCTTAAGCAACCACCTTATGCAGTCAATGGCCTGAGTCTCACAACCTCGGGCATGGATTTGCTGCACCCGTCCGTCGGTTATCCCGGTAAGCCACGTTTTTTCTCCCCTCTCCCCCCGTTCCCCTTTTTGTCCCCTCTGCCCCGCGGATTTCCCCCAGCAGAAGCCGCGGTGCCGTGGGGTCCCCCTTTCTCCCTTCCTTTTTCACTTTATTTTTTTTTTAATTTTTTCACCCTTTATAACCTTTCTATGGGGTTGCAAAACCGGGGCCACCCCGCTGCTGGAGGTGGGGGGCAGCCTCTTGCAGGGAGGGCTGGGGTGGAGGCGCCGGGATTGCCGCAAGGATGCGGCTGGGGGCTGGCTGCGGGTCACCGGGGAGAGCCGGCGGGGATTTGGGGGGGTCCCTGGAGGGGTCCCTCGGGGGCTGAGCACACTGAGTGACAGCCAGGGCTCCCGGCTCCTTTCGCAGCCACCCCCCGAAAGCAGCGGCGGGAGCGCACCACCTTCACCCGGGCGCAGCTGGACGTGCTGGAGGCCCTTTTTGCCAAGACCCGCTACCCCGACATCTTCATGCGGGAGGAGGTGGCGTTGAAAATCAACCTGCCCGAGTCCAGAGTGCAGGTAGGAACGGGGGGGGGCCCTGTCTGCTTCCCCCCCTTCAGTCCTCCCCCAGACCCCAGCCCACTGGGGCTGTTTTAGAGGATGGGGCCAGCCCCATCGGGCCCCTGAGGGATGCTCACATATGGGTGAGGGTGTTTGGGGTGGTCAGAGTGGTGATTTGCCCCCTCTGGGTTGCAGCCTAGCCTCCCCTTCCTCACTGAGCTCTGGGGATTGGTGCAGACCCCTCGGTCATCCTGGTTTGGGGGGGTATCCCCAACATCCCCATGCCCTGCACCTTGCTTTGGCCACATCCCAGCTGGTCTCGTAGGCACGTGTAGAGGCCACAAAGCATCCCTCCTTCCCCAACCCCCCCCCACATCCTTGCTGCTGGGCTGGGGTGCCCTTTTACACCAGTACGAACCAGGGGCTTCCTTTGCTTTTGGAGGGGTTTTGGAGAGGGGAGGCCATGGGACACCTCTGCTGAGGCTGGGCTGTGCCTCCTCCTAGCAGCACCATCCTGGTGGTGCTGCTGTGGGGCAGGAGAAGGGTCCAAGGACCTGTGCTGCCCCCAGTACGGATCCAGGGCACCCTTCAGTAGGGGCAGGGAAGCTCCTGTGTTGCTCGTGCCCCTCGCCTCTCTGCAAGGATGGCCCTGGTCACAGAGCTGCCTGGGGCTGTGTCCCTGCAGAGCGTAGCCATGGGGACCAGGACCCCCCTCCCATGCTCGACCCCAGCCATTTCCCCACAGCACCTTGCTAGGAGAGGCTGAGGTGGGTTGGGGGCCACCCCTGTCCGGGGGTGGAGAGCAGAGAGCCTGTTTAGGGGTAAATGAGACATCTGCAACTGCCCCCAAACCCCTGCCTCTGTTCCCCTAATTGTTTCCCCCCTTTGCTCTATTGTTTCTAATCGAGGGCTTCAACAGGCCTTAAATGGTGATTTTGGGGGGTCACTGGCTGGCAAGCTGCAAAAAGGGAGTGTCCCCCTCTGCTTTCCCCAAAAGTGACTGTATTAAGCATTTTGGTTTGCCTGTTTGCCCTCGTTAGTATTAATGCTAACGATCTCGGGGAGGGGGAGCCTTGCAAAGCCCCGCTGGCCACGGAGCCATCCCCATCCCCAGCGCTGGCTCTCAGCCCTGGGATACCTGCGTGTCCCTAAGGCGAGGCTTTTCTCCATCCCTCCATCCTCCCCTCCCTTTCTCCCCGTCTCCAGGTGTGGTTCAAAAACCGCCGGGCCAAGTGCCGGCAGCAGCAGCAGCAGCAGCAGAATGGGGGCCAGAACAAGGTGCGGCCGGCCAAAAAGAAGAACTCCCCGGCCCGGGAAGTGAGCTCAGAGAGCGGGACCAGCGGGCAGTTCACGCCCCCCTCCAGCACCTCGGTCCCCACCATTTCCAGCAGCAGCGCCCCCGTGTCCATCTGGAGCCCGGCGTCCATCTCCCCGCTCTCTGACCCCCTGTCCACCTCTTCCTCCTGCATGCAGAGGTCCTACCCCATGACCTACACCCAGGCCTCAGGTTACAGCCAAGGATACGCTGGCTCGACCTCCTATTTCGGAGGGATGGACTGTGGATCTTATTTGACCCCTATGCACCACCAGCTGCCCGGACCGGGGGCCACCCTGAGTCCCATGGGTGCCAACGCGGTCACCAGCCACCTCAACCAGTCTCCGGCCTCCCTCTCCACCCAGGGCTACGGGGCCTCCAGTTTGGGCTTTAACTCGACCACCGATTGCTTGGATTATAAAGACCAAACCGCCTCCTGGAAGTTAAACTTCAATGCTGACTGCTTGGATTATAAAGACCAGACATCCTCATGGAAGTTCCAGGTTTTGTGAAGGCCCGCGGGGAACCTTTGTGACCGTACGAGAAACCGCGACGAGAACGAACACGCTGGGCCGAACGCTCCAGTTTTAGTCAGGTCTTGGTTAAATTAAAGAGAAAATAACTAAAACGGACAAACGGACAAACAAACGAACAAAAAACCGACGACGACAACAGCAACAAAAGAGGGACAGTGCTGGTGTGACCACGTTCAGACTCATCTCCTGCTCAGACGCTCTGGAAAAGGAATAACAAAGAGGAAAACGGAGGAGGAAGGCCTTAAACGGACAGATCATCTAGTGAGCAGAAAACAGACAGACCAATCTGTGTTCTTTATAGTTTTAGGCAAATTGTTGGGTTTCTTTGTTTGGAAGAGGTGGGAGATCGTTCCACCTATGGGCCAGTTTAAAAAAAAAAAAAGTCTAGGTTTTTATTTCTTTTTGTGTGTGCGTGGAAAGATCCTTCACCCAGAGGTTTCCAATGTGTTAGCCAACCCTTGGTTAAAATATTCGGAATGGACAGCATCTCTTTCTCTTTTTCTCCCTCTTTCTCTCCCTCCCTCCCTCTTTCTTTCTCTCTCGAGCTCATTCAACTGTTTCATGCCCAACTTGCTCAAGTTGGCACCGAGAGAACTTGGTTCAGGGCTGTGTGGGTTGTGTGACTGATTGTCCTAGCTGCACTACTTTATTTAAAGAAAAAAAAAATAATGTTCATAAGGAGTCAATATGTAGTTTTTAAGAGACAATCAGTGTGTGTCTTATATAAATGGTACATCTGTGGTTTTTAATCTGTGCTAGACTTCAAAACTGTGATCTCCTGTATTGTATGCAACTACGAACTCCGCACCAGCGGGAGTTCTGCTGTGATTTAAATAGGTTATAATTATAAGTGAAATTCAGAGCAACTGAGTTACCTATTATCATCTTTTTAAAAATACAAAAAAAAATATATTAGAAAAAAAAAATAAAACCACAAAAAAAAATACATGATCGCCTTTCACCAGAGGTGAACTGCACTGAAACTTTTTACAACAAACTGTCTTTGAATGAAAGAGAAAAGACCGAAAAAAAAAACCACCCAAGGACATTAAGCTCCTCTGGAGTTCACTTACCGCCGGCCATGCTGGCGGTAGCCATCAAATCAAACAGGACTTCGGGCAGTTGCTCTGACCTGGATGAATTTAAACCGAGAAATTCATTGTCGTTTATGCTTGCAGATGTTAACTGAGAAAAAAAAAAAAAAAAAAGATATATATGCATAAACCTTTTTTTCCTGGATTTGGCAGATATGTATAATTATATTAAAATGGTTCTAGCACACTCGATGGTTGTCTTCCCTTTCCATCGCGCCCGCGAGGGCTGAGCGGGGCGATGCCGCCGGCTCTGCCTGGTTCCGTGGGCAGGGGGAAGAAATCCGCCTGGGGATTTCTTTGTGGGCAGTGAAAGAAGCAAAATGAAAGGTTATATTTATTTATTGATCGATTTTTAAAGGGAAAAAAAAAAAAACACAACACGTGTTTCCAACCTGTCCCCTTTCCCCAATCTCATCCTTTGGCGGAGGGATGGTATTTGTGAGCCATGTTTAGGGAGAGCCCTGAACTTCTTGGGGTAATCCGGGTGGAAAAGGGGGACAGGGAGCATCGTGCAGGATTTGTGTCATAGCTGAGGTCCTGAGGAAGGAGGAGGACTGCTTTTTAAGCCACAATGTCACGAGCTGAATCTGGATTAGACCTTTCCCAAATGTCCTCTCTCATGGTGGCTGTTTATGTCCCTCCTTCACGTGTGCACATGGGACTGCGTGAGCCCTGAAGCTGGTTTGGATTTAATGCAGCAAACAAATGAACTGGTGGAAAGAGAGAGGAAGGCGGAGGCAGCAGCCTGCTCTGTGCTCCTGTCCCCGGCAGGTTCCTGCTCGTGAAGCTGCTTGAAGGCACCAGCACGCGGCACCCGTGGCCACCGTCACCTCACCGCGGTGCCCATGTAGCGCCGGGAGCAGGGATCATGATGTCTCATCACAGCCCTGAGCATCCCTCAGCTTTTCTTGCCCCTCATGAGGTCCGTGCATGCCCAAGGAGCCTCCTTCCTTTGGTTGTCTCTATTTACACACCACTGGGCCCCCAAACTGCCAGCAGTGGTTATCCCTTACGCCGAGCACCCTCTGGCGCTCAGCGAAGTGGCCAGCTATGGACGAAGGCAAGATGTTGTGCTGCTCGGTGCCCAGTTTTGTGCATTTTTGTGGCTCTTACCCAGAGGAAGACACACAGGGGAGGCTCGGGAGGTGCCTCGGGATGGCTCCGGGTCCCCACCACCAGCAGCTCCCAGGCAGCAAGGCGTGAGGTTCCCGTGCTCTGCTGTCGTGGTGCGAGCTGATGGAGTTGAACCCCCCCCAAAAAAAACTATTCAAGCAAAATACACTCAATAAAACCAAATCCTTGTTGAACTGGGGCACAGCACCGCACCTGCCTGGAAAAGCTCTTTGTTTTGTGGGCATTTGATTTTTTTTTTTAAGCCTCTTTAGAAGCACTCTTACCATTTTCCTTTTCCCATCTTATCTTTTGCTGTTCTTTCCTGAGTGGTTTCCCATCTTTTAGGGATGAGCTCCTTCAGCTGGAGCTCACTTTTATCAGAAAAGCCAATTCGCACCAGGAATTTCTCTGAATTTTGCCCAGCCTTTTGCACGTTTCACGTTGTCTCTACCTGTTTTCTGTTTTTAATGTAAATGGGCACTCATGTGGGCAAAGGGCAAAATCCCAAGGTGAACCGGCAAATACAATATATTATTTAAAGAATGTTTTAACTCCTTTTTCATTTTTAATGTTTTAGGTCTTCCTTCTGGCTAAATTTCTTTCCTCTGAACTGAGGCTGCAGAAGGGGACTCTGCATCTAATACAATCAGTAGGAAAGCCAGGGCACCTTGTCAGTTTAGTGTCGGGAAGCCAGATTTAGGGGCAAAGAGCTGATTAGCCGTGTGTCAGATTTGAGGTGCCGCCAACCCCCAAAGCTACATATATAAGCCAATCCTCTCCCTTTCTGCAAGGTGAAGTTTCCCACTGGAGGAAAAAAAAAATAAATAAATGAAAAAACAAATAAAACAGTCGGGAATTATTGACTGCTCAGCCCTCTGCCAGGCATCACTGACCCTGCCCCAGGCTCAGCTGGGGCAGAGCCCCAAAACAGGGATGAGTTTTGGGGTGATCACGTTTTAGGAGGAGCCCGACATGCCCAGGGCTACCAGTTTCCAAGGAGATGGGGGATAAATATGGTTAAATCTGGATTTAGGGACTCACAGCAGAGCTTCCCTGATGGGAGTAGAGGGACCCCCAAAGCCCCCCCCCCCCCCCAGCCTTGGGGCTGGGGGAGGAGAGCTGGAGGGAGGGTAAGGTTTGGGAGGCTTGGGGCTGGGCTTGAGGTTGGGTCTGACTTTGGGAGGGTTGGGGCTGGGTCCTGGGCCCCATCCAGATTTGGGGACTGAGAAGGGAGAGGGGACAGCAGAAGGACCCCTGACTTTGCTACCTCCCTCCTCTCCCTTTCCCAAAGACAGGGGATGGATGAAAGCCCCCCACAGGCTGCAGAGCCCCCATGCCTAACCCCCACACCCCTTCCATAGACATGTGGGGAGCGAAACGGTGCATGTCTATAAATGCACACAGCACTAACACTGATATCAACGTGCACAGCCACATGCATAGAGCATAAACATGCACGTAGAAATGCAACTCTAAGAAAGCAGATAGCACAAACACACACCCCAATGCGTATCTACAAACCCACATGGCACCAACCCCTGGTATAAATGCAGTTATTGAGGAGTCTCTATAAATGCCTATTGTTTAAATGTACGTATCACTGTGGATATATACTGACATGTATACAAGGGCACATAGCACAGATGGCTACAGCGATGCCCACAGCACCAGTGCCTGCAGGTTCAAGCAGCTCTGCCTGTGCCAGGGGCTGTGCAGGGGCTGGGGGCTGTGGTTAGGGCACCATGAGGGGCTGGGCTGGTGAGGGGATGTGCTGGGGGCAGGGGGAGAGAAAGGGAAGGGAATGAAGGGGAAATAGAGAATGAAGGAAAAGGAAAAGGAAAAGGAAAAGGAAAAGGAAAAGGAAAAGGAAAAGGAAAAGGAAAAGGAAAAGGAAAAGGAAAAGGAAAAGGAAAAGGAAAAGGAAAAGAATGGTGGAAAGGAAAGGAAAGGAAAGGAAAGGAAAGGAAAGGAAAGGAAAGGAAAGGAAAGGAAAGGAAAGGAAAGGAAAGGAAAGGAAAGGAAAGGAAAGGAAAGGAAAGGAAAGGAAAGGAAAGGAAAGGAAAGGAAAGGAAAGGAAAGGAAAGGAAAGGAATCAGAGCCTGCTGTCTCTCTGCTGCTGCTAATGCTGCTGCACCTCTGCTCTGTGGCAGAGAGGAGGGAGGTGATGGTGGGGTTAGAAGAGGTGGCAAACAGACAGATAAACATATAAATGCTGCACAAACTGTTAAAATCTGCTCTGAGAGTCAATTTTGACTTCTAGGCTCATGAACCATTAATAAAAATCTCCTTACACTGAAATGGCTCTCAAATGCCGTGATAGCGGATTACAAACTCCTAATGGAGATGCTGTATGACCAAATATTCTCTAAGCAGCAAGGTCTAACGTACCGGGGGTGGCCGGGCCACCTGATTATCAGCTTATCGGCAAATACTTCTTAGTGCGGGATGTGCCAAAAAGAAAGCATCTTCCTCGGCACAGTCCCTTCCCTGTTCTTCATTTTAACAGATTTGGGAGCAGCATCATGTGGCCCGGGGTCCATATGATGACCTGTGGCAATGAGAACCTGTGGCTCTCGCCTTGTCACCCATCACAAGCAGGGATAAGGAGCCTGGTATTTATTCTACTGTGGGTGCTTGTAACAATGGATGTTATATTTCTGCCAGAGCTGTTATCATCTAGAAAATGCACAGCCTGAGCCTCCATGGGGTCCCCTTGTCCTGTGGGTCTGGGGCAAGGCAGCCCCAGTGGGGCTGGGCCCTCCTGCACCCTCATTTCCTTTAGAAGCAGCAAATTGCAAACACTTTTGGGTCCAGCTAAAAGTGGAATTGAAGCTGATTTATCTCCTGACACAGCTGTTAAAAGCAAAGTGTCCCTCCATCCACCGTGCCATGGCTGTGGAAGGACGTGTAACCACGCTCACTGATTTTTGGGGAGCCTGTGGACCACGACAGCTCTCTCATGAGATGTGGGGCTGCAGGTTTGACCCCTCGGGATAATCAGGCTCCTCTGCAGCAGGGAAATATCTGGAGCCAGCTCCCAGGGAAGCCCGTCTGGGTGAAGGCATCGCCCTGGGGGCTGCAGAGCTGCTGAGGGGCTGCGAACGAGGAGTTGAGATTAAAGTGCAAGGCACTGCCAGGGTGTTTGCTCAGCATCCCAAGGAGGAGGCACCGTGGGGTTGGCTTTATTTAACATTTTTATTAGCAACGTGGAAGAGCATGCAGGCAGAATTGTTAAGCACCGGAGCTGGTGAATGGAGAGAAGTGATAGGAAGAGGCAGCCAGAGGATGGAAAATAGGAGGGCAGGATAGCAAAGGATGAGCAAATGTATCTGGAGAGAGAAGCAGAGCCATTCAACATCCCTGCCAGAGGAACGTGTTTGGAAAGCCAAGCCATGAATGTCCTGTGAGTGCTCTGCCCTCCTGGTGGGCACGAGGTTGCAGGAGATGGGTGCTGGTGAAGGGTGGTGAGAAGGCTGATGGAGTCCAAAAGGCTGGATCAGTGGGGGATGAGGGCAGCAAAATTGCCACTGGAACTCTGGAAATCCTGAAATCAGGTGGGAGAGGAGACCATTACTGAAATGATGTTGTCTGGTCCCAGGGCCAGGCTTTGAAACTGAATTTGGAGAATTGGGGTGGGATGGGGAAGAACCATGAAAGCAACTCAAGGAGGGGGGAACCTCCCTAGGATAGGGGTGTCTGGGGAAATCTGTCAGTATTTGGAGCTACCCAGGAGAAGCTTGAGATGATGTGAGTAGATTTGGTGAGTACATCTGGCAAAGGCAACCAGGCTAAGAAGTTAAAATTAGATTAATCCCCACTGGACATCAGAGACAAATAAAAATCAGCCACTGACACAAATTGCCTTAGGATATGGAAGATATGGAAGTTTTTTTTTCAAGTGTTATGGTCAAATAACCGGGTGTCTTTCTGGAAGATAAGCAGGAGGTGTTTTCTCCTGTCCATACTTACTTAAAATATAGCATGGCACAACCCTTGCTGAAACCACCCAGGTTACTCTTTCTCTTTCAGGGCTATATGCAGGACTTCTGGGAGGATGGAGTACCCATCAGACAATTCCTCGGAAAATTTGCTTCTGGACCATCTCTGGACATGGAAAATCAAATATGTATGGGCTGCAAGATGGGCACCAGAGACCAGGGGCCGGTGGTGCGGGTGTCCTGTGCTGCTGTGATTGTGTTACAGCAGGACCTCTTATCCAGGACACGTCTGGCAGAAGGACAGCATGCCACCGACATCCAGCCCTTCCCATGTGCACGGACAAACCCTCTGCAGCTCAATTTTTGGGCAATGTCTTGCAAGAGTTTCTCGGAGCAGTTTGGGTCAGCCCTCCTGGGCTTCTGCTCTCCCTTTTTTCCTTGGCTGCCCTCTCCCCTGCTGCGGGGAGTGGGGATGTGGTGCCAACCTCTCCAGGTGTGCAAACTGCCCACCCCTTCTGGCAGGATCTCAGGGCACCAAGAAGGTACTGCCAGGGCTGAATTAAACAGCAAGAGGCTGCCAAAGCTCGCTTCTGGCTCTTGGCCTCCCACATCAGTAGGGAGAAAGGTGACTGCAGAAGGGGCTGCAGAGTGAGGGTTGTTATTTTCCCTGTGTTTTGGGGAATGCCTGTCACCATTTTGGGTGTTTCCTATGCTTAAATGGATCATCCAGGTCTGCTGCAAGTCTGTGACGTTGCAAGGGCTGGTGGACTGCTACAAAATTAGGAATAAAGAGAGTGCTGGAGCAATTGGAGGTTGTTGGGAACAGCTATGCAGATGCTGAGGTCTCTTTATGGTGTTACACTGGTCCCTATATAACTGAGAGCAAAATTAGAGCTTCACTACATCTATTTAATTACTTGCATTGATACAACCCTATTCAAATAGTCCCCATATTACCGATTTCCCTGGTAATTTCTGGTTTCCCTGGTAAATTACTGATTTCTCTGCCATTTCACTTTCTACTTCAATGGTATCACTGGCTAGTGAGGGCCTACCAAGGCTCCCTTGCTGCCTTACCATCGGGTCAGACTGCAATTACCAAAGGCAAAAAGAGCATCAGCAATACCAAAGGCAAAACCAGCAATGTCCTGCAGTCCGCCTTGGCCTGAGGGCTGGCTCTGTCTGTGCTGTGGCTGCGGTTGGGTTGTCAAGCTGATATGGTGCCCCTCTAGGCTGCAGGCATCATGCTTGCAAGGCTGGGGATGTGGCATCATGGCCCAATAAGGGACCTTCCCCCAGATCTGTCTGCACAATGCCATACGTGGTCTCGTGTAGGTGGGCAGCACAAGATGAGCCCCACATCGATGGGCATGGGGCAAATCCACCCGCTGTGTCTGGCACTTGGACAGCAAGGAGTTGAGGTGTTGCAAATGCATGAGGTGGGCTGAGCTGAGCGGGAGAGACAGAAATCATCTGCATGACCCCCCGGCAGCACCAAAAACGTGTAGGTGTCCTGATAACCAAGAGAATTCAGTGATGCTCGTGGGCTCATACTGGAGATGTGTGACTGTAACTGTCCCCATTAGCATTAACACACTCTTTACTCACTCCACCGTTTATCGGAGAGTGATTAGATATTATACAGAGTCATATTACTCGTGGAGACCAGGCACAAAGTGCTTATTTTTTATTTGCCTTCAAATCAGGGAAATCCACAAGCAGCTTTACTTCTAGACCCAGCCATGCTAGCCTGTTCTCGGCGCTTTAAAATTAAAGCAATCACAAGGCTGCCCTTAGGTTTCCAGTGACTTATGCAAGAAACCAAACACACGAGAACAAAAGGACAAATGAAAAACTGGGGTTTCCGGCTGGAATTTGTACCGCGAGCAACGTGATCGAGTCAACTTACTGTTCATGTGTCAGGAGAGGAGAGGGAGGGGGCTGTCCTGATTAGATCTCATTTCCTACCTGTTTACTGTAGGCATTTGCATAATGATCACCCTGCAGAGTTGTTAGCATATTATAACACCCGTTCCTGAACCCGTTAAAACACAAAAACCAGGCAGACTGCTGCTGTTTACAGCAAATCTCCTCCTGATTGAGTCCAAGCGGATGTGGCCAGCGCGTGCCCCCAACTACTTGAGATGGCTGCGAGCCTCTTCCAGATGTCATCAGAGAGATAAACACAAACTGTTTTATTTTTTGCAAAGAAAAAGGAAAAATCAGAGGGCTGGGAAGGGATCTAAAGTCCTCCAGGGGTCATTTTCCATTTTAGTTCCTCATTGGAGGAAAAAGACGTCTCCAACACCCCATATTCCTGGTCCAAGTGCTAGGATGGTGATAGCAGCCATCAGGTTTTGAAGCAGCACAAATAAATGATGGACACAGCAGCTCAGCCCTCCCCAGACATTCGTGCTCCTGCAGGATACGTGCTTCACCACAACTTTCACCCAAGCAGATCTTCACGCACAGAGTGATGATTTACAGACTGCAAACGTGGTGGGAAGTTGGGCTTATTTGTAAATCGTTTGCTTTCAGTGAGGACAGATGAGCGTGCCATTGTTTTGGAAGAGTTTCTTGTCAGCCGAATTACAAAAAGGCAGATAAAAGGGGAGGGACACGGGGCAGACATGACCCTGCTGTTGCCAAAGGGTGGCAGAGGCCTGCGAGGTCTGAGTACCCAAGCAGCGAGGTGTCAGCAAACAAACCCTGACAGGCTCACCTTTCAGCAGACCCGCTCAGCTTTTTGCTCTAACAGGGCCACGACGTGGATCCTTACAGATCCCTCAGTCTCTCACAAAACTTACTCTGTTTCTAATCCTACAAATTGCACCAAGGTGCTCACAGACCACCTGAACCAGCTTGCTTCCACCTGTCCACTTTAAAGCACATTTTCCATTTCCTCCTCCAACTGTTCTTGGCAACATGGGGTAAAAGTGGACTTCAGATGAAATAATTTAGCAAAGAATCACTGGATACCCATTGTCACCTCAATCTGGTTCAATCTTTTAGTGATTTTTGGTACCCCATACTTCTCTAGATACTTACAAGAATACCACAGGGGTCAGTGCCAGAGCACACCAGACTTGTGGTGTGCTACACATGTGGTGCTTGTCCCCTGTCTGCTGTGCTGGGTGTTTGCAGAAGGATGTGAGACCGGTTTAATGAGATTTCCTCTTGACAAATTCACGTTGGCTGCTTCCTGTTAGACAACTTTCTGTGTAAATGGAATTTTAAGTCTTCCAAGAGTTCAGGTTTGCAGGGACCTTTGCGAGGTTTTGTGTCCCTTAGCGAGGATGCCCTGGACCCTCAGCTTCCAGGCAGCTGCTGCAGCCTGGCATTGTCTCCTTGCACAGCCTCCTTCTAACCTACCCTTTTTCCACACCAAACTTGCCCCCAGAGATCCTCCACGGTGTCTGGAAGTCCTCTGGGACAACTGTGGGGTGTCCTGGGGATTCCCATCGCACAGCATCAGCCCAGGGACAGCAGAGATGGTGTCAGTGCCTGTTGTATATGGGGTGGCCGTGTCTCGTGGATGTCTACCTTTTTGTTTCAGCACAGAGTCCTCATTTCATGTTCCCCAGTAGTGTTGGCATATAGTGACTGATCCCCAGTGCTCCTGTGGAGCATTATTGCTGTCTGCCCTTGGTATTGCTCCCCGTGCTGTGGGCTTGGTTCTGCTGCTCAGCACCTTTGGACACATCTCACAGGTCAGCGTGTCCCCGATGAGGGACTCTGCAGCATCTGCAAGGAAGCATTATGGTGCCAGAATCCCCACCTCTGTAAAAAAAACACCACTTCCAGCAGCCTGGGACCCACCTGCCCATTTCCTTCTCTAATGATGGATGCTCTCCTCTCCATCTCTCTCTCTACCCCTGAGATCAGCCAAGCGTCTCAGGTACATCTCACGTCCCTGGAGGCCAGCCACTGCTGACACCACAACACCGTGCTTTCTCCCTGGTACCCGTAGCAGGTGGCTCAATCCCAAAAAAAAGGGGGCAGCCCCTGGAAGCCGCTGCCTTTCTGCCACGAGGCCGTAGCTGCAGCGAGTGACACAAGAGCCTGGCTCTCCTGCTGGAACTGCACTTCGCTTTCTCATTATGCAACTGCTGTATTTTAATAAAAACCCCTTTTTAGGCAGTTTCAAAAACAGTTGGTCTTTCTTTTTTTTCCTCCTTCTGTCAAATGACCAACTTAATAATTCACTAGTTGTGCTGGGATTAGCCACTTTGGGCCACACTCTGGATTTCTTATCTTTAATGTAGTTCTCGACGACATCTTCTGCACTTAATCCCCTGACAAAACTCCCTTTGATTCCCATGACAGTCGCTCACGGAGATCAAACGCAGAACGCTGCTCTGTCAGGTAGAGCTGGGCGAATAATTTGCGACAAATAATTTACCCACAGACTTTCTTCCTCATTTTCTCTGCACAAATTGTCCATTTGGCTGAGGCTCGGGACTGCTGGTGGATTTGTTTCTGGCTGCACGAGTCTGAATTTAGCGCCTGGCTCACGAGGAAGAGCCTGCGAGTGCATTTTAAGAGCCTTGGTGGTGCTTTGACCTCGCTTGGCTCCAGCTTTGGTTTTTGGCAGTGCCAAGCCCGTCCTGCCCCATGAGCAAAATCAACACACGCTGTGATGTGCTCAGCAATCCTGAGTCACCGTGCTGTGTTTCCGAGCAGGATCAGAGGAGCATGACTTTGAGCTGAGTGCCGCAGTGCAAATAATCTCTAATATCACCCTAAATCTCCTGTTCGGGGGATGTGCTCTAATGTATGCACCTGATATGAGTTTTATCACTTCCCCTTGCAAGAACAGTCTCCAAAAGCCAAGCGGAGGCTAGGCGAGGATGTGCAGAGATAACAGGACTCGGTTTTCATGTGAGACCTGCTCTAGCAGGGGCAAGGAGCTACCCACGCTCCCAGTATCACTGCCCAGCACCATCTGTGCCCTACATCACACAGCTGGGGACCAAACACACATCCCCTCTCTTTTCAGCTTTGCATTGCCACAGCCTCCATCCCAGTTTAACCACTCGACCAAACATCAATGGCATCTCTGGGTGTGTCACTTCAAGTGTTTTAGGTAGAGATAAGGTTGGGAATTTGGATTAATTAGGAATTAGCCATGAGAAAGTGTTGGTATGGACGGATTTACACAATATTTGTAACTGTGATTTTATAAACGAAAATGTTTGAACTTGCAGTTTGTGTCAACTTTACCTTTTTCCTTCCCCTTTTTTTAATTAAATGCCTGTGACTCTCAAAAAAGCACAAAGGTGGTAACTTTAAGGTCTCCATCTATTTTCCAAACAGCCCTGGTAACGCCTGCAGGGAGCAGAGAGCAGTGCTGCCTTACCAGGGCCCACAGAGACGCTTCATTAACCCAATTAAGCAGGTGGATGGAGAGGGTCTCTCTGATAATTTACACCTTACTAATGAAGTGTGTGACTCTTAATCTCCTCCAAACAAGATACACTCATGAAACACTGGTGCAAGGAAAGGGGAAATTAATTAGGTGAAAAAACTATGAGATTATAGTAGAGGGATTCCAATGAGGCAACAGTAACATGGCTGGTGATTCATTTGTGCCTGTCTTAAATTAATGGCTGAGCTGACAAGCAAATAAGACCCAGCATTGTTTTGGCTTAAAAGACATCCTCATCAGACCTAGCATGAGGCACCTGATTTTATGGCATAACACACCATTTTCTGAGCCCCAGCTGCCTGGACGGCCCTGGGAGAAACAAACCCAGTCTGAGCAGAGCCTGGCCCCTTTTCTAAGACATCTAGAGGAGCTACTTATTCTATGGAAATATTTCCCATACAGTAATAATGCTGTGCCATAGAAATATCTGCCTGGCTGCCAAGCCTGTGTTTGGGGTGCAGTGAGGTGGTAGGGAGGTGGTGGCTGGTCGCTGAGCAGTCATCCCACCAAGCTGAATGCTTAACATTGGCTTTAGCCATAAAAAGATGATGTGAGCTGCTGCTTTGCTTGGTGCTCCGTGAAAGGCTGGAGTCAAGCCCTTTACGACCCAGTTATGGGTTGATTTCCTTTATCTGTGTGCAGTGCCATCGAGTGATGCTGTGCATCAGCCTTTGTGGTAGAGCTGAACTGGCTCGAACCATGGCCAGTGGACAACTTTGGCAGCCTGAGAGCTGGCTGCTCAAAGCAACATGACTTCTCCTGACCTCTAACACTGTTGGGAGACCCTTGCAGACTTTCCTTGGGTGCTGGTGGGTGCTGACCAAAAAATTGGGTGCAAACATGAATGAGAAGTTGTTTTTTGTCCTGAAAAGTCCCTTGGAAAGGCACTGTTCATCCTGTGATCATGCATGGTAACTGTCTTCAGAGAATGGGATCTTCAGTGTTCTGGAGTGAGAATGCTGCAGAAATGCATTTTATCAGTCAAATTCAATGTGTGGGTACTGAAAGGTTCCCAGAGTAGCAGATCTGAGCAGCTTTAACATTGGAAATTGTATTTTGTCCTAACAAGAACTCAATGCGCCCAAGGATTTCAAAGCTTTTGGCAAACATGAATTAAAGCAGTAATTAATTAAGCTCTGCGGCACTCCTGTTTGATAAACAAGAGATACATTATGATCAGTCAGTATTGCCAACTGCAAACATTCACTAACTGTGAGTCCAGCTCCCCAAAATTATGAGATTGGCTTAAAAAATCACGAGATTAAAAACCAAAATTGTTGCATTTTCTTTATCCACCATCTGGCTCCTCAGCCTCTAGGGTAAACATGCCTCGTGTTTTCAACTACAAGGGCTAGCCACTTACTTAAAAACATGAAAACAGAGATCCTTGTGCTTCATAATGACTCCAACAGCTGAGGCTTTAGGAGAAAATGCTAAGAATCCTAAGACTCGTCACGAAATCTGAAGAATTTGCAGTAATGATCACTTACAACGGAAAGGGTTTTGGCTCAGCAGCTATTTCTGAATTCAGCAACCCAGCACAGGAGCTGCTAGACAAGGAACAACGAAGACTGACCCTCCTGGTCGAAATGGCAGGAGCATTTAGGTGGATAAAATACAATTACAGAGGCAGGATGTCATGTAGCCCTTGCTGGAATTTAGCCAGGGCGTGACAGATAAACACATCAGTTCTTGTGAAAACTCTTCTGGGATTGTTAATTATTACAAATGATCTTTCCTGTCTCTCTGGAAGATGATTGCAGGCAATGCTACAGCATCAGGCACTGTCTGGGGGCAATAGCTTCGTACCAAGCCACAGATGTGAATGTCACCCCTGAAGCCCTGCTCCCCTGGATTCGCAGCCCTGACAGACAGTGTGTGTCGGGAAAATCCTGGCTCAGGATGATCCGACTTAGCCCGTGAGACA
The DNA here is from genome assembly GCF_964211825.1 of Aythya ferina. Lineage (NCBI taxonomy): Eukaryota > Metazoa > Chordata > Aves > Anseriformes > Anatidae > Aythya > Aythya ferina. The sequence continues at coordinate 60,959,513 of NC_140301.1, forward strand.
GGGCCGTTTTGGTGGCAGGGCTGGCAGCCACCGCATTACTGTCTGGGGAAGAACTTATGCGGCAGTGGGAACGGCAAATTATCCGGAGGGAAAGTAGCTGCAGAAGGGCCGTGGCTGGCTGGAACCAGGAAAACAGATTTCAAACTAATGTAAACAGCTTGGATTTATCACCGGGCTTGCAGGTTCAAAAATAAATATCACCGTTTCTGTGGTTCAAAAGTTGGTTATTTTCTACCGACACTTCAAAAAATGTAGTTTTCCAGTGACCTTGGAAACCACTTTAAATACATTTTTCAGTAAGTTAAAAACCTGAAGTTAATAAAAAGGAACCAGGGAAAGAAAGAAAGTTTCAATTCTTTAAGCAGGTCTATTTGTCACAGAAGAGAAAATGAACTTGAGGCCACCTGAGCATCCAAGCACATGTATTTTAGAGAAAACTAGCTCTAATGTCTTCGCCGCAGCAGGATCCCCATACACGTCAAGAAGCCATTTTCTCCAAGGAGGAACATTACGCTGTGCTCAGGATAGACTCTGATCTTTGCACCTAAACCTATTTAAGCGATACTAGGGGCTTTTGTACTGCTGTGAAATTACTCTGGGCCCATGAGGGCACTCGCTGGCTGTGTACTCCCCTCTCTTCTGTGGAAATTGAAGTACAAACAGGTTGAAAAAAGCTACAGACAAATTCATGCAGCGAGTACCAGCTAGGGCTACTTAGAGAAAAGATACAGCCTCTGGCTTGGGAAGCTCAGTGCTGCAGGGAATTGAGGAGATAAGGAGGAGGGCTTGCCCTGGCTTTACATTTTATCTCTAAGCATCTCTTACTGACCACCTCTGGGGGCCTAGATGGACCTTCAGGCCAACCCGTGTGTGGTCATTTGTGTTCTCCAAGTGTATTTCCTCCCTGCCCAGCTCAGAGGAGCATTTCCAGGAGAAGCTCCCAAACACAGAGGCTAAGGGCAAGAGCAATGCTGGTGTAGAAGAGTATTGGTTAACATTGGAGCCATGGACCTCATGCTGCCGCCCTCTGTTTGGTCCCGACTCCTGGCTTTTCAAGCAGTGTTTGTGTATTGAATAAAGCATTTCAAAGGGTTATGCTAAATAGGTGTCTGGGGCTCAGTAATTAATGTCAACATCCATAAATGCTGTGTGTCTCACTCCTGTATTGCCAATGCCCTGACTACAGACCGAGTATCTTATCAAGTTACTTGCTTTCTCCAAAAAGATGTACCAGCAGGTCATGTGTAGGTTAAACATGGCAGCTCTCTAACCACTCAGGAGCTACTTTATCCTGTGTGCAAACCTGGTTTATAAAGCTTATCAAGAAGAGAGGCTTGGTATCACAGTCTAGTACTCATAATTAATCCTGGAGACAGTGCGGATTTAGGTTCATTGGGGCTGACTTCAAATTAAAAAGTCACTATTAGCATGTGAAACAGACACCATATGTTACATATTAACACTGTAGATGTTACAGAATGTTGTGCATTGCTTTTTCTTTAAGTCAGATAGCTATAGACATGCCCTTTCCAATAGAAGTTGGGTTATCTATCTATATTAGTGTTACCTTCTAGTGGTCTCCATTATGGATGGCAGCAGATGTCTTTACAGAGATCTCTACTGCCAGATCTACTCATACACACACATCCGTATAGGTAAGTTCCTTATTTCTATAGGCTTTTACATTTTTATATATAAAATTATATTTACTTGTAAATGTATTTACATGCATATTATTGCATCTAAAGTGCAGTACTGATCAGTAGACATATACACACTGATTACAGAGAAATGGCAAGTATATAGAAAAATATGATACATTTACACAGACAAATAGAGAAATCTCTAGGTTTATACCTTTACAGCAGTATTTTTCCCTTATTCACCCTCAATATCTGTAGGTACCTTGATCTATGTACAAGTTCAAAATACAGAGGGAAATACTGCCTAAGAACATATTTGGCAGCAGCCTGTAAAAGCTCATTGTACTAGGAGTTAATACAATGTTCTCAGTGTCTTCAGTCATCTGAAATTTGAGTTTAAAGTTCTTGCACAATCACAGCCAACATAAAATGCAGCAGGAAATCGCCATTAGTCAAATGTGTTCGTCTAATCCCGCTGCAAAATGGAGCTTTTTCATTTCTATCCCGCCACGGGTTAGTTTGTGATTTCATATGTCAGATACATCAATTCTGCCAAGGAGAGGAGATGGGCAAGAACAAATTAAAAATATAGACTCCTTTGCTGCAGGGGAAGTTGAGAGGGCAGGTCTTTGTGGAGAACAGTAATAATGATCTCATTTAAGAGAGTTTCTGGGTCTGATTCTTTGCTGCCCTTCTTCATACTTAATTAGTCGCTGGCAAATTGAGGGGCTAACCAGCAAATCCAAAGGAATATTCACTCTTCTCTGCTGAAATTGCACAGGGAGAGAGCAAGGAGGGAGACATCAGCCCACGTACTCTGACGCTTTAATGCCAAGAAAGAGCACCAGCTGGTTGCCAATGGGAAAACCTGCCATTTCCTTCACTCTTTCTGTCCTTGTCTTGTTTTGTTTCTGTCTCTCACTCTCTCCCACTTTCTTCTTTCTAATTCTCTCCCTTCGTTTGCGCGACCACTGGGATAAATACAGCAACAGCCCCTCTCTTCCCAGAGACTCATTCTTGGGAGGATATTAGTGTGTGCCACACTCTGCTGCCGATTTGTCTTAAGGTAATTATTATTAATGGCTGTTGTTGTTTTTCCTGCAGAAACTGTAATATAGACCCTTTTGTATCATTGGCTGAAGCCTGTTGTTTCTGTAGGAAAAACAATAGGCCTACAGATTAGGACTGCATATTATGGCTCTAGTAGCACAGCAGGCTTTTGGTATTGGTACCAATCCTATCAGTTCCTGGCATCCTTCCCCCTTTACTCCTGGTAATTAATCTTTTCATGAATGCTGTCACGTTTAGAGCCGTTTCATTAAGTTTCTGGTTCCTGCATTTAGGCAACTCACCTGCGCCATCGGCTGCAGAGCCACAGAGAGGGGAAATGCTGGTAGTGGGTTTGCTTTCCCCAACCTTCCCTTCCTCCCTCTGGTAAATGCTCTGCCCTAAATGAAGCCACGCAAGGATGACAGACAGGCAGCCGTGTGGTTCAGACAGCCCAAAAGAGCAAAATTGAGCCGTCAAAAATTAGGAAAAGCCCCTACAAATGAAGGCTGTTGAATGTGATGCCTGTATCCTTACCAGCCTTATAGAAAATGGATACTCACTTTTTGCTATGATGGTTTCACTTAAAATAGCACAGATTTCTTAAAGCAAGGACAGTATTTTGGGACAATCACCTCCTCCATCCATACACCAACACTTTTCCTTCCTCCCACTCAACAAGTCTCCAACCCGCCTCCCCCAAATGCACCAACTTCAGACCTTTCTGTGAAGCAGGAGGCTTTCTAGAGGGAAATGAGGTTTAAAACCACTTTTGCTGGTATTGCCCCAGACTGCCACTCCTGGTTTTTAAAAGGAGCTGGGCCCGATGGCTGCAGACAGCATGAGGCTGCTGCATGCATATTCGTAGGGCACAGCAGCGGGGTGAGAGACAAAAGCTTGTATTCCCAGCCCAGCCTCAAGTGACCTTGTGCAACCCCTTAATTACTGCAATTACTTGCCTCCTGAAATGACATTATTAGGCCTTGCTCAGTATTAAGGGCTGTGAAGTTCACGGAATTATTCGTGCCGGTTGGTGAAAGAGCAGCGAGTAAAACACGGGGCCATCTTGTGGCTTCCAAACCAGCTCAGGGTCAAAAGGGGATGGCCGCTGGCAATCCTTGGAAGCTCAAAGTTGGAGGTGTCTGGCCGTTTTGCATTTGGGGATGGGATTTTTGCAGCGTGGCATCTGCACCGCTTCGCCGGTGACGTGCAAAGAGCAGTGCTGCAACGTGGCTGCACCCAAGGGTGCGTTAGCAGTGACAGAAAACGGTATTTCCTCCCCCAGTAGTGTCCATCTGCTAAATTCCATGTTTCTCCCCCAAATCAAACATGAACACTACTAAATGGTAAAATACTAATTGTTAAAAAAAATGAATGCATTAGAACTGACAGCTGCTGAAGCTAATTTTTAGCATTAGCAAAACTAATTCAAAGAGCTAAAAAAAAATAAGCAGGGGAAATTTGTTGGTCCTTGAGGAAAAAAAAAAAAAGTAATAAATAATAATAATAATAATAAAACATACACCAGAAAGAACTGCAAAATTCACCCTGAGGCTCAGAATAAGCATCAAGGATCTCAAATGAAGTATTTAGCTATTGAGGAAACGACAGCAAGTGAAAACAGGAGACTAAATGGAGAAAATTAACTGCTTAACTGCAGTCATTGCAACAATGAGAGATGTAACTGCCTCTGCTGGGGGACGCTGGGATGGAGCAACAGCTCTCCCATCTTGGTATTCGTACCCAGTGTGAAAATGTGAAAAGTTGCTCAGTCAACGAGCATCTTTTGGTTTTGTGGTAAGTTTTGACCCACAGGATCCCATTTGGTGGCAGCATCTCACAAGGATGCCAGCACTTGGCCCCAGCAGATCTGCGGAGGGCAGGAGGGTTGTTCCTGCTCCTGAGGATCTGCTCCCTGCTCGCAGCCCTGCACTGGGGTCTGCAGACATGGGAAGCCCCCAGGCAGCTCCTCTGCTTGGGATGTTGCTGCTGAGCACCGATTTACCCTCTGGTCCCAAATGGTGCAGCCAGGGAAGTGGTGGGAGGAAGGGAGTGTCAAGGGAACTACATGGAGGAGAGGGGTGGATTTGGCTTATCCCCAGGGGTAGGCACATTGATCTGCCTGTAGCAGTTTTGGATATGAAGGGACAACAGGAAAACTCATCTCCTTGATTTTCAAGTGGAAAAAAATGCCATGACCAGGCAGACAAATAGGAGCAGAAAAGATGACATCCCCTTTCCACACAAGAGATTCAACACAGGCTGCACGGTGTGGGTTTTGGTGACCTTTATTCCTTTGTGAGTAATTGAACTACTGCATATGTGCAATATTGTGTTGAGCTCTTCTCCACCACTGTAGTCCAAGGGGAAAACCCTGCCCTCCCTCCAAAATCTGCCTTGTAATTACATTATATGTTTTTTTTTTGTTTGTTTGTTTGTTTGTTTTTGCTAGGTTGGGTGTTTTCAGTTTTTTGTTTTGTTTTGTTTTGTTGGTCCACTGACCTCTCCGTAACCAACCAGGTAAAATATTTCCATTATCTTCTCCCCAAAACATGGAAATCTTCAAAAAAGAGGTAGGAGAGAGGTGAGCTCTCCTAGCCTCATTTTCCTACCACTGCCTTTCCTTGGCTGTTCATCACAAAAAGAGTCCACACGCCCATTGCATCATGGCATTGAGCCTGTTGTATGTTTTGCCTTTTCTTTTAAATTATTTCATGTTGCAAACCTGGCGATTATTTCATGCTGTTTAAACTATATTTGCAGTCTTTGATCAAATATAAGTAGACCGGAGCAAACTGCTGATAGAGTGAAGATATTGTTCTCGGTGTTTCTCCTTTCACTTTGTTCATTACATTATGCGTGTAAGCTTGCATAAAATGTTCATTGTGGCAACGCGCCTTTGTTATTAATTCTTGTGGTGCCACATATTTTCAGGAAACCTAATTCATTCACAAATGGGGTGATTAGGTAATCTATGCCAGCGTGTTTGGGTGTATTTTACACACAACACGGACACGTACAACACACAATTACACGTACACCAAACACATACTTATCCATATAAATAGAAGGACCAAACCATGTCCTGTTTATGCCTAGTTCAGCAAAACCCACATAGTTTAGCTTCCAGGGCCCATTCTCAAACTAAAATTTTGTTAACTATGCTACCTTGAGACCTGGACACAACAGCAGAGAGATGCAGTGACAGGTAGCAATAACCAGCCCAGGATTTCAAGGCAAGACACGTATAACAGACCAGGATACCCCAATGTGTGTGACTCCTGTTTCAGGAGTTAAATAAATACTTGCATCAAGCAGCAAGGAGGCAGGAGGTGAGAACTGGTTTATGGTGCTTGATCCCTAGCCTGGCTCCTACTTGCTCCCTTTATAAACCACGTGCATTAGGACACGACCATGCTATAGGGTTGTGCTTCTTTTCAGAAAGAGCAGGTACCCAGCCCTATCAGTTGCCAATCTAGCCCAGATGGTCCCATACTTTTGGCTCCTTTTCCAGGATCCACACAGCCAACATCTCTACCAGGAACTCCAAGGGATAGCCCTTCGTTAGCTTCCACAGTTGCTTCTATGCCACTTATGAGGGGCTTTGTCATCCCTAAATTATTTAATTTTGATGTGTGGGGCAGCCAATACTCTGTGATGGGTTCCAGTAACCCAGTTTGTACCTTGCAAGTTGCGTGCTGATATTTAAAAGCCCCATACTCTTCCTTGGAAAGCATCTTCTCTTTCTAGCCTTGGTAAATAGAGTGTCCAATTGCAAAATGCTGATATTGTGCAGCATGGAAAAGGCTTTTTTCCCCCTGAGTTTTATTGTATACAATTGATTATACACCATTTTTCTCTCCTTCTGAAACCTGCACAATTGGACTCATGTTGCCAGAAGAACCTGCTGTTACCCAGCCCCGGGGAGAAGAAACAGAAAACAGGAAGAAAGCCATGTTTTAAAGCTCTTAAAAGTTTTTTTAAAAAAATATTCCTCTATAAAATGCATTGCAGCTGTATGTACCAGGGGCCTCCTGATTGTCACACAGCACTGGGGCCACCCCAGCAGTCTCTGTGTGCCTAGGTGTAACCACTTCCAGGCAGAGATAAGCTTGCTGCCCTCCCTCTCCCTGGACACCACTGCCTTTCAGACTCAGGATTGTAGCATCTTTTTGCACATCACAGCCTGCCAAGCTGAGGGCCACGAGGTCCTTCAGTGAACCAGAAATACCTGGGAAACAACCGACACTAGATAAAGGGTTTCCTGAATCCCACCTTCCTGCAGGGTTTGAATCTTGGTCTGGAGGGTGGGGATGATGAGAGGAGCTGCAGCAGCAGAATCATTGCAAAAGGAAGAAAAGCGAGCTGGGATCATGCCCCAAAGATGACATTTTTAGCTGTTGTGGTCCAAGGTTTAGGGTTTTTTCCTTGGATGTGGCAGGCCTTGGGATGCCCTGGCTCTGCACAGGGAGCACACATAACACAAAATGCACACACACTGATACCTGCTTGTGGCTCTGTTCCTGGATGGGCTGAGCTAGAGCCACCTCACCATCACAGCCCTTGTCTGCATCCTGCTGTCAAAAAGCTGCCAGGTGAATAATCCTCGCTGAGCACCAGGTGAGCTGAGTTTAACTGCAGCGCATTACAGCTGGTGGGAATAGTTGGAGCCTCCACATTCTTCTCAGAGGAAAGGGGATAATGCCAAAGATACTACAAATAATAATAATAATAATAATAATAATAATAATAATAATAATAATAATAATCAGCCTTCCTCTCATTGACTGGATCAACATTTGGGTGGCTGTTACAAATTATTCCCCCTGTAAAATTTGCGCAGCACAGTTTGCAGGACCCAAAGCAGCCTTCCAAACGCTGAGCATTTTCAGGGTCAGAAGCCTCCCAGGTATCCTCTGCTCACAATTATTTATAAACACAAACGCACACATGTATCCTAGCCAGGAGAATTTCCATGGCTAGGGGACCCCAGATCATCCTCTGGTCAAGATTATGCTTAAACACACACACACAAATTTTGCTGAAGGAGAAAAAATGGTGAAGGTTTTCTCCATTTTTAACCAGATACTATTATAGCTGATAAATCATTACGATTTCCTGAATTATGGGCATGAAGGATGGCATTACAACAGTCTTTGCCCATCTCAGTCTCGCTACCCAAGAACGTGAAAACACTTTATGTGACTTAGTTATTTTTCCAGTGACTGACAAATGCTTAGCGATTGAGAAGGAGCAATAAATACACGCTGCTGGTATATAGAGTAGCCTTCCGAAAAGGATTTCAGGGCCGAATCCTGTCTCTGTTTACACTGTGTAAATCAGGTGTAACTCCAGTAAAGCTAATAGACGGAGTCTGGTGTCAAACCCACACGGATAAAAGGATCAGGCCCTCTAAGCTTTAAAGTTATGAGTCTTTTCAAACTGCAGATCTACTGTCAACATTTCAGTGATTACTTCCCTTTTTTTCCAACACACAAACATAAAATAGTAACAAGATTATCAGATTAAAGAGCCAAAGAACAGCCAGTTTATTATACTCTTGCGTCTAAAACACTCCAATCTTATAGGTTTCCTTCCCACTCCACAGCTTGAGGGGGGAGATTGGTTTGTTTTTATTTGGTTTTAATTTTTTTTTTTAATCACAGTCTAGTATAGCTATGTTAGAAAATAGACCAGCTGTAATATTAAAAACCTCACCATGTAGTCAGCAAGAAAAAAATATTCCCAACCCCCAAACCAAGCATTATGAGCCTTTTAACTTAAAAAAAATATAAATTGTTGAATTCTTTCTGTCAGTCCGCATGAAGAAGAAATGACAGGACAAACAGAAAGAAAAGGACAGAGCTGTTTAAAGCTAAAAATGTGCAAATGCTGCATTCCTTCTGGGAGAGGCAAAAAAACCCACAGCACCCCACCTTTGGTATAAATTATTTAAATCGGAGATGGTCTGCGCGAAGGGTCCTGAACAGATTGCATAACTGTTGCACAACTAATGTGTACAAGTGTGTCACTAATTTAATTTTAATTTTACTGTATGAGTTCGTATAAGATCCCCCAGCTGTCATGTGCTCATCATCTGTCACAGAACTATCACTAAGCCATGCTGGGCTAAGACAGGATTATAAACGATGAACTGCCATGTGCTCTAAATCTTCTTATTTGCCTAGCCTGGAAGGTATGCCCTGTAAAATTTGATTGGCAGGGCGCTCTGTTCTGTCGATTGACTTTGCAGGCCGCTCCCGTCGGCGCCTCGAGCAGCTCCCCGTGCCTCTGCCGCCCGTCACCCGCCGGCTGCGGCACGTGCCTGACCCCAGCCCCTGGCCGAGGCTCCTGCCCGCTCGCCCCGGTGGCACGTGCGGCTCCCGGGGGCATATGGCTGGCTAGTTGTGTGCAGAATAGGGTAACCGAAGCCAAGCAGCCCCGCGCTGTTATTACGGCAGATGGGGGAAGCGTGGCATTCAATATTAAGACAGATGCCACCTCCTTATTCCACCTGTCTGGAACTTGGACATGGGACAGAATGAACTGTCTGCCTAATAATTAAGGAGACAAAGGCTGCATTTATGAGGCTCAGCAGAGCACCGTAGCTGCGAAGCATGCACAGATATAACTGTCGGCTGTAACAATAAGGAAATGTAGACTACTGCTCATCAGATGTTCAGATACGTACGCGCAATTACAGTAGGAAACTGTACTGTTCCCAGCTGCTTTCGTAGCCTTTTATTTAGGCTGGTTGTGTATTAAATTAAACGGGAGGAACAAGTTGGCTGGCATTATTACTATTATAAATAACGCTGCAAAATTACAGTGAAGTTCCTTAAATAACAAAGCGCCTACCGTTCCCCCTAACAGTCGTGGCTGCTATTGTGCTGTGCCCTTTCTTGCAAATTTGCTCTTTGCTTCTCAGTAGTCAACTGTTTTTGTAACAGCCAGGGAGAAGAAAAACATTCTTTCCAGGACCTCTATTATTTTCACGTATTTTTACACAACAATTTGCCTCCTTTCTTTGGCGTTGTTAAAAAAATGATAACTGTGTAAAAAAGAAGGCCTGGCTTCTTGGCATTTATGCTATGTTACGTTTCTGTTATTTAATCCTACTTAATTTGGGACCAATTACCGTCGAACCCGCCGTGCTTTGTGACGGGAATGATTGTGCTGGAGAGGGCCTGATCCTCCCTGGGTGTGAGCCTGGGCTCGCCACGGCCATGCTGGGTGGTTGCAGCAGGTCTCTGGCCCTTGTGTGTCCCCGTGTCCCCAGGGGGACACCACAGGGCTGAGGCTGGGGTCTGCCACTAGCAGAGGCTGAGTGAAATGGGCTGGGTTTGGGGTCTTGGTCCTCCCAAATGAGGTGGAATTAGGTGCTGGGATATACACCCGAGCAGGTGAGGGGGTGTTGGCTGGGCAACGACACTGCTCTGTAGCAGCAATATGCAATTAATGCCCGTGATCGAGAACTGAATGTGATCCGGGAGCTATGTTTAGTGTCTGCTTAGCTACCTCCAGCCCTCTTTTAAACGGCCCGTACTGATGTGATCACGCCCATCCTTAAATCTTTCTAATTAATTTTACTCTCTTTTGAGTCAATGAATTCAAAGGCAGCTTAAAAATCATCTGTGTGTCTGTTCTGGGATTTATTTGTAAATGGCAATCGGAATAAAGTTGAGTAAGTAGCAGAGAATGAAAATGTAGAGGCAAGTATTAAGGGAATGTATACTGTGTATACATTATATACAAGATTAAGGACGTGCAGAGTGCCCATTGTCTCAGCATGCCATGAAAGTGGGCTTTTATGTTTTTCTACATGTATTTGTGCATTCGCAATGGCACATACAGATTATCTTTATAAATAAAAACAAATAAGTGAATTTTCAATGAGAGATCACATGCAACACAATAAGCAGAGCTTGATCTTCACATTTATGTGCATATACATACATACATACTAATATACTATATACATACTAATTTCTAAACATACACATGTAAATATTTACAGGATAATATGGTTATCCAGACATCACAGATATACACATGTATTCAATTATATACACATATATTATATGTGTATATATACAGGTATGACGAACCTATTAAAATTCTGTAATAATACTCATAAATTGTTCTATACGAATTTATCACAAACACGTTTAAACCGGACAGCTCGTCCTCAGCAAAAAACAACAACCAGATGTATTTGATTCCCCAAAGCACAGGAATCACATGCAACAAATTGAAAAAGGTAATCAAAGCTCAAACTTTCTTTCCCTTTTTTTTTTTTTTTTTTTTTTTTTTTTTTTAGTAGAAAAGAAAGCATTTAAAAAGACACAGATACATATTACAAGATGAGGATCAGTTTGAAAAGATCCCACAATATCTGTTACCAAGAGCTTTGTTAATCTTTAAAAACCTAGAATGATTATTTATATGGAAGCTGTGAATTAACTAGGCTTTAATAAATAGCTCACAGGCACGTGTGTTAAGATTGTGGTTTTTGTTTTTATATGTGCCTGGTTTGGGGAAAAAAAAAAAAGAAAAAAAAAGAAAAAAAAAAAAAAGGAAGCTATTATTTGTTAATTTTTTCTGTAACAATTATTTCAAATTAAAAGCCCATCTGACGAAAGGCATATGGATGGAGAGGGGGTTCAGTCCTAATTGAACAGCCCAGGACTCGTGAGGTTAATTACAGATATTAACGCTGTTGTTCTTCAGCTTCTTGCCCTCATGAAGGCTCCAGCTTCCAAATGACCTGGCTCCAACAATAAGACTCTCTTTAGCCCATTAACTAATTGATAAAAATGTGAGTGTTTAGAATGAGTCTAATTAAATCACCGAGCCTTACAATTACGAGTCCATTTGGTAGCTGTCGGGAGATGGGTAACCTCAGCTGGCATTGTAGGCGAATAAAAGATAAAAATAAAAGGGAGCTTAACCAAAGATCATTTTGAAAGCTGTTCATTTGAAGACAAAGTACACATTTGCCTGAAATGTATACATACACCACTTCAGACTAGCACAGTGTCTTGAAAAGAAAATGGAGCGTTTAGCAATCATGATTTTTTTTTCCAGCGCATGCATGAAATTCTCTCTAGCCTGTGTGATGGAATGAGCTTCTTTTATAATCATTTGTGAGTTATGGGGAATAACTAGATGCTCTGGGAGCACCCAAATGGCTGATACCAGGTTCACCACTATTATTAACATTTTTTTCCCCACTCTTTCATTACAGCAAGCTCTCGGCAGATGACAGTCTCCATTCTGGTTGTGGCTGCTGCTCTAGGGACAGCCAACGGCTCTCAGATGTCCCGTTTGTGAGTTTAGTTTGCTATCACAGGGCAGATTTTCTCTCAGACATCACAGGTGCCCCTGGCGAGGGAGCTGCAAAATAAAACTTCTGCTGAAGGTGTGCCTAATGTCCTGAGCATCTCATGCATTTCTAGTGTTACCACGCCAGAGAGATTTAGATCTAAAAAAAAGATGAAGAAGTGGGTGACAAAGCTTGCTGAAGGAATGGGTCCATAGAAGGAATCCTAAACTGACAAGGACTTCACAGGTGGAAAATTTGGACAGAACAGGAGTCTGTAATATTAAGGGGGATGGAAGATGTGAACAGGAGTGATATGCACTGTCTCACAGGAGCATCAACCAGAGTTGCCATTTGATAAATTTGAAACAAATAAAAGGATGGCTTTTTCAGTGTTAAGGTACTGAACTCATTGTAAAAAGAAGCTGAGGATGCTAAAAGTTTAAATCAAAGAGCTTCTTAACAAATTAATAGAAGAAAAATCCACTCCTAAAGAGTGAGAAGACAAAGCTCATTAGGTCAGTGAGCTATGGAGACTGCTTTGGCCTCTGAAATATGGCCTGGGTGTGAACTGCACTTACAGCTTTCCTTGGCTGCCTGCATCTCTCTTAGGTGGGTGACTGGGTCCACCAAGACGTATCTCTGCCCAGTGCTGCAACACCCAGCCTAATGATTTACAAGTGCTTGTGCATCAGATGGGAGTCCCTTCCCTTAGAGTTTGTTTTCCCATTATTTCCCAGCACATACATCTAAAAAACACAACTCAGAAAGACAAACGAACCTCAAACACCTTTGTATGTCACTAGGAATAAATCACACTGCCTGATGCCTGGCATGCCTCTTTGCTGACCATTAAACATTACTTACTGGGTGATACTGGGGGAGCTTGGAGAGTGAACTGGTTAATGTGTGTGGTTTGATGACAAAGAGCTACTCACAGCATTAAAACCAAATGCAGCGTGTAATTCACAGCTCTCAGATGTCCTCTACTGCAACTGCTTTCTGCACAAGCAGGGAAAATATCTGACCTCTGTTAGCATGGCAGGAGAAGAAGCCATCTCCTCATCTTCCATTTTCACAGCCTTTCAAATCTTCCTCCTTTTTCCTTTTATGAAGAAACCTGGCTGTCCCCATCAGAGACAAGCATTCATCCTTCTCTTTGCTTTCCTGTTTCTGCTTCCTTCTTTCTCACCGTAATGTTTTTGTTGTGAATGCTCCTGGGAAAATTCCACTTGATTTCCTAGGCTTGGGGTTCAAGCCCCGCAGAGCAAGGGGTTGTCAGTGGAAATCCTGCACCAAGCAAGGCATCAGTCATCAGGATCTGGTTCTGGGCTCAGATGGCATTTCAGGTGTTGTGACCAGGCAAGGCAGAAAGGCAGATTTGGATCTAGTCGGAGCTTAGTTCATTTCCGGCTTTATCGATATTTAACCAGCCTTGGATGCTGCCCAGGAGGGACTTGGCAGCCAGTTCAGAGCACGGAGCACAGGTGTGATGTGCTCCTGCCAGTTTGCCTTGCTCAGAAGATGGGCAGCTGTGCTCGGCGCTACACCATGCTTCCAAGCAGCCTTCCAGGGTAGCCCAAGGTAGGGCCTGCATCCTCAGATTAGCCTGGAAATGGCAGAGAGGAAGATAACCATGCGAGGGTCCTGCAGAAAACACGGGATCTCTTGGGTAGCCCAAGATGAAAGAGAGCATTTCCAGACATTGCTGCTATTGGGATATTCAGGGCCAGGGTACAGCAGCTTACAAAAGACTTGGAGAAAAAAAAAAAAAAAAAAAAAAAGGACAGGAGTCTTTTAATAGACGGAGCAGGCACTGTTGTACAATTCTTCAAGACTGTCTCCATCTGCCAAGCAGCATAGCTTCTGCCTTGTCTGGATTGACCTCCAGCCAAATGGCTTTGATCCACAGCTCTGTCTCGGCCAGACCTGGAAAGAGGAGGGAAATGGCACAGTCATACAGGGGTAAGTGGGGCACGGAGCTGGGCGCTGCCAGCGGGCGAGTCTATGGCCCAGAGAGCTTCTCCGCCCCCTTCCAAGGAATTCACATGTCTTCTGAGGAATATAAATTGAAAGAGCAAGTCTGATGGGATGGGACAAGCTGGAAGTGGAGGAGGTTCTGGTCTAGCTTCTAACAGAATGGAGAGGCTGAGTCGAGGCCCCTTGAGCTCTGCTCCAGATGTCTGTGTATGCATTGACACCACGATATAAATCTCTGTGAAACTCAAGTAATTAGTGAGGAGGTTTCGGTGGTTAAAACCAAAAACACAGGGAATGGAGGTAGTTGAAAAATTCTATATGTTCCATATTTTTCATCTGCTCCAAATTTCCCCAGATTATTTTAGAGCAGAAATTCATTTTCTGATACAAATTCAAAAATAGCATTTTTTTTGAACGAGATTTTGTGCATGGATTGTGAGGGCCAGCAGAGGGAGGAAAGGACCATTCAGCCCATTGTGCACAGGCTGACATTTTCAGTCGTTCTCATTTTCCTCCGATGGTGAAGGCTATTTTAACATGGAAAGAGAATCCTTGAAAGATACAAGACGTTGTAAACACACTTTTGTGAAAAGCCTTGCACAAAAGTGGAAAACAGATGCACATGCATTAAAAAACATCAACCTACTTTAAGAGATTATCAGAGTTAGGTAGTGAACTGCTGCAAGAACTGATGCCTTGGCACCATCTCTCTTCCTTTCCCTACCACGGTGATGCCCTTCCCTTAAAGCTCTGGTGCCTCCTCCTGCAGCCCCTCCGTGCACCTCTTCCTCCTCCATACAGCTCCCGTGTAACAGCTGCTACCTGTTCTGCCAAATCACTCCTGCTCCAAAGAGCCACAGCTCCTGTGGCTGAAATAACAGCACTGCTGGGCAGAGGGCTGAGATGAAAGCCAAACGCTTTGCAATATGCTTTGTCCTCGGGCACCTGAAGGGTGGCAGCTCGACTGGATTCAACTGCTGAGGATCGTATGCAGTACTAAAGCACAGGTGTGAATGGCAAGGTATTAAAACACAGAAAGAAACATAATTCACCTCAGCCACAGATTCATATTTGCTAAGAAGACACCTTCTGCATAGTTAAAATCTCAGTGTTTTTCGTGCTAGTCAACCGAGCGAAGGGGACATAATACAGAAGATTGAAGAATGTGTATGTGCACAGAGGAGAGCAAAATCATTTAGAAAAGCCTGGAGTAATATCTGAAATGAAGTGTTACCATGCTAGTCACTTTTCTAAAGACAAGGAAACTACTTACAAATATAAAGTTCCAGTCCTGGGCACATATGGCATAACTGCGGGGTAATAAAGAAATGGCCCATTAAGGAATGAAATGCTTGTTTAGCATCTACCATGCCTGCTCTGTCTCAGGACTTATCATAATAATTGTTTGGTAACAGACTAAAAATATTACTATGCATTCCACCATAGGCCAAGGAGAACGAAGAGAACAGGTTTCAGTTTTAGACATAACAACACAGTCCTAAGAGGTAGGAAACAATGGGTGTGTAGGTCTTTAATGGTTTTGAACTACAAGATGTAAAGGCATGGATCAGTTATATACTTATATTCTAGGGATTCTTGTACCTGTTATCTAACAGAACTGATTAGGATGAGAAAATACCGACTGCAAAGTTTAGATACGTCTAAAACCATGGTCCCACTAACTTTGAACTTGACAAAGTCAAGACAACATTGAGAAAATCCTGTTCATGTAGAGATGCAGCTTGATATAGCTACAGGAAGCAGATGAGCATATTCTGCATGCACAAACACACCCACTTTAATGTACGTAGATTTTGAAAGCATGAAATCTTTTCCCAACAACTCTGACACGCTTTCTCCTGCTCTGTACAAGAAGATGAGAAGTCAGACATTTGTACCCCAAAAAAACCCTGCAGGCATCTGCCCAGGCTTTAAGAAACACAGTCCCTTAGTTTTATCTTCTCCCCCTTCCAACAAAACCTCATCCCAATGCACTGTTACAGTGGTTTGCTGCAGAATCTCTTTGTTCCCCTGCAGGCCAGCCCATCTGCCTCCAAGAATCTAGACTCGATCACAAATGTATTTTTAATGCACTGGTGAAAGCATTCACTTAAAATTATCTCATTTTCCCTCAGGAAATTTTCAATTAAATAAACACATAATAATTATTTCCTTTAATTACTCATCTCTGCTTACCTGGAGCTAGGGCACCTTTACCCTCTTACACATCAGAGAGCTGTCAGATTGATTAACGAGTATTTATTTGTTTCTTATTTTCAAAACATACCTATGTACTAGGGGCATTTCATGGAATACTGCTGATGTCAAAGGGAAATTTTTCCCTAGAAGTTGACAGCACAGGCTCAGTTCCTCTGCAGTGCTGGGGAGCCTCTTCTAATGCAAACGTGCCAGCTGCAGCAGTTATGGTGGGTTACCAGCATCTAGAGGTGTTGTGTAATACCCAACACTTTCCATCCTTGAACCACACTTAATGAATATCAGAATGGTTTATCAGCAAGGCTAACCATCGTTGGGGGATATGGAAGATGGGGTAAGGTTATTTCTTACACCCAAGGATCATATGAGAGAGAAAATATCATGTGTACCTTCTTAGCCATGAAGGAAGAATGTGGTCCTGAACCCATTACCCCAAGCATCCATCAGCCCAGATCCTTGCAAGCGACAGCCAGCCCCAGCCCTGCCCAAACATCAGTGAAGTTCTGCTGTTTCTGTCCCTCCTCACATCCCCACAGCTCTTCAAACCTGCTGATTGTGCCTTGGAGAGCAGCGTGCAGCCAGCCAGCTGGGACGGGAACAAGAAAGGGGATGGAGAGTACCTCTTAAGTTAGCATCAATATGACTGATAAACTGAATTATTTTTAATGAAACCATGAATTTCAAACTGAAACTCCCACTCCCAGCCCTTCAAGCTTTGCCTGGTCTCACCTGCCTCTTTCCAAGCTCCCACCCAGACCCTGTTTACAAGCCACACTTGTAAAATTGAATATTGATGCCCTAAGGAGGAGGGCAAATAAAATCGATCTTCGTTACACTGCTGAGCAGCCTCAAGCACTGGTGAAGCAGGGAAAGACTCTGTGACTTCTACCTCCCACAGAATCCCCTCAGGCAGGAAGGAAACCAGGTTGGGCTGTTTGTTCTTTAAATCTCAGTTCCATGTGGTGCAGCCACGTAGTGAGCTTTCTTGTACCAAAGGAAATAGATAATGTTTTAAATCTCCTAAATATCATGAGTCCTTCAACTCTATCCTAAAATACTCCATATTTGCTTCCTTGGAAATGCAGCCCTGATGCAAATTTTCTGAGGCACTGAACTGGGGAACCGTACCTATACCATGGGGCTAAATACACCTTCTCGTATCAGTCATGTAGTTGAGCACTTTCTTGAGATGTCTTGTTAGAATTGAGTCCCAACTTATTTTTGTTGCAGAAGTGTAGGTTTCTTTTCCAATGATCACAAATAACCAACTTTTAAAAACAATCCCACCACAAAAAAGGTCAAAATGCCTCTCTGCAGTGAGCTTATTCTTTTTTTTTGTCAAGTTACTTGACTGTGTTCCTTCCACAACAGCCCCAGCCTTCACTGAAATAAGGTTCCTAAAAATGTTCTTCCAGTGGAAGACGTCATGCAAATCTACGTGTGAACAGAAAGTTCTGGCAAAGGACAAAGAAGATCAGCATCTTCTGCAACAACCAGCAATCAGGTTACAGGTATTCTATGAAAAATGAAACATGGCATAAACAAAAGACTTTACAAATAACACTTCAATAAACATGACTGAACTGCTCACACGTATGAAGCTAGTCATGTACATATACATTTGCAGGATCAGGGCTTACAGAACCAGGACACAGGGGGAGTTAGAAGATAATTATCCAAAGAGACCTACAATAAATATCTGTGGGCCAAACAGCACCATATGTACTGTATATTGATTTGGTAGTAAAGGGATTACTTGAGTGATAGTGTCTATTCTGTATATTATTAAAATACAACAGATGGGAAATTGGCATGCCATGTAAAATACAAAATTCAATATTCACCCAAGTGGGCTGATAAATTACCATAAACCATTTATGAATATCCCTCAACCATGAAGCCTAATAATAAAATAAAATTAAAAAATAGAACTCTCAGCCCAGCTCTATCAAATGGCAGAGACAGAGGCATCCTCTGGAATAAGGATCCTGGTCTGCTTTCCAGACTGATCCTAGGCTGTGTCTTCTTCCGCAGATGTTCCCATCAGACCCAATACCAGGTACATTACTACTAATGATAAAAGGGGGAGTCTTTGATTCCATCCTGAAAAGGAATATTAATCATGAGAGAGGTTGACACGAACTGGAAGGTTTAAAAGAAATAAATCAGAAGATATGTGGTAGTAATACATATTTTATTACATTGTTTTTCATAACCAGTGAGTAAAAAAGGAAAACTGAAACTGTTTGATGGGGCAAGAATGGGAAGAGGATTTGATAGTGCTAGACAAAGACATCAGCATATTGAAAGCACCATGACTACAGGATTCATGCAGAATATTTCACCTAAGGCAGCCAATACAGCACAGTCCTCTCTGATCACCCCTCAGTTTGCTGAAAAGACTACTAAAGAGAGACTTAAAAAAATAACCTCTAGCAGGGCACAGCATCATTGTCAGCCTTCTTTCCAAGCAGACTGCTGTTTTACGTTGGCCATGATGTGGACAACAGCAGTCACATATGTGTTTGGACATCGGGCATATTGGGAATATCAGAAGGAAAAAAAACAGACTAGAAACAAGCCTCCAGTCGCCAGTGCCCCACTGGTGCCTCTTTTCACATTCCTCCAGACAAGGAGATCCCCACACACACAAAAACAAACCATGGCCTCCTTTGAATCCCACATGCATGGATCATACAAGAAGTAAGAATTAGAGCAACTAAAGTGTCTGGAAGCCCCAAAGGAGTTTGTTTTCTGATCCAAGAAAGCTTTCAGGTTGGTCGACATGGGGAGTTTTTTTCTCCGATGAGAACAAATTTGGTACTGGGGACACAGGGAGAGAAGGGGGGCTTGAGGGCTGCAGTTTCATTTCTGCAAAAATCTACCTCAATAATTTTGGATAGGAAGTAGAGAGAAACATATCTCTACCCAGATGACAGCATTCAGCATGGTCCAGTCAGTAATAATGAATTCGTCTCACAGAGAAGAGCTCATACAAGACCTTAAGTGGGCAGCCAAAAGGATGCATGGAAATTAGGAAGGGATGAATATCCTCTGTCTTCCTTCTGCTAGTTTAGATGACTGATAGACTCTCTTGTCTAGACTGAATTATTGCACGTTCCTGATAAACCTGTCTGTAAGCTGTTAAGAGTATTGACAGGAAGTTAGCCAACATGGCACCATCTGGACCAGGTCTAGCTACTCTCCTTGACCACGGCTAGCGATGACCATGTCTGTCATTTTCAGGGTTATTAATCAGAAAAGGAAAAAATGACCCCACCTCACATTTCTACCAGTGAATTGTTCTAGAAGTAGTAATACAGCTGCAAAGTAAAAAGCTGAAGATCTCACAAGATCTCACTCCCCAGAAAAGAGAGAAATTCTTTTTTGAAATTTGGAAATTCTTCGTGTTTTTTCTCCAATATAACTCTGATGAATTCTTTTTTTTTTTTCTTTTGTGTGTGTGTATGTGTGTGTGTGAAATGTAGTTGCATCCAAAAAAAAGGCATCTAGACAAAAGAATGCTTATTTTAAGCATCTCTGCTGAGAAAAAAAAATAAAAATAAAAATTAAAGGCTTGCTTTCAGCCATAGCAACATTTTCAGAATGAAACAGAAATAATTCAAAAGGAATTTATACTTAGGGGATTAATCCTTAAACGAGGCACAAAAATAAATTACCTGATTTTTAATATTTCTTAGCATCCAGCAAATTCGTTCAGCTTTCTCCTTGAAAGAAAGGCCACCTGTTAGAGCACCAAGATATGGATTTATCTATCAGTTTTTGGAAAAAACACACTCATTTCTGCTCTTCAGAGATGAATTCAGTATTGTACAACTCTGCACTTTACTCTGCTCTACCTGTAAACCGGCACAGCTAGAATAAGTCCCACATATATGAATACGATTCCTCTGCTAAACTCACTGCATCCCTAGGATATAAACCTCTCTGTTATTAAATTCCAAGAATTTAGAGGATGGCTAGACTGGGAGGCTAGAATTGCCTTCCTGGTTTTATTACTGACTCACTCTGTTAGCTGGAATATTTCATCTCTTTGGCTTTCTATTTAGTTTCCTATGCTTTTTCTTGCCTATGGAGACCACAGCCCTTGAGGATCTCTTATTTGCAGAATCTGACACCTTCATGCCCCAGGCTCCACTGAGGCCATAAGTCACTGTCATATGACAAATAATAACTGTACAGCTCATTATCAGTAGGTGTCCTAGCTTCTTCATAGGTGATATGTGAAAGAATCATGGAATCACAGAATCACAGCCTGGCCTTGGGCACTGCCAGGGATGGGGCAGCCACAGCTCCTCGCAGTAGCCTTCACCAGGGCCTCATCACCCTCATAGTGAAGAATTTCTTCCTAATAGCTAATCTAAATCCATCCTCTTTTATTTTAAAGCCATCACCTCTTGACCTGTCACTGCACCCCCTGACACAGAGCCCTTCCCCAGCTGTTCTGCAGCCCCCTTTATGCACTGGCAGGCTTCTGTGAGATTTATGTATTTGGGTTTGGGATTGCCCCAACCTAGCTGCAGGACCTTGCGCTTGGCCTTGTGGAACCTCATGAGGTTTGCACAGGTCCACCCAGGTCCCTCTGGATAGCAGCCCCTTCCCACCAGCATGTTGACAGCACCACACAGCTTGGAGGCATTGGCAAATGTGCTGAGGGTGCACTCAATCTCATTGTCCCCATTACCAACAAAGATGTTAAACAGTACCAGCCCCAGTACTAACCACCAAAATATGGGAAAGAAAGGGCAAGGCACAACCATGGAAGGACATATGCACATGAAGGTTGTCATGGAACCAGGGGAAACACGTGAGGTGAAGACATCCAAAGTCATCTCTTGAATCCAGCCCTTGTGATAACAATGATGAGCAGAGCTATGATTTAGAGCATTTCATTTGAACTCGAATACTTTACAGATGTGAACTAGACTTCATAGCAGCTTCTCAGGTGTGTCCTGACATCTTTTTCCCTCTTTTCTTCCTTGCCTAGCACACAAACGCACCAGCTTAGCAACACAGAACACCTCAAGAGACCCTCCTAAATCCATAGTAGATGAGTGTCCTGACTTTCAAGATCTTGCAGCTGTCCCTGTTGATCCTGCTTAGTCTAAGGCAAAAAGCTCCGTGAAGCTCCTCTGTTCCCATTTTATACATTGACTTGAACTTTGAGAGCTCTGGGACATAAGCCGAAGATATGTCTTTCTTCTTGGCAATGGGCATGATATATAGACAAGTGTAGCTGCTCGGACACTGCTGATCTCAATTTTGCTTCTATGGTTGTGAGAATGGGAACCTGGCCCATTCTCCATCCTTTCTGAGGGAATTTCATCCATGCTCTGGCCACTGCATTATCCTGCCAAGACTATGCCATCTTTCTTTACAAATAAAGGCTGTGATGTTCCATACTCTTACCTGCCATGCAATCTGTGTCTTTTTCCTCCTCCCAAGAACAATACCTTCTGCATGCAAATTGAATGTTTCAGGTAGAAGTCTGACCACACAAATATAGGTTTGTCTTACATCCCTGTTACTTTGCCATTTGCTTTACAAATGACACAAGCAATGTTGCTTTTGTAGTTGCATAGGTTTTTGCACCCCAAAATGGCAGTGCACTAATGTGTCATTTCTATAATTAAGAAATACAGAATGATTCAGTAGCAAAGAGAAGAGAAGACAGAAATAAAGAGAAGCCCCCTGCAACATAATTGGTCACTGCTATGAATCTGTACTCAGGGGACAGATAGCACGACCAGAGGTAATAGCTTACACACGTATTCTTGAGCTGTGCAATAGATGGAAAAGTGTCCCAGATGGATTGGGCAGGGGCTTAGTTCCGGGATTATGATGAGACAGTGGGTAATTATTGAGTGGCATTGCCTCAGCGCTGATTATATCTGCAAGCTTGTTCCTTTCCTTCAGAGGAAAGCATTGATAAAGATAAACCATGCTGCTCTATGTCCTTCATGTAGCACAAAACAACACATTTCAATCTAACAGGATCAGGTCTCCACTTTGATCACAATCTGTTACCTAGATGTCTTTGCAAATTAATCAGCCCTGCTTGTTTAGCTCCAGTCAGTTTGTACTGCTAAATTAATAAATGTACTAGGAGCAACAGAATACATAATTAAATTCCACAGTTTAATCTCCACATAATAATTTTGACCTTAGTCTGGGGCCTCTGTTATAGCCAGCAACACATTGAATAGACACAGACCTTGCAATGCAGCTTACACTAACAATCTACCTTGAACGATTACTCAGGGGCACCGCAATCAAGAGCTACTAAAATCAGAGAAAGCAGGATGCACAATTAAGAAAACAAAATTGTAGCCAAAGCTTCTGGCTATATAAAATACAAGGGAGCTAATGCAGCATAGGCATACGTCTACCTCAAAAATATAGGAAGATACTCTGCCTTGGTTCAGTTAACCAGGAAAAGTCAGTCTGTACTTCCAGCATTTGTGTCAAAAGCAAAAGGAAAGCAGCCTGAATTTCTGTGATTTCCAGAAGAGCAGAGGACAGAAAATGTTCTTCCCAAGAACACTTGCAAACTTTTGAGGAGAACAGACCATGCCATGAAGGGGATTTCTGCAGCAGCCTCGTCGAAAGCAACATCACTGAATTATTAAAGCTGGAGTATTTATATATAGCAGACACCCTTCTCCCAGATTACATGCAATTTACGTTAAAATCTGTCATCTTGCCCACTAGTAGATACATGCCTTCCCCTGTGGAAACTCAGCGTCTTCTGGCAGGAGCTGTCAAGGGCTTTGTTCTACATATCTGCACATCCGCATCAGCTGCAGATTACCCAGAAAAGATCAAAGACGCCTAATGTAAAGGGAAGAGAGAGGTAACTGTTGAAGACAAACAGAAAAAACTCCCAGCTTGTTGGGTAAATGCTATTTTCAGTCTTAGCTTTACATTGTCATGTTCTGTTGTCAGTGTTGTTTACTTGCAACAGCACGGGTTTAACTCCAGGCTCTTCAGGGCATGAGTGGTATTTTCTGCCTTTGACAGGTCTCTTCCACATGGCTCCAAGGACTCCAGCTAGGGGCTCCCAACACTGTTTTAGTAAACAGCCCCAGATGTTTTCTTCCAGAACACTAGAAACACCCTGATGGTCTCTAAACAAGAAACAGAGCCAGTAAGGCACACTTTCAAAGTTTACTTAGCTTGACACACCTCCCAGGACACTTGATTAGCACTATAGGCAGAGCCTCTGAAGGTGTTTCTACAAAGGAACGTACAATGGGAGCATATATAAAGATACTGCATGTCCTGAAAACCCTGATCTCAATTTTCACTCGACAGACATCACAACAGCTAAATTTTCCTATATCCACACCAAAAGCTAGCTGATTACTTTCGGTGAGATTAATTACCACAAGTCCCTTCTTTCCATTTGCATCTTTCTGAGGTTTCTTAGCTAAATAATCAAATAAGTCACAGACAGTGCTGCAATGTGTTGATGGGATCATTTCTGTGTTGACTTTTTGTTTTGAGCAGCAACACACTGCATAATTACTAGGAGATATACACACACAATAGTGAGACACACTGAATTGGACCCCCAATACCCATGCTTAAATTGCCTGCCTTGAGGAGAAAGATCAAGGGTCCCCCAGCCAAAGAGGAGTTCCTGGCTGCTGCAGATTCAACACACTGGGCTCTAACATAAAGGCATTGGTGAAGAATTAGAAAATCTTATAGCTGGATTCAAAATCAGCCTAATTCATCTGAAGCAGTCGGTTTTGACTGTTCATTTTGGGGCCAGCAGACTGAAGACACCAATGATGTGATCCTACTGCAGTTGAGCCAGATCCTCAATCACTATATCATGGATTACTAGAAAATGCTCCTGATACACAGAGCTATGATGCAAATAATCAACTAAAATAATTGCTTTAAAAGTCAACACATCTGAAGAAATAAAAGCAGAATAACAATGAAAATATCTGTCAATAACTGTATTTGTGTATTTCCCTTAAAATACTTAGATTTATAACCAGCTAGCTGCCTTAATGCTCTGTGATTGGACATAGTATCAGAAGCTTAAAAAACAGTTTGGCAGCCAATGTTTAGTGGACCACATGAGTGGTAAAACACACCGACTGAGCTTGCACTCTAATACCTTGACTGTGGTAGCTGGCACTAGAAACCTCTAAAGAATGGAAGGTAAATAGCAATATTATTCACATGTCTGTAAACAAATTCAATATGATTGATCCAAGTGTGAGGAACACTCAATGAATTTGAAATAATTTCACCTTGGTGGTCAAACTCTCAAACTACATGGAATAATGGCATGGGATGGCATAGAATTATAGCTGGCAGTGTATGTTCCTCTTAGCTTTGCAAATTCTTTCCCCTCACCTCTGCTGGCAAGGTGTAAGGTCTCTGTGCATTCACAGTAAAAAGCCTGTGGCCAAAGACCATGTATTACATGCACACATTTTTTCACAATTTATGGCACAAGCTCATTTACTATTTACGTCTTTGTGTTTCTCCACTAATCACCAAGGGTTTGATGTAACTCACTGAAAAAATGGGGGAAATGGGTGAAGCTAGAAACTTGCTCAATCAGGTAAATTTCTTTTTGGAAGAAGAAGTTCCCAGCCCATAACATGATCACATCAGTATTGATCTGATGGGAACACAAGAGAGATGTAGTAGCATGTGGAGGGGGCAGACTCAAACTGAATCATCTACAGAAGCTCAGGAAGCACAATGCATGAGAGATTGGCAACACACCAAGCTGAAAGGTAACTGAGAACCTGGGTAAACCACTCCTGCTATGCTTACCATAAAGCTTGTCCCTGTCTGGGTGGGACAGAGGGAACAATCCTCCAGCCCTGCAGATCTTGAGAGGTGTTTTGGATGGATGGATCCACCACACAGACTAACTTCCATACATCTCAAACCTTCTCCATGCAGTCAGTGTCTCTCCTTCATCCATCAAGGATGGATATTGGTGTGATAAGTGAGGCACAGAGCAGTACCATACCACATTAACATGTTTACAGCCTTTCATACTACAGAGAAGCATAGACAAGCACTATATCCAAGACTCAGGCCTTTTGGCAGATGCTTGTATCATTATCAAACCCAGTACTTGATACACTTATGACATTTTTCATGTGTGCTCCCTGCAAAGCAACACAAACTATGCTCCTCTTTACACTTTATATATATATATATATGCAATATCTATTTTATTTATTAAAACAACATTTATACATTATATAAGAGGAACCAGCTATATTTTGTTTTAAACATCTATTAATGTGACATTGTTATAACTAATTTATTAATGATTTATTTTATTAGTGATGTATGTTAGCTGTTATTACTACTGACTGGTAACAAGACAATCATTTAAATTTTCACATTTATTAAAAAGGAAGAAGAAAATGCAAAAAAAAGGCAGCAGCATGAAAATTTACATTCATAAAGAACAATAAATGGACAGACTTTTTTCACTGAAACGACAATACAGGCAATCAGCCCAGTTCACCATTTATATCAATTATAAATTTAAAGATTGACTGGAATATGGAAATCTCTGGTGGCCAAGGGTATTAAAAATATTATGCAGAACTGTCATGCACTGCTTTTAAAAAATAAACTCCAAACCTGTGCGTAATGTTGGAGGAGATAAGCATTTGCAGTCAGGTTGTTGATCCAAAGAGAGTAATTAAAGAAGGTGAGGTCTAAACTTGTCAAAGTCATTTTGCCCTACTTTCCTATTTATAGGTTTCAAAATGGAAAAAGCCTTCAAAAGGATTTGCATCCTAGCTTCCCTCTGTAAAATCCTTCTGCAAGAGATTTGAGAATTAGCTGCTGTGCCTGCAGTATATTAAAATCTTTGACAGCCATCCACTTGGGGAATCCCTGGGAAAAAAATAAAATAAAATAAAAAAGGAAACAACAAAAAAATAACCACCTCACTTTGCTTCAAAAGGTTCACGGTATCACTTGAAAGTGGAGAATAAATCACGGTTCCTCCTGGTTGTTCCTAAGGCTCCCCCACGCTGCGGGGTCCTGAAGGGGGAAGAGGTGCAGCGCGTGCCCCCCCTGAGCTCCGTCCAGCTGCTCACCTGCTGCCCAAGGTGTTCCCTGCCCTTCGGCCACCGATCACAGCAGGGTGGAGAGAGGAGAGGCACTTCTTTCTCTCTCGGCATGGTTTAGTTAAGTAAGGAGTAAGACTGGTTGCCTTTTCGCTCTCCGGAGTGCAGCCAATGACCCACACCAGGGAAGTGCTGTGGGAAAGGTAAAGGGGAGCAGTTCTAAACACCTCTCATAGAAATTTGCTTGAAAAGACAAATCAGGACAGATAGCTTTTTATTTTTTTTTACACTTCTAGAGAAAAAATTTGGGGTGTGGGCTGGTGGTGGAGTTTTCTCTACTTTTTCCTGCACCGGTAATTTTTAACCTTCTTTAAATTCAGTAGGAATATGTTGATATAAATGGTTTTCATGAAAAAGGAAGCAAGCTTAAATCTCAAAAGCAGAAAAACTCTACATTTTTAACAACACATTTAAAAAAACATTTATATTTTGTCTTTAACAAAACCCAGAAAATATAGTGTTGGAAAAACAAACAACTGCAATTCTGATAGAAAAAATGACAAAAAAAAAAAAAAAAAAAAAAAAAAAAAAGAAAGATACAGTGTTAGTCCAAATTGTTCAACTCCTACATACTCAGCTTCAAACAAACCTTTTGCACAGGCATTTTATACACGAAGTTTTCCACCTACCACAAAAAATAAGGGATTTTCTTTGAGAAGTTCTCTAATATACCAGACCTGTGCTTCTTAAAATTGACAGTTGAGCCCTGCTTTGCCCTGCAACAGTGCAGTTTAATGGCTCCTCTGGCTGAAATATTCTTATGTCCCATAGGCAAATGAGGAAACCTTCAGTGGGTAGACAGGTATGTGCTGTCAGGGACCCTACATTATCTGACAATATAACTTTCCACTTCCACTTATCTTAACTTTCTTGTGCTAAGCCATGAAAAGGCATGGAGTTATCTAAGTCCAACATCATAGCTGTGCAAGCAGATAAGATAACGGACAGCTGAAGTGATGAAAAGGAAAATATTTTGGGAAAGTCAAAAAAATGCTAACTCATTTTCTAAACTATTGTGATTGCAAAAGCAAGTCGGTGAATGGTTTTGTTTCTCACTTATTCATTCACTCAAATTTTCAGGCCATCATTAAGAAGTTTAAATATTTCTCATCACAAGGATTAAAGGTGAGCTGATATGGGCATGTATCAAAAAAGAAATTGCTTCTACCTTGGCACTTTACAGTCCTGAGGGATGAGTACTGGATGAGGAAATGTGTTTTTTATGCCCACACTGATCTTGCTGAAAGAAACAATGTGAAAAGTATCATTTAGATAATTAAAAATGAGAACTAGCAAAAACAGTCCAAAGACAATCAAAACTTGCCCAGGGGCAAGAAGATAGCATAAAAGAAGGGAGGCGTCCAGCCTTTTTCTGATTCCATGGACCAGATTTTTAGCTGTGTAACATGATGCAGGTCTACCCACAGTCAACAGTAAGCTGGTTTCTAACAGCAGAATGTTTAGTCTACAAGCGTGGTGGCATTTTAAACTCTTTTTAATTCTCCCATTTTTCCACTGCTACCACCCTTCCAAGAGAGTATCCATCCCACAAAGCCTTATCTACAAAGGCCTATCCAGAAGATAGAACCCTGCATCTTCTTGAATACCCTGGGAAGAAAGTCTGATTTATTTGCTTGCTCCTGTCAAATAGTCTTGGTTATTTTTCTCTTCCTTAAATCATAGCCTAAATTATCTGAGAGAGAAAAACAATGTTTTAGAAAAGGAAAACCCACTCCTTACTACATATTGATGTCTCTAATGGAGATAACCTCACACCCAATCTCTCCATTTTCAGTTTTAAGTGAACCTTCAGATGACATCCTTATGTGCTGCTTCTGCATTGCTCCCACCAGCTCCTTACCTGCTTTGCACAGCTGCAGTCACTGACTTTACAGAGATGTCACATCCCTGAAATCTGGCCACTCAACACGGTATTTTTTACCCCAAACATCAGAGCTATCTTCCCCCATGAGCCAAAGGCTCTGCAAGACGATATAGTGACATACCAGTGGTAATTGTTCTGACAAGGACCCTCTGAGCAGTGTCATTGGAGGTGACAGTCCCTGGCAGTCTCCAGCTTAGCAGCAAGGTCACCGGGGAAAGGCAGTTTCCACTAATGCTGTCGGGCAGTGGCCATGCACTGTGCAAACATAGCCAAATCTTTCTGTCTGTGAGCAGTTCTGGAGTGACCACCATCCTAGGGGGCAAGAAGTAGCAAGAGTAAAAACAGGGAAAGCAAAGCACTTAAAAATGCCTACACTTTTCCTCTTCAAACGAAACAAACAAACAAACAAAAAACACAATGAAAACCCCCCCAAAAATCGAAAATAAAAACATAGAAGAAGGAGAAAGGGTTTGCTTCTTTTTTAGAAAGTAGCCATGCTAAAGAAATGGCAGACCCATGGACCTGGAAGATCTCTATCAAAGCAAGTGGGGCTCAGACGGAGACCTCCCTCTATTTCTAAGGCCTGCCTTTGTCCCCCAGGAGCACAGTTTTCCAATCCAGACCATTAAAATGAACAGCTGGGGAAGGTCTCCCAGTATCCTCTCAGGTACCTGAGCACAGCTCCCTTGCACAGGGCATTTTTACCCTTCCACGCTTCTCAGGAATGCGCCTTGCTCCTCCTATTGCAACAGCCCCTATGGGCACCAGCGCCAGAGACACCCATTTGGAAAGAGGATGCTCTGCAAACTGATATGCAAATAAAAGCCATCAGCGAGGAGATGCAGCAGCCACAGGGCCAGGCTCATTGTGCTGGCAGTAAGTTCAGCACACTGCTGACCCAGCCTTCCCTGGAGGTGCCACTCGCCCAACAGGTGATGTTTGACTCACTGGTCGCGAGGTGACAATGTGCCAGGAATAGGAAATTCATATCATTTGTATTCCTTTTCCTCTGCTATTCTACGGGTTGAAAGGGCCACCATTTTAAATTTAATTTACAGGGTATACCGTCTATCTGTTGGAAACACGAGGAAGCAGACCTTGTCCTAGTATTTATCAGACACATGCCGCCCATCTGCTTGAGCTGGGTCGAGGAGGATTTGCTGTTAATCCTTCAGACCCATCTGCAGGGGGTTCAAAATGCTGACCAGAAAGCTAGACAAGATGAGGTTTATTTAATTAAAAAAACTGCTCCGGAGGTTACTGGAAATCACTCTGAAGAAGAAATAGCTTTTGATCATGTCACTTCTAGGGAAGGCGGGAGGGGAAGGGGGGTGGGGGAGGCAGGCAGAGTTTTGCATCAAAATAAGACTGCGACCATGGGTAAATAAGTAAAAGGAGAGATCTGCACCAAACAAACTTGTTCCCGTGAGGGAACATTTCTATCTACCTGTTACATCAAATATAGCAAAAGCTAAGCCCCTGCTCCAGCTTGGATGTTTCACCACCACACTGCGAGGCTTGGCCTTTAATCTGGGCCAAGTAAGAAAGGCAGAAATTGGGTTACTCGTGCACGCACACACAGACACACAAGCACACGCACTAATCTGCAGGTTTGTTTGCATGGATCTGGAAACGAGGCAGACACAACCCAGCAAACAACTCCAAAACTGCAGCAGGTTAGCACTTTAAAACTTGGCATTTGTGTTTGCCTGCTCCTTGGAAGGCACACAAAATTCTGGGGAAGACGGCTAACCCAAGCCTTATTGCCTCAACGTTTAATTTCAGCTTTTCATATTCATGGCCACCGCCATGCGAGATCCATTTATGTGGAAGTGAGAAACAATAAAATCCCAGCTACGTTTGCCGTGCTGAAAATGGACATCTGTTAATAACAATATTATTTCTAATGAAACATTATGTACACAACTGGTTTAATGCGGGGCTGCCATTTGGGAGAAGTGGCTTTTATGGGAATAATCCGCGTACTTCCAGCTCCTGATTGTTATTTTATGGCAATATAATGCATGACAACTTTCAGAGTAACTCATACAGACAATTTGTCCCTACCTCTCCCAGGGCTCTTTGAAAAGCTGTGCCTTTTCCTAATCAGATTTCTGTACTGGGGGTTACACAATCCTTTTCTTTTTCTTTTCTATTCTATTTTTTTTTTTTAAAGCATAAATATCTTTGGAGAAAGCAAAAGCAGAGACAGAAAAGAAGCCAGCAAATAGTGATATTCCTGACAACAGGCTGTGAAAAAGAGGGTCTGGCATTGCGGGTCCTGTACCCAGCACACCAGTGAAATACAGCCCCACCTAGAGACGGGGGGCACCCATCCTGCAGCAATCGTGGATTTTGGAAACCATGGCCAGGAACAATGGGGAGATCTTATTCGCCTGCAGAGTGGCAAGTAAAGATTCACGCTGCTTGGGATCAGATAGCAAGCCTCCTGCTTTGTGGCTGAAGATAACCTCTCAGCAAAGTAACTTTATCTGCAGCAAATTATTCCTTAGCTTCCCATTGCAGGATTTGCTTCACCTTATTCTGAAGCAAGTGGTGCTGCCTCCTATCAGATAGAGAGTTAGAGGGATGTCTGCTTTGATTTATTAGAGAAGTTCCCAAGGAAAGTGCTCGGGCAAAGTAAGAAAATCTCATCCAGAGATTCTGAAGAGAGAAATTCACTGCATTTCTTTTATGATGACCAGGTTAACCAACTATGCAGAGATTTGAACACACAGATAGAAGGTCTCTGATGTTTAGCAGGCCAGTAAAATACATGTTCTCTCTTCTGGATGTACAGCTTCAAACGATCAGTGGGTCTTTTGTTCCCCTGAGCCTCCCAATCCACATTTTTTTACTTTTTACTGAGCAAACCAGGCATTTCCCCTAGTTGTTTATTCTCAGTGATGTAAATGTGACATTGACCCTCACTAAATGTCCATTTCATGTGTTCACAGCCCAAGGCTGTGTGAACGGGTCTGACACCCAGCCCTGCCTGTCCTCGCTGCACCAAGGGAAGACATCGCTGCTGTTTTAATTCATCTCACCGTTTTTGCTGGCAGTTACTGCACCCATCACAGCACTGGCAGAAAGGAACACGCACCCCTGCTTGCCAGGGTAAAACCGGGCAAGCTTTGTATTTAAGGTACTGCTGAACTTTTATTTCTAAGATGTTGGACTGAGAGTCAAAGCCACTCAGGCTGACAGCACGTTTCCTTCTGCCATCTCCATCACAGGAACTGTGCACCTCAAGCTACAGCACAGCTCAGCAGATCCCCTTTAAGGGGCTTCAAATCTCGGTGAGGTCCAAATATCAGAAGGTGAAAAACATCACAGAGCAAAAAAACAAAAACAAAACAAAAAAACTTTTCTTAATGAAAGTATTTAAAAAGATAGCAAAGCCCAATTTCTCAGTATAGACACTTCAACTGCACACAGATCCTGTATTTACACATGCAGAGTGGAATTTGCACATGCAATTAAGTTGATTGACATTTTCTCACTGTGTAGATACCTTCATCAGCAAACATTTGTGCAAGCAATCAAGTGAGCTATATTTTTAAATACCCAACCCTGGCATGCAAGAGGAAATGGCGAGGAAACAGCAAGGACACAACTTAGATGAATTCATCTGAGCACTTGTCAACAAATGTAATGAACAGGAAATCAGAGAAGCAAATGACAAAAGCCATGGGTTCTGGGAAAAGAGCCTTAGAGATGGTGTTAAAAGTGTCTCAGGAACAAGCAAAGATCACCTGATATGTCATTTTTGTCATAATTAGTTGGCAAAGAAAATAGTGAAGTCAAAGTCACAGTGGTGCATCGCAGCACTCCTGTTAACAGAGCAAGGCTATCGATCCCATCACTCATTTATTTAGGAGACAGAATTTTAAACAGGAATGAGGACGTAGTTACCATCAAACCAGCTGTCAGCTGGGTGTCACCCTAGGCAATTAGCATGCTCCTAATGGGCTACAAATTTTAAGCCCAAATTCTGTCCTCAGATGCTTGCGTGCAGCTCACACTGACTTTGTAGAGCACGTGGTTTAGAGCACAGGAACAAGAGAAGATCTGCAGGTTGATACTGCAGAGGCTTTAGACAAACAGTCTGGGCTGGGAAGAAAAGGAACTGGAGAGGAGGTCTACCATGGATGCTGCTAACAGAGCAGAAAGCGTGAAAAACCCTCCTTGCCAGACTAAATAAGGCTGCAAATGTGCTATCTTCTGCCCAAGGCAGCACTGGAAATGGACTGTAAGTACGTTTGTAAGCACTACAGGTAGTTAGCTATTAATATTTCTGGGGCTGATCCTTGGCAGGTGTAAGCAATCCAAATTCCACTGATTTCCTGGTTTCCTACCAGCTGTGGCTCCATCCTTGTGTTATTATTAAAAACAATAAATCTCCTCTTTGGTCCAAATTTAGTTCTATCTCTGCCACTGCGGCTGGATTAGCTCCACTGAAACGAACGGAGGGAAGTCTGAGCTCACGTGTTGGAAATGAATGTGGCTGCAACATTTGTTCAAGTCAAAAAGAAACACCTTCACACACGTGTGTGCAAACATATTTGTTGCACATTAAACTGACTGAACGTTTTCCCTTAGAAAGAAGGGGAAACAAACTACTTTCCCTTCAGGAAATGACATGTTGTGCAAAGCAAGATTTCCCACACCGGGAAAAAATGTTTGCCAGAAACGTTCCAAAGAGAAAACCGATGGTTCTTGTTTTGTTCTGCATCTGCCTCAGCCAGCACACTGCGCTCTGGGAGACTTGTGATTCCTCCAAGCAACTCAGCTGCTGGAAGAAATAAGGGCACATTATGGTAGAAGCAGTTTAGGGAGTGGTGGGATTGTCTGGGATCACGGGAAGCAAAGCTACAGCTCCTGTGAGCAAGGGGCTGTTCAGGCAGAACGTGAATGATGACCTGATTCAAGCAAAACTCTTTCATTTTAGCTCAAAATGTCAACATGAAATGCTCTGACATTTGCAAATCAATTCTTTTTAGGAACTATGTGTTCCAATTTGAGATGAAAACAAATATGAAAATACCAGAATTTCCCATGGGACAGAAATCCGGTTTTTCAGTGAACAGTAAGAGATCTCTATTGAGAGGTCACTTCTTTATTACAAAGCCATTGCTTTCTACGTCTGTGCCTGAATTAAAATAAAAGATGGGCAGAAACCAAATGCCCTTCTCAGACATAGATGGCCCACTGCCTTCCACCGTGCACACAGCTGGCTCCTCTGTCACATTGGTCACAGGAGCACACAGTTGAAGACTCCAGAACAGAGGCAGGGAGTGAGATAATCAGAGAATTGAAGAAGAGTGAAGGACTTTTCAAAGCCCATCCCACAGTCACCCTCAAAGCAGGGCTAACTTCAAGTTTTGGATCAGGTACCTCAAGCACTTATCCAGCATTGTACATCTGCAAAGATGGAGCTCCCACAACCTTCCCAATCCCCTGTTCCAGTGTACCCTCATGGGGAAAAGTTTTCTTAACACCTAACTGGAATTTTCTATGACACAATTTGTGACTGTTGCCTCTTGTCCTTCACCTCCAAGAACAATCTGTCTCCGTTTTCTGAATGATGATTAATTCATTGAAGCCAGCTTGTAGATCCCCCCTCAGCTTTCCCTCCCTCCAGCTGAACAAACCCAGCACTCCCAGTCTCTCTATGCGCATCCTGTGCTGCAGGCTCCTGGTCACCTTGATGGCCTCAGCTGGACTCACTCCAGTTGGTGTCCTTTTGGTACTGGAGAGCCTGAAGCCGTATACAGAATTACATATTTAATCAGTGAGAGGGATGGATGACAAGGAGTTTGGTGTTTGAACTCGATTCTTGCACTTCCTTCACTTAGCAGTACAGTACGACGGCTTTAATGGCATTTTCTATCTCTTAGCAGAGTGACAATACTCCCGGCACACCTCAACTCCACGGGCTTCAAAACAAACCAAGCCAATTTGTACCAGGTCTGGATGAGGCTGGCTGACTCCTGGGCACTTCTGTTACCGTTTCCATTCAATCAGATGAAACCATGATTGCAAATCACTTTCCTGCCCATTTCTAGAAGCAAAACATGCAATAACACAACAAACATAGGTGGGGAGAACAACCCAGTTGTGGAATTTATAGCATGTAGAGCTGTAGGTTGTGTCTGTGCAGGGGGAAAATACCAGTGTATGTGCAGAGCAAAGTGGAAAAGTTAACATTCAGGAAGAGCAGTATGTAATTCTCTGCACCAAAGCACATGCTAGTCATGCTACAAAGCTGTCTGCAAGGAAAATGCTAAATGTATTTTCAGGCAGCTTTTCACTGGTAAGGGCTGGAAAGGAAAGAGAGAGGCCAGCTCTCTGCAAACCTTCAGCAAGTGCTCTGTGGAGAAACCGTGACATCAGGAAAAACAACCACAAGCCACCAGAAAGTGCCCCACGCATGCAGTGTGAATAAACACCACTCCTTGGGGCTACCTTCTCTTGATTCCTTGACCATGAGTCTGGGCACTAACTGCTTCTCCCCACCCCACAAACCTTCCCTTATAAAAGACACCCTGTGCTGGGATACCTGCTCTGGTGGTTGCAATTAACAGTGTGATTCCGTGGGATGCTCTACCTTTCTTGCCAGAGGATGAGCTTGTTTTCTGTGCCTTGTTACCAGGGGGTTGCATCTGGCCAAGGCAGGGCTTTGCTCCCCAGACTCCTGATATCTGTGCAATTTAAATTTCTGTAATTTAGCTGTGGAGGAGACCCCCAAATCCTCAGAACTTGAAGCTCATTCATCCTGCAGTCTCATCTTCTGTTCTCTGCTCTGTTCCAAAATATGTAGCCTTTACATTTCAGCCACGCAACCAGGACACCAATGATTAAACCCAGGTTTCTACATTGTCACAGTTATATATCTCCTGTCTCTAACCTCTTTAAATAGAGTTGATTAATATTCAGACTTTGCAATCCCTTGATTAAACTAGACACCCAAAAGGAAGGCACTAGCAGAGACCAGTTGCCGAACTGGAAACTCCAGGTCAAAAACAAAGAAAGAGGAAAGAAAAACAACAACAACAAAAAACCCACCACCAACCAGCTCTTTCATATGCTTCCTATGAAGTCTCAGCTGTGTCTGTGTCACTGTGCAGAAGGCAGTAAGAGACGATGGCGACAGATGGGGAGCTGAGGACACAATTCACCCAGCCTTCAAGAAAGCTTACGGTCCCGTACTATACATTAATCCACAAGGTCAGTAATGGGGAGGGGGGGAGACACTAACTGTGTAAGCAGATAAAGCATTAAGATGGAGGTAGCAGACAAAGCAGGCACGTCTGTACTGTTTAGCGTGGTTGGGGGAATCTGGTGGAATGTCACAGGGGGCATTTCAGCCGCAGGGCCCCTTGCCAAAGGCACGGCCAAAGGGGAAGAAAAGAGCAGAAGGAAATAAATGGTGCAGGAGACACTCATCCAAGTGACAGTCAGTGCTGAACAGGGAGTAAATTAATCCTGGATGACACTGACAGACTAGGATTAAGTAGCTCACCCATGTCATTAGGTTGCATGCACGTATAGATGAGCTAACAAAGATAGGGACAATGCTTACCCCAAATAATTGAGGACACAACAAAAAAGGGTCAGGGAAGGCTACAAAAATAGTACATCGGGAAGCTTCCAGAGAAGGTTTTCAAGTCAGCTCTTTCCTCTATCATTCCCTCGCTAAAATATCTATTCCTATTCTGATCACCTCTTCTCTTACCTACTTGACTTCCCTCTCTTTCTAGCTCCTCTCCTTCTCCTCCACCCTGTCCACATGCCAGTCCCTTTGATTTATCACACATTGTCCCACTCCCCAGTCACTACACTACCTCCAAGCCTTCTGCACAATTTTGTAAAGCTCTATTTCTTTCATAAAAACTATCACTGTGGTGCTTCTGATGAGGTGACTTGCCAAGAAATCCTAACTCAATCACTTGCCATCATGAGTCCAGAGCAGATATAACCAATACACATCATTTTCTAAATGGTTAGGACTTTCAGGATACTCTCACCAAGCTGAGGCTGCTAAACAGTGGGATCTGGTTGTCTCTTGCCAACACCACCAACTTCACATATGACTGGATGCATCACCTTGGTTCTGCAGTTTAATTCCCCCTGCCCTTTGCCAAACCCCTGTTTCCTTCCCCCAAAATCTGCCCAGGTAGTTCCTCTTGCGTTGAACCTGTGAAGCACAACATAGAGCGCAGCCTCCAGGTATGGCTTCAGGGCTGGTTTAAAACAATCTGTGAGAGCACTGCTGTCAATAAAGGACAGGGCTGCATTTTTCCTCCTTGCCCTTCATATTGGTTGATATGCTCAGAAATCAATTATCCACGGGGTTGAGCTACAATTCATTGCAGAGCTGCGAGGACTCCGGAGGAGCGGGCACAAGGGAAGAGGCAGACATGCACATTCGGGGATGGAAGCAGCAAGTGGCTTCAGACTCACCTCTGAGCTCTGCTGTAGTTCTGAGAATTTATTCAGGACCCTGCAGATAGTGCTGCTCCGTCCATAGACTCGAGGGACATCGTACTTTGAGTTTCTTACAGAGTTTGCCTGGTCAGGGTCCTCAGTGCTCTCTCCCAGCACACATTCACTCTTGTACACTAGAATAATGAAAGTTAAAGATTGGTAACGTTCACATCAGTGTGAAAGTGGTTTAAACGATGTGTTTGGTAAATTAAAAAAGGATCAACCTCACTCAGAGCTGGCAAGGAGATAAGACTTCACTACATATCACCCAGGTGGGAAAGAGAAAAGTGCTGTTTACCCTCTAAGACCCCTGCTAAAGGCATCTCTGCCCAGACCAGGAACATTCACCAAAGATCTTTAGATGCCCTTTTGTTTCAGTTTTCCTTCCTCAAGACTGTTGCAATTAGCATTTCTTAATGCAGCTCAGCCGAAACCGCCACTAATGCAATCCGAAGTTGCTAACTGCAATGTCATTGTGCACCATAACGAATGTTTGCTTAAAGATCAATAGGTGAGGCCAGTGTTAATTGTTAAATTAAACATAAACATTGTCAAAACACATCTATCATTATTCTTCCACCCGATGACATGAACCTGGAGATCCCTTGGTGACCTTATATTCGGGCTCTGCGACCTTCAGGTGCTTTGCATCAGATTATCTTTACCTCCTGCAAACTTTGTGTTTTAACTGATCATTTTAGAATACAAAAGATTGCAAAACTTGTGCAGACTCAGGAGCATTCTCTCTGAAAAAGAATCTCTGAGGGGGTAAAAATATCTATAGGGTACTTAGGAACATCTACAGGGTACAGGGAAATTTGGAGTTAAATGTGTCACAATCTTGCTGCAGACTTTTGTGTTAACATCCATTTCTACCCTGCTTCGATTACCTGCTGGATTTACCAGCAAAATACAGTATTTCAGGTGTCAATTTTCAGATGCTTTGCCAACTGGTGGGCTTCAGTTCACGGGAAGAGATACAGATCTGAGGATGGGCACTGCACATTATGCAGGAAGCTGGTACTGATGAACATAAATAATACTGGGTTACAGCCCAGCACAAGCACCGTTGCTCCCAGTGACTAACTGTGTAGTTACACTGGATTTAGCAGTGACTAAGAACTCATCCCTGCCCTTCTCTACCTTCCCCTTGTGCTGCTATAGCAAGGTGACCAGAATTAGAGTTTGCTGAAGGTGCAGAGAGCCTAACATAATAATTGCACCATACATTATCTTCTACGTGTCTTAGGATGTTAACACCACTGTAGAATTTGAAAGGCCATCCCAAGTCACCACATCTGGTTCTTTACATCACAGAGAATAAAACTGCACAGATTTCATCCATTTATCAACCATCACCTTAAAAGTTTTTTGTCCCTGTTACACTGGTGGGGTCTGTTGCAGAGCCCCTTCCTCTGACGGTAAAAAGCTTCCTTCTAACTTCCAGCCTTGATTTATTCAGAGCCAGTTCCTGCCTATTTGTTCTTGTGCCAGCATTTCAGCTTATATAGCTCTTATCCCCTCCCTAGTGTTTACCCCCCTGATGCATTTCTGGAGAGCAGGCCTATCTCTCCTCAGCCTTCGTGTTATTAGGCTGAACAAGCCCTGCTCTTTCAGCCTTCTTTCATAAAATTGGTTCTCCATTTCCCCAGTCACCCCAGTAACCCTGCCATTCTTAAACATGGGTAACCACAACTGTCCCATGCAGGTTTTCCTTGGTGTCTCATACAACGATATTAACGCTACTGTAGTTCTACAATAAAATACATATGCTCTAGGGATGGGGTTTTTCTGTTCACAGCCAGGTTGCAGAGTGGTCAATCTTCCTTCCCCAAGCATCCAGTGCTCCCAATGCTTTCACTACGTCTGTCTTCCAAGCTGAGGAGACCATCCCTTAGGGCAGCAACTTCTGTTATTGGTTCCCATGTGCACTGACTTTGTTCTTCACAATGCACAAATTCTCTAAGTTGATCTGAGTCAACAGTGCTCCCAAATTTTCTATCAGCAGTGTGTTTCATTAGCTCAAGCAACTCCAAAACCACTTTCCAGTTTCCTTTTTCTCCTTCCTAAGACATTTCCATCCATGCTCCTTGGACTACTCTTTCCACACAACAGAACACAGGTTTTAATCCTCATCTTCTCCATCACAAATTCCCTGTACAGCACAATATATTCAATGCTTAAGAGGAGCCCAGCTAGACTGGGGCATCACACTGGCCTTGATTTCTGCTCAGTGAAAGCTCTCCAAGGCACAATCTATCTTTCACAAACCCATCTTGTATTTATCCCACTTCTTCTGTGCCTTTATGTGTTCAGTTATTTCAAAAGCTGTTCTTAAAGCATTGCACAGTACTGAGATAGGGCCAGGAGTTTCCCTAATCACTTTTCAACAGCTGTTCCATCCATGATTACAGGTACCGTGCTTACTACTCTTCAGTCAAATGCTCAGGGCAGAGTACTCAGGCTCTGAATGGTTTATTTAGTACCTTTGCTACAGGGACAGTGATATCATGTGTCATGTCTCTCTTTGGGACTGATCTAATCCTTACAGACCTGAACACATGAAGCAGTTTGAGTTCTGCATTGCATGTGACTCTCCCCAGTTCCATTCACCTGTTCCCTTTAGCCATCTTCATCCTTAAGGACAGCTGAGACAGCGTCCCTTCAATGTCTGGATGACACACACTGCTCCCTAACCCATGCTTACTGCATGGTAAACCCATTAATTCTTTCTCTTTCCATTCATATGGGTAGTGACCCTTTTATTGTTTCTTTTCACTATTTTACAAGATCATCTCAGTTTCACACCCCAGCTTTAGACCTTCCTCTCCTAACCTTCAGGACATGGCTTCTTTACCTGGTCTATCCTTTCATCCATTCCCTGCATACTCCATTTTACTCCAGCTACCATTTTCAAGGTTAATATTAATCTGCTGAGGCCTAAAACTCCTCCTGACAGGTTTTTCTCACTGGTGAGCAACACAAGTTCCAGGTAACTTCTACACCTTGTTTAAAGGAAATCCCCATCATTTTACACCTCCAAACCTTTGAGTTGTCCTGCCCTCCTAATTTTACCTGCTTCAGACACCAACATGAGTTACTGCTCACTGTTTCTGGGGACTCCCCCTTTTCCTTTCTTACAGGAGGGCTGAGACCATTAATTCCACATATTATGCTAGTGTTACTACCTCCACCCTTCATAGCTACTCAGTTATGGGCAAGATGAATCCTGAATGGCTGCACACACAAGCTGTCTTCCCAGCTCTAGGTAGTTTTGCAGTAACAGGGAACGTGAGAAGCGTTGCCTATCTGGGTTCTGATATATAGACTTGCTTTTTGTAATTATCAACTGGTGCCTAGGCAACACCTCAAGCACCAGCTGAAATTCTGAACCTAGGTTAGCAGGTAACAACTCTTCTGCACCATGATCATCCCACAGATCAAATTCTCTGCCTGTGTGATTGAAGCTACGCGTCTCTCTTCAAGTTTGCACTGGCATGACTGAACTGTTATCGGTGTTACACAGAAATAAGTTGCCTTCTGATGGGATTCTTGAGTGGAGCATTGCGTAAAACCCTGCAGTTTTAATTTGCTGGAAGGAAGAATACCACTTTGATATTCATCCTCACTTCTGTCAAACAAGATACGTGCTCTGATCTGCCATGACTGCAATTTCATAACTTCAGAAATACACAGTCACACAGCAGTGAGGACGTGTTTTTGCTAAAGTCAACAAACCTAACATGATAGTGTTTTAGGCTTCCTGTTATTTTTCACTGTTGTTACAGCAGTTTGGTCCTCTCCTAATAAACACATTTATTCATGTTACACAGATTTGAGATTTGATAATTACGTAAAGAAGCATGGAAGTCTCAAGCATAGCAGGATCCACAATGAAAAAGTAATAATAAAGAAACACTGAAATTTCATCAAGATAAGAAGGACAGGCAGAACTAGAATTAGGAGTGCTAAAAAAATGAAAGCAGCCTGCTTACCTCCTGTTCTCTTTGAAAAACCTGGGGAAAACAAAAACAAAACAAAACAAAGAAAGAGATGGAAAGAGACAGGAATCTCCAGATTCCAACTTCTCCACACCATTAATTATGGCAGTTAGAAGAATCAAGCGCTTTGGACAGATTTTGCCTGGATTCAGGAAAGCGCTTTAACATGGGTTTAAGTTTACCCTCTGTTTGGAAAGTACTTAAGTATAGGCTTAACTTCGAGCAGACGTTTAAGTCCCCTTGACTTTAACATGTGCTCAAGTGCTACCTACAAAGGAAGCATTTTCCTGAAGCAGGAGACCATCTTGGCTTAGGCACTGGATTAGCTGTCAAGAGACGGGGATTTGTTTCTGTCTCTACCCCTGGCCATTGACAGGGTGAGCCCAGGCAAATAACACCCCTTCTCTGTGCTCAGTTTCACCACCTGTAAAATGGAGCTAACTGCACTGCCATTTGTAAAATGCTCTAATGCTATGCATGAAAAGCACTGTATTTAAGGAGTACACATTTGTATCATACCCAGGTCTTTCAAACATCTGGTGGTGCCAACTACTGGAAAATGAGGGATCTCAGTTTCATGTTCTCCTCATCTTTCCCTGTTAATTCAATATAAAGGTTGACCAAATTGGCTGATTTCTGCTTTTTATACACCTCATAGAGACACCTATCTTCTTTTTTTTTCTTTTTTTTTTCTTCTTCTATTTTAACATTAAAAAATCCAGTGAAGTTAATGGGTTATTAAGTTGTTGGATGCATTTTACACCTTCATATGTGAAGTGAGTTTGGATTTTCATTAGTTAGAGCTAACACCAATTTTCAATAAAATATTAACCAAACACACACAGAAATAGTTCATGTGGATCTATCCACTCCTTCAATAAAATTAATAGACTTAGATATTTACTCTTGCCCCAGCAGTAATATTTTCCCACATTACATTTCAAACAATGAAATGACACTAAATTCATTTAAAACAAATTTATATTATTGTTATTTTAAACAATGCTTAATTCAATTTCAGTGTTTGGCATGCAGTGTTTGAAAATATCAATATTATTGTTTAAAGTAAAAAAAAAAGAAAGAAAAAAAAAGAACTCAGCTGCAAATTATTAGCATATGCATGCTACCTAAATGATTTCTAGGGCTGGTATTTACATTAAACTGAAAATGAGCAAAACCAGCCAGATGTAACTGTGTGCCATTCAGAGAATGGGGTTGCAAAGATATATATATATTTATTTATTAAAGAAAGGCATTCAGCCCTAATTTCACTGCTTTCACCTGCATTTGGTGGTAGCACACCCAGGGGAGCATTACCACTTGCTTCCTATGGTTGAACTGAAGAGAAAAGAGAGGGACACGAAAATGAGGAGAGATGGGGAGGCAGCCCATGCATTGCTTGCTGTGGTGCTTTTGGGGCTGTATTTGTCACTTGTAGACCTCCACATACTTGGGAAATAACATAATTTCCCTCTCAGGTGGGGAAACTGAGGCACTGAGGCTGTACCATGGAAGAAGCCAGAGATGTGCCTATGCAGATGGGGATGTAAGCCCCCACCATTGCAGTCTGTTCTCCCAGCCAGGGCCTAGTCCTCTCCTGTCCTTCCCTCCCTCCTTCCCCTGCGGTCAGCATGGCTCCTTGCACAGCAGGGTCTGTCCTGGGTGAGGAAAGGCCCTGGTTGATGGCTTTTCCCCCTCAGGCGGCTGTGGTGAGGCCTCCCTTCAGGGCTGGGGGCAGCAGCAGCCATTTTGTGTGTGCCTTCTGCTGCTGCAGCCTCCCGGCTGAGGGGACAGTGCCTGGAGGGCAGAAGTGTTATTATTTAATAACAGCATTATTAATAGCATATATTATAACCTATATTGTTATAATTTCAATATACTATAAAACTTAGATTAGCACACATACTGCAAGGAAACTATATGCCAGCACAGAGCAGGGCTGGCAGAGCACAGTCCACAGTGGGTGAATGCTACAGAGAGACAGCTCTACCCAGCTGTTACCCTAAAAAAAATAAAATAAAATAAAAAATAGATGCCTGCTATCTTGGCTTCCCCAACATTATTCTTAGGGAAAAAAAAAAAAAAAAAGTCTTTTTTATGTTTTGGCTGAGGAAAAGGATTGTAAAAGGAGGATGGAAGTGTTCATAAGTAAGAGAAGGATATGTAAGTAAGAGGAGTGAATCAAGACAACTGCAGAGGAAATCATAAAACGATTAAAAATGTGACCTGTGCAAATTTTTTATTCTCTTACTAAGATATTTGGAACAACTGTGAGGCCTCAGATACGCTGGTTTCAATTCCCAGTTCTGTGCTATGGTATCCAGCCTCAGTATTTAGATTTCACAGAATCACAGAATTTTCTAGGTTGGAAGAGACCTCAAGGTCATCGAGTCCAACCTCCAACCTAACGCTAACAGCCCTCCACTAAACCATATCCCTAAGCTCTACATCTAAGCGTCTTTTGAAGACTTCCAGGGATGGTGACTCCACCACTTCCCTGGGCAGCCTGTTCCAATGCCTCACAACCCTTTCAGTAAAGAAGTTCTTCCTAACATCTAACCTAAAACTCCCCTGGCTCAACTTAAGCCCATTCCCCCTCGTCCTGTCACCAGGCACGTGGGAGAACAGGCCAACCCCCACCTCTCTACAGCCTCCTTTAAGGTATCTGTAAAGAGCAATAAGGTCACCCCTGAGCCTCCTCTTCTCCAGGCTGAACAAGCCCAGCTCCCTCAGCCGCTCCTCGTAGGACTTGTTCTCCAGGCCCCTCACCAGCTTCGTCGCCCTTCTCTGCACCCGCTCAAGCACCTCGATGTCCTTCTTGTAGCGAGGGGCCCAAAACTGAACACAGTACTCGAGGTGCGGCCTCACCAGAGCTGAGTACAGGGGGACGATCACCTCCCTAGCCCTGCTGGTCACGCTGTTCCTAATACAAGCCAGGATGCCGTTGGCCTTCTTGGCCACCTGAGCACACTGCTGGCTCATATTCAGCCGACTGTCCACCATCACTCCCAGGTCCTTCTCTGCCTGGCAGCTCTCCAACCATTCCTCTCCCAGCCTGTAGCTCTGCTTGGGGTTATTGCGCCCCAGGTGCAGGACCCGGCACTTGGCCTTGTTAAACTTCATGCAGTTGACCTCAGCCCATCGGTCCAGCCTATCCAGATCCTCCTGCAGAGCTTTCCTACCCTCAAGCAGATCGACACACGCACCTAACTTGGTGTCATCTGCGAACTTACTGAGGGTGCACT
This sequence comes from Aythya ferina, assembly GCF_964211825.1. Lineage (NCBI taxonomy): Eukaryota > Metazoa > Chordata > Aves > Anseriformes > Anatidae > Aythya > Aythya ferina. The sequence goes on from NC_140301.1 coordinate 61,003,494, forward strand.
CGATGCCCTCGTCCAGATCATCGATGAAGATATTAAAGAGGACCGGCCCCAGCACCGAGCCCTGGGGGACGCCACTAGTGACTGGCCTCCAACTGGACTTGGCTCCATTCACCACGACTCTTTGGGCCCGGCTATCCAGCCAGTTTCTAACCCAACGAAGCGTGCGCCAGTCCAAGCCAAGAGCAGCCAGTTTCTTGAGGAGAATGCTGTGGGAGACGGTGTCAAAAGCCTTGCTGAAGTCAAGGTAGACCATATCCACAGCCTTTCCCTCATCCACCCAGCGCGTCACTTTGTCATAGAAGGAGATCAGGTTCGTCAGGCATGACCTGCCTTTCATAAAGCCATGCTGACTGGGCCTGATCGCCTGCTTCCCCTTCAAGTGCTGCATGATGACTCTCAGGAGGATCTGCTCCATGAGCTTTCCTGGCACTGAGGTCAAACTGACAGGCCTGTAGTTTCCTGGGTCTGCCCTCCGGCCCTTCTTGTAGATGGGCGTCACGTTTGCTAGCCGCCAGTCGATTGGGACCTCCCCCGATAGCCAGGACTGTTGATAAATGATGGACAGCGGCTTGGCCAGCTCCTCTGCCAGTTCCCTCAGTACCCTTGGGTGGATCCCATCTGGCCCCATCGACTTGTGCACATCTAAGTGCCGTAGTAGGTCACCAACCAGTTCTTCATGGATAATGAGGGCCACATCCTGCTCCCCATCCCCTTCCACCAGCTCAGGGTACTGGGTATCCAGAGAACATCCGGTATTGCCGCTAAAGACTGAGGCAAAGAAGGCATTGAGCACCTCCGCCTTTTCCTCATCTCTTGTAACTAAGTTTCCCCCCGCATCCAGTAAAGGATGGAGATTCTCCTTAGTCCTCCTTTTTGTGTTGATGTATTTATAGAAACGTTTTTTGTTATCTTTAACGGCAGTAGCCAGATTGAGCTCCAGATGAGCTTTGGCCTTCCTAATTTTGTCCCTGCACAGCCTCGCTACTTCTTTAAAGTCCTCCTTAGTGGCCTGCCCACTTTTCCAAAGCTTATAAACCCTCTTTTTCCTCCTAAGATCAAGCCACAATTCTCTGTTGAGCCAGGCCGGTCTTCTTCCCCGCCAGCTCGTCTTTGGGCACGTGGGAACAGACCGTTCCTGCGCCATTAAGACTTCCCTCTTGAAGAGCGCCCAGCCTTCCTGGACCCCTCTGCCCTTCAGAACTGCCTCCCAAGGGACTCCACCAACCAATGTCCTGAGCAGCTCAAAGTCAGCCCTCCGAAAGTCCAATACAGCGGTTTTACTGGTCCCCTTCCTGGCCTCGCCAAGAATAGTGAACTCCACCATTGCGTGGTCACTCTGCCCTAGACAGCTCCCGACGATCACGTCCTCCACCAGTCCTTCTCTGTTTGTGAAGATTTGATCTCTACCTGCAAATTGTGCTCCTTTAAAGCCCTTCTAACGAAGAAAGGCTTGCCATTTGAGGATGCCTTCTCGATGTTCAGCGCTCAGAGGAGCTCTGATTCAGAATAAAACAAGCAGCTAGAAGAGTGTGTGGGTATTTAGCTAATTATACGTTTGGTAAATTTGTGTTTTAAAACAATGCCGCTTGTCTCCTCCCTTTGCAGAGTGCCAGTTTACTGGAGCGTTTCCCATGGATTGGCAATTAGATGTAATTAGGTCTTGTGATTTCTGCATTTGTCTTCATGTCACAAAGTTTACTACTGAAAATGCTCATTTTGGTGGTAGGCATTTTCTAATTGCTTACAGCCTGCAGCAGTAATGGAAACCATTGGCAGCCTCAGCACCTGAGTTTACTGTTGGATCAAGACATCGCTCTGTGCTCAAGTTTTCAGGAGGATTTTGCAGCTCCAGAAGCCAGCCTGGATCTTGCCTTCATCAGCTGCACTGAAGTCAAGGATGGTAGACTTAGACCAGCAGAGGATGTGCCTGCTGGCTGACACAGCAAATCATCTAGTGTTTGGGGAGATGGGAAGGAAGTTAAAGCCCATGTTTAGCAGTAGCTACAAATTTAAAGAGGACAAAACAAACTCTTTTTCTTACAGGACAAGATCTCTGTGTTTAAGTGCTAATTTACAAATCTTTTGGAATTCAGCTTTGTGACTGATATTATCTCAGTGCTATGCAAGGCATTTTTGTGCAGTCTGTAGGAGGGACCAATTTGCTGTCCTTTTACAAGGAGGGTAGAACAAGGAGCAACAGGTTTAAGATGCAAAGGAAAAGCTGAACTAGTAGGAAAACCTTTGCAGAGTGAGAATTGCAAAGCAGTGAACTAGAATAATGGTGCTACGGGTTCTTTTAAAGTGGAGATCTTTAAGAATGGGTTATAGAAATAGCTAGCAGAAGTGATTTAGGTTTTATTGGATACTGGAACAGAGAGATGGACTGAAGAGCTTTCTAAGAGGCTTTTAAGCCTTATATTTTGGTTTTATGAGTAGTAAGGGTAGTCTTTCTCAGCCTACCATTGTCTCACTGTATCGTCTCACGGTGCGTGCGTTTGTTACGTAAGTCATATGGGCACTGCTCCCCTCTCCTGGCTGGATCTTCTAAGCTCTTAAATGCATTCCCCTGAAGAGTGCATAGCGGAAGGGCATATTTGACAAGCACAATTGGAGATAAGCAGCCCTGAGGAGTTTTAGGACACCGAAGAAAAAAATAATCTTCTGGTTTCTTCCTTGCACAAAAAAAATAAAATAAAATAAAATAGCTCCATCCCCTCTGGACTGCAGAAAGAGACACTCTAAACCAGATAATCTCTAGCTCTTAAACAGAACATTTTCTCTGTTGATCTCAGAGATCTTTGCTAAGGAGGTCAGCAGTGAGATCCTGTTTTGCTGAGGAACGCAGGTGTGCAGATCTGAGTAGTGGCTACACCACCAGGTAAGCACAAGTGGGGGCTGCTTTTTCTGCTCAGAGGCAGATCCAGGCTGTGCCCACCCCTTCTTGCAGATGGGGAACGCCGTGCATCTGTGTGGGCAGACCAGCTGGATCCCGGCAGAGCTAAGCTTGCCACGTCTAAGTCCATCAGCAGACACCATAAGACCAGCTCTTTCTTAGTGTGCTGCAGATGCTTTGTGCCTCACCGACTGCTTGGCAACATGGACAGAGGCGTGTGTAGGTCACAAAATATAGTGATTACTCTTGTTACTCATCCTCACCATGCTGTGTAGGCACATTACTAGCAGCTGGCTTATGCTCACCCCACAGGTCATAGGATAGAGTAGAAGTAGAGCAAAAAGCACCATCCAGTTGTCCTCATGCTTTCAAGGCTTGTGCCTTTGCCTGGAGCAAGCACACTTACGGATGACGCATGTGGTTATGCACGTTCCACCCGCAGAGACTGCAGCTCTTTGTCTAGTAAATGCTGCTGTGACAAAGCTGTTCCCTATCACTCCCTTTTATTAAATATTTGCTACAGCACTGGCTCAGTGTTTTTCTCAAACTCCATAATTTTGGATTTAGGATTGACAATAGTGAAGACGCACAGAAACCATACATGTGTACGCAGGGATAACACCTAAAAATTCAAGGCTGATGGCCCTGACATCACATAAGACATTTATTTGTTTCCTCAGTCAAGCTTTGGGGAAAAAATACCCTAAAACTATCTAGTTTATTTTTGTCTGGAACTGCAGGGCAGATGAGTTTTCCAGAAGGGATAGAAGGCTGCCATTGATTTTATTATTGAGTCAGTTTTAATGAGTCACAGTATTTTTGGAAGGCTTTTAAGATTACTGTAAAGTGCTTAGTTACAGTGGCTACAGGTGCCAAGGCAGGAAAGGAAATAACAAAGAAATGCACAGCAGCTGTATCGCTACGCTTCCCCTCAGAACTGGGATCAGCAGAACAACACACATGGAAAATGCAAAAGAAAATAGGAGAAGATGTAAGAGATGACAGAAGTCAGCATGGTCAGCTGCTATGCTAAAGCAAAATGCATTTTATTTAGGGGACTGTCTAATGCTCCTTAGTCACAAGTTGGAAAGGGCCAGTGACAGGCTCTGGATTGCCAGAAATTCGCATATTTGCCTTTCAAACTGTCCTTTGGTTGTAAGTCATTTGCTCCCATGGCTGCCAAGCTCTACCACTGCCATCCTGTGTTGAATGAAACTGTGGAAACATCTCATTTAGCAGATGAGAGAAAGGAAGGCATAAAGAGGGAAAAGTGATGGTATCAGAGAAATTTTTTTCTCTTTGACTGTGATTTGAACAGTTGCCTTTTTTTTTTTTTTTTGGCCTGTACCATTCTGAAGGACGTAGGGCATGACTTGCAGAGAGCTCGCACAGGTGCTGTGTGTTATATGGCAATAGAAAAAAAAAAAAATCAGTAATTTCTGCTAAAATTACAGTCTAAAGCTCAGGGGATGGAAAGCAAACAGCCTCAAAAATACAAGGCTAGACCAAAAGCTTCCAGTTACCACATGACGTGCCAGCCAGATTTGCAGATACTTTCCGCGATGTTTGGACTCAGAGTTCATCGGATGCAGCAACCATGATTCCAGCGAGCAGGCACTGAGCAGGATCCATTAAAACATGCACACGCCTGCGTTTGCTTCGGCATAGCAAGTGATTGAATGCACAGCTGGATACTTGCATATGCAAATACCGGTCTGTCCGTGCAGATAGCTGCACGCAGCCCAAGGAATCAGTCCTGGCTTTGGAGGCCTGTCTTTGCCCTCCTCCTGCTGCCCCCACCCCCTTATCCAGACAGGGACATGCAGAATATTCTCCGGGCTGCAGCAGTGCTGTATAGGGTCACCGCTGACTTCACAGCATCTTCCAGCACCCTCAGCACCAGCACTGCTGGCCCTGGAGATGCCACGTAGCACCCCGGGCCTCAGCTGCCCCACTTTCACACATAAACATGCACGGGAGAGGCAGGGAAAGCGGAGGAAACTACTCATTGTCTCCAGACCCAGCCTTGTGTCTGCTCTTCATGCGTGACTGGCATGAGTCCCACCGCTAAGTCCTTGGCTGCCGGCCATGCGCGGAGTGGCAGGCACCTGTCCCTGCTGGGAGACCTGGCGACCCCGACTTGCCCTAACGGTTAGTTCTTTTCTAACATCACGTCTACTCGAATTTACCTCAGGATTTCCCCCCTCCGGGTGCCAGGGAGCTTGGCTGATGCCAACTGCTTCACCATGGATAAGGCAAGGAGCGTTCCCAAGCTGCACCCCGGCACCCTCGAAGCATTCAGCTGTACTCTCCTCCCTGGAACAGATGGGGCCCATCAAGGTGTTAGTGTCCTCCACCACATCAGCAAAATACCCCAGCACTGGGACAAAGTCAGGAGAGAAAAACAAACCCTGGCGGGGCTCACTTTTGGCCGTCCTTAAAATGCAGTCGGAGGTGTGCTGGGGAGCAGACCTGGCTCCACACCCCACCTTGGGGGCAGCAATGGGGCCTGAGATGCTCCCCTACACCCTTCGTGCAAGGACATCAGCTCTGTGCTTGGGGAATTGCAGCTCCCAGAGCTCTGCACAGCATTTCTGCTTCCCTTTCTTTGGGAATCCTGTTCTAATATTTCTCTTTTTCTTTCTAAACCAGGCCACTCTTCTGTGCATGCAGCAGCACCGCGTACACACCGACTGAAATGCCTTTCACGAGCTGCCTCCGAGTGGCTCTGCTGGAGTGGGAGAAAGGGAATTTCATCTCACTGGAGAGGAAACAGAGGTCGGCAAGGACATTTTTTTCACCTTTTTTTTTTTCCCCCAAGATGTTTAGAGCAGAGATAGGACTAAGACATCGATGTCCTTATCCTGCAGCCTGTTCCTTACATAAAACTCTCCTTTCGTCAGCGTTACAAATGTGAGTAGAAATATTTCCAAAGCGTGGAGAATTTTTGAGTGATCTCCCATTATTTCAGCTTCATTTATGGTCTCTTGTCCCAAGGTAGGCACATTTCGCTTATCCTTTTGAAGAAAAAGAACAGAAGCCTTTGCTTTCCGACAAACGATCTGCAATGGAAATTGGCAGGTTCCGTGCACCTTGTCCTCAATTTTAATGGCGTGAAGTTCATCAGATAGAAAGAATGACAAATGGGATTGGAGAGGCCGTATTTTGCATGCTTGGCCCTTACTATAGTGTGTGCAACAAAAGCTGCCTGCTCTGTGATGAGGAAGAGGGGGTGGCTGAAGGCAGAGCATCCCAGCTCTGCTGCCTCATGCTGAGCGCTTGGTGGTTCTGCAGTCACCTTCCCCCTCGAGCAAGCATGGCCCATGGGTTTTTTCCATCCATCCTATCTCCCCCGAGCACAGATCTTCATGGCCCAAGCTCTCCTCTGCAAGGCTGATACAGTACCTACAGGCTGGAAGCTTTATCTCGGCAGGCTCCGCTGCAAAAGAAATAACAAGAGAAAAACTAAGCATCCAAATCCTCTCTCTCGGAAATCAATGCTCATTTTGTATTTAAGCTCAAAGAGGCGCTAGAGCCAGCATAACCAGGGATGGGGAACAGAAAGGACTAAGCAAAGGGTGCTTTGTGGTAGAACGACAGGTCAAGATTGAAGTCAGTAATATTCTCAGGTCTGTTTTTCTGTTAAATAAAAAATAAATAAATAAATAAATTAAAAAAAAAAAAGAAAAAAAAAAGGCTATAAACAGCCTAACAGCAGTGAGATGAAGGAAAAGCCATCATTTAGGGCAGTGGCAACTCGTTAACCCAAATGACCTGCATCTCTGGTGAGCGCTGACCCAAGGACTTGCGAATTTACCTCCGCTGCCCAATAAACTGTCGCTGCCCAGCTTCTCTAATTAAAATAGTCCTGGATTTGCAGGACCTACCCAGAGAATAAACTGGAATTGATCAGATTAGCTAAGCCAGATCATACGTAGAGCATACAGGCTGGCCAACAGCCTACTTTGGACCAGATTAACCAGCTAAAATAATTGGGGATTTTTGCAAAGTCTGCCCCTAAAGACTGGCATTAAAGAAATGCACCAAAGACTGAGCATATATTGCAGCCCATTTCTTTTTACCCTATTTAGTTCTTAGTCTGATGTTCTTTGGCAATTGCTGGGAATCAGCTTTTTATCTTTCACTAACCAGTGAAAAAATCCTCTCTCTGCAGCTGCTTCAGGTGAGCAACTGAAAGGCTAGGGAGGCTGTATTTAAGGTATTCCCTCACCAAAACTCTCGTCCCTATATTCTTTCCCACTGCTCCCTGCATTGCCACCCCTGTGTAAGGAGGAATGATTTGCTGGGAGTTTGTGGACCAATGCCTGAGCAAGAGCAAAGCTGAGTCTTGTCCTGACCGAGTCAGATGTCCTTGTTGGATAAGGATGAGGAGGTAAAAAAAGTCTTCCAGCCCAAAAAGGGACAAACCCAGGTGGTTGCAAAATGCCCTGGGTGCTACAGGTAAAATGGGAGCCTTCCTCCTGCTCTCCGGAAGGGAAACGTGCTGCATCCCTCCACCTTCTCTCGCCAAGTTACACACAGGGGAGCCGGCAGCCGCATCCTGGCTGATGTTTCTTCTGAGCAATACGGGCCTCACTGCTGCTCAGGCAAAGCAGGTTTTGCTTCCAGAGCCAAATGACTGCAGCCACAGGGAGGAGCAGAAGGAGGAGCAGAGCCAGGAGACACCTGAGAGCTGGATTTCCTGCTCCTGTTCTCTTTCTCGCCCTCCTCCCTCAGCAGCCTCTGCCCAAGCCAAGCAGACAGCAGGGCCACGAACATCTTGTTCCCCTCTGTGGAGGCAACCACCCACTTGGCTTGTGTGCAGAGCAAACCTTGCACATTCCCAGCATTGATTTAGACCTATACACAGGCACTTCAGAGGGAAATCAAGCCTGATGTTTTCTGGGATGTTTCTATGGAGGCTCTGCTTTTCAGCACCACTGCTCTCAGCCTGCTTCTTTGAGCACATCTGATTTTTTTTTTTTTTTTAATTGAATTTTTTTCTACACGACAGCCATACCTACCCAAAGGTTTAAAACATCGTAAAAGTGGGTGTGTTGTATTCGGCTGGTCTCAGCTGTGGGATGCACCAGCATCTGCTCACCTCCGATCTCTTTATGAAGCATCTGTCTGAGCACAGCCAAGAGGGGAACAGAAAATGGGAGGTGATGAATAGGGAAATAAAATGCTGCTGTCCTGAGCCTGTGGTGGTCTGGAGTCCATGTCTCTGAGCACTGAGGCAACAGAGAGAAGGATATGTCATCAAAGGGCAGAAAAAGATCTCTGTAATTTTGGTTTTGCAAAGGACACCAATTTGTAACAGAACAGGCTTCTGCTCTGCCTGTCCTGTAGCTCACTCCTCCCTCACCCACCTCTCACAAGCTGAAGGCAAATTTCCTTTCTCAGGAGGGCTCTTGCATCTGAGCTCAGTGCAGCACGCTTATTTTGGCCATGGTATTTGCAAAACCCAGCCCGGCACACACAAGCTACCTGTTCTTCTGCACCCATAACAGCCACCCACAACAATTCTGCGCTTCCAGTCTCGAGTAAGGGAATCTGTTGCTCGCTGCTGGTGAGAGGACAGGACCCCAGGACTGCCACGAGGCAAGCAAACCGAATGCTAACTGGTTTGCAAATGAATCTTTACATACCACAAGCCAGGGAGTGCATCTGCTTTTTGGGCAGAGGGACAGCTGCCACAGCAGGAGAGAACAGCTCGGTCCCAGCGTTCAGCCTTGGCTGCAACGACTCGACTCCTGAATTTCCACATGTGAAATTTCTACTAAGCTAAACAAGGCAGCCCCATACACAGAAAAGCTACAAAACACTGTATGAATCAGAGCAGTGAGATGTTTCTCCTGGCTGCTCAGAGGCCACTCGCCTTGAGCTGGGCTCTTACCAAGGTGCACTCACAGGGTTTGCTGCAGAAGCCACAGCTGAACCCCAAATATTTCCCCAAAGTTAGCATTTCACCGTTTTTTCTAGAACTACGTCCAGAAGCTAACCTAAGACACCCGCATGAGGGATATTATACAACAATGGAGATTGTACACGTCCTTTATGTAAAAACACTTAATCTCACAGCTGCTTCCCTCCCCTACACCCTCGGCAAAATTTTCCTTCCATCTCCCACTTAAATACCTGGTATTTGATCATTTCGCCGGGCTGGCAAAACCAGCACAATGGAGGCAATGTTTGCTCAGATCTATTTTTGTGTGTATGCACGCGCGTGAATTTTTGGCAGAACCGGTGTTTGCAAGAAGCAGATAAAACTTTCCTGTTCAAGAAGCACCGACAGCCAGGAACTGCTGCCTGCCAGCAAATCTCTGCTTACCGAGGGAGATCATGTCATTGTTAGCCAGGTAGAGGGGCTGGAGACAGAAATCTAGAGAGCTTCCTCGTTAGGCTCTAAATGAAATAGTTGTTGAGCAATTAGGCTAAGACAGTAAATCGCTGTGTGCGGACCCACTTCAAGATAAAATCCAAACTTGGTTTGCCCTGCTCCTACAGCACGGATGCATATGCATCCTGGAAGCTACATAACCCAGTAATATTTTATTCACATCACACTCCAAGGAGCTCACTGACTGGAATTCAATAGAAACTGTTCTCTGTGTGAAAGTAATTTCAGAAAGTAATCTAGTTTATGGAAATGAAAGGCATCAAAACACAAAAAACACTGTTTCTGTACAAGTGCTTTGCTTCAAATATTTGACATGGAAATTTATATAATCCCTCTGGGGCACATGGGTTTCATGAGTGTTAACATCTTTTGAAATGAATTTCACAAATGTTTATTTGGAATACCAGGCATACAAATAATTTAGAATATCAAGGCATCTTGTTGAATCAGTCTTAATGATACAGATCTCAGATGGCAGCGAAGGTTAAAAGGTATGAATTTTAATTGGGTGTGTGGAAGATGCCGTTTTCAATCATTGCGCCGCATTGCTAAAGCTATCGCTTTCCAATTCTAAGCTTCCCGCTTCCTCCTCCTCCCCTCTCCCTGTTACTTAAAGACCAAAATGAAACATTTTTCACATTTTATTTGTGTGCCGGGCATGTATTAAATACAGAGTTGTGCTGCCTATCTCAGTTTATACAGGACCACATCACCGTTGTATCGCAACACTTCTCAAGCAAGAAAGAGGTTGACTTTTTCCCGACAGATAGCGGTATATTGTTATTCCAGTCTCATAAAAAGTTAAACGATTAAAGGCAAACAGTGTCGAGGCCATCTACAGCACAAATGGTTGCTAAGAACCTGGTCAAAGTCAGATTTTACGGCTGCCTTCTCTCTTCCCTGCTCCCATGGTGGGCCCTACTTATGCTACAGCATAAATCAGAAATGAAATGATTTTGCTGTTTAAAAGCCAGCTTTTAATTAGTAGACCTGTATTTATTCCTGGCTTTGGACAATGTGATGGCTAAGCATGAAAAGAAAAACTAACTGGGTACCTGTTAAAAGATCTTTGTCCAACCTGTGTGGCAAAGGAGCAAGGATCCTGTGGGAAAAGATATCGTGTGATTGGGTAATTAAAAATTATCATAAGCCATAGGCAGTAGGAAGGCAAATTAAGCCTGCAAAGGCAGCGTGCATCTGAGAGCTCCTCAGACACTGAGTGCTCAATATTGCAACTTCAACGCTCATTTAAAGTTCATTCGTAACCTAGATTTGTAATCAGCGGGATTTTATCCAAGATACTATTTTCCCGTGTATTGCACACACACGCAAATAAACTTGAGAAGGAAAACGAGAGCAGTTTGCTCACATGGAACAAAGTGGTTAGGCCCTTTGGTAATTCGCTCCCTGGCTAACCTTGGATGTGCTCAATCAATGCAAGGGAGTTAAGTAGGGCACCTTCTGGGGAAATGAAAAAAAAAAGTCCCTCTCCCATTCAAGAGCCTTGGGCCAGAGCGGGTGTTGTGCAGACCATGCCTTCAGAGAAATGAGGCAGCCAAATTTCAGCAAACCTCTAAAGAACATGCACAAGGCTGATAACTTGGCCAAACATGGGTGGATTTCAACAAGGGCGTGAAAAGCACTTTGTTCACAGGCAGCGTACGGCCAATTTCCTTTCTTCTCCCAAGTGTGATGATGAAAGCTCAGCAAACGGCTCTGAGATTTTTTTTTTTTTTTTTTTTTTCAAGCAAATTTTCTTCCAAGAAATACTCATTGTTTCCTTTGAAATGTCTATTGTCAACAGCGAGAGTAAAATGTGTTTGAGGCAACCATCCAACCCACTCAAGTTCGAACCGCTAGCAGAGAAATGACATTGGTCTTTTTGTAGGACCAATTCAAGATGCCTTGCTATGGACTGAACTGTCAGCTTCACCTGCACCTGAAGTGGTTCTGATTTCAAATATGACTTTATTTGCCAGAATTGATGGCCTTATCTAGTTAATAATAATCATTCCGGATCAGATGATGGACACTGGCTTGGATCAACAAGATCGCTGACTTGGGCAACTACTGAGAATAAGAAGAGAGTAAGTATGTAATTGTGCTTCCCCTCCAGGCTTCAGCAATCTGTGCATTGAGGTTTTGGGGATCCCAACCATAAAACAAGTAGGATTGAAGGGGACTGATGCCTGCGAGGCAGAAACATTTCTAGAGCATCCCTGGGAGATGCTGCACAGAACCTCTGCTGAAGAGGGAATCCAGCATCCTTTGGAGCCAGTTTAGGGTTTCAACACCCCCACAGACAAAAAGTATTTCCTGGTGTCCTCTTTGAGAAGCTCTCATTTAGGAGGAAACACAGAATTCCCTTTTTGTTTTTGCCCTCTGTTTCCCAGCCGGGCCGTGCGGCTGCAGCCTGGTGGTGCACGTCCCCTTGCCATGGTGTGTGAGCGCACCCTCCCCACTGCCAGCCCCGAAACTCCCCTCTCGTTAGGGCGGGCCGGGAGGAGCACAAAGCCCTCTGTTTTGCTTGAGTCTCTCCTGTGAACAGGCGGAACAAGCGATAAGCACAGAAAGCAAGAGGAAAAGTTGCCCAAGCAGGGCACTGTTTTTCCCCAGGGAAAGGCTTCCCAAGCGCTCCCCTTCTCTTTGGCCCTGTTGGGATGGGAACGAGCCTTCTGCTGAGCAATGTGGCCATCGGCTCCCTCCGTCCCCCAACTCATAGAATCACAGAATCACAGAATTTTCTAGGTTGGAAGAGACCTCAAGGTCATCGAGTCCAACCTCCAACCTAACGCTAACAGCCCTCCACTAAACCATATCCCTAAGCTCTACATCTAAGCGTCTTTTGAAGACTTCCAGGGATGGTGACTCCACCACTTCCCTGGGCAGCCTGTTCCAATGCCTCACAACCCTTTCTGTAAAGAAGTTCTTCCTAACATCTAACCTAAAACTCCCCTGGCTCAACTTAAGCCCATTCCCCCTTGTCCTGTCACCAGGCACGTGGGAGAACAGGCCAACCCCCACCTCTCTACAGCCTCCTTTAAGGTATCTGTAAAGAGCAATAAGGTCGCCCCTGAGCCTCCTCTTCTCCAGGCTGAACAAGCCCAGCTCCCTCAGCCGCTCCTCGTAGGACTTGTTCTCCAGGCCCCTCACCAGCTTCGTCGCCCTTCTCTGCACCCGCTCAAGCACCTCGATGTCCTTCTTGTAGCGAGGGGCCCAAAACTGAACACAGTACTCGAGGTGCGGCCTCACCAGAGCTGAGTACAGGGGGACGATCACCTCCCTAGCCCTGCTGGTCACGCTGTTCCTAATACAAGCCAGGATGCCGTTGGCCTTCTTGGCCACCTGAGCACACTGCTGGCTCATATTCAGCCGACTGTCCACCATCACTCCCAGGTCCTTCTCTGCCTGGCAGCTTTCCAACCATTCCTCTCCCAGCCTGTAGCTCTGCTTGGGGTTATTGCGCCCCAGGTGCAGGACCCGGCACTTGGCCTTGTTAAACTTCATGTCAGCTTTCTTTCCCCTCCTGCTACACCCATGTCCTCCCTGTCACCCTGCAGCACACACAGTCGCCGTCAGGCCATGAGCAACGACAAGATGGTTGGGTGACTTCCAAAGCTCCTCTGCTAGCAGAGCAGCGACAAAGGTGTCCCCTGGGAGAAAAGCACCTGCAGGAAATCCTCAGATTCTTCTCTGAGAAATGCCTGAGAGTTACCATGTCTTTTCTGGGCTAAAAAAAACACCCTTTCAAAACAGCAGAAAAGGACAAGAAGAAGGGTATGGGCAGTATCTGCCACAAAGCTGCTGGAGGGCAAGCTCCGTCATGGGATGGAGGGAGCCAACAACTGTCCTTGCAGAAGTGAGATGGCAAAATGCATCCCATGCATCACTGTCCTCTCTTAGGGAAGCAAACCACCTGCTGCGAATGCTGGATTTCAGTGAGGAATGGCTGCATCCACCACCACCAACATATGGAAGGTCGGTCCTACAGACACACAGAGCTCCAGAGTGCAAAGGGAGGAAAAATACCTTTCTGTGTGTTCTTGGAGAGGGTTTCTCCATTTCAGAGATGCATTTGACCTCCAGCTTTCAAAGCACAAAGACAACAGCACCACTGCAAAGGTCTGTTCCACCTTGTTCAAGTTCCTCAGTGTGCTGCAACTGCATCTACCTGAGCATCTGCTGGTTTTACAGGTACATTGAGATCTGCTCAGACCAAATCCTTGTGATCCTTGTGTACAGAGGAGTTCTCCAGTCCTCATCTACAAAAAGCCTGTCAACAACCAAGCAGCATCTGGAAACTGAACTCCTGCACCACACAGACTGGTCCAAAACATCCCAACGGGTATGAGAAGTGCCCAGCATTGATAGATCCCTTATTTCTTCTACTGATGGTTGTGTGCAAAACACACTGATGTTACAGACACCTAAATAACAGGGAACCCAGTTAAGAAAGAAATCCTTCAGGCTCAGGGTATCTGTGTCTGCGTATAGCACACTGTAGCATATAAGCCTCTGTGAAAACCCAGCCTCTTTAGGAAGCAAAAGATCTGCAGGACTCCCACATGTGGGTGGCTTAGGAGGAGCTGAGATGCTCAAAGGCACAAGAAAAAGGAGAGAACATCTTCCTGTGAGCCTGCAGCAGAAAATAAGCATCAAGTGGGAACCGATCCTTTGGGCTATCAAACCCAGACCCCCGTTTGCAGCCATGTTGTGCGCTCCCTTACCCAAACCAAGAGTCAATTTGTCTTAAATGAAGTAGAATATGCAGCTACTCGACCATATACTTCAAGTACAAAATATAAAATTATAAAAATGGTCTTTCGTAATATCTGCGATGTTACATTAGGGATCACTGTTCAAGGAAGGGGATTCAAAGGCATGGTTGCTAGAATTGCTTGCAGAAAGGCTGAAACACAGCGTAAATTGCTGTGATGCTCAAAACACGACAGCGTCTCCAAGACTTTCTGGGAAGCACCTCCAGCACCAAAAAGGAAACTAAGACATCCTAAAACCCATCTGAGGACAAGAAGAGCCCCCTTTAATCACCAAGCCCTTCCCGTCACTTTCCCCGGCAACCAAGGCGTACAATCCCATTTCACAGGCTGAACGAGCATCAACTTCAAATGAACTGGAGCGCTTGCCCCAAGGCCATTCCCAAATCTCAGTTGTCTGAGAGTCTCAAACTCTCTTCTGATATCCAGCCTGAATATATTCCTCATCAGCTCATGTCTCTCTGTATTTGCAGCAGCGCAGTCCATCAAAGCTAACCAGTCTCACCCCTCTCACAACCAGCATGTGCACAGCCAGCAGCCACGTCCCCTTCAGCCCGCATCATGCCAGGTTAAATCCTGCTGCCTGTGACCATCTCCACTCCTCATTTCTGCCTCAAGTTCAAAGCCGTCCCCTGTTCCTGACGTCCCCAGTCTCAAACCCAGCAAGAGCACCAAAGAAACTCATGCAAAGATCCGTGTCAAAAAACAGAGAGATGCAAAAAGGAGATTGTCTCTTTTTAATGCAGAAATCAAGTCAGGGCAGAGAGATGCTTGTGAACCCTCCAGCTGCTGGGGTGGCTATACCAGCCAAATACAGCCTTGAAGATGTTCATCATTTGCAGAACATTTCTGCCTCACACAGCGCAGGTGATTTCAGGAAAATCTCTTAAGCTGGGCTAGGTGATTGCTGCTGTCATTGCAAGTGTTTTAAAAATGACTTTCAAAAGCAGTCTGGGTCTGGGTTGCTTGCAGGGCACACATTTTTTCTTTTTTTGGTACAAAGTCCCAAAGGGAAACTCACCCAGGGGAGGGGGCTGGTCCTCCAGGCTTCACCTCTGGGACAATTCACTCAGGAGAACAACAGGACCCCTAGAAATGCAGGGCTTCAAATTAAGAAGGTGACCAAGCATCGCTGAATTCCTTTCTAGCCATTGGCTTTAGTTCACTGCTGCTTGAAGTACCTTTTGGAAGGATTTCAAGCCCACTTCTACATTCCTGTCAGTTTGATCACAGTCACTGCAATCAGTATTTATTCTAATTTGAACGAGCAGTCTTATGAATGTTGGTAAGGAAAGATCACATCTACAGGTCATCATCTTGCTTACAGAAAATTAAGTTTAAAAAACTCACCATCAGCATCAAGTGGATTGCTTGGAAAATCATTTTTGTTCCAAAAAGTAATCATCTATATTGGATGCAACGTTTATTTGTTAAAAAGAAAATAAAAATGGAGTTTGGGAGCTCTCATGTCTATAAAAAGACTACTTTTCCTGGCATTTATAAATATTAATATGGAATGCTAGTGAAGAACAATACATAACAATAATGAGAATCACCAAATCCCATCATTTTTGACATCGTCATATCAACAGCTTAAGGATTAGCAGGTGAACTTTAAACATATTGCTTCCAAATAATAATAATAACAGTAATGATAATAACATCAGAATGAAAAAAAAATAACCCTCACTGCATTATATATTCTTGATGGCTTTCTTCTTCTAATAGCGTTTACAGGATCATTGCTTTGAACATTTGGATGACATGCTTAAAAAATCAACCTGAAGAAGGGGGAAGGTCTTCTTATCTCTTTCCATTCTTGCAAAGCTTTGCTTAGCCTCGTCTTTGTTTCCCACTAACCCCTGACATTGACAGAGTCAAAGGCCTATCAACTAATACCCTAATTTCAGCAGGATTTTATATATACATATATCTATGCGTGTCTGCAAACGCTATGTGTGCGTGCGTACGTATATGCATAAACCGAAACAGTGCTTTAAAAGATAAAGTTGCACCAGGTGTCAGTTTTCACACCTCTTACTAAATACGTATGGTAAAAGACGATGCCACAATTTCATTGAAAATCCAAGCTATTGAGATCTAATCGCTGCTTAAGCTGTGGCTTTATTCAAATCTGGATCACCAATAGGGCTTGGGATGTAAATGAAGTGCAAAGAGAAATAAAGCAAAGGAAAAAAAAAATCTATGATAGCCCTTTCCTTCAGCCATTTGATTCCCAAGTCCTTATCAGTCAATTAATGCATACTAAAACTTTAGAGGCAGCCTCAGTTTAACAGACCTAATAGCTACAGCAAGTCCCAAGCATTAGCCAAACAAAACACACTTTCAGCAGCCTTAATATGAGACTGAAAAAAGGTCAAAATAGACAGGCTTTACAGAATAAATCCTGACGATCCATTCTAATTTCCACTCAAGGATCTTTTAAGCAGTTCTTGGATGCTCTTTATGGTACTTTGATCCAAGCATAGTTTCATTAAAACTTTGTGGCTTGGTATTTTTAAACCTGATAGCTTCACTAAACTAGTTCTCAAAATGTTAGCTAAGCCGCTATGCATAAAACTACTTTACTGTCATGGTGTCTTCTAATATCACCTAAGTACAGGCTGTTGCAATTTTGAAAATGAACCTTTTCTACATTCACTAGATCTCAGCTTGGGAATTTTTGCTTTCACACTTGAAGGCTGTCTCACGGCATAAAGAGAAGGTGCTGTCTTGCCCCCTTCCTCTCCCCCTCCTTGAAACCTAAAACTAAAATTAGCTGCTGTACCTTATTTGTTCTGGAAGCAAGTTACACAGTACTTTTATCCACAGTGGTTTCCAATTGCAGGATTAACACTGGACGCTAAAAAAAATAAAAAACTAGAAAAATAACAAAACATTAAATGGTGGTTTAAAATCCACTTTAATGACTGCAGGATAAATTCCCTAAAAAATCAGGAAAACAAATGTTACTTCCCAGCTTCATAACATGGCATGTTAATAAATCTGATTTAACTGCCGTGGATAAAAAAAAAACTCTGTGTCTCCAGAGAATGTCCTTTGCTCTTCTGAAAATGAGGATGGCTGAAAGGTTAGGCGACAATTTTCTTCCTTTCGCCTGGCGTTCACAAAAGCCTTGATTTGTTGAGAAGCTTTTGTGGTGAGCTTGCACTACATTAAGTAGTTGAGAGAATTACAAAACGATGGCTTCAGAAGAGACTGGGCTATTTTCAAGAGAAAATATAAACAAAGGATCATTTAAAAAATAAAAATAAAATAATAAAACCAGTAAAACCACCCTGTCCAGCCCTGCTCTGGCCCGAGACACAGGTCCAGCTCCTGCTGCTTTATGTTGGGGGAAAAAAAGCCACAAAACCAGCAAAACTTGGTGGCTGTTTAAAGCCAAGGTGGACATTTAAGGCCAGAACAGGAACTCATTTGTCTAATTATAGATGGATGTGGAGTTATCAGCATAGCCACTCCATCCTGCACACGTGCCAAACATCCTCATGGAAAAATGGGTGCCCCATCCAGGATCCAAGTCCAACTACACCTCTGCACCAAAGGAGGCCAAAGTGACCACGAAACCCTTTGGCACCCAAAAAGTCATAAGAAATGCATGGTTTGGGAAAAAACCTGTCCCACCGACCACTTCCTTACTTTTGAATATCTTATGGGAAAGGCCACCAAACCTTCCCTCTTTAATTCCCTCAAGATGCTTGCTCAAAAAACCTACAATTTACCAATCTGGCCATCAGCCACGTCCTGGTGGGCTGGGACGAGGCTGTCCCACTCCTGCCGGCACCCGTCCCTATCACCTGGCAGAAGCCCTCCCTTGTTTGCACTGCTTCACGCACCTCCGACAGGTCGGCAGCAAATCCTGTCAACCGAACAGCTGACAAGAGCATCCTGATGTCAGGTATAAAGAATGCCACCTACAGCTTAATGTCTGAAAAAAAAAAAAAAAAAAAAAAAAAAAGCCTCCG
Source organism: Aythya ferina (assembly GCF_964211825.1). Taxonomy (NCBI): domain Eukaryota; kingdom Metazoa; phylum Chordata; class Aves; order Anseriformes; family Anatidae; genus Aythya; species Aythya ferina. The sequence goes on from NC_140301.1 coordinate 61,021,551, forward strand.
AGTTCGGGCAAACAATGAACGTTTTTGTCTTCTTAATGCCCAGTATGCAATCGAGTGGAAATGCTACTTCCATCCTTAATCTACAAATGAAATTAAAGTTGTTGAAAGACACATGATAAACCGGGATCCTTTGTTTCTTACAGAAGAAGGGGAAAAAATTGAAACCACTAAATATTTTAGCAGATTTACTAAATTTCCAATTAAATCTGGAATTATGGCAGAGCCTGTATCTCCCTCTCACTCCGCCACACACATTTTCTATTTGAATAAAGTAGGTTAGATGCGGTGCTCCCTCCACCCACCCGCCCGAGCAGGAATATTAATGAAGCAGATCCATCGCCAGCACGCTGGGGATGCTCGGGCATCCCTGGGCCCGAGCGGGTGGGAAGGGGATGGTTTATAGGGGAACGGCCCCAGCTATCCGGAGGGAGCGGGATATGCTAGGCAAGAGCACCCTCTGCCCGCTGGCAGGAGGGTCTGGCTCTATTCACATGCCCCCATCGCTCCCCCTCCTTCCCTTCGCCGAGGAAAGGTCACGGGAAGCAGCTTACACAAGCCAGATGAGGTGGAGACCAAATCAGGACCAAGATTATGTGTCAGGGACTTAAAAGCAGGGGCCGAACGGCAAGCAGCGCTGGTGCATGCCTTCTGCCTGCTTACAGCCCTCCCTCTTTTCCCACAGTCATGCCAAAATCGGGATAACCGGCCGTCCCACGCTCCAAGGTTTCCAGCACATGTGGCCAAGTTGGCCCCAAAAAGGTTTGGGAGACCTGGATGGCTCTTGAACCTGCTCCAGACCCATTTGAAACCGAAGGGTAAGGGGGACACGGCGGCTGGCCCTCGTGGTAGGCAAGGCCTCGCTGTCCCTGTGTGCCCAGGGGAAGGTGGGGATTCCTCCCCTGCCACAGGACAAATGGAAAGGACATGTGGGCACCAGGGGAACCACTGAGCCCTGAGCCAAGACGAGTCCATCCTGCACGTTGTCCCTCCTCCAGCACCCTCCATCTTCAGAATCGAGGCGAGGGAAGGAGCACGGAGCGGCCTGCCCCAGCCAGGCCCCTCAGCACCCAGCACTTCATGCTCTAAGCACACCCCAGCCAGGCTTTTTTGTGTTTAAGCCCAGCACAGAACCATTTAGGTTGGTGAAGATCCCTAAGACCATCAAGACCAACCATCAACCATCCCCTCCATGCTTTGGCTCCGTGTCCCCTCTGACACCCTTGGGGTTTGCTCAGAGGCTCACAAAAATCACCCTCACCTCATTGCTGATGGTGATTATACCTTCCTCACACGTTAGCTGAGATGTTTCCTCTCGAGGTCTCAGTGGCACTGAGACGTGGGCAGCCCCACACATGGCAGAGGTGGCTTCTTGAGGCCACCACACCAAAACAGCAGAGAGGGGGGAGGCTTTTTGTGCCTCACAGAGCTGCCAAGCCCACACCAAGTTACTACAAGGTTTGTCGTGGCACACAGCGGTTGAGAATAAGGCCAAAGAAATCGGTAATTGTGCTTATTTTCTTAGCTTGCAGACAGCCTGATTGGTCTGCTGCAACTTATTCCTGCTGTCTCTGTTCATATCTTTTCTTCTAGGCAGCTGCCAGCTGATGCTGCATGTTGGTTTTGAGTGGAAAATACTAGCAGGCCTGAGCTCTAAAATGCTGTTTCACTCACGTTTCAGTATTTAGCTATACAGATGCTGGAGAAGGCCTGGTATTTCACAACCTTGGACGCCGAGGGAGCTAACAGCATTATTTGCTAGTGGTCAGGAAATGCAAATCGCAGCTGCAGAAGGGTTCGCCACCTCGTGTGGGATTTCCTACACTGTAGATGCCCCTCTCCATCACTCCCAGCATGGTGCTCATGGTCCTGGAGAAGCCCATGAGGCAAATAAACTCCTTTTCTTAATCTTCTTACATTTTTTGTATTTCTCTGCTCTATTAATAAAGGACTGGGAAATACATCTGTCTGCCCCAGCACGGACCTCAAATCATGTTTGAAGTGGTGGGTAAAAGTACATGAGGCATTGTTGAATAGCCACTGGCTGAATCAAAAGTAATCCTAAGACACCAAAACCACTGCTGTATTCAGGTAGATTTCAGGACATTTCAGCCACAATAAATGAAGCAGGAATGACAAAAAAAAAAAAAAAAAAAAAAGCAAAAAAAAAAAAAAAAAAAAAAAAAAGCACTTAAGAGCAAGCACTTAAATACCATGAATGTGTATTTTAGAATTAAGGTCTGTATTTTTATTTATTTATTTTTTATTCTTATCAAAACGTATGACTTCTCATTTTGGAGAAGGACAAAATATTTTAAAACAGACCTAGAAGGATGAAGCTTGTGAAACCAAATGCTGAAACAGTGCTCCAAAGGATGCAAACTCTTCCACTGCTGGCTGAATGGAGCATCACAAGGAAATGTTTCAAGAGCAGAAAGGATGACAAAGTCTAAGTGACCTCAGACTTCCTTCCAAAACCAGCAATTTCCAGAATTCCCTGTGGGAATCCCTCTTTGTCACTGTGGTGTGAGTGACAGCAGTGCCCACTGCCATTGCACCAGCCTGGATGCTTGGAGGGAGATGGACACCCCAGGTGCTGGGATACTCACCTGGGTTATGGGTGGTAGAAGAAGAGCTGCAGAGAGGGAAGGTCCCCTGTGGAGGAAGCAGACAGACTAAAGGTTTTTCTTCCTTTAGAAAAAGGCAAAGAGACACCTGCCAGCCAGCTAACAGGGAAGCTTGCATGCTGCAAAGTCCCAGTATATCAGTTAAAACTCCACCAAAGGAAAAAGCAAGAGCAGTTTTGCCTCCTCCTCGGACCCTGCACCTCCAATTCTGGGGGTCCCAGCCCAGTCACACCAAAACAGCAGCCCCCACTGCTTCCCTGCTTGCCTCCCCTCTGCCTCATCAGAGCTGTGGCTTTCCAATTCTCGCCACTCTCAAGCTCAGCAGAAGGTGTGGAAGGCATTTGTGGGCTGGGGGACAACCTCGCCAACCCAATGGTTATTGCACAGTGATATGGGGTTGCAAGAGTTCTCGGCTGCTTGCTCCTTGCAGCAGACATCTCCAAGTAGGTCTCAGAGCACAGCAGCCCAAGTTGGATAACTCAGGGATCACCCCCGATCCTAAAAACAGAGGCAGCAGAAGGCCAGGACAACTTGCTCCTGTGGGTCTTGTAGGCACTACCACGGGTTATGTGATTAAACAGCAGCACTGAGTTTGCAAAGCTGTCAATCCCATACCTTTCATCAGTACTTAATTCACTAAAAAAAAAAAAAAAAAAAAAAAAGCCACACCAAGCCACACCAACCCTTAAAAGCTTTGGAGCTGTATTTCTCATGGCTGCAATAATACTTACAATATGGACTCTAGATGCTTTTTATGTAACTGCTGCTCTTAATCAGCTCGGTTTTAGCAGCTCTAACCTGCTCTTCCTTGATTTATTTTATTTTATTTCTAAAACAAACATAGATTTACAATCTCTCTGATTTCCCAGCTTTTATGCCACTCCACTGAGGCGCTTTAAACATCTCATTTATCTCCCATACGTTGGGAAATTACAACCCCCTCCCCTCCAAAACAAACAAGCAAGCAAAAAAACCTCCAGCTAAAATCTACACAGTTGGAAAGTGTTGATTTAAACAATAACCCTGAAAGAAGATAGGGAGAGACTAGAACATGAAAACAGACTTTTTTTTTTTTTTTTTTTCCCCTTGTACAGATTGAGCTGTGAGGTTGTTTGCATCAAATGTTGACTTGTTCCAAGGCAGCATCTATTTATATAGTGTGGAACTGGTAGGAAACAGCATGAAATGATAATTTCCAGTCGTTGGAGAAAGACTGCACCGCTACATTTGTTTTAGCACCCGTTTTCCTCTCTGTCCTGCCCACATCCACATCTGTGCTTATACAAAGGGGGCTGGAAATTGTGGTGGTAATTTAAAGTATTGGGCTGTCCAAACGAGGTTTGGATAGGAAGTATATGCTGACGTTTTTTTCTGATCTGTATCATTTATGAAAAAAAATCCTTCCCTAATTAGACAGATGATTTAAGCTGTATTTGCTACTGATTGATGTGTTTGCTGAATACAAAGGGCTGCACTTAAGGAGAACAACTGCAAATCTTGCTCTAGTGAAAGCAATGCTGTGCACCAACTTCCTAGTCCGTTATGCTAATTGCAAAATTCACTGAATACAAATAGTGGATTTTTAAATTTTTCTTGTTTTAGACTGCTTTTATGTCTTTTTCTCATTTCTCTCCTGCCTAACGTAATCATAGATTCTTTAGTCTATATTACATTAAAGTAATGGGAAGCTTTTTCTTCCCAATTAACATTTGGTAATATATAAACAAGCAACTCACATTTCTCAATGAATCAAAGGGATAACCTTCATTTTCTTAGCTTTATATCCATTTTTTTTCACTCTGTAACGACCTTTTATGTACCCATGAAAATTACTGCCAGCAGAACACTGCACTGCACGATGCATCACCTCCCTATTAGTAGTCAAGGCTTGAATTTTTAATTCGAGATAACCTCCAAACACCAAAACAGTTCACAGTACTTCAACCAGCAAACCCAGCAATTTATCACTTTCCCCTCGAAAACAGAAAGCGGGCAAAACACGAAAGTCTCCTATGTATTGATGGGGCATGGGGGGGATGGTTGTAAATCTAAACCCTCCATTCCAGAGCACATCCCCAGATGTAAATAAGCACACAAGCATGTTGCTACATATTTTTACCGAAGCAATTACAAACAGCCTTATCAGCGGCGGGCGAATTCGGCACCGGGCGCATTTCTTATCCGTTGTGCCCTCTGCTGGATACGGCACACAATGCAAGCAATATTATTTCCAATTAATTTTTGGCATCATCACTTGGCATCTGCTTTAGGAATGCAAAGCGTGAAATTTGTAGTAGCAGGTTTAATATTTGATCCAGCCAAAAATATTTTTGCTACAAGGACTTACCTTTGGTGGTGTTTTCCTCCCCGCCCCCTCCCCTCCGTGCTTTTTCCTTGCCGCCGAGCCTTGTTTACGGTCCAAACTCGAAAATCTGCCACCGAACGCCATACGTGGCAGGAATAATTTCATGCTGTGCAAAATTTGTTTCATTTCACATCCTGTAAGAATAATTACTTAGCATAATGCCACTTAAGCTGCATTTCTAGCTGCAAACATTAAGGAAATGGTAAAAAGCTAGATCCCAGTTGGGAGAAAAAAAGGGTATTTAGGGGTCACTGGGGTTCCTTAAAACTAGACACTTTTAATGCCAGGGACAACAAGAAAAATTAGAATGATATAAATGTTGTTGCTGAATTTAAAAACGCAGTAAGATCTAATATTTTCAATTATATTCGAGGTCACCTATACAATTGGGCACCTCAATACGACACTGCCTTCAGAAATACAGGACAAAATGCCTGGCCAAATTGCCCATGTTTCTTGTGTTTCCTGCATTTTCTGTAATTAAGGTTATTTGAGGGCTACAGTTGTCCGAATGGTCCTAAATTAAGCAAGTGAAGAAGCTGGACCTTCCTCACGTCATGTTATTGACTCTGATTTTTACATGATGCAAAACAGGACTAGGTAGGTTTGGAGAAGAGTTGATGTCATGGATAAGTGGGTACATCGAACAAATTCAGCTAAGTTGTGAGAAGAATACCTTAGTACCTCAAGGCAGATACATGGTGCCAAAGGTGACTCTGATCTCCCACCTGGGCTCCCCAAAAGAGGATTCTTGTAGTCAGAATTACTCATGGTTCACTCTTACCTGTAAAAATAGACTTTTTTTTTTTTTTTCCCCTAGCAAAACCAATCTGCAACACTCACTCAAATCCAAGAATAGCATGGCCTATTTGAATTAACTCAATTAATTTTAAGGATCAAAATTAAGACTTTTTTTCTTTAAAAGCAAAAACAAACAACAAAAAGTCCTTTTTTTTTTTTTTTTTTTTTTTATTTTTTTCCAATTCCAAATTCACAGCTTGAAATCAATCTCTTAATTTTTCTTTCCCAAGTGTTGACAAGAGGTAATCTCATATGGAGAACCTCTCTTGAGAAGTACCTCATCCCCTCATTTTTTAGCCAGCAATGACAACACTTGTGTGCACCAAGCACCCAGGCTGCTCTTCATCTTCCTTGAGGCCCTTGTGTCTCTTCCCCACTCACCAAAAAAATCCACTTGTGCCATACTTTGAACAACATGGATTTACAAACACAAATTCACCGATATTCAATAAGTTTGCATCAAGTTTATTGAGCCCAACAGAAGGCAAATTCTCAGATTCATTAGGAACAGGCTGAGAAGTCTTGCTGGATGGAGTGCACTACCTCCAACCTGCCTGCTACCAGCACAAATTCCCCCAACACCACTCATCTGAAGCAAATTATTCCAATTTATCCTCATTCTTTGTTTTCACTCCATTTTGAACAGGCCATTACTGAAATGTCAGGTTTGAATACAACAGGAGTGCCAAGAGGCAGCAAGGGAGAAATAACAAACTTTAGGAAAAAATTGAAAAAATTTGGGCACACAAGTCCTTCCTCTGGTCTGAAACAGGCAGCAGGTACTCCCTGAAGAGGTTCAGCAGTTCTTCAGATGTCCTTTTTACACTCTACACTATTTAAGAGGCTTTGCTGCTAAATCAAAGGCCAAGACAAAGAAGAGCAATAAACAAAAGACCCCAAAAACATCCCAAAATAAGTCATGGTCCTCTTCCCTTTCTATGCATTTTTTTCCCCAAAAATTCATAAAGTTGCTGCTGTAGCTGACCTGCAGCAATGCATTGAAGTGCTCTTGGAGAAGGGACAACGTGTGGAGGACACGGTGCCACCACAAAGCTCTCTGTCCTCCCTGCACGGCCTGTGGTGGCCATGAACATGGCTGCTCCATGTGGCAACCTGGCAGGGGCAACGCCGCGAGCGCTCGCTCCGGCTTTGCCGGGCAGATCCAAACCAAACAGCCTTTCCCAGGGTGCTGACAATGATGTCTTCATTCGGTGCCATGAGCGGAGCAGGAGCTTTAGCCACTGTTTGCTCACATAGTGCTGTGCCAAGCTCTCGACCCTGCAGGCCCCTGGGGTGGGCCGCACTGGGGTGGCTTCACCAGGGTGCAGTCATCGGCACCCCCTGGAGATGCCACCTGTAATATGAGTGCCTTCTTTCATGTGTTCCCCCAGTGTGGAGGCTGGGGAACACAGCAATAGGGATTTCTGCTCTAAAACCTCTGCCTGATGTCCTCCAGGCTGAGGTGGTCACAACACTGAGGTGTCACACTCAATGGATAAAATGCGTTCATGACCTCCCGAGTTTTGCTCTTCATTTCAGATGTGCAATGAGAGAGATGGGGAGAAAGGGCAATAAGTACACTTAAATTAACACACCATTTACCAAACTCGACATTAAAAAATAACAAGAATGTGCAAGTGACTCCATGCTGACGTATTTCCTGCTTATGAATCATTTCTTACCAAACCTAGGGATGAATCAAGGGCAGCCAGCATTGGCCCTGGGCATATGGTAACCCTAACAGAGCTCTGCTTGACACCCAAGTGGCTGCAAGCCAACAGGAATGCCTGTGCCACCTTACAGATCATCTCCAGGCTGCTTTTGGGAAGCCTGGCCTGCAAGTAGTTTGGTAACGCATGTGTACACATGTAGGACAGACACATTTCAGCTGCATTTCAGGACAGATCGCCCTGCTCGGCATCTGGTTCCTCAACTCCCTCTTAAACAGCAAATGTAAGTTACCAACATCTTGACGAAGGCCAAGCCCAACAATTTAGCAGTTGCCTCTCTTTATTTCTTTTTAAAGACCGCGCTGAATCCCGATGGGATTTGGGGGTTTTGTTTTAATGGCAAGGCAAGAATTCGCTGATCCTCCCCGTGGCGAAGTTACTTTCAAGTCAGGGAAAGTTCTTGGCCCACGATGAAAAGTCTTTGCCAATTAGCGCTCAACAACCTCAATTCATTCCTCCTGGTTCAAGATGAGTAGGAACCTAATAAGGCTGCGATAAAAGGGCAAAAGGCACCGAGTACCCAAAGGGGATTAATGGGCTCTTCCATTTATTTGTCTTCCCAACAGCTGAACTGTTACAAGTATTGATGGTCTTCAAACGGCCCCGCGCCCAACGCGGCCAATGGCCACCTCCAGCCCCCCAGCCCCACGGGGCGAGGGCTTCCCCCTGGGCGATGCCAAAACCAACAAAGCCCCGGGGATCAGGTAATGAAACTTCAGCTTTTCCCCCTTTGAGATTTATTTACTGGCAGCTGACAAGGGGCAAATTCAGCTCGGATTGTGTAGTCAAGGCCCTGTCAAGCCTTCAGAGGCACCCTTATGTCGAATCACCTTCCTGACTGGCATGTCGCTGAAAAGCCCTCGGCGCTGGTCCTTAACAGCTCCCGACAGCACAAAGGACACTCCAGACAGATGCCTACATGGCATCCTGCAGCATTTTAAAAGAGAATTAGTGGTTTTAATTATGGTCGTCGTATGAAAGGAAACCATGCAAGCTCCGCAGGAGACCTTTGATCAAACCCTTTTGCTAGCACAATGCCGCGGAACTGTGACTATTCCTAGCAAGGGGCCTTTTCTCGCTGAATGACTCACCAGTGATCTTTGAATGCAGACAAGTTCCTCGCCCTCCCTCTTCATTAGCGAGCATTTCTATACAGGCCCTATATAGTGCGCCGAGTCTAGGAGCTATACAATGGGGGGGAAAAAAGAATCCCTACAGATTCTGGCCTCTACTTAGGAAGTGCTGAAGGACTCTGAGTGACTTTATTCATTAAAACAGGTTGCTATTAATTAACTGTCATAATAAAATAAAGAACTATTATTTGCATTTCTTAGTGCACTCCCTTTAGTAATATGTATAAAAGATGCTTGTAACAAAAATGAATTTATAAGGGAGGAAAAAACCTCTGAAGTCTCCCTCCTCCCCCCCCCCTTTATTTTTTTTTTTAAGGTCTAGGCAGCAGGAGTCTGACTAATTATTAGGACCAGTTCTGCGAGAGAACAAATAGAGGTAAAACACAAATATGAAAGTAATTAGGAAAATGCAAAATCCTGTTTACTTGGCAACCAATTCATGCAACTGAGACTAACGAAGAGCAAATCAGCTTTGCTTGTTTGATAAACTTAGGGGTGCCACCTAAGAGGAGCTGATAAAAATTAAACTTCTGCCAGCATCCCTCAGCACTGCCTTGTAGCGAATAGGCTTAAAAACATGCATGCAATTGGTTCATCTAAGAGCACAGGCAAATCTAACCTAAACAGATTCACAGGAGGAATTTTCTAACTTCTGTCAAACATTTTCACCTTTGCAGTCGACCATCGGTGATACCTCCGAGCTGAACACCCAGCACAGACACCCGTGTTGCATGTGCACACAACTCATACAGACACAGTGCTGATGAATGGCACAGTCGCAAGCGTTTCTGGTCTTGTTCCTTAAAAAAACATCCTGTTCCTACTGCTGTTCATACCTGGGAAGGCATTTGCTAGTGGGAAAGTTCTGCTCGCAGTTTGCGTCGCTGCTTATTACAATGTGCCACGATACGTTACTTGAAGCAGACTGCAGGCTTAGATACCTTTGTAGAGCCCCTCTTTTCTCCCGAGCAGATAGTGGAATCCACAAAAGCTTCCAATTATTTCAAGACTATGCAGCTGAGGAGGGGCATCTAATCAAGATAAAGAAAACCCTTGGCTCAATATATTTGCTTGAAAGGATTTTCAATAATGCAGGTAACAAAAGCATTCAAAAATTGGATTCCTAATGCTTTTCTGCTAGACTGAAGGGCTGATTTTGAGAAGTGAGAAGAAAGCCAGCCCTGAGAAAGCTGCATGGAGGAATGTATGATGTTCTCTCCCTCTGTACAAACACTTCTGCAGGAATTGACAAAAAGGAAGAGATTTAAGTGAGGCACAGTCGACCTGAAATGTAGTCAATTGCAACACAAAGAGTTAAAATGACAGCCCTGCGCCGCTCTTCTTCACTCTCCCCTCTGCTTTGTGGCTTTGCAACCCAGAGTTTTATTTTTTTTTTTTATTGCTCATTTCTCATCCACTGTTTGGACAGGAATTGTTTATAGGAGAACAGGGGAGAACTGCTATGGAAATCACCCTGTGAAAATAAATCAGAATGAAAGGGAGAAAAATGAAGAAAAATACAAGAATCCTAGACAGCAGCTTGTTTTTTATACATACAGCACTCAATGAAAAGTGCTCAAGTTTTCCTACAATGAGGTAGAGGGACAACAAAAAAAGTCATCTACTCTTAAAGGGATCTATTAGGATTAGTAACCGCATGAGCCTAAATCTGCACCTACACGCACGCACGGCAGAGAGCACAAACACAGCACTCAAAAGTAGAAACTGAGTCCTGCAACAGAGCATCCCCGTGCAGCACCTCTCGCTCCCACACACATCTTGCTTGCACATCCTGCTTGATGACGTGATCCTTATGGAAGTCCCTCCTTCTCCGAAAAGTTTCCTAACCCAAATGCAGTCCTGGACTGTCAGCAATTGCTCTCCCCTAACACCACTGCACTGAGATTTCAGACAATGGCAAAGCAAAGTACAAAAATTTTGACAAACGCCCATTTCCACCAGAGCTTGGTGTCTTTTTTAAGCCTTTTAAAGAATCATCTCCATTTTGAAAGACAAACTATTTTATGTCATTTTGGGGTAAATAAGTAGCTGAGCTCTTGGTATCTCGGTTATTTGGCATTTGGGGTATGTTGAAAAGCAGGAGGGATGTCAACACCAAGGTGTCTTTAGGAGATGCCATGGTGCTGCCTACAGTCACAGTGGTCTGTAAAGGAAAACACAGATCACCTGCTATAGGAAAACTTGTGCAATGAAGTCTAACACAGCATAAAACCCCAATGTAATGAAAATAACCCTCCCTGCAAAGCCAGGCAGGAAGAACTGGATTTGTTTCACTCACCATCCCATGCCAGCTGCTGTGTGTGTCCCCAGTGGGTCATGTCTGCAGCACCCCATGGTAGAGGCACAGCCAGGGCATGGAGCATATCTGAAACAGCACCTGGTCACACCCCCACAAAGGCCACACACTTCTCCTGATGGAAACCTACCTAACTGCACTGCCTCATGACCATAAAAATGCACAGACTAAAGAAAAATGTCTGTACAAGCCTCTTTGCTCAATGATTGAAGAAACATTAAAAAGCTAAAAACACTTCTTGCATCTATAAAGGATGCTGTATTCATAAACAAAATTAAAAGCTCTCCATAGTAGTAGGGGTTTCCTTTAGAAGGAAACTCTCCTTTGAAAGCCAGCATTTTATTTAGTGATGAGCTTTCTTCCCCATAGAAAACAATACAAACTGTTCATTTGGCAACGGCCATCAAAGAACAAATAACAGTACGTTCCTGCGGTGGCAAGCCTGCTTGATGTCCTCTTTACCGCTCTTTCTGCTGCCTTTTATAAGTTGTCGATGCCCAACTCAAATTTTTGCTCCTAACTTCAAACATCTCGGTGCTTCAGAAGGCGCAAGGAGGGGGGGAGGAGGCGCTATCCAGCTCGCCTCTTCAGATCAGCTTTCATTTTCCTCAGCCCCTGCAGCTCCTTCTTCAGGTGTTTCACAGCCTGCAGGATATCCTGCCGCTGGGGATCATCTTCTGCTCTCTCGGTGTACAGGAGGAAATGTTTAACAGTTTCAGAGAGCAGCACCTCGGGATCCACGTCCACCTGGTGGAGACGCAACATCCTCTCGCAGGCTATCGCGTAGTTTTTGTGCCAGTTCACCGGATGATTTGGATGAGAGTTGACAATTTCTTTGTATGACTGTTACAGGGAGGAAAAAAAAGGGCAAATTAATCAAACAAAGGGGACCAACAGCTTTTAACAGTGCTTCAAAACTGTCCATAAAGGAACAGATGCTATTTAGATGTCTACGCCCAGAGTCAGAGGATTTCTGAAACCTCACTCTGTGTTTGCTGTGTGATGTGTGACAGAATGAATCCAAAATCCAACTGGGAGCTGAATCAGTTCCTTTTGTGGAGCAGCTGTATGTTTAGAAACATTACAGATGACCGAAATAACCCCCGGGCACATTATGCCCTTCCCCAGGAGAAGGGTTACACTGGGCTGGGGAAAAAGATTTCACTGCTGCCTCTGGAAAAAAACATTTACTCAATATTTCAAGAAATAAGGACATCTTCAACGGGACTTGAGCAGTCTTTTGAGTGGCAATATTCACAAGCTCAACATCAGGCACAATGCTGACAACACTGCAGAACAGAACAGCAAAAATCACAACATAAGAGGCAAACGTTTAAAGGAAACTATTTGTAGGCTGTTTGCTGGGGTATAAAACACTCCTCCTCTCTGCTGACACACACTGATTGTTTTGTGCATCTGCTGGCATCTCTGGCAGTACAATATTTATAGAGATACCTCCACCAGCTTACGTATGCCATTCTTTGCTGTGAAATGCAGCAGAATTAATTTGCAGTGAGAAGACTGTCGGATTTTACACTTGCTGGCTCAGATGCATGACTGTGTAATGACAGAGAGGACAAGTGCATAGAGGGGACTTCAGGACAGGCAATCTCTTGGCATGGGTTTGGAGCCCAGCACAGACAACATAATTATAGCAAAAGGAGGGTGTCAACTGGTTAGCTTTTGGCATCTTCCCTGACCGAGAGGGCAAGCAGGAACGGATAATATCCCTGAACAAATCTCTTTGAATCTGCTACGCTCCTGGTTTGGATGGATGAGAGAGAATGCAGATTACAGGACAACCCACCTCTACAGATACACCATGATATTCCCATGTAGTCAAGAAATTAAAAACAATAAAAAAGGATGAAGACTGCAGGAAGCATTCGTAGCAAAATACATGACTTACAGTGTATGCCAACGTGTAAAGCTGTGATTTCATTTCTGCAGTCACACTGGCAGTTTCTGCAAGGTCAAATATAAAGAAAGCTGTTTTCATCCTAGGAGAACAAGAAAAAGGTCCATTATACAAACTGCTTAACATAACCAGCTCACATCTCATGATTACACACATCTTCAATGCGTCCATAAAGCCCTTTAATTGTACGGGACAGCACACAAGCTTTTTTCAAATCAGTAACACCACTGCAATTTCTTTCCACGGTGTGTGTGAACTACCTCTGTTCCTCCAAGATACTTTGAGCAGAGCCTTCAGGTGAACAAAACCATTGCTTGCCAGAGGCAATACACCCTTCATCTCATTTGGCCCATCTTTTCCTCCTGAAGCTTTGCTCGTTTAGATCCATGTAAGGCCATGCACCATCAAGCTGCCCACTTTGGTGTGTTTCCACGCCAAGGAGCTGGCATTGCCCACAGGCTGTTGGAGGGGAGCAAAGGAGCATCACCTGGCTTGCCACATCTCCTCGTTGGCGACAGCTTCCCAGGAAGAGGGCTTGAAACTAAAATTGAAAATTAAAATAAAATCCAGCCATCAGATCCACGTCACTGTGTTTAGCCCATCACACAATCAGTCCTTACAACCCAAGCAGCTACAGACCTCCCAGGCAGAAGAAAACTTCTCGTGAAGTCTATGGCTCTGTGACAGCAGAGAACTGAGCTGATCCTCAGTCATTCATAAAACTTTATTCCTCTCTCTGCACCGGGAGAGCCTCTGGTGCTTACATTGGTTGTTTGACAGCATCCCAGCTAGGCACGAAGTGAGAGATGGTTTTTACCATCCATCACAGCTCAGTCCATGACATTTAAAGCTTTAGATGTCCCACGTTCTCAATGTTTTTTGGCTCCCAATTGAGCTTTAAATAAGGATTGGACCTTATAATTCACTAGAAATGTCCTCTTTATTCTAACTCTAGCAAAAATATCACAAGCAGATTTATTTTATGTTCCAAAACACAAAACATTATGATTACGGTTCATGTTTAGTTTCTCTAACACTGATGTGGTTACACTGCTGGCAGAAGAATAACGAGCAGGAAGGTACAGGGTCCTCTGCCTCTTACCTCCCATAGTCTTCAGTCCAGTTATAGAGATTCCTTGTGAGACGAATCCACTCTCCTGGGTCAAAGACAGCATCAGAAGGAACCAACTTTTCACAAGTACCCCACGGCCAAAGAGAGTAACTCCTTCTCCAGGTGGAGTCCCCTTCATGAAGACCTATGCAGACAAACACTTCCTTACTGCCAAAAAAAACACACAGAGGGGAATTGTGAAGCCACGCCACAGACCTTGGGCAACCCCGCATGCTCAAGCAAGCCACCCACCCCACATCAGTGCAACGGGCAGGACTTAAGCCACACATTTTCTGGGGCACAGACACCCACCCAAACCATCTCACGTCAGAAGGTGCACGTCTCCAGGTCCAGCTGCAAAACAGATCCCACGCTGCAAATAAGGACCCCATCCAGTATTGCACATCTGTGCAGCCAGCACAGGACATACCCCAAGGGAGATGTCCTCTCTCCCCTCTGCTGGACCTCACACACGTGCCAGAAGCAGGAGGAGAAGCCCATTTCTTCCTGATGGCACTTGCCCGTGCTCTTCTGCCTACCCACACTCGCAAGGCTCAACCCAGCTAGTCTAAATGCAGATGCTATTCTTATTCATGTGAGTATCTAATCCTTTCTCCACTCTTACTAAGCTATTTTTATACGATGATTATTCGTGGAATACATTCATTCTATGCTAATCACTTGGCCACAACGCTCACCAAGGAGAAGCTGCAGTCATTTGCTCTCCAACTATCATCATTTTGAGTATATAGGAATGCTTCTTTTTTTTTTTTTGTGATAAATTGTCAGTGAAATCAAAACAAACATTGTAAATATTCTCTGCCAATCACCTTATTTTTCCTTCCTAAAATCTAAACCTACCTCAATACAACAAGAATATTTTATCTTGCTCAACAAGATATAGTATTGTTCAACAATATTGAATGTTATATCTGGATGGAGTTACTTCTGCAGAGATACTTGCTTTAATTGTAAAAATAATCTCACCACCAGGGAGGAAGTCAGCAGAGAAAATTGGTCTTTAGGATGCAGTACCAGGCTGTTCCATAAACAATTTCAAGAAAAAAGGGTTGAAGATTTTAGGAAAGCTGTTACATACGAAAGAAATGCTTACTGTTTATTTACTTTGAGGAAACGATGGAGATTAAAAGTTCGTGTCCCATCGGGTAACACTCCTTCCACAGGATTCCACCGGTTCCCAGGAAAAGAGACACCGGGTAAATGCTTTGCCAGCTTGGGTAAATACCATTCATAAGTCATCATCTATCACCAAAAACATTACCACAGTTAGAACAAGAAGCAGTTTTCATCCATTTTACACCCAGCAGCTGTAGAAATGGTTTCTGCATGAGCAATAACTCTATTTATATAGTAAGGGTCACCTCCCATTTCAGCAATGGCTTTCAATATCAGTTTCTGAACGTACCTCCTGGTCCACTAAGGTGACATCTGGCCTCACTCCTTCGCAATAATGAAGGTAACGAAGGGCATTCCCGGGTAAATCTCCTCTGAGCAAGACCACTGCACCCATCGGCATAGAGGACAGCAGGTTTCTCGCAAACTTGTCAACAATATAATTGGTGCTCTGATCACAGGTGCTTAAGAGAACAGATGAGAAAGAGCATGTTAGAACTAGGCATCTGCTTGGCTTTGCCCATCTTCAGAATAACTTTATGCATTTGGCATCCACAGGTGAAGCCCTTCATGTGGTCAGATCCTGCTGAACATCATCATCTCCATTTACAGAAAAAAATAAAGATATAAAAATGAAGCATTTAAGACTACAGTGCCTCAGACACCATCACCAGAGGCATGTCATGACATTTTTGCCAAAATACACTATCATTGCATGCATTCACCTTCATTCTGACTTTTTCCTGGGCTAAACCTAAAGACTTACTAGTTGGAGCTAGAATTGCCACTACAACAATGGCTCTAAATATTAGAAATCCTCCTCACCCTTTTATTGCTGTTAATTAAGCAATAAGTAGCCATGTTCTTGTAGCACCAGGTAGAAGGAGATTTACATTACTTGAGATGAGATCCTTTTTGGTACTCCATCATGTGCATGCACACCAGCATGTACACTCAAGAGCAGGACGCTCTCCTGCCCGTGCACTGTACTCTTCACCAGCTCATCAGCCTCTACCTGAGCACCCCTACTACTATTCTGGTTTGTACCCAGACCACAGCAGAGCCTTCAGTGTGGTTATGGAATTAGGAAGCCCTACAATACAGATCTAACTCAAAGAGGAAAAAAAAAGTAAAAAAAAGTTCTGGGTAGAAGGAAATCTGCAAGGGAATGAGAAGGTGACTGCACGGGGTAAATCAACTCTGTAAGCATTGGGCAATAAGGCAGAGATTCAGGGGTTTCTTCCATACCAAGCTTAGGTATCTACATCATTTTCTTCCTTCAGCCCTGACTTACAGCCTGAGGTTGGTGCTTGGTGGTTCTGAGGGTGTTCAGACAAGGGACTGGGGCAGACTCCACGCCCCAAGTCCATGACCTGCTTTGATGGGCACCTGGACTCGTGCAGGTTCCAGCAGCACCCAACCACACAGCATCCCACAGCCCTGGGGACTCCTTACCTGTAATTTGCCCAAATTTGAGCACCAACGAGAGCCACAGCAGAAAGCCACTCCAGCCACGGCAGCGCCCGGCCACCCTCCAGCACGGCACCGGCGAGGGACACGAGGACGGGCAGCCCCAGCCCCGCCAGCACAGCTACGACAGCATTGCTCTGCATCCAGAAACGCTCCACCTAGGGCACAAACGCAGGGCATGTACCTCCTGCCACGGGATGCAGGTCCAGGTTTTCAGGGTAGGATGGTCTTTGGGCTGAGAAGCTCACAGTTTAAGAGCAGACAGAGATACACAGAGTTTTTTTTTTGTTGTTGTTTTATTTCTTTCCTTCCTTTTACATACAAATCATCCCTCTAAATTCCCAGAGACCACATCTCTGTTTCCTCAGCTATAAGGAAACAGAAAATGTAGCTGCATGCTCGCACCCTGTGCAGCTCCAAGACAACCACCTGTTACTGATTAGCCGGGGATGCAACAGCAGCCGACAAAGCCTGAAGGAGGCTTCTTCCAAAATTTAACACCCCAGAGCGATTTTCAGAGTGAAACTTACCACGCCCAGAAACAGAGGCTTTGTAACATCCAAATTTGCTCTCCAGGCAAAGAAGAGAGAATAAACACACAGCATTCCAGCGAAGAGCCAGATCACGGAGGACTTCTGTTGCCTTCTCCTATGAAAAATAATACAGTGCTCTAGTGGCGTGATCAAAAAGTAGGAAAAAAGTTGTAGGCACTTGAAGGTAACTGTCTCTCTGCATGCTTAAATGAATTTAATTCAAGCAGCTGCTGGGTCTTTACCTTTGCAATTTATGAAACCTTTCCAAAGCACACAACCATCTGGGTTGCAAGCTTTTTAAGCCTGTGGTCTACAAAGTCTCAGCGTAACCAGGTGCAGGGCTATTTTGCTCTTTATCAATAACCAGAACAGGACAACTGCTGGAATTTCTGCACTGGGAAGCTCCACACGCCACAAGGCAGAGAAAGCAGCCAAAGCTCACACCCAGCCAGTAAGAAAAGTGGCTCAGAGCAAAGAGTCCCCTCCAACTTACGGCAGCGCTGCGCTGAGACAGGCCACGAGTGCCAGGGCGAGGACAGGGAGGGAGAGCTCCGACCTCATCTGCACCAGCTGGGAGCTGTGGAGAAATGAAGTGCACGTCTGCATCACCCCGAAATCGCTGCCAACACTCTGAGAGTAGCAAGGAGCAGGGCAGAAGGACAGCGTAACGCATCCCTGTGCTGCTGGGATTAAATCTACCAGGAATGGGAACAAGCTGGGTTTATACGCCAGGATTTTGGATGAAAAAAATTGCTGGGGAGGGGATCGAGCACTGTTCCCTCAATAGGAGGACAGACAGACATGCACTGTCCTGGTGCTGGACATGCACAGCCCCAGCTTTGGAAGGAGAGGACAGGCAGGAGAGGAGCCACCTGGGCTGAGAGCACAGCGGTGGTGACAGGTTTCTCCCCACTGCAAGGCACACTCGGGGTTTTACTCACACCAGCATCTCTCTCATACTGGATCCAGTCTCCGACTTGGCCTGGATTAAAAAGAAAGAGAACCCATGAGAAGCCCACACGCTGACTAATGTGTCACTGGGGCAAGGAAAAGGCTTTTCATTTTCAGTTTGCAGAGCCTCCAGCATACAGGGCTCCTCCAAAACCCCTTCAGGTGGTGCCACAGAGTGGGCACAGGGAACAGGAATTGCTTAAACTAAGAGAAAAGCACATGGGCCTCAATTCCTGCTTGCTTACCAGCCTTGCTCATGGCTCCTCTGCACTCACAGATCTGTAGAGATATATGAGATTTTTTTTTTCATTGCAGAGACCTGCACTCCATGGCACAAGCCTGGGAAACAAGTGGTGCGTGGTGGAGATGAGGAACTCCTTCCTAGGTGCTTGCTGGAGAAGTGGTGACTACCAGATATAAGGGAAAGTGGATCCAGCAGGTCTGGAAGGAATATTTAATCTCAATAAAAATTGAATAGTCACATGAATTTATTTATTTATTTTTTAATTGAAGTGTCAGAAGATGGAGAGCCAGCTCCCAGGCTGTGGTGCACCACCAACCACCTCCTGCTTCCCATGTCCTGGCTTTCTGTCTCCTGCAAAGCCTCACCTTGCTGGATGCTGATGGCAGCCACGATGGTTTCCTTGCCAGAGATGACATTTCTGATCCTCAGCTTAGAGGGGGAGGTTTCTGTGGTTTGGCCCCAAAAACCCCAGCAGGGTGCAAGCCCACTACCCCCAGCAGGCATCACACCTGCTGCTGTGATCTCTGCAGGGAAATGCTCTCTCCCCAGCACAGCCACCCTGTTTTTTTTTGACCCTGCGTGCCCCTAAAACAAAGCAAGGCCCCTCCCTAGGACCTGTCTGTCCATCCAGGCAGGGCTCTGGCATTAGCCCAGCTGGCATCGGGACCAAACGCTTGGATTTTGCTGCATTTACTGCTCCAGCTTCAGACCAGTTCATCGTAAATGTGATTTACGGGGCAGGATTACACGCGGTCCAGCCCTAAGCCGCCTGAACATCAACTTGAATTCATCACATCTGATGGAGACAGGAGTTAAGGGATTTGCATGCCCAGCAGAACCTAATTCTCGGGAGACAGCTGGGAACAGGACAACAGGGGAAGTCTCCGAAGCCCTTCAGAGGGTGGATGTTACCTTTGGAGGAGTTTTGGAAGGATTTGATTTGGATTTATCAAATCTTTTGCCTCGCATGCTACAGCCACACGGCTCTCAGGGATGGCTGTAGGAGCGTTCCTTGGAATGGCAATGGGGTGCTCATGGTGTGTCACCAGCTGGAGGCAGCTGCTGCAGGCACAGGACTTCATTTCTGAGGATGCTGAGGACCCCAAGGAGTGACAAGATACATAAATCAGACCTCTTTCTCTTCTCCCAGCCCTCCGCACCGAAATCTCTGAAGCAGGATGGAAAGAAGGGGTGCTGGGCATTGCTTTCTTTGGGTGGCTAGAGCCAAACATCTAATTTAGGGCTGGAGGAGAGAGATGCAAACCCTACACCCTACAGAATCACATCACACCTCCCTCCCTTTGCAAGAGCACAAAGCAGGCAGAATAATCCGGAGCAGAGGGTTCTGAGATCCCCCAAACCTACCACTCATTTTGATAAAATATTCAATGTCAATAAAATATTTCGATAAAATATTACTAGGAAGTAAGTTAGAGGAATCTCTTTTAAAGGTGAAGCAATGAAAACTGCTTGCATTGTCTTTAAATAGCTATTTAAAATAAAATAATCAACAGAAGACAATTATTTGTCTTACAACAAGGAAAACACAAAACTGATGTCACCATTTCCCTCTAGCAAGGCTTTCTCTTTGGGATTTTTAAAATACAAGACATCTGTACAGCGTCCAGTAAATAATACAGCTCACACCACTAAGACATCAGCCATCTGATCCATGCCCAGAAACTGACAGATCAAAAGGTCAAAATCAGAAATAAACATTTAAAAAATAAATCACTTTCCATTTCTTAGCCAAACTATTTAATGTCATGAACAGAAAGCTCCTGCTACTGCGTATCTCAAAAGAAAGACATTTAGAAAATGACCCGTATTTACCAGACTGAACGTCCCATATTCCTCCCTGAGAAAGTGGGTCAAAAATCCTTGAAAAGTCGTCTGGTCTCCCCATGTCCAACGGGCTCGATTGAGGTAGGACGAAGCCGGCAGATAGAGATAAGGCAGCAAACCAGCCAAGAAGCATAAACCCAACTTCAGCAAATGGCCTAGGGACAATTCCTGCACCAAAATATGTCATATTGCATAACAATGTTTATTTTAGTTTAATCGTGCTGGAACTTCAAGAACAGATAAAGAAAAAACATCAAATATATTTACACAGAGCTGATCTCTCAATTTATAGTAAGTCCCTACAAAATGCTATGTTAAACCTTACGATTTTGTGGATTACTAGGAAACTGCATCAAACTGATCTCCTTTGCATGGCAGGGTGAAATTTAAGTGAAGCAAATAATATTAGCTAGGACTCATGAGTATCATACTCATTGCATCTTTCACATTTAAATCATGGCATGACATGCATAGATGGCTGAAGCACTGCAAGGCTGAGATAACCCACTTTGCAGCGATTAAGAGTTGGCTGGTATTCCATCTGGCAAAAAAAAAAATAAAAAAAATGCTGCTCTAGTACAACTACACGCATCACCACCATCATCAGGAGTCGGTTTTGCCATTTAGTTTATCGTGATTACGCTGGCTAAATTGGATAGGCCAACTTTTGGGGTGGGATTTTCAAGACTGCCTAAGGGGTCAGGAAGACAAGACTTTCAAAGGGACTTGTGTGCCTAACTCCTTTAAGTGCTTTGGAAAATCCCACCCCGGAATATTGCACGCTTGCTTTCTCATCAGGCACCATCCTGCCAATCAAAGCACTCCCTTCAGAATTTGGGGTGATGTGGAAGAGAGCCCATTCAGAGCGACGACCTACAGAGCAGAGAAAGTAGCTCGGTAATGTCGCCGGTCAAAAATTCCTTTAGAAGCCTGGCTCTTTTTTGTTGGTTTCACTGAAAGCCACCATTTTTGATCGATTAACCTCTTTTTAGGTGGTGGTCTGCAGCAGGGTCTACTGGGCTGGTGTCTAGGTAAGGTGTTTCCCAGTGATGCCATATTGGCACAGCATTCTCCCTGCTGGAAATCACAGATGTCTCTCCAGGCCTCCCTGGTTGTGAAAAAAGCTCTGTTTAAAGATCACAAATGCACTTCCATCATTTTGTTAAGGGAAATATGAGGTCAGGAAGGCTTTTGCTGGAGATGCTGACCTCTTGGACCAAGCTTGTCTGAGCTGCCCCTATTGCAGCTGATGGGTTTCACTCTGGGCTCAGCTCTGAGCTGTGCATCCCATCCAAGATGTGCAGCCCTTTTCAGAGCAAAGCAGGGTTTCTGCAACACGTCAGCATCCAGCCCAACACAGCCACTTGCAGAAGACCACCTACAGGTGACAAAAGCATTGCAGGGCACCTGGACATCACCGGGAGCTTCATCCAGATGAATGCACATCACCTTCCTGAGCCAGATGTGCCAAGACATCTTCTCACCTTCTTATACAATTAACAAGCTTAATAAGGAGGTGTAAAGTGAGGGACACCCTGAGAAGGGATCTCTACTAGATGAAAGGGACATATTTCTAGGTGGAAGATTGGATCAGATGACCTCCAGCTCTCCCTTCCAACCTCAACCATTCTGTGATTGTGATATTCGACCAGCTCCGGTGCTTGTAGTTTCGCTGAAGGTCAGCCTTGCTTTGGTCTTTGTTCCAGCTGGCAGAAGCCAGGTGCTCTCCCCAAAAGATGACCTCTTGTAGGACTCACAAGTCCTGGCAGCATTAGAGCTGGAGGCCAACAAGCCTTGTAAGTCCCAGGGAGGTGCTGAAGGGGAGTCCTCCTAGAGATCAGCACCTGCAGCACCCTTCCTGCCATGCTACCTACTGTGGCTACGTCTTCAACTATTGACACCAATCATGAGATGATGTGCAACAAGCAGAAGTGGGTTTTGTGGTCCCACCAGGGAATCAACACACGAAAACTCATCCCCAGCCATGCAAAAGGCAGTGCCATCAGCCAGGAGAGGCTGCTCACGCCCGTGGCGTCCCACCAACAGGTAGGTACCTGCACTGAACACACTTAGCTCCTGCACACCGAGGAGTTTTAGCTCAGAGTATTGGCCTTGTGGCTGTGTACTGGGCACTTACAAGCAGCCGGGGCGCTGAGCTCCTGTGCCAGGAGCCACGGGCAGGTCGCTGGTGTGATCAAAGCCCCTACACTGCGATGGGCTGTAAATTCAGGTGGTTGACTGATGAGTTTGGACAGAATTCCTACTAACACGGTTCGTACATCAACATATAAACAAATGGTTGGAAAAGAAGAATTATTAACGGCCTTAAAACAAGCTAAAACAGAGGCATGGGTCAGCAAAATACGTACCGTCTTCCTGAGCAGCCGGGAGAGAACCCAGGGCACGATACAAGCCACATAGAGCACTATCGTGTGCTGGTTGCACAGGCTGAGCCCGCAGCAAAAGGCACCGAGTCTAGAGATCTGAAAGGGAGAAAAACAAAACCTCACAGTTACTCTTTATCACCTGCAAAAACACCCAGATGCCAAAGCAGCTTCAGCGCAGCCCACAGCACGCTTAGAGAAGGCAAAGCACATCAGTGAGCACTGGTCGATTGTAACACAGACAACACAGGTTACTTCAGATTATTTTTATGCCACAAAAAAAAATAATGCCACTTTTATGTACAGAGACATTATTTTTGGAATATTTGGAATATTTGGAATAATTAATCAGGAATGATTTTTGACTCTCTTGCAGGCACAGTGGGCTAAAGTCAGAGCTACACAAACTTGCTAAGCCAAGGGAATTGAATGCAGCATCACTCAGTGGTCTGAGATCCTTTCTGAGCATCTCTGAAAGAGTTTTCTGATAAAAAAAAGGTAACATATCCAGACTCTGCAGCATAGTGCAGGGCATTTTTCATGCTCAATCTTTCTCCTCTTTCTCCATCACTAGCCACTTGGTCCATGTCACACCCTAGGGCCACACTCTGTCCACACTCCTCAACGGGCAAAAAGCCACCAGGGTCCCACAGATATCGTTGGACAGGAGCTAACCGCCCATCAGTCACCAGAGCATTGCCCCTGCTAATTTCAGTCACTGGTGACAATGAAGTGTGTGAGGTGCAAACACTTGCCTTGGCATGGCAATGGGATCATAATGTAGTTTTTAATCCGCGTTCAACACTGGATGCTGCTTTGTCCCAGGAACACCTGCCAGAACTTCAGAAAAACTTTGTGGGCTTCAGAGCTGCCCTGCAGGACTCAGGACCACCTGAATAATTTTTCAAGTACATTGGTGAACCAAGCAAGCTCCTGAAAATGTCTGAAAGACAAAGTCAGACTTACAAAAAGTGTCGCCAACTCGCTGTTTGTAGTCTGGCCTCTTTGAGGCGTGTGATGCTGGCCACCCAGAGCATGGAAGCAAGCTCACTGACTGCTCCTGAAAACCTCACCTGAAAATCCAAATGGAAATTGAGCACAGCAACCACAGGAGCCGGTCGGAAAATGCCCCAACTCCATCTTTGTGGAGCCCAGTGTCTTGGGGCAGAAGTGACCAGAAAATACAAAAGCCCGATGATGAAACAAGGCCTCCATAAGCCAGTGATAAAACATGTTATTTGAGAATTTGCCAAGCTGAGTAAACTACCACTGTGTGCTCCTGAAATTCCAGGCTAGCCTGACAAAAATCCTTTTATTCACACAACGTAGAGGAGTCACAGCAGGCAAGTCTGTAAGAAGAGAGGAGATCAGGTGTTCAGGCAAATAAAAGTAGAAAGAACAAGGCCGGTGAGCAAGAACACCTTTTGACTGCCGAGTCCGTTTACAAAGTAGAGAACACGGCATGAAATTCAATGTCTCTGTATTTAATAGTGGCATTATTTTAGGGACACATTTAATTTCAGGAGAATATACATTGAGCTGCACAGAACTGATTGAAAATTTGGTCGTTTCCATGTTTCATTAGAAACCTGGGTTTCTGAGTTGATGAATTTTGCTGTATGATGCATCTATTTGCCCTTGGGAACATCACAGTTCTGACAACAAACCCTCGAACACCCACAGCCTGGTTTGAGTCTTTGATGCAGAAAATTAAACTTTGCACTGAAACGTTTAGATGAGAATGATTTTGCTTTTTCCTCTTCTATCCCGTGTTTGTAAAACAACAAAAAGCCAAAGCAGATCCAGCACATCCCACCTCAACCCTTAAGGAACGCACACAGATCCTTAAATTTTGGCACTTCTGAGTCCAGGCAGGTCAGGGATCAACACCACCAAGCACAGGTGCTGAACCCAGTCCCCAAATCTGGCCTTTCCTACGTAAAGGAAACTAAATCAATACTAAATGAACAGGAAATTAAACAGACACGTGATGACTAATTGAAAAAAAAAAAAAAAAGAACTATTCACTTTCCTTGAGATGTTTTACCTTTGATCTCTCTTTTGCAGTGGATGCCTCCTCAAAATGCACGGTAAGAGCCATAAGCAGCCCCACAAACAGATTGTTTAAGCTAAAAACCTCCGCCGTGATGGACCACTGCCATGTTAGACGAGAAAATGAAAACACCCCCGCAGCAAGGATTCCTCCAGCATATGAGCCAGAAAGCCTGCAAACACAGATAACATGAAATCTTCTTTTCCAACAAAAAAGCCTACTTTATTGTCCTTTTTTTTTTTTTTTTTTTAAACATACTGTAGCAGCAGAAATTTTGACTGCTACCCAGCATCCTCCCAAAACATTATATGGTTAATATCCTCCTAATAATTTCCTTGCAGAGAATTGCAATTAGGGAGGGCGCACCTCAAGCCGTCCCGTGTATTCGCAAGGCGCTGAATACCAACCGGCTGGCGAGCCAGGCTGCCTTTTTCTCCTGAAACACCACAAAAAAAAAAAACTTAAAGAGTATTCAATTCGGTTCAGAAACCTTGATGAGCAATGACACAGCGGGTCACAGTACGCCGAGCCAGAGAGTCATGCCTCTAACGGGATGCTCTCCGCTGGAGGACACGCGAGCAGCGGTGCAGCCTTAAATTCATCGAGCCCCTGCATAAAGAGTGGATTAGAGCTATTCACGACGGACAGCATTAGCAGAGCTTTCCTGGGGGGAACGTTTGAGTGTCTCAGGGGTGGGTGAGGATTGCAGTGCCCCCAGCCCCGGGATGGAGAGATGCCCACCAGAGCCCGGGAGAGGGGAAAACGAGGGCTGTCCCCAGCTGGATGGGCTACGGCACCCAACGCAGCCACCTTCCCAAATCGGCAGGGAGCCCACAAGGTGGGATTTAGCCCAGGAAACCCATTGCACCTGCTCTGCCATAATAGCTCTGCCCTTCTGGATGTGTTAAGGGCAGCTCTGGCTCTGCTTTTGTTTGTTTTTTTTTTTTTTTTTTTTTTGAAGCGTGGTAGTTTGGGAGGTCTCCCCCGTGGGATGTCGCCCTGAAGAACACCACGCAGGGCACCACAACCAGTCACTTGGGTGCCCACACAGGACTTGTTTATGGGGTTCCTCATGGGACACAACTGAGATAAATGGAGAACAAGTCAACAACACCTACAGCCACGTCACACAGATGAGGGAGGTGCTGGCACAGCACTCTTGAGCAAGGGCTCCTCTCCTTGGTTACACTTTTCTTCCCGCTTTCCTGAAACAACCTAAGCTCTCTCAGTACACTGAAAAGCCAGCACATTTCTGTAGATGTCACAGGAGGACCTGTGCAGCTAGAATTGGACATTTTAACCCATTAAAAGTGGGAGGCAGAGTTGATGGGAAGGACTGGACGGAAATAATGGCGTGGGATGACCAGATCTCCATTCCTCCTCCTGACATCGGACACCCCAAGTGGCCTGGGGAAAGCCACCCTGCTGCTCCATTAACTGCAGAATTAATTGCAAATTAAAGTGACTACTGATGAACCCCATGCCCCACCACATCTCCCGGGTGCTCCCTAATGCCTCACCACCATGGTGGACTCTTCCAGTGCTTGAGCTTCGTCAACAGAGGTCTAGGCATTGAGCACAAAAATCTCCAAGAGAAGACCTGTCGCTCACTACACGAGGCACTCAGCAAAATAAAAGCCACGTACTGTGATACAGAAATCCCTATAAAAGTGTTTTTGGCATTGCTTAAAATCTTCAGCAAACTCGCAGGTGATTAAAGGTGTTAATTATTACAGGTTTTCTACCAGCAGTATCCCAAAGTCACACAACCTCATAGAGAAGGTGTTCACGAGCACCGATGCTGCTCCGTTGGCTTTGTTACCAAGCCAGCTCAGCATCTCCATCTCCTCCAGGAGAGGTGGGAAACACAACAGGTCTTCCTTCTCCTTTAAACAGCACTGAGTTTTACTCAGAAAGAAATAAAATTTGTAAATCCCTCTGAAATTCTTGCAGCGAAATAAAGCAGAAAAGGTAAAACAACTTCCCCAAACTCCTTGGGATGAAAAGCAGCTTACTAGGCACAACTCCTGATCGTTTACCAAGTCTTCTTGTCTTTCCCAGAAAAGACTCGAGCGCCTTACCAGAGTTCAAATGAGCTTAAGGAGCGCCTGCCCTCTCGATAAAAAGTCTCAAACCTGCGCTTCAAGTTTTAGGAAATGAGGATTAAGCAAAAGCTACTCAACCCCAAACTTAAAGACTTATCCCGGCTGTGTGGGCAGGGGGCAGCTCTGCTCCCCGTCCAGCCGCCGAGCTGCACAGGGTCGGGATCCAGCACTGGACACATCCACAGGTCTTTTCTTAAAAAGAGCTGGCACTGCCTGGGAAACCCTCGGGAAAGCCAGCCTGCTAAGCCTCCCGTGTGAAAGCATGTTGTGTGCATGGAGCACTGAGCTCCTACGAGTATAGCAGGTGCTTTAAAAAAAATAATAATAGGAACAGGCTGAATTCTTTGAGATCATCACAACAGCAGCTCAGAAATGCAGTTTGGCAAACGCAGGCTGGAGAACTAAAGTTTTTTCCAGATGGCAATGACGCACTTACAACTCTGCTGATTCAGAGAAATGGGATTGATAAGACCAGGTAACCCCAGACAAGGATGAAGGCCCGACCAGCAGAAAATAACACCTCATACAGGTCTACTCAAAGCAGCAGCTCACAGTACGCAGCAGCACCGGCAGAAATGAATCCCACACAACTCTGATACACGATGCTGGGTCTGAATTAAGTCAGGTCTGCCTTGAGGCTGGGCTAACGTGACCAAAATTGGACCTCCCCACACCATTACAACCACCTCCTGGTAGCCCCTTGGATTCCTCCAGCACGGTGTGGCACTGTGCTGCCCCTCTCTTGTTGTAGAGCCAAGAGAGCCCTCAAAAAGTTGTCCAAGGAGGTGACAATCAGCTCAGACAGAGACAACACAGGCCCACTGCAGAGCAAAAAACATCTCCAGAGTGGAGGAGACACTGGTGGATGCTAAGTCATGTAAGGCAGAAAGACACGAAATGGAATGGAAGAGGCCCAAAGATGGGAATGTAATAGAGAAGGGAAGAACTGAAAGAAAAGGGGCAGGGACTGGACCATAAGTCGAGAAGCATGAAACTGAGAGGATGAAAGTGTTTGCAAAGCAGAAGGCTTCCCTGCAATCTGCCACGGAAGAAGCTGTTGGTGACAGTGTTGGTAAAAACAGAGGGATCAAGGACATCAGGGAGCCAGCAGGCAATGACTCCTTTGGAGACAGGCACATTTTACTGGTTAAGAGAGTAGGTTGTGGAACAAGGAACAGGAGAAAAACATGGGCACAACCCCATTCTAAGGCTCTATCCAGCTGGAAGGAGGCTGCACTTGGGCTAGGCAGAAGAAGGCTGGGTCCCCAAGAGGAAAGCACTGAGGCAGCACCACCCTGCCTTCAGAACAGCCTCAGCACACGGAAACTGGATCATGAAAGAAAAGGTTTGCAGCCAACGCAACAGGGGGAAAGCCTCCATCATTTCTCCTAAGGATGTTACAGCTAACATCGTCAGGCCCGCTTTGATAAGAAGTGAAGCAGAGAGCTTTAACACAACCTGCCTTCTGGCCTCCTTCATCTTACTTGGAGGAGAAGCCAAGGGACTTGCATTTCTGATCAGTTTGGGGCAAGGCATGCACGAAGCACATGAAGCACTTCAAAAAAAAACAAAAAAATAAAATAAAATAAAATTATACAAGCAGGAGGAAGGTCCCTTCCTATCAGTCAACTAACTATAATCCTGTGAACATGGGCAGAAACTCCCATCATCTTATAATGCACTCACGAGGGACAAGAACAGTCAGCCAAGAAGAGGTCACACAGCCCTTTGTGGGAAGTATTTTCCCATGACATCCCTAAACATAAAAGGAAAAGACGAGAAAAATTATTTTGTTTTCCTGTTCAGGCACCAGAGTGAAAGAACGTGTGCCCAGGCCTCAACTCCAAGGGCACGGGCAGCACAAACTTGCTGTAGTTGGCAGTATTTAGGCTGCAGCTTGTTGTTAAGAGTTAAATCAACAAGGAAAAATCAAATAAGGTATTTAAATATTTTTTTTTTGCTTCCGATTTGTGTCTAAACACTAAAACATGTCAACATGCAATCCGAAATTTAGCCTCTGTACTAATTTTGATAAAACTTTTTGTTAGCCAAGAGCATGGGTTACATCCATCTGCATTTAACCAACCTGATCAACTTGATCGGCATTTTTATTTTTTAATTTAGAAAATAAAAGCTGACATTTTGTATTTCATAATTTGCAGGAAGTTATTAAATGATTTGGATAAAGCTATAGAAGGATGAGAACTGAAGCCTAACTGAAATGTTTTAGTAAAATGCAATCTTCAGTGTACTGGGTTCATACAGAAGAAAAGCCAGCTAACCAAAGCTTGTTGTATCTTTGAAGCTAATGCATTAAACACTGGAAACACCTATCTGTACCTAGTAAAATAAGCTGATTATTTCTTCCTTCTTTTTCCTCTGAAACTTTAGAGGTAGCAAAATCTTTTTTTTTTTTTTAAATAAAAAATTTAGTGACTCAAGAAACAACTCTCCTGCTTTTAAACACCTGCTCCAATGAATTAATTTTTTTTTCCATTTCATTTCCCCCTGTGCCTGCAGTGGATGACCTTACTGTTAGTGTTCCTGTGGCACTTGCACAGGCTGCAGGTGCATCACCAGCAACTTCTGCCTCTGCACTGCTGTAGCAAAGGTATATCATTTGAATATGTTTATTTCATGGTATAATAGACCAGACCATTACAGGTTTAATATTTCATTTTTTTTTAAGTGGTTTCACTTGTTTGGTTTATTAAAAAAAAAATACTTTTTTGATGCAGATTAAAGAAGGGACTTCGAAGACCTTTCACCTGACTTCTCCTGAGTGTGTCTGTGCATTGGTGCTGAAATAGAACTACTTTTTAAAAAGAAAACCAAGACCAAACACAAGTTGAGGACCAAAGAGATGATAATTACCCCCCAAGCCCCATTCCCTATGGGTTCACTGCCTCTTAGCCACAAGCACTCATTGCCCAAAGCTGGTTCCTCCTGCTCCCAGCACCGAAGAGCCAGTGGGAGACAGCAGGGAGCAGTGACCCAGCTTTCCTGCTGCCTCGGGCACCTTGGGGAGCTCCACGAGCACTTAAACCATGCCTGCAGCCTTCATCCCCAGCACTGGAGGAGGAGGAGGCTGTGAGGAGCTCAGCGTGGCTCGCCCATCCTGCTTGAGTCTTTGTGGCCGTCAGAAGATATTAACACCCAAACAGGCAAGAAAGCCACAAATTAAAAAAAGGGGACGAACAGAATTGGCTAAGGAGCATTGATCCAGCGGGGATTTTGGCTATGGGGACCCAGTCCCTCCTGGCACCCCATTGCACAGGGCCTCCTGGAGTGGGGGCTTGAGGCAAGGACACCAGCACCGTGGCTCTGTAGGGAAACACCGAGATAAATGCATTTAGGAAATGCCCCGCTGAGTGCTCAGCACTTCCTAGCAAGGCAAGCTGCAAACAACCATGCTTCCAGCCACCAAATCCAGGAGGAAACTTCTCTCCCCATCTCTTTTTTTACCAGAAAGGGTACTTGAGTTAGGCTCGACTCACAAACTCAGAAATCCTTAGAAAATAGGTAGGCTTGATCCTGGGTGCTCATAATAAACGGTGCCTGCTTCCAGCAGCCAAAAAGAATAAAAAAAGAAAAAGAAAAAAAAAACCCTCTCAGTAGGAACCGGCTTTAGCAATTTAAATGTTTTATAAGTTTTTTTTTGTAATTGCAGAAACTTTTCCTAATCTGACATTTGTTAAAACCCCTTATTAGAAATTATGCAGCCGCGGTAGCTGCGGCAAAAAAAAAAAAAAAAAAATTAAAAAAAAAAAAAAAAGAAAAAAATAGAAAAAAAAAAAAAATGGAGCTGGCTTCACAATTACCAAGTCAGCCCATGCAGCCCTCCGCTATTGTGCGGGGTGGCATAAACCCCCCGGCGGGCTATCAGCTCCCTGGCAGGCAGGGGGCTGCGCTATTCAAAGCGCGAGATACAAGCTGCGGGGCACAAACCTGGCAGCTCCCATCTGACCCCGCAATCCCCGGCTGGTGACAGCTCCAAGCTCCATGGCAAATTAGGCCTTCTCACATTACAATTGCAGGAGACAGATTCCATTAGCGGTATCTGAAATTGAGTGGAGAGCTGCTCTGTTATCAGACTTGACTCATAAGCGCCGCTATTAATCAGAGCTATGATAGCATTTATATATTTCAAGCTATCTGCTGCCGCTGTGATATTCCGCTACAAAGGGTTGATGGGACTTAGGGAAGTGAACAATAGAGCTTTCTGGGAAAAGCAGAGTAAATCAAGAAAGTCTGTGACTTCCGCACATTCTGAAGGGATTGCGGTTTACATAAATTTTCTCCCAATTGGAGATTGAGCTCTTCCTCATCTTACACATGGGATTTAGTTGTCACTCAATGGTAACAGCTGTGAAAAGGTGAAGCGGCCCACCGCTCGGAATATTGCCTCCGCTTTTAAAGCAATTAACCCATGAACAGGAGGATACCTGGTGATATCAAAGGGATTAAGCCAGGCAGTGCATTATTAACATTTCCTTGAACTAATTCTAACGCTGACTAGCTGTCAGAAAAGACTCTTCAGTCTTTAAAAAAAAAAAAAAAAAAAAAAAAAGAGTTTTTGCCCTGCTTTTTCTCCCCCCCCCTCTTCAAAACGAAGCGGTTATTTCAGCCGAATGTGCGTACTTTAGAGCAAAATGCAAATGAACAGATTTGCTAATGGCTTCGAACAGGCTGAACTCCACGCCGTTTTCTTAGGGCTACGAGAGGAGAAAAACATACGATCAATTAGCCAGGGGTCACGCTAGATATTGGTCTAAAAGCAAATTAACGCCGCGGTACCTTCCATTCTTCTCTCCCTCCTAAAACTTGGTAACTACTTGTTACGCGCGCAGAGCTCCTTTCAAAACTGCGTTTTGCTACAATGGCAATAATCTAAAATAATCTGGAATCGGGAAAATCCAAATACACCCCTTAAGAAGATTCCTCGCTCCCCAAAGCCCTGAGTTCCCATTTCCCCACGCTTCGCCGACGGCCAAGGGGGCAGTGGAGCGCGCTCGAGGCTTTCCCCCCTCGATGAACACCCACAGCCCTGCTCTGTAATCCCCTTCCCGCGGCGTTTCGAGCTGCCCGGGTCCCTGCAGAGGATGCTCTGGGGTCGCTCTGCCCGAGGAATGGCACCGACACCCCTGCAATCCCCCAAAGCCTGCCCAGAGAGCGAGTCGAGCCGCCGGTGACAACCCGTGCAGCACCCCGGTGGATCCCAAGGATGCCGAGGAGTTCCCCCCGGGCAGCAGGAAACTTTTTCCAGCACCAGTTTTAGGGGAGCACAATGCTGGCTGCGGGGTGGCTGGTGACTTCCACGCGGGGTTTTTCCTCCGTTCAGCCACGAGCTCCCTCTGGGAAGAGCTCCGTCCTCCTAAACACCCAGTCCTTCCCGTGGGAGCTCCAGGAATAGCAATGCCAGAGCAAGGAGGCTCAGGACGGCGAGGTGCCGCTTCCAAAACACCGCTGTCATTCCACCAAACACATCCCCACCGCTCCTCTGTGTTAGGGGGGGAGAAGAGCAGGCTACGGCTCATCCACAGCCCCAGCTTGTTGCTTACAGACTGGTTTGGGGGGCAGTGATATGCTAGATATATTCTATTTTGTATATGTATCGTAAAGGTCCCAAATTTAACGCAATAAAGGTCCCAAATTTAACACGATACCCAGGACAGCAAGAGAAGAGAAGCGAGGTGCTCCGTTCCACGCAGCATTTTTCTCCTTTTCAAATCCCAAATGCAACTCAGAATAAAGCTGGAAAAAATTACAACAAGTCCTTCGGAAATGCCACCTCCTACTCTATCACTGCACCTGCAATAATTTAGCTTCGTATGGTTCTGTGGAGCAAACCAGCCAAGCTGTGGAAGGTGGAAAAGCTGCACGTAAAGCAGGGAAAAGCAAACTATTTCTCTCCGCAACGGAGAATGCAAAGAACGCATCATCTGTGCAGAAAATTACACTTTGGCAATCATATTATAAGAACATAATTGGTTTACTTTGTAAACTTGCTATGCTTTGCCTCCCACAGTAAAACAAATAAATATTTGTTTAAGGAAACAATCATATAGTCGCACTCGCTGCGCCCTACAAACATAATGCCGCCCGCCCGTCTTTCAAAGCGGAGACGAATTATTTGCATCAGTTACAAGCAGCCTGAGCAAACTCTTTGTAAATGCCATTTTACGATAATTACAAGCGATTTCTTAAGACCGCGCGGAGGGGAAAACCATATTTGATAACTAATTCAAAAGGAGCAACGCGCTCGTTCGGGGATAGTCTGGATTACTGACAAAAGGGGCTTTTTTTTTTTTTTTTTTTGGCGGTCCAATGCAACTTTGCTTTGAGAAGCACGAGCCGTGCTTAAAAACGAATGGAGCAGGAGCCAGGGCTGCTACTTATCGACCCCGCGGAGCATCCCAGCACCGAGTACCTGGGCGAGGAGAGAGCTGGTTAAGGGATAAACGCGCCGAGCGCCGTTCGGTCCTAATCCCGCACGCGCAGCCTTGCCCTAAATTGCAATAACTAAGAGGGAAAATAAACTGTCCTGACCCACCGGCGACTAAAGTCGGGAAACGGCACTTAAACGCCGGGCACAAAAAATAAAGGGGCTAAAAGGAAGAGATTTACTGTACGCAGAGGCTGGGAAACGCGGAGAAATCCCCCTCCCCGCCCCACCGCGCTGGTAAACAGCACCCGTGCCCGGCTGGTGGGTTTGCAGGCAGAAAAGAAAGGTTTTAGAGGTTAAGTTCAGGTCAGACGACAAATGAAATTGTAACAGCCCAAGTGACATTGTATAATGTCTTCTTCCACTCAATCAATAGGGCACTGTGAGCCCCATTACCATAGAGATGGCTTCCTCCCTTCTGAAGGGTGTCTATTGTTTGACGAGAGAGATTTGCCACTTGAACCGTGTTGCTCCCAAAGGATGTGTACTTCATCAATTATTTGTGCTCCTAACATCTACATATTTTCATATTAACGTCCCCAGCGCTCGCGCGGCAGAAGGAGCGGCCGCTCGTTTTTTTTTTTTTTTTCCTCTGCTACTGAAGGGCTTTCAGGGGTCACCCCGGCAGCTAAATTTTAATTAAAACACCCAAATGCGGCAGGATTTGATAGCCTGGTTTAGAGCCTTTGTGGGTTCGTGCAATCCTGGTTAAAAACAAAACGGGCTGCCTTCAGATATTTAAGGCTTCCAAGCAGGCAGTGCCAGCAAACGGCTTTCAGGAAGATTTTTTTTCAAGTGGCAAGAGAGAAGAAACTTTTTTTTTTTGCCAAATGAGTGTCTTACATTAATCAATTTTAAGGTGTTTAACAGGAGAACCATAACGTTGTAATTTGTAGATAAAAGTGACCTGCAACACCTTACAATTTATTTCAAAAATCAATCGGTGCGAGGCTGAATAATTGATTGCCAGTCTCTGCCTTACACCTACAAATAATTTTCTGCAAGTCCTGACAGCTTCTGTCACCTCCCAGTCCCAGGATTGCTGGTCTTCCACGCAAGTTTTATATTTGACAGAAGGAACACCTTCCAAATCCAATTAAAAAACAATAAATAAATAAAATTAAAACCTCTAGAAGCGTAAAGAAAAGTCTCAAACTTGGCTTGCCGTTCCCCCAGTGCGCTCCCGTTCCTCTAACGCAAGGATCACATCCTTGCCCAGCACAAAAGGGGCACGTAGGGAACTGTCGTGTGCGACTCGAACCTAAAAAGCAGGGCACGGTGACTGTCATAGTGGGAACAACTGTAATTGAAAAATAAAAAAAATCACCACCCAGTAATTCAAAATATTCAAGAGATTTAGCAGCTCCGTGCAGGAGTTTGGAATATAACCAGACTGTGCTCTGATACTGGGCTCGGCACCACACCACGATGCCCAGCTCACCAAATACGCTTTGCAATACGGGGTGTTGAATTAAAAGATGCTGCTTTAATTACACACAGACCCTAAAAGTAAAGTCGTTCCCTTCCAAGGCAGCAGTCCACGAGACCTGCTGCTGCGTGCTCAACGGGACCCAAAGAGCAACTCCCGTTTAGCTGGGGAAGATGCACACGGACAGACCCCACAGAGGGTTTAAGGGGGCTCGAGGCCCTCAGGCTGCACAGGATCTGCCCCCCCTTGAGTCCTGATTTTATTTCTAGCTGCACCCACCGCCTGGAGGGGCTTCCCTGAGGGGGCTCTGCTGGCTGGGAGGATGAAAAGGGCTTTTCCCCGAGCCAGCAGAGCGCCCCACATTGTCCTTGAGGACCGCATCCCCAGCCCCCCGACACAATTCCGCATTTCACTAACAGCCTGGAAAGGCGCCCTATGTCCCCCCCCTCCTCCCTGCGTCAGAGAACATCAGAAATTGTTTGTGCGGGTTGCGATAATCCTCTCCGATCTGGGTCAGGAGGAGGTTAAGAGCGGCGAGGACTCGAGCATCAAAGCAGCCCCCGGGGGGTCACCGAAACCCCGGGCCAGGACCGCGCGCGCCTCCCAGGGGCAGGGGTGCAGAGACGGCCGGGTCCGGGGGTGCTGCGGGTAGGGTCCTGCCTCGGCCAGGAGCTGCAATTAACTGGAGTTCCCGGTTTAGCCGTAGGTGAAGCTCATCTTGTTAATTCAAACGGACCATCTGCATCTTCGGAGAACGACAAACTTCATTAGTTCTGCTTAGTTAGCCCGACGGCCGCCGCGCGATAACGAGCCCGAGCAACCTGTCACGTCTTTGTAAGGGGAAGGGAGCACTTTTTATTATCGCTATTACTATTAAAAAAAAAAAAAAAAAGAAAAAGGAGGAAGCTTTTGTGATGGAAAGAAGGTCAAAGCCAGATTAAACCGCTGCGGAGGAAGCAGCTCCAGCGGGGGCAGCACCCGGACGGAGGGGACCACCCGGGGGCACCCCGGGGACCGTACCTGAGCGCCGTGTAAAAGAGCAGGGAGGCGGCCGCCGCTCCCAGCACGCTGCCGAGGAGGTTGATGCGGGATGCGGGGGTCCCACCGGGCAGCAGCCCAAGGGCCAGCCGGGCCAGCAGCGTGAACAGGGGGTAGCCAGGAGGGTGGGCGACCTGCGGGCACAGAGGGACACGGGGCTGAGCGCGGCACGGCGCAGGGACAGCGGCATCCCGGCACCGGCCACCCCACCGAGCTCGATCGACCCACCACCAACAGCGGGGTTCTGTTTTTTTTTTTTTTTTCTCCCCAAAAGAAAAACAATCAAGGGGTTTCGTGCCAATTTTCACCCCGCAAATATTTCTTCCCTGGCTGGCTCCGCCACAATGAGCGGCTGAGCAGAAAGGAGGTGCCACGTCGCGTTACCGCGCCTCGAACCGCTCCTTGTTTGGGTTCGCGGGATATTAGGGTCATTCAAAAGGCTGTTTGGGAAAGGAAAAAAAAAAAAAAAAGGCAGATTCGGAACTATTTTATTGGTTAGCAAGTTGAAAGACCACACTGCTATCGGATTACCACCACGCTGACAGTCCTAAGGTCTTGCCTAAAGGGATCATGCACCATAATAAAGTTTATTAAATAATAAAACTTATTAAAATTGTTAACCCGATTTATTTTATTCTCCCCAGCTTATACAAAATTTGGGTTGATAATAAGCCAGCTACTGTATATACAGTAAAGCCTTTGCTTTATAATTTAGTTTAATTGGATTTAAAACTTGAAGTAAATTGTCGCGTGCTGTACTTATAAGTTAGTAAAAACTGTGGTTTGAAAATAAATTAATCTACTTTACTCCATGCTTAATTAAACTTCCTTAATTCCTAAAACTGTTAATGAGAGCATTGATTAAACAATAAAACTAATACTTACTCCAAGCTCATATGCGGCTGTGATCAGCTCCCCTGTGAAAAAATAATGTAAAACCAATAATTACTATTAGGAAATGACACTCCTCCAAAGTTTTCAAAATCCAAATGCTTGCATTGGGGTTTTGCATTAATTTGACTGGATAAAACTGTAAATCTGCAGAGATTTAACAGCATGAAATTTTCTAAGAATATTTTCTCCCTCTGATGTCACTGCGCAAAATATCTTTTGTGTGTTTTCGCGAGACTTTTTACCAACTGATAAGCGAAAGCGCAGGTAGGTCTGGTGCACGAACGGCCGGAGATCCCCAAATCGCCGACGTCTGGGTGTGTGTGCGTGGTTTTGATTTAAAACCAATTGATTCAACAACTCCAGCGCTGCTGTTTGCAGCGCTCATACAGCATTGTTCCTTAACAACAGGCTTGTTTCTCGTTAAAATAATTAAAAAAAATGCAGATTTGTGTTTTTACAAGGGGCAAAACGAAGCACTGTGCCTGCAAATGTGTACATGGGGCTGCTGCTGTTCCTTGGCGCTCCAGAAATCCCTGCAGCAGCTGCTCTGTGAGCAGTTCTGTACCTGTCAGGGTCCCCGCTGCACAAAACCGCTCAGATTTTGCATTTTATTTCATTTGACAGCAGCTGGGAATGCTTGGAGTTTTCGGAGAGCTCCACGCTGAAGCATTTTGCAGCGGTGCCGTAGGAAATATATTCGACACGCACAAACACGTTCAAAGATGGGCACGACAAAAGGGGCAAAAAAAAAATAAGAATTAGGGCTGGTGCAGAACAGAAACGCCAGGAGGAGAGGTCCCCCCTTCACCTGCTGCTGCCCTAAATTTGCACGACCCATTTCTGCCATTGTGAAGCCTCATTTGAAGCCCATAAGAGCCCAGGTGCTTGGGGCAGCTCCGTCCCATCACGGGATGGTAGAGCTGCAAAAAGAAGTTGGTGGTTTTGATGCTGAATGAGCAGCATTTTAGTTCCTGTATGTTACGTTAATTTTCAGTCTTGACTTACAAAAAATGATGCGTTTTGAAAGGAAGACACCAGTGAATCCCCAGCTGCTGCTCCTGACTGCCATAAAATCATAGTTATCATCCCAAACGTGCAAGGAGCACCAGGGCTTCCTGCCTGAACACCTCTCCAGGGTGGATTTTACCCGGCTTGCAAACACCGGCTACTTTTATAGCTCCTCTATTTGAGGGAAAAGTTTCAACCCATTGCTAAAGTCCCCCAAAAAGCAGACACAATGGGAAAGCCACCCCGAGCTCAGCTGGCTCTGACATGGCTTGTGGTGGCAGACCCCAATTGGAGACATTTGGGGGTACCATCCCCGAGAGTAGCTCCAGGACATGCCATGCCCCATCCCTCTTTCCAGTACACCGTAATTTTTCCTACCCAAACCCGCACCAAAAGGCCAAGCTAAGGAAGAAAACCCCAAATTCGGCTTCCCAGGAGCCGACACGTGCTGACATTTCTGTCTGTCCATCTCGAGGCCCCAGTACAGGCGTTCTGCAAACAGGCCCCAAAACACCCAAAAACTGATTTATCCCCAGCGAGGTTGGGAGCTGATGTCTGAAACATCAGAGTTTTTTTTTTTTCCCTTCCCCTTTTTTTTTTTTTTTTTTTTTTTTTGAACTTGAGTTTATTTGATCCCTTTTGAAGCTGTTTTAACATCTGTGGATGTTCCCAAACGAGCTCAAAAACTCGCTCTCATTCCTTTATTGTAAAAGTAACGGGAGGAAGCTGCCAATGGAAATTTTTGCCTTTCACATTTTAGGATTACCGCGAACAATTAAAAACATACAGATAGCTTAAAAAAATAATAATAAATAACGAGCTCCCTGCCTGAAAGCAGACACAGCAAATCCTGAAGCACCTCTTTACCCACACAAGCAGCTTCGGTGATTTCGGTGGCACCAGCACGAGAGCCGTGCCCACGGGCAGAGCTCCTCCAGGGCTGGGTCCCCCCCGTGTTGCACAGGGGCTGCTCAGACCATGAGAAATGAGGGAAATAACCCCAAAAGCCGTATTAAGCCCAAGCTGGGATGAGCCCACCTCTGTTCAGCTCCAGTGAATGGACGAAATTCAGGCAGCAGGCTTGGAAAAAAGCGCAAAAAAAATAGGGAACGGGACAGGCTGCGCCCTGCTCCGTCCCATTTGAGGTGGTTTTTGGCATCCCGGAGGAAAATCCCAAACTCAAACCAGGTTTCTGGCTCAGCACAGGGCTGACAGCTCCGGGCAGGGGCACCACGCGCTTTAATGGGATCGTGCTACCCGTCAGGGAGCACACGGACAGAGAAAAGGGTAGGAACTGTGAAGGTATTGATCGTCAGGCACTAACTGGTGGGACCAGAGGGAGCAAAATCAGCCCTTAAAAAACATTAAAATCCCACTGATTTATTTATAAGGAATTTTATGAACAGCTTGGATCCAAAATGAGACACGGACAGAGCTGGGAGAGGGTTTAAGAGATGCAAGAAGGGGTTTAAGGGATCTGGGATGGGGTTTAAGGGACCCATTCAACTCTTTATGATATGAAAGAGGGACAGTAGGCCTGGGTACCAGACCCTATCTGATGAGCACCCCTATAGGTGACTGCAAAGCACCAGACCCTATAAGAGGATGACCACCCTTACAGGGCAAAACCAATGCACCAGACCCTATAACAGGGTGAGCATCTCAATGGGGTGACAGCAATGCACCAAACCCATATGGTGAGTGTCAATGGGGTGACAGCAGTGCACCAGACCCCATAATAGGGCAAGCATCCCTATGGGGTGACAGCAATGAACCAGACCTTATAATGGGGTGATCACCCCTATGGGATGACAGCAACCTCCCAGACCCTATAATGAGGTGAGCATCCCTATGGAGTGGCAGCAATGCACCAGACCCTATAGGATGACCACCCCTACGGGGTGACAGAAAGGCACCAGACCATGTCTGACTGACAACCCTATAGGGTGACTGCAAAGCACCAGACCCTATAAGAGGGTGACCACCCTTATGGGGTGACAGGAATGAACCAGGCCCTATAGGATGACCACCCTTATGGAATGACAGCAAGGCACCAAACCCTATAATGGGGTGAGCATCCCTACAGGATGATAGCAATGCACCAGACCCTGTAAGAGGGTGACCATCAATACGGGGTGACAGCAATGAACCAGACCCTAAAATGGGGTGACCACCCTTACAGGGCAAATGCAATGCACCAGACCCTATAACAGGGCGAGCATCCCTATGGAGTGGCAGCAATGCACCAGACCTTATAAGAGGGTGACCACCCTTATGGGGTGACAGCAACGAACCAGACCCTATAATGGGGTGAGAATCCCTATGGGGTGACAGCAATGAACCAGACCCTATAGGCTGAGTACCCCTATACGATGACAGCAGTGCACCAGACCCTATAATGGGGTGAGCATCCCTATGGGCTGACAGCAAGGCACCAGCCCCTATAGGGTGACCACCCTTACGGGGTGGCAGCAATGCACCAGCCCCTATAAGAGGGTGACCCCCCTTACAGGGTGACAGGAAGGCACCAGCCCCTATACGACGACCACCCCTATGGGCTGACAGCACTGCCCTCCCTCCCCTCACGCTGACCGACCCCAAACCCTCAGCCCCACCTCCCCGCGGGGCCGCCCCGACCCCAAAACGACCCCAAACGACCCGAAACGACCCCAAAACGACCCAAACCCCCCCCGGGCGGGCAGGCGGCGCTGGGTACGTTACCCGCGTCCCCTCCGGGCAGCCCTGCCGGCAGCGTGGCCCCATACACGGCCGCCACAGCAGCGCCCAGGGCCCCGGCGGCGGCAGCGGCGGCCCCGACCCCACACCCGGCCCCACCACCCGCGCCCATGCGGCGCCCCCGCGCCCGCCACTTCCGGCTTCGGCCGCGCCGGGCGGGCCGCACCACTCCGCACCCCTCGTGGGGGGGGGTGAGTCGCCACTTCGCCTTCTTTTCCTCCTCGCTCCCTCCGCCTGCCCTCCAAAAGATCTTTTTAACAGAGAGGCGGTGGGAAATAAGCGGCGGTTAGAGTCTTGGAGGACTCCTGTAGGCTTTGCTCTGTCACTCTTTCCCCCCCTCTGGGGAGGCTTGGTACGGTCGGGAAGGCGGGGAGAGCCGTGCGGCGGGGCGCGACCACCGCGCGGCTTTGGGGGGGTGCGGGGTGAAACCACGGCGGAGCGGCGCGGGGGGGGGAGCACCTGTGGGCGGGAAGGGCGGGGCCGCCTCAGGCGCCGTGCCCCCGCGCCGCCATCGCCTCAGGCGACGGCAGCCACAGGGCTCGGGGTTGTCCTGAGGCGGAGCCGGCGCTGCCCTGCCCCAACAGCCCCTCCACGCACTAAATTTTAAATATTAATTCCTCACATGCCGCCCAGTGAGGGCTTCCTCTTGCAACTGATGTAAATCCAGAGCGAAAGCAGCCGGGCTCTGCGAAAAGTGGCACACGCAATGCCCGACGGCTCCCCACAACATGTAAATCCTAAATCATCCTTCCACATGTAGTGCTCGAAGTACAGATGTGTATTGTGTAAATAATAAACAAATAAACAAACAAATACATAAATACATAAATAAATAAACAAATAAATAAATAAAGCTTTACGCCCCGAGTGGGGTTACGCAAGGTGCTGGTGACGGAAAGGATTGAAGGGGACTGTGTGGGATGTTAAAAAAAAAAAAAAAAAAGGGAATTAAAACTGCTCTCGCGCCGTGGGAGTAGTTAAAGAAGGTAAATAGCTTCCTGAGACCTATCGATGGAAGGCTAAAACGCATCCATAGAAATCATTATGGGATTGTACAAAAGAGCAGCGAGGCCATACCTGGAGAATTGAGACAGATTAAAGGGAGGCTTTTGAATACAAATGAAAAAGGTATAGAAGAGGGTAACGAGGATAATAAACGGCCTTATGGATTAGATCTAAGTGGGGACGTTAGAAAATGAGGTTTGCATTTATTGAAAAAAAAAAAAAAAAGGCAGGATTAAAGGTCGACACGACTGAAAAAACAGCACATCAGATTTCGAGGAATGGAAAAGCTGGTGCTGGAGGGCCCTTTTGAAACATAACCAGCACACGCACACACAAGAAAAAAAGGCATGAACTGAAACCAAGAAAGGTATTAGGGGAATTTAGAGAAGGCCTCTTTACACCCCGCAGCTGGCACATACAGAGACAGCAAAAGAAACCGCTCAGAAGCTAACGGGGCTGTCTGGAGGAGCTGGTGGCACGGGGTATTTGGGGCACAAATGGGGCTGTGAGGGAAGCTGCTCGGCACCGAGCGAGCCTCAAAGCACTGGGCTCGTTGGCAGGTTCCTCGCCTCCTTGGCTGAGGTTCATCGGGGAGAAGAAAAAGATACGTTGCGATCCTCAGCCAGCCATTGTCACTGTGGTAATGAGAGGGGTCATTGTTCCCGCACCCGTTGGGGCTGCTAAAATGTAATTTTAGCAGCAAAGTGCGCAGTCTGCAGGCTGGTGGCGAGGCTCTTTATCCAGAGCGCGGCTTTTTTCTTTGCGGCGTTTTTCCTTCTTTGTATTTGACTTGGAAAAGGCGTCCAAAGAC
This sequence comes from Aythya ferina, assembly GCF_964211825.1. Lineage (NCBI taxonomy): Eukaryota > Metazoa > Chordata > Aves > Anseriformes > Anatidae > Aythya > Aythya ferina. The sequence goes on from NC_140301.1 coordinate 61,063,635, forward strand.
AATGTTAACCGTGACTGATTGCAATTATATTGAGGGGGGGAGGTAGCAATTTAAACGTGAATATTGAAACGTGGAACAATGTCTGGTAATAATATGGTGAGGACAAACTATTCTTTAATTGTCCTACAAGTTGTTTTATATCTTTGTCATGCAGAAACTGGAACTTTTAGGGTGCCAGTGACAAAGTACTTTGCTCTAATATGGTAGGGCAGGCTCACAACAGCCTTTATCTTATTGAATAACTAACTACCGCCGTTTCAAAGGGCAGGATTACAGACACACTTCGTGTTGGCACCAACACTTTGAAGAGTGCATTTACATTTTTCTTCTGTAAGCAGAAATCTATCAATTCGTGAGATTTGACTTCTTCGTCTTCTCCAGGTGTAACCCAGAGGGCTGTCCAAGGCATGAGGGACATGCAAACCCTCTTTTTTTTTTCTTTCTGTTTTTTTTTTCTTAGGGGTAGAGTGAGCCAGGCAGGTATTTTAAACCATTTTCATTCATGCTTTAAAAGTTGAGAGTTGCCCAAACCCAAGTCAGAGTCACCCCACCACAGAGCAATGCACAACAACTCTCTGGGCTTCCTCAAAGCCTTGAGGGTAGGCTCAAAGGCATTAATAACAATAATAAACACAATAATAAATAATAACAATATATTATTAATAAAACGATAAATATCAATAATAATAATAATAATAATAATAACAACAACAACAACAACAACAACAATAACGATAATAATAATAAATTATAAAAGAAAAAAAAAGTATTCCTGGGGGGAAAAGCGCTAAAGGAAGCGAAAAGCTCTTGAATTTTTGAAAGCTTTTTGATTTATTGGAAATAAATAAATAAATAAATAAATAAACCAGCCATCACCTGGAACTTGCAGCACGAGAGCATACTCTAGTGGTAAGTAAGCAAAGAAAGTGCTGGTGGTTTGGAGAGCTGGGTGTAGCTGGTGAGACGCCTGCTGCCTTTCAGGGGGAGGCTTAGTCTCTGCTATCTCCTCCTGGTTTGTGCTCCGCTCAGCCTGACAGGAAATACCCAAGGCAGGCAGAGAGAATAAACAGGAACTTCTAAAGTAATTTAACAACAGAGCTGGAGAACATATCTCCGCAAGTGGCTGTGTACTTAGAGAGTTGTCTTTGTATTGGGCTCTGTTGCAGATTTCCCCCTGAGAGACGCAGTTTAGAGGAAGCAGGAGATAGGAAAAGGGAGAATAATACTTAAAGCAAATTCTCTTCACCCATGGCAGTGTCATTACAAACTTGAATGAGCACAGTTATTGCAAATAAATAAAAACAATAGACCAGAACCAGTTTTACATAAGAAAATACTGAAATACTGTTCAATTAGTCCTAAGCTTTAGTTAAACCTTTTCTTTTGCCCATCAGGTGATAAGGTTAATACAGAAAGCACTCAACTGCTGTACTTGTGTAACAACAGTCAGCATCCATTTAATGAACTTGCGTGTATACACATTTAGCAAAGCCTCAATATTGTCAGCGCTGGACTGGCACAGAATTTTAATGGCAAAGTAGCCAGCCCTTGTCTCAATCGTAAACAGTGTCCTTCTGGAAGAAAAGCTCGTCCTCGCGGGGAACATTAGCCATACCAGTAAGTATTTAAACAAGAAGTTTGGCAGTGTTTCCACTGCCAGTATACTTCCTGCAAAGCACGAAGGGGGAGATTATGATACTTTTATTTGTTCTTGAGTGGCTCGAATAAGCTGCGTTTTATGACTTCTTGCTTTCAGGGGGTTGGGAAGATCAGGTTTGTGCCCACATTTAACCACGGCAGGGCTGGGATGGCTGGACGTGGTGCAGAGGGCTTCCCTGCGGGACAAAGCAGCACGTGTGCTCCAGAAAGCAGCCCCTGAGCCCCGTCACGGGGCTGTCACCGTGTCTGTCCCACAAGTGCAGATGTTTGGAGTTACTGAAGGGAGCAGCTGCATCTCATCTGGCGGTGGGTTTGGCCCAGGGTTGACCACGAAGACTGAGAGCTACCGAGGAGAAGCTGGGACATCTGCGCTCACCCAAGCAATTGTGGATCTGTGTTCCTGGATACAGCACACAGGTGGCTCGCTGTAGTCACCCTGGTGGCACTGATGGCCTTTTGAATCCACATCCAATTTAGACTAAAAAAATATATAAATAAAAATGATGTTATTATATTATTATATTAATTGCTTGCAGGACAGCTCGCTCGCTATTTCAAAAATCAGTTTCATTTTCTTCCTTAAATAATAATAAAATTAGACTGAACCAGTATCCCCATGCAGATCTTGTTTTTCAGGATTTTGCAACTTTCTCGTCTTGCAGAAGACCTCCGGTGCCTGCTTGCTGCCGTTCGTAGCGGCCTTCCAGCTGATTTTCTGACACACTGAGCAGTCACAGATCCCATTTGTCTCGGCTGGTTCTCCCAGAACTCCGACAATCAGCTCTATGTTTTCACACCTGATTTCCTTAAACTTCTTTATTTATCCCCGTGCCTTAGTGGTAGGCTCGGGTCTGGTGCCTGACGTGCACAGCGAACCCACACCGGAGGCACAGACCTCACCGCTGCGCCTGGTGCACCACATGAGGGCCCCGTTCCCTTCATCCCCAAACCCCTGGATTACTCTGTGATTAGGTTTGTAAAAAGGGCACAGTGTTGGGAACACCTTTTACCGCCACAAAACACATTTAAATGGTTCTCATCCTTCTTTTTCATTACATGTACCAGGGATAAACTGTCGTCTTGTGCCTCGGCGGCCAAACTCAGCACCCTGGCCTGAGAAATCCCCAAGCATGGCACGTATCTGAAGAAAGACCTGCAGTAGCTGATGATGCTTCGGATCTCCAGTGCTTCCAACTCTCATTTTGTCACCTGTGCTCTCAGTCTGGCAGCATCCCCACAGCTCAGGCAGATCTCTCATGCACTCCGTGGATGTTTTTCCAAGCAGAGCTCCTGGACATGCTCCGACCACTCATTCCCGGGTCTGCACGGGTCCCGTGGTTGTTCTCCTTCGAGGTCAGGAAGAACAACAAAAAAAAAAAAAGAATCGAGATATTTTGGCTCTGTCTCCATTTCCTGCAGAAGGCCAGGCTAGGAAACAGATTAAATGGATTACCTTAAATCCAGACTAAATCCTGGCATGAACCCAGACCCGATTTGCCCATTCATGGCGCCAGTTACTCAACGTCCATGTGGCCAAAGCTTTGCATGAGCAGTTTGTGCTCAAGCTAGCTGCCTTGTGGAAGACGCTGTGGAAAGGACCCCAGATTCAATTTATCTGCTGAACTGTGGCTGTGGGACATCACCATGAGGATCCACGGCCCACAGAGCAGAAGAGCAGAGGAGGAACACTCTGCACAAGCTGCCTACATCAGAACTAAAGCCACCGCTGAGCATGTGTTAAAGCACAGCCTGAACCCAGGTCTCCTCTCCTTGAAGCCCCAAACGTTTTCATAATCAGAAGGAGCTGATGAGCATGCTGGAGGCTCGCAGGTGGCGGAGATGAGGGGCTGCAGACTGTGCAAATGAAAGGGAAACCAAAGGCAGAGCCCCAGTAAGTTCTCCCATGGATGTGGCTTTCTAGGAATGGAACTGGGAAATTTGAACTGGTCCCATTGAGACCAAAAACTTCCAGTTTAGCATTGCCTAATCCTGGGTTTCAGGTAAAATGATCTTACCCTGAGCACCCTTTTAACACCAGGCAGGTGTTGACAATCACATCAAAACTACATTTAACATAAAACAAGAGGCTGAAGCAGAATATACTGATATCTCCCAGAACTGTTATTTCAGGGGTGGATAAAAAGAAACAATATCTAGGCAGGGTGTTTCCTGAGACCTTCAAAACCCTTGAACCCTTGTTAAATTAAGTGAGGGAACAATTTCTACAGCCTCCTCCTCCTCCTCTCCTGCATCGAAGAGCCCAGTAGAGGGTGACTGCAGCGTCTCGAGGTCAGCAGCCACCACAACGTCTGTTTTTACATGAACACACCCGATGTTGCCACCGTTTATAATTTACAAGCCTCAGACTTCTCTTCCTCTTTCTGTGGCCCGGTATTTTCAAGCTCCTCACAAGCCAAAATGAGAAAAACGCATCTCGTTTTTTTTCCAAGGCCAGAACTGCTGGTGCAGAAAATAGCCAAGTGCTGGGGACTGAACTCTGCTTCTGCTTACACGGGGAGAAATCCAGCAACCCCTCACTGCCTTCGGCTGATTTCCTCCAGATTCGCTCTGACAGAAAGCGGAATTTGGCTCTCGCTGTTTTCTGATGGCATTAAGGCCTTTAAAGAAAATCCTACAAAAGATTTAGCCACAAACAAAATCTCCTGCCTTCCACAAATCTGCCTCAACCTGCGCTGTGGAAGGAGCTGGAGGATCTTGCAGGGAACAGGGGACTCTCCAACGGGGGCAGCTGTGCAGATATTTGGGCATGATATTAGCAGGAAAAAGTGCAAAATAGGTGCATTATGATCCAAGATGCTCCAAACAGCCTGCACTGCCATTACTGCCGGGGGCAAAGGCGTCAATTGTTGGTGCCTTGATAATCATTACGAGCTAATGAGCAACAGCTTAATGAGCGCAGGCAATTCTTCTGCAATATAAGGGATAATTAATCACTTTTCTTCTGATTTTTAGGAACCTTGTGGATTTTTTTCGCTTGTAAGTATAAGACAATGGCACCACAGGCAGGATGGAGGCATCCTACGGGTCACATCTTCCATCCTCCAGCTCCGCAGCACTTTAGGGGAAGGCAGCTCCCCGCTAAACACCCCAAGCCTTGCATAACCTGGCAGTTTCTTCCCTTGTCCTGGCCAAAATCCCACCGCTGAGATTCTGCCAGTTAAAACCCCTCCCTAAAAACATCCATCCTGCCTGGAGGCTGGGGACAAGGAGACGCCGATCAGACAGCCCCGGCGTGTTTTTAACACCACGGCAGGGCAGGGGGAAGGCAGGCAGCCTGCAGACAACAGGGTGGCTGCCTCGAGCCGACACATTTCTCCCTGTGCTCCAGACAAGATGTGCCACAAGCCCAGCTTGGTGGGCGATATCCTGTCTCCCACCTCCTTTGGCTCGCTTGAGTTTCTCCCATCACGGGCCGGCTGGAATTAAAACCAAGAGCCAAATTCCCGCCGGTTGCGGTCAAACAGAAGCCGCTGCCCATCTCCACCCCTCGCTCCCATGCTGGAGCCTGCAAGGAGTGGATTTCCCAGCTGGTTTCCCAGCCCGGGACCTGTGGAAGGCCAGAAAGCAAACAGGATTCGGGGAATTGGGTCCAAGCGGGCAGGTGCAGCGGCTGGATAGCTTGTGGATTCCCCTTCTGCCACCAAACACCGGTTCCTGCACATATGTTGCACCGGGAGCATTATTTGCCGATGGCAGAGCGAAAGGCAGGGGCTTGCTGCGGTTTGGAGAATTGCTGTTGGGGAGGTTCAGGAGCAGGAGGTGTGTGGGAGCAGAGGATGCTCCGAGGGATGGAAGATGAAGAATTTTGGCTTCAGCTGCCTGCACCCAGTGCGTGCATCTCCCCCTGGGTATATCGGGTGCGGAGCCACATCCTTGTGCCGAGCACTGCTGGAGAACCAGGAGCAGGGCAGGCTTCCCAGGGGGACTTGTTACAGCACAGGAGAGGTCTAAAAATTGCTGCAAGCAGCAGTAGGGGTGCAAAAAACACCCCCCTTTGCCATTACATTTAGCAATCTGCGGCTTAGCAGAGAGAAGGGTAGGCGGTGAGTTGACCGTGGTCGGTAAGTACCACATGAGGAGAAGATTTCTAACGGCGGAGCGGTGATTAATTGAGCAGACAAAGGCGAGGTGAGCCCGAAGTGCTAAAAGCTGCAATTAGATGCACTACACCTGGAAGAAAGGTGAGCGGGTCCTGCTCAAAGGTGGCGAAACGCTGGAGGAATTTGCCTGGGGTGGCAGCTCCCAGCTCACGCCTCACGCATCTTTTTCTCCTCCTGGCATCCCTTATTTCTCTTCTAGCTCCTTTTTGCCATTTCCAGGGGATGCAGGGCTTGAGATGACAAATAGAAGGGCCAGGCCAGCGGGGATCAGCACCACGATCCCTCCATTCCAGGACCAGCAGGAGCCACTTGGCTTCCCTAAAAGCGTTTGGTTTTAGGGTTGGAGACTCCCCATTTCTTCTCCTGTCCCACAGCAATGTTTCTGAGGGACTAGGACAGGGAAAACCTCCCAGCCCCACAAACAACAGATGACCTGGACGTATGCCCAGCACCACCACACGTTGGCCTTGGCCTTATTCCACCCCTCCTCAACTCCGTGGAGCTCCGGGAGGAGAGCGAGGCCTCGCCTTCCTAACAGCCCCTAATCCCTGCCCTCCGTAAGCAGTTTTAAAAGGGCCATCAAATCTTCCCCCCGCCTTTAAATGAAAAAGTGATGTCAGCAGTAATCTGCTGCCCCAATTTATCCCCGCGTGTTTCGGCAGTTTGGGCTAATGCAGTGTCCCACAAACATATGTTTTAACGCACCCGCGCGCGCACCCACACAAAGGGGAAGCTTTGAGCGCGCCGCGCTCGTTATGGAGCCTAATGCCTTAAATATTACTTTTTAATACTAATGTCAGATTATTAAAAAAACGTAATCCATTCCCCTGATTGGACCTAATGTAAGCAGGAGGATAAGAGGGCTTCCATCCATGCATTAACACATTTCATGGAGCGTAAAGCCACTTTCTCCCTCTTAAAACAGAAGGTCAGGCACTAATAGAATCTGCACTTCGAGGGGTTTTTTAAAACATATTACACAGAAACTTTAGTGAAAGTTAATCTGTTGATAAGTGTCGGCTGGAGCTGTGTGGGTAAACAAGAAATAAATGTAATTCACAGGCAGTTTTTTTTTTTCCTGCTAAAGACCTGTCTGTGCACTTTAAAACATTTATGTTTAAATAGAGCAGGGACCAGCGCTAAGAAGCACTCAGCTGAAAGCAGCTTTATGCAAATGTGTCGTAAGGGACTAAAATAAAGCTACCCAAATCTCCCAAAGCTAAAGGGAGAAGGGCTCTGACCCTGGGGGAGTTCTCCCCTGACCATGACCACAAACCCTTTCTGGCTTTCATTCCCTTCTTTGGCCCCATTTTTTTATTTTTTTCTCATTCCCAATGCAGCGGGCTGAGTTGCTTCCAAAACCAGCCCCATTTCCCCATTTCTTTTCCCCAACATCTGCGGGGTGATTTGGAAACCCCAAACTGGGTGCTGACACAGAAGCGCTCTCCATAAAGAGCTGATGTTGCCCAGGACCCAGAAATTTGGCAGAAACACCATTTTTAAGCAGCCTCAGCTCCCTGACGGTGGCGGAGGCCAGGCGGTGACCCAACTGCAGCGGGCGAAGCAGGAGGTGGAAGCGTGCGCTGGCAAGCTCCGGGGCTTGGCCCTTGTGCTCCCAGCCACATGCCAGGGATTTAAGCTTCGGAAACAGGCTACAGCCACCAGAAAGGGATTGATGACATATGGATTTCATACATTCAGCAAATGAAGGAAAAGCTCTCCGTGGCTGCATGGGATTAGCGCCATTCCCATACAATTCCTTGTAGTCCCCCCTGGAGGAGGGCTGCATCGCTGGGCACTGTCATGTTCACACCATTTGGGCCATGCTAATCTCGATGGCAAGTGGAAAACGCTGGGGATGTGGAGGAAAATCGGGTCCTATAAGTCCCAGACCCTCCCTGTAACAGAGACAAGCAATTCTCCTCCTTGTCTGGCTGCCCGGTGTTTGCTGGTGTGGCTGCAAGCTGTGCTGGGGCTCGGGAGATATGGACAAATAGATGAGAATCAGAATTTGGGGGTTTATCCAGCTCTGGGGAAATGGGGACCAAAGTAATTTGGCATTTCCCACACAACAAGCAACACCTGACAGTATGGAAATCAGTGGCCAGTGCTGCTTGCACCCCAAGGCTGCCACAAGTCCTTTGGCAACCAGTCAAGGACAACCAAAATCAAACCGTGGCACCTTTCAGCCCAGGGCAAACAAGAAATGTTTCCGACAGAACCCAGCGAGTTCCTTTCCCCTTGAAATATCCTCAGGATGCAACTACTTCCCAACACATTTAACCTGGTCAAATACCATGCGCCAAGGAGACCCCACAGCACATGAACAAAGTCACTGAAGAAGGAAGAAAAAAGGTAGAATAAAAAGCTTTGGTGCTAGATATTAAGCCCCCGTAGCCTGGCCATGTTATTTCGGGGAAACAATAGGACATCAGATCGAAATAAATGAGATTGGATCGTGCATCTGGTGGTGGTGCAGAGCAAGAAGGAGCTGCTATCTAAACCCCTTCTGTGGCTTCTGTCCTTAGCAGAAGCTGATCATGCCTCGGGGGACCAAAAATCCCTACAAATGGGAATTCGCTGGCCATCTATAAGGCTCTGATTTTGTCACGGCAGCCACAGGAGCCATGAATTTGAATTAACTCCATGAAATCTTACAAATGGAGGGAGAAATACATCGAATTCGGCAGGTCCTTTCGTTTGTTTCCAGCAGGCCATGTCCTGCCACGAGCTGATGGCAATTCAAATCAGGGGAGGCATCACTCAGCAGGGAATTAGCTCTTGTAGCTGTGCCCGTCTCCGAGGCATGCTGCTGAGCAGGGAGGTGGAAGGGTGGGGAATGCAACCAAGGTCCGAACAAGTCTCATTTTTATTTCATCAAGAGCCTCACAGTGGACATATGAAGCGGTGTCGTGGAAGGACTTCTCCATCTCAGTGCAATGTCCCGTCCCTAGGCAGGCAGAGTGGGGCTAGGCTGGTGGCGAGGTGCCCCAAGGCAACCAAGATGCCCACCTGAAAGGAAAGCAGGTGGTTAAATAATGTCAGACGAAACCATGCAATCAAATTACCATGCATTTTAATTTACAGGCCATAGAGATGGCCTGATTAAAATATGTTTTCAGTGCAACGTAGGTAAGAGTGCTGAAATATTAGCCTCACGCTCAATGACAAGCTCTTGAATTCCTCATTTACCTGCCTTGTGTTTCGCCTTCCTCATGGTTTGGTTTGGCTTCCTGGCTGTGACATGAATGAACACATATAATCCTGTACAGCGTTGGGTAAAGCTTTAATTGGAGTCACCTGATGGAAACCATGACTGAGAGCTGAACGCCCTCCACAAGAACCTGCTGACAAGGCCGAGGCTGGTCCAGAAGTGTCCCCACCATGGCACTCTCCTTCTGTGACCGTGGTGTCCTCCTGCTCCTGCCTGTCTCACCAGGGAAGAGGCACCCAGATCCTCCTCCAACTCAGCTTCCCATTGGGAAGGTCTTCTGCATCCACCCCTACCACGGTAGGAGAGAAAAGAAGCAAAGCGACCACATTACCTATGAGATAAGGAAATTTCTGAAGCTGCCAGATGGGGCAGAAGGTGGGCATGTCATTAATTTGCAGCCTGTGTGCCCGTCACACAACAAAATGGTTGCAGCTCGTTGGCACATGGCATAGGGAAGGAGGTGGCCATGGGCTGGTGCACCAAGCACGGGTCCCACCAGGAGCAGCAAGCTGGACCAGACGAGGGGAAGAGGCTGAAAATCACCTGGAAGCACAGGCAGCTGAAGTTGCAAACATTAACAAATTTGGAAATGGCTCCTGTTTAGCAGATCAGTGAGTATCGAAACAAAATGGGGCCAGAAGCTAATTATATGGAAATATTTCCATTTGCACATTTCACTGGAAGGCAAAGAGGAGAGTGCAACTAATACATCTCTAGAACTGACAGGAATATTAAGTTTTCTGTCATTTTGCTACCACGGCTACCTTTCTCAGCATGCATTCTGTCCTAGTTCCCATTAAGGTGAGAGCAGAATCAAACTCATTAATTGTCTGCATTTTAGATATGATAAGAATTTAGTGGCTGGTGTTAATTAAACTACAAAACAACTCCTCTTGCTGCGGTGTGCATTCCAAGTTGGAGCAATTAATTCACTCACTTAAACTGATCAAGATTTAATTACCATCACTCTGTGCAATTACTCCATAATTAAAGTAATTTGGTTCATTCCACTCGCTGACAGTGTCATTGAACAGCCATTCATAGTACCCAAAGAAGTGATAATTAACTTAAAGAACAGCTCAAGGCAGTCTTACACAGACTTAGTTATTCCTAAATATACCTATACCAGAGAAAGAAACCTATTGTACAATACAGGTGCTTCCCTGGGAAAGGGTTTTGGACATTTTGGGTTTGTTTTATAAGCCAGCACGCTGTAGCAAACCCAGTTTGGGGCAAGGCTTTGTGGTTGTCACCGGAGAACGTGCTGGTTATTAAGGATGGGCACAATAAAGCTTGGATCCCTCCAGCTCTACAGGCTTCCCCTGCCTGTTCCTGGTGACTCCTCACGAGGAAAGAAGCAAAATCCTCAATGAAAAGTTCCTTCCACTGAGATAACACTGACAGCGCCTAAGATCTTATCAAGTGTCTTGTGGCAGGGAACTACAACAGACACGCGTTGCTTTCTGTAAGGTGCTCAGCTCGTACCAAATGCAAGACCACTCAGGAATACTTCTGTATCTACCTATATCATCTTTAAAGTAATGATAGAGACCTGGTGTCTCAGTGCTCGTGGCAGGTTTCTTTAGAAAACTCAGTTTTGCCTTTATCTTATTCTAGAAAATGATTTTGCTGGTAGACTTATTCTCCAAGAATTGGAAGCAAGTATTGCTGCCTGTTTCCAGAAGTAGGGTGCTTGTAGTCACAAGGATAAAGTCAGTACCACAAACCTCTGTGCTGAGGTTTAAACTCCTGAGATCAGTCTAATCTTTCCCCAGTAACCTTGTAAAATGCCAGCCTCTCTACGGGATGGGCAGAGAGAGGGGCAGACGTAGCCGTCTGTCCTGAAGGAGGCTGGAGTGGCAAAGAAGACCCTCAAGACTGCCCACCTTTTTCAAAGTTAAGTCTTCTCAGCCCATGCACAGAAAGTCAAAACCTGACCCACCACAACATTTTGGTCACCAAGTCTGCACTATTTGTGTTGAATTTTTATTCCCCACCACAATGTTGTTGATCTAGAAAATCATCTCAAACAAGTGGAAGAAGCACATTGACTATTGTCCATGACTATCGAGTCAATGACAGGTGTCATCTTCTCCAAGAGCCAACTTTTCTTCTCCATCATCATAAGGAAGCCAGGCCAGCTCCAGCTGATCAGATCAATCCACCCTACACTTTAATAGGACTGCCTGTCCAGCACAGCCTCATCCCATAGCATCCCACAACATCCTCAGTTCTCTCCTCATGGTCACCTCTTGGGTGGCCCCCAGCCAGCTACAGAGATCGGTGCTGATGTGACTTTGACCTGATGGGCAGTATTGACCCCAAATATGCCAGATTCAGCTGATAATGAATACATTCAGCCAGGAAAAATGAATATTTCTGTTTGTTGGAGCTGGGTGATTCTGTGTTTTCCGTGAAAACACCCGTGGCCACCAACCTGTTGCTGCCATCGGTATGGGCAGAGAAGCACCAACAGGCACGGGGTTGCACGTGGTAATTCCTGATGCAGCCCAGCTCCTTGTGCTGTGGGTTTCCTGAGGTGTCAGCACGCCTGGCAGACCACCACGTCAACCCAAGATATCCCCCAAAAGCTGGGAATTATCCCTGCACCTGCACCGTTTCTAAAGCCGAGCGTTTTGGTCGGGCTCCCAGCGCTGGTTAGCCTTCTGTGACTCAGCAGTGGCTAAGTTAATATCAGCTCTGCCCAGGGGAATATATTCAATATTTCTTTTTACTTAAAAAAGGAGGGGAAAAAAAAAAAAATCCCAAACATTATTTTTAAGCTTCTAAAAGAGCATTACAAAAGAAAGAAGGGGAAGGAAAAAAAAAAGAGACTATGTAAAGATTGCTTACCAGAGCCCTTTTACAATAGGCAGCCACACAACAGAAATAGGTGGACATTAATTCATGCTAACCTTGCACACCTAAATACCATTAATTCATCAAAACTAATAACATTAATTCCTTCAAAAAAAAATGAGATTAAAGACAGGCACCCCTTGCAGTCATAATCTGTGGCTGATGACACTAAAATGAAACCTCCGGTACACAAAGCTACCAGCAGAGCCTGTGGAGTCTCACAAATTGCAGCTGCCAATACATAAACCCTCGAGACAATATACATTATTTTCCAGGGAGCGAGCATTTGCACGCCAAACACCGAAGGAAAAGGAATGCAAAAAAAAAAAAAAAGCTGGTGGGTTTCTGAGGAGCTGGGATGGCCCACGGCTGGACCTGCTGGCAGCTGTGGAAGCAATTTTCATCTCAGCAAGAGCAGGCAGGCGTTGGGACGGGCTGCCCAGGGAGGTGGTGGAGTCACCGTCCCTGGATTTGCACCGAGAGGTGGCCGAGCTGCAGCTCGTGGCCAGGCTGAGAGCAAGACCAGCGGGATGCTGCGCGCACCTCTGGCTTGCCCAGCACCAGGCTGGCACTGCAGACACACCACCAGCACCTCCAAAGCACCGGAGATATTATTTCAGATTAAGCCCAGATTAAGCCCATTTAATTTTAACTCGGATTAAGCCCCTATTTGGAGGCTGGCCCCATTTCTGACGCAGCTGGGCTCCCTCTGACAGAGGAGCCTCCTCGTTGGAGAGGCAGAGCCTGCATCTCCTCCCGTCTGCCTCGGGTACACGGTGCTGCGGGGTCTGTGCCTCCTGATTTAGGGGTGCCCAGTGCCTGCTGCAGCCCCTGGGGCTTTGGGCAGTCCTGGACACTGGAAAGCTGCAGCCCTATAATCTCCAAGTGGCAATGGATGCACCAGGTGGATGTGCTACCTCCATGTGTGACACCTCTTAATTGCACAGGGCTTTCTCCTACCCTGCTTTTTAAGAAATACTCCGCCATCCATCAATGCCTTCCAAAGAATATCTGTTTGCAGTGAAACTTAAGGAAAGAACGGTTCAGGACCTGTTCAAGCTGGCTGGAAAACAGCAGTGGGGTGAACACAATCAGTGCCTGCTGGTGTTAGAGGGATCCCAAAGGTCTGGCACAGCCGTGTGAGGGACCATGAAGTCCCCAAAACCAGGGAGATGTCTCCATGTCTGAGGCATTACGGTGACATGTGGCACACGAGGGGACACAGGCAGATGAGTGTGCCTGGGGAAAGACCAGGATAATTTCTCTTTGAGAGCTGCAAGCCATCGAGGTTCCTCAAAAAGGCAGGCACTGCAGCAGAGGCAGGCTCTGCAGCGCTTGTTTTTCTATTCGGTAGATTTCTGGAGTATCTCGTGTTATAATTCGCCCACCTTTTCCTCCTAACCCAGCCTGGGCTGTGCTATTACTCGGCTGTGCAGCCTGTTTTCACTTCCTATTGCCTGGCTGTGCACTTCCCTCGCGCTAATCCCCTGGTAATGGACACTTTCTCTGAGCCAGCTGAGATCCGAGTTGCATTGTCTTTGCGGTTCTCGCGGATTTGATTACCGGGATAGCTTTGTTTTCATTATTTTGAGATTGGGGGATTTTGCCTGGTTCCCTCGGATTGATTCTCGCCGTTCGAGGCGGGTTGGCGTCCCACAGCTCCTGCTTGTGTTTGATCCGGGAGCGGTGGGGGAGCAGCCCCCCGGCTGTCCAGCCGCCAACGCCGAAGCAAGAGCCACGTTTTGCTTTTGCTGGAAAGCACCTTTTGCTTGCAGAACAAAACCAGAGCAATTTCTGCCCCTTCCCTCACCATACTGGGGCATGCTGGCTTCATCTGGGCTCCGCTTGCACCAGGGAGGTGGAAACCACCCCCACTTCTTCTTCTTCTCGGTGCCCTCTCCTTAAATAAAATCACAAAACTAATCTGATATTTTGATGCTTCCTGATAAAGCTTACATCTGTCAGAATGACCTTTCGGCTAAACAGCAATAGCTGGCATTAATCCTATTATTTCATCACGATTATTACTTTTTATCACCGCAACGCAGCTGCCATTTCATCGTGCACTAAGTGAATTGAAGTTCTCAGCTGGGGCACGCCGCGCTCGCAGATGTGCGAAGCGCCGATAGCCACAGCACGGATTGCTGCTCCTTCTCCTCCCGAGCCTGCACTGAAAAGTCAGAAAAGCAGAAAAGTCAGCTCAGCACTGAGAAAAATAATCCCGTTCCAGCCCACGGAGGCATCAGGTGGAACTCGTGGCTGTCTCTCGTGGGGAAGCAGCCCACAGCTGGGCAGTGCAAGAAGGACATTTGGTGGCTTCTGCAAGAGAAGTGTGATAAAATTGCTGATTCTGATGACTCGTCTTAAAAGAAGTAATAAATAAATATCAGACCAATTCCAAGATTGATTGAAAGGAAGATAAAGGTAAGGGCTGAAGCATTTTGGATACAGTCCATGCAGCATTTCCCTCCAGTCCCTAAGTGCACGTTTTAGGGAAGCAGAGGGCTGATGCCACTGACTCAAGGGGGTTGTTTGCCCCCTCACATTGTAGGGATCCCGATGCGAGGTGTGAGACACCAAAACCCTGCTGGCCTGGCCACTCACCATGACCTCAGCAATCCCACAAGCTTCACAGGGTGATGCATCCAGCCCTACAGCCACCTCCAGGGCTACAACAGCCGGCCCAGCTGGGGCATCAGTCCCAAGGACAGCAAAGGGTCTGTCCCAGGGCCTTGCAGGAGGTCTTTATGAGCCTGATAGATGAATATCCATCTTATTCAGACATCACTGATCCCAGATGAAGGCCAGGTATGGGTGAGGTGGCCTTTTGAAGTCCCTGCCAGCCTGAGTTTTGGTTTCTGTGCCAGGGAAGGGTTGGATGCGCAGGAGGTGGCCGTGCAGAGCTGGTCCAGCTGATCCTGCCATCAGTGCTGCGAAGGCCATGGGAAGATGTGGGAAAAAGTCTTCAAAAAATGTGGCACTGACGATGTCCTGGGCATGGATATGGACATGGGGGTGAGCATAGACATGGGCATGGGTCTGGGCAGTGCAATTAGGTCTGAACAACCCTAATGGTCCCTCAGGGACCCAGCAGCTGGTGGATTCCCAGTGTGCTGGGAGCTCCTGCTGGGACTGGAAATGTCTGGGACAAGGGGGGCATCCCCCAAAAGGCCCAGCCTTAGGGGACCCCCCTGGGTTTAGGAGACAGCGCCGGACGGTGCCTACTTTTTCTGCAGCTCCTCATTTGTCCTTTACAAGGTTCTGTGATTTAAGAATGTGTGTTAAATCTTCTGCAACAATCAATTCAAATGTACAAGTTTGGCTATTCAAATTACTTTTCCAAAAGTACTTTAAAATGCATTAAGTTATTAATTGCCTGCTGGCACTTTAATCAAACGGGAAAATTGACATAGCCAGAGGCATGTATTTTTGTGGAAAGGAAATTTATTTAAGAAGAAACAGCAGCTCTTACTGCTTAATTTAAACTGAGAAAACTGTGGAAAATCAACTGCTATGGAAAATTAATAAAACATTTCCAGCTGCAAACAGTGACTAATTGTACAAGATGAAGACTGCCTGGAATTAATAACTTGCAATCTTCTGTGTGAAGAACCCCCTACCAGTTCAATTTACTGGGAGATTAAATTACTTCTAAGTTTGCCATATTAAAACAGAACATGAATAAAATGTTAGTGAAAGCACATCTATTATTTACTGTCTGTGATATGGATATAATTATTTCCAAACAACCACAATGTGACGTGACTGGCAATACTGAAGTTATTTGCTGGTGAATGGAGTTCTACCACCCCGGTTCCCGTAACACCAACCCAAATGGGTTTCTGAGGGTGGCACAATGCTGCCACGGGGAATTATCCCCCCAACCCCTGCCCCGCGATGCCCAGCACCCCCTTTCTTGCTGCTCTTTTAGCGCCGACACCGCTGCGCTTTCCCCACCGTTCCCACACCATATGAGCCTCACGCCTCCCTTGCTTTGCCTAATTTTTATGTTTTTCCCCCCGTTTTAAAGCAGGAGCCAGCTGAGTGCATGGAAAGCCTGGTGCATGTCAGAGCTCCAGTAGCAGCAGAGCAAAACCAGGTGAATGCTGTCCCCTCCAGTACCGAAACTCACCTGTGGAGCTGCCAAACTCACACTTTCTTTTCATGCACATGCCAAATTCATGGGGAGCGTAAGCCCATTTCAAAGGAGTAAAAAATGGGAAGGTGGAAAAGAAACAAAGCCAGGCGAGAGGGTGTTTGCTAAAACCCAGACAAAACCCAGCAGGGTTTCAAAGCAACCCAAGAGGGAGCAGGAGGTGGGAGAGCTGCAGAGTTGCCAGCCCCCAAGATGCAGCGTAGTGGTCCCAGCATAGTGCTGGGTGCTGAAATAAAGCAAAAAAAGAGGTCGTGCAAAGCATGGGTTAGGTGCAGGAGGTGTTAGAGGTCTTGATGCACCAGGTGGGTTGGGAATGCAGAGGGACCACCTGGGATGCGTTTGGGGCTGATAAGGCTGACAACACTCACCTGCCACAAGGTGCAAAACGCTTCCAGGGCATTAGTGTAACATTAAGACCCTTAAAAAAATACAATGTGCTACAGAGATGGGGCATGGGAACACAGTGAGGGTCTGTGGGGTATCAGTCCATGCCATTCAGCTCAAAGACAGGGAGAAGGACAGGATGATGCCATCCCCACTTTAGAGAGGGGAAACTGAGGCACGGAGCAGCCTGGGGCACTGTGTTGGGGGTCTCATGGTCACAACCCCAATGGGGACACCCTCTCCATGTCCATCTCTACCCAGCAGGTCAGGGGGGAATGCCCAAGCTGGCACCCACCACGAAGCATCCCAGCCACCTGGGGCTGTCAGCGCGTGTCCAAGCACCCTCAGGAAGCCCTAAGATGGGGCTGGAGGGATGGAGCTGGATGCACCATGATGGGAACCACCCAAGAGCTCATTCAAACAGAAATTAGTGGTTTACCCATTGCGTGGGACTGCCTCTAAGGCTTTGCTTTGACGTGGGGCTGTCCAGAGAAAGTCTCATCAGGAGATGCCAAGCCCCAGCAGAAGGTGCTGCAGACACAGCTCCGCTCGCTCCCAGCTCCCCAGCGTGGCACGTGGTGTTCGGAGCCTCTCACAACGTACCTCCAAGGCCTGTGAATGATAATGAGCATAATTATCAGCGCTGAGCATTAGAAGATAAGAAGTCCTTCTTCTCCATCCATGAGCAGACGAGTTGTAGTGCAGGCCTGTGGGTTAATGTACAGAACGTGCATGGACGGAGACGGAGCTTCCAAAAGATGTTTTCACGTTGCCGTAATTGAGTGTGTCACATTTAATTGCAATAGGCTTTGCGCTGAGCAAACCTGGGGACCTCTCCTCTTGATAGCAAATTAGACCTGATTGCCTAATTGCAATTACCTGGGTAATTAGATAGAAATAGAGTATAGCCTTGTGCTGCACAACTTCCTAACAGAACTGGCCTGGCTTCAAAGTGGAAAACTTGGACAGACAGACAACTTAACCTGCTTGTAATGACACAAGGCAAGCCCCAGGGCTCGATCCCTCAAGAAAATAGTTAAAAAATGACATAAGTCTGGCTGCAAAGAGCCTCGTTTGTGCTGCAGCCTGGATCCCAGCAACCTGAGCTATTGGAGAGCAAGGGGGCCACCATGCCCCCAGTGTGCAGCACCTGTGTGGGATCCCTTGGGAGGTCTCCCAGGATCCAGCCAGGATCCTGCTCCAGCCCCACAGGAGATGCTCCACACCCACAGGAGATGCTGGAGATGCTCCACACCTGGAGGCACCAGCCCTGAAGGTGCAGCTTCAGCTCCATGGGAGCACGGTGCTGGGAAAGGTTTGGGTGGGATGGGAGCACCTGGAGATGAAGGATGGAGCCGTGTCACAGGGGTCAGGGCTCACTGCCACCACACCTCGATGCCACTGGGCTTTTCTGGGCCTGGAAGGAGAACTGGCTTTGCTCTGGAGCAGGTTCAAGAAGCAAGAAGAAAGCAATAATCCCCCCTCGGCAGGGTGCGGTGCTCATAAATCCGAGTGGCTGTAAGGCTCACCTGGAGGCCTGGCAAGACTTACTTGCCTGAAAGCCCTCTTCTCCCCCTCATGGGGACGTGCCAACCCAGAGGCACGTCCCCATGGGATGGAGATGACCTGCAACATGCTGCAGCCCCTGGTGAGGAGCAGGAGGAAGAAGGCATCTCTGCAGGGAAGGTGGATGGTATTTAAAGCAGGATCAGCCCCTTTCCCAGCCCCTACACCATCGTTCGCCCTAGCCCAGGACAACCTGGCCTTCCTTTGCTCCGAAGGGCCAACTCCAGCCCCCTTTCCCTGTCTCAGCCCTCATCCCTCCATCCAGACCCATTCCCCTCACCCACCACATTTCCCCCATCGCCGCCCCGACGCTCCCTTTCTCCCCGCTTCGTTGTGCTGTTTTCTTTTCCCTTTCTCTTTTTTTTTTTTTTTTAATTTATTTTTTTTTAATTCCCTTTCTTCTTTTACCCTTAAAGAGCGAACAAAACAAAACAAGGGAAAGCGGTGCCAATCCGATCCTCTTAGCCCAACGTGCCTACCCCGGGGAGGGCTCCGGCGGCGTGTGGCGAAACCCCGGCGCATTCGTCCTGCTCCTTCCCAGCAACTCCGGCAAATTGTAAGCCACCACGGAGGGGTGTGCCCCCAGGCACCCTGCAAATCCACTGCCTTTGTCATAACGAGAACAAATCCCACCTTTGAAGTTTTTCCTCCTTGTTACAAGGGGAATGTCTTTTGTTTAATCCATTTTAGCCTTTAATGCCTGACCTGGATCAATCCTGTTGGGTAGATTACACACTGCTCACGCCGACTTTAAACTACCCTACAGGGATTTTTATTTCTCCCCCCTACTTTCCCCCTTTCCACCGCCCCGCATCGGTGTGAGAATCAGCAGTAATCAGCATTGCACTTTAGGCCGTCGCTCACTTTGAAGGGGGAGACTGTCCTTTAACAGGGGGACAGGGGGGGAACCCTAAATATCAAGCAGATTTAATCAGCTCGGAGGCCTTTCAGTCCCATAGTCCTAAGGGATCTTTATTAGTTGTGCAAATCGGCACAGAACTTGGTTGGGCTCTGGGTGTCGCCATGTCCTCCTCGGCCATTTTGTGTTGTTTGCGACCTCGCAGCCTTCCCGTTGTATATCTGGGGTAAAGCACGGGAAACACCAACCCAGGACTGCTGCAGACAGCTGGCCAGGGTGTGCAGCCCCCACACCGTGTCCAAACCATGCTCTCCTCCTCCATCCCGCTGCTCGTGCAGGGGCAAGAGGCTGGAAACAGCTCCCAGGAGGATCCAGGTGCCCTCCCTGATGACCCAGACACGCATGAAGGACAGATCCGTACATGGGCCCGTAACTGGGGCTCACAGCAGATATCCATCTGTGGGTGGCATATCTACAGCACCTCTCCTCCAGCGTCAAAGCTGTGCTGGCAGTTCAACGTGGGATTTCTTGCCTTTTTTTGTGCAGTTTGAGGCTAATCTCCAGCCTTGTTCTTGAAGGGACACAAAGCAACAGGGCCCAGGCTCCTGCAGGGCTGCAGGGGCCCTCCGGAGGTGCTGGCAAGCAGCATTTCCCTGCCCTCCCCAGCCCTGGCACCAGGATGGAGGGAATATTACTCCCACCAACATTGCTTTGCTCCTGCTGGCCATCAACCCAGTGCTGGGGCCTCTGTTCCTCCTAGCTGGCCTCTCTCCAAGTTGCTCACAACATTTTCAGGCCCCAGACAGGACACGGTGCTTCCCCTCAGGCCTGGCAGGGCCACGCAGGGCAGGACAACTCCTGGCAGGGCTCACATGGGAATAACCCCCCAGATGAAGTGCGTATTTTGTGCCATATCAGCCTCGGGCTGCGATTTGCTCTGCTTTCAACAGCAAGCATCTCCTTCAGGTTAGCACTTGGTGCGTCCCCATTTTCCCTCCTAACTATACTGAGGAGCCCCATCCTGCTCGCTTCCGACCATGGTTCATCGAGGTCCTTTTGGATTCCTCTACAAAAACTCTGGTCTCTCCCTGCCCCATAGCATGTGCCTGCTCGGTGTCTCATCCCATCACACCCAGAGGAAGGCAAATGGCAGAGGCGAAACTACCAGAACATCCCAGGGACATCTGGTATGGCAGACCTTGAAAAGCCCCAGACATCTCTGTCACTCACAGACCTTTCCCTAGGAGCTGAGGACACGAGGACAGTGAGGATGGGACTCCCATCAGAGACAAATGGATAATATGACGAGGTTCCCCCAAAGCTGAGTGACTCGGGGACATCTCCCACCCTCAAGCAGGTCATAACCAGCAACCAGCTGAGGTCACCCCAGGAGGTGGGAGCCCTCTGCCCCCACCACCATCCAAGGTCCAGTTTGGGGTTTGCCAGCAGGAGCCACAAAACACCCATAAGAATGGGGCCATTTTACAGCCCCCTTGGGAAGGGCCAGCTTTGGGCCATGCCAGCCATCCCTCGGGACAAGCGCGGGTAAGGGAACATCCTCTGTGGCTATTTATGAGATTGATATGCTTTGAAATTAGTAACCCTCCATTAGCTCTCCAAATAGCTCTGAATCATTAGGGTCAGTACGTCTGCACTCCTCAAAATGAGCTTTTACCTGAATTAGCATCTCAAAGAGGCAGGGCTCCCTTCCCCTGCACATCAGGATGATTTTCGTGGCCAATCCAGGCCCCGCATCCCAAATACATTCAGGGGAACCTGCTGGCTTGTTTAAAATGTTCTTTTTCCTTCCGATTCTTTACTAAATGCCTATTATATTAATGTTTAAAATCCATTTAAGTTCATCATGGGTGGCTTTGTGAAAGGACACCGGGCTCCATCATCGTAATTAGATGATTTATTGCCCTCTCGTGGTGAGACATGCTAACTAGAGAAGCTGTGACTTAAATTGGATGAGCCTTCCAAGAGTGCTTGAGTGAGAAATAAAAGGAGAATTATTAATACCATTAGGAAGCAGCGGCGTATCCGTGCTAGGGATACACCGTGCTAGGAGAGGGATTAGCCAAAACTCAATGCTTTGCAGCTGAGCACTGCCGTAGCAGGCGCCCGGCCCGACATGGGGCTGACATCTCCCATCAGCCAGCACAGCGAGCGGGACGAGGTTGGCACAGGGATGGGAATGCCATAAAAATGGAAATACTGGATGAAAGCATGAAGTTTAGAGTGAGAAACCACTGGGAAAGCTTTGTCCTGGGACCTGCTGCTCCGCGTGCCCCCAAGCAGGGCCATCTCTACCTTCCCTCCTTCTCTGCTGCTGGCCACAGGAGGCAGTGGTTTCATTTTCTTTTATTCCAAAAAGTTTGTTTCCTCTTTTCTCACTGCTAATTAAAGTACATTAAGTGCTACCCGGGTTTACAAACCTTCTCCCCTCCCATTGTGCCAGGCTTCCACCTTGTCCCCGCTCTGGGGAAAGCTGCAAACCACCCCAAGTTAACCCACAGTGTGATAATTTCCCACCAGTGTAAGGGAATCCATATTAGTATTTTTTGCTGATTTAATTAAAAACAAAACAACAACAAAAAACAAAACCACACAGGCCTGAACTGCAATAATTTGCTGTAAAACCCAAGTATAGACCTAGCTTGGAGCTGTTATTCAAATGCCTGGGTTAATACAGTGTAAAACCATGAGCACATCCTCTTACGGCGGGGCTTAAATCTTTAAGAGTGGCTTATATCAATCTAGTTTAAGTCAATTCCTCACCCAGTTAAGCTAAATTGAAAGAAGCACTCAGACCCCAAATGCCGGCACAGAGCTGCTGCCACCTAATCCCCTTGCATGTAGGAATGGCAAAAGAAATACCAGAGACAGCGGCTGGACGCCCTGTGACCACCAGAGGTGTGTGTGCAGATGAGGTCTTCCCATTGGTAAAGGAAAAATAAATGGAAAAAAAAGCTTTTTTTCCTACCTGGCACAATTCCTGGAGGCCAAACACCGCTCCTGTGTCTGACTGCTTGAGCTTTGCCATCGAGCTGGGGCTGTGCTGGCTGGTGGCAGGGCCAGGAGCACCCCTGGGGACCTGCACGGAGTTAAACACACTTGCAGTAAATAAATAAAATAAAGCTTTGATTTTTGGTGCAGTCATAAGGAAGCTCCTCGGCTGGGTCCCATGAGCACGAGCCTTCGGCCTTGGACACCCCAGCACCCCTCACCTCTGCCCTGCTCCACCTGGCGCTGAGCAGCAGCTTCCCAAAAGCCAGAGGCAACCCCAAATGCTGTGACCCCAAACACTGCGTTGTGTTCAGCCTCACAGGCATCCTACCCTCCACATCCTTTACAGAGCATTGGGAAGAAAACCTAAAATCACCGCTGGTGAGGTCATTAAAGATCCTTGGAGGATCTTTAGGAGATTAAATAGACACCACTTTTAGGGTCTCGCCAACCAGCCCCATGCCTCCTCTTCCCAGCCCTGGAGCTCACTCTTTGAGCAGGACAAAAACCATTTTTAATCCTTTACCCACTGACATTCGTTGGGATATGATAACTGGGAGTGCCAAAGCACATGAAAAAGGCAGCCCTGCGCAGAAGTGACCCAGAGCAAGAAGCCCGCTGCTGAGCACCCACACAAAAACCCACTGCAGGCAGTAGCACCGCAAGGACACGGAGAGAGCGACCCCAGAGGATGTGACCCGATGGAAAAATTCCCATTTTCTGCACCCCTGCCCACCAGGCTGCAGCCCCAGCTATGGAAAAAATCGATTCCTTGCCTTGTGTGGCAGAAAAAAAGGCCGATGGGAGCAGTGCCTGCAGGAGGAGGGAGGTTTCCCTACAGATTTTGGGTGTGCTCAGCCAAAAAAACTCACCTAAGGGCATCGCGGCCACCCTGCAGCCTTGCCTGGATGCTCTAAGGACGTTATCCCTAAGGGTTTGGGGGTGCTGGCGCTTGGGCCAGGAGCCCTATTTACCTGCAGAAACAAATTTCCTTGAAGAAAAGGAGTTTTTTTATTTTCTTTCAGCACCTTCTCCCCCGGCTCTGGGCGTTAGGTGGCAGCAGCACGCAGGCAGCGAGGGCGCTCCACTGCAGCAGTCCCCTCCTGACCCTTTTTCGGGGATTTCTGCACGCCAAGGGGTTTTGCTCCTATCATCCCTACAGGGCAGTGACCATTGGGGTCGGCAGCGAATATTGGGGTGCTTGGGAAAGCGGCTTTGGGCAGTGCGTATTGTGGCTGCTGTTGGGTTTGGGGTGGTGAGGGGAAAGGGGTGGGCGCTGCGATACCTGGCCATAAATCTGATTTTTGGAAGGCAATTTGCAGGAGGAAAAGCAACGCCCTTACACCAGACGTGCTCCAGCTCCATCCCAAAGTACTATGACAGCGAGGTGGGCACTTCCCTAAAACCCACTGGCCAGGGAGTTAAGTCTCAGGAGTGATGATTAAAATTGCAGTAAAATAAAATCAAATAATTGAGGAGAGAAAAAGACACTTTTACTAATGCTGCATCTGCAGAGGAATTTATGGGAGGGCGAGGGAAGTTGTAAGGCACAGTATTTATTTTTCTGCCCGACACGTCCACTTGCTCAGTCTCGCATTGCCTTATCTACCAACCCCGATAAGAGCCCTGGAGAAAAAAAAAAAAAAAAAAAAAAAGACAGCAGAGAAATTAGCAATCACGAGATATTGCATCAGGTCGGTGTGACAAACGCGGGGACAGAGAACACCGCGTCCTTCACCCCCCCGAGATAGGGCTGCCTGGAAACCAAAGGGCTGTTTTACCCAACAGGAGCAGGACGCGCCTTTGGGGTTCTTTTCCACTTCTGCAAAGGGTGGAGGCACCGGTCCTGCTTCCAGCCCTGGTCTCTGCGGGGTGTTTGAGGACAAGTGGCTCTCGAAGGAGCCTTTGCTGCAGCAAAATGAGGGATTTTGGGGGCTGTACATTCAGATGGTTTTGCTCCAGAGCCCAGGGGATGACACGACAGCACCCGGCTCCCTCCTGCGATCACCCTGCGAAGGGGAAAACCAGCAGGCTGCTGGGTTAAACAGCTCGAGACTACCCAAATTTAATTTTTGTTTAAAAAAAAAAAAAAAAGAGAGAGAGAGATTGTCTGTAACCTTCGGCTGTAACCTTTCTCCATCTCGCTGATGAAATTCAGCAGTCTGCCTGCCAAGAACAAGTCGCAGGACTTGCCAAGCGCTATTGAGCAGCGTGCCCCCGTGGCTCAGGGGGATTTCGTGACTTAGCACGTGTGCGCCGCAGTGATTTACACCGGAACGGGGGGGGGGAGGCAGGAGGTCACATTCACAAATGTCGTGAAAAGCCTTAATTACTCCCCCAAGGGCTGTGTCCGAGCTACCGGAGGGCCAAAAAAAAAAAAAAAAAAAAAAAAAGAGATTGAAAAGGTTCATTAAGGAAGTTGGCGGACAGATGCGCCCGCATCGCCCAGCCGCAATATGCTCCGTGACCTTAAAGCAGCGAGCGGGGAACCTGAGCACGATGTAATGAGAGGAGAGAGTGGGAGAGCTTTAAAGCAGCGCTTGTAACCGAGCGAGCTGCCCCGAAATGCTGGTTTTGCTCTGTGCAACGAGCAGCAGTGCCGAGAGAGGGCAGCCCAAGCCGCCACATCCACGCCCGGCTCTCCCCAAATCTGCGCACCGAGCTGTTAGGATGCTGCGAGCAAGCAGGAAAAAATATATATATATAAAATAAATTAAATAATAAATGAAAAAGGCATTTCCAACCTAAATTCACTGTGGGAAAAAAAAAAAATAAAATGCTGGGAAGGGAAATAGAGGAAGAAGGCAGAAGAAGATACGGGGGGAAGCCAAGAGAGCTCCCATTTGGAGGGAGCGAGAGGCTGAACCCCAAGGCTGCAAACTGATAATTGTAAGAGACGCAAGGCTGAGCTGAATCCCTCTCATAAGGGACCGTGGGGGAGACATGAGATGAAGCAACGTGCCCCAGGGCTTTGTTTTCAAAATGTTTTAGGAAAAAAAGACGTGGGGAAAGTTTCCTACGCGGGTTGTAACTCAGCCCCACGGAGCGCGTCCCGGGGGTCTCGCCCCTTTAGGGGGGGCACTGATTTCCCACGCAGATGGCTGGGCTTTTGGTCTCCCCCGAGCCCATTAAGGGCCTCTTCCCTGCAGAATGAGGCAGCTTTGCACATTTACAGTGTCCTTAATAAATAGTGACAATAAAACCCGTGGAGATAGGGTAATGGATTGTGTCAACGTGCAAACATCTCTTCGGGGCATTTCCAAGCGAGTCGCTTGATCTCAGCAGCCCTAATTGTGGCTGGGAAGCAGGTGGGGTGTATTACACTAAACACTCGATTCAGGCGGTTTAAAACCAGCATTATTCACAGCCCCGACCAGAACGCTGAGCTCCTTTCTTCCCTTTCAATGCGGATCTGTGCAGCCTTACAAAGCCCGCGCTCGTGGCTCCGGCAGATAATAGCTGCACCAAAACCACTGCTCCCGGAGGGGCTGGGGAAGTTTTTTGTCTGTGCTCGTGGTGCTGGGCATGGCCCTTCCCAGGGAGAAGAAAACCACCAGGCTCTGGCTCAGCTGGTGAAAATCCAAGGTGCTGCGATGAGGATTCGGCCCCCGAAGCAGCTGGGCTTGGAGCGGACAAAGTGAATTAATCAGAAGGAAAAAGAATTACCCAGCAAATTCCCTCGACGTGTTGTACCAATTTAAAGCAGTGTTAATGTTGATTTATTGATTCAGAAAGGTACTTACATTTATAAAAGCAGCGAGGGCTTGTCCATAGTGCCAATAATGCAAGGCAGACCTGCTGCTGTCACACGGGCGGCTCTGATCCTGCATCAGCACAGCAAACTCGTCAGGTGAGGCGAAGGGAGCACAGGGAAAAATCAGGAAACTTTATTTCCCCTGCAAGAAAATACAAAGAAATAAAAAATATATATATAAAGGGAGGCTAAAGGCCAGGATAACACATGAGCCAAGTATGCTGTGATGATCCAAGGAGTTAATGAGGCTGGAAATCAATGCTGGAGCAATGGGATGAAGCATCGAGGTCTCCACCAGCACATCTGGGACCCGGAGAGGGCTGCACGGGCACCCCCAGCCCCACGGCAGCCCCAGCAGCACAGGGAGGTGTCCCCAGGCATTATAGATGGGAATGAGGGGTAATTTGTAGGGTCTCATGCGAGTGGTGATGCTGAACCAAAGCCTGCAGGAGCTGTGGGTACATTTCTACATTTGTTTGTTTGTTTTGTGTGCAGAATTTGGTTTCTTTGCCTGGTTTTTTGGAAAGCTACGAGGCGTTAGGGCAGAGTTGCTCAGCAAGAGGACACCTTGGGGTAGGAAGGGATTTGGGGGTATAGGGTTGCTCTGAGCAGCTCAGCAAAGCCCAATGGCAAGCAGGGAAAGGCTTTGGGAGCAGGGAAAGGTTTTGGGAGCAGGGAAAGGTTTTGGGAGGGGACCCTGGGGACAGCACGGGGCTGGGACAGCCGCAGCTTCTCCACCAGAGCACTGCTGTCCCTCTGCTCGGTGGCTTGGCCACAAGGGATCCACAAAGAGAGCAGTGGCAGGAAGAAAACCCCCTTCTGCAGACAAGGCAAGCCAGTGACCCGTCCCAGGCTCACAGTCAGGAGAGACACAGGAATAGAGACACTTCTCAGAAGAGGAGGAACAACCAAAGTCACTGCCCACAGGTCCAGCATTGCCCAGGTGAAACAGGCAGTGCAGCCGGTGCTTGCTTGTGCAAGAAAACCCACGTGAGCTCCCCGCGGTTGGACCAAACTCCTTACCAGCTTCTTCTCAAAGCCAGGGGGAAATCGAGCTGCTTGCACGAGCCCTGCCCCGGGGATTTTCCCAGGCTGGACCAAAGCAGAGAGGCTTTGCTCAGCCCGGACATCGCCATCCTGGGGAGCTCCTGGATGGGCGCTGGCGCAAAAACCTTGGGGCATCCCCATCCTCGAGCAGCACATGGGGCAGAGAGGAAGAGCAGGGGGGGATTATTTATCCCCGGAGCTGATTTAGATCACAACTGGGCAGCTGGAGCAGGTTCAGACCCCTTTGTCCCCACACCATC
The DNA here is from genome assembly GCF_964211825.1 of Aythya ferina. Classification (NCBI taxonomy): domain Eukaryota; kingdom Metazoa; phylum Chordata; class Aves; order Anseriformes; family Anatidae; genus Aythya; species Aythya ferina. Next base: position 61,090,523 of record NC_140301.1, read on the forward strand.
TCCTTCTACAGCCCCGGCCAGCTCCTTCCCCACCCGCGGAGGAAAAGAGCGAGGCGGCTCCGGCAGCAGACAAATGGTGCAGAAATTGCACGAGCCGCAGAGGTTGTTGCAGTTACTGAATGATTAAAGCAGCCGAGCTCTGGGGCGATGAGGATGAACGTGGTTTAAAAACGGGGGAACGTGGGGAGGGGGCTCCTGCGGCATCTCTCCGGGGGCCGTGCCGTGGGAGCCCTCCGAAAGAGCTCCGGATAAGTAAGCCGTCATTAATAAATCAATGACAGGAAAATGAAAATGGAAGTAGATGAATCAGCGAGCTGATCGGGTCACAGATGAAAAATAGCACATCTGCTGCTGCTTTCAGTGCATTAACAAATAAGGCCACTGGATCAGACACACTAATGCTTGGAATAATGAAGCTTCAAGACCGATTAGAGCATAAATCACTTTTTTAAAACGTCGCCGGTCCCTCCCCATCCATCGGGAGACATTTTGGCTTCATGCTGCGCGCTTCTGGCAGCTACGTGGCCGTGCTGCTGCCCCGCTCTGCTCGGTGGCAGGGCACAAACCCCAAATTTCAGCCCGGTGCCGTGGTCAGATCCAAGCAGTCACCCCGGGGCAGGGACTGACCGCTGCTGCTTTATTGATTTCTCGATGCCTGGATGGGACCCGAGCACCTTCCTCTCTTCCCGTCGGATGTGCAGGGATTTGGGGTTTGGCTCAGCTCATGGGATGCAGAGCGATTCCCCTCTTCCAGCTGGGAACAGGGAAGCTGGGGTCAGGCTGGGGGAACGCAGCATCACCAGGTCCCAATGACATCTGGCTCGGGGAGAAGGGATCCACCTGGATTTTGGGAAGAAAGACAAAGCTTTGCCATGCTCACACAAACCAACAGCAAGCTGGAAACAGCCCCAGCTTTACCTGTGGGGCCCCAGGGGTCGGGGACAGGGCCAGGAGGGTGCAGGCACGTCCCAGCCCCATGTGGTGAGCTCTCACAGCCTTCATCCTTCTCCCTGCTCATCTTTTCCCATATCTCCCCCCTACTGATTGTGGGGACGGCACAGCACCCCAAAGCCTCCCTCTCCTTCATCCCCTCCTCACCAGCTGAACGCCAGCCCCAAATGTGGGACATTTGGGGGCACAAAGCAGGAGATGCCGGCACCGTTTGGTTACCCCCAGACCCAGGGGTCTCCCATCCCAGCTGCTCCCCAATTTCTCTCGACGCATCCCCACCTCCTCCGCCCCTTCCTGGGCACAGCGGTGGGATCGATAAGCTCATCAAGCCGCTCCCCTCCGGGCTTGCAGGAGAGACGGATCATTATTGGAGTTTCTATTTTTAAATAGTGCACGGATGTGATAGCAGGAGGGTCATCCGTGTCCCCAGCTCCGCCGAGTCGTGACCCCAGTCACAGATGGCCGGGTCTGCACAGAGCTGGATGGGAAGAGCCACTTCTTGGTAACCTCCGGGGGCACTGCTGTGGAAAAAGCCCTGCTATGTCCCCCCACGTCCCCAAATTCGGGCTGGGTGGGTCGTGCACAGAGGTCAGGTTGACTCAGGGGTTTTACACGATGCTGCTATCCCATTACTGACCTACAAATCCCTCTCCTGCCCGCGCCCATGTGAAATTCCTTCCCATTGTCCTGCCGCGGAGATGGCAAATGCGATTCCCTGGGCTCAGTGCTCAGCTCCCAGTTACCAATTTGCAGCCGGGACAGGGGGAGCTGGTGGACTTCTGGGGGCCGAGAGCCCACCCGAGGGATGGGGCAGCGGTTTTAGCTCAAGCGGTGATGAATATCAGCGAGTTTCCCACCCGAAATTAAGAGGTCTGCTCTGGCCGCCAGGCGCCCTATTTATTCCGGAGACAGCCGCACGCGTTCGTATTAATATTAAAAGGGGCAGGAGCAGCCAGCTACACTCATTCATTAGGAGAAGCGCTGCGAAGAAGCCTGCTTGGGCTGAGATTACCTGTTTGCAAGTGATATTCGTCACTGAACCGAAAACTAATTACGTGGCTCGCTACCTTTCCCTCTCCCTTCGGCTCCCGGAGACCACCGGCGAGCCCGGAGGAGCTGCAGGAACGCGGTGTTGGCTGCGGTGTGAAAAAGGACCTGGGTTTGTTCCCCATCAGCAGCGCTGTCTGGGCATTAGGAACCGGGGCTGGGCAGGGGGCAAAGCCCCTGGGCCCCCTCCCCACTGCTGAGATGGGGTGGCCACGGGGGGAGCCACCAGAGTGTCCCCAATGGGTGGCACCAGGCTCAGCGGCACCTTGGGTGTCCAGCAGGCATGGGGCAGCTTACCGGTGTGCTGCTTATGGTGTTTTTAGGGGCATCACCTCAGGGAGTGTTTAAAAAGGCAGGGTTTGACCTCAAAAGGGCTGGGATTGAGCCCTGGGTGCGTGTGTTTGAAAAAATGCTCGTCCTTTGAGTTGGAAGGGAAAAGGGAAGGGGAAGGGAAAGGAGTAGGGGAAGGGGAAGGGGAAGGGAAAGGAGTAGGGGAAGGGAAAGGGGAAGGGGAAGGGGAAGGGGAAGGGGAAGGGGAAGGGGAAGGGGAAGGGGAAGGGGAAGGGGAAGGGGAAGGGGAAGGGGAAGGGGAAGGGGAAGGGGAAGGGGAAGGGGAAGGGGAAGGGGAAGGGGAAGGGGAAGGGGAAGGGGAAGGGGAAGGGGAAGGGGAAGGGGAAGGGGAAGGGAAAGGGAGAGGGAGAGGGAGAGGGAGAGGGAGAGGGAGAGGGAGAGGGAGAGGGAGAGGGAGAGGGAGAGGGAGAGGGAGAGGGAGAGGGAGAGGGAAAGGGAAAGGGAAAGGGAAAGGGAAAGGGAAAGGGAAAGGGAAAGGGAAAGGGAAAGGGAAAGGGAAAGGGAAAGGGAAAGGGAAAGGGAAAGGGAAAGGGAAAGGGAAAGGGAAAGGGAAAGGGAAAGGGAAAGGGAAAGGGAAAGGGAAAGGGAAAGGGAAAGGGAAAGGGAAAGACTGTGGGTAGGATCCCCCCCTGGGGGCAGTTTTGGGGTGCTGCTGGCCCCAAGCAGCCTCGGGTTGTGGCTCACAAGGGGCTGCATGGCCGGGTCCCCGTGGTGGGCTCGGGAAGGAGCCAGTGCTTCTCCTCGCTGCTCCCAGCCCCGTGTCCTCCTCTGGAGCCATGAACGCACCTGTCAGAAGGGGTTTGGGGCCAGATAAATCCCTGCTCAATTCAGTGCCTGCTACACTCTGCGGGGAGAAGGACGCCCCTGTCCAGAAAAAAATGCACTCGGCGGTTTTCATCCTTTTGATTTATGGGGCTTCGGGCTGAAGAGATGTTCCTCTCCTCTCCAAACGAAGCCGGCGCTGACAGCTCCATCCATCACGCGGGCTGTCAGCGGCCCGGCGCTTTAAATAAGCTATTAAAGCGAGATCTAGCTGGTTAACAGTCATAACAGACCCGAAATCAGAGAGTTTGCTTACTTCAGCACCCGGCGAAATGAATTTCCTTTTAATGACCGGGGGCTGAGGGTGCGATGGCTGCGGTCTGGGCGACGGGAGGGATTCCTGAGCTTGCCCACGCTGGAGTGGGAATCCGTCTTCGTTTGTGATGGCAAAGCTTAATTAAGGGGCTTAGTGCTTGGCCGTGGGGTCCTCTCCATGGTGGGGGAGAGCAGCAGAGCCCCCCACATCCAAAAAAAGCAACCAGCACCAGCGCCTTTTTCCTGCATTTTGCTTTTCTCCGAGCTCCTTGCTGGAAAATCCCAGCCTTTTGTCTTTTTTAGCAGCGTCCTTGTCATCGTTTCCCTCTCCATCCCCACCAGCCCCTTCCATCCATCCCCACCCGGCCATCTGTCTTGTCCTGCTCCTCTCTGGAAATTTCTGGGATTTCGTCTCCAGCCCTGGCAGGGGAGCGAGGGGACCCCAGCCACCAGGATCTCCAGCATGGGATGCTCAGGGGAGAGCTGCTTTGCTCGGCGTGGGGCGTTCAGGTTTCTGTCATCGTGCAGGTGGCAGGAAGGGGATGGGGGGCATTTTGGACACCCTGGCTTGTTGATACATGAATCGGCTTCCCCTCGGGGTTCATTTCATAATTATTAATTAATTTCGCTGGGAGGAGAGAAAATTGGACCCAAGAGTAACCCAGGCCTGCCAGTATCTCTTATCACAACTAAAGAAATCCAATTGCTGGCCAGCAGGAGCATCGCACTCGCCTGGACCATGCCCTGCCCTTCCCCATCTCCACGAGAACTTCATTTTGCAGGGGCTCCTCGCCCTGCTGTGTGCTGCATCAAAATGAATAAATAAATGAAATAAAGGGAAAAATACCGCTGGTCACGGCACGAAACAGCCTGACAAAAGGGGATGGGGTCTGTGAGGCATCAGGGGGAGAGCCCAGCAGCGAGGGAAGCTCCCCCAGAGGGTGATGAACGGGTGGGCCGATGGAAAGCTGCCGCCGTATTTATTACTGGTGGTCATTTCTGGCAGCGGCGTGTTAATAGGCCTAATAATAGTCGATATTTCTTCGGGAGAGGCTTCATCCATTCCCAGCAGCCGGCTGGAGCCCAGCAGATGAGTTTCCTGTGGGCTGCTTCTCGCGGCTGCCGCCACGAAGCGATGCGATCCGAGCTCCCCGCGCCGCAGCACGGCTTTATTGGGCTTTCAGAAATCCAATTTTGCCGTGTCCGATGCTGCGAGTTGATTAAACCTGATTTGAATCGACAAACGCCTGGGCGGGTGGGCGGTAGCCAACTGTGAAAGGAGGGAGGGAGTTTAATAAACAGGCTGGGGAGATAAAAATCTACTTTTGTTCCAATAAAACTCCCACGTCAGAAAGCTGAGGGCTGAGTGAAGGGCAGGAGAGAGGAGAAAAAAAAGAAGTCTCCGAGCCAGAAAAGACTTGAGGATATCAAGAGCACAAGAGATGAAAGCCAAAAGGCAGACACGAGGGCAGAAACCTTCTTGGTTTAAAGGTTTAAGCCCCTGGCTGCCCCTCACAGCATGAGAGGGAGCCGGTGGGAGCCCCAGCTCCTGGCAGACCCCAGCTAAGCGAGCTTTTGCTGCCCTGCAAAAATTTGGTTTTATCTCCTCCACAGCTACAGGGATCCTTGGTATTCAGCCCACATCGGTGCCCAGGCAGCTGAAGATCCCAGCCAGGGCTGCTCGGGATGATCACTGCGGCTTTGTTCATACAGAGAGCGTTGTCAAAACCTACAGGCCTTTTGCAAAAGGCTTGAAGTGGTTTTACAGCAAGGGAGCCCAGGTTGTTCCCAGTTATTCCCGGTCATCCTGGAGGGATGATGGGGAAAAGCTGATAAATCAGTGCCCGAGGTGGTGCTCACGGCTCTGTTTTAACAGCAGCAGGGAGCAAACTTCAACCAGCGCCTCCCATCCTGCTCCCCCTTTGGCCTTTCCCAGATTTCTCCATTCAAACAGAGCAGGGCTCTGGCTGTGCCCCAGGACCAGCAGGATTTTGGGGCACCCCACACCCCACAGATGGCAGACGGGCACCTCGGTGCCCACCCCGCCAGCCCTGCACCCTCCCAGCCCCGCTGCTGCCACCCCACCTGTGCCCATTTCCTAATTAAATAGGAACAGGAGCAGCTCAGGGCATCGTCACACCCCTATGGGGTCCCCAAACACCCACCTGCGGCTCCGTTGCTTTTAAGGGCTGACCCCACTGCACGGCCCAAGTTTTAAGGACTTTGTGTTATGACGGGGCACTGACGGTGTTTTATTTTTGCTGGCACCCGAAGCCAAAGCTGGGAGCTGGTGGTGCTCACACGCTGAGAAGAGGATGGGCAGCCTTCATCACCCGCTGGGTGGGAGCAGTCCCGGACACGTCCTCCCGGCTGTTTTACTGCCCTCGTGGCCATAATAACCTGGACATGAGGCACGGTCAGCCCGCCCCTCCTCTCCCATCCTCCCCACCCATTTCCTTCGGAGTAATCTCTTCCCTGCACCGCTTCCAGCTCGCTCCCCCTTTCCCACAAAACCCAGAGAGTTTCCAAAGTGATCACCCAGAAAACACAGCCCAAGAGGGGTCAAAAGATGCACGATTACACCCAAAAGTCCATACCCACCCCATCCCATTGGCACTGCGGGTCTCCAAGATACAGAAATATGGACAACATGGATGCACTGCATAAAAATCCCTATTTTATGCTTTGCTAAAACCTCTCCAAGTGCCGTGGGCAGCAGCAGGCGGCCCCAAGGGCATCATTCCCAAAAGGCAGCCCAGACCCCAAACAGCCCCGATCACTCTCTGCTGGCAAGTGATGGGTTTTAGGTATCCTCAGAATAAAATCCTTTTCTGCCAGGTTGGCTCTGTCTCCATCTCCGGAGCAAGCAGCTGGGAAAAGGCATTTTCAATGAAACTTTTCAAATTAAAGTGATTTTTTTTTTTTCTTGGTGGCTCACCTCCCCAGGGCAGAGATCTCCAAACCGACCCCACCCCATTTTCTATAAGGTTAGGGTTGAGTAAAACTCCCTGCTTTCTCAGGGATAACGTTGCGTGGTGGTATCATTTTGCTCTTTGAAGGGTTGGGTTTCAGAAAGCCCATACCAAAATCCCTGGGAGGGAAGGGGGAAAATTAAAAGCATCCTGGTACATTTTGACCGCAACCCTCCAGGGCTCCGATTTTTCACCTCATCCGAGGCTGTGAAACCCCATCCCCACCCCATCCAGGCACATTTTCCTGGGAAAGCGGCGTGTTTCCATGCGCCGGAGAGCCAGCGCCCTCGGTCCAACCCCAAACCCTCGGAGAAAAGAGTGTTGGCTGCCAGGGAGAATAAAGGAGGCGACGGCACACTTGGCAAGCCCTTGGCCAGGAGGATCTGAGTGTTTAGGGCACTGGGAGGTGTCCCCAAGGGGTGGCAGCACGGTCACTGCCCCCATGAGCAGCACCCCAATCCTGCTGCACCCGATGCTCCCCCCCGCACAGGAGGTCACTGGGTTCACTTCTGTTTATTCCCTCTCTCTGTTTTCCAGTCCCCACATCCCTCGGCAGTTTTAAGCCAAATCAAAGCCTTTTTTTTTTTCTTTTTTTCTTTTCTTTTTTTTAATTACTCATAATTAAGTGATTCTTGGCAGGGAGGCCCATGGAAACAGCATTATCCCACAGACAGGCATTCAGCTAGGAATTTCCTCTCGGCCTCCTAGCCCGAAGTACATCTGGAGAAGTGGCTGATCGCTCTATTTACTGCTGCAACCATTTCCTTGCGCACGCGGCCCCCGCGCAGCACCCCGGGACCTTCGGCACGGCCCCGCCTGGAGCTGCGCCTTCCTTTGGCCATTTGTCAGGCTGAGCTTTTCCTCCTGCCAAAATCACCGGGAAAAAACCCTCTGCTTTTCTTTTAGGGTCCCTTTTTTCAGTGTGTTGGCTGGTGCCAGGCAGGGATGCGATCTGCAGGAGCCAAACCCCCATGGAAAGCTCGGTGCTGTCGGTGCAGCCGATGCTCTCCCATGAGTTACAGCAGCAGGGACCGATCCCCAGCACAAGCAGCACGGCAGAAAATCCAGCAAGTAAAACCTCTCAGAGCATCGCTTCTGCCAGGTTGAAGGGGTCTCCAGATGGGATTTCAGTGTGCTCGGGTGCTGCAGTGGTTTACCTCCAAGCAAAGGGGATGCCATGGCCGAGCAGTGCCTCTTTTGTGGTCTTGCACCCAGGACCAGCAGCTCTAAATGTTCCTAAATCACGAGCCTGGTTTCAAAGTCAGGAGATTGTTAGAAAGTCACTCGTTCTTTGCTGCTATTTGTCTTAAATTTCATTTTTTTTTTTTTTTTGATGTTCTATATTTGGCTTTTTGATGTGCGTTCAGGTTTGTGTCTCTCCCTGCAACCAGATGGGCTTTAAAATAGGAAAAAAACAGCGGCAATTTGGATACATTCACCCAGCTTCAGCTGTTTAATCCTTACAACAAAGCAGCTGTGGAAAATTTGGGAGGAGGCCACAGCACCATGGCTGGTGGGAAGCCTCAGGGACCTGCAGCCACGTCCAAGGTCCTGTCTGTGTCTGAGCATGGAGGCAGGGGACCGTGATGGGGCTGTGTTGGGTCCCTCAGTGCTCCACGGGATGGGCATGGGGATTTGCTAGAAAAGCAAATGATGATTCGGCTTCTGCAGCCTCAGGATACGTCCACAAACCAACAGGTAAAATCCCAGAAAAATACATTTTTAGGCTGGCTAAGTCTGGATGCAGACATTTTTAGGCTGGCCAGGCACTGGATGCAGAGATGAGGTGAAGGCTCATTTCCCACGGCCGCATCCTGCCCCATGCAGAGGGAAGAAACCGCTCTGGTTCCTGCTCCTGTGGGGGGAATTTAAGCACAGCCCCATGCAGCGGTGCCCACCCAGCCCTTTGCAGTGCTCCCCACCCTGCATCAGGTCAAGAGAGATGAAAGATGCAGAGGAAAATGCGTAAAAGCAAACAGCTGGGTGGAGAGCACTCGTGTTATGATAGACTGGGTGAAAAAGGGCATTTATTACTGAGGTTAAGGGAAGAGAAAACTGGAGCTGAGCAGCAGCCAGTGCAGTGCTGCTAATGCCCGGCTGATCGCAGGTGTCAGGGCAGCTCTGGAAACATGGAAAAATGGGTTGGTGTGGGATCGGGATCAGACCCAACAGGGGGGGTGACCCATCCTGGGCAGAAAATCGCGTGCATCTCTGTAGGATTCAGCTCCTGGGGAACAAAGAGATGCAAAAGCAACTGGTTCCACGGGGTGGTTTTGTAGGAAATAAGTGTTAAACAAATGTGCTCTCGTTCTTAATGAGATAGTGCTCCGGTTACTAACTGCAGCATGCTGCGGGTAACCCACAGAGGGTCCTACACCTGTGCCCCAAGGAGCAGCAATGGTTTTAACGCCAGAGAAAATAGCATGCAGAAAGGCTCATAAGGATCTCATCCTGCTTAAGGTTATGGAAAGAAGGGTGAAAGGGGCTTGAATCTGTCAGCATACCTGAATGAGAAGAAAAGGAGAACCATATAGCCATAAGGATGGCACACAGGCTGATTTTGGGGAAAGCAGAAGCTCAGCAGAAATATACAGAGCTTTTGCTTTGGAGCGATGGTGCTTTGGCCTTTATCCAGGCAGGAGCTCAGGACAGCTGACAAGGAAGGCAAGAGGCAGCTCAGTGTGCATCCATAACCCTACAAGGTCAAGGGGAAGAAAAACGAAGCAAAAAATTATTTCAGTAAAGTACAAACAAAGAAATAACCACTTAAGCCTCAACATTTTCTGTGACATTGCTCCCGTTATACAGCAGCATGGGGCTCCATCGTGACCCTCTGGAAGGAGCAGCCTCCAAGAGCCCAGGGCTCTAAATCTCCCCCTGGTTGCTGCCTGGCATGCTGCAGGAAACCCCAGCCCCCTTGGGTGCCAGAGCCAACCCAGGGCTACAGCAGCCATCAGCTGCTCCACTTTCACATTGCTAAGAGATTTTCTACTCCAAATCCAAGGTTTATTTATTTTTTAAAATTATTTTTCCCCCCAGCAAAAATTATCAGTGCAAGGATGCCGTCAGCGCAGTCAGTGCTGCCCTACACCTGGTGTCACCGATAGGTCCACCTCCTCCCAGGCCAAAGGCAGCCACATGACCAAGTCCTGCCCAAATCTCCCCCTTTGTTTCCAAAAACTTCCCTTAAAAAAAAAGCCAGGCTGGGGGAGACGCTGTGACAGCAGCTTCACCATCATCATCCACACCCAGGCATGGATTTACGCTTGCTGAGATTAGGGGCCGGAGACCTAGTTTGTAGCAGGCTCTGCACTGATTAATTGCAGGCCTTGAATCCGAAATTTGCCAAGTCTTTCAACTCTGCAGACAATGTCTGGGTTCTGCTCCCAGCCTGCTTGTTTTGGTGAATCACTTGAAAAGACTTCAGGCTTTTGAGGAAATTTCTGGCGTTTGCTGGCACACATGGTAATTCCAGCAAGCAGAGCCAAGGGGGAATCATTTACTCAAACATCTAAATCCCACTGGAAATGCTATCTTACAGATGCTCTCAGTATTTTAATTCAGTTGGTTGTTCTAGATGGAGTTTAACATACCAGGAACTTCCACAGAACAGAAAATTCCCCAAACTTCTCTTTGGAAACAGCGAAGGAAGAGCAATGTTTGTTCACCGAACTTACTCAGAGCAAACTGAAGTTTTTTCAGTGAGGGAAACTTTAACCAAATCAGAGGGGTTTTGTACTTAAGCAATCTAACGGGGGAGCCTTGCATTTGTGAGCACCAATAAAAATTTACCTTCCTTGGAAACTGGAAGAGGGAATGAGGAAAGGAGGGGATGAAGAAAAGCCAGCTGCTCCTCTGCCTTAACAGCGCAGGGAGGCTATGGACACCACCTCTTAACTGCCAGGCTACAATTTTTTTTTTTTTTTTTTTTTGTCTCATTATTATATGAATCTCCTCCTTTTCTGCCTGCAAACTCTGCCCAAATAAAACCAACAAGGTTGGGATACTCCTGCACTTCCACATGCTGGAAATCCCATGCTTGGCCTGCAGCGATGCCACCCTGGGGGGACACACAGGGATCCCATGGCAGCAGCATTGAACCTCACACAGACAGCGGGGACACAGCCAAGTTCATCCAGCTTCCTCTGTCTTCCTCGGGATCAGGTCTCCTGCTCTGGGCATGGCCGAGCCCTTTTTACATCTGCTGTGGGCAGCCTCACCTCAGGCAGCCTCCCACCTTGCTCTCTTGCAGCACAGGCGAGGCAGGACATCTGGCCCACACATGTGCAAGGGAGGAAAGATTTCTGCCTTGCAGGCCAGGGACTGCCCGTAACACTTGCTGTTCCCTTTTCTGGAGGCTCCTGACTGTCTGGACACTCTCCATTACGTGCACTCAGATCCCCAGGAGCGTGGCTGGAGGGCACCGGTGGGGCCTGGTGAGAAGGTAGTGAAGCCTGACCGCGGGGAGTATCCCCCCTTCAAAATCAGCAGGCTCCAGGGAAATAGGCACATTAAATAAGGATATACAAAATGATAGATAGATTGATTTTCTGCTGCTTGCAAGATGAAAGTAACAAAGCTTCATTTTCTGTCAGAAAGCACTTAAATCATTGTTTCTGACCTCCAGGCAGGCCAGGGCTGGGCAGTCCTGTGATTCCCATTCCTTAGATAGGGAAGGGGAAATGAAAAGCCTCCTGCCTAAGGTCAGAGCAGGGAAAAAAGCCAGGCCCAAAGCCTGCCCTCCTTGAGGCTTTGCTGCTTTCCCTGAGACTCAATTATTACCATTATTAGTCTTTAGTGCCTACACTGCATTACCTGCCCTATCCTATGAGGGCTGTAGGGGCTGGCACAACTTTTGGCATGGACCTAAGCGGTCCCTTCCCTGGCTCCTCTCTTCCTATTTAAGCAGAGAAATAAAGAGCAGAGGGGACGCACCACAGCCCTGAGGTCAGCCAGATGCTGCTCATTGCTTTCACCAGGCTGCTGAGCTGGATTTGTGGTCTTAAATTGACAGGCAGTTTGGCCCAAATCCCAAATTGCCCTGGAGGCTGAGGCCAGCTCCTCTCATGGCTAACCCAGCTGGCTGTGCAGCTGCCACTGCCTCCTGCATCTTTCCTCAGCAGGGCACAGAAGGACCCAGGCAAAACCATTCTTGATGAGGTACAAATGGCATCTTGCTGCTGAAGAAACCTCTCTATCAGAGCAAGGTTCAACACAGAGAGAATCAGAGAACCATCCAGGCTGGAAAAGACCTTCATGATCGCCCAGCCATCGATTAATGTTGGCACTACGGAGTGCCAACATTAAGATTTGTCCCTCCATGCCATGACCTCATGTCTCTCCAATACCTCCAGGGACAGGGACTCCACCACCTCCCTGGGCAGCCCGTTAGGTGCCTGACCACCCACTCCATGAAGAAATTTTTCCTAATGCCCAGTTTAAACCTCCTCTGGCACAACTCAAGGCCATTTTCTCGCATTCTATCACTTGAGAAAAGGGACTGACGCCCCCCTTGCTGCAGCCTCCTTTGAGGTAGCTGCAGAGAACGAGGAGGCCTCCCCTCAGCCTCCTCTCCAAACAGCCCCAGCTCCCTCAACATCTCCTCAGAACTCATTTTCCAGCCTTTTTACCAGCTTCCTCACTCTTTTCTGCACATTCTCGATCAACTCCCTGTCCTTCCTGCAGTGAGGGGCCCCAACTAATCACGGTGTTTGAGGCACATGGGCCTAAGGTGCCTACAGCTGGCCCTAAGCACCTTCAGGGCACTGGGCCCACGGGTGCCTCCATCACCACAGCATAGCAGAGGATTTGGCTGCCAAGAGAGCCAAAGGACCCTTTCTTTGCCTGGTCCTTGTTCTCAGCTTGCCCCATGGCCCACACAGCTCTGTTCCTACCCAGAGATTTATGAACCAGACCAGAAAGAGCAGCGACAGCCCTCATGGAGCAAGGGAGTTGGCGTCCAGCTTTGGCCTTCCTCCTTTCTGCTTCTCTTGTGAAAGACACTTCAGAAGTGGCAAATTTAAACTTGGTTCAAAGGCCAGGCCCTGCCTTTGCAGAGTTTAAATACAGCATTTAAGGCAAATATTCCACCAACTGTGTTCATACTGCGTAGTTTTATATAATTTTAAACACTGATGTAATTGGGGTTCTTGTGAACTCCTTCCTGCTGTTGTTTCCTCATCTTGAGCCTGTATTCAGACATGAGATTTCACTGAGTTAAATTTTTAAAAGGAAAAAAGGAATCAGGCTGAGACAACTCAGACATCGCTGTCAAACTTCTGTCTGCCTTACTTTCACATGAAAGAGATTTCTTAAGTTCCTCCTAAAAATATGCATCCATGCAGCACTACCTTGAAAGGGAGAGAAAGGCGGTAACCACAAGTGCTCCAGAAACCTCACAAAGACCATTTCACAGCAGCAAAAGCCGCAGTCGCTGAGAAGTGAAGTTTTACAGGGAGGAATACACGCTCCCTGATACAGGGAGTGACAAGACTGCAGCATCTTGAACTGCATAACGAGAAGAAAGAGGAGAAAAAGCAGCAAGGGAAACGGTATATTTCAGAAGAGGTTTGGTCCTACTATCTTGCCTAACAGGAACTGAGCAGACTTAAAGCCTCCAACTTTTATGCTTTCCCATTACAAGAAGCCTGTGAGCCCACTGGCAAACCATCACATTTAGAGAAAGTTGCAGAAATCCTTATTTCCTTGTTATGCTCATACCAATGTTTTTTTCCCCACTTACCAAAAAAAAAAAAAAAAAAAAAAAAAAAGCATTTATTTTAGCTCATTTAAAAAAAAAAAAATAATAAGCTTAGGTATTCACAGGGACTGCATACAAAAAGGGACAAATACAGATATAAACAAAACAGCGAATTACCCATTATGGAAATTAATTTCAAGAGTCACAAGGCATATTATTCCTGGAAATTGCTTTTATTTAGCAATTATGTTAACACCGCAAGAAGGCAGCTGGCATTGAAAACAAACAGTTCAATTTAAAAATCAGGGAAGGGAATTAACTGAAATTTCAGGGCACTCACACCTGAATACACTCCACTACCTTGAATACTTAAGACTCCTCAGAGGTTTAGGTTTAGGCTTTTGTTGAGGAATAGAAGAAATGGGATAAAAGAGTAGGAGAAGCTTTTTTTTTTTTTTTTTTTTGAAGTTATTCATTTGTTTTCGCAAATCAAAGTCAAACCCTGACAACCAGCCAGCAGGTGAAGAAACTGAAGGAGTCGATGACAATACTGAGATAACAATTTTTTTTTTATTTATTTTTTTCCTGTAAAATGGCTTGTGCTTCCACAGGTACAACGGCAAAGAAATTAGTTCAGTCCATTTCACGTGGTGTATAAAAGACCAAGGTTACAAACATACCCAGCAGTTTAACAGCTGCTAACACTGTTCAAAGGTAAACATCAACTTCTCCATCATTCGGGGCTCGCTGTGTGGATGAGGCCTTTCCTATGGTTGGGTTGAAGGAAGAAGGAGCCTTCCAGGGGCTCTTCATCACATATTTGATCCAAGAGGAAAATAATGCCCATCCCTTATCACCACAACAGAAACAGAAAGGACTTCAAGGTGACTTGAGACTGGCTTGCCCACCAGGAAAGCGTAAATATGCCCTGGTCAAAGGAAATCCTGACAGCCACTGGTTTTGTCTGTAGCTTGGTTGTCCAAGCAGCTTGCTTTTGTTCTGCTGCCAATAAACAGAAGCCGACCAACACAGAGTAAAGCTGGATCTTTACTACTTGTCGAGGCTCGCTGTACTGTTCTTGCAATAGCAAAGTGTTTGCTGCAGTCGGTGGGACTTGGTTTGTACATTTTGACTTTTCATCCTAGAAACCCTTCTCCGCTCCCCATCCCCCAAATCAGCCCGACCTTGTAAGTTTTTCCTTGTAATTCACAAACTGTAGACTTGTGAAGAGTGCTTATAAAATAAGAATACTGAGAAAAATCTGAGAGACACTTGTAACTTCACTTTGTTTTCCTTGAACAGAAGCAAGCCTGAAGGTATCTCTTAGTATTTTCTTCCATGTTTTCTTTTCAAGCTCTATTTGTTTACCTGCAGCTACATGGAAGAGCTGAGAATGAGATGAACCAACAACTCACAAGAGACTGAAAACTGAGTAAATGAGGAGGAGGATCCTTGGCCAGAGCTCTCCACAGCAGCTGGGCTGTCCACATCTGCTCAGCTCGAACGCCTGACAGCCTTCTGCTTCCTACCTCTTCACATCGACAGCTCTACATATCGATTCCACAGGAGCCGTCACTTCACACCCCATGCAGCAAGTCAGCAACAATCTTGGGCAAAACAGCATTTATCACCCACGACAGAACCACCCTTGACAAAGAAAGACAGGCACGGTCTGTCTCAAAGAGTATTTGCAGCCTACCTTTAATCAAGAGCAGGAGTCAAGCCAGGTTGTTTTTTCTAGCCTATTAAAAATGCATTTAAACCACTATCAGTAGTAATGATGGCCAGAACACTACCAACAGTTCTCTAACCCCATGAAAGTGTTGAGACTACAATCTTGGTGAAACACGACTGTCTTGGAGAAGCTTCCACTTCCAGAACAAATGGTCAGCAAAAAAAAAAAAAAAAAGTGAGCAGCAAAGGTGAACAGCTCCTGCAACAGCACCAGAGGGAGTTACCACAGTTCTAGCCAGCAATTTACTTTGGGTGGTGTGTGGAGTAAAATAGTAAATTGTAGTCATAGACTGTTGAAGTTTTTCAGCAATTCAGGGGAGCCCCCACTCAGCACCTCTGCTCCCTGCTCCAGCTCTAGGCAGGACCCTTCAGTTCCACAAATTGTCCTTAGAACCCAAGGAACGTTTTGCTGGGAAGACCACCTGTGGTTCCAGCCTTTCCGATTCATCCTGGGGCTTCCCAACAAAAGTGAGTGCTTTTTAGAGCATGAGCCAGGTCTGAAAGCTCCTGGCATGGCTTTGCTTCAAGGCGATCTGTCCCTCGTGGAACCGGGCTGACAGTGACTCGCGTCTCTTTTGAGCCCCGTTCCCACCCTCAGGAAGAAAACCAATCCTTTAATTACTATGCCAGTACAGTACGACTACTGTACCCGAGGCACAAAGTGACCACACTTGGAAAAAAAAAAAAATCTTGATTAAAATGCAGTATCATGCTAACTCCTTTGTGCTATTTGGAACACGATTCAAATACGAACAACGCTTACCACTGAGCCGCTTATTGAGACTTCAGCACTCTACCAAGAAGCTGCCAGGAAAAAGGAAAGCATTACAGCTCCAGCATGCATGGATATGACAGGCTTTTTTTTTTTTTTAGGATAGAAAAATACTTTTAGCTGGACATTATGCAGTCAAAGCTGTTTTTGAAGCATTTAAATAGAATCAGCAGTTAACAGGTGAAAAAAATCCACACAGAATACACGGCCAGCACTTGAAATGCTACACAAGGAATATCATCACACTGAAATCATGAAATCAACTTTCAAAACAAAGTTTGAGTGTGGTTCTCAAATCGAGTCACTCCAAACAGAATTGGTCTTATTTCTCTAGAAATTACTTTTTCCAGCTGAGTTACCAGATCAGTGAAGGTGTGTGGTTATTGAGACAAGGGAAGGAGAAATGGGATAAGCAGCCAAATGGTCATTTAGTCAGAGCAGCATACGTGGCACTAGTGTTTGAGAAAAATAATGCTACACTCTCCTGCCTTCCCAGTAAATCCAGCTCTGTGGGACTCACCCTGGATTTGAATACTGGTTAATGACAAAGTACCTGAATTCATGCAAAGGAACTGTGGAAATTTGTTCCCCAGATAAGAGGCAAGTTTTCCCTCCTACAGCATTCGTTGTTCCACAGAATTGCTGACAAAAGAAAAAAAATCTTGCTTGAAACAGCCTTTCCAAAGGACACTTCCCTCAGATACAAACCATCAGCCTGTTGGATGCATGATGTTCCACATCATGCAAGCCAAACAATGCAACCCAATGGTGTGCTGGCATTTCTAGTGAGCATTCCTCTAGCACTGTACATTCACTTTGCACAGGGTATAGCTCTACAAAGCCCCAAAGCAGCAATTAATCTGCAACAAAGGAAGCAAGTAAAGCAGCTGGATAATGGAGATGCCTCAAAACCTGCATGTTTACACCCGTTTACACTCAAAAGGAGACTACGCATGCATGTCGTGACCAGCTAAAGCTCAGTAAAACACAGCTGCCACCCCAGACCGGTGAAATTGTCATATAGGAAGCTCAAGACTCCTGACCCCGAGCAGTAACACACAGCTTGAGGCCTTAATTCAACAGCGAACGAACGTTTCCTGAAAGTGTGTTCATAGCATCTCTTGTGAGAACCAAAGTTAGGTATTTCAGAGTCCAGTAAGAACAAGGTGGAGGTGAGAGTGCCTCTCGCAGATGAGGTATATGCTAACCAGGAGTAATGCTGCAGTGTGCATGTGGAACCTGAGGAGCTGGAGCTGAATATAAACAGGGAAGAGGCACCTTCACAGTTATGACAGAAACCGTAAGAAGGAATTGAAGGCCCAAAGGCATTTCTTTCCCACCTGGCTGGGCTGCCATTCTCGATGAAGATTAGCCACAAGGTCGGCTTGTGGGAGTAAGGAGTCAGAGTACGGAATCACAAGAGGATCTCATTGAAAAGGCACTAGGAAGAAGCACATAGCTTTAGGTTAACGAGGTTCGTCCTATTTCCAATCACCGAGAGGGACAACGCTGTACAGTTGGGTTTTTAGAGAAAATGCTGCAGAACAAAACTGTTTCTTTAAAGCAGCAAAAGAATAAAAAAGAAAAGTAAAGCTATTTTCAAATCATTAAAATGCTGAACATTTATACAGCAAAATTACACTAAACACAGCAGCAGACAAAGTATATCCCATCACCATTGGCAAGGGACTTGTAAAATGTTTATAAGGTTAACTATAAAATAATTTTACAACCAAAATATGAACAGGCCAATTCAAGTATATATACAGAATATATTAAAATCATATAAATTATATATTTATACAAAGGGCACAAATATAGCAAAAAGCTATAGTTGACTAAACAGAACTGAGCTTGAATGGTCTATTTCGTCTAGGTGTTATAATTTTCTCCCATTTTTTTTTTTAAACCTGGATAGATTGATACCTCAGATACCAAGAGTACAGAGAGCAAAAGAAAAGAAAAAAAAACACAAATCAAAGAGTTATCATTCTGTATGAAATGAAACTAACAGTGGGCGGGGTACATCTCATATGAAATTCTGATTTAATTATCTCCATAGTAAACATTTATCAGCTCCCTTAAAAAGTCAGGAATTTCAAGTGATCCACTTCAGATGCACCACCCTGATACATATATTTGATTACATTTGAATGCTGTTTGATTTGCAAACATTTGGAAAAAAAAATGGATACAAACACATCTCAATCTGCAAAAAAGGTGACAGATGGCAGCAAGTTGAAAAGTGAACAAAACACTCACTTGAACTAGATAGGATGCTCTCCTCACAGCATTTCGGCTACTAAGTGAGCTTAAATAATAACTTATTTTTAATTGTTTTTTTATTTCAAAACATAACAGCATATAACCACAATCCATTGAAGCACTAAACAGTCCCATCCGTGGGCTTCTATTCAAACATTTACTAAGTGCTTTCCTGAATTCAGGTCTATGTGGATAAGCTCTGCATAAACTGTACCTAAACCTTCCATCTTGCTGCAGCACTACCCCTTCATTAATGCAGTTTTTAAAGGGTCGCCACATCTCAATTAACCCAATGGTTCTGGGCATGCAAGGAGCAGTTAGGGCAAGCTAAGTTAAGCAGAAAAAAAAAAACAAAAAAACAAGGCCAGACTACACATCTACAGAACACCGGCTTACAAACCAGACCTATGGATGTAAAAAAAACAGTAAAGCAGTTTCACCAGATGCAGGTTAAACAGGGAGGAAAAAGAAGAAAGAAAATCAGCCATATACCATACGCAGTGAACAGTGGATATCTATTACACTGAAAGGAAATCAATGCAAACAGGATTTCCTCAGTTTCAAGTAATCCTTGATGCCTTTTTGGCCAGCTGTGTTATACCATAATAGATATTTTAATAGCATTTATACTCTACAATTTAGGCAGCTAATTTTTCTCTTACATATCCAATTATCTCTAGTGAACATTCACCTAGGGTTGTCCACACATTCTGTATTAGCTCCTTGAGAAACTATTCAAGTTAAATTATATTGCAAATTAAAGACAGTTACATTCTGTATGTTCCTTCTAGATTTGAAAAATAGGTTTTAAAGGCTTGTCAAAGTTTAGAAGAAAAAACCTTTCCATTAAAAAATCTTAGCTTAAAAAAATCATTAAGACACCTTTTTCTGATCCAGGGTGCTAATAAAAAGATTACAAATATACTACAATTTGACCAAGAAGACTTCATGAATATGCTGCTTTTGAGCATGCAACACCACTGATATCTGTCGAGTTCCAGGTATCAATGCATCCCATTCCACCACAGTCCCTCACAATTTCCGTGTCAGCTCCCCATCCCCACCCCACCACCCTATTAATAACATTATAAAAAAAGGTAAAATCTAGAGTTAGTGGCAAAATCTTCACAGTAAATTGTTAAAGAAAACGTTATCGTGGTCATCGCAAAGTGATATCAGTCAATTGGACCCTGAAAAATTAGCTTGACGCAGTTGTGTTCCCCAGACAGTTGTGTTGCACAAAAAGGGCAGGCAGCATGAAATGCATGAGTACCATGAGGCAGTGGGATTTGAGACCAGTATTTTGCAGACTTCTCAGAGCACACGTGTCCACACGGGGTGAAAGCATGAGTCGGAGGACCAGCATCCACGTAAAAGCCTGCTTCACAACCGAGCCAGAGAGGCACGTAGGGGCCAACGGTTCTGCACATGGGACATTCCCGCTCGTTGGCTTCCGTGTCACTGCGATGTCCCCAGTTGTGATAGCCATGGACATGACCACAGCTGAGGTACGCCCAAGGTTGCTTCTCCTCTACCACATCTTTGCGGTTGATGCTGGGAAACGCCAACGTGTTTAACCCGACGGGACACTGCGGCCTGGCAGCGTTGATCTCCTGTCGCAGAGCCTCAATGTGTTTCTGAGTTGGAGTGTGAAACAGTCCGTCTGCTGTTCTCCACAGAAGGGTGGCTCCGCACAGGTCGATCAGGGAGCCGTCTTGGAGGACGTTGGTCTCATTTTCTACCTAGAGGTGGGACACAAGATGATGGTCAGATCTCAGATACCACTTTTACAGAGAGCTAGATCTATAAACGTGTCCTCTTTCTCAAGTGGTTACTCTTCCTAGCACGCTAACTAATTTTGCCTTACTGTTTTGTTCTGGTACCCCATTTGTTCAAATTCATCTCTTTTCCAACATTTTGGTTTATAATAAGCACGGGTCTTTTATATGCTGTGCTTGTACACGAGGCACTAAATTTACAACTGTTAGATGCTGTGGGAATACTAGCTATTATGCACAGTTTTCCTTCCTGTAATTCTTTGGGAAGGTGCTACATTACACTGAGTTCTTCATAAGACGACAGGACAAGAAGTAATATTTTTAAAACAAAAAAGGGTAGGTTTCGATTAGATACGAGGAGGAATTTCTTTACTATGATGGCAGTGATGAGGCTCTGGTGCAGGCTGCCCCGAGGAGCTGTGGCTGCCCCATCCTTGGCAGTGCCCAAGGCCCGGCTGGATGGGGCTGGGGGCAGCCTGGGCTGGGGCAGGGGTCTTGTGGTTAAGGTAAGTGACCACAGACTGAAGAGTCTGGCCATTCCCTAAGGGCTGTCTTAGCAGAGCACCCAACTAGTTCCCCTAAAATTCTGTTGATGTGTGTCGGAA
The DNA here is from genome assembly GCF_964211825.1 of Aythya ferina. Taxonomy (NCBI): domain Eukaryota; kingdom Metazoa; phylum Chordata; class Aves; order Anseriformes; family Anatidae; genus Aythya; species Aythya ferina. Next base: position 61,110,775 of record NC_140301.1, read on the forward strand.
GAGGGCTGCTCATGCAGCAGCAGATCTTTAGACCAAAACCAGCTACACCCAGGATAGACCAGCTGACTTCTCCTCAGATACTACTTTTTGGCTTGTGGCAAGCATAAAAGCATTTTGCAGAAGCACGAACTCCCCCAGCGTACCTCATCAGTGAAACAACTCTACCACAGATATATTATAGAAAAATGACAAATGCAATACCAGCTACGTGCACAGGTACTTTCACAGATATCATTACAGCAGAGTGAATTACCAGCCAAATATCTCAAGCAATAAATTCTGCAGCCAGAGCCACACAGCCTCAGCTTCTGAACAATTAGCCCCCCACCCCCAAACTAGTTAGCTCTTTATTCAGTGAGGTATTCCATGCAAATACAGCCCCAACGTGCACTGCCTAAAGGTTTCTTTCATCTGAAAAAAGAAAAAAAAAAAAAAAAACACAAAAAGCAGGTACGTGTGATACATTTTCAAGGGATTATGCTAGAGACATACTGCACTTCGGTGAAATATTCCCTAGTTTATTTTAATGTTGAGAACACAGGCAAACTGTGCTGTTGCTCCCAGTTATATAGTGATGAATTTGTACTAAGTGAAATTTAAAAAGACAGACCTACCGGCCAGGTTTATACATTGAAAATGAATAGAAAATACCACTAAGGCAAAATAAATAACCTGGACATTAAATGGGTCACATTAAGTCATCATGTCGGCCTACGAATTGCATGAATGACAACTGCTTTGGCATTTACATTCTAATCCAGTTTAAATTCACAGATTAACCATGGATCATCCTTGCACAAAACACCTAGACAGTACAATGCAGACTACAGATAAAAGGTCACCACCATAAAGTACTACCAGCAGAGAAAAAAACTCAGCAATTGAAGTAGGGAGAATCCTTGATTTGATGCACTTCTCATATAATTCCTTCACAGACAGAAAAGAAAAAAGCTCTCATATGCAACGTGTTCATTATACGGGGTGCATTTGGTTTTATGAACCCAATCAACGAATACTGATCACATCAATACCAGTGTGCCATGTAATTTTATTTAAATGAGAATGAGTCATTTTGGATGCAGGAAAAGGAATTTATTTGTTTTCGTATTGCCTTCTTTTAGTAGCACTAATAAGGTGTTTTGCTAACCACGTATAAAGGGCACAACTGCAACATCATCTGTCCCAGTCCCTGAGGCAACGTTTGCCTCCCACCATTATAATGGCAAAACAATTTATGTGCTGCAGGCTGTCTACTGAAAGCAGAACAAAATATTCAAACTCCATTTTCCTTACCCCCTTAAAGCAATCAGTTTTCACCAAAGCAAGTGGCAGAACTAGAAAGTCAGTTCAGTGCAAGCATGTAGGATAACTCTTAACACCACCAAGCTAAGGGGAACTCAAGGTTGCAGCACAAAAATAACTTTGGTCATGAAGAGAGGGATAAAAAAATCCCTCTCCAGCACTACTCTGTCAGTGTTTAAAGTCTAGCAGCTGGATGATGAAGTTACAAAAAAGAAGGGGCATCTTTGTTTGTTGTGAAGGCTCTCAAAATCTCCTATCTCACCTCAAATCCTAAAAAATAGCAGAAGGTGCAAAGCACGAAGGATCTTCCAGGTCTGCAGTCAGGACAATACTTCAGTCTAGGCAGAGACAGGACTTCTGGCGAAGCTCGTCTGAGTGGGAATATGATAGTCTGTGTATTTCACTGAATTACTTCTGCATGTTGGTGTTTGGTTGTTTTTTTTTTTGTTTTTTTTTTTTTTTTCCTTCCCCTCAAGGGCAGGTTAAAAAAAAGGAAGAACAAAAAGATAGCATTTTTCCTTCCTAGGCTCTGCAGATCTTGGGAAGGGGAAAGAACAAGAGTGCCGTGCTCCTGTCTTCTATGGGGAAGTGGGCACATCCCTTCCCAGGAACATCTATGCAGTTACGTGTAGCACAGGTCTCTGCAGATGAAACTTTTCATTGTTGGTAAAGACAAAGCCATCCCACTCCATAGGGTAACACAGGAACACACTAGGCAGGGTTTCTTTGATCTTCTGAGTAGCAGGTAAATCAAACAGAAGCTGCGCTACTCAAAGTTGTTTTGCATGCAAGCATACTATTAAGATTTTATGCGCACAGGGAGATGCCTTTTGCAGTACTAACTTACAGATCTTCCCATGTCCCAAAAGGCCTTTTTTTTTTTTTTTTTTTAAGACATGGGGATTCAAGAGCAAAGTTTGTTTAGCTTTTACACTACGCTATTTCAGTTGGAAAAGGGACACAAGCAGAAAACTAGACAGCATTCTGTATAAGCAGAAACAGAACAGCAACAAGAATGTACTGTAGCATATGCATACTTCATTGATTTCAGAGCCCTCGCTCTGTTTTAATTACCAGATGCTTTCAACTTACCAGTTTCCCCCGTTGTTGAGCAGATCTGGTTTCCCGCAGAGTGTACACGTCACCACAGACCGAGATCTCCCTCCAAACTCCAGGTTTAGACTCCTCAGTAAACCCTCCTTTTGGATGCATGACCAGCACCCCATTCGTTGTTAATCCATCCATGTGGCCATCAGGATTTTTCCATTTCGCTGCTTTTTCCTGCATGTGACAACCACACCAGGAAAGAAAGTTTGTCTAAAAGTTTAGAGACTGAATTTTCCTTAAGTTTTGCTAGTTGTGTCTAAAATGCTACATTTCCTCACCAGCCAGCAGCTCACAGATCTGCAGAACAAGTATTTTTAAGACAACCTTCACAGCCAGAGTAGCAACATCTTTTGCTCATGCATCTCCAGTTACGATCTTGAATATTATTTCCAACTCAGTTCAGGAACTCTGCACATCAGGTGATACTTGGGGCCTGGACCTTAACCTGACCTTGAGGTCTACTCCAAGGTCAGTAGTATAAATACCTCTGACCACTGTAAAGGAACACCACTGCAACACGTGCGCTGGTTTCCATACTGTGGCCAGTATGTTCCTCGGTCTTCAGCACCAAAAACTACAATAGCAGCTGACTCACAAAGAATATCAAGAATATAAGAGACAAACCTAAAGAAAAACCTTTTAACAAAGGCTACTGAAGTAGAACTTCATTAGTAATTATCACCAAGAGTCCATGCTGGTAATAAATCTGGCACATAAAACTGCAGCTTCTGCTTAACGCTGTGGCTGGTACGCCGCAGTAATAAAAAACTAATGATAGGATAAGTCATTGACTCGTACAAGAGAATCTGGGGGCTTGAACATAAAGGAATGAAAATGGAGTTTGTTCACACATAGCATAAGCAGTAGCAGTACTTACACCAAGAAATATATTTTTGGAAGAGTCAAATCCAGCTGCAAAAATCCTTGCTGTATATGGCGGGCTCCTGTCACATACAATCCTGCACGCGAAACGGGATATGGTGCTTTGTGTAATCTGAGTTTCATCATTATTTTGACTTCCAGAAATAGTATCTGTTACTACAAAGTCTATAGGGCTTTCTGTTGACCTCCCAACCTGCAAAAAAAAGTAAAGACGTTGGTATAATTTGAAAGAGCTGTAGAAGTATCAAACATTAAGGGTCAAGTTATATCAGAGATTTTGTCAAGTTAAGGTTGATGCCATTAAGAATCTACTGGCTACTGAATTTTTGGATGGCAAAATCCAACTAGAGACTAGTCCTTATTCTTCACATTTGTCCTAGGTGTAAATACACCACTGGCACCACAAGACAAGTGTTCACTTACTACAACTGATGCACAAGCTTGCCCATTTTCTTCAATTAAGAAAAAATTAGCTTGAAAATGTTAAGTTTTGCTCACAAGTCTAGTTTCAAGTCAGTCTGCCATGAAAATCAAGGACTTTTATTTTAAATACAAAACTTGGTTATCTTCATACATCATAACAAAAAGCTACCCACCTTCATGTTTTCAGAATTTGTAGTTCTAGAACAGAAGAAATTTCAGGTAAAACCCCACAATAGGATTAAGCTTATTCCTAATCATGCATATGCACGAATAAAAAAGTTAAAAAAAAAAAAAACATTCTTGTCTACTGATCTGCAGTGTTTTATTTCTTCTGAAAAAAGGTGTTTTTACTATTTGCTCGTTTCTTTTTAAATTTTGCCACCTGTGAATTTTAATTCTAAACAACTGGAAGCATCTTGGCATCTGGAACAGAAAATTTTGTTACAAAATGGACAGTGGGATTCGACTGCCAACCAAACACAATGAGACTGTGTCAGTACTTCTACGAGCAAATTAGTGTTGCGCCAAGTTTGAGCAAAATTGGGAAAGTAGAGCCAAGGAACAAAGAATGGAAAAGTTTTATTTTTTTTTTCCAGACAACTTGTTATTAAACAGAAAACTCAGAATTAAGCCTATTCTTTACATAGAACTACTTATCAAGAATCCACATTCATATGAAATGTCCTCTTCACTAAACATGATCACATCACACCCCCCCCCCCCCAAGCAGTTGCACTCAGCTTAGCTCCTTGCTCCTCAAAGCCCCTCACATGTGGATCCATCATGAACAGCAACAACTCTGCATACTAAATTCATTACGCCTGTTTAAAACAGTGAAGAAAAATTATTCAGGAGTTGAGAAGAGTGATATTTTTAATACTTAAGCCTTGCCACAACTGAACTGATAGCAACAGTACAGGGATCTTTCCCGTACTGCTATACTTGCAGTTCCACTTTTCAGTTACTCTTAAGCACATGCTGAAATTCACGACACATTCAGTTCTTTCCTCTGTGTCACAGTTCTTGAAGTAGAAAATGTGATGAGCTTGCCACAGAAAAAACACCATAGAAATACCAAAACAGGTCTAATCAAGAAACGTGCACTTCAATTTTTCACAGAAAGCGACTACCAGAATACCCAAGGGACAGAGTTTAGAAACTACTTCATACAGGACATTTCTGATTTGTGCAACTTAACAAGTTCAAGCTAAAAGTTATAAAGCTTTATTCTTCTTCCTCTTACAATATTACCACCACCAGGCTCCTATATCCCACCCAATGCAGATCCTGCTAAGAGTAAGCACTGACCAGCACCTTACTTGTAATCTTGGACTCTTAACCTGCATGCAAGCTCTCTTAAAGGGTAAATAATGAACATGAAGTCATTCTGTTCATAACAAGTTTCTGCCTGTTGCAATCTATCAAAGAGATCACTCTCAAAGCTTTTTAGATGCAATTAGGGAAAATAAGACAGGTTCTTCTCTAAAGGATGACAAAGTATGCATGTGTTCCCCAGTAACTCATGTCATGGTCTATGAAATCTGATTATATTCAGATATAAATATTAAAGTCTATAAAGAAATCTTTGTGTTTTTAAAAATCTGAGATTACAAGTAAATTTTGAGCAACGAAATCATTTCCTTAAATTTCATTTGTGTCAGATTTATGTCTATACAGCCCCAAATATTTGAAATACTTGTGTTTGTCTTTTGAAAGAGCCTTCCAGATGATCAGTCCATGTAGCGTGCTACACTTCAGCAGTTTTCCGTGCTCCATATCAACTCAATTTTGGATTTTAATATCGTGAGAAGAAAGCCTTCAGAAACAAATGACAAATTTGATCAGCATTTACCAACCAGAAAAACAATTTTATCTCATTTGACATTGCAGGCAGAGCACCATCACTCCACACCTTCCACTATTCAAAGCTACTCATTATAGACTTCATTAGATTTGGTAGTTTTCTTCCATTTTCCTCTATTGCATAGGAGGCTTTTCTTTTAAGGAATTTTTAGGCTCTATTTCAGGGCTCTTCTTCTGAATTCTGCCATACTCCATATTATTTCACTCAGCAACTTCCAACAACACACTACGAATCTTCCAACTGATGCCTCAGACAGCTTCTGTTGTCTACACCACAGGTTATTGTCAAGAGCTGTAAAAGCCAGGCAGTCAATCAATTTGCTAGTGTCTACCATCAGTCAAAGAAATGCTATTAACCCCCCCCCCACTCCTGAGACAAGGCAAAACCAGACAACCTGCCAGCAGATAACATAACTGCTGTAGATTTTTAGTCTCAACAGAACTTCACTTTGATAGGGGGAAGCAGAGCATGCATTTTCTGCAGGGCTGTTTCTTTTTTTTTTTTTTTTAAAAAAAAAAGAAAAACACAAATCCAATATTCATATGCAATATAGCTGCTCCTGTATATATTGGTAGTTATTTAGGGTACTGGCTACACACACTGTGGGTCCTTTTAGTAGCACTAACAGGTATAATCCATTCTTGTCCAAACAAGCCACGAAGGAGCAGTTTCTACTTCACCTTAATGCCTCACGAACAGAATGGTAACTGAACCCTCAAGGAAAATGGTGTGGGTTGCTTTTTATTTTTTTATTTTTTTTTGGCAATATGCTGATTACAAAAGGAACAACTTGCCTTTGGGAGACAGCAGATAAAACATTCGCACATCCTTCTTGTCAAATGAGCAAATTTTACGTGGATGTCACTAACACAAAGCTCCGCAGTAGCGTTTGTGCTCAGAATTCACTACAGAATTGCATAAAGGAAACCAGTTGTGAAGTGGTAGGTTACATGCACAACGACATGTTAATTTTCATTTCATTACAGAAGGTACCAAGAAAATGGATGGTCTGACAGCCTGGACACTGCTCTTCAATGCCTTCTGATTTTTTCACTGCCCTTTGTACAGTCTCTCCACATTTTCCATATGTGCCTCACTTCTGCTAATATCTATTCCTGTTTCTTCTTGGTTAGAAGCTTGGAGAGCATAACATGAGAAACTAATTCTGCGTTTATAGTCTTCAAAGTTTTCCTGCTTGTTCCTGAAGAGCTGCAGAATACAGGTCACCAACACTTCTCACGTTTTCCTTCAGAGAAAGGACAGACTACAGGCTCTCAACGTGGAAGAAGGAAAGAGGTGAGAGGTTCTGTGAACTGAATCTCCCTCGCTTTAAAGAGAAATCAGCTCTAACTGAATGGATTCAATCTTCTTGGGTTAGAAGTCGTGCCCTGGCTACAGAGAGAAAGAAAGCAAGAATTCTTCCCTCTGCTTTTTTCCCCTCTTTCAGGTCCCACTGCCAGCGTTATTCACAACCCTCTGTACATTCCTCAGTACAGTTACCTCAGTGAGGCTGTGCAGTGCTACTGCCCCATTTTCAGAGGGGGAAAGCTGAGATAAAAGCTAAGCAATCTGCCCAAAACCAGGGGCTGAGGATAGTTCTATGGTCTTGGTGTTATCCTTCCCTTTTCAGCTTCCACATCCTTACCAGGGTTCTATAAAAGCCAGGAAAACACCTTTGATAAGAACACAGCAAGCTCCACGGACTGCCTATGCAAGCAATGGTCGATCAGCAGTAAGGTTTTATCCTGTGGACCCCTAGAGACAGCCTGGAATTTGCCACCAGGTACTAAATGGCAGCACAAGACAGTCCTCAAACAACTTTTCAGCCTGCCCACAATCCAATTCTTGAGAATAACTAAGGCCTAGTGGCTCACCCAAACAACAGAAGCCTCTTCAGGCAGCTGTCTGAGAATGGCTTCAGCAGCAAAACATTGCCACAGTCTATCAGACTAGTCCTTTTCCCATTTTCACAGCCATCAGGCGTTCTAGGCTGAGGCCTGCAGCACATTGAAGACAGTTACAGATAGAGGAAACGTCAACCAGGACACAGTGCTCAAGGGGAAGTTGAGATGGAGTCACAGCACGATACATCAAGGTGGCTGAAACAAACCACGCTGAAAATTTTTAACAATAAAGCAGCCATAACCCTGACACGTTAGCCATTTGAGGGGTCACCAGAAGGACTGAGATGCCCTACAAACAACACTCAGCTCCAAAAGTTTTATCGAGATGGGCTAGTCTGGCCTGTTACAAGCCAAACCAGGCATCAACTACAGGTGCATGACAGATAATGGCCTGAGAAGTGCATGAGTAAAGGGGATAAAAGGAGAGCTTTTGTGACATTTCAACAGGCATCCCAGAGCTGATCTGGGCTTAAAAAGCATTAGGAAGATGTGTGCTCTGGTGCCAGCCACCCCAGTGCAGATGAAGCTGGCTCAGTGCATACTCTGAGATCTCCTGCTCTGAGTATCGGGATCCTGAAGGGCACCAGAGGAAGACACGTTAGCCAGGCTATTCTACACTTCACTAGACGATTCCTCTGAGCCAAAAATCTTGGTATAGGTCCAAAGTATCCTTGATTAGCACCCGTAACCTACTGCCTTCGACAAGACACCCCAAGTGCAGTCTGTGCAGCACTGCTTTATAATGTGCTGCATCTCCGCACTTCATGCTGCTAGATTTCACTAGTGACAGCTAATCCCCCCAGCTCATTATTCGACATCCGTCCAGCACACAAAGCTGTAACTACCACTACATTATTATACAATCAAGAGTCATCAATAAAGTACAACCAGAAAACGCAGCTGTTCTGCAACTCCTCTTTATTCATGTTGGCGTATAAAAGCAGCAGAAAAATTCTAGCTATCAAGAATGGCATTTCAAATTACTGACACACAGAAGAAGTTTCACTGGAGCTACTCAAAGCACAAAAAACACCTTGCAAAAAGAAAACAAATATCAGATAGTAACCCAAAAGGATGGGTTGCACTTTTTCACCAGTCAAAAGTCTATTTCAGTTCATTTGTGAAATCATTTTCTAATGATCCATTCATGCAGCAGCACATGAACTAAACTGTTTCTTCTCAATCTCTATTTGGACCTAATCATGCCTAAATCACATTAGGAAAGTTACACAGAGAAAAGAACAGAAGCCACATTAAGTAAGAACCTTTTCATCTTGACAGAGTCATTTCCCCTTCTGTCAACACCACTCAACTGCTGACCCTTCTGAATGTGAAAGACTCAACAAGGAGGGATAACAATTCATGATAAGATACCCTAATTACAGAGGTCACTGACAAGACAGACCTGATTAGTCTAGAGTGGAAAAGGTTGTGTATGTCTGTTTTCCCCCCAAGCTTCAAGTCTAACTTTCTACTGTATTTCTGAAGTCTTTTATTAGGTATAAAAGCATTACACAATAAAATAGCTTAGGTTACCACAATGCTAGATGATGCAGAGAAACAGAAACACATATTAGGTTGGATATAAGATAACTTAGAGAAACCCAGCACAGTCCCCTACACTATTTTATACACTTGCATACCCTTCAGGAACAGTTTTATTACCCTATCACCAGCTTGCCTCCTTCAATGCAAAGCTCCCACATGCCCCTTCCTCCCTTTGCTTTCACTTTTCCTCTTTCCTATCCCATGTTCTACTCCTTATCTGCTTCCTTTTTACTGCAGTTACTCAATTAACTGGGAGCTGGGGTGGGGAGTAGGTGGAAAGGTGCATTCCTGTGCTTATTCATTAATTCAAACTACTCATTTTTTCTAATACTTCTTATACAATTGTGACACCGTCCTTGTAGAAAAAGCAAAGAGCAGTGAAAGCAGTAAGGGTACTGATAGTGCTGGTGCTGGTTTGAGAACAGACAATTAAAAATTTCAAAGGGCTCTCATATTAGGCAACTGGGTTTGGTCATGAAAACTCCACAGAACAGACAAAATACCTGGAAGAACATAATCCAGAACTGTGGTTTCACATGTTGCTTTTTTAAAAAAAGGAACTGGTCTTACCTGAAACATGTCTGTGTCTTTATCATGAGTATATTCCACCACAACCGTCTGGTTTCTGGATAAAGTGTAAGAGATACTGTGCTGACCTTTACAGCTGATAGCCTGTTGAACAAAAAACATCTATTATAGTTTCCACATAAATATTAGCATCAAATTTATTTTACTTTATAAGCACCTTTGACTACGTTCCTAACAGTGTATTAAAAGGCTTGGTAAATAAATACAGTAGGACTTTTTGTTCTGTTTTTAATAGAAAATCCCAAGCTGCACTTGTTTGCTTCTAGTTCTGAAGTACCTGGTACCTACCGTTTTCATAGTTTCAACTCCAAAACTCAGGAATTTCTGAGGTTTTACCTCAAATTATACTAAGTTCCTAAACCTCAGGGAAATTTGTAACCCCGTTGAAGACTAGATCTCATGGTTCTTTCATTGTGTTTTCTTTTTATAATAAGTGAGCAATACAGCTGATTTCCATTTAAATGTGCCAGGATTTCAGACGTAAGGATGTCATTACAGTTCAGCAGATTTCTAGTTACACCAAATAGTGGCTGTTTTATAACAATTGTAATGAAGAACGTGCACTTTCAACTTGTTTTTCCTCACTCACTGAATAGTATTTCTTACTGTCTGCCAATGGAAACTGATCTCTACAGATATGAATACAGCAAAGACATGAATGTAGCTACAGATACGAGTGTGGCAAATACTAAATAGTATTTCGGTATTTAAAACAAAGACAAGAGGACAACTCCTGTTATTCTGCTCAGTTTGGTTAAGACTGGGTTCTTTACTTGTTAAGCCTTCCTAGGTTTACATCTCTAGGTTGTCTTTTTCAGAAAAAAATAATTGTACCAGCCCAGGAACTGGTTCAAGAACAGAACAGACATCACTCCCACAAAGGAGCACCCACGGCCCTGAAAGAAACGATAATAACCCTTTTTCAAAGGACAAGGGCACAGTTGTCGCAGCAGAGAGATAAGAAAGGGTGGGACTGGATGATCTTTTCAGAACCTCTGAGACGCACACAAAATCTCTGTGGCGCTAGTGATTGTCTCTCAAGCTTAAAGACTAATACTTACTTTAAATGATTATGCAGTGTCAGTGTAATTGCACTAGATGTACGATGTAAATGCACCGATAAAAGCTTCAGGACAGAGTGGAACATGCCAAGACACTAAGTCTATTGGCTAACAAGGAAATAAATGCAAATATAAAGTCCATATAACAGCACACAATTAGGAAAGGTAATGACTGTTACTTCCCAGAAAACACTTGCAGACACTTAAGTACTGATTTAATAGGTAAATTAAAGCTTTCTCCACTTTTCTGCTGAAAGGGGTCATTACCTACAAGAGGTTCTCTCTCAATAGCTTCATTCCTTCATGTTGCTCTTCATCTACAACAATCACAGCTCACAGCTAGGGATGGGAGCACCATAGAATAATTAAGGTTGGAAAAGACTTTCAAGATGATCTGGTCCAACCAACACCCTACTACCGATGTCACCCACTAAAACATGTCCCTAAGTACCTGGTCCAACTAAGCAACTAAGAATGTTCTACTCAGCTGTCATCTCACAGAAGTCTAAATGATCCTAATGCTACAGATAACTGTTAAACAGATCATTAAAAACTTTTTCTCAGTGTGAGAGGTATTAAAAATATCTACATGCATACTGAAAGCCTAGTCAGGATGAGCAAATATATTGATGAAATATTGAAAAAACAATGACAATTTTTTTTTTTTTTTGTAAACTGAGTAGTTGCAGCAACAGATTAGAGACAGCTTTTACAATGTGCCTCTTGCTGAAAGCTCTTCGCAGCTTCAGCACCTGCTAAAGATTTAGGCTTAGGTGATAATACCCCAAGGCAAAGCATTGGGTGAGATGACCTCTCCTAGTTCCCTCCAGTACTTTTGTCTGCAAGCAAGCTTTTAACACCTAGGAGGTGATGTGTTTTCAAGCCATGCAGTCTAGTTTCCGTGATTTTATTTCAACAGTCAAAATGATCACCAAAAAACGTGAGGTTAGCAGGAGCTATCTGTTAGAGTACCTCACGGATCATGAATTATAAGTTTCTCATTTTGAATGGACAGGCTGTTTTGTAATAACCATCACGCTGATATGCAGTATGCTGCAAAAACAAACACCTGTAGATGTGATGCAAATGAAGTCACTGCTGCTTTGTGGCCTGCCAAAACACTGAATTGCAGGACTGAACCACGTAACAAGAGCTTTTCCTCTTTGCATGCTTGACAGCTAACAATGGGATCTTGAGCCCCAAGCAGCTTTCAGGTGCCTCAAGAATAAGAAATACTAAAAGTGATGAGACCCTTGTAACATTCATTTTAATTATGACCTGGTAACCATCAACTCATACATTATAGGAAACCATTTCAAATATCAGAAAGCAGTAGCTTTCAGACAAAACTTTTGTTTGTTTCCAAAAAAATACACAAACCTAGGTGGCAGCTGAGTGCATAGTGGAGGACAGGCCCATCGGCATCCTGCTCACCTGATGGTCCTGACTTAAACTCCAGCCAGTCCATACAGCACTGGCCACCAGCAGCCGGGTAAAATTCCAGGCACGGCTGCGTGCCCCAAGCTCCTGCTCTTGTCAGATGATACTGGATCAAACAGAAACCTTGGTCAGACCCAGAACTGCAGTTTTAAGGTCTGATTGGAAAAAAAAAAATGAAAGAAAAAAAAAAAAAAAACAAAACAAGTGGGAAGGTAAGAACTACCAGACATACATTTAATAAGGTCATGTCCTCATCTACAGAACTTAGGGCTTAGATATGCTAATAATTCCCACTAGGATGGCCATGGTCAATATCTACTCTGAAAAACGAAGGTAGGGCATGACCTGTACTATTCCCTCCCATCTTTTCTTCCTCGTTTTAAGGAGGCTGAGTTTAAACTCAGTCATTTCCAGCATGAAAGGCCACATTTTGTTTCCTGGAATTGTATAACCGTTTTTCAAAGTCTAAGAATATTGTAAGAAATGTTTTTACTTATATCCTTGCAGTCTACTCAGCACCAACAGTTGCTCCTATTCAAAACACATTTTGCTGTTATTTTAATTGCTTATCTCAAAGCAATTGACCACTTCCAACTAAAAAAAAGAAGTAACTATTTCAGGAACTACACAAAACCCACAAACTGGCACAGTGAACTACGACAAGTGTAGGGCAAATACCTTAATAAAACCGTATTGTAGGTGAAATGGAGCCGTAGGCAAAGTCATGAAGGATTTTGACAGCTTGAGGAGCTACAGAACCACAGCACTGCAAGTCCCAAAAAAGCTTGGAGATTGATTGCCCCAACCCCCTTGTAATTCTCATTGGTTTCTATCACCCAAACTAGAGAGGTTTCTTTTTCACTGCTTTTAGCATTCAGATTTCCAGACCTACTCCTGCCAGCAGGATTTATTTTATTTTCATTTTTTGCTCCCCAAGTCTTTGAGTTGAAGTCAAAGACTCGGGGATTGAAAAATGAAATCCCCAAGTCTTTGAGGCTGTCCCTAATTGCATTGCTCTGGTAAATTCTGGAAAGTCCTGACTCTCACAAGACGCACAATAGCATCACAAGTTCTAGCAGATGACTTCAGAGATTCAGGCTGGACGCCACCACCTCCACCTTCCAGGCAGAACTAACCCACAGAAGAACAAAAACCAGGCACAAACATTACCTTGACCTCCCCACCTCCTGCTCGTGGCCGCCGAGACCCACCACAGCAACAGTGCACGTTTTCAAAGCTTGCAAAAAGGCCACCAAGCTTTTGAGACTGCAGGCCAACAGCACTTGAATTTCAGAGCAGCTCTCACATCTTTCAGGTTCTTACAAGTTTAGCAAAAATCAGTAACTGAGCACAGGGGAAAACAAAACAAAACAAAAAAAAACAACAACTGAACGAGTTCCCAAAAGAAACAACTGCTGGAAAAAAAATACTTTGCTAAGGTATATATTGCTAAGGTATATAGCCCGAGCTCGCCAAAGAAATCAGAAACATGTGGCTTCAGACTGGCCATAGCATGCGCTGCCTCCTGTCCAGCAGGAATGCTGTTGGGAAGAGGCAGGGTAGATTAATTCAGCTGCCCACACAGCAATTTGTTTGATACGGTTAGCTGTCTCCGGCTGCTGAATTCAAGTAATCCCTCTGGAGGAAACAGAGAGGGGGGTAACTGACATAAAACCCATGGAGGAAGAGGGGGAGCAAGCGATGGCAGCAGGAGATTTTCCAGAATAAATCCAGTGCCAGCATCCCCACGTCCACGCTGGGGCTGAGGGATTTCAGCAATTCCAACTGCCAAATAAAAGCAAAAGGAGAGGACTGGGGTGCCGTGCTCTGCTTGGCATAAAGGGCCAGACTTCCAAAAGCATCTTTTCAGATCAGAGCTCACGTTTGCACAGCAATCACCTCCATAGGACTTCCAGTTGGAGGACACTGAAGCAGCTCCAAGCCTCACTATATGGGGCAGTTTACCTTGAGAAGAAGGCTCCTCTCCTCTCCATCACTCCAAGGAAGCCCTGCAGTTAGCTCGGCCACACGGTGCTCCCACAGCCCTGAGATTTGCATTCCAGTGATTTCGGAACATCAGAAGTGCCATATTATTACCAGGACTGAAGAGAGGTAGATAGTAGAAGCCCCACTGTCCCACCCTCACCTAAATATGACCCAAGCAACTCAAGTTAAAAGAACAATCACAACCACCTCCCTCCCACCCCTGCTTTGGTAGCAGCTCTTCAAGTTTCGGGGTATTTCCTTCCCACTGGTTTCAATTATGCTCAGCCTTTTTTTTTTTTTTTCCCCTTGCTTCCCTACGTACACTTTTCATTCTCACTACTTTCTCTCCAGTTTGAGAGCAAAACCTCATCACAGCACCCTGCACTCGCTATCGAAGCAGCAGCTCAAGGCTACGGCTGACAAACCTGCCAGGGCACAGCGGAGCAGGGATCAAGCAGAGCACTTTCACAGCAGCATCGCTGCAACTCAGCCTGCCTGCAACATCCCAGCCCTCACGAACCCTTTGCTCCCCCTGTGTGCCCCCAGAAAGGTGCCTGCTACCAGTTTCACCATTTTGAGAAGTGAGGAAGTAAAAGTGCCCTCTACCCAGTGATGAAAACGCCTTGCGGGTAAGGGGAATAAGAACACACAAAAGTTTAGTTAAAAAAAAAAAAAAAAAGAAACCACGCAGTATTTCTTAGAACTCTTTTCGCTGGCAAAAGATACAGAAAAAGGAGGGAAAACACTTAAAAAAAATCTTTAGCAGACAAGATGTATACCCATTTAACCAGGGGCCATGCATACAACTACATCTGCAAACAAACAGCATTACTCAGGAGTGTGACAGCACTGCAAATGTCACCTCTCTCCTAACCACAGACACCACCCGTGGCCACTGCCCAGGATAAACTTTAATTTGTTGTTGCACAACAGGAAATGGTCAGTGTTGTCAACACAGCCCCAGAAATGCCTTTATTGACCAGCAAGGCACAGGGAGGTAAGCGAGCAGCAAGCCAGCCCTTCCACAAGGGTCTGGAAAAATATCCTGACCTGAGGTGGAAAATCTTTTTCAAGAGGTGAACTGCTCCATTGATACATTTCTCAAAATACGAGAAGGAAAACCGTATTTTCCTTCCAGCCCTTTTCTATGGGCTGTTCTCTGGGAGCTCTGAAAGCCCATTTTGCATCCTGCAATGAATTACTGAGACACTTCTTACAGAAGTCAAATCCTATGAATGATTCGAAGAATGCAACCTCTATTGGTGGCCAAAGCAGTACAGTAAACATTCTGGAGTAAGGATCAAACCAAAGGAAAGGCTTGCAAAGTACAGGTGTATTTTTGCCCCCAAAACTGTATTAATATGAGATTCTGTATTTACTTACAGAACTCCCCCAGAAGGGGAAAAATACATGGACTTCTCCCCCACCACCAGCCAGATGTTCCCTATCGAGGAGCATCTGCTGGTGTCCGCCGCTCTTTCTGGCACGCTGACATTGATGAAGTTGCTCATTTTCCTTAGTCACCTTCAGCCCCACAGTTCAAGAACAGGTCAGGAGCTGACTGCGTGACTGCGTTTATTTAACTCTGAGATCAAACCTTTCGTGCAGGGAGCGTGTCGATGGATCAACTGGAGGAGCAGATCTCCAAATTCTCTCTGCTGCTTACGGGGAGCAGCTCTAGGCCACTTCCAGAAACAGAGATGTTCCTGCTTTCTTTGGTCTGCAAACAATACTTCCAAGACAAAAAAAAAATCCCCTGCTTTTGGAAATTTAAGCTTTACGGTCCACTTGTGCCTAACCAGCTCCTCAAAGATCACGAGACAGACTTAGCATTATTACGGTTACCAACTCTTCCCCACCACAGCAGAAGGGAAGGCTAAATCCATTAAGAAAAGAGGCAGATGTCTCGCAGGAAGGGCTGCTCCCTTAGAAGAGGAACCCTACTTTCATTAATTAGGTTGGGTTAGGACAATAAAGTGATTTATGCGAACACTTTACTTTTCTTTGTCAGTAGTCAAGCTGACCAACACCACACTGACGCGTGCAAAATTAATGACAGCAGCAGCGTCTTCGTGAGTTAACTGCTTGCTTTCTTGGCTGCTGGCCTTCGGTTTCTTTTCGGAAAAATAAAACCACTCAGGGACATCAGACAAAAAGTTCTTGCAGCTTGAAAGCAAAAGGAAGCTTTATCTAGCGAGGAAGGAGTCCTTCTAAAGAGAAGAACGTCTTTCCACTGGATTTCTGGACTGCCTGCCAGAGCCAGCAGACATCACGTGTGGACACATTTTGCCCACATCAGAGAAGCGTGGCCACTTCAGAAGTTTCCCAGCAATTTATGACAATTTTCAGTCCATGCACCGTTAACTAAAAACCAGTTGCAGTTTTATTCCGTCTCGACTTAAAACCAGCAGTAATCACCCAGAATTGCTCCCTCTGCAGCGCCACATTTAAGTAACACGGAAAATTTACGCTGACCTCTAGCTACTGATACGGCTATTATATATATTGTCTCTTATTTTCTCTGCAGAAGGCTGGAGGACATTATCATGGAAATTTTATGGGCTCTGTGTGCAACAGGAGGGGCTGAAATGAGGTACCAGAGCCACAGGCCAGCTGCTTGGCAAGCCTGCATCTGCTTCCTGCCCAGCGCCACGCAAACCCATCCTTCAGGGGTCTTCCTTCCTCTCCTTGTCAGCAAAATCTAGGCTTTAAAGAAGATAATAAAGATAAATACCAAGGCTATCACTTCTTCTTACCTCTAATCTTTCAGGTGTCAATATCCTGAATGCTCTGAAATGGTTAAAAAGCAGCCCTCAAGAGTCAGTAAGTGCAGGTAAGGAAAATTAATGTCGCCACAAAGAAATGGACAGAGCTCTGCAGGCAGCTCTCAGTACTCATTGCCAACTAATATTTCAAACACATGCAGGTGTTGTGACTACCTACGGGGAAAACTTTTCTTCAGGAGGTGGTAAGCTGAGCACAGCAGTGCTGGTCTTCTGCTTCTAAGCTCGTGTTTTTCAAACAAAAACCACAAGCATGTAAAAATATCACAAATCCCCTATCGGTTTCAGACAGCTTTGTCTGTTTGTGAAATGATCTCTGTGCTAGCAGTGACAAATATTTAAAACTGAGGGGGGAAGTTAAAAAAAATACGCATGTAACAGGTCATTAGATGAATTATTTCTTTAATGGTTGAAAATCTGTTAAAACCCTACACGTGTGGCACTGTCTGAGCTCACACCCCACCCGCAGGCTGCCTCTCCTCGAGCACAAGGCGAGCCCCAAACTCGAGGTAGAGAGGCTCAGGGTCTGTGCAGACACAATTGCAGAGTACACAACCTCTGTACATGCCTTTAGTCCAGGGCAGACTGCTCCTCAGACAAAAAGCAGGCGTTCAAAATGCACGGCTCGGCTGCTGCCTGCATTGCAGGGATGAAAGCGAGGTGGCCAAACCCATGTGCAGCCCCAAGTCCTACCTTAGCACCTAGGACTCCTGGCCAGATGTGGTAAAGCAACCCAAGCTGCTCTGCTTTGTAATTCAATGTATTAAAAGCAGCTTGAAGTAGGTGCATTTTTTATCCTAGCAGGCACAGCTACACAATGTAGAGCCTCCAGAACTGTTTTGAGAGTCACAAACTTTTGATGGTTGGGAATCAACACCTGACCTACAAAACCCATCAGTCACTTTTCCTCCCAGTCTGACCTTTTAATTTTTCTAACCCTTAAAGACTTTTAATTTCCCCTTCCTCTTTCTTTTAAGTAACATCACATTGCAAATGATCTTTCAGGCATCTTTGAATCAGAGCCTGGAAGCTCTCTCCCCTTGGCCAGCTTGCTCCATTTCCTCCCCCAGCAGACAGGAGCTGGAGACAGCTCAGACAGACACAATAAGCCACGACAGAGTCAGATGCATCAACCACCCACAGCATAACCATGAATCCAAAAGGCTCCTTTGGGCAAATTACTGCCTGCACTCTGCTTTCTATTGTGACTGCTCCAGAGCTGCCTGCTGTAGTCGTGCACTGAGCACATCACACCTGCTTTGGAAGCCCAGCAGACACGCGTTTAACCACTGCCCTGCACCGAGTTTCATCTATTTGATGTGACCTGACCTGGTTTTGAGAAATCCAGGAAGTGTCAGGCTTCCAGGACACGCATATCCCTGGAAATTTTGCAGATCGTGTACTGAGAGCCAACAGTAATTTATCCATACTTAAAAAAAATAAAAAAGTCATAGCACAATTTCTCATTTATTCCACCGTGTATTCTCTTTTCATTACCTTCACTGTTCACTACAAACAATATGGGACGTGGCTTAGTGAAGGGACTCAGTAGGTCAGGTTGATTCCCAGACTTGATGATCTCGAAAGTCCATCCCAACCTAGATGATTCCATACAGAGATCCACCCACTGCCTTACAGGTTAGATTTGCATGTACCTGTCAGTGCAGACTGAAGTCATTTTTATTTTCTTCCATTTGGGGGGAATGGTTACACTACTTTTTGGAAGACACATTTGTTCCCATTTCAACTTCAGCCCAGCATGCAGTGATATCACTGTCTAGACGCATGCAGGCATGAATTTGACGGGTGGTTTCCGCAGGATATTTCACAGTTATTTGTGCAAAGGAAGCAAAACAGCCCAGGAAAGCAAGACCAAAGAGTTGGGACATGCTCCTGGTCAAGATATTGCTTTTGGAAGACCTTTTACTTTACAACGAACATTTAAGGTCCTCTATCTGCAACAAACAGGGAAGAAGGAAAGGGAAATACCTGAGCTACGCCAACAGCCACAGTACCTGGTCATACTGCTGGGGCTTCTGTAGAAATAAGGTTCACTGCCATGGTGAAATGGAGCTGGTTCCCATCATAGCAAGGAAGCCTAAGAAACCTTCCCATTCAAAAGCAAGAGAAGCTGAAGAGACTGGAGTCCTTCTAAAGCAGACAATACAGTCACTTTGCAGAGAAATACTAGAAGAAGCCTACTACACTGAAAACTACATGGAATATGCTGTTCTCCGTACTAAAATCACATGCTGAATACCACTAAGACTTTCCCTGATATACGTGGCCTCCCAAAGAGAATCCTGACCCCCAAACCCTCAGCCTTAGTTCACTAAGGGTAGGATTTCTTCTGGAAGACTACAAGCCTATAAATCAAAAACATGACGGCATAAACATGATTTTGCCACAGCAGCTGGAGCACATCCCCCCCAAACTGCCGATACAGCCACCAAAGTGTCAGTAATTAGGGAAGGATGCAGCAGCGTTTGCAGCGCAGGCTCTGGTGCCAGCAGCCTCCCATTCATTTATATACATCACGAACAAAAGCAGCAGATGCCTGGCTACACTTACGTAATTGGCTATGCCAAGCACACAAAATAGCCACAAATTAGAATCCTCAACTAAAAACATGCGAAAAAATAGTGAAAGTCCCCTCAAGGGTTTCTATCAATACACAGGCTGAAAGATTTGTACACTCGGCGCAGCAGCGCTGAATGCTTCTGTGAATCAAAGCACCCACGAGCACCAATCTGAGCCTGCCAAAGGAGAGCACATAATAACAAGATGAGAGGCTGCATATCATTCTGTAGCTTCCAGAAACCATAAATTCAATCTGACACAAATCAATTCTGCATTAAGACAGCCAAAGACTCTCTAGACAGTTACCTTAACAGACCTGTTAAGCAGCTGTACAAAAAATCCCTCAAGAGGAGGAAAAAAAAAAAAAGATAAAGAGATGTGAAGTTACTCTTGCCAAAAAGCCATTTAGTGCTTATAGAAAGCAGTTAAGTTTTTTTTAAAGACAACAAAGGACAGAAGTTGCTTTCTAGACTTCACACTACAGCTCAAGTATCGTCCCAAGAGAAGGCAATCTTTGATAGAACAAACCCAAAAGCGTTTGGTTCTTCTCTATCGGCCAGGTTCCTACAGAAATTGCAACGGGTCATTGCAACAAACCGGGCTTCACAGTGTTTTCCTTCCCACCAAAAAGAATTCCTGCAGAATAGTTCAATTGGTACTTGACCAAGCTGGACAAACATTATTGATAGCAACCGTCGGAGGAAAAGCAAATTAAGCCCACCTTAAAGCATCCTGGCACCTTGCATCCTTGCTGTAAGGCATTTGGGGAGCGGAAGGGATCCTGTAGGATGTCTCCTACCCGGATGAAGTTCAGTCTGACCAGCAGGCTCTCGGTGTATGTTCAGATGTTAATATCCAAGTTGAAGAAACAGCGTGCCAGTTAATGGCATGCATCTTGTATGCCACTTTTTTTTAATCTTTATGAGCCTACAGTAAGAAAAAAGTACTTCTAACCTTTGCAGTTATCAGTCAGACATATTCCCAAGCACCTTCCTGTGTAAAGTTCAGAACTTACATTCCTTACACGCAGCTCGGTATATTTAAAAAAAAAAACACCGAGGCTTTTTTTGTTTAAACTGTTTGGCTAAGCTACTAAAGTGATTTAAGCCATAAAGTTAGCACACTAAACAGGAGTGAAAATGCAATCCTGATTTATGCTGCTGCACAGAAGTTGAAAAATCAAGCCGCTAACAAGTAGGAAGCAGGGAGCTTGCTGCACTCTTCGTGCAGTTGCCAAGCTCATTTCCAAACGTAACTGGCTGCGAGCCCCTCTGGTGCTGTCTCTGGATCTGCGCAGAACTGACAACAAGCCTGGCCCTGATTCACAGACCGTGTGTTAAAAAAGAAAAAGTTATGCAGGGAAATAATCGAAGCCCCTGTCTTGATGCGAAGAGGCAGTGTCATGCCATCTCCTAGCTGGTAAACTGCAGAGGATGCTGCGAGTGAGAGGTATGCATCCCATTCCTGGCCACCCACCCCAAATGTAAGAAGCTGCTAACAACCAAATTCAGGATTCATTTATCAAAGTGTTTTGTCACTAGCGGTCACTCTGAGTATTTTTCACAGTCCAGGCTAAACAGATTTACAAAATAAATTCAATACTAATATAGAGAGGTTCGACCAAAAGGCAATTATTTAATCCCTTTGCCTGTTTATCAACTTCGGTGTGGAATATGAGCTAAAAATCTGGGTATCAACAGTAAGCTACAGAGTAGAAGCAAGTACAGAATAACTTACAAGAATGAAAGCACCTGAGCCAAAATATGGGGAATGTCTGCTGTTAAACAGCTTCAATATCAGAGCAGAGCCAAAAAAAAACACTTTCCCAGTCCAACACTGACCACCTCTGTGACAAAAACACCACGTCCTCAGCCCCACCAGAGCAGAGCACCGGACCTACCTGATCATTTGGTTAAACTTCAAAATTCAGGGTGTGAAAAGGTGAGCACGGGGCAACCAGCACCCAGGGGAAGTCAAGCCCAAAGACGGATATTTAACGGAGTGGCCACATCTGTTTCACTTCTGTCTGATAAAGACCACCGCAGCCCAGCACTAGTCTGAGCTGGCAGCAAATCCCTCCCTCCCTCCGTGGCTTTGGGAAGGAATAAATTTAGCTTACGCTAGATTGAACTGAAGGATATTCTGCAGCCCAATTCCCAGTGTTCGCAGAAAGTAATTAGAGGATTAGTAGCCTCTATTGGTCTGCGCTCCTGTTATTCTCATTGTGTTCTCAAATGCAAGTTTCCTATCATTTTTCAGTAAGATTGATTCAGGTGGGGGTGGGGAAGGAAAATTTATGGCCCTATAATGTAAATGCATCGTGCCAGCTTAAAAACCGAAGCCGCAAAGATTTGTTTTAAAAATAGGCAGCGCTGGCATTTGGGCTCAGCAGGCTGTGCTGGATGCACTCGCATCCAGAAGTTACCCCTTATCTCTTCGGCAGTTTATTAAAATTTAAAGCGAGCTTTACAGAAAACTTGCTTTATATGAATATGTAACATTAGATAAGAGAATGTCTCTTCGAAATCCGGGCAGCTCACACGTGATTTTAGCACTGATTTGACCCGTGTGCCTCCCTCCCCCCGTCGCACGCACGCAGCCTCGCTCAGAAATAAGTGAGAGGATCCTGTCCTGTATTAACACATCTCCTCGGCTGTACCTTCAGCGATAAGCTCAAGTTATCTGAGCACGGGGTCAAAGCGATATCTCAAAGCCCTGAGGTTCGGAAGCAATAAAAAAATTAAACACAAAAAGGTACAGCATAAGATTGAAGCCACAGTAACCAAATTATGGGATACTTCTCCATTTCTGTGGAAAGCAGCAGCTGGATGTACCGGATTTCAGATCCTATATTAAATGAAATAAATGCTGAGAAGAAATATTGAAGTGACATAACACTCTTCAGAGGCCCCCTCTGTAAACAAGGCATGGTTTTGATTAGTGCTCTAGAACAGCAAGTGCTCCTAAGGATAAAGCAGTCTGCTTTTACATGGAGAACCCAGAAGGCTTGGGGAAATACTTGCAGCAAAATGCACTTCAAGTTCTTCCTCCCCACACCAGAATGCCTGGGTACAAGTTATTAGATAAAGGTTGATCATTTCTCCCAGTATTAACTGATTTCAGCCACACTTTTTGTTTGGTGGTTTAAGCTGTTTAATTTCTTAAATCAGTTGTTTAAACTAGCTTTGAACAAGTCTGAAAATCCCCACCGCAGTCCAGCTCCTCTCCTGGTAGAGCTCTGAATCCCACCAAGCCTCGTGATTGAGTATTTGGCACTCAGTACTCTCAGACTGCCCATCGTAAAGGACATAAATGACTTCAAGATAACGACCTGCATTTAATAATTCACAGATCTGAATATATAAGCTACTGTCAAACAGTTTTACTAGCAGCACTGGACACATTTCAAAGTTAAACCAGGTCCCAGCCACAATTTGCCAAGTTTACAAGTAGCTGATTAAAAAATAACAAATGGAAACAAAAACCTACCCAAATACTTCATTTCTTACCACCTTCCACACTAGCACAGCGCACACAGCACGAGGAGCCTATGACACTTGCTGGTCCGTCAACCACACCACGCTCCAGCTGCAGCTCTGAACTTCCAGAAGCTTTTGCTGCAAGGCTCCTGCTCCTGCCTGCTGGTGAGGCAGGCTTTGCTCTCCCCTGCAGGCAGCACACGAGCTGGAGACTGCAGGCTAAGAGAAGAGCATCGCTGCCTACGTGCTTTGCGCATCGCTGAGGAGGTCACCACTTGCTCCCTCTCACTTCGGAGCCCATCAGCCCAGCTCCTGCCAAAGGAACAGCTTGTGCAGAAGTGCCCTCACCTGCCTGCATCCCAGGGAGCTGCCTGAAGGGCAGCCTGTTCCATCTGCACAGCTGGGTCTGAAACTTTACCCCTCGACCGCTCGCGTTACGCAGGCTCTCAAGTTCATTTGGCACACAAAACGAATACAAAATTCAACTGCTGTAAGCTACAGCCCAACGTTCGTAAAGTTTCAGAGCTTCGATGACTCCAGCATAAAAATTGGAGTGTTACGAATCACCCAATCGATGACTCAGTGTCTGCTGCAGATAGGAACAAAAGATGCCTTCCCTTCTGCAAGCCCGCTGCCAAAAAGCCCCATCACCGTAGAGCTGCTGCATGAAAGCCTTCCAAGTCCTGCATCTGGTATTTTGCACTGTCCCGTTCCTCTGCCCCACCTTCACCTCCAGGCTTCTCTGCCCTCTGTGTGCTGTTGAGCAATTATCTATTGACATGGGCTGCGTGACTTGGAAAACGAAGTGACATGTGCGATACATTAATTATATAACGTATAAAAACATAAAGCACCGGAATCACATGGCCTTGGATCAGATTCCATGACACGCTTGGAACATCTGGATGCCAGCCAAAGGGATCTTCAAGGACACAACGTACAAATGGTAAGTTTTGGGGTGAATTAAGAACCAGCTACCAGGGCTTCCTAGGAACAAATATCATCTACATGTAAGAGATCAGGTTATTTAACACAGACAGTAGAAAACTAATTAATAAGCTTTTTTTCCCCCCCCACCAGAAGTGACAGCGAAGATGAAATTGCAAAAAAACTTGAACAGCCGCCACTTAGCTGAGCTAAAAGTGATTTAAAAATAGTTAACATGGGAAATCTGCACTGCAACCAACTGGTTCTACCATAAAGTACGAACATAAAGCTACAAAACCCAGCGAGATGACTAATTAATGACAACAGATGAAAGTGACAGTCCAGATCAAATGCCAGATAAAAATTAAGAACTTTTTTTTTTAAAGCAAAGATAGTAAATGGAAATGCAAAGAAAAATGTAATCTCTTCAAAGTCAGTAACTGAAGGACACGTTCAAATTTGCATTTAATAAAATTATAACTGAAGACAGCTTATCAGTTTGCATAACAAGCACCCTACAAGCTAGCACAGATTCACTTATCCCTTAAAAAACAGAATTTAATAACACAGTATTGTTGGAAAAACAGAGACCACACCGAGTGCAACACCAACACAAAAATTCTTTTATACACAGATCATCACACAGGTAGTAGCTTTATTTAAAGAATTACTTCCAGAAAAAAAGAGGAACTCCTGCTCAGTTCTTCTATAAATACCTAAGGAAGGATGTTAGCCTTTGTAACTGAATGTACTCCATCTGCAGCATGACTTCAAATAACTTACTGTCCCAGAACGTTTTGTCCAACAGACCCCTTATGGAAATAATTTCTATACTGATTCTCCCATACTTAAACTCTGTGATAATTTCATTCTACAACTATTTTTTTTTTCCCCAACTACCTTAATTTATCCTCATATGTCAACCCCAGTTGTTTTTATATACGTAATATATTCATACATAACTAAAATAAGTCATTTAGAACATCTTTTTACCTAATTATCTTATTCTGACCTCTTACTTTCTGTACATGGCAACTGATTTAAAATAGTTTTTATTCAAGAGATTCACTTTAAGTTCAGTCAGCTAGGATGGACAGCACAGGGATCTAAACTGATAGCAGATGCTATAGACAGAAATTTATAGATTATAAACCACTTTACACTACATAGAGCACTGTTCCAATTTTTAATCTTTCACAGGTTAGATGCAAGCTTCAGTTTGAGGAGGGGTTTGGTATTGGAATTTGTTCTTGAGCCTCTACAACAACAGCAAATAATCTCTTAAATCTCTACTCTGTTAAGGATGGCCTGCATCTGCTTTGTCTAATGAGGCACCAGAAAGAGAAAACCCAACAGCTGAGACTCTTCCTCCACATCCACGCAGGCACAGGCTTTCACCTCCTTCCCTGCAATACGATGCCTCCGCAGACAGAGCTGAACCAACAAATCACATCTGGGCTATAAAGCCAGCAGCGTCCTTTAATCTTCCAAGACTAAAGCTCCCCAGGTTTTCCATCCCCATTGTGCACACATATTACTCCCCCCCAGCCCAGCACTATTATTTTCTACACCTGAAAAAAAAAAGCCTCAGGTTTGGCACTCACTCACAGCCACCCCTAATTTGTTTTTATGGCATCCTTTACCCTCCACATCCAGCTTCACGGAATGCCAGCGGTGCGTGCTTTAACCCACAGGAGCATCTTCCATCACCAAAGACAACACTACAGTTTCTGTGGTATGACTTATTCCCCCCAAAAACAGACTTCAAAGAAAACAGCAAACACCTGCTTTAGAGCAACCAGATACCTTGGCGCACTTAAGGGCTCTCCTGGATAAATCAATATTAACTAACTCAGAGTTTTAAATTTATATCTAAAAATTTATCTTCAAGCCAGCTCCAATTTTCCCCATACCAGACATCTTCCAATTTCATCCAGTTGTTCTTGTAGAGGGTTTTATAAGTGTAGTTTGGCTAAAATCTTCCTCAAAACCGACCCAAGCCAATTTGATCGCTTCAAGATGGAATAAATCATCTTCCTTGCTAGCTTCTTCCAATAGTTAGCTATTCCCTAGCTAAAAAGCTTCCCACTTGGAGTCTGCTTCAGCGTCTAGCTCTCGTTATCGACCCTCCTGGTAGAGCAGGATGCCTTTCAGCATCCCGTGTGCTCGTGGCTGCAAGCTAGGAGCGCTCAGCACTCCGACGAGCGGAGCTGAGTGTGCTCCAAGGAGCCCCGGCGCTGTGCCAGCAGCACGCTCAAAGCGCTAGGCAGCTGCTGCACTTCAGAGACAAACCTGTGTGCGAGCCACTTTCTGCCACCCAAGTGGCAGTTTCTCCACAGACGCAGTGAGTGACTTCAAAAAGCAGCTAGTTTAGGCCGGTGGGTTTCATTTGATGCCATACAAGTCGGTCTCTCTCTTTTTCCTGCCTTCATATCATTTTTGCAACTCCTATTCGCATCCTCTTCAGTTTTCTGAAATGTTTTCAAAGAGCTGACACCAGAACTGCACAGACTTTTCTTAAGCAGCCTC
Source organism: Aythya ferina (assembly GCF_964211825.1). Classification (NCBI taxonomy): domain Eukaryota; kingdom Metazoa; phylum Chordata; class Aves; order Anseriformes; family Anatidae; genus Aythya; species Aythya ferina. Next base: position 61,137,178 of record NC_140301.1, read on the forward strand.
AGACTATACGATGCTGCCATTCCCTTACCCCTACGTCCCTTTTTATCCCAGCCCAGAACTGGTTTACCCCTTTTTACTGACTGCAGAAAAGCCTAGTTTCCAAGACACAGCCCCTACAGCAAGAGATTGGAACCTGGCAAAGCCTCTAACTATTTAGCTTTGATAGTTGGATTAAAACCAACATGCTTTTCATTTTCCTTTTTGAAAACCTACCTCACCAACCCACCCAGAGCTCTTTATGCAGCCACCTTTATTATTTGCCCTTCTGACAGATGAACTGCTACTGGCTTTGTCGAGCTAGGGTAGGTTCCTCCTCCCCCCCTTCAATTTCACATGGTCCATTTAAGGCAGCAAATTGCTTATCTCTATGGAATCCCATTAGCAACTGGCTCAGGAAATTAAGTTTCCTTAATAATTTCTTGGGATTTAAATGAATTAATAGTCAGCTGATAATGGTTAAGATATTAATGCCGCATGGTGCTTCTTCCCATTTCTTCTTCATTTCTCACACCAGCATATAATTAGAAAAAAAAAGAATCTTAAAAGAACGAGGAAAACACAACACACAGGTTATCCATCAACTGTCCTACCATTTCTGTGCACAATCCACACTTCGGAGCATCACACGGTGCTGTGGGACGCTAGGAGTTATTTCATCCCTCTCAGATAAAAACAAGCAAGCTTCCTTCCACCCCTTCTTTACATTTACCATAGTAACAGCACAGCTAAGGCAGCTGAACCACCACAACTTGCTCCCCACTGCATGCAGGAGGGTATTGATACCGTTAACCAGGCAGGCTTGCGTGCTGAGGAGCTGCAGAAATGAGCACATTATTGACAAAAGCACATTATCCACAGAGCTGCATCCACAATACCCCATATCCTCGATGGGGCATTGTAACAAATGCACCTACAGTCCCTAAACACCAGTTACCTTCTCGTGCTCCTAGCACACCACTGAAACTCTACAGGAATTCCCCCACTGCAATCACTTACCGAGCCAGCACTGGCTTGCTCTTTGGCCACTTCAGATTCCTGAAAACGCACCCCGTTACAAGTGGTTTTCCTAGTATTCATTAGGCTAGGACTCGCTTTATAAGCCTCTGGTGAATACAGACACAATGTTCTGCTTTTTTTCCCCAAATACAAACAACACACGCTTGCAAACAGAGATGAAACGACACTGCAGAGGTGCTGTGCAAGCTTTATCATCCCCACCTGCCTTTGGGAAGGAAACAGAGCCAGGCTCCTGCCTGTTCTTAATAAACTTAAAAGAATGCCTCGTTACTTTTACTGCAGGAAAGGTACTGTAAGGGGCACAACTCACCGAAATCTCTGAGGAACTAGATCATGGCATTCACGCTGTGCCCCTGTCCCCCTCCTCAACAAACAGCTTGGCGGAGTAGTTTGGAGAACCACATTTCCCCTTCCTACTTCATGTCCTTTCTGAAAGCATCCCTTATTATGTTAGTACTCCATTTCTGCAAATCCGCAGCAAATTACAGAAATGCCACAGAGTTTCTTCTGAAGCGATGATCTGCAGAGATTCCTTGCATTATTCTGTAGGCACCGAAGGAATTTCTCTGGACTGGAACCTGCTGAATGCGTTTCTCACAAATGTTACTCAGCTCACTTACCGTGGACTGTCCTTTGGGTGCTTTAAGTTGTCTTCAACCCAGATGACAATCCCAGGTGCCAATAAAGTTAGGGTCATCCTTCATACAGTCCTGTCTTCCATTGAAATGGAAGAAAACAGCGTATAACACCAGAATGTTTAGTTTCCACTGCTCACAGTACATCTTCCCCCCTCTCCTCCTTGCCAGGAGCCTGAGCAAGCTGGGATTTGCATGGAGCCAGATCCATATATTGACATCCTCACCACAACATGCTCTCTTAAGACAAATATTTTGGATGGAGCTCCCTTAATCACCTCTATTTCTAAAAATAAATATCGAACAATAGGTAGCATTCACTTTCCAGGCATAAGCAAAGCATTGTAGATTGCAAATCCTGACTTCAGTAAATTCTTTTGAAATGATTAGGCGTTCCTTTGCCAAACTGCTACAAACATATATAGGAATTAAATATTTGTTTGCCTGACTTGTACTCTTCACTTAATTGCTGACAAAGATACCACCATACACATTGGGGAAAAAGAAAGAACTATGCCCCATGAAAATGCAAAAAAAAAAAAAAAAAAAGCAGTCATTGAAGTCATAAATGAAATTTTAGTATGAATTATATGCAGTTTAATCATTTTAAAGGGTCTTAAAATGTCAGGCACCGAACTGACATATTCTTACACAGTGGAAAGCGCAAGCATCAGCTAGTTTTGGTGCCTATAACCTAATGCATCTTCATTAGAATTTTGCTCCAAGACTCAAACTTTGATTTTGATAGCTAAAATTGTCAAATGAAAGAAGGTTTACAAAGCATTATGAAATGATAACGCATTACCTGAAAACAACTGCACAACTGTGATGTGTAACTAATTGCCTGGAAGATCTGAAGCATTAAATTCCTACCCTCAGGGCAAGAGATTATCAAATCTAAAACTTCGGGAGCCTGCTTAAAGAGGCACCATCCCATCATGAACCTGTTGAAGCGTAAGGTTTCAGGGGTTAAAGCACCGAGTACCTGTCAGACTGTATTAAGCAGTTTCAGAAATACACCAGTCGAAAGCCATTTCAGAGATGCAATTGTCCCTGCCTTTTGGTGAATGAATTGATGCAGCAATACAGTTGAGACTTTTGCTGTATCACTATCAAACAAGTGGATTTAAAGACTAGAAAGTCTGCCAGAACTTGCACAGATTCTCCCGTTGCTGTAAGGACAGAGGAAAAAAAAAAAAGATTGGTTAGATGTTCAATCTGTACGAGTGAAACACTACACAGGGAAATATTTGTTTTGTCTGCTGAAATCCAGAACTTCACAGCGCTGGGAAAAGGAGGCAGCTGAAGAAGAGCCACTTTAATGACACCCCAGGGGAATACAACAATAAGAGTAATTGCAGCTTTGTATCACAGCACATCAACCTGAGGAACTTCTGCTAGGAAGTTCAGATTTTTTTTCTAATGCACAATTGTGTTTTTTTAAGTAAAAATAAATAAAATACAAACAAAAATTACACAGCACTCATGGAAAAAAGCATTCGTGAAAGAACAATGTGTTAAAGTTGTGAGAACAGGACAGACATGCCTCCTGGAGCAAAAAGGCTGGGTTGTTACCACGAAGCTTTTCCAGTGCAAATGCTGCAGGAAAAACAAGCTGAAATCCCGTCCAGCTCTGCAAAGACTTATTTTATTTGTGACACCAGGAGATCACAAATCAGTGTTCTGCTGCTAGACACGCAGATGACTGACACTCTCTGCTCAGACTGGCTTCCAAGCCAAATAATAGTTTTGAGGAAATGATAGCTATGAGGGAACAGCGTGTATCCTGCATTTTTCCCTTCAGTAGCAAAAGGCTCCGGTACCAAGAAAAACATAAAGACAGCAGAGGAGCTTGAAGTCAGCTGTAACGTGTAATTTTTAATGCTTGCTTTGGTGCATCTCAGGCAAAGCACATAGTGATTTTCACTACAAAACAGTCAAATGAAGACGATCTGCTGTAACTAATACCCTGATTACAGAAGTATATTTATGACTCCAAGATCCTCCTTCGCCCTTCAAAGAAACACAAAGAAGCAGCAGCGCAAGGAAATCACCTTCAGTCCTGCAACTTCTTGCTTTACAAAGATCTGTTTATTCAGGAAGGCTCAGAACTAGAAATTCTGGGAAGGTTTTGAGGATTTCAGCCACAACTGGCAGCATTCAGAACTGCTTGCATGCACACAGTCATCTAAAAAACAAACGAGTAAGAAAGCAATTTGTAGAAAAGCATCACTATGGTTTAGATTAAAGTATTCTTCTATGCACGATATTATATGCAGCTATTCTGCCAACACACACCCCCCTCCCTTTCTGTTACTACACTGCCACAGCCTGTGTTAAGAGACAAGGGGAGAAACCTGCTATGGCAAAAGCAAGTGTCTAGTTTTGCCAGCTCAAGAGGAAAATAAATAGTCAAATGCTAGCACCACGGAGTGATGGATCGACGTGGTGCAAGTGTTAGTGGTACGGCTGAGAACTGGGACACAGCACGTCTCGATTCCTGAGCAGGCTGCTTTTTTACCTCGTGTACTCCAGTACAACAAGGCAGTAAAACAGCAGTGAGCGCTGAGCGGCGCATACGTGTTTTAAATATTGAATGCAAAATGAGAAGGAAAAGTCTCTTTAAAAACCTGTAAGTAGAGTTCTGACGTTTTTCTCTCCAAGAAGAAAATTTTCAGTGCATTTTTCTAAAAAGCTCGGCAAAGGCATCTCACTGATGCCCACAATAGGCCAACTAGGACAAAACCTCACGGCCCCTGGCACCCTTTAACCATGACAAAAGAGCACCGAGTAGAGGACCACGAGACAAGCAGCTGGCAGGGGATGGGAGTGGGGAGGTGTGCTGGGAGGCAGAGTAACTGCAGAAGGGCTTATTACTACCTAGATATAGTATTTATTTTCAGAAGATGCACAGCAGATTATGTGTAAGGGGAAATGACAAACTGCAAGCTTCTTCTTCACTTCATTTCCACATTGTGTCATCTAGCCATAAAAAATTATGACAGTACATTCTTTTAAAACTGTTAGAGCCAGATCCTACATGTCAGTTATTAAGTATTTAATGCAATATATGCCCTCACCCCCCAAAATTTTAAATGCTTTAAATCCTGGCACCTTGGAACTAGCTCCCAGCCTAGCAACTCCGCAGCGATTGGCACAGAGCACCACATCAGAAAGGAAGCCTTCGCCCTGTCTACATGCACAACCAACCCAACTGCATGCTTCACGACAAGACAACCAGCCCCAGACAGGTATCGATCTCAGTTTCTGCCAAAAGCACTTCAATATAACCACACACCCTGTTTTTAAAGGTAAAGGTTTCCCGCCCCCAGTAAAAAGTGCAATATATACTCAGTCAGCAAGGCACAACCATAAATCAGGGTAATACAGTGCTGACCACGCCAAGACGTTCAGCAGGCTCTCAGTCTCTCTGCTCTGCACGCAGTTGTTTGCTGTTGACAATGTTATGTTAGCCTAGCATCAGAGAATAATCTCATTCCACTCTGTCTTCTACTAGGCTGCAGGGAAAAGCGCTCTGATACCACGCTGGTGGGCAGCTGGCACTAAAGCAGCAGATTTAAATGCATCAGAGATGCTTCATGGAAAAGGGTTACAACTCGAAATCGCTCGCTTCCACGCCTCGGCTGCAAGTTTCCTTCAGCACTAGTTATGTACTGTGGGAACAAGATGAGTGAGGCATCCAGAGTAATGCACAAATAAAACAAAGATAAAGGGGTGCATAAGCAGCAAAGCATCACATCAAGTAAAAGGGAACGCTCTGGACAGCGATTGAGTTGAGACTACAAATCCTTGCTATTGGAATGAGGAAGTTTTCATTTTTAAAGAAAATCTACCTTTTATTTTCGTTGTCCTTCAAATACACATTGATGCACAACCTGAAAAGTTACACAAGTGACACAGAAAATACATTATGTACCTGTAACAAACCTTACAGAGTGCTCTCTCCTGTTAACAGAGCCTGAGAAACCCAAGACAGAAGCAGATCTTGAATCACCCAGAGCGAGGGAGCTGAGGCACCTGAAATTTGTCATCTTTTACTCGTGCTAATAATTCAGTTCACAAATTGCCAAATGAAAGGGCAGTGAAAGCCAGTAAATCACTGTATTTAGGACAGAGCATCTGGCTAATAAAGTCAGCCCTACACACGAACACAGCTATGCACGTTTAATAAATAATTCTGGGTGTGACATTTCCTTGCAGAAGCCTTCCTAGAGTTCAGAACAAGGAGAACCTGAATCACGGCAGGAGTACGTGGAAAAAAAAAAAAGACTGCAGATGTTCCTTGATTATTTGGCAGACCATCCACTGAAAGACAACAGATTGCACGAGGCTCCCCAGAATGTCCGGCAGCCACTGCACCCAAACTTGCTCAAGTTCCTTCTGGAGCCACCTTCAGTTGTGGCTAAGCCTGAGATTACAACAGGTGAATTGAAACGACCTTCCTCACGTACCTGATGTCTGAACTGCTACTGAGCCAGAGGAGCCTTGACCAAAGCTTGCTGTAAAACAGCTTGGCCGAGCCTCCTTCACTGAGACAGCAACTCATACTGCACCAGCTCAGGCTTGGGCATCTCCACGTGCAGCAAGTGTCAACGCAGGCGTGAGCATCAGAAACAACAACCCCAACACCCCAAATCACCTCCACAAGCAGGAGGTAGGCTGATGAAACACTGGACTACCTCCATTGTACCTACCTCTGAGCGCTGCTGCAGTGTTTTGTCTTTATCTAGCTCACAGTGGCTTATTCAGAGCAGTCCTAGGCAGGGCTGATACGCTTACAGCTGGGAGCGAGATAGTTGGGTATCGGATCAGTTAATACACCAATAACGCCCTGCCACCAACACTGGAGCTACGCACTGCGTGCCAGGCTGGAACAGGCAGGATTACTGCTTCGTGAAAGCTGTGATGTCTGCTTGTTGAGGCAGAACTATCATTTCTCAGTATTTGCATAGCCTGCAATCCTACCTGAGGCAGATACACTGCTTGTTACATTCCTTTTTTTTTTTTTTTTTAAATGATTTGTTTGAAGCCATCTAAACCTTTGACCTAGGAAGATGTCTCTGCACTCCCCTTTCAAAGCATGCATTTGAGTGCTTCTAAAGCTACACGTGGTTACCTTCATTGTCACGAAGTAAAAACAAATTACTACTTCAGTCTAAAAAAGCCTCAGTACATTCATTCGGTCACGGTATAGGATGGTGTTCCCTTGTCATCAGTATTTGGTATTCATATATACATACCTGCACACAGCCACCATTATGCCTAAAGTTTGATTAAATTATTTTCTACAGAATTGAGTGTTTATCCAGTCAGAGAAAAGTCAGGGTCCTACTTCATCTTGACAATAAAATCTTCATCTGGAAGAGGACATGACTGCAGGAAGACGAAATTCCTCCTAAAAGGTTTCATCTCTTGATTAAGTGATGAAACGCCTCCACTTCACCACCGCGATCGCACAAATGTTGATTTCCAAAGCCCTGGACAGTGTTTCAAGTCAGAAATTTATATCCAGTGAGCAGAGCCACAAAATGAGGCAAACTGAAATGAAAGCAGACAGGACAGCAGGAAGTATGCAGATACCAAAAAACAGATTATTAATCTTGAGCAACATGGATTAGAATTTAAGTTTGGATGCTACGAACACGTGGGAGGAGCAAACTGATCTGTCAGGATTTGGGGATGTTCCTCAAGCCCAGTCCTTGCGAAAAAGCCTTCTGAACTTGAACGTCTGGAATTAAAGCCCTGCAGCAAACAGGAAGAAAAGCTTTCTGCCAAAGGATTTAACTGTTAGGTTGTAAAGGGGTTTTGTCTGACATCCAGTACTGGAACAAAGTACGCTACTGTAGGTCAAACAACGAGCATATACTCCTGTTTAAAGTTAAATAGCCCTCTACCCAAATTTTACAAGTTTTATTTCCATTGATTGAAAGCCATGAATCCTTTCTGTCAAAAAAAAAAAAAAAAGAAAGCAGTATTATTTAAAAAATTATTTGAGTGCTTTCTTTTTTAAGCAGTATTATTTAAGAAATGATTGGAACACTTCCATTTTTTTCTCACATCCCTAAAATATTTCTACAGCAAAAGCCATAAAAGCAGCTTACAAAAAAAACTATGCTAAACATACATGGCACCATCTACATCTGCACATTACACAGATATTTCACAGAAACACTTCTGGAAAAAGATTTCAAGTTAATGAATGGAGCTACTGTGACTCAAGAGACAGATTTTTCACAATCTACTCGAGATCTTTAGTAAATGTAAACATCCAAGGGAATTCTGATCTGCAACTCTTCCTCTGTGAAATTCTTCATCATTTCCCAGGAAAAAGAAGTTCCCCAGGAAGAGTCCTGTGCTTTTACACGCATCACACGAGGCATGTAATACTCGCAGCTCTCGCACTATGTGCCACTCTAGTACAAGGATACTCAAATGTTATGTTGAAGAACAAAAATATACTTTACAAGTAAACCATAGCTGGTCCTTCTCAGTTACAGTCAGGATTGTATGAGTGACATTTTAAGAGAACAGGGGCAGTCTCTGCAATAAAGTGCCAACATTTTGACTTACAGCTTATTTTATTACACTACAACAGCAATGGAGTCATTTCTGTGATTAAACGCCACAGAAGAATACGAGAAAGCTTTGAGGGGGAGGGAGAAGTTAGGAAGAACACTTTATGAGCTATTAGTTTTGCAATCCAGCTTTCCGAAGCCAGTTTTTCATTTGGAACAAAATAAGAGCAGCTGCCCGTGCTGAAGTGAGGTCAGCTTTGTTCCTGCCTGCCTCCCACCTGGACCACCAAGGCACTGCCTTATTGCTGACCCGCAGCACTGGAGGATTCTTTGGTGGGCTGAAGCAGGGAGAAACTGGTGTGGAAGACTAAATGCTAGCATACAAAAACACAGAGCAAAGGAGGAGAACGTTTCTGCATGTCTTAATATTATAAAATTCAGACAAAAGACTCACTGTGATGACCAGCATCAAAAGCAACCCATAAAGCCCACCCCAGGTTTGTTTCAGTCATCCTGCAAGTTTTGTGGGTTTGCAGTCATTCCTTGTCCCATTCAACATTTCCTCCCAACCTGCTCTGGTAGAAACCTAAAAAACAAAGCTTTGATATATGAAGTAGTACCATCAAATGTGAACACCAAGAAATCCTACCTAAAGAAATCCGATCGTTATTGCTGAAGATCTTTTGACCATTCGTGCACTTTATTGGCATTCATGCAACACAGATAAAAGAATTTTTGCTTCAGTAACACTCGCCACCACTCTCAAACCTCAAGCTGAAAACTATATACCCTTCCCTCCCTTTTTCCTAACCACATCATCTCCTTAATTACCTCCGCTGGAATCCTGGGCTCTGAAGGAGACTGCGTGTTAAACAGATGCACAGACAGAATGCTGCAAAGGGAAGAGCTTCAAAGAGAGGTCGGTTTTTATCTGTGCCATCAGCTTACGTCCCTCCATCCAGTGAGGCTCCAAGCAAGACGAGGTGGAGACCCAGTTGTGGGGAAAAGGCTCTCAGGCTCCACGGTTCAAAGGGCTGAAGGACAGCTTTGCTCAGGTGCTGCATCTAGACATAAACAGGAACATCTAGGATTGAACATGAGCCAGTGGTGTGCCCAGGTGGTCAGGAAGGCCAGTGGCCTTGGACATCAGAAGGAATTTCTTCATGGAAAAAGCATCAAGCACAAGAACAGGCTGCCCAGGGAAGCAGTGAGGTCCCCAACCCTGGAGGCACTGAAGAGATGTGGGGACATGGCATCGAGATGTAGGGAGAGGGCTTAGTCATGGGACTTGGTAGGTCAGGTAGACTGTTGATCAAGGTAGACTTGATGATCTTGAAGGTCTCTGCCAGCCTAAATGACTCTAGGATCCCATATTTTGGGAACAGTGTTACCTTACGATGGTACCACTGAGGCTGATTCCAGGAACTGAACCATTCTGAACGCACAGAATCCACAACAGTCTTAACGCAGCTATGGGAATATCACACAAATCACTATCACAAAACCTTTGGACAGTTTTGGGGAGTGTCTGATCCCATGAATTTACTCTTGACAATGAGAAAACAGCATAACTCTGGCCCCATGAAGTCCTGATCCCCAGAAGTCTGGGCCTGCAAAAGACGCCATCTCCTCAGTTAAACTGAACTGAATTTGAGATTAACTGGCAATAAAAATAGAAGTTTGCCTTGCTGCAGAGCAAGCATAAAACCTGGTCTTTATCACCAGGAGGAGTTTAAGTGTTCTTTTCACATTCCCCTGCTCTTGAGGGCATCCTTAACCAAAGCTGAGCGCTCCTGTTTCAGACACAAGAGCTATTCAAGTTGCAAACTGGGGATGCTTTGTCATCTAATCATCCATCAGCTGAGAGGCCTGAGAGGAGAACCAATTCTGCAGCTGAGGAACCAGAGTACCTTTGGTCACAGGGGAGCCACGTCGAAAATAAGTAAATCAGAGCTATGTTTGTTTCTCCTTTCCCTGTCCTGGAGGAGAGAAGAGGGAGAAGAAAAGCATCTCAGTATCTTAAACCTAGAAAACAGGAACGATTCCCAGGGAAATCTTGCTCCCAGAGTCAACATCCAAGGCAGAGAGAGCAGCACCTCAGAATAAGTCCAGCCCAAGACAGATCACGGTTAAGACACTGGTCCCATTCCACGAGCAGCCAGGGAAATGCCAGGACAATAATCAGAGTGAGAGTTTTAGGGGGAGGAAATGCAAGCCCGACTTCAGTGCACCAAACCCAGTTTCTCAGCCTGACAGGGAGCAATACCTCTCCTTGCCTGCCAATATCAAAAAGAGATCATCCATCACTCCCTGGTTGTGGTGAGCTCCGTGGAGGAAAGAGGACTCAGAACTCACACTGATGGAGAGTTGGAGGAAAACTGAGTACTGCAGCACCGAGCGAGCTGGCAGTGCTGGGCCTATAATTAGCTTCCTCGAGTCAGAGCGATAGGCATCTGCTGTTACCGAATTAGAAGGCCAAAGTATATATTACCACGCACATTATCTCACAGCAGGCATCTGCAGAGTCCTGAAGTTCCTGAAGTACTGGCAGAATCACGGCGGCCAGGAGACATCGGCAGAATTTCAAGGCGAGTCTGTACACAGCACACACACGGTCTCACGAGGAGGTCAGGTAGGTACGAGGTGTGGTGTGGAACCAAGGCTCCACAAGATGGTTTCCACAGAAGACCAGCTCATGGGACGATCCAAAAAAGATTATGACCTTGTGGAAGCAAACCCTTGGTGCTAAGGAATGCTGAGTTGCTCCTGTGACCTCCAAACACAGATTATTTTTGTAAACGCTGAAGAGCTTGGAGCATTCAATGAATGAAGCGTTATCGTAAGGACTTGGCTATGGCTACATCCCCTCTAAAGTGATCCTCCTGATCAAGTACTCCCCATTTTCCCTCTAAAATCTTTGTGAGATCCTTGGTGTTGAGTAGAAAGAAAGCTGCAGAACCCCAAAACGAAGCAGTCCTACATCTAAAATAAAGCATAAACGCTTCTCACAGACCTACAAACAGCAGAAACAGGAATCCTGTAGCCTCAAAATTCAGTCACCCCTCTAGCACGGACAGCGAACAGATGAAATTAATTGCTCCTTTTGCAGATGTCATAAGACACCCCCCAAAAAGAAACTTAGATTTTGTTCTTTCCATCAACAAAAGCTCAAAGCCCTCTGGAAAATACATATTTTCCAATTCGTAAAGCAGGAATAGCAGCGCTTTGTTTCTTTGAAAAGTTTCTGTTGGCCCACGAGGCTTCAATCGCTTCCTGTGTTTCCCAAATAATTGCTCCTCTCAACAGACCCGTAGCACACAGGAGTCTCATCTACTGTTTGATGTGGTTCCAGCTCCTCTGCTCCAGGACAGCTGCTCCGTGCTGCTGTGACTGAGTACACGCTACCTCCTTTTTCCAAAATACAGGGCTTTACCCATTTAAGGCAATTTCCCCGAGACACTACAGTTTGGGTTACCAGAAAAAAAAAAAACAACCACAAGACATCCATTATTGGCTGCGTGCTCCTCTTTTCACTGCTTCTGCTTCTGAACATGAAACCACCTATGCACATATCAGCAACAAATGCTCCAGGAACCTTCAATTTCCCTGAAAGATGGTAACACAAGAACAGCATGCAGGCGGCCGTCCGCTTCTTCACAGTGCCAGAACATCTGTCTTAGCTCTGCGGTACACATCTCAGGCAAGGACAGGCTCTCTGCGTAACACATGCCATAAATCCATGCTCTGCACATCCTAGGATCCAACCGTCTCTCCCTGTGGGTGCTCTGCAGTTAAAACCTAACATGTAAGTTGCGCTTCAGGTCTGTGTAAAGTCCCCCCATGACAGAGGTGAAGCAGCAAGTTTCCAAAACAGAAGCTGGGAATTCCTGTAGCAGAGATGCTCCCAGTCCCAGGTGCTGCTAGCGGTTGTATGCAGGCACCAGGCTGTTCGTAATCGTGCTGCAGCACAGCCAAACCAAACCCTGGAACACACCAGCAGGTTTTTATTATCTGTAGCACGCTGGGGAGGTTCTCACTTCATGATGCCAACTTGCAGCGATGTGTCTTCTCCTACAGAAAGCTCAAGGAGCAGCACCACACACCTCAGCCTCAGGTTCTCCCAAGCTTTCAGGTTCTCCCAAGCTAAGACCAGCCCATGTACCTCTACGAGCAGATCCATTCCAGGCAATTCAAAGCATGAATAAAGGAAGTGTAACAGGATGAAGCTTCACCACCACACCAGATGGTCCAAAACCTTCCGCTTTAAATCAGGGACAGCGGTGTTTATGTGCTGGGGTATGGACAGACTTGAAGCTCACCTGGGATGCACAGCCTCTAGCTCACCAAGCTATCCAGTTCCACGAGGCTGAAATCCCCCAGGTTATTTCTGACAGGGTGAGGGAAGTTGTGACCTGATTGTGCTGTGGCAGGATACAGCCTGGCTCCCTATGGAAAATGAAATGGAAGTGCCTGGGGGAAACACAACACACAGCACACCTTCAGCGCTTCCTTCTTCCACTTCCAAAGGACACTTAAATTCAAGAAGAGTCTCCTCGAAGTCTTGATTTATAGCAGATGGAGTTTAAACAGTTTACAAGGAAAGCGTTTTCTGATCTTTTGTCTGCCCTCTGAAGGGAGAGCACGAAAAAGAAAAACAATGTTAAGTCATAAAAAAAGTAATTGTAGTCCTCAGCAATTTTAATTCCCCTTCCTTCACCAAGCATCTGGTTTTTGTTAGAAAACATTGTAAAGTGATTTTCCAAAACCTTTGACATGCGTTCTGTTCAATAGGTCCCAAAAGCCTCGGAAGGAGAGCATCAAACAAAGTAACAGTTATTTATTAAGCCACACTAATGAAATGGGTCTAACCATTTTCTTCTGCTTACCCATTCCCTACTGCTTTCCAGAGCAAAGGGGTGGGGGCTTCACACGCCTCTGCACAACTCTGGACTTTCAAGATACATGTGATTAACTGACTTTAGAACAAGTTGGTGCTCCATGAACTGATTACACCAAAAATAAGCCCAAGATGAAAGAGATGAGCCACGGACAGAGCGTGCCCCCTTCCAGCAGCCGAGCTCTACAGCTCTCATCCTGAAGCAGCACCAAAAGCTGCAAAAGGATCCGGGGCCTTTTTGCTCAGAATTCCCAGAGCACATCAAAGCACGTGCAATAATCTGCATGAGATAACTAATCACAAGAATCCCACGCGTTCCTTTTCTCCAGTCACTCAAAGCACACTCTGCAGCTCTCTCCCCGACCCGATAATTACTCGTATGGCTGCATTTTGTTCTTTTCCAGTAGCAGCATGAAGCTCGACGTGAGCTGCAGGCACCCAGCCAGTGACTATACAAGCTGCTGTTGTGATAGCACAAGGCAGAAGCCAACTCGGCAGGTAATTGGACTTGAAGTCAGAAAGATCTTTCCCAGTCAGCTTGAAACAGTAATTTCTTAGGGGAAAAATACATTGTCTTTATCTACCACAGGTTACCAAAGGAAAACTTTTATCCCAAGGCAGACAATACCAAGTTGTACCTCCACAAAAAGCATATTAAAGGTAGATTTATTTTTTATTTTGTACTCTGCAGCAATTCAAAGGACATTTGCAATCTGCTATCAAGTCAGCATTAATATCCAACAAGAAAGCTTGGGTATCAAAACACAACAGCTTGTTATAAAGGAGTATTTCTAGTACTTGCTGGTTATATTTTCCTGTCCATTGAGTAAAATGCACTGGAAGGTCTCACGTAGCAAGTAAGCAGCTACTGTAGTTATAGTTAATTCCTATATACTGATACCATAGAATTCATTCATGCTTACAGAGTAATCCTAGGGAAACCTGGAGGGCTAATGTCAACCACTTCAGCCCCGTGCACAATTCACATCTCCAAAAGGCATACTTGGAGTAACTCGAGCGCATGAAGCGCTGCATTTTTCTAACCTACACACCCATGAAAGCGGTTCCAAAGCATTAGAAACCCGTAAAGAAACCTAAATGCAGAAATAACTGGCCGTGGGCAATGACATCACTTGGGCATTCGGTATCAGCAGTAACCGCACTGCTGGTGCCAGGTGCCAGCAGCCCATACCCGGGCAGAGCTGGAGGAGTCGTCTCCCACCGTGCCAGGAGAGCTGCAGGCAGCAGCAGCCAACAAGGAGCTCGTGCTGGCTGTGATGAGGAGGAAAGAGGAGCTTGCACAGGGGGAAAGCATTAACCTAACAGCCCGCTGAACCAGCGGGTTGGATGCGTATGGGAAGATGCACATCTCTGCTTGGCAGAAAATGGGATCAGTCTTATTGAGAAAGGGCGTATTAGTCACCCACTTCAGATCGGTGAGACAGACATACCGTCCTCAAACATTGTTCTAAGCCATTTTTCTTTTCAGCCAGACACCTCTTTCCCCTCTTTCCTTACCAGACACACATACTTATATACGCCAGATGAAAAATAACACCCACCCACAAAACAAAGAAAAAAAAAAAAACAAGAAACCCAGTAAACTCCACATTAACATCTCATCATTCCCAGCTCATTGTAGTGAGGGGGGATGTAACTTTTCATGAAGTTCCACAGTCATTGGGAACTTTCTGCCCAAGTAAAGCCTGTAACTCTATCATACACCAGCAGACAGAGATCCGAGTTACATGGCATTAACTATCGTATGTGGAAGCAACAGTTAAACTCAACCAAATAAAGAAAAACACTAACAAAATTAAAGGCTTTTTGTTTGGTTGAGTTTATTCACTGCTGCTTTCACAAGCTTGAAAATAAAACCCAGCAATTCTAACGATGCCATGATGAGCTATGAACAAACTCACACCTAGGATTTGAGTAGTTACAGAAGGTTTTTATGGCTCATACGATCATACCTGGTGACAGACTTCCTCTTCATCAGGAGATCCAAGCAGTGTAACTAATGGCCCTTCCTGTTCTACATTCAAGTTTTAAGAAGAGTGAGGACACACTGCTTTGTGACTTGATGATTTTGATAGTCATATATCACAAGCCTAAGAGTTTTCTTACAATACAACGAATTTTGGCCCTGCTGGAAAAGTCTGCCTCAAACAAATGGCCGGAGCCTTGGAGAGGAATGACACTAGAAAATTCCTGAATGGTGCCTAAGCACAGAGTTAATAAAATAGTTTCTGAAGTCTGTAACATTGAAAATATGTATGCATGATTTCAGTACTCTGAAAAACCTTGTGACTTATTACCCCACGTAGTGCTTTCCCCCCATACATCCTCAGGAGGCCAAACAACTCCAAATTATCTTCTTCAGCACCTCCAGAAGGCAGAGTGGCAAAAAACAAGCACTCCAGGGGAAAAAACAAAAGGCACTGATTCATACACAATTATCCCAGCTAAATTTACTGTTGAAACCATTGCTATTCCAGCTGTCCTTGACACCTGCATAGCAGGGACAATGGAACATGACAAGCACGCTCTTATGATCTATTGCAGTTTTCAAGCTGACACGCTAACTTAGGATTGGTGACAGTCAACAGTGCTGGAGCTGCTGCATTAACAGAATTAGCACGAAACCAGCGAGGCAGAGCATTCAAGGATCCACGCCACAGCAGTGACAAAACAGATGGAGACGGAGCTTTATCCACCACCAAGAAAAGTATCAGTAGCCCAGGAATACCGTGTTTCTTTCTACTCAAAGATCCAGTTCACACAGCGACAAACAAGCAAAGTAAAGCGGAGAACTCATATCTGAAAAGTTACAAGGGAGCATGTAAAGGGAGGAAACTTGTAATATCCTGTGCAGTACATGTTCCCACTGTTTTTTTTTCTTCCCTGAACAAGAATTAAACTGAAAGATTGAGAGCAGAACAAAGATTTTTTTTTAAGGTCAAGTTGCACATTATTTTCCAAGAACAAAGCATCTCACTGTCTATTCTGTAATTCCCTGCATTTCTGGAATCATTTACAGCAGTTGTGTGCAGAAGCCATTCCTGGAAAAACAGATTTAGGCTCCGGTGTCTAGGATGTCAGAAAAGCCTAAGAAAAAAGTGTTTTAAAATGTAAATGTCATTTCTGTGCATCTGAAAGAACACTAGCTGAAATCCACTGCACCACTGTGCTGGCACACATCCACCAGCCTTGCCCCAGACAACAGTATAAATACACAAAAGCTCTTTTATAAGGGTTCAGATAAAGTGCAAAAGAATACATTCAACCTGACAGCCACCTGAATCCAGATCCTCGAAGGAAACACTTCAACGTTTCAGGCCCTATGCTATCTTTATAAGGACATTAATTTGTACAGCACATATTTTATCTGCACTACAATAACAAAGCAGATGTACATTAACCAGATACCTTGTGGTGTCTGTCAGGTGTTTAAATATTTTGAAAATCAAATGCCAAAATACTATCTGAAGTCCAAATGCTTAAGATTATCCAGTGCAAGTATGTGTACATTTCCATCAACTATGTGAAACGTGTGTTTTTTTTTAAATTTATTAAATTTTAAGAAACAAACCAGGGTTGCCAACATACACACAGATAATACAGGCCTATTTCGAAAGTTGATTTCATCAGGAAGATTCAACTCACCAATACTTTTATTTTAAGAATATGAATGCTGAAAAATACTTACACAAGCCTGAAAGACTACATATTCATCTACACTATGCAGGCCCTATAAAGTCTTGAAAAAAAAACACCCTGATATAGTACATTTTGATATGCTTGGGTAGGCACTATCTGTGGTATGTATTATGAAAGAAAACAACATATACTATGCATTAAACAATTCTCTTCTCTTAACCACGTTAGAAAGCACACTTAGGAGATCAGAGTATGGTGTCCCTCTCCCCGATACACATTTTAGGAATCTGATGTATATATCCTGTATAAACCATCCATTTTTGTGAGGGTCACCAGAGGACTGACCTCCGGTTTGACCAAAGGTCTAGCTACTTTTGGCTTCTGGCAGAAATGGTTTGAGAGAGGTTAAGATGACTTTTTGCACCATGAAATGCATTCTACCAACAGAACTTTAACCAAGACAATTCTATATGTTAATAAGTTACTATGTTAACATATTTAGTGTAATGCTTTTCCTTCTTTCCCTACCCTAGGCCTCAGGTGAAAAAATGCACAATATTATTAGCAACAAAAACGAATGGCATATAGTGATCACCATTCGTTTTTTGGTTTTTTTTTTATTTGTTTAAAAACACAATTTCAGTTATCTTCCTGAAGAGGAAACACACAACAATCCTACACTCCAGTGAAAAAGGAATAAGTACTACTTGTATTTGCATCACATGACTATTCTATGACTCGGATAAATCCATCAGCTTTCTGAACAAGGGCAGGAGGGTCAGATTAACTCATACCTGAGGTTAAAGACTATTTTAAATAAGTAACTGGATTAAAGATACACATCTCTAGAAAGAAAATCCAGTGCAGACTTTTCATCAGAACAAGTACCTGACTGCCACAGAATGAGCCAACAGCAAGGTAAATCAGGCAGCTGTGATGCATGAGTTGTTCCCAACCCAGGATCACTAGAAAAATAAAATATGTCTCACTGCTGCATACCTTAGATGCTTGAGGAGTAGAAATCACGTGAACAGTGCTGGGCTTAACTCCATTTGCCTTAGGTCGTTTATAAAGGGCGAATCTGCTTTTCCTGCGTCCTCTGTCACCATTAGGGAGGGAGCCATTATACCTAGAATGAAACAAAGAGTTTGTCATTTAAATAAACATCAGCAATTTAGAATACAGAAAAGGAAAGCAGCAATTTGGTCGTGATATCCTGATGATTTCAAGGATGTGGTTATAAAACATGTAACAGCCATAGTAAGCTTTGCTTCCTAAATTACTATGGGCCTTCCAACATTCCTTTCCTGCCAATGGTTGAAGTTTTACTCATCACTAATAAGGTCACCAACTACAAATGATAGTGAGCTGTTCGGCCACAAAAATAGTTCTTCACCTCTAGAATTAAAGGAATTTGGAAGAGCAAGTTCTAAATCTTTTCTGCAATTTCATGACGTGGGGAGTTTGAAAAACTCATTTACCCTACCATTCCCCTCCCCACAGCTCACATAAGAAGAAGTGGAAGCTCATGGAAGACAAGTGGAAGAAAAGGCGTGATTTGGAAAAAAAAACACACACAATTTAGGGGCAATTCAAAGTAAATGAAATGGAATTTTAGTCTAGCCACATAGGATTTTTTAAAATCTAATCATAAAGGTTTCATTTATTATTAAGAAAGGAGGACATGAGTGTTATTAATTTATGTGGCTATTTGAGGACTTGTTAACAACAGCCTTTATCAGGTGTAACACAGTAGCCTTCACCACTTCTTTCATCTCTCCCAGGACAGAGCCCCAGTGGATAAGTTATTCAGAGAAGCATTAAGCCTCAAGGGGATAATTCCTTCTCCAGGGAAGGAACCAACCAAAGTTTCTTTGCAGTGCATAAGCACAGAAATCACATTTCCCCCTCCCAAAGAAATCACATTTTCCCAAAGATTTAGGAAAGGCAAGCGCTTTTCATCATAGCGCCTTCACCTGTAACATCCCTGACAATTTGCAGCTGGTCTGTGAAGCTATCTCAGGGCTTGGACTTCCTGCACAGATGCCTCTTTCATACCTGATCTGCAGAGTTTTCTGACTTTTCCCTGAAGGACTACAGTTGCAATTCCACTTCTAGATTTCAGTAGGCTGACTGGGGAGGTCTGTTCTATACTAGATCATGTATATTCCTCTCCCAGAGTCTTTGAGGTTAAAAACTAACATCACAACAAGGAAAAGAATCTGGAGAGAAAGAAGAGGAAGATTTGAAGGTGACAAACTCCCTGGAAAGCAAAAAGAGGTTAAAAAATTAGGAGTATATATCTGTTTAGAGTTACACTTTGCAGTAGTGCAGCTCTGTATCCACCACACTATCTTCAGATACCTCAACCTCATTGTTCAGGTTGTATGAGAAATTCTTTGACAACTGCTGACTAGGAAAAAGCAATGCAGTAGCCCAGAATTATACTTTTCATATCATTACCGTTTTGCATACATACCGACCTAGTTTGTTTAACAAGAAAATGTACTCGGAGAGATTTGAATCTTTTTGCAAAAAGAGAAGTACAGCAGATGAAACCAGGCAGTCTCATTGCTAAAGCCCTGCAGCACTGCCCTGCTGAAGGCTACAGCCTCACACAGAAAAATAGTTTAAACTTCTCCTGAACAACAACACCTGAGTACCTGAGATCGGAGCTGCAGGACCACTGAACGTTCACGAGCACAAATGAGAAGAGATCTGAGATTACAGCCTCAAATTTAAGCTCTAGTACATATGGGCTTAAATGTTTTAGAACATTTAAAACCAGACTTGAGGTTTGTTTGTTTGTTTAAATAAATATTTAAAAACACGATCCCAGGATTCAAAAAGAAGTTAAGAGCTTTTTAGCTGGGCTACAGTTGAACTTGTTCTCCCACTCCTATTTTCACAGGGAAGATTACTGTATCTCTGGAATATTAACAAAGATCCCCCAGCGCAGCAGAACACCAGGAGTAAATTACTTATTTCATGCCTATTCGGATCAGGAATCTTGTTATTAACCCTACACACACACTCAGTTACCACAGGTGATTCTCCCACAAAAGAGACAGCTTCATAGAAAAATACATCAACGTGATCCACAGGCAACTCGAATACAAGCTCTCAGCACGTGAGTGATTTGATTCTGCAAATTGAATCTTTTCAGATATATACATGTGCCATCCTTCCGTGACACTATTACCACAAATACATCAGCAACTTTTACTCTAAGAGAGTTAAAGACGATACTCTTCCTACCAGTATTTGTACCTGAAAACCCAAGAAACTGATAATTCCTGAAGAAGTCGTGTATAAGTAGCATCATCACTAGCTTTATATTCTGTAATTTAACATGTTTGTACTCATAACTATTTAACAGCACCAAATTTAAGAAGTTTCAACAAAAGTTAAGACCAGGAGGGTATGGTTATTTATTTTTTCACCTCATATCCACAAAGCAGTTACATGTATAACTGGAGAGGCTACCTGATTTCATTTCATTTTTGTGGGATTTAAGGATTTTTTAAATAAGGAAAGAAAGAAGCCACTCAAGGTTAAAAGGCTTTTTGGAAGCTTCAAATAGGAAGGAAATGCAAGCAAAGGGAAAGTTTAATTCATCTGTCCTGATTAGCAGTGACAAGTTTTTCACAAAGGTTTTCTTTGTGCCAATTTCTAAATTTCCTTTGTGAAAAGGGCAGGAGGACTGGAGTAGTTTTTACTATTTGTTATGCTTTAATTATAGACTTGTAAGCTTAATTTTGATCCGAGGCTGCTAAAAAGGAGATAGGACAATTACTGGCATACCAGTAATGTTTCCCAGGAGAAAAAATTAGCATCCGAATTTGCCTTTTCCCCCTCCGCAGCCCGCATAGGGCTTTGTTTTTTCCAGGCCAGGTTTCTCAAGCTGCGCACCACGGCCCTGCCCTCCCCACAGCGCCTGGGCCCCACCTTTCCCTGCCACCTCCTGAACAACCCCAGTGGCAAAAAAAAAGACACAAAAGAGCCAAAAAGGAGCTGGTTTTAAGGCCACGGGATCTCCCCAGCTGCAGCAGGGCCTGCGTGCACCCACCCTGCTGGCCCAGGCTCGTCGGCCCTCTGGGCTGAGCTGCCTCACAGGAACACGGCGCCATCCACGTGCAGTTGTGTCCAGCTAAGGAAACCTGTACGAGGAGAAATCCACCTTCATGGAGGGCATCCTGCTCCCTCACGGGTCTGAGGGGTGCTCCTGAAGCTCTCCAGAGGCTCACACACGGCAGGGAGAGGAGCAGCCCTGTGTTTCTTCCACACGCTCCTCAATCCGAGGACAACTGGCGCTGTGAAACCTCGTGGGATAGCTCTGCTGATAGCGCCGTTCCTTGCAAATAAGGGAGTGGTGCTGTGGGCACCATCACCAACAAAGCCAGTTCCCTGCAGATTTACATCAAACTAGGGAGGACTTTGCTATACAATGACATGCAAAATCCCGACCCGCTGTTCCCAGGGCTGGGACATGCCACGAGAGCCTCCCCGCCGCTCTCTGGAGAGCAAGACCATACACGCTCTCTCCCACAGCCCAAGCACTGTTTTCCACCAGTCCTGTAGCACCCTACTGCTCTACTTTGAAGATGATCAAGTTGTAAACCACTCACAGGATGCTTGTTCCATTAGTTGTTGCATTTTGAGTCCCCCTTCTCCTTTTAAAAGGAGCTAAGCAAGACCCCTGAAATTTAGGGGAAGAGCTCTAGAAATCTTGACCTGCACCTAAAAAAGTTTAATTTCAATTCAGGGAAGTCACCCTCAAGATGAGGGAGAACAGCTATTAGCTACCACACACAGAACTGCTGCTTGCAGCCAAGTTTTAAAATGCCATGAAAATACAAACTATGGTAAAACTTAAACATTTCTACATTTCTTCGTACTTATGCAACCTACCTCCCAGGAGACTACAACAGATCAGGTAGCAATTTTCACTGGTAATACTTCCCCTGGGCAAAAAGGAACGACTTCACCTAGCTTTCCTCACAAATACCAAGGGCTCCACTGCATACACCATTTTTAGGGAAAACCATCCCGTTTCAGAGCCTCAGCTTCCAGCAGCTGACCCAGAGCACATCCTTTGCTGAGCTGAGCAACAAAGCCACAGAAGTATGAGCAACAGCTTTCCTTGTCAAGTCAGCCTCGAGTGAATTTTTCCTTTTAAGTACATGCTGATGCTGTGGTTGGTATCGTACAGCAGTAGATGCTCAGCACAGAGCAAAAAGTCAGGTTGGGCTTACGCTTTTATTTTAAACCACCACCGAACTGGTGTGGGCCAACACCGCAGCCAAAAGCAGCGGTCCCACCCTTCATTTGCTATTTTGTTCCCAGCTTCTCTCCCTGGTTCACATGAATTGGAAAGAAAACCAGATTCATGCTTTAAATTTAGTTTTAAACCACATCAATATCTTGCTCCCCAGTTCACTGGGAGGCCACAGAAGCACTTAGAGCAGCAACAAGAGGAAAAAAAGGCACAGTGGGCAGGAGAAAGATTCCTTTGGCAGTGCTGTGAGCCTACAGTTATGACATCTACAAGGCTGTAAGTCTAAAGAGACATCATTCACCTTGCCAATATCCAACAGCAGGGCTTTTCACAACTGTAGGCTGGAGTCCTGACCAACTGGAATGCCCTCTTCTGCTGAAGCATCCAACTTTTACTCTTGAACATAGATTACAAGTAAAAAAAAAGGAAGTCCACATGCTAGCTTATATCAAAATGCAAACAAAATTTCAATATAGGGAATATCATCAGCAAAATATATGAACTTATATTTCCTTTTAGGTAATTCCACAGCTGATATTTCATTCTTTACACCACCCCCTTGTATCATACTGAACCATTCATCTTGTGCACAGAACTACTGTACTGTTTCAGCATAGTAACTTGAATGGTTTGGGATTTTCTATTTTTCCTTCTAAAAATAATATTGATTGAAGTTTTGGCAGTGCATGCAGGACTGGTTCTTGATTAAGAAACACTGTAGTGCTTCACAGATGACTGCCACAGATTACAAGAAAACCCTCTAATGCAGAAGTTCCTGGGAGGTGGGAAGGAGGGTACTACTGCCAACATCCCCAGCACTCTCAGTCGAGCTATTTCCAACCCACAGAGGTAACTCAAGGAGCCTAGACTGACCAAAGACTGATCTCTTTTGTGTTCCAGAGAGGTACCTTTCCCTTCTTACCATGTGGAGCTTTGGGAAAGCAAACAGCTGCTTGCTGATCACAGGAAGGCGGAAGATGGAGCTAGACAGAACTGCAGGACATCACCCAGTCCATCCCCAACTTGAGGGCTTGATCCAGTCCATCTACAACACTTCTGTTAACATTTTGGCTAATCTGGGAAGCCAGCCCTCTCCACCATGCGAACAGTGTTCTGTGTATCTTCAACATATGTGTCCTAGGACTTCAACATCTTCAGAGTTACAACTTTCCTCCACACATGCAACAAGGAAAATCCAGGTCAAAGCAAGCTTCTTGTTCTCCCTGCCATATCCACCAAGGAACCTAAATAACCTGTTCTCTTTTCCATATTACAGGAGGCTCTTGTGCTAGAAGATTTAATTCCCATCTGATTTTTCTCCCTGAAATAAAAGATTCTAAGAAGTTACAGCACCTCTACAGGCATAAATGCTTCCTGATCACTGTACCAGCAGAGCAGCTTAATAAAGCAGCCTTCCTGTAGAGCAAGAAAATCCAAACAAGCAAGTTCTGAAGTCCCAAATAATCTCATCTCTTTCCCCAATTAAGGGAATGTTTTTGCAACTGTGAACTTGATTATCCCTGAGAAATGTATGTCGGAATAGTTATTTGTAGCTATAATCAGCATTTCCCCCCCCCCCCGAGACAAATATTTGTTCTTGTAACTTGCATTGGGAAGTCATTCTACCCCTACAAAACACCTCAGAAAGCGTTCCCTTCTCCAGTACTTCTGGAACACTTGCTGGCACAGCGATCAATCCTGTGTGCTCACCACAAGCCTCTGGTCCCCAGCACCAGGTTTTAGGACTGGCTGCCTAGTTCAGTGCTACCCATACAGCCCCAGAGCCTCCGAAGAGGCTGCAGTGGCTCAGTGAAATGCAGCCTGACCTGATAACCCCTGTAATTATTAGGCAGACTGTCAGAGTTAGCATGGCTGGCTAGTGATTAGAGGGGATATTTTTACTCAAACTGAGACTATTTGAAAGGTCTGCTATAGATACGGACCTTTACAAATGCTTTTTTAACTACAGTCCAAAAGATAGTGGTGATTGCTCCTGCTACCATTAAGAACCCAGGAGCCACCTTGGCTTATTGTGCTTTTATGGTGAAATGCAGCCAGCCTCTTTCTGATCAGAAAGAGAAGTGTGGATGAGCAGAACACGTGGCACACTGTGAAAAAAGCTTTCAGAGCCACCTGCAACACATCAGATATGCTAGAACCTACTTCCCTCCTTCCCAGGGTATTCAAGATTAAGCTGAACCTTATCTATCGAAAACACTGCAAGGAGACACGTGGGAGGTGGCAGGGGTTCTCCAGGGTGACCTTGCTTCTCCTTTAGCATTCTGGCACAGAACTGGGTGTCCTTCTGGTTCTTCAGGGAAAGAACCTTTCCCTGGCTGCTGTGGCTTCTTCCCAATCCCCCCACCCCATAAAGTCATGAAAGAAGCTGGCACGCTATGGTTTGGACCAAGTCATAGACTGGTTCTTCAGCTGGAGCATAGCTCCTCCACACATCCCCTCCACTAGCAGCAGGACCACCCTGCCATCGTAGCGATTAGAGGATCATAATCGTAAAAAAAAATCTTTATCTTTTCTTTTTAAGGAAGAAAATACACCTGACTAATCCTTCTGCACGCTTAGCTTACATAATACAGGCAACCCAAGAAGATGTGCACCTGATCTATATACATTTCAACCTCTATATGAAGTTAAAGGGTACTATTGGCTTACAAATACCACGTTAATCTCTTAAGAGCTGCTTTTAATCTGCTTTACCTGCACTACATATTCAGTTTCCTTCAAGCTGCCCAAGCCCCTGTCATTTTGATATTCCCCCCTCCCTGATGCTTAAAGGAGTCTACAGAGCACGCAAACACAGAAGCCAAGTGGCAGAAGCAACCAGTCCCAAACGAGGGGCACAGGGGTCAGGTTTTATCACAGCAACTGTATTTATATTTTCTATTTAACATATAAAGACTGGTTTTAACCAAACCCACGATTCTGACACTTGTGCAAGCGATCTCACATTACTTCTGCAGTAGGAGGAACTTCAGAAAATTCTTAAACTCTGACCAAATTCTGCTTAACAAGTGGTTTGTTACTTGTCCCAGATAATTTTTCTGGAAAATATTTTGCTTTTTTTCCACTCTTGCGAAACCGAGGACAGCAGACCTTTGTCACAGCTTTGAAAGACGTGTTTCTGTAGAAATTTCAACTGGCATTGTAACGTTAATTATTAAAAAAATAAAGATGTTTGACTGCATGTATTGTTGACAACACAGAAATAAATATTTCAAGAAGCAGCAGTGGAGGATACATGCTGTATAGATTTCTATAGGCAAGGCACCAATACAAACAGCACAAGAGTTTGATGAATGCTCATACCCCTCACAAGCCCAAAGGAACATGCTGATGCAGGCTACCAGAGCCTCAGGATGAGCTTCAAATAAAGTAGTCAAATAGCCTGACTGTTTCAAACAACTTAATAGCTGAAAACCTACCCAAGCAGCCCAGATAAATACTACAGCCAGAGACAGGAATGAGTATAGCTGCACCTCCATCATACATTTCTTAGCAGTCATCCACAGCCATCTGGTTAGCAGGGAAAAAGAGCAGCTACCTTCAGTAAGGAAAAAAAAAAAAAAGAAGAAGAAAACAGCCACACCAAGACTCAATATCCACTTAAGACACTATTATCCCAATTCCAACGTAATATGCCAGAAGAGCATTAGAATGCAAGGGGGGTTCTTTCTAGAAAGCAAAGGGTAAGAGAATCAGTTCTTCCACATAATGACTTCCTTAACAATCCTTATTTCCAGCATTTTACTACTCCCCCCCAGCATTCATTTAACAAGGAGGCAATTTCCTTCAGCGCTTTAAGCCCATCTCCCAGGCTGTCAACTAAAACCATTCACCACTGCATAAAACCAACAATCCCAGTGCACGGCAAAATACAGGGTATAAACTAATCAAGTTCATTTCAAAGAGTGCTTTTTCTTCTAGCTGAAGGAGCATAAAAGGTGGGCAAAGCAGCGTGTTTAAGGAATCTTCTTTCCAACCCCAAATCTCTCGTACTAGAGAAAACGCTATTCATCTGGGAGTTATCTATAATCTAGCCAAACACCACTGAAATTATTTGATACAGCGTTTTGTTCAACTAAATGCAGACAGATATGATAAAGCCAGATCTAGCTTTCACTCCATTCAAAGCCAGTCAGATAAACACAAAATTCCTTTCAAAAGGAAAAAGTACAATGCACAGCTGGGTTTTGACGAGAACGAAAAGAAGCGAAGGGGGAAGTCTGTTTAACCAAAACACCAGACGTCGGACCCACGCAGTTCTACGTGGAAACAATTTACAGTCTCAAATAGCAGATCAAAAATGGCTGGAAGTTGCAAAATTAGAACAAATTAAGACTTTACGTAACGCAGGGGGACAAGAGACTATGAAATATACCTGCCCTGACATACCAAGCATGTTCCCAACCCATCTGTGCTTATTACATACGTGAAGGAGCAAAAGCAAACTGCCCAAATTTTAGTCTGAGGAATGAAGAGGAATAAAATCGTGTTATGTCTGCAACTGCACTGCATTAAGCATTACGGAGAAGCTACGTTGGATGCAAAGCATCGTTTGGGCCATTAACCCAAAGGCACAACTCAGACAACTCATTTCCTGAACTGCCAAATGCTCCCCTTAAAACGCTATCAAGGACTATTTGACTGCTCACATTTTATAACTGAAATAAGAAAGCTATCACTTCTGCTTATCCTCCAAACACAAGCAGCTGTAATATTTTTGTGATTCTGCAGACAAGAAGTTGCAGGGTCTCTTACTTACAGCTTTTTCAAACACTCAAGCATGACAAAAATCTTTTCAGGTTCATTCCGGTATCGTTTAGCACAGAGGAAGAGAGAAAATTTACATCCATTTCATGAATCTAGGTGAGCTCAGAGGCAGCACGCTGAATAGAAAGTGAAGCACTCAGCTCCCGTATCCTGACCCGCAACGTTTATGTCAAATCATATCAATTTCAACATCCCTCTTCCTTTCCCAGGGAAGACAGCCTTACAAATGCACGGCTCCCTCTGCAATCCCAGCTGCTTAACAGATCCCCAAATGTTTGCCTCAGGACTAGAAAATAAGTAATTGGGTTTCCTCCCGCGTAGCACTTGCAGATGCTACAGCCTCTCCTAACACAGCAGCTTCCTCAATATCCCTGGTGCTGCATCACCGCTGACTGCCAGGGCAGCACAGCCAAAGGCAAGGCAGTCTACTGCATGGGCTGCTCTGAGCAGGCTTGGAACAAGCAAGCAAAGGTAAAAAACAAGGAGTTTCCTTTCTGCCTTCCAGTACCCAGCAAGATCTACACGCTGGAAGTTCCCCAATGGGATGCATTTTGAAGTGTTTCTCCACTACCGCCCGGTAGGAGCGGAAACGCCGACCTAGCTGAGATTTCACTCCACGGTTACCTTCAGCATGTAATATTGTGTTACTGCCAGAGGTCTGTCCTTCCAATTCGTGTTCTCCAAATAATACAAACCACGAGCAGGTATTTTATGAGGCAGATATAAAGATAAAACCTCAGCAGAGGTAAGCAAGCATTGCTGCAGAGCTGAAGCTGCGATTATTTTTTTTCCACCCCAAGTCTTAATAGAGCAGAAATTAACAGTGCACTAGTGCAGAGAGCTAGACTTCAATATATCTTCTTCAGAATTAAAATACCCTGACAGCTTACTAATTCACAGCATCCTTGGGCGTTTGCTTTTTATCATAATCTATAACAAAGTTAATCAGTCACCTCTAACCAGGAAAAGACTTTGCAAGGCTGTTAGATGTTTACTGCTGATCAGAAAAAACAATTTGGATTCCATATAGCTTTATAATTGCAAAGAGTTGTGGTCTTACACCTTAACGCAAAGTTCTTGAGATTTTTCTTCCCGTAGGAGGGCTTCCCAAAACGTTACATCAAATAAACACTGAACCTTTACAGATGCTTGATCCCAGAAGACAAACCCCATAAATATTTCGGAATTACGATGCATTTGCATACACTTACTGAGAATGAATCAAAGTCACATAAATGATGCATGCCTCAAGTTTTTTTTTGTTTCTAGAAGCTCAGATCCTGATCTTTAGAAGAATCCCACTCACAGCTTCTTGCAGTCTGGTCGATGACTGCTTGGACAGGAGGCTTTGTAGTGCTCACATCTTCAGATGGGAAGGCACGCCGCTGTCAGTGATGCAGTGAGACACGTGCTGGGTCAGTCACAAGCTAACTGTGCTCAACTGTTTATACACGGATGCCACCACCGAAACCCTACAGCCACGCCGTAGGCTCTGCAGCAGCTAAGTTTCTTGGAGGACCACAATTTTCACTTAGTTTATCTGCAGTGCCTATTTCTGGTTAGGCTCTACAACGTGAAGTCTCAGAAAACCTGCATTTATGCATTCCAGCTGATACGAAGTAATGCACACAAGCAGCACAAGGGTTTGTAGAACAGAAAACAAGCTAAAACCACATACAGTCCTTTCTTTTTCTTCCTTTGGAAGTCTCTTTTTCTTAGCCAACGCCCACAAACACAGGCAGCACACTACTAGTATTTTTGTTGACCAGCTTTAAAAAAAGCCACCCCATATGTTTTTCTTTATTTATCCCGATTTCTTCGATTTTAAAGGCAAGGGAGCACTATACAGCAAACCAGACCAAGAATACAGAGGATCTGTTTAGAGCAGCGTTCCCCAAAGTACAGGCTATAATCCCAAACAGTATTACAGGACATAAAGCAGCATTTGCAAGCCAAATGGAAATTCAGCCGTAGAAATCAAAGCTGATGAGCCCAAGACTGCAGTTGGAAGTGGATTCTCCAGCAAAGCATGCCTGAAGAGATCTAGTTCAGGGACACAGAAATCAAGTAACTGGTTACAGCTGACCGGCTCAAGAGATTCCCTGTTGCCCTCACAAATATTTCTACCTGACATCAATCTCCGTAAGGGCACCTGGGCCCATGAGCTGCTGTTTCCAACTAACCAGAGGAATGTATGATGCTAAGAAATGCCACAAACTGCCCTGCCAGTGCATGAGGACGTATAAATACATGTACACATCTCTACAGGTTATATGTACTTGTACATACCTAAGCATTTGACAGATTCCTGCATTTTTACCTCTTCTCCCTTGCCCGCCTAAACATACTGCATGTTTATTGCAGAAAAAGAGCATACTCTGTCAAAAGAGCTACCCTGTCAAAATTTTGACATTATATCTGTAAGACACTGTCTGTAAAGTTCTCCCAGAACTGTTTCACTTTCCTCCCTATCAAAAAAAGCCCTAGCAAAAACACAGGAAAGAGCTACAGCATTTGCCTCCGTTATGTAGAAATCTCCTGTGCGAGAGATGCCACCACTCTACCACCAAGTGGGTTAGAAAATAGGAAAGATGCACAGAAACACATCTCAGCCTGTTTCAGTATCTTCAGTCTGTAGATATTTCAAGTCCATCTCCTGGCACCACCCATTACAACATAAGCCTGAAGTCTGCTAGAGAAACACTCATATTTGGACAAATTCCAAACAAACTTCTCCTCTGGGACTTTTGGGCTGTTTTACAAGCACTTAGTCCAGTTTTTGCCCTGCAGAAAATGTAAGGTTTATATTGAGTAACAGACTACTAATCTTGGTTAGCTCATACATGAGATGTGAAAGGATGAGGCTGCTGAACTACACGAGACATTGTCTGTAACTCCCAAAGTTTCTGACTGTTTTCAGAATGTCTCCAAAAGGCTAATTTTCCAGGAAAAACAGACACTCGGTTATTCTCCGGGTACATCATTTTCCACTGAAAAAGCAGAGGTGAGCTGATCCAAAACAAAAGCACGTACCAGCACAAGGTCTCGGCTCTGCACTGAGCATTTCATTGAGAACACTTATTGAAGGCTTTTCCAATAACCCATTTTCTACCGCCGATACTTTCCATCGGCAGGCACTATGCTGACTTTCACATACAACACACCAAACACATTTTCCATGCCGAATTTTTCCTTCACAGCCACCTGGGACAGACCTCACGGCGTGGCCCAGGCTGCCTGTAGGGATCGCTTCTGCACCCAGACCTCTTCACAGCAGTTAGCTGCAGTGACAAACATCTTCCTTCGTCCCCATTCACTCCAGGTTGACATCCCACAAATGTTACAAGCAGTAGAGGTGAAGCAACAATAGTGACACAGAACAATCAAAACTGAGGAATTTTATAAGCCAAGGAGGCAGCAAAGCATGATTTCCTCTGGGTAACATGTCTTGCAGTTGGATTCCTTCTTTGTCTACTACGGTGACAGCTCCAATTGAACTTCTTCCTGAGCAGCGAGGCAAACAGGGGCACGTGGATCCCTGATGTCTAACAAAGGAGGGGGGCGTGGGGGGCTGATTTATGTTACACACTCTCCTTAATGGAACCCAAACAGCATAGGGAGGTTTTGGAATAAAATCTGTTCAATGACATACCTCGTTTCCAGTTACAGACTGCAGCCCTCACCTGCCACTACCTCTTCCAGTAAATCACTGAGCGTCCATCAGAGGCAGATGGAAAATGACTGCAACAGGGAGCCAGCAGTGCCGGCAGATTGCGGTGCGGAGTCCTCTAGCAGCAGGGAACAGCAGCTACCTCATAGCTGTCTCCATCTGTTTGGGTCATCACCCTAAAACCTCCTTACCCAGTTCTGTTCCTACCCCACGTCTGCCCTTTGTAGCATCAGAGCCTTGAACACTTCGTCTCACACCACTTTAATATTTCTAAGCAGTTCTAGAGGCTACAAACACAATGATCAGTTTGAAATAGGCACCTCCACAGAATTTCTCTACACTTCACGTAAGCTTAATTTATTCCAAACCAAAATGTATCACGTCAGCATCTGGACTTTCCCTCCTCCTCAGCCCCAAAGCAAACAAAAAACAAGGAACAGAAAAATAAAAAAACTAAAGTGGTCCTGTCAAGTGCAATATGCTGTACCTTTTTTATTATTATTATTTTGACAACAGCTATGAGTAGTATATTTTATGATGCCACACTGTGCATAGCCCTGTGCATAACCAAAATTCCCCTTTCTCCAAAAAATGGCAAGAGCATACTTAACACCTAGGAGTAGGAGAAGTAAAAAAAAAAGAAAGTTTAGGTTTTCACGTTATCCCTAACCATAATGCTCTTTATATTAAGTTAATCATGAATATAGGTGGGAAATGACCTTCACGTAAGCAAACATGAGACTACTTCCAGTCACTCGCATCAAATCCGCCTACTTCATGCACAAGTAAGAACGGTGGCAACAGGGGCTGGGGGGAAGCATAAAGTCACTTAGCACATCTGGTTCTCATGAACCAGCTGCCACTCTTACAAATGAATACGCTTATTTTCTGGATATTAAAAAGCATCACGTGTGCACCTACCACTGATTTACTCATTTCACTCAACTGCTTTGCTCCCCTGACTTACGCGTGACGAACTGATCTGTGATGCACTTCGCTACCTCCACGCAGCACAAAGCAGCATGCTTTTACCACCTGACACATTCACAGCAAGTTTCGTCAGCTCACAAAACCGAGGCTGTTTCTTCTCAAACTGCCATCCCTGCCCCAAAGTTACAGATCAGCCCATATTCTCGCTGGCTGGGGTCTGAATAGAGCCTGCAGCTGGACTCCAGCCAACCCCAAATCCAGTTCCTTCCTTCCTGCCTGCACTGCCTACAAAATGCCCAGAGGAGAAAGAACAAATCATTTTTGCCATAGAAAGATCCGCTTCCTCTTTAACAGAGTATTATTTTACAGTTGTTCTCTCTATGCTGAGAGATTTCCAGTAGGCGAAGCTTTAATATAAACCAGTTTTCTCCAAGAAGTTTAAGGTGCAAAGTCACAACATATGATCAGAGGCCAATTCCTGCATTGAATTTAAGGTCACATCACACATAATAAACTAGGAGGGTACCTTGAGCTTGACTTAGACCCTGCTAATCACTTAAACCCCTAGCTTTACTTACAGAAGGAACTGTACTTTATGTTTTGTAGTCTTCCTGAATCCTTACATGGAAAGGTATTTGCTATATTACACACGCCTCCACAGACTGTAAACTCACAACTTAAAGGCTATATATCTAGTTTTAATGCAAGCATTACAGCTGGAAATGTGATTGTGCAACCGAGGAGATAAGGCAAGGCTGAGCCAGCAATATAACAGTATTTTGTATTCAAACATTGAAAGGAAGGCATAAAACAGAAGTCAGAAGTTAAGGCTCTTCTGCTCTGACAGCAAGCAGATTGTGGAAACACAGCAAAGAAAGGCTTAATTACCTCTTAGACTGAAAAAAAAAAAAGGAACACATTTGGAGTGCTTTTGGGAAAGCACTGTCAGAGTCTTTTAATGGGTGCAGGGGCTCAATACCAAAAATAGTGACTTGAAGAAATCCTTTTGGAATTGATGACAAAAAGGGCACACATCCTGAAAAAACAAAAGAGCAGCTTGCAGTCTGTAAACCAGCAGCTTCATCCAGACACTAAGGGAAATCTCACCCTGGTCAGAGAGCCTGGAGCATTGCAACTTGCACAGGCAGCGAGTTCCTATAACGCTGGTACCGTCCTGTGGGCAGCGGTGTGTGAAGGGGCCTCTCGTGCTTCAGGCTTCTCCTTACTCCAGTGAAGACCAGCTAAAGACAAAAGAGGAGTGCTTTTGCATGGCTTTCTTAATGTGTTTGGCTATTGACAACCTTCTGTCTCCAGATTTAGCTCCGATGGATGAAGGCACTCAGCCGCTCGTGTCAGCCAACGCTTGCCTCCTCGTAGACCGGCCCTAAGATCAATTGGTTTCATTCACTGGTACTTTTTGCCAAAAGCCTCTGAGGTATTGACAGCCCATTTAATGAAGTCTTGTGGCAGAATCGGATTAACAAACACTCGTGATCAAATCCTGTCCCCAGCGCTGCTCTACCAGCGGGGACAGCCACACAGCAAGGCCCAGCAACCTCCGCTGGCCACAGGCCGCGACAAGAGGCCACACACGAAACTTGTGAATTCACTACTCACCCCTTGATGCGCCAGGAAACCATTCCAGCGAGTGTTAAGATCCAGAAAATAATTCAAACAACGTCTTACATGCCTGTTAGCAGGAAGGTGAGGGCAATTACTAAAAGATAATGAACCTTAACTGCTCCAAAATGCTCCCCTCTGAAGCCAAAGGGATTTTTGAACCCAGGCATTGGGTTTCACAGCTGTCTGCTCTCAGAGGCAGAGTGCGGACTAGGAGGAAGGTGAGCTGGAAGAACAGCCAAATGGAAGAACATTTTGATTTATTAGTTAATGTTCCATTAAAATACATGGTGATCTATAGAGATGAGCAGAACCCTGCCACAGGATGTTTGGGAACTGTATAGCTCTCGCTATCTTTTCAACAGTCCGGTCTTTTCCTACAAAAGCACACGCACACTACTTCTGTTTCAAAGACTACAACCACGCCGTTACTAGATCAGACAGCAACAATCAAAATAAAGTCGTGCTGCTCCGCGTGAAGAACTACAGCTGTGCTTATATCAAAGTTTCAGCCCATTAACTTCTGTGTCTAGACTAAACATTTCTTTCACTCTTCCTAAAGGCACGTGCTAGAGAGTTTGCACATTTGGTCTCCAGTTTATTTGGAATATGCAAAAGGAGATTTAAGCTTTTAGATGCTTCGATTTGTTTAGTTTACTTTTATATAGTGACTAATTGTCCTCACAGTCAGTATCACTTTGTCTTTTTCCATGACATTTATATGCCCTAAGAGGATATACCTCGTGAGTTTGAAGCTTACCTGTTTGTTTAAGCATTACTAAAGCCACTGAGTTTGGAGAATAAAGTTCTTTCATGACAATTTATCAACTTACTGGATCCTAAAATGAAGGCAGCATATATATTTTAAGGTGAGGAGCAATTGGAAATCCTACTAACCACATCACTACACTTGGACATGACCGCCTTCTAAAACGTGTTGTTGTTCAATCAGAGAAAGATGATGCCACCGTTTCTCCTTTGTCCTCAATTCACTGGATGCAAGGAGAAAAGGAGAATTTCACAACAGGGATTAGTTAGCATTACAGTACTCAAGGAGAGGACTAATGCTTTTAGGCCTTCTCCTTTTTAACACGCTGTCAGCTATCTGTGTTTTCCTGCCTGTCCCCACTCCTCTGGGAAGGCAGCACAATAAATTGACATTTCAGGGATTTGTCTCACTGTGCAAATGACTGCTTTTGTCTCTGCTTAACACAATTAACTGCTGCAGTCAGACATGTAGCTATGTTGTCGTTAACATAAGCAATAAGATATGGCAGATGAGTATTAGGTCAGGATATACGGTGTGCTTAAGCCCTATATTAAAGATGATATTATTAAATAGGGAAAAATCAGCCAGAATAAATCCCTTCCAGCAGCACAAGACAGGGCTTGCTCAGTTTCCCTGCCTACCAGTGGAACAAGCTGCTATCAAGAGAAGCGTGCCTAACAGGTCCTCAGCAGTCAGCACCTTCACATCGTGCCTAATCAAGCTCAGCTCTAAATTACTTTGCTTTTAATAAAAAAATAAAAATTGAAGCATTGTAGATGTTGCCTGTACCCACTTTCACAACCGTTTATAATCCATTTCATCTACAGAGTCCTTCTGTTGTGAAACAGGAAAGTTTTCAGGCAAATTGTTCTTTCTTCATCCTGACCTAATAACTGACCCTATAAAGCAGCAGCACGCACACTTCTGGCTGACCTTATGGGACCTTATAGTCGAGCCCTGGAAGAACCGAACAAACCTTATGTGCAAACAGTCAATGCTCACCCATCCTGCCCAGAAGGGCCCTATAGCTAGGCACAGAAGTTGCACTAATCAGAACAAGAAAGTGCTGCACCCAGCTAATGCAAGTCCAGTGCCACTTTGTTCACACACCACTGATAACCCAACTGTACCAAAACCCCATATTCTCAGACCATACAGCCCTTTGGTATCAAGCTTTCAGAGACTCTGAACATTGCTATTAATGCTGTTGAAGCTTTCCTATAAGGACTGTGTGCCTTGCACCTTACGCTCAGTTATCAGCTCTAGTCAACCAGTGCTGCTTGTGGCTGGGGTTAGTAGGAAAGACATTTATTTCAAAATAGCTAGCCAAACCCCAAAAGATAGGTGACTCTTCCTGCTGAACCCCCTGAGCTATGGTGCCCATTGTGACATGACAACAACCCCACAGACAGCTTTGTGCCTGCCACCCTTCCCTCCCCTTGCTGCCCCAGTCTTTTTGTTTCTAAATCACACAGCCAGAAACCTGCCTATTTTATAGTCATCAACAGCACAGAGACCCAGTGAGAGTACTCACACATGCAGCCAGACTACAAGGCTAAATGTGTAAGGGATATGACACAAGGGGCACATCTGATTACCCAGGGAGGATGTAAGATGTGGTGCCAGAGCTGGACAGCACTGCTCCCGCTATCATCCTGCCCAGCACACTCATCTGCAGCTCTGGAAGCCCCTCCTGCCCTTGCTTGGTGGTCAAGCAAGGCCTGTCCCAAGCCACTGAGTAATAGGATTATAAAAGTCTAATCCCAGTTACTTACACCTTGCCAGAGAAGTTACAAATTAGTCCCCCACCCCAAAGTACCTGAAGGACATGATGATCTCCAGACCCAGTAATAAACTGCGTAAAGCTCTACCGGTAGCTGTCTGAACCATGAGAATAAGTAATATTTATCTTACAAATAAAAGGAGAATTGTCACTCCTCTGCAAGAACTGACAAGTAGCTACCAACTAAAGAAGAGTTTCACACCTCACTGAAGCAAAGACCTGTTAAATAGTAAACACGAGAAAGGAGCCCTGGTACAAGCGGCACACATTTACGTAGGCATGGAAACAACCTTTCATCTAATTCAGAGTGGCCAGACTCTTCCCTGCTAAAAAGAATAAAAGGAGCTTCAGCAGAAATAACCCAGGACTTGTAGAGACTTTAGAGAAAGAACTGATGGAATATCCTAGCCTCTACTTAAAGCATAAAGCTTTGAACAGCTTCTTGTCCAAAGGGAAACAAGTCAGCTAAAAGAAAAGAGGAACCCCTCCAATACAGCATTAGCACATGCAGGTGGTAGAAGTGAATGGCATGAGACCACCACTTACTGAATTAAGTGTTTATAAAGAAAAAAAAAGTGAGTAGCTTTGCCTTCCAAGTTTTTCTGGAAAGACTTGCATCCCTGTTCCTGTCCCTCAGTGTTCAGAGCTGGGACAAACCTCACATGAGCTTTTCACTGCTGACCTTGGAAAGGAGCGAGAGCAAACACCAAGCAAATTTCTTGATAAAATAAAAATTATCCTCAATGGAAATGAGATTTAGGGTTATCAGACAGCACAAAGTACACCTGGACACAAGAGTTTCTGCATGAAGCTGGGCACTCAGACTGAATCCTCCCCAGTTTCACTTGCCTTGCTGACCGGGGACAAGTGAGCCACATGCAGGACAGTGCAGAATAACCAAACAACCCTGGATGACACCACCAGCAGCACTCCTGCTAAACGTGAGGACATACTGCCAACTGTACAACGTGGTAGAGGTGTCTCCTTTATAAGGCTAGGCTTTGTACCCATACTAGTCACAGACAGGAGGCAAATCCAGAATCAAAAACACGTGTAGGCAACACCAGAAAGCAAAAAAATGACACAAGGGAAGGGCTGGTTCAGCCCACCTTAACATCTTTTTGCCTACAGGTGTGTTGCAAACAGCTGGAAGACTTTTTCTGCTGGCATTCTGCACTGATAAACCCTACCTTCAGCAAGGTGCTCAGGCTCAGTGCCACGCTCCATTCACACAGGCTGGAGTACCAGGAAAGAAGGCTGCATCTTCCCAAAGCATCGAGTTGACGTGTGCTATCACTACTAACAAACAAGAATTAAGCGCTTTAAAGGGCAGCATTAACTCGATAATAAATGAGGATAAAACAGCCTTAATTTCGTTTGAACTGGATAATAAAAAGTTCCTGACTTCTTAGGAAAAATCTGTTCTCAAGCAACCTTGTAATCACAGTTGAAGAACAGCCTGCTGTTAAGATGGAGCATGAAATAGCTTCAACAAGATGCTGCTTTCAGCAACAAAAAAAACCACAAATCTTAATAGCCTAGAAAGTCATTCCTGGTTTTATAGGCACATTTTTAAGTAGAGCCAAGTGGACTTTCATAGCATCTACTCATTTATAAATTCCAATTGAAAATGGAAACTATGAAGCCCTGGTTCTGCCAAGGGGGGAAAGGCGCAGCTATTTGGCTCTGCATGGGAAGTGCATCAGGCAGAGGCAACAAAGCCTTACATTTATCATACTTGTTTACTCGGAGTAAACAGTCTGTTTTCCATATTTAAAAAAATAAATAAACTGTCTTCTACTTCTACATGTGACCTACTGCCTGTACATGCCAAAGGGATTACAGCTTAGCTTCCCAAATGCACCCGGTTTCCCCTTTTTTTTTTTTTGTCCTCCCTCCATAACAAGCATTAAACCCACAGATGTTTGATGCTGTGATTTGCTTCGACTTACACGGATCTGAACTTCCTGAGTTTGAGATTCCTGCTGTCCGATTTTACACCAGGACCAAGCTGCTGTGAATGCGGCCGACAGCTGAGCACAGATCTGCACTCCTGCAAACCTGACAAAGTCAGAAGTCCTCCAAGGAACATGACAGTCACAGAGAACTGAC
This sequence comes from Aythya ferina, assembly GCF_964211825.1. Lineage (NCBI taxonomy): Eukaryota > Metazoa > Chordata > Aves > Anseriformes > Anatidae > Aythya > Aythya ferina. Next base: position 61,174,873 of record NC_140301.1, read on the forward strand.
TGGGATGCAGTTTGTTTCCCAGTGTAAATGAAGCACAACCTTTGCTCTACCCAACTTTCATACATAAATTCATTGAAAAAAATCCACCCATCTTTCCTCGGATGTAACCTTTCCTGCGATTTTTTTCCTACCCCGCAGTTCATGTTCTATTCAGACACAATATTCCCGGTGTCTGATTAATCTCCCCACAAGCTCTGAGCTGGCACTGATCACATTCTTGATATGTAGCATCTAAGATCTAACAGCATCGAAGCTCAAAGGTGCCCAAGAAGCCACCATCAATATCAAATACACACACACACACACTCATGTATCGGTTTCTCCAGAACAGCAGCCTTCCAGCTATGACTGCCAAAGCAAATGATTCCCTGGGAGAATCATGACCTTGAAGACATTTAACGGGTGGCTACCAGTCTTTGCTACGCTGTCCTTTAAACGAAGCCTGAAGTACGTTTTCCAAATAAGGTTCAAAAGCCAAAAATAAGGTTCAAAAGCAGAACCCAGGGTACCGAAGCAGTTTCACTAATATATACAGCAAAGCATGGCAAAGAAAATTACAAGAATCACAAAAACAAAGCCTCGGGGCTCGCGTCCAGCAGCAAACCCAAGCAAGTGCAGCAAAAGCCAGGACCACTCCTCCTGCTGCCTTCACCGTAAGCAGAAGGAGATGGACACCAAGGACGAGCAGAGAGAACGATGCTCCTGCACCCAACAGAGCTGCTGGCTCCCTGCAGCAGCTTTTCTTGCTGTGCAGGTCGGGAAGATTAACAAAAGAGTTCTAAGAAAAGCCAAACAGATAATTTAACAACTGGAAGCGTACTTGGAAGTAGGAAACACTTAAAGGACTTTATTTAGCTCATCACGAAGGTAGTGATTAAGGAGGAACTCTGATCAGTCAGAAAAAGCCGGTGTGAGAAAGAGGAGTCTAAAAATGAAGGTCCCTTCAGATTAACACAAAAGGCACGCTTCAAGTCTAAATTGCTCAAAGTACGGAGCAGCCCATCAATCAGAACTTCCCAAAGGTTATCATCGAATTTATCGCTGTAAACATAAATCAGAATTTTATTTTTTGAAAAAGGTTAAACTGAAGCAGAGCTGCAGTCTCTTTGTCCAAGGATGTCCAATGGCCCACACCAAACAGAGCTGCAGAATAACTCACAGCAGCTCCTTGGGCAACCCCGTTAACAAGTTCACTCATTCATTTACTGCAATGAAAATTTATACGTGAATATTGACAGATTTCAAAGTGGCCACTGTAACAAGACTGAGTGACAATCCTTATTTTTGTTCCGCAAAATAAAGTAAGATTGGATACTGTAAATCCATGAAGTCTGTAAGAAAGTTTCCCTCAACGTGCTGCACCTCCTTGCTAAGGAATAGCCAACAGGAGTGTTTGTTAGTGAGAAATATTACACCTACACGCACACACTTCTCAGAAACCCCTAGAATTGGTGGCAGGACACCAAACTCAGCTCATCTAATGTCAGGGCTCAAATCTTTCACTGCGAGAGAACTCAGCCACTAAGACATGTGCTGCTTTGGTGCTCCTCCTCCAGCTGACCCCACTGCCCACACCGCTCACCTGAGAGGTCTCAGCTGCTCACCAACACTGTGAAACACTGGAGAAGCCTGCAAAAGGTGCACACACAGCCTAAGGTAGGTGCTGACATAGTCCAAAGGCAGAGATCTTACAAGCAGCAGCCACAAACCCAATGGTGAACACCGTGCCCACATTGCCATGGGCCACAGGAGAGGCAACTTGAGGGAGCTGCTTGGTTTTGTCCAGCCCATAGCCAACCCTTGACCCATCCTGAGTCCCTGATCAGGCACACCAAACAATTCCCTAACACCACGACACCCTGCGTTCAGCATCTCCTTCCCAACAAGCAGTTAATGGAATACTACTTCAAAGGAACTTCAAATAATGCTCAAAAAAAAAAAAAAAAAAAAAAAAAAAGAAAAAAAGACTCCAAGTGTTTCTACTTCAAGAAATCCACAGCCTTTTGTGAACAGATGATGCTACGAGCAGATGTACACAGCCAGATGATCTCTTCTTTACCAGCCATCTTGACCTGCCTGGCTTGATTTATATAAACCGGGTTTGTTCGCGACAGCATTGATTATGTAAACCTCAGCAAAACCTTAACCAAACACGGACTGCCACAGCACTTACAGAAAGCACGTAACGGGCTACTGGGGGAAGTGATTAGAAGCACATTTGCTGCAATGACCAACTGCAGACACCTGGATTCACCCTCTGCAAAGCACAGACAGGATCACAGCCACCACGAGACAACTCAGCAAGGTGTCCAGGTGGGAGACCCACCAGGGGATACCTCCCCCTCCATGTCAACACCAAGCATCGAATCATCTTTAATATTAAGGCAGAGTAAGTGCAGAAGACGAAGGGAAAGTTTTATCATCTTAAAAACCCAGCTCTCAGCAGTTTGCCAGCTCAGTCAATTTCTTTGTTCATCATCATTTTCCCCCACCCAGTGTAAAGGTCTCACAGCTCAAGACAGAAGTTATTCATCAGCATCACAACCAACACTTTTTTTTTTTTTTTTAAACACTCCAAAGTATCTCAGAACAACTTTTTTTTTGATCAAATTAGCTGTGAGGTCATGCTATCAGTTACAACAAGAGCTGCAAGGCCAAGCTTTTGCAGTTGATGGGTCTCGGTCTCCCTTTGACGAGCAGAGCAGATTTATCCTGTCTTATCTACACTGAACTCCAGATTGAAAGATTTTTAACTACAAAACAGGTATTTATAATTTTTTTAAATGCTACTGAACAGATGCTTAAGCTGTTCCAAGAATCCCCAGCCACAAGCATTGAGTCACCAAAGGAAAAAAAAAAAAAAAAAGAGAGCAAGTTTGTCTTATTTATGGCATTACCATTTAAAACATCCGATGGGAAACGTGGCAATCAACCCCAAAAGCGTCAAAAACACCAACCCAAGTGTAATTACCGAAGTCACAGCACTCCCTGCATCGTCCCCATCACATCCACCTCTCTCTACATCACCTCCACGGAGCACACCACGTCAGTGCACTGTGCCAGCCAGTGCCTCGCCGCGTCCCATTGCAGGCTACACAGGCAGACCGGGCACAGACACACTCAGCTGCCAGCTCACAGGCTTCCTACTACAAGGACGAGAAGATTTCTGTCTTTTTTTTAAATTACATGCAATACCTGGGCAATATAAGCTCGGTAGCTTTAGGGAACAGCTGACAGGCAAATAATAACTAGGCTCGGCGATCGGAAGTTTATTTAAATTTTATTGGCGTGTTTCAACACACTGCAGGGAAGATCAAGACCTTGGGCAGAGCCGATAAGCCAGAGATCGATGCATTTCCATATGAAAGGAAATAATAATAATAATAAAAAAAAAAAAAAAAAAAAACCAACAAGCACACCGCACTTTGCTATGGTGAGACCGGAGCCAAAACATTTCATACTTCTGTACTTTCAACGGCGGCTAAAAATAGGCAAGCAACAGAAAGGAAAACGCTTCCAGCTGTGCACAAAAAAGCCTCTGCAGCACAACACCGATCTTCGGGCTCCGCTGTAATTAAAGACTCAGCGTTATGCCGAGACTTTATTGTCGGCGACAGCGTTGCCCAGCTGAGGGGACCCTCCATTTTCGCAGTTAGCACAGCGAGATCGCTCCTTTATCAGATTTACTTTGATACGGGCGTTCTTCCTAAACTAAAATTAGTTCAATTTGAGTCTTTGGACGCTGTGTTCTTGCTGGCAGCTGAGCGTTGTCCCCCGGTGCTTGTATCTTGACCTGTATCGCCGCGAGGAGCGTCCAGCATCCCCAAAGGTTGGCCGCACGCCTCGCTGCCACCCCAGCAGCCGCTCTGCAGAGGCGAGCCCAGCTCGGGAGGGCAGCGCTCGAGCAAAACAACAACAAAAACAGCCCAAACGACCCCAAAAAAAAATCAAGGTTTTGACCTCCCAGCAGCTCTGGCACGGGTCCTGGGGGAGGCTGAACAACGCTTCGCACGGGGCACCGGGCTGGAAACCTGAGTGTTTCTATCTCCCCGACCCCAAAACCATCCTCCCTGACCCCAAAACCATCTCTCCTTGTAACCCTACCCCTAAAAACACCCCCCTGACCCCAAAAACCCCCATCCCCAACCCAAACCCATCCCTCCACGACCCCCAAAGCCCCCAAACAACCCCCCCCCAGCATCGGCGAAGGAAAAAAAATAAATAAATAAAACCAAATAAATTAATAAAGGGGGGGGTGGGACGAGGATGATGATGATGATGAAGGAGGGACGAAGCATCGCAGAAACACCCCCCCCCCCCCCCCCAAAAAAACAGCCCCCAGCCGCAGCTCACCCCAGCACCACCAGCTCCCCGTACTTGACGGGCTCCTTGTTGGGGGCGCAGTGCTCCTCCTGGCTGGGGGAGAACATGGGGGCGCCGCGAGGTCTCGCCCCTTTTCTTCCTCCCCTTCTTCTTCTTCCTCCCCTTCCTCCTCCTCCTCCTGCGCGCTCCCCCCCTCCCGCCGGGGCCGGTCCCAGCCCCGCTCTGAGCCCGCGGCCGCCCGGCGCCGGCCACTACACCCCGGGGGAGGGGGGGGGGAGCGCCCGCGGGGCGTACCAAGTGCGGGGGAGGGGGAGGAGCGACGCGGCCGCCCGTTCGCCGCCCGCTGAGGGGGTGGGGTTTGGAGGAGGTGCTGGTGCCTCCCCCCCCCTTTTCTCAGGGAGTGGTGGTGGTACGGGCGCGGTGTGTTATGTAAACATAGAGTAAAGGGGAGGGGGCTGCGCTTAAAGGGGCCGCGCACTGTGGGTGTGGGGGGTGCAGAGCCCCTTCTGGTCCCAGGATCCCCAGTGGGACTTGATCCCTTCAGGATCCCGCACAGCTCACAGCCCCAGATCACCAGATCCACATGTCCCAGCCCCAGGCACCTCAGGCCATCCCGTCACGGTCCCATGTCTCATGTCCTGCCATCACCAGGCCTTGTGCAGCACAAAACTGGGCCAAAAAGGCAACAAGGCAAAGAAAAAAACACTAAATTTTCTGTAGTGACACTGGGGTGCAAAAAAAACCCTAAATTTTCTATAGTGACACCCAAGAGCTCACCACCCTGCGCTGCTCACCAAGTAGCCCCCACTCACGCCCATTGTTTGGTTTCCTTCAGTACCCGACCAAGGCAAAAAACCACAAAATTAGCCCCAAAATGATGCCTGTGGAGGATGGGAATTCTCACTGGCTCTAAATCCAGGTTTCCGCACCCTGTTTGAGGACAAAGAAAAGTAATTGCAGCAGCCGCAATGCCACTTGTGGCTGAACTGATCCCTGGGCTGGGATCCCCCATGGGTTGGGATCCCCCCTTGGTCCAGATCCCCTGTGGTCCCAGGATCCCCCATGGGCCTTGATCCCCTCAGGGCCAGGATCCCTTACAGCCCACAGCCCCAGATCACCAGATCCACACGTCCCAGCCCCAGGCACCTCAGGCTGTCCTGTCATGGTCTCCCATGTTCCTGTGTCCCGCCATCACCGGTCCTTTTGCGGCACAAAACTGGGCCAAAAAGGCAGCAGGGTGAAAAAAAAAGCACCCCAAATTTTCTGTAGGGACAGTGGGGTGCAAAAAAAAACACCCTAAATTTTCTGTAGTGACACCCAAGGGCTCGCCACCCTGTGCTGCTCATGGCCGTGGCAGCCCCCAAGCACACCCATTGTTCGGTTTCCTTCAGTACCCAACCAAGGAGAAAACCCACAAAATTAGCCCCAAAATGATGCCTGTGGAGGACGGGAATTCCCGCTGGCCCTAAATGGAGGTCCCCGCACCCTGTTTGAGGACAAAGAGAAGTAATTTCAATGGCCTTGATGCTGCTTGTGGCCCTCGCTGGAAATCTTCCCCAGTCGGAGCCATGGGCTGGGGAGCGAGCCCTGCTCCTCCTGCCGGGAGCTTTCCCCTGGCTGAAATTGTATTTAGCTATTAATTTTCCTGGTAATGCTATTTTTCTGCCGTTTCTGGTGAAGAGGTGAAATGGAAAAATCCAGCCAATCTTGCAGGGCTGCAGGATGGAGATCTTCCCAGGGGCTGTGCGAAGAAGACAAGGTTTTATTAAAGACAGAGAGCTGAATTATTACAGATTTATCTTCTTTATTGCCCTAACAAAATAGAAAAGAAAGCCGGGCCGTAAGTCACTGTCAAAGAAAACAAATACAGCTTGGAAAACAGTGTGAAAAACAATCCTCCTGGCTGCATCCTCTTCGAGTCCTTCCCTCTCTCCCCCCGAACGCAAGGCCTTCGTGTTAGCTTTGCTTTCACACGGCATAAACAAGCTGAAATTGTCTTCCAAGGAGTGCTTTGAAACAGTTTCAGGCTTCCTGTAAGCCCAAAGTCCCGCTGTCCGGCTGGATTTACAGCGTTTTGTCCTGCCCCCATGCCCCCCATGCCCTGTGGGGATGGAGGATGAGGAAGGACCTTGAAGATCTTTCATTGCCTGTTTCCTTCTTTCTCATTTTCTAACACTGTGCACTTTGGGGAGAAGAGGCCAAAATGGACAGAGCCTTGCACAGAGAGGTTCGTGAATGCTATCGCAGTGCAATGAATGAAGAAAATACACCGGTGTGCATTGCTGAAAAAAAAAAAAAAAAAAAAAAAAAAGAAAAGACAAGTGCAGGGCTGAGAAAAAGAGCTGAGCAGGCTTCAGGGAGGTGTATTTGGTGAGATAACCCCTGGGCTTTGGGTTAATGCAGTTTTTTTCCCTTGGAAATGCGACTGTCTGTTGTTTTGACAGTGACTTATGTTGCAGCGAGGGGTGAGCGGCAGTAACAGCCTCTTCATTTGGCAGTCCCACGTTGGTTGTTTTAGGCTGGAAAATGGAGAGGGGAGGCACAGCCCCAGCCCCACAAGGTGTTAAAGGGCCTTTCTTCCTAAAGCGCTGGTTTTCTCATTGCAGCTCCCAAGGACCCACTGCTCCCAGCACTGGAAACCTGCTTTTAATTTTCTAATGAGAGCAACGAGGTGGAGACAGGGGCAGGGAGCTGCTTTGCCATACACTGCACATCTCCATGTCCCACACCAACACCAACACCAGCGCTTCCTAGAGCTCCAAAAATTCCTTTTTGCAACTGGAGCAAACAAACCGTAGCTGGCATTTTTCCCCAAGTCCATTGAAAGAATGGAGAAATGTACCTACAGCTGCATTCAATTATTTTTAAGCTCGAATTGTCTTGCGCTCTCGCCTTTGGGATGGCTCCACATAGCTTCTCGGGGCAGCTTTTTTGGGGAGCATCCCCTGAAGTGAGAATTGATGATGACTTCGAGCCCCTTCCTTGCAAAAGGCAGCTCATTCCCGGCTTTATCATGAGCAGCTGCTTGGCCAGGGCAGCAGCTTGCAGGAGGGCTATCCAGCAAAGCCAGGAGAGCATTAAAATCAGTGTCTGAAAAAATCCTAGACACGGAGAAATAATGCGTGCCCATTCGTTTTTAAAATGTAGTAAAAAGTTATTTTAAATACAGGAAGATTAATAAGGCTCTAATTCAGCAAAGTACTTACAGATGTGCTGGACTCAGAGTAAGTACTTCAGTGCTTTCATGAATTGGGGCTTAGGGAACCAGCTTGAAATATAAAGTATTGAAAGACATCAATAGCCCTCCCACCATACGTGTGGCTCATGTTGAACATCCCAGCTCTGGCAATGAACAGGGGCACAGGTTTCCATCACCAACCCAATGGTCCTGCAGGGCCAGGTCTGTGTTCAGCTTTTGGGGTGATGGCTGGTAAGGATGTGCTGCTGGGCTTAGCATGGCACCAGGACCCTTCCAGTCCTCTGCTTTACATGCGGGGTTTGGTGCCCAACCCAGACTGAAACAGGTTTGCATTTCTTTACAATGTTTGGGAAGACGTTTGTATGCTTTGGACCCGGTAATGTCTTAATTTTCATTTCATAATTTCATTAATTTTTCATTTACAGTAGCAGTGAAAATTTAGAAAGGGCAATGACATCATAAATAAAATGGAAGAGCTGAAAGGATAAAATGATCTCAAGTATCATGGTGGCACCTTAAGAATGTGTTACAGGCTTGTGCCTAACACATAACTCTTTCCTAAAGACCCTAAAGGAGTTTTAAAAAGCAGAGTAGCTACAGAGAGTGACAAAGGCTGTTAGGAGGCAAAAAGGCAGTCATCAAAAGGCTACATCTAAATGAGGAAGAGGGAATACAGCATAAACACTGGTGAATACAAAACCACAACAAGACAAGCAAAAAAGATGTTACAGAACAGTTTGCCAAAGGCATGGAAATGCACAGAAAAATATATCAGGGACAGGCTGGGGACAGCCCACAGTACAAGGGTGAAAGAAATGGGGATAAAAAAGGATAAAATTGTGGTGGCTCAGCTCAGTGAAGCCTCTGCACCAGGACGGGGGCTGGAGGCTCCCAGAACAAAGCTGTCTTCATCAGGGCTGGGGAACTGCTTAAATACCACTGTCAGCAGCAGAGATTTTAAAATAAACAGGTTAATTGAGAGCGGAACAGATTGCTGGGGTGAGATGTCACTGGCCCAAGGGTTGTAAAGAGGTTCAGGTATGACAGGGCTGAATTATGAACAGCGTTTGTCTCCAGCAGATGGGAAACACCAAATTTGACATCATGGGCAAGCTTGAGAGCTGTGATCCACTCAGTCTGGCTTCTGTACCATCAAATCTGTAGGAAACTCAGTAAGAAGCAGGTAAATACGGATGCTTAGGGACGCAATTAATAAACCTGAGAGGGCAACAGGGGCTTTTGCAGAAAGAAGTCAAAGTTTGTAACCTCTGAAGCAGCCAAAAAAGATGATCACATACCTGCATTTCACGAGAGTTTTGCCACATAAGGGCTGTGAAAGAAATAAAAGCAGCATGAGATAAGAAAGTTCTTCATGGGGTAACAGCAGGAGAAACCAAAGGCTTGGAGTTCTCTTCACGGTGGGGAGAGGTTACTGCCGGGACACCGTGGTCTTCTTGTGGGACCTTGGCCGGGCAGCTCGCTTATAATGGAAATGTTTGCTGAGAAGCCAAAATTTTTAAGCTGACTGCAAAGAGTTGTAGGAGGACCTAGCAAGAAAACGTCCAAGTGAAGTACACAGAGAAGATGACCTTAGCCATATCTACCTAATGACTGGCTCTAATTGAGCTATTATCATTCAGCAAAGACACGCTGAGATTTTAGTCACTATAGGTCCTTCTCTTGCAACATTAGCCCAGAGATCAACAGAAGTCTCAAAGACAAATAAAATGTGCCAAGGAGCTCCTGTATTTAAACGTGTCTGTCTTTTCCAACAGCATGGGTTATGCTGAGAAAATCTGCGATGTCCCTGGCTGGGTGGTCCCCATCCCTTTCACTATGGGGTAGAGCCAAGGGCATTGCTTTGCCCCATGCCCCAGCAGCTCACCCGTGTAGTTCCTCTCCTGAGGGGCTAGCTAAGGGGGAATAAACACATTTTGTATGAGTCTGCCAAAATCAGAAGCAGCAGCAACCTAGCTTTCAGCATCACCTCTCGATATGGGTCCGCCTGCAGCCCCAGAGCTGACCCCCTCTCACATCACCACGTCCCCTTTGTGGGATGCTCTCTCCCACCCCAGTTGCTCACCCATGAATGGACTTTCCCTGTCCAAGATGTTGCCCTTTTTCCTCTTAACGTCCTCTCTGTTTAAAAGTTAACACTAACACAGCGACAGTGGGAGGTAGGGAACGGGGACAGCTTCCCTTGAATTTCCTTGGACCCGATTTAGGGAAAATTCTGCTGCTCCAACCTTCATGCCAGCAGACAAAACTGGTGATCGACCGGTTCCCAGGATTAGATCACACTGTCCTAGTGCAAAAACCATCCCCAGCAATGACACTTCCCCCTGGGAAGACCCGGAGAGGAGCTCCTGCAGCAGATGGCTGGGTCCACATCCACAAAGAGACAATCAGCCAGCCCATAAATCAACCAGACCTCATCCACTGGCCTTAATGAGAATGCCCAAATCACTGCAGGATATAAGGGGGGGAGAGGAGCTCCTCTTTTCTAGCTGGGATGCGATGGAAGCTCTGCTATGCCAGCAGGGTGAACCTCAGACCCCAAACTTTCACAGTTTGCAGCCGCTGAAGGATTTCACCCAGCAGCAATTCAGGAACACCCACAAAGCCACTTAAAACCAAGCACCGTTTGCACATATTTCCGCGACAGAGAATGAAATGCGCTTTAGAAATTATTGCATATTAGAAAGGAGAGAGGGTCCCCTGGCTGCCGTTCAGGCAGCGGATCACCAGCACGTTGCAGCAGCAGCCTCCGGCACGATCCCACACGCTGCTCCCCAGCAGAGAGCAGCTCCAAAAGCCCCCAAGGACCCACAGGGTCCTGCTCATCCTGCAGGACCACACCGTCCTTGTCTCACTTATACATGCACCTGATTTTACAAGGAAAAAAATAACATCATTTTGCTGAGGTCTGTGGGATCTGTGGTTAATAGATCCTACTCCCAATTTCGGACTTCTCCGGCAGCAAGAGCTCACAGCTAATCAGTTTTCTCCCCTGCATCTGCTTAGGGTAAAGAGGGGCTGGGTCATAGCTGAATCTGTTAAAAGCAGCGTTTGGTCTGCAAAGTATATACATCAGTGAAGTCCTGTAACCACCTCCTAGCGTCTGACATTCTTTTCATTACTATAATTTACTAAGTGAGTGCATTGCCAGGTGCTCCTGGCAGGCATCCAGGCTGCCTTCACCAGGCAATGGATAAACTCAAAAAAAAAAAAACACAAACCACACAACCACACTGAAACCCCCAAAACCTTGAAATCTAAGCACGAGGAAAGAAATTAAAACAAACAAAACCCCAGCGAAAGCAAACAACAGATGGGCACAGATGTCAGGAAGATATAGCCAAAGGAACAATGTCCTGCAGCATCCTGTTAAGGCACCGCGCAAGGGCAGCCCCCAGCACTGCCTTCCTCCTGGCCGTGGGAGCGTCTGCGGTTATCGATGGTGGCTTCTCCTACACCTGCAGGCTGTGGGCAATTATGAAGTCGTTAGCTTTGTAAGCTGCAAGGATCACCATCAGCGTGGGGATCAGCCGAGCCGCCGGTTGAGTTGTCATTATTATGGGCACTTCAGCAGATGGATGGCCGAAAAGTGTATTTCTCAGCAATAAGGTAATGACTGGGAAATGCGATTCTGGTAGCCCCCTGATTGCTGCCGGCTTTTGCTGGCATCATTAGGAGATGAAGATGCCTCGTACCTCGTCAGATAATGACTTTCCTTAACAAGGGAGCGGAGTTATTTTGGAAGAGGGTGAGAACCCCGCACCTTTAGGGCCAGCAAAAAGGCACGGCCATAAGCTGCTCTGCTGAGATTTACCAGTGATGTTAAACTGGGGGGGATTTTGTATGGGAACATGAGAAGAAGCTCACGAGACCATGAGAAAAAAAGACCATGAGACCTTTTTTTTTTTTTTTTTTTTTTTTTGACAGTAAGAGACGCAAGATGAATGAAAAAAGCCTCTGAGCTGAAAGAAAATCAACATGGATTCATTGCTAAGTGTTAGTGGCCGTAGATATAGCAGACGTCCAACCAAAGCAATGAAAAATCCATTATTGAAGGGATAGAAAGAACAGGCAGCTGCTTGCTAATAAAAATCACCTTCTGGAATGAAAGACTCCCTGTTTCAGATATTTTAGTCAAAAATGAGGCTGCCGGTCATTTTTTCATGCAAGAGAAAGCACCTGTATCCATCCCATCTGGACAGCGAGCACCCACGGAGCCGGTGGCAAACCCTCACTGACCTCACGGAGAAGGATGGGGTCCTACCAAAGGGTGAAACCCCCACCAGGCTTCACCCACAGCCCCCTGCCCAGCTGAATATTTGGCAAAAACACCCCGAACGTGCCCTGAGGAAAACACACGTGGACCATTCTCCTCTCTGCGGGCTGTAAAACCCAGTGCAGGGGAGGTGCTGAGGCTGATGGTAGGAACATGCTGGCATCTTTATTAGGAAAAGCAGGACCTGACAGCCCTGCGTGAGTTACTTGGTGCTGCGATCGTGGGATTTTGGGAACAGATGGGAGCGGGGCCACGGGAAGCCTCCCTCGCCCAGGAGCTGGCCCAATGTGCAACCCGCATGGCCGGACCTGCAGCTCGCCCCATCTGCAGCAGCCAAAAATCCGGGTGAGCTGCCAGCCCCCGCCTGCAAACCTTTACGTTTGCCACACGCAGCCCATCAGTAACTCGAGGGTGTGAACGGAGCATATGGAGGCTGGGGCGAGCGGAACAAAGGCAGAAGCTGCGGGCGATTTCCAGGATCAGGAACAGAAAAGGGTCCCTCACCATGCAGAGGCCACTGCCTGAGCACGGCGAGACATTTAAATATTTCAGCGCGTGCTGGATCCTCTCCGAAACGTCTGTGTGCGAGCAGGAGCTCCTCTGAGCTGCAGCAGTGTCTGGGGTAAGATAAGGGAGCAAGGAACAAGTGCAGATGTCCCTGCTTGGCACCATGTGAGAACTTTAAAGCATCCCAGGAGCTCGGGGTTTCTTTTCTCCCCGAGTTTACTGTGCTGATACCCTGAGCCCCGGGTACACCGTGCAGTTTCCAGCACAAAGCTGAGATAAATGTTTTTTTGCCTCCCAAAATCCACATGGGATCTGTGCCATGGCTGCTGGCACCGATGGATGTGCCCACAGGGGATGGGTGCTGCGGGGTGTCACCTCCACCACGGCCACCCCGTCACCTCCCCTGTGCCCGTGGGACATGGCAGGGTGAAGGAGACAACGTTGTACACTTTTTCCCTCCTCCTCCTCCTCCTCCTCCTCATCTTTTTCCTCCTCCTCTTCGCGACTGTGCAGCAGTGAGAGGGGACATTGTCAGGCAGCCCGTGGGAAGCACAAAGCGGTGGCTGTGCCGACCTCCTTATGAAAATTCAAGGCTGTCCTCCTTTTTCCTGGAGGTTTCGGTGTTTTCGCACACACACGTATCTTTGTTGTTCCCCCACCCCAGCACTGCCCTGTCCAAAAGCCTCCGGAGCCAGCCCAGCCCTGCCACCCACCCAGAAAATAGCAAATTTTGATATACACGATCAAAGCGAGGACAATTAGGGAGAAATTCTAATCATTCCTTCCTTTGGAAAAAAAAAAAAAAAAAAAAAACTCTTACTGCTGTTTCCAGTGGTGCTACCAGTTAAAAACTTCAGCTGGGAGCACTGGCAACTCAGTTTTTCCCCAGATCCGTCCCTTGAAGCCTCTCCTTGCTGTGAGCTGGGTTTCCCAGGAAACTACTTAACATGTGTGATTTGGAGATTTTCATTTCAATACATAATCCATGACATGAGGTCCCTTGGCTGGAGTCCGTGACTTTTAACAAGGATTAATGATGTGGGAGCCTTCATCCAAATGCCCCAAAAGAGGGTCAGACCCGGTCGTGTGCCCTCCTAAACCTTCAAATCCCTTTTGCTTTTCTTTTTTTCAGCCCTATGCTGATTTTTTTCCACTTTCAGACATTTAAACCAAAAGTTTACACAGGTATACACAGCTTTTTTAAGATCCCTTGATTTAGCAGCCCAGCAGCTGGTACAACTCCCTGCAAGGCTCAGCTGCATGGCAAGTTTGGGCACCCACGGGTGCTGTTGGTAAATATGGGCCGTGCAGGGGCCGTGCAGGGCTTTTCCCTTAGCCACAAGCAGGATTAAGGCCGAAGAGCTCCTTCCTGCCAAAAATCAGGGAGAATAATCCTGTCATAAGCTATTAATGTGGAGCTGTGCTGGCACTTGGCAGCAAACCACCAAACCCGCAAAGTTGTGTTTAATTTGCTGGTAGAGGACAGACCGAGCCTTCTTCGCTCAATTATACCGAGACGGTATTTCAGCACCCAGCCCTGGAAAAAAGCCACCGTGCAGCTCGTGTCAGCCCCGTGTCTCCATCCTAGAGTCACCGGGATGCCCTGAGCCCCCGGTCCCCATCTCGTTGTGGCCCTACGTGCATGCTAGGGTAGCAAGGACAAGCAGCAATAACCCCGCATCCCTCCTGGGAGAAGGGCTGGGAAGGGGGATTTTTGTCTTTTACAGGGTTTCTTCGTCAGCAGCGGGCTTTGCCTGTGCCTTCCTGCTTCCCCGGCTTCCCCCTCATGCAGGATGTCCTTTCTCTCTTTTCTATTTTTACTCAAATCCCTTTAACTTCTTGACATCTTTCAGGCAGCAGCCCGGAGGAAATGGATTATCCCGGCGGTGGCACCGCGCGGCTCCAGCCCCAGGCGAAGCAGATAAAACTCCTTCTTCCCAGGGCTCGCCACATTCCTGACCTGGCCACAGCTCCTGCAAAATAGGAAATGCAGTGCCCATTAGCTTTTGTTCGGTAAAACCTGATGATTAGTCATCATATCCTTCACGTCCATGGGAAACGGCAAGAAAGGAACATCTCTTGCTGCATCGACACGTTTCAACGCACACAGCCTGGGAGGCAGCCCTTATGCTTTCATCTCAGCTTGTGGCACATCTCTTTGCTTGCTCAAGGCCCGGCAGAGTCAGGAATCTGCTTCCCTGCCCCTGCAGTCAGCCTCCAGCGCGTGGTGACAGCCAGCAGGGCACACAGATGCAGAGGTTTTGGTTTTTTTTTTTGCAAACTGCAGTGACTGAAGCCGGGGCTGCCGCTGGTGTTAATTTTTCCCCACGCTCGCTATGCAAAATACGAGCTTGATATTTCCCTCTTTTTGTTCTGCAACTGCAGGGCCCAATTTTCTTTCTTTTTTATTTTTTAATTTTGAACAGAACAGCTGTTGTGTCCCTCTTTTCCTTTGTTTGCAGCACGCAGGGATGTGCAGAACAGCCACTGCCTTAAGAGCGTTTAAAGGCAGCACCGGGAGAAACTCCAGAGCGGCTCCAGGGAGAGCTCCCACGTTCCTGAGATTCCTCATCCAACGCTCCGCAGACAGGCTCGCAGTTTTATTTGCAAAAACTGGGAAAGCTTCCAGCTCCCAGCCTGTAAAGCCTTCCACTAAAAAATAAAATAAAATCAAGGAAAACAGGAAAATCACATTTTCCCCCACCACGGAGCGAGAGCCTTGCGAGCAGCGAAGCCCCTGCCGATGTGCCCCAGTGAAACACCGCGCCGCGAGCACTCACCACTGATACATTGCTTCCCACCGAGGGTGCAGGGCTCAGGAATTCAATTTGCAAGCACTGCTCTGGGTTGTGTCTCTTCATGCTCTCCGTCGGCAGGAAAATTCATGATGGGAATACACAGCGCGTGCTGGGAGCCCGGACGGAGCAGGGGCCCTTGGCTGAGCTCTCACACATGTGAGCAACAGCAAGGGTGCTTCTGCAGGGTTTTGCACCGTGGGTTCAGAGCTTTGTAGCACACTTGATTTTTGTTCCTTCCTGTTTTATAGAATCATAAAATCACCGACTCATTTAGGTCAGAAAAGGCCCTTAAGATCACCATGTCCGACCATCAGCCTAACACTGCCAAGCCCACCACTGACCATGCCCCTAAGCACCACGTCCCCATGTCCCTTAAATACCTCCAGGATGGGGACTCCATCCTTGGGCAGCCTGTTCCTGATCCCAACCACTCTGTGAAGAAGTTTTTCCTCATGTCCAATCTCTTATCTCGCCAGAGCTCAGAAAGGCTTTGACCTTGAGAGCACACAGCTGCCCTTCTCTCAACGTACCTCCCTTGGTCAGTTGGTGACACCAAAGAGAGAAATAAAAACCCGAACCAATGGGCAATACATGGTTTTAACCTAATTTGAAACATCCCAAGCAGATGATGCAGAGAAATCTGAAATCTGTAATCAGATCTGCGGTGAGGTGCATTCATTTAACTGCAGATAAGTCAGGTTAGTGATGGAGAGGCTGCAGAGGCTGGCCGAGGTGAGCACGTGAGGCTGGGGCTCCTCCGTGGCCATGGCCGAGGACGGTGTCCCGTGGCCCTGGCAGCACCAAACCCTGCACAGCTCAGCTCCAAAGGCTGGAGTTGCTGGAAGACCCCATGAGCAGCCCAGATCCGCAACGTGGAAAGATCTTCAAGATGGAAAAAATGCATTTTCCTGCCCTGTGCCTCTTCCCCAGTCCTCTCCACACCCAAACCTTTGCTCTGTCTGGATCTGGGCACCATCCTGCTGAGGACCGAAACACTCCCATCACCCCTAGGTTAAGGTTTGAACACAGATTGTGGAAAAGGAGTGAACCTGACATACCCAGATCCCGCAGGAGAACCTAGGCGCCTTCGAAAGCCTCCCCTCCTGGGTGCAGATATTGCTCTCGCTTTGATCCGAGCCGCCCGACAAACAGCACGCCGGGTCCCCCACCTCCAGAGCGAGATCCGTGCCTGCACAGTGCAGCCAAGCCCTGCTGGAGATGTTATCAGGAAAGGGAATTATTTGCTACTGGAGAATGTACTTGTGCCTCGCAGCTATTCGGCTGCACAAATATGCGGAGTGTTGCCGATAACTCACTAAGGGAAGTCTGGAAAATGGATTCTGCAACAAGATAATTCCGCTTGTAGACTTATTTTGTGTATTTCTGTTTCCTTCCTCCCCCCACCCCCCTTCAAATTTACATCTAAATGGGATCTTTGTTTTTTTCTGAGTCAATATTTAGTCACTGGCTCCCCGTTCAAGCCTCCGAGCTCGGTTTCTCAGAGCAGGGCCTTTCCCCAGGGAGAGCGGGGTGGGGGTGAGATACTGGATCCGCGCCCCACCGCTCCTCCAGGTACTCACGGTCCACCCTTAGCATGACTTTTGCACTTGGATTTATAACGAGTGAGCCAAACCTCCTTACTGCAAGCACCCAGAAATGAAAGCCACATCCCATGTGCTGATATCAGTGGTGTTTGGTGTTACGGAGCTCTGGGATTGTGCCCACCGTTAGCACCGATGGCAGCAGCAGATGGAAGTTCACATAACTTCAGATACGGAGACACTTCTCGAAGACCCTCCTCAGACAAGAATGTGTTTCAGATCCTCTGTCTTGCAGATCCTTGCACTAGTTCCAGGAAGAGTCAAGGAAACCTATCCATTAATGGATTGATTTCCACTGAGGGATCGGCCGCTCTTCGTCCACTCTTGTCAGACCAGCTGATGGGGCTCGGTTGATGTACAAGGTTCCAGCACTCATGGTCATTGCTTTTTCTTGCTTTTTGCAGTAAAGCCACAATATACTTACTTAGGTTTGCTCCTATACACAAAGGTATTATTGGCTTGTCAATATGCAAAGGTATTATTGGCTTTTCAGCAAGCTGAGCTACACCCGCTGGAACACAAAGCACCACTTGTCATTATTTTAATGAAAGCCCCTCTTAAATCACATACTCTAACTAGATTTAATTTACGTTTGTAAATAAGTAGATACAATACGAAGGAAAAAAAACAGATCTTCTTAGTTTCATATAGAGCATCCCCACAGACTTGTGCTGAAGCAAACACGTGTTGGGTTACAACCTACAAACTTGGCAGTTTTTCCAGCCATAAACCCAATAGTATTTTTTCAGTTCCACCACATGGAGAACCTGCAAGGTGTGACATCAGATGGATTTCACCAGCCCTCATGCACACAGCCACATGGACCTTTTGGGTTTGTTTCGTGTGTCCCTTGTTCTGCCTTTGCCCAAATCAGCCAGGAATGGGACTCGGCTGCACGGCAGGAGCTGACTTCCTTGGGGAGCAGAAGTTGCCAAAAAAACAGGGGTGCAGAGCTCCTGGGTGGAGACAAGGAGGTTCCAGGCACCATCTCAGTGCCCTGCCTGTGTTGCTCTGTAGAAATGTCCTCACCTGATGGGTCAACAGGAAAACAGATGTACTGGAGGGGTTAGGAAGAAAAATAGGTTGTGAGGACACCAAGAGTTGTCCAGGCCATGGATAATCCCAAGTTATCAGCCCACGCAACCAGCAGGATGGAGGTGGGCTTCACTGTGACCAGAAAAGAGCAGGGAAGAGCTTGTGTGGGGACAGGGAGTGGAACAGCTGCCAGACAGCCACAAGGAGATGTGGGGTGCAGGCTACACGCCTTGGTGACCAAGGAGCTGAGGAGGATCTGTGAGACGTCCACATAGGGAACAGACAAATCTGTGCTGGTGGATGACTGTTGGAGACAAGGTGTGAGCAAAGAGGAGGGACCCACGTCCTGAGTCCTCCAGCTTAAACAGCTGGTAAAAAGAGGGAAGAGAATCAGCATCTTTCAAAGTGAAAAACAAGGAAAAAAAAAACATCTCACACCCTCTTTCCATGGGGAGGTTTGGTGCAGACCAGAGGGAGAAACACCCGCCCCCTTCAGCAGAGCTCTCCCAAGGACACGAATGCATATGCACACATCTTAATAGGCACACATATCCAATTGTAACCAAAAGTAGCTTGAATCTGAGTGATACGATCTAAAAACACCAGGCTGGCACCTGGCTCCAAACCCCTTCTGCCTCCTAAGCCACTGAACGCAGCAGGGTGGTTTTGCAGCCAGCCTCAGTGTAATTCTTCTGCTTGCTGTCTTGAAAACACGCGGAGATTGAATTATATAACAATATTGTTTAAGCGCTAGCAAAATGCACAATTTGATTAATCTCAGCAATGCACCAACTCAGAGATCTAAAAAGACAGCTATGTGCATTTTAACAAAGTTAAAGCCCAAAGCTTTTCATTTCATCCTAATGGATAGCAAAGGTCATTCTCCATTTGATAAATGACGACAGCACTGCTGCATTTGTCTTCTGGCTGGCAGTGCCGGATTCCTCTGAAGCTCTTGTTAATGAGATTCCTCCTACCACAGAAACAAAATCCTCCAGTGAGGCGCTGGCACTGGATTTATCACCAAAAAAATACCAATTCTGCATGCACACAACAGGATAAATGCAACTTCCCATCACGCTGGAAACATGCCCACGGCAGCTATGTCCTGATGGAATGACGCTGTCCATGACATAAATCCCAAGTGGTGGGAACTAACCCTGCAATGAGACATATTTCTTTTCCCCATGACTCAGCTGAGCAACATTATTCACAAGGAACACATATCAGCAAAGAATTAAAGGGTACATTCAGTATTCCCCCCTTGGGAAAAAAAAAAATGCCTAAAATAAAGCTATCAACCCAAATCCAGGAGGGGTGATATTTATTTTGCTTGCAAAACCACCTGGCAACATCCAGAATCCAAGGGGTTCCCAAGCTGGGCCATAAATTAGCAGAGGCACGTGCACGTGCTTAATGTTGCTCCTGTGTCCCGTGCAGTGAGAGGTGGATGAATTAAAGCTGCAGGGGACAGAGAGCATCTCTTCAAAGGGTGAGCTAGGAGCCACAGGGGAGAGACCAGACAGGAGTATGGAGTGTGAGATCATGCCACAGAGGAGAAGGTCATGGTCAGAAGCTCTGGGAGCAGGCAGGGGTGCTGTACAACCCCCAGAAGAGCAAGCACTGCTTGGCAGCCCTCCTCCTTCTCTTCCTCCTCCTTCTCTTCCAGCTCAGCAGATGACCAGGGAAGCAGCAGGAGGAAAAGCCCAGGAGAAATCTCCAGAGGAGAAATCACAGCTGGAGCATCAGATGCCAAACTGGGCATGACTAACCTGACCCCAATTGTTCCCAACTCTTTACCCAAAACCATGGGTTTTGAGGGCAGCTCCAGCAAGGAGACAGACTTTTTCCGTGACTTGCTGTGTCTTCACAAGCATGTAAAAACCCCTGGTTTCTTGTGCTCTCAAAGAGATGCACACAGAGCCCCTTCCTTGGGATGGAGAAGCCCACTGCGATTTTTCAAGTGGAGACCAGACCTTCAAAGTCTTGAGGCTGACACTGAAAAATCAGCAGATTCCAGAAAGCACCCTCTTTATTTTCATTTGACAGCATGCTCTTAAAACTTCATATTTTGAAACTGCTCAGCACCCATGAAAAATGAACTTTTCATTTAAATAACACAGGCAGCTGGGATTCGGTGCTTTGTAAAAGATGAGCAATGCGGCAGCCGGCCACGCTGTGAGTCTAGAAACCATCCCCACGACGGACAAGCTGATTTCCACTGCAATTCCTCCTCCTCCACAAATGTGAGCGCTGCTGTGAAGGGAAATCATGGGCCGTGGTGGGTCAGGGCTCTGACGCCAGCCCTGCCTCCTCCTGGGTGTTTTCCTGCCTCTCCTCAGACAAAACACCCTTCACCCTTTGTATCGTCCTCAAGTTGCACAAAGGGAGGTTTAGACTGGACATCAGGAAGAATTTCTTCATGGAGAGGGTGGTCAAACACCAGAACAGGCTGCCCAGGGAAGTGGTGGAGTCCCTGTCCCTGGAGGTGTTTAGGAAATGTGGGGACGTGGCACTGAGGGACAGGGCTTAGTGATGGGATGCAGTAAGTCATGCTGATGGTTGGTCTTGGTGATCTTCAGGGTCTTTTCCAGCCTGAATGGTTCTCTGATTCACAGGGCTGTTCTGAAGGTGGTGGAGGAACCGAATTAGTCAAGAACCTGCACAGGCACCCAAAAAGCTTTTTATATTTTGATGTCTCAGCAGCACCAGCTTTAGTGTCCCCAACCAGGACAGCTCATGGGCAGCAGAAGGTGCAAAGATAAAACCTGGAGCCACCCAGCTGCTGGGTGAGCAACACAGCTCATGTGCACCCATCATCTCTGGGGACAGTCCTTTGGGGTGTCTATAGCACAAGAGAGGCACAGCACAGCCAGCACGTGCAGGCCAGCTGGGAGCAGGAGAGGTTTTAAAACAGCCCATCTGTGGCTGTCATCTTACCCCGCTGGGGTAATGAGCCCTGCTGGGTGCCCAGCCTCGCCCATGCTGGGTGCACTCAATGGCTCCTTTCGTCCTGGCCTCCAAAAGTCACCTCCCTCAGGCACCCTGTTGGGGCTGGGGTTGGACCAGAGGCACCCAGAGGTGCCTCCAGCTTGACCAGTTTGGGATTCTGTGGTTTCATTTCAGTGCAGGAGCCGCTGCCATCCCCGCATTGCCCTGGGGGCCTCCCTTCACAGCCACGGCCCCGTAGCTCCAGCATCAAGGCCAAGGGCAGCAGGGTTTAAGCATTAAAACATGAATCATATTTGGCTGAGTCACAGGGATTTGCCTGGACACAGGCTCCCTCCCCAACACACACAGATGCTGCTGTAGGGGCTGGATGTGCTTCTTGGGGGGGATCCTTTGACCCCCTAGATCCACCTCCACGCTCCCTACAGTGGTGCTTCAGCTCCATCCCGGGTGCTGCTAATAAAAAATACGGCTGGCTGTGCTTGAATATGAAGCTGCGACAGTGTCTGAGACTCGTTAAAGGTTATCACGGCTGAATCACTCATCCCGGGGGCAGGCGGGGGGAAGCAGCTGACTCACATCACGGCAACACGCGGCCGGCGAGACCGGAGTCCTGATTTTCCCCCTGGCCCAGGGCTGCTGTATGAGCACAGGCTGTGATTTTCCTCCACAACTGCTCTTTTTCAGGACTGGCCTTACCACATGAAGCACTCTGCTCCTGGATAAAGGATCTGGGAAGTACCAGGATAACAGCAAATTAACGCAAAAGCAAGAGGGACCAGATTTCCCCCTTGGTTATTCTGCTTCGATCTACAAGCAGAGCTGTTAAAGAGTGTGATTCTCTGTGCAGTGACATGCCAGACACTAAGAAGCCTTGGTTCTAGTCCTGAATTTTAAAGATTTGGTTTGAGTTTTTCTGCCATAACAAGAAGCCCCTTGCAGGTATTTGCAAGATGCATATCCCTCACTGTTCACTGTAGAGATGCTTTTGCAGAGCCAGTGAGGACATGAAAAGAGGGGACCTGCCCGAATGCCAAACCCTCTTAAACCTGAACTCCCAGGAGAGGTTCCCTCTGGTTCCTCCTCATTGCAACAAGGGGAAAAAAATACTCCAATACACACCTCTGGCAGCCTCAAGTGCCTCACGTAGCCTAGCGGTGCCTGGTCTAAGCCTCTTCCCAAAGCAACCCCACAAACTGCACATCCCATCCTGACTCCTGCTCACATGTTCTGCATTGTATTAATCGAAAAGCCAGCTGACAGGCATGTACATAAATTAAAAAAAGCCATTAAGTCTCTTGTCACAGCCATAAACCTCCAGTCGCCCTAACAGACATGCCAGACCCCTCTGCCTACCGGGGTGGGCTCAGCATCCAGATGCCCAAGGTATCTCCAGACAAATGGGTCCATCAAACTGACCACTTCTTTCTTGGTGGGGGGCTTGGCCAGGGTGTGAAAACAGGCTCACAGGATCTGCTTTTCCCCTGGCCTGACCCTGCAGCCTTGATTACTTTATAGCAGCGATTTGAAAACATCCACGATGATCATGCAAACACCGTGGGTAGCACCTCCTGGGGGTGGCGTGACTGTTAGAAGAGATGCTTCTAGCTTTCCCCATGAGATGCAGCAAAACCCCTCTCCCAGCAAAACAGCCGCTCCTGTTTTTTCCAGCCGTCTCTGTTATTTTTGTGTCACATTGCTAGTTAAAAATAACCCTTGCCAGCACGAAGGGAGTTATTTGGGGCGCCCTTGTTTATCTTTGTTTGGGAAGAGCTCAAGCCTCCGTCAGCTGCTGCACTCCTCCTGAAAACCGACTTCTGCAAAAACCATCAATGCCCCCGACTGGTTCACAGCCCTGGAGGGATGCTTGTGGCTGTGCATTTAGCCAGGCCTGGTGTCACCAGCAAAAGGGGACAAGGACATGAATGTCCATCAGATATAGTGTGGGGGATATCCCGTTGTCCTGGACATCAGTTTGCGGCTTTTTAATGGGTTCCTGCGAGCACATCCTTGGCTGCAGGACAAAGCAGAGGGAGAAACCCTACAGCAGGCACTGGGGAGATGCACAGCCAGTGTCCCAAAACATTCTCCTGTCCCCTCGCACACAAGGAGGGGGACGAAGACACACCAAGTCCCTCCCAGGGTCCCACAGCTGACAGAAAACACAGCGCGTGTGACTGAGAATGGTGACAAAAATGCTCAGGTCAGGGCCTCCTCAAGTGATCCTCCCCAACCCCAAGGCAATCCTTCCTTGCTTTTATTTACTGCAGGATGTTTTATGACCCAAAAGCATTCCTGGGGAAACTGTAGCACCCTGTTTGCAGCCACGGCGTGTTCTCATCAATGAATCAGGCCTTTCTTCGTGCCCTCCGTGGCGCTGCCTTTTTTTTTTTTTTCTTTTAACAGGCTAAAGCAATCACATAGTAAAAGTCTGGAATCCAACCACAGGGAGCGCAAAAATATTTAACCAAGCTGTTTTAAATCAGGGCCCTGACTTGCTTTCATGCTGGCCTCCTTGCTTTTCCTTGCCTTGCACCACGCTTTCAATCCAACTCAAGGACTTTCAGTGAGGCTTCCATGTTCCCATGTCCATCTGTCCATGGGAAGACCCTAGCAGGACCCACAGAGCCCCAGAGGTGACACCGGTTCCCCGGTAGCCTCTATTTCTTAATTTTGTCCCCCTCTGCCTCCAGGCAGCCAGAAGGGCCGAGTGCCTCTGCTCCTCCATCCTCCTGCCCACCACACCATGGCCTAGTCACTGAGAGCCAGAGCTCCCTACTTTCCATGGTAAATAATGACTTTAATTAGGAACTATGCATAATTAACCGCACTGAGCTGATGACTCAGCTGGCTGTTAAAAGACCCTGCAGTCCCCTTTTTGCCCTGATTTTTTGAGTTTCTGCAACTTGACTCTGGGCCTTTCCCCATGGATGTCAGTGCAGACCTTTGCGCCCCTGCGAGAAGGTGGCACCAGGTCCTTCAGGTCCACCTCAAGCCAGGACACATTTCTGAGGGATGAGGGTAAAGCCCCTCTACTGCAGAGGAGGGCCAGTCCCTGGAAATGAGGTTATTGTTGTCCTCATTTGAATTTTAAAATGCAAGCAGGCTCTGTCTGTTCAGATGTTACACTTAGACTCGGCGTTGTAAATAATGCAAGGTTTGCTCTTTTTATCAGCTTGCTCGGCAAATCAATCGGAGGGCTCGGGAAAGTGTTGTCATCATAAACGAACAAATTCATTAAGGCCCATTGTGTGCCTTCATGTTTTAGTGGAAAGCAAAGCAAACACATCCAAGCAGCGCTCGCTCAGCTGGGTGGCCCCAGCCGAGCAGGACAAGGATCTCCCATGGGATTTATTTTAACTCCCCAGGACGAAAAGGGAGCCTGGGTGAAGATGACTGGCAGTTTGGGGACTTACATCTCCCCTCCTGTACATATCCCAAGGGAAAGAAATTCCTCTCCTGAGCATCTTATCCAAGACCACCAATTCCTAGCAGGGAGGGAAGGAGTCTGGCTGTGCTCCCACCCTCTTGAGCCCCTCATCCCTCCGATGGGAGAGGTTTCATCCCATCAAAAGCACCCGGACAAAGCACTGCGTGCCAGAACTCTATTTCTTTAAGCCATTTCTGCACCCTCTGACAGCCTTCCCTTTCTATGAATCACCACAGCCCAGCCAGGGCAGCTGTGCTGCTGCTTACACGTGCTCAGTAAATATGCTGTCTGGCAGTGAGCGGGGAGGTTTCTTCACAGCACGTTGGATGTGCAAAAGGGGAGAGATGCAGAGCATCAGCTCCCTCTCTGTTGCACGGCTGTGAGTGGTTTCACGAGCAATAACCCATGGGACATCCAGCTGGGACATGCCCAGAGCTCTGTGTCCCCCACCGCGCTCAGCCCCTGATACCTCTGGGTCTGGAGAGAGCTCTGGTGTCCCTCTGCAGCTCAGGGGTCCCACAGACCCCAAGACTTTGGCTGTGGCAGCAAGGGAACTTCAGAGGGACCACAAGCCCACTGCAAGAATGCCTCTTGCCAAAGGGAAACGTGTTCTTGTGCAAGCCCCAAAACATCAGTCATCACACCCCTTCTTCGCTGGAGCTCCTTAGTCACCTCCAGGTACCTGATATTGCAGCTAAATTACACAATTTCATAGCATTTGCCAATTTTTCAGGTACCTGCAGCCACAGATGGCCTTAGAGCATTGCTCTAAGGACTTAAACTGTTAAAAGATTTGTTTTCACCCCACTTTCTCAGCAACAAAAGTGACCCTTGGGCCGCCCCTGCACTAAGTCCTCCTGGCACAGCCGCTACATGGGATTAATCTGGCCCTGTACAGCGCCTGCCTCATCCGAGCTGCCGCCAAAACCAAGCTCATTTGCACATATTTATCGTAAGAAAAAAAAAAATAGCCATTCACTGATCCAGAACATTCATCTCTAAATATTTACAAAGCATTATTTATCCGAACGAAAGAGACATTTTTCCACTCAACAAACCAGGCATATGGTGGTAGCAGGCGATAGGAGATGAATTGCACAGAGCAATTCTAAACAGATTTAATGCCAGCAATAATTATTTTTAATCAGACAGAAAGTTCCCTGGGTGATAACCGAACATCCAGCATTTTAAAGTGACTGCGTTGGCCCCACATCGTTTGAGACTAGTTGTGCAATTAAGCTCGTTGTGCCTTTTGATATTCTGGTGTGACTTTGTCCCCTTTCTCCCTAGTTTTGGGAAAAAAAAAAAAAAAAAAAAAAAAAAAAAAAAAAAAAAAGAACAAATACACCAAGCCCTCTGTCATTTATTTCAAGCATGTCTTTTAATTACGGAGCTGCACGGAGATGGTGCACACAATATTCCGGGCTGGATGCCGAATTCGCAGACTCCCCGGTTGCTGCTCGGAGCTGCTGGGCAGAACAGAGTGAATCATGAGCAGCTCCCCCACTTCAGACCGTACCGGGGAACACGGAGAACAACATGTACCGACACAAAGCACTTAACAAAGAAAGGCACGGGAGGAGGGATTTTGCCAGGTTTGTTTTTTTGGAGGGGTTGGACAGATGAACCCGCAGCCCTTAGCCTGGTTGTTCGCGCCCAGTCACGCACCGGGGGGAGCAGAGCAGGGGACAGTCCCCTGCCACCGTGACAAGAGTAGATCCCACGCTCAGCCCCCAAAAGTGGCATCCCAGGAGAGATTAAGTTATCTATCTGGCATGGCTCATGGTTTGCAAGTCTCCTACAAGCCCAGTGACAGCTACATTTAGGGTCAGCAGTGTAGGATCGTCTGCAATTCAAGGGTTTATTCATGCAGTTACCTGCGTAAGGGAATTGTGATTGGGATGGTCCAGCACTAGGATTTCATTGCCTAAACCTTCACTAACCTTGCACAGGGCAGTTTTGGGGTTCAGCAAGAAAATGTTTGGGGTCTGATGCACCCACAGATGCTCAAGGATCTTTTTTCTGCTCATCCCAGAAAAAAAAACTCATCTAGGAGACCCACAACCATCCGCATCATCTGGGGGAAGATACCTGGCTGGAGACGTGTCTCAGACCCTGGTGCCCTTTGCAGCTTCACCTGGGGGGTGCAGCACAGGTGCCATGAGGACAGTCCTGCTCTGTCAGCCTCCAGGGCTCTCCTCCTCCTATCTGCTGAAGTATTTCTGATAAATCTAAGGGGGTGCACACCGGAGCCAGAAATCCAGCCGACGAGAAGCAGGCTTTTCATCTTCACTTTGGGGACTGCTAACAAAAAAACATCTTCAGAGAAATCTGTCCCCTGTGTGTGAGAAGTGCTCTAACCTGCTTCTAAATGGGACGGACATGCTGGTTGTTTTAATATCCCTCCCAACCACCGGCGTTCAGAAAAGATAAATGGGATTTTGCCTACATCCACAGAGCCTCTGCGCCTCAGCTAGGCTGGAGCACAGCAGCCGGCACGCACAGGCTGAGCTGAAACACAGTTTGTTCCAGCAAGCAGAAAGCTCAAGGGGAATCGTCTGCTGCCTCTGAAGTGATACCATCAGGCCAAGAAGGTCTACGGCTGGCTTTTAATAGGCAAGATTATTCTAGGCAGGAAAAAGGCAGCGCAGTTTCACTCCGGGGACTTGGCCAAGCGCAAGGAGATGGCTCTTGACTTGTTCTCCGCCTTGGCTCGTGGCAGCCCTGGGCACTGGGGTGCCCCCAGGGGTAATTTTGGGGGTGCTGGAGAGGGTTTCCCATGCAAATGTTGGAATTACTTTCCCATATAATTATTATATTAAATGTAAATAAGCCCAGGTGAGACCCGCCTGCCCAGGGCAGCTCTGGCAGGGCACAATGCACAAGCCCTGCCAAAAATCTCCATGATCTCCACATTGACCTCGACTCAAATAATCATCTCCCAGGGCCCAGGGGTGGGTTTTGCCATGCAGCTGTCCTAAACTTTGCAATTACACCCAGATTTACTGGCTCTGGGTGAAAGGATGGCTGCTCATTGCCGGCATCAAAGCTGCGGGTGCACGCAGTGCAGCGCTATCAGCAGTTCATTATCCCTCCCGGCCGCCCGGCCTCCTTCTCCTGCCCTGATAAGATGAGCAGCAGAAGAGAAAGGCGTCATTCTGGAGAAAGCTCTCGGGATCTGTTCATCAGATTTGCCCTTTTATAATAAGAGCCATCTAATTTACATGCTCATTTAAGGCTGTATGCAGGCATGCGTCTTAGAGAACCTTCCAGGTACTTTATTCCTTTATCTGAAAACCAACCCATTTACAAAAACAGCACTTCCCTTAAACCATAATTAGGTCACAGTGACCCCACAGAAGCTTTATCAAACCCCTTTTGTGTCCAAACAGCACAACTTCACAAATGCTTTATCCAAGCATCCCCATCACGAGGTTAGGCGTATTCCAGCCCAATGCATTAACAGATCCACAAGCTTCATCTGATTAGCAAAACCAAAATGCCTAGGGAAAAAAAAAATGAATAAAAAATGGGGAAATCATTCCTAGTTCTATTTCTGCTGCAGAACAAGCACCACTTCCACCCAGGGAAACCTCTCCTGCCTCCCTCGCATGACCCTTTCCAAAATCCTACATGTGGCAAACCTCCCAGCGAGGACCTTTTCCAAAAAACACCAAGAGGGCTCGGTTATTCATCAGCCTGTGGGCTCCCAGCCTGCAGGATATTCAGACATTCAGAGTAACTGGAGGGAAGAAGTCGTTTTTTCCCATTTCTGGGCTGCTGAGCACCCTCGGTTTACGAAGCACTAATGCAACATTGCAATGCCATAACAGGACGGCCACAGCAGCTCAGAGCAGTTTTGCTCACCCATGCATCCTTCTCCCAGGCAGAATTTTTTGCAAATAGCATGTGATAGATGGAAAAAAAAAAATAATAATAATCAGATAGCATGCAGCGCTGTGAACAGCCACCACCAGCAGTCCCATATGCTCAGGGTCACCGGGACACGGCGGGTGCAAAGCCCAGGAGCTCCCGCTAATTCGCACAGAAAAGGGATTTCCCAGCTCAGCTTTGGCTCTCCCGTCGGATCCGTCATCCGTTTAGCGGCACTGCCTGGAAATCAGCTTTGTGGCCACTCACCCCGGCTCTCCCCGGAGTCCCAGTGCCCCAGGACCCCGGAGGCAGGCTCTCAGCTCCTCCTGCATGTGTCTCTCCCAGTTCGGAGCTGCTGGATTTTCTGCTGACATCGCCCTTCACCTCCAGTCTGTTTGCTCCCTCCCCGGTGTTTACACTCCTGCTGTATTTATAGGCAGGCGTCGTGTCCTCTCCCAACCTCCCTGGCCAAACACAGACGGCACTCTTCACGTCCTCTCCCAAAATAACCCCTTTTCCCTGCCCTTCCCAGCCTCACTTTGCTGCACCTGCTGTGATTTAAACTCTTCTTTCAGGGAGAACAGAGCGGGCCCCCAGGGCACGTTCCCAAAGGGATTTCCTGATGTTTTGGGAGCAGGGAGCACCATCAGCACGAGCATTTCCCTACGAGACTTTAGGGCCAGGACTTTAATTTCCCCATAGCTCATTAACTCACCCAGCACCTCGCTTTGCTGCCCACACTTTATATCACCAATTATTCCCTCCGTCCCCTTTCATCCTGCCTTATGAACTCAAGAAAAAACAAATCATCCCTGGCTCATGGCTGGCTCTTTTTCCCCCTTCTCAAGTCTTTGCCACTCCCCAGGCAGACGATGCCACCTCCAACTCCTCTGTCCACAAAGGGCTACCTTAAGTGTTTGATGCGGACGCTGCAGGGAGGAATACTCCCTCCATTTCAGGTTATTATCTCACCAGAACACCATACATTATCCTGCAATCTCCAGCCAAGCAGGGGGTCTGCGCTATCATCGTGTTAGCTTGTTTTGAGCGCACAGATTGCTCGCTTCATGTTTCTGCCCACAAAGAAGGATGCATTAAAAAAAATAATAAATAAATAAATAAAATAAAAACAGAAAGCATCCACTTAGGCTGCTGATAATATCCTGGTGGGAAAAAAAAAATAAACTGAAGCAATGGCTGGTGGCACAGGATTTGTTGCAAGTGCGGAAAGGCTGTTGGGGAAGCACTCGAAGGGGTTTGCAACTAGGGGAAAAAAACAACCCTGCAGCCCTTGGAGCATGCCACGTGTTGTGATGCTCTGTGTGACCGTAGGGCTTCGTGACTGTGACTCTGTGGGATGTTTGGTGCACGTGTGCCAGAGAAGGATGCTGAGCTGCCCCACAGAAGGCAGAGTATAAAAGCCAATGCTCCAATGGGGCACAGCACCTCTTGTTTGAGGAGGCAGGGAGCCCTGGTTTTCCTTCCAGACCTCAAAAACTTCACAAAATTTTAAAATACACCCTGTCAGACAACCAGAACCATGGGCTTTTGCTGGGACGAGTAGCCACCACCAAAGGTATCTGCTGGCTTTCAGTGTGTTTGGGACTCATTTCTCATATGAAGGGACCCCACGAGCAGCCAACCTCCCCAGCACAGCAAGGACCTCACAAGGACTTCCCAACTAACCTGGCACTAGTCCTTTAGGGGTTTAAAGAGAGAAGAAAATTTACATGTCCAAGATAATCAATTCCTCTGCTCAATTAGCCTTGCAGATTTAAGAAAAAGATGGATCTTCTCAAGCAAAAGCCATCAGCATCTCCGTGGCACGGCTGCTCCCCGAGGCTTGACACAGCACCAAAGAGCAGCAGGACCTCAGCATGAAAATGGGCAACGAGGAGAGAGCATGGGCAGAGCAGAATGATGTCCTGACCCAAGGAAGGGGCAAATTCACCCGCCAAGGCACCTCAGAGCAACATTTCCCAAGGACCAAGTGTATTTTACTGCATTTGCTCTGCACTTTCCACCTGGAGAGGCGGTAGAAACCCCAGCTCTCTCCCGAGGAAATTTTCCCATACTCATCAGTGCTATCACAGCCTCGGATTAAATCCCTCTGTGTTTGACATAGAAATAATTGATGCTGATCCAACTGCAAGCTATTGCTTTTGGTAAGGAAAGGCTCTGCACCAAGCAGCATGAAGATCCGGAGCAGTGAAGAATGGTGCTGTTATATCCCAGGAGAAAAATAAATTGTGAATTTGGATTGGGGGGAAAAAAGGAAAAAAAAAAAAGGAAAAAAAAAAAAGGGTCGTGAGGACAACCTGACCTTAGGGCAGCCTCATATATAATGTATAATTGGGGCGCAGCAGGACAGCGTTTGAGCAAAAGGTCAGCTTGTGCCTGCGGAGGGAGGAGATAGCCGAGGACACAGCTCCTGGGGGCTTGGAATGAAGAACTAAATCCTGCGGGGCTGAGCCTTTGAACAACCCCACGTGGCCAAAGCAACTTTGCAAATCATTCTTTTTTCTCTCTTCAGAGACACCACCTAATTCAGCCGCTGCAGCTGCCTCTCCGCAGAGAGCCAGGACAGCCAGAAAGCTAATCATGTTCCCCACAGCCACGTGCAGGGAAACGATGCTTTACGCCAGGAGCCATCACTCCAGGGCTGCTGAAGCTTTGCAAAGCTTTGCACGGGGCAGCTCAGGCTGTAGGTTGCAGGCTGGGCTGCGTTACCTTGGATCCACTTCCATGCTCCCCCCCTGTAGCCAGCGGGGTGCCACCTAAGGACCC
Organism: Aythya ferina; assembly: GCF_964211825.1. Lineage (NCBI taxonomy): Eukaryota > Metazoa > Chordata > Aves > Anseriformes > Anatidae > Aythya > Aythya ferina. Next base: position 61,205,669 of record NC_140301.1, read on the forward strand.
TCCTGTGATGCTCAGGGATCTGTCCTTGTCAAATACAGCTTAAAAACCCACTAATGCTTATAACAATTACTGTATATAAATGCTTTTAGAATCCAAACTAGACCTTATATAGGACACAGCCCACATAGAGCACGTGGACCATATACAGCACCTGGGCCATGTATAGCACCTGGCCCCTATGCTGCACATTTCTGTGGCAGCGTTCATGCAGGGAAGCATGCGAAGGCAAGAGGACTGCAAAAGCAGCAAATGAGGCTGGAAAAAGTACCCGTGGCACAACAAAGCTGACCAGATACATGGATCGTAATTTAAGCTGAAGGCTTTGCAGAATGCAAATGTGGTCTGCAATTTCTTACATTCACAGCCAGAAGCAGGAGTCACGGCAAGAGGGAGGAAGAGGAGGGCACCAGGGATCCCAGCTCACCTCCAGGGTCAGTGCCATTGGGTCTCTTTTCATTAAGTGCACCTGAAGCAAAAGGGATGCTGGTTTTGCAGTCTGGTTTTGAAGCTAATTAGCATTTTTCACCCCTTGTTTTTTTTCTCAGTTTTCCAATACTTTTTCTTTCTTGCTAGAACTGGGTGTGCTGGCTTGGCTTGCTGGTCCAGGACCAACTGAAACTCTTCGACTAAAGAAATAATTATTAACTAAAGAGTTGATTTTATTGAATGAATACACTTCACCATTCGAATTGAGTAATTTTTGACCAGCCTGTTGACAGTTTCTGTTGGAGCACCGCTGTTTTACTCATGTATGTGTATCCACACATACACGAACCCTTTCCATCTGGGAACAGCATCTTACTACGGTAGGTTTGTCACGCAGAGAAGTAAACACAGTTGTCAACCTTTGTAATACAGATGAGAGCTGTGGTGCGGATCCAGGCACAAAATACTGCCCCAGATCCCCTGCTAAGCTGAATACTGTCTGATTTCTCATGTGCATATCTTTCTGCTCCCTTTCCCAAGCCCTGATGAAAAAGAAGCTGCAAGGATGAAGGAAAAGGAATAATGCTGCTTCACCTACAAAGAAAACAGATTTTTCTTTGCAAGGAAAGCCAAGCAGTGGTGGATTTCGGAGATGCTCTCAACCAGGGGAGCTGCTCAACCCATGGGGCCATACAGGATCCTCTCCATTGCTGGAATTATTCAGGATTTGGGGTCCAGAAGAGCATTTCCATGCTATTTCTGAGTAGCTCTGAGTGCAGACTGAGCTACTTAGTTCTGGGCTCCACATTCACACCTGTACTCCCAATGGACTTGTAACCACAGGAGAGCCCTAAGGATTTTAGGTGGGAGCTGGGAGCATTGGGCTTGCCCAAGCACCCCTTGTCCCCTGCATTTTCCAAGACTGCAACTGCGTGCTGAATGGGGATCGTGAATTTATTTATATTCCAGTGGGCAGCTGTATTCCTTCTGGTTTGCTGCACACAAGTGTTATTCTTCCAACAGAGCCGCTCCCTTCGCGTTGGCCCTTTGGATTACCCAAGCCCTGAAATGCTCCCTCCTGTTTCCCACAGCCCTGTGCAAACAGGACAGCAAGGCAAACACCGTGTCGCGAGGGCACTTACCAACGCTGCCAGCTCTTAAAAATGCTGGAAAAGTGCTTTCTGTGCACTTTCCTGTCCTGCTGTGCTAATGCAGGGTGTGCCCCCAGCCCAGGCGTCTGCCCTCGGGAGGGGAGCATCGTCTGGTGGTTGCGCACAGTCGGATCCTGAGCTCCCTGCCTGCCCTTTTCAGACAGCACGCCGTGCCAGGAAGGGCATTATAAATTCAATTTAATAATTTAATCTTCTCTCTCTTCGAATTAGGAAGGGCTTCCTTGAACTCCCCGATGATTTTGCTGCGCCGTGGCCAGCCTGCTGTCCCGGTGTCTCGCCGGCCGCTGGCTTCAAACACGGCACAGCCGAATGGGAGGTGACACATCTCGGCACTGCACATGACCAGAGGCACAGCTATTTAATGTATTTATTTTAAAGCCCTTTTTACTGGTCCATTAGTCACACGCACGTAAACCGAGCACGTTTCTTGGGACTGGCTGGCGGCACGGACAGGCAATTATCTGCCCTTGGCTACCAGCAGCAGCGCTTGCTGCCCAAATTTGTGCCAAATTGGCAAACCGTCCCGGGATTATTTGATTTGTTGAGTGGTTGTGGCTGAAAACACAAGGAATTTTGTGAAATAGAGACACCATGGGCACAATGTAGGATCTTGGGAGCCCTCCAGGTCAACTTTGGAGACCTCACCAGAGGTCCCAGGATAAACCCTAGCCCAAGGGACGTGGCCACAAACCCCTCTTTAACCTCAGCAGGGCTGGGACATCATCTCACAACCCTTAAAAAGGTCTCACCCTCTTCCTGAATCCTGGATCAGCTTGACTGGGGATTCCCGTGACAGACCCAAAGCTAAACTGTAGGTCCTGCTACGGAAATACACTGGGAGGTTTTCCAAGGAGGAGGAATCCCATTTGGCACGGGTTCTCCAGGAGGCTCAGGCACCCACAGAAAGGCTGCTGCTCGAGAGGGCTCAGCAGCAGCAACACCAGGCTCAGCCCTGGTTATTTGGGGATGGCTGCAAACTTTCTTATCCCCCCCCTAAACCTGGGAAAGGTCATAACAAGCAGAAATGAGTCTGCTTCTGGGTGCATTTGGAGCTTGTCACCAGGCACAGGAGAGAAGCAGCAGAGCACTTGCTGGTGCACATAGCCAGCTTGCCAGCCGAGCTCATCCATGGCAGCCAACGGACAGAGAGATGGAGATCTGCAGTAATTGAACGGAATAATATCCTGTGCAGGGATTTTAAATATTTTTCATTCAGGGATAAATTAGGCTTTAATTAAACGGTGTCATTTAATGCACTGCCCAATAGATATGGTAATTGCTTTCTTTTTTTTTTAAGAGGCAGCGTGGTTATAGTTACTCATTTGTAAAGTGCCAGCGATGCTAATTCAGCCTGGTGGATGTACAGACAGCCACGCTGCGCATCGCACACCAGCGAGGCCAAACCCCAGAGCTGCCTTTGATCACCACCACTGCAGCTTGTGCACCCTCTAATCCCTTCCTGTTCCCATCCAAACCTGTCAGGAATGAGCACGGGCCTCAAGGGGAGAGATGTGGTTCCTTGCTCCTTTTTGGCACCAAAAGTAGACTATGCCCATGCTGAGGACACCCTTCTCGTGGGGCTTGTCTTTGAGGATGCAGAAGGGAAAGGGGATGCCTTGCCCTTAGCTGTCTGCTGCTTGTATGTGTAAGAACACCAGTTACACCAGTATAACTACTGGAAATTTAGTTCTGGAGCTGGTGAAGAGTCCTTTGGTTTGGTGCTTTATGTGAGGCACATTGCACTTACCCCAAGTTGCTTGCAGGTATCTCCCTCCCTGGAAAACCCTGGCTAGAACAGCATTTCACAACATTTTAAGGATTACCCAAAAATGCCTTTTACCACTCCACTCCCAGAGCCCCCCCCGTGCTGGATGTCACATCTCCCTCCATCTGCTCCCTGCTGGGTTAATTCCCCTCGCTCCGAGCTGCCCTGCCTTTCATCCCCGCTTTAATGAGCTAAGTCGTGGTTAATGATGCTCCTCTCTAAAGCAACAAAAGAAACCGGGTTAATATTCGGGGCTGTTCTCTCAGGCTCCCTGCAAACTCAGTCTGGATGGACGGCGTAAATCTGCCAGGCGAAGTGGCAGGTGAGGTGATTTATGGCACGGCTGCGCCCTCCGCACCAGCAAAAGGAGAGCTAGAAATATTTTGATTGTGCAGCCAGCACCACTTCACACCAAGAGCTTCCAGGTTTAGCACTGCTGATTTTTCTCCCTTTTTTTTTTTTTTTTTTTTTTTTTAATTTCAGATTGAACAGTTATTTTGCAAAGAGGGCAGCTAGGGACTTGGGAATAAATTGCTATAGACACACACCAGGACGGGTAGCTGGGGAGTTTTTGCAGCTCCAAGAGTTTTTTGTTTGTTTGTTTTTTGTACCTCCAGCACAAGGTTCAGGACAACAGGACCAAAGCTTGCACAAGGTGAACCCAAAACAAGCCCCAGCTTGGAGAGGAGCCGTGGTGTTTACTGCGGCGGCGGCGGAGGAAGGATGGAGAGCAGCCCTCACCAGTTAATTTTAACAAAGCGCGCATTTTCCTGGCTCTACAAGGCACTCGCATATTTTAGCTCCTATCTTCTGTTCAGCAGCTAAAAAGAGACTTTTCATGCCAGTTTTGGCTGCCGCGCCGCGTTCCCCATTCACAGGCTGCTCCACAGCACAGCCGGCAAGGGGAAAGTCAGGGTGTGGGGATGTGGGGACACCCCAAAATCTCCTCCGCAGGCAGCTGGGCTTCTCGGGCACGGTGCTGCACAAGCCCTCACTGTGATGCCTGCAGCGAGGCAGGAATGCCAAGCAGCACCCGGGCTGAATTAGCTTTCTGCCCACAGCTCGTCCCAGGAATCCTCACCAACAGAGATATATTTGTATTGAACAACAAAAAAAAAGATTATAGGAAACCACATAAACGCAATCCATCACCCACAATTAGAAATAAATGAGGGCAGAATCAAGAGAAACTTTCCCTATTCACGTCCTCTTACAGCAGTATGCTCATGTATATGTATATATTCATATATTCAAGGACTTTCGTTAAAGATAAAGCTAAGAGAGTACATATACATTTACATATAGAGTGTGCATGCATATACATGTATATGTATATCTATATCTGCATATAAATATAGAACCATAGAATATCCCGAGTTAGAAGGGACCCGCAAATATGAAGAGATATATATATAGATGATAGAGATAGAAATATAGGTATATAGAGATGGTATAGATAAAAATATAGGTATATATATCAATAGAGATACAGATGATGGTATCTAGCTGTAGCTAAATATAGATATATAGATAATTCTAGATATAGATAGATAAACGTACACATTATAGATATACACAAGCAGCCCAAAGATACAGACCTTGCTGGCCTTGCTAAAGCCCAGGCAAAAAGTCAATTTTATCCCAGCAATTCACCTATTTTACCCTTTTTTTTTTTTTTTTTTTTTCCTGCAAATAAAGACCCAGCTCCAGGAGGCAGGTGAGCCTTTCATAACCACGGCATTCTTCGGGAAAGCAACCAGAAAAGATTATTCAACCAAAAATACCTCCTGTCAGAGCACAGGATCCTTAATCCCCCGTTATTGCCTGTGGGTAAAAACTGGTGAAAAGTAGAAATTACTCTCACTTTAATGAGGGGCAGACCCCTGCAAAGCCCAAATAGCCAGCACAAGGCCCCAGCAGCCCTCTCACTGCCTCTCCCACTTGCTGCAGAAGGCACTTTCAGGAACACTAAACTTACCAAAACCCCTTTATAAGATAATAAAAAACTTATTTACTTGAAGAGAGTGGGAGGTGAAAGGTTTCTTCAAGTAGATTTAAAGTGAAAACCATTAGAGGTGCATTGTTCATTGAGTTCCTTTACCTATGACATGAGAACAAAATGATCTGATCTAAGCAAAACTTCTGGTTTCATAGCAACAACGAATATATATTTTTTGTGGGGAAATTTAATGCAAATCAGTGCTTAGGTGCATAACTTGTGACTACTTTATTTCCTGTAGTCAAGTCTGTTGAATCTCTATTAAAATATAATTTAACTAAATGGTTTCCTGGAAAACAGGAATAATAAAAAAACTTGTTTTAAAGTCAAAAAAATGTCGACAAAAAAAAAGCTTCTGAGGTTCAGTTGTTAAAAATAATGCTGTTTAGCTCTTGTAGCTCACTTTGCATGAGATCTCAGAAAACTTTTGGGAGACATCTGGGTGTCTTAGCCCTCTCCTAGTGCCGGAAGGCAGCAGGAGGGCAGCATCCCCGAGGTCCATAAGCATGCTGCGAGTTCACCACTGATGCTACACATCTTCACCGAGACATAGGAGCTGGGAAATGCACCTTTTCTGGGTTTATTCCCATAACTAGCCGGCGTGGCTAACCAGGAATGTTCTAATGGAGATTAGGCGGAAACAGAGAGTGTTTCGCTACTGGAAGGAGGGCCAGGCGTCATGGAAAGAATACAGGGATGCTGTTCGTGTTTGTAGGGAGAAAGTTCGAGTGGCCAAAGCACAGCTAGAGTTGAAGCTGGCTGTGTCTGTGAGAGAAAATAAAAAGGGTTTTTTTAGATATGTAAATGGAAAAAGGAGAACTAAAGAATACATAGGGCCGCTCCTTGATAGGGAAGGTCTCCTCACAGACGATGACGTAGGCAAAGCAGAGACGCTTAACGCCTTCTTTGCCTCTGTCTTCAATGCCGATGATGGGCTTCGGGACCCAGGGTGCCCTGAGCTGGAGGACCGGGACGGTGGGGATGACAAACTCCCAACTGACCCTGAACGTGTGCGGGATTTGCTACTCCACCTGGATCCCTACAAGTCCATGGGTCCGGATGGGATTCATCCCCGGGTGCTGAAAGAGCTGGCGGATGTCATCGCGGAACCTCTCTCAATTATTTTTCAACGATCCTGGGAATTTGGAGAGGTCCCGGTAGACTGGAAGCTGGCAAATGTTGTGCCAATTTTCAAGAAGGGTCAGAAAGAAGACCCTAGCAATTACAGGCCTGTCAGTCTCACGTCAGTGCCTGGTAAAATCATGGAGAAGTTGGTTCTCGGACTTATTGAGGCGCACCTGGGGGACAAAGCAGTCATTGGTCCCAGCCAGCATGGGTTTGTGAAGGGTAGGTCCTGCCTAACTAACCTGATTTCCTTTTATGATAAGATCACCCGTATGGTGGACCAAGGGAAACCAGCTGATGTGATTTTTTTGGACTTCAGCAAGGCTTTTGACACGGTTTCCCATAGGATCCTACTGGACAAAATGTCCACCATACAGCTAAACAAAAACATCATACGATGGGTGAGCAATTGGCTAACGGGCAGAGCCCAAAGGGTTATGGTAAATGGGGCTGCGTCAGGCTGGCGGGCGGTCACCAGTGGGGTCCCTCAAGGCTCCATTTTAGGGCCGGTACTTTTCAATATTTTTATAAACGATCTGGATGTAGGAATAGAGGGTATTTTGAGCAAGTTTGCTGATGACACCAAACTTGGAGGAGTTGTGGACTCAAATGAGGGCGTAAAGGCCTTGCAGAGGGATCTGGACAGGTTGGAGAGCTGGGCGATCACCAACCGCATGAAGTTCAATAAGAGCAAGTGCCGGGTCCTGCACCTGGGACGGGGAAACCCTGGCTGCACGTACAGACTGGGCGATGAGACGCTGGAGAGCAGCCTAGAAGAGAGGGATCTGGGGGTCGTGGTAGACAGCAAGTTGAATATGAGCCAGCAGTGTGCCCTGGCAGCCAGGAGGGCCAATCGTATCCTGGGGTGCATCAAGAACGGCATCGCTAGTAGGTCAAGGGAGGTGATTGTCCCGCTCTACTCTGCGCTGGTGCGGCCTCACCTCGAGTACTGTGTGCAGTTCTGGGCACCACAGTATAAAAAGGACATGAAACTGTTGGAAAGTGTCCAGAGGAGGGCTACGAAGATGGTGAAAGGCCTTGAGGGGAAGACGTACGAGGAACGGCTGAGGTCACTGGGCCTGTTCAGCCTGGAGAAGAGGAGGCTGAGGGGAGACCTCATCACAGTCTACAACTTCCTCGTAAGGGGTTGTCAAGAGGCAGGAGACCTTTTCTCCATTAACACTAGTGACAGGACCCGCGGGAACGGGGTTAAGCTGAGGCAGGGGAAATTTAGGCTGGACGTCAGGAGGGGGTTCTTCACAGAGAGGGTGGTTGCACACTGGAACAGGCTCCCCAGGGAAGTGGTCACTGCACCGAGCCTGTCTGAATTTAAGAAGAGATTGGACTGTGAACTTAGGCACATGGTCTGAACTTTTGGGTAGACCTGTGTGGTGTCAAGAGTTGGACTTGATGATCCTTAAGGGTCCCTTCCAACTCAGGATATTCTATGATTCTATGATTCTATGATAACTTTCACAATATACGGCCCAGAACATGTCTCCTTGCTCCACAGACACAGCCACCATCACGTCCATGCCATCCCTCTCCAATGGCCACCTCATTTTGGAAACCAAAATCAGGTTCCTGCAGGATGCAAAGCATCTTCTATGCTGAAGAACTGACATCTCCACCAAATTTTCTAGCTCCAAGTTATGATACAAATATGAGTGGTAGCAGCTCCTCCTGGCCCCCAAATTTGGGTGAAAGTGTCCACATCTCCCATACTGAGCTGGAGCTCAGTGCTCCAGACACAGACAGCCAGGACAGCAGGTATAGAGGCAAAAATATACGTTTCTTATGCAGTTTTTTAGCCTCAATCTTCAAACACAAGCCATCAGCCACTTTTGGACACATGGTCTTCAGTCCAACCAGGGAGATGATGGTTAAAATATAGGAGAGTGGGAGCAAGAGAAACTGCACCGCGATTTCTGGGCAGCTCATGTGTAAGCTACATAAAGAACCTAACGTCCTAATCAAAGCAGAATTTAGCCAGTATATGTTTTGCCTCTAATCTTCTTCATTTTCTGCAAAAGAAAGGAAATAGTTCCTTCAGGGCAATCAAATCTATGAGTTTCCAGGGCTGTTTTATCAGAAATTTCTCCCACAGGCTGCTGCTTCTGGAGTTTCCCTTTCCTGAGGGGAAAATGGGGACTAAAGGGAGTTTTGCTGCCCTCCCCATAAAAAAAAAAAAAAAAAAAAAAAAAAAAAAAAAAAAATGCTCCTGGTATTTAATTTAAACTCCCCTGCTGCAATTTAAAACCTTTATTTCTTCTCCTGTCCCTGATGAACAATAACAGAGAAATATTATCACACAATATAAAATATTAAACACCTGTTGTAAATATTAAATTATACACAAATACAGCCTGCAAAGATAATACTCAATACATTGTTTACATTGCTACTGATTAATATTGGAGATTAAAATTAATACTCGCATAATATAAACATCAACATGCTTTTAGTGTGCAATTAAACTGACTGATTTCATCAGCACAGAATGTTCTCATCCTTGCAAAACAAGACACAGTAAAACCAAAAACGAAAAGCAGGTCTGAAAATATTGCCAAAACCAAACTCCCCACTACAACAGCTTTGGATTGCAATTTTTTTTTTTTTTTTCCACTTTGGAAAATAATTTTCTCAACCTGGCAGGCATTTGGTCTCCTCCACGTCAGGGTCCATCCCTGGCTATGGATGGGGTATCCCAGGGGCCATGAGAGCCACTGATATTTTCTTTCCTGAAGAAGCCTCTAAAATGGGATGTGTTAACACAGCTGCTGGGTGTAAGGCATGTTGAGAAGCTCACGTCTAACAAGGTCTCACCTGGAGAGTACCACCAAGGGAGGATGGAGACAAAGAGGGCAGAGCCCCAGGTGGTGAGGGAAGGGGGATCAGAGGAAGGGAAAGCAGAACCCAGGGAGCAAGGTCTGAAGGAAAAAGGGAGAGAAATCAGTGGGAAGTCTTCTCAACAGTCCTCAGGGGTGTGAGGTCCCCTGGAGAAAGGAGCGCACAGCTCTCCTCATCTGTGATGGGCAGATTGAAGTGCAGCGCATTTGTGTGAGACGTGAGGAAGCCTTTCTAATGACAAGGCTAATTAGGCACCTGTATAGATTAGCTGGGGAAACAAAAGACTAAATCATTGGAAATCTTTATGAATAAGTTAGGCAGGCACGTAGGAATGCTGCAGAAAAGGCAGGGTTCTTTTCCAGCCAGGGAGAAACCTGGTGCTGTGTTAAATGGCCATCTATTTTCTCCGACTGCTCCTACCTTTGGCTTTTTATCTCCCCAGGAGCCTGTCCTGCTGGATCTCAGCAACGGGAGCTGAGAAGCCGTGCATTAGCTCCTCTTCAGGCTCCCAGACACCAACCAGCATGAGGGGAGACCAAACCCAGCAGAGGTCTGTAGGAAAACCCCTTCTTGCTGTCACCACGCCGAGATGCAGCACCACTCCGTGTGCCTGCTGCCTCCGCAGGGGAGAGCAGGATGAAGACAAAACGTGGCTGTGCCATTAGGTAATGGCACACGTCTTGGCAGATGACTGTGGTGATAAAGCATGCCGTATGTCCCAGCTCCTGTCTTTTTTCTGACATTTTCCTCACCTGACATTGCTGTGGAGCGTTTGAGAACATGCTCTGGCCCTCGATGCTTTCTTTGTCCCCACTATGTGCCACACACCTAAAGGCAGTTAACCTCTGACATGGCCTGGAAAGGATCTGCTGCATCCTCAAAGTGCAGGCTGGTCCTCCCAAATCTCCTGCTGCACTGCCTCCAGGGAATGTTGCCCTCAAGAGCCAGAATAAGTCCATGTAACACATGGTGCACAACGCAGGGGAGAAATCCTGCGCTCAGCAGGCGATATTGGCTGCTCTCTGCCAGGCTGCGAGGGCTCTGGAGGAGCAACCAGTGCCTGGGCATTCAAAATTTGCATTAGCAACCCCGCTGACAGACTGCAGAGCGTGTTACAGAGCGCACAGATAACTCTGGGCTAGGAGGACTGCAAGATTTTTTGGAAGGCAGCTGGCTAGAAATGATCTGAATAAATTTGGAGCGATTATTTTAAATGAGCTAGACAACATTCAGAGAGGCTAAGAGCTGTGCTTGGGATGGGTAACTGAGACACCCAGATCCAAGCTGGAAAGCAGCTTTTGGAGAGGCTGATAACCCAAAATAAAGGCGGAGGCAGTGGTGATGGCCCAGGCTGGGATGCTGAAGAGCAGCCAGATGTGGTCAGCCCACGTGGGATGGATTAAAGGACAGGAGGCTGCAGGCCCGTTCACCATCTGCTATTGAAAAATAACAACCAAAGCTCAGGTTTTAATTTGCCAGAGAAAAAAAAAAAAAACAAACAAACATAATTGGATACGTCCAGCTGTGGATTTCCCAATAAGCAGCCTCATGTCAGTGGTTAGGCCCCCAAAAAGGGGCTCTGCCCTGCAGAGAGCTCCTGGCCAAGGTTTCCTTCTCAGCAATCCAACACCAAGCTTGGTCACAATCCTGTTGCTGGTTGCCCTCAGGTGCTTGCATACTCCTGCAGCTTGCAGAAATGCCAGCAGTGAGATTCCTTCATTTTATTCATTTTATTAAATTTGTACTGTGGGCACAGGCACGTCGCCATACCTTTCCTGGAACAGCTGCTTGACCTTTTCCTTCATTCTGTTGCTGCTCACCATGAATTTTTGTGAAGTCCTTTTCAAAATCACTTCTCTGGTGAGACTTTTTCCCTCGTTTGGGTTCCCTGAAGTTGATTTATTCCCGGCTGAGGCCTGAGCATCAGCACTAGGGAAGCAGGATAGGTCCCTGCAGCACAGGGTGGCTGGAGCAGGCATCGTAGCTATTGTTCTCCGCATCCGCTGCTGCTACGAGGGAAGGAAATCAGCTCTACCTAAAGCAAAGAAAGACATCAATTAAGAAAATCATTAGAAAAAAAAAAAGTCTGGCAGTAGTGTAGCAATGCATGGGAATAGGCAATGCAGGCAGCCACAGAAAACAGACGTAAGGGGGTGAGGGTGGGCACCCCTGCAGGGTGTCAGGGGGCAGGGGGTGAGGGTGGGCATCCTGATACATTTCCTGAGTGACTCTCGGATGGGGCAGGCACACAGTGGCTCTCACGGTGTGCTCTGGAGCCCACCCAAGCACCACCCGTGTGCAGGGAGTCCTCGCTAATGGGAAAGCCACCTGTTATTCCCTTACAAGGGGAAAAAAAAAAATGTTTTCCTTCTGCTAGCCCTAGCAAAGCAAACAAGCCAACCACCCAACAAGTCTCTTTTGAGCAAATCTCCCCGTCTGAATAACATTTGGGGGAGAAAGCAGGGTGCTGTGCTAACCCCTGTGCTGCTGGAATGCCTGCTGCTGCAGAGCAAGCCCAGGCAGCCGAGGGGACCCCTAAAAAGGGGGGCTGCCAAAGCTCCTGGCACTGCTCCCAAAATCCCCATCTATTTCCTAGCAATCCCGTAGCCATGCTGACAGCACAAATGCTCCTGGATAGAGATATTTAGGGGAGCATCTTTCCCCTGAGCCTGTTGGTCCCTGATACCCCCTGCCTCGCCTCTGCATCTCTCCATCTCCACCTAATGAATTTGCACTGCTCGGGTCCCACTCCTGAAATAAATTTTGCACACCCCGGGCTCCCCGGGGTCTGTCAGGGTTGGGGCGGCTCGTGTCAGGGAAAAGCCAGCGCCTGCCAGGGAAGGAAGCTCCGGAGGGGAGATGTATTTTTGTTACTGTGGCTGTGTTTGAAGTTTCTATAGCTACCAGAAGCGAGCTGTTGGGAAATGCTGGGCGCCCTTCCCCACGCGACGCTTCGGAGCGGAAAAGCAGGAAACGGGACCCATCGAAATTGGGTTTTGATTTCCCTTCTTTAAGCATCTCTCATCTCCGTGCCCCCTTTCTGGCTGGGCCATTTGGCTGCGTGTTAGCCATGCTCCACAGAGCCTGGCGATCAGATTGCAGGGGCAGATGCCTCACAGCTTCCCCACAGAGCTACGAGCCACAGTGGCCAAGGACCCCGAAACCAGGTGGGGAGCAGCCTGCCAGGCTGAGCGGGGGCTGCCCAGCCCTCAGCATCTCCTCATCCCGGCCATCAGCATCACATGCTGCTGGGCAACCCCGTCGGGATCCTGCATTTCTATTTTTCCTCCCTTTCCCCGTTTCCATCAGTCCTTCAGCATTTACACACCCACCCACAGGCACACGCAGCACGCAGCAGATAACCTTTAACGAAGCTGTAATTCTGCTTTCTGATGCTGTGGACTCCAGCCCTGAGACCAGAAGGAAAAGAGACCAGATGAAAGAGGCAAAACCTTTGGAAAGCCAAAAGCACTGCTCCGAGCCCACGCCAAGCCCCGAGACCACCTTTGCATTCTGGTGCCTGCATCCCCAGCTCGCTGCTGTGATGGTTAAATCCACCTTCCCTCGTAAAACAATGAGCCAGTCTTTCACATGTGCTGGGGAATAATGCTCACTCTGTTATATGTGGAGCCGAAATTGCTCCGGGGGGACAGAGGGGTACTCAGCTACACGATGATAAATGGGGTGTAAGGACCATTGCCTCAAAGGGGTTCAGGTATTCGAGTCCTGGCGGTAACAGAACTCGTTTTGTTCGCAGACGGAGGCGTTTCTGGAGGCTTTATCTAGACCCAAGGCGTTTCTCCTCCTGCTGCCAAGTGTTGGGACGCAGCAATCCAGAACAGTGCACTCACGTCCCTGTTATTTTACGTTACCGAAACAATTCGGTCGCCTTTCCACAGTGCAGACACGCACGTACAGAGAGGGGCTGGTCCCTCAGCGCTGATGAATTGCTAAAACGCGCTGCTGGGGAGGTCAGGGGTCGGGTGCGTGCAAACATCCTCAAGTTCAAATGTTTCCCCAAAGCTGGCCTGAACTTCGCACGACCTTCCTTGGTCTGGAAACGCGAAGCAGCCGGCGCTCCTCGTGAGATTACCAACACGTCATGAATCCAGCACCGTCCACAGCACCCCCAGCACAAGTTGCTTTTCCTGGAGCATCCGGCCCTCGGCCCCAGCTGCTGACCAAGACCTGGAGAGCTGGGCTGGAGGTCGTGGCTGAACGCCAGGAATTGCTTCAGATGGCTTCCAGGTGGTCTCTGATGGCGTGGACGTGGCCTTCAGACATTTCTCCACCTGCTGTCAAGATCCAGGGACCAGAAACAGAGAGGAGAGATTTTGTTATCGAGCAGAGGCTGCCTGCCCTCGGCTCGGGTCAGTGTTTTAGTTATAATTTGCCTAACGGCGTGCACTATTTCTGCTGTTGCTTCTAACAAGCAATTTGCCACTTTGGCTGTTGCCTGGAATGCCAGAAGATTAACAATCTCTCTCCTGGGCCCACAAAATCTCCTTTTACTGCTGAAACTAATTATGCTGTTAACCACTAATGCTGCCGAAGGAGAGCTAATGAGTTGCTAGACGGTGGGCGTTTTATCTCCCGTGCACAAGGAGCTGCAGCGACGCAACGTGCGGCACCACCAGGAACCTTGTGCAGGGGCCCCAGGCTGTCTTGACAAAGAGAAAACCGGGGAGGAGAAAAAGCCACAGCTCCTCTTGCCGTCCCCATCACCTGCGACGCTCAGAAGAACAGCCGTGGAGATGGAAATGAAAGGACATCCCGCTGCTTTTACACCCCCAGGGCGCTGTCAGCCTTAATGAGTTAATATCGTTAAGCCCTTCTGCTATCATCAGCTGGGAAGTAGTGGAAGGGAGGCTTTTCTGAAAACAACCCCCCCCCCCCAAGACAGCGTTTGTATGTTCTTGGAACAATTTTTCCTCCAGCCGTCTGCTGCCTCTCCACCTTCCCCCAGGAGGTGTGACCTGCACCTTGCACCGCTGCCATCGCTGCTGGTTTTATTACTACTGCCATCACCATTCCTTAATATTAATATTAAGTGGCTTGGAGTGCTAATCACGGTCTTGACCCCCTCATGCTTTGTTTTGCACAAGTGTTGGCACTGCTGTGAGCTGCTCTGGTCCCGGGCACTCTCCGGTGCACACCGAGTAAAGCCACGGCTTTGCTGTGCTCGGTGCTGCCTAAAAATCCCCTACAACCATCCATAAAGCTCCCGTGGGTTTGCAGCCACAGAGCAGGGCAGAAGCGGTGTGCAAGGAGCTGAGTGAGCTGTCCCCTTTGGGGGGCTGAGCAGGAGGATGCTCAGGAGAACCTGCACGATTTGGCCCCCCCATCGCAGCAGCTCTCTAAATTACTAATTTAGGAACTAAATTACCACTGCATTGGAGTTCAGAGGTGAAAAATCATCATAGGTGTTGGCAATACTGCAAATTTTACATTGGGCTTTCCTCCCCATTTTCTCCATATGAATTCTTCCTTGTCCCCACAGCAGCACTGGTGAGGAAATGCTCCCGGGAGCAGACCCACAGCTGGGGAAGGTCTCCAGCACCCTAAACCTGCACTCACACCTCCACCTTACCGAGCATCCCACCTGGCCCCACAGCAGCTGATTTCCCTGCACATCACCCATTTTCAACCTCAATATTCAAGGCATTAATTACGCCCAACACAGTTATTCTCGCCCTCACACCCACCTGCCCTCCTGCCCTGCTCACGAAACTCCAAATCCTCTGCGCCCAACTTTCCACTCCGTGCAGCCTTTCCCCGTTTTGAGCACAGGAACATTTTTATTTTTCTTTCTTTGATGGATCATTCAAAGGCTTCGACAGCCGTGTTTGGGTTTTTTTGTAACCTTTTCTGAGCACTGCCTACTGCTCTTGTTTACAGCTAGGGCTTTCAGCTGCTCAACAGTTCCTCCATAAAAGCATTAGCTCCTCGCACTTGGGTTGAATGCTTGGCTTGAAATCGGGGCTCTCTATACGTTTGTATGCATTTTCTGCACCTGGCTTGGCTAGACGGCAGCTCGCTGCGTCCTGGGGAGAAATTGCCTCTTCAAGAACATCCGCTGCATTGTTATGATGAATTTTGAAGGAAGAAAATAAAACGTGCAGAGCCAGCAAGGTAGGAAAAAAGGAGGTCGAAACACTTCAGGGATTCGCACAGCCCTCGCAAGCTCCTGGATGTGGAGTGGGGAGCATTTGCAAGGTGGGCATTGCTTAGGGGAACTCGTTTTCCCCTAATTTACCCTTCCTCGTTGCCTTGCCCACGTTCCCAAGGGACCTGCAGGGTGCTTCCCCTTGGGAAAGGGGACTGGTCCCATCGCAACGAACCAGCAGTGGTAAAGGGCTCACGAGGGAAACAGGAGGGTTGAAATGACCCAAAAACTGCACGTGGGAAGTTTTATTAGTGTATGATGAACACCACACAGCCTCTCCTCTCCTCATGCATCTTTCCCATCTTTACCAAGCCCCACAGCCGATTTCTGGCCCTCGGGCTGATTTCTCCCCTTCTCCTCCTCCCCATTTGCTTTCTCATCATGTTTCCCCTTTAGCCTCCATCCTCCCAGCTGCTGCAGTTAGTGCTGTTGCCCTCTTCCCTCTGAGCCTTGGTAGGTGCTTACACAAGAGCCGAACTCTCCCAAAATGTCAGGGAGCACCACGTGCTTGAAAACCCAGCCCTGCAGCGCCCTGGAAATCTCACTGATTACTGCAGAGGTTGTACAAACAGGGGGAAATACAGTGAGCCTGGCCTCGGGTGATTCCCAGCGTCCTACAACAGCAAGCAACAGGCAGCAAGGGAGGAGGGAAGCCATATGGGTGTCGGGGTGTGCTGTGTGCTTGGCCAGGATGGGAACATTGCAGGCAATCCTTGGTGCCAGGGGACAAATCCTGCTGTGCAGATGTGAGGATGGCAGCCAGGGAATGGGTCCCAGCGAGCCCTTTAGTCAGGCTGGGCTTGATGTTCCCCAGGGCCAAGGGTTTTCTGGGTGCTGCAACTCCCCGCTGCTGTTGCACAGCATCCCCTGTCCATAAAAAATACCCATCCTAGAAAATCCTAGATGCCCATCCCCATCCTAGAAAATGCCCAAGTGGTCCTTCCCTTCTCCTTGCTCCTTGGTCTCCCTTTGCCCCTCTCCCCCTGCTGCTTGCACTCCTTTTTTCCCGTATCTCCAGAGCAAGCAACCGAGTTCTTCATTTGGGATAAAGGAAGGAGCCCCATGCAACCCCATCCATAGCCAGAGCTCTCCACCGGCCTTATTAGAGATTAAAAATTAATGACCTTAATCCCAAGAAAACACAAATTTCTCCTGGTTTTCCACAAAAAAAAAAAAAAAAAAAAAAAAAAACAATGAAACAGCCCCTGAAACTTCAGGGCTTTCTTGCAGTAGCTCATGTTACTGCTGGGGGAAATGGCAGGGGCTGGGGTCTGCATTTTAAGTGTGTGGAGGCACATTGAGAGAGCCCTTGCCACCCCAAGAGAGATTTTGGTCCAAGCAGCCAAGGAGCAGGAGGAACCAGAAGTGCTGGAGAAGAAGCAGGACCAAATCTCCTGCTTGCCAGCCCGGTGACCTGCTCACCCTTAATGCTTCTTCTGAATTTTCCCCCGATGTGGGCTGTATGGCCACAAATTGTTGACTTTGCCCCTCTTCAGGACACGTGGGGTTTGAGTTTTATGGACTTGCAGGACGGAGCTCTGCTCACAGTGGGCTTGCTGCCTCCTGAGGAGTTATATTTGCTCTTCCTTTCCCTGCTGTTTCCTTAACCTAAAATAAAATGTCCCAGACTGAAAAAGAAAAAAAGAAAAAAAGAAAAAAAAAGGAGCATGTTTTGCTCCCAGTGTCTGGACAAACATCTCACTTCCCAAGCCTTAAATAGAGCTAATAGGAGCTTACATGAGCTGGTGGGAGCTCGCTGAGATGCTGCAGCTTCAGAGGGTCACGAGAAACGTGGGGCAATGCAGCCCATGGGTGCCCTCCACCCACCCTGCCAGACCCACAGGAGAGGGCAGCCTGGCCGTACCCCATGCCATGAGCCTTGAAAAAAAAAAAAACAGAAAATCAGCTCCCCCTTGAAAAATCAGCCTTCCCCTGGCTGTCCTTCTGTGCTTCTCATTACAATTGTGTGGCTTTAATTAGCACAGCCCGTGCTGCTCACAGCCCCTCCTCGGGGACAGCTGTGGCCACAGACATTTATTTCTTCCCACCAAAACCCAACATTCGTGTGCCAGCAACTCTTCTGCAGGGTGAGAGGGCTCCACACTTTGCATCAGGTGAGAAGCAATGGTCTGATTCGGCATTTTGGAGGAGTTTGTAGTTTTTTGTTGGGTTGATGGAGAGGAGCCGCCTGCACCATCCTGCATGGGGATGGCATAGCTCTTGGGGTGCAGGCACGGGTCCTTACCCAGCTGTGGGCACCTCCAGGGTCCCAGCAGGGCAGGGAAGAGATGTTCTCCATGGGTCACCACCAGGGCAGCTGGTTCCTGTGATCTGCACCCAGGCTCACAATTCCTGCTTTCCCCCTCCTCCAAACGTGACACAGAAAAGGATCCCTCTCCTCCTCTGGGCCTGTCTGTTTACACCAGGGACTCTCAGCCAAAAATACAACCCCATCCAACCACAGAAGTACATTTTCTACTACCCTGTTTGCCATGCTCAGCACCAACAGCAGCCCAGAGCACAGCTCCCAGTGCAGCTCTGCGACAGATACCTGTGCAGGAATCACAGCCCCATCACCTCAAGATAAGAAAGGGCAAGCAGAAGGAAATCCTCCTCCATGGCTCAAAGCCCGGCATCGTTCCCCCTCTAAACCAGCCCTGCAAAGCCTCACCCCTGTGCTTTTTTATTTTAGTTTCCCTTTTATATTTTTGGGGGTTAATCCCCTTCCAAGCTGGCCTTGCAAAAATAACCTCGCTTCTGGAAGAGGAGAGAGACTGCTTCTGATTTACTGTTTATTTACCACCAGGATTTAAGTTACACACTCAGGGATGGACATGAAGGGTGCCCAAATTGCACGGATTCAGCTCAGTCCAGCGGGGCTTTCACCTGGGAAGAACAGACATCATTTCCATCAGCCCCAGGGCTAAAAACTATTTAAGGACAAGCTCTTACCCGAGGAGAATCCCACAGTGCTCTCCAAGCTGTCCTTGCAGTCTGCTGGCTGGAAGACAACCCATACCAAGTGATACCAAGGCTCAGGAGCATTCGGTCCCTGCTCCATTCTATTTCTCAAGGCAGAGGCCCCTGGGCTGCCCACGCTGCTTCCTCCCCTTCCTCCCATACATCTCGCTGCTTCTGGGGCTGTGTGAAGCCCAAAACCTTCTTCTGTTGCAAAAACATCTGAAGCCAACACATGTGCCACGTGCTAAGCCAGGTGCCTGAGCTGCCCAGCGTGCTCTTGCATTTGGGAAAGCCTCGTGATGTTGTCCTAAAATACAGTGAGCTGTTTTCGAACATTTCCTTTGCACAGCTCTTGTCATATAAAGCTTTAAAGGCAGGCTGTAAAAGCAGGGCAATACACCCCCGATCATTAATGCACTTCCAAAAGGTGTTCTCACTTCTCTGCTTTGCTTTTCACAGCCCAGACGACAAAAAGGCTGATGTGAGCAAATCTAAAATTAATCACCTGAGTGTCTTACAGGCTTCCAGGTAACGAGGGCAACTGCAAATTGCTGCCTTTGCGAGATGCACAGACCCTCACAGATTGCTCATCTCCTTGCTCCTCCCGCTCCTGACATGGGTTTGTTGCTCCAGGACTAGAGCAAACCTCCTGTCCTTACCTGCGGGTGTGAGAGGCAGAAACTGGGCAGCTTCTCTGCCTCACATGGACAGGAAGAAGCTTATTAATTAATTAATTAAGAATATTAACACTGTTCTTCTGAAGCAGGTTCTGCTCCAGCCAATTCTGCTCCAGCCTTGTTCCTTCTTCTCCAGCAGCCAGGATGCTCCAGAAACAATCCCAGAGCCAGAGGTGATGAAGCTGAAGAGCTTAGATGACCACTAGTATGATGAGCATTATTTACACAACAAAATAAGATGTTTAGACATGACAGACCAGACAGAAGGGTGCACGGAGCTGGAGCCTAACAGGGTGCAGAGCCACTCTCAGGAGCACTCACACAGGCTGTCAGAGCTGAGCTATGCGAGGGAAGGAGATTTAAAAATCAAGCATGCATTAAATGGTGAGCAGGCTGGACGTCAGACTGCTCTGCCAGCAAGCTCAAAGGTTTCACCTACAAAACAGTCCATGGGTGAAGAACGTCCTGGAGAGAGACCTGCCTCAGACCCAGCTGATGGAGAATTACTGTCTGCAAGCACACCACTGCTGACTGCTTGGGAATGAGGGAGGGATTTAGGGGTTTTGTGTGAACCTGAGCACTGGGACGGGTGTGATCCAAACCTCTTGGAGTTCAGAGACACCTTGAACCAGACCCCAGACCAGTCGATCTCCAGAAATCCTTACTGGATTGCAAAGTCCTTAGGGCTGCCAGGGATGTTTGAGCTCACAGGAAGCCTTTGCGAGCAGGGATTAATTTGCGAGAGGAACTGAGAGCTGGAGCTGTAAGCCAGGGCCCTGACCCAGCACGGCAGGCTTCTTTCATTGCCACTGTTCCATAATTATTTGAGCAATGGCTACATTTTCCCAGATACTGCCTTGAAAACCTGGGGAGAATTTGATCTACGGCTTGGCAGAGGGTGCGCCTGCTGCCTACCTGCAGCAAAGGCAACACTCGCCTGCCAAGAGCATGGTCTGGATTCATTGGGATTCGGGCTGGAATTTGCAATATCCCGTCTGCCAAGCACATATTCAGCTTTATGTGTGCTTTGATTAAAGAGGGAGGAGAAGCCTTTGCTGTAGCTGATATCTTTTGTTGCCCTGAGAACACCTTTCTGGAGGCTCTTTCCCCGTTTAATCCAGCCTCTTCATTCTGGCAAGGTTTTCCACCCCGCTGGGTTTCCCAGAGCTGTAAATCAGTGTGGCGTTGGCAGATTTCATGAATCCATCGTGCCCAGCTTTCTCCTGCCCAACTACAAGCAGAGCTCATCTTTTGCAGACCACTCCGAGAAACACCAGCAGGGTGAGGACAGCCACCTCGCCACATCTGGAGCTCCTTCCACCCATCCCCGAGGCATTAATGTTGAACTTTGCAAGCTTCTCCTTGCCTTTCCAGTTTTGTTGCCACAGAACAGGCAAATCTGTATTGCTCTGACTTCTCACAGCACCTCCGGGCTGTGAAAACCATCCACCAGGAAGCATTTACCAAAGCCCTCCATCTCCAGCATCCCGGCCGCGTGCCGTAAGCGATTGTAATCTTGGATATTGGAAACAAGGGTCTGTACTTGGTGCCTCTGCAAACCAGATGTCTGCAAACTTAAGATCACTTACAGGATGTTGTTCCTCATTTATCCCACATATATTTTCAGTGGAGACAGGAGGACAGGCACTCTGCAGGTGACCTGAGGAGTCGGCTCCCCATCAGACTGCACATTCTCCTAGAGAATATGCCCTTAATAGCAGTTACTTATTGGCATCAGGAGATAAATGCAGACACCAGGAGTGCCGTATTTTCTTGCCTTTCCAACAAAACATGTAAGGAAGCAGCAGTGTAAGAGACTCCTGTGCAAAGCTTACCTTAGGGCAGCACCTGGGGCTATGATGTGTCCCAGCTGGGTCCTTTCCTACCAGACCCACTCCCGATGTTTCCCTTTTCCTGTCATCACCCCCGTTCTATTCAAAGGCTGCAGGCTTTCCAGACCAGCTTGGGGTCACTTTTTGTGGCCATCCGGGAGGCAGGAGAGGGGCAGCTTTGCCTGGGACAACTTGTGGCCTCCCTGGCCCCAGCACCACTCAGTCCCTGTGCAACCCTGCCCCATCAGTGCAGTGCCTTAACAACAAAATCATAAAAACACAGACTCACAGGCTGGTTTGGGCTGGCAGGGACCTCAAAGCCCATCTAATCCCAGCCCCTGCCATGGGCAGGGACCCCTGCCCCAGCCCAGGCTGCCCCCAGCCCCACCCAGCCTGGCCTTGGGCACTGCCAGGGATGGGGCAGCCACAGCTCCTCGGGGCAGCCTGAGCCAGGGCCTCACCACCCTCTCAGGGAAGAATTTCTTCCTCATATCTAACCTAAACCTACCACTTTTAGCTGAAAACCATTGCTTCTTGTCCCACCAAGAGGACTCCCTTGCACACGGGATGCTGCAGATGGCATCCATTCAGGGCCAGCACAGGCAGCATCCCCCTGCTTTTGGCATCCCCTTTTTTCTGGAGCTGAGCGGAGGTCAGCTTCCAATCAGTGCCCCAAGTGTCTTCATTAGAGGCTGCTCGGAGGCTCCCGGCTGCTGCAGCACAGCCTCTGCCAGCTCCACGGTGGTCAGGAGAACCCTGCAGGCTCGGTGTGCTTGGTCTGAGATGACAGGTCTGAGAGCAGGGAGACTGGCTTAGAGCGCTCCAGTCTGGACACCATTTCTCATAAACTCCTAAAGCTCCTTTTTTTCCCCAGCCTAACCCAATCCAGCACATTTGTTACTCGGCTAAGATCCAGCAAAGAGTTTTATTTTGAATGCCAACAGCAAATTTTTATGACCACAAAATAAACCTTGAAATATGATATGTTTAGATAAGCGATGGGAATGCTAAGAGACTCTCAGCAAATTGAATCAAGAGGTGTGAACAGCTCTGCTTAAAGGACATTCAAAAATAATGGCACCGGGCTTGTGCTGCGAGTTCCAGGAGGAAATATGCTGGAGGCAACAGTCAGCAGACCATAATAATGCTCTTTGAATTATGGCTCTGCAAAGATGAGCTATAAAGGAGCAAGAGGAGACGCATAACGATCAGTCCTGAAGCAAGGGCGAGGTCCCAGAAGTTCAGACCCCAAAGAGATGCCCCAAACCTGCCTCCCAAAGGCTCCTTCCAGAGCTCCTGAGCGGCACAACCAGCTTGGAAGAGACACGATGAATCCCACAGGGCATGCACGTGAGCTATAGCCTCTGCTCTCTTATCCAGGGCTCCTCAAAAGGCTGTGGTGGCCACAGCATTGGTCCTCTTCCCTAGGTGCTACACAGCCCAAGAAATCCCAGATGTGGTTTCAGGACATTCAGCAGCCCTTGACAAAGCTGCAGGGCTGTTGTGGGTTCTCTGCTAATGCAGAACAACACAACAAATCCTGAAGATTGTGGCTGAGCATTTAACAAAGCTCAACGTCTGCCCAGAAAAGAAAACAGGAGACACTTTCAGGACATCACCTGGCTCCCGATTTCCCCCTGACGCCAGACTCAGGCACCAGGGCGGCACCCCATGATGTTCAGACAATGCTGAGTGGGCAAACACCCTGCCCAGACGATGACCTGCCCTCAAGCAGGCTTTTTGCCATCCCAGGGCTGAATTGCAGCTGCGGCACAGCCCCAAGCCCAAGCCATTGTCAATCTGGATACCCCAGGGGGCTGAGGATGCTGCGGCTCACGTCCTCCATCCTGGCCTGTCCTCCCCTCTCTCTGCCTTCTTCCCCTGGGGATTTGGGGTCACCGGCTTTATTTCTGAAGCAACCCCGTGGTCGGGCTCCAGCCCAGCTGAGCAGACCAGTAACAAGCTCAGCCGGTGGTGTTTGTGCAGGGGGCAGAGCTCAGCTGTGCATTAGCAGAGCCTTCTCGGGGGGGTCGTTGGCGACGGGGATGAACTCCCCCAGGAGCCCTCGCAGACCTCCCCATCGCGTGCAGAGGCCGTTCTGCTCACGTCAGGAAGCCAAAACAACACGTTCTCAAATTAACAGGGAGCAAACCACACAAACACTGCCCCGGAGGGGAGGACGGGGCGGCACACACCTACCAGATGCCGGCCACCTGGCTCCAGGCGCGACTCGGGGGCGCTCAGTGCTGCAGCAAGGAGCTCGGGGCTGTAAAATAAATCTGGGTTTCGACTGCCTGATGCTTTGCTGTAACAGTGATGTTGCCAAAGGGAATGGGAGTCAGTGTGGCTTACCCTCAAATTCAGGTGCACCGCTCGGCAGGGTTAATATTTCAATTAAAGCCCCGGGTTCTGGAGTCAGTGCGGTGATGGAGAGGGCTCCACTCTTCATTTTATAGCCAAGTTCAGCCCCTGAAGCCTGAACTGGAGCTGGAAACACAGAGTCTTAAATATTTTAACAAATCCGTATTTTGAAGCCAGACCCAAGGGCAAAGTGAAAGCCACCCCAAATTGCCCCGTGCACAGCTCCAAGACACAGAAATATTCTGGCACTGAGACCCTGCCCGGGTGTCCTGAGCCTTGCATTGGCTTTCACTGTGAATTTTGTGAAGGAATGAGCCCGAGCCTGGGACTCCTCTCTATTTTAATCCTGTTCCATCACTCCCAGCAAGAACCAGACAAGCAGCCCCAAGAAATGCCTCAGAAAGTCTGGAGGACAAAAATAAATGCCCAGACTGTGGTTAGAGGGGCTGAGCTTGGCCAAGCCAGCTTGGGCTGGAAAACAAGTGGGCTGTTTTCTTTTAAAATAACTCCGGTGCCCCGAGACACAGAAATGCTGTCCCGTGAAAGTGTGGCTACAAAAGGCAAGGGAGGAGGACAGGGAAGGATTCAGTTTTGGATGCATCCTGGCCTGGATGCATCCAAAACTGAAGCTGCCATAATCGCGGGTGCTACATCAAAGAGCTTCTTTCTTTCCCTTCTGCATCCTCCTTGCCCTCCTTCTCCCTTGAAGTCTGTACCTGTATGAGCCAAAAATAAGCTCGGAAATCCTGCTTTCGCCAAACTTCAGCCACCCACAGGTTCTTTGCTCCCCTTATCCCCCAGATGCTTAAATCATGCAGGTTAAAATGAACCAGATGGATACGATAAAAGCTGACAAAGCAAAACTTGTGGCTTCTCCAGACCCAGTAGAGGTAGACTGACCCCATCGATGCTCTCCAAGCCAACAATTAAGCAACCCATGGCCAGATTTGGGCCAGGCTGTACCTCCAGCTGGCCTTGCTGGCAAAGCAACCTCCTCCTGCTCTTCCTCTGCTATAAATAAAGCCATAGCCCACCTAAACTCTTCCATACTCTTGGTGGCTCTTAAGAAATTCATGCAATCCTTAGTAGTCAAAATAATGAGATTGTCTCCTAACGTGAGATTTCCTTTGCAGGATAAAGTACACCTAAGGGCTGCTGATGTAATTCTCTCATACTAAGCTCATTAAATGCTGAGGAGTTAGAGCCTTTTACAATTTTATTACATTAGATTCCAGAGATGAAATGAATAGAAATGACCAGACACTGAAGGAGGCAGAAATCTGTGTCCGCAGATTTCCGAGGCTATAAATTACATTCAGCCAGTATAGCTAGGTGTCTGCAAGAACAAATCTAATAATAGAGTGTCCGTCTGTTCGACAATATGGATAAACTTGGGCTATCGGTATTGTACAGCATTAAAAGGAGAATTACAAGCAGGACCACAGAGAACAAGTAAAGGTCGTCGGATCCCAAGGATTCGTGCCATCCACCCGAGGAAGATCAGCAGCCATAAGTACTGCTTAGCAACTGACTGCAGGCTCTTATTACCACCGCTAATTACTTGTGGTGAGAGATGAAGGCTGGCTGGGCTGGACAGGGGAATCGACATTACAAATCCATCATCCCTGCCCAAAAGGTCTGAGCTGGATCCAGCTGGAGCACATCTGTATATACAGGCTTGTTACGTCCTAGATTTGGCTGAGATTGGAGAGAAATGAGGATTGCAGCCCCCCTGAACGAGCCTGGATGCCTCTCAAAATCAAGGCAGAAACAACAATATGCTTCTAGGCATGGATTGAGACGACGTTTTGACTTTGGGTGATTTGTCTCCTTTCAATAGGCTCTGACCTACATGAGGCAGCTGGGGAGGGCGATTACCACCAAGGCTCCTGACTCTTGAGCTCTTTCCCGTCTTCCTTCTCAGAGAAAGATGGATTCAAAAACCACTTCCAACCATCTTTCGTGCATGCTTTTAGTTCAGTATTGGCCACACGACCTGGTTTGTAGTCACCAGACGGGGTAATTTATGCAAGTGATCAACAAAGCAGCCAGTGTGAGTCGTGCGACCTAATGTACAATGTGAAATTCGAGGGATATTCATGCACCGATGCTTTACATTTTTTCTCTGGGCACTGCCGTCAGCAAAACGCTCCGGTATTCAGATGAGGGTCCTACGAAAGGTCAAATTGAAATTTGCTTGCATATCTGAACAAATATTTGTGAACAATTTTCCCCATTATTCTCTAAGCTTTACATATGGCCCATTCAGCTGAGAAGAGTGGTCCTTTTCAGGCTGTCAGGAGGGATTGCAATGACTTAAAAGCAGCCTGAAAGCAATTAAGAAGACGACTATTCAAATGCATTTTCTGCAAACAAAAGTTTATTTGCTATATATAGATAAATGCTGCCAGTGGGCTAATTTGGAAGCATTGTTGATTACCCATTGTAATGAGGCCTATTACATAATTAAAAGAGTTTTCTCCTAACTGCATTTTGCTGCTAATTAACATTTTATGCCATCTACAATGGACACTTTGGGCTGCATCAAAGACATTATTATGCAATTTTATCCTACGAGCAGCCTATGAATTATTAATTAATATTAAATCTGTTGATTAAAGGGTAATTTGTAAGTAAGCCAGTCATAACTACGAACATGCATGGCCCATAAGTATTCCCCTGAAATCAGCTCCAAAATTACACGGAGTAAAAAAAAGGTTAACCAAAAAAAATAAACAACATCCAAAAGGTTTGAGAGTGTGAAACATGGGATACCAGGAGAATTTATTTACAAGGACCTCTGATGTTTCTCCAGAAATTCCAGTTGCTGGCGTTTTAATTAAATAGAGTCTTCTGAGATGCTCTGTTGTGTCCTGGCAGCATGCACGATGTGAAGGCAATGCAGTCCTCACTCGTAGCCCTTGCTCTTCGTGCACATCAAACAGTGACAGAGCCACACTGTGCAGGTTCACCACAACCTGGAATTTCAGGTCAGGAAATGCCCATCCCTGGGGCATGGCTGGGATCGGGGAGTATCTAAAGAGATGCCTTTGCTGCAGCATCACCTTAAAAATTAAATGTGGGCCAGACCAGGGCTGAACATGGGGACAGTTTCCTTCCTGATGGTCATCTGTACAAGTGCATTTGTCTCTGTGCAGGTTCAGGGTGGCTGTTGAATTGAGATTCTGGGCAAAGTCCTGGCTTGCTGGAGCTGGGAGCAGACTCCCTTCAACGTGAGCCAATTCATTATCTGAACGGCCCACCATAGGTGATAATCAGTGCTGTCCAGGTCCCGTAAACTTGTACCCCCACCAGCTGCTCCCCCTGTGCTGGGTGAGGGGGCTCTAGAGGGACGTGCTGCCCCTGGGCTTGCTGCTCTGCCTTCAGCTGAGGGGGATCCACAGGGAAAGAGGGGGGCTTGGGGGAAAAAACTCTTGCTGTAGGTGAGGAAACAGGCAGACGGGGCTGGCGGAGCAGGACTCGGTCCTCTTTGAGCTGTCAGAATAGGAAAATGGAGCAAGTCACCCTGAAATGTCACACTCGGGGCATCACCAAAGGCCAGCACCCTGCAGCCAGGGCTCATCCATCATACTCTGAGGCACGGCACTGCCCTGTGTCTCAAAGGCAAAGGCACAGCCCCACGCGTCCTCCCCAGCCCCAGCATCTGCTCAGCGCTGCTGCAGCCCCTTTGTGCTCAGGCTCACCCCGGGTGCACCCCGTCTCGAGGTCGGGAACACTATAATAGTGATTGCAATAGCAATAACAGCACTGATAATAATAGCAATAATCAAAATAATCATTGTCATCATCACCGCCATCATCCAGCAGCCTGCTGATGCGCATGCTGTACCACAGGGAGAGGCAGCCAGGCTGTTTTTTCTCCAGCCTGTCAGGAGAAACTACCCGCAGCTCTCTTGTTTACCAACATGAGCAGGCTGCGGGAGTGCCACGTGTTACCAGGACGCAATCAAGCCCCGTGCTTTAATTATAATGGGGGGAATATGGGGGGAAGCACGCCAGGGGTGTTTGCAGCACGGCGCAGTCCTGACTCTGTGCAGTGGCTCGTGATGCGTCTCACACCCAGTGTGAGCACAGTGGCACGTGACTCGGGTGAGAAAAGTAGCAAAATAGGTCAAAAATAGAAAAATAGGTCAAGCAGACAGCCACGCTTCAGCTCTCGGACATACGCAGATGTCTTGGATGGAAAGGGCATTTCTGAAGGCTAACAGGGGACCCATGACATTCCTGCCTCAAAACCAAATCTAGCATATTCCCACTCTCAAAAAAAGGGTGAAAATGACCCAGATTTCTGGCTGAAACAGATCCCAATGCTGAAGGTCACTGCCCTGTCCATCCTCACTGCAGTAGCTGCTCTCATGGACTCACCCCCCTGCGAGCCTCCATCAATTAGTCGCTGCCCTCCTCCCAAGAAATGTACACAGAGGAAATAATAGTTTGAATTCATAAGCCCTTGGATACCGAGATAATTAACGAGAGTATTAACTATAGAGACGTGCAGGAAGATACAGCTATGTTTACACCAGCCTTTCCCATTGTGTTTTCCTCACATTGCCTTCTCCCATTACCCTGGAAGTCCTGATGCAGAGCTCCTTGCAGTTATGTAGAAATGAAGCCAGACAGTTCCCAAGGTTTACAGCTCATAGAGGATCTGGAAGGCTTTTCTTTACAAGACTTAAAGTAATTTCGAAGAAGGCAGACTGGAGGAAAGGGGTGATTGCATCATTTCTTTGCGCTGTGTGTAGTCATCTCACCTTTGGCTAGACGTTTTGCACTTTGGATTAACTGGCAGCTCCGTGAGAAACAGAAGGTATCAGCGTCACAGTCTCTCGCTGCTTTGGGTGCTTTTCTTTGGTCCCCAGCACCTTCAGCCCTGCCAGACCCCAAAATCAAGGAGTTGCTTCCCAAAACTGCAGGGACACTTGTATGGCACACCATGGGAGCTGTGCCGTCCAGAGGCCATCTTCTTCCCCGGCACACTTCTGGCCATCAGGGCTGCAGAGGGAAGCAGGAAAACATCAACTGGATGCACAAACAGAAGAAAAAGAGCCTATTAAATGCTGTTTTTCAGATTTTAGAAGCAGTCTCTCCTGGCTAATTTCTGCTTTATGACTGTAGGAAAGTGGAGAGCATTGGGGTCACCCATCCACCACCCGACGCAGCTCCAGCCTCAGCATTTCCACTCCTCCCTGATAGCTCTCCCAACGAGACCGAGCCCTTCATTTTCAAAGCCACAAAAACACAGACGGCAGCCTCCTCTCCCACCCCTGCAGGCTCTCCGGGTGGTGAAAGCCATGCCATATTTCCTCCTTCTGCCAGACGAGGCTGTGCACTTTCTGACCCGGGCCACTGGCAGAAAGCCAGGCCAGCCCGTGGACTGCAGCATTATTTTTTTTTTAAATAAACGTTTCGCTATGTGAGGGCCTATAAATACCCAGTCGGTTCACTGCAGATTTACCACTCTCCATTTTTCTGATCTCAGCGCTGACGCTCAAAGTTCAGCCCCCCCTTCCAAATTAATACACAGCAGTAGCTTTGCATGTCAATTAGAGCGAGAAGGTTATTCTCTGGCCTGACCTCGGAGATCAAGTGCTAATGCACTACAGGAAAACACGGTGATTTATCACCCAAACTCCAGCAAGGAGCACTTTTTCCTACGAGGAGGGCTCGCAATAACTTACATGGCGCGATCAGTCATTTCTTGGCCTTCATCGCGGGGGCACTCGTGGTATTGCGTCCGTGTGCAGGAGCATTGAGCCCCCCGACGATGATTGAATGCAGCGTGTTGTTATTCATTTTATGGTCGTAGCTTCATGCCCTGGTCATGGAGCCAGACCCAGTCGTGGAGAACAGCAGACCTTGTGCCCGGAGACTTTGTGGCTGGAGGATGTGCTGTGTTTTCAAGGCAAATTGTTACAAGGGTTGCTGGATAGGGCACTGGGTAAAGGAAGAGAAAGTGAAGTGGTGAACAGTTATGGCTGGAAGTGGCAAAACTCAATGTTTTTAAGCCATCCCATTGCCACGTGTCATGCTTATTGGTAATCCCAGGGGGGACAGGATATGGCACAGAGCAGGAGATGTCACCGTCAGCCTCCCCTGAGCTGTAAAAGCAGCCCCATGCATGGCTGTGTCACAAATTGGTGGCTGGGCTCCCTAAGGGCCAGGACGAGCAGCCTGGGCTCATGTCCCACAGCTGCAAGGACAAGATTCGAAAAGCCCTGCTGAAGCCAAGCTTAGCTAAGAATGGTCTTTATAGGGAATATTTGGAGGTGAAAAGGAAAGTTTAACAAAATATATCTTAATTTACCGTCTTGGCTTTCCTGCTCTTTCCCTTTTCTCCCTCCTTTCCTCCTGCTTCCCAGTGAAGCAGAGCAATTTGCTCTGGAAGCAGCAGTGGGAGAGGACTCACGGGCAGGCAGGGCTCTCTGGCCAGAGAGCTCTCCACGTGCCGCTGCGCTTTGAGGAGCATGGCACCATCCCAGGTGCCCGTCAGGGTGGCTCAGAGCCTTGTTTGCCTTTTCTCCCCAATTGCATATTCATCTGCTTCATCTGTAAATCCCCGGAGCCTCGTTTGTCCAATTAGTGCTCGCTGAGTCTCTCGCTGCTGGCAAATAATAGGCTCTTCCATGTGCTATTGCATTACCCGAAAGAAAATTACTCGGTGGCTCAGAGCTGAGCATCTCGGTGCCACGAGGCATGGAAGGGAGGAGAGGCAGCTCCTGCCCCTCAGCCTGCCCTGGCACGAGCCCTGCTTGGCCAGGAGGGGACATGGATGGGGTCATTTCAGTGCTGATTTGGTATTCTGGGAATTGGGCTGGGAGAAAACCCTGCCATGAACAAACTGCGTTGGCTCCATCCCTCCCCATCACCCCGTTGCAGGAGCTGTAGCATCCCGCAGCTCCTCGGCAGCATTTTTGCTTTGCTCCCCATCACTGCTGCTGAAAGTTAATTTCTGCACCTCCCCTCCAGCCAGACCTTTTGCAGAAGAATAAATCATTTGAGTGGGTTAAAAAAGACTCCCAAGCATTTGAAGAATGAGGACGCATTTGGGGCCAAAAAAAAAAAAAAAAACATAATGAAAACTTATTTTTTTCCTCCTCCTCCTGCTGGTGCGGTGACTCCAGCAGCAAGAAGGCTGTTAGCACCACCAGCACCCCAAACAGGCAGCACTGAATTTACCAGCATCAATATTGGAGGTACAGGTGGAAATTAAGCTACTGACCTTGACTTTTTGGGGCTGGGGCACCTAACACCACGGCAGGGCATCTTGCTGGGCACCTATTGCGTGGCCAAAAACGCAGCATCCAGATTCAGGAGTGAGGAGAGTGATATAACTGATGAAATCACCCGTGCTGGGACATAGCAGGACCACAGAGCTCTGGTTTTCTTTCCTCCAGCCTGACATTCAGGCAAGGCTTATATATATTCCTTGACAGAGGTTTGTGAGCAATTTGACCTGTGCTAATTCCTCACCCTGGCTGGGAGCGTGCTGCACACCAGAAATCAATCTGCCCGCTCGATTCCCTGTCCAGCTGCATGCAGTTCCTTCAGAGGAGGCGAGCGAGTCCTTCCCTGATTTATCATACAACTCTAATAAGTGCATTTTATAGTTTAGGTCATATCCTTTCACGACTGCCGTTATTTTAGACTGGCTTTATAGCAAAAAAAATGTGTCGTAAAAGTGTCTTTCTGGAGTGGAGTCAATTAGCCCTCAGCTCAAGCCCCCCTCAAGACTTGGAAAGAAGGAATTTTGTTTGTCAGTGGCAAGAGAGAAACCCAGATGACGATGTAAGTGCTTGCAAGAGGTGTCAAACGCAATTAGAGCTGCAGCTGGAGTGTGTTGAGCCCAACATTGCTCACTCCCCAGGATGGGATGGGTGTGCTGCCTATTCGCAGCTTGCCAAATCACATCCCTGGTGAGGGTCCTGTGCCCACAGGCCTGCCCTTGGCTTTATTTTGGCTTTACACGGGTGTAAAGGAGAACAGAACAGGGCTCGGACATGCTGGAAGATCACCCATCCACGAGTCAGCTTGGTATCAAGAAAATTCAAAGTTTCATCAAAGACTTCAGTGGACGTCAGCTCGAAGCCTTTGTTCTTCTCCAGAACTGGAGATAAGCCAGAGTCAGAAATACCCACCCAAATTTCGGAATAATCTGACCTAAAACCAGGAGTTCAACCTAAAGTAGAGATTGATCCAAGTATAACATCCAGGTCCAAACCCACTTGGCCTTTCAGGACAGCCTGGCACAGGAGCTAACAACATTTTGGGAGACCTTTTTGACACGATGCCAGTCTGTACCCTGGTGCGAGGACCAGGGACCTTTCCAGCAGGAGACCAGAGGGTGAGATGGGGACAAGCCCATCCTCTGGCTTTTAAAACTGTGTTTCCAGCTGGTACAGACGGGGAAGAAGGAGCTCTATATTTAAAAGCCATCTCAAATTAGCAAACATGAGCCAAGCCAGACTGAAGGATTAAATAAGCCAAAGGCTGACGGTGCCTGTTAACCTGCTGTAAGTGGTTGCACGCTAGGTCTGTTCTGCTCTTCCAGCAAACATCTCCCTGTCAGATCCGAAGCCAGGAGATTTCACCACTCCGACGTGCTCTGAGGTCTGCCTTCACCACGAGGATCCCATCTCCCTCTTCCCTTTGCTTTAGCACAGGAAGAAGCAGAGACCCACCTACAGAGGACGCGTTTCCCTGCTTTTCTGTACCCCAGAGGCACGGTAAGGAAGAGCTATGAGCCACCAGCATCCCCAACCCTCCCAGCCACCCACAGATCTCTTCCAGCTGGGAAATACTCGGTCCTCACCAGCCCACACACCCAACAATCCTTTTGCAAGCAGGAGCCGAAGCCCACGGGGAGGTGCATTTGCTCCATCGCATTTTAAGGTTCCCATCTCTCTTCCTCACAAGCATTAAAGGCTGGAAAACCACTCCTCAACTCAACCACCACCCAAAGCTCTCCAGCAAGGGACTGAGGACACGGGCTCCCCGTTTAATTAAGAAGCAGGTGAGTGTGGAATAAAAATAATTTGGCTCCACCCGTAGGCTGCATACCTCCCCCAGAGGCAGGCAGAGGAGCGCCCAGCATCAAAGTGGTTTAAGGCACTTTTCAGAAGCATTGGGTGGAGATGCTTTGCTCCATTTCTGCTGTTAGTAGTGAAAAGAGGCCATCAAATATCCCCATACAGACTAACAGGGTATAGATAAATCCATTCCCAAATACTCTCCCTTCAGCAAAAACCAAGACATCTGCTTTTGAACCACGAACTCAGCACCATGCAGCAATTATTCCTCGTGAACCTCAATAGGTACCGAGTGAGTCACAACTCCATCGTTGAGCCGTTTTGGCTGTATTTTGCAAATATTTGCTCTCGAGCGAAAACGTTACGCTTGTCGCACCAGCAGACTGCTTCCTTTGTGGAAGGAGCCTCCCTGTGCACGAGGAGACACACAGGAGACACACAAAAGACCTCGACGAGCAAATGCACACATACGGAGAGGGCTCCGGGGTGAGCTGCTTGCAAATCCAGCGTTGTGTCCCGGCACAGGGCGGCCACAAGAAAAGCTCCCCAGAGCCATCACTCTCCCTCCAGGCTTCTTCCAGCTAAAGCTGTTAATTAGGTGGGATAAACGCCATCGTCTTCGCAGCCCTCGTTACTGTCAGCCTCCATTTGGCAGCGGAGAAGGAGGAGAGGCTGAGTCCGCCTGAGTTGGGTCTGATCGTTGGTGGATGTCATGAGGTTGTGGACACAGAGCCAGAGATGTCAGGCACTGCTTTGGGCTTCACGTGCACCAAAATGCTCGGGGAAGCAGCAGGTCTGTGAAATTGGGGGTTTCAGGGTGTCTGTGTGTGGTGGGTGTCTGAGCGTGGTGTTCTCAGCCCCCAGATTTCAGGAGGATGAGCTGAAGCTAAGATGGAGTGGCAAAAATAAAATAAAATACCAAAACTCCATGCCAAATAGCAGCGGTTCCCCTTTCCTCCCCGGCAATGCTCAGACTTCAATGCATAAATCCAGGCCCCAGCCCAAAACCTGAGCCACGTGGGACCAGGGAAGGACCCGCAGAGGATCCCACTGCTGCTGCCACCAACCCTACGTTTGGGCTGCCCTGGTACAAGCCGGCACGTACCCAGCCACTGCAAACTGCCATAAAGCCCAAAATAACGATGCAGGTTGTGCTGGGAACGGAGAGCGCCTGTTCCTAATGCTGCGTTAAAGCGCCGAGCTTAGTGCTGTAACAGGTTTTTCAAACATTTCTGGCTCTGCTCTAATATTTTAATAGCGCTGATAGTATTTATCATGCGGCTGGGGATGGTTGGGCTGGAACAAGCCGTGACTCCAGCTGGCAGCCACACCAGGAGGCAAGGAGCAACTCTCTCTCCTCCGCTCATGCACCCCGGATCATCCCTGGGACGAGAGCAGCAGGGAGCCCTTTGGGATGAGCTTTTTAAACGTCCCGGATGACCTGAGCACATAATTCAATATAAAATCAAGGAGGCTGAAAGCCAGAATTTTTTCAAAGCATTTCCAGGACTGAGGCAAAGAGTTTCCTGTTCCAAAAAGCTCTATATTAATCAACTTTTTCCGAAGAGGGCTCTTTCCACCAGGCAGCTCCGAGGAGGCGTCGATCAGGCGGCAGCGGTGCTTGTCTCAACGTGCAGCTCGCCGCGGGGAAGCCGGGGTTACGTTTGCAGGATATTCCCTACGGGCAGCACTTGCATTTACATCCCGGTGTGGGCAGGAACGAGGCAGGATCCCAGAGAGGAGGATTTTCCACAGAGGTGGACAGAGCCCGGGGCTGTGCTTTTCCTGTTATGCAAACAAAGTTTTAGGTGGGTTTCTTTGTGTTTTGTTTTGTTTTGTTTTCCATTTCTCTCCGACATTCCAGAGTTATTTGGTTGATTCAGGCTCTGTAGTCAAACCTCTGAGTGCACCACGCCTATCTATCGGGTTTCGCCCTGGCTTCGGGATGTTTAATGTGCATACATTTGCTTGCGCACATGCATCAGCCCAGGAGGATTTTCATGTTGCTCAGAAAGTTCTCACTGGCTGGAAAGGACTCCTCCAGAGACACCACCACGAGAAGGAGCAAACAGCATCAAGCAGAAAATTATGAGCTATGATACAAGCACGGAGCATCGCTCGGGCTCCTGCTTGTACGGTCCGCCTGCCCCACCAGCAGCTCCAGGGCAGGCACACAACCCCTGACCACCATGGGCTTGCAGGAGATAAATCCAGGCCCACCACCAGGTCTCCTTGGAGGTGCTGCAGCATCTTAACCATGCAGGAGACCACGCATGGGGTAATTGAGCTGTACTCAGCAAACTGAATGTGCTCACCAGCAGATGATCGCGCTCCCAGGACCTGCAGCATCCACCCAGGGGGACCCAGATCCCTGGGAAAGGTGATTTGCAGCTGATAAACAGGCTGGCTGCAATTTGCCTTTTTACATGTCAGGAACTGAGCTGGGAGGGCATGGAGTCAACATCTGAGTGGGAGAAATCGACCTTTGTCACCTCCTTTGGCCATGCACATGGTACATTTGGAACATCTCCTGGTGCAGCACAGGCACACCGGGAGGCCTGGGTTAAGCATTGCCTATTTTATTTTTTTTTTTCATAATAAAAGCAGGAATGTTCCATGATGGATTATGGGGTTTTAATGAACGTGCACCTCACGTTGTCGTTGGAAAGAATTAATGCAGCAGGAAGCAGCAAGGTGGGAGGTTGAGCACTGGGAGTCAGAGCCTCGGCTGGCGTAGCAGGGGCTTTGGTGGGGATGGGCTGGGTTATTGGGGCAGGAAACCCAGCCTGCCAGGGGACGGAGCAGCCAGCAGGGAAGCATGGAAAAACCTTTTTAAATAGAGGGTATGAGGCTTCAGAGCAGGGACCCCACTGTCCTCTGGAAGCCCTGCTGTGAGCATTGCTCCCTGAGCACAAACTTTTAGCAGTGACAAACCCAGCAAGCGGCTGATGGGCAGCACAAAGTTCATCAAGTGTCCTTCACCCCTCTTTTGGTGGCACAAGGAGTTGGGTTGGGGTCTGGTGGGGTTCGCAGGCACTTGGTGTTCACAGCTGGCTTCAGAAAGCTCGTTGTTCAGCTCCCCAACCTCTGGGCTCTGCTTTTCGGGATCTCAGCTCACAAGCAAGTGCCCGGGGCTGCAATATCGAAAGGAATCCGGAGCAGCAATGAATTTCGCTGGGATCTGAGCGCCGCCTCCGTCAGGTCCCTTTCCAAGCCCCACCCCAGCAGAAGCAGGGTTTTGGGAACCAGAACAGCCCCGGGGGAGCCTCGCTTCGTCACCTGCACACGCACGCTTCGTACGCAGATCTGCTGGCCCCAAAATGTGCTGCTGACGGGGCAGCCAGCTCCGCAGGACAGACAGCAACCACAGGTCTCTGCACCGATGGACGCACACATCACCAACCTGCCGCCGCTAATTACCCTTGATATTAACGCTGTCGAGAGCTCATAAGGCTGTAATTAGAAGGAAAAGGAGGAGATGGATGGGTGGAGAGGGGAAGAGTGGGAAGCGTGCGAGGCGGCGGGTCAGCTGGGCAGGCTGGAGAACATTTGCAACAAGAGACCTCCACGGGCGTCGTTAATCCGGATCTTCTAATTGGGAGTTTGGAAGAAGCCTCTTCCATCTGTTCTCAAGGAGGGAGGGCCAGGGCTGCCCAAGCTGGCCGGAGCAGCGTGCGAGGGATGGCTGCCGGCCCCTGCGAGGCTGACATCAGCTCTCCTGCGAGGATTTCCACCTTCCCTCACCGCCAGCAGCTCCGGGATGAGGGACATACGACGTGGCACGTCCCCAGCCCGCTCCATCTCCCCACATCGCCAGGGGAGGATGAATTTCTAACGCTGCTTTCAAGTCTTGCTGCTGGTTATTGGTTACCGCCGTATCAGCCATCAAAGTTCCCATGAAGCCAGTGAATAGGACACAAATTGCAAATTAGGCTTTAATTAGAAGCTGGCACCTGCTTTCTGACCAAGAAATACAATGAAGATGTCTATATGTTGCTATGGCAGTCCAGCAACATAGATTTCTCTTTCAGGACCCTTTGAAGACAAATTTACTCAGCACTATAAACTTGTATGCCAAAGTGATTAACACTTTAATGCTAATATCAAGCTGGACCAGTTACACACATTTTATTCATTAGAAGGCATCATTTTTCAACTGTGTCTTATCAGTATGTAAATGAGATTTTGACTCGGTCGTTGTCTGCTCCCAAAAGCACAGCCAAAGTGAATTCAATTAATGCGATTTACATCCCAATGTGACACGCGAGGCTGCACGGGGCTTGATAAGGCAGCCCAGATGGGAGCTGGGCCCCCAGCACCACTGTGCCATCACCCCCAGCTCCCCCAGCTCCACGGGGCTGAGGACATAAGGAAGGGAATGGGGAAAGAAGCTCGGCTTGGCCAACCCGAACCCAAACCTTATGTCCTCGTCGGTGCCCCCACTGGCATCCTAACGTGTCAATAACCACGAATATCTGGTTATGGTCCCTACAAGTCAGCAAATTCACAGGCTGACAGAAGAGGGTCCAAAGGCTGAAGGAGTTAGGTATTTTCATCCTGGAGAAGAAAAGGTTCAGGAGGGACCTTGTTGCATTATTCCAGCACTTCACGGGCAGCTACAAAGAGGATGGAGGCTCTCTCTTCATGGAGAAGACACGGAGAGATGGGCCCAAGCTGCAGCAGGAGAGGTTTCATCTTGATACAGGATATTTTTTACTGTGAGAACAATCAACGACATGGTACAATCCCCATCCCTAGAGGCTTTCAAGATGTAAATGGACAGGGTGCTAGAAAATCTCACCTAGGGTCCCTTTGCCCATGAAAGGTTGGACCTGATGATCTTCTGAAGTTGTTCTACAATTTCATGCTACATCCCACCTCCCCATTACTGCCCTGCTGCCCAAACCACCAAAATGGCACTGAAGGCAGCGGTGCCAGCATGGGTCACACTGGGGTAACTGAGGACAGATTTACCCTTTTTCCAACAGGTCCTGCAGGTAGGGAACATGACTGGAGGAGCAACTGGAACAGCACGGCCAGGTTCCCATGAGATCCTGGCTCTCCTTTTTTTGCTCAGTTGGCTCCAGCAGGGGCTGTGATGGGTGATGCTGCTGGTCCATCCCGTGCCCGACCACCGGGACATGTCCTTCATCATCGGTGAGGTGGGAAACCACAGACCTACCAGGAATGGTCTCATGGGCCCCATGAAAACAGGAATGAAGTTGGGTCTGAGCATCCAGCACCCCCAAATGGTGTTTGGTGCCTGCTCGTGGCAGCTTGGGCTGGGGGTACGAGGCTGAGAGCCACCATCCCGCTGCTCACCAGGACGATTTGTGCACCATGCAATGAATTTTCTTGTGCCGGAATGAGCCCTTGCTAATATTTCTCAAGCAGGCAGTATTTACAGCTTTGTTTGTGCAATGCTGCTTGTGTCCAGGTAAATCACCGGTGTCTCACCCGACCTTGGGAATAAATACGAGGGAAAGGTCCCTGTTTATGGAAGAAGCCACTGATTTAGGGCTGGGTTCGGGCAGCACCCAAACACCTGCTGTCCAAATCTGGGGACAAAATGAGGGCACGGACGGAGCCCAGAGCCTGCCCCCAGCCCACCTGCCCCTTGTCCACCCTGTGTGGATGCTCATGTCTGGGCGCTCCTTTCTTGTTTGTGCAAAGCAGAAAAGCTTTTCCAGCCTCGGCAGGCAGCGAGCAGTTTGTTATCACAGCTGGGAGTGGGTTTAACCTTTTTTAAAGACAGACAGAAACTTTCCGCAATAATTATTCACCTTAACAGTCTGATTGTGGAGAGGAACAAAGAGGAAAACATGTTTCTACAGAGCAGAAACACAAGAGGATATGAATACTGCCCCCAGGACCCCAAACACAAAGTCAATCGGTGCTAAAAATCCTCCCTGGCAGGGTCCAAAGGACAGGCAATATGCGAGCTCAAATTATTGTCGTGTATTAATGAAGTTTTACGTGAATTTAATGAAGTTTTACGGAATTACCTGCTTATTCACGTGAATTCACTGCAACCAGCTCACGTGTGTTGTCCACAGAGGGACATGAATATAAACAAGCTAGTTTGTGGGAGATTTGGCCCCTCTTGTCTGAGTGTACAAGTGCTGATGATGGGAGAGGTGACACCCTTGTGCAGGGCTGGGGACATCCCTGGGGCAAGGGAAAGGCGAGGCTGGGGCAGAGGGACATGCTGATGGCCAGGAGATGCCGAAGGATGCCAAGATGCCACCCTCTCCTTGTCACCCCCCCGGGTGGCACCAGCAAAGTGCCAGAGCCCAGCTTCATGTGTGCAATCTCCGTTAATCACGAAAATAAACACCGAGCTGGTGGCAGCTGGAAGCAGTGCCTCCTTCTGGGGGGGCATTATCAGCCCCTGTGCCAACATCAGCACCAATTTTCATGTCTCCTTCCCACACCACTGCAAACTTTAAATACAAAACCTCTGCTGCTTGTGTCATCTCAGGGAAGGATCTACTGCCACCGGCTTTTTAGGGTAGTCTCAAAGCAGGGTCGTGGCATTCCCAGAGCACGTGGTGTGGATAACAAAAGAGACGAGCAACGTCAGCTCTTGTGTGCAAAGCGATTAGTGCACAGCTTCAGGAAAGAGGGGCTCCTTTGCAAAAATGTGATTTTTCCATTTGTTGTTTTCCTATGTGACGAGGCTGTTGCAGGAAGACAAATATCACCTTCCTTTTCCCTTATCGGCTGGGGAAAATAAAACCAACACGCTGCTGACCCCGGCCAACCCCATCCCACCTCAGCCAGCGGCAGTGATGCTGTGTGCACGTGCACTGCTCCCTGTGGCATCAGCAGCCTGCTGATTTATTGCAGACCCAAAAACATCCCTGATGCCACAGAACAGCAGCTGAGAGGAGAAGGGGGCTTGTTTGTAATGAAATATGTTCAGATTTTTGGGTGCCAAGAAAGTGAAGAAGAGCGGAATAATTCCAGGCCAGCTTTGAGGCTCTAATAACTCAGAAAGGGCTCGGGGCTGGGTTGTTTCAGGGCTTGGTGCCCAGCTGGAAGAGGCTTTGAAGTGTCAGCTCAGGCACTTTCCAGGGCTTGGGGAGATTTTTATTGCATGGGAGTGCAGGACCAACTCACAGGTACAATGTGAGAAATCCATGAGAGATGAAATGCTAGGGTAAGGCATGGGTAGGTCATAATACCTACCCAAGGGTGTCGCAGTGCTGGTTCTTCAGCATTTTGGCCAAATGACGACATTGGTGCAAAACGTGTGTTGAAGTTAAATTTAAAATTTCACTCCTGTCCCTAAAAAAAAAAAAAAAAAAAAAAAAAAAAAAAAAAAAAAAAAAACCTTATTTCAGAATATTTTTAAAGGCTACCTTATTTCCACTGAGCTTCACATCAGGCCATCACCAACTTCAGTGAAGGTATTTGGCAGCACAGCCAAGGCTCACGGTGAAACTTTCCTTCACCAGAGCACTGCTCCAGGGTGGTGGCACCTCCATCCTGGTTGGTTTCTTGTCTTCAGGACCCTAAAATGCTTTGTTCCCATTGAATTCACATTGTTCCTTGGGGAGATGCATCAGTCACAAGGTTTGCAGCTCACCCTGCCTGCTAAGGAAGCCACGGCTGAAGAGCAACCTGCCTTTTCAAGCTCTTGGGATTTCATCCTAGGCAAGCTCCAAGGACAAACCCAACAGCAAATAGGGCTGGGAAGCCAAGAGCTGGGACATCACCATGGCCTGTCCACACATCCCACGGGCAGCTGCTGCCCTAATCCCTTTTCAGGGGTTATTTTTAAGATGATTTGTCCCTTATCACCCCTGTCCCCAGCAGGGACTGGTGGTCAGGGTGCCACTGACCCACTGCGTGCAGGGTGTGCCCCCATCCAAAACCCCTGCTGCAGAAAGGTTGCTTCGGCTTTTTTTTTAATATTATCATTATTATTTTTTCTCTGACTTCCTTCCATGCATTCCATTCAAAAATAAAAGCAACAGCAGCTCCCTTTAGGAGCAGAGAACAAAAGAGCTGTAAAATTAGGCGGCTGCATCTGAAAAGCTGCTGTCTGTGCTGCTCGGGAGTTCGTGGTGCCCTTGCTTCCCTTTTGAAGCCTTCTTGTAAAATCCCATTATTCTTCACTCAAACACACAAAACAACTGCAGTTGGGCCCCTGTTAAAGGAATAATATCTTTGCCTCAGTGCCAGCACTCTGCCACTAATGTTTTATTGCTTTTAAAGCAGTTTACAGCCTCCCTTTCCTCCTTCCCCAAGAGGTTTTATACCTTGGAGACACAGGAGATGCTTCCACCAAGCTGCCCTCCAGCCCTTCATCCTCCCCAGCCAGTGCTGGCCAGCAATCGAAACTGCTCAGCCTCTCACAGGACCAGGGCTTTAATGGATAAAAAAGCCCAAAAGCTTCTGGGAACATCAGTCCCCTGATTGCTGTGGTCTCCTGGGTCGAATCGAGCCGTCCTGCTCTGTGCTGGCCAGCTGAGCTGTTGTGAGAACCATCCCATGGGGAAGGTGATGCTCAGGGATGAGTACGGCCTGGGATGGGCAAGCACCACTGTCACTTCTGCTCTGCTTGTTAAGCAATTAACAGCTGCTATAATCAACCTGCAGCAGCAATACTGTAACAGCACCACTAAGCCCTGTCCTCGCTCACCCCACCACCCCAGAGATGGCAGGATGACATTGCCTTGTGTTTATTCCCCATCTGTTTTCTGAGCTTTTCCAAAGGCCAGGGAAATCTTTTAATTCTCTACACCCTTCTACGGTGACTCTATAACTTCTATTACAGCCCGTGACTGGTGGGCAGGCAGCCACGTCGCCGGATGGATGGCAGCGCAGGAGAGTGCTGAGGAACCAGGCTGCTCCTGTGGGCATGAGCATTGCTGGCCAAGAAGGGAAGGGAATGCCTTATCCATGCCAGCACATGCTGGAGGCGTTTTTTGGAAGCCCATTTCAACCTGGAGAAAGGTTTTGTTTCATAGCAGCAGTCCACCAGGCCAGGTGAGGCCATAGCAGACAGGGGATGAGCATTGCATCTGGTTCCTGCCACGATCATCCCTTAGGTGGTCTTCTGGTGGGGGGCAGGATGGCTGTCCCCTCACCTGGGCCAGATCCTGGCCTGTGAAGAAGTCACCAAGAGCAGAACAGCCACCCCCAACCCATTTATAAGTCAATGATATCGCTAGCAGCATCATGTCCTGTGTCCCCAGACCGCGCCGGTCACGTGCAGGGCAGAAAAATGCAAAGCACAGTAATTATCTGTTGCAGAGCCCTGTTAATGATTAAGTTTGGGAGCTGCTAACAATCAAGCCTATTGAAATGACTACAAGGGTTTCAAAGTGTTTCCTCCGAACCATGTGACGGCAAATTGTTCTGGGTAGACGGCTCTTAATTCAAATGCTGGTTGTCATGGGGACGGGATAACACCCCTCCTATTCAAGGATGCCACACAAGAAGCCTACTATTTGCTACAATAGGCTTTTTAGTTCGGGCTACCCTGTATAAATAGCCCAAAAAAAAAAAAAAAATCCAGAGAGTGATATCGGCGCTGACCTTCCCTAACACAGCAGAGCCTAAGGGCCAGCGGGCACCGGGCCTGGAGGAGTTGCTGTGAGCACACAGACAGACGGATGGACGGCGACATCCCGTGCTCTCCCCATGCTGATCAGGCTCAGCCATGTGAGCGTGGGCGAGCAGTTTCTTTTTAATTCCCAAATGTCACTGGCAAGGTTGCCTCCTACTCATGCTGGGGCTGAAAAGCCGCCCAGGTGCTGCCGGGCACTGCTCCTGGAGCCCTGGCTGGGAAACCCAGCGGCCACAGAAACCCCAGTCTGGAGCCACCACACCTGAAAACCTCTTCTCTCACCAATTTTATGGACAACAACAGAGGCCCGATGGCAGAAGATGGCAGCCCCACGGCCCAGGAGGAGGCCTGGATGCCCACCTCAATGTACCGAAGCAGACACCAACCCCAGGACCCCCGGGGCCGCTGCTCCAGCCCCTCCATGGGCGCATCACCACAGGGCTGAGCCCACCGCTCATGTCCAACATCCACAAGTTTCCTCAAGCCCACCTCACCCCATTCCTGGGCCTCATAAGACACCAGGAGACACATTGGCCTATGCTCATGCCCACCACACACGGATCTGCCCCCACTGCAGATGAGGCCAATGATGAAGGCCTCAATATCACCTTTCCCCTTGGGAAACTCCTATGGGACTTTTTGGGTACATAAATGGGGCTCCAGCAAAGAAGCCCCAAAGAGAAAAATGTGGAAAAACAAGAGCCAAAAGCATCTCTTATGTTATCCTGAGCAAAAAGACAACAGGCCTACAAGAGTCGTATGTGACACATTTCCACCAAAGCACAGCCCTGGTCCCCTCTGCAGTGCTCCCCCTGCCCTGGGCCATGTTCACAGCCCCTCCTGGGAACCCATTTTGTGTCTAAAACATGCCAGGAATTTCTAGAACAAGGCTCCCAGGCTTAAAGAGCTTTGTTCACAGTTGGGGCTACAAATGCAGGACCATTTGTGCAGGAAATGCAGCCCAGGAAATCCCCTGTTGCAGCTCACTGGCAGCTGGAAAACATTGCTACAGCCCTGCCTCAGCTCTGCCCTGCACTGGCAGCTGTGAGAAGTGGGGTAAGGGGTTTGGGGAGCTCAGGATGTCACCCTGCCACCCAAAAAGCCCTTTTCTCCTTGGTGAAGCACAGAACTACAAAGATCCCTAGGGTCTGGAGCTCTGCAGTGGCACAGGGCAAGGGTCCTGATCTGCTTGTGCTGGAGGCATCCCCCAAAGCAGCTGGGGCTTCAGGCTGCAGGAGAAGGCACGGCAGATTTATCGCTTCCCCTGCTCAGGAAGGAGGAAAACCACCCTCCTGCGTGGGAGCAGCGCTGAAGGGCAGAAGCGACCTGCGAGACGGATGACTCATTTCCATCGCCACCTCCTCCTCCAGATCCTGGCACCCTTGGAAGAGGAGCACTGGAGGCAACTCTTCCCTTTCAGGCTCCTACTTTGCCTCAGGGCAAGCTGCTTCAGTGTGAGGGGGTGAAAACCCTCAGAGCATCACCCTCACCCATCAGCACTGCCCACAGCAGCAGGCTTGGACCAGGCTTTGCCCACAGCAGCAACCAAGCAGCAACCCCACGGAGGTGATTTCCCAGCCGAGGGCTTCCCACACCACCTGCAGCAGTGTCCCAAACCAAGAGGACATGGGGATAACCCTGCCTGTGACCAGCAGCAGGCCTCAGCCCCAAAATCCCCTCCAGCTTCTCCCAACACGCAGCAGGGGCTGCAGGCAGGGGGCTCCTGCAGAGCCAACACTGCCCTCGCTGCTCACAGCTGGTGACTGGGCAAATTTAATGGGGTAGGAAGAGAAAAGAATCTTCCAAACCATCTTAAAATTAGGAGGATGGACAAAACTGGCCACACCTTTGATCCATGCAACTGCAAGCACTCCAAATGCAAGAGGGAAATGAATCAAGGGGCTCTTGGCTAAGCATTGGTGCTGCTGCTCTGGGAGATGACATGGGGTAGGAAACGCAGGGTGCAATCGTGCTGCTGCATTTTCAGCCACCAGCACATGGGATCTATCGTCTGCCAGCACGGGAAGAGAAATTGCACACACCGAGTCAAGAACATTGCCTTCTGTCAAGTAACAAAGCATTTTTAGTCTTCCTACCTCCAGGATACCTCATCCTCACCAGTCAGCAGCAGCAAGAAAAGACCCCAGGGTTTCACATTAAAGAGTTTGGGGCTGTGCTTTTTATTGTGGAAGAAAAGTAATGGAAGGGGGAGAAAAATAAATGAGTGGAAAACACTGAATAATGTCAGGATGCAGCATTTCAAAGTCTCTGTGGCTGTTGATCCATGTAAGCTTAGCTGCTTTAATCTGATCCATCATCTCACCTTCATAAGATGCCCGTTGCTCTACTCACAAGGTACACAGTGTGTTTGTTATGCAGCCGGTGAGCAAATGGTAATGGAATATTTTAATCAGGTTTAAACAAAATTCACGTCCATGCACCCAAGCGGGAGAGTAAGGCAAACACCAGAAAGGAAGGCTTAGCTCAACTTTCTGTCTCGTGAACCTCAGAGCTGCTACGGGGATGAGCAGCGTTCATCCTGGTCCAGCACGGACGGCAGTGCCATGTTGGTCTGAGCTTCAGCTCTCAGCAGGTATTGATGCCAAGGATGGCTGAAAAGGGGCAGAAACCATCCTGGGGAAAAGATGCCATCCCTGAGGACAGCCTTCTCCACCCCTACTGACAGCCCCACCACAGGGGTACCAACCTAGCCACCGGGCTGGGCTCACTGAGCCACACACTGGGATAATTGCATGGGGAAAGCAGCAATTTTCCAGCTGAAAAGTAAGAATAAAGTCATGGTATGAGCAGGATATGAGGAGAGGGGTTAGCCAGGGGCCGATGGCCATCACAGCTCTTGGGTGTCTACTAGGAGAGCAACTCCAGCAACACCCACCAGGCCTTCCAGCTGGGGAAGGAGACATCACCTGCGTCCCCACTGTCACATCCATCCTGGCTCCGAGCCTCGTGCCACCCCCTCTC
This sequence comes from Aythya ferina, assembly GCF_964211825.1. NCBI lineage: Eukaryota > Metazoa > Chordata > Aves > Anseriformes > Anatidae > Aythya > Aythya ferina. The sequence continues at coordinate 61,250,612 of NC_140301.1, forward strand.
TACCTGCTGTTCCTCCCCGCTGAAGGCATCTGCCTGGTGGTGGGGGACACAGGGACACGGAGGAGGAGCCTCCCCTCTCCAGAGGGACAGATTAAGGCAGGATCTCCCTGTTACCGGGTTAGCGCTCCCTGTTTTTCCTAATTGATGCGACGCACCTCCATCCTCAAAACTTCAAGGATGACAGTAATTAGCACAGCTAGCCTTTATTACCGCTATCATCTCTCCCCTTCAGGAAGCACAAGATCTAACACACCAGCCACGAGCATGAAGAACGACGTTGCAAGGCGGGCATCGGTGAACCTCGCGAGCCGCCCTGCGATCTTGTAATGAGTGGATTAGCACAGAATACATATGTGTCCCTTTCAGAGCGAATATTTATTAAAAATACATCAATATATCACTGCTGTGGCACACACGCAGCTTATTAGCCAGAGACCCCCTCCTGAGCTGGCTTTTGGCAGCAGCAGAGCCGCAGAGATGAGCGGTGGCTCCTGTAATTAAAAGTAGCCCTTGCATTAATGCCGATTGCTCGTATGGCAGCGCGTTGTTCCTGCTTTGATTTATCCATCCTTGGGCAACGTTAACTGCAAAGCATGAACCTAACACCCGTAGCCTTATGGGTTAAATATATATATACACACACAAATAGATGCACACACATATAAATGTGTTGTATACGCGTTATATATTTCAAAGCCCTTGCTGGGACAAGCTGTGCCTCACACCATAGCGGTGGGGCTGCCTTTGGGATCAGCCCTGCAGGACTCATCCCTGCACCTTCAGCTGCCGAAAGAAGCCGTGACACTGGTTGCACAACTCCACCAAGAGACTTGCCAAAAGCTGTTGAACGCCGCAAGATTTACGATAAACTTGCCGCGACCGGCAGCAGGAGGAATCCAAGAGGAAGGGAAGCTCTGGGACGATTTCATGTCACGTATTTATGGCTATGCACACGGAGAGAAGTACACCTGTGCGGCTCACTTTCCCCAGGAGTCACGTTTTCAGGCTCTTTTATTTCCTTACAAACACTTGTGAAACCAAGGAGCTGGCTTCTCCCCTGCAACAATAACAGGTTGATCTCGCCGGTTTTCCCCAGCAGGTTGCAAAAGTGGCTTGAGAGGGGAGAAGTGCCACCATCAACACCCTCCAGATGGGAATTGTGACGATGGTGTCCACAAAATGCCCACACACCACTGCTACTCAGCCTTCTTCACCCAGTGCTATCACTGCTGCACGAGCCCAGGAGCTGGAAAAACACCACGCAGGAGCTATGTCACCGTCCAGGAGTCAAGTCTTGCTGCACAAGGCTTTAAAAAGCCAGGGATAAAAAGCAGACATCCTACAAACCAGCTCCATTTTTTGCATCTTGCTGAAGGCTGCTGGTCCCATTCAGCCTCGCTGAAGAGCCAGCAAAGCCACGGTTTTCCCCAAAACCCTTCCCTGTGCAGACAAAAACATCTTTGGGCCAAGCAGTGCTTGAAAAGAGCAGAAAAAAAGAGGAACACCCAACAAATGAAAGGCAACAATTCCCCTGCAAAGCATCTCAGCAAGGCTGCGGGGAAGCAGCAGTTGTAATTTCGGCTGCTGCGCGTCCTCAGCCTATTTACAACCGCATCCATTGAATTAATAATGATCAGCTGGGACTGGCGTCGCTGCTACGAAGCCGCTCGCGCGGCTCCTGAAATATTTATTGATTTTAAAGAACAACAGCCCAGCGCCCCGCGCAGCTCAGGTTGTTCTCAGTAGGGTTGGATTAGGACAAGTCTATTTGCTTAAGCAAGAGATCAGAGCTCCGAGGCTGTCCCCAGGCAGCCCAAATGTACCACGGAAAAGCAGCTGGCCCTGAATGAGAGCTCCGAAATGGGCTCAAGCTGCTTTTTCTCTAGGCTTTAAGCTTGGCTGAGGATGTGATGGGTGTTTTAACCCAACAAGAGAGCAGCCCAAGGGCAGAGTCCCTGAAAAACCTCCCCAGGTCCCCGTCCATCTCCTGGCTTTGGTCCCGTGGCTATTTGTGTTGGCAAAGTCACCCCCGCCTTTGATTGCTGGTGGGCAGCCTGGAGAGAAAAAGCCCACCAGGTCCCTCAACACATCCAAGGAGGATGTTAACTCCAGATCCCACATTAATAGGATGCCCTTTTTCAGCCCCAGACCACCAGGAAGGGGGTTGCAGCAAACTGGGGCTGAAGCTTCAACAGGGAAAAATTGCAAAAAGGAGGAAAGCAGCAGCTTCAGCACTAGGGAACAGGCCCAGTGACAAAGCCTGCCTTTCCCCCCCTGTTTAATTAGTGCTTCATCGACACAAAGGCAGAGTCTGCCTTCCCCCGGAGCCTCAAAATGTATTTTTAGGTGCGAAGGCTCCAAAAATAGAAGCAGCCCTGCAGGAAAGCCAAGAAAAGGCTGCGAGGAGCCCACGCACAGGTTGTGCTGCAGAGGCACGAGCCAAGAACAAACCTGGGAGCAGCCGAGCAGGGGGGAGACCAAAGCACACGGCCTCTGAGCAGGGGCCAGGGGGGCATCCCACACAGGGCTAGGCCTGAAAATAAAAATAAAAATAATTTTAAAAGCCTTTTTCCCAGCTCCAGGTGACACCACGCCTGATGGTGTTTCTCCCAGAGAGATGGGCAAAACCAGGCCCAAGCTCTTATAAATCATGGTTGGAAGCATTTCGGAAGGGAGGTATTTTGTTTTCTTTCCTAGAAAGAATATCAGATGGGAAGGAGGAAAATAAAACAATAACTTTTTCCCTCCTCACAGGAATTCAATTTTTTGAAGGGCAGGGGCGGTTTTGTTTTTTTGGCAGGGTCATTTTTCATTTACTATTGTTTTCCATTGACTTTTTTTTTTGTTAAAAAAAAAAAAAAAAAAAAAAAAAAAAAGAGCCTTATCCTGATGAGAGCCTCGGCGACCAGCAAACGATTCAAGGAAATCCACAGCTGGCTGCAGGAGGCACCACGAGGGCTGCAGAAAAGGGCCAAGGCCATGCGCTGAGCGAGGGGGACGCAGGGGACCCTGGTGGCACCAGCAGCCTTGGGGAGAGACGACAGCAGCACCGCTGCAAAACTGCTTTTACAGCAAAATTATTTGGGCTTGAATTAAAGTTGCATGAGATTTCTTTTTTTAATCGCGATGACAAAACGCTGAGTGAGTCACGGCCCGGGAGAAGCCAGCGGCGGCTACGAGACGAAGGGGGCTGCTCACTGCTGGGCAAGGGGAGGAAGAGGAGGCAGCACAGCTCCAGAGCCGCTGTGAAATCAGGCAGGGGAAGGCTCAGAGCTGCTTTTCAGCTGCTTTTCTCATTCCCATTTGGAGGAGCAGAGCGAGGGATGCCACTCGCTGCGGATCCAGCTCGAAGTCGGGGAGCGCTCAGCGCCGCACGTGGCTGGCGGCGTGCGGCTTCTCCGGCAGCAAATCGCCCCGGCACCGCAATTATTAAAAAAAAAATAAAATCTATTGCTAACATCTAAACACCCAACGCTTGGTCTTTTTCCAACAAAAGCATCTCTGCATCCATTAGCTATTGTCTCCCTCTAGCGCGGGCGCGCACCAGCGGCTCCGCTCGGGGCCAGGGGTGCTCGGCCCCGGGGGCACCTGCAGCCAAAGCCCTGGGGAGAGGGCTGGGAACACGGGCAAAGCATCAGCTCCCCCTGCACCCCCTGATTCTTCAGCTTCATCCTCCAGAGAGGGGAATGGGGTTTGCTCAGCAGGGCTTCCAGCTGCCTTTAACACCTCTGTACATCTCCTAAAGCAAAACAGAAAGCCTGTACTGGAATTTGAGGAAAAAAAAAAAAGTCTTGCATCCTCTCCTGGGAGGATTTCTGCCAAGAGAGATGTGAATGATGCCACAATTGTCTCTCCTTTTAAACTAAGCTCTGCAGCACCACTTAACCCCATGCTCTACAGCTTAACCTAACAGAACTGAGGACCTCGAAACACCACCAGGTTTCCATTTGGTTTCCATTTCCATTGGTGTTTTACTCCTAACGCTGCACCCAGAGGCCCTCCAGGCACCTCCATCACTTCCAGGAACATTTCTTCCTTACCTGAGGCACCATAAGCACCTGCAAAGCAACCTTTGAGAAAGAGGAGCCCTCACATCACCTAGAGACCCATTTTCAGTGGGACAGTGCCTGTGCCAAGCTCCAGCCAAGCTGTTGGAGAGGGAGGAGGACCAGGAGGCTCCTCAACCCGCTCTGAATTCATGGCTCAGCACCTGGGAGGAGCAGGCTGTCTCCTGAGAGATGCAGGCAAATGGACCCTGCTCCAGTTGCTGTCTGTGCAACCTGTTTCTCACTTACCATCACTTTTTCCACATCCAACAGGCTCTTGCAAAGCAGCTGCCCTGACCTGAAGACAGAGAAGACCACGATGGAAGGAATTCACTGGTGCCCATCCACACGGGCATCCACAAGGAGAGGAGCAAAGAAAGCCAAGACCCAGACCAGCCAAAGGAGAGCATCTAACCCAAATTTCCATCCCAATGCATGCTAGAAAGCAAACAGGACAGCCAGGAGGATAACCAAGGCCACAAATCAATTGCTCCATGATGGAGAGGCCCCCGATTCCTTCCTTGCCCTGGAAGGATTTGTACCACAGACCCCAGGCCAGCGCTGCCCTGAGAACCATCAAGTGGGTGCATTTCCCAGCCTCACTTCTCTCAGTGCCACAAAATGCAGGTCTGTGGTCCTGCACAAACACCCCAGCCAGTATCTGCTTCCTTGTGACTTGTTTAACCACATGAAACTGCTTTAAAGTGGAGGAACTTTCTAGTTGGGGTGCTCATGGGGATTCTGGCTGGGTAAAACCAAAGCACCACAACACCCCCAGCTCTGAATAACCCCACTGACACTCACGGAATACATCCAGAAGTAGTTTCAGATCAAGCCTGCATGGATCCACTAAGCTGCTGCCCACCAACAAAACAGGCAGCCTGATGCCTGCTGAAGGACCAGCACCTGACCATAACCTGGGCAACTGTGGAGCACTGCAGGCCTTGGGTTTCCCTTAGGTTAAGTTTCCTTAGATGCAGTTGTAAGGGATGGCCCTGGCACCAAAAACGCTTTTTCTGCTCCAAAGCACCCATGAAACAGTTAGGCTAAAGGCCTTTGTGTTTTACTCTGTGAAATAACATCTCTAAGGAACTGACTGTTCACTTAAGTTTCAGCTGCAGTCAGTGAAAGGTAGCTTTTGTACATGTTTTTTGTACAAAACCACGTTTTAGAGTTCTCTTTCCCTCTTCTGAGCTGTTCCTTAGCTCTCAACAGGATTTGCATCATCCAGGAAACCACCGAGTCCTTGTCAGGATGAAACATCTCAGCCTTCTGTCTGGTCAAGGGGGCTGTGTGCCAGAAGAACAAAATATTAACAAAAAGAACACAAAAGCAAGAGCATGAAAAGCTCAGGGTGAGCAGTTTGAACCGTTCTACCTCTACAATTAATTCGCTTTGGCCCCCAACTGTTTTGTTGCCTTCCCTCAGACAATCACGTCCTCGAGTGTTATCCAAAACTCAGCACGAGCATCTCATTCTGCTTATTTAAGAACCTCACGCAGAACCGAAGGCTTCCTCCGAGCTCAATGAAAAGAACAGAAACACCTCAAATAATAGCATCCCTTTATTTGCTGACACCATTACAAAAACTGATTACATTAGCAACCAAAAAAAAAAAAAGAAAAAAAAAAAGAGGAGTGTTTACTTGAGGTTGAAGTCAGAGGCAACTAATCCCAAAAAATGTATTTAAGTAAAACAGTGTACAACATCAGTATTAAAATGTTATAGCCCATTGGTGACTTTACCGTGTTGGAGATTTCTGAACAAGTTTTATTGAGCAAAATAAGATAGAAGATTACGTGTTTACTGTCTCTCCAGGAATGTAACAGTCAAATTATCCAAACAGGTTTTCTTTTTATTATAAAACTAAACTCTGGAGGTGTCTACAGAGTTGGGTTTTTTCTTTAAATCAGTAGTCTAACAAGGATTAGAAAAGACAAAACTCTGTTCAGTGTTTCTGACGAAGTAGAAAGGGTGAAAACATAAATAAGGCTTTAATTTGGCAAAATATAATACAATGCCTTCTGCTATCCTCAAATCAGCGATTCCCCCGTGACTTCATTCTGCAAAAGAGAGAGAGAAGACCACGTGAGCCCAGCACTTTCTGGAGGGAGCACTCAAGCAAATCCACACCCAGCAGTTCAGCAGCTCACACCCGCAGCTTCGTTAGCGTTGGTCAGTGATGAACCTAGCATTGATGGGAGGCTGAACAAAAGCAGCCCCACAGAAGCCAAGATGCAGGCAGCACCTACCTCCCACAACCCCGAGGCAGCCCTACAAAACCAGCCTCACCCACCATGAGCACCCTAGTACTGGCTGCCCATGCTGTATTAGAGGCAGGAGCAGAAAAAAAAAAAAACCCTTAAATTAGGAAAAAAGCCATCCTCAGTAAGTTTAAGAGGGAGTTCTGACATGTCTTGCACGCTCACTGCCAAGACTTTGCTGCTTCCCATATTGAGCAGTTCGCAACCCGCCTTCAGAGCTGCTTCCAGCTCATCTCGCAGGGCTTGCTCACAGATTCCTGACAAAGTTCACCATCCCAGCTTTATCCAGGTTTAGCTAACTTGGGGCCCTTTCAGAAGTTTACCAGCATGATGCAAGTCAACCACCAAGGCCCAGGTTTCAAAGCTGGCTGGATATTAAAATAAAAGCCTTGCTCGTGTACCTGTAATTGGATCAAGAGTTCATGCCAGGCTGCTGCTTTAGATATTCATTATCGCCGTGACCACAGCAAGCCACTGCTGCTAACTCAGTGGAGCCCAGTGGGGTTACTTAATATCCTCCATCCCAAAGCAAGCAGAGCATGGAAGCAGAGACACTTTACTCACATAACTGGGAAGGAGGAAACAAGGCACAGGCATTGTTTTGTTGGGGACAAAACTTTGGGAAGCCTACTGCATGGAGTGGTGAGCAGTGGAAAGGGATGGATAAAGAGTTACACGTCCAGAAAGGGACATGGGGTGTGAAATTAGTCCCACCTAAATGAAGTCTGGATCCAGAGAGGGATAAATCTGTCGTGTACTAGCAGCTTTAGATGCAGTGCACGTAGGCAGTTTCAGGTTTTAACGCCTGGCTCATTAAACCTGGACAAAGCCATCGCGGACCAGCAGCACCTACCTACTAGCTGGTAGTGTTCCCGTCCCTTTGACAGCATTTGGCTTACTGACACGAGCAGCTTCTTGAGATGACCTACATCCTGGTTAAGATTCACCGCCACATTTAGTCTTTTATCAGTCAATTCCTGGAAGAAGAAAAATCATTAAAAACTCATTTACAATCTAATTACCAAGAAAGTCTAGAATTAGCTCCTCCATATAAAATTACAACTCCTCGCACAGATGGGAACAATTCGTGTAAGTCAGAGGGTTATGGCCACATTTAAAGAGAACATTGTTCACAGGCAAGAAGCCATCTCCCATTCCAAGGGATTACCTGCACACCGCACACACCGGTAAGAGCATCACTGATCCCTAGCTCCTGCCCTCCTTAGGGCTGCACTGACTCACTGCTTCCAGGAATTGTGCTCCTAACCACAGCTCACCCAGCCTCAAATCCATGCCAAGTGACCACCATGCGTCCCTGCAAGCTGTGCTCCAAACCCCAGGCTGAGGAGAGTGCGTGGGTTATCAGGCAGGTGGCTGAGAACGGCGGTGGTGAGCCCATAGGGAGGATGGTTGGAGCCCACAGCTGTACCAGCGTGGCTGTGGGACCACCAAAGGTTTGGTTTGGACAGGGAGAGCAGGCAGGCAGCTCGGGGGAGAGGTGGACAGTGGTTATTTCAGCAGGCTGGCACATGCTGCAGGCGTGTATCACTGGCTGAAGTCAGCAGGAGCCACGGCTGGCTGATGTCCCTGCATTTTTTTTTATTTTTTTTTTTTTCCCGTGCCCTTTTCAAGGAGCCGAAGGAGCCACTGAAACCTTTCATCTGTAGGTCTACTGCCCTCTGTGGGATCCTGTCCTCAGCAGGACGTAATAACGGAGCACGAGGCAGCTCCAGCTGTGAGTGCTGACACCTTCCCCTGCCCACACTGCAGCACCAGCGCTCCCGTTCAGGCTCAGACCTCAGACACTGGCTCTGCCCCTTGGCCTCCCACAGGTTCCTGCTCTGCTCTGAGCCCCCAGCAGATTCCTGCTTGCCAGGGGCACCCAGGCTTGGAGAAGGACCTGGCAGAGCAGTGTAAGCACCAGTCAGCATGGAGACACAAAAAAAAGGGCTGCCCAGAGCTAGAAGCCTGGTTTCCTGAAATGAAGACACCAAGCTTGCTTTTTTTTCCTTTAAAAACAAGGAGCTCAACGGTTTAATATTAATAGGGAGGCATTACAACTCTAAACAGACTTCCCCTCCTGCCTGCCGTTCTCCCCAAAGCCGCTCTTGCTGCGCTAACGCTGATCTAATCCCCGCTTTATTACCCTCATTGATTACCTCCTGCAGAGCCACACAAAGGGCTCCACGTTCAGATACACCTGCAGGAGAGCTTCCCTCCGCAATCCGGCAGCCACAGATCAGCAGATCTGCCTCGGTGCCAGCGATGCAGAAGATCCCAGCTCTCCGTGTGAGCACAGACGTTTTCGCGAGCGCTCAGCACCAGCTGAGAGCAGCCTGCCAGAACGAGACCGATGCAAACACGCTGGTGCCAATCTCTCCCTGGGGTTTAAGGGAAATTAGAGGGAGTTCACGGAGAGCCACTTCCCCAGCTCCCACTTCTGCAGAGCTGCTGCAAGGCACAGGGCAGTAAATCAAACCCAAGCACCTGCCCCATTACGGAGACCGCTGCGGGCTCAGGCAGAGCAGAGCGATGCGTCGCCAAGCTCTCGCTCGCACGCCACTGCTAAACATTTTTCTGCCCTAAAAATCATTGGGAATCTGTATCAGAGTAGCTTTAACCCATTTCACCCTTATTAAGGTAGGAAAGCAGGGCTGTTAAGGCTGAGAATTTGCTTAACAGTCTCCCGCAGGTTGATGAAAGCGGAGGCAAACGCAATTAGCATCGCAGCGAATGACTGAGTCGTGGCACTGGCCGATGGTGCTGGCAATAGGACTGTGTGTGTTAGAGGAACCAGCACGAGCACAAGCGATGAAGGAGCCTTTCCATTCACCCTCAGCCCTCCCCTCCTCTCCTTTCCTCGCTCCTTCCTCCTCCTCCCCTCTATTTTGTGGCTCCATTAATACCGCTCGGTGTTTACCCGTGAGTTACAGGCACGTCCCCAGCCCTCCTGGGACCCAATCCTGACCAGCAATCGATGGATTTGGGCCAAAAACACACACACAGCAGCTTCTGTTAACCCAGGGCTCTGAGGCTGCCTTATGGGGCCAGTGCTGAAGCATCATTTGCCCTCTCTGGTTAAGCCGCCTGATGTTTGCACACACTGCCCCAAATCCCCTGGATAAGCAGAGGTCTGCAAGATCTCCTGGGGTCTGGAAGATCTCCTGGGGTCCTCTGCAATTCCCATGTCCCTCCTGCCAAGCATCGAGCTGACAGATTCAGCCCTGCCATGCTCTCCATGTACAGCACCTCCCATTTCCGAGGACGGGGCGTTTCACACAAATTTGGGGAAGAAAGCACGTTAGATGGCACATAATCCTCAAAATAAGTTCGCCACCGAGGAGAGCTGCTGAATATAAACGACCTCCTTACAGCACACTGAAAGGCAGCCTTTAGTCATCAGCCAGTCCCACAAGTGACAAGGAGGCTGATTAGAAAACCCAAATGCTCTATTTTTAAATAGAAAGAAAAGGAATCTAAAAGAAAACACCGAGTGTCTGAGGGTTTACGCAAGCATCATTTCTGAATTTTGGGGGCTGGGTCTAGTCCCCAGAAGGAACTAATATGCTCGTTTGCGAGCATGTGTTTTCAGGTCCTTCAGGAGAAAAAAAAGGCACTGTTGCTAGGTGGAAGTGGCTGGAAGACTTTCTTTTTTAATCGGCGAGCTATTTTAAGCTAGGTTTTTAGGCTTCCGGGGAGACAGCTTTTTTTTTTTTTTTTTTTTTTTTTAAAAAAAAGCAGCAAAATGGGTTTAGAGAAGGAGAGAATGTTCTAATTTCAGCCTCTGCCGATGGCTACCTGTTTAGACAATTAAGATTTCTACTAATGAAGGCTTAATTACAGGTTTATTAGGAGTGTTTTTTCCACATTTCCCAGAATAAAGCAATAGATATTCTGGAGGGGGAGCCTGGATGGGGCTCCCACGCTGCTATAGGGGAGCAATCCACGAGCCAGGGGGGTTGTGCAAGGCTCAAGGGATTAAAACCAGCTCCAGCCACAGCAGGGCAGATCTAACAGCACCTAGCTGAGGGTCTGCCAGCACCTCCAGCTGTGAAATGCCGTGGCTGAGGCTGTACCACCACGTTCCTGGGGGTTTATTTCCAGCTGTGGCAGTTGTTGGGGGACAGCCCAGGGATGTTTGAGGAGCTTTGAGATGTGCTCGCTGCTTGTTTACGGTGGGTGAGCGTCCAAAGAGGTTGCACTGAGCTGTGAGAGCTCCATGAAGAGGGAGAATGGGCAAGACAAGGGATTTCCCTCATGGTTGGTTGTATTATTACCCTGCCCCAAACCTTGCATCTGCCTTTTTAGCACCTCCATCCATCCCTAGCATCAGGCCCGAAGGCAGGCCACCAGGAAGGCAGAGCAGAGGGCAAGCAGTTTGTCACCAACGTGAGGAGGGCTTTTCCTCTCCGTCCTGCTGCAGACAGACCCAGAGCACCCACCTGGCACCGTCTGACCTTCTTCTGGCCACAAATACCTCACCTCCCTTCCAGGAAACCAGCTCCCAGGGCTGGGACGTGAGCGGTTTCGCAAGCCCAGCTGCGTCTCTGGCTCTGATGTGGTCAGCCCACAACACAGAGGTCGATCAGCATCCGTGACTGATCGCTCTGGGAAAGACATTTCATTTCTGCTAACGACTACAAAGGCAAAGGCTTTTCTACAGTGCTCCTTAGAGGACTCCTGGCTTCCTCTTCCAGCTGATGAAACTACTTATTTTCAGTGGCTAAAGCAGTCGATATAAATTATTTGTCCTACCAGCAAGCACTCGTCTCCCCCTCAAATGACAGCGTTTCCTTCCACTCGATCCATCAGAAGGAAACGGGTAATGAGTTCCATTGACACCACTTAGCTGTGCAAAATGTGCTGGGAAGACATCTGCTTCAGCCTCCCCAGCTGCCTTCTGCAAAGCTGTTCTGAAGCTGACGTGAAAGCTCTTGTTTCCAGGGATGGGGAAGCCCTGCTACAAAGCCAGGACTCAGCCGCTCGTACAGGTGGTGTCTTTTTAGGGCCAGCACTCTGGGAGTAACCCACAGGGACAGGTGGTTACCCACTAGCATGAGGAAGAAACCACCATAGACAGAGTTTCCCCAGTTCCAGATCCTGCAACCCCTTTACACATGCCAACCCATCAGTTAAAATTTTTAGCTTAGTTAGTAATCAGATCTATTTTTAGCCTCCTTTCTTGAAGGAAGGAGTCTGGGTATCTTCCCTGAACTCTTCCCACCTTTGCCCAAACCAAACCAACAACCCTTGGCAGTGCAGATCTCACGTCCAGAACCTCTCCCCCTCCTCCTTGCAAATGTGAGCCATGGCAGGAAGTCACAATCCAGATGACAGCAAAACTCCGGGTGCTTAGAACAAGGTCAGCATCCCTGGGATACAGCTCCAGGACAGAAAACTTCATCAAGCCTCACTCTTCCCATCAGCAGCACATTTCTAAGCAAGACGCGACTTCCCAAAGCTCACTCTTAGCAGGAAATTTGTGCTGCCCCTGAGTATGGTCTCAAGAGAAACACTCACCGAGTCTGTGCGAACGTCGCTGTTTTCAATAACGTTGGCATCCCCAACCACTTTGCCAATTTCTCTCTCAAGAGATGCCAAGGACTCCTGGGCCTGTAGGGTGGGAAAAGAGAAGAAGAACAAGGGAGAGAACAATTAGCAAAGGCTGAGAAGCGAACCCCCAACTCTCTAGGAGCAATGCTAGAGACAGGAAATCATTGTTCAGTAGGAAATGTGTTTTATGCCAAATTTGCTCAGGGGACCAACACATTTGCCAAGATTGACATGTCTCCTTACAATCAGTGCGCCGAGTGTCAGCCTGCCTGCATTTTAAAAGCAATTCTGTGGGGAAGCTCTAATAGTCTCGTGTCAAGTTATTAGGTAAAAAATTGCACATTTTTTTTCCACGTGAGAGCAGCAGCACAGGCAGGTCTCTAGAAGCCGGACTGCAGATCTTCATTTACACAGAGCACACCCTGTACCAGGGACATCAGCGCTGCTCGCTTCATATGTCAACATCCAGCATAACTGTCCTGAGCAAAGTGTTTTCAATGCTATCACAGCAGATCTCCTTTGTCTTCACTTCCTGCAGAGCTTGTGATCATATCTGTCCCCGTCCTTATCAGACAGCCTGCCTCCTAGCCCAGCAACAGCTCTCCCCCTCCAGCCCTGCAAGAGCCCAGCCCCATTTCCTTGCAGTGCATCAGCTTCCCCCTTCCTTTTTTTTTGTCCCCTTGCCTTGCTGAGCTACAACAGCTGAATTTCTCATCCAGCCTTAGTTTTTGATGAACACAAGCTAGCCTTGTGGAATCACATCTCAAAGCACTGCGGGAAAAAATCTCCCCCTTGCTTGACAGTTTGGTCAGAGCAAACCTTGTTTTGCTTTCTTCCTCTGCTTCCCATCACAAGCAGAGTGCTCTCCTCTTTCCAGGACTTTATTCTCACCTTTAAGGAGAAACTCACCTCCATCCTCTGCTTCTCAACCTCTTCTCATCTCCAAATACCAGGAGATGGCAACAGAGGTGTTTTATGTCCCACTAACCATTCTTCAAGCTGCCCCATGACAACAGCCCAGCTTCCATGAGCAGACACATTGCCAGGGCACCAAGAAGACCACTGATCCTGCCAACAATCCCACTGGCCCACTGATTCTTTCCCAGTTTCATGTTATACTTGTGGCTAAGAAAGCAGCCTCACTGAAGGAACAAGGTGGTGTAAATGCTGAAGCCAGACCTCAGCTTCTCTGCAGCCTATTCTTGTCTCTGTATATCAATTCTCCCATGAGAGGCTCATTTCTGGGGTGACAGCACTGAGACCTCATATGCTTAAAGACTTCCAACTCCATTCCATTCTCCAAGAGCAGTTGTTGAGGAAAAGCAGAGCTAACCCCACGTGCTTGTCCCATCGAGCTTCCTTAGAGCTAACGTTAAAGATCTACCAACTGGCTGTAGCCCAGGAGATGGCAACCATGTGCAAATGGGCAGGTGGTTTGTTAGCCAACTTGTAACCACTGCCATTCCAGTTGGGATTTAAAAGCTTCAGGCTCTGACGTGGGTGGAGGGCTGTGGGATGGGATATTTGTTAGGCTGGGTTTCTTTAAAGAATTATTTGTCAGCCCCAAATCACCACTTGTTCCTGCTGGCATACAAGTATCACAGACAAGAGGCATTTTCAAGAAGTTTCCCAGCATTTTAAAAACTAGAGATCCTGATGACTCAAGTAACACTGAAGATCTGCATCTCATAAGGGTCTCTGCTTACCTTTGGCAAGTCACCAGCCACCTTCTGCCTCTCATTTTGATCAACTTTGAGTTTTGATAGTGTTTCATTTAACTGTGTTTTCAGCTGCAAAATAGTAACAAAAAAAATCAGTTTTACACACACGCAGATTTAATTTGTCTTTCCCCTGGATTAACCCAGTGCACATGGACTGCAAAGGGAGCGAGATTACTAAAAATTACTGCACGCACTTGATTAGTCAACATATATGATGAGGTTTACAAGGACAGTCAAGGAAGAGAGATTCCATCTGTGCAGACAAATGTAAAGAATGGAAACTACAGAAGAAAAGACATGGTTGGAATCAGCTTGATTACAACTGGTCTCAACTTTGAGGCTATATTGCCAGTAAGACTATTAGCAGTACTGTGTGTATGTAAGCCTCTCCAAGCACTCCTATCACAAGTCAGTCAAGACTTCAACTTAATTCTTGGTAAATATGCCAAAACGTAGACTGTCATCTTATTAATTCAAGCTAAACAGTCACCTTACTGCCAAATAAATTAAAAACAACAACAACAACAGCCACCCCTCTACTTGTCATCTTAATGAAGCACCACTTGTTACAACTCCGTTGACTTAACCAGTCTGCTAATGTCACATCAAGGAATGAATCACTGACAGGGGTATATTAAGTTGTCGATCGTGTTTAGATTCAGCCCAAGAAGTGAAACTATTTCAGTCAAGTGGGACGAATACTTTCTACCGGCTGCCCTTAAAATACAGCTTTGCAGAGAAAGGATATAAACATTTTTTTTTTTAAAAAAGAATATTTCGATTGCTCTTCAACACAGCACACAGAATGAGCCACAGCACTTAAGGCGTGAGCCTCAAATAGGAACACTAACAAGAAGCTTGAGTGCCAATTCTGTTGGATTTGTGACTCTGAAGTGCACTGTGCTAATGTTCACTCTTCCTGCTGTCAGTCTTCTTGGGAGCCAGCAGGGGATTAAAGAAGTGAACAATAGGCTACTCAGAGTACCAAATTCTCACTAGTTCCCAACTTCTGCATTACATTTGTCTCATGCACGGAAGGTTTCCCCTTCTGGAGCACCTGTACTAACGGGTGCTGGTTTTCTACATTTGGAGAAGCACCGCTGAGCTCCTCTGCAGCATCTGTTTCTCTCTCCTTGCTCACTTCATAAATTAGATGGGATTTCAAAATATATTTCCCAAATTTCTATCTCCCAGCCTCCTGCCTACTGAAAAAAAAACACAAACTCATACACTGGACAGCATTCCCGAGCCATTTGCACAGAGGTACTCGTTTGCCACCTCCTCACTCTCCAGCCAGCACAGCAGCATCAGATTGCAGAGTCAAGCTGCCCTAGCAGGGAGCTCAGCTTTTTAAGCTTTTGTTGTTACAGGCATAATAGATTGTTGCCTCTTATATTCGAGAGGTTGGCGTTTACTGATTAACTTTAAGATATGCATTCAATTCCCATTTCCCTTGCTTTCAAAAGGAGAGGCTTTGGTTGCTGAGGAAGGATGCTAATCAGTGCTGTACTAAACTTGCCAAGCATACGATTAAACTTAAGTAGATTGTGTTAGGGTTGTGGTTTTTGGTTTTTTATATCAACTATTTTAACCCAGTTACATTAGCAGCGGTGCCCTGGTGAGATCAGCAGCTCAGCCTGCAGTGACAGGTTATCCCATCAACTACCCTAAAACCCAAAGACACGGTGACAAACAACCTTCCCTGATTCCGGCTCAAAAGCACAATGAAAGCACTGTTCAAGCACAAGCAGAGGAAGGACCTGACTGCTGCAGCCTCAGAAAAAAAGCCACTGAAGCAAACGAGAAGTGAAAAGACTCAAATTGGAAAACCATGCATTTGGGGGGCTATAGGTCTGGCCTCAGTTAATCCAACTGCTTCTTGAGAAAACCTGGAGCATGAGCATTATTGGCTGGAGAGCATTTCTAGCCAAGCATGCTTACGTGGTGCATGCCACAAGCCAGAACAGCTATTCAGCCACAGCAGAATGCCAGCTGCCAAATGGCTGGGTACTCTGAATTAATCTAATGTTGTTTTGGACCCATTGCTGCATGTACAGAGAAGGATGGAAAAGCCTCCATGCAGTCAGAGCATGGTTATCACTGGTGCATCCTCCAAAGCTTTGGGAAGAACAACCAGAGAATAATCCTCAAATTCAACTGATGAGAGCACAACTTTTGCTGCTCTGAGGGCATTACATTTGCAGTTCCTTACGCCTACGCTGTTGATTCTCAAGAAGTTTCAGGTATGAAAGTCCTGAAGACTTTTTCCAAAGTCTTAAGAACCAGACATGCTATTGTTAGGAGCAGAGAAAGAGACAAATTGTAAAAGTCAGACTACATAAATGATTGCAATGGACAAAAATATCAAGCTGAAGAGGTTAGCAGAACAGACAGGATTTGGAATAAAGTCTCCGCTTCGTAAGTATGCTGGGTGTCTAGTTTTTGCCCAGCGGAGAACAAGCTTCTTACCAAATTTAACTCTTCATTCTGTCTTACTGCTTCAGAATATGAATCATCAAGTTTTTTCTGCAACTCAGTCAACAGATCTTTGAGCTGAAATGAAGTTTAGAGTTTTAGGATTTGTCTCCTTAGGATGCCCGCTTTTCTTCTGCTCAGTTATTAGTGTGTTGCTCTACCCTAAGGTCACAAGCATATAAACCCCTCAGCCGCAGGGGCTAAGCGTTAGATTAGTTTGCCAGCCAACTGGTAACCAAACGAAAGAAAAAGAACAGTTTGGTCAATTATGTTTACCTCTCTGACTTCTGAAACATAAGTAGATCGCTCTATTTCTGCCTTTTCTAGTTCACTTTCCAAATGTTCTCTCTCTTTTTTAAGCTAGAAACAGAAAAACAGAGTTAAAACAGACATTTTCAATGTCTTCCTTGCAGTACCGTTTTCTTTATTTATTATTAGCTATGAATTTCTATCAAATAATAGATGACTTTTAGAGAACTTTTCAAATCCAATGACTGCACAACACCAATTTAAACTGTTAGACTTCAAAAAGATAAATATAGAAAGAATCATAAAAAAGAATCAAGCCCCAAATTACTTTGATATATCTGCTTGTTGGTAAACTGCTAGGTTTCATCCCAAAGAAAGGGCCCCACTTTCCAGAAATAGCAATCCAGTGGATGAGTACTGAAGTAAAAACAGGATAATTTCCAGTACTCTGCATCTATGCTTCTTAAAAACACTGGCCAAAAGGTTCAGCTTGAACTACAACACAGGCTGTGCTACTTGCATGAGAGAAGGCCCAGGAAGTGCGGATTCACAGCTCAAGATTAAATCATGTTTTGAATAACAAAAAGCTTCAAAGAGAAAAACACCTGCACGTACAGTTTCGACTTCTTTGATTTCTTCTCTTAACCTCTCTACCTCGTGCTCCAAGGAAAGGACTGAAGAGCGCATCTGCAGTTTTCAAGCAAGATAAAGACATCATTTAGTTGGTGTAAAACAAACTCTCCATATACACACAGACTTGCTTCTACGATTCAAAAAAATATTAGGGATGATAAAAACCAGTGACTGAATAAAATAAGATGCTCACTCAAATAATTTAACGTACTGAGTCTCCATTATGACACTTTTCCTACTTCATCCCAACATGAGAAGTTCTGACATACGTTTAGAGCCTACATGCCCAAAAGATTTGGGATATAAGGACTAAAGCCAGCTGTCCTTTAGTCATGGTAGGAAATAGCCTTCCCCGTTAAGTGACTAGGAAAGACATCTCCATTCATGAACTACACGTAGCTAAACCCAGCATATTTTGCCTTATTACAGACTGTGCAAGTACAGCAGATGGTAGCACATCTATAGTTCACGAGCTGAGAGACTTTTATAAGACCCTCAAACAAGAGGTTTATAAATCATCTGTATGTTCGCTTCAGGCTCATGCTCTAGCAATCAAATTTGCTAAGCAGAAGTACTTTAGAAATATTATTTTTTTCAAAAACACAGTTTGACCTACTTTAACTCCAGATGAGGAAAGAAACATAAAAGTCTTTTTTCTTGCTACTTGTGCTAGCAACGGAGCCCTCCTAAAAAGGAAAGCTTTGCAAGCAATTTCAAGTGTAATTAGTTGACCATAATGGATTAAGTGCTATTTTAACAGCTTCAAAAAAAAAGTTATGATTATATGATACTTAAACCTTAGTACAAAGAATCTGTATCTGTTCACAAATGGACTTGGAAAAAAACCAGATGCCTACAAGAAATACAATTTGAGCTGCCAGGATGATAAAATTATATTCTTGGGCACATTAATGGACACTCTTAGCATGAAACAAAGTCTTGCAGCAGAAAAATTCTTCTGCTATAAGGAGGAGTAGTTCCTATTATACTGGTTGCAAATTCACCCTTTTCATCTGCTGGTCATGCACACATCAAACCAGGAAGCCAGCACTGTTCTACACCAGCCTTTGTGGCTCTCAAACACCTTCTGCTACTTCAAGCAGAAACTGCCTGGCTACTGAAAAAAAACAGGTCTTCAGAAATACCTGTTTAAGTTCCTTCTGTGATTCTTCAACTTTTATCTTCCATTTGCTTTCTTCCTCTTCCACACTCCTCTGTAGCCTTTGTAAAATCCCCTCCTAAAAAGAGTGTGGTTTGAAAGCTTACAGCAGAATAAAGGCAGCTTACAACATCACAAGGCACAGGTGACCAGGCATTCTGCTTACCGTCTCTGCCAGAACTGATTTGTATTTCTCACACTCCAGTTGCAACAGTATGTGCATCTCCTCAGCCTCCTTCAACTTCTGCTCCATAGCCTGAAAAAGCAGAAATGGGACCAGAAGAGTTCAATCTCAGCTGAAGATTTAAGTCCTATTATTTATTTCAAATAGCAAGCTGATGGCATTCCCATTGGCAGGTTTTTCTTTCCAGCGTGTACAAGGATGCCAAAAGCAAGTGCAATGTTCACCACAAGTTACTGCAGTAACTCCACATTGCCTAAAACCACCCCAGTTACTTGAAAGAGGGACCAGGCATTTCGAATGTGATTAATGTTTTCACAACTCCACAAGGTCCTTTTCAAAAATGCAAATATATTTCCAATATACATTATGCAAGTAGCTGTAAAACAATTATCTCATGGCCTGTTCACCAATTTGAACTTCAATCCTGAGCACAATTTGTGAGATTTGTACCAGAAAACATGCAATGCCATGCACAAGGAAGTTATTCACTGTTTGTGCTTACCTTGACATCTTCGGATCCTGAAGCCCCTCGCAAATACTCCTTAGCCATCTTTTCAAATCCACATATCCATTCACTGTGACTCTGTTGGGAAACGCATTCAGTCAGAGCTCCAAGTAACCTCAATCAATTTATCTGGAGGACATTTGTCTCCCAGCTGCAGGCTTACGGAGCAGGGTTTCAGTCCCCCAGTTCCCATGAGCTAAGCAGCAGCCTGACAGCAGTTGTTCAGCTATTACTGTACGCAGCAGACAGTCAATGGGCAGCAATCCAGGAGCACAGAGTTATGAGGCAGACACAGTTCACAGGGGCCTGGAAGCACTAAAATCCAGCTGGGTCACTGAGGTCTCCCTGCAATTGTCAGGGCTCTCTGATAACTATTTCAACACTCACGGAAACTTTTTCCAAAAGTCTCTGAACCATTAAAACAGACGCTTCCCGTGTAGTTCTGGAAACCTCACTACAGAGACTGCTTTATAACCTTACACAAACAGCCATTTTAAAAGGACTTTCTAGTTCATCACAAGACTAAACTTCAGGATATAGAAGTATTCATTTGAGAATACTTTTAAAAATGAATATTTAAAACCTCTAGATGTTACAAATCACACAGACCCCCACTTTCTAGCCTTGCTTTACCTCATTCACACAGTCTAACCCACACAAACCCACTGCACTTTGTTTGCAAACAACTGAAAGCCACTGAGAGCATAAAATTGGAAGGTAGTGGCTTTCAAAGGAACTCGGGGAACAACACAAAGCCTTCTTAATTGTATCAGCTGGCAGCAAGGCAGTGCAGCCCCTCAGAAAAGAGAGGCCAGCAAAGATCTGCCTGTCAGGCAAAGAAGACTGATACCCATCCCATCAGACAGCGAGCAAACACACAGACTTTATCTGCCCTGAAAATTTACCATCTCAGAGACACGGTAACACAGACAGGTGAGACAGATGTTAGGGAGGTTAAAGAAAAAAAAGAAAGAAAAACTAACACTTTTCTCAGAATAGTTAAGCTCTGCCTCTCTTCTGCTGGCAATTATGGGTATCAGCAGCAGAAAGCATTCGCCTCCCACTGGAAAACCCTTGGGGAGCAGCAGACCGCAGGGATGTGGTGCAGGCTGCCAGCACAGTGGGACCCCAGCTGTATGGGATGAAGAGACTTCTCTTACCACATTAGTAGGAAGCGAGACGTTCGGGAACAGCTTCTGGAGTAGCTCTCTGGTCTCCACTTCGGCAGCTTCCAGATGCTGCTGCCTCTCCTAAAGCAAGAAAACAGCTCACATGAAACTGGGCGACACGCTCCACAGACAAGGCAACAGCCTCTTCTACACCTACAGTAAACTTGTTTAACCCAGAAAGGCGGTTTGAACTGAGGAAAGGCTCTATAGGCTCTAAAATTGCCACTAAATTACTTCCAAAATTGACAGCAAATTGCTTCAGAATTTGGCCTTCGTATTTGTTCACGCTTTTAAGCTTTTTTTCATTAAGATCTCCTCCAATCTAGCCTGCTCGTACAGCACTTACACCATTGTTCACTTGTTCACAGCACAACACAAACTACACAGTGTTGAGTGACTGTATCCACAGATCACACCAACACTTCCACTTCGGTCGGGTAACCTCAAAAGCAAGTTGGGTATTTAAAAAAAAAAACAAAACACAATTTTAGGAACTATTTTAGGAGGAAAAGTCACCATAAATTAACATCACCACATAAAAAATGGAGAATTACTAAGTCAAAAGTAAACTTTGTGTTAATGCACATTTGAACCAGGCCAAGAAAGCAAGACTATCTTCTAAATATTACTTCTAATTAAGTGCTTAACAGGGAGACCCTTACATCCTCCTCCTCCAAGCTGGATGACATGGGAAATAATTATTAGAGCTGTGTGAAAATCTTGTTTGTTTTTTTTTGTCATTGCTCTGCAAACGGACATACACAGAGCCAAGGGGCACCACTTATCCCTTGTTCCTTTACAATTTATCTAGCATTAAGAGCAGAGCAGCCACAGGACACTTGCTTGCTGTGCTTGTGGCTGGTGGGTTTATTTAGGCATACCCCACTGCTCAGCCAGGCTCCTGCGTGAGTTTAAGTGCAGAAAACCTAACCCCTGCTCAAAGGCAGCTTTCAGCAAGCCTCCACTGCTAGTGTTTGTTTTTCTGTTCCTTTGACATCAGTGTTACTGCTCTGAGTTCCTCTGCTGCAAGAGATCGGTGGCATTAGTAGGTTGGGATCCAGAGACAAAAACGGACAGGAGACACATTAGGTTGTGACGCTGTGCGAGGTGCGTTAGTTTTCAGCAATTCAGAAGCCACCAGTAAGTGGCAAATGGCTGCTTAATGAAGTCTTCGGACTGCAAGAGAAAGCAGGCAAGCGTTAGCACACAGCAAAAGCAGGTACACAAACTCCCCAAACACAGGGCTGAGCAAAGAGCAGAGACGTCTCCCAAACACAGACACGCAGCCCCAAACTAGAGCTCGTCTGCTCCTGGCTACCTGCCTCCTGTTTTTAAAATTACTTTGATGCACAGTGAATTCTGCACGGTGACAATTAGCACAAAGTCATGCTCATAACTAATGCAAGCTCCTTCCAGAGCAATCCGTGCCCCGTGTCATTTTAAGCATTGGGTTTGACGGGACCTGTCAAGCTTCAAATAGTTTCAAGGAGGAAATTCACAACTGCGGTGACATAAGTTTTCCTGAGGAGTTCCCAGGTTTTGAAATAATAATCTACTTCTAATTCTACGTGGGGCCAATAAATTTATTCAAGCACAGAGAAAGCCCAACAGATGAAAGCAGGCTGCTCACCAGCGGTTTTTATTCCAGAACTCCTCACAAAGTGATTCACGACAGCTCTAACAATTATGCAAACAAATCAAAAGTCAGCATGCCCACAAATTAAGGATTAAAAAAAAATAAAAAGAAACCTGAAGACGACAGGGAGAAGCAGAGGTGAGAGTATATGAATGATCACTCAGAACAGACTGTATTTAAACTGCAGTAAAAGTTAAAATGCCTCCATTCCACTTAAAATAAACAGCTGCAGAGCTGCTTCTAGCTTAACGTATCGTTTCTAGCAGTTAACATTACAACCTTGGCAGTCTTGTTCACTTTGTCCTGCAGCAATTTTTCAGTTGATGCCAATGCCTCCATTGCTTTCCAGTTTTTCTCCCGAAGGTCCTAATCATTTTTAGAAAGAATGATTTCAGTTCAGCCAATATTGAAACCGTTTCCACTTTTACTTCAGAGATATATTTTGCATCACACTCCACCATTTGCATTTAAATGCTGGTTACTGCGGGATGATTTTGCTGGGTAGGATGACATACACGAGCAAAAAACAAGTGTCATGTTCAACGAGGTCCAATGAAATAGTGCCAATTTCTCCCCAACCTGCCCCCACATCCAAAATTGATCCCAGTGCTACTGGGCTGCAGAGCTACCGTGCTAGCGACCCCACACTTTGACTGCACTTGTAAGAAGAGAGAGGGAAGTTTCCAAAAGTAGTGAGAAACACAGACACCAAACCACAGATTACACGACAGAGTGTTAGGCATGTCGCATTGCAGAACCCAGCGTGAACCCGAATACACATGGAGGTGTACACATTTATGCCCCTGATGGTGCAGCCGGATCTGCCCGTGCAGATCCTGATGCCTGAGCACGAACCTACTAAGCCAGGGCTGACTGCAGGAACACAAAGCTCAGGGCCTCTTCTCGCAGCACCTACCCACACAGCTGTGCCCAGAGAAAACCCTGGATGGCTCACCAGTGCCCTCCTGGAAGGCTTTGGGGTTTTTCACCAGACCAGCAGGGAAGCAAGGCAGCGCCGTGCTGCGTCTTTCTTGGCAAGGTCATCAAACGTGTACTCCACAAGGCAGCGCAGTTATAGGGCTGAGAGCTCTCACGAAAAGTAAATGCCTTACAGCTCTTCTCTAGGAAGGACCGTGGGCCTCGTGGGGAGGAGATTGCAGTGCTTGGGACTTGGATTTTTTATTTTTTTCCTCTTCCTCCAAACCCTCAGAGCAACCTGCCTCAGCAAGGGACTGTTTCTGAGAGGCATCCGAATCCTAGCACATACCTACGCTGGCTTTTCTTAACCACTTCCTTGTACTACCTGCCTGTCCTAAGAGCTGTTTCACAGGCTAAAAAAAAAAAAAACAACAAAATTGGATAAAATTGCAGCGTGGCAAGCTGGGACCTATAAACATGGTGTGCCTTTGTCAGTAACCAGGTTTGTGCTTGCACCATGAAGGGCACTGCGACCCTGCAGCTCCTCTGGAAAGGAGCCCATTGGAAGCACACAACTTCTACCTTTCCAGCTCACCTCTTTTTTTAAGACCCAGCCACCTTCCCCCTACTTTCTTTCAGCTCTTAAGCAATGCTACTTGCTCAAAAGCAACACACAATCTCAATGTTTTCCTTGTGTGCACTACTTATATCATCTCACTTTTAAGCAATAAGGCACATTGCGTGGCATTCAGCGGGTTTTATAGGCTATCAAGGAGAGAGAGAGAAGTGAGCCAAACCCCTGTATTCTAACAGCTTTCTTCCATCAAATTTAAAGATGCCATTCTCCTGCCCTCCACATGTGTTACATGGAGGTACTTCAGAGATCTCTAGTGGAAGATATGCTCTCTATTTCACCCACCAACAACCCATATTGCACCGTCGGTGGCTGCTGCAAAGGAAGGCTGACTGCCCGCTGCCTCCCACAGAAGAGCAGGATTATCCGCTCCCAGCAGTGGGGAGAGGCAGATCTGAGAGCCCTGAAGGTAGCGCCTCCTCCCTTGTACCCGCACGACAAACACAAGTCGGGCAGAGCACAGCCCTTTCATCCTCCCACCCTCCCTCCCCTAACCCCCTCTCCTTCCCCTGGGAAAGGACACGTTTCTGAACAGGGCTGACGAGGCAGAATCCAAGGCTGAGAACTTGCTGCAGGATGTGTCCTCCAGCCAGTCCCCTCCCTCACATCAATTCAGCAAGATGTCATGGAGCTGGCACAACTTGGAGCGCTACGGGATGCTTATTCACTCCCAAGAAAAACAAGGAGTGTCCAGAGGACACAGTATGGCAGACAATCGTCAGAAATTTCTTAGCAGAGCACCCTAGGCATTGAGAGAAGTGCTGTGCATGAAGGTCTGGGGGAAGGTTGCCGTTTTCTTTTCTGAAGGGAAAGGGGGGGGGGGAAGAGTTTTCTTACGTTGTTCTTCTTCCTCTGTTGCTCAAAAGCATTTCTCTGACAGGCGAGCTCGTTTTGCAGACTGGTGATTTCCTTCTCTTTCCCTGCAACTCTGAATTGGCAAAAAAAAGAATCAAACAAGTCAGGAGACATTTCAGACACTTCAAGTGAAGCAGCGCTGCCCTTTCACATATGCTAACTTGCCTTCTCTTCTAGCAACATACCCCCTTTGAAAAACTGCTCTCACCACTTGGCAACACTGTTTGCTTCCTACTGCTCTGTGAACTGTGGGCTGTCGGAGCAAAGCCCATTGTAAACCTGTTGTTTGCTTACAACAGGCATCTGCACACATTTATCAAGGCCAAGGAAAGGCAACACATTAGACGAGGATAACTCAGCCAGCCCACGCTAACACAATGCCACAAAACAGGCATTGCCTGCTGAATAAAAGCATTCCTTTTCAAGCACCTAGCCCGCAATTTATAAGTCACTTAACTTAAAAGAAAAATAATTCAGCCAGCAAAGAAAGCATGACAGTGGCAATTTGTGTAGCACAGTATAAGCTGGCGTGGTATTAGCTTCCACACAGTGCTGTAATGCACTTCATCTTGACGTTATAGCATCCTTTTACCCCAAGACCTTCCTTGGGAACAAATTTCTACCAGGTGATTTCACGATATGAACAAGAGCCCTCTCCGTGGCTGAGGGTCTAACAAAAAAAAGCTTGTCACTTCCTTGAAACACCAACATTTAACTCTTCAGACATATAGCTGAGTTAGCATGCATCTAAAATTAAATCAATCGTGGCTTGCTTACATTGTGACTGTAACACATACAGCAAGCACTGCTTGCAGAAGACTGCAGCCGCAGATTATTAATATGAGCAGAATCTTTATGTTCAATTTTTATTAGATGTTAAAGACAGTCGCTGATTTTTTGCTTTTTTTTGTTTGTTTAGCTTGCCACTTCACACCTAAGTCTATCATATAGTTGGCATGTATTTCATACTCTAAATTCTCCACGCAATAAGTGAAATGAAGCACTAATTATTGCATTCAACTTCTGGCAGTACTCACACTTGCAGAAGCTCCTCGCTTTGGACAGCCAGAGATGCCTACAAACAGATCAGAAACTCATTAGGAGCAGATCAGCAGCAAAGAGTGATGCAGAGAGCATGCTCTGCCTCGTTAATCAAGCACTGCTGCAGCATTCAGCTCCCCTTCAAGGGAGTCCTGCCTGGCCTCCTTCGGCCAGGAGAACCCTGGCTGTGCTACAGTGTGTAAAGACAGGGTAGAAAGCTAGACGAGAACATAGGAGGCATAAGAAACAGCACAAGGCTGCAAAGCCACACATTAAAGGGAAGCAGGGACAGATATGCAACAGCCAGAAGAGCTGGCTTACTGCAAGTCAACACTGCAGTTGTCCCTGGATTTGCATGGTTAATGAAACTACTGGTTTTCCATGAATCCACACAGGCTACCGCAGCCCGTTGACTTCACTCAATTAACAATGCAATTGGAAGCTGTACCTGTTTGCAGTTCTCCTGTTTTAATTCTTGAATTTGAGCTTTGAAAGATTCATTTTCCTTTTGCACGTCCTATTTAAAGAAGAGACACAATGTTTTATATATATGTATACAGATAACTATACACACACACAGAGTACATGCACTCCCCCTTACATCACAAGGTACTTCACCAAAACTTTACCTGCAATTGTTTTACTTGGCTTGCAATTTCTCTCTCTTTTTCTTCCAGTACGGCTTTCAACTTCTGCATTTGTTCTTTTTCCTCTTTCAAACTACAGAGGTGTTTTGGAAAGAAAGAAAAAAAAAGAGTTAAAATACAAATTGATACTAAGAGACAGACACTAGCTGGGACAAAGTTCTCAGCAGCAGAAAACAACTAAGCTTCATATGCTATGTATAATAAGCTGCCACATGGAGATGCAGCCATTAGAGTATGGCTCTAAATCAAGAAAACTATCCAAAATATGTGCCAGCTGCAGGAATGTGTATGGCAAACACTTACCTGCTAAGAACTGGAGTGAAGCAAGCCAGTCATTTCATGCGTCAATCAGCAAATGGGCTTAGTCATGACTGATCTCAGTCAGAGCAGTAGTGGGAGAGGAGCAATTGATTCCCCAGGCGAGTCCTCCAAGCCAGCTGGCTCTGAAGGAGGTGCCAGGCACAGGCTCCCAAAGGTGAGGCTGCCTTAGGCACCATGAGCAGGCTGTACAGGAGCCCTGCTTGGAGGGCAGTGCTTTACAAGAGCAGCTCTGAAGACAGAGTCTCTTTTGGCACAATCACATACAAGCTCTCTGCAACTTAGAGCAGCCGGACAAAGCAAAGTCAAAACAGAGGGAACTCGTGCTGCATTTCTTTATAAAACAGGAGCTGGAAAGCTGGTCACCGCATCTCAGACTGAAACCAGCAAACTATTCATTGCTTTTACCAACTCTCAGGTACTTAAATCCACACTCTTTTTAAAAAAACTTGCTAAACAGAAGAAGAAATTATTGCTGGATGCAAAAAGGAGCAGCAGTTTCACTGGCTAGTAGAGTCCTGAGCAATCACTCACTCTTACAAAGCGTATGAACACTGCTACTTACACCAGGCAGGGACGCCAGACACTTGCTCTTATACACAGCAGCAGACGTGCTGGCTAGCGTGCATCCATCAGCACTAACACCTCATTTTAGCAAAGCCCATAAAATCCTTGAAACTCTCGTACATTCCAATTTAATATAAATGCCAGCACTGCGTGCATGTTATCAATAGGTGCTTGGGGAACTGCTACTAAGCATACTCACAGACTCTCCAGGTCCTGGACACAGGATGCAGCAGGCACCTGAAAAACAAAGCAATTCCCAATCTCATTTTGACTGCACAAACAGCGCCAGTGAAGCCTTCAAATTAACAGCAACGCTTTGCAGGGGCGCCACACAGCTTGCAAGACACTTGCCAAGGAAATACTGGCAAATTTGCGTCATAACAAAACACACGTTGCTCCAAGAATATCTAAACACATGGATTTCAGAAGCACAGCTTACACCAAGCATCACAAACTTTGCACCAGCCAGTTTCTTTCCATTCCACCTTTCCCCTGGGATAAAGGCCTGTCTAGACATCCATGCAAAATAAGAGTGCAGCTCAGCTTCTCTCCTGTATCACCACCAAAACCCAAACTGAGTGGGAATACCGCCCTATTGGAAGGATTTCTCCAATTACACCTGGCTTTGAGAACATCCTATCAACTGTTCTCAAGTCCAGTGAAGAAAATCAAAAGCCAAAATATCCCAGCCAATTGCAACTTCTGGAACAGGCAAAGACAGGAAGAAATCAGAGCAAAGCTTAGCCACTTCCATGTAAGCTGCTATATACACAAACAGCAAGAGCTCCACCATGACCCATAACCCTGCAGGGACACTACTTCAGTGTGTCAAGAAGGTACCTAGGACACAGCTATGCCTACATCTACGAGCTTTAACGTCTCCAGACCAGGGCAACTCTTTAAGGACAGCATCATCCGAGTTAAAGAAAAGCTCTCGGAACTCAGTAACTGTGCAACACCTGCTTTGGATAAACACAGTTGAACTATTAGGCTTTCAATGCTGTAGACTCTACCAATTTAGTCAAGTAGAATTTAAAATAGCTCTGTACAGCAAACAAACCCTATAAGAACAGTAGAGGATAAAGAACAAGCATCTTCCCGTTCAACCAAGCAGCCCCCTCAATCCCATCACCTCTGCAGGCCATACCTGTTGGAGCTGTTGCAGGTTCTGTTGTTCTAACTCCTGAACTTTACTGGTTAACTGTGCAATTGTATCTTGTTGACCCTTTGGACATAAAAAAAAAAAAAAGCAGCAAGAAGTGTAAACGTAGTCCTTCCACAAGAAGAAATACTGCGACAGAATTTATTTCCCTAAGATACCAAGAAAGCATACCTTCAGCCATTCTCCTTTCTTAACAATCTCTTTCTCCTTCTCTTCCAGTAAGGCCTCCATGGTTTTCACCTGATTTTCCTTCCCCTTCAACCTGTACCAATACATACACACAGACACAGAATAAACCCCTGCTCTTTTACTCACTGCAGCTTGTAACAAACCACAGCAGCCTGTGTGATCAAAGGTACAACCACAATTCGCCTGCTGAAAATGAATGTGAGGCTTTCACTTCAGTTTTAGCAGGAGCTGCCATTAATCAATGGTACTGATCAGTGAGAGCAGGCAGATTTTGCACCAACATACACTGCAGGGATCTTACATGTGCTCTCTTCACCTAAAAATAATTCCATCCTCCTCCCCAGCTAGGGACGTGAGGGACTGATGACCCTGGCAATTCAATTCTTATTTATCCACCCAGCTACAGTACAGGCATTACTAAAGCAAGCTTGACTCAGTACCTTGCCAATATGCTTCTATTCTGACTTGAATTTAATCCCACGTAGGTTAATTTGGGCCCAGAAAGCCACAGAATACTTCACCTTGTTAGCTGTCTCAGACAGGATCAAGCAAATGTACTAAGGATTCACGTATACTAAAATTGGTGTGACCAGCCTGGCTCATTTCCTGAACATTTTAACTTTAAAATAGACTGGAGCAGGGAAGTGAGGGGTGCACACAGGGCAGATGAAACGTTAACAACTGTACTTACAGAGTCTGAAGTTCTTTAACTTGTGATGTAATCGACACCTAAAGAAAACAATCAGTACTTCAGTTCAATATACATTGAAAGAGACACAAATGCTACAAACTTTAGACAGAAATAGGGGAAGAACGATAAATATTATTGAAATAGGCACAATTCACTGCAGTCATGTAAGCATAAACACACATTCTTTGTGGAAAAATAAATTATGAGAAGCCAAACGTCTCCACTATTTACTTTCATCACATTTAAAACGGGAATTCCACAGCAGAAAGGAAAACAGTGCAAATGGGAACGCAAGCAGGCCAACCATAGCACCGTTCCACTGCAGGCAACAAAGGAAAAAGTGGACACTGGTGACAACCATCTCACCACAAACTGCAGCTCAAGTCAGAGATCACCTCTGGTCATTTAGATCTTTATAGAAGCAAGAGCTTTTTAGACACACTCTGCAATGTCAGTGCCCCTTTTAAGTTTCCATTGTAAGATTGAATGTGAATCGAAGAAACAAGATTGAGTGGGAATATTCCCTCTGAATTTTGTACAGAAGCCTAGCAAACTGGAGACTGGCTATCTGTGTAGATACTGATGGTGCAAAGAAGCACATTTGGTTTAGTCCTCTTCTATAAGCTCTTAGACATTCCCAGAAAACACTGTTCTGCTCACAGAACACCCAGAGGTGCGTATACACCACCTCTGGAGGAGACATCCCTTATATGCAGCTTTCCAGGGACAGCAACTCCAAAATGCATTTTGTTTTGGGCTCTGAGTCAGTTCCAGGGAAGGAAAAAACACACAAATAATTCCTCCAGTTCCTGGGAATCTGTCTTAAAAAAGAGGCCCAAGACGGAAACACTTTCTACGAAACTTTGCCTAAAAAAGGACAAAACTTTAACGCTAAGGAAAACAGAAAGTGGGTGACATGTTGGAATGTAGCTAGAAAAAATGAAAAAAGCACAGACCAAAAAAGCCACGCACCCCCGGACAAACAAGCAAGCAAGCTTCCTGCCAGCACGATGGATTAAGCTGCCTGCAGAATGGGCTCCCTAAGGAAACATGGGTTCCTGTAGCTTCAGATGCTAGACAGCAGGCATGCCAAAAAAGCCAATAGTCCTCCATTTCTGAATTCCTGATAGCTAGAGTAAAAACTCCCTCTGCCAAGACAGGCTTTCTTTGGACACTGGAAAGATAATGGGCTTAGGTTTACCCAGAAACCAAATAAAATTTAGGTCAGTGGTATTCTAGCAACAGAGAAAAGACCAACAAGAGGGGAAGCGCTGTCAGTAGTGGAAATTTCTAAAGTCTCAGCCCCAAAGGATGTCCTGAGGTTTCGTGTTTACTGCTGGGACAGTACACCCAGTATACACCATAACCAGACAGAGCTAATGCTACAGTGTTTTAAGTGCTTTGTCAATTATTTGGCAAGAATAGCCAAATCTCACAATAAAAGTCCAAAAAGCTCGGGCATCCATAGGAAGGTGGTTTCTGCAGGGCAGTAGCAGTTACACTACATATTTACAGCTTCATGTCCAAGGAAAAGTAGAGCTCTACATTAAAAAGTTCCCGTATCCAATGACATTCACCAGTGAAACAAAAACTAGAACAGAAATGAGTGAGCAGTGCATCCAAGGCAAGTCTTTTCCACGCTTCTGGCACTAAGGCATTTTACCTGTTTTTCCATCTCAAGCTGGGAATTTCCTACTTCTTCTTTCAGAGCCTCTATTTTCTGTGTCAAAGCCTTTTCAATGACAAAACAGACAGGATTGGACAATGGAAACAAAACCACCAAAAAAAATGGACGCTACAAGTTCGTCACTACAGAATGCCATGCAGTAACGAATAAATGGTAGTTAATGGCATAGACACAGAAAGGAGGAAAAGTATCGCAAAGTATCGAGACAGATACCTGAACAGTCTTCTCCTTGCTTGCTACTTTAAGGATTTCAGCTTGTAGTAGTTCTTCCACTGATTTTATTTTTCCATCCTTCTCATGGATCCTGAACAAGAACAGAGGAACAACATTAGGTGGCTGAACAAGTGTGCTACATGAGCATAAAAACACTAGATTTGGTTCTGCCATCACATCACACTGCCAGCCTCTGGAAACCATCGTGGGACTTCCCACTATTGCAGTTACATCTCACTGCAGTCCCAACACCAGAAGCAAGAAGCAGGAGAAAAAAGCAAGAGAAATAAGATGGAAACAGCACAGAACATACTAGATTATGTAACTAGTAGCTCGCATACTAATAGATACCTTAATTTGCATTTTTAGACAAAAATTTGATCATCTCTGGAATGACACACACACAGCTTCAGCCTTCACTCGATGTTCCAGCAATTTATTAACTTCAAATGCACACACACA
Organism: Aythya ferina; assembly: GCF_964211825.1. Lineage (NCBI taxonomy): Eukaryota > Metazoa > Chordata > Aves > Anseriformes > Anatidae > Aythya > Aythya ferina. The sequence continues at coordinate 61,281,590 of NC_140301.1, forward strand.
AAGCGCAAACAAGCTCAGTCCTTTTAGAGTACCTACTGCAGAAAAACAATTATCTGACAATTCAGAGCAATCCCTTGCCTAGTCTAAGTTAGACTTATGAATTTAATTGCTTAGCAGAGGAACAACTGGATTTTCAGAAGGTATTGATCTGACTTGACATGTTTCCAAAGCCCTGATGCTTCCTGCTGCATACACGCACACTTCACCCAGTTAAAAGCAAATTCTTTCAGGAAAGCAAAACACAGTCATGAAATAAAACCAGACAGAAGTAACGATCAGAAAGTAAATTGGTGCAGTAACTTACACTTTCTGGAGTTCTTCCACCAGTGACTGGAAGGAAACCTGTTTGAAACAGATCTTTAACTTAGAAAAACTGAAGAAAGCAAAACAATGCACAAGTAGTGCTAAGGCATAAAGCATTAAAGAGCCTGGGCTCTTTGGCACCAGGTAAACTACGTAGCATCCAAAAGATTTTATCTACCCTTTATCCTACAAAATTAACTGTTGGTCTTCGGTATCCAGCAAGCCAGTACTTTTGGGTCTGCGACAAGTTCCAGCAGAACAAAACAAAACGCCCACCCCATCTTTTCCAGGAGAGGCTGAGGTTCAGGACTTGCATCCGACCAGCTAACCTTTTCATACTGACACTGTACACACCTCTCCATGGTAATTCTATTCATTCATACGTTTTTTTTGCTCTCTAGAAAACCATTTTGAGAAGTGCTCTCCTGAGCTGTCCAAGCACAGCTGGACATCAAGGAAAAGCACTTCCTGATAAGTGTTGAGCGCATATCAAAAAATGGAATACTATGATAGTCACTGAACACAGACAAAGAGAAGTGGGCTAAGTCACATCCATACAACTACAGATGGACATTAGAAAGCCCAAATATACAAACGCAACGCAGCATGAGCTTCCTACCAGCCATGCTTCTGGAAAAACACAGCCTACAGCCTTTCAGTACTTAGCACAAAATCAACTCAGAGCCGCTGCTGAACTGGAACTTTTGGATCCACCACACTTCTGACACTTACGCAAAGGAAGCGTTTGACAGAAATATCAGCTTGCAGGCCAACACTAGAGGAAAACAGGATGCTTTGCCAACAGGCTTCAAAGACATCTTCACCTTTTTCCCTTGACTTTTGCAACCACAGCAAGATCCTTTTAGATTTAAGTTTAGGTGTAATCAAAGTTTTAGATGAAAAGTATTACCTGCTCTGATAGCTGAATTTGCAGACTTTGAAGTTCTTTTCTCAAGGATGAATTTTCCGTATGCAGTGCCTTTGAAAGCAGACACACAGATAATGAACGACTCATTTATTGGGGAAAAAAGTGTTAAGCTTGACAGAAAAATAATTTATTTTGGAGCAAGTGAAAGACTATTTGAAAGCCTGAAAGAGACCCCCCTCTGCAGCAGTTGAAGCCAAATTATTCAGTGGAATAATTATTCAATTATTCTTCAATCTATAGGAACACTTCAACCTATAGCAAGTGGAGGGAAACATCTAGATGATGTGCTCGCATTTTTGGCTGTTTGGTAGCCTGACAGTTTGCTAGCGTGCAACTTCTCCCAGGGGCCTCAGCAATGCACCTGGTATTTAGGAACACTAAGAGAAAATTGTCCTACTGTGTCCAGACAGACAGGACATAGCATTCCAGCAAAAACACTGCTGAAAACAAACAGGGATTTTTGTACTGCTTCCCAGATTTCTCATCGCTAGCTTTTTTTTTTTTTTTAAAACAAATAAGAGTATGGAAACACCTTCAGCATCATCCCAAATTGCCACTTGTTTACAATTCGTTTAGCCCTTCAGATTATTCAGTAAAAAGATGCAATAGTCCCACAGTGCCAAGTTTTATAAATACCCCTTTTCTAAGGACAGATTTGTTACAGGTTACATCAAACTGTTCTGGAGATGCAGGGCAAAATTTATTCCAAAAGACATCAGGTAAAGACACCAGTAAAATCTACTCTAGACTAGGCAGAGACAAACGCTTACTGTATACCATCAGCTTAGCTTCTGTTACCAAATAGATTTTAACCTTGTCTCCAGGATATGCCTCTCCTACTCACAGGGAATGATCTCAGACTGCGCTATGAATGCTCAAACATGCAGATTAAGAGCTCTTGTGCAAAGTGTATTTCCCCATAAAAAGATAATATGAGGGATTTTACCTTCAGATCCTCCTCTTTATTAGCCACCTGTATGAGTCCTGCCTCAAGCAGCTCTTCAACTGTCTTGATTTTATCATCCTTCTCTCTTATGCTGAGAAATCAAAAGTGAGTATTAGGAAAACAGAGTTAACCTCTAAAGGCAGTTTAGCTATCAATAGTAACCTTGCAGCCAGCAGAGCTGGATCCCTGTTTTATCCTCTGATTCAAAAGAAAAAAAATAGTTTCTTACCTTCTCTCCATCTGCTCTATCAAGTCCTTGTTTGCCTATTAAACAAAATAGAAGGGTGATCACTAATTGGACCAATTGGTTTGGGATTTTAACAACAAAAAGAACTACAAGTATCAACTTCCCCTTAAATTTAGTTACTGAACTGCAATCCAGCAGGGAAAACAGAAGGGGGGAGGATATCTTCATAGCATGGGGGTCTAATAACCAAGGTTAGAAAAGATGTCAGTCTTTCAGGAGAGGCACAGATCCAGCCCAAAACAAGCACCCAAAAGATCTACCTCCTTTAAGCATTTCCCAAAGTCACAAGCTCCACTTGGGGCTCACCCAACAGAGCATTTATGACTTCTCAGAGACCAATAGCGATGCATTGCAAGAGACTACACAAGAAATGTAGACCAGCTCCCATAAAAAAAAAAAAAAAAAAATCAGCTTTCAGACATGATACTAAGCCAGCCAGTCCTAGGGGAATAAGGGCTGCAAATCTGGTTATCTGCCAGAAGACAGGGAAGCACTCCAGACAGGTTACTGCAGACTGGCAGATACCAACATGGGGCTGAAAAGGAAACAAGTCTCCTGCCCTGCAAGTCTTTCTACTGTGTTTCAGGAAGCTCATTCCACAGTGGTATGAAGTCACGGGTGTTCAGGGCTCTCCCAAGCACCATGGGGAAAAAGATGGAAGACAAGGCAGGGGGGTGGAATACACCACAGTGAGTTTTCTTCCATTCCATGGGTCCATTCGTTGGTTACTACTAGTTTGAGAATTCAGTCTGGGATGGAAGAACACAGACAGTGTTAAGATCTTACTCTGGTCTCCTTACAGACCAAGGACCCTTCTTCCTAGGAGGGTTGGTTGCTCATGGGGTTTTTGTATTCCACAAAATTGACATTAAAACTGGGAGAGGCTGCAGAAAGAAGTCCTTCCTTATTTTAAGCTAGCATTCTTCAGGGGAGGGAAAAGTCCACATTTTGTTTGCTTACTCTTGACTAGATTTAGAAGACAGCCACAGCTGTCCAACGTGGACTTCCCATGCATGCCTAAAATGCAGACTTTGCACATCAACCAGCTCACCCTCTGGCCAGCTTAGCAAGAAAACATTTAAGAACTTGAAAAGAACAGAGGATATTTGATACAACCTCAGCATGCACTGGCTGCACAGGCTCAGACAGGAGAGTCTGCAGCTTCTGAACTTCAGCTTGCAGAGTTTGGTTTTGATCCTTGAGAACCTGAAATTTAAACGTATCAGTTCAGAACTGCATGCCCAAGCTACATTTTCATAATGGCAACGAGGTAATTAAATAACACAGAAGTTGTTACAGTGAGTTCTTTGGAAGCTACAAGACTACAAAGAGTCCTTTCCCCATCTTCCTTGCCTTTCTGTATTAATACTTCTGTCCTTATGTTCCCATAAGGAATTCAGCTGTTACCATCTTTATTCCCTGGCAGAGGATCAGACAGTACCAGGCATAAGAGACAAGAGAAACTGCATTTTCCTCCTGAAGCAGCATCAGCAGCATCTCCAGATTTGATAGCTGCTTTTTATGAAGCACTCATCCGGCAAATCCAATGGTCTAGGATCACCTCCCTGGTTCTCTTCAGCTGCCTTAACATTTATGAAGCACAGCAAAGAACTGGCAGCAGAGATTTGCACAGCTCCCACACTTCGGTCTGAGCGTGAGCTCAGGAAGAGGAGCAGCTGTACCACAGCCCTTGCCTCCCTGCAGCATCCCCTCTCAGAGCAACAAATGAAGCAACCCTTAGCAAAAAGGCTGACAACTCAGACGTACAATCGCTGCTCCTGGGAAAAGGGGTTCCAGGAACCAGCGTGGCTCTCTGCAGCAATTCACCCAGCGGACATCATACAATTTGCAACACTCTGTGGCACCAACTGATCACTGCACAAGGTGCCAGAAGGAAAATCAGCCTCTAGTACACAAAACACCGGAGAGGTCGTGCCATTTAATATCACCGGTCAGTGCTCTCATCAGGAGCCTTCTTGCAAAGAATTCATTCAGCCTGCAGTAAAACCCTCTGCTCACAAGAGGAAACGCTCAGACCCAAAGCCTTACAAGGACAACACATGCAGGAAGGGACAGCAAAGGTGAGGATTAACAAATTGCTGTTTTGAGCTCATTTTTTCCCCTCTTGTGTATGTGGAAAGAAAGGAACACTTGCTCAGGCAGAAGCATCCAGGGCAGACTTCTGTTTGGGATCAAAGACAGGGAGAAGAGATTAGAAGTGCACAGAACATCCACGCTGAGAGTACACTATAGGTTTCCAGAGTATCCTAACAACAACCATCTGCACCCAGGTCCCTGCTCACTTCCTAAGAAGTGACCAAATTTCTGCCAGCTGATTTTTGGCCATTACAGAGCACCATGCTCATTTCAGCACATAACCACCCACAACACCTCTCAGGTCTTTTTCCACGAGGAAAGTTCAGGTTATTCCTCATCATATTTGTTTTCAGCACTTTGCCTGCCATTTTGAGACACTGCACCACCTTGAAAGCCCCCTGCAACTCCTGGGAGTCACACAAGGTAATCAAACATTATTAATAAACCTGCCACTTCTTCCCACTCCCCTTTCTCCATTGCTTACACATCCAGCACACATCTCCCTGAAGGTTCAGATGATAGCTTTATCGTGAAAACCAACCATCTGAAGTCCTATTTTGTTACCTATTCTTTGACCAGCTATGAACTGTGGAAACAGTTTCCCCTCTTACTCTCTGACAACCTAGAGAAACTACACGCCTTGCAAGGGACTCACATCAAAACATCTTCCAAAATGCAACTTTGATATGTGAACCAAGTTCACTACTTGCCTGCCAACAGCTTCAGAGACCTCTAGGAGATCCATGAGGCACGACTTCTAGAAAAGCCTTGGCCCCTATCATCACCAGCAAACCTCCCAACATGGTATGAGATTCAGACAGTGACCTTTTTCACCAAAAGCAGCAGAAAAACAGCGCTGCCCAACGTGGGTTTTAAAGGAGTTAAGACAACTGAGGCACCAACTTTCACAGAAAGTGGATCTAAAGCTAAAGTTCAGAAGAAAAAGCCTAAGGTGGCAGAGAGCAAGGAAGAGTTAAGTTGATCTTTGTGTACGCCGCTTAGGAACAAGTAGCAGCTCTGCTTTGCAGACCCCAGATGGCAGAACTAAAAGCTTTGGCAATTTAGCTGCTACCTTATGAGAAACAATTTGGAAACCGGCAGGAGGAAAATAAGCATTTTTACACCTACCTTGACAGGAAAAAAATTACAAAAAAAAAAAAAGATCTGACAGCACGAAAACCCAAGCAATAAAAGCTCCCACCAAGGACTTGGAAGTTGCATTAGGGGGTAGAATGCAGAAAAAATGCAATAGTTTTTATTGAACGTTTCTAAGACCTCACTTCACAACTACATTTGACTTGAATTACGTCTCTCACTCAGCTGCACAGTCTGTTGCTACTACTCTGATATCCCACAGTGCTCCTGCCATGTAAAAAGAACGCTGTAACACAGCTTAACACCTGAAAGTCAGCTCTGTGTCACAAATCAACATCGTATGAACTGCTTCACAACCTCACAAGTCTGGAAAACTTGCTGTCAATAAGCACAAGGGTAGTTACTCTGCATCTTACCTTGAATTCTTCTTTTGTGTTTGCAGTCTGTGCAAGTTCTTCTCGAAGCTGCTCTTCAAGAGTTCTTATTTTGTCATCTTTGATGTGAATGCTGAGACACAGCAGAACAGTTAAATACGTCTTAGAGAAAGCATCAATTCAAAAGAACATAAAAAAATGATAAAAATTGTTTATCAAATGCCAGAGCCATTTATTTACCTTTTCTGCATCCTTTCTAGCTCATGTGCAGCAGCAGCCTAGATATAAAGAGGATTAACACAGACTTAGGATACATCACATGATTCAATCAACCTTTCATTCCACAGTATTAAAAAGCTAGAACAAGTCATTTGGCCTCTCAGCACATGACTCACCAGCAAGTGAAAGGGGTGAGCTTGTCGTTATGCACTTTTACACCACCAATACATACCAGGCAAGCATGCAATTATGAAAGGGGAGAAGATCTGGAAAGGATTCGTTTAACAGCCAGGATTTTCTCTAATTAAACACAGCATTTCCACCCCCGTAATGCACAGGCCACATAGCTGGGGAAAGGCATTTTGTTTGGTTCTAAAAACGCTTGTTGTCAGGGAAGGTTTTCATTGTATAGTCTTGGTTTTTGCTTTTTCAGATGGATCCTTACGAGCCCTTCGTGCAATTGCCAGGTCTGTATAATCAACCACAGTTGTGTCTGCTCCTGTGCAACATCCTGCACTTTGCACCCTGCAAATCTTGATAAACCTAACGAGCAAAATGCTTCCTTAACTTGGCTGTCCAAGCAAGAAACAGATGTAGCTGGTGACGAAGGGAGGACAAGAAGCATGCTTCTGACCAGCTACAAGAACTCAAGGATATCACATATTAACCCTATTCTGTAACTTCACACCCTTAATGGGCTTAAGCACAGCTCACTCAGAACAGCAGATCTGCCCTTGCTTTTATGACAAAGTAGACAGCGGGAAGAGACTTAAATGAAGTCTTTAATGAATCAAGCAGCTATTTTACCTGCTCATTTGTCAGAGCCTGTAACTTCTGTACTTCTGATTTCAAGGACAGGTTCATGTTCTGCAATACCTGAAGGAAGAAAGGAAGGAAGAAACACTTGCATTTTTCATACAGATGGTCTTTCAAGCATGCCCACTCTTCAGTGCAAAATATCCCTGGTTGCTTTTTGTGATAGTCTAGAGGTAATAACAAGGAAAAGCCTCAACCTTTGTTATGAATGACTTTCCAGCATCATGCATTGGTCTTGCCTGGAAGAGCAAAGATCAGCAGACTTGCAGCCAAAGGAGCTGGTTCTAGATCCAGACAGCAGCAGCCTCGCAGGCTTCATTTCATATGCACATCCAGCGAGCCTGTCCCTCTACCAGCTGGCATTTACACATTCTTTTATTATACCTTGAGCTCTTCCTCCTTGCTGGTTAAATTGGCGTGTTCGTTGCCTAATGAGTCCTCCATCTGCTTTAGCTGTTTGTCCTTTTCTGCAATCCTGCACAAATGAGAAGTGATGACTTATCAGTACTAAAAGGCCTTGGATGGAAGCTCCGCGTGAAGCATCAGGCTAAACACAAAGTACACGCTGGCCCTTCGGTCCAGCTCCTACTCTCATTCCTGCTGACTGTATACTTTTGGTCCAAAAGCTTTTCCATGCTTTTTAAATGCCTCTTGCTTGCCAAAAATTTATGGGATGTTCTCTAGCTCTGAAACACAGCTACCCCATCTCCCAAAGGGAGAAATCTCCTGGCACAGCAACACAGCCCGAACACAAACGTTCTCATGGTCACGCACATTCCTGCTCACTGCAGATCCCTGCACACAGGCAGCAGCAAACAAGAAGAGTCACTGCTTTCCATGCAGCAGGGACACGTACAATGGGCTACAATTCAGAAGCCAGACAGAGAAGGGAAATCCGCAGGAAGCGTTTTCCCAGCTCCTAAGTGAATCTTGCAGCTAGAAAGTTAGAAGCACAGACAACAACATTTCCTTGGCCAGTCCCTCCCGTATGCACTGAGCACACTCTGAAAAGGTGGTGTGTGTTAGAAGCCAGTGACACCTTCCAAATACCAGGGGAAATGAATGCTCACACTTTGTGGAGTTCTTCTGCCAGGACTGAAGCTGAGGTCTGCAGGAGGAAAAAAAAAAAAAAAAGCAACTGAGTAAAGCAAGTCAAAGAATCATCTTTTTCAGTGAGCCAGGAATAGCATTTTTTAAGATTTGCCTTGTTATTTTAAACTGGCACAGGCAGATTTCAAGTATTTCCTGGCTAAGGAACATTGGAAGAATCTCAGCACATATTAACATCCCTTCCTTTTCTGCTTAAGGCAACATAAGAGAAAGATGAACTATCCTATTTGCCATTTTGCTCTTCAGCAGAATCAAAACAGCACTTGTCTCCCAAGGACTAAACGCTCTATGGGACACTGCTGTCAAACCACTCAAAGAACTAAGAGCAAAAAACCCTGCACAGTGCATCAAGACTTGTGTTAGGAACAAAAACAGCAGCATAAGAACAGCAAGTGGCATCTTTTCCTCTCTGGTAAGAGCCTAATTCCTATATGGTCACACACACGTGTGGGCACAGTGGTCTGGACAAACCCTCCGCTGGATCCGCACTCCAGAACAGGGCAGGAGAGAGCTGGCACACAGGTTATTAGGAGGCATCTAAGAACCTCTGCAGGCTGCCTCATGCCCAATTTGGTAGCAGCTACAGCAGAACTTCCATCCTCTTTGTGCTTCAAACAACTGCTTATCCCTACCCAGCCTCACCTCTGTCCAAAATCCCTGGATCTCACAGAGCTTGTCCCTGTGGCACCCTACAGCACTAGGATTCCTGCACTCCCTCATCCAGCTTGTGCCACAGAACAGCAACAGGCACAGTCAGAAGGGAACAAACAGTTCCAGTCCCAGATCTGTCTCCTGAACGACCTAAACTATTTCATCAGCCCTCACATCCACAGAAGTATCCAGTCCGTCCCCGTTTCCCCAGAGTGGGATTTTCACACACACTGCCCATGGGAGAAAAATAGCTCTGCGTTTTCACAGCCAGACAGGCTACCAGGGGAAAGGCTTGTTCTTCCTTGGGTAACCCAGACCAAAAAAAATAATGAAGTTTCCCTAGGGATTCATTTTCAAAATCCTTTAAAAGGACTGGGATAAGGGGACTAGGTCAAGAAGAAACCATAAATCCAGAGTGCCTCTTTCTTCACTACTGTCCCAACTCAAAAGGTGAAAACCAAGCTCTTCAAACAAAGCCTAATGACACATTTTCAGCCTGATGTTGAATTTATTCAAACTACATCAAGCGTATCTGTAATTAAAAAGTCAGCACCCGATTGCATATGAACAGGGAGCTTATGGCTGTGTCCAGTTGTACCCAGAGGAGTTGAGTTTTTCTGAGCTGATTTCTGTGATGTAGCTCTACATGGAACTCAACTTCAGAGACTCAGCCACACTCTCTGAAGTTTTACACATTTATAACAATATTTTCTTAAAGAAATCAGGAAAAATAAAATTTTAGAGATTAAAGTGAGAAATAAGAGGCTTTGTGCACTGTGTGGGGTTTTTTGTCCTCGTTTGTTTTCTGTCACCACTGGAACCAGCACTGGACTGAACAAAGCTTTATCTAATAGCTGCCATACGTCACTACTTCTCCACCTGATGCACAAGGGAAAGGCATTATCAGGTGGTTCACACAAGGAGTGCAAAAAGACCAAAGTACCACATGAGACAGAATACATATACATGCAAAGCTATGGAGAAAAAAAAAACACATTTAAAATGGTATTCCACCCTTGATTATAAATGAAAGCTGTGGCAGGAGGAGATAGGTGGATTTTTTTCCATCCCAAAAAGACAGCAGAAGCTTAAGTTTTAAGCCAGGTTAAGAAGCACTACAAAAAGAGGATGCTAACAAGTCTTCACTTTCATCATTACACATCTCGCATCCAACTACAAAGAAAAAAAGTCTGCCTTTTTACAGAAAGTTTACAATTCAAGACTACAAAAGAAAGGGAAGAGTCCAAGAACAAGCTGTACCTGGGCAGCCATTTGTGAATGAAGCTTCTGAAGCTGAGCGTTCAAAGCATCTTTCTGCTCCATCAGTTCCTTGTAAGAAAGCACAAAAAAAAAAAAAAAAAAAAAGCATGTTGAGATCTGTAGCTAGTCAATTTTGCTAGCATTAGCTCCTAGCTGTGATTATGTTAGTAAGAACAGTTCAACATTTAAATGTCACATTCCTTGGAGATGCTATTTTTCTCCCCCACTAGGATCAAGTGGTTTGCAGGGAAGAGTAGCAGCCTGCTCTGTGTCACAAGGATTCCCTGCCACCACACACCCACTGGTTTCCCTAAAGCAAAGGCTACATCTCAGGTCCACGATGACCCCAGACCTTCTCACAGCACTCCACGCAAGTTCTCATTTCGTGAGCTGCTAGATGACAGCCTGGCACACAGGCCTCATTCTTTATTCAGTGGGAAAGCTTTGTGAAAACCTGAAATGCTGCTTTGACAGACGCAAAGGGGGGGAAAAAATAAGATCTGTGAGCACTACCTGCACCCGCATTTGCATGGAGTCCTCCTTAGTAGCTCTCTTTTGCTCATTCTCCATCAGCTGCAACATCCTCTGCTCCAGCTGCTGTTTTGACACCATTGTATCAGTAAGTTTACTGTGCAAGCTCTGGATTTCATTGTCTTTGGCCACAAGCTTATTCTGCACATCTGCAGCAGAAACATCAGGGTTTTAATTCAGAAGTAAATATTTGATCTCTGGGGGAAATAACTTTTACTGCCAACAGGGAAGCTGATTAGAAGCCTCGTTCCAGCAAGCCAGAGTTCTGCTCGTCAGCATTTAACTAACTTGTATCAGAGCACACTATTTCCCCAAGGTGCTGAAGCAGTACTGGCTTCACTTGAGCTTTATTCAAGCCATTTACTCAACAATGCCTTTAAAAAAAAAAAAAACAACACACAAATGGCAACAGCAAGATCACTGCAGTTAACATTATCTGGGAATTGTTTCATACATGCCTTGTTGTGCTGCTTCATGTTCTGCTGTTCTTTTCCTGAGATAAGCCTGGATTTCCTCCCATCTTCTTTCTGCTTCCTGCTGCTGGACCTTTATATTGAAGACAGAGTTGATGAAAAGAAGCCTAACCTTTAATTTATTTTTGAAATATTCAGAGTTCATCACTTCAGTGCTATTCCCAAAACATATGGCAAGGAAGAAAAGTTGTTCCTTGTTTCCATTAGAGCACATCAGAGAGACGGAGTGCCCTGTAATCCTCCTCCTAGGACAGTTTATCCTATTAATTTGAAAGGCAAATTGTGAACAGGATTTCATCATGGGCTTTTAACAGGATGACTTCTGTAATATGAAAGTGTAGCATTTTTGCTCTGCAAGTTCAGAATTAACACTAGAAGCCAGACTAGCTACGTATCACACAAATCCACATCTTTTAATTAAAAGATGTCTCAGCCACAGATACCAATTCTTCACCTGCAAGGGCAGGTGAGGCCAATAGAACTTCTGGTGACCAAGATTTAATTGCAGATACAAAAAGAAGTAATGAGCTCTGAATCAGCATTCTCAACTGAAGAAGCCATATTTTTCTTCTGAAAAGAAAAGAAGCATGAATACAAAGAGACCTTTTCTTCCAAAGAAAATGAAGAAGATACATCAAAACATTGGCAGGCTGGTTTTTTGAAGTCTTTAGAAATACATTTCTTTTAAAATTTAGAAGTTCATTGAAGCCAAAGTACTTAGTTTCCAAAAAAAATCTAATCTTGCTCAAATTCATACTCATAGAAAAAAAGTTCAATGCCACCAATTACACTTTGCAAATATATTTACTTGGGAGGATAAGTTTCACTTCATAGTTTGGAACCACTGAAAATATGTAGTACTGAATGCAAGTGTTAAGTAAGCCCATGGGATGGCTCAGCAATTATCTATTTTCAGGTACTTGTGCATAAAAAAAAAGCAGATTAAGTGACCAGGAAAACAGCTGAAGTGATTCCCACACGCCTCGCATCTGGCTCATCTCAGGACTTGGCTCAGATAAACCCTCAAGCCCAACTCAGCAAGGCAGAGAAAAACCAAAGTCACCTTTAGCTGAGCGACTGCCTGCTCTGCGTTCTTCTTCTGGAGCTCTTCTTGCTGCAACTTGCTGCTCTTCTCTCCCAGCTCATTCACCAGCCTGGCATAATCCTGGCGTAGTTTGTTCAGTTCAGCTGACTGCCTAAAAATAAACATTTTTACCGCTTTTTTCACCCCCCCCTCCTTTCTCCAAGAAGCAGGCAATAATCACAGCTACTCAAATACCAGCATTAGGTACATATTTGCAGCCAGAGGGCTGTACTGGGTTTTAATCACTCTGCTTCATCCTAGAAGGATGAGGGTTGGAAGCACCAGCTATCAGCACACACAGCAGCTACAACCCACTGAGTCAGAAACGAAGGTCAGCAAGACGCCACAAGCAAACGTTTTAAAGGAACTGATGCAAGCTGATAAGCACAATTTGGATAGCTTTATGTAAAGAGGTTCAGCTGAAGGAAAGGTCTCGCTGAAATTCATGGTCTGTTCCTCTTCCCATGAAGGATTATTGATCTATAACTTCGAGACTGCTCCTTCTGGACTGCTAACTGCATGCATCTCTTTGGATTACACACCACCTTGTAGGCTTGGCTCATTATCAACTTGTGAAGGTGTATAAGGTGTACAATGCACTCTCCCACTTTGGGAGAGACGATAGCCCAAGATAAGAGTTTTGAAAGGCTCCCCTTTGTATATAAGCAAGTAAAATGCATTTTGTTTTTATATTTGCTCAAATTAAGCATTTTTCAAGGTAATTTGGTGATCACAACGCTTCATTTCTACAAAAAGGGTACCTCTAAAACCAGGTACCCTCTCCTAGCACTTATCACGCATGCAGGGAGCAGAACATGCCTCCACCAAGTTCTGCTCCACAATTCAGGAAGAGTCAACAGAAAGGTCCGCACAGAAGCAGCATCTTGGTGTGAACACCACAGCCAGAAAATGAAGTTACAGTGCCATTTCCAAGTCCTGACACCGTTTTGACACTCAAGTCCCCAAATGTTACAAATCAGTTATCTGAGAGCCTGCGAAGAGTGGTTTTTGCTTTCTATAGGCAGGAGCCCACCAGCGGCAGTTCACCTGTCTGGCTACATCTCTTGCTGGGCGCTCAGATTTATCACAACACATTGTGAGTTTGTCCTCTGTCAGCTCAGGAAGAACCAGAGATGAAACCTTGAGATGTTTTTCTGATTTCTGTTTCTCCAAACACCAGTGGATAAATCCAGCTGTCACCCAGTCACACCATTAACTGCAGAGTGTTGGTATTTTTTTTCTTATTACAAGACTGATTTAAGTTCAGAGCTGCTGTCCTCCCAGGAGCCCAGCAACAGCTCCTCCCCTAAAGCTACACGGAGAAGAACAGACACCCTACAAAACAGGCTGAACACTTGTGCTAGCCTTCCTGTTGGACCTCAGCACCTGCTCTGCCTTCAAACTGATAGGAGACACTGATTAGTTTTGAAAGTCCTGGCTCGATGCAAATACAAACAGGTACCTGCCCAGTCCAAAACAGCTGTGTTTCCTAGTTTAACCACAAATTCAGAGACAGCCAAGAAAATGGAAACAGAAGGAGCAGAAGCCAGAACTCTACAGGGAAAACCTAAAAACACACAGAGCTCCAAGTAGCTGCTAACATACTTGCTCTCCATTTGATTGGTAGAAGTACTGACAGCATCTCTCAGGATACCATTTTCCTGCTTCAGGTGGCTTATTTCTGCCTCCATCTGCTCACGGAGTTGCTGGAACTGAAGGGAAGAAAGATCAATTCACTGAAGGAGAAAAAACAACTTATCACCACAGATATAACTACACAGTACTTTAAGTAAATAACACCAAGTGTTTTTTGGGGAGAGGGATAGTTTTACCTCCTTCCACACACACCCACTCCTCAATTAAACTATGCACATCAGCCCCTCTTGCTTGAATAAAAGCAATTTTCTTTTATACCAGTGTATCGAGACATTTAAGTGGTACACAAACATTACCTAGGGTACTGATTACTTGACTGTGTAACTTTAGATATAACTGGTTATCAGTTTCCCTTTTCCTGAGGGAAGTAAAATAAACCCACTGTGAATTAACATTAGAAGTCAACATCTTGAAATAAATCAGAAAAGTTTTAAATAACTAAAAATATGCAGGTTATAGCATGTGAACTACAAAAGGCAAGTCTTCAACTAATACCCTGAAGTCAAGACTGTGAAATAGATCTTTAGGCAATATGCTTCGACTGCATTTTTCTAGCACAATTTGAGGCAGGGAGAAGCCCCAATAACCTAAAACTGCTTCAGAATAGTTCAAACACGATTAAAAGACAGGGTACAAAGGAAAAAAGAATGGACTTTGCATATGCAGATGACAACACAGCTGGTCTTAAAACCCAACAACCTGCTCTGAAAATCTTCAAGCGCATGTAGCATGTAATACTTTGTTCTTCTACCAGTGCCAATTTGCAGATACAGCTGACATCATTTCCAAGACCTAGTTTCTTCATGACTGACTCATCAACGAGGATCTCGTACACAAAGAAGCCCAAACAAACGTTTGCATAACAACCACAGCAGGAGACAGCAGGCCCTTGTAGGGCAGCCGCATCCAGTTCAGCACCAACACATGTAAAAAGCTGTCCCTTGGGCACCTACAGGCTTTTTAATGTTTGGTTTGTGGGTTTAAAAAAAAGCCACACATATACAGATGATCCCAACAGAAGCAGGGGTGCATGCCCTACATAACTGGAAGCTTTGATAATTAAGGTTCAGCTTCTATGCAATGTTACGAAGCGGCAGCAGGGGGAGCAGAACCAGAACACCAATTCCTCTGCAAGTCCTTCAGCTGTCAATGCGTCTGCAGCAGTCAAAGAAGTCACACCTTGGTGCCCAGACCTCCTTCAAACAGTATCTGCTCTGGAGATTGTGGTTCTGCTCCAAAACTGCAGAGATGGCACTCTCCAGGTTGCCGAGATGCAACAGAAGAAGCAGTGTTGAGGCTGGAAAGCTCACATGCTAGGCTTGACGCTGTGACATTTACGTAGAAAAAAAATACTAAAATGTCATATCTAAGCTCCTGTCAGTAGGTATAGGAAGGGACATTTTTCTTAGAAAAAGAAGTCAAATTTTTTAATCCCGTGAAAAACTCTGGTGAGGTTACTCTGTTCTAATGCAACTTCAGGAGAGGGTAACAAGGGTCTAAAACCAAGAAGAATTGCAAGAGCGTGCCCTGCAAATATTTTCAGCAAAGCACTTTCCCAATCAATGGTATTTCTTGTATATTGACTTGTCTAATCACTCTGTACTACGATTTTAAAGTAAGATTTATCAGCTGCTATACGATCATCAGGATTAGTGTCTCTCTGGAGTTGAATATTTCAATGAGATTTCACACTTAATTGCTTAACATTTCAGCAGAAAGAACTGGACCAGAGACAGGCTGACTAGCAGTGGCCTTTCACAGACTATGATACAGTCACCTACAAAAAGACCTTGTCTTTCCTTTAAGCCATGAAACTGCCATGAATTTTTCCACCCTCTTGCAGGTGGGTCACACAATCAGTTAGCACTCTGCACTCAAGGCTTGGGGTAAGAAGTGAAGCCAGTTTCTGGGGAAGTTTACCTTCATCTTCATCTGCTGGGATTCTTGGTAGCTAACGTGGATTTTACTCTGAAACGTGCCGTGCTCCTTTTCCAGAGTGTTGATGCGTTCCCTCATTTTTGCTGTAAGCAAGCCGTTCCTCTCCTTTTCTGCAACCAGCTCCTTGGGTGGGAAATCAAAGGAAAAGGGTAAGAAGTCACCTACTCCAACAGACACGATGTTTTATGTTTAGAAATGTATCAAGTATACAAACCACAGTCAGCATCATTTAATCTGAAATTACAGCATTACCCCTGACAAAGCTTTCAGTACCTTCATGAGGATTTCAGGTCAGCATAATTTTACATTAAAAGAGGTTTGCCAATTTAAACAGCAGTCTTCTGTTGTCTTATATCTACTGAGTTTGGCGAGTTTATACATGCAGAGTCCTAAGAATTAAAGCCAGAGATACTACACAGAGCAAACCTTAGATTTTCCTCCCAAGTACAGCAAAATGGAACAAGTCAGATAAACTGCAGTGAAACTACAAAGAATTTCAGAGCACGATTGCTTTGTAGCAGGTTGAAAGGCAACGTTGGAAACAGTTTTGCCAGAGGAGAGGGGCTATTAGTGCCCAGCAATAACCAAACAGAAGTCCTGAATCCCACCAGCATGATGCCACATTACAGCTTTCAAAATGAAAATACACATTTCTATTTGGATTAATCATTTATTAGCCAGGAATTCAACCTGGACACCTGAGAAGCCCATAGAGCTGCTGCTCTGTGATGTAAGTGCACTCGCTGTAGTAAGCAAAAACATTAAATGCAGCTTTCAGCAAGCCCCAGTCACTGAATGAGGCATTTGCAGCACCTCAGTTTCAGGTGCCTCCAGCTCCACGCAGCGCCAGATGTTTTTCCAGAGGAGATTCAAAGTGCCTGCATTAGGAGTCAGCCTCTCTTCTCACAATTTTAAGCACTTAAATGATGCCTGAATACCTCCCATCTCTTCACAGCTTTTTACACATTTTTATTTAAATAAAAGCTTTTTTTTTTTTTTGGATGAACAAGCTAGATTCAGGAAGCTGTTTCTCCCAGAATGAAATAAGCAAGATGAGTTCCCATGCCCATGTTCACAGAGGTATTTGGGAATTTAAGTCACCCCAAAAGTTTCAAGTCACTTCTGAAAATACACCTTAAACAGCTTGACACAAAGCCTGCTCAGATATTAGTGTCATGGTATTTGCACCCACTAAGATGCAACAAGAGGAAGGGCACCAGGGCATTTTCTAGCTTCCTTCTCCACCAGTTTCTACCATCCATCTACAGTCCTCAGAAATCCATGCAACCTGCCAAGGCGGTGCCAGAGATGCTGCCAAGATTAGCTTTCACCTAGCTCATGTTTTGCCAAATACTGCAGAAGTCAGGCACCTCTTGCTCTCATTCATCCTCTCCAGTTTTCATTTGTATCAACACCCCTCAAGAACACCTCTGCACCTTCCCCTCAAAGTCCCTCCGTAGCTTTTGAGTGTGTTCAGAGGAATGCGTTGATTAGAAAATAAGAGCTTTGTGTCACTTGAGCTGAGCTTTGTCCCTTGTTTACCCTCACAATTCAGCACTGCAGCAGCTTTGCTTTTACCTGCTTCCTCCCAGCTTCCAGGAATGCTCATTTATTTCTCCTTCTCCCTTCCCTCCCACAGCCCAAATTGCAAAAGCTAACAACGTTCCCTGCTTGCATGCAGGTCCTGCCTTGCCTTCACAAGCACCACTTTGCAGATTTTCCCCCCACACCTTCCTTCATCAGCTTCTCCCACACCCAGGCTCCTTCTCACACTCCCTCTGCTTCTCAGCCAGCTTTCCGTGCCTCACTTCTGTCCCACAACCTTCCTGGTTCCAGTGCCAGCCAGCTTCCAGCTTACCCAAAACACAAGGATCTTTACCCCAACAAGTCTGATTTACTCCAACATCTGCACAGCTATCTCATTCTACACTAACTACTTCCCTTTGAAGCCTTCATAATCAAAATAAAGTTTCATAAACTGGTCTGGACAGTGGTGCATCTGTAAATATGTCTAAAATTAGCAGAGCTGCAACTCTGCTATGCAGAATTTCAACTTTATGCAGCTTCCTTCATGAAGAAACTGATGAGTATTGTGCCTAGAAACACACAAGCATGCAAATACTAGAACACATACCGAATTAAAAACTGCACTGCAAAGGGGTGGTTTCTATTTGTGTCCACAAAACCATGTTATGCTCACGAAGGAAGCGTTTGCTTTTAGCAATCTTTTGAGAAGGAAAATAATCTCAGTTTAAAAGTCTCTGTGTATGACCTATCTGGAAAAAACTACTGGAAGACAACTCTGCCTAAATACATTAACAGCATCATAAAAACAAGCAGTCTTGGTAAGTTTTCCCAATATAAGAGATTTTACCTTTTAATATTTAAACTCAGCAAGCCAGCATCTGCCTGCTGCTCATTCTCCAAGCCCCTGCTCCTATCCCATGGCTCTGTACGCAAGAACCTCTTCACATTTACCTGGCTGAGCTGCTTGCACTGTTCCTTTGCGACGGCTGCCTCCTCCTTCACCGCAGCGAGCATTTTCTCTTTGTCTTGCAGCTGATGTATGGCTGCAGCCGACTCTGCCTTGCTAGCCTGCAGGAGAAGCACACACAAATGGTCATACATGGCAGGAGTACCTGCACAGCACCCCAGCAGGCAGCAGAACGAGCCCGAGAGGAAGAAACACCCTCTCCTGCCCCCAAAACAGTTCATCCGCACGGCATACATGGCACGGGCACCCAACCCTGCTGCTAATGGATCCTGCAGCACCGATTTCATGAGACCAGGAAATGCATTTGCCACTGCACTGAAACCAATTAAGAGGATAAATGGGCTCTTAAGGTGCTTCCGCGTTGGAAGACAGCCGCTTTGGTGGCACTGGGGAAAACAAAGAAGAGCCATTAAGAGAAATAAAGGAGAACAACACCGAGATGCTGAATCATTCAATAATTGAGCTTGGAAAGGACTTCCAAAATCACCTGGTCCAACCCACGCTTAAAGCAGATATAATCCAACTGGATTAGGACTACAAACAATCTCCTGAAGCCTCACTACAAAGGGAAGAGAGAACATTGATCTGCTCTCTCCTTCCTCTTAACAGGAGAGCCTCCAGTCGACGTGATCACATCTCTGCTGGGGAGAACTGCAGTGAGTTTAGAGATGCTGCAGGAAACCAAAGCAGGGGAGCGATCCCTGCAGCCCTGCCATTTGTTCTCCACCCTGAAAATGGACTGACTGCCATGGGGGGGCAAAACCAAGTGTTTGCACTCAGACTCCACTCAAAGTCTGGGCATGGAAGAAGCAGAGAGGAGCCTCAGTGCCACAAACCCACCCTGAATTTACTCGGAAGCTCTCCTTTAACGGCACTGTTTCTGCTGTGTACTTGTGGTGGAAGGGAAAGGTTAAATAAATACTGAGAAAATTATTTTATCCAAGCTCAGTTCATGAACTAGTCAAGTGTTTTCCTCAGTATACAGGGAAAACTCTGAACTTAGCCTTCTTTCCACGAAGTCTGAGGGGTCAGGCAATAACCTAGATAGGAGGTACCTGAAACCATGCACTGCAAAAACCTTCTGCACTGCATACATACACAAAACACACTGAAAATGCCTTGCATGAGCCAGAGAGAGGAAAATATTCACCTTTTCACCTACAGAAATTAACGTTTATTGGTTTTATACAAAACAAGGAACCCACTTGGGCCACAAAGGTTTAGCTTTAACACCAAACCTTTCTTTAAAGGAAATAAAAGCAGCAAGCAAGCTGTTTGTTTTTCCAAATAAAACAGGTGATTCCACTACAAGCAGATTTTCAGACAAGCAATGAAACAGGGGCCTAGAGAAACTGTGAAGTATCCATCCCTGAACGTTTCCAGGACCCAGCTGGACAAACCCCTGAAGAACTTGGTAAGAACACAGCGCTGATCTTGTTTTGAACAGGAGGTTGGGCAGATTACATGAGATTACATTCCTAAATTCCCTTCCAACCTGAGTTACTCCGTGATATACTACTGCATTGTCCTAATTGAACTGACACATCCAGTTCTACATTTCTCTCCTGGCACCACGTCTGCAGAAGAACAGAAGTGCAAGGCCAAGTGTGACAAACGGGATGTTACAAGCACAGTGACAATGCAGGAACGTGTCATGGAAGAGAGGAGTAGATATATGCAAGGTATTGGTGGTTACTGTTCTCTTCTGTCTTGATAGATACAAAGATCATGAAAACCAAAAAATAAAGAACCACCAAGTACTGCAACAGGTTGCCCAGAGAAGTTGTTCAATCCCAGTCCTCCAGGGTTTAAGGGTAGGCTGGATAAAGCCTTGAGCAGCCCAGGCTGACCTTGGGGATGGCCCTGCTTTGAGCAGAAGGCCGGACTGCAGACCTAGCGAGGTCCCTTCTAATCTGAAGCATCCTAAAATCCTATGAAAAACATCCAGAGTCAGAGTACTAGAATATATAAGCTTACAAGATGAAATCCTACAAAACACAGAATTAGCTGGTACAATGCTCAGTCACACTTTTTTTTTTCCCCCTTAATTTCTACTATAGTTTATCCTGTTTACACATTTGGGAAAGATTTCTTGTAAAGTCACCAGATAGCCTTTCCCAATGTCAATACACTAGAGCGAGCAGCAACAGCAGCCCTATGCTATCTACCCTACACTTCATGGCTGTGCCTACCCTCTAGGAGCAGCCAGAAGCCACCAGCCTGGCGAGGCAGCCCACGGGATGGCAGCACGCAGCTATCCCACAACTGCTTTCCACCTGCAAAGCAAGCTCAGACCAACTGAAAAACAATCCTCCAACGACAACGCAGAAGTCACAATGAAATCACCAATACAGCTGATTTCACAGCCTCTCTCCAATTTCTGAGCATTTCACAGCTTTCTCCCCCCCACGCCCGGGGACATTCACCTTTTGTAAGACATCGTGAATCGCACCGGACTTCTCCTTCAACACCTCTACTACACAACGGGCCTCGTCTTCAGTGAAGATCATGTTCTTCATGGCCATTACGAAGTCTTTAAATTTCACTTCAGCATTTTCTGCAACACAGAAGGGAGGATATGTTTACTTTGGACTCCGCAGCGAATTATTTATTTTGCCTTGAAACAGCATGTGATGGGGTATCATTACGCATTATATTTAATTTCAGTCTGAAATGCCAAGAAGCAAAAGGTCACAAGCATTCAGCAAAAACAACATCTCCCATTTAAATCTGATAACAATCTGCCAGCTGACAGTTTTGGGAAAAGAATCCCACCGCTTTGTTTGTTCAGTTGGTAACATTTATAGTGTCACTACCAGGAAGACAAAGCATAACACAGATTTTGGGGGGAAAAAAATAGCACGAATGTGAGAACTTGTAGAGTTCTTCCCAGTGTATTATGACAGTAATTCAAACTGAGCTCCCAATTGAGAGGGCAGCCTGGCTCCAAAAGCAACGTGCAGATGACAGCGTAATGAATTTAAGAAGCGGCATATTTCTGATTACAATGCATGGAAACCAGAGAAATATTCCATTGGTCTAAGTTTGGAAATGAACTTGTGCAGCAGCAGACAAGCCAGTAAGATCCATCTTAATCGCAGATTCCAGAAGTGTTAAAAAAGATACAAGCAGGCAAGCGTATTTCAAATCAGTTACGCTCTTCCAGAAACAAAAATCATTTTTCATTAGCAAGGAGGATGCACACACAGAAGTCTTTAGGTGGCCCCCTAACTTAAGGAAATGGAAGTACAAGACTGAGGCACCCAGGATCTCTCAAATGTTCACTGTTGCATCAAAGTCTGTCAAGGGATTGGCAGGAAAAAAAAGCACCAGAAAAAGCCTACAGATAGTGCTTGGTTCAGAGAACATCCCACAGAGCACGGAGAAGGGTCCAGCTTCCTCACCACAGGTACTGCTAAATGTGCCACTGAAACCAAGCCACAAGGCAAACCCAAACCTCTCCAAAGATTAAAATATGAATGAAAAAAAAATCAGGAAACAAAATACTGATGATACAAAGCCCCTAAGAGAAATTATTGAGCATAAACTATTGAACAGCAGTCCAGAGAGGTGGGGAGAAGCCCTGAGGAATTCTAGCACATCTTCTCCTAGTCGTAAATCCAACTTCGCCTTGGCCAGAGGCTTCAGATCACGTCCCTGCTGCACTGACACCAATGACACTGTTGCCAGGAATATGCCAAAACCCTGAGAGCAGAGCCTGGTTTGCTGGGAGCCTGCTTGGCTCGGAGCAGGCTGAGCCCCGCGCTCCCTGAACACAGCAGGAGCCTTGCCCTTGCACCCAAGAAGCTTACAGTTAAAATACGGGAAGATTTCTATATCGGGAGGGCAAATCCCAGCTGACACAGAAGAATTAGAAGCTCACATAGAAGGTTACAGCTTGCGAAGGAAATGAGAAGGGACGGGTGCACACGAGAGGCTCTGATGCCCCACAGCGATGAATGCGCAGCCGCTGAGCTGGAAGCACAAGAGAAGCCTCAGGCAAGTGGGAATCCAACATAGGTACCAGAGAGAGCTGCCAGGAAGTTTTCGAGCGTGCATTTTAGAATTTAAGTCTAAAAACAGAGAGTGCAGTGAATCACCAAGCAGACAATGTGAAGAGCCAGCCCTCTGAACAGACCCGAATGGGGGAATCGCTGCTCAGTCACTTGCCTGTCTCAGCCTGCCTACAAATTGAAGGATCTCATCCCGTAGCTCAGGAGGCCTGGCATCCTTGGAGCAGGTCAGTGACCTATTTTGAGGTCTCAGGTTGGGACACAGCGCTCAGAAGTCACATCAGGCCTCCTTAGGAAAGTAGGAAGGAAGCTTCCCTCTCCTAACTAATTCCAACTGCATTAAAAGGAAAAGTCAGCATCTTGGTGGAAGCCACCAGACTCAAACTCCAGGGGCAATTTCCATCAGGTAACCCTGTGCTGCACACAAACTTGCTAGCTGACTAGCCCAAGGCAGCTTTAGAACAGCACTGGAGCATGCAGGCTGCACCCCCAGGCACAAGCAGACTCCCGTGCTTGGGATTCCAGCGCTGATACCAATACCTGACCCAGCCACTGTGCAGCTAGGGAACAGGAAACAAAATGCTGGCAGTACTAAGCCCCTAAGAGAAATCATTGAACATAAATTAGAGAAGAATAGTCCAGGGAGATGGGGGGAAAGCACTGAGAAATTCTAGCACACCCTCTCATGCATCTGTGTGGTCTGTGATCACCCGTTTGCTCACTGCTCGGACACAAAAGCCTACAGTCAGCACTAAAAGGGTTCAGATGAAGCAAAGCCCTTTCAGCAGTGCCAAAAACAGGGCATAAGTGAGCACAGACAAGAACAGTGTCCTGCAGCCACAAATGTTCTCCTCAAATCCTTTCTTCCTAACAAAATAAAAGATTCCCCTCCCCACACGCACAGCACACTCCCTCCCTGCTCACAGTTTGATGCCCAAAGCAGTTATCTGCGTTATTTTCTTACCTTTATCAGTTTCATTCTTCATTTTCTTGCCACTGCTCTTCTGGATCCCCTCATTCATGTTTTGTTTCACCACTTCAACCACTTCTCTCTTCTCTAAAGCGCCAGCATCAGAATTATCCATCAAAGGAATATACGTGGTTGCTTGAATAAGAGGTTCATCCACCAAAACTGTAACCAAAAGTCCACAGGGTGGGTTAAAGCTTTTTAATTATTAACTTCAATGTATAGAAAAGGTGCATAACACATTAGTGAGATGGATTACAGCATCTCTAATCTCAATAGTTAGTTTTATTAATAACCTTCAAAGCTTAACTCATTAAAGCTCTTCAGGTAAGTTCATTAAACAAACTTCTCTAATGCATAAGAATTTAATAGCTCCAATTAAACTTATATTTTCAAAGCTGCCTGTTAGCATTTTAAGAAGTAGCAGAGAAGAACCTTCACATTTTGATTTCAATTTCATGTTTTCATTTAAGTTGCATACAGCATCCGTGAGACTGGTTTACTTCGGGCTGTGTACGAAATGCATGCAGCATCCCTGAAACACGCGTACAGTAAGTCTTTTGTTCCTGTTCTGTTAAAGGCTGGTACCTTACTGCCAGCATTTGCACCCAGATTACATCACCAGCAACCTAAACCACTTCGGCAGAACATGTGGTAAGGGCAGCAACCCATCTTATTCCGCAGGCAGACTCAGCTGCACTTAATAAAGACCTCTCATCTGTCAGAGCAGGCTTCAGGCACCATTAATATTCAGAGAGACACCCAGAGGTGCTGGCCGACCTCAGTCTCTGTTCACACAGCACTGAATCCACGTGGTGAGAAACAGCCTCTGCCCAAGGAACTGCTCAGTCTGCGCTGCTGAGGTAGAAACAGGGGAGGGGAGAGGAAGAATGACAGTGCAGGGACGACAGAAGCAGTCAGTGACAGAGGTGGATTTGGGGGTTTGCCCAGTGCACGCTGCCTGAAGCATGTGAGGCATCCTGCACAGAGCCACCACGCAGCAGGGAAGCTCCTGACCCACCCAGCCCAGCTGAAGGGCTGATGGGGAACAGATGCCATGCAGCGGGCTGGAGAGCAAAGGGAAATGGGTGGGAGAGAAGATTTCAGGCATCAGTGCAGCACAAACGTGGCTTCCTGGCTGCCAGAGAGCCAGCTGGAAAATGCTTCCACATTCTGCCTGCCCTTAAGGAGGAAAACAGGCCAGATGGACCTTCCACATAACCTGCCAGAGCCTCTCATCTTAAGCAGCAAGCAAACACCTGCACATGCATGGCAAGCACTGAAGTGAAGAGATGTTTCCTCTAGAAGAAATACCCAACATTAATTCTGTTAGCATCCTCATTTTTTATTTTACTTCCTCTCCTTATTATCTTCCCCTTGTTTCGTTCCCTTCCTCTCAAAAAGCCTGTCTAATATCTGTGAGACACTCTGCTGCCAGTCTGACCTGACCAAAATGTAAAGGAAGCACAGAGACCAACACCATCTACTCCAGGAGCAGTCCACCAGCTTCTTCATCGCTGTCCCAGCGAGGAAGAGTTTTGAGAAGATAGCAAGGTGACCTCAGAGGACTCCGTGGTCACGCTCTTCCCAAATGCCACAAACACAACAGCACTCATTGTAAAAAAACTGAAACACAAGAGGCAGACTGAGCCAAGAGACGAGAACCAGCATCTTGGCAGGGAGCGAGGGATGACGAACAGTAAAGGCCTTGACAGCGAAGATGAGCAGTTTATGTTGGAGCAACAGCTAGCTAACAAAAGGACAATAAGAGAGGAAAAAGCAATTGGCTAAAAAAAAACAAAAAAACTGCAGTCTTGTTTGGGGCAGATGACTGCAGCCGTTAGAGACGTGCCTTGCTCAGAGTCTGGGCAGCTTACACTCTATGTCAATACTTTGCTCCTCAATTCAAGTGGGGATGTGTGGATCCAAAAGACTCAGAAAGGTGAAAGGTTCACGGAGGCATGCCACGTTCAGTGGTACTCGTTGTTCATAAAATAAAGAGCAGTCTATAGGATTTTTCCTACCTTCGATCCCTGCTTTTTCAAATTAAGAAAGTTAATCTACAGGTTTCTTTCCCAGAAAGAAGGCGAAAGAAAGAAAAAGGTTGAGTTGTCAGGCACGTCTGAGCTAAGAAACGCTTGGTATTCTCACCATTATCAACTTTCTGCTTCTTTGCAGAGACTTTCTTCTTTCCTGATACATTTTCTGGCTTTATCTCTTGGTGGAGCAGGACAGGGTCTTGCTTTTTGGCAGGAGATGCAACAGAATCAGTCTTAGAATCTTGATCATCTGTAACAGACAATTGAGACAATGAAGAGCATATTCTCATTTTTAAATCAGTGACTCTAATCACTGAGATCTAAGCCCAGAAAAAAAAAAAAATCATGTATTTGAAATGAGAAGTTATGAAGTTATACACACAGACAAAAACGCATTTCCCAGACCAGATGAGACCCCAAAGCAAGAGAAAGGTTTAGCAGAGTGAAGGGCCACAGCACCGAGTGTTTTGACAGAGAGGACTTTCAACTGCGAGCAGAACACAGGCGATTAAAGTGACCTTTTCACAAATCCAATGCAGCTTTTACTGCAACAGAGCACACAGCATGTGTTACCATACCAGATTCTCGTTTGCAGGATGGATTCCCCCAACCCCATCCCCACCGTGAACCCCCTCGTGCCTTTTACACACACACACACACCCAACAGCTACTGGGACTGTGAGAAGCAGAAAATAAGTGTTTTGCATTAGGGAACTGTTCTTTGTAAAAGTTGTTTCTAGAGAGGGGTGCTTTTTTTGTTGTTTTTTTGTGGTTTTTATTCTTTTGGGACAGCTTGTGCTATACGATATGCTTGTCAGAGCTGACACACCACGCAGGGTTACGGCGTTAGCTCATGCAAGCAAGGATAAAAGTTAGTTGTGGCTGCCCTCGGAACAGCCTTTGCAGACCACATTTTCATCACGCCACAGAGATTTTCAGAGAGCACCCACAAATAAGATTTGATGCTGTTTTTGCTGGTAGTGGGCAGGTCTTCCTTCTCCCTTTTTCAGGAAAAAAATCACATCAAGCAGCAGTGTCGTTCTTTTTCCTCCCTCCCTGTAGCAAACCTGTTAACTACTCCTTATATTATCTGCAAATATTTTGGTTTTCACTTATTTTTGAAACTGGATTTTTTTTTTTTTAAGCTTCCATGAACGGCCATCCACATATTTGCAAACAACTTTACAATTTTTCAGTCTGGTCTAGGTTGGATGCTTCAGCTGCAACGGCTGGATCAGTATTTTTGTTTCTGTTCCATCCCATTATAAAGGTGAAACGGGTGGGAAGTGACTTTACGTGCTTCTTTCTTCCCATGAATCAGCCACCAAACACCTTCTGGTACATTAGGCCAGCACTTAAGCAGTGATTTATTTTGCACACTCAGCTACGGGGGTTCCCTAGACGTCCTTCCCTATTAGAGCAAGTGCTCTTAGGGCTCTGCTTTTTCATGGCTTGACATCAGAGTGCACACAGCAAACACTTAATGACTTCTTTCAGGTAATTAACATTTTGACAGCTTGAGAGCAAAGGAGCCAAGCCATAGAGCAAAGCAGAGACACGGGCTACTCCGTTTCCCTCAACGATCTCTAATAGAAGAAAGCAAGGACGGGAGGAGGAAAACCAGAGCATTGCCACCAGATGGAAAACAAGGGGGGGGGAAAAAAGCAATAGCTCGTAAAAAGGAAAAGGTTAGAAGTGAGCTTTGCCCCACAGAGATCAGGCAGAACAGTTCTGAGAGAGACGCTCTGTGGCCTCGCAGGAAGCAGAGCACAGTTTTGGCGTTCTGTGCAAGAAGCATATGCAACGTAAGGTACCCATGCCATTTTTCTGCTTCTTCTGCCCAGGCTTCTTCTTAGATGCGGCTGATTCAGATGGTGGAGTGGGCTGTTTTGTAACAGGGACTGGTTCTACTTTCTTGCCTGAAGACTTGGATCCTTCCGACTCCTTAGTTACATGATCATCTTGAGGTGCCTTCTGCTTCTTCTCCTTCTTCTTCCGTTCCCTGACGCCGCTCGATGCTTCGGCCATGCTCAAGGGAACAGGAACGACGTGCTCTTCATCCGTACCCAGGGCATCAGAGAGCTTGAAGTCCCGAGGGGTACTTTCGGAGTCAGATTCATGGATGTTCCCGTTCTGAGCTTCTTTCTTCTTGTTCTTCTTCTTCTCTGTTTTCTTTTTATCGCTCTTGGCAGGCGGAAACTTTAGGTCCCTTTTCTGTTTTGCAAGGACTTCGTCGTATAATGTTTCTTTCATGAAAAGCCAGAAGAAGAGGAAGATAACCGTAATAACCACAGAAGGAATGAGGATGATGAAGTAGGTAGACTCGTAAAACTCCATTGTGCTTCTTCTTAGCTGTATTTATAAAAAATCTATAGGGGAAAGAAAAAGAAACAAGAATTAGTTTTTTGAACAGGTTTTGACACTTTTTTCCTCCTGCCAATAATATTGATAAAAAGCTTTGACATCACCCTTGAGAAGCCTTAAAATTTGCTTTTAATAAAGTTACCAAACTAATATCAAGCATGGAAGAACTTTGAAGGCTTTCACCATTTGCTTCAAAGCTGCTAACCTGCATAGAAAGGAACTGTAGCTGCTGGGCTGAGCCTGGACAAGAGCAGTTCCCTTTCTTTCACTCATCTTCCTCATTCTCCCTTCTGAAGTGAAATTCAGTAAGTGAAAGCTTTTGACATCAGAACTACATGAGACAGCAGTTCCAGAGGCTGTGAAATACAGACCCATACATTTAGAGGAACTCTTTTTTTTAACCTTTTTTCTCCCCCATAAATCAAACATCGTGATGTCAGTTTTTTTATCTTGTCAAGCGGGAGTTAAATCTCAACTTTTGCTCCCAGTTTTATGAAACGCTCAGAAGCGGAGCAAGGAGAAGGGAAAAAGGCCTAAATGTTAGTCAACCATAAAGAATCAGTTTGTTTTTTTTTCAGAACTGCTTTTTGAAGTCTAAACCAGCTTTAAACTCATGAAAATTCCACAGGTTTATGGGAAAACAGCGAGATCTGTTACTTATTTTGTGCATGTAACGGCACAGCTCAGAGCATTAAATGAATAAAACAAAAAAGCAGGAACCACAGAATTTAAAAGAAAGTGAGAATTAAGGTTTATTTAAAAAAAACATTAGTTTTAGGGCCAAGATAAGACTGATTTCCCCACTTCACAACTCTGGTCACTATGAACAGACACAGATTTTTGCAGGAAGAATTCAAACCAGACTGTTCCAAGGAAAAAAAATGGCATTGATCCTTGAAAAACGCGATCAAAATTCCAACTAAGCACACACAATTGCTGATTCACCAACTCAGTTTGAAAACTGCCACAGCAAACACGTGCTTCAACCATATTTTCCTCCACACCAAGAAGAGGACGCTCCAACTCAAGTGCCCTTTGGGAAACCCATTCCCTTGGGAATGAAAGGCAAGGGATGTAACCCAACTTGTGTCTCCTATTACAAGAGTTCACACAGCAGGATGACCCCAAAAAAGGGTAGGGGGAACTGCCCCACACTTCTAAATTATATTTGTTGAAATGTTTGGGTTTGAAGGGATCTTAAAGCCCACCCAGTTCCACCCCCGTGCCACGAGCAGGGACACTTTCCACCAGCCCAGGCTGCCCCCAGCCCCATCCAGCCTGGCCTTGAGCACCTCCAGGGATGGGGCAGCCACAGCTCCTCCGGGCAGCTCATTCCAGTGCCTCACCAGCAAAGAATTTCCTTCTTATATTGCCTGGGGTATTGCCACCATTGCTTAGAAGAAAATAGACGTGTACACTGAATGCCCAGGGACTGCAGTCAGCAGAGACGTTGTGCGGCACAAGGAAAGGACAGGTTCTTGCTTCTGAGCAGAGGGTTACTCTTTAAATACCTTCTAGTATCACACTTCAGCCTCAAAAAGAAAAAAAAACCATCTCATGGCTGTGCTAGAAGCTGCTCTTTAAGTCAGCTTGCCATCCTGCCCTGTTGGGAGACAATTTATTTGTACAGGGCACTGAGCAGTACAAAGAGCAAGGAGTGGGAACTCTAATTTGGCTATTAAGTTATCAAAATAAATGGCTAACCTTTCAATGCACTAATTATTCATCAGTTGTCTTAACGCTGTCTCCTCCCAGGTTTTGTGTTTTATTTTCCGTGTGCCCAGCTCGCTGGAAGGGCTCGCAGCTGGAATCAGGCACAGGGTTTTGCAAGGGCTGCGAGGGAGGAAAAGCTCTGCTTTTGGGGAGAAAAAGCACGGATGCATGAAACTGAGCTGGAGCTTTCAAAGTGATTCATAAAACCAGCCTGCTGTACGAAGTGATCTAATATTAGTTATCGCTTGAAGGAAACAGATCTGGAAAATTTGCTGCAGCCAAAGTCAATATTGAGTGCTTACAGGAGAAGCTAAGCCCCAAAGAAAACGTGTAACGAAGCAGATTTCTCACAAACGTGATGAGGTTGATCATTACAGGACCTTACTGCCCCAATTACAACACCGAACCACAAGGAGCCCCCAACGTGCCCAGCTCTGCCCCACCGACACCGGGGCACGCAGCCGGCCATGCGCTGACCCTTTTACACGTTGTAAAGGACGGAGGCACCGAGTGATGGGATGGCCACCAAGGCAGGACCGAGACGTACCCAGCGACTGTCATTTTGACATGGAAAAGCACGAAACGTGGCATCAGGCATGATCACAGCCCGACCGCTCAGCAAGATCAGGTTCCCGGTTGCTGAAGCCCTGAAATACCTCCCAGCACCCCGTTAAAAAAAATAAAGGCAAGAGAGTTTGTCTTTACATTTTAACCAGAACCCAAAAAGTCTTTCAAAGTTGGAATTAAAGCAAGCCTGCTCCCGGAAAACCTGTGTTTTGTTTGTCGAAGGGGTGTGCACGAAGCTGGGGAAAGCTCCAATCTTTCTGATGATCTGAACGCAAACACAAAAAGCTACAGAAAGGTTTGTAGCGTGGCTGAGTCACCCCCAAAGGGAGCATCAGGTACGGGATGGCTGGGATAAAGCTGTGACCTGGTAGAAATACTGAAGTTTCCCAGCCCAGCACGAACAAGGGTGTTTAAGCATCACCCTTGGGGTCTGTGGGCAGGTGCCACAAGGTCCTCACCAAGTGACACCCTCGCCACGGGGCAAAGAGGCAGGGGTTTGCCTCACACAGGGCTGTCCTCTGACAACCTGCAGTTACTCAAGGAATTTCTCCATTCCCATTTATCCTTCTATATTGCCTTGAGAAACCGTCTAGGAAGACGGAAGCAGTCTATAAGGGAAAAAAATCATACGCTGCCCTATGAGAAACAGGACAGAGAAGCTCCTCCTATTAAACCAGAAGAAAGAGAACACTACATGAAGTTAAAAACCTTCCCACGTGAGTTTAAATGCTCGCCAGGACTCGGTTCCACCACTCCCCATATTCCTGCTAGCTGCAGACACACGAGATGCCCTCACACCTCTCATGCCACGCAGGACCAGTCCCTTGGGAACAAGCCACATCTGTCCCAGTGCACACACAGACTCTGTTCACGTTCAGTCCAACATTTTAACAAAAGAATTGCACTTTTGTTCCCCCAAACAGAGCCCATGCCACAAAAACTGCTTCTGAACTCCAGCGCAGCATCAGTGCCTGCACCTGACTGCCCCTGCTAGCTAATGCTGGCCTGGGTTTCCCCGCACACCCCCGGCTTTCTGCATTTACCTCTCGAGTTTCACTCGGCACAGAAAGCACATTTCACAGGATATTCGTTCAGTTTGGGTCCAGGGGATTCACTTACTTGAGAAGACAGAAATAAATTAGGGCTCCATCTGGCTAATGAGTCACTCGGAGCTCAGCCCCAGCACGGTACCAGCACCGCTTCTCTAAACGCCTGGCTCTCAAGATGCGTGTAACCTCTGGGGGTTTGTGCTTCTGAAATAAAATAATGTTAAATCAGGTGGAAAAAAAAAACAGGTATTGGGGCAGCCTCTGCACAGCCTTCCCCATGATACTGGGCTTAACACCCAGCCCACAGCACAGGCATCTGGCCGGCAAGGGGACTAAATAAAACCCCTCGTGTTCAAGGCACTGAGAGCACAGCAAAAAGCCTCAGAGGAGCATTTGCATTGAATAAATTCCTCGAGGAGACAACACGAACGCTGTTTTCCCCTTCATCTGCACAGTTAGCAGCACAGCTCCTACTAGTCAGCTGCGTGAGAGGGTCATCTCGGGAACAGCTTTGCTCCCAAACTGATCTCCCTGCAGGGCTCCTGGTGAAGACATCCAGCAACTTGGGCACTACAAGAGGGAACCTGTGGGAAATCAGGGTTTGGTAACAAAAGGGAACGAGATTTTAAAATCCAACAAGTTCAGCCACTGCACAGCAGCTCTGCATCCACACGGCGGCTGGAACCAGCTCCAGGAACCCCAGAGCATCAACCTAAAGCGCTGCAGGGCTCAAGCCCTAGGACGAAGGGCTGCCAGAAACCCTAAAGATGGGGTTAACCCCATTTAATAACAGCATTGCTACGAGATTAGCAAAGTCTGCAGAATTAGAACTTAATAATTAAGAGACACTATTTAAAGCAGTGCTACGATGGCACAGAAAAACACAAGGTGTGCTCCTCGTGCCCCGAGACGAGACGCTGAAGGCAGCAGAGCCTCTGCAATGTGACTTTGTGAGAGGCAGGGAGTGAAAGCTGTCACAGCAGGCAGGGATTTCAGCTCATCAAACCTGCTCCAAGCTCGTTAACACCTGGCCAACCCCTGCAGGTAATCAGCGAGCGATGGGAACAGAGGGAGCCAGCACGACCCAACCACCTCCACCTTCCTGCGCAAGGGTCACACGTTCCCAAAAACTGCCCTGCAAAGGACGGACTGCACCCGAACCCCGTTTTAAGACAGGGCACTGAGATATTGCACGCATCTCACCTGTGGCAGGAGGAGCACAGCTCCCAGGAAGCTCACACCATCTGCTTACAGCTCACTGTTAAAGCTGGCACAATTTAGAGGCACGCACGAGGCGTCCACAACCAAGATCTGTCGCCCTGCCAGTTTTGACCCAGATGGCAAACTCTAACCCATTTTTTTTTTTGTACGTTTTTAGATGCTTTTCAGACTCCTTTGGAGCTGCCCTTCCACGCTCTGCTGGCAGAAGCCCTCCCAAAACTCTCACCTGGGGGGAGCACAGCGACCAGCAATGCAAGGTGAGGTCTGCAATTAAACCCTCGCCCCAACAGCACGATTTATACAGCAAGAGGAAAGCTTCAGCCACTTGAATTTACAAGCTGAACCTTCCACATCCTAAAGTAACCCTGATCTGGGAAGGAGACCTGTTCAAGTCAAGCTTAACAGTGCTCAAAACCCCCTCTAAAGTGTTCGCAGCAAGAAGGGGAGGCTTGTCAATAAATCTTTCCACTCTTCACTTGATTAGGCTGATACAATTAAGCCATTTGCAGAGCACAATCTCGGCGCTGCAAATACCCTTTAGGTAAATATTTTCCATTCCAAACGTGCCGCTGTTTGTACCATCTGTTGGGCTCTGCTTGATGTTAGTTAACAGAGACACACTATTTATTATACTCCAGAAAAGAGTAACTTTGCTTCAGCAGAAGCCTTTGCTTTTTCTTTTTCCCCCTCTTCCCTTTTTAAATACATTTTTAGAGTCAACACCTTGGAAAAACGCAGCAGCTGCCGATGGAATAAAACCCAGAGCCAGAATTAACTTCAGCAAAAGCAGAGTGTGCAACCTTGCATTTACCTGGGGATAAACACTCCCTCCTCCATCCCTGCAGCTCACCCCAAAACCACACAGACCCCTTCGGTGAAGCCTCCTGGGGCTGTTGGTGCAAAGAAACAAGAGCATAAAGATATCGGCATCACTCAGGACTGAAGAATCTTCAGAAAATGAAACATTTCTTGCAAGAGGAAGTTATTTTGGATCAAAAACAGCTCTGAGAAATGCCATCAGGGCCAGAGCAAAGCGTCCTCACCCCCACCAGACTGCAGGTTTCCCCCTGAAACCACGACATCCTAACACACACACCCATTAACGCGCTGACCTCTGCCTTCGGAGATCTCTTTACCTTCTCCCCAGCTGCCCGTACGGGACCAAAGGTTGTGGCTTCCACCTGGAGCAGGCTCTGGGCATCACCCAGCACGTCTGCCTCTTCCCATCACTGCTTCCAGGGAGCCCCTGAGGCTCCCTTCCCTCCCAGCTCCTGCCGGGACGTGCTGTGCCCACCGCCTGAGCTGAGCTGTGCACACCCAGCACGAGCAGGCAGGATTTGAGGCACGCGTTTCCTTCTGCTGCAAGCCAGGACCAGATCCTCGCCAGCTCTTAATTTTCTTGCTCACATCTCTGTATGGGGAACTGGGAAGTGAAACTTCTCAAGCTAAGGAGGAAAAATACTCACTGCAATCGCGCAGACGGAGAAACCTGCAAGTGGAGATTAACAGACTCCGATTTGGTCCGCCGGCAGCGATAGCCGCCAAGGTCACTACAGCAAGGAGCTCCCAACAGCCAAAATATCCCCTGCTGTGTCTCTCGCTCTCTGTCTGTCGTGTTACATCAGAAAGTAAGGCTTAACAGCAAAAGAAAATAAAAAAAACAGCCACACGAATGCAGCAGCAGGAGCTGTTCTGCTGATGTTAAGGCAAGGGGAGCCGGCCGCGCACCGCTCAGCCCCACGGACCAGCTGCATCTTTTAACCACATTATAGGAAATGCTCAAGTTTGCATTTCTAACGCTCTCAAAATACCGATTTGCTCGAAAATAAACCTCGCTCTTCTCACCACGGCGCTGCTCAGCTGATTTGCAATGGGCAGCCACCATGAAGTGGCTTTGTAACTCTGCAGGAACACCGAGCCGTGGCGTTGCCTTTTCTCTGGTGCTGGCACATCACGCAAGGCCATAGCAGGATTACCTCCTAAAAATAAGAGACAAAGCTAGCAGATTAATAGCTGGCTGAGGTTGGATTACCAGCCTGAAGAGCAGCTTTGCGTGCCATGTGGCTGCTCAACATCCAGGGGTCCCCTGCAGCCCCAAGCTGCCCAGCAGCGCGAGCCAGGCACAGGTTTCAGCCGGGATTTGGAGGTCAGCAAGGCAGAGACACCCAAATTATGTGTCTGGATGGGAGGCAAGAACCAGGCCACACCTGGTTTTATTGTGGTTAATCACCTGGGAAGTTCATCATGGTCTGTACAAGCCACTTCCACATGTTAAAGCCACTATGAGCCCCAAGAAAGGCCTTTTGCTATCTGCCTGGTGAATAAATAGGTGTCTGACTCCCTGTTCCCAGCCTGCTCTCACCTGGGCTGCACAGGCAGCCCTGGAGCACAGCTCTGCCAAAAAAAAAAAGGCAGGGGAATGCTCAGCCAGGAAGGCAGCTCTTCTGATGAATTTGGGTTTGCTACACCCCTATCATCTCCAGGCACAACTCAACCTCCACAAGGACAGCAGTGCAGGTACAAGCAGCAGCTTCTCAGTACTCAAATTCCACTCGTGCTTTCACAGTGAGCTACAAAGAACAACAGCTGGAACCAAAGCTTTTCCCCTTTCCAGTGTATACAGTAAATACGGCTACACAAACATACATTTCTCTATTATATTCTCTTGTTTATATTTAAAAAAAAATAAATGGAAGAGAAGGAGACAGAAACAAAAGAGGAAAAGGCCTTAGCCCAGCTTTTTTTTTTTTTTTTTTTTCCCCCTCTGCAGATTGCTGTGAAACTATGAATGGAATCCAAGAACTGGGAGGCTCATTTAAAAAACAAAACAGGTTTTTTATACACCAGAGCTGCAACCAGTCAAGGAAAAGCCCCAAGCGTGTTATCGGCCTCTCCATCAGGCTGCCACGTCCCAGCAGAGCCTCCTGCACCCCAGTTTCTGGCTGGGACGAGCTCCTCGTGGTCACAGCACTGCAGCCCGTGCCTGCTGAGTGATGCCAGGAGTTGAACTTGATGATCCTTCCTTATGGGTCCCTTCCAACTTGGGATATTCTCTGATTTTATGCTCCTGGGAGGCACAAACCAGCCTTCGGTTTGAAGCCAGGGCAGAGCAGACGTCCTCAGAGACAGGAAAACCACGACAGATTGCTAACGAGGAAGCTCTACATAGCAGCAGTTAGTTTTGGGGACGCATTGCTGAAGTTTGCACATACCTGCACTAAATTGTCCTCGTTTGCTGCTTGCTTCTCCAAGCGGCTTCCTAACCCAGCCCTCAGCCAGCTCGGTCAGTGATGTGTTCGCCTGCTCCCTAGGATCCCTCCAGAAGCACAAGAAATGCCATTTTAAACCTACCACATGTCCTGCACGTCTCCAGCAGCACAGCCTTTCGCCAAATTCCTCGCCAAAGCACCAGAAAAGAAATCCTGCGAGCAGCGGGGACAACTGAGAAGCTGAAAGGCTCTGACCTTGAAGGGCTGGCAGGCGGCTCGGGGCAATGCAGAATTGATTAACCTTCGTACCTCCACGCCCCAAAGGCACAGGACTGCCAGGGCAGTCCCACAGTCCAGCTGTGTACACCCTAACAGTGTCCCATTAGGGCTTTTTGCAAAGCTTCCACCCACGGTGAACGTGGGGAGGGGGAGGCAACGGGATAGGAGGCAGACAACGAGCCAATCTGCAAGTTTTCCTCTAAAAACCCAACCCAACACCATTTTCCTGCGAGAATAAATCACATTCCTAGCAAAAAGTATCAACTTGGTTCATCCTAGAATTTCTTTTCCCTATAAAAATAAGTCAAAAGACGTTTTTAGTGTGAATCCCGTTAAAAACAACTTCATCCAGACTTGTTTTTAAGCATGCGTTTGATGGACGAGAGCAGAAATCATCCTCTGCCAAGGCAGGTATTAGCCCAGGAGAATCCATTCAGCACAAGATTTCCTAACCATACAAAGATTTCACTCAAGCATGTGCCTGCAGTCCTCTGCCCCGTTGCAAGAGGAACAAAGGAAAAAGGAAATGACTAATCAAAGCACCAGCACATTAATATATTTTGGTATGTGGAAAGGGAAAATTGTAGCGTGTATTTTTAACATTCCCAACAGGAGAATGCGCTCCCATGCGTATGCCAGCCACCACGTAGCCTCGGCAGCTCTAGGGAAGAGGAAAAAAAAAAACGAAGCGAGCCTCGGGCCAGCGGAGGAGTTTTGGATTTTCCACCTCCCTCCGTCCTGCACAACCCAAACACCCACCTGGGGCCCTGCTTTGGTGCACAGCGATGTGAAATACGTTTATACCCACCTGCTGCTGCACAGCAAATGCCTCGGCGATTTGGGGACCTGAGCTGGCTGCAAGGGCAGGGGGAGCCCCGCAGGAAGGTGGCTGAGAAGGGACGAGGCGAAGGTGCCGGGCTGCACCAAAGCACCCCGCCTTCAAACCTTCCCTCGTGGTTATTTTGCCACAGCACCTGCGCAAACCGGTGTCCCAATACAGAAAGATTTAATTTTATTTAATTTTTTTCTTCTTCATGCTACGTTCCCCACACTCCCTGCCTCCACTGGAGGCTTTTTGGGGACAGATTTGCCCAGCGTTTGCTCAAGGAGCCTGAAGGACTCTTGTGATGAACTCAAAACGAGAACTTCCCAATCATTACCTAAAGCAACCCAAAAAAATCAGCTCAGCAACAGCCCGCGACGGTCATTTGTGCACTGGGATGGCCCAGCACAAACGCTGCTGGAGCACTGCCTGGCCGTCCGACCGCAATTTGTTCCCCGGTTTCGTAATTAAGGACTACAATCCGCCCTTCTTCTGATGCCAAAGCCCAAAAGGCTCATTATAATAAAAACCATTTCAAGTCCTAAATGGGAAGCCACTGTCGGACCAACTGCGATGGTTCAGCTGCCCCCAGCTCTGATACTTAAATGTAAAAGACGCAGAGAAAATTGATATTTAACCTTCCTGCAACGAGCTTTGCCATCAGCCGCCCTACGGGCAGCTGGAAGCACGAAGCTGCAGCAGGTCTTCACCCTGGCGTTGCAAAATGACAGCCCCAGTCACTCCCCCACCAAGATTTCCCCATTATTTCTGTTCAGTCTGCTGCTCGGCACGGCTCTGCAAAGCGACTGGACCACAGACAAAAAAGAAAGTGCTTCGTTAACCTTTCTGTGACTCAACAATCCCTTTGTTAAACAGCAGAGGATGAGAGGAGAAGCGACAGCAGAGCGATGCTCCCTCTGTTTGGATTCCTGCAGCAGGCCGATTGCCCTGCCTTGGGAAGAGGCAACAAGTTAAAGGAGAGCTGTGAACAACTCACCCGGGGAAATCAAGGCTTCTAAGTGATTGTGAATCATATCAGATACAGCTGCTTTCATGTGGTTTCTCCTAACTACCTCGAGTTAGAAGATATTATTATTTATGGCCCAGATTATGGCGAAGCAGCTGAGTGATTTCAGTTTTCTCTAAAGGGAAACCAAGTGTGACTGCTGCATCAAACTTACTGTAAACCTGGCACAGATTTAGCTAAATTAGAGCATCACGAAGCAGCACGTGAAACGAGACCACTATACCTCAGTCCCAGGCTAAATCTCCAGCTCAAGTCTTCATAATTCTTCATCTCTAAAGGCAGAGAAAATCAGCAGTGAAGATTTTTTGCCCTTCTCACCACTTACAGCATAATGAAAAAACTGGGGAAAAAAGTTTCCATCGCTTGAACGAAGTTCAGAATGGTAAAAAGTTTTCAGATGAGTCCAGGGTTTAACACTCAGGGGCGTACAGTAGGTTCTCAACCCCTGGATTGTAAAAGGGCGACTTCAGCTGAGGCTGGACGAGAGGAGGAACGCGGACCTGCCATAGAGAAGTCAAAGTTCCTCTGGGTTGACACAGGCATCATAAATAGAGATCTCCTCAACGTGCACAGCTACCAAGTAGGGTTTGTCAGCCTCCCCAGCCCGGTAGTGCCCCTCTGCTGCCCACACAGCTGGGTAAGCACTCCATCAGCACGGCTATTTTTGCCCTCTGTGCTATCCACCCTAGTCATGGTTCAGGAAGAGGCAAAAAAAAAGATCCAAGGAGCCGTGGCCGAGCTGGCACCGCTCGCTCTCGTGGCGTTCCCCTGCTCTGAACTCCTCACCCCAGTAAAAAGGGGCCGTACCCAGCCCATCAGCTTCCTCCAGCTCGTACCTTGCAGGGTGGGGTTGAGGCCAGAGGACAATGCTGGCATGGGAACAACCACGTACTAAGCCATGAATGCATTTTTGATTGCAAGTTGGAAAAAAGCACTCAGCCCTCAACACAACGAGCTGCTCGACGTGGCCGTGGGGTACCTACAGCCACCCTGCAGAGCTCCGTGGTTGAATTCACCTGGCCACACGGCTGCTCACAGCTCCTGCCGCTCAGCTACGGGGCAAACCTGAGCCCTGGGACCGCAGGGAACACGTTGGGAATGATGCAAGTCTTGTGCCAGCAGCAATCAGGGGGTTTTAAGTCCCTGTCACACTGTTAAGAACAACACCTGCAAGAGAGGGTTGGATTTTATTACACGTGCATTACATTTACAATCAACTGCCGGGTTAAAGCACTGCTCTTGCTACATTTATAAAACCCTTCAAACACAGGGGATGGGTGGAGATACGCTCAGGACAGAACCTGGACCACAGCAGCTGCTGGACTTCCTACAGCACCAACCTGGTGACTTTGATCCAGCAGAAATTTGCAGGAATTTGCCCAAAGGATGAACAGGATCCCATCACCAAGACTTCCACATCAGATACGAGGCAGTGGCAAAGCTGTAATTCCAAATTTATCCTGAAGTAAGGCGTTACACAGCAAACAAGAAAGTACTTCCATAGCCAGGCTACATCCTTTAATGCTGTCGATAATCTTAGAAATATTAGCTAAAAGTTTCAGGATGGCTGGTGAGCAGAAGAGGCTTCAGAAGCAATCCCTGCAAACAGCACTGGCAGCATACGAGTCTCTCCAGCACAGCTCCTCCAAAGTGTTTCCTAACACAGTTTAATTACACCTGAGCTGTGCTGTGAAGGAGCTTTTGTTAACCACTTTGCTCCTGTAGCTGCTGGTTCCCCAGGTGAGCCGTGCTGAGGCTCACTGCCGTTCCCCTGAGCCCAGCACACCCTGAGCAGCCCTCAGACAGCCCTACTGGTCCTAATCCTACACTCAGCATAACATCGGGGACTTGGTGACAACAAATTCCCCAAAAGATGCGTGCAGAGTGCATCTCAGAGGGCTTTCTGGCTGCCTCCACTTGTGGCCATAACAGCGAGCCCAATAAAAGTTTCTTACAGTGGCTTCAAAGACACATTTAGTTGTTTTCAGAGTATTGAATTCAAATCAATACCCCAACATCCTTGAGTTGTCTCCCCCAAAACAAGCAGCACATCCACATTTGAACCGCAGCTTTCATTAAAGCATAGGGTTAAGACCATGGCAGGTTGCTTTAAAAAGCACCTAAAAACGCTCAGCAGAAGGAATGTGGAGTAATTTAGGTCATTTCTTTCATGCTTCCCTGGGTTCCCCCTCCCCTCGCTTTACTGTCCCACACTCTGCTCCTCCTCTGGCATGCGAGGATTTAACATTTCATTGCAACCACCCAGATGTAAGCGATTGGAAGCAATTCAGCTTGCACCTCTCTTGCTCCCGTGGCCTGCAACGGGGAGGGGAGATTAAGAAATCACCTTAGAAATAGGCACACCAGAAGCCAAGAAATTCTTCCTTTGACACACAAACAGCAGGGAAAAAAGGGGGGAAGCCAGGGGGTCGAGGCAGGGAAACTCCTCCCCCAGAACCTTCTCAAGGTTTTAAAACTTTTGAGTAACTCAGTGACCCCATAACTGGCTCAGCCTGCATTAGGCAAGGTGTAATCGTGCCTCAGGTCACCCTCAGCTCACCAAATCCATGTGCTGAAATACACCAAGGTGGGGAAAACAAGTTTACCTGTTCACCCCACAACTGCTCCGGTGCTCTGCCTGCCGTGCCGGGGCAGCCTCGCTTCGTAGCAGGCTGTAACCCATTAGGAGCTGCTTGAAAAAAAAATCCATTTTTGCATACACACTAAGCTGTAAAGAGGTTTACTAAATTTAGCAGGCAACCCAATCCTGGCAGCGGTGCAGCGCAGGGCTGTAGACGGGGAAGTGACCTTAAGTGGAGGTAACAAGCGAGGATCAGAAGTGCTCCCCTGCAGCTGATCCTGGAAAGCCCACAGCACCCAACACAACCCCAACACGTCCTCCATAAAACCTCCCTGAAACTCTGTAGTCCCAGGATTTTCAGCTGCTACCTGGACAATGCTTTTTATTTGTCCACGCTTGGCGAGGACACCTTCTCAGCAAACATTTTTAGGGCAAACTCCTCCTCTCCGGTCCCGGTCTGAACATGGAGAAGCGCGGCTTTGAAGGACCTTGGCCACCAGTGCTGGGGACACAAAACGAGGCGGTGCAGGTGATGCAAAGCAGCAGCAGAGCTTTCAAGAAATCAAATCAGCAGCCAAAGCCACACCTGCTCCCAGCAGCAAAGGTCAGGAGGTGTGACACAGGACGCTGCTCACCAACTCTGTTTTTCCCCAGCATCACACCCACTGAGAGACCTCCTGGTCCCGCAGAAGGATGTGCTGAGCCCTCCTCCCCACATACATCGAGTTAAACAAGGCAGAAGAGGCCCCTCCTGGCCCCGGTGGAGGCTTTTACCAGAGCACTGCTAAACCCAGAGCATTTCTCAGGTTTGGAGCTGCTCCTGGAGAGGCTGGGGATCGCCCTCATGCTGCTCTCAGCTGGGACAGAGAAGGGCAGAAGCGATGCTGCAGCCGGCTCACGAACCTGTCTGTGGGTCTGTGCTCCTTGTACCATTAAAAAAAAAGATAATCCTCAAATAAAAGCCACGCTGGGATTCATTTTCAGCTTAAAACATGCACCTGCCTCAGCTTTCCCTTCAGTGAAATGGGAAGGGAGGCACCTCCACCCTCCTCACATGCCAGGGCGCACAGATAAACGCCCCAGAGAGCTGGCAGCGGTACGGAGGGGGCAGAGGGCAGGCTCCCAGCAGGAAGAAATCCACCCGACCCGAAAACGAGGAGAGCCGACGTGCAGCAGGGCTGAGTCAGAGCCTTGAAATACCTCTGCCACCGGGCGCTCGCCACGAGATGCTTGGGAGCTGCTCACTTCCTCCGACAAACTGGGTTGGTCTCTTTTTTTTTGTTGTTGTTGTTCTCTCTGAATGAAGGTTTTTCAACTCAAAACTCCCCAACAAACGGGCTGGGAGGGGAGGGGAGGGAAAAAAAAAAAGTCATAGCCAGTGGTCAGATTATACCAGGAACAACACAATTCTCAGCTGCCTCGCGTTACAGGCTCCCTTATCAGTCAGTCATGATTTGGTCCAATCCTGGCACTCTCCCCAAAGAGCTGAACCTTGTGCAAGAGCTTAGTCATCATCTGCCTCGACAGCCACGCACTTGCAAATGGATTACGAGGCCACTCATATTTTCCTGCGAGCAGCAGCATCCCTGCAACACCCCCCCGGGGAGGGCCGGCAGCAGGACTGCTTGTCATAGGGGAGGCAGCTTTTCCCCGTGGCTGGATGAGGGCTAGAGGAGAGGATGCTTTTTATCTCTTCAGCTCGACAGCTTCCTTCCTATGTGGTCGCAGGGAGACAAAAAGACACCTCTGAGCATCGCAAAAAGGAGCAGGAAGTGCTAAGTTTGTCCCTCCCCCAAAATAAAACACCCCACTCTAAGTCCACGTGGGAGAGAGTAAATGCTATCAGCCAGCAATGCAGAATTGAGCAGGAAGAATTTGGAAGTGAAAGAATGAGCCCAAAATTAGGCAGGCTGAGCTCACGCTGCTCTGCTGGGTGGCACCGCTAAGCGAGAGGCTACGCACACGGCCGCTCACTTCCCCTCCGCAGGACGAGGGCTGGAGAGATTTTGGAAGCACCATGAATCACGGGCATAAATATGCCAGCCCTTAAACGCCTTCAACACCCGGGGGATCCTGCAGGCAGGCGTCATTCTCCCCAGGTCAGCCAGTAAACGCTCAGCGAGCCAGCCAGCAGCCAGCCCGAGAAGGTCAGCTCGCTGGTTAACACCTGCGATCCGAAAACGAGGACTCACGTTTTGCTGGGCACCTCCTCCTGACACAGCAATAAAAAAAAAAATAAGCCCTCCTCGATGCTCAAGTCCTCAGTCGGCTACACCTTGAAGAAAACAAGAAGTTTTGCTCTGTATCCTCAATTCTACGGCATAAGAGGGCGCGGAGCTCTCAGGCAGCAGGCTTCGTCTCCTCCCGGAGGGTTAGCAAGGGGCATTTTTCCCATCCTGTAATCTTAAATTTTAGATCAGCAGCTCAGGAGCACGGAAATCCCTGCACGCCTGACAGTGGCAGCAGCAGTTAGCTGCTAACGCTGGCGGAGGGCAATGCTACTTGTAACAGGGCTGATTAGGGCAAGGAAATGAGCAGCTCGCCACCACTAATTTACAGATACTTTCCCCGAGTCCTAACGCAGCCTCAGAGCAAGCCGGGATGAGGCTGAGTTGGAAAAGGAAGCTGCTATTTGTAAGTCTTCTCGGGGAGAAAAGGGGAAGGAGCTTCACCTACTTCTGTTCGGTAACAGGAACGTAGAGCTGTGAATTTTGACACAGAGCACCAAGGAAAACAAAGCGTGTTACAGAGAACAAGGGGGAGAGCTGCAGGAAAGTCGTTATTTTCCTCCTGATTAACCCCACACCTTGCTGTTCCTGTCCCTCCCCCGCACATTGCACAGCAAAATTTCAGGCTTGGCATTCCTGAAGTACTTTTTTGCATCTGATAGAACCAACATCCTTCAGATTTCTGTTAGAAAGAGTTAGAAGAAACCTTCCAGAGCTTCCACAGGCATGGTTACTGCAGAAAGCTCTTCCTTTTTTCCTGTTTTTCACAGTATAAGAGCCTTACTAAAAAAATCACCTTTAGTTAGCCAGGAAGCATTAAAAAGGATCATGAGATTTGCGTTCTTTAGCACCTCAGACGATTACAGTTTCCACAGCCATAGTTTTCCCCTTCCGACATCCCACCAAGCTTCGACTAAAGAACGCCCAAATTTCAGGGCTTTTTGACATTTCTCAGACCAACAAAAGTTGGCCACCCTGGCCAAAGAGACAGCAAGGCAGCAGAATTTCTGCATTCACAGGCAATCTCCATTCAATTTTGCTGTACCGACAGACGCTGCACCAAGCCTGTCCTGCGCTCAGTACCTATTTTTAGGGCCGCAGCTGACCTGACAGTGCCCCCATAAGCTCATTTGTTCAGATTCACTTATTCATTCTAATATAATCTAATTAGGGTGCAGCACTCCCACACGCGGGCGGTAGCAGCAACCAGGAGAGGACGAGCTCAGAGGCAGGGAACCTGGGACAGGAGCTGCTTCTGTTCTCGTGTGGGGAAAAAAAAAAGCTTGTGGAGCAATTGCAGATGCCTGCACCCTGCCTCACCTCATCCAGCAACACCTTGATCTGCTCTCCGAGCCCCCTGGGCTGCTAAATCCTGGCTCTTCGATTCGCAGGAAGAAGCAGGAGCCCGGTTCAGCACGCAGCACGTATCGAGGCAGCCGCTGCTGCTCCTGCTCCAAACTAATTGGAAATAAAAGCCACAATTAAGCGCCGTGGGGGGAAGCCTCCCGTGCTCAGACAATGCCCGCACTGGCAGGCAGAGAAGCGTTCCCAAATCAGAGAGCACAGACAACCTTCAGAAAGCGTCAACAAGTCTGCATCTTATAAAAATTACTGTAAAGGCGTCGTTCTGGCGAGAAATGGAAAGCTTTCAAAGCTCAGGAGCAGCCACCTCTCTGCAACCAGCTGTAGTTCAGGCACGTGAACAGGAAGAAGCATTTAAGCTTCTAAAAATATAAATAAATAGTTGTGTTTTGTGTTTGTTTTTTTTTTTAAAGGCATGGTGTGTTTCATTCTTTTGGACATCTTGTATAACAACGAGAGGAGAAACAGCTTCCCAAGCATCACGGCCTGGTAATTCTCCAGTCTCTCACCTCCATAGTTTATGCAGAGTCATTAGCAAGAGCTGATTTGCCTGGGACGGATTTTGCCCAGCACCTGCCTGTCTCATGGGTCTGAAGCCTTCACCTGGAGAATATTAAGGAGTTGGAGAGGTTAGCACAGGGAGCAGAGCCCCCAAACCATTCATTTTGAAGAACAGTCCAGTCCTGCTGAGTTGCCAACATAACCGAGGAGGAAGCTTAAGAAATAAACAGAGATCCGTAGAGCTCCCTTTTCTAGTAAAAAGGTTTTGAATGGTAAAAGTAAACGAGGAGAGCACCGAGGGAACAGCAGGAGGAGATATAAAGACTTTGACTTGTTTAACCTATCAAAACAAGTGGCTGCAAGGGGATACAACTGCTCCCTCTAATTACCTCAGGGAGGGAAAACAACTGCTTAAACCAAACGGCAGTGCTAGAACACACACAGATTATACAAACTGGCCATAAACTACGTTAGGCTGGAAACGCCGTGATTGTTCTGAGACCTGGAGGAGGCTCTGGAGCAGCTTTCCTGCAGCGACGGCGGCAAGGAATAAACCGATCACGTTGCCCCTTAGAAGCAGTTATGTTACGAGCGGCACTCACAACACGGATGTTTGCTGTAAACTCAGAAACTAAACTCGATCAGGGGCTTTCTTCTGCTCCCAGCTTCGTGC
This sequence comes from Aythya ferina, assembly GCF_964211825.1. Classification (NCBI taxonomy): domain Eukaryota; kingdom Metazoa; phylum Chordata; class Aves; order Anseriformes; family Anatidae; genus Aythya; species Aythya ferina. The sequence continues at coordinate 61,326,428 of NC_140301.1, forward strand.
CCGGCTGCCTGCTGGCCCCATTTTTGGAGCAGATAGCAGGGATTACCCTCCTCCTGCAATTTTATCTCGTTTCTTCTCCCCCAGACTACTTCAGGGGATGGCACTCGACCTACCAGGCACATCATCTGGGCACGGCCAGGGAATGAAACTTGGGAGCTGAAGCTCTCAGCACAGTCGATGGCGAGAGGTGGGTGTCTTGGCAGCAAAGGGGGAAGGGATTAGGAGCAACCAAGCTCAATGCTTAAAATAAAACAAATGTCCTCTCCCCCCATGTCCTTATGAGTAAGGGTCTCGGCCAGCAACACACTTAATCTGGGTCCATAACCTCTGAAATTCACAGGGAATTTTGGTTCCTGAAGGATTCAGTTAACCCTTTGGTTTACAGTACTGATGTTCACACAATGATTAGACAATTTTGAGCCAGAATCACCTCATCTCAGACAGAAAGATGATGCAAGTGAACGCTGTTCCACACTCAACCAAGTAGCACCACAGTTTTTACACAGGCTTAATCAAGCCTTTCCTTTTCCTTTAAGGTGTTGGAGAAACAAAGTCATTAGCAAGCTAATTTAGCTGAAATAGGGGTTTTATGACAGCGGGGTATAAAGGATCAAATTAAAAACTAATTGTATACTTCAAATCCTCCTACTCCTGCTATTTCTGACAGCAGAAAGCATCTCCTTGAGACTGGCTAGATAAGGAAGGGGGGAAAAAATCTAACAAAAAAAAGGCTTTTCTGTAATAACTCTAACAGAGCATTAGCATTTCCATCCAAACCCCAACGTTTCCCCGCTGCAGCGACACACAAAAGTTATTTTAATCACAGTACGCAGAAAGCAGCATCAGCACATGAGGCAAGAGAAAAAATATGTGGCAAAGCGAGTTGCATAGCCTGCTCGTGGACGGGAATTACAGCGCACTTACGGGCAGCAGGGCCGCACAGCACAGAGGTGCTTCCAGCCCAAAGCAGGCACCAGGACACTCGCCAGCCCCACAGGGAAGGGGTAAGAGAAGTATCCACAAGAATGTGGAGTGCACAAACCAAAAAACCCCTCTTTGCTTCCCCAGCACTCCGAGTTTCTAGCCAGGGATTTCTGCCTTGTCATACATGAGGAGATGTTAAATGGGACCTGTCAGTTATGTCTGCTAAACACCATATGGGCATTGTTGGGCAGAGGCGGCAACGGAGATACTAAAAAGAAAGGGAAAAAAAAGAGGATTTTAAACAGCAAATGACTACAGCAAAGTATCAACTCAACTCCTCTCCCGCTACTCGCTTCCACAGAGCAAGAAATGCTTTTCCTGAGGTTTTTCCGTCTGTAATCTCAAACAGCACAGCCTTGAAAAAAAGGTTAAACTGAGAAGCCAGAAGCAGATCGCTAGAAAGTAGCACTTAAAATCGCCTCACGCGGAACAGGCCTGACACTACGTTATTCCTAATAGGCACCGAGTTAATTAAAGCGTTTTACCCAGCTGGAATTAGTGCCATAAAGGAGGAGCACGGGGCTGTGGGGCAGCCCCAAAACCCATGGCTGGGACCAACGGGGGAGAGCCTGGGGAGCACCCCAAGCACCTCACTGGGTCATCAGCACCCCAAGGACCATTGCAGCGGGGATAATTTCGGATGCCTGACGGAAAACAGGCTCCACAGGGCTGCCTCCCTTCCAGCTTCCTTGCCTGATACCACAGCAGGGAAACGGGGGGCGACCTCCGGAGCGGGTTTTTGAGGCAAATCTCTGCACCCACAGCCCTGGGTGGGTCTCGGTGATTTAGTGCAAACACTGACGGGCAGACAGAAGGACAGCCGGACAGATAACCGGCCAGATAACCGCTCTCCTTCCCTCCCACCCTGGCGCAGTCACACCCCAAACCCCCCCCGGCTCCCTGAGGCCTCAGCCCGGCCTCGCACCTGCCCCGCAGCCCCTGCCGAGGCCTAGGCCCGCCCTGCAGGCCGCGGGCAGGGCCCGGCCCCGGCCATGTTCCCAGCCCCGAGCAGCCGGGGCCGGGTTCCCCCTTCCTCACCCCCCAGCCCCGGACTCACCGTCAGGCCGGGGCCGTGGAGCCGGGGCCGGGCCTGAGCCGGGGCGGTGGAGCCGGGGCCGGTGCCTGCGCGGCGCTGGCTGGCAGGAAGGGAGCGGGCGGGGAACGAGGAGGAGGAGGAGGAGGAGGAGGAGGCGGTGCCGCACGTCCTCAGCATTTCCCGGCTCCCCTCCTGTTAAAGGAGCGGCATCGCCGCTCCCCTTCCACTCCTACGGGTCCCCAAACGCATCCCACTGCCCCCCCATGGGGTCCCCCACTCGTGTGGGGCGCGCTGAGGGTCCCCTCACGCAGATCCCCTCACGCAGACACCCCCAGGTTGGGGATGGCATAAGGCACAAAACGGCCTCCCACTTTGTGGACAGCAAGCTCCAAAAAGGGCCTTTTGTGCCCATTTTACAGATGGGGAAAGCAGGGAAGGTGCAGGGGAAGCTGGGCTCTGACACTCTTCAGCCTTGGTGCTTGTGGAGAGCGGCCAACACATTAGTGTGCAGGCTGGCTGTGCCCTCTTGCTCCTCTTTAGTTATCAACATAAGCCCATTGACCTTAAATTTATCATAATTGCCTCAAAATTACCTGGATCTGTAATGTAAATCCCCCCAAGAAGCAGCCCTGCGCGCAGCATGCACCAGGATGTGTCAGGGCTGCAGTCAGCATAAACCTTACAGAGATTTTGTGGGGTCAGACTTGTGAAAGTCCCGGCTTTTCCTTCACCCTCACGTATGCCTGTCCCAAAGTGCTCACACAGCAGGTTTCTCTCACCTTCAACGTCACAGCCCCAAACGTGAACAGGGAATAAATCAGCCCTGTGTGCACAGGGAAATTCACTCTTTTTGGCAGCATCCACGCCGCCCGCTTGCAAGGTGCAAGTTTAAGGCAAAACCTTGCTCCTTGGCATCGCTCAGGCAGCCACTGCAGTCAAAAAGTGCAGAGCCAGGTGCTTCAGCTGCAGGAGGTGCATTTTTTTTATTATTTTCTTCTGCTTTTAGCAACATGCAGGCAATTGTGGTGCCGACTGGAGAATGCTTTTAAACCACACGTTGTGTATCATCGCCCAGTGCGTAAGGCAATAAACTGTTCAGATTACTGCAGGCTGAGAAACCCGGTGGCAAAACTCACTGGAGAGTGACCGCTGTGCAAATCAGCCGGCGAGGCTAACGACGCTGCCTACCCCAACTGCAGGGAGGAAATAATGCAAATCATCGCTGAAATCCCAGCCACATTAGGCAACCACTCATGGGGAAAAAGAAAAGGGTTTTGAAATGCCGCAGGAGCCCCAAGTCATTGGTTTTGTCGGGATTTTTGCTTCCTCAGATCGCGGGGAAAGTACTTCAGACTTGTGGACTCAGGTCAGGCCCAGGAAGACAAGCTGTGTGCTCAGTGGGGCTGGAAGTCAGAGAGGCTGAGTATTGCTAATTTAGCATTTTATAGGAGAGCATGAGAGATCCTTATCGATGCCAGAAATGAGCACCCTGCAAGTCTCAACACCTCGCTGATTCAGCCTCTCTTTCCTGGCTAGGGAAAAACAATGATGACCAAATTTTTCTCTTTGCCTCTGCTTATTTGCATTATTTTCATTGCACTGTTTACAAGCATGAATTCCCACACTTGGTGGGAAGTGAAAATTAATATATCACATGCACGTGCACCAAAAAGATTTCAACTTCTGCTTAAAGAAAGTCACAGAGCTTGCTACAACTTTGTTCTCAGAGTAGTAAATGAGAAATAACCCCACTGCAGAAATTCGAGCTATGCAGAAAAAGACATTTGATTCAATCCAGCTGTAAGGGAATAAAAACACATCTGTCCTAAGCAGCATTTGTCAGAAGAAACAACTCTGGGAACTCCTGTAATAAGCATAAAAACTCCTAATAAAAAAGAATAGACTCAAACATGGCATTGTACATGACCCAAAATCAACAAGGCTAATACAAATCCACATAATCCACATGTTATCTCAGTGTGTGTGTATATATATATAAATATATATATATATTTTTAATGGAGCTGAGATGGCCAAGGACACATTTTGTATTACAGAAAAGCCAGCTAATAAAGTGAATGGTTAGAAGCTGCCTCAGAGCTCACTTAAAAAAAAAAAAAAAAAAAAAAAAGGCTAAGACACTGCTGCTCAATTTTTTCACATTTGCAAAAGATAAAAAAGGAAGTCCCAATGGGAAATCCCTTTGGGAAACCCCTTTCCTCCCCTGCCACGGCTGCTGTTCCCATAGGAGACACCTGACCAGCATGCATGTTGGCTCCTGCAGCACAGATCCTACACCCAGCCTGGCAGCAGCAGTTGGTGCCTGCCACAGCCGCCACACCTCGTCCACCCTAAGCCATGCTGGAGCCCATCGGACTCTCCTCTGTGCTAAAACGTGTGAGCAAAATAAAACAAGAACCCAAATCCTTGCAAGACCAGGGCCTGCAATCAGCCTTCACTGAATAATCCCCACTCATTTTCAAAAAGAAAAATTAAAAAAAGCAACAGCTTTCCCTGGAAGAGCTCGCTGTAAAGGAAACCCTATTTTCTGTGACTCCATGGGTCATCGGGGCTGGGCCACAGAGGTGGAATTTAATTTCTAATCTGGAGTTTTCAAACCCTCAGTATCAGATATAGCTAAAGGGATCACAGGGAGGCTGGGCAGAAAAGCAGCTTTCCAAGCAACACAAGATTAACCTCTGAATTAACATCGGGAGTTCTGTTTCAAAGCAGTTTTAAAATATTCCTCTTCTTTCTGCCTCTTTCTTGGTAGCATTGTAGCAGAAGAGGATTTTTTAAGAGCTGGGCATCATTAAGCAAAGCAAATGAAGAAATGACACAGAAAGTACCTAAAGTACCTCTCCTGCTGTAAAACACTTCACTTGGTGTAACCCAGTAACAGTTTACATCCTTTACATCTTTTCTTCCATTCCAAATTCAGGTTTCCAGGTGCTGTTTACACTGTCCTACATTGAACTATAGCTATATATGAAATATATATATATCTGTGTGTGTGAACTAAGTTTTTAAATTAATACTCTTCATCAGTGCCTAAGGAATAAAGATATTTTTCTTTGAAAACAAAAATCAAAACAACAATAAATATAAATAAATAAATAAAGAAGAAGACCCATTTTGGGGTTTGTTAATATTGAAATATCCTGTCTGCAGCTACACAAGGGATGTGGTCATCTGCCTGGTGCCACGAGCGTCACGCTGCAGGGGGACTTTGCTCTCTGGTCCCCAGATTGCCTCCGCTGGTGGTAACAGGCACCTGCCTCCCAAGGCTGGCTGAATTGTTTGTAAATGCCTGGTCTGAGCAGACAGCCCATGAATGGCAGAAGGATCACCTGTGAGATCAAGCAACAATTCCTAGCGGTGCCAGAGCTCACTGTACTTCCTGCTGTGAAATGCTGTTTTAGCTCCTCATGCTTAAAATGAGCGTGGATTCTTCTCTACGAAAAAGATCTATAGCTGATCTTTTAGGTGGTGACAGGTTTCTCCCTAGTGAGCTCCGCATCCTCCCATGCTGTGTCTCGACTCAGACACCCAAATATCACACCGTTTGTAAGTCCTGGGGGAAAGGAAGGGTTAAGAAGCATCTCAGGTGCTCAGGGGAAGATAGAAAGGCACCAGAAAAGAGGCCAATTTTTTGTTTTCACCCAAGGGGCCGAAAGAAGACCTAGAAGTTCCTTTATAAAAAGTCACAGAGAAAAGCATTACTGTCCTACAGGGAAAAACACAGCCATTAACAAATTGGGTGAGAGCTGGGAGAGGTGTAAGAGGTCTACGCCAGCTGCATTTAGGAATGTGTTTAAGCCATCTGTCTTCGTACACTCCATTTGTTTGGGGTCACAGCACTGCCCACGCCACTCCGAGGGTAAGGGGACTGTGAAAATACCTGGGGATAAATGTGAGCACTTTTTAATGATAATACACAAAACCCAATGGTTCTGACATGATTTGTGTTTAGAAAGCAGGCAGCTTTGGACCCTCCCCAACACAAGCCCATCTGGGTTCCCAATTTTCCTGAAAACTTTGCTGAGAATACCTTAGCTCTACCTGAGCCCTGCTGAATGTGGTGAGTGCAAACAGATCTCAGCAGAGCTGCTCCTGTATTATTGACTTGGGCAAATACCCACTGAAGGGAGGCCAAAGCAATCAGAGCATTTAATTATTTCTGACAAGCCACAGATAAGTGGGCTGAAGAAAAAAAAATGAGGAAAAAATGAGGAAAAAATGAGGAAAAAAAGCGCCCTTCATCAGGCAGGGCACTGCGACCAGTCAGCTGCTTCTACAGCATGCAGACACCAAAAACATGTAAAGATATTAAGGCTTTCCATAGTCATATATTGGATTGTAGGGGAAAAAATAACTTGCATTCCTCTTCTATACATTGAGCATAGAAGCTAAGGCGTAGGAAAGCGTGGAGTCAGTAGGCGAGTGCCACAACCCAATCAAACATGCTCTCGTTAACAGAAACTGCAGAAGCAGCAAGTGAGAACGAGGAAAACCCAAACAAAAAAGCCCAAAATGATTTAAGGTTGGGTTTCTGCAATGCTCTGCAGCAGCATGTGCCCACCGAGCTGTACCCGTACTGCTTCATTACCGCTAACGATGTTCATTGGCAGGCTACAGCAGAAGGGGTAGAGAGACAGCAACATCACTGCCTTAAAAGTTAATTACGTGTTAAGGCACAAAAAGGTCAAGGCAGGGGGATTGGAGCGTCTGCTGACATCTGGCAGCGTTTTGGGGAAGTTGGGTTTCTCCCGAGGTCCCTGTTGACTCAAGCACGCTGATTTGCTCGCCGTTAATCGGAGGAAGTGGTAATGAGAACTGACTAATCACTGAGCTGCGCGCCCCGAGGACTCATTCCAGTGTCAGTCATTGCATCGTGCTGAGCAGCCAGACAAAAGTAACTTTTACTGGGATTTCAGCGACCCGTTAGCACCCTTCCTTGGCTCGCGGTGTATGAACAATATTCATCCGTCCTCCCCTGCGTGATAAGCCAGGAAAAACTCTTGTGCTGGTATATTTCAGCTGACACAGCAGCGAAGGCATCGCAGGCTGTGCTCTAATTCCTGGAGAGCTTGGACTGGAGGTCCCAGAGCATCCTAGCACCATTGCTCATGTCTTCAGTGTTGCTGCGACCCCTGCAAACTAAATTAATAGAGGTCTGTTAACACCTGCCATCTGCACGCCTCTCTGCTTTTCTGTGCAAACACACTTGAGTGCCATTACTGTGTTGTTGCCCCAGATAAAGCTTAAAGGATCAGTATTTAATTGGAGCAGTAAGTTCAGGGTATGAGACATGGTGTTTGCATTAGGGCAATTTGTCACAAAACGCGGAGGGAAAACATCAGCAGTCAGATGATCCATTGCACACTCACCTCATTTAAATGCAATTCAATCTAGACAGGCCATTTGGCACAAAAATTAGAAAGATGACTTAACAAAAGCACTTCTGAAACCAAGTGTCAGATATATGTGTGTGTGACACTAAGGGGGGGAGCTGTCCAAGGAAGCCTGTAGCCATTAATTGCTAGGTAGCAATTAAGGTGTCAGCCAGTGTTTAAAGCTCTCCCCTGCCTTCCCTGGCCATTTTAAAGGCAACACAATGAAAAAAAATAAATAAATAAAAATAGAGCAAAGTGCTCTCCCCCACACCGCAGACCAAGCGTGAACCCTTAAGAGCACGGCTGGGCCCGAAGTGGATTTCTATGCAAACCACACACCGAATGCCTCTGCTTAATCACTCAGTTGCTCTGGGCAAATAGGAAAATGAAGTGAAGATAACTGCACAGTTCTAAAGTCACCATTCAGCCCCTCAGCTGAGACAGATGGCTTTTACTGATGTTGCTTCCTCTGGCATTCAGAGGAGGTTTTGGCAATGCTTTCTGGGTCTGGTTCTCAGCAACCCTGACGTGGGGGCAGTCAGTGCCTTCATTGCACATTATGCTCCACGGAACTGCAGAAGCCAGCAAAAAAGGCTCTTTTCCAGCCACTTTACCCCTTTTCCTTTTGGCAGAAGTGGCTTTCTTCACTGGTCCAGCAGTCGATGCACACCAAATGTTGGCCTCACCTTGTCTCTACCAGCAAGCAAGGGAGATGCTCGCTTTAGCTGATGAACACCGAGAATAAACCGGTGTTTGCAAAGAGTGCCAAATCCCCCATCGCCGTCATTCGCAGGGATTAGGAGAGCCCCAGTTTGGCTGGGACAAAGACGAGGTGTCCTTACCACTGTGTGACCTGGGCGGCATCATCTGGTGCAGGGATGGAGAGAGAGCACAGGGTGATAAAGGAGAGGTTACAGCCCTTCTTCCCATCACCCTGTGAATCTGGAAAATTAAACTGGATTCTGGCCCAATTTCAAATCCTCCTGAGCACAGTCCTGTAAGGGGGTCACTCCCAATCGACACACGGCAAGCCAGGACCAAATGTCAAATCTAATGGGCCTGATTCTGTTCCTATTTACACCGGCATAGCCCAATGATGACACAATTACTCACAATTAAATGTCAAATTGCTCACTATTACTCATTGAATAGTCACGGTGTTTTCTCTCCTTCCCTGGCAATAAGTCTAATAGCTACTCTCACTGGCAGGTGTTGGCCAGGCCTAGGATGGAGTGTTATGGGACAGGTAGGTATGAGAACACGATGGTCATACTTGTCAGAGACTGATGTGCTCCCTCTGAGCTCCTTTTTGGGCTGCAGCTGCCTCTGGTGAGCCTTGCCAGCTCCTGCACAGCCCATGGACCTCACTGCATCTCTCCTGCCACCCTCCCTGACCCCCTTTGGGGTCCTGTGCAGCACCCCGCTGCACCTACATCCCTGGCACAGGGACCAAAACACAGCAAAACCAGACAGAAGGAATCTGCTCTGCAACCGGACTGATTCTGCCGTTGGCATGAAAGCCTAGAGCAATGGGGTAATTGGAAGATGCTGCATTTAGAGATAACTTGTACTTAATAAACGAGTCTTTTCTTGGAAGGTGATCCCGCTCTCAGCTGCTCTTTTATCTCCTCCAAAGGCATGGCTTTAATTCTGTAGGCAGCGAGGGCACCTGCAGATGCAAGCTATACAAGAGACACCACGCTCTTCGGGGACAATTACCGCTATAAAAGTTTAGCATAAAGCTCAGGTGAGCAGTAGCAGAATGCTGCCAGCCACGGGCTTTTAATTCCCAAAGTGGCTCCTGAAAAAGATAAGATAGAGCCCAACCAGATTAAGTAACTTCAAAGCAAGCAGCAAAGCATTTACAGGGTGCTGGAATAGAAGGCGTCTGTCGGGAGCATTAATGAATAAAACAGGTAGAGCTTCCTCACTGATCTGTTCCTTGGCCCTTCCAGGCTTTTGGAAGCCTCCCGTGATTAGTACTGTCTGCTAACCAGATTGTAGCATCCAGATAATGCAGGAATGTGCGCTACAGAAACAGCTAAGGGACTGATACAGGAAAGTTAGAGAAGCTCTGTGGAATAGCCTTCTCCAATCAGTTATCCGAGGAAGAACAATGCCGAACCGCTCTTCAAGAGGATGCGCAAAGCTCTTATTGTTGTTACAATCACCAACTGGCTCAGGAAAATTAAGCAATTTGCTAACTGAGAACTCGTGACGCCTCATCATTACAGTAACGCTGTGCTTCAGGTGACTCACCCAGCCCGAAGCTGGCTGCGCCGTTTGGGGCCGAGCAGCGGCTGCTCCTGAGTCACCTCGGCCCTGTCTCGGGGCGCCTGCTGCTTCCCAGAGGGGGAAAAAGTAAAATAAATGAGGCTTGAGACAGAAAGAATCTTGTCTATGTTGAGATGGGGAAAAAATAGCTGTGCTTTCTAACGTTGTTTGACCTGGATGATCAGAAACCCAGCAGATGAGTCTCACGAGTGCCAAGTGATGCATCTGAAATTAGCATCCGGCCAAGTCATGGCAGGGGCAGAGTGTCCTGCTGTACAAGGCAGAGCACCATCTCACAGCAGGCTTTTCCCTTCTCCTCCGCCTACAGGAAGGGTAAATGATCCTCAACCCACTGAACAGAGGGGGCACCAAACCCCGTGACTTACCCAAAATCGCAGGGGCTCTGCAGCAGGCGTCGCTTCCCACTGGTGCCCCTGCCATCTGCCCCTATCCCAGGCAAGAAGCAACAGCGACATTTAGAGACTCGTATTTGTGTTCACCTCTGACGTAGCCTCTCTCCGTCACTTAAATGCCATGGTTTGATGTCCCTATCTCCACTTCATGTCATGCAGACAGGTCAGACCCCAGTGCTGAAGGATGAACGTATCTCCAGGGGCTTCTGCAGTTGCCTATACACCTGATATTGTGTATAAATGCTGATATTGGCCGTGCATCAAAGGAATAAATAGACTGATTAGAGATTTAGTACTATGGCTGCAGTGCAACCAGGGAACACCACAGCCACCACAGTACTCCAGTTTCCTAATTTAAGCACAGCAATTGTGTCCACACGCTGGGGGAGTGCCAAACACTGTCCTGCGGAGCTGTCTGCAACCACTTCAACCGCCAGTCATCCCCAAAGGGGATGTTTTAGATCTGACCATCGTCAGCTGGTCTGAGCCAGCTCCACCAGCCTCTGTAACACCCCATGCAGCCTCTTGGAGAGTCCTCTCCTCACTTGGCTTCCTGGCCGCTGCAGGACGGGCTGCATAACATCGAGCAACCTGCCTGAGGCTGAATTGTTCTGGGGCCAGGGGGATTTGGCATCTGCAAAGCATCAGGGCAAGGCGAGTCCCAAAAGCACCATGAAACCAGCCCAGCAGGCTGTGCTGAGGAGGGAGAGATGCTCAGCAGCCACGTACACTCTGCTTTGTGGATATAGGATCCAAACCCCATCCTCCACACCCCTGGGGGTGGCGATAAGAGCCTGGCAGCACCTCCTGAAGACCCTCTGCACATGCAGACCTTGGTATCTTCTTCTGAAAGGTTTCTTCAGCCCAGACAGATGTTTGCAAGCAAATCTCACACCGGTGAGCAGACCTGTAAGCAGAGCAGCAGTTGTCACCCCCTACACCAGCCCAGACAGGGAAAAGGACCTGTCCCCAGCTGTGCCTCTGCAGAAACCCATCCATCCATCAGCACGCAGCAACGGGACGGGACAGGAGGAACAAGTTGGGCAGCAAACATCGCGTCGAGAAGCTCCCAAAGGAAGCTGTGTTGGCAGCCACATTGCACCTAGGCCCTTCCTGAGTTTTTGGGAAGCGCTGGCAGCCCTGGCCCAGCTGGGGATGGGCAACCTCGGTGCAATGCCTCCAGACCCAGGTTTGTAATTTGGGGCTGCTCTCACAGTCAGAGGGGAGCCAGCTCTTGCTGCAAGACCAGCTGTGGTTTATTGCACTTAATGAGGCAGGTGGGAGAAATTAAGGGCCTGGGGATCACAACAAGCTTTATCTTTACACAGTCTAAGCATTAGACCCCTGTTTTCCTGCAGCCCTGAAGGGGGGAAGCCCAGACTCCAGCTCTGCTCACAGGCTGATGGCAAACACAAAGCAGAGCCCCGAAATCTCCAGCATCTCCCCAGGGTGAAACACACCCCAAAAGGCTGCTTGTGTCCCCTCGGGGGGAATCACAACCCACAGGTTTTGGGGCAGGCCCTGCTCCCAACAAGCTGCACCTGGCCCCTGCTGCCACCCCCTGCCTTAAAGCTGGGGCCGGGAGCCTGTGGTAGGGGCTTGTGCCCATGGATGGAGTTTCACCGCTGGAGAGGTACCTGGAGAACTGCAGCGGGCAGGTACCGGGCTGGGGGAAGGGAAAAAAAAATAATAATAATAAAGGGTTTTAAAACCAAAAAGAGGAGTTGCGTTGGCCGGGAATCGAACCCGGGTCAACTGCTTGGAAGGCAGCTATGCTCACCACTATACCACCAACGCCGCGCTGAAGAAGCTTTCCCGCCCATCTCTGAAGTAAAACGTCTCCTCTGGGCCCTCCCCTGTTTCTTTGTGGTACTACAGTGTTTTTTGCCTTTCTCTGAGTTTTTTTTATATCCTTAAGCCCCCAAGTGATTTGTTTATACGGATGTGGAGCTATTGGAGCACATCCAGAGGGTGCTCAGAGGCTGGAGCTCCTCTGCTGTGGGGACAGGCTGAGGGAGCAGTGCTCGGAAGGGGTAGGAGACTCAGATCTCTTCATGCTGGCTGGCAAACTGTTGCAAAAATCTTTTTTTATCTATTAAAAACGTCCCTCTGGTGGAAGGGACTGCTGCAGGTGGTTGTAGAGATAACTGGGAGAGGGCTGGGCTCCTCAGCTGAGCCTTGTGTTTGCCCAAGGGACACAACTTCTTCAGCTGCATGTACTTCTTTTCACTGACTTGCTGCCTCCTATCTTAAACTATTTTACAACCCAGAAAGTACGTTCAATTCAAGCTGCTTAAATCCAGAGATCTACTGGTGGTAGTCAGCAAAGCCCTCTGAACTTGCCCCATGAGGTGTTTAACATGGTGAAGTATAACAGGGTGTTACAAATAGCATGCAGCTGAATTTGCTATTTCAGATTTGTCAGGGTAGCTGATAGTAGAAGATGAACAGGGTGCCATTAAAAAAGGCAAGAGCTGTCGCTAAAACAGCTGGATTTGATTTATATATATCTGGGTCTCGTCGACTACTACAGTGGAACCAAAACTGCTGTTTCCTCCCCAAACCTGGTGATCTCAGGCAGGATCTGTGCATAAAATCTCCTTTCTGGAGCTGCTGGGAAGTGTCTGAAGCAATGCAGCTGATGGGGCCTTCAGTGAAGTTAATTAACCTGGAGTCTACAGTAATAACCCTTGGCAGCCAGCCCAAGATAAACATGGTCTTGTGCCCCCCCTTTGGAAGCCCCTGAGCATCTGTCTAACAAGAGGGCAATCTTCCCCAGCACTTAACCCTATAAGAGCTTTTTCTCACCAGCTTTCCATGCAATTGTTCTGAGAAAGGAAGACTTGCTTTCTGTTTCTATCTACTTTAAGCACTCTACCTGTTTTTTTATTTTTTTTTTCAGTGGTCTAAAGGTTCTTGTCTCTTATACCGTTCATCTATTAGCGTTTTTCTTTAAGCAATACCGTAAACTGCTTTGCAATTGTTTTTTGACCATTATTTATAAGATGTCTGATGCCTCTTAGTATGATACATTAATAGTCTTGCAAGCTTGCAGTGACAGGGCTTTTTTGTACCATCTTCTGCACATCACGGTTGGCAGAAAACTTTCCTAGCTGAGTCCTGTATGGATAGGTCTTGGTTTATTGGAGGTCTTAAAGAGACTGTGCTTTCCTTCTCCTAACAAAATAAATAAAACCTTGAATAACTGTCCCATAATATTTTCCTATTGTAAGTAACCATCTACTGTTTTAAAATAATTTGTGTCTGACTCAGGTGGCTTAAGATGTGGATCGGACTTGCCAATTCCTGGGTCCTGCTCTCCAAAGAGCTGAGGTTTCATTCAGTAGCGCTCTGCCCCAGATCTCTTATGGGGCTCTGCATCTAGAAGCCAGCTTTACAAACAGTTTTGAACCCCCCAGGTATTCATACTTTACAGCTAGACCAGCTTGTATCCATATTTACATGAAGGGTTCTCTGCAATGATTTGTCACAAGAGTTTTCCAAGCTGCAAGTGCTTTCTCCAGGCAGACATACTGCAGAGTAACTAGGTGCAGAGACCTCCTCGTGTGCAGAGCACGCACGGCTGTGTTAACTGAGCTGATTAGCACAGAGCATAGAGCAGCACTAGCTCAGGGCTGCAGAGCATTGATCTGGAAACCCTGCTCCCTCCGGAGCTCAGGCAGTCGCTGCCAACTTGAGGGCCTCTGTCTTGTGTGCAGTTCCCTGTTCTGATTTGTGCTTCAGTTTAAGTCCTCGGTGCTAAAATGCCTAAATGCACACAAAATCTCTTGTACGGATCATCTACTCCAAGCTGTCACCTGCTGTGGGTAGCAGCAGCAATCTCTTTCTTGGAAGAAGCTTTCCACTAACTAGAGGCTTATGCCCACATGAATAAGGGAATAAATTCCTAAACTCTTGCCTTCTCAATACCACAATGCCTTTAAAACACTTTTAATTCCTTTTTAAGTGATGCTGATAAAGGAGGGCATTAGTATGCAAGAACTTGCTTGCAGATATGTTGAATGCCTTAATCGCTTGATCTGGGAAGGATGCTGGCTTTGCTGACTGCGTCTCGCTTGAATTAGTCTGGTAACCTCCTGCAGCTGAATGCTTAATTCGCTCGTGCGTCTGTGAACTGCTGCCCTCTATTGCACAAATCTAACACAACGCTGACACCGTCCCCTGGTAGCAGCGAGGGGAAACAGCAGTATCAGTATAGTGGAGTGAAAGCCAGCCAGAAAATGCTAGCTGTCTTCCTTGGAAAAACTCACGAACAGTTATGTTGGTTATGTATGTAACTGAGGCACGCTGAAGGCTGTGAAGGGCAAAGAGCCAGCATTGTCCCTCCAATTACTGCTGGTAGATACCTGACTTCTCAATTTGTGGCATCAAATCTGATGTATTCTAGACTGTCTTTAAAGTGTGGTGGGAAAATGAGCGTATCCACTATAAAAATCATTTGGGGGAAAAGTTATCTGTTTCTATATGCTGACAGACAAGCCAATGACACCCTTTCAAATCTTAAGACTATTCTTTGCTGTAATACTTATGGGGAAAAATGATTGAAACTTATTGTTTGAATAGAAAATGTACCTTAATGTAGTCTCCCAGCTGAAGTAAATGTTCTAATACAGGATCCTTAGTGACACACTTTTTCTTCATTCAAGGATGACCTCTCAGCTAGTCCTCAGCTGTTTACTCCCATGAGCCCTTATGATGTGGACCTTCCAATTCAAACCGAAGATGGATTGTTTGGTTCTCAATTTAATCAGCCCAAGGAGCTTCCTGCAGACTTCTCCTCAGTGGACCTCAGCTTTCTTCCAGATATTACTCAAGATAAAGAACAAAACCTATCTGAAGATGGCCATGAAATGCAAGAGAAGCTCGATGGGTCAGTATCAAGAGATGAGGACAGTGGTACCTTCGTGAATGAAAGCAGCTCGTCATGCCCAGATGCAACTCAGCCATCCCCTGAAGAGTCCAGTGTGTGCCCCCCTCTGACACCAATGACTCCTATGACCCCAGTGACACCTGCTTCTGCTTCAGAAAGCTCTGGCATAGTTCCTCAGTTACAGTAAGTTTCTGCAGCATATATAAGTTACAGGAACAGTACCACCTTCACTGAAGGTCAATCTCGCTGAAAATTAGCTGTCTTTCTCTTGAAGAGTAACGTATTGCTCTGACTTCTCACTTACTGGAGAATGTAGCAAGTGTGGTTTGGTTGTAAATAAGCCCACCCATAAAACTAGGGAGGGGGAAAAGGGTGGGCATGGTTATTTTTCTTTGAGAGGTGGAGCAAATGAACAGACAATATTGGAAGGCAACTAGATACTGTGCTGAACAATGCAAAATAGAAATGGCATGGAACAAAACAGCTTAGCAAAACAGATGAGAGTGGACTTGATAAACATGCTGGTTGAATAAGCATCTGAAATGCCTCTGGCTTCTGAAGGGGGAAGACTCTCCTGGGAGACAAGAGAAGTCTCTCCATAGGAGAAGCATTTGGTAGAAGGATTTACTATATAGTATGCATTGCTAGTTACTTCGGTCTGCAGGACAAGACAGAAAACACTTTAAAAGGTCTCAGTCCAGCAAGGAGAATGCTAAGGATGACAATAGACTCCAAGGGTTTAAAGATCTGTCTGCTCTCCTGAGAGAAGGAAGAGTCTGAACAGAGGAAAGGAAAAGGACATGAAAAGAAGTGAGAGATCCTGACCTTTAAAAAGATCTGATCCTGTTTGGACTAGAGCAAATATAGAGAACTTACACCTCTAGAGACTAACATACCCTTACCTACCTTACCAGTGCAGAAATAACTCTGTAATTCTCAGTAATGGTGCAATTCAAAGCAGTTTTAAAAAAAAAAAATAAATCAGTGATGTAGTTATTGGAAGACGCACAAATTTAGTATGCGGGGACTAATAATTTTGTACCTTGTTATATTTCCACCCATGAAAAACTAATTTTCATATTGAATTACTTAAATTCTGCCAGAATCAGCTTAGTACGAGAGTGGGAAAGAGGAAGGCAGAAAACTAGTTGATGGCAACTATTAACTGGGCTGTGACTTTGCGTTAGCTAATAATGTTGGGGTTTTGCTCTGTAATGCCTTGCTTTTGTAATAAGAAAATTCCCTTCTCATTCCTTAGGAATATAGTGTCAACTGTGAACTTGGCTTGCAAACTGGATCTGAAGAACATAGCTCTGCATGCCAGAAATGCAGAGTATAACCCAAAGGTAAATCTTGAGGGCTAGGCTTTGTTCCCAGCTCTCAGTGCTGCTGGACTCTACTATACAGATTCACCCTGAGCTCTGTACCTTTTCTGTCTTTTCCCATAGGGAAAAGTCCTAATAAATTCTGCAACTTGGGTCTCTTAAAGAAATACAGGGGACCCCAAGGGGATTTATTATTATTTTTTTTAATAAAGACCTTGCAGTGAGATGTTACCAAACTGTTTAAGAAAGGAGGTGACTCTCCTTTCAGCTTGAGCCAGCTGAGATGGCTCAAGCAGCCCTGACTGAGGGAGGAAAGATCTGCCCGAAAACTCTCCTCTATAGGAAAGAGCAACACTGGAGCTGGGCTGGTATTGCATGTTTCTAGCAAGTGACTTATACTGCAGAAATTTACTGGGAATAGGTGTGGGAGTTTCTGTAAATGACTTCAGGCTGCTCCACAAAATGTAAGGCAACAAAGAGTGGTCCTGTGATGGCTGTCTTAAGCCCATAGGTTGTAGGGAAGTACTTACCACCCTGAAATATATATAAAACAACACTTCTGCAAAGTAAATACATGTTGTGCTGAGCTTTGTGGAAGTGATAATTCTTGAGAGAATGAATCGATGTGTGGTACCAGCTGAATATCTCTGCTTGACTGTGAGCTTTTCCTTTGAATTTGTAGAGATTTGCTGCGGTGATCATGAGAATCAGGGACCCACGAACAACAGCCCTTATCTTCAGTTCAGGAAAAATGGTCTGCACAGGAGCAAAAAGGTGGGTCGGTGGGTTTTTGTTTTGTTTTGCTTTGCTTTTCTCTCCTCTAAGGTCATACAGCTGACCAAAAGCCTTGTTTAAATTATCTAGCAAAAAGCTTGCTATTAACTACAGAAAAAAATGAAGCACTAGTCTTGAAAAGTCTATTTATTTTTTTTTCATGACAGGAGTTCAGTAGTTACTGAACTACATGCTTCTGCCCCTGAATATAGACTGAGCTGAGCCAGACATTAGCAAAAAAGCTGCTAAAATGCCCAGGAGTTGTTAAGGGGTTATTTGCATTTCTCACTGACTTTAAAGTGAGTTGGGACATAGCTTGTGTCTGTCAAGTCTCTCTTTTGGTGTCTGGCTTCACTAGTCAACACATCTGCCTCCAGATAAAATGGGAGCTGGAGAAAATCAAAGATTTCTGTACTCTGAAGGTTTTGTCCTCAAGTTCAGCAGCTGCCTTGGTGTATTTATTTTCAATGCATCATCTCATTGATTGGGTCTTAACTTATAGCTTAGAAAGCCTCTTGTCTGGCCCTCACCTAGCTAGAAGACTGCACTGATACCTGCAGTCTCCCTCCTGGATCAGCTTTAATCTGAGGGATGAGACACTGCTGTGCAATTCTTGGACAGGGGAAACTGTGTAACATAGCACGCTCCAGCATGCTCAGTTAAACCACAGGAAAATGAACAACAAAGTGTCATTCCTTTTAGCTCACTGAAGTGGTTTTGGGGATAGAATCTCAATATTTGGAGTGTTAGCATACCTTTTTCTGGAGTACAGATTAGCATGGTGGTGGCTCTAACCTGGATTCCAGCTTCAGAGCAGAAGAAAGCACTCAGCACAGCTGCTTCCCCCTTCTGCTCTTCCCTCAGTGAAGAGCAGTCACGGCTCGCAGCGAGGAAGTATGCACGCGTGGTGCAGAAGCTGGGGTTCCCTGCCAAGTTCCTGGACTTCAAGATCCAGAACATGGTTGGGAGCTGTGATGTGAGGTTCCCCATCCGGCTGGAGGGGTTGGTTCTCACTCACCAGCAGTTCAGCAGGTACGTGGGAGGGAGAGGTATGGCACCACGTAGCTTGGAGCATTGTCTTTGCAAGCTGTACAGAAACTCAAATTCTGAAATCGTACAAGCCTGGCAAAATGAATGTAATAATTAACTGGGTACTGAATATCAAGCACATCTTTTGCTCACCAAAACTGGTTCAGTGGACAAGAAGTGGCTGTAGGTAATATGTTAAAATACAGATAGTAGGGCTTATTATATTTTTTTTTGCAATAACTCCTGTTCCGAGTGGGGCACAGGCCAAAATGACCCTCTGCTTAATTGCTACAGTGACGTACTGCAGCTGGCAGTAAAGCTTCCAGAGCCTGAAACTGGTGCAATGCAACAGGGATGGGCTCTGCGGAACTTCCCTCCCTGTGATGCTCACTGCTTCCTCCTTGCAGGGATGCTGTTAGCAGCAGCTTTGGAAATCTCTTAACAGAGAGCATACCCCATGCATTTGAGCACTTTGGGGTAAACGGGAGGTACACCAGAGATGGTTAAGATGAAGGATTTGCGAATA
The DNA here is from genome assembly GCF_964211825.1 of Aythya ferina. Classification (NCBI taxonomy): domain Eukaryota; kingdom Metazoa; phylum Chordata; class Aves; order Anseriformes; family Anatidae; genus Aythya; species Aythya ferina. The sequence continues at coordinate 61,345,076 of NC_140301.1, forward strand.
GCAAGAAGCTAACTGCTGCTTTGGTTAACAAAGAACCTATTCTGTAAAAGCTTTCTTTGTCCATGAATATTGTTTGACAGTCCTGTGTTGCAGTGTATCAGCTACGTAGGGAGAAATGTACAGCAGGAACTTTTTGTTTAATCCCAGTAGTACTGGGGATCAGAGTTCTACAAGTCTCCTATCATTGCCAAGTGCAATGTCAAAGCATAGGTAGTATATTTCTTCACTGCAGACTGTGAATAGGAAAAAAATGATTAAACAATTCAGATTTAATTGAAGCAGCTCTGAAGCTACTTAGATCTATGGAAAATCAGACTCAGAAATGGCTCGTATGCATTTAAAAGTAGGCACAGAGAACTACCAGCTCTAGTTGGGTTTACTAGATTTCTCTCCAAGACATTTAGACCCTGACCTGCCTTTCTCTGGCTAGCTAGCTAAAATCTGTAAGTTTAATTACTCAGCTGTCAGCATGGCTAAAGAGTACTTCATGCATACAGCACTGAATCAGTATTTGCATTTTACTAATCTTACCTGCTTGTTTTGAAACAGCTATGAACCTGAACTATTTCCTGGCCTTATTTATAGGATGGTCAAACCAAGGATAGTGTTGCTTATCTTTGTGTCTGGAAAAGTTGTACTGACTGGTAAGTGGTCTCTTGCTCTATTATCTGTAACCAAGTGCTACCACATCTTCCAAGGAAGTGTTTAAATTGAGCATTACTAAACTGATATCTTGCTGCAGTAAAGCCACTTAGCAATCTTTGTCATGCCTACTGCTGCTTATCTGTGTTTTTTGAGGATAATAACACTGGTATTGTTGCACTAGAACCTTATATTGCTTCATATAGTGTCTCAGCTTTCCATGTCATTAAACTTGAGTATCTTTATTTTATTCAAAGCGTAATGCTTTGTGCCAGCGTACTGAATCCCAACAGGAGGCTGACATGCCAGTAACCACTCACAATTGCTTCAATATGAATATCACAATAAGCAATTTAAAATTGGACAGGAAGCAAACTTCTTAAAACACTTCACTGACAACATGTACTAAGGATTATTAGAGGAAAGGGTGGAGACGTAAGAGTCTGTTCCAGACAGTTTGGCAAACTCATGAGAAAAAGCCTTATGAGTAAGTGTGCTCAGCAAATATCTGTACCTTGGATCCCATGGCAAAAAAAGAGCTAAACTGTGAGTGCATGTTTCCAGCACATTCAGTTGTAAAGCTTATGAAAATGCCTTTACACAGCTGTACAGAAAGGTAAATGGGTACTTGTGGTTCCCAGAGGAACCTAACGTTACATGTATATTCATGACAGAGCTTTGAGGTATGTGAACAGCAAGAGAAGCCTTCAAGTTTCTCAAAATCATAGATCACGAGCTAATTGAACTGTAGAGCAGTCAGGATGAAGTTTAAATGCTTCCCCCTCTAATGCCCCACCACCTTCCTTCTGGGCCCACTGAAATCATACTGGCTACCTCCAAACAGAACATGTTTGGGGATATACCAACACCCTAGAGTCCAAAGTATGCCCAGAAGGACTAAAGCTAGTCCTTGCCTGTGAACACTGGGCCCTAATTGTAATGACAAAACTAAATCTTTGAAGCTGAATTTCTTCCCTAATCCCAAAATGTTCTTGTGGTAACTCAGATGATTTAGCCATGTCTAACCATATCCTACGTTCATGGAAGGAGAAGAGTTTACACATCTGTCCTGAGTGCAACTTAGTCCAATTGTCAGTCCATCTAAATGCACTTTGCCTGTCGTTAATGCCTATTACACTCGTGTGATAGACAAGTATCACTGGCAAGGACTGTTCCTCCCTGCTGCAGTACAGTTGGCATGCAATACTGGTATTAAAGATTTGCTTGCAGTAATGTGGATAAGGATGGCTTAGAAATCACAGGTGACCTAACAAAGCTTAAAGCTTCTTGGAACTGGGAGAGAGGAATTATCAAACTGAATGAATGGGATAAATGCCCTTCATTTCATGTTTCCATCTTTCTACTTATCAAGAGAAAGAGCTGTTACAGTTAAGCAGATAAAAGTCTGATTCCTCTGACTGGCTTTATTTGACAGACAGTGTTTGGCGTCTGTCAGGAGGAACTAACTGCTGTTTTGGTGCTACAACATTAAACTAGTCTTAAAGCAAAGCAAGCTATAAATTGTTCTTTGAGGTACAGAAGTAACATGACAGAAATTCTGCCTTAAACTAACATTTGACGAGTTCTTAAATTTGCTTTTAAACTCCTGCATTTCTTCATGGATTCTAATCTCATCATTAGATATGAGGTGCATTCAGTTATTCTCAATGCTCTAATTCTTAATGTGTTGGTTTTATTTTTTGAATGTCTTTACAGGGGCAAAAGAGCGTTCTGAAATCTATGAGGCATTTGAGAACATCTATCCCATCCTAAAAGGTTTCAAGAAAGCGTCATAACATGGCCCGTAAAGGAACTAGCAATAATATACCAGTTTGTAATAGAAGGCATGGAACAGAAGCCAAGGGTATTCCTGGACCCACTTGTACAGTTGTGGATTATTAAGCAAATGACACATGAATGCTGTAAGTGCTGATGCTTTGCTATAGTTTGTGAAAAGTTTTTTCATGAAGATTTGCTGTCTGTAATCCACTTGAGTTCTGACAACTTCTGTCAAGCTGAGAAATTTGCCAAACAAATGTACTTTTAATATAAAGCATATTAAGGTTGCACTTATTTTTGTAACGGAGGCCTTGTGCCTCATCCCTGTTAAACAGATGAATCAACAGTGTACTTCAAACTAGCTTCATCAAAATTCTCAGCTTTAAGTACTGAAGGTTAGCTCCTGTAATGAAGTACTTTCATGTTCAAACTCAAAATATATTTTTGTCTACAACACAGCTTACAAAATCCAGTATGACTTGATTGCAATGTTTTGAAGACAGACAGTGAATGTAGAGGACATCTACTGACTCCCTCTAATCCCACAGGTTGGATAAACTATTATGTAATGGTGCTGATACTCTTTACAGAGAAGATATTCAAGGACCCTGGCAGTGTTGGAACATACGTGGAAAGGAGAACCGGGGTGGGGGAGAATGAAGCAAATTCTGCAATTTGTCTTACATGGGTTAAAAAGTGGCACTCACTTGCATTACTGAAGTCCTCTCAGATGATGGGAGGCTTGCTTGGCCTGAAAAGCAAACCTGTTAATTAGGAACTACCTTTAAAGTGGACTTGAAGAAAATATAAAGTCTTGGATGTTCAAGGCTTAATTATCTAGGTTATTTAATCTGAGCTCAGGCAATGGCACTACATGAAAGCATTTGGTAATTTAATTTTGTCTCTCATCTACAAGGGAACTCAAGGCTTCCTTTGCTGAAGCTGTCATGCTCAGGTGGGTAACGTGACAAGGAAGAGTGTAAAGATGATCCCTTGACTGTTCTGGTACCTCCTATGATTCCCAAGAAGCAAAGTTTTTTTTTTTTTTTTATTTTTATTCTTATTCCAGAACAGGGCTGCTGGTGTTTGTGTTGTTTCCTCCCCTTGTTTTCTACCAAAGGTGGGATAGATCTGTCAGGAAGCTCCCTGAGCCACTAGAGGTTGCTATTTGATGACTTAAGCGTAACCCATGCTAAAGGCTGCCTGCCCTTCCGATAAATACCCACAATACAGGCAACAGCTTAACACAGGACAGGGCGTCATGGGCTTAGTTTTGCTGTCACCAGTTCACTTTTGATTTGGTGCGGATGTGACCCCAACTTGTCTGTGATGTCTCACATGTGTTTTCATAACTGTCCCTTTGCTCCCCTGGAAAGAAAGCTTGAAAAACTTCGTGCACTTCCTGGTGATAAACCGGTCTTAACTATGTTATCAGCTTCTTTGTCACAATCAAACTGTGTATTTCCAAACTCAAATCTATTCTAAACAGAGGCTTACTTTTTCTGTTTGTTTTCTAACCCTGTAGACTTTCCACAGCTATGGGCTGAACTTTTATTTGCACTGTAGCTGTAAAAGCTGATAAGCTTGAGTTACCAGAATCCTTGCAAGTGAAAAGCAGCAACCTGTTCTTATTGGGGTGTTGGGAGAAAGCTTATCTAAGATGAGCCTCCTTCAAGGAACAAATCTGCTTTTTCATTAAGAGCTAGCTGAATAATTTCACCAGAGAAGTCAATGCTCTTTAAAAGTGTGGATAAAGCTTTAAAGATAAGAAATGGTCTCTGTGCTTTTTCAGAGCTACTGATAACTTTGTTTGCTATGGTAACTTGTCTTAAAAACAAGTATCTGGGTTCTTTCCGTGGAGTGCTGCTCATGCTAGTATTTTGTAGTACTTAAATACAAAAAGAAGGGGAAAAAAGGCTGGCTTTTTTTACTTTTTACAAAGAACTCATGTCCCAGGTTGTGAGAGTAGTGCTTTGAGTCCTCATTTGGGGTTTCTTTACTTTGAATTCCCACTTTTCTCCCTCGCCTCCTGCAGAGCACTGCCTCTCTGATTCTGGACACGGGCTGACAACACCCATCTCAATCTTGACAAATCTTGACTTGTGGCTCCATACAGGGACTAGGGCAAGGAAATCTGCTAGCCTGTTGTTTCTAAGGATGTGTATTAATCATTTTGACCCCTTTTACATAAAGGCTGATTCCTGATACTATAAGTACTACTCAAATAATTACCCAAACAATAAGTATTACCTAAATTATTTAATTTTGGGTAGCCATAGCTTCTCCTGGGGTACAGGGCTGTGAGGTACAAGTAACCCCCTTCACCCCAGGGGCAGAGCGTAGGTGCCATGAGGGATGTGTGCTGGATGCTGCCCTACACCCTTTACTCCTAATTTTCCCTCCACTTGCCCCATTCCCTTCCCTAACCCTCTGCACCAGCACTGCCTGTATAACCTGGGCCGAGAAAAACACCCACAAAACGGCCTTTAGACACATAAATTTATTTATTTATCGCTTCACACCGCTGAGGGGACCCCCCTCATGCACACACACACCCCCCTGAGGGGCCGGGCCCTCGGCGCCCTGTTCCCACAATGCCCGGCGCCACAACACGGCCCCACGTGACCGGGGCGCCCAAGATGGCGGCTCCCAGCGGCTGCCGGCCGCAGCCCGGCGGGCAGGGGGGAACCGGGGCGGGACCGGGACCGGGACCCGGCCCCGGGGCAGGGCCGGCGGCCTTGAGGGGTCCCGAGGAGGACGCCGAGGGCTTGTACGTGGCGGTGGAGCGCTGCCCGCTCTGCAACACCACCCGCCGCCGCCTCACCTGCGCTAAGTGCGTCCGGGGCGGCGATTTCGTCTTCTTCGACGGCCGCGACTCGGAGAGGTACCGGGGGGGGGGACGGGGAGGGGGCCTCGGGCCTGCCCCGCCGCTGGGTCCCGCGGGGGAGGCCGTGGGGATGCTCCTCACGCGCCCCCATAGGGTGGGGGAGGCCCCTTGGGTTCGCTGGGGGGTCCCGGGGGTCGCCCCCCCCCCCCCGGTAATGGGGTCCTGGGGAGCTGCTGGGGTTTGTTTGGGGGGGTCCTCGGCCCTCTGAGCCCGGAGGTGGTGAGAGAGAGCTGGGGAAGGGGGCTGGGGGCAGCCCAGGGGGCTGCGCTGGCTTTGTGAGTGGTACTTGTCTGGTGAGGGGTAAAATGCGTCAAATAATTATAATTGTGAAGGGTTTGGGTGGTGACACGGCCATATGGATGCAACCAGCGAACCGGAGATAACTCCAGACAACTAAGGGCAAAAACAGTGGGACACTTGAAATGCGTCTCTGTTCTCAGAAGTATACCAAAACAGTAGTTAAAACAGTAATTTTCCAAAATGGTTTACCGAAATCAGAGAAGTATGCAAGCAAACAGCACCTCTTCTTTTTCATTCCTGTTCATATAACTAGTCCTGATCGTGGGCCCTGATCATGGGCCCCCAGAAATATTGCACTTGAGTTGATCACGCCCCTTCCTGCCCCTTTGTGCAAGGAGCTGGCTCGGCAGGAGGGCTGCTGAAGTCGATCAAGAAGCAGGTAGCCCTGTTACATGCTTCAGATGCTCGTTTCCCCTCTGTAGCTCATTTTTGACAGTGAAACAAGCCGTCATTTCCAGCACGTCCATCCTGGATTCTTCAAAAGCCTGCCTAGCGCTGTCTCAAGAATAGCCCTAATTTTTGGCTGTGTTTGTGGTCCTCGATTTGTAGCTTCGTTAACAGCTGCTGAGAGTGATTTCTCCAACTATTTCGGGAAGGCAGCGAGCGGTGTGTTGTGTGGAAGGGTCCTTGCACCAAACACCCTTTGCCAAACATAAGAATAGGCAGGGAAACAGCGGTGTCTTTCTTCCTACCTTGGTTCTCTGCAACAGCTCCGGGCAGCTTTTGATGGCCGGATGGTGTTTTCCTGCCATAAACTCTTTCTGTGGGTGTTTGCACAACAGGATGCATGACTGGACAATGATGTGCTTGTCTTACATTTAAGCAAATTGACCTTCTCAAGCATAACCCAGATACAGAAAGCCAGCTCGCGCCCAGATCTCTATCTGGGTGAGCGGACCCTTCACCCCTGCCAAGTTTCATTAAAGTTGATGGGAGTGGGCACGAGGTGGCAGCCAGCATGAATCAGCCGGCAAAAATGAGGCCTGAGCCTGCCACTTTGATGGGTTTTCTTCTTTTGCCTCAGAGGCTGTGGTGTGGAACCACAAATTGGATTTTAGCCCGTCTAAAATAGATGAAAAACTCGTCTTTGTGCGAGACTGCTCAGGGTTATCTGCCGTTTCCATGAAAAAAAAATTGGTTTGGGAATTTGGAACGTAAGCCAAGTATTTTCTCCTGCCCTTTCTGCAGCCTGAAGATTTTGGCTAACCATCAGGCTTCGTTACAGAAATCCAACTGCAGCATCCCTTATAGTGGAGCCACTCTCATCCTGTATAACCAAGGCTCAAGAAGTTTCTCTACGCATTGGAAAAACGCAACCAAGAAGAAGCAGTCTTAAAAGTCTTCAAGCACCAGAGGCAACAGCTTGTTTAAAACAATCTCTTCCCTTCCTCATATCAGTGACTGCTGTCACTGCATCCTCACAAGGATGCGTTAAGTGTCCCGTTCACCTTTGGATAGAAAACATTGTGATGATTAAGCCACATTTCTTGACTGTAGGAAAAGTCCCTTTTTGTTTTTCTCCTCCCTTTTTTCCCCTTGGTTGGGACCTTGGGCTCGCTGTCTGTGTAATCCTCTCTTCTGTTCTCCAGCCTCCGCTCAGGCAGCCCCCCTGGACGCTGCTTTTCCCTGAGCTTTGCATCTCCTGCTGCTCAAAACTCTCCTACAGCAGCTCCGTGTTCCTGGAGTCATGGACTAACAAAACGAGAACAGCATCAGCGTGATCGGTGGCAGCAGGAAAAGTTCAGTGTAGGGACAAAGCTTCATAAAACTCAGGTTTCTGCTTCTTTCAAAGATAACAGAATTATTGACAGCCTGAAAGTGTGCTTGAAGTGTTTTATCTGCGTTGTGTAATTAATCCTTCGAGTGACTAATAGGAAAGTGAGAGAGAAACAGCCCGGCATCTCAGGTCAGTTTTTATTGTTTCCTCTCTGTCAGCAGCGAGGGGTTTCCGTGAATTTCTTGCGACGTGAGCGCAGCGAGGGAGGGAGCAACCTTTAAAATCATGGCGTGGTCGTGCAGGGACAGGTGCAGAGAGCTGGCTGGAGCTCAGGCTGTGTTTACTGTCGGCGGTATTTAGTTGGTTACTTTATGCCTTCTAGTAGCACCTGGGTTAATTTTAGATCGGGCCTGGAGGAGCCCGGCAGGGTCACGACAAGGGCTTTGCTGAGGGAGCGGTGTGAGAAATCCAGCCCTGGGATGCACAGGGCTCCCAGTTGTCTTTTGGAAGTGTTACAGGCTGGAGGAAAACGTTGGTACCTCTCGCTTGTGAGAAGTCAAAGGAGGTTACCAGTTGTATCCAGTGGTGGTCTACTCTTTTCTTGGTTTTATTTCCTCATAAAACAGTAAATATTTTAACATTTCAACGTGAAGAATTATTTCAGATTTTCACAGGACTATTTTATGTGCCAGTTGCCGTAAAAGCTACAGGAAGATTGTTCACATCTAACAAAAATCACAGCCTGTACCTGTGAGGGGGGCCAACTGAGGAGCTGTCAGGATTAATTAGTGAAACACAGCTACAATTAAAGATGAGTAGTCCGGAAATCCTGCAGTAAAATGATCACCGACATTCTTCTTTTCATTAGTAATGTGTTGTGTGTTCAGAGCATCTTGTTGTTCATTTCAGGACACTCTTCTTCCTCCCAGGAGTTTACCCCAGCCTGTCACAGAGAGAAATTCTCAGTTCATACTCAGTGGCTTTTTGAGACACCGGAGTTTTCTCGTAGTGAACGGGCCCAGCAGTGGATGTACCTGTTGCTATCCTCAGCTCCTGCAGTGTTAATCGATTCCTATAGATTAGGGAGTCCTTTTTTCTCTTTTTTTTTTTTTCCTCTCTGATTATGTACACATAGAAATAAGCCAGGGAACCATAGGAAATCTCAGGTTCATCCAGACTGGAGGAAAAAGAAGCATCTGATGGATAATTTTAGATGCAGAGTCCTCCCCTTCTCTCAGTTTACATTTCACGGGAGTTGCTCTAAGAGTCCATTCAGAGCTTTGTTTCTTCACCAGGTTGAAGGGCTGTGGATACACAGAATAAAATGAGTTATGTGATGCAATGCAATTAAAAAAGGGGCTGGATAAGGAGATGGAAACGTCTGCTTCGGGGAGAGCTGATGAAGAAGATGGTAGGAGCTGGCTGACACAGTTGCTGAAGCGCGTGGCGAGCTGTAATTCTTGCAGGCTCTCCCAAACATTCCCGCCTTCCCTCACCAGAGAGAACTTAATTTAGTCCCAGGCCCTTGACAGATCGACTTCCCACTAGTGTGCCGGACACGATTTGGGAAATCAGCCTCCGTGCCCGTTAATTAACCCAGCTTGGAAATGAAGAATCCCCAGATTTCCGCGGCGCTCCCCGTGTGGCTGCCCAGCCTGGCCGAGTTATTTCGGGATGTGCCCGAGGTCAGAGGTGCAGGAGGTGCGTGGTACGGCGTCGTAAACAGCACGCTTGTGCAATTTCCACGATGACTGGTGGGTGAAGACACGCGGGACAGACGGACAGACAGACACCGAGCAGCCAGGCTCCGGTTGCACCGCATTCCTCAGGCGCACGCGTGGCCTCTGGCTTTTAGAGCAGCACCTGCGTTGGGGATTGAGCTGCTTTGGAAGGAAAAGAGAGAGTTTTGGTCGTCTGCGAAGGCAGCAGGCAGAAGTTTTGTTGTTGTTTTCACGCTGCTGTCATCTGGAAGGGCGATTACACACTTGGTAAAACCGAAGCCAGTCTCCGAGCTTTCAGGTTCCAGCACTACAAGGGAAGAAATGAAGCTTTTTGGTTTTATGGGACATCAAATCCAGAGGGCTGAGCAGAGAGAGGCCCCAGCTGCCATCCTGTCAAGGCTTACTAACTCTGTGATCCTCTCTAAATAAAGCTTAGATAGCCCTGAAATAAAGAACTTGGTGGGTTCTACATGAAACTGTTAGGATGAAATAGTGAATTCTACAAGTTCTGGAGCAAAATATACTGAATTATTTCTCCTTGCATGGATTTAACCCCAAGACACACGTTTGAGGTGTGGATCAGGATGGTGCTGTGGCATGGCAAGCACAAAGGAAAATTGGGAGGCCATGCACTGGCAGAACACAGCACACACTTGCTGTTTTTAGGTTGTCTACATCCCTTGGCTGTCTCTCTTGCTTTATCTTTGTCACTTCGTGCTTCACTGTAATCTCTCAATATACATTGTTCGGACACTGTTTGCTTTAAAAGTATTTCTCAGCATGGTGAGGAGCATGCAGGTGAGCAGAACGTGGCTATTTGTACTCAGAGGATGGAAATGCAGGATGATGAACCTGAAAAAATTCCCTTCTGATCACTTTTTTTGGCAGTTCCCACACCTCACATCCACTGGGGCAGACCTCAAGCAGGCATTTGGGTTGGGCACTTGTGACACCTACACGTGCCTGGTAGAAACAAGTAGAAGAAAACGCAGCTTATGGCTGCTAATAATAATATCAGAAGGATTTGAATGTCATGTAAAAGCCTTGAGAGAGTACTGTCCTGTCTGGAACCATCGCTGAGTAAAATCTGAGACTCTTCCAGGTGAGAAGTGAGAAAAATGCAAAGCTCAGCATGTAAAAACCTGCACTTCTTGGTACCAGAGTGGGTAGTATCACTAATACCACCTAATGCCATCACAGGCTCCCTATGATACTGTTAATTTCTCCGGTGATTAAAAGCTTTTCAAGCAGTGTATGTTTTTCTTTCTACACAAAATATTGATGTTTCTAAGCTGCAAATCCTAGAGAAATAGAAGGTAATTAAGGGTAATGCTTACAAATTTGATAATACAACGTGCGGGTGTTTCCTCAGCTTAGAGGGTCTGTTGCTGTTCCTGGGAGACAGGTGCTCTAGAATTCGGCAAGAATTTCATATATTGAGCCATTGCTCACAAAGATTAAGACAGATAGTTGAGGTTTAGAGACTCCCACAGGCTTCAGCCCTTTTATTGTTTCAGACAACTTACAATACCTGTGTGCAAAATAGCAATAAAAGCGTTTAATCTCTTCCAGGTTCTCAGACAAGAAAGAAAGGCTGATGCATCTTAAAACCAAACAGAGAGAATTCCAAAAACAGTAAGTCGTAGTCATTAAATGAATAAAAATTCGGATTCTTAAAAAAAAATCTCTCTGACACGCTGTTGCTGGAGACAGATGTAGTCGAGATAAGTCAAATAACTTTCATTCATGTTTTTCCTCTAGTGTTTTGAAGGCCATGGAAGGCAAAGAGATAACTGATCAGCTGGTGAGTTATTCAAAGCATCCCATCATTTTTGAACTCTCTGAATCGCCAGATCGTATTGTTTAAAGTTATATTTTACCTTGAGGGCATTGCATTGCTTTCCTAAAAAACCTGTTGTAAGCAAAGGCAAAATGGGCTCTGCAAGCTGAGCACTCCAAACCCTCAATATTTTTAATTTCCTACTAGGTATTTGTTCAATAACTTATTGTACCAATTGACTTTATACGAAATATTCTGTTTCTTTGTGGCATGCTTCTGTGCACAAACCGGTGTATGAAATATTTATTTATTGGTCTGATTCAGTTCAGAACATCCTGCTCCTTTTGCACTAAAGCTGCTGGCTTTGTTGTTAATCATTAGTCAGTGTGTTGGAAATGGTTTGTGCCCTACGCTTGCCGAATGTTCTTTTGCAGAGATGGAAAATAATGTCTTGCAAGATGAGGATCGAGCAGCTGAAACAGACCATTTGCAAAGAAAATGATGAAATGACAAGACGTGAGTAATGCCTGTGCCTTTGTAACGTGTCAAACTGTGCCTTAAAGAGGGAAAAGTCAATCGCAGGAGATGAGTTAGTTTTTGAAAATAGTGGATTTCCAAGGCAAATCACTGAATGGACTTTACCCCTTTTATGCTTGCGTTTTAATTAGAAAACAGTAGACATTATTCAGCTGCATGGAGATAATTTTGCAACAGCTTAAAAAGTAAATGCTTAGCAGCCTATGAATTTGGCTTTGTCCCTGGAGATGGCTTTATTCAGTGTAGCGTCTCTGATCGCTTCCCCTTGATAAAAAGGAGCAAACAGCTCTGCAGCTGCTACGGATTTCATCTAAGTGCTGAATTTTAACCCACACCTGTCTAGAAATCCTAAAAATCCTGTTGGAGCAAGACCATCACCAAAATATGGCATAGGCTGCTGAGTTGCTAACGTTCAGCAGCTTCGGTTTTGAAACTCATTAAATATTTTACACGCAGGAGATGCGTAGAGTCATTTTTCAGAAAAGAATAAGCAGCACTCCTTACAACCTACGGAGATAGGAAGCATGTGCAGGATTGTGTTGACTGAATTTGAAGCATTTTAATGACTTGAGACTCAAGAGGAGCCATACAAAAAGTGGAAGCACAGGCGTGTAACTGAGAATAGTTATAAAGGAGTAGCACAGGCTTGCAGTGATAACATCAAAAACGCTGAGGTGCAAAATGATTTTCATTTAGTAGGGAGGATGGCTAGCACAGTATGAAATGTATAATAAAAAAAGATGAAGGAGAAGGCAAGCAGGCTAGTTAAGAGGAAAGAGGGGTGAGTAACTGCAGAGAAGTCTAAAATATTCAGTGCCTTCTTTGCTTCATCCTCTAACAAAGAAAATGAGATCAGGTGTTTAGCCAGATTAAATTTGAGATTGAGAGAGGACTTCAGGCCAAGGAAAGAAAGCAGCCAGTTAAATATTATTTTGATTGTGTCTGTAGGGCCTTATCAGATTCACCCCAGGGAGCTTAAGGAGCCAGCAGCGGAGCACCTGAGAACACATGAGGGAGAGAGGATGTCCCAGGGAACAGAGTGGAAGCAGCAGCTGTTTGCAGGAGTCTTACACCGATGACACAGCTTCTGACCACCTTGTAGGTACCTGAGGTACCTAGAAGATAATTAAAAACAGTCATCACTTTTTGTTAAGAGTAGGTCACGTCAGATCAACCCTTCTCCGTGGGTCGAGTGGAGGGAGAGGCAGAAGGTGCAAGATACCTTGCCTTTGGGCTCTATCTACCCCAAGATGTCTCACAAGCAAGCAAATAAATCAGTTTTGTGTGTAATCACTGCAAGGATGCCACAGAATTCTAGCAGGGCTACATTCAGAGAGCAGTGATACTTGTCCAACAGAGGAGGTGAGGCAGGTGGAGCCCAGTTCTGTTTGCTATTTTCCATAATAGCTCGCATGGTAGAACAGAAAGTGGAGTGGAGGAACCGAAGGTGGATGACGATACGAGCTCAGTGGAGAACAGGATCAAATTCAAAACTGTGCAGGTAAATTGTCTGCATCATCTGAAACGAACAAAGTTCAGTGCACGTTGTTTAGGAAAGAGAACCACGTAAACCTCTGGTGGGGAATGCTGGCAAGATTTGACAGGATGGGACCTGGGGAATTGCAAATTAAATACCAAATAACAAGCTAGTGCTGCTCCAGAAAGGTTCAGACCTCAGTCAGGGTTATACTAACACGGGCGTTGTATTTAAGAAGGAAGCGATTATCCTGCTGTGCTCAGCAGTGGCGTTGCCTCAGTGGAAGTCTGGAGCCCATTTTGAGCAATTTAAGTAAGATACAAATCAACTGGAGAAAGTCCAGAAGGGAACATTAGGAATAAAACATAAGGAGTGGCCAAGAAAATTGCAGTTTGGCTTAGTTTAAAAAAGAAAAAAAAAAAAGAAGAGCATTTTTTCAGTAGATAGAAGATTATTATGAAGGGAATAATAACTAATTGTTCTCTTTAGCCTGTAGAGAAAGGAGAAGAGGAAGTCAATGTGACTTTGCATGAGGAATTTAACCACCTTTTCTCAAAGTGCAGCTCTGAAGGTGGCAAAACGTTAGAACCAGCTGGGGCGTGGAGCTCCTCCACTTTCCTGTTATTCTGTGAAATGAATTAATACTTAAATAGTTCTAATCTGCAGCTTTACTACGTAGCCAGTACATCAGGAGCTCAGCCTGGCTCACTCTTAGGGAGGAGACCACGTTACAAAACGTAAATGGCTTCTTTCTCTTCTCTTGGATGTGGCGTAGGTGGCTTTACTGAAATAGGAAACATTTCTAGATCGTTGGGCTCCTGCTCTTTCAGCTGGCTCTCCTGGGTACTTCAAGAATTGGTGTTTCTGAAAATAAGCTTTTAAAACGTGTGTGTTTTGCCTTCTGCCTGCAGAGAGCAATTCGAGGAGGTGATCTTGTGAATGCCTGGCATGGCTCGCTGCTGGGCAGGCAATGGGAATGTGTGGGGCTTGACGGTGTCCTGAAATACTTCTGGGGACAAATTTTAATTGCCTCGTAAACTGGGTCATAAAGCAGAATTGCTGCGCTGAAAAAAAGGACAGTTGTTTCTGCAGCAGGGCTGCTGAAGAGGAAACGTGTTCGCAGTGTTCTCAGATAATTGCTGTTGGCCCTGCAGATAAGGGAGCTCGCTCGGCGCAAAAAGTAGCCTTGCAAGTAGAACATGAATGAAAATGGAACAAATTAATGTTTTATTCCTTCTTTGTTTCGTATTCTCTGGGCAAAGGGAGGGTTTGGGAATACGAATGCAGGCATTAATTGATTTGCTGTTGATACTACAGGAGTGCTTAAAAGAAACTGAAGTGCAGGCTGGCACGTAGAAATTCTTGGTGCTGTTGAGAGAAAAATTCTCCTGCAGTTCCTCCTACAGGGGGTTCCTTATTTTATGGACCTGAGGATTATTAGTTCCTACCTGCCTGGGGAAGCCAGCCTCACCAGCTTTGATTTGGGTCTTTCCATCTCCCACGGATGAGATCATCCTTCCTACCAAACGCTGATCAGATAAATGAGTAGAAATAACTTCTGCTAAGTTATTTCTAATGACTTATTAATGACAATAAGCTATTATAATAATATAATGGCTGTTTTAATATATAATTTCAATATATAATAGCTATTTCAGCAGTCCTGAGCTTGCAGTTCCAACTGCACGGGTGACAACCAGGAGGAGCAGGGATGTCCTGTGCTGACCGAGCATGGCTGGGCACGTACCAGGGGATGGGAACCAGTCATGGATCCCATTTTTTTTTTATGTAACTTCAATTTTTGTGCTTCCCCTCTGGGAAAGCTGATGTTTTAATAGTCTGTAACGTGGCTTCGTGGAGTAGCAGATGCCACGGAACATTGCTATTGTAGCTCTGGTCTCATCTGCGCCTCGCAATCCAAATCCATCAGACAAATGATGTCAGGCTTACTGCCTGCCTTCTGTGCAAGGGGCAGTTAGCCCATTTCTTGATTACAGGAAAGCGAGTAGGCTGCTGTGCTCTAGGAGAGCATGACTAATGCTGTTTCTCCTCAGCCATAAGAACTGAAATGGAGCGACGAGTATATGGGGGCTCTTATTCAAACTAGGGTACATTACAATTTTTAAATGTGCATTCAGAGACGTTTTCCCGTGCTTTTGAAAGACAGAGGCAGTTAACTCGCCCTCTGCAGCACCATATGTTTGCAGGAGCGTTCCTGCAGTGAATTATTTTATAGGAGAATCAGCAGATGCTCTTGAAGGATTTTTCTTCCGACTCTTAGCGTGCCTGATGCACAGAGGAAATTCAGGCAGATGCAGCTTTTCAGAAGCGTAACCACATTGGCCATTTTGTGACTGGAAAGGGAGCTTTCCCTCGTGGTAAGGAGAAGCCTGTGCCACTGGGATCCAAGTGCTTCAAGAGGACGTACGTTAGCAAAAGCCCGAATAACACAAGCTAATGGAAGCAGTGGTGCCAGAAATTGTGAATGGAGATGCTATCTGCACTAGATTTTGGCTGCAAGCAATGCGTGCCTTTTTGGCCAGCGTCGTGCGAGCATGTACAGTCAAGCTATTTCTGTCATGGTGATTACCCCAGAAGTTTAATTAAACTGTGAAATCTTGGCTTTTCTGCTCCAGATCCAAAAATAGCTGGGTGAAAGATAGGGAAAGATTAATTCCGATTTCAGTCCCTTTTGCGATGTTCAGAAAAGATTAAGAAATTGTACCACTTAGCAGCTGGAAAGCGTCAATGGTGAGGCAGGGTTTTCTGTTTTAAGCTGCTGTAGATCTTGTTTTCTATAAATATTAATCAAGCTTTTCTCAGGCTCGCCACAAGTACCTCACAGCTCGTTTTCCAAGGCTAACATCTGCTGCTGCCTTCACAGATGCAGAGGGGCTTCTGAGAATCAAGGAGGAGAACCAGAAGCATTATCGCAGGGCTCAGCGGCATCAGGAGAAGAAGGAGAAGATCCAGAGGCACAACCGCAGGCTGGGAGACCTGGTCGAGAAAAAAACCTACGACTTGAAAACCCAGCACGAGCATCTGGCAAACCTTCGGCGGACACATATCCTGGAGCTAACATCAGTCATATTTCCCATCGAAGAAGTAAAGACAAGCATGAGGTAGGGGAGGCTTATCCTTTTGGACTCGTTTTTCCAAGCTTTAGACACTCAGAGGTGAGTCATGTAAGTCTAAGCTAGACACTCTGGCTCCCTTGGCATCTGTGGGGAGAAGGAGGTGGTTTCCAAAGGCAAAGCATCTGACCTAGAGGTAGAAGTCCAGAGCAGAAGAATGTGGAGGTGCTAGCATCTCCCCACTGGGAGATCTGAGGTATGAGTCCACTGTTAACCTTAAAAAACATCATTAAAAATCCCAGAACAAAGTAGTTTGGGGAACGAGGAGTTTAGCAGGAGTGTTTCTACAAGCATTTTGCTCTGTGCAATCTGATTAAGTGCCTGCCAAGTACGTTGGTGATTATATTTTTGAACTTCTTTTAAAAACTCTCTGTTCTTCTCTGGCTGCCACAGAGATCCTGCAGATGTGTCTTCTGAGAGCGACAATGCCATGACCTCTAGCACTGTGAGCAAGCTTGCAGAAGCCAGGAGAACCACGTATCTCTCTGGGAGATGGGTGTGTGATGACCACAACGGGGACACCAGCATCAGTATCACAGGGCCTTGGATAACCCTTCCGAATAACGGAGACTACTCAGCTTATTACAACTGGGTGGAAGAGAAGAAGACTACACAAGGACCAGGTAAGGAGCCAGGTCAGAATTAAAGGAACACCACTACAGAGATTAGTCCACTGAAAGCCTCTTCTGCAGGAAATGCTCGTTGGGACCCAGTGCAGAGCAAAAGAGAGATAAAGTTAATTATTCACAGTTTTGACATGGTTCACATGCTGTCGATTTAACAGGAATTCCAAGAATTACTATTTTCTACCGGCTTCTGACAGATTTCACTGTAAATGATTGCTGGATTCAAGCAGTTCTCGGCACTGACAAATGACATTTTCCAGAGTAGACTTCAGTAACACATTAACACACCCACTGAGGCTTCATTTATAATGCGACTTTCACGATGTTTTTATTTCTTTCAGATATGGAACATAACAACCCTGCTTACACCATCAGTGCTGCATTGTGCTATGCAACCCAGCTTGTTAACACTTTGTCTCTCATACTTGATGTAAATCTTCCCAAGAAGCTCTGCAACAGGCAAGTAAACGCAAGCCTCAGAGAAGGTGGATCAGTGACCACTTCTGAATGATCTTAGCTCAGTTTGGTTTTCTGAACAAAGTCATTATTTGGAACAGCTTTTATGACAATAGTCAATGGCTCCCCCCCTTTTTTTTGGTGCAATTTAATTTCACAGGGAAGTCTAGAATCTAGACCATAGTTAATCCTCCCTCCCATCCTCTCTTTCTGTGTCCTGAGAGCACAGCCCAGCCATCATAGTTCAGAATGACAACTTGCTAAGCAATTTATTCAGCGTCCTCACACTGGAGTGAAATATGACAGTGCATGAATAGCACTTTTCGTTTTATGAGACCCTACTGTGCTTTACAAACTCAGCAGCTCTTAGTCATCCTGAATAGCTCCAGTGCATTAAGAGATGTAGAATGAGGCCTTATAATACGGCATGACAGCAGTGTAATTTTCTCTGGACTAAAACACTGATGGGGAATGTAGCTGGCTGCCAGACGTTTGGGAGCATGCGCTTGTATAAACCCCAGCTGTGACGTACAGAAGTAATTCTGGGAAAGCCGTGGGTTTGGTTCAGCTTCCAGGGGTCTCAGCTATGCTGCTGAGAATCTTTTAAGTGTTTAAAATATCAATGGCCAAAGTAAGGGCACACATTGTGTGGGACCTCTGCAGTTTTTTATGCTATGATTTGGTTGCCCGGTCATCGCAGGAAGAAAAGGTTGGGAACAGGAAATGAGGCAGGATTTAAAAGGAGAACCAAAATGGCTTGGCCACAGTGGATCTTTGAGTTTGTGTATGGTTCACACCACCTGTCCTCTTGGAACCAGTGAGACTCGGGCAAGCTGTGCTTGTTGATAAAATTCTAAAGGTCTCACAAGGTGAAAAAATGATCTCCTGAGCACTCTGTAGCTGGTTGTACAGCTTAAACAAGTGCTTACAGCGAAGATATTTACTCCAGGGTTTGTTAGGAAGCCAGGGTACAGAATTGTGATGCTCCAGTGCGTGTATTGTCACAGCCTTTTGCTTTGTGCACACGTGTGTTTGTGGTCTTCCAACAGCGAGTTCTGCGGCGAGAATCTCAGCAAACACAGGTTCACGCGAGCAGTGAAGAAGCTGAATGCCAACATCCTTCACCTTTGCTTCTCTCAGGTAGGGGGAATGAACGTATGGATTCTTCAAACAGCTTGTAAAATAGCAACTGTGCCTGCAGGTTTCCTCCAGTAACTGATCGTGTCTTTTTTTTCTTACCTTCTCCATGGTAGCATGTAAATTTAGATCTGTTGCACCCACTGCATACGCTCAGGAACCTTATGTACCTGGTGAGCCCAGACACTGAGAACTTGGGCAGGTAAGAAAAGCAGTTTGTGAACACACCTGTAACTGAATCCCTTGTGGAGTTGTTTGTGTTGTTATTCATGAGGGAAATAGTTTTTTTTCTGCTTTTATTCTGCTCTATGTATGGTTGAGTCCTCAGCACGTCAGGCTGGTTATAAGGACGAGGCAGGAAAAGGCAGAAAAAGGGGGTCTGAGAAGGAAATTATATTTCAGAGACATCTGTATGCTGTGGTTCTGCATGTAGCAGGCTCAGCTGGTGGCGTTATGATTGTGTGGGCTTGTTTCTCCTGGGCTGAACTGCAGGAACTCCTTCCCTCCAGAGGACAGCAGCACACATCCCAGGCTTTTCCGAAATATTTTCAGTCAATGAGCACCCTAGGCCAAAGTCCACACTCAAATTATACTAATTTCTGTGTACATGAAGATTAAAGACAGCTTTCCTGTTAACTTAGCATGTGATGAACATCAGTTTCTGTAGGCTGCACACGCCAGGCTCAATATTCTCCCTTTCTTTTTACAACTTAAGTGTAAGAAAGTCAACATTGATTTCCTCTTGGGGTAATCCAGTCACTTGTGCCCGAGACACTCTGCAAATATTTGTTTATTCTGCTGCTTTATTCCCCCTCAAACACACGAGTGTTCTGACATCTACTTTTCCACTTTGTTCTGGTGTACAGGACTGGTTTTATTTAAAAATCTCACTAAGAGGAGCTGAATTCATGCCTCTGCAAACTTACCTTATGTTCAAGTCCATCCCTACTTAGTCAGCCCAAAGCTGTGGGGAGCCAACTTAGCTCAGGTTGGAAAAAATGATGTGCTTGCTGCTGCTTGTCTGGAAACAAGGAGAGGGCAGGAAACACCCAGAGAGTGAAGAGTCCTGGAAAGCAGCTGCTGTAAAGGAGAGAAGTGCCACAGTGGACAAAAAAACTAAACCCGATGGCTCCTTAGGGTGGGAAGTAAAAGGCCTGAGCAGAGAGATGGGTCTCGCTTCGCATCAGTTGGGTCCACGTGGTAACAGGAGAGGTTAGAGAAAAGTGGGAACATCAATTCCCACTGCCAGAGGGCAGCGCTCTCCTTCCCTCCTGTGTGATGGAAGAGAAGTGTTTACCTTCAATTTCCCAGCTGCCTGCAAAGTTTGCAGCAATCGGCTGGTTTTATTTTCCTTCAGACTTCCAAGCCTACAGTTGCCTGATAGCCTCCTTTATAAACTACTATTTTCACATGCATATAATTTTATCAAGCTTTAATTGTTTGGATTAAAATTTTCCATGCTAAATTGCTGCCTCAGGCTTCTAGATAAGGCTGGAGAACTGCAGTGGAGAAACCCCATTATCCACATCAAATTCCTGCTCCTGTTACGCTGAGAATCTGTAAGAGCTTTGTGCTCTGGGCTGAAATTTGTTTGACGGGGACCTGCTGGCCGTGGGGAATCAGCTTTTCACTGCCTCCGTGAACCCCTCTGCCTGCCCACAGGCCTCTGAAAGTGTCTGCAGATGCTCGGTAAAGATATTTTGGATTTGGTCTCCCTGTTCCCTGGCGCAATGCTGAGCGCCTGGGCAGGATGCAGTTGCCTCTCCAACCAGGCAGTGGCAGCAGGGAACTCGGAGTCAGTGAGGAGGAGATGAGTTTGGGCAGGACCTCTGGAGATCTGGAGACCCCTGGAAAAAAAAAAAAAAGATCTCGAGATCTTGCTGGGGGCGAAGTGCTGCTGGGGGCAGCGTGTTAGTGAGTTGTGCCGGCTGCGGGCTGCAACCTACACCCTGCCCTGGCTGGCAGAGCTGGCGTGAAAAATAAAAGCTGTTCCGCATCGAGCCGAGATTCCCACCAGTGGAGCTGTGAGTTATTACCCACAGCTTTTTCTTCTGCGTGTGTGCTTCACCATCCACTGCCAAGGTGAAGGAGCTCTCCCGTTTTCCCTGCTTCGTGGACTGGAACCCAGCTGTAAGTCCCTTGTTGAGCTGCTGTCCTTTTATCATGGTCATAGCGTAGTTCTCCCCGTAGACACTGAGTTTTCTCTTAGCCAGCTGATAAAGACAGAGGTGTTTTAATTCTCCTGCACGGTACCCACAGAGCTGACAGCATTCTGCCCCTGTTCACAGGTCTGGGCCTTTCGAAATCAGCGCTGATCTCGAAGACTCCATGGAGTTCGTGGACCCCAGCGCCGCCGGCGAGACAGACGAGAGCGGGGACGAGCACGTCAGCGACGAAGAGACGGACCTGGGGACAGACTGGGAGAACCTGCCGAGCCCCAGGTTCTGCGACATCCCCTCGCAGCAGGTGGAGATGCTGCAGAGCCAGAGCACGCAGGCGTCTCAGCCCATCGCCAGCAGCAGCGCTGGAGGCATGATCTCCTCCGCTGCTGCCTCGGTGACCTCGTGGTTCAAGGCGTACACTGGACACCGCTAGCGAGGATCCGTGGATCGCAGGATGCGAGGAAGGAATCCCTCCCCAACAATGCTGTAGTAAACCTTACGTATTCAGTTAAGTAGTGCCTGGAACAAAGAAAAGGTCGGACTTCACGTTTTGTAAACCCGAAGAACCGTTTTCTTTACCCGCGATGCCCGTGGGGTCCCCCTGTTTTGTAAATTGGCTCGCTCCATCCTCCCGACGGGTTCTGTCAGGGCACTTGGTGTCTCGGTTCTGTCTGCATTGTTGAGTGGCAAAGAAGAAGGACCCAGCAGGCTCCAGCTCTGCTTCCTAAAGAAGAAACAGATTTTGGAGTGTGTGGATCTGAACGAGCACAGAGGGAAGGCTGCTCGGTGTTCAGGCTGGACAGTGGTGCAGATGCAGTTCACGTTTTCTTAACTCCTTACAGGGTTTATGTTTGCGTGTTTTAAATCTGTCTTGCGTAGCGCAGAAATGCATATTTCTAAATTTTTTTCATTCAGGACATGAAAATTATGCATTTTTAACATGTTTTCTAATCTCCGTTGCCATATTTTTAATACAAAGAATCAGCATGGGCAGGAAGTCACACAACAAATCGCTCTTTTACTTTAGGTTTGGCTGTGGATCTTGGCCCAGTTTCGCCATGGCAAACTGGCTGGTTTCATGCTGGTTCCACTGGTAGGTAGTCGGAAAGTTTCGTGTCGTGCTGCCCGAAGCACACAGGCTCTTTACTCCTAGTATCATACACCAAAGAAACACTGGACATTCTCTTAGCTAGACCCACATTGACGCCGATACAGGATTGCAATAATACCCATCAGCTACACCACGTTGCCACTTTTTAATCGTAGGAAAACCTCATTTCAGGCTCGTTTGACGAAGTCCCGCGTCCTCCACACTACGTGCGTTGTGAACCCTGTCGCGTTTGACGTTTCTGGTGGGGTTTGCTCTTCCCTTGGTTCCTGGATGCCAAGAAGTTGATTTCATTTCACTGCAGAAGCGCTCCGGGCGCGGCTGGCCTGCTTGCAAAGCCACGGGAGGCGTGATGCTGACCAGAGCTCCTCGCTCCCTCTGCCCCGCGGTACGTACGACTTCAAGGTGGCTCTGCTCAGCGAGGCTTCCCATTTACGGTTTACATTTTACAGAGCTGGGACGTTTTGACTTCTCCGCGGGGCAGACTCGTGTAGAAGCATCCTCCCACCCCTCCGAGATGGAAGATTTCAGCCTGGCGTGCTGGCACATCCGAGGCAGCGTCCTCCTGCCTGGTGGAAACCCCAGCTGCAGGCTGCCTTACCCGGCCCTCCCGTTCTCTGTCAAGCATGTGGAGTTTTTTGGGACGTTTTGGGATGCTGTGGGTCCTCCACAGCCCAGCCAGCGCTGCCTCCTGGCTCCACCGAGTGGGTGGAAGAGCAGCACTAGTGCTAACGCCCCGGTGAGCTCTGCACCAGGGACACCAGCTGAGTACTGTGCCTCCCAGCCCTTTCTCTTTGGCAGCGGGGATCCATTTTTGGTGGTTTTTTTTGCTGGTGGTGGCTATTTCTTGGGTTTTTTAAACCAAAGACCCTCAACTCCGCACCCACAGCGTGCGTGTGGCAAGGCGGGGGCCCCCTCGGTGCTGCCAGTTGGTTGTTCTGAGCCCAAGGTAGGTTCGTGTTGGGAAAGAGATGAGAAATCAGCCAAAATGCTGTTGGCTACCGTGGTCTGAGCAGGGACAGGGACAGGGAGAGGGAGAGGAGGCTTCAGTCACTGCTCAGCTGCCAGCACTTTAGGAACCCGTCGCAGCTCTGAGCAGCCAGCACGTAGCAGTACTGCATGGGGGGCTCTCAGCATTGCACAGCCCGTTTTGGATCCTCATTTATTTTGCACTGGACCCCGCCATATCGATATCTTCCCTCCTTTTTTTTTCTTTTCCTTTTTTAAGACACATTTCAGTCGCTCTTTCATCGCTACCTTTGCGCTGCGTAGAACCCTAAAGGCCAGGCCGCGATTCAGCTTTGTGTGCTGTCCTTGACTCATTTAGGGGAAAACACAACCACCACCCCCAGAACCTTTTAAGCCATATCCTTCCTACCCATCATGTTCTCCAAATAATTTATTTACAACCATGTCATGCTCTGGAGGTGCACAGCGGCACTGTGAGGGCGTTCAGATGCATCGAGAGAGCTCCTTTCGAGAGAGGTTTTTTAACAGAACAGATTGTGGGCTTTGTTGTTTGTTTGTTTTTTTTTAAAGTGTTTTGCACATGTGTAGCTAAGGAAGAATTAATTGTGTGTGTCCAAACCTTGAGTGCAATCGACAGGATTAGTTTTCCAGCTTGTTTTGGGGGGGGCGAGGGAGGGAGGGAGGGAGGGAGGCGGTATCTGTAATTAGAGATAGTTGGAGACGGCCAGCTGAGAGTTTACAAAACAATTTGCATGGCACGAGTGCAGGGATCTCATCCCAGGCCGTGGCCCACGCGAGCTGCCAAGGAGGAGCCGGATTTGGGAGCCCAGCCCTCGGCCGAAATCGGGCACCTTCGGTAGGTTTGGGATAGGAGGTGCGGGGCTGGCAGAACTCGGGGCCTCTCTCTGCGACTTCCAAACTCGATGTAACTAAACACGATTTTTTTTTTTCTAAATTTTATTGTATTATTGCAATAAATCTTTAACAGGATTTTTCTTTTTTAAAGTTGTATGTTTGTAATCGTTACTCCTGTGCGGTTTGTTCGTAGACATGCTGGGGAAATACAGAACAATTTCCAGCCTTCAAAGCCTCCCGGGCACCAGACCTGTTACAGGGCGATTGTAAAGCATGAAAATATTTGATATGAGTTAAAAAATAATAATCTTATGTAAAATAACTGCATCTCCATGGGGGCAGGCAGAGAGGTCCTGCAGAGCACACACCTCTGTACGTGTGAACTGAGACATCGCCACCTCCAGGGCTGGGTGCCAATTTTTAGTACGTTGCC
Organism: Aythya ferina; assembly: GCF_964211825.1. Classification (NCBI taxonomy): domain Eukaryota; kingdom Metazoa; phylum Chordata; class Aves; order Anseriformes; family Anatidae; genus Aythya; species Aythya ferina. The sequence goes on from NC_140301.1 coordinate 61,368,796, forward strand.
AAATGCAGGTAGGGGGTTAATTTGATATTTTGGTTACGTGTTGTTTTGGTTATTTGTTATTTTAGTTACTTGTTATTTCAGGCATTAGGTTGTTGGTGCACACGTTTTGGGGCCAGTGACCCTCCAGGGAGGACGGATCCCTGGGAGCCCACAAATCACTCAGCTGAGCGGTGATGGGGAGCTGCGGGGTGCCGAAGAGCCCAGCTCCAGGGAACAGAAACACAGCAAGGAAAGGGGAAATGCTGCAGGAGGAGGCAGGATGGAGCGAGAAACCAGCCACAAACCTCAGCTGGGGGCACTTTGCCGGTGCTCGGAGCCCCCAGGAGTTTGACGACCACTTGGGAACGACAGAGGTGTGTTAGGGACGTTTCTTCACAGGCAGAGCTGGAAACCAGCCCCAGCTCCAAGCGCTGCGGGCAGGGAAGTCAAAATCTACTGAGTGAGTCCTCCAAAGCCAACGCTGAACATTTTTTAGTATCACCTTTTTTGTTTTTGTTTTTTTTTGTTTTTGTTTTTTGGAAGTGCTCATCCCACATCAGGGGCTCCCTGAACGGCCTCTGAAGAACCAGAAACCTTCCCTTGATGTTGCTGCTTTTAAATTATTATTTTTTTAAAGCAAAGCCACCTTCAGCACAGCCCACTGCTGGATGCAGAAGTTTGTTCTCTGGAGCGATTCGATCATTCTGCAACCAGCATCCCCAGCGATTATAACACAGCCCACGCACCTCAACCAGCCCGGGGGCAGGGCGGGGAAGCCAGCAAAGTGTCCTCTGCCTTGAACTTTGAGGGACTAAAAGCTCCCCGTGCCACTGTTTTATTCTCTGGTTTCCCTTCTGGCAGCCGTGGTCAGCGAAGGTGACCAGAATTTCACAACCCCGGGCCAAAAAAAAAAAAAAATGACCTCACTCGCCCCTTATCTAGTTACAAAATATTTTCCTCGGCTGCTTCTATTGCAGCCCGCCGGGGACTTTCCTCAGCGCCGCGCGGGTTAGCTCAAGTTTTCCAGAGTCTTGGGTGGGGGGCAGGAAAGCTGCCTCTTCCCCTTCTTCCTTCATCGAAACGAAGCTGAAGGGCTTTGGTCCTGCTGGTTTGGGCAATCCGGCTCCTTCCAGGTTTTTTTTGTTTTGTTTTGGTTTGGTTTTTCTGCTCGTCCCGGTGCAGCCTGCGAGGAAACGAAGGCGAGCAGGGGATCTCGCTGTTCCCCTCCCGGCTGATGGCGAGGCGGCCGCGCCCTCCTTCCAGCTTTCTAATTTCATTCCTCCTGCTTGTCAGCACGTCTGCTGCATTGCAGGCAGGGCTGAGCAGCGCGGGGAGGGAGCCGGGCGCTGGGTACAGCAGGGAGGGCAGGCGAAGGAGCAGCCCCCGAGCACACTGTGCTCACCCCAACACCTTTCAGGCAGCAGGGGCTCGGTTTTCTTCCCCGTACCCTGCTAACAGCAAGAATTAAAGCACGTTCCTTGAGAAACAAAACAACTCCAGGCCTTAAAACGAGCTGATTCATCCTGCCAGCACAGGTGAAGCGGGGATACGGGCACCTCTCCAGCCAGCTCTCCTCACCCGTTGCTCCGCGTGGGCTCGCACCCGAGGTCAGGGAACCGCAGGCTGTGGCAGGAGCTGCTCCATGCGTGGTGAGCGCTTCCACGAGTCCATCCTTGCTCGGACAGGGCAGAGAAACGGTGAGGGTATCGCCTGCAGGGAGAGGAAGGACTCGAGGCAAAGGCACCAGCCTCATCGCTCACCTCTGTAAAGCTTCTGGGAGCTGGGCACGAGGCGGCTGCTGCTGGCAGGAGGAAGGTTTTGGTGGAAATACTCCGAGGTGCCACGCTCAGCTTCCATCAGTCACCGTTCAGCAGCACTTCTGCCCCAAATCTTACCCTGTCCCTGCTGAAAGCGCTGATGCTGGCACCAGAAGCCAGGGCAAAGCGCTGCAAGGATTCCTTGCACACAGGAAAAAGTCAGAGGGCAGCCAACTTCCAGCAAGCCCCAGGAATTCACCTGCATCCCTCCTGCCCCAGGCTCCGTCCTCAAGCCGAGGATGCTGCTGCTTCAGGTGGGTGAGAAATGGGACTGCAGAGGGAGAAACCAACAGGAGGGAGAGGAAAAAGCTGGAAGCTGAAGGTCACAGCAGGGAGATCTCACCATAAAGCAGCTGCTCGGTGGTGCAGGAGGAGGATTTTGCTCCACTGGAAGCCTGAGCTACATCACAGCACCAGGCGGCTGCCTCGTGGCTTACAGGATTTTGAGTTTGGGGTAGAAGTTTCACAAGACAAAGGCAGGTAAGGCAGATCTGGAATGCACGTTTTATTTAAGTAAAAAAAAAAAAATCAAAAAAAAGAAAAAAAATCAAAACAAAACAAAAAAAAAAACAGACAACATGGGTAAGGTAGGCAAGAACTTTTTATATTCTGACTATACAATAATATTCATCTCTTTTTATTCACTGCCAAGGCTACTATAATGGATCTGCTCTAGGCTAATTTGTAAGGTCGTCCAGTTAAATTGTTTGAAGGGTCTTTAAACAAGGTGGCCTTTACCTATTTAGAGTTTCCTCTCGGGAACATTCATATATTATACAGGATATACAGATTTCGAAACGAGACACTTAAAAACACACACAACTATAGCCGCAACACTATCGGAGCTGCATTGTAGTGAGGACGTTGTTCAGCCAGCTGGAGACTCGGTATGTACAATTAGGGTTTTTTTTTATAGCGTTATTTACAGAGATGGACTAAAAGCTCTCTCTCATCTAACAGGTAAAGGCTCTTGTGTTTAAGGATGTGCAGTTTCATAGCCCTGTGAAAAAAAAAAAATAACATGACAATTATGTACACTGTAAACAGCACAAGGCATGAGAATCTCCTCCTCCCCCAAACAATCTCACAGGAAAAGTGTTTGTGCACTAATATTCCTCTTCCCCTTCGCCTCCGGCCCCTCTGCTCTTCTTGTGGAGAGCCCGGTTAAAGCTGTGGCAGGCGGGAACCCAGTGATTGTCATGCAGACCCAGCTTACAGCCCGGGATGCCCTTCTGAGACCTGTGGCAGCACATCCAGTACCCGGGGCCGTAAGGTAAAGCCTGACAGTAGGGTTTGGGGTGCCAGCGGCACAGGGACACGTCCCCTTTGACGTATTTCTTCTTGCACTGCTTGCAGGGGTCCTCCCTGTAGCGGGGGTCGCGGACCCAGCGCGAGTCCGCCGGCCGAATGTTGTAGTACTCGATGAGGAATTTGAAGTAGTAGCACGTGCACTTCAGGGCCACCAGGCTGCGGGTGGGGAGCAAGCCGAAGATCTTGACGATGATGTGGTGTGGCAGGAAGGCCATGTACTGCTGGGGCTCCAGGAGCTGCTGGATCTTAAACCGGGTCTCCAAAAAGTCATGCGAGACCTGCCTCTTCAGGCAGGAGGCGTCGAGCGCTTGCAAAGCGCCTTCAGGCTGGGGAGCGGAGAGGGCAGGCGGCTCCGGGGAGAGGTGGTTTTTGATGTGTGCTCGGTCAGACCCCAAAGCATCCTCATCCTCGTTTCGGGCTGCTTCTCCTCCTGCCTTTTCTCGGGGGCTTTCCCGCAGCGGCTGCTGCTCGTGCGGGGCAGGCTGGCTGGGCTGGAGGAAGAACAACCTCCCCGGGAGCTGATCTTCACCGGAGCGAGAGAGCTTCTCCTTCCTGCAGCCCTTCTCGGTCTTGGTGACCGAGATGCTGATGCACAAGGGCTCCTTCCTGGCAGGGCGCGGGCTCTGTTTCGGGACAATCCCGGCCTCCTTCGATGCACACTCACCACTTTTGCTCTGCGAGGCATCCTCGGGCACCCTGGTGGTGGCCGGCAGGGGTTGGGGAAGCTCCCCCCGCCTGTCGGCATCGCTCCTGCTCGCCGTCAAAGCCAACACCGCCTGAGCAAGTCCCGAGCCCGCACTCCCCACGCGAGCCTCCAGCACAGCAGGGAACGGCTCCGAGGCCTCACACCCAGCCTCGGCCACCCCAGCACCTCCCAGCCCCTCGCCCTGCCCGAGGACAGAAGAAGAGGAGGAAGAGGAGGAGGAGGAGGAGGCTCTGCCTGCCTCGCCGCCGGGCTGCGTGCCGCTGGCCAGGAGCACCCTCCCCACGTTCCTGCGGAAGCTGTTGTTGCGGGACAGCCCGCCGGCCTCCCGCTCGCTCTGGCGCCGCAGGCACTCCGACTCCAGCCTGGCCACCATGTCCAGCACACGCACCGGCTCTCCCTGCTGCTGCTGCTGCTCACCACAAACCCCTCTCTCGTGCACCTCGCACGCCCCGGCAGAGGGGAAAGCGTCCGAGCCGGGCAGCGCTCCCTTCGGCCTCGTGGAGGGTGCCGGGGCGCAGGTTTTCGCGCAGTCCACCAGCAGAGCGCTGGCTCGTTGCTCCAGGAAGGCGACCATCTCGATGACCGACAGCGAGCGGCCCGGGAAGGCTCCCTCACCACCATCGTTGTGCACGGAGCAGTGCTCGATGCCGCAGGCGAAGGGCTCCGGCGGAGCGCAGCGGGCGCCGGCCTCCCGCACGCGCTCCAGCTGGATCTTGGCCTTTTTCAGATCCAAGGATTTTTTCCGGCGTTTGGCCGTCCTCCCGTCGATGTCCCACGTGCTCTTGATCTTCATGGAGCCCAGGCGGTTGCTGCCGCTGCACTGCTGGGCGGCGAAGAAGGCGATCTTCTCCTTGGTGTTGCCGGGCTTCACCACGGCCCAGACGTCCAGAGGCCCTTCCCCTTCTTCCCCCTGGTGGATGGTGGCGTTTTTCTTCTCCCTGGCGCTCGGGCCGTCCGCCGGACACTTCCCGCTCATATTGCACATGTTATTGGGATACAAAACCCCCAGGAGCTTTCGCGAGGGAGCCAGGAGGGAGGGTTTGGGGAAGGTGCGGTCGTTGCTGTATTTTTCTTCGGGTGCTGCTCTCTGGCGGCTCCCAGGTGGGCCTCTCAGGGAATCCTGGCTGATTTCTGGAGATCGCTCTTTCTTCTGTAACTTGAGATATGGCTTTAAGTGCATACCAGAAACCCTAGAAAGAAAAAAAAAAGAAGAACAGAAAGGGAAGAAATTATAGTTGCAAAATACGCCTGCCTGGAATTAGAGGAGAAGGCCCCGAGTAGGCACCAGCATGTCTCCAGCCCTACATCAAGCAGCCCACACCTCAAACGAAACCACATGAAACAGGAGCAGCAGCAGCCGGGCTGCGATGTTCACCCTCGGAGAGCTTCCACTCACGGCTCGCAAGGGGATTAAAATCTGAAGGGTGGCAGAGATCTAGAGAAATTTGTTTCTCCAAGGAGAAATCCTAAAGCACAGTGAAAGCTGAAAAGGGAAGTCAGTAAGTGCAATTATATTGATTAACAGCGAGCCTGGTAGGTGTCCATATTCCTAAAACCACCTGAAACTAATTCCTTTAGCCCATCAGGAGGGGGGTGCTCGCCCATCAGGGTTCCTGTGCTGTCCGTACGATGCCTGCTCCAGAAAAGTGGCAGGAGCATCAGGTACGGATGGAGAAGCCCTTCCAAGTGAGCTCCTTGATGGTCAGGACCCTACAAGCCCCTGGCACCACTCATGGACAGCCCCGGGCTCTCCGTTCCTAATTTCTGCTACGCCCCCGTGCTCATCTCCAAGGCAAAGCTCACAAAAACACAGGAGCCCAGGGCCCCGCTGCCTCAAATCCCAGCACCAGGAGGCTTCAGGCTCTTCCCCCAGAGCCCCCACGTAAGCACGTTTCAGAACTAACTATAGGTTAGGTTTCCATGGCAATCTGGGAATCGTTACATGAACAAAGCCAGCTTCATCTCAGCCACGGGGACAAGAGAGCTCCCGTCACCGTGGGTGCACCGACCTGGCCCCTGCCCCTCGCAGGAATTGGGGCACTTCCCGATTTAGGCTCCTCTGCGACATGCAACGGAGCTGTTCTGGTTTCGGTTGGATGCTAAAAACTGAAATCATGGCCTAAAATTGGAGCTTCAGGGTGCTGAAAGAGAGAAGGGGAACTCGAGGCTGCCATGAGTTTGCTGGAGGGGCTGCATCATCTCTGCTGCACCTCAGGGCTGGCTGGGGTCAGGCCACCGATGGGTTTGGGTCTGAGCTCAGGAAGGGAAGGTCGGGTTCCAGTCTCAAGTTCTCGTGCCAGGGTGTTGATGATGAGCCCAATTCTGGGTTAAAAAGGGCTGTCTCGGAGCCACTTTCAGGAATCCGGCCTTACCAATCAGCTCAGCACCCTTTGCTAAGAGGAGCTGCAGATGAAGGTGAGATTCAAGGTGCTCCCCGAACCAGAACAGGACTAACCTGGTTACCCCAACGTGCTCAGCCTGCAGAGTTGGTTCAGCTGCTCAGAGCTATTTCTGCTCTGTGGAGAAAGACAAAGGGCAGAGAGCTACGCCTCACCTCCTGCGCATCGCTCCTTTAAGGCTCTGGTTCCTCCTGCCTTGCAGTTAGTCCCCGGCTAGGCCAACAATACCTTTTAAGGTTTAGAAGTTACGATTTACATCACAAAATTCCGCCTTAGTCAGAAATTTTCCTGCCAGGGTAATTGCCTCATTTGAATTCAGCGCTCCTTGCAGCGCTTTAATGGATCCGGATTTAAAGAAAACCTACATGGAGCAGCCTCAGACAGCTACAGGAGGGCTGCTGACTCCATCCAACCAGCCAAACACCAGTGCCACCTCCTCCAAATTTTACAAAATTTACAGTTTTACAAATTTTTCCCTTCCCTGCTGCCCGAAAAGGGATTTTGGTTACAAACCTTACCTGAAAGCATTGCTCCGAAAAAAAAAAACGAAGCCTCGCCCCCACCACCACTCACGCTCTTGGCTGCAAACATTAAAAAGTTGGGACTTGGAAACACGCAGAACTCCTTCCCCGCGTGCCAGCAGCACGTTTCCTTTCTAGCTCCCAGGATTAGAGCACGGATCCCCAGCAGAAATTGCTTTGAAGAGCAATTCGAAGCAATCTGAAGGCAGAGCTCGGTGTGTTCCCCCCCCCCCCCAGCCTACCTGATTTCTGCACCACTCCAGTGCTGGCAAGCAGATAGTTGTGGCAGCTGCAGGTGAAGTTTTTAAATATTTTAACACCACCAAAAATAGTTGTTAAAAGGTGAAGTCGCTGACAATTCCCTCTGATGCTTCAGCGTGATTCTGTTTGCTTTCCTCCACCCTTTAACTTACCGAGCTTGCTAATTTTATCTTTAGAGACAGCGACTCCTCAGCACTTCACCGAGGCAGCATGAAAGGTTTCCAATCCCAAGCGTGCCGTTTCGCATCGCTGATAAGAGATAATTCTGCCAGGAAGCATCAGCACCGAACCAACTGCCTTCTCCGCTGTTATTCCATCCTTAAGCCAGCGGAATAAAAAGGGACACGGCTTTTTTTTGTTTTAATTTCTAATCAGCAGCGCCTTAGGCACGCAGGAAAACAGGATACTTAGAGCTCCGGAACGACACCGCTGTTTTTACAAGCTGTAACTCCAGCTCATTTTCACTACAGCTCGCTGGTTCCCACACTGGACTGATACATAAATATATATAAAATATATATTTATTTCTATATACACCTTTATTCATGCACACACACCTCTCCTCTCCCTACCGAAGGGGAGATCCATCAGCTACTGCGCCAAGTTGAGCAGAATCCTTCTGCATCCTCCTGACTTTGTATTTATCTTCTAATTCACAGCAGCCTAAAAATAAAATCTTGCCCTCAGTAGAAGCTCCAATGGGGGAAAACTCAATTTTCCCAGCTTCCTGGGAGCACAGAGAGCCTACATGTCCCGTCCTGCACCTCGGGCTGGGCTCCCACAGTGCCCCATGAAGCCAAAAGGTTTCCTCTGGCCAGCAAGAAGAAGAACACAACAGAACCCACTCCAGCAGCACATTCACACTGGGTTTTCTGGGCAAAGCACCGGAAGGTTTTATTAAGGCGAAAATTTCCATCAAAACCCCAAAGTTTCCTGTGAATCTCTCTCCGTAAACACTAACTGCAGTAGGCAAGAGCTCCCAGGGCTGCTAACTGCACGCGCCGTGCCAACTCCAGCTCCGAAAAAACCCTCAGGACATGCTAGCACGAGGCACGGGCCAAAAAAAAGACGAGAAAGAAGAAGCCAACAACAATGAAAAGCCACACCAAGCATAACCTCTGGCAGGGCACGTCTCCTCCCTGGCATCCCTTTTTTTTTTTTTTCCCTGACATAAAGCTGAGCTCCTCAGCGCAGATTAGGGAGGACGGAGCACCGAGTTCAACCATGGTCAACCACTTGTTGTTTCTGGAAGGGCTCCGGGGGTCCTCTGGGCTCACTCTCCAGCACCGTTTCCATCCCCTTGGCGCTGCTGGGGCAGGCAGAGCAGACGGAGAGCTGCTTCAAAGGCATTCCAGGGATTCTGCCGGGCCGGGAAAGTCCCAGCAGCGTAGCAGCCAGGCTGGACGATGCTCTGCTACTCACTGCAGCTCGTTCTGGCGCGTGGCGAACGTCCAAGCTTGGGGAAAGTCGTGTTGGGAAGCTCGATGCTCCAAAACGGGGCTGGTTCAACCTCAGCAGCTGTGGAAGTATTTTATTTCTCGAAAACCCACTCCTTTGCCGCGCTAACTTCATGCTCAAGCTGAAAGGCTGAAGCTCAGCATCCCCCCATGCCTGTCTAACTGCCTCCTGCATCAGCCAGAGGACTGCTGCAGGCTTTGCAGGTAGACAAAAGGCTGAAGTGAGGAGCAGGAGCAAGGCACACACGGATCAAGGTTGGCCCAAGACAGCAGAGGAGCTAAACGCCAAGTAAATGCCCAATTCTTAACCCTGGGTCCCCCACAGCGTGTTCAGCCGCTGCAGGAGATCAAATAACTCGTGGGGTGACGCCACTCCAATATTAGCTACACGCACGAGATAAGAGTCTTGCAAAAAATGTCTTCCTCAGCAAGAAGTTGCGGGTGACAGATTGCACGTCCCAGCCTGATGCGCAGGCAGCTCAGGTTTGAGGGCTCCCACCCATCGATAAGGTTTGAACAGACTTCCGAGTAAGCAGGTTCACACGAACCGTGGTGTACTCCACTGCTTCCTACATTATAGACAAGGAAAAGTGACATTTCTTTGCCAGTCCTTCGTATAAAAGCTCTTCCCATCACTTGAGTGATGTAGAACCAATTTTTGCTGAGCCTCAAGAAGCTCAAGTGCACGTCCCCTACTTCCCAGCCATATCACAGATGACACAGAGATGACCAAGCAGAGGAAAACAAAGCCAAGTGAAAGATCTGGTGTTCAAAGTTACTCAAAGCTGGGCCAAAACATTTAGCTCAAAGATGATGGGATAGCACGCGTGCCTGTGGTGCAACAGACAAGGACAAGAAGGGATCACAGAGGTGGAGTCATTTGTAAGGAAAAAAAAGTGTTGGTTTTATCAGGCTTCTGCTGAAAGCTGCTCAGAGCAGCACAGACATTCCCCAATTCTCCAGAAATAGTCACGTTTCCTCCTGGAAACGTTACCTTTCTTGATATAAGCCTTGTTCTCTTATTTATTGCTGCTACAGGACCAAGATCCTTCTGGGTGTGATGGCACAACAAAATTCTTCGAACACTTCAACACCAAGGGATGCTACTGAGTCTTCGGTTTTGTGCACACATAATGAGGACACGTGAAAGGTTGTAGGAATTAACCTTGGATTGCACCATCAGTGAGAAACTCAGAGCTCAGAGGACAGAATAAGCCGAAGGAGACCCGAAGGCAAGTCACCAGTTTGTTCTTTTGAAACTCAAGACCTGAAGGAGCTGGTTCACAAAGGGGGCCACGCTGCGGTAGGGAGCATTTCACTGCAGACAGAGCAGCCCAGGAGGCATTCTCCAGGAACCAAAAGGTGTTTTCATTGTAAAGAACACATCCCAAATAAGAACTGAAGAAACTCCACTTGAATACATTCCCTCTTCCAGAAGGATACAAGAAACAACCACAAGTTTCAAATCGCCAGGTCAGGATCACCTGGAAAGTTAAAACCTGAGAAATCAAAACGTCTAGAAATAAGCTTAAGAAGTGGTGCAGGGTTAGTCCCTGCAAACATATAGACAAAGAAATAGTAAACCTACTGTAGATAATGATTATATATTTTATATATATGTAATTATATATTATATAGACATATTTATATGGATATATAAAATATATAATCATTATTATATTGATAATGAAGGTTCTCCAGTTTGTGAGAAAGGGTAGGGAGAGAAACAGGGCTGCAAGCAAGGTCAGAGCAGAGATCAAGAGGACTCCAGGTTCAGCACAAAGCACTAAATTCGAGTTTATATTCTTTTCAAGAGGGGTGCTGAGGATGATCACGAGGCCACAAGCCAGGGGGTCGATTTGAAGAAGAACACTGGGAGATGGCAGGGTGGGAAGATTAAGAAGCATCATGAAAATTGCAAGGAATGGCTCCTTTCAATTTTAGATTCCAAAACAGATTCATAAACTGCAGGGCCAGGAGCAAGATTTATAAAGCTCTTGAAAGGCAACATTCAGCGTTAATAAAACATGGTGCTGCAGGGGAGAAAGAGAAGGGAGAGAGATCACAGCACCTCCAGGCCTGCAAGGCTGACTTCAACACAAAAAGGTGTTCTGCAAGAAAAGAGGATCACAAAGCCACAGATAAACGGGGGGGAAGGAAGAGTTCAATATGCAAGACTAACCTGAAGGTTCTCCAAAAAAGATCTCTCTTGAACAATGCCACATATTGTGGTTTATTGATACGGGGTTCAGGGGGCACAAGGAGAGTTACTGGTTAAAACAGATTGAAAAAGAAAAGGTAAAACAAACCAAGAAGCTGGCTTAGCAGCAGACAGTCCCAGGTGATGCTGAATAATAAAATACCAGCCTGGAAAGCAAAGCCATGCCTCCGGAATCAGCCTGGGGAATGATTTGGGTTTGTTTGGATTTGCACTACGGCACCGAGGCAAACCTGTGATACATTCAAGGCATCACTTCAAAGCCCTCCTACAAGGGCTCCTCTGGAGTTCAGCACAGTTTCTGACTCAGAGGAGATTCACCCAGGCTGAGAAGAGCAGCAGTCACTGTTCAAGAAGCTCCTTGAAAACATTGGGGTCATTTCGTGCAGCAAGACCAGAGGTGAGGGAATACAACTGCATTTCCCTGACTGCAGGGAAAGAGATAACCCACTGAAAATAAGTGGTCCTTATGCAAAAAAGTAAAATAAAATAAAGACAACGCAAGCTCAAACAAATCTATAAGCTGGCATGAATGTTCAGTCTGGGAATCCAAAGAAGGATCCCAGTTAGATCTGTCATCTTCAGTAACGGCTGATCTATGGGAGGAGAGAAGAGGTGTCATTGTTTTTAGGCTGGAATTCTGAGTTTACAGAAGGGATTATGAGATACTGCTTGGGAAAGCAAGGCGCTGAGCAACCCAGGCAGTCTTTTCCAGCACTAAATTACTACGAGGCTAACACAGCAAGTATATGTTGTCTGCATAACCACAAGGAACAAAGGTTAAAGTTTACTTTAAAACCACACGAATTTTGGAAATGAGAAAGCTGGCTCTCCTCCTCCGGATTGAGGAAGTTGAAGAGTCTTGGTTTCAAAAAATAATTTTTTTTTTTTTTCCTCTCTCCAAGTAGCCTGAACTCAACCAAACTAGCACGTCCTTGCATTTGCATAAGCACAAGTTGTTCTGCACGGTGTTCCTATAACGAGACACAGTGAGAGGCGTTCGCTTCATTGTCACATAAGCACAAGTGTTTGAAATCAATCGTGCACTTCTTCTGAATAAGAGACACAGGAGAGCCAGCGATACAAAAAATTAAGCTTAAACTAATGCAATTACTTACTCCGGAGTGAGACAAACCACAAAAACGATCGCCAGCGTTTCCACTTGCTGTAAGCTGACTGCATGTATCAAAGCCTACCAGGACAAGCCATCCTCCAAGTGAGTTTTACTTCAAAGCCATATTCCCAAACTAATTTACAGCTGTTGCTACAAAATATCGAGTACAAACCAAGCGCAGCACCAGCTGTAGTTAGCCTGTAGTTGTCATTATCAAAAGAAAATGTCAAAAACCACTTCTGCCCTTAGGCCATTACAATGTTTCACTTAAGGAGTATCCAAAAGTAAGAATTGAGACCAACAAAGTGACACGCGAGACGACAAGAAAGTAAGCAGAAGGCCAAATTGGTACCAAGGATTTAATTATAGGCGGACCAGCTGGTCTCCTCGTACCGTTTGACTTGATGGAAGGTGGAAGAGGAGGAATTCAGCGGTTCCCTGTGGAGGCCAGCTCTGCAGGAACTCTTCATCGTAACCACCTCTCCAGCTAAGGCACGCCGTCACAGCCAGTCCATCCTGGTTCACATGCAAGGCTCCCTCATCAGCGCTCCTTGCCCCGCACAGAGCCTCACCGTGTCTCTCCCACCTAGGAACTGAAAAAAGAGGAGAGAAACAAGGAGAATGGGTTGGAGGACGGCAGCGATTTGAGGCACGGATGACCAGGACAAGGACCCCTTCCCAAAGAAGTGGGGGGGAAGATATAAAACCTAAATATCTATATGCATAGCACACATATAGATGTGCACACCCATTCATACATATATAAATACGCTCACATCCACGTATATAAATGTAAAACAACTTAAACATCTTATACTTAACATCATGCCATTAGTGCAGCCGGAGTTGAACGCCCCCAACACTACCTGCCCGCACTGTGCTTCCCCTTAAATGTGACCACAGCCCCCCCGGGATGTGCTGTCTTCCCAGCAAACTGGGCTCGTTAAGATCTCCCTGCTCGTTAGCACGGTGCCAGGCTTTGGAGGGCAACTAGCGGCACGATTTGACGCTGGCCAGGAGTTAGGTTAGCCTTCTCGTCCCAACAGCGTGGCCGATTTCATCAAATTTAAAAGAAAAATGTGCCACCACACAGCCTCCAAAGCTCAGGGAGGCTGCCCTGCCTTTGCATCACAGGCAGATAAGAGAGAGGATTTCAGCAGAACACGGCTGTGCTGCAGTATCTCTCGCTCACACTGGGCTGCCGCCTTCTACGCCTTGTCCTTGGCACAGCCAACTCTTACCGGCGCTGTGACGGCCCTTGACGGTGAAAGAACAACAAGCAACGCGTTGGAACACAAAAGGAACAAGTGACACAGCAAAAGAGCCCTGGAAAAACTCAGATATTCAAGCCTAAGTTGCTGGTAAATTGTTTTAAAGGTTGCTCGCTTCCTTCCCTCCGGAGGTCCAAGCGCAGCGATGCCAAAATAAAGGCACGCCGCTTGAAGATGCTAACTGCAGAGCTCTGACCCCACAGCATTTGGGATTTAGGGCAGCAGGTGGTTCTCCTTGTCAGCAGCTTTTGCTCTTAGTGCTGCCCACTCCTGCAGCAGCATCTCCGCGACCTGGCATTGCAGGGGCACAGAGATGGAGCCTCTCACGTCTCCCCTCTTTTAGCAACATCTGCCTGAGAAAAATCTGCCCTGCAGGGGAGCACCGACCTGTGCACAGCTCGGTTACTGCCTGGCCCTGGTGCTTTACAGCTCAGGGCTGCCACTAAGCTCTCCTGGCCTGGGAAACCCTCTCCAACTCGTTAGCCACACGTGCTGAGAAAGCGATTCCGGACGGCTTCCCCAGCAGGGCGGCAGGAATTGGTTTCGATCCAGCCGACCTTCCGCCTGCTGAAGCGGTTTCACAATTCCTCTAGCGATGGGGAACGAGAGGTTAATCATTTGCCCGCGTTTGAGCAGGCAGGAGCCTAAAATAATACCGAAAATATCGTATAAACACATTCCAGGCTGCGTGCAGAAGTCCCTGCTGAGCTCCGCACGACGCAAAGTGAGCCGAGCAGACCGAGGTGGTGCCCTGGCAGAGCTGGAGGACGGGAGCGTGCCCCCTGCTCCACGAATTCAGGAGGACAAGACGTTAGGCTGACACCAAAACTCAAGGCTTTGCGGTTAAACACCCCCTTTGTTAGGCTGCCCAGAGCCTAAACCAAGAACCGACCCGCAAGAATGAAACCTAGGCACAAAAATCACCCATTGGGGACGTTTTGTAGGCTGACAAATGGATGTTTACTAACAGAAATTCAGAGGAAAAACCATGCGCTTTATGAAAACCCCAAAGTTAAACACAAAATCGTTACTTTCCCATCAACCACCAGCAAGAGGCATTGAGATTCTGACTTCTATCCAAGCTTTTGTCTGGCTTCTCCTTCTGGCTTTACTGACACTAGCATTTCAGACCCAGCAGGAACTGTATCACAGAAACATCCACACCCAAATAAATGCAGCCATACCACGCCGGGAATGCCAGGCACTTTCCAACTGGTTAAAACTCCCGATGTATTCCTGGCTAAGCACATCAGATGTTTTGCCTCAGTCCTATCCCTTTGCAGATCAGAATGAAAAAAAAAATAATAATAATGAGAAGCTGAAAAATAAGCGATAAAAAGCCAGGAAAAAGCAAACAAAGATCTCATTTGCAGCAGTTTGAGAAGCAAAACCACCAAACTCGTTCGGGTTTGGGCAGCCACGAGCTCAGTCCGAGCACAGGCATCACGCTGCAGGATGCCATGTGTTTAAGAAAGGAGCAGCACCTACTAGAGGAAAGCAAAAGCTGACAAAACAGGCACAGAAAGATTCGCCCGGGCACTGCAGCACCAGCACAGCTCCATACAAAGCAGGCTTTTTCCCCCCCTCCTCTAGCTGCTGGTCTGCAGAGCGGAGCTGAAACGGGCTATTAATGCCAGCCTGACAAATTCCCACTGTGTGAGTGGCAAAAAGCTGTGCCTGTGAATAAAAAATTAAAAGAATAAATAAAAAAAGCAACAGCTTCCAAGCTAGCCCAGAGATACTTACTGCCTCTTAACTACCACAGCATTTCTGAACCGAGGCTGATCCTTTGCAGGAGGTGCTTCAGTCGTTTGCTTTAGTTTTGCAGAGTTGGGCACAGCCTGAAAATCGAAATGCACAGAGGAACAGAGCAGACGAGGAAAATAAGAACTTAATCTCGCTGTTCTCCCTTTCCGAAGCCACCCCCAAACATATGCCTTAATGCCTGAGATGTGGGAAGGACGGGGATTTTGGCAGCGGGCAGCATCACGCTCCCGCAGCGATGGACGGCGATGCACGGAGCGGCTCCACCGAGCTCCCCGTTTTATCATCAGTTTGGAAGTGCTGCTGGGAGAAGAAATGCGCTCACCGAGATGGAATAAGGGATATTGGGCTGCAATTCGGAGCAGAAATCCCACTGCTGGTAGAAGCAGAGCAGCCTCTGCCCGCCTGAGGGGACAGGGACCAGCTTTGGGATGCCCTCCAGCGGTGTAGGACCGAGGGCTGAGCCCTCCACCACAGCCAGGATGCAGAAGAAAGCAAAGGGAAGAATTTTTAGGGGAAACTCAGATGAATTAATACTGAAATACAGTCACTGGAAGGGACTTCACCAGTGCCGAGGCCTTGTAACTCACAGCTATGTTTGGCCAACACCAAACAGCCCGTGGCAGCCCCTGCACCCAAACCCTGTTGCTTTCTAGTCAAATGCAGCAAGGATTTGGGATTTCGCAGGGTGGATTCAACGCTGTGTTTTATTTGACGTCAAACCAAAGCGTTGCTGTTCCAGCAGGGGCAGGAAGAACCACTCTCCCAGCTTATTCAACCAGTTTGTTTCCCAGCCTGGTTCACTGCAAGCTAAAAACAAAGCAAAAAATGGAAGGGAAAAAAAAAATACCAAAACCCAACCCCACAGCAGAAGTCTGAAAAGAAGAGGGCTTGGGGAAAACCATATTAAAACACAGCTAAAAAGAAAGGCACGGTAATACCGACCTATTGTAAGCACCTTACAGAAGGACTTTTTAACACCGAGTTCATCAGCTGGGTTTTATTTAGTTAACAGAACAGTTTTAAGCAGAGAAAACAAGCGTGTTTTAGCTAAAAACGTCTTACAAGTTTTACAGTGACCTCACATTTGTGTTTCCAGGTGCAGCCTCCTGTCTGTTTGCACACTAAAACCTGCTGCTACCGCTGCTTCTCCTTACTAAAAGCCAGAGCAGCCCCAGTGGCAGGCTCTCAGTACCTCTGCCCTCGGGTCTGCTCCCCACAAAATTCACCCCAGCTCTCCTCCAAGCTCCTGCCCACGTTCCTTTCCCCAGATCACACCAGAAAGAGTGTTTATTTAACCAAAATGACCAAAATTTAACAAAAATGTGAGGATTCCCACCTGTATTTGAATCGGGCAGGGCGTTGGGGAACGCAGCACAGCCTCACAGCCATTTCACTCACCCTAACTCCTGCCATGCCAGGCTCTCGTCCTCCTCTTCCTCCCAACACTTGTATCAGGGCTGTCCCATTCCCACCTGAAGCAGCTCCAGGGGCTAAACGAGGAGGAAATTAACCCCAAGAGGCAGGCTCCCTGTGAATCACGTTGGGAGAAGCATCCGCCACAAGAAGGGTTTCTATATTTTTTCCAGTCAATGGAAATAAAGTTTTGAACGCAAAATAGAGAGTTTTGGAAGAGGGGAACAAGTGCCTGGGCTCCAGAGCAACATTTGACTGCTCGCCACCACCAAACATCACTACCTGTCGGAGCAATAAGCACACGAAGTGCTCGTCCTAACGAAGCTCTACAGGGAGAGCCCGTCTTCTCCTCCAAGACCAGGTCAATAAATAATGAAAGGTTTCCGATTTGCAGCTCTCGTGTTCTCTTTCCTTTAGGTGTGGTGAGTGTTGGAACGATAATGTCATCCCCTTTCCCTCAAAAGGAAAATCTCAAAAGGGAAGAAAAGGGAAAGATCAGCTCTGCTGCCCCTTGCTGCCCCTCTACTTTAGTTCTGGAGACGACAAGAAAATGTTTCCCTTGCTCCACTATTCCTGAAAGGCTTCAGCTGCCCTGCCCAATTCGCTTAAGGACATCATCTGTTGCCCAACCAGGGGGGGAAGCTGAGAGCTGGCTCATTCGATCCGTTCTGCTCGATCCAAGAGGAAAACAAAACCGGGGAACCCATTAGGTGCCAGTGCTGCTGTGGTGGGGGTGACAAACAGGCAGAGATCCCACATTACTCCGCTTTCTCGAGAGCTGCCACCCCCTTTGGCACTTGCTGTCCCCGCAGAGCGTGTGGTGTGCCCCGAATGATAAGCAGGGGGTGGCTGAACATCCCCCAGCGGGGCTGCCGCTGCCGGGCTCTTAGGTTATAGGGTCCGGGGAAAGGCTGCCGTGCCCCGCGTTTGGGGGCCGTGTGATGGGTGAGCCAGGTCTGAGTTCTTTAGCATGTAAAACTCGATTTGTTTTGCTATGCAGATGGGGAATTAATGAAAGCTCGGCTGAAAGGCTACTTTTCTTGGGGCGAGGGGAAGGAGAAAGCTTCCAGAAGCCTTCCTATTATAGAAGCAATAGAGCGGGTTCCAAAAATAGTAGGCGAGCACTCCCAGAGCTCTGGAGACGTTGTGCCCTGGTTTTATAAGGCTCAAGTCTCCCTGGATCTCTCGTGTACGTGCGGGGAACGCTAGAAATGACTGAAAGATGCAGAAGTGACGTTAAATGGGGAGTTTTTAGGACAAATACCAGGAAGAGAAACCCAAACAGACCCATTCAACTGGGGTACCAACGGAGAGCGACCTGTCCCGCTCCGGAGACGGATAAAACCAGGAAGCTGGCTCCCATCTTTCTCAAGAACTCAGCCTTAGTTTGCTCAAGAAGATCCCGATGATCAGAGCAATGACGTTGCAGATTAGGATTGTCAACAGCAATTTCGTCACCCTGTTTTGCTTTCGGCTGCCAGGGACCCTGGCCGGGGAGGTTCACCTGACTCAGCGTGGCACACGCCCGCTGGATTCGGTAACTAGCGCACGGACCATCACACGGTGATCTGCCTGGCATTAATTACTCACTGGTTAGCCAGAACTAGTTCGTTAACGATGCAGCACTACAACACAACCCACTCCTGGAATTAAAGTCTCTTTTAACTGTTCCACGACAGCATTTACAACCCAGTGAGAACAAAACCGGTGTGCAATACTCCTCTGATGACAAACTCGCCTTTGGATCTCTGTACCCCAGTATAGGACTGGCTGGTTTACTGGTATATACTGGCAAGGGTCAGGAGGAAACCAGAAATCTCATACTTGACACTATAAGGTAAGAAGTCCCCCTACACCATGGCATAGTAGTAACAGCTTCTGCACATCTTTTGGTGGGGTATGAAATGGCTTCTGAAGTAAAAGACAAAACCCACAGCTCACCCCTCGATAGCCACTAAATGCACAAATCCAGTTCCTTCCTTAGCACTTTGTTAATAAGGAAAACCCCACGGCAGGCCAGCTGGTATTTAACACCGAATTTATCAGCTTTGATGTTTAATTTGCTGATTAGGGCCCTGACTTGTTTGGCCCAGCTTTCAGGGTGTCAGTTCTGCTGTCACATGCAGCCTGTCCCATGCACCGAGCACAGGTCCAGCAGCGTAAGCCGTACCTCGTTTCTGTTTATTTCTGCTGAATCTTTCCCTTTAACCAAACAGCTACGCTGTGGATTTCTCTGTCCTGGACTGCTGCAGTCAATTTCCAACAAATCCCAGTCATAAAAAAAGGACAAAAGGTGGATTCATCCAGCCAGCCCACTGCAGAATTGAGAAGTTACGATATTCACTACGCATCTCAAAAGCGTCCAGATTTTTCCTAGGGGTCTCCAAAACCATATTCAGCAACTGGAAGCCTTGCTACAGCACCAGAAACACGACATTAAAGATAATGGTACTTTTGCAAAAGTGTTTTCTAAATAACTGTGCTATTCTTGTACTTCAAAATGCCCAATTCTTTGCAATACACTCCTGCATCCACCCTGTTTGTACATACTAGCATCTTCCACAATTTTTACCCCAATGTGTCTCACAATTTGTCATAAAATCTTAAAATCCTTTCAAATTTCTGTCTAAACTGGGAGACTGTTGATACCCAAACTTCATTTTTTTCATAGAAAAAATATCTTTCATCTTGCCAGGACAATGTAAAAATGCTGAACTCATTTGAAACTTCTAAGCGAGCAGTTTACAAAACCTTTGTGCTTTATAAATTTAGGAAAACAGATTAAGTATACCCAACTTTGGGACAGATTACACGCGAGAGGAAGCTCAAACTATATTGCTCATAACATTTTACAGCTCAGGACGTTTCTGTTAAGGACAGACAACTTCTAACAGAACAGATTTATTAGGAGCATTTCAGAACAAGCCACCCACAAAAAGCACACCACCATCTTCACCCTCTCAACAAGTGTTGGATTCACTCTCCCTTCCACTGGTATCTTACTTAATAAAAAATGCCCACAAAGAACAGGCTATGATCTCAGACGAAAAAATAAAAAGAAAAACCACTCATTAGCATCAGGCTCTGACGTGGCCTACAGATGGATTAATGAAAAGAAAACGCTGTTCTGATGCAGAAATTTGGTTCAGACGTATAGCCAGCCATATGCTACAAAACATATACCTTAAAAATCTGAAAATTTGCACCAAAAACCAGCACCGACTCTACCAAAGAAGCCTGATCCTATGTATTTCCCAGCTAGCTAATTTGAGCAGCAACCTAGAACACCACATCCAACTTGGAGATGATTCATACATCCACATCCAAGTAGCAAGTCTGAAAGGGAAGACAGACAAAGTTTTGGACCCAGAGGTTTAGCTCTTTATTTATCAATTAATTCCAGCAAACTGCTTCCCCAAAACAGCCTTCACTTTGTGCTTCACTGAGGAACTCAAACTGCCTCAAAACTCCTGTCCCCAGTGACCAGCAACCTGAGAAACCACCAGTCTGTAGAGAAAGCAACTCCACACCATTATCATCATGTCCTTAATTACTTGTCTCAGTGCTGGTGGCAGGGTTTTGGTGGTGGGAGACACCAGGGGTGGCTTCTGTAAGAGGAGGACAGGAGTAGGCCTCTGTAGGAGAAGGCCGGGGGTAGGCCGTGTTGAAGATTGCCAATTTTGCCTGTTTATTAGAAGAATAATGTTGTGGTGCTGGAGATGTTGGCTCGCCACAGGCAGGATTAGGCCTCCCTCATTTCAATCCAGCAGCATATTTTTCACCTAGCACCATGCGTTGTGCTCTCCAACAGCCCCAGGCCTGCAACATGGAGTCACACACGTGCATGGCACAAAAAGGGAACAGCAGGGTGTCAGAGCCTGCAAAATAAAGGTGTAATCCAAACCAGAAAGAGAAGGAATAAAACAAGCAATGCAGATCATGCCACTGCTCAGAGCAGAGCCTGCCCAGGAGCACACACAGGGAGAGAGCAGAGCATCAGCGAGCAGAGCTGGTGCCACACAAATGTAGTGAAGGATCCGGGGAACACCGCCTGGATTCAGAGGATGTGCCTCACCTCTAAAACGCTCTGCAGCCTACAAAACACAAAACCTGGCTGAAGAGACCAAAAAGGCTATTGAGAACTCCAAACCACGGGCGTGTGACTGGCGACACGTTCAGGCTGAAGTGCTGGAGATGAAGACAGCAGGCAGGCAATAGCATGTGCTAAAAATCTTTCCCAGCCAAAGTATCTGCTTGTTTTTATACAAATTCTTTAAAAAAGAACATACACAGAACGTCTTCTGCTGAATTAACTCAGCTACAGATAAGCTTGGTTTTTTGGCAGGTAAATGGCAGTAGAGACAGATCAGCATTAAGAACGGCATTTTTTGTATGATTGTTTCAAAAGGCCGTTGAAAAATCTAAGCTAATTTTGAAACCTACCAATCCCGTGGATCTTTAGATCTTTTTTTGGCTACATTTTAAAGACTTCTGCCATTAATAACTCAGAGTTACTTGATGCAAAAAATAACTTTACATTTTTTCAAAGTCTTGTACTTGATATGCCTAGCAACTAACACAACTAAATTTTCAGAAATTCCAAGCATAGCACAAATTCTGCCATAATTCAGTTTTCAAAGAAAAAAGCCAAAAATTTAGCAACTAAACTTCCGCGCGTTCAAGCACTCTGATAACTGGGAGAACTGGTGCTGCATATCTCTCACTTTTCATCCTTATCTTCAAAATTCAGAAGCACGTAACTACAGCAGGACACCAAAAATTCTTGTTGCAGTTCTTTCTGGGTAATTCTTTTGGGGTTTTGAAGTATGAACTTGGGTTTTGAAGTATGAACTTTCCTACAGGCTCACCTGAAAACATCAGGTCTGTTTCTGTTTCACACAACTTCTCAACTTTTTGGTGCAAAAACATCCTTATAAACAAGGCAAATGGGGAAAATATGCATACTCTATAGCTCAGTACTCTCTTCCCCAGTACAAACAAAATAGTCTTTTCTGGGTTTCCGCCTCTTGGATAAAACATTAAAAATACAAATGAAAATAAGGAAACAAATCAGCAGGAAACCGAGCAGAAAAGAAGAGTACCCCAAACTATTTTTCAAAAAAAAGGGTGGTTTAAGTGAACCAGATTTTGAGCTGGGGTTTGTTACTTTGCTGTGAAAATACTCAGCACATTTTTAGGCTTCCCAACGGAGCAGCCGGTGTGAGCACATCGTACAACAGAAGAACATAACCTTACAAATTAAACATGCCAGCTCCAGAGGTCCTACTCATCGCGCTGGCTTTCGTCAACAAATTGCTACCAAATCCCTTCCCTGAAAGCCAGCTGAAGCTTGCTAGCCTGAAAACTGAATTACTGAAGTAATAATCGAGCTGTATCAGCTTGATCTCTCTTCATTTAACATCTCGTACTAATTTTCTGTGAGCTTGCAGGAAATAGTTTCGAACAGCTCCCTCAAGAAAATAAGTTACAAGCCTTCGTTTTTTTCCATTCTGAGCCATCCCTGCACTATTTCATAGCTCTGATAATTGTACCACTGACTAACCTCCAACTGGGAATAACTGTTTTTATCATCAGTATTAAAAACAGTCCCTCACACTGTTAGGAATCTGGAAACTCATTGTAGCTGCATCCCACCCTTCAGCCTCTCAAAACACTACAGAGCAATGAAACTATGTGCTGAAACCAGAGGATCCCTGTGCTGAGCAACTCCTGTAATTTCAGGGTAATCACAAGTGCTTCCTCGGAGGAGGCAGCCATGGAAGTTTGATTATTGATTTTAGAGGAGCAAGTGACAGGAGATCGTAGAAAGCCAGAGTGAACTTTGCGTTTTCCACACAGGACTGGGAAATATAAATTATCCTTAGGAGCTCAGCAGCAAGGTGTGTGCCTCACACGCTCACCTCGTCTCGTAGCACTTGCGTTGTTTTTCAAAGTACAAAGATTCATCTGCAGTTTTTATTTCCTGATACCCCGTTATCTTGGCTTGTGCAGATTAGCCAGGAGAGTGACCAACTGCTCTCGGAGAAGCAGCAAGATGCAAAAAAAAATAACAGTGCAAAGAACGGTGGATTTAAAAACCAGATTTTAATTACCTGGAGGTACAGTTGCCAAGTAGACGGCAAAGAGGCTGTGCATCACATACAGACAGGAAAATCCCCCTGGGTTTATTTCACAGCCAATTACAGTGGATTAACCTATTAGTAAGAGCAAAAAAAAAAAAAAAAAAAAATTCACATGCAAGTTTCAACAACCTGAAAAAACCATTGCCACTCGTACTTTGATAGAGAGGATTAGCAAGCTGTTTTATCACGCTTCCAGTCATCGCCGTCCATAAACACACCCTACGAGGGACCTCTCCCTCTTTTTTAATGCATCTTCTGTCATTGTTTCCCTCTCAGGGGCTGACATCCCTCTTGGCTTCCTGCTTGGAGCCTCGTTTCATACACCCATTAGGATTGTTGTCGGCGTTGACGAGAGGCATCCAGCACCTCCAGAACTCCTTGCACAAACTCCCAGGTGCTCGTATTATTCACTCCTGCCTCTGCTAGATGTCACCACGCAACATCTGTCCGACAGCACAGCGCCGCTGCACCCGAGAGCAGCTTTCCAGGATCGCTGTGCTAAATACTGGGTGTGCCTACTTTTGTTTGGTATCGAGTTCGAGTTCGTGCTGCTGGCTCCACTGCAAGAGCGAGCGAGCTCCGTGGATAGCACAGCTCTCCCCCACCTCCACAAACATCTGGTGCTTTTCGAAGTTCTCCAGACTTCCTTCCCCTTTTACCGTATCACAAAGCCTCTCTTTTTAGCCAGGCTGCCTTCTTGATAGTCCATCACCATTATCTCCTTGTTCGCTGCCGAGCAGCGTGAACCACTAAATCTTGCAGAGCTTCCAGCCCTTTCAGCTCAAGGCCAGGCACCAAATCCAAGCATCCTGATTTAGAGGGATGGTTGCTAAATTCCTTCCCTGCCTCTTTTTTTTAAACACTCTTCAGCTTCCTGTCCTGGGAAGCAACCAAACTGCTGTAAGAAATGCCAGGTTCTGTTAAATATCCTCCATTCCCGTGACACCGAATATTCAAAACAATTAGGTTACTTCCAAATCTTGCCCTGTAGCAGCCTCTATTCCAGAAAGCGCGGAGATGAGTGAAAATCACTTCAGCACGAAGGACTTGGAGCTGGTCGTTTGCTGAATCCCACAGCATTTCAAGTTAGCATTCAGCCTTGGCACAACCACCCATCCGCTCCGACACACAGCACAATATCACCCCTCAAAACCCCACTGTTCCACCCAAAGGCAGTTTTTTTCACCCCCCTTTTTTTTTTTTTAAGGGTGCGTCAGCTGCTAGCTGAGAGTGGGAATGCTTCATTTAGCACATACACTTGTTAAACTGCTCACAGCATGCAAATAAAATACCGCATTGTGCAAAAGTCATTCACAGTCTCCCCGTCCGTAGATATGAGCAATGGAACCGCGTCCAAGGAAAGAGAAACTTGGAACAACGTGCAAATATTTCAGCCCCTTAGTCCCAAGTATTCCCGTCCTACACTGAAGCCCACAGCACTGCCATGCAGCGGGGTGACCACGCTGAGAATCTGCTGCATGTAACGGGTGGGAAAACTACCACTCTCCGTCCTTGCCCCAGTACTGCACCCTTTTATTTGTAGTTATTGCTGCAAACTGCCTTTTTTTTTTTTTTTCCAGACAATGGTTGTGTTATTATAGGTACCTTCATGCCGTGCCAAAGCACATACACACAGCAATTCAGAACAATCAGCCTTGTTTTCATGGGAGCAAAGGTTGCAGCCAAATGAAATGGGTGGAGATCACATTAAACAATCTTGGAATCTGCTAATAGGATATAGGAAAATGTGACCATAATGCAGATGCAGAGTTCCCCTTTCACCTTCCAATGTTATGGATAAAATAAAAGCTTTGGAAAACCAATTAAACTATTTGAACAACACTAAGCAAGAAGTGGTCTCGGTACGCTAACAAGAGGCTCTGCTACCGAGAAGTTCTTTAAAATCAAAACAAAACAAGTCGCCCTTGCAGAGGTCTGAAAACAACCAGCGAGTTTCCCAGCCCCAGAACACCACCTGCTTAAAAGATACAGGATACCTGCAAGACGTCTGCTTATCCACTGTAAACAGAAGCTCACCAACGACGAAGTGTTCCTGTCTTAAAGACACGATCAGATCCTCCTCTGAGAGGGGAATTTTTATAGTGAAACACCTTGCTTGGTCAGCCGTAACCTGCACTCCCCTTGTTTGCTTTTGAGATGTGCATTAGTCAGCTTTCTCCTTCACGACTCTGATCGTGCCTCTGCATGATCGTACACTGAAGTCATGTCCTTGAGTCTGTGACATCAGTCTGTTGCCATGGAAATGCACGGGGCAGTCCAAAATTCAGTATTATGGCATCACTGCGGGATCAGGCAGCAGATCAAGCCAACGCCTGAGAGCTGCAGCACAAACAGCCACGACATCCCAACCCAAATGTTAACGTGTAACTGCGCTTTATCTTAATATTCATAACCAGGCCTGGAAGCCTCTTATCAAGAAAGATGACCCAGGCTGTCGTTAACATCATGACGAAGAGGCAAGCCATGATGCATCAGTAAAGAAGGGCAATATTTTTTTCCAGGGATGGCCACCAAGTAGGAGGGAGGTTCAGCTCTCAGAATAGAAGCTGCCATCTGCTCCCAAGGCAACACCCAAGCTGCCAAAAGAGATCAGCCCGAGGAACAGGGGTGGCCCCCTTGGCACCCTCTTTCTGGAAATGAGAGCACGGTGTCACAGTGCTGTCACCCTTCTGGAGAAGGAGGCATTAAATAAGACAGGCTTCCTCAGTTCTGAGCTTTGGCTGTGAAGCAAAGGCCCGTTCATCATTAACCCAACCTATAACGAAGTCGTGTATTAGTTAAAAAAAGGGTGGTACCTTCACAGGGTTGTTACTCCATGTAGTGTTAGGCATTACAGTTGTGTAGGTTCCTCGCACACTCACGAGAAAGGCATTTCTGAAGAGCAAAAGGGAAGGAAAAAGGAAATTAGTTACAGGTTAATGGCGTTACGACGACCAACCAGCACCTGAAACCAAAAAGATCCAGCAGCCTAAGGCGTAACAAACACCAGCCACTCACTGTGCCCAAAGGGCACCCGGGAATGATCAATACACTGCTGACACCCAGAACACCAATTGAAGGGAATCTTTGGGGTCAACTGAGCCAGCACACCCCAAAAAGAGCCCAGTAATTACTGCCGAAGGCGGCTGCCACAAGGACAGGTCCCACCGCCAGGCTAGGAAAACGCTTCAGCATCGTGGGACCCAGGCTGCAGGGACAGCAAGGAGCAGGCAGCAGCCGTGCTACTCCCTTCCCTTTACCTGTTCCTCCTTTCTCATCGAGCAGCCTGGTTTAGGTTTAGGGGGCCGGCTGCTGCTCTCCAGAGCCTCCCCGACACCCAACCCCAAAGCCCTGCAGCCCGGGCTGTGTGTAAACGGGGCCACTCCCCGCGCACCCGGCCGGTTTCAGTTCGCCTCCTTCCGCTTTGCTCTCATTAACCCGCATGTCTTCGGCAGCTCACCCGAGGCTTCCTCCTACAGAGCCGACCTCCATCCTTCCTCTAACCTCAGACGTACCCCCGGGTTTCTTCACAGGGCCATTAGCGAGCTGCAGGCAGCACTGAGAGCGCCGAAGGAGTGCTCCCAGCGCCCGTGTCGCCCAGCTCCCTGCTTGTAATTCCCCCACGCCGTGTTATCTAACACCAAACACCAGCCTCGGGGCTGGGAACCGCTGGTTATTTGCCTCCGCCGTGCCACACACCCCGGTGGCGTTGTATAAATCAATTCCACGACCTGTCGGAGCGTGAGCCCGAGCTGGATTCGGGGCCAAGCTGGATTCAGGGCCGAGCTGGAGCAGTTTCCAAAGGGCTGGTGTGAACACCTTCGCTCGGTCCCTGCTGCTTGAGCAATGCTGAATTATGCAAGCAGCCACCGCAGGCAGCTCCGGAGCCCAGCACCACGACAGCTGATTGCTGCTGTGGACCACGGCTGTGGAAAAAGCAGCCTGTAAAACCCTCTTTCACTTTTAAAAACAAAATAATTGCCAATTATAAAGGGGAAAAGTGGATGAGAGACGAGCTGCTGTCAGCACGAGGACTTGTGAGCGGCAAGCTCCACGTGCCGCTGCCATTTCTCGGCCACCAAAGCAGCCAGACTTACCCAGCCTCAGCCCTTTCACCCTGCTCCCAAAGCTGTAGGGCCGCCGGAGTTTCCAACCTGAAGCCAAATGGATTTCGGAGCAAAAATAAAGCCAGCAGGCTTCATCTCCATGGAGCTCCCGCAACATAACATCGGCTCAACGAGCTTCTCGGGGCAGAGGTCCTTATTAACTACCCGGTAAATTCAGATTAAAGTCAGCCTTTCCCTGCCCTCGGCACAAGGAGCAGCTGCACGCTGGTGGAAGCGACCCTAAATCACCTCCCTGCTGCCCAGGGGAGCGGCGATCGCACCCCGAAGGAGAAGACAAGAGAGGAAGGAAAGGCTGAGGGCGCCTTCCAACCACAAACGGGGAAATACGGGGCAGAGATCCAAGGGCAGACAGCTGCCACTGGAAGTGTGGTTAACAAAATTCAAGACAGAGCATGGGGAAGGCAACCTGCTACCTGCGTTGCCTGAAGAAACCGTGGCCAAGAACGAGCTGGGCTGCTGTCCCCAACAGGCTGCTTCTAGAGAGCACCCCAGGCCTGAAACTCATTCTCACTTACCCAATGCAACCTGCCAGACTCCTGTCCCTGCAAGATCAGTGGCTAAAGGTGAATGCAGAGGCGCGATCAGCTCCAGAAATAAACGCCTCCTTAAAAAAGGTGATGCTGTCGGTCTCATTAAGAAACCCACCTTGTTCTTAGCAAAGCACGGATCCTCCCCAGTCCTGTCTTTCTCTCTGAAAGCCACTCGATAAATGCAAGGCCTCGTGCTGTAACCCTTTGAAACTCACTCACCCCAACAAATTAGTGCTGCACTCGGATCCGTGTGCAGTTTTCTACGAGATCAGCCCAGCTACAACCAGCACAACGCAGCCCAAACTTACAAAAATCATTGATGTAAAAAAGCACGTTGCATTTTACTTTCCCCAGACGCTTTAAACATCATCAGAGACCCGTCCCAGCGTGTTACCATCCTCCCATCACCCTGCCCTGAGTCCCCATGCTCACAGCAAGGAGCAGCCAAGAGCGCTCCGCCTCGAGCCCCAGCACAGTGTGTGAGCACAGACCCCTTTTGGGGCAGCGACAGTCGAGTTAAAAAACAAACCCCATTTCCATCCGAGTCAAGAAACCAGAGACCAAAAATCGTGCCCGGCTCAGGCTGCACGCAGCCAGCTGTCTCTTTAGGAACAGATCAGATTTAACAGCTCCACGGCAGGCCAAAAATAAAACGTTACCCAAAAAGAGTTTCAGCACTGCCCACTCCTGCCCAAGGGGATGCAGGCACAGGCTGCCACTCACCTCTCGGGCTCCCACCCTAAGGCAGCAGGCTGTTGCTTTAGGACCTAGGATCCTCAGGACCTAATGCAGAGGGAGAAACTAATTAACAGGCACCTCTCTGGGAAGGAAATATAACCCAAACGCTTCATATCTCAGCCCTTTGGGACATCCAGCGTCAGTGCTGAACGCCTTCACCCCGCAAAGCTCTGGGAGAAGGCTCAGTTGAAGCTGCCAGGTAAAGGAGAGCAGTGTTTTAGGGTATGTTTTAGGGTATTTGTGCTACGAAATGCTGCAGACACGCCTCCGAAACGCGCAAAAAGCCCAGGGAAGCATCGTGACAGCTGCAAAAAAAAAAAAAAAAAAAAGAAAAAAACTTTGCCCTGGCCAACATTCGCGTAACGAAATTACAGTTTCACTCCAGGGAAAAAGGAAAGAGCACTTAAGTTTTGTTTAGATTAAAGTGCTGCGAGCCACACCACTTATCTGCTATCAGAGCAGACTGCAGGGCTGCTCCGATGATAATTCAGTAATGAGGTAACTGCAATTGGAAGGTATGCAATTAGGGCCATCTCCTCCTCCTCCTCCCTCCCCCTAGAAAGCAAGCAAGCAAGCAGACGTTATCGCATCTCCCTGCAGCTCTGCTACCCTCGCCACTTAAAATACCTACAAAGCAGAGCTGTCACAAGCTGCTAACAAGCCAGGCCCAGGGAAGCACGCTCAGCATCTCCCCAGAAGGAAGCTTTGCTTCCTGGGATGTGTTCTCAGCCCCCACACGAGGTTAACGTGCCTGCTGCTCCAGTAAAGGCAGTGGTCAAAGGAAAAAGGACTGCTGCTCCTGCTGAGGCTTCGCTGAGCCCAGCCTGGAAGTGCTGGCTCATTTTACCCAAATAATTCGCACCCCATCTCACCTGAGGGAGCTGCAGGTGGTTCCTGCCACAGCTGAGGCTTATATATGGGACACGGCAGAGGTCCCGGACATCCCAAAGCCAAGCTGCAACTCCCAGGAACCCTCTGCTTCCACTCTGCAACTGATAAAATTCGTTCATGCTCATCCCTCCTCCCCCCCCAGCCCAGTAACACCAATTAAACACCAAATTATTTCATTAAATATCCGACCTCCCCCAGCTGGCTGGGACTCCCCAGCAAAGCTCTGGGACCACCAACTTCTACCCTATTGCTTTTTGGTTTGTTTGGTCTTTTTTTTTTTCCCACAAAGCAACTCCTTTCTGGTGTGCTCTGTAACACAAGGAAAGGCTCAAGAGATGGGGAATTCCCCCTAAAAATTAAAATAATGATAATTAAAAAAAAAAAAAAAAAAAAAAAACCTTATAACCAATATTAGCATAAGCAGCAACATCTGTGAACTTTCTCTGTCTGGCTCCTCTACAGATGCAACAATTTTGCAGTCAGATTAAGTTCCTAGATGTTTTTTTATAACAAGTTCTACCAAATTTCTTAGAAATTCGCTCCCCAAAGACAAAAGCAGCATCCCAACAGGACACCGGTGGGTGCCTTCACTTCTTCAGCTTCATTCAGCCCGGGGATGAAGCTGTATTTTGGTTAACTTCATGCTCTTAATACACAAACCTTTCCTCTGTGGCCACATCTACTGATCCAAAAAAGAAAAACGTGGGGGAAAAACCCTTTTAGGGTAGGAACTATGCAAAATTCAGCAGAGATGTTTGTTACAGAGGTATGTAAGCTCCTCCTATTCATCTCCCAGCTCACCCCGAAGCCTACAAGCTGCCATCTCACCGGCCACCACTCCAACAGTGGTTGGGAGCTGTCGGGGCACGGCAAAGCCATCATTAGGAGAACTGGTTGAGTCTCCTGCCGGGGCCATCTCGTGCATCAGCAGCGAGGGAGCGTGTCTCACCGCTCGAACCACTCCGGGCTCCCCGTCACAGGCCTGCAGAGCTGTGTTAAAAGAGAACTCCCCGTGACCGACATCAAAGCCACGTCCCCAGCTGCTTCTGCTGAGCCACCAATTTACAGCGAGTTATTATGCGTTTTAATATGACTACATCTGCCCGGCTGCTGCTAAAAAAAAAAAAAGGCATAAGCACTCTTTGAGAAATATGTTTACGTGTGTTTGGTTTTTTCCTTAATGCTGAAGCTGGATTCGGTGCCATCAGGGATCCTCCAAAAGCCAGAATTTCCAAAGGGCTGGCAGATTTACTTCGATTTCGGGCGCGTAAGCAAGCACTCTTTGCTTTACTTCATTCACCTGTTTGTTCAGACAGTTACCTCATTAAAAAAAAAAATAAATGACAGGAGAGTGCCACCCTCCTTTAGGAAGGAAATTAAATTTAAAAAAAGAAAAGTGAGAAAACACCCGTCTGTGCCACACCTCACAGTCAGCTCTGATGCCCCGATGGTTGAAGACAGGTCTAGAAACCCACTCACAGGGTAGA
This sequence comes from Aythya ferina, assembly GCF_964211825.1. Lineage (NCBI taxonomy): Eukaryota > Metazoa > Chordata > Aves > Anseriformes > Anatidae > Aythya > Aythya ferina. Next base: position 61,398,946 of record NC_140301.1, read on the forward strand.
GACTTGCCTTAAAGGATTTTTAGGGTTCACTTACCAACTCCCTAACGTTCCCCTTGAGCTACCACTAGCTCACACACACTGGTCAGCAGAGGATGGCCTGGACCTGCAGCTCAAGGTGCTGTCCCAGGCAGGGGGCACGTGCTGGCAAAGACAAATACAGGAGAAAATCCCAGCTGTCAGAGGGAAAGCACACCAAAAGCTGAACAGGGCTGCTACAGAGGGCAAGGAGCAGCTTCGCACACGTGTTCACAGGGAGCTTCTCCCAGCCTCAGAGCCAGGAGGACAAGAGGTGGCTGTGTGGAGATGTAAACACGCGAGGACCGCAGTCGTGGAAAGAGTTTTCCAACAGAGCAGTTTTCCAACTTCACGATGGAAAGGATTTTTACACTTTGCAATAAAGGCTTAGTTAAGGCAAAGCTCAGAACAAAGACCTTAATTAAGAGCTTTTTAAGTCAAAAGAGAGCTGGGTTGCCTCTAGAAGGCCATACAGCACCAGCACCCGAGCTGGGGAGCACAAACCCTGGTTGAACACCAGGGACCATCGCTCGATCCATACAAAATCCTGGTTCAACCCAGTCTCCAGACTCATTTTAAAATATAGCCTCGAGTAGGACACGTTGCAGAAAGCCAAACCACAGGCACAAGCTGTTCTTTGAAGCTTAGGTACAAGAGAAAATTGTTTCACCTACCCAGATGCAGAGGGATAGCTGCCTCCTTTTGCCTTTGATGCTACAAGAGCTTTTGGAAGTGGTGAGCTGCCTGAGAAGGCCTCCAAAATCGCTTGCTGGGCTGGACAGCAGCAACACCCCAGCCTACAATGCACACAAACGTAATTATGCTGGGTCTAAACTTGAAGGAAAAAAAAAAATAAAAAGAAAAAAGCCTTCTCAGTGATGTTAGCATGCAGAGAAAATAATAGCATGGACAAAGAAATCTCCAGAGTGACTTATGAACGAGATTTTACTCTGGCTTTCTGCCCGTTTGCAAAGGAATTAAAGAGCCCAGCAATACAACCCTGATCATCCCAGGGAAGAAACCGCATTCTTCAGTGATCGACAGAACGGGAGGGAGGAGGAAAGGGGGACAAAGACACGGCACTGCAACGTCACGTAGCGAAATGGGAAGTTTCCTGAGGTACTGGGACAGAAAGCAGGCTAAGGCCACAACGCAGGGAGGATAACTCAAATTTTTGAAGTGAATTCAGCCTCCAGGAGGACATCAGGCAGTCCCTAGCAGCTGACCACTAAAGCTGACAGCATTTCGTAGTGTAAAACTCCGATCACTTCAATATTTTGCAGATTATGGGCCGCCCTGGATTAGCTCCTAGCAAAACCAACCAGAAGAAGTCATAAGAAGAAAAGCAAACCAAGTAGAAAAGGTGCCAAACGCCTTGAAAAGATGAAAAATGTGCCCCAAACCAGCCTTTTAGTAACAGAGGGCATTTAGTAACCAGCTGTAATGATGGCTTTATATCCAAATTCTTTGTACCTTAAGAATTTATGCCAGGAGACCAGCTTCTAGCAGAATGAGGACCAGAACTGACGTGCCCTCATTTCCCCAAGGTTACGTTTTGACAACTTATCAACACCTACAACACATCAAGTGCTCTTCACGCACTCCAGAAGAGTGACTGGAGCCTCCCTTTTAATTTTATTGTTTTAGCATTCATTTTAGGACAATTCAACTTCAGCATTTTACTTTTTTAACTCGAACAACAGCAGGAATCCTGTGTTAGATCCCAGGCTGAAAGTTACTGGGGATGGCAGTAAGCTGCTGTTACATGTGTAAGTCACCGTAAGGAGGAAAAAAATATGTATATATTGGAGCTCACTAAATCAAAGCTTGAAAAACACCAAAAAAAAACCACCACAAGACGAGCTAGAAGTAGCTCGGAGTTGCTAGGGATGTTTAAAGTTAATAAGATCCCGAGTTAAATGGCTGCCACTTCGGTTTGCCAACAAAATATGCAAATTTCCAAAGTTCATACATAGTAATTAGCACAGCAATAAGCAGGTCCCAACTAAGTGATGAAGTCAGCCTCGCTCTTATTTCTCCAGCAGATGGAATTAGCTGCGTGTGAAGTTATTTTTGCAATTGGAGATTAAAGATATTATCCTGAATATCAATGCTGCAAGCACTGCACCCGATAATGGTACCAGAAATCTGCAAAAAAAACCAACATATTTCTTATCCATTGTCGTGGACAAGACACTAAAGAGGCCGGGGAGCACAGATTTAAGATGTCATTTTTCAAGCCAACTGTGTATCTACTAAAAACTTGGCTGATGTACTTTGCTGAGAGAACTTGTTTCAGTGTTAGCAGTCCGAACAGGTTCCTCCGAAGAAAAATGTCTGCTTTGACTAAAAATGCAGCCTCTTGATGTGCTAATCGGCAGAGCCCAAACGAAAAGGTATCCGAACTGCAAGCTCTAAGGACGTGCTCGAACAGAAAAGTCTCTGGTTTTTGCCCATTATTTTTCCAAAAAAAGAGGTTCAGATGCGTATCTGCCATATATTGTCTATCACACAGAGTAACGCACAAACCCAGACCTTCTGTTCTTCCTGATTTGTCGCTTTATGCTTAAACACAACCTTCTCCTAAGCAGGCAACTCAGGAGCTCCCTGCAGCAGCACGCCGAAGGACGCTGAACCACGCGTGCCCTTGACCAAAATACTCAACCTGCGCTCCACATTCCCAATTTAATTTCTCCAAGCGCACAACCCCCGGCTGCCCCAGTACAGCAAAGTCCTCTCAAAGACACCCAAAGACCCAGCAACTTTTCTCAGAGCTGGGCTGAGCGAGCCCTGGTGTTTATAGGGGGCAGTCCCTGCCATGCTCGGGGGCACCCAGGAGGAGCGGACACACCTCGAGGTCAACCCTAACCACAGTTACAAGAAGCGATGGGGAAGCCTCTTGTTTTGCATCAGAGGCACCAGCTCCCAAACAGAAAGGATGGTGCTAAAGGAAGCCACAAGTCCTGATACATTCGTGCTGCTTTGTAGCTCCAGAAAAGGTTTCCAGAACCTTTGGATGCTGCTAGAAAAACCCCAAAGCTCCAAATGTTTAAAGGGACATAGAGCGGAGAAGGGAAAGCCTAAATCCAAGTTGTTTACAAGGCAAACGTGCGACACACTGGATATATATGCTATAAACCAAAATCATCCAACATTAAAAATCTGTTTTCTGAAAGCAGTAGGCAACCCTGGCTGAAACCAAGCGAGAATTCTCCCACAAACACACTTCTGTGGCCAAATGAAATACTGCATGCAGGTAAGAAAGCAAGCGCTTACACCTACCGTGGCTTTTTGGGTGTTCCCCCCCCCCTTCTCAACTAGGGAGTCTCATTTATCTCAAAGCAATCAGAAGAAAACACTTCGACTTCTAAAGTGAGAAGAGCTGCAGAAACAAAAACCCCACCTGGCAGGAACAAACAATATTTGAGAAATAAAGAGGAGATTCTCCACTTTAGGGGAAAGGATGAAAACACCTCTGAATAATTTACTTTGCATAGCCTGCTGCCTGCCAACACAGCTCCATAAATCCCACGGTAGTTCAGATAATTCCCATTCTTAAAGCTGAAAAAGCTGGATTGAATATTAGCAACATTAATTGTGTGATATGCCCTGAATGATGCAAGAACGAGTAGTTAAGCGAACCACAGCATCTGCTGAATTTTTAATCGCTGGTTGTTTTGCTGCGAGGCAGAGGAAGGTTGTGTATCAGCTTCCAAGCGCTGTAAAGGATGGCACGTTAGGACACCAAGATTTCAACTGGCAGAAATTCAGCCTCCGTGCTACCAAAACGCCAGCACTTCGCTGCGAACTGCAGACGTAGCAGCCTCTGAAGGAGGTTTTTATAATCATGTGGAAGAGAACGCTATTTTCTGCACCCCAAGGTAAGAGTCAGCCGTTGCTGAATAATTACAAAAAATATGAAATTTTCTTAACTGCCATTTACACGCCCCTCTGTAGTCTATTTTTACCCCAAGAACATTATTATTAGGCAGTCACGCAGCTGCCCAGCAGCAACGCTTTATGAAGGAGGCAGCAGAGCCTCGGATGTGTAGGAAGGTGATTTGTGTAAACATTCACCTCGCCCCTGTACTGCAACAAGTCTCGGCATCCTTCAGCTATATTTAATGCATCTGCCTCTGATCCCCATCGCACTGACGCTGCAGAGACCCAGCTTGCAGCAGGTACTGGCTACCCAAGCACCACTGACGCAAGCTGCACCCTACAACAAGCCCACCCTACAAGAAAGCCAGTCCTGCTGTGCTTTCACTGCTTTTGATGCCCAAAGCAGCCAGAGGAAAGCTGAACACCACTCCCACCGTGGTGCTTCTCCCGTTATGCTACAGGCGTAAGGCTGCAACAGCAGGATTGGCAAGTGATACAGCAGATATTCTACAAGAAAGGAGAAAAATAATATCATCATGACCATTATTTGGGGAATAAACACATACTAATTCCTCAGCTATATCCAGAATCCACATGATGGGCAGTTATCCTGATTCATTTGGGTGGGAGGTTGGGGGGGGATGACATTATTAAGAGAAAAACGTTCATGTATTAAACACAAATTTTCAAGTCTGTCACACAGACTTGAATAGATTCGAACTTTACTAAGTTATTCGAGCCAAAATAGCTTAGGAAACAAGACCAGTAAAACGTGGTACAAATAAAAACAGAGCAGCCACATATACCAAAGCAACATTCCTGCGCCTCCTTCCCTGCAGAGCTTACAAAACCAGGCAGCAGATCCCTAACCAGCCACTTTCGCTGGACTAAAACCTCCTTCAAAGCTTCAACGTCCAGACAGGAACATCTAGTATTGAATCCAAATAATCCACAGGGGACAAAAAAGCACTAGACTGGGTCAAGAGACACGCGTGCTTGCAAAGCCACGTTATCTTTAATGACAGCCTTAGTACCAGTGCTGTGTTTTCCTCATAGGTTCAGCTACAAGGAGTGCAAGGAAAATTGCTCCTCTCACTACAAGCAGGTATCAGACCTGCACTGCCCTGATGGGCAAAGGGAACAGATGAAAAGACACCACTGGAATGATGAAACACACAATATCTGAGGGTACTAAAGCAACTGATGCTTGAGGATTCCACTGAATCCCTTGTTTTGTTAAGCTACAGGGTGTCAAAAAACAAAATAACACGTTATGATGAGGACATTGATTCCTGGAACCTCAAGAGACTCAAGAGCAGGTAGTATCTTGGGCCTACTACACTTTTTGGGGCACCCCTGTACCCCAAAAGCACAGCCTAGCATGGGAACTACAGGCAAGTCCCTGCACGCACAGGCTGTGGCTGCGAGCTGGTACTCGAGCAGGCTGGAGCTCACGGTCCAGCACCACGGTACGCACCTGCAGCACGCTGTGGGACGAGCTTCCAGCTTTAAGGGGCATGCAAAGGGTGTTTTACACGCCTGTAAGAAAATCAGTGGCAGCTCGGCGCTTGGCAAGTCACTCACGCCCGTTCTCGATCCTTATCTAAATGGAGTGAAGATTTTAAAGAGCATTTAAGAGCAAGGGAAACACATAAGGCTTCCTCCTCAGCCTCTGCTTGTTCTCCAATTAAATATGAAAGAGACAACTTAGTCATACAGAGCGTGCAAGATGATTTTAAGACACTGGTATTAAATCAAATCCCACAACTTTTCACACCTATTAAAACGGGACTTTGTCATTTAAAGGGGAGATTTTGATCAGCGCGATGCAATTAACAGACACTGCCTTTGTTACCAGCCTGCTCCTGATGAAGCACAGACTCCCTGACATTCCATCTCTTCCCCTCAAAGGCGCTGCGCTACAGCAAAATTTATGGTTTTACCACGTAAGAGGAGAATTTGGGCATATTACCTTCAAAACCAGTCAATAAGGCTCTTTCACTCAGGCGCAGGGAAGGCGGGCGGCTGCTGGAAAGCAATACAGGGCACTCCCTTTCCCCTCCCCTCAGGACCAAAAACGCTGCATTCAAAACACTCCCATCCCCTGCAGCAAGGGATTAGCCATTTATTAAAAAGGAATCAAAACACTGTTAAAAAAAAAAAAAAAAAAAAAAAAAAGCTTCCAGTTAAGATTTCAAGTGCAAAAAAGCAACTCTGGTGCAGCTGGAGTCGCATTAGGAATTCCACTGCTCACCAAAGAACAAGTTGCTCAGATGTGTGCAGGATGTCATTTGTCCGACTGTGCTGTTCACATCGCTCAAAAAGAGCGCAGAAATAGATTTATTTCATTATTTTTTTCTCCAAGTGAGTCATTTTGCTGCCACCGCATTCGGCACTAACAACATTAACAACCTCCAGGCATTCACGGTTTCGACTTTGGACCTCCAGAACAGCTGCCTACCTCCACTTTTTTTTTTTTTTTTTCCCCTTTTTCCTCCTTTTTTGGCTCTTCTCTAGGGGTGACAGACAATCCTAAAAGGCCAATTATGTAAAACCCTTCAGCCGAGAAAACGCGAAGCCCTACGCAAACATTCATTAAGGGCTCGCGGCTCTTCCAGCCTACCCCGCCAGCTCGCCAGTTCAAAGCCGCCTCGGCTATCTCCAGAGCCACCAAAACTGGATCCCGAGAGCAGCCTAACCCCGATAGCATGCGGCACGGCAGGGTGAACAGCTCGGCTATTTACCCAGCTTCACGGGCAGGTTTTACAGCCCGAGCTCCCGTGGCCGTGTTGGTTGTTTCCAAGCGGCGATGCCTACGGCCGCTGACACCTCGCAGGTCAAGGCGCTATCCCCACATTTTGCGCTGATGTAAGGTGAATTTTTAGGGTTTTATTCCCACTGGAAGCCAGTCATCCACCTGGGTTTAGCGAAGGAATTACAAGCCAGGCTCGCTGCTTCAAGCGAGGCCTCGGAGGAAGTAATTTGGGGAAGAAATCGCTTCCCCAGCGACTGGACTTTTCACCTTTCCTTCGCTCCTTGCACCACCCCCACGTGCAGGCGCTGTTGGAGGCACCACCCGCGGCACCCAGCGCTGCTAAAAACCGTATTTTTGGGTCACTTTGGGATTTACAGCGACCGCCACAACCCCTTCTCCGCAGGGCCAGCAGGCGCAGCGCAGCACCGGGGGCGGCAGCAGCGCTCTGCCCACGGGCTGAGGAGGCAGGGACCGGTCTCGGCCACCCGTGGGGAAGCCACCCGGGGTCGGAGCAGCCACCCAGGCCGGGACAACCCCGTGAAAACGACCGGGGAACGGCACTGATCCATCGGAGCCCGCGGGCGGCCCTACCGCGGGGCTGCCGCCCTGTCAAAGCGGGCGGGAAGGCCACGGGGAGCGCTGCCAGGGGAAGGGGGCAGCGCAGCCAGCACCCCCTCCCCGCAGCGCGGAGCGAGGCTCCCGAGGGAGAAAATCACCCCGAGGGAGCAAAAATAAAACCCAAGGAGACCGAGAGGGCGGCTCGAACCGAGGGGAACCGGCCTTGGAGGCGCCTTTCCCCGCCGCGCAGCCCCGGCCCGGCGGGCAGCCAGCGGCCCCTCGGCGGCCCCCGCAGCCGCCATGGCCGGCAGGGAGCGGGGCGGTGCGTGTGGGGCCTCCCTGCCGGCCTCCAACCCACTCCCCCCCCGGCCCCAGAAGCCTACCCGCAGCGGGGCTGCCGAGCTCCGGCGGGGACGAGGAGGGGGCGTCCCGGCGGCGAGCTGCTGGGAGCCGCCGAGCCCGGGCTCGGCTCGGCGCGGCCGGATCCCCCCCCTCCTCCCCTCCTCCTCCTCCTCCTCCTCCTTCTCCCCAACCTCCTTGCACCGAGCAGCCGCGGCGGGAGGAGCTGAGCCGACCCAGCTCCAATCCCTGCCCGGGGCGGAGCGGGGAGGGCCGGGGACTGGGAGCGGGGACGGGCTTCGCTTCGCCGGGGAGGGACGGGGAAGCGCCGCCCGCCCCCAGCGCCGTGCCAGGCACCGGCCGCCCCGCCGCCCTGCCGCGCCAGGCAGCGCCGGGAAGGGGCCGGGGACCCTCCTCAGAGCACCCCGAGCTCTCCTCAAAGCCCCCAGAGCCTTCCTCAGATCCCCCAGAGCCCTCTTCAGAGCCTCGGAGCCTCGCCTCGAAGCCCCCCGAGCCCTCCTCAGAGTCCCCCGAGCCTTCCTCAGAGCCCCCCAAGCCCTTCTCAGATCCCCTCAAGCCCTCCTCAGAGCCTCAGAGCTTCGCATTGGAGCCCCCCGAGCCCTCCTCAGAGCCTTGCTTCAGAGCCCCCCGAGCCCTCCTCAGAGCCTCGGAGCTTTGTTTCAGAGCCCCCCAAGACCTCCTCAGATCCCCCCGAGCCCTCCTCAGAGCAGTGCCCGGGGTCTCAGAAGCCTGGCTGGCTTCTCCCCACCACCGTGCCCCGAAGTTTGAGGCCCCTGGGGTGTTTCGAGGGGTGTTTGCCCCAGAGTGTTGAGGTTTGGGGTTGAACGCCGCTGTGGTGGGTGCTGTGAGGTGTCCACTGACACGGCACTGAAAGCAGCAGCTTGGTGGCACTGACATTCATAGCTCTACTGCAGTGATAACTGACTATAAAAAACACACAGGCCTCCCCTGCCGACCAAAGGATCTTGTTTGGCTTTAAAATCTACTTAAGTCCCAGCTGACGGGCAAAAGGAGTTACTGGGATGTTACTGGGTGTGCTGGAAGTGTTTGTAAAGGGTTCATCCTTCAGGTGTTCTGTGACCCATACAGTAACACCCGCCTCCCCAGCACAGCGCCAGCCTCGTCAGCTGGCTTGTTCCACTGGTGTTTCCTCCCCAGCACAACTAAATGCACTTTGTCATCGTTTGCGTGGTTGCTCCCCTTGGCAGAGAAAAACAAGCTCGTTTTCCTGGTGTGGCTGTGTCCAGGAGGCACTGTGGCATGGACCCTGGACACTGGTTCGTCATGCAGCCGTCATCCTAGCTGTTTGCTGTGCTGTCCTGCCCAGGGAAACCCTCAGCCTGCAGAGAGAAAGAGACAGGAACCGGAGAAATCCTCACAACCAAGGGCACTGAGAACTGCAGTGAAATGCAAAGGGAAGGCATTGGGAAAAGGGGAATTAAGTTGTACCACCAGATGGTAGCCTGAGCCAAAGGGTTTCCTATAAGAAGCCTCCCCCCTCCTCAAAAGAAGATTTCAGCAGTTCATGTCTGCTTAGAGAGGAAGAGGGAGCAACGCAGGTCCCTGCAGGGGGACCACAGATGATCCAGGGTGAGAGCAGGACCAGGGCTCCCTATAGCCAACCACAAGGGCCTGGTTCTTGCAGCCTGCAGGAGGGCAGCGATGGAGAAACGGCTTATCCTGTGTAATGCAATACTACAAGATCCTCGAGACCAGCCTCACGCTAAAAAGCAGTGTAACTGTGTCAGCACAACGCTGTACCCTAATAGTCCTGCTGAAGGACAGAGCCAAGGCACAGGATCGCATGAACACGGCACCTCGGATGGCTGAGGTCCCAAAATCTCTGGGGTCCCTGTTGACCACAGCCGTTATACACACAGATGAAGAGATCACGGGAAGGGAGATACAGGTAAAATGATTCGCTCAAGGTCAAATACCAGATCAGTGAGAGGACTGAAAACAGAACGTGCAGTTCCTCATCTCTCCAGCACTTTCTCCTCAGAACCATAACAAAACCCCAGAATAACGGGATTTAGCTGCTGGTGACACAGTAGCTTCACGTGTTCCAGGGGAAAATCATGTGTTTTGGTATAGGACCACAGTGATTTTTTTGCACACGTGGAAAAGGGCCTTTTTACTAGCACAGCACCACAGTTCAGTGACGCACACAAGGACAAGATATCTCCAGATGACTTAAATGGGAATGAAATATGTGCCCTGTCATATTAGAAAAAGGCCCCACGACTGTACAGACCCAATCTTTTGTTGTAAGTTGATAAAGACGGATGAATGCCATTTGCTGCTAAGTGACTTCTAATGGTTAAATAACCTTACCCCCACCCCTTGCCCCCCCCCCGGCATTTAGTGATAATATAAGAAAGATTTTGCACATTGTTTAGCTTACATGGCCATCTGGCACTTTTGCATTTCAGTAGCCTTGAACATCGAAAAAAACAATAGATAAAGAAAACTTGTCCTATCTTATCAGAGACCTGGAGAAGTTTAACTCTGTCAGAGTACATAGGATTAACCAAGTCCCTACAGCTCTTCCAGAGTTTCCATCTTAATTAGTGGTCATATTCCACAAAGCTTTTCATTGTCGTACACTCTAAATCAGGCTGTTCCTTATCTCCTTTGTGTTTGTTTTAGCCGTGGGACTCTTAACTCTAGCAGTCACTTCCAGCTTCCACATGAGATGCTTCTGGGTGATGGAGACACATGCTGAGAAAAAAACACATATGGGTTTTAACCCAAGCTAAAAACTTACTGGAGTCTTGTCTAAGCTTGGGAAAGGGATGCACTTCTGAAATCAAAACACAATGGCCTAACTCAATTAGAAACGTACTTAATGCTGCTGAAACATCATCTACCACTGCACTAAGCGGTTTCTTCATCTGCTTTTGCTAAAGGGGATAACTGCACAATTCACCCACGGTAACCCACTCCACACGTGTCCCTGGAAACACCACAAAATTTGGTTTCAACTCAGCAGTGGCTTAAGGTTGATTTCCTAGGTTAATTCCCGCTCCCCTCTTTCATGGAAGAAAACCAAGGTCTGAGCCTGTTTGGAAACAAACGTGATTTCATTAAAAATGTGGCTTTGGGGCCACAAAGCTTGGAGCTTGAAACCAGCTGTGGGATGCTTTCACCTGTAGTGCTAGAGCGGGTAGGGTTTTTGACTGAAATCTGTAACAGCAGGAAACATTCGGTGTAAACACAATGTAAATAACAGAAGATGTGAAGATATGCAGAGATAAAAACTACCCAGCCTTTGTTTCCAACCATTTGTGTTTTATACTTCACATTACAAGATCGCTAGTTTGCATTTTAGACTTGATCCTGCGGAAGATTGGAGCTTATAAATGTGCCACGACGTCTGACTGTTAGGCTATCAGGCTGCCAGAGTGCAACAAAATACCTCGAGTCGGGTACCTCGCCTCTCTATTTATAGCCGGGGGAGCGTCAGACACCTCTCAAGGGCGAGTGGAAACTCCCACCTCCTGAGACCTGCTTGCAGGAGACATCAAAAAGAGGGACGTATTCAGCTCGCTCTGCATAGCCAGCGTGTTCCTGCCAGATTGGGGTGGAGGGTGCACACAGCTGGGGTTTACGAGTCTACAAGCCCTCTTTGAAAGAACAGAGCAAGGCTACCATTTTATTTTTAACACCGTGGGCTGTAGGGGTTGCATCTGATGTGGTTTGTTGCGTGTACTAATCTAGATGGTAGAGCAAATACCCAGGGAAGGGAAGGTGCTCTCCAAGCTCTCCTTATCCTGGTGAGACTCCAAACATTTATCTTCTGCCTGGTCCAAGCTGGATTTCTACCTGGTCCAAGCAGGTGGGATAGCCTACTCACTCCCCAGACATTAAGGCATTGCTGGATCACTATTTCACACTCCTGTTAAAAATGTTCTACTGCATAAAACGAAATTCAAAAACAGATCAAGAAAATGCAGTGGAAGACGTAACTGTTTCCCAGTTGTTAGAAGGCGGAATTCATCTTCTATTTTCTGCTGCTGCAATTTGTTCCAGTTTTTAAACTAGCAACTGCTTTACGTTTCAGAAATGAGAACAACAGCCAGTGCACTGTGATGGCTTTGCTGCACAGCTCTTGACCAAGAGACTACCAAATAATTTGGCTGGAGGACTACCCTGTGCCCTCCCAACGTGCCATGGTCCATGCAAAGGAGTTCACCTGCTATGGCCTTTTTCTTTTTGATACCAGGTGAATGGCAAGCATGTGATGTTTTGGACTATAGCTTTATATCTGCATTTGCCTGACCTTTCACCAAAAAATATATTCAGAAATTTTAAGTATTTCTGGTCTAAATTTGGGGATAGGTTTTCCTATATGCTCCATATTACTCTTCAATAAGGGGCATTTATGCAAGGGTAGAAAGAGTTACCCTCACAAAGCACCATATCCCATATGAAAGAGTGACAGGAAGAGTAGAAAGAACAAGTTAGCAGATTTCCACGTAATGATCTTGGTACAAAATGTATCTGATAATGATAGTTATATTGTCAAGAAACAGAGAAATCCAAATTGGTTCTTTAAGCTTCAATGGGTAAAATGTAGGCATATTATCACAAAATCATCAGGACTCTGTAAGAATGACACGTTTAATCTTTCAGGCATGTATAATATCTGTACAGGATAATGAGTTTATATATTCATATTGCTTGTTTATCTCTATTAAATGGTAATGTGTTTATTCCCTTAACACAATAAAATCAGTAGCAATCGGGAATTTGGATGAAAAAAAAAAAAAAAAAAAAAAAAGTATTACCATGTTTTACCTTAAAGCGTGACTGCGATACTTTAAAATCATGGCATTACTCATACAAACAGACAATTACGGTGACCTAGATATTGTTAGTGGAAGGTGTAACTGCAGCATGGGAAGGAAACCCATTCTGGCTGTAACCTAGCCAGCTCAGGTAACAACCAGCAAAGGTCCAAGGCAGAGTCTGGGCTTGCCAAGGACCTGAGTTAGGTACTTGGGTTACCAGTCTGCACTGAGGTGTGCACTGCCACGTTATCATTGATGTTGTTATCTGAGCTAGTGAGATTAAAGTCCAGGCTGTAGTGCAGTCAGACTTCCCAAATTCAGTATCAGCCCCCACATGAGTAGAAATTATCTCAACAGATGCTCCAGCCTAGGTGTTCCATTGTTTCAACACATATTCTTCAGGTCCTGGTATGCAGTATGAAAGAATGATTTTTGGTTGGAAGGGCGACACTCCCAAACCATTTTTTTTTTCCCAAAACCTGTGGTTCAAGATGTCTACAGTGATGATATCATAAGGTAGAACTGTGGAATGCCCTCAAATTCCAATGATTCAGGAAAAAAAAAGGGGAGTAACAAAATGCACTGAACACTCTGGACTGCATTGGACTGAACTCTGTGGGCAGAGTCTACAGATACAAAGTCCTGTAGCTCTGTTGTTTTATCAGATCTTTTTTATACCAGTGGGGAATCCGGCAGCAGTCAATAAACTCCAGACTGATCTTTTATCCAATACCTAACGGGGTAGTGGTATAGGAACAATAATAAAGTAAATCCGTTACCTCCTATAGAAAGGGGTAATGGCGTTCAACTAGAAGAGGGTAGATTTAGGTTAGATATAAGGAAGAAATTCTTCACTATGAGGGTGATGACGCCCTGGTGCAGGCTGCCCCGAGGAGCTGTGGCTGTCCCATCCCTGGCAGTGCCCAAGGCCAGGCTGGATGGGGCTGAGGGCAGATGGAGTTAGATAGGCTGTAAGGTCCCTTCCAGCCCAAACCAGCCTGTGAGTCTGTGATTATTTTATAGCAAATTAGTAATTTTAGAGTTCTTCTCGATGTTTAAAGTTTCTGGACCTCTGCTCTACCCCCTGGCAGTTCATACAGGGAGCTGTGTGGTGGCGTTTCTCTGACAGCCGCACCTCGTGAGGCACAGAGCCAGCCTGGAGTGATGCAAGACCGAGCGCTGCTGCGGGAAGCAGCTCTGCCTCCTGACCGAACGGTCTTTAATCCACTCATCGCTGTCTTCTCTCACTGTAATAGTGTTTAAATAAAAGTGTACCGCCTGTTTACTGTAACACAGCCCGGAGACGCCGCATTTTTACGCTGTTTGCAAGGTATGGCCGTCATCCAGCACTGACCATACCCAGCACTCAGCAGTTTCCTGTCTGGCACTCATCTTTCCTGATCTGCCAACCCGCATTTTGGCGGCGCCACCAAGCGGCTGCTTTCCTCATTAACACTTTTTACGTTTTAATTTCGCAGGTTTTTGTAAACAAGCGCAGCGCGAGCTGCCTGGCACCTGAGGAGGACCTCGAACAGGAGCCACCCCAGCAAACCTTGGGTCGCTGTGACACGAAGAAAACGGGAGATTAGGGCTGGTGTGCACTAGGTTAGAATAAAAGTGGAGGATGTGTGACGGGCTAGGGATGCATTTTTTAAGTGTTTTGGTTAGGTGAGCCTTGAAACATCTGAAAATTCCTGCAGTGCTTGGGAGTCTCACACAGATCTTTATTCTTGCCCTGACAAAACTCAGCAGGATCCAAGGTTTGGCCTCATTTTTTATGGCTGACACCCTGCGGCCCGCCCCTCACGCAGCGAGGCGTTCCTGCACCGCGGGACCCGCTGCGCCCCACCGCCCCTCAGCCCCCTCAGGCCGCCGCCATCTTAGAGCGGAGCGCGGCAACCCCTCACCACCTCCCCTCCCAGCCAAGCCCCGCCCCCGCGCCCCCACACAACCAATGAGCACCAAGCAGAGCTCGGGCGGCCACCAATAAACACCCGGCTCCGCGAGTTGGGTTCCGCCCACCGGCTGGCCGTTGGGGGCTGACCAATGAGAGCGCGCGGATGGGCCGGGGCTGGCCAATGAGCGTCGGCAGGTGAGATTTGAAAGTGAGCGGGGAGGACGCGGCGAGAGGGGCGCTGAGGCCGGGCAGGTACGGGCGGGACGGGGGCGGGGGAGCTCTGAGGTGGCTTTGGGGGCTCTGAGGGGGTTTGGGGGGCTCTGAGAGGATTTTGGGGGCTCTGAGGGACTTTGGGGGGCTCTCCCAGGAGTTTTCCCTCCCTGTCTCCTCCACAAGTCATCCTTGTGATTCCTTAGTTGTAATTTAGCTCGCGTGCATTAACTATTTCCGAGTTTTTCCCTTTATATAAAGCTTTCCCTTTATATAAAGCTCCGTCCCCTCCTGCTATTAATCTCGCCTTGCCTTTATGACTATTTAAATCTTAATTATCCTTCAAGTCCTGCCTGGGCAAGGCGCTACTCCAAAAATAAATAAATAAATACAAATCTGGGGGTGGTACTTTTGTATTACAAATAAGGGGAAGTTCTTTTCTCTATCCCTGCTTCCATAATGTTTCAAGTTTCAGGTGAATTCCTCTGTAAGGCTACTTACCTGAAAGTAGTTTAGTTGCTCTTGGTGCTTGTTCATGGCAGAAAGGCTTACGTGGACGTGTGCTACAAGAGCTAGAAAAATGCTGTTTAAAATAGAAGTTAAAGTGTTAAAATGCTTATTGAAGTCTAAAGCAAATGCAGCTTGCTGTAAGACTGCCTGATGTTATCCATTACCTCTTCTGTGGTTATAGGCATATTAACTTTTACCAAGGCACTGAATTAAACATTATGCGTGCAATCTGTTGTTGTATATAGAGCACATAAAGGAGCCCCAGGCACAGGGAACTTGTCCCACAAGTTGTTGGAGATCTGGGGACTCCAAGGTTTAGAACAGGTCAGGCAGAAGCTTTGTCAGCTGATCATTGAACATTTGGACAACAGCTCCTCCTCTGCTCCCCTTTCTTTGCCCAGTGATTGCAGAGACCTGACCTGTAAACTACTTTCAAAAACTAAAGGAAGAGGTGAGGAAAAACAATCATTTTGATTTTAATAAAGCCCATCCCTGGGAGAGATGAACTCCCTAATATAAGAAGCCTGCTAGCTGTCACAATTCTGAGAAGGAATCCAACAGTAAATAGGGTGACAGTGGAGAGATGGCTCTTGGAGCTTATAGGGGTGGCACACCTAATGTTGTCTTAGCTCAGAAGTGGGGAGTTGGAAACAATCGCAGACTTTCACATGGAATAAATACTCTTTTAGTTAGATAAATTTCTTAGCCAGACCTCTCAAATTCTTATATATTAATTTAAACACCACAGAGGATGAGTGTAGAGGCTTGATGTTAGCTGCTGCTTTTAGGAACGATTTTCTTTCAGGAAGCACGAGCGATCTGCTTCTTCTAGGAGGCAGATAGTAGCAATATACTGCCACCAACTTTTCTTAATGGTTTTCCATAACACCACAGGAACGACTAACAAGATCAGTCCCAAGATGATTATTGGAGAAGCTCAGGGTTTAACCTTCCTTAAACACGTACCTGTAAAGCAGGATAAATGTGACCCATGAGCGACAGTAGTTAGTCTGATCATTTGCAATCATTATTAATTATCTAGCATCTTTAATGAATCTCTGAAAGTTGGAACATAAAATGAAAGATGAGAGATAAGATGCTTGATGTTAATCAGGTGGCACTGATGTGTACCAGCTCTTCCAAGATTGTGTGGAAGAGATTCAGCTTCTGATCTGAGTACTTTAAGCTGAGTTCTGCTTTTATTCCCATTTGATCATTTATTCTTCCTCTCGCAATTTTGCTCTCCTGCTCCGCTAAGCTTATTGGGAGAAAAACCTAAAATATACCCATTTACATTTCTGACTCATACATAGCCTCCAGTATCTATTCCAAGCCCTTCCAGATGGCTGTGGAAGTGCTGTTGGTGCTGTGCAAGTTACTCGGTACGTGAGTACTGCCATGAAGTTGGGCACAAGGGGCTGCCACTGCCAGCTCCAGAATGCAGACTTTGTTTTCCTTCTTAGGGTAGTTCAGATTCTCTCCATGCTTTTTCACGAGGTATATATAATTTAAGAGCACACTGTTTGTTTCTGCTTATTTTGGTATTCTGTTTTTTCTGACATCAAGGTTTTCAGTTAGGTCTCTGGTGCTCATTTTTGGCTTGAGATACTGGTAGCAAATAGTATTTTTTGACTAAGAAATCCTGAATAGCCATGGTCAAGGCTGATCTTTTCTGTCCAGCTCACTAACTATTCCTTTTGTTTGGCCAAAGCTCTTTGTCTTGAAGTTGAGAACCTCTGTACTGACCTTTGTTAGTTATTTAGCTTAGCTGTATCACCCTTCTTACCCTAAAATTGTTTTCTTTAAGATGAAGTTTCTAAAGCACCCTAGTTGAAGGGGCAGGCAGAGTAAGAGCAATTACAAGAACTGAGCCTGACCTCTCCAGGAAGCATGAAAACCCTCAGCAAAAAGGTTTTGGGTGGGAGGCAGGCTTTGGAGCTTTTTGTGTCCCTGCTAGCACAGCATGTACAGACCAGCTGATGTTTTCATCAGGTCTTCCTCAGGTTAAAAAAGTAGGGAGAAATCCTGCTTGAAATAAACGCTATTGTGTTACAGTTGCATCCTGGAAACTCTGTGAGGAAGCAGAGCCAAGTGCTCCGATGCATGACAAAAATGCCTCGCCATCAGATAGGGTATAATCTAAACGCTCAGTGGCAGTGTTGCTTCCAAGTATTGTCCTGCAGCCTTGTCATTTACTTGATGGTCTCCTTAACATGAAAAACATCTGTGTTGGGAACAGACTAGCCGGCCAGTCCCTGGCGGTGACAAAGCCTTCCCTGCTAATTTTGTCAGATTTGCTGACAGCTTGGTAAACAAACGAGCCCCTCGAATACATAAAGCAAATAATGAGGAGTCATGCTGAAATCACTATTTGTGTTGTCTCTGGTACACAACAGAAATGAAGAACCCAGGGCTTTCTATGTTCATAACATGTAAACCCTAATAAAAAGGGCAAAACAAACAGTTACAGCTTTTTTTTCCTAATCATTATGATATTTTTTTTGTCCAGGATAACCAAGATGGCTGCTACGTCCCAGTTCGCCGGTCGATACAAAAAGGATTTGAGTACAGAAACCATCAGAACAAAAGTTGCTCGCAGAAAATCCATGCTTCAGAAGGAGAACAGACACAAGTTGTTTGAAAAGGGCAGGCAGTTTGGATTGGCAGATGTCAATGTGCAGTTATCGAAAGACAGAGGAGTCTCTCAACGGAATGAGACAAGTGAGATGCGCTCTAAAGAGAACAGCAGTGTGAAACAGAGTATGTAAAGCCTAGTTTTAAAGCTTTTTAAAAATTGTTAAAAATGCCTTTAAGTGAATTTCGTGATGTTATCCCAGGAACCAAACTGAGGTTCACATCTGAATGTGAAGGAATGGTTTAAGATTTCAAAACAAATGACTGCCAATTCTTCTAACTCAAGCAAATGGTCTTAATACAGCTTTGCCTTCCTTTATGGCTCCAGTGGTATGAATTAGCTTTTACTGTGATTTGTCTGCAGCAGACAAAGAAGAAATGCATTTGTCTATTAATATTCAATGAGAAGTCTCTTAATGATTGCTCTGTTCAAGAAGTGAATAAACCTGATCTATAATCTCATCTACATATTACCGGTATCTGTCATGTGCTTAAAGCATGCTTAGCAATGGGGAATGCATATTCTAATTTTATTTTTCAAGCTGCTAGTTTCTTTGTGGGAATGGCTAAAACAATGCAGGTAATTTAAGTTTTTAGCAAGATGATAGATCACATATAAGTCTTCAACTGAAAATTGTAGGCATGTGCTTCAGAGTCTTCTACTTGCTGGCCTAGTATGTTCCTCTTGTAACTTGGAAAAAAGAGATTTGCAGTTTCCCAACATATTTTCTGATTTTTCTTGGCTGAAAAATTTCTGTGATACTGTGTAATATTCCTGTCTTCATGTTTGCTTCAGAACAACCTACAGATGCAGCCTCCAAGAGGATTGATGAGCGCAAGGTAATGCTTCAGCGCTATAAAGAAGAAAAGGAACTTCGAAAACTAAAAGAGCAAAGAGAGAAAGCAAAAAAGGGTGTGTTTAAAGTTGGGTTGTATAGACCTACTGCACCTGGATTTCTTTCTCTGGTACCTGAAGAACCTGTGACAGTGAAGCCAAATGAGAAGGTAATAAGAGTAATATTAAATATCTAACTTAAGCTTATATACTATACAATGTTACTATTTGTATACAAACTTTATGGAAGTTATGTGAATTAAACCTTTTATAATAGGAATACTTGATATTTTATAATAAGGAACAATAAGGGAGCAATTTCCTTCTTTTCGTAAACAAAGCAGGAAATAATATAAATGTGTTGATTTTTGATTTTGTCTGTGTTCTCAGTTCACAAATTACAGCAGTTCATCTGCAAATGAAATGCCAGTTACCAGTTCTAAAGTAACTTGGCTGTTTAGTCCATCTAAGTTTCTCTCAAATCAGACTTGATCCACTTTGACTCAAGTGCACAGACATGTTGCTTCTTATCCTTAAGCTTCTTGCTCACTCTAGCAGTGATGGCAGAGGGAGGAAGGAGTTGTTAACTCTTTGTTTCCTTGGGAATGTTTCCAGGCAGCTCCTGCTTTCTCTGGGAGGATTACTCGGTCAAAGGCCAAGAACCAAGCAGAAAACGCTGTGATACCAGCAACATCTAAGCCTTCTACGGTTTGTCTCTTATATAAATTTAAGTGAATCTTGCAGAAAACGATGTAATTATCCTTTAGGCCGTAACTCAGAATTGTATTCTGACACAGAGTGCTGTCTCCAAGCAGGTTTTTCCCAGGGAGAATGACAAATTAGGTCAGAAAAGCTTTCAGTAAGCTGGTAGAATTTTTTTTTTTGAGCATTGTGTTGAACCGAACTACAGAATTTGATTAGGTTGGTACAAACCAAAGGGAAGTGTACTGATCTTCCAGATCTCTTTTTCCATATGAAATATTGACCGGTGTTTGGTCCATCTGACTGTTTTTCAAATCACAAACTTGATCCATTTTGACTCTCGAGTGCGCAGGCACTTAAATAGTCAGCAAGGAATGCAAATAAGGGTGGAGACAGTAATGAATTAAATACTTCTTGGCTTGGAGAACCAGTGAATCTCTCATGAATACAGAAAATGTGCAATGAATGCAGATTATAAAAAGTCAATTATTTTCCTACATCACATTCTAGCTTTAAAAAGTTGAAGGTAACCCAGCAAATCGACTACATTGTTAGAACTTGTCACAAGTTTTGTATATTTTTCTTCTCCAAGTGAGAAAGAACGTTTGTTTTTAAAATTCAACCTAAAAATATTCTTGCCTGTTATGCCACCTTTTTTTTATCTACTTGTTAGAGATGAGAGATTGAGTTACCAATCAGATCTATTAGTCTGACATTGTGGAGTCTACGCAGTGACAGATCTGGTGCACAAAGCTGTTGAAATCTTAGTTAGTTTTGCTAATTTGGCATCTTAATTTCATAAAGACGAAATTATATTCAAGTTCTTAAATCTGTAGAATACTTCATCTCATGTTAGTAAATTCAGCAATAGTGGTCTTGCATACATTATTTTCAGCAAGCTGGACATGGAGCTGTTTGTTTCATTAAGGGGAAGAATTTTATATGTAAGGGTTTTTGCCTTATGTTTTCCATACTACGGTCAGTAATACAAATGACTAAAACCAGTGGCTAAAATTGAAAGACAATGTATAGCAGTTGTGCAGATTTCCATTTAATTTTAAGGCCTAAAACCCTTATAAATGGAGGTATGTGTTGTTGAGATGCAATTACTGCAGGCATCAGTCATGATTAATCTTTACTGCTCAAAGTTGGAATCACTTCAGTGTTGGCACGCTTTACTGTGAATCTTGGCAGTCTCTTTTGATATTACTTGTACAAAAAAGTAGTTTGAGGAATTTCACCTGCAGTAATCTGTAAAAAGCTATAATTTGAATCTAGCAATCTTGTCTTATGCAACTTGAATGCATTTGGAAGATTTCCAGTCATAACTGTGTGAAGGGAGAACGGAGTTAATACTGAATCTTTCAGAAAAGCAGCTTTGAAATCACATAAATCACATAATACAAACTAACTTGGGGCAGTAATTAGCACCTACTTTCAAAGTAAACTAAACAGTTTGTTAAATTTTCTTCATTCTTTTTCTGAATTCCTAATTAGATGGGTAACATGTTAACACATGTCTAAAATGAGCTATTTTAGTTATCTTTAACTTCTTTACTCTTTAAAGCTGTTTGTGCCAATTACTTGGCCATTTGTTTTACTGGAGGCTAGGATAGAAAGATGAGGAAAAGTTGGGCTACTTCATTTCTGGAAATCCAGTGCTTCATAAAATGCAATCTTCTTTTGCAGGTCCGTGCCAACGGGCATAGCGTGCGCCCTACACAAGCAGCAGGATGCAAACAGAAGAGTACAGACAAAATGGCTGAAAAAGGGAAAGGTAGGAAAGTAAAAACACTTCCTACATCTGAATCTGCAAGGGCACTGCTGTTTTATTCTTCGGAGTCTATTGTCGTGTTATGGGAGTGAGGCGAGGAACATCTTTGGGAGAGATCCACAGTTCATTTTTGGATACAGGGAACAAGGAAATTTTTAGGATGACCATTCCTACCAACTACAGCCAGGGCAGCTGCTGACAGACTATTGAGCATGTGGCTCTAGGCATTGCATGTACTTGTTGCCTCTGTAGGCTGGGGAAATGAAGTGCAGGATACTTAATGCAGTTCTGGTTACTGATTATTCAGCCTAGCGAAGGGAAAAGAAAAAGAGCAGTAAGTAGAATTGTATGACTGCTCCCTGCCTCTGCAGCTGGACATGTGCAGAGCTTCCTGTTTGTCTAGTTATAAGTACAGTCTTATGTTGTCATATTTTACAACGGTCCCTTCTGTATCTCTCTAGTTGTTGGACTTTCTATGTGATTATTCTGTACTTCTATGGAGAAAACAGTGTAAAAGTGAAAAATGCCACGTTTGTTTAAGCAAATAGAATACCTTTGATTATGAATTCTTTCTGGTTGCGCAGTGATGTCAGTGCCTTAAGTTGATAATGCTAAGTCATGTAGAATACTTATGTTAACACACGATATTCCATAATTCAGGGTGAAATGAATTTCGTATCGCTAAAGTAATTAAATCAGCAAGCAGCAGATGTCTGCTTAAATAAATGTCATACCTTCAGTGAATATTGAGAAAATCTATTATTAATGTTTGGTGTAACAATTGAAACATTTAATTTTTGAAAAATTATCATCTACTAGACTCAATAATGCTTTTTCTTGAAGCAAGAATATGCATTACATGTATTTAAACAGTATGAAAATGTTAAGGAAGTGAACATTTGGATAAATCAGATGTTATAGTTATTTATCTAGTAATTTTTTTTCCAGCTTGTCAAGCAGTAATTATGTGGCAAGTAAAATGACATTTAAAAATAAAAGAAATATCATTAACAGCAACCAAGTGGGGCTAGATTTCAGACAGCTATAGAAAGGCAGATAACGAAACAGAGCTTGTGGGTTTTTTTTGTGCAAGAGAATATAATTTTTGAAGGAAATAAGGAAATTAGAAACAGTACTAAAACACAAAGATGACAATTACAAAGATGTGTAATACAGTATATGAATCAGAGTCCTATTTAATAAAAATAATTTGGGCATGACTCAAATTAAAGAATACTTTATTAAATTCACACTTTAGAATACTTTCATGTAATGACCAGAGCATCATAAGGGAAATGTTGAATTTGTCTATGATAGCAGTGAACATTGAGAAGGGATTCTTAAGCTTAGTATGTAGCTTTTAGCACACTGGTACTTTGATGTTATCAGGATTCTGGAAGTACTATTGTGCAACAAAACCTTCTTGTGTCAACATCCTTGATGCCAAGGCTAAGCTGGGCTCTCCATGTTTAGCTCTGTTTGCATGGAACTGACAAAAAAAACACCCCTCCTGATGATTCTGGCAAACTAATGCAACTGAGAATTGCTGGTACAACTTTGATTTTTACAAAACTGAAGGTTTCACTTACATTGCTTGAATACAACTCCTTAGAAAGCTTATCTCTGGAATTAATATTTCTCAGTGTTGCAGACTGCAGTCCAGGCAGCCCCAAATGTAAGAATCACCAGAGCAGCCTCCTCTGCAGCTAGGCAGGTGCTGAAAACTACTGCTACTGCTGGTAAGTGAGGTGCTAAATATAGTCTTGCTTGTCTAGCTGATATGTAAGTATTTGACAGAGTGAGTGTGCTATAAAGAGATGTCCTGCCCAGTACTGTGTAAGTGAACACTGGAAACAACGCTTATGTTTATGTGCTGCTGCTAAACATATTGTCAAATGATATACTGGAGACAATTTTGTCTTTAGGATCTTGCTTATCTAGGACACTGTTTTCTGTAGAGATGCATATCAGCTTGTTCTGAACTGTCTTTGCTCACTATCCTGGTCTGTAGCTGTCTCTTTGGAAAAGATAGATTCTATGTAAATCATGCCAAATTGTCATGTAAGGAAAGGATTAAATACACTATCACTTCAAATCTCATCTGGAACTCTATTGCAATATTGAAATCAAGATGTTGAAACTAACATTGGATGGTTTCCTGTAAAATCCATCAGTGTGGAGCATCAATATGCATATGGTAATTACAGACAGAGAACGAAAACAGAACTGGGAAAGATTTGCCAGTTTGGTGCATCACTGTTTAAGGACTTGTGATTAATAAGATCAGGAACAGATGCCTCTGGAAGAGCTGAGAGCCTGTGTTCTTCAAGTCAGGCATCTTTCTTCATCCATGTTTGTTTACTAAACTAGAGGAAACTTTTAGCAATGTTATCTTGTCCTCAGGGTATTCTCCAAAATGTTTCTCAGCCTTCCATATATATGACAGAAGGCTGAAAGTACAGCTGCAATGGTGTTGGTTTCAATCTTCCTGTGGAAGTTGTAAACAAAAAATGAATTCAAAATCTGAACTCAAACTGACTTAAGTGTTTCTTCAGCCTTTAAGGAAATGAAGTGAACTCTTTTAGTATACGAAAACGTCTGAAAACTAATGGCTTAATGAATCCCTTTTCCTCTCCTGGTGATACATCTCTTAATAGGCTGTTCAATCCTAGTTGAGGTTTTCTTTTGAATGAACTCTTGCAATTAGACATCTGCCCTCTAGCCACTTACTCGAGAAGCAACACAATCTCTCCCTGTCTTTAACCACCAGACTTTTATGTCAATCTTCTGAAAAGATCAGTGAACAGTTGCCTTAATCAGATGCCTTTTGACCTTGTAGAGTTTCTCTCTCTCTCTAGATAACCAGTCACAGAGAAAGCCAGCAAGTGTAGCAAAGCAGAAGAAGGTGGCAGTCAAACCTGTTGTCATAGAGGTAGGTCATTTAATATTTGAAATGGAAAAGCAGTAAAACTGATGTAAGAGTAACAAATGGTAGTGAAACTGTTGCTTAAATGTGGTTGTACTCGGGCATATAGCTAATAGGAAGTTCACTAATAAACTAGATTTTGGGAAGAAGCTGTGAGTATTTATATTGTCTTATTTTTAAAACTTCAGAGCAAATTTGATTTGCTTGTTTGGATGGCTTGTTTACTAATCCTCAAGTTTTGGACCATGAATTTAAATCAGAGGTCTTACATAATATCTTAGATGTGATATTTCAACTACTTAAATAATTAAAAAAAAAAAAGCCTGCTTAGTTTGCTGGTTTTATCTAGTGTCTGTAATTTTGTGCAAATTCATTGCTTTTTGTAACATACTCTGAATATATCCTTTTGATGCTCAAGTAATAATACAAAATTTTAGAAGCTGAGAATTAAATGCATTTTCAGGCTTTGAACCACTAAGAATGTATATAGAAATATTTTTCTGTGCAAGATTTATTGTAATTACAGGTAGTCGCTTTTGTTATAGCACTGACAAAGGGAACTGAACTTTTTTGCCCCAGCACAGAGAACACTCTGAATTTGTCATATCCCTATTTAGGTTGCCAAACAATTTGCTTATGCATTCATGCCCCGACAGTCCTGTGCAAGAATCATCCATGTTTTCTCCTTCCTTCCACTGTAATTCCCCTCTCACTCAGTGTCTCCCCCACACCTCCCATCCCCAGTCCTATTTCAGCAACTGCAGCTGTGCTCTAGGATTGTCTTAAAGCTGCTGCAGTCATGCACAAATACTGACAGGAGGTAAAAGGCACTTGCATCCTGGTTCAAGTAAGTACTTCTCTGCAAACAGGAGTTACTTTGTGCTGCTAGTTTGTAAACCCTTGCTGTAACCTCAGTCATCTTTTCACAAATCTGTTAAAATCTTAATTCAAAGCTTACATTCCAAGCAAGGGTATTTGAAGTATAACAAGATTTCCAACAGATTGAAGATGTATATTTTCTTGAAAAAGAGTCTGAAGTCTTATGGCTGGTTTGAGCTAACAATATCTCAGTGTAGGTATTTCAGAAATGTGTTCTGTGTGATTGTCTAGTCACTCATCTCAGAGGAATGTGGACTCAACTTATTGATTAACTTTTTGTCCTCTTTGAACAACATTCTGTAGTCCTAACTGCACTTGTATTCTCTTTGTTTTGGACTGCATTCCTCAGCTATCAGCTTTTCTTTAGCTTGTTCTTCAGTCTTTGAATAATTACAGTTTATACACGTATCCAACAGACCTAGTCGCATTTGGAGCCAATAACTCAGCTCTTGAGGAGCTTATCATATTAAAGCATTTTTTTTAGCAGTGGGAGCAAGCATTTGTTAATTTTAATTACTACTCTGGTAGGCCAGGTGTTCTGCTACTCTAGCCCCTTCAGTGGATTGTTGCATTCCTCATGGTCAAGTGCTACCCTGCTGCAAAAATCATTTGTAGGTGTTAAAAGCCAGTTAGGCCTATGGTAAGTCAGGACTTGTGTACATGCATGCTGCTGTAGAAAGCAAATTACCTGAAATTGTTCCTTTCCTGATGGCTTTCAAATAGTCATGTTATAATGCAGCCCATTCCTATACTCATGCTCATTGATTTGATAATATAGTGTTCGCTTCGTTTATTTGTGCAGGTAATTCCTTCTGAATATAAAGAGAAGGAAAATGCTCAGCTGGATCCAGTGACGTGTTCAGCATCAGAACTTAAACAGGAACCGACCTCTGAAGAAAAGAACAATTCTGCTCCAGGGCGACCCAGAACGCGCTCCTTTGCACCTCAAAACTTTGTGTTTCAGCCATTAGATGGATTAACAACCTACAAAGTTACACCCATGACTCCTTCTAGAGCAAATGCCTTTTTGACACCTACTGCCTTCTGGGATTTTTCAAAATCTCCAGTGTAAGATCCTTATTTATAATGTCCTAAAATATAAATGGCCTTATAAATATAAGTGAAACTTCATGGTGCTACAGGAAATACAATCTTTCTGTTGGGAGATTCCACATGTAACAAAGTGTTCTGATGCTGAAACACCTGATCATGGTTGCTACTGTTGCTTAATCAAAAGTGGACATAATATAACAGGAAAGCAAGCTATGTAATGCATAATCCTGCCTGTGCTTTAGAAGTAGAGCAGCTCCATGTATGAGGGACTGTGCCATGGATATCTATGCACAGATGTGTCTATTTTAATACTAACAGCTCATGTTGTCTGTCATTGAATGGAAGGTATTTTTTAATTAAGATTTTTCAATTAATTCAATTTTTTAATTAAGAATTTTCGATTTCAATTTTTTAATTAAGATTTTTCAGTCTTATGTGTTTGGCCATGTTGGAGGTCAGTTTCTCAATGTGTCTTAAGTCTGAGCATGCCTCTTTTTTTGTTTTTGTTTCCAGTAATATAGCTGAAAAATCCAGTAAAACTAAATTTTCCTGGGAACAAGAGCCTGATTCAAAAAGTCAAATTTCACCTTTTTTAAAAGACCCTCAAGAGCAGCAAACCACTACAAGTCTGAAAGGAGAACAAGGTACAAAGTTCACATTTAGTTTATCATTTTAATGGTTCTTAGTTTTCACCAAATTCTGAATAAGTGCCTTTTACATTTTTCAGCAAGAGATTCAGATGAGAAGACTTCCATTCAGAGATCAAATGAAACAATTCCTGTCTCTACAGACATGAGAGCACTTGAAACAAAGTCAGATGATATAAGAGAGCAAGAGCATGACGTGCCCTACTTCAGGTTTGTGTCTTTTTGTTTTGCTTCACTGTTGTCCCTTCTGAGGCCCTTAACATGAGCAATACAACATCTTCTAAACAGTTTACAGTGGTTGGTGTCTGTCACCAGTAACCTCAGTAGAAATTCCCTCCTATCTTTCCTCTTGTATTAGTGTAAGTAAAGAATATAAAATCCTGGAGGCTAATGCCTCCTAAGGAACACAAACTTGAAAGCAGTAAAACATAAATTGAATCTCAGCTAGTCAGCAAATTAAAACAATCTAATGGGTTCTGCTCAAAGATTGCCTAGCTTCGCTGAAAGGATGATGATAATAAACGGTTATTCTTCAAATGTTCTCCAAAAAATATTTTTCACTATTTTTAGAAACATTCTTCAGTCTGAGACAGAGAGGCTGATGTCTCAGTGCCTCCAGTGGGATGGAAAACTTGAGCTGGACATACCAGAGGATGGTAAGACTGAACTGTAATAGGCACTGAGAGGGGTGTTATGGTAACCACAGTGACAGAAGAAACTTTATGTACCTGAGCATATTTGCAAAGTAGCCTGCAGCCCATAGTGAGAGTTGTATTAGAGTTGTATCCGTCTAAAGACAAAAAGCTATGCTTCATCTCCTAATACTAAAACTTAAGTATTTGATGTGGTAATAGTTGACATTGAAGTGCCTATCACAACAGTTTTTCTGTAAGTTCTAAGTATATTTAAATGCATCAACTTTCAAACTTAGTTTTATTTAAGAAAATGGTTAACTTGTCAGTTTTTTTTTGCCTTAAAGGCTTTGAGTTGGTAAAGTTTATTTGAAAGAAGAGAGCTTAGAGAAGTTCAGTGGATAGGTATGCTCCAGACTGTATTGCAGGTCTGAACAGTTCAAAATAGTTGAAATAATAGATTCCAAGCTCTTCAAGTACTTATTTATCTCCACTGAAATGATGGGTTATTCCAAGTTATACTCGCTTTTGTTTTCTGTCACCATCAGCTAAAGATCTCATTCGCACAACCGTTGGTCAGACAAGACTGCTGATAGCAGAAAGGTTTAAACAGTTTGAGGGACTGGTGGATAACTGTGAATTTAAACGAGGTGAAAAAGAAACAACATGTACAGACTTGGATGGATTTTGGGATATGATTTATTTTCAGGTATGTACTTGCATGTTAATCTACTAGAATAAATAAGATGGGGGTAATTAACAAGCAATGGATTGAAACTATTCATTTGAAAATCCAAAATCTGTTTTCTTTCAGTATATTCAAAAAAAAAAAAAGCAGGTTTTTGTTTAACACTTTTAAATAGTGAATAGTACCTGATGTTATGCTATGGTTTATGGACCTGTTTACCTGTTATCTTGTGGCTGTGGACCTTTTTGTCTGGAATGAAGGCATGTAGCCAGATCTCATTCTGGTTTGGAGTGAGGAGTTGGTCACAATGTCCACCAGGATCACAAGCTGGGAGCTATTCCTGGAACTCACCTGGAAGTAGTGGTTCTATTCTTCAGTACGCCAATAACGCAGAAACTACAACATTTTAGAGGAGAGCTGGGTGATAGAAAACCATCTCTCCAGTGTTTCTGCTGGCTTCAGAAGGAAGTATAACATTCTAAATGTTCAAAATGTCTCAGCAGTTTTTTGTATAGCAGCATTCATCAAAGGAACTTGTAATAAATCCATCTTTACATTTAATTTAATGCTAGGGTCATAGATCTTGAATTGCCTGAAGGAAGTATATGGGTTTGACCTGCTTCTTGAACATCAGAGATACTGAGGAGAAAGTTTGTAGAAACAGTCATTTGAAAAATGGGGTTTTCCTGTGTTTTTACAGTCTCTGGGGGCAGTTTGTTTCCCCTGTGCATCCCCACATTTTCCCATAGATAAACATGGAGTGACAGAGCTGCTAACTCTGCCCTACCTTGCATTCATTTTTTGCATCCTCTTCATTTTTGGGGATGATGTAAAGGACTTGTTCCTCCAGTGACAGACCTGCTATAGACAAGCCTTGTATTGGCCTTTCTAGCAAATAAGGCAAAGTGTCTCCATTACAGAGCTGGAGGAAAACAAGGCTGTTGGATTGAGCACCAGTAAGGGAGAAGGTAATGCTGCAGAACTAGTTTGTCTGTAGCCACTGGATGTCACAAGTGCAGACTGCATCAGGAAGCTGTTCAAGACCAGCTTAAAAGGACAAACAAGCTTGCATGAGGCATCTCCTAAACAATGGAAGACTCGAGCTGGTTTAGTGTAACAACCTGTGCAATGTGCTCTTTCGCATTCCTTAAATGTGAGCACTGTCTTGGGTTGTAAACCAGCTCCTTGATTATCCCCCAGAATCACAGAACGGTTGGGGTTGGGAGGGACCTCTGGAGGCCATCTGGTCCACCCTCCCTGCTTAAGCAGGGAAACCCAGAGCAGGCTGCCCAGGATCCCATGTCCAGATGGCTTTTGAAGATCTCCAAGGAGGGAGACTCCACAACTTCTCTGGGTGACCTGTGCCAGTGCTCGGTCACCCTCACTGTGAAGAAGTTTTTCCTGATGTCCGGAGGGAACCTTGTTTGTTCCACACTGTGCCCATTGCATCTTGTCCTGGCACTGGGCACTGCTGAAAAGAGCCTGGCTTCATCCTCTTTGCACCTTCCTTTCAAGTATTTAAAGACTGAGATGCCCCTGAGCCTCCTCTTCTCCAGACTGGACAGTCCCAGCTCTCTTCTCCTCACACTCCACATCTTTGTGGCCCTTACCTGGACTCTCTCCAGTATGCCCATGTCTCTTGCACTGGGAAACCCTAAACTGGATGCGGTTCTCCAGGTGCAGCCTCCCCAGTGCACAGCAGAGGGGAAGGATTGCCTCCCCCTGCCTGCTGGCAATTCCTTCCCTAATGCAGCCCCACGATACACCCCAGGATTACCACTATATGTATTGGATCTTGCTAAATCATTTTATACCTCTGCTACTGACTTTAAACTAAAGAAATGAGACCTGAATCTCATGTATGTTAGCATAACCATTCTGTCAGCTGCATGAGAACATTCCATACTTAGTGTTGGTTGGAGGTTTAGTTTGCTTCTGTATTTAAAGCAAAATACCTAAATGCACGATGCTTAAGTTGTTATCTATCTTCACTAAATGTTTTTTTTGTAAATCTGGTAAGTCTTGTGAATTAACCTTGGACTTCTGGGAATTTCCAATAGATTGAAGACGTGAATAAAAAGTTTGATAATCTGAAGATGCTTCAAGACAATGAGTGGCAACCACTTGATGTCCCGAGCGAAGAAATTGTCAAGGTATGAATAGAGCCTAAAGCGTGTCTCCTAAAGCATCAAGATGCAAGTGTGTTGAGGTCTTTAAAATAATTTGAAAGCTACTGCAATAATGAGTACTCTTCTTAAATGCAAGTTCCTTCTAAAGCCTTATTCATCTGTCGTCTTTATTTGAACATTATCATCAACATCTATTCAGTAAAATTCCTCTCGAGGTTCACCCTTTTTTCCTTGTCTCCCGTATGCACTTACAGTTGATGTTTGATTCTAGTTGCCTCTTTTGGATGGTAGGATTAAAACTAAGAATTAATGACTTGAAGTCACTGGACTCTTTGCTAGTAAGTCTTACTAGGAAGAATTTGGAACAGAAATTACCTTTCAGATATAAAACTTCCTCTGAGCCACTGGTGTTGGCACTGACTTAACTGATAAAGCTGCTACAGAGGAATTTGGCAATGCCTCACAATTTTAAACACTGAGTGCTGAATTTTATCTGTGTCTTTAAAACAAGATCATGGGTAGTGTTAAACTACTAATTCTTTAAACATAAATGGATCTGACGCTATCCAAATTACGTTATTGATCATTGCAAAATAAACTTTAAGCTATTTTATTGACCTTGGTTTAAAATCTCTACCTGTTTCTAATTGAAGATCAAGAATCATATTCGCATTGTGTAAACTCCATTCAGTTCCTTGAGACTGCTCAACTAATCATAAAAAAAAAAAAAAAAAAGGTGGTCGATAAGAAACTCCAGATGCATGAAATCTGAGGAAATGTGGTCTGTGTGAACTGACTATAAATGTCAGAACCATATAGATGATGCAAGAAAAACTTGAAAAATTGAGTGCCAGGAGAGAATTCTCTGGTTGACAAGTGTCTGCTTTGCAGTTACTTTATTTCCCTGCCACTAGGAGTCCCTGTATCCCACTGTTCTCAAAAACATTAACTAGAAAGGCTAAAAAAAAAAAGTTATAAGAAAGTTACAAGACGTATTTCTGAACTGCAGGCTTGGCATGAAAAAATACTTTAAATTGTCATCAAAACCTGACTTTAACCCCTGAATGGCACTCAGTGGTATTCTGGAGATGAACGGAGATCTTGTGTCCTGCAATGCTGTCGCCTGCTGCTATCTGTGTGGCTGGTAGCTATGTAGGTGTTCACATGCAGTTACCTCTGTCTTAAGCTTCCAAATGAGACCTTGACTTTCAATTTCAGAAAAAGACTGTTCCAAATGGGGTGTCCAAACCAAAGCTGGGAGCAGCTGGAAGAACTGCTGCCAGAAACAGACTTGCTGCTGTAAAAGCAGCTATGAGGGACAAAATGAGGAATGAGGGAGCTGCTGATTGTACACATCAGAATAAGCCACCAGAGGTAGAAAAAGTGGTTTTTGAAGCAGGATTTTTCAGAATTGAAAGCCCTGTGAAAAACTTTCCAGGTAAGTGGAACATCATCGTGATTTCTGTGACCTGAAAAAAATTAAGAGATTTGAACCAAGCTCACTAGGAAGGAATTATGCTACTTATACTGGATACAGTTCCTGTGCTGGGCACAATTCATATTTCAACTAATGGTTAGTTACATCAGGAAACCAAAGTAAACTGTTCTATAGGATTGTACTGTTTTAAGCAATTATGGCAATATGGAATCCCTGCTTAGACTCAGAGGTAAAAGCAGGTGGTTCATGTTTTTTTTGGATGTTTAGCAAGATCTGAGCTTCTGACTTAGCTGACAACCCATTCGTCAAAGTCAGTGCAGGCTGATGTCCTTTATTTGAAAGATGTGAATTGGAATTTTTGTGTAGTAAATCTTTCACTACTGTCTTCAGAGCTGAAATACAATATATCTGTGATCAGTATTCATGTTCAACAAAGTTGTAATATATTCCCGTCTGCTATAGAAGCAGTCTAACACTTTTCTTGAGCAGACAATCCAAATACAACCTTATTTTCAGCATCTATCTTACTTAAATCTGTGAAGCTAATATTTTCAGTAAGCCTTGATTCTTTCAGAGCTGTTCTGCTTCTCCCATATTTATGGTTCATAAGACAACTGGACTTCCCAGTTTAGGTAGATTTTCTCTTCACAAGACTAGTGAGCTTTTAGTATGTTTCCTATTACTGGAGGAGACCTGAAAAGCTTTGAGCAACTCTGAACTATTGCAGAATTATATAAAAATCAACTATGAATCTGTCTTTTTAATTCTATCAGAAATACCTAATGTGGAATGTTGAAATTAATGACAAAGTCTTTCACCATATGTACTTCTTAATAAGAACAGCAAATCTTGTTATTCCAGGTTTTGTGAAGGGATGGTAATTACCAAATTGCTTAGTTGGAGTGAAGGTAGCTTTAACTTACAGACCTGCTCTTGTCACCATTTTCAACTTCTGCTTGCAGCATATATAAGATCATAATATAACATTTTAGAACAACAATTAAGCATAAAAACTAGTGTGTTCCTAGCTAGAATCTTAACAGTTCCATATTTTTGGAAACTGCTGTGGTAATGAAACACAAAATGCTCTTTTTTCAGAGTTGCTTTCAAAGAAACCTCATAGATCTTCCCAGCATACTTCTGAAAATCTGGCAACTCCAAGATCATCCAGCAGAACTTTGCAGAGCAATTCTTCTCTTCTTTGTAACCCTGAGGATACAACTGCAGAACAAACAACACCAGCACTTGAAGGCTTCCACCCAGCACAGAATTTGAATATGCACCAATTTACCACTGGAAAAACTCTCCCTAGTGGTTGTCTTGAACAAAGGTAGACATGTTAAGGCGGCTTTAACTTTGTATAAGTAATTTTCTAGTTTTAATTGGAAAAATGAATACTAAATGCCCATTAAGTGTTACCTTCCAATTTGGTAGGGATGAAGGTGTTGTGAAGTCCTTGTGTCTTTTCCTTCCATCAAGCAAATGTGAAGAGCTTTTGTCCAAATGTAATTTCATTGCATTGAAATTGGGGCAGAAGTTTTTATTTTGTGCCTAGAAAGTTTTATATAGCTGGCTAGTGCTAAACCAGCGAGCATAATTGCAGAACTAATTTTAAGATTAGTTGGGAAAGTAAAAATCTTTGAAAATGATTGAGAAGAGTGAAACATTCTTGGTTTTCTTTCAGCGTTTCCCTAGATGCAGAAGAACCCATTCCTGTTGCTGGCACGGTGGAGGAATCTAAGGTAAGTCATGCATTGTTCATGTCTGTGCTTTAAATAGTTCTCCACTATTAGCCAAAAAAAATAATAATACTCATGTGTAAAGTGGTGCACATCTTAGAGTTTGATTATTAATGATCCACGTGTGTGAGGAGCTGCATGTTGCAATCAGTACTGCAAATTACTGCCTCCTGTCAGCAGCGGAGGCATAACGTGATGCTTCAAAGCTGTCTGCTGTGCCAGCTCGAGTTACCTGAGAAGACTGACTGAGAGGAAACCCCCCTGGAGCTTCTCTGAGGACAGTTGGCTTCTGTGTTCAAAGCTCGTGCATTAGTTTCTCTCTTGTCCTGAGCTGAACTCCTGTCAGAAAATATCCTTCCCCTCAGGATAAGGGTGGCTTGCTGGTTTAATAGTTCTTTTTAGTAGCTTTGGACACTTGGATGTCTGATCAAATATTCATCAAGATGTCTTTTGCATTCTTCAGGTTGGTGCTTTTTCCTTCTCAGTGTAGACATCAGCAGGATCTGCTGCTGCTTTTGTATCTGTGTTCCCAGACTAGAAGTAACAGTATTAGTTAGCTCTCTGTCTTCATGTTGCCGTAACAATTAGGCTGTTCCACTGTTTAAAGGTATAGCAAGAGCATTGCTAGCAATACAATTATCAGTGCAGAAGTGGATGACCTGAGATGCCTGCAGACTCCTTTTCTGAGTGTAAAAAAAAAATAAAAAAATAAATAAATCCTTAAACTGGAATGGGGCCTCCATAATTTAGGCAGTACTGGGCTACTCAGTGCAGGCCAGTGCTTTGGAGTTGGTCATTCTTCAGTACCACTCATTGGAAATGTAGGATCTTAATTTTTATTTGATCTGTTGTTATAAATCGCTCAGTCCCAAAACAGGATTATAATCAAAGTTTACAATTTATTAAAAGAATAGAGGTAAGCAAACAGCGCTGGGTGCGTCGGGAGTCTCTGCTCCACCTAGACACACACCAGTTACATCAAGTAGCTGATTTTTATGCTCCTAGGCTAATACATATTAATTACTACTTCTAAAATAAATAAATAAAAAAAAAAGGTTATTATAATTAGCTTCCGGGATCCAAACCCTCCTACTGGAGCATGCACATCAGTCTCTGGGGGTCTTTCATGCTGAAGGCTCGTAGTCTTCCTCTCAGGTGTATTTTCTTGTCCTTCTCCTTTGTACTCCTTGGCAGCATGTCAAAAGCTTACACAGCGTCCCCTGCAAGTTTTGTCTCCTAGCCGTCCTTCAGCTTTTTTCTTCTCCTTAATCTCCTGGCCACCTGGCCAGATATCAGGGGCTTGCATGGTGTCCCATTCAGAAGCCGTAACAGTTACTAGTTGTTAGCAGTTGTTCTGAAACCCCCAGACATCAGAGACTTCAAAGAAAGAACATACAAATACAAATAGCTCTCTATTGACACTTCACCTGTTGTTAAAACATTCCTCACAGGCCATTCACAGGGACACTCCAGTCACATGCGGCCCTAGCACTGTTCCATACTGACACGAATCAATGAACATATATCACATGTGCATGGCTACAGCAGGCTTTATTCACACATATGCATGTACATATGTATCTGCATTTTTTTAAAATCTTGGTTATTAATTTGCTCCTACCCCTTTTACTTCATCTTTTCCATGTCACCTGAGAAATTGCTTGTTAGTGATGCCACTGTGTAGGGAAACAATCTTTCACAATCAGTATTTCTGATAAGGTTTTCCTTCAGGTAAAGTCTCATTAGGGAACATCCTCAGAATGCTTTTGGCACTTCAAGTTCAAAATCATTTTCTCATGTGGAAGAACTTCCTTCATGCCCTCTTTCAGATGATATCAAGTTTATGAGGGTGTTTGGGAACTAGTCCACGTGAAATATATCAGTGTTAAGCTGTCACCTTTGTTCTGCCTTTCTTTTGTACAGTGACTGGAATTCACACCCCACTCTCTCTCCTGATTTGTCTATAAAATCTATAGGTTAGAAGCATGGATTGGACTTAACACAGATGTGCTGTAAGCTCACATCCCTTAAATATCTTGGCTACTTTTTACCTTTATGATTTCTGCACCAAAAGCTGACAAACTGCCTTTTACAGCAGACAAAACAGAAAATAAAGCTTCCCAGTGTCATTGGAACTGCCTTATGTCCTACTAATTTCACTAAGGCTTTCTTTTTGGCTCCCTGGGAAGCAAATATAGCTGACATCTTAGACTCTCAGAGGATTAGGAACAGTTAATTCATGTTTTTCAGGTGCTGGAAAATTCTAACAGTGAGTTAAAAGTAATGGATGGCATGGAAGAGATGGAACTGTCAGCTCCAGAGCAACAGGGACAAGATATCGTCATGGGCAGCCCAGAGAAGGAGGATACCTGCACAGAGACTGACTTAGCTCAGCATGGAGAACCAAAAATGCATCAGACAGGTGCGTATCTTAGTGCTGCTTAGTGTAGTCAATGTGGTCATGTTTAATCTCAAGTTTTGATGGTCTAAATATTATTCTTTGCAAGCACTGTCCTTGTAGCTTGATTAATCTAGGCATGCTCATAGCAAAACCTACATTGGCTAGTAGGACTTATTCATGCTTTGCATGTGAGCAAACAGTTCCCCTGGTTTTTATTTGTAGTTTCCCTGTGATAAGTGAAGCAGAAAGCTGATATAAAAGGCTTGCAGTAAAAGCAAGTGCAGACCACTTAGTTTTTCCTTCGGTAAACACAGAAAAACAAACTTTTTTCAGCTTTAGCAGTATCAGACTAACCTTAAGAATATTTTTTTTCAGATGTTTTGTGTAGTGATTTGATATCTGTCGACAGAAGCCCCTTTGATACGGTAAGCTGACCCTTAAAGTTATTTGACTACAACAATCTGCCTGTTGCAATACTGTTAACCTTTGCTACAGAGTCAGTTACTACATGGAATAAATTAAACCCTGGAAAATGATGTTATCGAGTCAGATCATGCAACTTATTCTAATAAATTCAGGCCACAGTTCCTGAATTGCTGTACTGGCTCACACTCATTCCTTATTGCATGTGTTGAGTGTAGGATGAATTGAGACATTTGTCACAGAAAGAATGCCTGATCTCATTAGATTGATCATTTGAATTTCATGTGGATTTCCTTGTAAATATTTACTAATATAATGAACTGCCTGGCCTTTTCCTTCCAATTCCTTGCTGGAGTTCTCAAGACTTATTCCATACATTTTCTACAGCTTTATCTTACACGGCCAGAAGTAATATTCACGGGGAAAAGCATTTGTACAAAACCTTCCAAATTGTTAAAAGAACTTGGCTGTACAGCTTCCTTGGTTTTGCATGGAAAAAATTCTCTCTAAAACATAGCTTACTGCTTTAAGTAATGAGTATCTTCAAAATGTGGACCACCTATTCATTTCTTATGTCTGGAAATAAATTCAGAATTCCTTACTTATACTGATACTCACAGTGGTAAATTACTTTTTCAAAGCAAGAGCCGCAGTTCAAAATACCACTTAAAAGTAAGCACACGGCAGTATTTTTACATCTACTAAATTGCTGTAGTTTTCAGGAAGGGTTTCAGATCTTCCTGGCAGATCTGTGCTTCACGTTTTCTGAACCTGTGATGTGTCTGCAGTATTGACTGAGATGCAAGAGAACCGTGTGCTTCTTCTGCCTTATCAAAAGCAATTTCTGCTCGTTTTTGTACTTTGATTGTGTGGCCTTCCAAGCAGGCAGGCACCTGACAGAAGTAAGCAGTTGCCTGTCAGTAATCACCGTTGGTCTGCTGCTCTCACAGATGCCATTAGGGAGAAGAATTTGCTGTTAGCTTACCTTGTGTGTTCTTGCAGTGCTGGTTTGTAAAGCAGGTAACTGTGGCTTGGATGCTTACTTCACACTGATTTCTCTCGCAGCCGATGCTGGATGGGGAGCTGCTCTTCACGCCAGTCAAGAACAAAGCCCAGAAGCTTGCAGCAGCTGAAACGTTCAGTGACCTGATTGTATTTTCTCCTCTTCCTCCCTCTGGGGAAAAATGAGTGACTTGAGATGCAAAATGTGTAAGTTGCATAGAAGAAAAATCAGAGGATGTTTAGAATAGGCTGCAACCCATGAACTGTGTTTTGTTATATCAGTAGTATTTTATAATGGAACTTCTTAAAATATTTTGTAACTGTGTTATGGTGCAGTCGTTGCACTATAAATGTTGCTGTATAATACTAGAGGTGTTTGCTGGTTATTCCTGCTGTATCCAGTGACTGCATATTCTGACTCTTACCTGAAATACTTTTATTTTTGTATAATTTCATGTATTTCCCGTCTACTTCACGTTGTCAAACTGTTCATCTCTAAGCTTTTGTCTTGAACTTTGTTACCTCATGAGTTCTTTCTATAAGAGATGGGATAAGGTTTGTGTAACAGATGCTTACAAGAGCAGCTGTCCCTCTGCCCTGTTTGTGATGTGAGGGCACCTCTGAGGGGGAGACTCAACCTGTTACCCACCCCAAAGCACTGTTTTGTATTCAGTCAGTGTTATGAGGGTACTGTTGCACCCTTGGGTTCCAGTATTCTACATATCAACTGTGCTTATTCAGCAGCTGGGACAAGATTTGATTTGTATTATTCTTTCCTGTGGGATTCTTCCTGGTGTTTAACAATCACTTGCTTTGTGACAGTAGAAATTAGAACAAGCATTTCAGGGTCAGATAGCATCTTTTCCTTGCAGTGTGTCAAGTAGGCATTGATTTTGTAGATACTCAGCAGAGAGCTGCGTCCTTAAGTACCTTCAAGCTAAACCCCATTCTCTCATCCCTTTTTCATGTAGAAAGTCTCTTAACCTTTCTTTGAACATCTGGCCTGTTAACATCAGCCTCCCACATCCTGTTCCTTTTGCATTCTCTTACCTGAACTGATGTATTTGTGCACAAGGAGCGTGCCAGTTACTGCTATGCAAATATAAAGTGTGTTTGTATATATATGAGTACCTCATGTTCTTATATTTTTAAGAAGTACCTGACTGGGCTTCTTCTTGCAATGATGACCTCAGCGTAGTACACACATTCTTCCACTAACCTCTATTTTAAACTAAGCAAATGTAATACAAATCCCTCAGTAGAAAGCATTGCCTTTACAGCTGGGGCTTCTCCTTGGACTGAAGTTTTAACCTGGAAGATGTGTGCTGACTGAACTGAAATAAATAGAGGAAGCCAACTTGATGTGGTGTTACGGTGCTAGAATGAACTTCCTTCAATACTAACTTCTGTTTTTATAGACGACTACAAAAAGATGGCTCTTCCTGACTTGCCTGCTCTGTTCAGTGCTCAACACTGCAATGAGTAGTGGTAACGAGGGATTTTTGGCATCTGACATATATGCTTAAGCCAATGTTAGTGTGCTGGCCTAGGCGCTTGCATCTGCTGGAAGTCTGAACGCTGTTGTAGCTTGGTACCTCCAAGGGTAAACAAAGAGACTGTTATAAAAGGGTATGAGGCATCGAAGAGATCCTTGAAGACTTCAGTAGTGGCTCTTGCATTGTTCTTGTTTTGCAGAAAGACTAGAGAATGACTCACAGAGAAGGGAGAAGGGAACACACTTTATTACCAGCCTGACTCATGGTGTGAACTTGCCAATAAAATTCCTCCCCACCCTGAAACCAGTCTTGACTGAGAAGTGAGGAGTTGAGAGAAGCAAAAGTCTCATGACCGGTGTGATGCAGTACAGAACGCAAGTACTGCGTGCGTCTCCCTTGAGACAGAAATGTGACCAGGATGTGCTGATTTGGGCCCCCCTCAGCAGCAGCTAGTTGTGATGGCTTCCTTTTTGATGCCAGTGAGAAGAAGATGAAGAGAAGGAAGAGGAGGGATGACTGTTCTATCCACGGTTTAGGGGAGAGATTTTGCTCCCTTCAGGCTTATCTCTGGACCTCCTGAAATACCTTGTTCTGGGCAGATCAGAGGCTCTTGCGTTTTCTGTGTTTTCCAGTGGTGCCTGGCAGGCAGCCTCACTGGAGTGACACTGCTGTGACTCATGCACAGCCCCCTCACAGCTTGATCTTGCAATCCCTGCCCTTGTGGTTCCCCTTGGGGAAAGAGCTGAAGTCCTTTGCTATGCTACTTTAATTCCTTTAGTGAGGAAGAAATAACTGCTCCACCTGGCAGAGGAATGGAGGCGAAGATAAGATGGGGTTGATGATTGCTGCCCTAATTCATAGGACTGCTGCCTGTATGTTACAAACAGCTTCCCCACATACTTCTCTCCTTACAAATCACAAATGGCTCACAGTCATCATCCTCTGGCAAAGAGATTCAATCACTGCAGCAGAAATTCAGCTCCTTCCACCTTTGAGCTTGGTGGAGGATATTGTCTTTTAGCTTCTTAGCCAAAAACTAATTTTACTTGTGAAAGTATTTTATTGCCTCAAAATATTTGTGTACAACACCAACCTTCCGCCCTGTTATAACCTTATAATGAGTGCTAAGTTTGTGATAAAGCTACACCTTCATTATATCATGGTAGGCAGCACGCTGGTGAGAGTGATGTCCCCGTTGATGCACAGCTGGGTGATCTCATTCAGCCGCTTCTCACGGAAGTCGTACTGCATCAAGTGAGCGTCGTTGACTGCTATCTTGAAATGATCTGCCTCGCAGAGAATCTGGAGCTGAAATACAGAAGGCCAAATCAGCAACAAAAATCATTGGATTTGTCCTAGAAGGAAGTTCTAAGCCCTAATTTTAGCAGGTTCGCAGCGGCTGCTGGCTGCTACCAGCTGAGCCCAGTCTGGTGACACTCAGCTTGCCAAAACACCGCTGCCCTTTGCCTTCCTAAAGCCCTGCCCTACTCTTCCTCCTTGGTGTTTTAGCTCACGGTGTCTGTCTCATGACTATGACAGTGTTCTCAAGCAGCAGTATCCTACATTTCGTGCAGTGAGAGCTGAGTTCACTCGTTTTGCAGGAGAAACAGCTTGTGAAGAGAGTTTGGCTGCTATAAGGTAGAATGCCTTACAGAAACCTGCCCAGAATGCCAACGTAAATAGGGAGGATGTCACAAGAAATAGGAATGAGTTACACCACGGGCACCTGGACCAGCAGGAAGGGGTAAGAAATGTAGGAAAGGTGCCATGAGATCTGCTGCCCTGTGCAGCTGGAGAAGCACACTGGTCATACCCCTGCTCACACCAGTTTACTCATAAGCAGCAGCCTCTGGGACCTGATTTCTTGTGCAAAAGCATCAAGGCCCCTGCAGGGAGTCTCGTTACACAGTCCTGATAAAGGTCTCCCAGCACAATGTGGGTGCTGTTGCACATTAAGACTGAATTATTATTTTTTTTGTTACCTTGAAAGGCATTCCAGGCTCGAAGGGAAATCTAGGAGCTGATCTATCCTCCTTTCCCCAGTTATTAAGGAACTTTGAATTGCAGACGATGACTCTTCTGTTATCTTCCTTGAAACGGGGATTGAAGTGGAAGGCAACGTCTTCCCCCCTCTTGAAATCTAGTGAAAATCTGCAAAGACAATAACGGATTAGCTGCTTTTCTACAAAAGCCCAGAGCTCTGTTACAGGGCTTGCCAAAAGCAGCAGCAAGTGAGCATAAAAAAAAAAAAACACAACCAACAGACCCCATTAGGCAACGAGAGGGCATTTCTTTAACACAATTATTGTGTGTAATGTTTGATTTTACACAATGCAGGTGTTACTCAGGAACAGAAAGTGAATTCCAGCCCCCTGCTCCATCCTGCAGCACCCTAACCCTGTAGAAACCCCGCACCCAGGGTGCTGGACGCCCCCAGTACCTGTCCGGGTTTGGCTTCACCGTCCCCGTGATGGTTATGAGCAGCCGAGGCATGAGTCCTGCAGGCAGGGGCAGCTCGAAGGGGATTTTCTGGGAGAGAACAGGGACTCGGTGTGAGCAGAACAGCACATCAACGAGCACCAGAACG
Organism: Aythya ferina; assembly: GCF_964211825.1. Taxonomy (NCBI): domain Eukaryota; kingdom Metazoa; phylum Chordata; class Aves; order Anseriformes; family Anatidae; genus Aythya; species Aythya ferina. Next base: position 61,439,911 of record NC_140301.1, read on the forward strand.
CTTGTGCTCAGGCAGGGGCTGGGTTTTGGTGCGACAACACACCAGGACAGCCCAGTGGCACCGTGACTGCATGTGCAGCCTCCCAGAGCCACCCTCCTGGGGACGCACAGCCCCATGTCCCTCCTGTGGCCAAGCAACATCAGGCAGAGGACAGAGAAACCCTTGAGATATGATGGAGCTGTTACCATTGGAGGAGCCATCCCTGGTACCGCCGGTGTTCCTATGGCATGTGGCCCCGGTGCTCCAGGATAGTGCCCTGGTGGTCCAGGATGTGGCCCTGGTGGTCCAGGATGCGGCCCCGGTGCTCCAGGATAGTGCCCCGGTGCTCCGGGATATGGCCCTGGAGCCCCAGGATATGACCCTGGTGCTCCAGGATACGGCCCTGGAGCCCCAGAATATGGCCCTGGTGCTCCAGGATATGGCCCTGGAGCCCCAGGATATGGCCCAGGTGCCGGTTGGTTCCCCCAGGCAGGGGAGGGCCAGCCATGGGGCATGGGGGCGTTGGGGTTGGGGTTGTTGCCGGTGGACAAGGCGTCAGCGAGCTGCAGACGGAGGGGAGAGGAAGAGGACGGTGAGGTGGGGCAGGCAGAGTCAGGTGGAGCCCCCCCAGGTCCCAATCCCACCAAAAGTCCCCCCTTTAGTGCAATGGAACAACACCGTGCCCACAGTTTTTAAAGACATCGATACTTACAGAGAAGCCGTCTGCCATAGCCCTAAAATGAAAAAAACAAAGGACATTTAGGTCTTTTAATTTTTTTTTGACATACACAGCCTGAAAAACAGAGGTCTGGGAGGAGAGTTCCAGCTCACAGTACTGGGAAGCGCGTCCTCCTACCGACCTGCCAGGCTGAGCAGAAACCTCAGCACAAAACCTGGTCTAGGACATGCGGGAGAAATGAGGACCACCACCCAACCAAAAACAGCTCAAACCAACCCAAACCCAGCCCTAACACCCTCTGGCCACCAGCAGCAGCACCACCATCGACCCTACAACACTGCTGGCATCAGCTGGAGGTAGGGTCCTGCTGCAGCTTGGCCCCGGGGGGGTCTCGGCTCCTTGCAGCCTCCCCCCGATTTCGCTCTCTGCCCATGGGGAAGCGCCATGCTCGTGGCAAACCACAGCAGCACCACACCCTCCGAGCACCACACGCAAACGAGGGCAGAGCTCTGCATGTGACCGACCAGAACGTGCCAGATCTGCTGCATTCGCAGGGCTGGAAGATTTATTCCAACCTCCAAACACTTCATAAAAAATAAATCAAGCACGGGGAGCTGCTTTCTGCCTCCAGCACAACCCCTCTGCAGCCAGCTTTGCTGCCCCTGGCTCTCCCCTGCACCCACAGCCCTTTTTGGGATGACAGAGGCAGAGGCATTACTCACTTCCCCGTCCCCGTGGCGTGATGCTGGAGGGGATTTCAACACAGGGAAAACTCCAAGACAAGTCTCTGGGGGAGCAAAGCAGGGAACAGCAGCCACAGAAGCAGCAGGAGCCCAGCCTGCAGCCGGCCTGGGATGCAGGGAGGAGGGCAGGGGGGTCGCCTTCCCCCTGAGCACCCCGCTGTCCCCATGTCACCCGGGGGGGGGGTGACAGTGCTGGTGGCAACACCAGGCCAGCGGGTAAAAGCCCCTTTACAAGTTGTTTTTAAGTTTTGTGTTCGCAGCCGCAGCGGCTCGGAGCCGAGCTCCTCCTTGTCAAAGAGCGCATTCATAAACAGGGAAAAAAAAAATAAAAAAGGAAGGAAAAAAAAAAAAAAGGAAAATTCCAAATTGAAAGCAGAGGAGCGACGCTCCCTTTGGAAGAAACATCCAGTTGCACAAGGGGCAGCGCAGACCTGGCTTTAGGATCAGCCGCAGAGCACGAGCTCTGAGGGGCACCAGCGAACCCAAAGTGCCCCAAACCTGCGTGATTCGGGGCCAACCTCACAGCCAGCACCCAGCAGCAGATGTTTGCGCTGCCCGTACCTTGCGGCTTTTATTTGCCATCTCTTTTTTTTTAATTTTTTTCCAGCCTTTTTGGCTTCCTGCTTTGCGGGGCGAAGGCTCTGCCATCGGCTCTGCCATCGGCTCTGCCAAGCGCAGGAGGAAAACCCTCACAGGTGTCCCTTCCCTGCCTCTCCAGCCTCAATATTCACCCACCTCCAAGCCTGTGGGGCTGGAGCAGGGCCACACCAGCCCCTCTTACAGCCCCGTAACATCCGTCCCTATAAAACCTCTCCTGGCAGCGGGGGATTTCGTCTGCTCCTGGCCGCTGCCTCCTTTTGAGGCTCAGCCTTCGGCCACACATCACCTTGGGCCTCGGCGTTGGGAAGCCATTTGGGAACGGGCTTCATTTTTTTATTATTATTATTTTTTAGGGGATTTTAAAGGGGATGAAGGGGAAGCGACACCCAGCGAGGGACGAAGCCACAGCCCCCCCCAAACCCCTTACCCTGCTGGGACGCGAGGCCTCAGCGCCCCGCAGCCCCCGCAGCCCCCTTACCTGTCAGCAGCGGGACCTGCCGCTGTCTGTCCGTCTGTCTGTCCGTCTGTCAGCCGCTCTATTTGTCGGTCTGCCTGTCCGCCCTGCCTCCCCTACACCCTGCCCGGCCCAGCCCCAGTCCCAGCCCCGCTTGGGGCGGGGCGGCTGCGGCGAGCCCGGCCCCGGGGCGGCCTCGTCCCGTTGAGAAAACGCAGGGGAGCCTCCAAAAACCCTCCCTGCTGGGCTTGTGGGTTTGGGGTCAGCCTCCAGCCCCCGTGTTTCCACCAGTTTTTAACCCCTTTTTTAAGTTTTTAACCCCCTGGTTCCCTCAGGAGGCCGCCTCAGCGGGGTGGCGAGGCGCCAGGACCTGTGGCGTGAGGCCGGCCTTGATGGCCTGAGGCTGGCCACCAGCATCACCGCTTGTAAAGAACCCAAATTCGTGTTCCCAAAAGCACCTTACTGCTGCCCCTGCCAACCCCAAAACCCCTCAGTGCCCTGACACCATCCAGCTGTGCACCCTCATGATGGCCGAACACAGAGCCGGAGGCCTCCGCTTTGCCTCAGGACGGCCACGGAAAGGGCGCTGCCGGCAGCAGCCACAATTTCCCCACACACGGTATTTTTTTTCTGCAGGCTAAGGCTGACACATCTCCTGTTTGCTCCGACTGGTTTTGTGGTGACACGAAGAAATGCTGGGGCTCTGCTCCGCTGTACGGTGCTGTTGGTGCCATTAGAGACCTAGAAATAACTCTGTAAGGCAGCAGCTCAACTACACAGCTGAGCTAATGCTGCTGCTGACGCTGAAAAACAAGGGAATAATCTGTCGAGTTTGATTTTTAATGAATTTTAGTATCACTCTTCTGCAGTTCATCTCTGCTTATCCAGACTACTGGGCTCTGAAAGAGGGCGGCCTCCTCGCTCCTCTAGGGCCGTCCCCTCTCTTCGGGGGTCCTCCTCTCTCCTCTAAGGTCCCAAAAGCCCAGATTTTAGCATCCTTCGGCTCCAAATAATGCTTGTAACGGGGATTCAGACCAAAGCTGCATGTGCTCAAAGGGGCTGATGAGAGCTGCCCAGGGGCACACTGGCGTTTACCTGTCACAGCACCCAAAACTCCCTGCAGTAAACACACGTTTGGTATCTTTGGGGATGTTTTTGGCCAAAGACACCTTGAGAGGATGTAAACCAGTGAAGGATCCCTGCTACACTGCAGGAATATCCGCAGCTGAGATATCCTACAGGTGAGAGGAGATGGGGGCTTTCCACAGCAGCACCTCAGCTCCTCACACAAGTGTCTGACCGAAACCCGGCCTGCCTGAGCACACCGTAATCGAGTGCTGCAGGTCTCCAGAGCCAGCTCAGGAGGTTATGGTGACATGCATGGAGAATTTTTAGGCAGGTACCAGTGATTTTTGTCTTCCTTGATGAGGCTGTACTATTAACCAGTTACTTTGCTGTATTTTGTTTCTCTTTCTATCCGAAGATTTATCGCTGCATCTTTGGCAAGAGATATTCTCATGAAAAAAACATTTTGCTGTTTTCAGGATTTTGCTCCAAAGCTCCAAACATTTATAAAAGAGGCTTGCCTGTTTTTCCAAGTTCCACTGCATAAACTTTACAGCCTCCAGTTACACAACAGACACAGAGCGTTACAAAAACGTTTGACCAGAAATGAAAACAAGAACCAAAATCTGAGCTTTGGTTCGTTTCTTTATTTCTCTAAACCAGGGAGTGCAGAAGAGGAGTGAACATCCCTGCAGCGTGGCTGGGCTGGGCTCGGAAAGCCCTTTGCACGCAGCTGTATTAAATGCCTGCACTTTGCTTCGCCCCGCTTCACCTGCGTCATCGCCCTGCTATGTGCATGGTCAGACATGTAGGCGTGGCGACTGTCAATTTAAAGTTTTGTCTCTCAGAAAAGATGAAAAAAAAAAAAAAAAAAAGTATCTGGTTTTATTGGCACAGATGGAAGCAAATGGCAGCGCAGGAATGTGGCAGCTCTGTCAGATGCCAGTCACCGATCACATCACGCCCTTGCAGCGCTCGAATGTGTTGCGATGTGCTGCCTGGCCACCTGATCTGGCTGCTTTTCCAATGGGGATGAACGCCTCATTCCTTTCTCAGATATAGGCATATATCCTCACAAGGATCCTGCTTGCTTTAGAGACTCTGTGTAACACACAAGCCCGGTTTGGCAGAGCTGCCTGTTGACAGACAACAAAAAGCCCAAGGAACAGAGATGGAGGACCCGGGCAGACGGCTCGACCGGTCAGATCACGCCGTTTCTTAGCAATATGCCCTCTGACTTGCCCTTCACGGAGGTCAAAAACAGTCCCTAAGCACAATTTGCTTTCCCCAGTTTAAAATTTCCCTGGTTTAAAATGCCCAGCATTTATCTGATAGCAAGGAAATGCCGAGGTGTATTTTATGGCGACCCAGAAGTGAGGTGAGAGGTAAGTTAATAAGCTAAATTCCACCAAGTGCTTAGGTTCAGCCCAGTACTTGAACTAACTCACCCCACCTCTCCTCACTCCAGCTTCCCAAGACACTCCGGCACCACCACACCATAAGGCAACATAAATTATTAAACGTTTCCCTCCAGGAGCAACCTTGAGAAGCTGCTCTGCAATAGTTTCAAAGTGCTGCAGTCTATTAAATTCTTTTTATCGAAGGGATTGCTTGCAATCGCCTTATAGCAATGTTTACCCAGTGACTAGCGTTGGGTTAATTAACTACATGCAATGTTGGTTCAGATCACAAAGGGAGGAGAGGGCAAAGAAGTCATTTAAACTGAAAAACTGCACAAGACCAAGTGGATAAAAAAAACCTAATTCACGGAGACTGACCCAAAGGCACCGTGTCCCTCAGTGCTACATCCCCATGTGCCTTAAATACCTGCAGGGATGGGGACCCCACCACCACCCTGGGCAGTCCGTTCTGGTGCTTGAATACCCTCTCCATGAAGAAATTCAGTCTAAACCTCCTCTGGCACAACCTGAGGCTGCTTTCTCACATCCCATCACCTGAGGAAAGAGAGCGACACCCCCCCAACACAGCCTCCTTTCAGGTAGTTGTAGAGAGCGAGGAGGCCTCCCCTCAACCCCCTTTTCTCCATTAAAAAATAATAAATTACAGATTTACGGCTGTGGAGAGACAACCATGAGGTGACGAGGTTAGAAACTAGGCCGGAGGGGCCACCAGCTCTTTCCTAACACACACTAAAGGGCTTAGACCTGGACAGATCCCAAAAGGGGCACCGACCCCGATGAAACTCCCAGCACAACCAGTCTGGGTGCTCACGGATGCAGTGTGTGACTGGGGTCCTGCTGTCTGGGGTCCCACACAGCTCCTGGCACCAAACCCTGGGCCTCTGGAGCTCAGCTGCACAGCTGGAGGTCCCCAGATGTTATCCAAGATGTTATCTAGATGTCATCTGCGTGAAGCATTCAGCTGCTGCTTCAGGAAACCTGCACTGCCAGCCTGTAGGGCTTCTGTGGCCTGACTTGTGTGTGGGGTTGCAGCAACCCTACATGCAGTATTTGGGCTGCAGATCTGCCTCTGAAGCTGTGCTCAGAGCAAAACCGAGCGGCCCCATTCGGCCACAACCTCCTCCTCCTCCCCACACAACCTCCCCAGACGGGGACGGGAGGTGCAGTAAAATCAGCTCCGGTCTCAGGAACAGGACCAAGGTTCTCAGTGAGTGCCACAAATATCTCCCAGGAGCTGCACTTCCCTGAGATGTCACTTCATCCCTTCGTGCCAGGCGATCTCCACCTCTCCCAGCAATAAACAAGGTTGTCACAGCTGAAGCACCTGACGGCCTTCACTGCATGCCTGCCAGGCTCGTGCAATCTCCTCCTAGCACTTCGGAGATCAGCAGAGAATCGAAGGGCCCCACTCCTTCCCCGAGAGTGCATCAGAAATCCCTCCACATGCACCCCTTTTTTGGGGCAAGGTGTAGGGGGGGCTCATTCAGGATCTTAATGACTCAAATCCCACTAAGCATCACCTTGCTCTAGGGAAAACCTCAGTGCAGAAGAACCTTAAAAACCCAAACCTGACACTGGAGAAAGCAGAAGGAGCCGATGAGGCTGTCGCTGTCAGCAGCTCCGGCTGTGCTGAGCACTCGTCTCCCTCGGGCACTTGTCTTCTGCTGCTGCTGCAGAAGGAGAAGGGGACGTCGGTTTTACCAAGCAGAAGTTTTTAAAAGAATAAGGACATCTGAGAAAGGACAGGAAGGTCTAGTGCCTTGTTTGTGCTGTGCCTGTGCCTTGTTCGTGGTTCCCTGGTGAAGAGGATTTTAAGCTAAATTTGAAATAGGATGAAGGCAAAAGCTCCAAGGGTGCTGGGCAAAGAGCTGGTGTCCACAGGCTCCGTGTGGGCTGGAGGTTTGGGAGAACAAGGCTGTCAGCCTCCCTCCCTCAAGCAAAAAATAAAAGTAACAGAGGAACGCCAGCACGCAAGTAATTACAGGAACCCGAGCCATTAGCTTGTAACAAAAATTTGGGCTTTATTAGCAGCTAATTAGCACTCAGGGCTCGGGCTTAATGAGCACTGCTTAATGAGAGCATCCAAAACCTCTCGCAAGGCACAAGCAGAGAGCCTGTGAGCTTCGGGGCAGGGTTTGGTGGGAGAAGCCGTCCGAGTGCAGGCGGCTGTAAGGGAATTTTGGCACAGTGACGGCCGGGGAGGCCAAATCGTCTCCTACCTCCAGCCAGGGCCAGGCGGTGCTCCACGGGTCAGGAGGCTCCCGACCAGATGGGAATAGCAGGATGGGCCACGCAGAATGGGAAAAAGTGTTAAAAGCGTTACGAGGATGTTATGGAAGGGGCAACTTTCACATGGTGACGTGCAGCTGTGATGGAGAAAACCCCCGCTACCTTCTCTTCCTGACTAAACAGCCCTTCAACAAAAGCACCATTAATTAGTCATTGTGCACCTGAGAGGACACATGAGAAGCAGACGAGGCCCTAGGTGATTAGCTCCATAATTAATTAGATGCTTGGGGATGACGTCCCATTATACTTTTCTGTTTAAATGTGAGTCTTTCATGTGGAGCACAGCCCTGTAGAGGGCTGGCACCAACCTCACATGCGTGAGCTCGTCAGGGCTCACGCTTCTTGTCCTGTAGCTGTTATCCTTACAGCTTTTATTGGTTTATATGGTTTGGAGCTTTTACACTACTTGCAGTAGTGTAAAATTACAATACCTTTTGTGGGTTAGCTTTCCAGTTTCATTTTATTTTCAACATGGAATGTTTTAGCTTTTTGAGTTTTTTCCCAAATAAATTAATTCTAGACATGTGTAGGAGCAGTTTAATATTTTATGCATACAAGGGATTGAAGGGATTGAATACTTCATCACAATGCATAGTGGTTCTCCAAATTACATTTTATTAAGAAAAGTTCTTTTATGAAGAAAAGGTTACACATAGACAAGTTCATATAGCAAGTGTGGGGTGTTGCAGAATTCTCGTCCGCAGCTGATGGCCCCATCTGCTCCTCTGTAGGACTGTCCCGTAGGATGTTGATGTGTCTCCAGCAGTGTGTCAAGGAGAGGCGGCCAGGAGCGTGGTGTCATGGGCTCGTGTCCCTGTCCAGCGTTGAGGCTAGCAGAGAAGCAAAAGCACTAACAGGGGAACCCCTGTGTGTTGTGCCACCCCCCTCCTGGGCCCACCGTGTCAGCAGCCCCACTGTGATGTGGCCGTGACATCAGTGGGGCTGGTGCCAGCGGCACAATGTGGGAAGGGGCAAGGGGCTGGGTGTTGACCTTCCTCAGCAAGTGGCCATGGAGTCCAGGGATCTCTCCTATCGAATGTTGTCGTGTCATGGGCTCGCGTCCGTGTCCAGCGCTGAGGCTAGCAGAGAAGCAAGTACGGGCAACAAGAGAACCGCCATGTCTAATACCAGGCCTCTCCTGGGCCCACCCTGTCACCAGCCCCACTGTGATGTGGCCTGACATCACCAGGGCCTGTGCCAGCAGCACAATGTGGGAAGATTGGGAGTTGACCTTCCTCAGCATGTGGCCATGGAGTCCAAGGATCTCTCCTGTAGAATGTTGTCGTGTCATGGGCTCGCGTCTGTGTCCAGCACTGAGGCTAGGCAACAAGAGAACTGCCCATGTGTAATACCAGGCGTCTCCTGGGCCCACCCTGTCACCAGCCCCACTGTGATGTGGCCGTGACATCAGTGGGGCTGGTGCCAGTGGCACAATATGGGAAGGGACTGGGTGTTGACCTTCCTTAGCAAGTGGCCATGGAGTCCAGGGATCTCTCCTGTCGAATGTTGACATGTCTCCAGCGGAGTGCTGGAAGAAGGCTGTAGCCATGGTCTTGCTCTGTCGTTTTCCAGGATTCTATCTGTAATAATAAATAAAAAAAAACAGCTGGAGGGGAGCGGCCGCCCTTCATTGCCCTGGAGGGCCTCTCCTCTCCCTCCTCAGCCCCAACTCATCTGGCTGCTCCTCGGCCGGACTGGCCGGCCTGGCCTGCTGCGGCCCTTTTATAGCTGCTCCCCCTGTGACACGGCCACCGCCAACATTCTGTCCCCTGTGACATGGCCATGGCATCACCAGGACCCGTGCCCACTGAGCAGAAGAAGCGGTTAAATAAAATAAAGTAAAATAAAGTAAAATAAAAGTATAACAACAAACACCAGCCGCTTGTAATTCTGGGGAGGGAAATTCAGCAGCCGTAAGATCGGTTTGAAGATCAGCAGCTCAGCAAAGGTTACAAGAGCATCAAATCCTGCAGGTGCTGCCTACCCACTGCCACATTGTAAAGATTTGTGTGGTACTTGCTGCTGAGGTTTGTGGGTTTGAAGGCTCAATTGCAGCAGAAAAATGTTTGCAGTCTGGAGGTGATACTTCACACTGTGGGTATGAAAGATGTCCAGTGCCCAACCCTGTGTCCGCAAGTGCCTGACAGTGCTGAGGATGCCTCAGCCAGAGCTGTAGACTTGCATCTTTCTTTCTCTTATGTGAACCAAAGATTTTGCCAGTGGCTGTCCTGTGCTGCACACTCGAGTGGGATTCAAGAACAAAACCTGTAAATTATCTTCCATCTGCTTGATTCATTGCAGACTGTTACATCCTCTATACAGGATGGCAAGAGGCAGCAGGCACAAAGCGAAACCCGGGGGGGTTTCCTCTGAACATCAGGAAACGTTTTGGTGCTGTTTGGGGCTGCCCAGAGAGATGGCTCCGTCTCTGTCCTTGGACGTCTCCAAAAGCCGGCTGGGCATGGTCATGGGCAACCAGCTCTGGTGGTCCTGCTTGAGCAGGGGTTGGCCCCCAGCCTCAGCCGGTCTGGGATTCTGCAATTTGGGGAAATATCCTAGAGACTCAAAATGCAGCAAAGATGCAGCAAATCCCTAGTGAGAATGCATGGATGCTGCCTTCAAAGAAATGTAGTTGAATCACCAATATATTGACCTAAGTAGAAAATGTAATTACTTTTTGTTTCCCCGATGTAAAACTCTGTCGTGTTACAAGTGGTGAGGTTTTGTCCATCTACGTTTCTCAGATGTTTAAGTACATATTGCAGCATTTCTTTTTAGGTACTGTGTCTGCAGAGTAAATCCCAAACTCTTATTTTTCCTCTGCCTTCTACTGCTGGGTTTTGTGTTGTTTTTTCTTGGAGGCGAGGGGGGCTACAGCGCTTCTCTGTAAAGTAAGAAGCGATGTCTCTTGCTTTGGTCTCTCCCAGCATTTATCACTCTGTTCAATGGAGAGCAGGCTCAAAATATGATTTGGAAATTTCACCAATATTCTCTTCGGGGAAAAGAAACATCCGTGCGACTCCAACCAGCGGATGCTTTGCTGAGCATCACTAATTTGCCCATTTTGTTTACGTTTGAAGAGTTTGAAGGAATTGTGTGTGCTTATGGCAATGTCGAGAGGTGTTTTTTGGTGTACAATGAAGTCACTGGCCATTCCAAGGGCTTTTAAAGGGGAAAAAAATAAAAAGCATTGTGTCAGTAATTGTACGAGGACATCTGATTTATGGCAAAGAATTCTGTGCTGCTGTTAGGTTCAGGATAGCCAGGAATATTTTGTGCTTTTTGGCTCTTACAAAAGGGATAATTGTGTAGTGGGGAGGAAAGCATTGTTTATCCTTGTTTCTGGACAACTGAGACTCCAAATTTGGGTGTAGGATAAGAAAATATGGTCAGCACAGTTTTCAGGCTGTAGTTTCAGACAAGTTTCTTGCACTGAGCAGTGTTGTTGCTGCCGACTTGCTTCTTTTGCCTTTGGACCTTTCTAACCGGGCTCCTTATTTTTCTATCCTGTTGGTGAGTATCCACTGGGAGAGAAGTCAGGAGAGACAAACTGGAAACGGAGAAAACTTCCTGCTCTGTCTTCAAGAGATGTAGGGAGAGTTGATTTTACCCTGTTTGGATGCGTTAAGGTGGCCGACCTCCTTATGGCAAAGCTTGAGTGCTCAGGGAGGCTGTGGTGTGTGGGCACGGGGCTGTGCTTGGCATGGCGATGCGGTGCTAGGTGAGAGGTTGGACTCGATGATCTTGAGGTCTCTTCCAACCTAGAAACCTAGAAAACCACTCCCCGGCTTTGAACTCCACACTAACTCCTCCTGGGCAGCACGGTGGCCTCTGAAGGAAGGCTCCTAACAGTGCTGAGTAACCAGGGGAGAAATCCCCACCATGATCCCGAATGCCTATGCAGGTGCTCGCAGGGGAAAAGCCTCCCCCTGGCTTGCTGCCATCAAAAACCCTGAGATCCTGATGCTTTTCTTGGCCATGCCCTCTGCTCACTCAAGCGTGCAGCCCGCTAATTCGGCCTTATAGAAAGCTAATCCAGCCTAAACAGCAGAAAAGAATAATGCTGGGTTGTAGGGATGGGTTCAATCAGTCCAAATGCCACCAAAACCGGGGCGTGACTCTTGTCTCGTTGGGTGTAGCCACAGAGGAGCGAGGAGGCAGCAGAAGGGATCACAGCTCTGGGTCCCACAGGGGCTTCCCCTCTCCCAAGAAGGACTTGGGGGTGCTGGTGGGCAAAATTCTCCCCCTCTGCTCTTGTGAGACCCCACCTGGAGCCCTGCACCCAGCTCTGGGCACAAGGACACGGAGATATTAGAGCAAGACCAGAGGAGGCCCCGAGGATGCTCAGAGGCTGCAGCCCCTCTGCTGTGGGGACAGGCTGAAGGAGTTGGGGGTGCTCGGCCTGCAGAAGGGGAGGCTCCGGGGAGACCTCACGGGGCCTAAAGGGGCTGCAGGACAGCTAGGGGGGGCTCTGTGTCGATGGGGTGGGGATAGGGCAAGGAGGTAGTTTTAGGTTAAAGAATTTCTTCTTTATATGGGAAGGGTGAGGCTGGAGAAGCGGTGGATGTCCCAGCCCTGGAAGTGTTTGGAAAGGCAGGTGCAATGCCAAGTAGGCTGAAGAGTTCACTTTAAAACAGCTTTATTACAACAATTTGGGGCTTTTACCTCATGAAATAAGAAGAGATGGGGACAGGAAGAGCTTTGCTGCACTTCTTTTGCTCCTGAGCACAAAAATCCGTTCTCGTGTAAAACCTCACCCTAAACATGGCTAAAGTTTAAATCTTTCGTACAGTGCACGTCTTCGCCCTGTAGAAATCAAATCAAATCCAGTTTAATACGAGTCTGTGGAAAGATGTAGAATTGTAATGCCGTCCCACAGCCCAGCCCAACGACCAGCACTGCGTGAAGGCACAGCTAAACCCGGACCTGTCCCAGCACAATCCAACCCAGGGCACTCCCAAGCGCTGCTGTCACACACTGAACTCTTGTGTTTTGTTTTGTTTTGTTTTGTTTTCCCCGTTTTTATCAAGTTATTGTGCGTTCAGTGCCAAAATAATAAACCCCAGGTACAGCCGGGTGTCAGGGAGGACGAGCCACGCAGGTGACCCAGGAGGGCTCCCAAACAGCAGCACTGCCCTCTGCTGCTTGCAGAGGAGCCAAAACCAGCCCCGAGCTCCTTCACCCGCTGTATTTGGGTTTTATTTGACCATTTAGAGCAGGCCTGTAGGAAAAGAGAGGTTTTTTGTGTGGTGTCACCCCACAGCCACTCTTTTTAGCAACGCCTTACTTGGCCAAGCGCTGCAGACCAACAGGAGAGCAACAAGAGGATGAGGAGGATGGAGCTGTGCTGCACGGCCCACGGGACAGCACTCAGCATCCTGAGCAGGCAAACGGGGACAGCATCGAGGCTGAAACAAAAACACGACAGCAGAAAGTGGAAGCTGCTGAGCTGCCTCTGGTACAAAGCTTTCAAGATGAGCAACGCTGACACAGTTTCCTTCAGGGGCACCGACAAGCTTCAGTTTGGCACGGCACGACACGGCACCGGGACATCAAAGCATCAATTCCTCCTACTTCTAAGCAAACTTAAAATAGGATATTCCACTTGCACTGCGCTGGAGGGCACTGCCCTGTAACCGGAGAAAATGCAGGCAAATCAGAAGGTGGAGGATTCAAACCCGCTCTGAACAATTTCTGTTGTACAAAGCACTCCGTAAAGCTTTCCACGTAATGCAAATCAGGCACGTCCTTGTGAAAAGGCATCTTGAAACGCTGTTTTACTTCTCGTTATCTGTTAACAGCTTCGTAAGATGCGGTATCCTGACAGATCACCCCTTATCACATACTGCGTTCCTACAGAGAAGCCATAAATCCACCACAGAGCCACACCGCATGAATTAGCCAGAGTAAACCCAAATCCGCAGTCATTGATCACTGTTGCATTTAAGGATAAATCCCACGTTTGCTTTCAATCAGACATGGAAGAGCACGAATTTCTTGGGAGTTGCAGGGCGATGCGGGTGGGAAGGGACACGAGCAGGTCCCTGCCCCAAGGCAAGCCCCGGCTGCTCCAGGATTTATCTGGGCTGACCTCAAAAACCTCTGAGGATGGGGCTGCCCCACTCTGCTGCTCGACAGACCTCATGGTGAAGAGGTGTCTCCTTATTGCTGGCCTGAATCTCTTGCTTGAATTCGTGCCTTGTTTACCTGCACAGCAACACTGCCTGGTGCTTGCGTTACGATGGCTCTGCACAAGTCATGCACATTTCTCGCTGTGTTCCCCAGCCTCCTGCTTTGTGGGATCCCCACCAGCCTGTATAAGTCACTTGGCCTGAGGGAAACCACGGTGGTGATAGAAAGAGAGGTAGGAAGACATCCTCCAGCCATCCTTACTGCCAGGAGGAACAAGCGGTGGTTGATGGCACAGCTCATAAGAGTTAAGGGTTAAGTGCTACGAGCCTCTCCCCAGCTTTCCTCCACACGAACACCCATCTGCAGGTAAAATCTTGCACTGACAACAGAACCACGGCCTGAAATTAAAGCCCAAGGTGTGTCGACTGACTCCTCAGCACAGCACTGCCCTGCTGAGTGCCAGGAGAAAGCTGGAAAGGGGACAGAAATGGAGGGATTTGTTTTATCTCTCACATCTCTCATGTAACAGGGAGTGTACTGTTCCGACAGGGATGCTACAGAACTGTTTGTACTGTTACACTGATTGACCCTTCTCACTTAATCGGGTATAACTTTACCATAAACTACGAAATTGAGATTTTTGTATCCCTTTTGCAGAATCCTTCTGTATTCAGGTGGGTCAAGCTGAATAGCCAGCATCTCTCCCGAGACAAAGTCCCTGCTTCTTCCACCAGCGCACACCTAAATGCATGTAGGCTTTCACATCGCATTTCCCACATATCTGAGGCATTCCCCTGACAAGAGTGGCCACAAAGTTAATGTTATCAGCCTAAGGGATGCATGTGTGCACACAGAAACATTTTTAGATTATCCAGATCAACTCAAATTCTGCTCAGTTACAAGAGCAGAGGGAGGTACAGTTGATTCTACCACTACAGGTACCTTGGAAATGTAACTAGGAAAAGTAGATTTGGGGAAACAAAAGGAAAATATTTAAGTATCTTGTCTATGCAGCCATCACCCTGCTGCAGACCAAGAGCTTCAGTGCTGCACCCTCCATAATACAGCCAGGTTATCAGCAACTCTCCAGTGGAGCCCAGACAGCAATTGCAGAGCTCCCCCCTCCTCTCAGTGCCACAAATACCTGCATCCACCCGCAGGGCAGTGCTGGAGCCAAGCCCGCTTGTGCTTTCTCCCAATGTCTCAAGGGTAAGCATTAACTACACTCGTCTAGTAGCGTCAGCTAAACTTGCAGCACATACTGGTTGAAAGCTTATATAAAGTTGAAATTTCCTCTTCTTCATTTGTCAGATTACATGTGACGGTAAGCTTATGCCTAATGGCTGTTTGAAGTATATAGAATTGAAGAAAGGCATGGAATTGTGCTTAGTAAGAAAGCCAGTAATGAAAATATATATATATATGAAAAGGAAAACTTTTGTTGTTAGAGCCCTTACTATGCAGAGGCATCGTGGATCTAACCCATGCTCGAGCATGTGCACCCCTAACACTTCTGAGAAGTTATCTGGGGGGCTGCAAATGTAAATCCAACCCTAAGAGTTACCTGGTTAAGTACCACGTGTCAGATGTGCCCCCCAGAATCCAAGTGAAGTTGCAGAGCTGCTCTGCAACCCACCACACAGAAGGAATCTAAGTGCAGTTATGCCCAAACTTTGGGGTTACTCCACTGCCAAGCGTCAGAGTTTCTCAGGCATTTATCCACCCTTTCCCATTAAGCTCCTGATGAGCACATGAGAACACTGGTTTGCAGGTTATTTACCACATCCACATGGTCAATCAAGCACAGGCGTTGTCCAGCACTGAGGGGGGAAAAAAAAAAACAACTCCTCTAGAACAGACAAGATCATTTTCCCTCCCCTAGTTAACAAGAGGGTTTATGAGCTGGCAATAACTGAGGCCTACATGGTACAATCTAGCAGTGTTCACACCCACACTTAATACACTTTATGAGCAGGCTGCAAAAAAATCACAAAAGGAAGAGGAAAAAACACAGAAGTCAAATAATTCCGATTTTATATTCAGTCTTTGCAAGTCAAGGATGTCCTGTTTTTACTATTCATTCAAGGCAAAGGTCTACACAAGCATGTCAAAAGCTGTAATTGAAAAACAGTAAACACGACAGTCTTGAAAATACGTTTAATGTCTAATCTTATACAAAAGTGACAGCATTTTCAAAAAAATATCAAATCCTGTATTTATAGCTTCTCACTATCATACAGCAATATTTGTTTCATCTAAAGAAAATACAGCAGCAGGTGATAATCTATACTTTAAAGATGTGATTGCTTATATTTCATATTGTAAACAAATGCGGTATGTCGATCTCAAAGCACAAGTCAAAACAAACTTCTCAGCAATTTAACTCAAGTGATGCATAGAAATGTACAAATTCCATTGCAAAAGCTTCAGGCCAGAAGTTGCTCACACTTGACATAACATGTGATAAAGTTACTACACGGTATATAGTGACAACTGGAGTTTTTACACAATAGATTAACAGGTATACCCTTTTCACTGCTATGCAAAGAACTTTGCTCACAAAAACAAAGGGGTTATGAAACAGTTTTCATGACCTCAAGAAATACGAATATACATTGAAAAACATCCCATATATACTGAGTTTTAGCCTAAATGTTCCAGTAATAAATCCTGTCTACTTCAGGAAGAACCTAGAAGCCTAGTTACTTTCACAAACCCCCTTTTTCCAAAAGTCAGTACTTGCTACATTTGCTTAATCCTTTCCTACCTCTTCCCATCCCCTGCAAAGACACGTGCCCAGTGCAGTTTTGAAATGGAGCGCTGCCACCACGATCCATTCCTTTGGAGTAACTGGTTTTCACTACATTGATTTATCATCTAAGGCTGGAGGTATTCAAATAAAAAAAAAAAAAAAAAGCACTTGAGCAAATGTAGGCAGTGTTCTACCGTGTTTATTTTTAATCAGTCTTGCTGAGATCAAAGCCAGGGCTGTTGTTTGGGAGGCAAAGGGGGCTTGCTTAAGGTTAATAGAGACTTACTCTTTTGGTTCTGATTCCTAGGGTTACAGGTGCTAGGTTTTAGGCTGAAATGTTAAGCGTTTTGGTTCAGTTCCAGTAGTGTCCTCCTAAAATAATTTTAAAATCCATGTACCTTTGCTATTTAATTTTCAGGACAGTTTAAAACAGCCACGGCTGACTGCTTCCCTCTGCAAAAAGTATTGCAGAACTTTGCCGTGAAGGCTCAGACAAGTAACAAGCATCACCACCAGGTCACCCCGCTTGTTTTTAAGAAGTCCATCCCATGCATGCAGGAAGCCATGATAAGGTATGGGAAGAGAATTAACTTGCTTTCACAGTTCCACGACACAAAGACTCCCTAAATGAGCTACCATGTTAAGCAAAATATGTTCCTAATTCTACCTACAGAGGCTAAGTTAGGGTCTCCCCAGCTGGGGAGAAAACAAACCATCCATGGTCAAATCCAGGCTATGAAGTACCACGAAGATTTCCAGAGCTCCTCACTGACACGTGGCTACGCTCGCATTGCAGTGAACCCCCAGCATGCTCTTTGCACGGATATGGCAATATAAAAAACTTACTGCAGCGTCCCTCCAGGGGAGGGGCAGCTACACAGCAGTGCACAGGCTTCGAGACATTCAATTACTCCCAGATTACGCTTACTCAGTGAGGTATGCAGACACCGAGCTGAGAACAGAGGATTTCTCTCCATCACCACCTTCAGTGGAGCCCCAAGGAGACCTGCTCGTTCCCAGCTGTGGCAGTAAGTATGGCACAAAGGATCTTGGCAGCTGACACAACTAAATGCCAAGCCAAAAAACTGCCGGGAAGGGAATTGCCAGACTGGGTTTTTGATCCTTTAAGCTCAAGTTGAGTGTCCAGGGACTCGGAAAACATCTGCTGAGTTCACACAACCCCGCAGACAGATTTTAAATGACTAGGACCCAGGTTGGAAACGGGGAAGTACCTTACCTAAGAGGGAATCGATTTCTCTTTACATCGACCAAGCCAAACTTCCAACCACCACAGAATGAGAAGTGGCAAAATGCTGTCCTCATTTGCATGCACGAAACTCACATTGGTTGATTCAAAGTGAACTGCACATCCAGGTTATTTCGTTATTTTGCACACAAATGCCTGTTTGTGAACATGAACAGTGTGCTGGCAAGCCAGACCAAGTATTTCAAATGCGGATCTTCTCTCCCGTAGTCCCGGACCGAGCAATTGTTTTGAGTATATACAAAATGCTGAGAAAGCCTTCAAGTTCACACGCTCTGTCTCTTTAGTTTGAATTACTGTAGCATGTTCAAAAATCAGATTTCTTGACAAAAATCTTGAAATACTCTTTATTGACATTTTAGAATAACCTGAAAATAGACAAGATATGACTATCCATCCATTCAATAACCAGCACAAGTCTGGCAACAAGACTTAAAGCGTTCATGGAAATTTAAAAATTCTTAAGTCCTTGGGCCTGATTCTTTATAATCCTTACTTGGCAACTCCCATTTTTCCAAGGAGTATTTGCCAAGGTAAGAACCACGCGTTTATTGTTATTTCTGCTCTTTGACACTCATTTTGTTAAACCGAACAGTTACGCTAGCATATGAGCAAGTTAAACTTATGCAAATTGCTCCTTCATACCTCAAATGCACATACAAGAGGCAAGTATTCTTCATAGCCCCAAACATTACTGAAACAAAAACTGTAAAAATCTCTGTAAGTAGTGGATGAAGGTGGAAAGCTACAGTACTTTGTTGCCCAGAATGTTTTCAACGGTAAGGCTGCAAGAGACAAGAAGGCATCATCAATAGAGGGTTTTCACAAAGCAGTTAATCCACAAACACAATAATTTTGTTTTTTAAACTAAGAATGTATCTCTACAATTTGTTATTCCCTACCTACATGCCCTAGAAGTGATCTCTCTATAATATAAGACTAGCAATAATATTCAGAAGATATAAAAGCTTTCTCCACTTTTTTTTTTTTGTCTTTTAGAGAAGGCTTTCCAAATAGTGGAAGTCCACTACATCATAATGCTTAGACACACCCCAACTTGACAAAATTTGACCACTCTGCCATATATAGTTAAGTATTTAAGAACAAAACTGGCTGTTATTCCTCTGACTCACAAGTCAGGCATGCTCCAAGTCCTTACCTGCATTAATAGGTCTTATGCTACTGCATTTCCATGCTTAAAAGTTTACAGATTTGCGTAATTCAAGCCAAAAAAAAAAAAAAAATACTCACATGGGGACCACCAGGCATTGACGGAGCACCAGCAGGACCAGATGGCACTTGAAAAGGATTAGGGGGCGTAGGATATAGTCCTGGAGCCGGGTATGATCCTGCGGGTGGAGGAAACGGACCTGGCGGTGAAGGTCCCCACGTTCCGGGCGGGACCGTACCCCACGGTACTGTTGGCGCAGCCCCTGGAGTCTGGGTAGGAGCAGAATATGGCCCTGGGGGTGGATATGGCATGCTAGGTGCAGGATACTGCCCTCCCATTGTTGGTCCCCATGCTCCAGAGGGCATGGATCCCCAGGGCCCAACGGGAGCCGGAGGTGCAGCTGGCTCCGTCGGACCACCGTAAGGTCTTGGAAGCTCTGGAAAGGGCATGTTTGGTGGCGGATACTGCCCTGGTGGGACAGGACCTGGCACAGTTGGGGGCGGATACGGCCCTCCAGGAGGAGGGCAAGAGGGTCCGGTAGGAGGAGGAGGAAATGGAGCAGGCGGTCCGGGGGGCATTGAAGGATACATTCCTGTTGGAGGAGGTCCGAAGGGCACGCTGGAAGCAGACGTGTTGGGTGGCAGGCCGGCTGGCCCCGCAGGGGGAGTGCTCGGGTTGTTCCAGGGGTTCGACGCCGGCCAGCCCTGCGGAGGCTGACCGGGCTGCTGGCCGGGCTTCGTGCTGCTCACTTTGGAGGTCTTAGCAGGCGACTGATCTGGTAAAGCATCTGCCAACTAAGAGAGAAAGCGTCAGTGAGGGTGCAAAGCGCCTACGGGATGTGTCAGTTGCACACATTCACCTGCGATAAATGCGTTTGGGTTGCCAAAGCAGGAGAAAAGAGCTACTTGGCTACGTTCCCTTCTGCCATTGAGGGAGAAGGGCGTTCTGACATGCCGCAGCTCCAGAACCACAGATAAGAGGCAACCTGCCACATGCAGCAAGAAGCAATTCCAGCACAAACCCCAAAAAGACTTTTGTGAGTTCCCACTATTGCTCTTCTGACACCATTAAAATACAGCTCCTCTGTTAGGACCACAGCAGAAGAGACAAGGCCCGCAGCAGATTTATACATAAAACATTCACAGATTGTTACCTCCAAAGCTAAAGAGGAAAGCACGGTTACTGCAGTAGCAGGGAAATAAGCTCAGCTGTAAGCTCTCCTTCTCGGAGAACTGTCTTAACTTTTAGAATGAAGTAACAACTGGCAGATCTTCAGGAAGGAGAAAACATTACTTACCGAAAAATCATCAGTTCCAGACATTTTGCTGAAAAGCAAGGTAATATAAAGTGAAATTTCTTGAAAATAAAAGTACATCAAGCAAGAGTTCCTAACAAATTCCACATTTGTCTCCTTCAAACTGTAACAGATGTCCAGTGACAGCACTTCTCAGCAACAGCTCTATCCCAATGACTCGGGTCCACGCAGACACCAGCTACAGGTCTCATGAAAAAACAAAACTCGAGCCTCCACCTGTCTCAGCTCAAAACAGGACCAACACAAAGGAAAAGGGTCACCATGCCAAGAAAAACAATATTGAATCCATACATTTTTTTTCCTAGGATACCAAGCAGGCAGCCTAGCCAGCGATGCCTGTGACGTATTCCTGATCTTTTCTAAACTGAGACTCCGGAGCTCTGGCAGGCTGCCTGCAGGTGAAGTCAATGCCCCTAAAATTAAACGTGATGACACCCCCATTCAGACCTTATTTTCAGAAGCAGAAGAGCTATCTATGGATTTAAGACACGCCAAAGATAGTAGATGCATCTATTTACTTCCACTGCCTGCAGCCAGCTCGCCTCAGCTGAACGCAGACACAGCAAAGGCGTTGTGACTGCGTGCCTGATTGCCAACCTCTCCGCACTCAAGACGTGTTGAAAATAGAGAGCAAGGAGTTGTGTGCTATCATGAAGCTCACCTTGAGCCTTCCAAAGCTTCACCGTGATGAAAACTGACTGACTGCTGATCTTTATTAGCCCCAGGAAAAGGCAGCCATCACAAATCCGATGTTATGTTCGGTTTGACTGACAGGCACTGACTAGAGGCGAAGAAATCTTAAAAGGATGACCAAGAGCAGGTGGAATTGCAACCAGAAGGTCTTAGGGGCGGGCGTAGAACAACAAACATAAGAAGAGAGTGCAAAATACAGACTCACAGGATGGCTTAGGTTGGAAAAGACCTCCAGGATCATCACATCCAGACATTAACCTAGCGGTGCTGAGTGTGCCACTAATCCCTAAGCACCACAACTGCATCTTCTGAACACCTCCCGGGGTGCTGAGTCAACCGCTTCCCTGGGCAGCCTGTCCCAAGGCTTCACAACTACTCCTGCCTAGCCGAATCCATAAAAAAAAAACAAAAACAAACAAACAAAAAAACAAAACAAAACAAAAAAAACACCACTCTTGTGAATAGGTTAAAGGTGGTGAAAACCTGACTTTTAACAGAGCGATCTCAGGGGTTGAGATCTGCAGACAGCCCCTAGCATATAGGTTTATAGGCTCCCACGAAATTTCAAGCCATGTTGATGCAGATCTTGTGCATATAACTAGAGGCTTCCCTACAACTGGCTTTTTTTTTTTTAAAAAAAAAAAAACAATTTAGAGAATATTCTAATCTCAGGACAGCAGTGGCCTGAACAAGGGGCCATTTTCTCAGCATTGCATTTTGTCTTCAACAGTGACCAAAAGGGAACAACAGCAGGCACAACAGCCTAACTCCTCAGCTATTCTAAGCCCAGACTTACTAGGCTCAGATTTACTAAGTTACAGGCAGTTTCTATGGAATAAAACTCAAAATATCGCTTCCACAAACCCATTTAGCTTCCTCCTTGTACTTACAACATCCTTTGAGGAGAAACTCCATCTGGCTGCTGTGTTACACAAAGAGGCGCCTCCCTTTTCTGTCCTAAAGCCGGATCCTCCCAGTTTCAGGTGAGGCTCCTTCATTCTTCTGTCTTCAGAAGGCGTTAGGTCTATTCTCACCCACCCTGCCCATGCTGCTCATTATTCTGTACGTTTTCCCCCTTTTTCTTTCAGTTGCTCCCTCTCCGGGAAGAGATGCAGTTCATCTCCCTGACCCCTGTGCAGCACCCACTCCATCTCTTTGATTATTCTCACCGCTTCTCTTTGAGGTTTCTCCAATTCTTTTTTTATCCTTGGAGACGAATGACAAGAAAGAACCGCACAGCATTCAAAGTGTGGGAGCAGCGCTGCTTTATGCAGCTCCATAATTATGTTCGGGTTTGTCCTCTATTTCCTTTCTAATACTTCTTGACACTTGATCTGCTTTTTTGTTCACTGCCCAGCTGACTTCTGCAGCAATGCTTCAGTTCTTCTGCAGCAAGGGTCAGCCCATCGTTTGTATTTGAATCAATTCAATAAAACCATCTACTCTGCACTACATCACGTTTCTCCACGTTGAATTATATCTGCCATTTTATTCCCTAAGCCTTACTTTCTTGGATGCCTTCCTATCAACAAGACGCTGTTCCTCTCATTCCCCAAGTTATTTGTGATCATGCCACGCAACCAAACCCCTGTGGAGGCGGTGAAATCCCCAGGTTATGCCTAGGAAATCAGATAAACCCTTGAAGAAATGCACATTGACCTCCAGAGACACTGCCCTGGTGGAAGCCAGTGGCTACGTGCAGGACAACAAAGGCTCGTTAAAGCTCTAACAGCGGCTGACAACAGCAATAGCTCCTTCAAGTACCTACAAATACCTGTAGCTTTGTATTTAATCGGTTCAGATCAGCAGCCATTTGTTTCGAGCTGAGGAACCAACTGAAAATCACCAGCAAAACGTGATCTGCTCCTTTCAAGAGCTCAGCTGCTTGAGGCACCCACCAGAAAAAGCCCCCTTTCTCTTCAACAGACACGACTCCTGTTAAAAAAGCTGCCAGTGGTTCGTTACAAGAACTAGGGATGGAACAGAAATTGATCCTCGCTTTTCAGTGGCACTGCAGCTCCATTTGCCTAGGCACAAAGCTATTTGATATAACCCACAAAAACACAGAAAAATCATTAATCGAGAGCCAAGTGCAAAAATAACTTTTTCCAAAGATGCGCGTGTACGCGTATTCATATGCAAAAGAGCTGGTTAACGGAAAGCACCAAAACGGGCCAAGAAAATCATCCTTGCTGAGGCAGAAGAGATGGGATGGGTGAATCCAACTGAAAAACAGACAAGAGACCGGGAAAAGCCCACAGAGAAAGTCAGAGCACGTGAGCCAGGGAGAGGAGGAGGAGAGGGAGCAGACCTAGGGGTAACTCAGAAGATCCCGTGACAGCCCATAGGAAATCCAAGGCCAAGCAGCGGATGGCTACAGCAGAAACAGGCCTGCCCACAAAACACCAACCGGCCCCAATATTTATCAGCTGCTAGTCCCAAAATATTGCTGTGCCGTGAAAATTAAGGAAACGATTCTGCTGCACGGCTGTGAGGAACAAACCTGCCGCTAGGCACAGCCCGTAATGAGATTGAGCAGCTCCCCTCCTCTGGCAGGCAGGCTACAGCAACATTTGTTGGCAACATTTGGCATGTAGGGCCTGTGCCAAGCATGTCAAGGATCCTTCTGCAGACAGCCTGGCCCGCTTTGGGGACATTTTTTTAAACATCCACTTAATCTGCGTCCTGCCACCTTCCTTTCATAAGGAATCGCTGCTGTTGGAGCCCTTCAGGCACCACACAAGCTGATCTGTACTTCCCATCTATAATCCACACTCTGTTTAGGTTGCACAGCTCCAAATTGCAATCCAAACCTCACAGAGATACCAATTTTATTCGCAGCGCTGCCCGAGGCTCACAAACGATGCGAATCAGATGCTGTCAGGTCAAGGACCTCCAGCTCGGTCCCTTTCAGAGCTCCCATGGGCTCAGGATTTCAGAAAAACACGCTGATACATTTTGTTGCCTGGATTTTTCAGAGCTGGCAGGGTTAGCAAACGGACTTTCATTTTCTCTTGAAGCTTTCCTGGAAGAGCGCTGCACGAGCACCGATGTGCGTAGAGAATGACAGGGCTCGTAGCTGATATTTTTACATCACCACACTGCCACATTTAAAACCTATTTCAAATTATTCTTTCCTGGGGCTGAGCGAATAGAAGGATGGCCAGAGCTGAAGTAATTTAGAAGGGCGCAGAAGGACTACAGAAGTGGCAGCGTTAAAGCTGAAGTCCTGCTTGCATCCACTGTGCTGAGAAATAGGATTTCCTTTGTTTCTGCAGGCCGCCGCCCCTGCAAACATCCTCTGCTTTCCAGAAGCACACAGCCTGCCAGCAGCACCCCCGAGAGCGCACACGGCCACAAGCGGGAAGCTGGAGAGCTGACCAATGTCTCTGGGCAGTGAGGGGAGAGAAAAAAGGAAAAAAGGAGCAGAATCCCTCTCGTCCTTTAACCCGAAGAGTGAACTGGAGCATGGCACAGAGCACTTCACTGCGCCTACCCAGGAACTACACAGGGAAGATGACTTCAGCCTGGAGCCTGAGGCCTCCTGGGCACCCAGGAGCTCTCTGAGGAATTAACCACCAGCAGGCAAGATGAGTCTGTAGGGCTCCAGGCTGCAAAAAGGTTGAGAAGTGCCCCTACAGCAGCACCAGCGGGCTAATTCCACCACCAGCATTCAGGCCTGACTGAAATACACGGCAGTTTTCGGAGAGGTCTGTGAAAACCCCACTCCTGGAAGCGCGATGCTCCGCATGGCGCACTAAATCCTTCAGCTTCCACAATAGAGCAGCTCCGCAATGTTTTTTGAGCAATAAATCCTCCCCGCTCGCATCCAACCCAACCGAAACCGAGGGCTGCAGAAGCATTTTTTCCCATGCTCTTGCCCTCCCTGGCTTTTCTCCACCACTGCTCCCCGGTGGCCCCTGTTAGAGCTGTCCAAAACACTTTTTCCTCCTCTTTCTAAATCCTTCCCACTTTTACAACTGCATGGCATTTTCCGAAGGCTCACTGTGACAGATTTAGTTCCCATCTCCAAGATCATCTTTCAAACGCAGGAAAAAGCCTCCTAGGTGCAACAGGCTCAGCTACATTTCCACCGGGTGGCACGGCTCTGTCAGCGACGAGGCTCTTTTGTCACCGTACCATGACTAATGCCTCCAGCACAACCCCATCCCCAACCAAATCTCTGCCCACATAAGCCCAACCACCAACACGGATAAAAAGGAAGGGACCAAATCTTTGACAGCTCCTGAATGTTTTCAAAAATACCCAAATTTCTGCAGCTTCTACCTCCAGGCGTTAAGAATCAGCATTTTATAGCTGTCCTTCCCCATCTTTAAGGCCTCTTGTGAAGCACTTGCGTACCTTGTGACTGTCTGCTCTGTCCTACGTGGTTATTTGGGGAATAAACCTAATTCATGACAGGCTGAAGAGAAAAAACAATAGTTAGTTGTTAGCAGCTACTCTAGATGTGGTGATTTCTGCTTCTCGCGTGTCTGTTTTGACAGAAGAGGGCAGAAGGAGGATTTTTTGTTTCCAGATTTCCAAAACAGATTTAGTCAAGAACAACGACGTGTGCTGCCACACGTGCTCTAAGCCACCGACTACCAGAGCAAGCAATTCCCCAGAAGAGAGCTCCCCTCAGCTGCCAGGACCTGTACAACCCACAGCCACAAGGAACTGGAATCCGGTCCAGTTTGCCACATACGACAGGCTGCTCGGTTTCACAGCTGCCTCCCCACCAAGACGAGACCTGATCACTTCTGGTGGTCACCACACCACAGGCAGATGGTCCTGAAAGCAGAAAATATACATCGCTTCTCAGGGGCAGCGTGCCTGCCAGCTGTGGGACAAAGCCAGCTGCAAACTGCCAGAGATGACTCCTGTCTGCACCTCCCTGCCCTGGGCACCTCACAGAAGGTGTTAGCCCAGCAGCTCACAGAAACCACAACAGATCGTCCACAGCTGCCTCTGAACTTCCTTCAGAGCCACGCAGCCCATTTACATCACACCATCCTTGGGTCCAGAAGGATGCTTCATTCATTTCTAGCTTTAACTTCCCATTATCGGTTCTTTGGGAGGCTTCCTGAACGAGCTGTAAAGGCGAACACCCGAACTCTCCTCCTACCAACACAATTTACTCAGGAATTACCAGCATTTTTGGTTGGATGAGACAGACTGACCCTAATCATCAAGCATCCTCCTCAGCTGCGCTGCTTTTAAAGCAACATCAGACCTGCGTGTCGCATTCCAGTGACAAACAAAGCCCCACACCTCCCTGCTCTGTTACAGAGGTTCTTTTCCAGGGTAGCTCTCTTTGGGATACAGCCTCACTCCATGGATACAGCTGGTACCTTTGGCTTCTTGCTTTGGCACTGCTAAGGCATGCTGCAATGAACTTAAGTTCCAGAAGTATCTGAGATGCTGTATGGGATCGGGCTGACATTTAGCACTTATTTGCACATCACTCACTGGTCTAGGGAAGTGAACCTTCGGGGTGGGTCATTTTCATTTTGGTTTAGAAGAAAGGACACTTTTTTCTTACGCCTACTGACCAGAAGGCTGAACCAACACCCTCAGGTCAGCAGTTTCCTGAGGCATCCACCTCGAAACAAGCTCTCCCTCCCAGATGAGACCTGCCAGATGAGTAATTCTCTCTCCAGGAAACATGCTGGTCGATACCGCCGGGCGCTAGCTTTTCCATTGAGTCATTGAGGAGCCACCTCCTTAAGATACAGCAACATCTGCGAAAATTCACCTCTCAGAGCGCCACACCGGCTCGGAGACTCTCTTTAAGCAGAAACAGTTGACAAAAAAGGCTATTTACGAACCGCGCACGCCTATTTCAGTATCGCCAACAAGCCCCAGCCACCCCCCAGCTCACCGCCCCTCACCGCCCCCCACCCCGAGGCAGGGCCCGGCACCGCCGCCCCCCTCCCTGCCTGCACCCACCAGCCCCACAAAGCCCCGGGCTCTGCAGCCCAACCGGGCAGAGCCGGAGGCGGCCCCGAGCCCCATCCCGGTACCTGCCGGCGGGGCGCGGCGCGGCGCAGGCCGGAGCGGAGCGGAGCGGAGGCAGCAGGCGGCGGCCCCGCAGCACCACCGCCACCCCCTCACGCCCAGGCGGAAGCGGAAACTGCGTCACACGCCCCGCCTCC
The DNA here is from genome assembly GCF_964211825.1 of Aythya ferina. Lineage (NCBI taxonomy): Eukaryota > Metazoa > Chordata > Aves > Anseriformes > Anatidae > Aythya > Aythya ferina. The sequence goes on from NC_140301.1 coordinate 61,466,623, forward strand.
CGGAAGACCCCTGCGCGTAACCACGCCCCCTTTCCGCTTGGCCGCGCCCTCTTTTTTCTTGGCCACGCCCCTCTTTGCGTGGCCACACCTCCTTCCCGCCCCCTTCCCTCCTCTCCCCCCTTCCCGCCTTTTCGCACCGCCCCGCGGTCACGTGACGCCTTCCCGCCTCCCTCCTGACGGGAGGCGCCCAACGGCCCCCACACGGCTCCTTCCCAGCCCCGCGGCCGCTGTTTGGGCTCCACACAAAATGGCCCTTCCCCAAAATGGCCCGTTTCCACCTTCGGTGCCCGCCCCGTGTCTTCCCCGGCACGCCCAGAGGCGCCGCGGGTTGTCTTCCCTCAGCGCTACCTTTGCCCTCATGCCTCACGCCCCGGCGGTTAAAGGCTGCTAAATATAATGCGGAGTTTTCCTGCCCTGCCCCGCCGAGCTATGGCACTAATCCGGCAAACATTTGCGTGTGGGGATAACGCTGTTAAATGAAGTGGAGTTCCCTGTGCCTGTGCCCATCTATTTGCCCTCCCCAAGGTCATAATTCAGCCATTTCTGCGGCAAATGGGAAAAAGGAGCAGGAACGAGCCCCGTTACATTATTCCAGGCATTACCGTAGCAGCAACGGGCATCAAAATGCATTATTTTTAGTGATTTATTTGCATATTTTTTAACTATCTAACCCAAAAGGGTATTCACCACAGAGCCAGCCCCACCGTGACACGGTAGCTCAGTTAATCAGCTCACTCAAAATTTAATTAAAAGCTGGAAAATTCAGGCTGACTGCATACTCCTTTCGTAGTTACCTGTCCAACAATGGCAATCGCTGGGCGATGGTGGAGAAACGGCACTTCTGGCATGGCCTGGTGGGGAAAAACGAGCAAATAATAGCAAAATCCATCTTCCTGCAAGCTGTTTTCCCTGCTCGGAGGCCCTGTCACGGGCGGCTGCTGCCATGTCGAGGGCTGCCAGCGGTGACAGCAGCAGCCCCTGGAGCACACTGCTTCTTCCCGAGCAATCTGGTAGCTGGAAACCTTAATTAACGAGCACACATGAGGCCAACGATGGTTATGATACCTTAAATATCAAACAAGGGCTGCAGTAGTGCTTTCCAGCAATAGCCTTACCAGCTTGCCTCACTGACCTTGATGTTGGGCTCACCCGATGTATAATAAATAAATGTTTCCCCCTTGCTGCAGAACACAAAGGATGATGCACTTCTAAGCAAATATTTGCTTGTATACTGATTCAAAGATTGAAGCCGAAATTCCTTTAAGTGGTATATTCTTTATTGCAGCGCTGGATGCACGGGGGATCTCTCCACCTATCGTGCACACCCAAAGCAGTCTTGAATTTATACAATTAATCTATCAATATTCTACAAGCACCTATACATATGCATTACCTATCCCCGCCTTCCCTCGCTTCTCATGCTAATTAGCCTTTTGGCACCTTGCGCCTGCGTAGAGCCTCCCAAGAGTTGTGGGCAGGGGTCTTTGGGACGTGGGCAGGGGTCTTTGGGAGGAAGACCCCGAGTCTTCCTCACAGTGTACTTTTCACCTTTGGTCAGGAATCTGCTGAGTTGGCATGTTTCCTAATTGCAAGAGCTGGTTGTTGCTAATTCTTCCGTTTGTTGTATCTTTATAATGAATTCCAATGTCCAGTTTTGAGATTTATAGTCCTTACATTTGTTTCTCTGTCCGTCTGCCGCTTCCTTATCATGAGTTCCAGTGTCTTGTTTCGAGATATACAGTCCTTGTCTGGGGATTGTCCTTGCCTCCCCAGTGCCTCCCCAGTACCTCATTAATCAATACACGGCTTTCTGCTCCTTCAGGCAAACTTGGCTCTTCCTCCGCGTGTGCTGGAGGTCACGCAAAGAGCTGCAGATGCACCTTCACGTAATTAGTGTGCCATTGATCCAGCTTAGAGCCAGGAACAGCACTCGGGGGGGATAACACCGAGCCCTGGCCACATCCTATTGGAAGACATCGCTTTGCACTCTAAATTATGCAATGGAAAAAAAATAAATTAGGACGAAAATACAAATTGAGAGCTTGCATGCAATTCTGAAGGAAGGCAATGGAAGCTGTGTGAAAGAAATTTTGCTCCCGCTTACTAAGAGCCATTATTTTCCACTTTGGGACCTTGCTGTGTTGTTTCAATTACTCAGAGGGGCGGTTTCGTGTCTCGGTGTGAAGGCAGCTCTTTATTGCAGGACCTATTGACTCTACCTTACAAGCGCAGATGAATTTGTTTTTGCTTTGGCATCATGTAAATATTTGGATTGGGAAGAACCGGCGATCTGGCCTCCTGTTCCACACAGGGCCAGCTTCACACCCTGTCCAGTTGGGTTTTGAGTATCACCAAAGACGGAGATTGCACAACCCCTCTGGACATTCAGTCCTGTCCTTAAACACCATCCCAGTGAATACCACCATTGTGTCTAGTCAGACCCCCTCTTGGTACCTTGCTGACTGCAGTGAGATCCTTCCTGCCCTTTCTCCTAGCTAAAACCCCATTTCCTCAGCCCCTCTTCATGTCACACACTCTAGCCCCCCCAAACACATCAGTGAGCTCCCTCCTTCAGTGCATCAACTTTTTTTTTTCTTGTCTTTCAGCAGCAAAATTGGGCCTGTCTGCTTTAGAGCAGCAGACAATACTTCAAGTAGGTTTTTAATCCCATTACAAGAAAAATCATCCCCTTCATGACTGCATTGATCTTAGCTGGGGATGGAGGAGCACAGACAGTGAGCATTTGGATCCCTCCCGTTGGACTCTCACTTACTTATCACTGGATTTCAGTTCCCAGCTTGCCAACGAGTCAGATTTAGTACTTTTCGGGGGCAATAACAGAGATTTTGAAATGTGACAAGCATCAGAGTCAGGAAATGTTATTGCACCCAGAGGGCAGTGCATGCCACAGACAATAAATCCAGAGGAACAATGAGAGCATCTTTCGTGTGCCTCCTGCTTCTACATCAGCTAGTAAGAGGGAGGAAATCCGCGACACAGCAGAGGCAGCCCTTTCTGTCCAACCAGAAAACGCAAGGATTTGTTTTTATTTGTCTAGTGAGATGAAAATTACGAAGCGTAACATCAGTTTCAGTTAAGAAAATTGCCGTGAACGTAGAAAAAAAAGTAAAATCTGCAGCTAGATTTTAAAGGATACCAGATGGTATGTTCGATGCATGTGGTATGCTGTTATATGCTTTTCCCCTATGGCCAATCACCGAGTGATCATTTATTTCAAAGCCCTCATAAAATAAATCACTTTGAAAACGACGCTGTCTCTAGTTAATAAGTGCTCTTTCTCCAGGCAGGGGCTTGTTGCCATGAAGATAAAATCATAAAACTGGTTCAAAGTGCATCGGGATGGCAAACGCACCCCATTGAGGCGGTGAGATAAACTGGCTTGGGCTGGAAAGGAAGCGCTGCTGCCTGCTTGTTGTGAAATTATGAGCAGGTGAGCTGTCATGAAAGGCTTTCTGACAGCCGCTTGGGTTCGCACATGGGTGTGCTGTGACAGGGAGTGAATTTTTTGGGGTACATTTCCTTTCCACGGTGTGGTTGTGGAGAGCCTTGATCCACGGTTCCCTTTGCCTGCCTCGTGGACCCAAACCTTTCTCCATCCCCTTTTTGTGTTCCCCTTCCCCCTTCCTCCCGTTGCCCAATTGCAAACTCAGGTTCCCGGCGTGGCGTCGCGATCCTCAGCCTCTCAATGAGCTGTGTGACATTTGCTGCTTGGCTTTCGGCCACGGCTCCCACAGGCAGATGAAAATCCGCCAGCACAGCCCTCTGAAGCATCACGTTCTCAAGCGCTCGCTGCTGTGGAGACGAGCTGCAAAACTTATTTTAAACGCTCAAGGACCAGAAGGCGAATAAAAGGAGCCCTCACTTTATTTTGCTTTAATCTTGCAGTTGTAAATGAAGCTCTTATTTATTTATTTTTTATTATATTTTTTTTTTTAGGAGAGGTGAGCAGTCGCTGATCCGTGAAGGTTTTGCCTGGCAGTGCGGGTAGGGTCGATTTTTTCCTGGCCCAGATTCTCTCAGCGTCGTGGACGCCGGCGCACACACAGACCAAAGGTCCAGCTGCCATCCAGCCCCGTGCGGCTGTGGGCAACCAGATACTTCAGAAAAGAAGAGAAAAAAATAAATAATCCTCCCCTCTGCCAAGCCTCTGAGCCCCCAGCAGTCGGCAGCCTGGGGGGCACATCTGCATCATCGTCTTTTGTGCCTCATTTTCACGTTTCTTCTATATGGGAAATTAATTGCTCACTACCACGTTGCTCCTGTCGCCGCTCCAGATGCGTATCGACGGCCCAGCCAGGCTGCCAAGGTCAACGATCGGCTGATCGGTGCCAAAGAAGCCATTTAGAGTCAAATGGCTTGTAGGAATCCGGGGAAATGATGCAGGGCAGGATCATTTGGACTCGCGAAGGATCTGTAAGTTAATGATATGACAGAGGTGCTGCTGAAGGGCATGGGATGAATTATTAACAGGAGTGTTCGGTCTAAAATATCGTGTGGAGAGGGTGACAGAGGGATGCAGACCAGGCTGATGCTCACCACTGACTTCAGCAGCTCTCACAGTCTCCGAGTGGGGATATTTTCCCCCAGCACTGCCACGGTGAACCAGGATGAATATTTACCAGGATGGACATTTACCAGGTGCGTGGGGTGGCTGCAGGAGCGCAGTCAGCACACAGAAGCACACATCTCGTCCGCTGCAGCTGTAATATGCTGAAATCTGGTTGCATCAGCTGATAGTCGCTTACTGCTCCGAGAAAACCCGTGGGAATAACACCCTTGTCATTCCTCCTCCTCCTTCTCTGGAGCTTTCGGGCCCTGATTCAGCAAATAGCTTTGGTGCTGCGCTGAACTGGTGCCTTTTAGTTGCTAATGCCATGCAAAAATGCCATGAAAACAAAGCAGTTTGCATGACCACTGCGAAGAATTCACTTCCTTCTTTGGGCCTGATTTTCCATCAGCCTGCTGGAAGAGTACAGCGGGGAAACAGATCAGCCTGGGAGAGACTTCTTAACTAAGAAACCCACCACAAATGTGCTGCTTCCACGATATTTTGGGTCAAATGGGTTTGTCAAGTCAATAGCCACCAAAGTCAGAAGTATTCCTGCAAATAAATAAAAGTGACTTCGATATTTTTCATATCTGTCTGACAGAGCTCCTTTAAAGTGCAAACGTGGCTGGAATTAATGGAAGTGGGGAGAATTTCAAGCAGGAGTCATTAAAAAGAACAGAAAACACAAAGTTTTTAACTTTTTAACCTTGGGGTTCTTTCCAGTCACACCCTTAGCGATGATGATAAATGCAGAAAATTCCGTGAAAATTATTCTTCAGACTCTTGAGGCATTTAGCATAATGTTCACAGTTCCTCTTTTCTCTTATGAAAACAGGAAGAAATTATGCAGGGCAGTAGCTGTTTAAATACTAGAAAGTCTCCCCGGGGAGGATTACAGACATTTCAGTGATAAATTGGAAGGGAGATAACAGGTTTGGAATGAGCCCCATCCACAGCTCATTTAAGTCAAAGCTCCCTCATTGGTTTGGGGGCTAGCCTGGGAATGGGGAAGGATCCCCCACAGATGGCCCCGATACCGGCTGAAGGTTGAGAATCCCCACAGTAAGCTCGTCTCCCCCCACAAAGGGCGACTGCATCCTAATTAATGAGCAGAAATACTACTCATATGGATATCTAGAAAGAAAAGGAGCTGAATATTGTTATAAAGCGCGTTGCAAAACACGCTGGGCTCCACTGGAGCAGTATGATGAGCGTCCGAGGACAGATTGTGGCGTTATTTCGTGCTCCCCAGGGCTGTGCTGGAGGCAGCCGAGCAGAATGGGCGCTGGAAATCTGCTGCCTGGCCTGGCAGGAGCTCCTTCTCCTCCTCCTCCAGGAAATTCCTGGCCTTTGCTTCCACATCCCACGAGTGCTGCCCCAGACGTGGCTAATACCAGTGTTGCAGAGCCCCCTCCCTCCAGCACCTCTGCTATATTTATGTTTTTTTTCCCCTTTTTTATGCTTAGACTTAGTTCTTCGGGACGTGGAGCATCTCCTTGCTTATTTTTGAGCATCAACAACGAGGTGTCGGCGCTGAGCTGCTGTTGGGACACAAAGAACCAGGAGCAATCACATTTCCTCAGTAACAATTCAGCCCAAGGTCCAGGCTGGCTGGCGACCTGAGCAAACCAGTCTTGTCCTGGAGCGTCACACTCCTCCCTCAGCCCTCCTCCTGCTAAACATCCTGAGAAAACAACACGGTGTGCTGCCAAAATAGCAGAAAGAAGCAACTCCCCAAACAGGAGGCCTTCCCCCGGCCCCGCCGTGTGAACCGCAGGTTTGGGGAAGCAGCGGGAGGTAAAAACAAGCACTTTGCTGCTAGGAATTGCTTTTCTTGTAGGCAAAATATATATGGCGTGCCTGCTAGAGTGCATTTTCATAATTAAAAATAATCTGTAAATGGATAAAGTTCACATTTCTGGTGGGGTTCTCCCATTCATTCACTGAGTTGCAGTCAGTTCTTTGCAATGAATATCCCTGCTGTTAGAAATTGAGAAATGTGGTCACATTTTGATTGTAAAACCAGCATTTTGTGTCTCATTGAAAACACCTTGCTAATATTTTCACCATTACTAATGTTTCTTTTGCTGTAGAGACAGGGAAAGTACGCATGGCTGAGCTGGGCTGGCTCAAGAACACATTTGGGGTGAAGGATGGGATGTACAAAAGCTCGGTAAGCACCTGGGAACAGGTAACTCCAATCCCCCACCTCCCCTGTCTTCCCTTTAGCTCTTCTCCATCCTCCCCCTTCTCTTCCCCCTCAAAACTCCTCCCTGCCTGCAATCACAGCAGAGGAGTGCCTTGGATAAAGCACTATTTATTTGTGCTCCTGCTGCTGAAGGAAGAGCAGCGTCGAAGCGTTAAGTGCATCCCCTGGCTCCTGCAATAGGAAGGATCCTTTTATTCCTCGGCGAGTCTTTTGTCTGGGCAGGAACCTGCCGCCCACTCGGGTAATTGTACCAGCAGAGCTCACCTGTGCTAGGAGAAGCTCCGTGAGGAGGGAATATCCAGCAGAAACCGAGGGAGAAGATGTAAAAGTCAACGGGCAAGCCCCTCATCTGGCTGCCGTACCACTCAGTGCCACCTTCAAGCGAGACGTCCTCCTATTTCCCCTTCACATTTGCCCCCCCTTTTGGGCACGGGACCAAAACTCCTCATGTACAAGGACGCTGGAGCCAGCAGCATTACACCAAGAGGTAATTTGGCTCTGAGCACGTAATAATGACAGGAGTTTAAAAATGACAGGATGTCCCACTCGCCAACCCGACGTTACCTTGCGGCAGCCAGATCTCAGACATCTCCCAGTCTTGTGCCAGCATTTTTTTTTTGTTGAAAAGGCAGGGAAAAGAAAAGCCTCTGGCTTGTCCTCAGCCTGCAGCTTGCTGGGTCAAAGGTGTCCTGAAAAGGGAGGAATTCCGGGGGCGGCTGAGGATCAGCCAGTGATGTTCCTTGCCAAAAACACGAGGGTGGCGATTTCCTGCTCAATTGAGAAAGGTCTCTGCTGTGCCCTGGCACTGGCTTCCTTCCCCGGTTCAGCTGACACCCCAAATTCCCCTTTCTTGCTGTAGTTTCCCACTCAGGTCACCCTTTGTGCTCCTCCAGCCCCTCTTCCCCTGGGCTGAAGGCACCCTTTGCTTGTTTGAATCTTTAGATGACTTGGGAATAACACTAGGGTGCAGATAAAATAAAATTAAGGCTGTAGGGTAGAGCCGTGCTTTTACAAATATCCCCCCAAACCTGAAATTATCTAATTTTGCAGTTGTGTTGGCGGAGAGAAACACTATGTAGGGTTATTCCCTTTCCCCTCTCACCCCCCAGGTATTTTTGAGACCTTTTCTCCTTCCCTAAGTCGGAGGACACAAAGTTTTGGGTGGCTCTGAACCAGTTGCACGGCCGTATACCCCATGCTCAGCTTGATTTTTCTTAACTAAATTTGCTTGATCAATTCTTTTCAGGCGCTGGGTATCAATGAAAAGAACACTACTCTTTTGTCTTGTGTGTTGCTCCCCTAAAAAATAATGAACTGTTTAATACACTGGAGGCAATTTCAAATTATCTGGCTTAATGAGGAAGGTTGTGACAGAAGATTTATTACCCTTTCTGATCCGCTAATGTATTTTCCCAACCATCCCAGCAGAACCGATGGCTGTATTTTCATTATACCCTCTATTTTCAGGGGTTCATTAGTTGTGGGCTAAAAATAACACCCAAGGCCTCAGCCTGAGAACTCATCCCATTTTTTTTGTTTGTTTGTTTAATTGGAAATAAAATTTGATAAGACAACTTTCTAAACCATAACAGCACCAAACAGCAGGACCCTTACTGGGTGTTTTGTCCAAAGTGAAACTTCATGCGACTCCACATAAAGACCTGACATAGAAATACCATCCTGTAACTGCTCCAAAGGACAAAACCCAGCCTTTTCTTTAAAAACAAACCAGAACAAACCCCAAATAATACACTTTCACACAAGCGATGGGTTGTAGTCTATTCCAATTGACATGCTTAGAGAAAAAGATTTGGCAATGAACCTGCTCATCCACAACAAACTCAGGGGTGCCCTTAGCTAGTGGGTGAAAATGAGGTTGTGATTATTAATATTATTATTATTTTTTTTTTCTCAAAGAATTAAAAAGAGAGAAAGAAAAATGAGCTGGAACAGCTCCTGCCCTGCGCTGGATTCAGACCCTGCTGAAGCTGCTCCTTCCCAGCGATGGCTTCGTGCCGGTGCGTGGCAGCACGTAATGAGCCTGTTTTTTTTTTCTGCTGCATCATTTTGATAGATGGGCAACAGGAAGGCAGGGAGACAAACGGGTTTGGGTTCTGCAGGGCATGCTCTTTGCAGAAAGGGAGAGAAATCCTCACTCCATGGGGCGATTCGTGGTGCTCTTGTTTCAGCCACTTGCTCTGATCAGCCTGTGCTGGGGGAGCAGGAGAGAGGCAAAGGCAAGGAATTATATTTGAAATGCTTGGTTCTGCTTCTTGTAAAGGCAGAGATGCCGCACGCTGGTCGGCCTGCTTTTGGCCCTCTACAGTGGCCAGACTTCCTTAATGGGCTAATGAGCCTGCTACGGTTTTTAATTACACTCATATGTCGCAGCAACCGCAGGAGCTGTGTCTCCAACCCGGACATCCCCATGACTGGTCCCACACACACTGCTCAAGCAGTAAAACCCCTCAAGCATCCACGCCAGGGAATCCTTGGGGCACTTGTTCACCCTCCCTAGACCTGCAGGGAGCCCTGCAGGAAGGTGCTCGCCGCGGGGAGGCCACGTTTTGGCCAGATAATGCAGCAGAGCTACCCAGGGGGTTACTGAAATGGATGCAGGGAGCAGGGAAATTACTGCGACTCGCCTCAGCCCCGTGCTATAGATTTTGTCTGCATAAATTATATATTTACATTCAAAACTCTATTATTCATTGAGTTGAGTAAACAAGTATTGATTTTTACACTGCAGCACAGACGAGTATTTCTAAGGGCGCGGGGGCTGCTCTCGCCTTCTTGGTAACCCTGACCTCATCCGTGCTTCCTGCCAGCAGGATTTAACGTGGACCATCAAGTTTACAAAATCAGCTTGCTGTCACCGCGCCGAAAGGAAATCAATGGGCTTTTCTTTCTGAATGGGCAGCTTCTCCTCCCCCACCACGTCACGCGCGGCTCGTCCCACCACGGCACGTCCACGTTTCAGATGCGGAAGCGGGCAGATGCCGGCGGAGAGAAAGGAAAGGATGCATGAAATGAGCTCAGCTTGTCAGATACCAGTGGCTCTCCCTCCATCGGGGAACAGGCAGCAGCAGTGGCTGTGTGAATCTAGCACAAAGAGCAATCTTTGGCGCATAAAACCACGATCACACTGCAGAGCTCAAGCAAACCACCTGAGAAAGCCCCTACGATCACTGCAGGAGCTTGTACTGGGATTTCTCCACTGATTTCTCCACCAAATGTACGATATTTCCATGCACATTCAGGGGTGGCAGAAAAAAAACCACCACAACCCTTAACTGCATTTTTCAGTGCTACGTTATTTCAGAGGTTAACCAAAATCACTTACTTCATAGCTAACTTTGCTATATGGAAGCAATGTACAAGTTCCTTATTGGATTTTTATTACAGGTAAAATTGACAGCGAAAATCACTAGGATATACTTAAAAATGGGAAGGAAATGTACGTTTACAATAAAAAGGTCTCTGAAGGTCTCTTGTTTCATAGGAAGGAAGCTGTCTTTATATTACATGAACTATAAAAAATGATTAAAACTGAAGAGAGACAGGAAGCTGATAATTTGATTTATCATCTTAATGGCTATGATTCATGAATAAATAATATAATGGTTTATGTCTCTCTTGTAAAAGAAGTAGAGAAGAGCAATTTGTCTAATAAATGACTTCAAAAATTACAGCTGAGTCTTGTTTGCCACATTTGTTCTATTTAAAAAGAATGAGCAAGTATCTTATTTCTTATTACTTACTAGGACATTTGTTGTATTATTTATAAGAGTCAAAAACCTTAACTAAAAGCCACTCATCTCTGACCACAGTCTCCCATTAGCTTTAAATTCAGGAAAGAGAAAGGGATTGATCACTAGATCAATAAATCTAACCTTAGAGCTGACTAAAAGCTTCCTTTAACCTCCTTCCTACAGCATCCTTTTTCAAAATTAAAGCATCCCCCTTTTTAATTATTTAAGAGCACGTCAATTTTACAGTAAGGCCATGTATGACTGCATCACGCAAGGATTTCTTTTCCAGATTGGGAACACACCCGCATCTTTGAAAGAAAAGCGTTTAAATTAAGATCACTATTTTTTTTATTTTTTTTTTAGCTCAATATGCTACTGAAGAAATAAGCATCCTGTTCCGAATGCGCCCCAGATTTCATCGTGACGGCTGCTGAGAACGGGGGATGAAGGAGGACTGAATGCTCCCGGCGGCTGGACAGACAAACCACCCAAATCCATCACCGAGTCTGGCGGAGCGAGGTCGCTTGGCGTTGATGGCGCTGCGCCTACACAGCTGCACAAAGTCACTTCAGGCAAAAGCAAATGCCAGAGAACATAATTAACGGAGCGAGCGTTTGTCTTTTAAACCGTCCTGTAAAAAGAGCTCGTGTGTGTCCTTGGCCCAGCGTGCCTCAAGAGCCTGGCTTCCTTCCCCCTTATCAAAATCATGTATCAAAATCTGATCCTGTTTCTTACCAGCTCACGCTGATGCAACGCTGTGTTTCTGCAGAACCACAGGGCAATGTAGTCGAGCCCTCACAACAACAGAAACCACTTCAGGGCCATGATCCCTGATGTAAAGCTGGCTGGGAGCCTCAAAACACAGGGGCTGTGGCCAGGGCCAATTTAGGAGTACGTTCTCATCCACCTCAAGCTCTTGTTTTTCCCCACATCCCCATACCTTTCTTTGTTCCACGTTTAATCTTTATCCCCAAGAACCTGCCAACTTTATCCCACAGGAACCTGGGATGAGGAGATGGCAGTTCTTACCCTGTTCCTGGGGCTCTCTGAGAAAAGTCTAAAGGGCTTCAATACTGAACTTCAAGACTTGGTTGTTCCTGGAACATACTTCAGAGAGCTAATGCCAGGAATTATAAACTATTCTTTGAGTGATCAGCACCGGTAAGACTGTTAGTGGTGAGAGTAGAAGAGAACCTTAGGATGACAAATCTTTGCGTGTCATGAAGCCAGTTATTTTCTACAAGGCTTATTCAAAAAATAAATAAATAAATAAATAAATTACATGCATTTAAGCAAAATAGATTTTGAGTTTTCATGTTTCATAAAAACCCGTGTACTTTGGGAAATGTCTCCCTCACAGGCTGCACAAATCTACACAGTTCAGGCTGTCAGAAGATACTGAGGTCACACAGGCATGGCTTGGACAAACAAACAGGAGAAACGTAGGGTGAATTTCCACCAGAGCCCATTCAGGGGTTATTTTCTACATATGATTTCTCTAAATAGATGCAACTCATTGGCCTGTGGTCAACAGGCACTATTTTTACTGCAGCACCTCCATTTCCCAACCGCTACATTATATAGGTCTCCTAAAATTGGAGTGCTCAAGACAGTTTTGGTGTAAGCGATGCATCAGCAGCACCTGACTGCTGAAGCAATGTAGGCTGCGTATGGAACGACACTGAAATCACAGCAAATTGTAGACCTCTAACCCAAAAAGGTTCTTTCATTTTGAGGGGACAAAATCCCTGCTGGCTTTGAAGGAGACGGTGGCCTTTGCCAAGTTTCAAAACGGGTAAGGCTTTTGGTGGAAATCTAGATGTTGTGGGCTTGCGATAAATATAATAATGGCAATTTCCAACTAAAATTGAGCTTTTTGCCCTAAGAGGTTCTGGAAGTTTTAATTAAGCAGCCTGCATCTGTGAAGTTAGATTTCAAACCAATTGTTTTGTATCACAGCAGCATTTTGGTCTGACATGCACAGTGTAAAAAAAAAAAAAGCAGAATAAAGATGATCCCTGCTATTCATTCACTTTGTATGTGGAAAATAGCAGTGGTAGATAAGGAAGAAATAGATTTAGTAATCCGAAGCTGTTCTCGACAGAACCCAGCTTATGCAAAAAGTAATACCAGTTGAATGGAAGCAGCACGAGGGAAACATTACCAAAAGAAAAGGGTAATTTTTTGGACATCAGTCATACAACCATCATTTGCATACGGAGGAGGAAGAATCTCAGCTGGTATCAACTGTTGTAAGTGCATCGATAAAGCCACGCTGATTTATAGCAGCTGAGAGTCTGTCCTGCAGCGTATTCACCCGTGTGCGATGCGATAGATTGATGTGTTTGCATTTTCTCCCTGGAGACTTTGGTTCGAAACCTATTTAAAACACAGTGAAAACAAACTGGCTGGTCTCTAAGCAGATGTCCCTGGAAATCTGCTTACATCACAGCGACAGCAGATCAGGGGAAAGGCTACGCTCGCTCAGGGGCAAGCAGGACTCTGCTAGAGTTGCCTGGCAAACTTCCTCGACTCACAAATTCCCAGGGTGCTGGACAAGGTGAAATTGAGGTATTCAAAGAGAAATGCTGCTTGTGCTGCTGTAGCATTTAGTCTGCAATCCGGGAGGGAGACCGCACGGCACGCTCCCGCTCTGAGCCTGCACACGTATGTAGCCTCACGCACCCGGGTCATTGTGAATTTTTGATAAGATCTCCGGCACGCACGCGGAAAATTAGACATCTGTAATTCCGCCTGCTTTGGGTCTCACTTTCAAAGGCGTTTCAGGAGGATACAAACACTCCCTGGGATCAAAGGGGAAGAAAACAGTACGGCTGCTGTCACTGCAGTTAGGTGATCTGCGAGCACGTGCAGGCGAAGCCACCAGAACCACAGGTTGCTCCTCGTGGAGCCCTTACCCAAGGCCAGCCTGGAAAATGCTCTAGTTTTGTGCCTGGACCTAGAGCCTGAGTCTCCTTGGGATCTCACCAACAATTCAGCAGCAGATCTGACAATCCATGCACCATAAGTAATGCTTTTAGGAGCATTATCATGGTTTTCCTGTACAGGTTGCAAGAAAAATGCGCACGCTTTTTTTTCCAGCTATACTTAACAACTAAAAAACCCTCCCACTAACAATGTGGGAAAGCTATTCGTCACCTCAGGATCACACAAATAGGATCAGATAGTTTAATATGCATAAATCGTCCAAGATTAAGGAAATATCTGCCTTCCCACCCCATGCTTTATCAACTCAGACCAGCAGCCCCTGGAGTGAAAACTGGCTATTGCCCATAACGAAACAGGAACAGAGAAACAGTTGCCAAGTCCAAGCCCCATCTATCACAAGTGGCTGCATCATTGCCCCTTCCAGACACCAAACAAACCCCAGTTTCTGAGCAGTTTGCTTTTTACTGCTGTTATAGAAATGAAATTCTACTCCAGAACCCCACTGCTGACGAGTGAGCCTTCCTCCTTTCCAGCCCAAATCCTTTCCTGACCAGTTTGTGCATGTTTGTTCCTGTATTGAGCGTTGTCCTTAGCTTGAATTGTTTTCTCCCTGGCGTTTAGCCCCCTGATGTATTTATAGCAAGATCGTATCCTCTTTCAAACCTCATTTTGCTAGGAATAGTCATGTTAGAAATAGACCGATGAATTTCCTACATTAAACATGGGCGCACACACACACACACACAGACTAGAGCACTCGTTTTAAAAGAAATGCAGAAAATAGAGATGAGTCAATCTTTAGTTAATGTGCATTATTTCAAACATCTCAGCAACATATGTAAATTACAATATAAAAGACAGATCAAGTTCAAAACTGATTTTTTTAAGGTTTTTAGATCTAAAGACTATCCACCTATAGAAATACCAGAAAGCCTACCTGAAATTCCATAAAACTCTAGTTGGGGAACAGTACCGAAAGCCCACAACGAATACCATTTCTAAAAAGAGACTCGGGAAGACTCAAAGTACGTCTGGATAAAAAAGCCTTAGACAGAGGCTAGTTGGGGTTGTAAATAATCTGCAGAAGAAGGGGAAAAAAAGTCAAAATGACATTAAGGAACTTAAAAGGAGGAAAGACTGAACACAAACTGATCTGTTGAGAGACAATTTCATTCTTTCATAAAAATATTTTCTAGCTTTGCTGCTCTGGCACATCAATCCTGAGTACTCTAACTTTCGATTTGTAGTGATATTCCTTCAAATACAGCTTCACTGACGGAGGAATAGGAAGTGCATCGATGCCGTCATAAGTGGTACAGTTGCAAATAACTGTTCTACATATATGTTGGAGAGAAAAAGGAAAGGTCCTGTTTAATGGAGTGGACAGAAGAGGTTCAAAGAACATACAGGAGCTCGGATCTTTGTAGTGCTCTAGGAGTCCCGTGATGTCCGGGGAGTGGAAGACGCACGGATCGTGGGCATCGAAGCTGAAGTTGTGATTCCACTGCTCTATCCGTGCGTGGAGGGAGCGGCTGTAGCGCCTGAAGCTCACCGAAAACAAGTAGTCTTCTTGGGCAGAATCTCGTAACAGAAACGTTCCCTCCGGCTTGCCTTCCAGCAGCGCTTCGGCGGCGTATTTATCCATGACTCCCCAGTAGCAGGGGTTGTTGTTGATCTGAAGGAGGTCTGGGACCAGGCAGTGGACATAATCGATCTGCGTGTGGTATTTTGGGGGCGTTTCCATCCGCAGCAGCTCGTCGTCGGTTTCCCATTTGGGCTTGTTTCTTTTCCTAGAGCTCGTGCACAGCGTAATAACTTCGTCGTCGGAGTCCATGTCGCTCTCCTCTTTACTGCTCCGCACCACCTTACCCAGTACCAGCTCCGACCTCGAGTCCCCCCTGGAGGAAATGCCATCGGGAAGCTCACAGGACTGGGAGGGAGACTCCGTTCCCCCGTTGGCTACCTCGTCGTCTCGCAGGTGATCCTCCTTCTCCTCGTTCTGGGATAAATCAGCGATTATCCAGTCATCTGCCTTTTGGCTGATGGGGGCTGTATGCCTTTTAATCAAGTGCCACCGAAAAGCGAGCTCTGAGCGCGGAGGAAAAGGACACTTATCTAGCATGAGTTCACTGATATGAATTTTCCTTTTCGACTGGAGCCCTGAGGCGTGCCGACTGCTGCAGTTCTTTATGGGAAAGCACTGACCCACGGCATCCTGCAATTTCTGTTTGAGAGAGCGGCCCAAAAACCTGTGACCACAGGAGCGATCTAGATCCAGCTCGATAGAGGAGCAGCTGTATTTCCTCTCCTGGCTCTTTAAATTAGCCCCTGATCTTCCCACAGCGCTTGCAGTTTCAGCATCAGAACAGTGCTCGCTCTTTTTTGACCAGGAGAGCTTCTTCCCGCTCCACACGTAACCATCCTTTCTGTCGGCGCTTCTGCTCCGGCTGCTTTTGGGTCTGACATCTGCGTTTTTAACGTTACTGTCCTTATTGTCTGCCATTTTGAGAGCTTTGCTCCACGAGTTTGCAGAAAACGCGCTGTTTTCCTCGTAGGGTTCTCCACGCGAGGAAGCTTCGTTGAGGCACCTTCTGAGAGTACCTGAGGAAAAAGAGAAGGCAGAGAGGTTAACGGCTTCGCACGCACACGACACAAGACCGATGCCCGTGTACACATGACGACAGGAACCATTAATTGCTAGCCACGTATAATAAAGATCAAGCTGAATTCTTGAGAGCACTCCACAAACACCACCCTGATCCCACACAGGGCTCTCTTAACCCTTTCTTCTCAGAAGTTTCCTCCAGAGCAAACCATCCGGTGCGTTTTTAGAGCACCCGTTCTGACTACGAAGCAGAGCAGAAAGTTTTGGGCGTTGATACTTCTCCTTCACCAGGGTCCGTTTCAAAATGAAGCCTTTCACGTGGCAGGTGGCACTGCTTCGGCTGTTTATTGAGCAAGTTCTGCATCTCTTCCAAATAACCTTTCAAGAAGGAACAAGCCAGAGCAGAAACAAGTAGGTCAGAGTACAAAGAGCTACTGTACCTAGATGATACGCCTGTTTGCTGCTAATCCACGGGGTGGGATGCCAGAGATCTTATTCTTAACTGACACTTCTGGGTCACTTTCTGGGTAAAAAAAAACAAAAAAAAACTATATCAGTCACAGATTCTGTCAATTTCTGAAAGCTGTTTTCCCTCTGCCTTTTAAAACGGAGCTGGAAAATACTGAGCCCCTAAGGGATTGAAATATCTGGGGCTTTACATACTGAAAAGGATTAAAACAAATCCAGTCCCTTACTAAAAGCAATTTTAAAAGGCCATGAAAGATGGAACTGCTTATTACTCATTAGAGAAGAAAGTTTACATTATTAAAATCAGCGCTGCTCTGAGACCCACGGTTGCTGATTTAATTCTCTTTTGTTTCCAAAAGCGCATTGAATTCTCACACAGATAAGAGATTTCCTTCTGAATGCTGCACTTTGAGAAAAAAAAAAATCAAAAATTCCTCTTTTGATTACTTGGTTGAAAGTAGAGCAGGGATTTTTTTTTTCAAGGTACACAGAGAGCAATATGCTCTGCGTGCTACGCTCTCCCAGGGCATGGCAGAAAGGCTTTCCATCACGTACCATCACACTTTTTGCACCAAAAGTAGATCCAGCTCCTGCCTTCCACTGTTTTGTGGTGGTGTTTTTGTTTTTTTTTTTTTTTAAATGAACTAATTGACGTGGTAAATACTAAGCAGGAAAAGCGAAGGGCATCCACTTCCTCTCTCCATTCAATCCATTCTCATCATTAGGATTAGGCAGCATGACACAATCTCCCTGCAGTCCCCGAGGGGCCGAGCAGGCTGAGGTCTCGCCTCTGCTTTCAGTAAAAGACTAAGGCTGCCGTGCCAAGGGCTTACATGCAAGATGTGGACCAAATGCATCCCAGATGTAACTTTCACCAAGGAATTTTTGACATTGCGTTCGTTATTCACAAGCCACAAACCTGAGGGGGGGGGGAAGGGAAAGGGAGGGAAAGGTGGGGAAAAGAAAAGAGATGAAAAAAATGTGGAAGGAGGGGAAGAAAAGTAAAAACACTGCAAATGTGTGGAAAAATCTAGCATTAGAGCCATGGAGATGAGCAATACCTCACTGCAACCAAGGGGAGTCGGGGAATGGGGTCCATGCTTCAGCAATTACAAACCATCAAATATTAAAGATTGCTTTCTTCTCCCAAGATTTTGCGCACAACTTTTTGGTGAAAACATTGCAGATGCAATACTGAGAGGAGAAAGGCAGTATTTGAGACCCAAACCTCCTTTATTTAGACCAGGGTTCAGTGACTGCTTTTGAAACGTTTACATTTGGTCATCCAGAAGCTTAGAATTGCTTCTGGAGCAGTGAATTTTCTCCACAATGATTAAAAAAAAAAATCAAAAACCACCAACAACATCCCCCCCATCTCATTCGCCCCGGTGATAATCTGAAATAACTGCTGAAAAACAAAATTCAGCCTGTGGTAAATTTCCTTAGCTATGTATAAGGGATTTTTAATTGGAAGGAGAGAGAGCATTTAGGGTGCAAAGTCAAGTACTTCAAAATTAGGGTATGACAGTTTGTAATTGCTTCGGAAACCTTCAATTATCTCATTCTGCACATCCAGCCCTTATAAGGGGTAGGAACAGGCAGAATACAGGCTTTTAATTAAAAACTGCAAAATGTGCAAACCCCCAAAGTGCTGAGAAGGCCCGATATCCCCCAACGTGACAGCACGGCCTTGCAACTGTGAGAACTTCAGTGCTTGGTGTCATTTCTATCTGGGTTGTCGTCGTGTTTGGCTGTAAAGCCACGTTCCCCTCCCTGCCTTTCTCCTGTCGTGTACCATTAGCGGTATCTGAACCCTGAAACTCCAAGCGAGGCGGCAGCACATGATGTTTTAAGACATGCCCCATTAGCCAGCAGCACACAAAGCTGTTCCTGAGGGTTTGGAGGCTGCTGGGAGCAAGGCGCCAACCCTGCCACGTCACGGGAGTAATTGCTACGCCCGTGGGAAGAGCGTGGAGCACGTGAAAAAAAATGGGGATGTTGTCCTACAAAAGGCAGGCTCGAAGCTGAAGTTGTGAAGGAAGAATAAAGTGCTCAATGTGTAACGCAGGAGGCAAAGCTGCTGTTCCCAGCTCTGCTGCAAGCTGCATCCTGAAGCATCCCCTACCAAAAAGGATGGTGGGTGCCCAAATCCTGGTGTCCTGTGCTCCAGCGAGGGGTCATCCTTCAGGCTTTCCCCAATCCGTGATTCAGAGCCCTGCCTGTAGCATGGGGACCAAAAATAATGTGGGTAGAAAGACACAAAGGATGGTGAGGCATTCGGGGCTGTATCCCCACTGCACACTATGCACCTAAACCAATCTTCCCTTGTGCTGCAGACCCGTGAGGAAAATACGACGTCCCCTACATCCATTAATGGCTGCACACAACTCAAAGAGCAGGAGAATAAAAAAAGGGAGAATAAAACCCAGGGAACACAGAGCGGGCTTCTCCCTGCAGGCAGCACTAAATGGAGAAGTCGTACAGCGCACAGCTTACGGATGTCAGGTCTGAGATCTCCCCTGCTGCAACGAAGCGAAGAGACAGGCGCTGGCAGGTAACGACACAGACACGAGCAGCCCTCTGCCTGCAGAAGCTTTCTTCTAAGCGGGGACACCTCAGGCATCTCAGAAGCAGAAGGATTTGACAAAAACCTCACGTTGAAACTCTAAACAAATGGCAGGGGGAAAGCAGCGTGCGGGGATAAACAGAGTTCACATCAGGCCACAGGATCCGGCTTGCAGTTCAAGGTTATCCAGCGCTGCCACGGCTCACAGTCCCCGAGGACAGGCAGGGAGCGGGGTGGTTTCTGTTGTTGTTTTCACCACGGGCACAGCTCCTGAGCACGAAATGCCTCTTTGCTCCGTCCGCAGAGAGCTTCAGAGGGGGATGGGGCAGCCGTCCACTCCCGATGCTTTTTCCTTCCAGCACCCATGCCCGGACACTCAAACTTCAAGCCTGAACTACGTGTAGTGCCTAGCAGCCATTCTGAGGCAATACAAATATCACCTCCTAGCCAGAGGTAAAATGCCACGGACAACTGCGATAAGACTCGCCAGATGTCTGTTTAAATCAGCTGCAAAACACCCAGGAACTCCGAGAGCAGAATAAGAACCACGAGTGTTGACAGACTTCACCCCCTCCCAATAAATACTGAATTGCTTTAACCAGATATTTTTGTCCTCAGCCTCTAGCACGGAGTCCCCAGGTCCTTTCTGTCAAGCTGCTTTGGTTTCTGTGTAAAGAAGAAACAGAACAGCACGATGCCCCCAGGCACTGGGTGAAATGGACGCTCAGGGCCGCCAGCCCAGCCTCTTGCTGGAAGCCTTCCACATCCTGCAAGCCTCCAAGGATGGAGGTCCCACCAGCTCAGGGGACAACCTCCTGCACAGCCCTCCTAACAAGAAAGCACTCCTGAGGTTTTCTGTTCAAGCACACAAAAGCCAAAGTGTCACTCTAGCAAGCCTCTTGTTTAACAAAAGGAGATTCACACACAGAAAATTAAATCAATTTTGGTATTGTTACAGCAGTTGATACTCTTCTAGCCCTGATAAAACCCCAAGAGGGAAGAATTAAGTTGTAATAAATCGGAGCACCCGTCCCTTTTCCTTTCAGCTTACGTAGAAGTCATTAAAAAAAAATTCTCACCAGTCACATGCTGTTTTCATTACTTTCGCCCAATTAGATTTTGGCTACGAGATCCCATTTTAAAACCTGACCTTCCACTGAAGCCGGGCTGTTATTGACTTCTTTTGGAAAAAAAGCCCGACCTGTTAAGGATAACACTGAGGCTCAATTCTCCTGGCTTAAAAATGATAATCTGAAAAGACAAAAACAGTCTGCAGTACTTCTTACCTGGAAATATACTTGATTATTACAGGGTCTGCATATCCCCAGAGCTCCAGGAGGAGAAGGGCAGGCAGCGATGCCCAGTTTAACCCAAAATTAAGCTCTCTTATTCCCTCCTGGGATGTGGAAGAGGTTTTGGAGGCAGGTGCTGAGGACCTCTCGTACCTCCCGCTGTAGCAGCGCCCTGCTTGCAGGCGGCAGGAGCTGCTCGCCGAGCGCAGCCGCCTCTCCAGCACTAAATCAGTAACAGCTTTATGGCCCGTGACCGACACGTCGCGCTCCACCCAGAAACCCAGGAGGTGAGCCCAGCAGCTCCCGCCCTGCCGCTGCCCTCTCAAGCGGCTACACCTCCTCAGAAAGCTGAAGCTTTGGTTTCCGACCCGGATTTAAAGAATAACCTCACACTTGACACCTTGCCACTTCCAACAGGACCTAGAGACGGTGCCTGCGCTCCCTTGGTAGCACCTCCGGAGGATTACGCTACGCTTGGACTTGTAACAGCTTTTGCATTGTAAAATAATCCAGGTGCAGCTCGCATGAGACTTTCTGCCAAGCGAAATAAATAATTAAAAAACATAATAACACAGTTGGCGTGCGTTCGTCTCAGCCCCAGAAGCTTGCAGGGAGGCTGCTGTAAGAATAGCTCGCTCTTCCCACTCATCTGATAAGCGGTTCAGCTCGAATCACTGTGCTAGAACACATTATCCTCACCAGAAATCACGATTTACTGAAATATGTCAGGATACACCCATGGAAAACATGTCTCCACACAGCTTCCACAAGGCTTAATAATAATGAAATCTGGGCATATTGATAAAAAAAAAAATATAAGAGCCTGCCTACTGTCTTACTCATTCATGAAAGCACCAACAATGTGAGTGGCATAAAGAGCCCGAGCACATTTCCAACATAAATAAATCACGCTGCTCACCCCGACCACTGATAGATCCGCTCCAGACTAAAACTGAAGATAAAAGGTTTTTGCCTGGGAGCAAATTTTCTTAGAAGCTGGAATAAATTGGGCCAGAACATTAAAGTTGCATTAAGGAAAAATAGAGAGCCCTTTTTTTTTTTTTTTTGCTTCTTACTTCGGGTATGCCGAGCTGTAATGTTTTGTCCTTTAAGAAATAATAATAAAAATAAAAAATGTCTGGCTTCTGCTTTCCAGCCTGGAAAAGCTTCATGCCGTGCCTCGCTACCTACTTCACCACAACTGCATTTGGCACCAGCGTCACGGCAGCTGTCCGTAGGGAATAATCCCCTAATTCCAGGATCTCCAGGCGGGTTCGGTCCTACAGCTTTTGTGGGGTGTGTTCCCCACAGGGAGCAGCCGATGATATTTCGTTTTTGTAGGATTTTGCCTCGACGGAGGGTTCCTGCAGCTCCCGAAGGGCTTGTGATGGACACGCAGGATTTGGATGTTGAAGAGCCGGGTACCTGGCACACCGATTTCCCTCAGAAAAACTGAATTATCGGCGCATCGAGAAGGATAAAGGCAATTTTTGGTAGCGGGAGAGTCACGCTTCCAGCACCCCGCGTCTAACTGCCCCCCCACCTCAGCCAGCCGGGCTGCGTTTTGGGGCCAAAATACCCTTTTTTTTTTTTTTTAAGGGGAGGGAGGCAACCGGGTAGGACGAGACTACCGGGGCTGTTCAGGCAGAGGCCTGGGGGGTCTGAGGAGAAGGAGAGGAAGGAGGAGGAGGTGGATGAGGAGGAGGAGATGAGGAAGAGGAGGAGGATGAAGGCCGCTGATGCCGGTTCCCTCACGCCCGACCTCGCCGCGTCCCCTCAGGCAGCAGCCGGGCCCTGCCCGCCCCTCACGGCTCTCCCCTGCACCCACCCTGCCCGCTTCTCGCCCCTCACCCGGCTCCGTCCCGGCTCTTTCACCCGCCGGAGCCCCTCAGCCGCCTCCTCCTCCTCCTGCGAGCGGCCCCAGCCTCTCCCACAGCCGCCGCCATCCTGCGTGTGGCGGCCGGGCCGGGCCGGCCCCCGTTAAACCCAGCTCCGCCCCGGGCCTGACGGGCTCCGGGCCGGCCCCTGGGGCGGGCACCGAGAGCCCAGCGCGGGAAGGCTCCAACAGGGCGGCCGGGGCCCGCTGTGGTGAGCGGGGAGGCGATGGGGGATGAGGGGGGAACGCGGCCCCCAGCCTTCCCCTCCCCTTCCCCTCGCCCCCGTGGGGCTCCCCGCGGCCCCTTCTCGTTGAGATTTCCGAGTTCAGGCCCCGCGCACCCGTCCCCTGAGGTCCCCCTCGTTTAATTTTCCCCCCTTTTTTCTTCCCTGGCTCGTTTTTGGCCGAAACTCTTCGGATTTGGGGGTGTTTAGGAGTAGTGGGGGCTGAGCTGCTTAGGCCGTGTGGCCAGACTCTGCGTGGTTCCAGCCCCCGTGTGTGTGGGGGTTGCCATCACCTCTAACCTTGCCCTGCCATCCGGAGCTCTTTCATCCTCTCTATTTCTAATTTTAATGATTGTATTTCTCGTATTTCTCTCCTTTTTATCCACAGGTGACAGCAAAGATGCCTTCTGCCCAAAAACCCATGCGCTATGGCCACACGGAGGGCCACACGGATGTTTGCTTCGATGACACCGGGAGGTAATTTAACCTAACTCCTGGAGAGGGGGGATAAAATCTAATCCAGGGGATTATATTTTCTGTCTGCTGCCTCCTCAGGAGTATCTGTACCAGCTGCTGATGGTTATGGTGCTGGACAGATGGATTTATGGCCTGGCATGGTTTGGCAAGCCCTTTATTTGCCTTTGTTGAGAACTGACTATAAGACGCATCTTTTGATGCCCTAAATTTTGAAGCAATAGACATAACTTATATATAAGACTTATATATATATATATATATTACTTTATACATACATGCATATGTTGGAGAAGATATGTTTATATATCCAATAAGAAATTAAAACTATAGCAGAAGAAATCCAATACTGGCTTGCTGTTCTTTCTTGTTCTACTTACACTAGTTCTTGCATGCATAAATAAAAACTGAATGTTTGTTGTTACCTGTTTTTTGATTAAAAATAAAAGGTAAGCTAGAATACAAGCCATCTCAAATGAATTTACAGTCTAAACCATATTGATTATGGTTTAAATGCAAATTATCTTATCCCTTTCTTTAGGTCATTAGGCTTGCTACAAAGAGGACTGTAGGGGTAGTCTGATAACAACCCTCCCCTCCAACCACAAAAAGTCTTGTTTGCATAGAGTTAAGGTTTAATTATCTTCCATCAAAATGCAGATATATTTAAAAAAAAAAAAAAAGGCACCACCACAACAACAAAAAAACAGACATTTCTGCTGAAGACCACTGGTCCAGTACTGCTGGACCCTCCGATGTCAATATTTTCAATATCAATGCAGTGTTGCTTGCAAACCTTATAGAACAGCACCAGGGGAGTAACATCACAGTTTCTCTACTGACTTTGTAATACTTTACTGTTTAATTAGATTTTTTTGGGGACTGCATCTGGGAAAAAAAAAAAGAATACAAAGCTTGATTATAGATTCAGAAAGTAATTAAAAATCCTATGCAAACGTTTACGTATTTGCTTTGTACTTAAGGTTATTGTTTATTGCTTTAAAATTGTGAAAGCTAACTCTAGTAGCCTTGACAATTGAATCTTATGTCAACTATTTTTAAGAACTCTGTAGGCCTGGAACATGTTAAGCTTGGTTAACTTCAGTCAAGGGTGTGTGTTAGCGCCCTTGCTTTGGCCTCAGCTTTGTAATTAGCTGTAAGGTAAATTTTCAAGGCTGAAGAAACAATTAAATGCCCAGCCCAAAGTGAAATCAGTACTAATTAAGTCCTTTGAAAAAAAAAATCATCTAGATTGACTTAAAATATGTAAGGGTGAGTTCAATGGGGGCTAGGCATAACCAGACTCAGGTACTCTGTTATGGTCCTGAATTTTTTTTCTATGTTTATTAAACATGGCATTCAGTGAATAACATAATATGTATTGTGTTTCAGTTAAAAAACAAACACTTCAGTAACATTTTCATTCTGGGATTGAAAGTCAGAGTGGCTGTCCTTTCTGTACCTGAATGTTAACAACCCTTGTCTTTGAACAGCTGCATTGTAACTTGCGGCAGTGATGGAGATGTTAGGATTTGGGAGAACCTGGATGATGATGATCCAAAGTCCATTAATGTTGGAGAGAAGGCCTATTCGTGTGCTCTGAAGGTATCGTAGTTAACAGAACTCGAGTTAAGTTCTGTCATGCTGATGTTGATACATAACATGACTGCTGAGGCTGTTAAGATAGTGCTCACATATGTAACATTATGCATATATTGAGATAATACACAGAAAAAGGCAGGAATAATATTGTGCATAGCACATTTCAGTCTGATAGAGGTTAAGTATGTAGATCTTTGCCTTTGTGCCAATATATGGAAAACAACGTTGAATAGTGTTTAATCAGATTTTGTTTAAATTTGAGCCTATGTCCACATTGTACCTTTGTGTCTAAGTGAAAATGTTAAAGCAGTGTTGAAAAAAATACTTCTCAAACAGAAAACTTCACTGAATATTTCTATAGAATATTTTAACTAAGTATTTTATGTAAACGAATACTCCTGACAACTCACTTTATCCCATGCAGGCTTGAAGAGGAATTATTCCTTAGACTAAAATTCCATAATACTAGTTTTTCTTACTCCTCTCGCTTCACAGTCAGTTATACTTATTTCTGACTTTGATCTCCTTTTTGAAAAACAAACCCAGCAGATTAAACTAATTATGCAGTGAACTTTGTAGACTGTTTCAGTGGTTTTGCACAATGTTAGTTGCAAAAAGTTTCCCAGCATAATATGTAATCATCAAGGGTTAGGAAAAGTGTTTTTCAGTGACAGCTCAGTTGTCAGTGGTGGAGGAATGGATATTTTACTGACAGTTGATTCCTACTCTTGCCCTTCCAATCTTAGAGGCTCTGAAATGGTGCTAACAGGGGGAGGAAGGTTATGTGAAAATAGGTAAGCCAGGAAGTAGTTTTGTGTGGACCTATTTTAATACCCAAGGAATTATAATCTATATTAATCAAGAATTACTTCATGTAGTCAGTGCCTGCTAATGCTTTGGTAATGCTTTTTGTTTGTTTGATTTTAATAGTTAGTTGATATTTAGTTCTCAAAATTGCTTGTAGGCCAAAATGTGCTTCTGACATTTTGTTTCTCCCTTGCTCTCCGCCCCAAGTCAGAGGAGAACAGGATTCCTGCTTAACAGTAATTAGTAATAATTTCTGAGAATGCTGATTAGAGGTATTTCTGTCACCTGACTGACTTGTTGTGGCATTTGTCGTACAACCGGCTCTGTTTATTTTAATGTTAAGGCAGCTCCTTGTGGTATATCTTGAAACAGGGATTATTTGTAAGTAAGAAGGCAAATAATCCACCTATATCAATTTGTATAATAGAAAACAAATCTTTTTTTTTTTTTCTATTTTATTTATTTAGCTTGAGAATTTTCACAGCTATTCTCTTGTGTGCAATTATTCTTATATTACATTAATAACAGAAGGTCCAAAATATTGTCTTTATGGCAATTGTGGAAGAAGAGAGGAATTCCAGAAGTTTACATCTCTCCTTCAGATATTGTCGAGTTAACTTTGCAGTCATAGAGGATATTTTTAAAATTGTTTTTCAACTATATGTGATATCTGGAGGGGAATATAAAAGGTGAAATAGATGAGAATTCATACAGATATATTAATTTGAAACTATATTCAGAACAATAATCTTTCTTCAGTTTCTTATATGCCTTTTGATATAACTTATGTATCTTGCTCAATACCTGTAACATCTGTTTTGATTTGTAGTGTTTTGCTGTTGGTCTTTATCATGCTGCTTATCTTTTCACACACCAAGTGAGGTGATTTGAATGGGTTCGCTTAGCAAATCGGTGCCAGAAACTGTAAAAATTATTAATTAATACAGGAGGGAGAAATCACAGAAAGGCTAAGGTTGGAAGGTCATCTGAAGATCATCTGGTCCAACCCCCTGCCCAGCAGGATCACCTTGCACAGGATAGCATCCAGACAGGTTTTGAATATCTCCAGAGAAGGAGACTCCACAACCTCTCTGGGCAACCTGTCCCAGTGCTCTGTCACCCTCACAGTTAAGAAGTGCCCTCTTGTTTTTAATTTTTGGACAGCAGTTGGAACAGTCCTGTGCTCTTAGCTTATTGGAAAAGAATTATAGCTTTGAGGGATTTATTTTTAAACAATGAGATTATGAATCCTTTTTAAAACTTCAGGAGATTTTATTTCAAAAAATATGCTTCATTAAAGACACTTTTATGGGGCACTGGTTTGTAATAAGTAATAAATCTGATCTCCTTCTCAAGTTATTTACTACTGGCTGTTGCTTTCTTTTTCTTTGTGATTTTTACTATAAATTTAGGCTGCTTTTCTTTTTCTTTTTTTTCTTCCATTTTTTTTAAAAAAAGGAAATGCAGCATTTCTCTATGTATTTCAAAAATTTATTGCTGCATCCAAGTGAGGAATAGTATTGTCACTTTAATAAGATATACTGCTGTTCTAAGCATAGGATAATTTCTTTTGTTTTGGAATCACTTTAATTTGGAGTCATTTTTTGATGACATCTGCCTTCTGTTTCTGCAAAGGACGAAGCTGTGGTTCATAAATTTCTCGTCTTTCCCTAGTGGTGTTTAACTGGCAAGATCGGTCCAAGGATGCCCTCTCCTGATGATGTAGCATATTAATCTAAACAGGATGCAAGATTCCTCCTGTTCTAAGAGGCACTCTCGCCTATATAAAAAGATTTATTTTTTCTATCTACCCGAAGAAGGTCAGACAGTTCTTTGAAATTCATTTGTGACTTTTCTGAGAATTCATTATTTTAGTAAATATACAGGTGGGGAATGTCTTGATGGAGTAAATTGCCATGTAATTAACATCATGGATTTTTAGCCTAGCACAACTTGGTATTAAATCTAGCAGTTTCTAGTATATTGAAACAAAGAATAATTTTATTATCTTGTAATAGTTTGGTTTAAGTGATAAAGTATCTTAATAAGTTACTGTGTTTCTCTTTATTTTTGGGTGGAAGAAATACAAGTTAGATTATATCTCTGCTACTCTTGATGTCTTTTGGAGCTACTAAAGTTAATCTGCCCAAACATTGGGAACATCAGGGCATTTTTGGCTCCTTGGACATAAATATGGTTTCACTAACAAATGTTTTTTTGTTTGTTTGTGTTTAAGAATGGAAGACTGATCACAGCAGCATCAAACAACACTGTTCAGATACATACGTTTCCTGAAGGAGCTCCTGATGGCATCCTCACTCGTTTCACCATGAACGCAAACCATGTCGTCTTTAACAGTGACGGTACCAAAATTGCTGCTGGATCTAGGTAATCTGTGCTTGATAAGGTAGAACATTGCTATCACTGAAGGTCCAGCAACTTCCTCACACGGCGATTTTGCCAATGAGATTTTTAATCCACAGACCGCTGAGGGTTTTAAAGTAATGCAAAATGCCTTCCAGGAACGGTGGTGGCGGGGGAAGGAATGAAAAGGACTGTTAGGAAAAAATTCTCTGGGAGATATTTGATCCACCGAATAGTTTCAAGTAGAAATGTGGTGTTGTGAAATCATTTTCTCTTCAGGAGCCTTGAGTGTTTTCAGTTTTCAGTCTTATAAATGCATAATTGTAAGTGTTCACCCATATGGATCTCATTGCAGCATCGAGGATTTTGTTAGTGTGTGCTAAGGATAATGTCTTGACTCTTTGGGATCATGGTGCTGCAAATGTATATGCACATGCAAAAGTTAGCTGGGTTCTGATTTGCACGAGAGCTTTGAGTCATTCTCTGGCATCAGTATCATCCCCCTTCTGCCAAATGATAACAAATGACAGTTGCAAGACTCCCCTGAGGGGGATTAAATGCATAGTTTAGTTAAAAGCAAACATGCTGCCCTAAGAAATTATGCAATATATGCCAGTCCTTTGACAGAGATGGCAAAATAGCAAGCAGGCAACATTCTTGTTCATTTATTTACGGCTCAGGTGGTTCTTAATTGGATTTGGTGAGCTCTTTAGGTACTCTAGCTAACCCAGGCTGCCTGCTTGCTTCTCTGCTGGAATTTGTCCTGCATTCCTACAGCAGAGATGGCAGAACATTACATCTGCAGCCTGCCTCCTCTAAGCATGAATTGAACTAGAAAGCAATTTGGATCATTATGCTGGACTGTAAATTCTGGCAGCTGCAGAGCAGACACGGGAGCTCCACCAAAACTGGGCGACTGGACAGCTGGGGACAGTAACTGTTCTAATCTCTAAATCCGACAGAGATCATGAATTTGGGCTCTTTGCCAGTGCTCGTTTCTGAGGGAACAGCTCTGCCCCAGGATCTGAGTTTGATTAGAGAGATTAAGCAGACAACACCCTTTTTCTGTTTCTAAAAACTTTTACAAAAAGCCAGTCCTTCTGCAGCCTGACCAGGGTCCTCACGTTAGGAAAGAGAACTTGTGAAACTGAGGTCACCCCTTGATGAGGTCTTCTGTTAGACATTGAAGGAGGTGACATCTGTGATATGAGGGAATGCAGCCTTTACTTGTCACAGATTGCTCCATTATTACATGAAGTCTGTAAACTTAGATTTGTATAAGTTTAACGTCGAGGTGGCTGCCAAAATTCACTTAAACTGTTTGAAAAATAGTTCTGTGGCTTCTTAAATAAGCAAAAGCTATCTTACTGCCTGCATTTTCTTTCACGTTTCTTTGCCTTATTTAAGAGAGCTGACATTACTTCAGTTGTCTCACAATGGAGTTTATAGACTTCTTTTTATGACTGTTTGGCTAGCATTTAGGTATTTGACAAAACAGAGGTTGCAATTCTGTGTGTAGTTAAGGTAATGACTAACCCTACAGAGTCCCAAATTCCTCTTTGAAAATGTTGCAGTGAAGTATGACAGGGAGTAGTACCAGAAGATTGTCATGGCAGCTCTTTGGCTTAGAAGTTATTGGCATTGATTTTTTGAATTAAACTGCAGTAATGTCTGTAATTTTGGAAAGGGGAGTAAATTTGAAAAAGAAGAAAAAGTAAATTATGATATCTGATACAATAAATGGTCTTAATAGTCCTGTTAAAAACTTTAAAAAATAAAATATTTTGTGCTATCTTTTTTGGCCAAGAGAATGATGATCATGAATATAGGTTCCATTTAACAGATAGATACCAGGAAACTGACTTAACAAGTACTAAGCACAGGTTTTTACTTAGTCTCATTGAATATTATATTTAACAGATTTGTGGTCTGTGTATATGTAATATCCTCTTCAGAGAGCAACCGTATTTTATGAACTTTGATTTAAACAAAAATGATCTAGTGATGTAACCTTGCTCCTCTTGTAGTAAGCCTTGAGATTCTCATTTTCCCTTAGATCATAGTGTCAAGAGTTACAACTTCCCCAAAAGATAGTTAGTGTCCGATTTAATTTTTATAGCTGTAAACAAATACTCTGTCACTGTTGATACCAACGTTGATAATCTTACAACTGTGCCATTGTGATTTACAGTGACTTTATGGTCAAAATTGTGGAGGTGACTGACAGCAGCAAGCAGAAAACGTTCCGAGGACACGACGCTCCTGTTCTAAGCCTGTCTTTTGACCCCAGGGATGTTTATCTGGTAAAAACAAAAACAACTTGTTTACTTTCTTCTTTGAATTTCCTTCTCCATGGGAGGGGGGAGTTATTTTTGGAGTAAAACAACAGTGAGCGGGGACATAAGACTACTTAATTTCAGCTGACTACTGCTGATGGAATGTGTGAGAATTTGTTGCCTCCCAGGGGAGCTCGGTCTTTGCTTTCCCACTCAATTACTATCTATGTTCTTCTGGAATCTATTGCCAATCTGATTTTAGAGGTGGAAAGGTATTTCACTAAAGTAATTTAAGATTAGTTTTGAGCCTTTTTTGTAATTCCAGTATCTTGGAGTTGAGTGGTATTATCAAGATGATTTATATTTCCATTAGAAAGCTTTAAGTCTTAAAATGGTTTAAACAGGGAGACTTTCTTTTTAAAACTACTTATGTATTATATATCTGTAGCATTGGTTGTATTTTTTTAATATATATTGTAGCATTAATTTCTCAATGACTTTAATATTTATTTTATTATTATTATTTAATTTATTTTATTTATTTCTCTTTCACAGGCATCAGCAAGCTGTGATGGCACTGTCAGAATATGGAAAATTGAAGATCAGGTAAGAGGCCTGCCTTTCAAGTTGTTTTATAAGAAAGCAGGGACTTCACAGACCACAAAAAGAACTAGACTAAAATCATCCTGCTGGAATAAATCTTTGATACGTCATCAGTAACTGCTGAGAGTATTTGCAAAAGAAAAAAAAAAGTTTATATGTAAAATTAATTTGCAAATAAAAGGGGAGCTATGCATTGGAACTCCTGAAAGAAGAGATGGTGAATGGAGAATTCATTTTTCTTAGGAAGAAGTTTGACAGTACTTTATAGAATACTTCTACCTACTTCTGGGAGAAATTCCAAGCCTGAGTGTGAAATACTGCTTGGGTAGCTGTGGGCTGTTATTTCTGCCTATGGTATCCCTAATTTATTTTGTTGATGTTTCTTCATTGGTCAAAATTGTGAATTTCGTCCTCATTGTATTTGAAAATAACCCTTCAGGTGAAAGTAGCAATTAACCATCACATTTCTTGGTTCATAGAATCGTAGAATGGTTTGGGTTGGAAGGGACCTTAAAGATCATCCAGTTCCAACCCCCTGCCACGGCGTGGGCTACCATGGTTTCAGAATTTCAGCTACTTGCTTTCAGGGTTAAGGAAGAAATTTTTATGCTAATAAGCACTTGTCTAGACATACTTTGTTTTTATTTATTTTTCCTGTGCTCCCTATGAAATACTGAATAATTTTCAGGATTAGAGACTGACCAGTGAGGGTCAAATAATGTTCAGAGATGCTACGCAGCATCTTCTTCTATAAACCTTCTGGGTAGTTAGTCTTGAGAATATGAACGTGGTTATTTCGATTTGATATTAGGAGGAGGTTTGGTTTTCACATGCCGAGATTGGTGAAGCGATGCCCATTTTTCTTTAATAGGGATTTTTGTGCACAACATTGCTTTCATCTCTCTTGCTCTCTGTGGCACACATGCTTGGTTTTCCAAGGACTCAAAGTTCAACTTAGTGCATACCAACCTTTTTTATTTGTAGAAATAGGACTATGTTATAATGAGTAAAAGGCTTATTAAAGGATAAGGGGCTTGCTATTCTTCGCTGTTTAAAAAAAAACACACAACCGAACAACAACAAAAACCCACTTCACAACAATTACTCACAAGGGGGATGTAAATCACAGTTTAAAGACCATCATTTATTAGAAATACAATCATTGGGCTCAGCTTGGCAATATTTGTGCAAATAATTCTCTCTGCTGGCCTTGCACTCTAAGGAACTTGAGAAGAGGGTTCCAGGTGAACACTGTTAATAAAGCAGCTCTGCATGTATGTGGGATTATTTTTGGTAAATGCCATTATTGATTGGAAGAAGAATCCGTGTGGAATTACTCCTATAAATACACTTTGGTATGTACTTCGCACTTGTAATTGCTACTTTTTGAAACAAAACCATATTACTAATATGAAATCTAGTGTTCTAGTCTGACAGTGGGTGCCTTTTGGGGCAATTAGGCTGTGTCCTGGGACCGTGGCAGTGATGTATATCATCTGTGCTGTAATATGAGAACGTGGCAAATCATTCATGTTTGTGTTGTTCTGGTGACATTCAGGCTGATGCGTGTCACCTTCCTACAGTCAATCTGGATTTGACAAATGCCTTTTGGCTAGATATCTCTCTTTATAACCTAAATATATGTGAGCTCATGTTCTGTACTTCATTAAAAACACTTGTTCTCTGGTCTCATTTCTCTGACAAGTTGTTGCATTGTAGTTAAAAATATGTTCAGGTCTACACTGGCAGAGTATTTTGCAGCATTTTTTTTTTCTTTTCTTTTTTAAGAGGGTAGGCACCATTGTATTCAGATGAAGGAAATTATTTTGTTTCCAGAAATGGTGTATCTTGTTTCCTTTTAGCTTTTTCCACACTTCTTCAGGGATTCTTAAAATACAGTAGGTTTTCACAGAACTAGAGAACTCATTTTTGAATATTCTGTTTTCAGACATGCGTGACAAATTGGCTACTGCTGCAGAAATGTAATGATGTGATAAATGCTAAATCGATATGCAGGCTTGGCTGGCAACCTGGCAGTGGGAAGGTAAGTGACATATTGTTTCAGCCACATCTTAATCCTTCATTTCTCTTTGGGAGTACAGTAGAATTCAATCCAGGCAAGTGCAAATTCCAGCTCCAGGGACTAAGGAAAATGTTTGGGATGAAGTTCACTTTTAGGAAAAACAAACCTGGAAATGGTTACTTGTTTAAGTACCAGGCTGTGTTTGCCAGCAGTCCAGCTGTCAGCCCAAAACTATGTTAAAGAGTCATGTTGTGCTGCGTAGGAAAGAAGATTGTACATGAGGTAAATAATCTCACTGTTCACAACAGAGCATCAAAAGAGTTCTGACTTGCTGTGCTTAAATTTTGTTGCATCAGTAGTCTTGCTCTGCAAATGTATCCTATGTAGTAAGTTGTTCCTGATCTAGTGGGAGGTGTCCCTACCCATGGCACAGAGGTTGGGACTAGATAATCTTTAAGGTCCCTTCCAACCCAAACCATTCCAAGAGTGCCATGTACAGATCACGTACCAAAATAGGTTGGGGACAGAAGTTTGCATCGCTGTGTGGATGTCTTTGTATCATGTAACCTAGAATACCCCTGCAGCATCTAAAGTGCAAAGGGGAGGGGAGAAAGGAGCAGATAAATTCAAACCCACATGAAACAAGGCATGCTGCACCGTACTTGAAGTAAAGGGCAGGGAATTGAGCAAGAGTTGGCCATTTGGGGAAAAATTGCTTTGTGGCTTCTGTCCTGGCCTGTTGGCTGGAATAATAAAGGATGAATAGGCTCTGCCAAACTATTGACATTCTAGTATGTGCAGGGTCAAAAGAGTATTTTCCAGTGTTTTCTCAGTTTTGACTTGAATAATCTCTATTTCTTTGTATTCTCATGCACACATGAAGTGTAGGAAGTTGCCTTGCATGTATTATAAAGCAGATTATTAGGAATCATAAAAACAGAAAACCAAACCAAAAAAAAAAAAAAAAAAAAAACCAACCAAACAACACACACACAAAAAAAAACCACGCCCATATCCCAAGAAGTAAACGAGCAGTAATGTTATGTAGGTTTGTGAAATACCAAATGAGCTATTTCAAGAATCAGCTATTCAGGTAAGATTTACAGAGAAATTGTAACCTGATCAAAAGAAGTTCAGGGAGGGAGGAAATAGAAGAACATAAGCCTTGTTCTCAGAACACTGAAAACTATTTATGCATGTTTGTTAGCTGTTTCACGAATAAGAACTTTTAACCTTAAGTTGCAGCTGTCATTATCGTCTGTTTTCTGCCAGCAAGAAGTGAAGATTGAAATGAAAACAGCCATTATTTGCTGTGTTGCATATGGAAAGCATTGGAGAACTTTGTAATTCAAGATTACTTCTGTAGCGTTCTTTTCTTTCTCAGTTGGCACTGCTAGGATGCTAAGAGAACTGTTAAATACTTAGACAGCCACAAGTGTGATACTTTGGAATGAAGGAGCGTTGCTAGTTCTTTGAATGTTTTGCTTGGAAGATAATTTGTTCTAAATTGCCTAAATCTTGTTTCCTTGTAACAGTTGCTGGCAATTCCTGTAGACAAAGTTGTTAAGCTATACAGAAGAGAAACCTGGGATAATAAATTTGATCTGTCAGATACTTCCATCACACAGGTAAGTACGTAAACAAGCTGCTTACTAAATCTTTCAAAGTTTAAGTGTTACTCTGCCTGAAGTTATCTTCTGGACAGTACGGTTCTATTCCCTGTCCTCTTGGTAATGATTGGTTACACTTTCATTTCTGATCCTGTTACTTTATGTTGGAAATCAATCACAGAATTTCTAGGTTGGAAGAGACCTCAAGATCATCGAGTCCAACCTCTGACCTGACGCTAACAGTCCCCACTAAACCATATCTCTAAGCTCTACAAGGCAAGAGATACTTCTTTCTGTGTACATGTCTAGAATCAGGTTTTGTTTGACCTCATGGCAGCTTTTAGTGACAGAAGATAAATATTATAAGAGAAAAATAAGTGTGCTATCCTTAAGGAATGGTTTTGCTGGGAGCTACCTGCAGCCAGCTCTAGTATGGGAGGCTGGATGTGGTTTGCTAAAGATTAAGATTTTTTCCTTCCAGAATGTCTGCTTTATACTTCAGGATATGAGTGCTTTGTATGGATTGGTAATATTTCTTTTTATCTAAATTTTCTTTTTCCCTAGCCCTTGAATGTCGTGGCCTGGTCTCCCTGTGGGCAGTACCTGGTAGCTGGAAGTGTGGATGGGAGTATTGTGGTGTGGAAGGTGGAAACCCAGGAGTGCATAGAGAGGTATGTAGTGCTGTTCCATAATTCCCTAAACATATGCTGCTTCTTGAAATAGAATTTTGTTAAATCTCTGTGCAGAATCTGGCACTTGCTCTTGTTAAACTTCACGTGGCTGGTGATTGCCCAGTCTTCTAATTTGTCAAGATCTCTTGGCAAAGCCTCTCTACTATCAAGGGAGTCAACAGCTCCTCTTAATTTACCCCACTAGTGACTGGCCACCAGCCTGATGGAGCTCTTCTTGCTCTAACCCTTTGAGCCTGACCCATCAGCCAGTTGTTCACCCATTGCATTATGTTTTTGTCTAACCATGTGCTGGACATTTTGGACGGAATGTACTGTGAGAGACTGTATTGAAAGCTTTGCTAAAATCCAAAAAGATCACGTCTACTGGCTTCTCTTGGTCAGCTAGGTGAAATTAAGTTCGTTAAGTAGGACTTTCCTTTTGTCGACCTGTGTTGGGGATGACCAATGACCGTGTTGTCTTTCATGTGCCTTTCAGTAAATCCCAGAATAACCTCCATGATTTTACCAGGCACTGACATGAGACTGACAGGCCTGTAATTACCAGGGTCTCCTTTCTTTCCTTTCTTGAAAACTGGGGCAACGTTTGCCAGCTTCCAGTGGACAAAGATCCCTCCAGATTCCCAAGACCACTGAAAAATAATCGAGAGGGATCTCGAGATGACCTCAGCCAGCTGAGCTCCCTGGGATGAATCCCATCGGACCCCATAAAGTTGGGTGCCTCCAGCTGGAGCCACAACCCCCCTACAAGTCCGGAGCTGGCCGGGAGGCTACGCTCGGGGCTCTGGGGGTCCCAGGGCCCCAAAATGTAACTGCGTTGGCCGGGAATCGAACCCGGGTCAACTGCTTGGAAGGCAGCTATGCTCACCACTATACCACCAACGCCAGCTGGCAGGGCTGCAGGAGACAGCGCTTAAGAGCTCGGGCTGAGCAATCCCACTCTGCTGGCCCCAGAGGTGGTCACTGCGAGCGTGTTGGGAGAGGGGATGCAATCCAGGATTTGTGGGATCGGGGTGATGCTGCAACACAGGGCCACTGTTCAGTCTAGACTTGAGCAAGGGAGCAGGAGGAGATCACCTTGTGCAACCCGGGTGAGGTGCACTAATGGCTCAGTTCACGTGCGGACAGGAATTTGAGGGCTGCCACATCATTCCTGCGCTCTACCATGAAGCAGCTGCCAGGAGAGTATGACTGTCAGGTAGAAACGTGGCATAGAAAAATACCAGAAACCTGCCATATCTGGTACGCACAGAAATATGTTCTGATTCATACGACGTGCTGCTTTCTTTCTGCCCAGCTAAAAGAATCTGGAAACGTTAGGTTCCTAGAAATAGAACGGGGGATGGACATGAATATGGGCTTGTGTTCAAATTCTGTGGTCTAGTTCTGTGTGCAATGGGAATGTTTTACTTCTGATTGATTAAAGGATAGTTTTAATGGAAATAAATCTTCCTCAGGTTACAAACGCCAGGATTGTTGGCAGTAAGAGGCATCTTCTAAAGGGTGTGGGGAATACTGACGCAGTGAGTCAGCCATCCTCACCTTTGGGCAACAAAAAGAGCCAAAAGGCATTTCATCTCTGTTAACTAAAGGGAGGAACAGAAGGGAGGCTTTCAGTGACTGATTATCTTGAGTAAGAAACATGATTTTTACTCTAATGCATATGTTAGGAATTAGACAGACCGTGTAAATGATTCATGGCAGGGTTGTTTTGTGAGAATAAAGCAGGGAGAAGATGGAGAACTAACTCATCCGTTTGGTACAAGAGAAGCAGCTGAGCGTTCGTTTTATAGCTGGATGGTTTGGAATGTGTGGCTGCTGGGGAATTACTTTGTCTTTTCTACATCTATCAGGAGCTGTTTTATGAAAATGATTCTGATTGATTCTAAAGCTTAAATAATTTCCTCCACAGAGAAGTAAGGCCTGCTGTGTTTTTTATTGTAGTTATTTATGCTGAAGTTTAACTTACGAATTATTTTACCATGTGTATGTATTTTATTATGTTGTTTTCTAATACCAGTAAGTATTACCACTGCTTACAATAATGCTTCTGCCCTGAGAAGCTTAATACATTCCAGTATTTTCATACTCTTTTCAGGACAAAACACGAGAAAAATTACTCAATTTGTGGACTGGCATGGCACCCCAAGTACAGGCAAATCGCTTATACAGATACTGAAGGAAATCTGGGGTTGTTGGAGGATATCGGTGATGGAAAGAAAACAAATGACAAGGTAATTAATGCCGATTATTAACTTGAATATTTAAGCCATCAAATTATATTGAACATTCTGTATTGGGTGTTGAAATTTCCTTCTCGTTTGTTAATTCATTCCTTGAGTCCCATGTCCAAAGGAAGATTTAATCACAGACTCACAGGCTGGTTTGGGTTGGCAGGGACCTCACAGCCCATCTAATCCCAGCCCCTGCCACCAGCCCAGGCTGCCCCCAGCCCCATCCAGCCTGGCCTTGGGCACTGCTGGGGATGGAGCAGCCACAGCTCCTTGGGGCAGCCTGCGCCAGGGCCTCATCACCCTCATAGTGAAGAATTTCTTCCTCTTATCTAACCTAAACTTACCTTTTTTTAGTTGAAAAGCCATTACCCCTTGTCCCATCACTACACTCCCTGACAAAGCGTTCCTCTTCAGCATTCTTGTAGGTCCTCTTTAGGTACTGGAAGGAATTACCATTATTAAATAACAATTATAATTAATAACAATAATTAATAGCTGCTAAATGAAAAAATAATGATAATTGCTAACATGGTTCTAGGTTGCCAGTACAGCGGCAAAAGACTACAATGATCTCTTTGATGGAGACGATGACGACTATTTAAATGGAGATGCGATCGAACCACCCTCTTCCCCAACCCCGGGAGCTAATGAGGATCACGGTGATGATGATGACCTTATGCCAACTGCAAGCCATCAGAGACGGGCAATACTTGATGACGATGATAACTCATTAGGTAGGTACAGCATGAACTAATTTTCCAGAGCTCTGGAGTGTTGTTATTGGGACAAACTCTTAAGCATCCTCTCTTGGCATCCCCTTATCAAATGTATTCTGTTTTATTTTTCTGGTCAAGTCTTCACTGTTTTAGTTCTGTGTTTTTTGCCTATTTTCTGCCATAATACTGGGAAGAAGTAATACATACATGTATTTTTGTATTTTAAATTTTTAGATATCGGGATGATAAAAGCTAATTCCAATCTTCTTAATAAGGAGGAGGATGATGATGATCAGACTGGTGGCTTTCCAGCTTTGCCAGCATCGTCTACACAGCAGCATTTCTATGATGGGCCGTTGCCAACCCCCAGGCAAAAGCCTTTCCAGTCTGGCTCCACTCCTGCACATCTCATGCATCGTTTCATGGTAAATCTCATGGCTGTGCTGCTACATAGATGTAGTTGCTTTGTTAGCATTGTCCTGGTTTTGCTGGGTCTTCATCTAATCATTTCCAGCTGCATGTGTCTGGTGCTTTTTTAATACTTCACAGTGTAAACTAAATGGTGAAAAGTAGCTTTGTGCTAATGCAGAGTGCATAACTTTATGCCATACATTTAGGTTGCTTTTGATGTAGAAATAAATATTTGGTTCAAGACTAAAGGAAGCAATACAGCTTGTGCTTGTGTTACTGAAGTTGAACAAATCTGTTTTGGAATTCCTTTTTAGATTGGAACTTGTGGATACTTTTGTCCTTTTAGGACTTTTCTGTCCATCACCCATTATTTCTTTATAACTGCGAGTTGTTAATGATTAATTTTGCAAGGAGAAATTTGGTTAAGCAATGAGAATAAAATCATTTTGGCCTAATGAAGCTGTTTTAGAAACTACCAGCCCTGACTCTTCAAGTCTTCAATCTGTCACCTATTGTTGTTTCAGATCGAGGAGGTGTAGGAGGCTGTTCTAGGGCAGTCAACATGCTTGATTATTATTATTGTGATATTTATTTATTTTTAATAGGTTTGGAATTCTGTTGGCATCATTCGCTGCTACAATGATGAGCAGGACAATGCTATAGATATTGAATTTCATGATACCTCTGTACACCATGCAACACACCTGCCCAACTCTCTGAATCACACCATGGCTGACCTCTCCACGGAAGCTATTTTGCTAGCCTGTGAAAGCACAGAGGAACTTGCAAGGTAAGTCACGGCTTTGCTCTGTCAAACCCATAGTATGGAATTACATTTAGCATGTTTCATATATCTCAGCTTTTATCACTTTTTTTTTTTTTTTTTTTTGAAATTTTTGTCTTTTGATCTTGCTTTTTTATTTATGGGACCGCTTTTGAGGAGGATTTTTTCACACCCACCCACTTGTAGACTTCAAGGTATTGAAGGATGTATTTTGTTTCCTGAGGTTTTTCTCTAAATCCAGTTTTTCAAGTGTATATACTAGAAAGTTCATGCATTGCTAGCTCAAAGGAAATTGTAAACATGCACAATAGTCTTTCAGTCAGCTCAGATCAATGATAAATCGTAAGGGCTCTGCTATTTCTTTTCATACTGTTGCTATGGAAAGATGTTTGGAGCTACCTGAAGAATTACCATGTGAAGAACACAAGTTCAGGAAACCATAGTAGAAAACTTCAAGCAGCTGGACTACTCTGCTCTTGTATTTAAGAATGACATTGTGTGGGTTTTGTGTTTGTTTGTTTTTGTGGAAATATGTTGAAGGAAGAACTTTCTGACTTTTCTGGGGAACATACAACACTGTGATAACTTGAAAAGCAAACTTTATCTATAGGAGTGTTATTTCTATGTATTGGTTGTCTGACTCTGATTATTTTTTTTCCTAAATGAAGTAAACATCTGAGTTATTTATTAAAAGCTGTGGTGTCTGTAAGTGGGTTG
Source organism: Aythya ferina (assembly GCF_964211825.1). Classification (NCBI taxonomy): domain Eukaryota; kingdom Metazoa; phylum Chordata; class Aves; order Anseriformes; family Anatidae; genus Aythya; species Aythya ferina. The sequence goes on from NC_140301.1 coordinate 61,506,444, forward strand.
CAGACCATTTTCAGTCATTAAGATTGCAGAATCCAAGTTCCTAATCTTTTGCTCCTGAAGGATATCACAATGTGACAGGCCTGATTGTCAGGGCTACTGAACACCTTCAGTTCTTGCAATGTTAATTAAGCAAGATGCTTATCTCTTTCCATATAAAAATCTCTACTCAGACCTCTGAAGTGTCTCTGCTTCATGCTTTAGAGGCTGTAAATCTGCAGGGCTGGAGACTGAGCAGGCTCTTCAGTTCTTGAATAAAAACAAAAACAGCTTTGCAAATGACCACTTGTAATCTGTCGGATGACGCAGTTCCTAATGACAGTCACATATTCTAGGTCTCTGATAGAAACATAATATATTGCTGTAGATGAAACGCCTGATGTATTTTCAGATATTGTGTTTTTCTTCTTGTGATGCTTCACTGCTGTTCTTTGTCTCTATTTTAGCAAGCTCCACTGCATTCATTTTAGCTCATGGGACACAAACAAGGAGTGGACGGTAGATATGCCAAAGGACGAAGATATTGAGGCTATCTGTTTAGGTCAGGGCTGGGCTGCTTGTGCCACCAGCGCCTTGCTGGTTCGTCTGTTCACAGTTGGAGGAGTTCAGAAAGAGATCTTCAGTCTCCCAGGTCCTGTGGTGGCCATGGCAGGACATGGAGAGCAGTTGATGGTTATTTATCACAGAGGTATTTTCTCCCTTCTGTCTTTTTTGAACTATGCTTTCTTTCAATCCTTGTCTGTTACTGGCTTCAAATACTGGCTAATTTGTGCATAATCACCAGAACTGTTTTACTTTTCTTTCTTCTTGTCTGCTTGATGACACCTTACTGTAACAACCTATAATTCTTTGGAATCTGACAGCACAGCCTATGTTTTATATTGGGATGCCTAGCTTAACTTGTGGGGAGTGGGAGAATTTTGTAACTGTAGCATAAATAGATTAAATTTAGGTTTCAGACATGCCAAAATGAATTACTGGAGGAAAATAAGGGACTATTTTGTTATGCATGCTTTGTACGTCAAAAATGACAAATAGTTGCTTGTCTGATAATTGTATTCATGGATAATGCTGCCTTAGAATTAGTTTTTGATTCAAAACTTATTTAAATTTTAGCCAAGAGACAAGACAATTCTTTGCTTTTTGATATAGTCATTGAACAACTTCATCCTAGGTACTGGATTTGATGGGGACCAATGCCTTGGAGTACAGCTGATAGAGCTAGGAAAAAAGAAAAAGCAAGTTTTGCACGGAGACCCTCTTTCTCTTACAAAGAAATCCTATCTGACGTGGGTTGGATTTTCAGCAGAAGGTATGAATAACATTGAGAAATCTTGATGTTAGGTGATTTTTGGAGCAGGGGTTGGCTAACTAATGCCCGCTTGGGCGTTAGTTAGTAGAAAACGTGGTTCTGGGACCTAGATTTCCCCTCCCCATCCTGAGTCTCCTCTATGCTAAACAAAACTGTTTTTCTGTTCTTTATAAATATTTATAAGAAATCTTTAATATGTTTCCACTCTGAGTAGAATACACTTGAGTATTACCAGAATTTAATTTCCCGATCAGTTGCCCTGCTCAGCAAAAAGAAATAAACTGCATAAGTGCATCATAATTGGCATGTTCAACATAACTATCTCAGCAGATGTCCCCACAGAAAAGCTGGTAGCTTGGGAGGAGTTTGTATGATAACTAGAAAAAAAGTAATTGTCAGATAGCTAACTTTTTTTTGGGATCTATCCAAGTAACAGATTTTGAGTTCGTGAAATGTTTTCAAGTCTTGAATTTGAACATGAGTCAGTAGCAGTGGTATTGGCTGTCAGAAGGTGGCGCATCTTTCTAAGGAAACTAGTTTTTCCCAGTTAGCTTGTACTGTTTGGCTTATTGTCTTTGAGTTATGCAAAACGTCATTTCCCAGCAGTATCCAGCAGTTCAAACTTACTCACGTCATAATTAGTTGCCTGTGAGAACAGCTGTCTACATTTTGTACCCAACAGGTACCCCCTGTTACGTGGATTCTGAGGGAATTGTGCGGATGTTGAACCGAAGACTCGGGGATACTTGGATTCCAGTGTGTAACACAAGAGAGCATTGTAAAGGAAAATCTGATCATTATTGGGTTGTGGGCATCCATGAAAACCCCCAGCAGCTCAGGTCAGCTATTCCACAAAAGAAGTGCTTTCTTGTCTTACTTCTAATTTATAGAACATCTCATAGTAAGAGAAACTGGAAACAACTATTACTAAAGCAGGTGGCTAGTAAATGTGCATTGATCTAGTTCATGAATGCAATTCTGCATGGATGTTTCATCAGTAAATTTGTTCTGAATAAACTCATTGGTTTTATAATGTGTAACAGACTAATGCTGGCTTCTTGCCTTGTCTAACAGACACGAGCACTTTTATGAAATCACACATCTCTGATGCAGGGAGATTCATAGGACTGCACTTTGCTAGAGAATGCTACTAAAAACATTGCTGTTAGGATTCTGTGCTGTTAGGATTCTGTGCTGTGGCCATGAAGAACAATTTTGTAAAAGTGCTGATGTATTCAAATAAATATTTAGCTAAGAGTGAGCCATTACTTCAAAATGTGACAGTGATGGTGTCTAAACAACTTTATTCCTCTTAACAAGCATCACAGAAGTGTAGTTGCTAAGCTTTGTTTGTAGTCTTCTTTATTCAGTGATACATGTCCTTTTCCTAGCAGCTCAGAAGCTGTCAGCTTACATTTTATTGACATTTGGGCTCTCGTACTTTGCTAAACATGCACAATTTTGGGTGTTGGTGGGAGACTGCATTTTATTTAAATTCATATTACGCTTTTTTAAATCCTCTGTTTTATGCAGTAAAGAAAATACTTTGATATCACAAGTAAATATCAATTAGCTGTCTGTTTTTCCCTCTAAAATATTAAGTAGTGTTGGCCTTTCAAAAATTCACCAAAAATGTGCAGGACACATCACATTGATGTGATAATCAACTGTGAGTCAGTCATCTTGATTTTTTTTTTTTTTTCCTTCTACTCCAAGAAAGAAAACACTGCTCTTGGAATTGCAGAGAGCATTTTTATTCAAAGCCAGTAGCATATTGAAGATAAGAAGGGGGAGGGTTATTGTAGAAACACCATATGCCGTAATCAACACAGAACACTAATGCTTCCTGTTTTTTTTTTTTTTTTTTCCTAGTGTTTGAAACACTAGCTTAAAGCTATAAAAAGAAACATTTTTGTCAGTGCTCATTGGTGCTGCTGGAGATACAGCTCTTCCCCAATGTTTTGCTTAAGTGATTGTAACCAGAGTATTAGTTTAATGAAACAGACTGTGTTTTTAGTATGTAGATGTGCAGCTTTCCCCTTTTTTTTCCCCCCCTCTGTCACAGCGCTGTTCTCATGAAGTCCAAAATCCCTGTCATAATAAATGGTAGATGTGCCTGCTGTTTCTCCAGTGGCCCTCCGTTGTTCAGTAGTTTCTGAATTTAATAAACTGCATTTCCATTTTGTAATTGCTGCTAAACAGTGTGTTGTGTGAGATAGAGATCTGTGTCTGTTACGTGCCATGTTTGGAGTTTCTGGTGTGAACAAGAGCAGCGTGTGCCTGCTGGTTTTAAAATCTTTTATTGGTTGCGATGTAAAAATAACCCTTTATAATACAATCTAATATATTGCTATACTTAAGTCAGTAATTTCATTACTACTTTTTAAAGAACAAATCCTCTTAAAGTATCTTGCTTCTTAGGAGACATGATTTAGATGTAGAACGACTGGTGACTCTGTAGCTGATGAGGACTCTGTTTTTTGTTTCCTGTGCACAGGTGTATTCCCTGCAAAGGAGCCCGATTCCCTCCTACACTCCCACGTCCTGCTGTAGCAATTTTACCTTTTACGCTCCCTTATTGTCAAGTTACAACAGAAAAGGGACAGATGGAGGTATGGAATGATGTTGAGTCCACAGCTGATAGTCTTAGACATCCCCATAGTAGGGATTATATAAGATTCCTATTAATCATCTCTACTACGAAGAGGGTTGTGCAAACTCTGAGTAAGGCACCTGGCTAAGGAGGTTATTTGGGTTCAGGGGTTATTTGGGTATAGCCCTTTCAGTTGGGTTTGCTTCACAACTGGTTCTAGAAGAACACAAAATTAAGTTGTTAGAGTTGACACAGTGTTAGTATTTACACACAATCTCTTTCAGAGCAATGAAGTTTCTATCTCTCTCTGGTTTGTTTGTTTGTTTAAAACAATTATCAGTGGCCTAATGCTTGAGAAAGTGCCAGATTTGGGGATTCAACTTGAGATCCCCTTGAAGATGCCTATTTCAAATTTTTTTTTTAGGCATGTTCCTATTTCTGGAAGATCTTTTTTGAAAGACGTGCTAAGTATTCCCTATAATCATTCTGAAAACATAGGCTTTGAAGCTTGATTTATTTTCTTAAGTCAGAGTTTGGTTGAAGATGTATGTGTGAAGAATACCCAGAAAATTGTTACCAATTTTTGAATTTTTTATTAGTCTTTTTTTTTTTTTAATGTGGGGTTCAGCTGTAGTGTACAAAATAGAAATGGACATAAAATTCTAACCTCATCCTCAGAGTCTGTTTAATGCTATTTGAAATTTATTCTCCATGATGAAAGCATGGAGGAAAAAGTTTCAATAATAAAAACTTTTTCCTTTTTTATGAATTCATGCTCATTCTTTTCAAAGTTTCTTTTTTTCTTTTGTTTACTTGAAGGACTGTTTTTTCGTTTGGTTGTTTTATCCTTTTTTTTCCCCCTGTCTTTTCCAAATCAGGAACTGTTAATTTACCCAGAGGGAGTATGTACTTCTTTATAGATTGGTCTTGTAAAAAACAGGCGATTCCTAATAGATCTGATGAGAAGACATTGGTTTTGAGTAAGGTATTTTGCCACAGAGCTAGTCTGGTCCACTAGCTTTGCTAGTATTTCCCTGAACAACCTGTCTCGCAAATGTTACTCCTGCAGTTACAGAGTTATTGTGGAATGTTTCCATTTCACTCTGGGGCAGAAAATACAAGATAAAGTATTCAATTTGTTCTAGAACTGCTTATACTGGTAGCAATCTGGTGAACATGTAGGTCCTGCTGAAAGCCTGTAATAGAAATGGAATTTAAAGAGAGGATGACTATTCGGATGGGTTTGTATGTTGGTGTGGTCTATTTTTCCTCACTGGGCATTGGTGTTTAAAGAGAATTGTCTGCCACTCACCCGTCGTTATAAAATGAAAGGAACGTTTAAGAATGAGTTGATAAAATGCTTTGTAATTTATTAGGTATAGAGCTGAGAGCTTTTCATTTTTTCACCCTCCCTCTGACCTCCAGCATGCATCTGTCTCCCATTTTCAGGAACAATACTGGCGTTCCATTATTTTTCACAACCATGTGGATTACTTGTCAAAAAATGGCTATGAAGTTGATGAAAATGCTACAAGTCAGTCGGTGAAAGAACAGCAAGAACTTCTAATGAAATTGTTTGCTGTAAGTACAAACACCTTAAAAAATAGAATCCCAAAGACTTCATTTTGAGTGGATAGGATTTGATGCAAATTTAGATGTGATTGCTCTTCGTAGAAATGTGGCTGGTTATCAGGTACCTCACCAGCTACAATAAGAGGTGGATAGAAGTTAATGTTATTATTTATCAATACGGAGGGTTCATACAAAAAAAAAAAAAAAAGGGGGTTTCTTTGCTCTGCAGTTCATAATTGTTGGTGATTTGTCTTTTATTTATTCAGCACATTAAAAAAACAACACGCATAATATTCTGGTCCTGGAGTCTTCAGAGAGCTGTGTAACTGAAGTGTGTAACTCTCAAGGCTTTTCTCCTTTCAGCTTTCCTGTAAACTGGAGCGTGAATTTCGTTGTGTGGAACTTGCTGACCTCATGACACAAAACGTTGTGAATTTAGCGATCAAGTATGCTTCTCGCTCTCGAAGACTAAATTTAGCTCAGCGGCTTAGTGAAATGGCTGTGGAGAAAGCAAGTGAATTGGCAACAGCACTGGAAGAAGAAGAGGAGGAAGAGGATTTCCGAAATCATCGGAATGCCGGGTAACACACATTTCTGAGATTAAAAACCTGGGAATGTTTTTACTGATTTATTAATGTTTTATTCCAATTGATACACTTCGCTCTTCTGGACAGTAATTTGTGACGCGTTTGTTATGAGGTACTGGTTTGTACTGCTCTACTCATAAATTGTGTGTATAAAATGGTGAGCTCTTGATGATATCTTTTGAGGACTAATTAGGAATTAGCAGCAGGGTACTGACACAAAGTGTCTCCACTGCTTGCTTGCTGTATGTCTGTGTACAGTGGCTTCAGAGGCAAAGTGGACTTGATACCAAATTGCTCTGACTTAGTTGCACTGTGTTTTTTTTTTTTTTGTCTCCAACCTATTTTTTTCTCTTTGCCTCTGTCTCTTTACCCCATTTCTACACCCTTCTTAAAACCCTCTTACCTTTCTCCAACTCTCCCCTCTTTCAGCATGCCACCTCAGTTTATCCCAGTTGATCTTATTCCCATGTCTCTAATCCCAGCTCTTCCAAACTGTTGAACTATTACAGGTTTGCTGTCATTCTTTTCTCTGTATCTGTGCTCTTTACCTTTCCTCTCCTACCTGCATCTGCTTTGTTTGTGCTGTCTGTAAAGCAAGAAGAGGCAGAAGATGTGTGCTTTCTTCTTTGTTTGTTTATTTTTGTTTTAAATACAGATCGTACAGAGGAGTTGTGTGTTCTTGCTCGGCATCTGGATGGAACAGCTGTAAGGAAACTAATAGCTAACCACCAGTCTGATAACACTGAAAAAATGTCCTGTTTTATCAGAAGCAGTGTCCTCCCGTAGCAATTTTATGTATGAAGTTTGTAACTTTTTTAAGCAAGAGGAAGTGATAAGTTGAGGGACTTATCTGTAGCCTTTCCCTTGGTTTTAAATGTGCTATTTCACAAAGAAAAAAACCTTTTTAAATGGTATACCCTGTTCTTCTGGATCATGAATGGAAGTTGCAGTCCCGTGTCTACAACTTCTGCCACTCTGAGGGCTGAAACACACTGCAGGCACTATGTTGTTCTTAGTGCCAGATCAATCTAATACTGACACTCTAGTCAAGAGAAATGAACCTTTTATTTTCAGGTGCACACATTTTAGTAACCAGCAAAGATTAGGTGGAAAATGCAAGAGAAATACGTGCTATAACTGGGGAATTTAGAGAATAATGAGATTAAGCATTGAAGCTTGCTGCTTAAACTTCAGAGTGGAAATGTGTATCCATGTTATCACCTGCGTGTTTGTTTATGCAGAAAAGTAACCTGGTATTGCTCATGATAGCAGAGGTATGCAGATTTCAATGGAGCTGGAAGGTGCCTGCTGTTGGCATTTACATTTGTGGCAAAGCATTCTTAACATCATTGTTGTGCACTCTGAACAAGGTGGCAAAAGCTCGCTGCTTCTCTTGGAGAGTTTGCTCTTGTGTGCAGAGCTGTTTGAAGGATGGTCCTTGCACTCCTACCTGGGTGGGAGCTTCAGGTAGCTTTGCAGTCACGTGTGGTCTATCTTAAAACTCCACGAGTACTGTTTTAAGTGGCTGTGTGTGGTATTTCGGGGTGAACTGAAGTGGTTCATGAAACTTTATTTTATTTTTAGTGATCAGCACAGTGTAATCAGTGGTACAATGTAAGTATTTGCCAAACGTTATTGTTCTTATTTCTTAATTTAGAAAGTTAGCCTTCTTTTGTTCCAGTTTTCTGTCTGAACGTGGTGAAGTTCAAAGCACCACTTCCTTTCTGATGAATTCCATCCCTTTAGTTACAGCAACTCGGCCGCAGAGCGGAGTCGTCTGCCAGTCAGGAATGTTCAGCAGGACGAAGAAATGGAAGATGCTGAGGAAACTGATGAATATGAGGAAGCAGAAGAAACGCCAGAAGTGCATAAACAGAGTAAGAAAAATACGTTGTTTGAATAGGCTGGAAGTTATCTAGATGGGTCTTTCACAGACTTCTGATAAGGAATTCTGGAAATTCCCTGATAATCTTTAGTTTGGGTAACTCATCAGGATAGAGCATGAAGCAAGCAGTGGAGTTTCCTGTATGTTTTTGATTTTTTGACATAAAATTTAAGACAGACAGACACACCACATGGCAAAGGGCCCTCCAGGGGAGGCACAGGAGATTTGACTTGGAAGCCCTTTACTTAAGTAGAAAATAATACAGTTTCTTTCACTGAGTTTTGAAAATCTCCAAGTGTAGCAGGGATGAGGTTTTCTGCTACCTTATTAAAACAGATCTGGTATTTTCTGAGCTGTCTTGACTTTGATGGACGAAAAAGTATGCAGCAGGGTGGCACAGAAACTCCTGCCTGCGAGCTTCCAGTTCCCTGCACTCCCTGTGGGAGATGCATAGCAGTGTCTACCTGATCCATACCCCAGCACGTACCTGTCGTCACTGCAGAATAACAAAAATGTAGTGTGTGTCTTCTGCTTTGTCACAGCTTGCTTGTGCATTGTACTTAACTGTTTAGAGGGATCCTTGGGGAGGTTTTTTGTTGCCTGATAACACATCTAATGGACTGGGTCATGTTGCAAAGCTGTTATTTGGTTTCAGTTCAAATCTTGCAGGAGATGAATTGACAGACAAGTTGTTCACCGAGCACTCCCCTCTTCAGCAGCTAGGCTTTTACCTCTTGCAGGAGAGTTGTCAAGCAGTCTGCACTGTTTTGATGTTCCTGTCATTACCATAGGCAGGTTGTTGTTTTTTTTTTTCCCTTTGCTTTGTCTCCCTTCACCTCTTCATCCTTCCCATCCTTTTGTATGTTTCCGTATACTGAACAATTTCGTGTTTGAGCTTTTAAGTGGTGGTCTGGAGGAGAAAAGCAAAACGAGTTTAGTGATTATTCTCATCTTTCTTGGTTTGTAAGTTATGTTATCTTCTTCCCTCCATAGAAAAGTGGGGTGGGGGAGAAGAAGAAAGCTGGAAAAATAGCTTTACCTATAAAACAGAACTATTGCTTTCTGTAGTGCTACATTTATATTGTACAGCACTTACACATTTTATAATTTGATATTTCTTATTGTTAGACATTTATTTAAAAAACATGCTTCTCTCTTTCAGGAAAAAAATGTTTTTGTTTTTGTTTTTTTAATTTAAATATTAGGTATAAGGAACAAGTATACAACTCTAAGTTAGATCCAGGTAAAAAAGACGGATGTTTTTGTAAAATCGTGCGTACATTTTGAAAATGAAAAGTCATGCTGTAAGATATGAATTGGTTTACTACGACTTGCTTGTGTGTTTAGGGTTTTGTTTTTTAACAAGTTATGCTATTACATTTTATTGCACTTACATATGTACCTTTTTCTTTGTTCCAAAGGGCCAAATCCTTTCTCCAGAGGAGTCACTTCAGCCGAGGTGACTACTTCAAAGCCTGGTGAGTAAATCTCCATTTATTCTAGAATCAGAACTTTGTCATACTTCACAACATCTGCCCTGTTTTTATCTTCTGTTCTCCCATTGCTACTAAAATTCAGTGTGTAACAATGCTGCCGAGCAGTAACTTGTAAAGACTATTGTTTTTGTGTTTTTAAGAGGTTCCTTATTCCCGTTGATGTCATCTTTACATAATGATGTTCTTTAACATCATTACCTGCTGATTATCTTACTTGTGTCAAGTGCTGAATCAGTTATCTGCCTGGCATTCTGTGGGAGAGGGGAAAAACAGAGCAGTGATCAATCAGTTTGTTTTACTAATCACAGATGCGTTCATTAGCTGCACTTACAAGGCAGTGTAAAAAAGCAGAACTGGGGGTCTGCTTTAGCAGGCAAGGCGAAATACAATCTCTTGTTCCCTTTTGCTTATTCCATCCTGCCATCCCTCCAGCAAAAACGATAGGAATGGAAATGGATTTGGGAATGGAGGAAGTAATTGGTGTTCCTGTGGATTTGTAGTTGTTGGTCCTGCATGGCTTTTCTGATGACTAACAGTAGCTGAGGATGCGTAGTATAACCCTTCTGGGGTTAACAAAGTGACTTTCTCTTTGTCCAACCACTTTGAAGTGGTTCAAGAACTTCTCTTCTTTGGTGTGGAATATTTGATGCCTCTGACCTAGTCATCCTCTTCAATTTTTCAACTAACAGAGGCTGAAATATGAAAAATGAGTATTAGCCTTTTTCTTTGGAAATGAGGCTAAGGTTGTTTCATCTACTCATCTAAAATGTGTATATTGCAGCGTGGGGGGTTGTCTACACACACGTTTTGCATTCTTTTTTTTTTTCTTTTCTATTCAACAGCTGTAATTGCATCAAGCAGCCAAGGACGAGTGAATCCCTTTAAGGTAAAAATTTTGAAGCTGGTTTGACTGCGGTGCTCTGAAAATCCCAGCAGATTTTTATACGTAAAGTTACAATGCGACTACAAGAGAAATCTTGGAGGGACATAGGAGCGCACTATGCCAGAAAATAAGTAAAATGATTGTTTATCTGTTTTGCTAGGTGTCATCTAACAAAAAGGACCCACTGGTCCCATCAGCGAGTGTTCTAGACAATATGAGCAAATACTCAAAGAAAACTTCATCTAGCAGTCGAGCTGTAAACAAGCAGAGCCCTCCAGTTATAAAGCCTCTGATTCCCAAACCAAAATCCAAGCAGGTAATGTTTCTAGTCTTTTCATGTTGTTTCAGAACAGTAAATTGAATTTTACCAGCTTTTATCAAGTATGAAACCCTGCTGATTGAGTAAAGCGTCTTAGATGGCAGGATTCTTTTAAGCATACTGCAGAAACTTACACAAACACAAAACAGCAAGAAAAAAAATTGCTTCACTTGTAGAAATTGCATTCTGTGCTGTTTGTTTGTTTGTTTGTTTTGTATTTATTTTAAATAGGAATAACTAAACATATATTCTGCTGAATTAGACTTAACTTTTTTTTTTTTTTTTTTTTTTTTTTTTAACTCTATTTCTGTAGGCTTCAGCAGCATCGTTCTTCCAGACTCGTACACCGAACTCTAGTGAAAAAGCAGTGGAAGAAAGACAAGAAAAAGCAGTGGAAGAAAGACAAGAAAAAGCAGGAAGAGAGTCCCCTGAAGTCAAAGTCACTGCACAGGACAACACTGAAAACAAAAGGCAAGTGAACGCTTGCCACTCAATGCCATGTTCCAATTTTGATAGAATAGCAAGTCCAAAAACTATTTTTTGAATGGCCGAAGTAGCTTAAGATCAAGATTAAAGTGTAAGCTCACAAGTTGTCACATTTGTGAATTTACCTCAGGAGTTTTAGCGAACTGATATTTGTGTTGTGGCAATTTGATACTAATCGTATTACAACCACAGTGAAGAAGCATGGGTGGAACTCCCTGTTTATTAAATCTTTCCGGGTATGCATGGCAGTGGTATTCAAGGTGGAAGTTTTGTGTCAGCCTGAGACAAATGCATAGAACGTGTTGGTGAATAATAAACAAGCAATGCATAATTTAATTTTGGGGCTATAAGCAACGATTTTTGCCTCAGTAATACTTACACAGCTGATAACGACCTTTGAATGATAAATGAAATCATGCTGCTGTACCAGTTCCAAGTCTAGGAAATCCTTAAACGTGTCTAGCAAATCTCTGAGGAGGTCTAAAAGCTAAGTGTTTTATGGGAAAGTATTAAAGCTTAATTTTGGTGTGGGTGCTATGGGTTTGGCTGTGTTTTTTGTTTCTTTTTTATTTATTTATTTACTTACTTCTAAAGGAAAAAAAGCAGAAGACTTGTAGCACTTAAGCAGTATATATTTTCCTTGCTAAGACTGTAATATATCTTATTCCTCTGAAGCAGACATTTTCCATGATCCCAGTCCTCATGAAACTTGCATTATTATAATGACTTCCCATTTAGACTTAATTTAACTGAGGAAGATGAAGGGAATTATTATTCATTTGGGCTAGTATTCTTTTCATTAACCTTAACAGATAAGTTTCTAAAACAAGTGGTAAGGAGAATTGTGAAAAGGATTAGCTGAAACGTGCTAATGTGTGCTCTATTTTTAGGTTGATGAGACCTTGTCAGGAAGGAAGAGAATCATTATGCTTTGTCATTCCAAAACTGAAATGTTAATCTCCATATATATCATGGATTTAATAAAAGTGCTTGACTTAGTCTTGCCTTGTCAGTCTATTCTGCAAGAATACTGCAGTAGGGGAAAGCAAACTGCTGACTGTATGTGACTTTTCTTTCAAGAACAAAAAACCCACTCAGGTGTTGTTTAGAAATGTGATTTTGGGGCATATGGTTTTCCTCTAAACTTCATAAACTGACATTTTTTTTCTGTGCTTGCTTCAGACCAAAGACAGGATTCCAGATGTGGCTAGAAGAGAACAGAGCAAGCATTTTAACAGATAATCCTGGCCTGAATGAAGCAGAAGTTATAAAAGAAGGCATGAGTCGATTTAGAGTTCTGTCATCAGAAGAAAGAATGGTAAGAAAGCATTCTCTAATTGTTTTTTCTTTTTAATTTATTTATTTTATTTCACCACCACCACCAAATTCCTTGGTTATTTCCAAGTAGTGCTTTTTTTCTTTAAATTCCACTGTTCTTCATCTTCAGGGACTTTGAATTGGACCATGATCTAAAACGTGTATGTGTGAAATATAAAGCATATTGACATCTGAATAAGTAAAAGCAGAAAGCTGCTTTTCCAAAGTGGAGCATGTGAGAAATGTAATCAATGAGGAAATAACAAAACTGGGGCTTGGTTCTAAAGCCTTTTGGCTTTCTTACTTGTCCAGAAAGATGTTTAAGATCTTCAATTTTACATACAGGTTCAAAGGAATTACAGTTTTTAAGAGAAATGCTGTTGCAGAAAAAGTAAAGTGAGGAAATTGTTCTCAACTTGATTGGCAATCTCTATTTGTTATTAACAAGAATTATTCCAGCACTTCCTTATAATCAAAGAAAGAAAATATGTTAAACAAATCAGTGAATTGTGTGGCTTGCTATGTAGTTTTCTATTTAATGATGTACTTTCTTCAAAGGCATGGACTGAGAAAGCAAAAGGAAGAGCAGCTAATGATCTAACAGAAGACAAAAAACGAAAGCGTCCCACGGCTACTGAAGACGAGGAGAAAAAGAACCAGGAGCAAAAAGCAGAGGACTCGAATTTATCAAAAAAAACAAAAACTTCAGGTCAATCTACAAATGCCAGATTATCAGCTTTTGCATTCAAGCAAAGCTAAATAATGTGGTGCCTGCTCAGCATCTGCATGCTCAATGCAGAGCCATCTACTGTTTTCAGAAATTTGCCACTGTGCTCAAAGAGCACTAGCAAAAAGAGAGTGCCTTGCTCCACATGTTTTTACAAAGTATTTTATTATCAATTATTTAGGGAAACGTTGGATCTACTCTCTAGGTTTTTTTGCAAGTTGCTAGTGTAAAGATGGACAGCGGAACTAATCCTAGTGGGCCTGTTACCTTGAAGCACAGTTCTGCAGTTTTGTGTAGCCACGTGTCTTGGCGCTCATAATATTTGATGCTAAATCCAGATTAGTCATTTTTGAGGTCATGTGCCATGTACAAAAGCTGTCCTTTGGTTATGGAGAAGCAGAGTGGTGGCTTCTGTACCTGTCTGCTGCAAACTCCTGTAAGAGAGAGACACTCAGAGAAATGACAGTGAGGGTGAGATGACAGCTTAACATCTTTCTGCTGGTCAGCTGCAGCTTCAACATCTGTGGCACTGTCGTTGAGCAGCCTGACAGGGGCTGGGACAGAAAACCAGGACAGATAGGAACGAAGCTCAATTAGGAGTGTCAGGTGTGCAAAAACAAACCATTCCAGACTGTGCAAGCGTGCTTTCCCAATCTGAGCTTCAGGACAGCCCAGAAAGGTCTCAGAACTTGAAAATATATGCATTATTTTATGTAACATTTGTTTTTAAAATAAAATGTGAATGTTTCTTTCCTTTGCAACTTTTGTAACTAAAGTAAACAGACTTCTCACAAATCATTAGGCAGTCATATTTACCCTTCTCTGAAGAGGAGACAGAATGTCTAATAAATATATTTGAATCAAATTCAAATTTCAAAACTTATTTTTTTTTTGTGATAAGGTAAAATAACTCCTCAGCACAACTTAGACTGAAGAGCTCCATTTTTTTTCTGGTTTTCTACGCCCTTTCATCCTTTTTTCATTCTTCATTTCTCATTTTATTACTGAAAAGGGACATAACTATCCATTTAGAACACATTTTTAACATGGAAATCTATAGATTGAAGATCTGGTGAGGTCTTTGTAAACATCAGAGGTGTTCTGCTATACTCTTTTAGCAATTGTTATATGACATTTTGGAAAAAAAAAAAAAAAGCTCCTCTTTTCACTGTATGTAGAAAATAGGGGTCATGATGTCAACCAGGGTGATAAATACATACAGAGAAAAAATCTAAAGACTGTTAATTTATTTTTCATCCACTGTTCTTATAATTGCTGAGAGTAGACTGCAAGTAATGGTTAATTAATTGTTAATAGTTAAGTGTACAGAAGGGAACTGTACTGATGCTACAGAAAATTCAGGAGAGTTGTAGCACATTATAAATTGTCTACCATCGCTGGGAAGAAATGATAGTATCAGTGACTGTCTTGAATTAAGTTTTTAGGCAGCAAAGCATATTTCTGCATTTGGTTTTATTGAAGAAAAAATGGATTGCATTGGTAAGGAAAACATCCTGATAGAAAATCACCGTGGGCTTGGTGAGCTGTGTAATATTTTCTTTCTGCTAGGCTAGGTCAGTGTGATGACGACTTCAGGCATCATCGTTATGGTCCTGGGAGATGGGGTGGGTGTGAATGGATTCTTCTCTTAGCGTTTGAGCCGAGCTACCTGCCAGGTGTCCTTTTAAAAGGCCTGAAATACAAGAAGAAATTAAGTCCCCTTCTGGAGTGAATAAGCTGAGTAACTCCTCGCCTCCCATAAAAAGGCTACATAAAGTAGCTGAGCAAGGTGTTTATACCTTGCCCTCAGGACACTGAAGTCAGTTGTACTGCAGGATCAGGAGGTAAACTGAAAAAATCAGGCAGGTAAGAAAAGAGATGGAACTGGCTAATAAATATACTCTGAGTTGTGCCAAATTAGGATGGAAAAAAAAATAATTTCTTAATGTCCCTTTTTGGAAAGCAGAATATTTAGACCGATAACTTCGGTCTTTTCTGGGCATGCGTCCTGCAAGTGAAATATTTTGACCTCACTTATCCTGAAGCAGGGTGCTGACTGGCTTTTGATGCAGCAGCATTGTTTTGGGGAAGGAAGGGAGGTGCTGATGCTGCCAGTGAGACGGAACAAAGCCATTCTGTAGATCCAGATATTGGGACTGTGTCTGTCCACCACTCCCCCCATTCAAGCTACATACACAAATCCAGTACAGCTCCCGCTCTACAACAGGAGCAGGTAGGCACAACTGGACCCACAAAGCATCTCAAGTCCTTTTAGGCTCCTTTAAGTGGGAGGAAACATCCAAAGTCAACTCCCACGAGAGTTTTCTGGCTGGTTTCAGAGAGCTGGGTGTTTGCAATCATGCCTCTCTTCTGAACAAACACACCAAAGTTCTCTTTTCAGGGAGACTCCTGGATTTAGTGGATAAATTCATGGAAATAACTGAGAGGACGTCAGGCTCCAGTTGCAAGCCCCCAGCTCCTGTTTGCTTTTCTCCTGGCTGAGTTTTTGCTGTATAATGTTTGTGGGTTTCATCAGACCTAATGTCCACGGCCTGGGGGTCATAGTCTGGGTCTCGCTGCTGTCCATACATCTGCTTAGAGTCAGCAAAACTGCTTCCCACATCTGAGCTGGAATCTTCCCTCTGGGGGCTGCCTGCCCCACTCGGAGCTGGGTGCCTGGAGGTGGTGGCTCAGCGTAGCAGGGAAAAAGGGACCCCCGTCCTCGTCCCTTAGAGCTGTTCCCTGCTCAGAGCAGCCCCGTGTAGCCCCGCACTGCTGCAGGTCTGAGCTCTGTCGGAGAACAGGGCTTGGGAGCCCTGTCCTCTGTCTGCTGGATTTCTGATGCTATGAAAGATAGCCGGGGGCTATTGGCACTTGCTTGAGAGAATTAAAAAAAAAGATTTTTTTTTTCTTTGGGATGAAGACAGCTGCCCTTCTTACCATCCCTTTTTCCACCCTGCAAAACAGCAAAATGGTGGAGAGACGCCAAGTTGAGCAGCCTTTGTAACAGTGACGTTTAATTACTAAGCAGTTGCTGCTGTCCACAGCAATAAAATTAACAGCCAACAGCAGCCCCCATCTGTCTCCGTGCCCCAGCACGGCTGCTGTTGCCTCTCTTCCCTCGCAGATGCAGTCTGCTCCATTACCCAGCTGCGGGCAGGGCTGCAAATAGATAGACCCCCATCACCTGGAGACTTCCACGCGGCTGCACCGTGCCAAATGGAGCAGGGCACGCTCATCCTCACAGCACCGAGGCACTAGGACTTCATCAGGCTTCATCATCCTTCTGCTTCCACCTGAGCAGGAGCCTGAACCCCCCAGAAAACGTGGAATGGATTTTAGTGAAAGCTGTTAAATCTCAACTAGCCGCTTTTCTGTAAAGATGCTCCCCAGAGATGTTTAATGCAATTGCGCTGGAATCCTCAGAAATGCCCGTTGGTCCTGAATTTGTTCTTTCCAATTAAAAAGGAGGTTATTTAGAAAAAAAAAAAACAGCCTGGGAATTATGGCAAGGCACCTGCCTGCTGCTGTTTCTTCCTCCTTTTGCTCAGAAAGCCAGACATTTGTGCGCCTGGCCCCGAGGCAGGGTTGGACCACAGAAACACCCAACCTTTGCTGCGGGTCCTTTTCCAGTGGGTCCCCATCTGCTGATCCCCCCAAGGCAGTGGTGTGATGGGATGCGCTGCTGCATCTCAGCCCGGCTCCCCTGCCCAGCCACTGCAGCTCCTTTCCAAACCCCAGGAGCGCAAAACATTTTCTCTTCCTCGCTCCCTGCTTCTGCGTCTGCTGCATTCTTCCGTTTCACTGAATAATGTGACCTTAAATGAAATCCTTTTCCCATGCACTTTTTCTGGAGGAAAACAAAATCATCCAAAAATAGCAGATGAAAGTGGATAGCAGGTGATGGAGGCTGCGGAAGAGAACATTGGTGAATATTGCCCGGCTACCTCTCTGCTCATCCCACACCAAAACCTGATATCACATCCTGTGTTTGGGGCCTTGTAGGGTCACAGTTGTGTTTCAGCAGAGCCAATTCCTGCAACAAGCTGCCCTCGCTCCATGTCTAACCCCAGGCTGCTCCTGACTGGAAAGATGTGACTACTAAAAACCAGCAAAAAAGACCCAAAAGAACACATTTAGTCTGTTAGCCTTTTGGGGGGATATAATTCAAAGCAGCAAGCGTCCACCTCCCTTGTTCTGTAGCTGAGAGAGCATGTCAAGCCCTTTATCTGAGAAAAAGATCTGTAAATGGACTACTTGGCGTGCTGGAGTACTGCGATCCTGTTTGACTTCAGAGGGAGTGCCGGACTCGCAGGAAGCTAGACATTTATTCAGAGAAGGAACATTTGTACTAGACATAAATAAAATGTGTGCTCACCTCCTAGAGAATATTTTCTTTGGCTTTGCAAGCACTTGCTCCGTAATATAATTCTGCTACAAAGGAAAACAACTGCACACCACCACCCAGCCACGCCGCCTTGACTGCTGCACGATAAAAACCTGACAAAATCGGCCCCTGTGTGCCAGCAGGAGCTTAGCCTGGAGGAGGATGGCCTTACAGAGCCACTCACTTCGCTGCTGCAGCTGGGCTCCAGCAAGGAGCAGAAATAGAGGTGTGTGTCCTCTACTTTTTATTTATTTTATTTTTTTTCATGGCATGTAATGTCAAAATCCTGACCAAAAAGATAAAAATAAAGATCATCCCTGCTCTTCTCATCTCTGCTAAATCACAATTTTGTGTTGTTTCAGATTTGGAGAGTTTTCAGCAAATTTATCTCTTAAGTATACTTCCTTTTACTTTGTTTAAATCGCAGCCACTGCTGAGGGTGCTGGCTGCGCATGGGACAAGGCACAAAGCAGCAGCTGATTTCAAGTCAGTGCTCTAAAACTCATTGCTGGCTTTTGTACGAGGAGTTTTACCTTTTTTGTTTTCCTGTGTTTTTTTCTGTTTTATGTGGTGGTTTGGATTACAAGGCCCACTTGCAGTGCAGTTTAGGACAAGTTTCTCTCTAGCACTTGATGCTGGAGTGTGCTTGCAAATGTTTTGGGGCAGTGCGATTCTACCTGAGGTACTCATCTCCAACAGGAACAAAAAACATCTCCTCTTTGCTCCCTGAGATGTGTGGAGCTCCCATGTCCTCAGTCCCTGCTGGTGACCTGATGTGTCCTCGGGTTTGTCCTGATGGTGTTGGGAGCCAGAACCCCCCAGGGCTCCTGCTTCACCCCTCACCAAGAATTTCACCCACCAACAGCAAACCTGGCTCATCTGTCACTGGCTCAGAAAACCATTAGAAACCAGTAGAAACCATTATTAGATCCCTCATTAGAAACCCAGTACCTGTTGACTACAACTTCTTCCCCCTTTGCTGTGGCAGCAGTGAGCAATGCACTCAGACTCGTACAATTTCTTTCACAAACCTGACCTAAGTCACTTCATGGACATAGTGCTCCGGCCCTGGTTTTGGATGGGAAAGCCAAGAAAACTCAACTATCACGGGTGCCTGGGGGGAGCTGGGCACAGGACAGACTATGCTTGGAGGAGCTTTCCCTCTTAGGCACTTTCTATCTTCAAAATTCACCTCAGCTTCTCTCTGGTGGGTGTTACAGTGCCTTTGGTGGAGCAGCTCAGAGAGAGGCCTAGAGAAAGGCCGGGGCCCTCCCCGAGCGCTGCCGTAGAAATACCACGCTATTTTATTTATTTACTGGCAGGCCAGACGCTAATATCTACTGGAAAGAGCCCCTTGATGCTGGACTCGATGGGATGTGAATGGCCAGGAAATTTGGGTGAATAGTTTCAAGCCATGTGTTGCCAGGGAACAGCCCGGGCTGCAAATCGCGTTATTGATCTCGGGGATATAATGCCGAGAAGCAATTGAGCGGAGAGGTGCGGGGCCACGGCTGCTGTCCCACTTTGCTCAGGAATCGAAACCCATTTTCGGGTCAGAAGTGGGCTGGAGGGACCCAGAGATCCTCAGGGTGTTGCTCAGCTCCTGACCAGGTTGCTGGAGCAAGAAATGGGGCACATCCCGGAGCTGTTAATTACAGGTTAATTATGTTTTGACTCGAACCTGCCTTCTGTGGCCGCAGCCCATCTCCTCTGCGGGTTTTGGGGAGCTAGGGATGGAGGAGCCTCTGGGTGCGGGATGCTCTGTGCCCAGAAGTGTTCAAGAAAAGCTGGAATGGGGCAAAACTGCTTTTTTGCTCCATTTTCAGCTGTAAAACTTGAGACCTGACCAGATCAGTTAAAACAGAGAAAGTCCCTCTGTGGAAATCCTCTCAGACCTCAGGGATCTGCTGTCCCCACAGAGGAACCAATCCCTCTGGGAGAGAGGTTAGGATTTTAGGAGCCTGTAATCAATTTTGCTTGTTATTCCGGGTAACCAAATTAAATTGCTTGTGATTCACTGCTTAAACTGACGCACTTGTGATTCCAGCAGCCGATAAACCTGTGCTTACAGGGCCCAGGACGGATGTCAGCAGGCCACGGCGCTGTGTGGATGTGTGTAGATGCGTCCCTGTTGTTTGAGGATCACGCTCGGGCTTGCTGTTATTAGCAGTATCGATTTGCATCGCTCTTCTCCTGCCTGAGCTGCTAATGATACGCTGGGTCAACACAAACCACTGCAGATGGTTTGAGAGGGTGGAATTTGTCAGTTCTTAATCTCTGAGCCTGGTCCCAAACACTTCCACTTTATGGGCAAGGGAGCAAAAGTAGGTGTCTTTGGTGTGTGATTTATCTGTGCTTCACTCATTCTGGATGTATTCAGATACAGCAAAGAAAAATTTATTTGGGAAGGCTGTGTGAAAGCATGGGGTGTAATTTATAGGTTAAAAAAAAACCTTAGCACAAGATACTTAAAAATAACAAGCATTGGTGCTGCTGCTCGCCCAGCTGATGGAGGTGTGCTTCAGAGGTGGAGGACGTGGCTGGCTGGAAATGGAGCTGTAACACATCCCGACCCGTATCTAAATGACCTAGAACAGGAAACTCGGTGCTTGCAAATGCTGTTAGCAAACCTGCTGGCCTCGGCTCCTATGTGTGCGACCTCTGCTCGCACCCACCCCCAAAACTGGTTGTCTGCAGGTCCACGGGGTGCTCACGCCAGCAATAAAGGAGTAACTGCCCCTCTCTTCCTGCACGCAGGGGAAAAATTACTGCTGACTTGCTAAATTTAGACCATTATAAAGTTCAGCCGACTGTAGATACCTTATCTGCTGGTTTTTCTAAATGAATCAGTGAAGCACAGCCCAGGGAGTGCCACTCCCTCGATACCCTTTGCTAACCCCTTTTCCATACGTCCCATTACGTCTCGGCAGTTTGTAGTTCCTAAGAAATCCACCCTTTGCACCGTGCAGGTCTGGCTCCAGCCAGGAGCATTGGTCACCCTGCCGAATTTGCTGACTGCTTCTGGCAGGGGAGCCAACACAGCTCACGTGGAGAATTCGGATACCAATGAAGGGGTGCGGGGCGGTCAGAGGTGCCCAGCTGCAGCCCTGGCGTTGTTTGGGGAGGTAAAGGGATGGGGATGGGGGCTTCCAGCCCCACTGCCCGCTGCTCCCGCAGGCCAGCACCTTCCCAGTGATTTCACCTGAGTCATTCTTTCTTCTGGTAAAACCTGTGGTCGGAAGCCAAAAGATAAGCGTGGAGTGCCTTATTGCCACTGGGGTTGTGTTTTTTTTTTTCCCTATGCACGACAGGAAGGATTTTTCCCCGCTGCCTTCCAGATGGACCTGCACGTGGGAATAGGGCTTTCTGCCCAGGTGATGCGTTCCTGAGGATCTCAAGCATTTATTTTGAAAATGATGAGGAAAGTAGCGCTTACCCCTGAACTGTGAGCCTCCCTTTCCACCCTATATAAAACCCCAGAAGAGCCTCAGCGGGGGAACCTGGCTTCCCACTACCCAGCCATGTAGGTCTTTGCCAACCCTCAGACCCACATAACTTTCCCCATTTCTTGGTGTTTTTCCCCCCTTTTACCCAATTTTACCCCACCAGCACCTGCCAGGGCAGCCTTGCTGCCTGGTCCCAATCACGGTCCCAATCCCTGTCCCAATCCTGATCCCAATCCCTATCCCTTTCCTGATCCTTGTCCTGATCCTGGTCCTGACCTCAGTCCCTGTCCTCATCCCGATTCCTGTCCTGATCCGTATCCGGATCCCAGTCCTGGTCCCAATCCCTATCCCAATCCCAATTCCAGTTGCGATTGCTATCCCAGTCTCGATCCCCATCCCAATCCCAGTCCCAAACCCAGTCCTGATCCCTGTCCCAATCCTGATTCCAGTCCCAATCCCAATCCTGATTCTAATCCCAGTCCCAGTCCCTTATGCCAATCCCAATCCCAATCTCCAATCCCAATCCTTATCCCCAATCCCAATCTCCAATCCCAATCCTTGATCCCCAACCCTGATCCCAATCCCAATCCTGATCCCAGTCCCGATCCCAATCCCAATCCTGATCCCAGTCCCGGTCCCTTATGCCAATCCCGATCCTGATTCCTATCACGACCCCAATCCCAACCCCAATTGTATCCCAATTCCAACCCTGATCCCAACCGTGATCCCAGTCCCAATCCCAACCTCAACCCCAATCCCAACCCCAACCCCAATCCCAATCCCTGTCACAACCCCAATCCCAAACCCCAACCCCAATCCCAATCCCTGTCACAACCCCAATCCCAAACCCCAATCCCCAGTCCCAATCCCAATCCTGATTCTAATCCCAGTCCCGGTCTTTTATGCCAATCCCAATATCAATCCCAAATCCCAACCCCAACCCCAACCCCAACCCCTCGGGGCGCGGCGCTCCGAGTCCGTCCGGCTCATCGCAGGGCCCTCTGATGACGTCGCGGCGGCTCCAGCCAATGGCAGCGGCGCGGGCGGTATAAAGCGGGCGGCCGAGGCGGCGGCTCCCGAGTCCTGAGGCAGCTCCGGGCGGGCGGGAACGCGCGCGTGTGAGGGGCGGGCGCCGCGTCAGGGGAGGGGGGGACGGTGCCGAGCCCCGAGATTTGGGGAGGGTCCTGAGCCCTCAGGGGGGTGCCGAGCCCCACCGCAGCGCCCTGCCCGCACCGCTCGGGGCCCGATCCGTCCCCTGATGGCGGCGGCACGGAGCTACAACGGGTACCCGCGGCGGGACGGGTCGCCCTCCCCGCCTCTGGGCTCGGACCCTAAGCCTCGCGTCCCCTCCTTGCCCGGCGGTGGCGGCGGTGAGGGCTGGAGGGGAGAGCGGCCCCGCAGCGAGGAGGACAACGAGCTGAGCCTGCCCGGCCTGGCGGCTGCCTACACCTCCATCCTGCGCTCCCTGGGCGAGGACCCGCAGCGCCAGGGGCTGCTGAAGACGCCCTGGAGGGCGGCCACCGCCATGCAGTTCTTCACCAAGGGCTACCAGGAGACCATCTCCGGTAGGAGCCCCGGGGGGTGGAAGGGGAGAGAAGGTGTTTTTTTGGGGGATTTGTGTTCCTATGGGGTCGGCTGTGGGATGGTAGTGTGTCTTTTGGTACCTTCAGGGGGTTTTTGGGGTGAGGTGTGAGGAGATAGGGTTCAGTGGGCGCTCAGGTTTGTGCTCCTCCTGCCCTTTCCTGTAAGGACAGCACCCAGCCCAAACTAATAAAAGCTTTGGGACACCAGGGAATTCCCCCTTCTGCTTCCTCCTTTGGTAAAAGGCAGGTTCCTGGTGCTGACACGGGGCTGGGTGCGGGTCAGGAGGGTGCTGAGCATCCTGAGAGCGCTGCTCCTGTGTGAGCCTGCCCCAAAAACCGCACTGTGTCCCTGAATGAAAGGGCTGAGCTGCCAACCCATCCCTCTGTGTGTGCTCTGCTTCACCTCAGAGGCTGGCTTCCTCGTCTACTTTCTCTTTCACTTCTCAAAATTGCTGCCTTCTCTGAAATCCCATTGCATACAGCTTCCAGCGTTAACTTACTCACGGCTGGCGGTATTTGTGCCAACGTCATGCCCTGGCTCCCCCCAGGAGCAGCACTTCTGCCTTGACCTTTGTTTCTCTTTTACAGCCAAACCTGGTTTTCAGGCTTGTATCTGGAGATCAGCTCGGGGCTGTGCTGGCTGTCATCCCCCTCTTCTTTAGCCTTGCTGCACGGGGTGTTTGGGATGAAGCTTTGTCGGGGTCTCACAGGTTGATCCTCTGTCTGCTGGGAAAAAGTTCCTGCACTTGGAAACTGCACTTGTTGCTTTATCTTGTTGCTTTATTGCTGTGAAACACAGGATGTGTCATAGTCAGGAGGCTTTTTGGTGATAATCTCTGAATTTCTGTGCTGATAGTTTGCCTACCTGAACTCCTCTCTTAACCTTGCCATGGGTCTCATGTACAGGGAGAGTTGAACCAAATTGATTTCTTAATTTTCCAGTAGCTTATTCCTTCTCCAGTGGATACTTTGGGACCCTGGTTAATCCGTCCCAGTCTCATGCATTTCATTGAGCAGAGTAGTTCTGGACAGTCCCCTGCCCTGAATGCTCATCGTGGGGGAGCTGTGTTATACTGGAGAATAAAGTGTTAGTGTCACTGCTAGGTGCTGTGCTCCTGCACTGCTTTTTTGTTCCTTTCCTAGCAATTCAAAGGAAGCTGTGATGCTAGCATCCTTTCCTGTGTCAGATCCTTTTATTTGTCAGCTACTCATCTCCTTACACAATGCTCAGCTTCCAGTCCTCCTGCTCTTATTAGTGTAATGGGGAGGGGAAATTAGCTGTAGTTGAAGGACAAACTAGGAAATCTTTGGGGATGGTGGTAGTTGTGGGGCTGTAGCTCCTGTTGCTTGTCTCTGCTGCAGCATCTGGTTGTGCTGTCACTTGGTTGTACTCATACAGCTGGCTGCCTGCCCAGGCTGTGAAATGGGCCAGCAACTAGATTGTAAAAAGAGGAAAGAGGGGAAAAAATGTCCTTTCTCTGCTTTATTTTGAAGCTTTTGTTCCCTCACATGGAACTACCTGGCTATGCATATGTTAAAACAGTGGTTTGTGGGATATTGAGGTGTGGGTTCAAGTCTATTCCCCAGCAGGGAGAAGACAAGATGTGAAAAAGACTTACTGCTACAAAATCTCTGAAATAAATACAAAGTTTCTGAAATAAAAGCTCTGTGGTGGTGATTATACAAACAGAGGGCTAGAAGCAAGGTGTGCTGCAACAGGTACGTGGCCCCAGCTGAGCTCCCAGCCTGTGTGAATGGGGCCTGGCTCTGCAGCCAGGAGAGTGGCAACAACAAATTGGGGAAGGGAGTAAGGTTGGTACAGCTACAGGCTTTACAATCAGCGTCCTGTCTGCTTGGGTGTCTACCCTGGGTAGAAAAACCCTGGGCAGGGGAAAAAGCAACTCACTTCCGATGGCATTTTAACTTATTGCATCACTTCTGTGTTCCTGTGTGGGAAATGTATTCCCAATTTACGAAATCTCTTGAAGGCTGGATGGTGTGAAGCTGAAAGCATGCCAGAGGAGCTCTGCGGTGTTCGGTGAGCTTGGCCACAAGCTTTGATTGCAGGAGGTGAGAATGTAGAGGTGATGGGGTTGGTCCCAAACCTAAGCTGCCTGACTGCCTCGAGTGCTGCCTGCTGCTCTTAGGGGTTCGTGATGAGTGGTGTCGTGCTCTCGCTTGTCACTGAATGTTTGAGTGCAGTCAGGATGCCTGAAGCTTTAGGTACGGTGAGGGATGATGGCCTCACCTGCCCTGCAGCAGTCTGTCCTGCGGTGGCCTTGGAGGTGGAGAACTGATGGTACGTGTGGAGAATTGATATGAGGAACCCCGAGTGCTTTGGGAAGCTGCTGAGCTGATGTTTGCTGACTTCTGTGCAGACCACACAGGTATTGCTTTTCCTTCTGAGCATTAATTTACTCTTAAGAACAAAACTCCTACTTTTTTGTTAGGGTGTCTGAGAACATCAATACTTTTGGGGTATGCATAAATATGCTTGGTGTCTGGTCTCCCTTCCTGGGTCTTGTCACTTTGCTTCAGTGCCAGCTGCTCACATTTGTATTTCTATACTCCCCTTAACTTAAAGTAGTGCTGTAGGGAAGATGGCATCTGAGTTCTGTCCCCGTCTCCCCTGGGATTTCTGTGAGCAGCAGAGAACCAGACTCCGTGTTACTTCCTAGCTTGTTTTTGACAGCGCAGAGTAAGTGTTCCTGCTTTACCTTCATTCATCTTTGCTATCGGTGTTCTGCAGCTGGCCAGTGTTGTTTCAGAGCCATTCGTAGAGTTTACTTGCTAAATATCTAAATCACTCTTACTGTTCTTTCTGGATGCGTTCTCCTATTAATCCTGGCTTTACAAAAGGCCTCTGCCCTTAGCTCTTTCCTTGACAAAATGTATTCGTGTGTATTGATCTCATTGCCCAGGGAAGCTGTGCATGCCCCCTCCCTGGAGGTGTTCAAGACCAGGTTAGATGAGGCCCTGGGCAACCTGATTTAGTGGGTGGTGTCCCTGCCCATGGCAGGGGGTTGGAACTGGGTGGTCTCCAAGGTCCCTTCCAACCCCAGCCCTACTGTGATTCTCATTCTATAGTCCTAATAATCAAACTCTGGTTCTCATTCTGTACTGCTGATCATCAAACTTTCTTTGGAGGTGTGAGAATGCCTCTAGGGATTTAAAGTAAAATCCCTCCTGGAGAGCTGACCTAAAAATGCTGGCAGTTCACACCGGGACATGTGTAGATTAGTAGCCACTACAGGATGCCAGAAGTTTTGCTCTTCAATTTCATGCAGTGCTTCTGCATCAGCATTCAAGACCATCTTTTTTTTCCTGAGCCGGGGTCAGATTTATTGACTTCTTACCACTGGGAATAAATTATAATAAAATAGTAACCTGTTCTCTTGGGTAACAAAGGTAGTCTGCCTTAAACACTATTACAGCTTTCAGGCAACTGCCTGCCACGCAAAGATGAAGCCTTGGGAGGTCTGTCCTTCAGTGAAGTCCTCATGTCACAGTTGGAGGTGCAGTCTGAGACTATAAATGCTACACAAGTGTGTGCAAATGCAGTGAGTGAATTTGTGGAAATGAAAGGCAGAGGACTGTGCCAACTTGTAGCTGAAGCTGAGGACTTCAGACTCGATCTTGCTAAATGGTGAGTTCCAGAAACACTGAAAGTCAAGGATGCTGGCTTCAAAAACTAAACTCCAAAGGAGCTCTGATTGTGCAGTCCTGTAGGAGACATTGAGCACCAAGCTGAGCAAGCTTCCTGTGCCTGCAGAAGGAAGCCGACTTGTTCTCATCGCACCCAAGTCCTTCAAGCAGAATGGCACAAGCATTAAATGTTGGTTGTTACATGAATAAAAGCTGAAAGACCTCACTGGTCACTGTGCTGGTTTCCAAGCAAGCTGGGAGGTTCAACTGTCCTTTCAACATAATAGGGAAATGACAATTAGAAACACTAGAGGATAACTTTGCTTTCTGAACCTGTGTGGTTTGAAAGGCTGCATGTGTGTTTTATTTGCCTTAAAGCTAACTGATGCTACTATGCAGCTTTTTTTAAAGCAAACAACACCTGAAGTCCAATACCAGTAGGTTAACACCTGCTGCAACGTGTATGTCACTGCCTCTCATTACTTTGTGCCCTCTTATGGTGGAGGGTGAATAAATGCAACCCTAATACTTCACCTTCTTCCCTCTGTGGTTTTATTTTCATAGATGCAGCAACAGAATAAGCTTACGAGTTTTCCAAGCCTACTCAGTTTGCTGTGGGTGAGAGGTGCTAAGCATCCCTGCGTAGGAATAGACAGGCAGCTCCTTAAACAAACAAGGCTGTTTGATCAGCAGCACTGCCCTTTGCCGAGAGCTGGTGAGTTGTTTCTTTCGTTTCTGTTAGTGGAAGCAAGATGCTGCTCTTCTCTTCCTTCATATAGGTGTGACAGTCTAACATAAACTTAAATATCTGCCTTATTGGTAGCATGGCCACGGCTTGTTTCTTCAAACTGGAGGGTAGGAGAGACAGGATTGTTCACAGTAAGGTTCTTGGGGGTTTCTTTCCTCTACCCCGACCCCTTGTGTGGGTGAAGCTTACTGTGAACTTACCAGGATGGTCTCCCTGACCATTAATATTTGAGCAACACCAAACTTGATAAGCTTGTTTGGGTTTTGTCAAGAGTTTATTAAATATCTTAACCTCTTGGATCGTACGCTATCGAAGAGGTCTGATCTTTTCATGTTGCTTTTTCAAAGCGTTGTTTTGTCTTCTGATTTTTCATTTGTTTTGATTACAGAAAGGAGCGTGGATGGGGCACTTCCAGCACCTTCTGTGACATGAGATAGTGAAGTAGTTATTGAAATCCTGATGCATTTTAATGAGCATCTCCATAACCCTGCTTTCCCTCGTATTAATAAATCTGTTGGTAAAGGAAACAGATTAGAGCCTAATCTGAGTTTCATCTGAGAGTCTGCAATAACCGATCTCTTAGGAATGGACTTAAATCTCACTGCAACATGGAAAGTGTCTTAAAGTAAATGAATTGGTAAAGATGATGCCCAAAATTAGTTGAATATCAATGCTGCATTTCCTCTATTTGCCTCTACAAGATGAGCTGTGAAAGAGCTGGACCAGATGCATGATTTCTGGTGGCTGAAGAATTAAGTTTTGCTGCAGAAAATGCTCCTTTCTGGAGTGGGTTGTCTATTTCCAGCCCTCGGGTGTGGCAGTGATGAAATCTGAACTATTAGTCATCAACTTGTAACTTCTTCTGTCTGGTGTCCCTTCTTTCCTGGTAGGAAGGTACACGATGGTGAGGAAGCCACGTGGTGCTAATGCCTCCTTAATTTTTCTCTGCAGCTTTTGAACTCTCCTGCCTGTTCAGGGTCATGCTGCGGCTTAGGCTGTGTCTCCTTCCAGGCTGCTTCAAGGCTTCCTGAAGCAAGTGCTAATTCTGTTGTGAATTGGCACTCCCAGATCATCCCGAAGCCGTTAACTTCCTGCAGGACTACAGACTCTGTATGAATATTTGTAGCCTGAGTCTCCTCCCTGTATGTGTAATAAATTCCAGTACCTTTCTAGTGCAGTAATTCTCTTGTTGCTTGTCTGCAACATTTTTTCCAACTACAGTTCCGTAGTATCAACACAAATAAATGCAAAGCTTCAGTTTTGATTCTGTCTTAATATTTGGCAACAACTGAGAGCTTTGCTAGCAGTTTTCTTCCAGATTTGGTTCAGACCCTGTAGCCTCCTGGCTTCCCTGCCACGCATTTGGCTGTTAGCTCAGGCTTCCTGCTCTGTTACATCTCTCCTTGGATGAAGAGGAACTTCTTCCCAAGCAAGCCAGCTGAAGGTATCTCGTAGTGTACCTGAGCTGAGTTTTCCACCTCAGCAAGCTGTTGGTCTGGTCTCTGGCTCATCACACTGCAGTTCTGGAGCACCCTCCTGTTCCCTGCCTGTTCCTAGGTCACACCAGGTGTTGTGCAGGCTGTTTTCTGCTCCTGGCAGTGCAGAAGGAGCCTGAGCTCTGCCTGTGGTTTGGTTTTCTCATGTCCCCATCAGGATGGGTGAGCTCATGGGACAATATCAGTGCATGTGAGAGTGACTCCATCCTCTTGACAGCAAACAACCCTCGATCTGCCTCTTTTCTAGAGAGAAGCAGCTCATCATGAGAACAACCTGCGAGCATCTCAGTCGTTTTGTCTCAGAGCCAGAAGCAGACACCAGGTGCCGTGAAGCCGAAGCAGTGCTGCTCTGCGGAGCGCTGTCATCCCTCATTCCCTTCACCTCCCGAGCCAGCTGTGGGGTGGGCTCTCTCTGGTTGCCAGAGGTGCTTCTGCTTTCCTGTGTCACATTAAAGCCATGCAAATAGTTTCTATAGCAACAGGTCTTTTTTGCTTAGCTCTGACGCAAAATCCCGAAAGGTCTTTCTCGTTCTGCCTTCATCCAATTCCGATTTCTGCTTTTATCAACTCTTCTTGAAGATAAAGGGGGAAAACTAATTCAGTTTTGTTTCAGGAGTTAACTTGCAGCAAAAGCGACTGTTTAGTTCTTAACAGCCTGCTGAAGTTTCTGCAACAGGACTTGAACTCTGGGCTGAAAGAAACCTCAGCTGGAACAATCTAGAGATCATCCCCAGCTAAACATTTCATGTTTGTTCGTGTTCCCTTCCTCCCAGCCATGTGTTTTTATCCAGATCTTAGCATTTCCTTAACGTGGTGTGTCTAGGCTTAG
Organism: Aythya ferina; assembly: GCF_964211825.1. Classification (NCBI taxonomy): domain Eukaryota; kingdom Metazoa; phylum Chordata; class Aves; order Anseriformes; family Anatidae; genus Aythya; species Aythya ferina. The sequence goes on from NC_140301.1 coordinate 61,535,752, forward strand.
GCAGTGAGCTCCCTCAGCTTTCCTGGGGTGGCAGGGAGCACAAGCAGTGTTATTTAGCTTACAGGGAGGTTGCTTTGTGCCTCCCCTTGCTCAGAGGTTGAGAGGCTCTGAACAGGCCAATGCTGCAAGCAGAGGGGATGTGAGTCCTGTCCTCTCACTGCAGAACATGTGGGTCCTGGCCTCAGTGGCCAGGAAAAGTCTGGGGCTGGAGTAAAAGTTTCTGGGGGCTCCAAAGGAGGAAGCCAAGAGGAAGCTGAAATCCAGCTGCTGAAGGAGGTGCTGTGGCCTAGGTAGAATGAAAGAAGAGGCAAAGAGGTACAAAATTGATCCCAGCTTTGCTTCTGGACTGGTTAATCCGAGGCCCTGTTTCCCCTTCTGCCCCGTGAGCTCTGTTACACTCTCTGGAACATGTGCTGCAGGCTCCGGGCTAAGCTCGTTGAGGCCTTGTTTGATGCTACTGCAAATTGAATGACTAGAGAAAATAAAAGGCAAAGTTAGACAAAATGGCATTGCCTCTCTGCAAAGCGTTTGAGTCTTTGCCAAGCAAGTCTCTCCCGGGTAATTACTGCAGGCAAGTGCTGCAGCAGGACCTAGCGTGGTGTCTTGTCACAGCTACTCCTGCCTTGCTTGTTGGTGATTCAAGGCTTGGATTTGAAAGGGTTTCATGTTGGGGTGGGGATGGGAGAAGATACAGACACTGGCTTTGTGCTCTGCTTATTTTTCAGGAGGAGAAGCTTGCAAAGTGTGAGCAGGAGGGACTCGAGCAGGGTAGGGTGACTGGAGCGGTGTCCTAACACCATAGCAAGTAGTCAGGTACCCACCTTCTGTCCCAGCCCTCGCTTTGCCCTTGTCTCCCTGTATGGCCTGGCAGCTGTGAGGAGGTAGTGGAGAGCCAGCACTAAGCTCCTTTCTTCCTTGATGGGTTCCCACCTTCCCAAGCTGTTAATAACTGCTGCTGACTGTTGAAATCAGCACAGCTTGCTGTGGGCACAGCTGCAGACATCTTGCAGCTGAGCAGGTATCCTCCACCTAGCTGCTACTTGCTACTAATGTTCCAAAAATCTGGGGTGCAAAATTGTTAAGATGTGCATAAATAAGTGTGAAATACCCCACAGCTCTGTGCTCCTGTTCTTGACAAAGATTTAATTGCCTACAGGCTTCTAAAACTTCCTTTGAGAGGAGGCATTACCCAAACTGCTATGGCTCAGAGAAGCTACAGAGAAGATATGCAACAGGATGGGTGGCCTTTGTGTTCCTGGTTAGTTGCTTTAGCCATGGGAGGGATGCATTTTGTTCCTGAAGTTGTTTGTGGGATACTTTGCAGGTCTCAACCTTCTTTTCCCATCTCAACCTTCTTTTCCCCAGCCTTATAATAGGGCTACCAGCTGTCTCCATAATAAAACACGGCTCTTCAGCACAGTAGATTGTGGTTCCTCAGATGAAGTCTGTAAGGATCCATTCATATATTTTACAGATGAGTGTGTAAATGCACATGTATAAATGCATGTGTATATATATGAGGCTCTTCCACGTTGAAATTCCTTCTGCTGAGGTTTTGACCTTCTGCTGCCACATGTTCCTGTGGCTTGCAACAAGAACGTGGCTACTTCTGATTCTCCACCAGTGTGCTGATGTAATTCTGTATCTAGCATCGGGCTCTGATGTGCTGCTGGTGGTCTAATAACAGCAGCAGTCGCTCTAGAGACTCTTCTCGGGTCTGTTTGGATTTTGTTTTAATAATGCGGGGCGTAGTAGCAGGCTTTGTGAAACCACTGTTTGCCTTTCAGCTCTGGAAATGGCACACCTGCGGAGTGCTGCGTGGAGGAGCCGAGAACCTCGACTGCTGCTCTGTCTCCCCCGTGTCCTGCTCTGTTCCAAATTCTGGCTCTTTCTGGCTGAATTCATAGTAATACAACTTGCACGGTGCTTCCCACGTAATCAAAAATCTCTCCAGCGGTGTCTGGTGCAAGCTGGACCCTAAAATTTAAAGGACAAAATCGTGTGCCTTCATAGCCTTGTTTCCTGGCCCCTTTCGTGCCCTCTGTCCCTGTTCTCTGACCTGATCGAAAACCTTCTGGGGTTCAGCCTCGTTGTTTCGCAGGTTGCCAGCCCTTCTCGGGAAAGGACGTGCGTTGCAGGCAGAACATCTTGCGCACAGTTTCCAGGGTTACCTGTGTAGTGCTGATAGCGAGCAGGAAATTAAAATGCTCCGCGATGATGAGACGTTATCGGCAGCAGGTGGTGGCCATTAGGTGTGCGTACATGTCAGGGGGAGGCATCGAGGCACGGAGAGCAGACACAACTATTAGATTTGTGTAATCATCACTGCAGGTGCTGGGCTGCACGGTGCATGGAGCCGGGCAGTCCCTGAGCACCCCATCGGGCCGTGGTGTACCCTGCTGTGGTTCCTGGAAGTACCTCCAAGCAGTCTGTGTGGCTTCAAGCGAGCTTCCTTGCAGAGTTTCACGTGCTGCTGTCAGCCCTCCTGCCCAGCTAGTTCTCTCTTGCTGTTCTTTTTCTCTCCGTATCATCTCTTCTTTACAGCTGTTCCCTCTCGCCCTTCAAAAGGCTCCCTCTCTTACCTTGTTCTGCTTTTAAGTTCTCCAAACGTGGTCCAGCTTGCTCTAGTTTTTTGTGGAGACCGCAGTAATCTGCTCTACCCTGCATCAGGATTGCCTCGGGACACGTCAGGGGACTGCTAAATACAGAAAATCAACCAAGGGGCTGTTTTGCTGAGCTCTGGGACTAGCAGAGCCCCATGCTATACGGTCCTTTTCTTCCTGAGCTGTCTCTTCCTCTTATCTTTATGGGTTTTTCCACATTAATTCTGTTAAGTCTGAGACGCGGGATTCAGATGGGATGTACTTCTGCGTGCCTGTTTCAGTGTGAGACAGCAAATGTCTCTCTGATCTGTGGCTGCAGATCTCTGTACTGAACAGCCTCAACAGCTGCTGGTTGGTGTGCCTCAGGGTGAAACGCTTCCAGGGCACAGAGCTTCCTGGAAGAGAGTGGTGCTGATGTTGAAGTGCTTGAAGAAACCACTGCGATGGCTAGCTATTACAAATTATAAGTTAAATAAAATATTATAGGCTGAGTTCTGGCATAACGCATGGGTAGTCTGATATAGCACCGTGGCAATTGTGGTTGTATGCACACCAAAGGGTGCTTGTGGTGTTACTCCTTACTTCCCTTGTGATAACCCTGAAATCCGTAGCTCTGGGAGAGCTGTGCACTTGCCATGAGCTTTATCAGAACTGTCTGGAGGAGCCTTCCGTGCTTGTGCGTGTAACTTCTTAATGCAAATGTTTAATTTCAGATGTTCTGAATGACGCCATCTTTGACGAAGACCACGATGAGATGGTAATTGTGAAGGACATAGACATGTTCTCATTGTGTGAGCATCACCTCGTTCCATTTGTTGGAAAGGTAACTCTTCCTTACAAAGCAAACATGGGGAATACATGATAAAAGACTTGAAGTACATGTAAAAGACTTTGTAGCTAGAACTACAAAGCTTTTAAAGCTGTAAGTATTTACTGCTTACGGCTATGATTCTAGAAGTTAATCTCCAGAGAATACAAATAAGTAAGACCTCCTTAATGTGAGTTTTATTTGGATTTAAAGCTCCTAAAATATAATGCTCAACCTTTCCTGGTCTAAGTAATCTAATGGTTTCTGACATTTCATATCAAAGCTCTTCTTCGTGAAGCAGCAGCAAGCCTTGGGGGCAGACATCTTGATATTAAACCAGCTCACCCTGCACGCTGTCTCTGTCACGGATTTAGCTGCTGGCTCAGAGCTATCTGGTGCACATTCATCTCGGGAGCCCCCGTGAACAGAGCGAAATTCTGTTTAGCAGCCCTGTTTTAATTTGGCTAGCAGGAGACTGCATAGGTTGGGACTCCTGTGAAAGGGGCTGGTGTTTCAGGTGCTGTTGAAATCGTGGTGCCAATAGCTTAATTCTTCCCCTGCCATCCCCAACAATGAAAAACACAACAAAAAAGCACCAAAGCTCCAGTAAACTCAAAGAGTTCAAAATTGGTAGCTGCTTCTGCAAGCCTTAGCCTCTTCATTCTCATATCAGCAGAGGAGGATGGAGCTTAGTCTAATCCATATGTTCTACTATTAAGTACTCACAGGGCAGAGTAGCAGGTGCTTTTGTTTTCTATAAAATCTTATCAGTACCGCATATGTTCCAAGTAAACTGTCTCCCAAGAAATAAAATACCCGAACAGAAACCAGCTGCTGCTTCAGTTGAGTCAACTCATCTGCTTTCTTTTCTCAGTGTTGGTTTTATACCAGAGAACGAGGTAACTTCTTTTACTGTGGAAGCTTTCTGTTTCTATTACACATGCTGTGTCTATTCTCTTTGTGACTTCTGTGGCAATGTATGCATTCTTTTTACGTCCAGCTGTTTAGCCTGTGTGGTTTGGAGAAATCTGCAAACACCGAATTGGTCCTGCTTCGTATAATGGTCTGCTAAATGACTTGGTATGCCTCTACATATTCTCAGACTAACCATTCCCCTGTTGGGTACATCAAACAGGCTGCAAATACTGAGCAGTAGGTCTTGTGTTTGCAGTTCTATCTCGAATAAAATCAAGATTTTTCACAAAGAAAGTACGGGGAACAAGATTCAATACTTATTTTTAGTTATGTCTCTTAATTTACCTAAAATGTTTCGTGTCTTTTCAGGTGTCAGTGGGTTGATTACCCAACAGAAGTGATAGGAATGAGCAAGTTAGCCAGGTAATTAGGTGCACTGTGGTACCTTTAACTGCAGGTACAGCAATACAGGATTCTGAGATGGGGCCTCTAGGCAAAGCACTGAGACACAATCCTATACTGATACTTCCCTACTGTATCTTGGCTAATTTTTCAAGTCTCTGGTACAGTGACATAAAATGCGGGTTTATAATCTGTTAAATTGTAAACCCACTTGATTTCAGTAGCCCATGTTGCTTTTTAAATATCAGGAAGCTAAATGCCTTTCCCTTGCCTGTCAGATCTGAGCACTTTTCTGATCTGTAACTTATTTCAAACTAGTATGGTTACCCATTTTTATGAATGTTCAGCAAATCCATATTCAAGCAGAGTAGAAGTCAACTTATTCATACAGTGATCTGTGGTATTACCAATAACACGTGAGGTGGCATTAAAAATAGTAAAAAATCAGTACGTGCAGCCTGATTTTGGTGGCAAAGTACTTGCCATCAGAACTTTTACCTGAAGTACAGTCCCTCTCCCTTCCTTTTCCTGAATCTGCTTTAGGTCTTGAAAGAAAAGTCTGTATTCTAGAGAAACAGTGCTGTGCTGAGTAATAAAGCCTTCTTTTTGTACCCAAATGTAATAGTGTTCTGGGACATTCCTGAGACTTGGAACATAAGCCTTGACTCATGAGGAGTTGTGATTTTTCTCTCCCCTTAACCTCTTCTGCACATGGACACTGACCTCACCAGGCATTCACAGTCTTGGTTAGCTCCACAGTTTTTCAGGCTTGCATGGTGGCATGTTCCTCCCACATGCTAGGACTCCTGGACTGTTCCAGAGTTAGTTCTGGGGCAGGTGTGCATCTCATTCTCTGTGCATGAGTTTCATGTGCATTTTAAGGTCTGCTTTTGGTTCTGCTAATGGCTTGTTCTCCTCTGTCTAGGTACATATTGGCTATCTTCCTAACAAACAAGTACTTGGCCTCAGCAAGCTTGCTAGGTAAGTGTTAATGTAATGAAAGTGATGCTAATTTGTAAAAAGGATTCCAAGCTGTGCTAACTGTGTTAATCTTTCTAATCTGGTCCCCCTGTAAAGCTCAACACACTTTGTGTCCTGGATTTGGATTTAGACCAATCCTCAGCATTATGTTTTTTTGTGTGGAGAGGACAGACAAGTATTAGAGCTCTGTTAATTCACGTTACAGTTGACTGTAGGAGAGAGCCATAAACTTCTGTGCATTCATCCAAAGCTCTGGTGTCTCAAGGGACTACAGAAGGAAGAACAAGTGGAGAATCTTAGTCATGTTTTAAGGCAGGCCACGAAAACCAGCAGGGACCTCTAGCTGTTACTTCTTTGTTTGTAAATTTACCGATAAGAACAAAAATCCCAAACTGTAAATGAACACGTTGTCTGGATAGAAATTGAATCTAAATCTGTTAGCTGACTTCTGATAAATTTGACATTTCTTTCTTTCACTCCAGGCCTGCTGAGAAAGCTGTGGGGCAGATTCTATAGATAAGGCTCAGCCTCACAAACAAAGTAATTAGGATACACTTGAAAAATCCATTTGTTATGTAAAATAGCTTTTTCCTGAGCCTTTGGATCAGTTGTTGCACTGAATCGTGTTATAAAGTGATAATCCCTAGCTCTGGTGAGGAAGGGGATGGCAGATCACTTAAATAGATGGACGATTGGGCAGCAGAGTGGAAGGGGTGTCTTTCGACAAATGAGTCTTGGAAAAAAAAGCTGTCTGTAGTTCAGAAAGACCACATAGGACTTACACTTTCCCTGACACATCTGTTAATCTTTCTGTAGTTCCAATAATGCTAATGAGAATTAGCCTTGTAAATCTGCACGCCTGCTGGGTTTTCTTAGTGGTTAAGAAATGTGCAGGATATGACAGTAGCGTGCTTTGAAATCAGTCAGCTCTGTTCTGTGCTCCTGTTTGCACAACAATGAATTTGGTTTGGAAGCAGAAGGGCCCAGGTCGCATCTTGGTTAATGTAACCTCATGTTGCAGGGAGACCATCTTCTAGCAGTGCTTGCAAGAGTGAAATTTGCTCTGATTAAAAGTCTGAAGCCATTAAACACTTAATTTTTTTGCAAACGTCTACTGTGACTGCAGTCAACTGTCTCCTGATATTGTAGGATGAGATTCGAACTGTCAGCACCGCAGCTGCTGGGTGGAAGATTGCCTTTTGTAGCTGCTTATGGCTAGGAACACCCTGATGTGTGGCAGTTCAGGGCTCGTGTCGTGTGTTGGCTGGTACTTGTGTGGCTGCAACTCTGTAAGTGGTGAGGATTTTTTTTAAGGATTTTTTTGAAGCTGGGGTTCTGAAGGTGGCCATCGTTCCTGAAGGGATTATGCCTTCGTTTCTGAAGGGCTTTAGGATCACAGTTGAAACACACATCAGTTGATTTGTGCTTGCTCTGGTCTGCAATTACCTCTCAATTGCTGGTTTAGAAAGGAGCTCAAAACTGTCTTGAATGCTGCTTAATGCAGCTGGCAACGTGGTGCTAAAAGCGTACAATTTTCCCTCTCTTTATTCTCAGTATAGGAGTATGCTTGGATATGTGCAAGGCTTCCTGCGTTGTGCTTTAAAGGTTAAATCTCGCCTCTCTCAGGCTAGAGTAAAACTCCCATACGCTACAATAATGAAAAGATTAGATTCTTGTATAACAAAATGTTCTCAGTCCGTGCTTGCTTTTGAGTGCTTACCATGAAGAGATTGGTGGGCCAAATAGTGCTTCTCTTTCTTGCCCTATATAATGCAACTAGTGTTCGAACAAAGATTTGTGAGGCTGTTGGTACTGTGCGCCTAATCTTTCGTAATAGGATTAGTCTAATGTGGTGTGTTTCTGGAGTTGTCATGACCTGTATTCGGTAAACAAACATTTTTTCCTTGGATTTTAAGCTCAGGCTTGAAAATATTAATGCTGTTTTTACACAAGCACGCTTATGGGACTTGTAATATATAATAACAATCTAAAAAAAAACAACCCTCAGCATCAACTTTTTCCTATCCATATATTTAATCTAAATATTGGATTGCTTTGTTTAAAATAGCTATAACACAACCATTTGATTTCTGGAGAGGAGTTTCTGCGTATAATTCTCTCTCCAAAACAGCAGGCAAGTCTCACTGTCAGAAATGTTTCTTGTAACTAATGCCTCAGGCTGCCAGCCAGCATCTGTTTTTTGTCTAGTCTGACCAGATGGGTATTGAAGCTTTCTATAGCAACTTCTTAACATGGCCACTTGATGTGTAATTAAGCATTTTAGGTCTGCACGAATAACCCACTGAGTTACAGCTATAGGACATTTTCTTAAATGTGTGAATTTCAGTACTGTGGTGACAGATGATCAAAACCATCACTTGAATTGCTCCACAAATGGCTTGAATTTGAGGTCACCTTAGAGAAGGGCGCTATGGTGATCCTTTGCACTGAAATGTGAAGGTTTGTTAGATATGTGGGTGGAGAGTATCTTTTGCATAAAAACAGTCATTTCTCATTGTTAAATCTGTGGTTAAATGCAAGAATTTAGAACGTTTCTTGCTTCAGTAGCCTTCTGGGAATCTGAGTATCTGAACTGTCCTTAAAGCAGCATTTGGTTTAAACTGAAGCAAAAGAAGGTAATCTGACCTCAGCTCAAGGATTAGCTTTCAGGGAGTCAGTGGGGATGGATTCCCTTGGAAATGTGTGATGCAGGTGGGTCATGGTACAAATACTCCAAAAGTAACAGCCAAACAGCAGAAGCTCTGAGAAGTGACAGGGTTGCCCCTAAAATAGCTTGTGAGGTGGCAGATACGGGGCACCTGTCACTAAAAACAGTGATGTGGTAAGGGAAGCCCTGGAGCCATGCCAACCATCACCTGGACTTCCAGGAAGGATGTGGATCGATACAATGGTCTTGCTTGGTAGTGCAAAGTAATTGTGAAGGTCAGGCCATGGTCATATAGGAATAACTAAAACAAACTGTCTTTTTCCTTTCTCTTCTAGGATTGTGGAAATATACAGTAGAAGATTACAAGGTAAACAGATAAATCTGGATTTTTTTTTTGTTGCTTGTACAGTCCTTTGCTAGCTAGCTTAAGGTACCTATAATTATAGGTGGACTAGAGCTGTACCAGTTCTTAAGTGTGTGAAGAAAAACTGTTCTTGAAAAGGTGTTTCTCATCTGTCAACTTATTTTGCCTCTGCATTTCCCTTGAGGGGTAAAACGTGCCTATGAAAATGGATGGAGGCAGTAACTGGTTCAGAGGATAAATGTGCCGTAAGATAGAGCTGCCAGGGATAACTGAACTAGCTGGATGCTGCTGGATATGAACTCCTCCACAGATAATTTGAGATGCTTTCCTGCTCTGAGGAGATGAGCCGATAGCAGGCAGCCCATAATATGGCAGCTGTCCCCTGAGACGCAGAGGAAGCTGCAGGAGTTGCTCCATGCCTTGGGTCAGGCTCAGCCTGCTCTCATTGTCCTGCAGTTAAATTTGGTCTGCTCATGGCAATAGAAGTCCCAGTGACCATTAGGTGTGAGACTGGGAAATAGCTGCAGGAAGTAAAGCTCTGGAGGACAATAGATTCCCTTAATTTGCTCTTTTTTTTAATCTCAATTACCTTTCCTCAAAAATAAATTTGGTGTGTAGGGAGTGGATAATGCAGCAGTAAAGCTAGTGAATAAATATGTAAAAAATGAAAGAATAGAGGAAAGCAAGAAACTCTAACCACATAATGAGAAATGCAAGACCTATTATAACAAGTCACGGTAATGCAAATTCCTGCAAACATGTGTAATGGAAAACCCCCAGTATAAACAAGCAAATCAAAGGTCTGTTTCAGGATACAAAATATAAGCTAGGGTTTGTTGCTAACAAAACTAATTTAGGAAGACCAGATCTTGGGCAGGAAGCGGAGGGGACAGGCACACTTGGAAATGAGGATGCAGTATTTTGATGCCATCCTTTCTGTGATGTGTAGATGATGATGATGATGATGATGCATTCAAGCTAGTCAGATTTAACAGTGGTTCTGACCTCCCTGCTCTCCTTTCAGTCCAGGAGCGCCTTACCAAACAAATCGCAATAGCCATCACAGAAGCCTTACAGCCCGCTGGAGTCGGAGTGGTTATCGAAGCTACGTAAGTTGCTCTGAGCTCTTCTGGGCTGGGGGAGATTCCAGCTGTGCTGCCTTTTGGCTCTCCAGCTGCTGCAGCTGTGTGCCGTGCTTCTCAGAGTGCAGGTAGGCAGGAGGGATCTCAGCCTGCTCGGTGAAATGGCCTGGTGGGTTGGAGCTGTTTGAAGTGGGGGCTTGCCTTAAGCATTGTGGAGATGTGACAACTAGGAATGTGGTCAGCTGTCCCAGTTGCACTGGATCCATGTCCTGCCTACAATGCACCCCCTACAGCAGAGCTTGAGTCTAGCAACAGGCACGTCCTTGTGATCACGCTGGAAAAATTGGGATTTTGTAAGGGTCTAAGGAGAGAAGACAGCGCTCAGGAGCTGAGAACTTGATTTTCTCTAGAGAACAACTGAGATCCATTGATTCTGACAAATCACCATGCTGGATATGGAGGTTTTTACTTCCACCATATTTAATGTGACCCTGTAAGAACCATCTGTTGTCTTCATGGCATGGCTTCTGCAGAGTATGTCTGATTTATTGACGTTCCTCTCGTTTCTTCTAGGCACATGTGTATGGTAATGCGTGGGGTACAGAAAATGAACAGTAAAACAGTAACCAGCACAATGTTGGGGGTATTCCGGGAAGATCCAAAGACCCGTGAAGAATTCTTGACACTCATCAGGAGCTGAAACTGTTTTTCTCTAAATGCACTCTGGAGATTGTTCTGTCCAGTGTCACTGTCTGTTCTTACTTGTTCCTACGTCTCACTCTTAAACTAAATTGTTGTGAATTGTTGTCATAGTCTTTGTTCAGTAAAAGACTTCTGATGGCAAATGAGAAGTGTAATGATGAGGTAGGCTCCTCCTGGATTTCCGATGATGCTGATATCACAGAATTACAGGCTACAAATAGGGTTTTGAAAATGCTTTTTCTCCATCTACAGAGCAGAATATACTGCTGTTAGGAGAAAAGCATGGTTTGGGAGTGAAATATGGATATTTATGAAATCGTTCTGTTAGTAGAATAAACACGGTGCAGCACAGGAAACAATTGCAAGGCTGTGGATCCTTGTAGGACCACTTACATGCTGCAGATACTTTTATTTCTGCTGAAGAGGATGGTCCTGAATTGTCTCTGGCTATACTTTATTACAAGTCCTGCAGTGGCTGTTTCAGTATCTGGATATGTGTTTTACCTCTTTGAGATGTTACCTCTGGTGGTGTTTTATATTCTCGCTAGTATTAACCCTCTTTTTTTTTTTTTGTTAAATTTGTTTGAGAATTTAAAACACACTTTTCCTACCCTCTTAACATGCAGGGAATTACCTCCTAAGTGATTTGGAACAGCGTTTTATCTCTCTATATTTATGCACCTTTTTCTCTGTGCCTCAGAAGGTCTCACCACTTGAACTGTCGGTTTCTTACTATTTTTAAGCAAATTTTAATGGGGTGGGTGGGTGGGGAACCCAGAGTCTGTCTGCAAAGAGCTAAGATATCCAAAGAGTTTTTTAATATTTGTCTTGAGTTTTCCTTCTCGGATTTCCATGAGCTAGACTAAGAAACTAGATCTAGTCTGATCTGAAAATGAAGATTTTTTTTTCAAGCATTTCAAGACTTGCATCTCTTCTACGTTGGACCAAAGGTGGGCACTGAAATCCTGGACGCAGCACGTTGTACTTCTGCCTGTTGGCAGGTCATTCCAGGGCAAGGTAAACTGAAATGACAACGTATTTCATAAGAGCAATTGAGAAAAGCATTTCCATGGCCATCAAAATGAATTAAACCACAGTTTTCTGTCTATGTGGCAACCTCTGTATGTGGCAGTATTGGTACAAAAAGTTTCGGTCAGCTGGACTTGGCTGAACTTCTTCTACTTTGTTACAATTTTAATGGGAGTTTTGTAACTCTTAATTGGGAAAAGATGATGCGCAAATGGAAACCACCCTTCTCAAACCAAGCACAGGAGGCAAAACTTAACAAAGGAAATGTCAGCCAGGGTGTCAGATGCCCACAGCGCAGGTTCCCATAGTCACACTAGCTATGCTGAATATCAGTCCAAGATGTTCTCTGTGCTAAACCTAAAAGGCAGCTCCTTGTCTGGCAAGCTGTGTCTTACCAACTTGTGTGCATTCCTGCCTGTCACACAACCCTTCTGGGGAAACAATGAAAATCAAGCCAGGTCGAATTTCCATTGAGCCTAAAGAACTTTAAAGAGCAGGAATAAGACAGGCTTAAAACAACACAAACACACCAGTTTATTACTGGAACTACCCTCTCTTCTTGCCAATAACCTCCTGTGTTTAATGTAGTAGCTTTACCTTGGCCATCTTCACAGGGTTATTGGAAAAAATGTTTTATAATATTCTCTATCTTGGATTCTTTTGGGTTAGGTGCTACAGAAGCTTGTCTGCTAGCACGAACAAGCTGTGTGTTGCACACTTAAAAAAAAAAATACACAAACTCTACAGCTTTAGTTCTCCTTAAATGATTGAGAGCCGTTATTGCCACTTTTCAGTCTTGGTTTCAAATATTCAGCTGAAAAGCCTTAAGTCCTTCTTGCCTGAAGTTCAGAGTAAAGCTCCTTTTTAGCTCAACATTTGGGAGGTGAATTTGAGGACCAAAGAGGTGCACACATCTGTTTCCCTCTGCTCGCTTTAGTTGCTTGAAAACTGAGTCTCTGTAAACCACGTTCTTACTCCTGAGGTAGTGAAAAGTTTGTGTTTTAACCACTTATCTCTATTCAGGATAAAGTTCATATTGCACCACCGCTGTTTTTTTTTTATTTCCACGTGACCTGTAGTCCTTAAAACATACCTCTCTACTCGTGGCCTTGGATTTTGTTCACATATTTGTTGTAAGACTTGGTGCATTTTTTTGGGAACGTTAATATTGGTCAAACACATGAGCTTTAACTACAACTAGTGTGTATATATGTATAGTACGTACAGCCTACTCCTGTATCATGTTTGTTGTCTCTAAAACATTAAAGCACAGTATTATCCTTTGGAGTGGTAGCGTCCTTGGTGGCTCTGAAAGGTGATGGCATCGTGTGAGGAAGTGGGTGGGGGAGATTTCTGGGCTTGCAAGTGCTCCAGCCCTGTGATGAGATGCTCGGTTTGCTCTTCTGAAAAATCACTTGTGCCTGCTTGTTGGCAGGGCACCAAAAAAAATCTCCATCAAGATTGGTGCAACTTTTCTTGTTCTCATCTTCAGTGTCATAGGAAGCAGCAAATATCTTGGAGCAAGGAAGGGGGGAAGTAGGGGTTGCTCCCAAGTGTCCTTCTGAGGTCTCTTCAAGCTTAACTCCTGCTGTTTTACATTGCCAGGCAGTTTCAAGGGGTGAGATGGTGTCTGCTGCAGTCGGAGCTGTGGCTGCACCGACATGTGAATGAGTCCTAAAAGCTGGCTACCTCCAGAGGGGAACACTTCTTGGGCTCGTCTGCAGCCTGGATGAGAAAACGAGAGGCAGAAGAAATGAAGTGGCTGTGTAAGAGTTAGCAGTCACTTTGCTAATCTCTTACCTAGGGATCTGTGTCAAGGGACAAGATGAAACCAGCCAGGCTGGGGAAAAGGCAGCCAGGGAAGTTTTGGGGCTGCAGGCAGGGATGGGGAATGTGCTGGGCGCAGCACGCTGTGTGGGTGAGCTTCGTGGCAGTCACAAACGGACGAGGAATAATGAATGGAAGCCCCCTCCGGTCTCGTGTGTGTTTTCTAAATGGGCTGTTCTGTTTGGACATGGCTCTCCTGGGAAGCCTTGGAGCACTTTTCTGAATTGTCTTTGTTGTAAAGCTGAGCTGCTTCTGCTTTTCTCACGGCTGTATGTTAAAGCTGGTGATTATGATGGGAAATACGGTGGGAAACGGCCTTTCTGCCAAAACAGGCACTTCTGCAAGAAGTCTTCTATTCCCTGCCTCCTCCTTTTTTTTCTTTTTTTTTTTTTTTAGGTGTGGGATTTAAAAGGAACCTCCCTGTTTTTGTAATCATGTGAAAAAATCTGTTTGAGGTGAAAAAATGCTCAGCTTGGAAGTGTTTACAGCTCAAAAAATCTGGTGAGAATGGATGAGACGGCTAAGACCCAAAACTGTAAAAGACCCAAGCTCTGTTAGGAGAATGACAAACTCCTGTCCCTAAACCACCCCACCCCAGGAGATCCCATCTCTTTTAGCACAGGCTGCATTTATTTCCTGATAACCTTTAGTGCTAACCTTCAGGAAATGGTTGCTTCTCAGGTACTTTTTGATTGCCACCCATACAAGCAGCTCCTTCGTGCTTGCTCTTTCACCTTGATTTTCTTTCCAGTGTCTTCATTCATCTCTTTGGCACGTGACACAGCTGTGACTTCTCAGGGATTCACTGTCCCAGCTCCTGGGCACGGCTCCTGGGTCCTCTCACCTTGCCTTTTGCTTTCAGGTGCAGGTTTTTGCTGTGGTTCAGGTAACTTTTCTGCTGGAGGGGCTGATTGCCTCCTGGAGGAAAGAGCTAAGAGCTCCTTGTCATGTCAGGGTGCCCTTACATATCCCAGCCTCCTGTCAAAATGCATCTTCTGGGCTCCAGTGCAGCTCGTGCCCAGCACTGCATGGGGCTGGGCCTCGTGCTGCCTTCATGCCTCAAGCCAACTGTGCTTTGTAAGAGAAAGTAGAAAATCTACAAGTCCAAATATTTCTTCCTCAAAGCATCCTCTTGTGCGCAACCAGCAGCTGCTGGTGACCAAGCTTGGTGGTGAGCACTGGATGCTGCTGCCTGTGGATGGCAGATGTGGAGCCAGAAGATGCTCTTCCTAGCCAAAAACCTCTCTTCCTAGTGATTGAGTGGCTGCAGTTGAGGGCCCTGATAATCCTGGAGGCTTGATGTAGCCATCGCAACCTTCCAGCAGCCCCGTGGTTGCTTAATGAGCTCAAATTGCTCATTACCTGGCCTCTGGTTTCTGCCCCCGCTGTCTCTATCGAGTTATCGGTGTTGGGAAAGACTCCGCAGTCAGCTCTGCCCTTTGAGCTTTAGCTAAGCCCTTCTGCTGAACCCTCGGAAATAACCTTTATGAGAAGCTTGCCTTCCAGTTGTATTTAAAGTTGCGGTCATGGTTTGGTAATCAAGAGGGTATAAAAGATTAAAGCCCTTTTTAATAAGCCTGGGTCTGGGCTGGGAAGAGGGACATCAAATAAATCATTGTGCGTGGTATTCAAACCAAATTTGGATGAAATAACCCAAAGGATAGCATAGCAAGGATTATTTTTTTAACAGCTTTTGCTGTGTGCTTGGTGGTGGAGGGTTGCAGGGGAGGCAGAGCGTGCCCACTGCCTCACCTCTCTGCACCCCTGCTCCAGTTGCAACAGGAAAGCAAAGGTTAAAACCCTGCTCTAAGGGTCCTCGAGCTCCACGGGCCGATTTATTAAATTATTTTAAAAGTGCTAAAACAAATTAGAGTCTTGCTTCTTTTCCATGGGGTGTCCTAATGCCAGTGAGGCAGCGACTCCTGCGGGGCTTCATGAGTAAAGGAGCAGCAGGGCTGTCTGGCTTTGTCCCCTCTGCACCAGGGAGGCACCTGAGGTTGCCCAGAGGCTCTTCCCACCCTCCTGTCCATCACCCACGCACGTCCAAAACCCTTTCAGCCAGGGACTAAGGTCCTGGGGTGTTATCTTTACATTAAAACCAGTGGTACAAAGGGCCTGTGGCTTTTACCTCCTGCGGGAGGCAGAGCTCAGCCATAGCACGCTCCTCCTGCTCTAGCCATAAAAATCACCAGTTTTGGGGTCTGTGGGTACGCTAAGTACCAGGAGATAAAAAAAAAAATCCCTCAAACACCTGCCCTGTTGCTGTCACTGTTGTGATTTACCCAAGGGATGAATTTAGGGCCTGCAGGATCTCCGTTTTCCAGGTTGTGCAGGGTCACAGCCTTAGCCCTGCATCAACCCTTCACACGGGGACCTAAATCTGAGCTCCGTGGGGGTGTCAGCCGGGGGCTGTGCACACCTGAGGTCCCTGCACACCTGGCCGGGACCCTCCTGCTCCCATTGTCCCCAGTGCTTGTCACTGGGCGGGTGAACTGGGGGCGCAGCGACTGCTACCATATGAGAAAAATGAGGATGGAGGAAAAAAGAAACTCAGACAGGAAAGGGTTTTGTAGGAAAGCAGCAACAGTGGGAGCAATAGCTGGTTGTAAAGATCCTGTTCTTCGGCTCGGCGATGCTCCTGCCATGCTCATTTACACCCCGAGGAGCAACAGGGCAGGAGGACCTGGCTGGGTGGCAGCACCCCGGCCGCAGCCGGGCACGCACAGTCTGTGGCTCCCTCTGCTGAGCCTGGCCTGGAGCTCTCGTAGGAGAGGAGGGAGAGCTTGCACGGGGCTGGAAGCACTTTTTGGGATGGCTGCAAGGCTTTGGGCCTCCCCACCGTGGGGTGATGCTGCATCGGGAGCCCCTGCGCAGGGCTGGAAGAGGCAGTGGCTTCAAAAAAAGCAGGGGCTAAGCTGCCAGGATGGTCTTTTATCTCATCAAACCTAGTCAAAAATCTGTTCTCTGTACAAAAGTGGGATATCTGTCTGAGCTGGACAAGTTGTCCTCCAAACGGGATAGAGCAGCAGGAGGTTTTTTTAGAGGAAAGAAGGGAAATGCTGCTTTGCTCCTGCAGGCACCCACCCTGTAAGCGCTGCCCACGGGTGCAGCATCAGGCCCTGCTCTGCCTGCGCCTGGCTTTCGGCTCCTCCCTAAGCAGGGGCAGAGCCGGGGGCATCTCCCACTGCTTGCTGCAGGGAGAGGGCTGCTCACCCCCAAATTAGACAGCGTGGGTCCAGGATATACCTGTGTGAGCCCTCATCACCAGCTGCCTTGCTGGGATGTGCAGAGGAGCGGCCTTTGTAAGGCTGCAGACACTGCCAATGGAGGGATCTATAGCTATAGAGATCGAACCTGTATGGATTTATGGCATCCATGTGCACGTGGTGGGCTCTCACTATGGTCCTTACAGCCGGAGATTTTGGTTTTGGCTGAAAGCTGGGGGGGAATGGGGGACTATAGGGGCTTCAAAGAGAAAGTAGGGAGTCAGGGAGGGGGCAGAGCACCTCAACACACCTGAAGTAACGCATGGCAGAGCCCTGGTTGTGTCAGGCACTGGTTTTTAGCATCAAGCCCTAAATAAACCTTCCCCTGGCAGTCCCGCAAGCCACGTGCTGTGGGGTGCCGGGGTCCTGCAGCTGCCGGGAGGCTGTGCTGGGGCTCCAGCCCATGCCAGGACCCCAAAACACAGGGTGTGCACTGGGATCCAAGGGCAGATCCAGAGCCTGAGGGTGCCAGTGCCAGCCTTACGTTACAGAGCTATTTGCAGAGCCCTCGGCTGGCAGGCAGGCAAATAAAAATAGCTCGGGGACACTGCTGAGCCCGGCAGTGAAGGCACTGCCAAATGTCTCCGCCACCGCAGCTGGATGGGGCTGGGCTGCACAAAGCTGCAACCGGCCCCCCGCAGCCCCCAGTTCGGGTGCTTCATCCCCAGTGAGGTTTGGCATCACTGTCCCATCACGAGGGGGTGACAGAGGCCACGATGAGCTTGCAAAACCCTCACGTCCCTGGCTGCGAGCCCCATGCTGCCAGAGAGGGCAGGGATCTGGTGAGTCTGGGGAGTGGGCTCCTCGCTTGAAGGCAGCCCCTCGTTATCCCCCAGCCAGACACCTTGGGGAATTAATTATTTCCTCTCCACCCAGATTAAACTTTTCTATATTGGGAAATCCCTGCCCACCACCAGTGATTGTTCCCCTGGGTGGTAAATGGGAGCACTTTGCACCTGCACGGGGAGCCTGAGGTCAGGACACGCCGGGAGCAGGCTGCATCTCCTCCAGCCTCTCAGGCAGGCTCAGAAAAGCCCCTGTTATAAGAACAAGGGGTGTGTGTGTCCCACACAGGTGACAGCACACTGCTGTGAGATGTGCCGGGGACACCGCACAGCCTGGGGCTGCTCCACCAGCTCCGAGGGGCTGGGATGGGAGAAGGCTGCAAAACCACAGCCTGCGTGAGCCCGACTGCCCCGGCTCGCTGGCTGGAAGGGGCTCAAACGTGTCGTAATCGCCGAGCCCAGGCTGGTAAAGCTGGGATGGCTCCGCATCAGCATCTCCTGACAGCATGGAAACGTTTCTTCCCCAGCCTTTCCTTTTTTAAGCCTGTTTCCAGTTAGCCCGTCAGCGGGCCCTGCGACTTTCCCTAACCGCACGGCTGCTGCAGACTTCCCTTGGAGCCCTTTCAGCCCGTCTAGCTCCAATTTTCCACCCTTTTTTTTTTTATTATTATTTTTTTTCCTTTCCCTTTTCATTCAATATTAGCGCAACAAACACGTGCTTTGAAACCCAGACTGCAGACGCACGTACGTGGAAAGTCAAACTGTTTGTGGAAGGAAAGAGCATTTCGCTGGGTTTTAGGTGAGGCTTTTCTTAGCCGCCCGGCGAGGGCGAGGCGCTGTGTGGTCGGAGGGTGCCGGTCCCTGTGTGCTGCTCTCCCAGACAGGGTAATTCGGGTGGGATCCAACACCTCTGTGAGGCGCTGCCCAGGAGCATCTTTAAATGGAAGGAGCCTGAGGAGATGCTGCTGGGGGCTCGGCCTCCTGGTCGGGCTCAGCAGGGTTTTGCTGGGAGTTTCTTCCAGGGAGAAGCAGATGAGGCGCTCACACAACCTGAATAAGCCCATATTTGCAGGTCTTTTCCTCATGAAGGATGTTAGTCCCTTGAAGGGATGCTGTGACAGGGCGCCAGCCATCCTGGAGGTCTCTGGCGAGCACCTACAGCATCCTCCTGCTGCAGGTGGTCGAGGAGATGAGGGGAGATGCTGTGCTGCACCTCCTGCTTGCAGGGGACAGGGACAATGTATAAACATCCAGGGATGAGGCTTGGGTAGCCAAAATTCACGTGGATTTGGGTCTGGGGAGGGATGTGGGTATGTACGAGTCCCTGGGACCTGAGGGGAGGCACCCATGGGTGCTGCAGGAGCCACAGGGAGGCCGCTCTTGGTAATCTCGGGAAGGTCACGGTGATCAGAGAGGTTTCTGAGGCCTGGATCAGAGCAAATGTTACTCCTTCCTTTATGGAAGGGGCACTGGGGAGCTTGAAGGTGCTGGAGGAGCTAATCCTGGGCACAATTTCGACACCTGAAGGACACGGAGGTGATGGGAGCAGTCAGCGGGGGCTCACAGAGGGACGTCGGGCCTGGCCGGCCTTTAATGACGAGGCAATGGGCCCAGTGATCGAGGGGCAAGGGCGGGTGTTTTATTGTGGCTTTAGTGAGCTTTTGGCTTTAGTGAACAACTCAGCTGTTGTCCTAGGCTCCCCAGTGCAGGAGAGACAGGAGCACCGTGATGGGCCACGAGGCTGATTTAGGGCTCAGGGCGGTTGTCCTTACGGGAAAAGGCCGGAGGAGCTGGGGCTGAGAGCCTGGAGAAGTGGAGGCTCAGGAGGTTCCTACTGATGTCTGTAAGCACCTGATGGGGGTAAAAAAGGCAGAGCCAGGCTCTTCTCAGAGACACAGGAGGCAATGGGCACAAGCTGAAGTCCAGGAAATTCCATTTACGTGCCAGAAAATGCTTATTTTTTTACAGTAAGGGTGGTCTAAGCCCAGAACAAGCTGCACAGCAAGGTTGTGAGGGTGCCACCCCTGGAGATGTCCCAAACCCCATCAGCTGAGGTCCCAAGCATCAGCTGGGGCTGGGTGGGACGATGGTGTGCTCATGCCATGTACTGAGCTCTGCCTCTCAGGGCCCAGCAATAGGTTTAGTGCTAAAACAAAAGTTGGTTCTGCCCAGAGAAGAGCTGTTGGGAACATGCCAGCCCTTAAAGACCCCACAAAAGCTGAGAAAATATGGGAAAACCTGAAGTCGTGGTCCTCACAGCGATTCAGCCCAGCCTTATGGCATGACCCAAATGCTGGGGCTCACTGACAAACCGCTTGCCCCATGTGCAAGGGGAAATGCTGCTGGTGCCCCGATTCCTGGAGCCCCAATTCCTGCCGATTTCCAAAGAAATCTGGTATCAGCACAGCTGCCAGCGCGTGGGCAGCCCAAGGGGACAGATAAGAGGCTGCGTGGGGAATGCCGGGGATTTGTAAGCAGCAAACTCCTACCATGGGATTTATATAAAGCTAAAACAACCGCCCCGCAGAGCTGAGCTACTCCTTTCCTCCCATCCTTTACCCCACCAGGCTGGCCATTTATTTTGTGTTTTTTATTATTATTTTTTTTAAGCGACCATCTGCCAACCTGCCAAAAAGAGAGTAAATAAAGAGGCGACACACCCCAGTGTTACAAAACCTTGTATTAATCATCTCCCTTCACTTTCAATATAACGTTGATATGAAATATAGCCATGATTCCTAGTTACATGGGAGGAAATGAGTAATAAATACATTGGAGCAAGTTTAAATCACAAGGGTGTTTCACTGGTAACAACATTTGAAAACTGTACACTTGCAAAGACCAGCATCTCCAAACATTAGTATTTCTTTATATCAGGAAGCTTTTACATGTAACAAACATGCTATTTCCATATATGACAAAATTTAAAAAATATGCATTGCTTGGCAACATTAACTAGGCAAAAATATTTCTTTGTGCACTAACTTTGTACAGAAAAAACAGGACTAAATGCATGCATGTACAATAAAAGTCTGCCCGGAAACGGCATGCAACAGAAGAGAGTTCAAAGCTCTTTAAAGTAAGCTTACAATATGCATAAATACATAAGGGTTATATATTAATAAGGGAGGAAGTTTTCTGTTTAACATTATTAACATTCCTGTTTTTTGTGTTTTTTTTTTTCTTTTTTTTTTTTTTTTCTTCCTATTCCTCCCAGAGGAATACACATTCACCTTTAAGTAAAGATAAAGGAATACAAAAAATAAAACTCACTTTGCAAACTCTGATGACTTGTATAAAATCAACTTTAGTGTTCTATCGGAGCTGTGTGCAAATTATACGTCTGCAGGACCTACTTTCCATCAGGCACATCCAGAAAGCCAACCCGGGAGGGGCGCATCCCCGCGCCCCGACATGGAGAAAGGTGACAACAGAAATCCTCGCGCTACGTGCTGACCCAACCCTGGCCCGTGGCGAACCCCCCCCAGCGATTTGTGTCACGAGCCGAGCACCCAAAGGTGCCGGCTCGCATCAAGCGCCCGCGCTCCTGGCTCGGCGAAGGCCTCGTCCTTTCGGGGAAGGACGGCGACACCTCAAAAGAAAAGGGCTTTTCCTCAGCGTCGCGGCCCCGCGGGGCCATCCCGGATTGGGGTGCCGGGTTTGGGGCCGCGGGCATCAGCACCAGGAGCCGGTGGGAGCCGCCGGGGCCGCGCGCCCGACGTGGGGCGAGACCAAAAATTTGGTGAGCGCCGGCGGGCCGGGAGCCGCAGGGAACAGTTGCACGTGGGGTGAACGGGTGAATACAAAAAAGAAAGGCACTGCCGCTTTATTACTAAATATTTGACTTCACAGCCTCATTCATGCAACTGTTTTTTTTTTTTTTTTTCAGTTTTATTTTTTTATAAATAATTTTATTATTATTTTTTTTTTAATCTTAGGATTTTATTTGCGTGTTTCTTTTTTTTTTTTTTTAAACAGAGCTCTGTTACCTGCACTCAGCACAGGCCTCCCACAGAGCCAGGAAGGACTTCCAAAATGTAACTGAAGCCACTTTTTTTTTTGTTTTTTCTTTTTTTTTTTACTTAAAAACAAGGAACAGCAAACGCAACTAAGTAGTTATTAACCTATACACTGTCAATGGAAAATAAGCTTAAAAAAAAAAAAAAGAAAAAACAACAACAAAAAAAGAAAAAACAACAAAAAAGAAAAAAACAACGAATTATTTGGTGGTTGTTAATAACAGACATTATCATGGTTACCAGCCATAGCAAGTTCACAAGTAATATATCCAAAATAATCTCTCTAACAATCAGATAACCTCTGTTTCTATATTCAGCAAAGGAATAAATAGAATCTCAGCTTCGGGTCTTCCTTTCCAAAGCCTGGCGCCGCGGTGCTCGCGCTGGCCACGGGTGCTGGGTGCCCCCCAGCCTCGCCGCGCCCCCTCCCCTGCCCCGCTCATTTTTCAGGCTCCTCGCAACACTTCCCAGCCCCTCCTGGGCTCTGGTTTTCCTCCTCCACTCTCCTCCCCCCGGTAAACATCACCTCAAGCCTTCCGGTAAACAGGAAACCAAGAAATAGCAAACATAAAACATTTGGCACTTTTTTTTTTTTCTCATATATATATAAATCTACTTCAAAATGCTGCATCAAAAATGGGTTTCCAGATCTGCCAGCAGCCCTCTCCAGCCCTCAGCCCGCTTTGGCAATGCCCCTGCCGAGGGCTTGGCCCCGAAACCCCGCTCCCAGCAGAGGTTTTTGGCCGAGCCCCTTCTGGCAGCGCCGCCGTGACCCCGCTCGCAGCCTCCACTTAGCTCAGCCCGGGCTTACAGCAAAACCAACCCGCAGGAGACCACCCTCCTGCCTTGAGCAGTCGAGATTTCTTTAATTGTTATTAATTTCCTCCACCAAGGCTCTTAGAGGAGGTGGGCATGAGCCACTGTGACCCACATCCCCTCCCTGGTGCGTTTCGTGCCCCAAACCGGGGCGGCCTTTTGGTGCTCACTGCGCTCTCACTCAGTTATTTGTGCACGATAAACGTGTGCTCGCTCCCAAACCTCCCCTCTACCTGGCGGCCAGGACCCCCCCGGCCATCCCAGGGCTGGAAAAGCCCCTTTTTAACGGGGTTTTGATGGGATTTAGGGGCGATTCGGGCAGGCTGGGCAGATGTGTAAAGCCAGGATGCAGCACCTTCCCGCTACCCACAAGACAGAGAAACGGACACTCACCGCACACAGCATCGCCCCCTCGCCGACATCCCCGGGCCCTTGGCCTCGCCGGCCACCACGAGGGCGGCCGGACAGACGGACAGACGGGCAGACGGGCAGACGGACACGACCCCCCCCCCCCCAGCAGCAGCGGGAGGGGAGCGCGCGCCCTTCCTTTGACACCGCCGCCGCGTAAGCAACAGGCAGGTCGCCATTTCGGGTGCTCTTTTGCAAAACTGAAAGGAAGGTTTGTTGGATCGTGTTTTTTTTTTTTTTTTTTTTTTTTAATTATTATTTTTTTGTTGTTGTTTTATTTTTGAATTTGCTCGCCCTTTTTTTTTCGGCTGCTGGTCCAGCCCCTGAGAACTCAGCAAAACGCGAGCCGGCGATGCCATGGGGCGTTTTTGCAAATGGCACCGGTGGGACAAGGCCAGGGACCGGGCAGGTGGCAGCACCCACGAGGTCCCCACCAACCCCAGCCCTTGCAAATCCTCCCCAAAGGGCTTTGGGCACCCGCAGGTGCTACGGATTCGTTGCCTGGTTCAGAAACAGGGTCTGCCCACGGTGCGCTGGTGAAACCTCACTGTCAGCACCTTCCTGCCGCGTCCCCCCCACCCTCCCCATGCTTTTTTTTTGTGTTTTTTTTTTTTTTTTCCATCATCGCCATTTATTTTTTTTTTGCCGTTTCCCCCCTCCCTAGCATGGATGTAATAAATGACAACACAAATTCCAAGTCTAGTGATATGTTCACAAGGACAATCTACACATTCACAAAATTAAAACAGGAGAGAGAGAGAGAGAGAGAGAAAGAGAGAGAGGAGAGAGAGGAAAGAGAGAAAAGGATGCAAGCTGTCGCTGAGGCTCCCGCGCGCGCCCGGACCTCGCCGCTGGACCCGCAGCAGTTGTTCTCCCGGCCAGCGCCGCCGCCGCGCCGTCCTCTAGATCGTGGAGGTCCGGTCGACACCATCTGCAAGCAGGAAGGGAAAATTAGAAGGGTCCTGGGGGCTCACACTGCTCCGCTCCCCCCCCCAGAGATGCCCTGCAGTGAGATGGTAGCGGGGTTATTCCCCTCCTTCCATCCTCGCAGTGGGGTGGGGAGGGTTTTGGGGTGCTGGTGATGCCCTCCCCAGTCCCTGTCCCACCCCTGGATGTTCCTGCTCTGTCCCCAGGTCACTTTGTGCAGGAGCAGAGGGGGTTTGGGCAGCTTGGGCTTGCGGTGATGTGGGTGCGAGTTTGGGACCCCCAAACTGTCCCAACTGCATGGGGACAGGGCTGGAGCTGGCCCCGGGGTGCTGCCTTGTCCCCATCCCAGCTAATCCAGCCCGGCAACGCCTGTGCTGCAGGGCTGGACACACAAAAACCCCACAGGTCACTTCTGGCTGCCCCCAGCCCCCAATCCCCGTCCCAGCAGGGCTGCCTCCAGCCGCAGCCCAGAGCCCAGCAGTGAGGGATGCGCGACCCACCCCAAAACTGCACAAACGACCCTGCTGCGAGCACCTCCCTCCCCTCCTCCCCGGCACACCGGGAGCTTTTACTGGGGCACAAAGCACACCCCGGCCCCATTCCCAGCCCTCTGGGCCGGCTCCCACAGCACCAGATGCTCCCCTGCAGGAGCTGGGGCAGAGCCCAAGAGCTCCTCGGCACCCCCCAAAGACCCCATCCCAAACCCCCGGGGCGCACAGCGGTGCTGCCCTCTCCTCCGCCACCCTGCACAGTGCAGAAGGGGCTGGGATATGCTCGGGGGGGGGGCACACGGGGACAGGACACAGCGGGTTTTGTCACACCGCCCCGAGCACCGCCACCGCCTCTCCTTCAGCTCGGCCGGGCGGAATTTCAGACTTGAAAACAAACAGGTTTGTTACTCTTTTTTTTTTTTTTTTTTTTCCCCAAAGGTTTATTATTAATATTATTATTATTATTATTATTTTTTCGCAGAGCTATTTATAGCACGACCGCTTTGGAGAGGCTTGGGGTATGCGATCTGGGGAAAAAAAATAACTCGGAGGAGCAGTACCCTGCGGAGGAACAACACAGTTAAGCCTCGCCTGGGCACACGCCGGAGGAACGCTTCGGGTGACAGCAGTGTCCTTGTTTTCACGGCCAGGGGTGCTGCCAGCACCCTGCTGCCTCGTACAGTCCTCGCTCCCACGTCTCTCTCTCTCTGTCTCTCTCCCCGGGACGGGCCGTGCCATCGCTGCAGGGAGCCGCGCCGGGGGCACCCGTCCTCCCCGCGGGCTCCCGTCCTCCAAAGTCCGTCCGTCCGCGACTTTCAGGGCACGAGCTGGGAATTCGGGAGGGTCTGGGCGCCGCGGGCTGCTGAGCTCGTCCCATTTTTGCAGGCTGGGCTGGGGGCTCCCGTGCTATCCGCGCTGGCAGGTCCGCTGCATCGGTCGGGGGCGCGTGCGGTGCCTCCCCGGGGGTCTCCTCACCCACCTTCCCTGCCCCTGCTGCAGCCTGGCCCCCTCCTCCCTCCCCACACATCATCCCCATGGACATCGCTGGTGCTGCGCCCACAACGGGACAGCTCCAGCCCCGGGGTGCCTCGGGGTTCCCACATCCCCCAACAAAGCGGGGCCGGGGCTGGCAGAGGGGTAAAATGCTCCAGAGCCTGTGAACTGGGTGGCGTTGCTGCTAACTACCAGCAGACTAGTGAGCTACCACTAATTACGGTTAGCAAGCTAATTAGTGGCTACGAAGCACGGGCTGTGCTAGTGCTGGCCGTGAGCCCTGCCTTCGGTTTTACCCCTCTGCCCCGACGCGGGAGCAGCGTCCGTCCCGGCCCGTCCCTCAGAGCCACAGCCTGTCCCAGCCCTTGGGGGGCGCGGGGCAGCTCCCGGGGGGCTCGGTCGAGGCCGCTTGGACGTGCTGGAAGAGCCCGAGGAGGAGGGAGTGCTCACCGCTGAGCGCGTGCTCCGTCATGCTCAGGCACAGGGACTCCAGCCTGTTGTTGATGTCAGGTTCAGTCACCGGCACCTGGAACTCTGCAGGAGACAGGGAACAGGAGATCCCGGTCAGGGGATGCGCTGGGGACCCTGCCCCATGCCCCAGAGAGCACTTACGGGGTGGGAAATGCCCTTTTGGGTGGGTTTCTCCAGCTCCAGGCAAGACCCACCCGCACCCCAAGGCCGTTGTTATTGGATTTGGCACTTCACTTTCTGATGCAATAACCTCAGGCAAGGGAAGTTTGCCAAAATCGTCATTTTCGCCCCATATTTGCATGCAAGGAGGTGCAATTTGGGATTGCAACAGCAGATGAATGGACACGAGGGGTGGGGGGCTGCTGCTGAACCCCTTGGCTTTCCCATCGGTGGCCAAAAGGCGCCGCTCCTTCCTTTCCCTAAATACCCCGCTGTAACCGATCTGCAGCCCCATCCCAGGCAGTATTTCAGGGTCAAACTCGCCCCGGTGCGGGCTTTAAATAGCACACACGTGTGAGGCCGCTCTCAGTCCCCAACCCCAGCCAGCCCCGGGGGCTTGCAGGACCCCAGCGAGGATCCGCCGCGGTGCCCAGAGCCCATTGATCCGCCCCTGGTGCCCGCAGAAGCGTGCCCTTGTCTTGGGGTTTGACCTACAGGCGAGAGCAGGCACTGCTTTGGCCATACAGGACTTCTGCTGCCAAAATGAGGGGGTTCAAACACCACACTGCCCTGTCCCTCATGATGAGCTGCCACGGGAAGGGCATCGGTAAGAAAAACCACGCTCAGAGGATGATGAAGTAAAAAGGGGACGCGAGTCCCCATGGGAAGGACGGTCTCTTTATAGGGTCAGGCTCCGTCCCCGCTTCGTTCCGCCCTCTGCTCTGCCCAAGGGCACCCTGGTGGCTGTTTCCACGCCACGGACGCTCATCCCTTTCGAGGTGTGGATAACAAAAAGGCGAAGGTTTGCTTCCTACCTGGCTGCTGGAACATCAGCATGGTCTGCGGGGAGGTGTGCACCGGCAGCGAGCGCGTCCTCTGCACCGAGCTGTGGCTGCGGCTGGGCATGCTGTTGCTGCCCCCGGGGTTGGCAAACCAGAGGTTCTGCGGGGGAAAAACAACGGGACGGCGTGAGCTGTGAAACAGCACGAGGTGTTCGGTGATGTCCATGAGATGTAAAAGGCGTGAGATGTTCGACAGTGTCCATAGGGACATCGGCTCCACCATCCCCATGGGTCTGACCCCTTCACCCTGCAGCCCTGTGTTTATTAATTGAGTTTATTAATGAGTTTCACGCACCCCTACACAAAAACAGCATCCCTGTGGGCTCATTTTCCCCCTCCAAGTGGCCGTGTGCCCCCCTCCATCCCCACCCCACCTCCCTTTTCCCTGCCCCTCTGCAGGGAGGGGAGCGCCCGCAGGTAACCCCGCACCCTGCACACACACCTTGGGCTTAAAAACGGGGAATCCGGGCAAATTTGAGGAGGAAAAGCCAAGAAATCGTATCGAGCTGTGACCAACCTGCCTGCCTTGCTTGAGGATGGCGGGGCTGGCGGCGGGGCTGCGCTGGGGGGTGCCCAGCAGCCCGCTGGGCCCCAGCAGCCCCAGGCGGGCGGTGGGGAGGTTGCGGGAGGGGATCTGGAACTGGCGGGGGTTTCGCCTGCCCAGCCCTGCCCCGGCGGATCCGGCGGTCGGCAAGGAGTTGGACTGGCCAAAGCCTCGGCTGCGGAGAGAAAAAAAATCGGGGTGAGGTGGTGGGGGGGTTGTCAGGAGGTCCCGCTGCGGACCCCAGCCCGCAGAGCGGTCCCGCAGCATCCTCCCTCCTGTGGGAGCCCCCCTCCCGCACCTCCCAGGTTAACATTCATTTTTTTTTTAGGGTTATTTTGCTGGTGCGAAGAGCAAAACGGCCCGGAGCTGAGCTCAGACATCATTTGGGCAGACCCCGAGCTCGGGACACGAAACTGCCTGAGCCCCCACGGGGTCGGATGTGCCAGCATCCCTCCCCGGGGTGGTTTTGTGCATTTAAAAGCAAGGAGAGGAACGAGACAAAAACAACCGGATAAGCCTCGGGAAGCCACGCAGCGGGTTTCCGACCGTGCTCAGAAGCCACGGGCGGGCTGGGATCCCAAAACTGGATCAAGCTGCTGGGCGGAAGCACGGCTGAGTTTCTTTAAACCTCGGCCAAAAAAACGCTCTTGCCATTCAGCCCACGAGCGCCGTGAGAAAGGCAGAATCGGCCGCGTGGTCTCGCGGCATCCCAGGAGCAGGAGGCTCAGAAGGAACTCAAAGTGCAACCCACCAGCACCCGGAGGCAGCGAGGGAACCCAAGAGCAGCTCAAGAGCATCCCCCCAGCGGCTCTGCCAAAGGGACTGTGAGCATTTGGGGCTGGCATCTCCACCTTGCGCCAGGGGCCGGACCAAATGGGTCTGTGAAAACCTCTGTTCTTGTCTGTTCTGCTCCTGTGCCTCCTGTTAACACTGAAATTATTTGGATTTCCCATTCCAAAACGCTTCATTTCATTCTGCTGGGGAAAACTCCAGTTCTGCTTTCGTTGCTGCGGCGTCCCTGGATGTCCCAACACAGTTGGTTCTCCCCAGAATTATTATTATTTTTTTTTTTTTTTGAGAAGGGAGAACTTGCACAAGCTTACAATTAAATACGCTCAGCAGAACGAAACAAAAGGCTGACGTTATTGTTAAAACCGGGCTAAAAATATCCTTTCTTGAAATAACCCGGCCGCTTTCTAGGATCCCCCGAAACTCGGCGTGGATGTGAGTGCAGGGGTGTCCGTAGCACCGCGCCGTCTGACCGCGGCCCCCGCGCCTCGTGTGGGCTCCCAATCTTTTTTGCCATTTCAGGGCTTTTTGGTAAAACTCCAGCACTGATATAAAGAGTAAAGGGGTGGAAGGACAGAGAGGGAAGGACAGGGCAAGCACTGGAGGATGCTCTCCTCTCGCTCAGCCCCTCGCCGGCTGAGCTGCAATCTGTGAAATGGGTGCGGTGCTTCCCTCCTGCTTTTTTACCAGGTTTAATCCCTCCAGTGCCTGGGACAGGGGCAAGGCTGATGCTCGGTGCAGGGGTAGCACGAAGCAGCAGCTGCCCTTGGAGCATCCCGGCCCCAAATGGGAGATTTGAAGCCGGGCACGGGGCCAGGCTCCGTCCCCAACCCCGCAGCCGCCCCCAGCGCCCGCGTACCTCCGCTGCTGCCGATAGCCCGACAGCTCCAGGAGGGATTTCCGAGGGAAAGACCTAAAGAGTTTTTGCACCTGCTGTTTCCATGACAACAGCCGTTTCTTCTGGATCTCTGTAAACGCCTGCCCAAAAAGAGAGAAAACGGGGAAACACGTGAATGTTTTCCTGAGCGGAACGGGGAGGGATGTCTACGTACGTGCGTGGAAAGAAGCAGGCAGCGGTGTGATCCTAACCCCACCAGCGGGTCCAGAAGCAAACCCTGGCCTCCCTCGGGGATTTACCCATCTCAGGACAAAGCTGCCACCCCCCTGGGCAGAGCAGGGCGTCCCCAAAACCCCCACTGTGTCCCCTCCCCATACTACCCCCGCATTGGACCCTGTTCCCATCTCTTTCTTGGGGCCAGGCTCTGCTCCTGACCCCAACACCCTTGGGGGGGTCACCTAGGGCGAGCCCCAAACCCTTGGGGCTCCCAGTAAAAGGTCACCCAGGCAGGGGACGGGACGGATCCGTCCCAAAACGGCCGCTGCTGCAGGCTGGTGGTGTGGGTTACGGGGGCACCCACGTGCCCGCCGCCGCTAACTTTAGACACCTCCGCGCCGCCAGCGCAGGGGAGCAGAGGTCTCCGGAGGACAGCCTGCAGGCTAATTAGCACCTGGCTTGATTGCTCCGAGCCCACGGGGTGGCTGTGCCCGAGCTGTCCCCTTCCACAGCCCCGCACGGCTGTCTAAAAAGCCTCGGCACCGTTTCCAGGCCCTGATGCTCTCCAAAAAGCAAATAAGCTGCAGCACGATGCGCTCGCCCCTCCAGCTCCTTGCCCCTGCAAAGCACCAGGAAAACCATCCCCGTGGGGGTGTCCCCTGCTCTTCCACTCTGTATTATGTGTTAGAAACCAGAGCGTTTCCATCAACAGGGACTTTGGGAACGGTTTCGGAGCGATGAGAAGAGTTTGGTAGGATGTGCTGCCACTCACCTCGTGAATTAGACACTTGTCTATGAGCTGTAAATAGGAGCTTATGTTCTCTTCATCGGGTCGGGAAACTAAAAGCTGTGTGCATACTGCAAAAAAAAGAGAGGAGAGAAATGGTAACGGGGCTACTGAGCTGGGAGCAGGGCTTCAGATGCTCCATTTCTCTTCATCAATGAGAAAAAAAATGCCCGTCCCCAATTCCTGCCGTGCCGTCCTATCTTTAGGGCCAGATTTTGTTCTCAGTTACGCTGGTGAGCGTCCAGACGGGCACCTTCTAAGTCCCCAAAATTAGACCCGGGCAAGCCAGGAGCGCAGGCCCTGCCTGCCTTCCCCTCTCCCCATGACGACATGCGAAAGGCAGCGTCAGCAAGAAGATCTCCTGCTCCCAAAAGCTGCCCCCGCTGCGAACGGGCTCCCAGGGGTGACAGCAGGATTTCAACCTCTTTCTGAGTGCATGCTGTAAAAGCAAGCGCAGAGGAATCCCCTGGGAAATTTTACACCAAGTTCCTAGATAGAAAACGTGTTTTTTTGCAGAAAGGGCCTGAAGCAGGGACAGGGCTGGGGTTTCCTTTGAATCCCTACAATTTCTTTTCCGTTCCTCATCTCCCGTGTGAGCCTGTGGATGCTCCCCGTCCCCCTCACCTCTGTGCAACCAGCACCAACACCTCAGATGGCACCGAGGGGAGGTAGGACACGTCTGAGACTGCACAAACCTGCTACAACAGCCCTGTGTATGGCACACGATGCTGCTCCCCACCTCACATGTGTTAAGCCCAACATGATGCCCTGCACCCTACACCCGGCGTGGAACAGCACCTGTGCATTTTGGTGTCCTGCATCCAAACCGGGGCTTAAAAAGGATCTCGGACCCAGCTTTTCTGCACTCAGGACGCCCAAAAAACCCCGCACCCACTCACCTTTCCCCATCACTCTGGTGAACTGGCCGGGCAGGTCGCCTTCGGGCAATGGGGCCCCCCCCGACTCGCCCTCGCAGCCCGGCAAGTGGTGCTGCTGCATGCCCCCCGTGGCAGAGTCCTTGCAGTCGGAGCCTTGGCTGTCCGAGCCCAGCAGGGACGGGGGGTGATGCGAGTCCGCGTCCCGGCCGTGCTCCTCCGGGCTCGAGGTTTGGGAACAGTAGGCTTTGATGGGGGTGAGGATCATTTGGTGTAGTTCCTGCAGCGGGACGCGCAGGTTGCCGCCTTCCAGGATGTCCTGAGGATTCAAGAGAGGAGAAAAGGATTTGTAGTGACAATGGGGCATCGGTTGAGAACCAGACCGGCACCATTCATCCCAGGAAAACCTCCTGTGAAGGCAGCTGGTATGGTGGATGTCCCCGTATACACTGGGCCAAACTGGGAGCACGGGTGCAGAGGTGGGAGAAGGTCAAGGGGAGCTGGGTGGGATGTGGTCGGAGACAGAAACGGAGACCAAAACGCTGCAGGTGAGCTGAAGTCCCTGTAGGAAAAGCGTTCAGCTTGGAGATACTGGGATCCCCTTCTCCCAAAGACCTGGAGTCAATCTGTTGGGCACTGCTTTCTGGGGAAAATTCCTGCTATGCTAACCAGCGGGGAGGGGTGGGGCGGCTCTTTCCAAGAAAGCAGCGATCTTTAGCAGCAAGACACTGCCCAAAAAAAAAATCAAGTCACACACATGCTCTTGTTTAGCCTCAAAAAAAAAAGAAGGAAAAAAAAATTGGATAGGAAGCCTGGAAAAACAGAGACGTATCCTCCCAAATACAGTGGGAGCTCACTGGCGGTGCTGAACCCCAGCCCAGCGTGGTACGGGGAAAACCCCCAGCCCAAATTCCCCCTGTGAGCACCCCAAAAGCAGCCCCTGGCACTTCTCTCCCTTGTCCTGCTGTGTGTGTGGCTGGCTGGGCCAGCTGGATGGGGCTGGTGCTCCCGCACCACGACGGGCAATCAATACCATATTTCAAAACCGAGGCGGAGAATTAGGAGAAGAGGCTGTGCAACTGCCTGGAAAACACATCACCGAGGCGAGCTCAATCCAGTGGGCTGTCTCTCTCTCTCGGATTTGATAGTTATTATTAATATATGGGGGTAAATACGGCTTTACCAGCTCCTGCGATACCGAGCACAGTCCCATGTTATAAATAAATAGTGAAGCAGTGAGCTAACGAAAACACCAATAAATAGCAACACACCACAGAAGTATTTAAAAGCCCCTAGTGGGAGGCTGTGCGAGTTGCTGTTTGAGGATGGTGCAATTAAATATAATATAATATCGCAATAATAAATAGCGAGAGGCCAAGCGAGCTGCTCCCAGCAGGTCTGCTGTGCCGGCGCTCCTCTGCTTGACAAAAGCTGAGCGGACAAAGAAATTTCTCTTTGTTCTCCTTGAAAATTCAACGTGCTGTCCAGGCACCGTGATGCATGTTGGTTGGTGCCCTCCGTCACCTGGGGTTCGGGTGTTTTTGAGCAGCTGGGGGCACGACTGCTCCTTTCCTCCCAAAATACAGAGGAAAAGGCGAGGCAGGCTGGCGGTCGCAGCTGGTAAGGCGGTAGCTGGGCTTGTGGCAGAGCTGCAGAGAACATCCATCACAGCTCCGTGAGTGCAGGAGACAGATTAGAGCCCACTCTACAAAACGCAGCCCCCAGAAAAACCTGCATCTGGTACGGAATTGATGGGAGACAGCGCTCAGATACGGGCAAGGCAACCACAGGTTTCTGCACAAAGGTCCCAGCAACGAGTGTGAGCAGGGAGTGCTGCACCCCAGCTAATCCTTGGCTATCGTTGCAATCAGAAAATTGGAAATATAAAAGTTGCTGTGATTACTTACCCTTTCTAAAGACTTGAGCAGGTTTTGTCTTTCTTTTAGCTTTTGGATACTGATGACTATTTTGTGTCTTGCGCCTTTGGTAACATTCTGTAAAAGCAGCAGAGAGCCTGGCATTAACACCTCCACGGGACAGCTGCATCAACCCAAAGCCCTTCTCCCCGCAGTGGAAGGGGCTGCTACAAATTAATCCAATCCCTGATTTGCAGGGGGCATGGAAAATCACTTAGAAATTTGCTAGAGATGGAGATTTCCAGCTAGCCCCTTCCTTGGTACATCTCAAGCAGTGAAAGCAAAGGCCTTGAGCAGACCTCTTTATCCCAAGGATAGCACAGGGGTAAATGTGAGGAAGGGGACGTTTTCAAAGGTTAACAAGGAAACCAGCCATCAAAGTCCCACTGCCTTCAAGGGGATCTAGGAACTGAAGACCCTAGAAATGCTCAGACTTGGTTTATCCCAATCAGACTTGGTTAATCCCAACCAGATGAATCCCCAAGTGCAGCTCCAGCAGCTTGGAGGAGGATGGTAATTTCACCCCCGGACTGCAGTTAGAAGTCCTGGACGTGGCCTTTTCCAGGTACAACGCCCTTTTTTCACCTTCCCAATCCTCAATTTTCCTTTTTCTGGTTGCTCCCCAGCCATTAGCGGGCTAAACACCTTCCAGGCAAAGCCACAAGAGGTGCCCAAGGTGATTGTCATGGTCCCGGGAGTGACAGAAGGGCCCTTGATGGCTTTAGGACTGACAGCTGATGTACCTGTGCCTCCAGCTGGCATTCGGTGAGGGCCATCATCTCCTCGTACGTCATCTGCGAGAAGAGCGCCGCGTACTTGTGCAGCCGGAGACTCTTCAGCCAGGCTGGAACATCTGCAGCACAACGACAAGAGGAGAGCTCCCTTTTAGTTCACGCTCGGTGACGCACGGTAATGAGAGGAGGAGTCTATCAGGGGCTGGGTTCCCCGTGCCCTCTGCTATCCTAGAGTCGTTACGGTTGGAAAAGACCTCCAAGAGCACCTGGAACAACCATTCCCCATCACCAGTGTCACCCACTAGACCTTGTAGTACCACAAGTGCCGCATCCAACCTTCAGGCACCTTTACTGAACCTCGCGGGACCCTTCAGAGATGAACTGCTGTGGATACTGCTGGCTGAGAGGACCACCAACTGGATGAGGACACGTCCTCAGAGGTTGGGTTTTAGCCCCCTGGCTCTTGAAACCTCTCCGATCCAAGCACTGTTGCTTAAACCAAGATAAAACCATCGAAATCTGCTGCGGCCAAGCATCCCGCCGAGCTTGGTGGACCTACCGCTATACACCGAGCCCCCTTTATCACCAGGGGTGTCTCAAAACGACTTCAAAACCTGTCCGAAAGCTGGCTTGGCCACCTTGAAGCCACCACCACCCTGCTGCAGACGGCGCGAGCTCGTGTCAGGAACACGGGAGCCGCAGGAGCGACCGGCGGGGCTGAGCCTGGGATGAGCAAACGGCTGCGCTGCCGACGGCGGGCATTGATTTATGGCGTGAGGGAAGCTGCTATGTGCTGAAAATTTAAACAGCCGCTTAAAGAGAAATAAAGAGGGTTTCATTCTACTTTTGGGCGTGGAGAAATGGATGGGTTGTCAAAAGGCGGCGCAACTCGCTTCGGGAGCTCCAGCCAGCCGGCAGCTACGCTGGGTCTCGCAGGCCTGGGGGACCCGTGAACACCCCCAAGGGATGCACCCAATGCCTGGTGATGCTTTTGTTCTGCACCCTAAAGGCTTCAAATGCTCTGGTAAATTGGGACCCGCTTCGTTTAGCACCAGAACCTGACAACAGCCCCGTCAGAGCCTAGCCCAAGCACTCTGCTGGCATCCCCGGCAATCCCCTTCTCTGTTAGTCCTTGTCCCTTGCCTTTTGCTCCTGCTCTGTCCCCTGACACAGGTCGGTATTCGTGTTTCAATGAAATTCCTCAAACACTGTGTTTGAAGGAGACCAGCCCCACACCAAACACGAGGCGTAGCAGTTGCCGAGCACAGACAAGCTCAAGAATGCCACTTCCCAAAAGTCCCAACGTGTAACCAGCCCCAAACCAACCATCAAAAGCTTCAAACCAATTTCTGCATTAAAAGTATAAAGAGAAAGCCCCCTTCCCAGTGCAGGTGGGGAGAGCAGGGACTGAATCTCAACTTCATTTTATGGAAAACGTGCTGTTACAGTGATGACATTAAAAGCCTGCCCGTTCCTCTGTCCCCTGGGGACATTTGGCACACGTTTGTGTCAATGGGAAGCCCAACTGGACACTGTCAGGAGAGAGAAGCAACCTCTCACACACATAAACCCAGCAGAAAATTCCCCTTTTACAGAGAAGAGGCAACCAGGAGACTGTTCAAGGTGATTTCATGGTCCTTGGGAAGTCCAACTTCCCAACGATCCCCATGGAGCACTGAGCCAGCCGTCCACGCACGGAGCTCCTCTTTAATCACCAATTACCAGGACCTAATTGCCAAGGCATGGCACGAGTGCCAGAAACTCCAGGCCTGAGGCGAGCTTGACCAGCACACACATATCTGGGTGCTGGCATGGAAATCTGGAAGGAATTTCAAAGGATTCATCCTGCAGCCAACACATACACGGGTGCCTTCCGAAGCGTCCTTACAGCATCCCACAGCCCAGCCCATTTTGAGCCTGACATGTATGGTACAACCCCCCAGCTCTACCCAAACTCTCCCCTGCTGTGCCCCTAGATGTGCCTGAGAAGGAACGGCTGGATGGATGGACAGACACCGCGGGTCCCCATCCCAAATGGTCATCCCAGAGGGTCACCAGGCACCGAGGGGGACCCGGAGGTCCCGTGGTCTTGCCTCGCTGCAGCAAGTGGAGAAACCACGTGGAAAAAGCCCAAGCTCGGGGAAGGTGCAGCCGAGATGAAACCAGGCGGCGAGAGCCTGCAGGCGGCTTGGGGAGACGTGGCTGCAATTCAGAAGGAACTTGGCACACCCGGAAAGCGGTCTGGATGAAATAAGACGCAATCCAATAAAAATGCACGGAGCTGTGCATTGATGCAGGAACAATAACCGGCACAAGCTGAGGGCAGGGAACGGGCAGTACTTTGTGCTGGGGAAGATCTGGGGATACGGGGGGTCAGCCGCGGCCAGCGGTGTTGTGTTATTCGAGAACGATGAAGCTGCACAGCAACGGGAGCCCGATCTGTATGGCAACCCGCTCTGCCCTGCTCAGCCTTGATACCCGGGTCCAGTTTTGGGCAGCAACGCCTTCAAAAAGATACAGGCTTGGTGGGGGGGAAAAGGAGAGAAGCGAGAACGACCCCGAGTTTAGCAAATAACCATCTGGGGACGAACTGGATTGGTTCGGTCTGAAGGAAAAGCAGCCGAGGGGAGACGACACGACAGTCTTCAGGCATGAAAGCAGAGGCTGGAGACATCTGTTTCGCATGTCCCCGGGGAGCAGGACAAAAGCAGAGCGGCTGGCTCAGCGCGGGGGGAATCGAGCGGTGGCAAGCAGTGGCGAGGAGGGGACAGGAGACCAGGCTGGGGCAGGAGGGCTCCCTGGGCAACGGAGCCTTTGGGTGTCCCATTTGGTTCTCCCAAGGACATGGGGCGGATTTGGCCCCGAATAGGTTAGGATGTGGGGGTTTGTTATGTTTTTTTGGGAAATTTCTGCCCACCCTGGTCCTGGCACTGTGGTTTTGCATCATCCAGAGCCAAGCGCGGTGCACACGGTCTCTTCCCCAGCTCCCCCAGCAGAAACCTGGAGGAAGGCCACGTGAAGCAGACCCCTCCGTGCCGTGCTCTCCTGACGATGCTCTCCCCGATAACAAGCTCGTTAGCGAGCAGAGCCCGTTAGAAAACTCTCCCCTCACACCCACAGCCCGCGGCCGCTACCCCAAGGCTACGTCCTGGTGCAAAGCCCAAGCAGGCAGAGGGCTCAGCGCCAAGCATCCGCCTCGCAGGGCAAACCGAGGTGGTTTTCATGCATTTCTTCCATGCAAATCACACAGAGACAGCCAGGGCCAGCTCGAACACAGCTCCACGTCAGGGAGACCCGCACATACCCGGATTTGTCTGATTTTGAATAAAATCAGCCCTCGTGGCTATTAAAAAAATATCAGATTTCCTTATCACCGGGCTTCACGTGATGGAGTTGCTTGGCATTAATAAAAAGCAACCGCCTCTGCTGGCGCAGTGCTGTGCCACACACCTGACAGCAGCGGTTTAAACGCGTCTCTGGTCTCAAGTTTGCTCTCCCTCCAGGACTGCAGCGCTGGGGGTTTCGTTTCTGCCGTATTTGCTACCAGGATGACAAAGCTTTATTGCTAAAAGTCGCGCTGAAAAGCAAGCATGAGGGGGGAAAACAACTGAAAGATGCAGGGTAAATTCAGTCCAAACAAGCGTCCCGAGCCAAAGCTTCCCCAAATACTTGGTGGGTTCCTAGTCACACCAAACACCACAATGATAAATCGCCCGTGCCTTTGCTAAACTTAACCGTTTTTCACTGTAATTAAAGAAAAAAAAAAGAGGAAGAGAGCACCGCTCACAGCTACGATCCACAGGCTACGGAGAAAAATCAGCTTTTTGGGGAGGGAACACGCACCTCGAGAAGAAAACCTAACTCATCACCCTACAGGACGGTGGCGAGACCAACCCTGTCCCTGAGGCTCCAACCACGACCAAAGCCCGCGTTCCCCAAAACGGCCCCAAAGGGCCCAAAACGTCCAAGCCTCGGTCCTGGGGCCAGGCGGGGGCAAGGAGGGGGGGGGAGGCATCTCATTTGTCACTCACCTTTCATACCACTCCCTTCCTCCTGGAATGTGTTACGAGCGGAAGGCTGATCTTCTAAATGTTCACTCCCACCACTTCCCGAAGAGGCTACACTGCTTTGTGGAGACAGGGGGGCATGATCGGAAGGGATGCACTGGGGTCCTCTAGCTCGTAAGTCCTCATGAGACATCCATCCATGTCCTAGAGGCTGGTTTGGCACATTCATGGGTGGGGTAAGGGACACAGAGCGTTTCAAAGGGCTGTGGTGTGTCTGGCCTGAGAGAACTGAAAAAAAATAAAATCAAACAGGTTATTCCCCCCTCGCGGCCCTCGGGATGCAGCAGAGTCCCCTGAAAAAATAATGATAATAATAATAATAATAATTAAAAAAAAAAAATCAAAATGCGTGGTGGCTCGGCACGGTGCTGAGGGTTTCACGGTGCCCAGGGCTACTCGGATCCTACCCTGAGCTCTCTCTTGGCCTCCTGGGATGGAAAGGGGACAGGGGGATCTGCGACAGGATGGGGTTACCCGAGCTTGCTGGGGTTGCTTAAGGAAGGGCGTTGTGTGGATTTCTCCCTAGCAAAAAAAAATATAGGGGCTGACGGGCTGACATCTGTCTTGCAGGGAAGCTGCAGATGTGATTTCGGGGGGAATGGGAATTTTCAAGCAGCTACACCGAGCTCGTTAAGGTCGCCAGGATAAAATCATCTGGACACGTATCCTGCCCCAGAACCAAACCCTGCTGGGAAAGGCACAGAAATTCCCAGAACGGGGAAGCCACCACAAAGAGGCACGGGGGAAGCCTTTCTCTCCCAGTTAGGACTCGGCTTATGCCCTGAAGCACGAGCATTTCCTCATCCGCCTAAGGTAACCGTGGAGGTACTTATTATCCAAATAACTGCCTCAGCCTCTTTTGAGTCCTAGCGAGCTCCTGCACGCACTCGAGCTAGCGTCGGTAATGAGAGCATCCCCGCTCCTCAGCCCAGCAGGCGTGCTTTCATCTGCACGCTGCCTTTCAACCCTCCCGGAGAAGCAAACTGCAAAGCCACGGTACAAACACGGCAAAGAGGGGCGTCTGAGTCCCCCCAGAAGCCTCTTTGGAAGGCTTTGTATTTCTTTTTCCTCCCATTTTTTATGCACGCGCGCGTTTCCCGGCTGAGCTTTTAATACCACCAAGTTCGACTTGTTTTTAACAAATAATTTTGACAAGGCTAGGGAAAGAGCAATGCACGCACTCCTGCCACTTCAAGCTATTTCTTGAGGAAGGATTTACAACAGGTAGGTATTTACTTGCCTCTCAGTCAAGTAGACGAGTATGTCTTAAGGCATTTTAAACTACCATCAAAACAAAATCTTAGATTTTCTGATGTTTCTTGGTAGAAACGTTCCCATTTGAGTATATTTTTAAGTACAATCTTTACTGAATGGTCTGTGCTTCGCACTCCTTCATTTTTCACTGCTCCCTTTACAAACTGCATCATTCATTTCCAGTTATCTCCGCAAAGATTTGGACAGCCTTTTCTTTGCTCTGGTCCTCAACAGGAGTAATGCAAGCTATTTAGAGAAAAAGATGGCTATGGATGAATTAGTTATTTCCTGTAAATGAAAAATACAGGAGAAGTTCGGTCTGTTGGCATAGCAAAATTCAGATCCCATCGTTCACAAAGTCATTAAGTGCAGTTAATGCATTTCGATGTACAGATTTAGGATAGGAAACGCTTATTTAATGCTTTACTGCAGTTGCACTCAATGAAATCAGACTTCCTGGGAGCTGTTCCCAGATAAACGAGACCAAAAAATCCCTGGATTTGGTCACTGCTTCGCTGTGCTGCTGGGATGGCACGAGCACCCGAATGAAGGATCAGCTTTCTGAATGAAGGAGCATCGGGAAATGTCACCCAACTGCACATTTAGTGAGAAAATCTGCTGAAAGTCTGCCAAATGATCACTTTGGGCTCGCTGCCTGCTGGGGCAGCAGGGACAGGTCCTGAAACCCACGCCGCTTCGCATGGAGCCGAGGTGCTGCTGCTGTTTGCAGCGTGCCCGGGTGTAGATGTGCAGTTTGCATCAGGACGGCTACCAAAAAGCATCTTGTGCTGCTCCGTTACAAGAGATTCACGTCTAGAGATTCGAGCCGATCTGCAGAACGACACCGATGTCTCAAAATTAGCAGCCGCAAGCTTCACCACACGGTAGAAATGAAAAAGGAGATTTTTCTGGCCCAGGGAAATCCGAGGGCACAGGGCGTTAAAACGACCTTTCAGCCCATATGGGACTGCAGCGAAAACTGTGCAATTCTTCCTTCAAAACCGATTTCCTTACACCTGTACAAAACCTCGGGGAAACGCATCATTCTTGTTGTTTTTCCCCCAAAAGCGCCGACGCGAAGCGCCTCCCTAACCACCTCGTTCCGCTGCCAGGAGCGCAGCAAAACCTCTCTGCGGGCTCGGCGCGTTATTTCCTAACACAAATGAGTCTTGGTGGAAAACTGGCAGCCAGGTGTAACGTGCCGCAGAACTGAAGCCAGGTTTCAATTCCCAGCTAATGCCCGGGGGAGGGGGAAAACACCATCAAAGCCATCCCCGCTGCCCAAAAGCGTAATGAAAACGAGCAGGTAGCTCGTTTACGAAAGGAGGGGAGAGAAAAAAAAAAAAAAAAACAGAGCTCGTTTGCTTTTATTAGGCACCTGTAAAAAGCAGCCGGTGCCGCACGCAGCTGATGGATGAGGCTGAAACCCTGCAGATTCCTGCAACGTCTCCATCGCTCCTGCTTCTCTCCCCTCCAGGCACGTACCACGAATGTTGCGCAGCAGGAAGGGCTGATGCTAAAGAAATTGTTCCCTTTCCATTCAGCAACGGCAGAAATGTCCTGCAGAAGCCTCCTGGGAGAAAAGGATGTCAGTGAGGACCTAGAATTGTTTTCAGAGCAGCGTTAAGTTTCCTAAAGTTGCGGCGTTTCCTGCCGGGAAAGGAGATATATTTAAGGTTTTCTTGGACGAGATATTTCAGCACTGACAGCTCAGCTGGGAGGGCAAACACCGCAGCTCCTGGCTTTGTGGTGGCGCTCCAAAAGTAGCACTGGCACAGGGCCCTGGAGATGTCACGTCGCCCTCCCAAGGGAAAAAAAGATCTAGCATAAAAAAAATGATAAAAAATGTGGGGAAAATATGGGATGAAAATGGTAAATGAGATGGAAAGCATCACTGGTGCTGGGCACTGGAGCTGCATCATCCCTGCTGTGCCCAGGGGCACCCAGCCACACCACCCTGCAGCGCCCAGGGGGCTGAAGCCACCCCAAATTCTTGCGGGAGAAATTCTGGATGAGGAAATATCCGTGCCCTTTGGGTGAAGGAGAGGTGCAGGAACGGGCACGGGCAGCTGGGCACCACTGCCTACAAGCTCGCAGGACAGGAGCTGTGTGTGGAGTGGCTATGGGATCGCCCTCAGGACGTGTAGGGCTGCTCCATCGGCCCTGCATGACAGCTCTCACCCTGCTGCGCCTGCGCTGTCCTCGCCCCAACAAAACCTTCCAAACAAGAGGATGTTTTTGGCTTCAGTCCAGCCCGGATTCCTTCCTGAGCAGCAATACCCTTGCAAACTGCTGCTCGTCCATCTTCATTTTCCTTCCCCTAATTAGAAGCCGTTGTTGGCTGGTGGAGAAATAATGAACGCCGCAGGATGGTCAGGAACAATTAGAAATCACTCGGTGCAACCTGTAAGAATTAGTTCCACTTCTTTTTTTCTGAGATAACGTGAAGCCAGAGTCCGGCAGGCTGTATTTCACTAAGCCATGAGCAGGTTTTCTAACCCCCACTCAATTCACACAGCTTCCCAGCGATGAGGTAGGGGCAATTCCTCTGACGAGGATGCTACGGGCACAGAAAATCACCAGCGCTTTGAAAGCGCCCCGGCTGCTCTCGTTGCCATCAGCACCTGTGATGTACATTTTAGAATCTGACTTTTCAGTTGTGGTAAGAGAGCCTGGAGCCTGCAGGCGATGCTTTAAGGCAGTCACTTCCTAAACAAGCCAGGAGCGTGACACATGCTTGCTGCTCTGGACCGCTGCAGAGCACGGTGTCCCTGCCCCTTTATTGGCACCTTTACCAATCCTGCTGCTCGCACTCAATTTCTTTAAATAGCAGATGCAGCTAATGATCTTGAAAGTGTCAGCTCAGGGCAGTTCCTTCCCAGCTTTTGGAGCACTTTTTGGATGGTCCAGGGTGAAGCCAAGAGCTGAGCAGGGACAATTTGCTCCTTCGGCCTCTCACCCGAACAAATGCCCCATGCACGCTTCAGCAGCAGCAGAGACAAGAGTGCCTGCTTCATTTTCTCCTGCTCTGTCAAAATACGAAGCTCTAATTTAAATATCAAGCTGATGTGTTCTTCCAGGGCACGACCAGCTTCCACGCTGCAGCCAGAGGAACTCGAGCTGCAAACAAAGAGAGGAAACGCACCGAGGGGCGGCCGTGGGGCTGAGCCGGCACACGCGAGTGCTGCAGCCCTCGAGTGCATCCCGCTGGAGGGCTGCGAGGGTTTTTCCTGCCCGCTTGCATCCGCACTGGAAAATTCGAAGGATGTGCGAGCAGATCTGTGCAGAGCAGATCTGTGCAGAGTGGAAAACCCAGCTCACCGGAGCGCTTCCGCGATTTTCTGCTGCTTCTCACCCACCGGCGTGTTTGGTTGGAGCCCTGTGCCACTCACATTTGTTTCCTTCTGCCTTCGTTGACCCAAGAGAGAGCTGATAAATAAATCCGAAGCAGGGCACGACGAGTCCTACCTCCTCTTCTACATCACCACTGCACAGAGCGAATGTCCCACGAGAAGCAGCTCCGCCTGGGGATCGCTGCGCTGCCCAGCCTGGCTCCTTCCACCCACTCCTAACAGCCCCTGCTCCACGTGGCAGCCCATTTTTGTGCAGATTGACACCGCCTGCTTGCACCTCGACCCCAGCTCCGAACGTCCACGGGTGCTCAGGCCACGCCAGGCCGTGTTTCCCTGCAAAGAAAGCCCCCCTGGCCCACCCAAACGCACCCGAACTGCGGCCGGCCACAACCTGGCAGTCGCTGCTAAATAGATGTCCTCTGAGATCAGCCTGAGACGTGTGGCACCCTGGGGAAAAAAACGTAATAAATAGCCCGGAGCCAGCACGGAGAAATGCGAGGTGCTGCCGAGGCGCTCTTAGGTTTCCAAGCGAGCCAAGCTTCAAATTTCCAGGGGACAAAAATAAAGGGGTAGGGATGGAGCCAGGGTTACGAGCGAGCGCTCCCGAGCGCGGCCGGAGGAGGGATGTCAAGGATGCTGCGGATGCAGGAGAGACTTTGCTCTATCCCCGTGCCTCTCCAGGTAAAACCACCTTTATTTCAGCCCAAACACTGGCCAGGTAGAAGCCACCACGAGGGATTTAGAGAAACTCAGGGGCTGCAGGGTGTGGGATTGTTTCCCCTACAAACCAGGCTCCGTTCGGCCCCGTGCAGCTCCGGCTCTCGGGCAGCTGAGCCCGGGGTTTATTTTTTCTCTCTTCCTTTTTGAAGTGGTGTTGCCTATTTTGGTACACAAGGGCTAATTTCAAGAGTGTTTTTGTTCACCAAAGACCGCATGGAACAGCGTCAGACATTTGTGTTGTGGTTTCTCAGGGTTTCGGGCCAATTTCTCAGCCGGTGCCTCAGAAGGAAAAAGCCACCCAATTCCTGTAATTAGAGCAGAGGAATTGGGCTCTGCACTCAGACCTTCCTCCAAGCAGCGTGCGACAGCTGGAAGACACTTGCTTTCCCTCTGCCTGGTGTACCCAGTGCAAAATCTGGGTGAAAATGCTGCAAAATCTGGCTTTAAAAAAATAAAGATGCTGCAAAAATGCCTTTGGGGCAATACACCAAGCTGCTGGTGGGAGTGTTTCCTCCGAGAGCAGCCTCACACCTACCCGGCAATGCCTTTCGCTGTCCCCACAGGGTTCCTGATGCCCAGAGGACCTTTAAAACAGCCTCGCATCCCCGTGCATTTTACCAGTGCACAGCCCAACCAGAGGCTGGCAAAGCAGAATATTGTCCCTCTGTCACCGCTGAAAGAAAATAGTGCTGCGGGGTGCACATCCAGCTCCTTTGGAGATGAGTTTCTGGTTTTAGTCTAGGAAGGACTGCAAAGCTTGTCACGGTGCATCCCCAGACAGCGTCTGGTCGTGTACAACTCGCTTGCTGCTCTGCAGGTATCTGAAGCAGCAGCTCGACCCTGACCGATTTGCTGCATGAACGCGGATGTCCTTAATCCACCGAGGCTGGGCAGGGGTTGCTGTGCTTCTGCAACCCTCACGAAGCAGCCAACAGCTTCGGGTGGGTGCTCTCCTCCTGCCTGCTGCCACCCGGGTCGGGAAGCATCCCCCAAACAGCAGCCAAAAACCCCTCCCGTGCGCCTCAAGCAGAACTGAAGGGAGCGTTTTTCAACACGACGACCCTCGGACTCTTTCCTTTGTGTGTTTTTTTCCCTTTCAGCTTTTGTGGCTGTGAATTTAGCTTCGTGCAGTGCCGGGTAAGCCTTTCCTTGCCTCTGAACCACGGGCTGATATAAGGCACGGGGGTAGAAACGGTGCTAAGCGCAAGCTCTGTGCGTTAGGAGAAAAACCAAAATATAAGCACAGCACTGCCTGGAGCAG
This sequence comes from Aythya ferina, assembly GCF_964211825.1. NCBI lineage: Eukaryota > Metazoa > Chordata > Aves > Anseriformes > Anatidae > Aythya > Aythya ferina. The sequence continues at coordinate 61,579,664 of NC_140301.1, forward strand.
AGAAAAGAGGAAGAAGCCCGGACTGCCGAACACCACGTCATGCAAACTTTAAAAAGCAAACAAAAAAGACTTTTTAAAGTGCCGTTTCCTGCTCCAGAAGAGGACTGGACAGCGCAACAATACCCCGTTTGTTTGTGCCGCCGCCGCTCTTTTCGAGCGGTGCGTGCGGGGCCCCATCCAGCCAGGCTCGGCTGGGGAAGGGGACACATCTGATGGCTCCGGAGAGGGCTCTGCTCTGCTCTGCTCTGCTCTGCGTGCAGGAATTGGGCTGAGCATTATTCACTCCTTCGCCTCGCAGCAGGAGCTGGGCCCCGGGACGCTCGGTGCGACCCGCCCCTGCGTGCCACGGGCTGGGCGTGCACGCAGCCCCAGCTGCCGGCTGGAAATGCAGCTCGCTGCTGCTCCCCCGGCCCGTGTCTCTCATTTCTGGAGGAGAGCCCGGCTACGTCCCGCCGAGGAGCAGCAGCCCAGAGCTGCTGTTGAGGTTTTTGCGCGGGGTTTTCCCCAGCCCATCCGTCCGGGCTTGGATGTGCGGCACGAAGCCGGAGCGGGGAAGCGGCGCTGGGGTGGAGGAACGCTGCAGCGGGCTCTGCCCGGAGCCAGGGTGAACGAAACGCCCCTGATCTCCAGGCCAAGAAACGTGGTTTCTCTTCTACATTTACAGGCAAACCACAGAAAAACAGCGTTCGCCCCTGGGGAATCCCGGCCTGTTAATAACGACGCTGCTGTGCTGATCCGAGCCTCGCTCGTTAGCCCACAGCTCACTGATTTCTGCTAGGGGCTCCTGGGGGAAATCCCTCCCCTGCTCGCTCCCCAAGCTGGATAAAGCGTGGTGTGACACCGAAGTTCTCCTTTCTGCTGTCCCCAAACTCCAAGAGATGCCCAAATCTGCTCTGCAGTCTGCTTCTGTCACCCCTTGGAGGCACCGAGGAGGTCGCGGGGGTGCTGCTGCCCTGTGCTGGGTGCTGTAGGGTCCCCAGGCTGAGAATCATCAAGAGCAGGAGCTGCTCTGCACATCACCCTGCAGATGGAGAACGCCTTCCTTCCACTAAATCACTTCTGGAGACCAAGCTGGAAGAGATAAGTCAGCAACGTGCCTCTGTGTAGCCATATGCAACCTGTAGGGTACGAAAAGAGGGACCCCGAGGCAGTGGAGTGGCAGGGGTGGAGGAATCGCCCTCTAGAAAAGCCCCAGGACCTGTGCCCTAAAGGATCCGCCCTGCAAAGGATCCAGCAAGCCTAAAAGAGTCATTAAAAACACAGGACAATGTGTGCTTTATGTGATTTATATCACACCTCAAACAGACGTTTTTCATCTGAAAAGGACAGGACTGGTGGCTTCGCTGTCCCAAGCTTTGCCGTGCTCCCCAGCCAGCCCCAGCAGCAACAGGGCAGTCATCACCAAACACTTTTTCCCTAATTTTCCCCAACTCTTCCCCATTATTGCCCCAAAATGACCCAACTCAGCTTTCTACCCCCCCCTGCAAACGGAGAGCTGGTGTGTGCCGCAGATCTGCCCTGCGAATATCCTCCGAAACATCCCCGATTCCTCAGGCACCGAAACATCCCCAATTCCTCAGGCAGGGAAATATTCCCAGCTCCTCAGGCACCGAAACATTCCCAAATCCTCAGGCATTTCCTCAGCAGCCAGGGCAGGCTGCAGCTACAAGCAAACAGCGAGCACCCAGCCTCCGGGAGGATTGCGTAACGAATGGGAACAGCAAATTTGAGGGGAGAAAAAAAAAAAAGGCTCAGAGCTTCGAGGCTGCCAAAAATGAGCCATTGATTACAGCGCATTTGAACCATTTGCATTCAGAGAGCTTTGCTTTGGGAGCCGAGATGGAAACAGAGTCTTAATATAGCTGGAGAGAAAATATCCTCCTTGCACTCTCCTAACTGCACTTTGATAGGAAGCAGCCACAGAGCAGATGGTGCCTATATATAATCACTAGACCTATTATCCCAGCCTCTTTTAGTAATTTGAAGGATGTGATAACCACAAGGAGAACGGCAAATATTCCCCCTCCTTCCCTCCCTTCCCCCCGCTACGAAAAACACCCAAAAAAAGGAGCAGGAAGCTGTAATTATGGGAACGATTAAAAGAATTTCCAAATGAAGTAAATAACTATTTTGCACGCCGCTCCTTCAAGCCAGAAGTCAGAAGTTAATTAAATAGCAGCGTGTTACTGAGTCGGGATCACGCGGCGAGTCCCAGCCGCAGCGCTGCCGTCGGGAGGAACTGGATTCACTCCGGATTAACACAAACCAGAGCCTCCCCCTCCCCGCTTCCAGCACGCGTGTGCACGCACCGCTGCTCTCCTGCAGTCCTCTGTAGCTGCTCTTTGCTGGCAGGGGGGAGGAGGGCTGATCCTTCTCTTTTTATTTATGGGATCGGAGAGTTTTGGGGTTTCAAGAGGTGAGTGATGGGGGGGTGATGCTCTCCAGGGCTCCCTACCCCACGGGGATGCTCAGGAAAGCATCACAAAACTGATTGCTGTGATCTCGTGAGGGGAGGCTGGGGAAACGGGGTGTCTGCAGGCTGTCGTGGAGGGGCAAAAAAGGGTTTTTTTGGGGGAATGTGCATGCCTTGGCCAGCACGGCCCCTTCCTGCATGGGTCCAACAATCCCAGCTGGCTACAGGGGCTGGAAAGCAGGGGTGGGAAGAGCCAAGCCTACCTGTGGGCAGCTGGAGGGATTATTCCTCAGATGCTTTAAGGGCCCAAGGCAGTAGCTGAGGTGCTGGGGAGCATCCTTGGGTATGGGGCCGGCGGCCGTGGCTCCTGGTGGTGTCGCCGACTGCAGATTGGGACCAAGGGTGCTGTGGGGCACCAGGAAAAGCAAATCCTCCCTCGGAGGAGAGACAAGCTCAGTGCAGGGAGTAACCACAGCTTACTGCCGCCTGTCTCAGCGTCCAGCAGGCACCAGAGCGGCTGGTAAAATACACCCAGGTCTGCGAGGGTCCATCCGTCATGAAAACCTCTGGGTTGAACGCCACGAGGAACAGCCGAGGGGGCTGCAAGAATTACCGGGGACGTCTGACTTCACAGCTCAGCGAGCATCAATCAGCCCTGCTGGCGTTTTCTGTGCTGCTCCGGGGTCAGAAGCGTGATTCACTGGCGACGGGACCGCAGGATAACGCACGAAAGCACTGCTGGATCCCACCCAGCCCCCCCAGAGCCCACCCCTGGGGCTGCGGCGGTGCCAGGGCTGGGTGGCCCCGCTTGGACACCATAAAAGAGCAGCAGCAGATTCTTCCCGGCCTTGCTGCCACCCCAAAAGGCCGCGGCTCTTGCTCTCCAGAGCTCCATCACTCTTGTTCTCCAGAATTAGTGGGATATCGAAGCCAAGGGACCTCGGCAAAGCGAGTTTGTGCAACACTGGAGGGCATGAGCACCAGCGAGACCACGGCTCAAAGGCTCGAGTGCAACAAAGGCCAAGGAGCTTTACTCAGCCCATCACTAAAAGAGAGGAAAAAAGCAACCACCAGAGCCAGGCAAAGGTTTTACAGCCTCCACATGTGCCGGGACACCCTGATGCTGCTGGGGTAAGGGATGAAGATGACGGTGTGCTTAGGGCACCACCCTATTAATGTCAGAAAGGTGCTGGCTCGGCGTTGGGCCCCACCATCAGGTTCATCTGCTCTCTCCGTACAGAGTCCAGAATTGGGGCAAATAGAGGCAAAATCCAGCAAGCACCACCACGCACAGGCACGCCAGCACACAGCTCAGCAGCTGCAGACCCACCTGTCCAGCAGCAGCTGGGATTGCCCCTCCTCTGAGGAACAGCAACATGCCGCTGTGGGATCTGTGTGTGGGATCTCCACGGGGCCTTGAAGTGCCCTGGCCCTACACCACGGGTGAGAACCCAGCAAAAACCCACCTTAAATCACCAGAAGAAGCAACGCCGTTATCCCAGCTCGTATCCTGGGAGCAGAGGAGAGGAAAGCAGGGGGTTAAGCTTCCCCTCCACGAAGGAGACCAGGCGTGCAGCCAGATCACCCCCAGGTGGAACCAATTACACGGGGAGAGAGAAGGGGTCCGAGCCGCCGGGCTGCAGCCTCCACCGCAGCCCCTTCGTCACAGATCTTTGAGCAAAGAGCCAAAGGCTCCAACTGCTCTTATTAAACCAAATTTTTAAGAAAATGCTGCAAGTGAAGACGTTCTGCAAGCCGGGCGTTTGGTAAGCTGCTGCCTGCGCTGGACACGGCACCGGGGCTCTCTGCTTCACCTGTCCCACTGAACCCAGGGCAGTTTTGCCTTTCTGCCCGCTTTCTGCCTGCTCACACCTTGGTGGACATCAGATGCCAGCAGAGAAAGCTAGAAACGAACTCCAAGCCTGAGCAGCCAGCAGAGAAAGCCGGAGCTGCTTGCACCACGCCAACCGGGGTCTACGTTGAACCAAAGAGACACAGACAAGGACAGCGCAGGGCGAATTCTCATGTGAACGTCAGCGACCCACGTTGAAACCCAAATTTAAGCCCTTCACCATAATATTCTTCCATGTGATTGTGCCACCACGCCAGGCACAAGTACCTCGGCCAAGATCAGCACGCGGCTCCCCTGGGAAGGGCTTTGCCCCTGGAACCTGCTGCTGGGTGAAGCCCCTGCCCAGATCAACACCTCCAGGTGAGAGGAGAGCTCAAAAATAACAGCAAGGAAACCTAAACAAACAGCGAGGGCTTGAGGGCTTTGCTCCGGAATAAAGGATTTGTGGGCACGTTGAGCGACTCAAGGGGCTGGGACAAAGGCTGCCCAGCCGTGTTTGTTTTTTGGCATCTATTTGTGGACTTACTGCGCTCGCGTCCAAGCAAATATTGCGTTAGGGAAGCTCCCGACCTAGCACACGGAGCGTGGTCTCTGGCTGTTGTCTGAGCACGCTGCCACCAAGTACATCAGCAGGAGCTGCAAGCCATGGAAGATGTTGGCGTCGGCAATTTTGGGTGCTGTGAGGCTCAGCCTCCGGTACAAAACACTTGGTTGGGGAACGCTACCTGGAGGAGGCTGCAGCTGCTAACCCTCTGTGCAAAATGCAGCCTGTTTCGCCCATCAGATGTGTGTTTTTGTCTATTTTTGTCTGTGCACTGGAGTAAAAATCCGAGCTGAAGCCAACCTGACGCATCATTGGGGTTCTGAGGAACCACGGGGCGGTTTGTGCAAGCTACAGCTGAACGTCTGGATGGGGCTGAGGATGAGTGCACAAACCTGCTCAGCCTTAGAAATTGGTGTTTAGAGAAGGTTTCCTGAGTGTGGGCTGTATAAATCCCCCAGCTGCATCAGAGGGATGTGCTGGTGCCATGGGAAGTGGCTGCTGTGGGACCGGGACCACGCAGGAGATGCTGTGCCAGGGACTCACGGTTGGGGCCACTGGGGCAAAGGGCCATGGCCATCCGAAAAAGGACTGGGGTAATAGTAGGGCTGAGAGATTTTTGAGAGGTGTCCTTTAAGACCCGGTGCTTCTTGCGGAGCTTCAGCCACCATCAATGATTAACCTGCTGCACCTGGTGCGAGGCCCGTTTAGTCGCAGGCCCTTTTCCCGCAGGCCCCGTTTGGCGTCATTCGGGCCTTTCCCCTCTTAGGTAAACACCCCAAACCTCACTGACATCTCGGCTCTCGTCCTGTTGTGGAGCTGGTGTCAGCACAGCTCAATCCCAGCTCCTCAGCAGGGCTGGGAAGTCACCATCACCCATCATCATCCTCGTCCCTGGATTACGCTCGGTCCTCCCTGCTTTTTGCTCGCGATGCGAGGACCCAAATCCCTTCTGAATCCACCTGTTCTAATCCTTTCCTGGGGTGGAGAAGCCTCTGAACCACCAGGCATGCAAAAACTGTGAGGTGGGACCCCCCAGAAAAGCCACCAGGAGGTCATTTTTCAAACCAAACCTCGCACCTGCCAGCCACATGCTGTCCAACTTTGCTCCAAAGCCACCCGTGCTGCTTGACACATCCTGACCTACGCAGGGCCGGGAGAGGTGCACAGGAATATTGTTCAGAGCCTGTGGAGAAGCTCAGACATCTCTGCTAAATCGCTGAGTGACAAGGATGAGATCAGAGAGGCGGGGATGGGGCCGCTACGGCCATAAACCCAGAGCCGCATCTCGTATCATCGTCGATTTGAAACGTCACCTAAAAAAAGCACTTATTACAGGAAAGGAAAAAAAAACAACCAGAAGCCTTAAGTGAGCGTTTTAAAGCTTCCAGCTATTCAATTGTGGCTTTCCACATGCTGATAGAAAAGCCAGCGCCCTCGCCACAAGGAGCCTCTCCTCCCCGAAGCGCTCTCCGCATCCCTTATGGCATCGCCAGGGATAATGTTGTCCCAAGGACAGGTGGAAATGGTGGGTTGAGAAGGCTGCACTAAAATGGGAGTAAAAAGCACGTTTTGGAGGAATGAAGCTTCCCAAGGCCCAGCACAGCCCATCAGGAGTGACCCAGAGATGTGTTATGAGAGCCGAGGGAGGTCTTTGGGCATTGGCCGTGTCTCCTCAGGACGCAACAGCCTCCACTCAAGTCCTCCACAGAGAGCACGGGTGGGCAGAGGAGCTCCTGAGCCTCATTAGGAGGACACGCTGCTCCTCCTCTCCCCAGGACAACTTGCAGGCACCAACAGCTGCTTTAAAAAGTCCTGGCTGCACCACATCTCCAGGCACGACCACCGGTAAAGCTCCAACAGCAGCACCCTGCAGCATCGCTGAGTGTCCAAGCCTTGGGCTGGGCTCGGCACCATCCAAAGCCTGGCACTCCCCAAAGCCTGGCAGGGCCAGAGGAAGGGGAAGAGCTTCCCAACTCTCCACCTCCTGGAAAATGTGGAGGAATGTGCATTTAAACCCCCCCAATTGCCATCAGCTTTGCACCTCTACGCACTGCAGATTAGGGGGAGATGTTTTCAGATACACCCTGAAGACCCCAGATCCCAGCCCCTCTTTCCAGAACGATGCCTGTGCTTTGGGGCCCCAGTCCCGTTCCCTCCAGGGAGGCTCTCATGTCCCCAGATCACTTCTGGAAGCGAAGCATTAGCTCCCCGCTCGCTTTGGGAACTTTTGGAAAGTGAGCTGCAAACCTAGCTGGAGCTGCATGAAACAAAAGGGGCCGCCTTCCATAACGCGCGTTTTTGCTCTTACAGCTTCTTGGCTGTTTTTCCCTCCTCTCCGTCTGCCAATTCTTTGAAAATCCCACAGGATTAGAGAAAAAAAAAAAAAAAAAAAGGCAGGCAGGAAATAAAAGTTAAAAAAAAAAAGCAGGTAGGGAAAAAAAAAATAAAGGGGAGTTTTCTATGGCCCGGATGAAACTAGCCCCTTTGCTAAACACGGCAAAGAAATGTTTTCTAGCGGGACGGGGGGGACCAGCTCCCCAGCAGTGCTGCCGTCGGTACTTACTCGTGCTTGTGCTAGTGCCGATGGTGTTGATGGTGGTGGGGACGGAGGAGGAGGAGTAGAGGGGCAGATGGCCGTTCTCGCACGCCAGGTTTTTGTCCTGCCAGCTGGAAGCGCTGACGCTTATGCCCGAGTCTCGAGAGTTTTGCCATCCGTTGAGTTTATCGTCGGAGTTCTGTCTTTGGTGATAGTAGTGCGTCTGCCCGTAGTCCACCGAGTCCGACCGGCCCCGGCTCTGGCCGCCGAAGCTCCCCGACGTGCGGTCCTCCAGGTGGTTGAGCCACATGGCGAGGGCGCTCCTGTCCTCCAGCGAGGTGGCGGGGTGTATCAAGGCGTAGGACAGCAGCTGCCGGCTCTCCTCGATGTGTTGGTTGTGTTCGATCGAGTGGGCCAGGATTTTAGGCAAGAGTTTCATGTATTCGACTTTTGCTTCGATGTTTCCAGGCTTCAGTAAAGGCAGGTGGGTTAACAATAGGGAAATCACTTTATCCTTGGATTCCTGTTGCCATTGGTTAATGATTCCTGTTGAAGGAATTAATAAAAAAAAAAAAAAAGAGAGAGAGAGAATTGAGAAATCAGCAAACAGAGCTTATAAATAAATAAATAGACTCAAGCGGGGTAAATACACAACAAAGGGATCCCTGCACACTTAATGCCACTGCACGAATGTCTCCTAGGCTCTGCCAAACATGCCTCTCCTAGGTAGGAGGTCACTGCTCTCTGACAACCAAGCTCAAGGCAAAGTGTGCCAAATTCAGCCCTGAGAGCTACCGGGCACTTCTGAAACTCCCTGGCCATACCTGCCTCCGTGGCCACGCAGCTCTGCTGCTGCTCAGTGAAGTCGTCTTATTGTTAATCCAAGTTACAATTCGTCTCGATCCCAGCATCGCTGCAGACTATGCAAAATATTATGCCAAACCTTTTCATTGGTAAGCTTTACCTTTTAAAAGCACTGGTTAGGAAATAGAAAAGGAGCTGGCACGGGCAAGAGCCCTAACAGAAAGCAGGCGTCCCGCAGGGGCATCGGGAGAGGGACAGCAGCCGAGGCAAGGCGCTGGTCCGCTCACCGGCCCGGCGTGACGACCTGCCCCCAAGGAATTTAGGGAAGGGCTCAGTTGTAGCAACCGCAGAGCTGTTGCTGGTCTGTGAGCTCACGGCAGAGAGGAGAGGCTTTAGAAGACAAGCAGAAACAAATGCAGGATCTAGCTTTAAAAATATGCAAAGGGGGAAGCCAGGGAATTACAAACTGGTCACTTAACTCGAACTCGTGGAAAACTGATGGAACAAATAATGAAACAAGCTATTTGTAAGTACTCAGAAGATAACAAGATGATAAGTGACTGCTGACACAGATTTGTCAAGAACAATTTAATTTCCCTCTGCGACAGAGTAACTGGCCTGTGAATAGCTGGAGGAGCAGTAAGCGTCATATATCTTGATATTCATTAGACACTGCTGCACATGGCTTCCTCGCCAGCAAACCAGAGAAACACGCTCAGACAAAACTACTGTAATGTGGGCACACAACTCATCAGAAAACCATATGGGAAGAGTCGTTACTGGTGATTCATCGTCAGACGGGGAGGATGCGCTGAGCAAGGAGTCCTGTCCCGGGTGCGACACTACCCGGCGTTTCGTTGGTGATATGGGTGATGTGATAAATGCATTCAGTGGCGCGGGTATCGCACTGGGAGAAATGAAAACACTCCAGTAAACTAGATTAGAAGTCAAATAATCTTGAGACCCGGAGGCAATGAAGAAAAAAAGAGCAGCACTACGTAGGGTGCACACTTGTGCGTGCAGGTGGGAAGGAACCGCTGCGCTGCAGCAGCCGGAGAACAGGCCCACGGGGAAGAGCCCGGGGTTGGGAAGTGTCACAGAGTGAACATCAGTCAAAATGCCACGTTGTGCACAAAAAATGCAACAGCCAGGCTGTCATTTGACGGAGGTGTGGGAGATGGACGCAGACAAGCTGCTCTCCGTGTCTCCTGAGGATGCCAGCTATAGGTTTGAATTGCAGCACGGGAGAATGCGGTCAGACAAGAAAATACTTCATATGGGGATGGGGACACTCAGGGAGAGATCGCCTAAGGATGTTGTAAAATCTCCACCCTGAGGTCTTTCTGGACAGTTTATAAAGTAACAGCCCAGGACAGCTCAGGATCTCCCTCGAAGGCCCTGCCAATGCTTGCCAGCCACCGGTCAGCCTGTCTCATGCAGCCCACCAAAGCCCTCTGCAGAGCCCTTTTCTGTCCCTGTAGCAGGTCACGCCTGAGGGTACCTCTGAAAAATTATTTCCTTCTGTTTCCTTTAAACGCCCTGACCCCAAATTTTACCAAGTGAAATGCTGAGTTCATGTTAAAAAAAAAAACAAAAAAAAACACCACAGAAACGCAGACTTTCCTCTGCGCGTTCCCTGTCTCTGCCAGACATCTCCTACCCGTACTGTAGAGGAAGCTGCTCTAAATCTTTGACTATGTATTTCTGAGGTAACCGAACCCCCTCCCATGAAATGAAGCTCTGGATGTTCACCTGTAGGTTCTGTCCTGGGAAATCCCAAGCGCAGCAGCAGCAGCTAACCCTACACTCCCAACACCCGTTCACACCACGACCCTAAAAAGGGCCGCCACTTCACATTTGGCCACCACAGCCGGGGCCAAACCCTGCAGGCCGGCCCCGCAATGGCACTCTCTCCACTTCACGTTCCCGTTTCGAGGCGTGCAACTGTTTTAATAGCAAGCCACTAGATGGCTTGCTGGAAACGCCGGTGGCTCCCGCTGGAACTTTCTGTGGCGGTCGCCGTGTATTTCTCCACAGCCCCGGCCTCCTCCCGGCCTCTCGCCAGGCCGGTAGGGAAGGGACCATGGCGTTTGTGGCAGGACAGAAACATCAGAGCTTTGTGCCTGAGGAGATGCTGTGGATTCACACCCTGTTTGCTGTTGTTTTAGTGTCTCGTAACTGGATTTGGAAAAATGAGCTTGAACTAAGCGAGCTTGTGAAGAACACAGAGGTGTAGTAGGACTCCAGCTCCTCTCTGCTACGGGCACACCACACACACAGTTTATGAGGCAATGCAAAGAGAATTGTATCTTGGGTCTTAACTCACCATCCTGAGCTCAGCCTGCTTGCCACCCGCTGGGGGATCCACACACAAACCCCCTGCCCTGAGCTGGCCACCGAGTGTGGCGTATTTTGACAGGATTGCCCTCAAAACACCTTGGTGCAGCTCCGCTGTTTCACACAGTAACTAAACACACATAAAGGCCAGGAAAGCAGCCTTAGTGCTGAACACCCTTTGCTTTTGGAAATGCCTGTGTGGGATGCAGCACCTCAGGCCTTCCACAGGACTCACTGTCACCTCCCTGCCACCCCTGCCTGCCACCACGCACCCACTGATGGGGGTCCCACATTGGGACAAGGCTGCAGGCAGAGAAGCATCACCCAACACCTTCAGGCATCTTTGCAGTGGGGAGGGTCCCATCCCTGCTTTCCCCTCCACCCTTGCTGGTGGGAATTTGGGATAACTTCCTCTGCGAGAGCAGCCTGTGCAGCTTTTCTCCGCCTGAAGCACTCGGTCTTGGCCGCAGACCAGTCTCATTACTATTACTCGTTGCTCTAGCTATTTTTCCCATCGGTTCCAGAGTGTGCATAAGTCCACACGAGTCTGAAGCATTATTTTACAAAGCTGACGAAGGCAGATTTGTGCTGCAAGGACGACAGGATGACTGCAAACAGCAGCGGCTGCAGCTCAACACGAGCCCCTTCCCACCACCCCTCCTGTGACCACCTCCGAGCCCCCACTGCTAGCACCAGGAAACCAAACACGGGCACAACACGATGCCTTTTATCACCTCCTGTGGACAAAGGGAACTGCTTGGCCAGGTTGCTCCATTTTTAAGAGCAACTGGTTGTGCATGACACCTTCTGCATATGCTACGTGCTTTTCAGACCTGCGGCAGGGTGAGTCCCTGGTGCAAGAAACCCGGCTTGTTTTCTCCCATCCTCCTGCAGAAGGATTTCAGGTCTCTCCTACCATCCCCACATTTCTCACTGCTGTCAGGTCAACCTGGCAGCCCTTTTAGGCAGGCACTGCCGGCCCCTGGCATGGCACAGCCCGCAGGATTCTGCAGCAGCATGGATTAGCTGAGAAATACAAAAATCACTAAAAAAAGGCATGCAACGCACTGCTAAGGGAAGTCAGTGCATAGGAACTATGGATGTAGCAAAACCTGCAGGAAAAGCAGAGCCCGGTACAACTCCTTGGAGAGGAGGAGGAGGATGGGGGGGATGAAGGTGGCCCTGATCGGGCTCCTCTTCCCTGCACAGGGGCTGAGTCTGAAGACACCACTGGAGAGACCCCAGACAGTGCCAGAACCACTGCCTGGGAAACTTGCTTTGGACCTCCGAGAGATACAGGGGGTTTAATAACAACCCCCAAAAGATGGAGAGCTTATCCAAAAGCCCGCTGTGGACGAGGGGCGGGCGTCTTTCCCGGCCCCGGCAGGAGCCGTGCTCCTTTTCAGCCAGCAGCAGGATGTGCACAATTAAACAAAAATGAAAAATAATTAGATCCGAAAGAGGTTTGGCTCTCTCCGAGACAGGGCGGAAGGTCAGGCGTAATCCTATCTGCCAGAAATCAGGGGATCTGGAGAGGGCAGCGCCGGGTGGGCAGCTGGGGCTGCCTCTGCGGGGGTCAGAGGGGCTGGCGACCCCCAAAACCTCCCCCCCTAACACAGCGTTGCCTGCTGCAGCTCCCTGCCTGTTGTCACACATGCCCAGACCCTGTAATGCCTCTCCCTTCACTGCTAAAATCAGCCCCCCACGGTCGGATGGGGCTAAGACGCATCCCAGCCTCTGGCTCCCACGGTCCCTGCACACTACCTGCGGTGTTCACGGGGTCGCAGGTGTGGACACTAATGAGGTAAGAGCCTCATTAGTTCCTCTGGTTGCTGCTTCAAGGATGCCTGATGCTGTCACAAAAAAAAAAAAAAAACAACCCAAAAAAACCCACACCACCTTTTGCTGCACTACGGGATGGCAGGGCTGTGACTATTTGCAGCAGCCCGATGAATCTGAGCATAGGGGAAACCCCAAAGTTAAAAAACGCGAACCACATATAGCGGTATGTGAAACCACACCAGGTGGTTTGTGAAACCGCCCTCTAATTTATCACTACTTAGCCAACGTGATATCTTTGCCATACAGCACAGCCCGTGCACGAGGAGGGTGCCGGCGAATAACCACAGCACCCGACGGCGCTGGGACCTCCTCCCCTGGCTGAAGCTCGTGCTGCCCTACAGTGACAGCAGGACACGGGTGCTGTGATGTTTCCTGCCACGCTGTCCCTAAGAAAAGTGACTTCTGGCTTGAGCAAGAGGTGACGTTTGTCCACCTATTAAGCATTCATCGAATTCCCCTTTCACAACCCCGCTTATCATCACTTCTGGATGCACGCAAGCTGCTAATGCCCTCAGCATCCCGTGGCGGGGGATTCCAGGCTTTCCTTTACTCTGAACCCGTCTCCTGCTGGATGACTCAGTTATTTCAGCCTCAAGGAGGCCCGGGGAGCTCCCGGAGCCATTAAAGACGTGCAGGGAAGACACAGGAGCAGTCTGAAGAGGGTAAAGCCAGTCTGGGTGGACAGACACACGGACACGCACGGTGCAGGGGCCTGCATTTGGAAACCTCGAGGTGTGTAAACACCTATTTATTATTTTTTTTTCTCTGGTTTTGATTTTTGCACACAGATCTCTCTGGCTCCTGCTGCGAAAACAGAGACACCTGCACAGAGGGACGGGCGAGCGGAGCTGCCAGCGCACGCACGGGGACGCATTTGTCTCATTAGGCGAGGTGTCTCCAAGGAACAAAGGAGAGGCACGGTATCTCTCAAGTGCTTAAAATTAAAAGCAAAACACCACCACCCTCACCAAGATAAACCCTTTCATTCTGAAAGCAGAGCAGAGAGAGCTGTGGCAGAAACTGGGTTACCCCATTGTCATATCGGAGGTAGCACGTTTCACAAGGGAAGCAGACAAAAAAGTCAGCTGGGGCTTTGACAAGGCGGGTGATATGAGTGATGTGTGATTTATCAGCCAGACAACAGCCCATAATGAGTAACAAGGACGACAATTAAAGACTGGAAGTGTTTTAAAAACTGCCCAAGGATTTTCAGAGTGACAAAGAGTATGTTTAAATAGCAGGCTCGGTATCATCGCTCCACAATGGTAAGTCAGTGCATTCAAGGGCTCCAGTCGTCAGCAAACTGCTCTTAAATTACTGTTTTATGATACCCTTGTTTTCAGTTTAACAACATTTTCCATAAAAAGTTCTCAAAAGCGCATTCAGATAATTTGTTCAAGCAAGAAATGACTAAGAGGTAGCTGCGCGTACCTGAAGGGCACTGACTAAGCAGATACCTCTGCACAACAGCGCTCCCCGATGTGCCCAAGGAGAACAAAAAAAAAACAGAGTTTGTACCAAAAATTGAGGCTGGGATCCCTGATCTTGCAAGGGATGGACTACACCGAGTGGTGAGCCCTAAGAAGAAATTCCCTCTGTGTTTATGCCACTGCAACAACCTCACACGAGCCCGAAGTCGGCCACCCTGGTGCAGGCGATGGTTATTTCGGGATGTGCAGGAAGGGTAAAAATGCCCGTGAAGGGGAGCCCTTCCTCGGCGGCGCTCCCAGAAGAGCTGCCCATTGTTTGTGGCTTCCTGAATTGCCGATGCGGCACCGGCACCGGTGCGGGGCAGAGCTCAGCTGAGGCACCCACCCGCTCTTCTCTGCGTACAAATTAGCACTTGGACTCCTGCTTCACGAAGTTCAGGGCAAAAGGGATCAAGAAACCTCACCCTGTCTATTGCCGCAGCCCTACAACCTCTGCTTGGCCAAAAAGTCATCCTCCAGGGACGTGCCACCAACCAAGGGATAATCCCCATCCCTACGCTTACTGGCCTTTTGTTCCCAACCACTTCAGTCTGCCTTGATTTCCACTGGGATTTAGGTGATTTAAGCTCGAATCTATCTGTTTTTAGCTTCTGGATAAATTGCAGGCTGGTTTAAGAAGAGCTCTGATGTCCTGCATCTTCTCAAGGGGTGGCACTCAGGAATCTGCCCTCCTCTGGTCTCCTTCCACTCCTGTTTCTGACAACGTCACTAGAAGCTAAATGTTGTGTCCCTGGAAGGCTGTGGCTCTGTGTTTGTTAATCCCGAGCCCCTTGCAACACTTCTGCTGCCTCCTGTCATCACCAGTCAGATATTACTCAGCTGGGTGGAAATCCGAGTGGTGCGGGGTGACCGTACCCAGCCCCACGCAGCACGTTTTGGGGCAAAGTTACACTAAAAGAGCAACAAATGGCCACATTTCAGACCGAATTCTGTCCGATCAAGGACTTGGCAGGACTTATGGGTCCGCAAGGTGGTCTGAGCCCACGCTATCCACCCCACGGGTCTCTTCCTCCCGCTGGGGACACGGTGCCCACGCTCTGACCTGAGGGTGCAGCGTGCTTCCAGAGGCAGGGATTTCAATTACTGTTTGCGGTAATTAGCACCTGCACGCAGAACCGCTCGCAGCACTTTGTTTGGGTGAATTTACATCATTCTCTCCCTAAATCACTCCCAAGCAAAAGAGCAACATTCAGGCAAACAGAGCGAGAACCCTGCTGGAAACCTTCTCTGTACCCCATCCAGAACACATCAATACCCCCGCCGCCGAAAACTGGCAGCCTTCCCCTCCACGAGAGGCCAATAATAAGCATTTCAGCATGTGCCTTTTCTTTATGGCAACCGATGCTAATTAAAAAAAAAACCTATCTCGACGACAAAGATTTTTGCAGCCTTGCCAATGGCAGCAGACAGATGCAAGCTGTGAGCGTGGCTATTGCGGGAGCGCTGGGGGAGCCCAATCCTGCTCCTCTTCTCACCAAAACTGATGCAAAACCGTGGCTAGGACAGGTGAGACGACACCGGTTCCCCCTGCTGGGTTCCAAGGGGTTGAATTTATGCCTGCTCAGCAGCAGGACCTCATCCTGTACGCCTGAAGCACGTGGGAGAGGTGCCAGGCAGCGCTCGAGCCTGCTGGAGCCAGCTCTGCACCCCGGGGACTGCTCATCCTAAGGGGTGATGGGGAACTCAACAGGAAAAAAAGCCAAGGAAACCTCCCAGCTTGCTTTCTGCTCCCTCTCCTTCCCATGAAGGTCGTGGGGAGACATTTGGGAAGCAGCAGCCGTGATCTTTTCCCCTAACAAGTGGTGGGTAGGAGCTGGGGAAAGGCAGGAGGTCTTAAAATGAGGATGGGACACCAGGAGGGTTTGTGCTCTGCTCTCCACCATCTGGGCACTGCCCTTGCCCTCCTGGAGAACCCACCCCATCACCTACAGACCCAGGGGTCCCACGTCACCCCAGGGCAGGGTCTGACACAGAGGGAGCCGGCCACAGGGGTGAGGTGGACGGGGAGAAGCATCGCGGAGCTGGCTGCTGCTTCTCCAGAGCACTTGGCTTTTGAAAAAGAGCCAAGTTCTCGCAATTCTCCTTTGGAAGCCAGGCTACGGCGCTGGTGACCATATGACACGCAGCTTGTGACAAAAAAAAACACAACACAACAGCAGCAACGGCAGCAAAACAAAGAGCAAGAGGACGAGACACGAGCCCTGCTCGGCTCTTTGCCCTTTTGAAGGCAGCTCGCCCCGGGCACCACCTTCAGCTGTGCAGCACTGGCAGCTCCAGAGGGCTCTCCAAAACTTCTCCACAGCCCCGTCAGGGTCCATTTTGTCACGTATGGTCCCCTCGTTGGGGTAAAGAGATCGGTGCAAAGGATGCTCCAGTGTCTCGAGCTCTGGTGGCACTCCTTGATCTCACAGCAGCTTAGGGACAACGTCACCAAAAGGTGACACCGAGGCACCGCGGTGACCTCCAAAACTCCCCAACCCCGTTAGATCTCCTCGTCCTGCCACCCCCCGCAGCCCAATAAAGCCCCAACCACACCAGCAGGCACAGAGCAGGGCAGGGAGCTCAGCGCTCCCCGTGCAAGTTGTAGGCTCAGAAGAGAGCAAAACGCCGATTATTTTCCTCAGAAGCAGAATGAACTGGGAGGTCCCTGCACAAAAACATCCTTTAATTCGTGCGGAGCTGCAAGGACAGAAGAGCCTGGCTCTATTGTGCTGCAGAACGAGTAAAAGGGGGGAAAAAAATCGCTTTTTTTTTTTCACACTATTTTCCCCCTACACCCGGCGAGCTTGCCAGAGCTCCAGTTATTGTGAGGCCGTTCGTACGCACCCAGAGGCAATGTATTTTTAGCGCTGGAGAATCGCATGGCACAATCATTAAGTGTGCTTCTGCAGACGGCAACGAGAGCGGGGATTCTTCCTTTTCTAAACCCGCTGCAGCCACTACAGCTTGCAGCCCAAAGCAGATTTCCAGGAAATTCAGGAGCGGGAGTCTTTTTCCATGACATATTTAACAGCGAGCAGAAGCACGCTCTGTTTTCATACCATGCACCGGGTGGGAAGTTTTATGGGTTTGTTTTCTCGCCCCTATCCGCTGCACGCTTTTGCTGGGGAGCAGAGTACCGAGCATTACCATAACACTCCCTAGCAACCTGCCTTTTAATTCGGTGCAGAGCTTTGCGAGGCTGAGAGCATCTCACGGAGTCACAGCAAAGCTGATGTGCTGGGGAACCTCAGCAAAAGCCCCACGGGTGCCACGGGGACCTGCACAACGCCGGTGCACGATGGCATTCAGGCTCAAGGTGAGGTTCATGCACGGAGGACACCTGGGGAGGACGACTTCGTGTCCCCAAATTCAGCAGCACGGCCTCGTCGAGCAATGACTCCACGGAGGGAAGCGGTGCCAACGGGTGTGCAACAGGGCCGCCGGGTGGAAATCCCACAAGTTCTGCCCGAGTTTGGGCAGAAAAACGTGGGAAAAGGGATCAGCGTCAGAAACGGGAGCCCGGAGCCAGCTGAGGGACGAGAGCTACGGGGGCAGAAACCACACCACAACTGCCTCGGGGCTGGCTGCTGCTCGCGGGTCGGAGGAGGAGGAGAGGAAGGGAATGGGAATCCATCGCATCCTGCGCATGCGGCACGGAGACAGAAATACCGAGCCGGCCGTCCCTCCCTCAGGACAAAGATATCCCCGCGAGGGCTCGGGCCAGATGCCTTTTGCTGGCTGCTGGGCAAAGTTTCACAGGCAGAGGCAGCCTGGCCCGCGGCGGTCCCCATCTCCTCTGGGACCCGGGAGCTCAGCAGCAGCAAAATGTCACCGTTTTTGGGGCTTTTGGGGAGCTGGGGTAGGGGTGGGAGGTGAGCTCGGTGCCTGCTCCCCCTTGCCTTGGGGTGGCATCGCTGGAGTGGCACCGCGCGCCCTCCGATCCACATTTTGAGGGGAATTCCCCAGGGTGCAGGAAGGCACCGAACGGCACCAAAACGTGTGATTTCTGCAGCTCTCCTGCCAGCCTCATCCGTCAAAAAGCCCAGCTCCTCCCCGCTTTCGCTGCTGATTACAGGCACGAGCACACGCGCTGAGGAAACACTCCTCTGACTCCTGAATCTCAATCGGGAAAAAGCCTTTTAGCCAAAGCTCGATTGAAATGCAGAGAGGTTTCTTCAAAAGGCTAAAAAAAAAAAAAAAATCATCTGATTGTCATAACTGTGTTGCCTAACATGGATAAAGGATTTAGGAGGGGGAAAAAAATAATACTAAAAATAAGTTATGAAGGGTATGCAAGGTATTGATATACAGCACATGGTTGAAACTGTTAATCATTGAACAGATTCCAGTATAAAAATAAAGAGACTGAAGCTGCACATAATGGAGGAGTTGCTCTATTTATAAACTTCCCTGTGCAAAGGGCAGGCGAGGGCCGGGGCGAGCAGGCAGCGAAGGCAGAGGGCCGCTGCTACCGAGCCTATATTTTGAGGGAAAATAAACAGATTCTTCTTTTTTTTTTTTTTTTCTTTTTTTTTTTTTTTTCTTTCAGCATTGTCAACAAAAGCGAAGCGAGTTGTACAAGCGACTGCGTGCTGCGGCCGTGTGACCAGCAGCATTTGCAGCTCCTGCATGTGACAGCTCTCCCGATTTAGCCAGCAACTGACTCCCTCTGACCTGTAATAACACCACTCCCAAATTAGAGCCCTCAATTTGACTTGGCTTCGGTCCTTCCCTGGGAGCAACATAAAGCATCCTTTTTCTGCCTCCCCCCGCCTCGAGCATTCATAATCCCGGCCTTTCGCACTGCCAGCTCGAAGCCCGGCTCGAGTCACTTTTAGCCTTTTCCTCCTTTTTTTTTCCTTTTTTTTTTTCTCTTTTTTTTTTTTTTGTGCGGGGGCGAAGGGAGCGAGGGGCAGCGGCAGGGCCCGGTGGAAAAACACCAAGAGACAAAAACCAAAAAATCAGCCGAAACATTCCAAGTTGGTGACATTCAGCTGGAAAAGCTCGGTGACTCACATGCAAATAAAACCTGCCGAGATTCACTGCTGCATGACGCAGGCCGCTGGCTTCGACATTAAAAAAAAAAAAAAGAAAAAAAAAAGGCCGGGATGAAATCATCCGCAATTAAATCCCAGCTTGGAAGGCTGCAAAAGCAGCCGCATCAGCGCGGCTCCCCGGGCTTAATAGGAAACACAAAGGAAGGAAGCTCAGCGGAGTGGGAACATCCCCGTTTTCCCCTCCTTCCCACCGGCACCTCGCGCCGTCCGTCATCCCCAGCCGTCCGCATCGCAACGCCGGCGCTCGGCTGCCAGCTTTTAATGGGCTTTCCTGGAACACTGGCTCCGAAGGAAAAGCCAGAGAAATGTGGCTACGTAGGAAGGCAACCCCCCGCTCGGCAGCGGCTTCTTCCTGAGGTTCCTGCCCCTCTCCTTGTTGCGCAGCGCGGCGATCCCGTGGAATTAACGGGATCGTTACCCAGGCCCTGCCAACATCATCCCATGCACGAGGAGGGTGAGAGGGATGTAAATTTTAGCTCTCGGGTGTTTTCTTGCACTGCAGCGGAGCTTTGAAATGAATTTTGCTTTTTACACGCCTCCTGCCACGGGGTGCTCCAGGAGTGGGGCGCATGGGGCTGTGCACCCCGAGCCCTCTGCGGGGCTGCACCATGAACCGGCTAAAAATAACAGTGTGAACAGCGGGCAATAAACCCCAAAAGGTCATTTTAGCCTAGGTCGGGCTGCTGATACTCAAGGCTTTTGCTGCTCCAGCTGAGAAGGGGCAGCAGCTCTTTAAACAAGCTCCTCCGCACCCCAAAGCTCTGCTCCGGGGAACGGCCAGCGCGCATCCACGTGGGACGCAGGAGGACAGAGCCCGAGCATCCAGCGTGGCCACAAACCGTGGCTCCACGTGCTTCGTTTTGGCTGGGATATCCATTTGGCACCCCAGCTCGTGCACCGGGCAGCCAGGTGTGAGCCTCTGTAGGGTTTTTCCCGGAGCAGAGCACCCGGCGCTGCCGGCAGGTCCCAGCCCGCAGCGGGGTGATGAAGGGCCATAAAAGGGAACCGGGAGAAGCCAGCCTCCTGCCAGCCAGCCTGCATTTGCTCCGCAGGAATCCGCACCTCCCCTGGAGGAAGAAAAAATATAAATACCCGGAGGTCTGCGAGTGGGGAAAGGTTGAAAACACCCTGCACGGGGCCGCACGGGCGGCCGAGCCGGGGCCAGCTGGTCACCCCCACGCCACGGGACGCTGCCCGACCCTCGCCACCAGATGCTGATTCCTTTCATCCCCGTCCCGAGTCGTTTTAGCCCCGTGAATAGGCCCATCTGCTGGGGAGATGCTCGGTTATTTTTGGCGGAGCCCTCCCCTCTCTGCTCTCTTCTTAAGGGAAGTCCAAATTTCTCTCGTCCCGTCCCCTAATCGCCACGTGTTAACGAGCTATCCGCAGCGCGCACCCCAACGCCGGCACTCCTAGAATAAAGCCAGGCTGTCATTATCTTCAAAGCGTTTTGCAAACACTT
Organism: Aythya ferina; assembly: GCF_964211825.1. Taxonomy (NCBI): domain Eukaryota; kingdom Metazoa; phylum Chordata; class Aves; order Anseriformes; family Anatidae; genus Aythya; species Aythya ferina. Next base: position 61,599,983 of record NC_140301.1, read on the forward strand.
TTTTTTTAATTTTTTGGGTGCCTCCCCACATTACGATTACCGCAAAGCGTTGATTATTCAATTCCCTCTGACTACGGTGGGCTCGGTCCGGCGTCCTGGAGCGTGGCCAAGACGCGCTCAGCAGAATTCAGCGTGGCCAAGAGGAAAGATAAAACAACCCGGCTCCTATCTGGGGATGCTACGGGCCGCCACTGTTGCTTCCTGTCACACAGCAGACATGGAAACGTTAAAAATAAAAGGAGTGCTGGAACCACGCTGGCCCATAATGTAATTTCCACGTATTAAGAGGAAACGCAACGCCTGGAGAAAAAAAAAAGAGAGGAGTTTTAAGGCAAGTTTTCCTTGCCTGCACAACGTTCTTGGGACTGAGCTGCCCTCAGCCCTGGGGGCTCCCCTGTGGAAAGAGGAGACCTGGAGCTGGAGAAGGTTTGTGCCACGCTGTGCCCACGCCTGCTGGCACTCTGCTTCTTGCACCCCTAACCAACCCGGGGTCCCCGCTGTGCCAGGGTTCAGGACGGACACCAGGTCCCCATCCCCATCCCAGCATCTGGGACCACCCAGGGGGACCGTACATGGCACAGGCCAGACTAAAATAACGATTTTCCCTTCTTCGTTAGCATTTTCGCAAGCTTCTGGACCGGCTGGGGAAGCGTCCCTGCCCGCCAGGTGACCCTTCTACGACAAACTCCTTGCGCAAAACCCGCTTGCGCAAAGATTGCGCAGCTCCCCCGGGACTTTTTCTTTTTTTTTCCATTTAAAAAGATGAGAAAGGTTGCGATTCAGCCTGAGGTTTGGCTAGATTCTCAGTTCTGAATTGCCTTATAGTGCTGGAAAGCAGCGGTATGCGGCGCAGGTGTGCTGGGAGCGCCTCGTGCTGCGTGCACCCTGATGCTGCCTTACTGCCCTCGGGACCCTGCCGGAGCCTGCTCTGCTGCATGAAGGCATTCCCCGGGGAAAACAGACCTGGGATTTAAAAAAAAAAAAAAAGAAAATAAACATTTCTGTGCAGCGTTTGAGGTGTAGATTTCACCGCCCTGCGGGAGGTGTGGGGAAACGGCTCGACTGCTCATTGCTTCACGCTGCGCGGGGAAAAAAAAAGCAATTAGGGCCGAGCTGCCCGTGCATCGATCCGATCGGATCCGAGATCCGACAACATTTCCTGCCTGGGTAACGAGCTGCGTGTTCAGCCTGGGCTCTGCACGGGTGATGAAGGGAAAATGATGCTGGCCAAGGCCAGCTGAGAGATGGAGGAGAAGGAGTTGGGCAACGCGGGCATCCCTCCCTCCCTCCCTCCTTCCCTCCCACGGGCATCCTTCCCTCCTGGTGCTGAGTCATGGCACAGGCAGTGGGGGCAGCCCTCCTGCCATCCCCTCCATCGTGCCCTGAAGTGACAGCGTGGAAGAGGAGGGAAGGGAGAGATGGGGCTGAGTCAGAGGGGACACGGGGAGAAATCTGTGCGTCTGCTGCAGAGGAGGAATTAACGGAGCGGGATGGGGCTCCTCTTTTTTAGGACAACCCTCGCTAATGGCTCTGAAAGCCAAAAAACTGAAGTGTGCAGGGAAAGCTGAGCACAATCAGTTTGCAGCTTGCACCTTTCCCAGATTTCTTTCGCTCCCAAGGTGGAGACACGGCCGAAAAGGCGCCCCTCACCGCTGGTGGCTGGCACGGTGGAGCAGCCAGCCTGCCCTTCCTGCCCAGCACTTTCACATTCTGCTCCTTGCAGACCCACGAAACGCTGCAGGACCTCAAAACAAAGAGCAATATTGTTCCTCTGGAGTAAAACTGCTGCTCGCCAGGTTTCGATTTCTGATTTTTGATTTTCATGAAAGCATCCCTGGAGCTGCACGGCTTGGTTTAGGGATGGGGGGTGCAAGGATCCGGCAGCGCCGCTGGCACGGGGGAGGTTTCCTGGTGCTCTTCACCCCAGGACCACACCACGACACACAGGGGTCAGCACGGACATTGAGCTTAACGAACAGCAGCACGGCGATGCCCTTGTAAATTAATTACACCTTTAGGGAGCCAAAGCCAAGACCGTCCTTCAACACCCGCTGCAACAAGGCTCCAGCGGGGCAAGATTTTCTGTAGGGTGGTAAAATCTCCATTTAAAAGAACTTTTTGAGCCTGAAGACTAAACACAGAAAAGCACCTGCTCTGTTCGCTCTTACCAATGGAGATTTCAACACTCCTCAGTGCCTGAAACCTGCCAAGCTCCTTCCAGTTAATGAAATCCTTCCTCCTCCTCCCCTGCCATAGGTTTGTTTTTTTCAGCTACCAAGAAACCGCAAGAAGAAGGATTTCAGTTTTCATTTTCTCGAACGAATTACGTCGTATTTGGGAAGAAACTTCCAACAAAACGGGAGCCAGGTGCTTTTGAGGAGGGAGAGGGAGGCACAAACCTTCCTGCAGAGGAAAATCGCCTCCCGGGCATCCTGTTGCTCTCCCCTGGGCCGCAGCAAGGCATTGCAAAAACCCGCATGGAAAGAAAACCAGCCCACGCTGCTGTGCACAAGTGACGACCACAGCCCCAGGGCAACACGGTGATGAGCACAGAGAAACCTGGTAGATCAGGAGAGCTGCGAAGTGGGGTTTTGCAATGGGTAAATCCAGCCGTGCATCTCCCACGGGTGACTGGAAGCTGTGCCTGAGATGCCCAAAGCCCTGATGGCGTCTCTGCAAGCAGAGCACAGGATGTGAGCACAGAGGAAGAAAATAATGTGTGAATGCTAAAAAATGGGGAAAAAAATAAATAAAAAAGAACTGGGAGGCTGACAGCACTTCTGCCACTTGCTTTTGTTTGGGGTGTTTTCTGGGCAAACCCATGGAAATCGGAGGCACTCCATAACCCCGGCAGCGTCTTGTGCAACGCTCGCCTTCGGAGGAGCTCCCTCTGCCCCTGCTTTTGCAAGGAAACGCCGGTTTCTCCAGCCTGGCCAAGCAGCTTCCCCGCTCTGAAATGCAACCCGCTTCCAGCCCCCCGAGCTCGAGGGATTACTGGGTTACAGCGACGTGGCCTCGCCACACAGCCCAGCTTCCTGCAGACTCGCGCCGCAGCCCCTGAATTCTGTTGTGGTCGGCGCTGCACGGGCTGCTCGTCATATTTTCTGATGCCTGCAAGCCCCAGGAGTTCTCTTTAACTCTTCTCCTGCAGATTTTCTGGGTGGCAGGACGGGCACAAGGCACGGTGTGAAGGGTACAGCGGGGGCACACAGAGGGCTGCGGGGCATGGCTGGCTCCTTCTGCTGACCTCTGCTCCTAAGGATGGGATGGGCTGCCTCAAAATGCCTTTTTTTTTCTTATTTTTGGCCGTGTAAGACAAAGCAAAGTTACTTTTCATTATGCAAACACGTCTATTATGAAAATAATTCACGGCCTGGCGTTACTCACTGAGATTAATGAAGCATCCTTGCTGCTGAAGATGAACCAGCTCCCCAGATGCTTCCTCTAGCAATATTGCTTATTCAGATTTTGTACATTATTCATCCTTAACGTCCTCGTAATGGCTCGCCATCAGCAGCACCCTCCACGAGCAGCGGGGACGCTGCAGGATGGGGACAGGAGAGCTGGGCCCAAACCCTCCTCATCTATGGGGCAGCAGAAGCCCTCTGGGATTCTCCAGGTGAGCGGGGCTGGGGCTTCTCTGTGCCATTTTTTTGGAGGAGTCTCCTAGCCTTTGACTTTGGGGGTATCTTCAACCTCCTCCTGAAGGATTTCTGGGGGAAAACCATGCTGATGAGGAGTCCCATCTGATCAGCCAGTGCGTGACCCTGAAGGAGGATGTCTGTCATTTCTTCCTGGCCTGTTGTGCAGGCTTCGTGGCTACTGTTATAACCCTGGCACCTTCACGACACACAGGGAGAGGCCTTAAAGGTAAAATAAAGGTTCTTTGGGAATGTGATTGCAGCCAGATCAGAGCTGTTGGCACCAATATCCTCCACACTTCAACGCCAAGAGGCAAGAAGGCCTCACCTAAGAGCCAACACCAGGAAAGCCAGCCTTGCTGTGGGCTTGGTGTAGAGAGCCCCAACCCTGCAAAACACTGGGAAATGTTGGTTTCCTAGTGCTGGACCCAACAAATTAACGTGGGGAGACAGGACAGGACAGATCATTACTTCAGGAACGTCCACGCCAGCCCCACAAGCGGTCAGTGGGGTGGGAATAAGGGAGCAAGGCACACTCTCTGTGTGAAAACACACAAAGCCTGGTGCGGCTCTTGGACAAAAAACATCTTTCATAAACAAACTCTAGCCCGGGGGACAAAGCGGGTAATTAAACAGCTCGACCTGGTACTGGATTTCTCAGAAGCAGCACGTTCACTGTGTCAGCCCCAACCCCTGCTCCTCCTCCCCGGCTACCACCAGCTGAATGCTGGTGTCATCCAGCTGAAGGCGTTTGCTCACAAAAAGGGGACTAAAACCAACATTTCCTGAATTGCTATCACAAAAATATACACTACAGAGCGCAACGAGGCCTTCAGCAGCAGCGTGAGACCCCACATTGCTGGAGCAAGCCAACACCTTTGCTCAGGCCAGGAGCTCCCCGTGCTGTGTGTGTTATCACATGGGATGCAAAGATAACGCCGGTCCCAAGGCGAACACGTCTCAGCAGAGCTCCTCACGACGCTGAGGAGCAGCAGTGGGAGACATCACCTCTGTCGACCACCATCCAGAGCACCAAAAATGCTCCCAGGAAGCTCCCACGGAGCTATTTCCAGCTGAGATGCTGTGAATTCACCCTCCCATCCGCAGCCCCAGGTGTCTTGCAGAAACGAGGTCCCGAAGATCTGCTGTCCTGTTGGAATGAAAGGTTGGCTGGTGGCACAGAGAGGACTCAGGGCAATGTGCTGGAAGGAGTTTTAGTTTATTTTGGGAAAATTTGTTTGCAGTAAGGACACCAAAGCGCTGGGACAAGGAGCTCGGACAATCTTCTTTATGGGAAGACTTTAAGAGTAGAGCAGACCCGTGTGTCCAGGGCACTCCAACACTGCCAGAAAGACAGACAGACATCTCCAGGCTCCTTCCAGTCATCCACACAGGAGTTACCTCCAGGACAGAGAAATACTCGATCAGAAAACACCACATTAAGGGGTGGACGGGGCAGCTGCTCTGCCTGAGGACCCCGCACACATCACCCCATCTCCCCCCGCAGAGCAGGGCAGGGCTGCACGCTTTCACCCGCATCTTCTGCAGGGTCAAAATTAAAGCCTGCTCCACTCAGAGATGCACGGATCCTCTTGGCTGAGCCCGACGATCAGCTCCAGCCCCTTCAGCAGGAGCGGGGTGATTTCCACCTGCTGAGACAGTTCCTCACCGCCGGCAGCAAAAACTGCACAGCCGGTCAGATGCTCGCCATCAACAAGTTTCTCCATCTCCTTTGCACTTCAGCAGAATCGTTCTGCAGATCCTTTGTCTGCAGCGAGGGCTACGTTTACCTCAAGATAAATATTTAGAACAAAAAGTGCTTTTTCCTGCGCTTCGCCGAGACACGCGGGTTTGATTAGAAGGCAGAGGGCTGGTGCGGAGGGGAGTCTCGCTGATCAAATACAGTAGGTGATAGGACTGAACATCTGAAAGGCTGGAAAAATAGCTTTAGAAAGCATTAGCTCCCACACTTCCATGTAATCAGATCCGATGCTAGCCAACAAAACCCGGGTTTTAATAGCCAATCCAAGTTTTGCTTGGCTGGCAGACAAGATTTGCTTTCTGTTTTTTAACTCCAGCATAAGTCACTCTTGAGAAACAGATTTTGCCTGCGTCGTATTTTAAACAAGTCAATAAAAATGTAATCCAGACGAGTCGCTATTAAAAGGTTGGGGCGAGGTTTTTCCATTTCTTACTCCCGAGCAAACGGTGTGCTCCCATCTCTCTGTCTGCCCTGCACAAAGCCTGTCTAGAGCAGCTCCTCGGGAGCATGTGCCGTGCTCTGGGGACTTGTGAATGATTTTCCATCTCGTGGAGTGGATATGTTCGGGTTCGTAGCTATCCCACCGACATGCTTTGTACCACGCTGCCCTTTTTTTGAAGATCTTTGTGCCTGCAGAGGTGAGGCAGCAGCTTATAGGGGAGAGGAAAGGGCGTCCGTCCTGTCAGCCTCCATGTGTTGAATGGGAAAGAAATCTGAGCTCCTGCCATCAGCATCTTTCCAAAAACCCCTGCTTCCAGGGCACAGGCAGGAAAGGGATACCCAGCACCTGGTTGTTTTTATCTGATAAACAGGGTTTTGGGGAAGGAATCTGCAAGAAGCAGAAGTAAGCAGGCAAGATCCCCATGACTAGAAGAGGTCAGACGAAAAAGCTCGGTGCAGCACTGACTATACGTACATGTATGTGTGTATACGTGTGTTTGGACAGTTACACAGGTTTCCTAAGAAAAGATGATGCTAAACATCAAAAACCAGAGCACGTTTGTGCTGCAGTGTGTTTTACAATACATCAGTACGGGCTGCATTGCCAGAAATGGGATTTTTTGTCTTCGCAGGTCAATGAAAAACCCAGCAGGCTGCTTGGAGCCCCGCAGGGCTTTTTTTTTAGCTGTGGCTTCCAGGGAAAAGACCCCTAGGGCTGGCCACCGGATCCATGGCAAACACAACCTAAAAATGTGCTCCTGGTATCGTGGCAGAGCCAGAACAGCTGGGGCAGTGAGCCCGATACCGCTGGGCTTCTTAATCTTTTTTCTTGGCTCCTTGCAGCATCCAGCTTCTGTACCATGGGGTGAGTGATGGTGCTGCTACCTGGGCTCATTTTGGCTCTTTCTGCATGAAAATGAGAGCTGGAAGGCTTGCTGCGACACGGCTCGCCCCACTGAAGAGCTCTTCTTGGGCTGAGGCTCTCACACCCACCCCTCACCACCTCCACCAGCACCCCAGACCTGCTCCCTGCCCTGGTTCCCCTCTGGGAGATGGGAGCCGGCAGGGATGGACGCGGTGGCGGCACGTGGAGAGAGAAGATGAAGGAGATGAAGGCAGGGATGAAGGAGAAGCACAGAGCTGTGGCCACAACAGGGACCGGTGCTCCATCCATGCCCCCAGGTGCCGACGGGATGGGCACGGCACAGGGCTAGGCTCTGTTTTATCTCCCCCCCTCCTTCTTCTCCTTCTCCTTTAAGGGCTGTAAGTGCCTGAAAATAGAACATTTCGCGATGGCAAAAAAAAAATAATAAAAAATCCAATAAGAACTAGGTCAATCAGATAATAGGCGTGATTTAAGAGAAAAATCGCAGCGTTCGTAATGGGCTAAAAACGGCGCTGATGCGTTGCCGAGAAGGAATATAATTAAGAGTATTTTTAAAGCGGCGCTTCCCCACCCCAGTCACAGAAATCACAGCTCACACTACCAGGATTGCTTCCACCTCATGGAGCAGGAATGTGCTGGCATGCCGCAAGCTGGCCGAAGAATGTGGAGTTTCCGTAGGACGCGAGAAGATCCCGGCCGACAGCGGTTAGCTGCATTCTTTCACTGGTACATCACTGCTAGCCATTTGTGCAGCACGGCGGCGGAAATCGGCTCCGGGGGGGGGGAGAGCTGATGCTTTAATTCCTCCGGTGGTTAATGAGGAGGGGGAGAGGTCGGAAAGGCGCAGGTGAAAGTGAAGAAAACGGGAGTTGGGGATAAATCGGATGGGCGATGGGGAATCTCTCGCTCGGGGCTCTCCGGTGATGGTTTGGGGTCGGTCACGGCGCTGCCTCGGGGCAGGAGCTCACCTTTCAGCAGTGTTCATTGAAAAGGAGCCCCCTTGGAACGAGGCTCTGCCCTAATTAGGTGCACATGGCCCAATTCAAACACGCCCGGGACATGACTCAGGAATTACCGAGTGGAAGGCTCCAGCCCCGCGTTATGCAAGAGGTCACGCCAGACAAACCCTCCGGCTCCCTTCGGAGCGAAAATACCAAAACTGCGGGGGGTGGGAAGAGGACGACGGGCTTTTTCCTCGCTTCTCCCGGGGCTGCAGCGAGCACGGGGCAATCCTGTGCTGAGCAAAGGCGAGAGCATCCTCAGGCAGCCCCAGGGATGCCGGGCAGATGGCTCGGGCGAAGCCGTCGCCCCGCGTCCAAGGACACCGTCAGACGTGGGAAGCATCTCTGGGGACATTCCCACCCACTGCGCTCTCAGCGCTGCCAGAGAGGAGCAAAGGGGATGAGTCAGGCCCAGAAAGTTCATTCCTTCGACTCCTGCTCCTTGCTATAATTAGCCTTCGGGGGTCATTAGATAAGCAGCCCTGCCCCTCGTCTCGCCACGGCGAACTCGCACGCGGCACCATCCCGCCGGAGCTGCTGCCACCCTCCAGCCTCCCCATCACCCGGCCCAAACACCAAGCTGTTGGGGACCAGCCGACGAGACTCTGATCATTTTTAGGATCTTCTATCCCTACAATGGCAGGTTAAAGCCCCCAGACCCACCTCTGAGCCACCCCACCACCCCCTGGGTGCCCCAAAAAGCAGCCGGCGCATCGCTGCCTGCCCCCATCCCACCGGTGCTGCTCTCTCTCCCCTACAGGCACGCACAGGGAAAGGGAGGGAGAAAAAAACCACAAGCAAATGTCCCGGTGCATTATTTCCCCTCGTCAGACTTTCATACTTGAAATTTGAAATTTTTTTTAAGAAAAAAACAAAAAAAGGAAGAAGAAAACGTCCTGCCCCTATGCCCAAGGCAGCTCCAGGGGATGCGCGGCTCTCGCTCCGGGGATGCCCCGCGGCCGCCCGGCGCAAACTCCTCCAGCAGAGCTTAAATTAATTGGAAAATAATTAAACGTTACTGGCAAATTTAACTTTTTTTTTTTTTTGCATGGAAAAACTAATCACGGCACACGATGCACACTGGGAAACCTCCAAGGCTTTGACCTTTAAATTAGCAGCGAGGACAAACAGCCAAGTGTGCGTGACAGCTCCGTGTACACGCAGCACCCGGGAGCCCCGGAGGGTTCCCCAGCCCTACCTGAGCAGCCACACACCTCGTTTTAAGCAAAGAGAAATCAGTTTTCTTCTCAACTCTCACGTTTGGGAAGGCAGATGCTCAAGCCAGCGTTAAGCACTGCGTTACCCAGCCCTGAGCTGCACCGAGGAGGATTTTATTTCGCATGCAGCCTGAGCTGGACAGGAGGAACGAGCACTCCCCCCTGATTTAAGGAAGGAAAGAGACAAGAAAAATGAAGGGCTAGATTCCTAATTACTCCAAGGAGCTTTTACATTGCTCTGACAATGAGAGCGAGCATAGGAAAGCAGGCAGAAGAAATCCATTCATCTTCTGAGGTCCTCCGCTCAGCCAAAATGAAATGATTTGGCTTGAAACACAAATCCTTGTGACCGAAGGGACAAACAAGCCCCACTCTGCTGCCATACGACGCGGGGGGGCTCAAACCTTATCTCTGGAAAATCGGGATCAGAGGCAACCCAGCTCGGTTCGAACGTTTCCACCCCGCCTCACGTCTGGTAGCTGCGGCCGCACGATGTTTCCAGCGCTTTTGGAAAAACAGTTTCAGAGGCAGCAGGACCTATCTTGGCACCTAAAACAAGTTTCCATTAGTTAAATGCTGAGGGATGATTTCACTTCAGGGCCGGCCGAGATGTGGAAACCAGCAAAATGAGTAAGATGCAGCTAAACAGCCACTTGTGCCTTCCCTTAAGCCGGCAGCACCCAGGCACGGGGCTCCAGCAGCTTTTTGGGGTGGGCTCCTCACCCTATAAGCACAGGGAGCTGCCTCCGAGGTGGGTTTCTGAGCAAAAGCTCCACTGCTGGGGGGATCCCTGGTGGGGATCGCACCCCATGTCGGTGTCCTGAAGGGGTAGGGGTGCTCCAGGACCCCCCAAAACCCTGATCCCACAGCACTGGTGCAGGGCTGAGCAGAAATTCAAGGGGGATTCCAGGTGGGCTGGAGGCAGGTAAAGGCATTGGGATGCTGAGCATTGGCTGCAAATAATTTTTCTATACATAACACCGCCGCTTGGGTTTCTTGAGCAAAACACATCTTTTGGGGAGCTCGGAGAGGTGGGAGGAAACGGTGACGGCTTCAGGAGCTCACCAGGAGAAGCTGAAGTCTGAAACATGCCCAGCAGGAGGGAAGCAGGGGCTGGCTCCACAAAACGCTGTCCCCAACCCTAAAAAACAAATGTGATGTGCACAAATCCCCACGAGCAACGTGGGTCCTGCAACCGAGATTTCACCAGGCTCCGACCCCCGGCTCCAGCCAGGAAAGGGAAACCCAGGTGGGAGATACTCCGGCGCAGAACAAGATCCATTTTTCTTGCTTTTACGTAAAACTTGGCATCTTAGAGACGCAAAGACCCAACTGCTTCTCCTCCTTTGCAGCTCTTCTGTAGCTACGAGTGCACGTGGGATCCCAAACGCCTGAACGTCTGAGTCCCGCTGACGTGCAACAGGTGGCAGACGTGAAGTTATTTAAAGCACTTTTCCAAAATTAATTGCCATTTTCTTTACAGAAGGTTAAAAAAAAAAAAAAAGGGAAGAGACAGCGATAGGACCCCTAGGGACCCAGACGATCCAATTTCAGGCACCTAATTAAAATTCAATTTCAATTAATTTCCAATTACTTTATTTTAAACTTATTTTTTATATATTTCTTTTCTTTTTTTTTTTTTGTTGGGTGCCTAAAAACGAGCGTGTCCCTTTGGTTGCTCCCCCATTAAATATCACCTCCACACTACAATCAGCGCTTCTCTTCGCGAACTCGGAGGTTATTCAGAATCCCTCCACGTTTAATTCCAGGACGTGCAGCGCTTGACAGGCATCCCCACCTCCCCTTTTCACTCCGGCAGGAAGGATGAATCACCGTATTTACTACAGGATCACTCAGGGATGTGTTACACCTCACTCAAGTGGAAACCACAGCGCTGAGCGACAAGGTGACTTCGGCACCGTGAAACACGTGTGGGAAAAGTAAGGGGAGTGAAGCTCTCTACCTGCTTTTGTTATTTTTTCTTACTTTTTAAAATTATTTTTTAACAGGTGATCTTCCTGGCTGGAGTCTGGAGGTTTCAGGAGGAACAGATCTCACCTCTTCTTAATTTTCACCTGCCCCGCTGTGTATTTCCATCCTGCCTTTTGCCCGCGCTCTCCAGCGCTACGCCGAGAATCCGACCAAACCTGCGGGCGTCTCGAGCCACCTCACCTCCGAAAGACCGAAGATTTGGTTCGAAAATTGGTAAAAACATCCCTCTGCAGAAGGCCAGATCACAAATGGATGCAGTTGGGCCCAGAGGCTGCCTGGGAAAGCACACGGGGACGTGGCAGCGGAGTGGCAGCAGCTCCCTTTAAAATTTTATTTTTTGCTGTAGGCATCCCTGACACATGATGCAGTTCTTCTCTGCCTCTTGGCTTTTTCTCCTCCAAACTACAGAGGTCTTGTTTGAATCTGACCTTTATTATTATTATTATTATTATGAACACTACTACTGCAAGCAGGCATTTCTTAGCCACATTTGGAATCTCTCCTCCTCCCTTGGCACCTTACTGTCACCACTCCAGGGTCATAGCAGGTACAGTTGTAGCAAAAACTGAATATCTACTAAAAAATGGAGCACAACGACTCTTGCGTGCTGATGCATCTTGTATTATTCATTGCCTGTGCTCGGGTTTGCCCCCAGGGAAGTGTTGCTGGTACCTGGTGGAGCCTGGCCAGCTTTGCAGGGAGCTTGGAAGCCCTCGATGCCCCGTTTGTGCCTGGCAGCTTGTTCTGGAGCCAGCAGCCCTGTAAGCAGCCTGGAGGGATGCTTGGGGGCTGGAAAAGGTGAGCTGAGCTCACAGGATGCAGGATGTAGGGCTGTTTGGTTTTTATTTTTTAAGGGAGAGAAATTTTTTAATCTTCCCTGTGCTCATCACAGAGCGACCCAGCCTGATTAACATCACCTCTCACGCTTTGGTTGAGCCTGCTCTGATAGAGGTGGGCACAGAAGGGAACACAAATCTTCCAGGAGCACAGGAGCAGGTCTTGGGGTTTTGGGGAACCAGGCGACGGAGAGCACAGCCCCAAACAGGCTCGAAAACCCACGGCAGAGCCAAGAAGTTGGCGCTGCCTTCAGGTCCTTAACACAGCCTGAGGAATAATGTCAGCAAAAGTGCAAAGAGAAGGTGATTTTTCTTCTTAAACCAGTCGTTCTTAAAAAGTCAGCTTTTCCCCAGCGGTGTTTTCATTTTGAAATCTGCCAGCCTGAATCACTTCTCCGGTCCGGGCGAGGGCTTTGCGATCCTCCACCCCTAAAAAAAAAAGGCTTTTTGCTCCCAACGCCTTTAGAAAGGAAGAAAAAAATCTTTATGTTCTCTTGCTCTGTCCTCACAGAGACTGTTTGATTCCTGATGCTGTGGCGTATTTCTGTCTCTTGCTGTACTTCGAGGCTATTTTCTCGCTGCCAAAACATGCACTGAGAAGCACCGCGAGCCCGGCGGCTCTGGGGGAAGGGCTCGCCTGCGGCTCTTGTTATCTTTGGACGGGAAGGCAGAGACAGGCAGACACGGTTAACGCCTCGGATATTTCTAGATCCTACCGCTGTCCTACCAAGGAAGTCAGAATGCCGTCGGAAGCATCACACGGAGCATTTAAAACAACAGCATGGAAGTCTAATCGGATTTATTGTCAGCATCCGCAGCCTCTCGGACGTCGCCCACTTGAAGACTGCTCTGCTTGTGCAGCTCGTGGGTCGCTCTTGATGAATTGAGACAGGAAACCTGGGAGCTGAGCAGCACTGAAGCTTCTCCGGGAGGGTCACGGCTTCAAAGCAAGCCTCTGGCATCAAAGGTGTCACGGAGCCAAATGTTTCCTCACCTCTGCGCTGTGATGGAGCAGCGCATCAAGGCAGAGGGTGAGCAAGCCCTAGGGTCTGCATCGCTCCCCTACAATTCACAATTTGGTTTGTACACCTGGTAATAACCAGCTCACAGCCATGGGATGCTTTGTGGATGCTCCATCCGACCGTCCCCGTCCCCTGCCCACCGCAGCCCCCGTTAGCAGAAGGTGCTGAGCGCTGCCAGCATCACCCCAACTGCTGCAAGGCATCAAGCCCAACACCAGAGGTGCTCCTCACTGCCAAAACCTCCAAAATGGGGCATCTGTCTTAATTGCTGGGCTGAAAAGTCAGAGACAGCATGCCAAGCTCCAAGGACTTGTTGACTTCCCCCAGAACGAGAGAGCGAAGTCCTTCAGTCTGTTTTCCATTAGAAGAGTTCATAATTCCCCCAGAAATGCAGATTTTTGGAAAACGAGGGTTTAAACCAGACAGACACCACTTTACAGGCCGTGCTACTACTACTATTTCCCACGTGTCCACTAGCGGCTGCTGAGGTCACGACACTGCTGTTATCAGTGGGGCTGGCCACATGCCCTGTCCTGTGGGGATGACCCCAGCCCAGATGTGGCATCAGGGCTGGGTGACACAGCACCAAGCAGGCTGCAGGATGCTCCTACATAGGTGCAGCTCCCGTTATCCTCCTGGATTTCCATCCCAAGGGTGCCAGGAGCACCCATCGGGCCTTAGGGCTAATAACCCCTGTCATTTGCTGCTCGCCCTGCGTATCACCAGCTCCAGCAGGATGCAAATCCAGACCCCAGGACAAAGCAATTCCTTCCAAGATGAAGAAATTTCCCCCCCAGGAAGGCTGGTGACACCGTCTCGCCTTTCACAGACGGCAACACCGAGCCTGGCCGGGGTCAGGCAGGGGCAGGACTCGCGGTGCTGGTGGAACTGGCACAGGAGGGAGGGAAGGAAGCCTCTCCTCCTGCTCACAGATGTCCCTCCAAGCACTTCGCTAATTGAATTGACACCTCCACGCTCAGTTACACATATGGCTTTTGTACCAGCGCTGCTTTCACGTTAATAGTCCTACAAGGTGCTTTAAACCACTGAACTACCATTAGAGACCCTTTCATGAGGAGAAAAAAAAGAAAAAAAAAGGCGTTAGGTTAGCCGATTTCTCAGCATCACAGCAGGGTCTGGGTGTGAGCCCTGGCCCAGGTGCCTGTCCCGAGGATATGCCACCCCGTGCTTCCAGGGCCATGGTGCCCATGTCCAGCTGGAAGAGGACCAGGGAGCTCTAATTAACCAAACCGCTCGCTTATATGTACAGAGCCACTCTTTCAGCGGGCTCCAGAGCTCGTGGAGGTGCTGCTTTAAAGCAGCCTGAGCCCTGTGCGGGTTTGGGGACAGCCAGGGGGACAAATGGGAGAGGTGACAGGCAATGGGAGCGCGAAAGCTGGCCGAGCCCCAATGAACTCCACCAAATGGCACACGCGACAGTCCATGGATGCATCCTCCTTCAGGCCCAGGTTTAACTGCACACAAACTCAGCTCCTAGCAAAATACACTTGGATGTATGAAAAAACACCAGCAGGATCCAGCCAAGGCTGATCCAGCAATGCTGGGAGCAGGGGGCCACCAGGGATGCTCCCCAGGCATGCAGATTTGCCTTTGCTAACAGCAACGCTGTCGGCTCACAGGGTTTAGCTGAGTTTTGGGAGAGGGTGGATAACAGGGTGGGCATGGACAGAGGGAAGGAGGGGGTATACTTAATGAAAATAAATAAATAAGAGCAAAAGGCAGGAGAGTGGTACCAAAAAAGAAGCCCCCATTAGGAGCGAGGTGGAGCTGATTTTCAGGGCTCCGGGCCTTGCATTTTCTGGCCTTATTTATGAAACACAAATAATCCAGCCTTCTCCGTAAGCAGCCAGATCCGGTGGAATTACATGTCTGAATACTCTGTAAACAGACTGAAAGCTGTGGAAACATAGCTCGAGGCAAAACCCGCCTTAACAAGGGGGCCTTTATCGTTCAACCTGGCGAGAGAAAAGCCGCCGGGCCCGGCCGAAGCAGGCGGGCCTGCCATGAGCCTGCTCCGGATGGGGACACCCAAGGGACGGGGAGAACTGGTGCTGTGATCCGTCCCTGTCCCCTCCTGGGATGGGATGGGGTGGGATGAGCCCTGGCGTGGTGTTCCCGAAGTAGGAGCTGCCATGCCCTGAGGCATGGAGTTGCTAAAAGCCCCGCGTGCTGCTGAGGGGGCACCATCGGCGAGGCGAGGATGAGGTCCCGGCCAGAGGAGAGCGGTGCCCACCACAGAGAGATGATTCCTGTTTATAAAGCTGACAGGAAATGCTGAAATAAAGCACAGCTCCCACAAAACGTGGGAGTTTGGCTGCATTTGGGGTAAAATCGTGAGGAGTAAATGGAGGAAAGCCCTGCTGAGGGGCACGGAGGGGCTGCGGAGCCCCTTCCCCTGCACTCAGCAGCTACGTGTTGATGAGGAACCACAACAAGAAGCAATGCTTCTTGCAAGCTAGAGAAACTGAGGGTCCTGTGAGATTTTTGGCCAGGATGTGTATGGCCAGCACCAGGCAGAACCGCCTGTCCCCATTTCTTACACCCTTCACCTAGGGGGCCTATGGAAAGCTGAGGAGGGACTCTGTCAGGGAGCATACTGACAGCACAAATGGGGATGGTTTTACACCAAAAGAGGAGGTATTACCTTAGGTATAAGGAAGAAATTCTTCACAGTGAGGGCGGTGAGGCCCTGGTGCAGGCTGCCCCAAGGAGCTGTGGCTGCCCCATCCCTGGCAGCGCCCAAGGCCAGGCTGGATGGGGCTGGGGGCAGGGGTCATGCCCATGGTAGGGGCTGGGATTAGATGGGCTGTGAGATCCCTGCCAGCCCAAACCAGCCTGTGAGTCTGTGACCGACCTGCAGAAGAAATGCACGAAGTGCCATGGCCCAGCAAAGTTGCTGCAGCCCCCTGCTTCCACGTGGTGATTGAAATAAGTTCCTCTATGCTGCTGTGACATCTCAGTCCTTATTTTTTCCCTGCAAGGACCGTTTGTTCCAAGCTATTCTTACAAAAAATAAATAAATAAAAGGAAATTCAGGTGGGCACCTTATTTTTTTCCCCCTGCCCACACAGGCTGGTAAGCAGTGCTCCAGGCGCCCGTCCCCAACAGGGCTGCAGCTCCCGGCAGGGACACAAGCACAAAACGAAAGGAAAAAGCCAGCCCTGCTTCGGAAGTGGAGGTCAAAAAGAGCAGCGCTGGGCTCATTATTCTTCCTCTATTTACCCTTGCGACGGCACAGGCGATTTTTAAGGCCCTACTGAAAGGTCTCAGCACATTTGTGCGCGTACATTAGCGCGCTGCATACGAGCCCCGTACAGCACCGTGCCTACACCCCCACTTTGTGCTTACTGCAGCGCTTTCTATCTAAAGACCTCAGCGTGAATTCATTTAGCTTCCCAGCACCCTTGCCAGGTAGATTATCTGCCTCTTACGAACAGATAAGGAGGGGAGGACCAGGAAACAAAGACGAAACCAGCCACAACCCAAGTCCACAAACTGCAGGCCTGATTTTATTCCTCATCAGGACAAAACCACCCTGGGGTGATGAAACCACCGAGTGCCCCATCCTACAGTGGTCTCAGCAGTCCCACACGAGGGCAGGAGGGGATCTGATGGGGTATCAGAGCAAGGAGCCATGGTCCATGCCCGGGCTCCCACATGGATGCCCCATGAGGTGGCAGAGAGCTGCCAGCGGGTCCCTGAGCATGATTTATAGGCTGAGCACAACCCGGGGACATCTGCACCATGGGACACGGGGATGCTGGAGCATGAACCTCAAAATCCTGCAAGAGCAGCTCTCAGCACTGCTTCTCTTCCCCGGTGTGATAGATTTGGGTGGCGGAGGGCAGCGGGCTCAGCAGCACCTGCTGTTGCAGATGCCTGCTCCTGCTCCACAGCACAGCCACTGGCCCCAGCCACCCGCATGCTCCAGCTCCTAAATTTAAAACAGAGAGAGGAGCTTTGAAACAAGAGCCAAACCCAGAGCTGTGTGGAAGGAGGGAGGGAATCCATCCCCGTGCTCCCCTTCGTCTAGCTCGACATCTCCGCAGCCCTCTCCTTGCTCCAGCAGTGTGAGATAGAGTAAGACTTTCCCTTCTTTTTTCTCCTCTCTGCCGCATACCTGCAGCCAAAGGGGCATCCCAAAAGCAACGAGATGTTTCCTTTATACTTGGGGACAGTGCCAGAGAGCCGGGCGGCACCGGGGGGAAGGCAGGAGGGAAAAGCACTGCACGTGGCCCCCAGCTCCGGGAGCTTTTTCTAACTGTTAAAACACAGAAATCCTCAGCGCCGAAAATCCCTGAGCAAAATTTAGCCAAACACGTCAACAATTTTTGTGCTGTAACCCTGGCACATGTGTTCTCCTCGCTAGGAGGAGATGCATTTTTAGAAACCTTCTTTTGCAGGAACTGTTGGTGTTGGTGGGCCTTTTGTTTTCCTTCCTAGCGCTGAGTCTTCACAAGCATCCTGGAAACTAAAAAAAGACCATTTTTAGACTAGCACGCGCCCAGAAGATGGAGAGGGTGTCACCACGTGGCTGAGCTACATGTGAAATTCTCAGAAAACCATATGCTGGAGGATGCTATCACCACAGAGACGTGCAGTGGGAAAGGGAAGCCTCATGTTCAAGCACTGGGGAGTCGTGCACGATTAGAAATGAGATCGCTGTCCATCTCTAATAGAAAGGGTTTAAGAGGACAGGGTTCCTCCTTCACGTGAAGGCAGTGAACAGCTATTCATTATCTAATTATTCATTCAGATTTAAAAAAAAAAAAAAAAGAGCAAATCTTGTTGTTTTTGGGAATGACAAGAGGGGATTGTGGGGAAAAGGACCAAACATCGCCCCCAGGACTGCAAATATACCCCAGGGGTTTCCCACCTGAAGCCTGCTCCTGCTGGGCTGGTGAATTTTGGGTCGTGGATTTACTGGTGGACTGAGGCAGCATATCCCCAAGGCATTTAACGATGAGATATGGAAAAGATCAGCCACTCATTAGAAGAACCCAGAAAAAAAGGAAAGACAACATGCAGGATGAGACTCGGATATCGATAAACCAACGCCGGGCATGAGCCGCTGGTTCTTTGCCTCGGAGCTGACCCCAGTGCCCCAGGGCTATTTGTGGCGCCTCGCAGCACCCTAAATATATCCACGCCGAAATTACATTTTGCTGCGGAGGCAGGAAGCTCCCGTCTGCCACCGAGCCCCTCGGTGAAGGAAGTCGGGCCGAGGAATCCCACCAATGCTTCCTCGCGCATAAATCTCCCCCGATCATCTCCCAGCAACTGCAGCCGGGAGCCCCGCTCGACCCGGCTGCCCTTCACCCCCAGCCTCCTCTTCCCAAAGTTTCTTTCCCAAAGCTTCGCTGTCAGGCAGAGGTTGTTCCCCAGCTGCCTCTCGTTAAGCACACCCCATATTTCCTCCCTGCAAAACCCAAAGTTGGGGCCACGTGGGACAACATAAGGGATGAAGCTCAAGCACATCTCCCCAAGAGACAACGTTCCTCTAGTGGTTGTGTGCCAGTGAAACGCAGCCACCTGGGGGATTCACGTAAAATAAGACCAGAATGACCGATTTCTGGGGTATTCCTCAGAGAAAGGCAACAGGGGAATTTGTGTGAGCAGGCAGAGTAAGGAACACGACAACTGTGCACACCCTAACGCCTTCCCCTCCTATCCACAGGATCAACGCGTGCACAAATTTGCAAGGGGCTGACACCAACCCCGACGGTCACCACGCCACGCACAAAACCCCAGCTCACCCCCAAAAAAAAATCCGAGATGCTTTTTCAGGGCAGAAAGCACTCAAAGTAAAATGAAGGGGGGTATCTGGGTACCCGAGCTGAGCGCCACCGCACGCACCCGAACTATTTCCACACGGTTTCTGGTCGCCGACAGGCACTCTGAGAGCAAGTGTCACAGATTAAGCGCCAAGCAACGCTGCAAAACCAGCTACAAACACTCGTGCCACCTCGACCCCAGCGTCAGGAGGAAGGCTGCGACCCCTGAACCCAGGCTCCCCTCGGAGAACCCGGTCCTCTCCCACGGCTGCTTCCATCACCGGGAGTTTTTATTAAGCAGAGAGCCGAGAATCAAACAGTTTGTGCTCGGGTCGTGGTTTATCACCGAAAAAATCCATCTTTGGCAAAACCAGAGGGTTTGTTGCAGGGTCGGATGCACTTATCACCGAGTCGTGCCGTTATCTGGTTTCACCATCCAGTTCCTCCGCGCCGCGGCGATAAATCGTGAGGGCATCCTCCCAGGCATCGCTTCTACGAAATAGCCATCTTGGACAAGAAAGCAAGCCCACAGCAGGAAAAGCAGTTGAAAAATTTAAAAAAGAGGGAAAAAAATAAATAAAAAACTAAAAACATTCCCTTTGCAGGATTTATTTTTAAATGCCGGTTGCCTGAGCCTGCTCGGGGAGCTGGTATGTCAGGAGCTGCTCCCGTGCAAGGGGCTGAATGGTGACTCAGCAGGTAAAAGCTGTCAAAAACGTGTCCAAAATTGGAAGGATAAGAATCAGAAGGGAAAACTATAAATACCGCAAGCAGCTCTGCTTTGTGCGCTGGCTGGGTGCCTGTCACTGCTGAAGATGCTCTGCAGGGCGAGCGGGGGATCCCATCCCCAGCCCGTCCCCAAACCCACGGGGGGATTCCTGCCCCCAACAGGTCCCGGGGCGCTGCAGAGCCCCCTCCTGAACCCCAAACTCAGCCCCAGCAGCTGCCAGCGCAGCTTTTTAAGGCATATCCAGAAAAATGCCTCTTTTTGCACTGGCTTCTTCTTTTTTTTTAAATACTAGTCAAAAAGCCCAGCCAACATGAAAGGCTGGGTAAACACTCCTCCTTTCCCCAGAAGAAATTACAAAAATGCCTTTGAATTTGTTTTGGCAAGAAACAATGTTTTTTATGAAAGAGCTTCATTGAAAAGTCACAATTTGGAGGGTAGGCATCTCTTCTGCATTTTTAAAGTTTTAATTACCACCTTAGCAGTATTTTGACACAGTTTATGGGTTGTTAGCTCGCGCTATGTGCTCCAAATGCCAAGCGCACCTTTTGGAAGCGTCTTATTGCCGCGCTGATGCTAACTGTCGAGGTTGTGCTGCCGAGCCTTGTTTCGGTAATTTAAAAGTAATAAATTAATTCCATTTGGAGAAACGCTGCCATTTATAAGCCAGCAATTAAGAACAGATTTAATTCCAGAGATTGCCGCATTCTTCAGCTTATTGAGTTATTGGGGACTAAAACCGGTGCCGTCGGTAAGGACGCGCTCGATTCCTAAAAGCAAAACCCCAAGGCACTTTCTCGCTGCCCAAATTAGTGCCAAGAGCAAGCAAAAGCTGGGGCTGCCTTCGTGTCCCCCGGGAGCAGCAGCACACGGCCTTGCTGCCAAGCAAAGCGCGCAGGCACCGAGCTCAGGCTGGGATTTCCACCCCAAGGGGACGCTCCCAGCTGGCGCGCCCCAAAAGCCCAGCCACTGCGAGAAGCTCTCGGGACCCTGCTCCCATCCCTCCTGGGTGAAAAACACAAGAAAGTGAGCAAAACGAAGCATAACCCGTGCTTCTGCAGGGTTCCTCCTTTTGCTCTCCCCCAAAAAAGGAAAGAAAAAATCCCCAGGCGTGTGTTTTTATTTACAGAGATCCCAGAGATCCGTCTCCTGCAAGGGCCTTCTCGGAGGCAGGATCGTTTCCCTAATTGTAAGCCTGTTGAGAAGCAGGCTGCCCTCCGCTTTCAAGCTGGAATTAGTTACGCTCGGTCTGACCCTGCGTTATTTTGAGGCACAGCAACATTAAAAGAAAATTAGAGCGGCTTGTTAAATCCTTTAAAAGGTAACGCAGCCCTGCTACTCCAGGTTCACACGCCAAAAAAAAAATAAAATAAATTAGGCTCTTAGCAAATCACGACTACTGCTTTAATGTGGCAGCATTTAGTCATCTTTTAAATTCATTCATTTCTCATTTGCTTGAACAATCGGGCTGGCTTTAACGAGCCCTCCCTGCGAACCCGGCAGCAACAAAGGATGAGCGCTGCTTACATTACAGGGCTCCGCACACCTAGAAAGGAAATCCTAAAACGCTGCCTGCTCCCAGCAGCCCGATCACCGCTTCGTAACCCTCTCTGCCAGCCACGTTTGTAATCTTGTAGGGTGTAATAAAGCCAATCGGAGTAACGGTGCCTGTGTAAACCACTTTTTGCGAGGCAAACCGCGGGTTTTTAGGGAGTCGGTGTGGGTGGCAGCACAGATCCAGCTGGGGCCAAGCTTCTGCACGTCCTCCTCGTGTGCACCGAGCACAAACAGCCCACGAGCAGCGTGCCCAGGTCAGGAAGGAGCACTTGCCACGCTGCACAGGCCTGGGGCGAGGAGCCCGGAGCCTTTTGCCAGCAGAGTTACTAATTAACTCGAGCACAAGGATTTAGGGAAAGGTTTTCACCCAGAGGGTGGCCAGGCACCGGGACAGGCTCCCAGGGCAGTGGGCACGGCACCGAGCCTGCTCGAGATTGAAAAGTGTTTGGACACCGCTCTCAGACATAGGGTTTGGTTTTTGGGTGGTCCTGTGTGAGTCCAGGAGTTGGACTCGATGCTCCTCGTGGGTCCCTTCCCACTCGGGGTATTCTGTGCTTTGCCTTGGTGGAAAAGGAGACTCAGCATCACCAAGCGTTTTGTCCCGGCCCAGTCGAGCAGTGACAAATTCAACGCTCCTAACAATCCAGGAGGTTGTTCCCGTTTTCCCAGCAGTGCCAGGGAGGCAAACCCAGCAGGACACATCCCGAATAAACTGCACAACACGCCAAGAAGTCACCTTGATCTTTTTATCTGGGGTGAGCCAGACCCCACCAGGACTGCACCCAGCGAGAGCATCACTGACTCCAGCAGGGCCGTGCTCGGCCACCAGACCACATCCTCGCAGAAGAGCATGGTCTGATCCTATAAATGGTGGGACCAAACCCACCAAAATGACAGCGTGACATCAGGAAGGAGCCGGATCACCCAGATCCTCGGACATCGGGAGGCACCGAGGCCCCAGCAGCACCACAGGCATCCGCACGGAGAGCCCCGACTGCTCGGGGTTGGGGGGCAGAAAGGGGCTGTTTCTATTTTAACACCCCAGAAAACAACTGAGCATCGGTGCAAACACCCAGTCGGGCTTTAGGAGGGATTTAAAGAACTCGGCTCCTTGGCTCTCTAATCCCACACGATGCTTCCCCGCTAGCCGCCAGTATCGACTTCTAACAATGCAGAAGCATCTGCCCACATTTTTGCAATTATTTCAGACCCGGCAAAGAGCACCCTCGCCTTTCTGTAGGGTTAATCTAAAGAACAGTTGCCAAAACGCTGAGAACACAGCCGAACAATAGCTGCTCTGATGAAATTCCTCCGCTCCATAGAGAAACCAGTATCCTCCAGCTGCTGCGGCTCGTCCAGAGAGATCTCCGAGCGTCCACCCGCTCCCGTTTAAAAAATAATAATAATAAAAAAAAAAAAGGGAATAAAATAAAGATTCAAGCTCAGCTTGCAAAAATATCAACGTGGCCTCTTGCACTGCAGCACAGAAGTTTTATTAATGCAACATTTGCTGTGCCTGAACCACAAACCCTGGGTGCAGTGGCAGGGTGGCAGTGCCGGCCACCTGTCCCGGCCGGGGAGGCTCGCTCCTTAGCACAGAGACCACTTTTAGCAGCTCCACCTCTTGAAATACCCCTTCTCGGTGGAATCTCTGCTCAGTCATTTCTAAAAGCCGGCTAGCTGAGGCGGACAGCTGAATTACAGCAGCTCTTATCCACGTACGCCTGAATGCAGCAGACACCTTTATTTATAAAGGCTCTCCGGCTGACCGAGATTTGACATCGGCTACAAAGAGCGTTCAGCCTCCAACCGGCTGCTTCGGGATAATGCGATGAAAGGTTGGCGAGTGCAGCCCAAGAAGACACCTTTACGCCACGCTACGAGCTATCGTTCAACGAAGCCGTGCTGCTCTGACGACTCTTTTAACCAGCCTGGCTTCAGTAATTGATTTCCCGAGCACGCTGAGCCGCACGCCTTTGCCTCTTTGGCTGATAGGTATTCAAAGCGGGTTTATATATATATATTTTAAGACCTCGTTCTAAAATATTTTGGGTATTTTCTGCCATATCAGGCCTATGCCTTCTCCTTCCAGATCTCCGGGGTCTCTGCCCTTTGCTGCTGGTTGCCTGGTCACCTGCTGGCTCAGCCTCACCAGGGCACCACGAGGATGGACGGACACCTTCACGACACACAGACACCACCTACATATGGGCAACGCAAAAGCAAGGGGATGGGGGAAGGCAGAAAGCAGGTGGCAGGAAAAAACAATGGCTCCCAGATGGTTTTCTGCTGCTCCATCCACCACAGCAGCCACCGGCGACAACAAAACGTGACCGCCTTTGCTGGCAAACGTGTGAATCCTGCTTAAAATTGCCAGCACCCCCAGGATGGGCACATGCACACACACAAAGCAGGGCTCAAAGGAAGGCTTCAGGTCCGTGCATGCTCCCACCAGGCTCCCAGCACCCTTGGAGCAGCCCCGAGCATGGGGGCTCCATCCTCGTACCCACAGGGAGGACCCCAAACTGCATCCTCCAAAGCACCCCCCAGCATCCTCCCCTCGCACCCACCACACTCACCAGCACAGGGCCGAGCCCGGCACCACTCCAACCCCAATTTGCTGTAGACGGGGAAAAATTTGGGGGCTGGCACCGATGGAAACAGCCCCACGAGCTGGGGGTGTTGCTGGCGGCACCGACCCCGAGCTCCGGGGAGGTTTTGCAGCTCCCTGGGATCCTGACGGAGACACCCTCGAGACGCCAGCGCCCGCCTCTGTCTCCGAGTCCGTTGTTATGGTTACTGAAGGGTGTTTTCTTTCCTTTTTTTTTTTTTCCCCTTCTTTTAAAGAGAATTCTTATCAGTTTAACATAATACCGGTGCTCAATAACAATTCTTATCTTAAAAGGTCACTCAGGTGGTTATAACCCAGCACTGCATCCACGCTCACACTATCTGGAGGGAAACAGCCTGGGAAAAAGCCTTTCTTTTTTTTTTTTTTTTTTTTTTTTTTCCCCTTTTAAAAATAACCCACCTCTTTTGAACTGCAAGATTTCTTAAAAAAAAAAAAAAAAAAACGAGCTGACCCCACGGGGGATCGGAGCTCACAGGGGAACAGACAAAAAGAGGGAGAAAAAAGAAAACACGCTGGCTGCGAGAGAAGCAAAAGGAATATCCCAACAGAAAAAAAACCTACAAAACCCGGGGAAATGCATGAATGTAGAGTCCAGCTGCTGCAGAAACACTATGTTCTGCTTGCACGAGCGTGACTAGCCAAGTTTCCCCACACCAACCGAGGTCGTGGTTTTTCTTCTTCCACATCGCCCCCACCCCAGTCAGCGCTGGGCAAGGGGGACAAAAGAGCAGGGACAGCGAAAACCAGGGTGAGGACAACTGATCCATGATGGTTGGGGTTTGCTCTTGGCAAAGAGAGGAATAAGAAAGGAAAATGCAGTAGGGAAAGGGAATTTTAGGGTGTTTCACTGTGCTAAACCCGGTCAATTACTTCTTACAAGAAAGCCACCAAAGGTAACTCTGGCCCCTCTGGCCCATCCGGCAGCGATGCGAGGAGCAGGAGAACTAACAGGTTAAAAGCCAGGCAGGTTTGTGGTTTGTCTGAACGAAGTTTCATCCAAAAAGGAGAGAAAAAAAAAAAAAAAAAAAAAAAAAGGAAAGCAAAAGCAATCTGGAAGCAATTACTGGTGGGGATCAGGCACAGAGGAGCTTTGCAGCGCCCTGTGCTTCCCCCCCAGGGCTGCCTCTTGCTCCAGAGCACAGAGAGGAGCTGCCGAGCCCTGCAGACACCGCTTGCAGTATGAACGCTGCTCTACGCACAGTAACATCTCCAGGCGTGCCAGCTCGAGGTGCTGGGCCCCGTCCAGCTCCTGCAAATGTCAGGAGAGGCTCGCAGGGACGGCGGCAGAGGCTGGCTCGGCCCCGGGTGCCGCACACCCCAACCATCCCGGCAATAGCTCACACGTAAAATGTCCGTGAGTTCGTCCGAGCACGGTAACGGGCACAGCAGGAGGGTTTTTTTTCCTGCCCTGTGGGTTTTTAGTCGTGTGTAACACAAGCTGCGCCGTGCCCCAGCAATGGGTATGCCCAGAAAGGGCCGCAAAGGGCAGAGGAATTAATAATAGCAGAGCCGTGGCTGTCGCCCAGGGCTCTGCCGGCGAGGGCCTGCAGGTGAGAGGAGCCTTCGATCGCCCCAGACAGGAGCCACGAGCCTGGGAAGACCCAGGCGAGGTGCTGTGCTGCAAGCTGGATCAGAAAAATTAAAAAAAAATGCTACAAGTGGGGCACCTTTGCCAAAATCTCCAGTACAGCCCTAGCGTGCAATGGGGTCGCCACACGCAGGCAGGGCTGGGAGGCAGGCAGCTGATGGGAGCCTGTGCTGATAAACCCTTCATTTACAGCTGCTTATTCGCCTCCTGCATGGGAAGGGTAAGAAATGCCCACACACCTGTGGCCAACAGCTACCCTGCCAGCTACAGGGACACAAAAAGGACAGGGATCTCCCAAAAAGAGTCCAGCGGAGGGCCACAAAGATGGTACGGGGCCTGGAGCTTCTCCCCTGTGAGGAGAGGCCGAGAGGCCTGGGGCTGTTCGGCCTGGAGAAGAGAAGACTGAGAGGAAATCTCATTAATGTGAACATAAATCTCATAAATACCTGAGGTGTGGGATGCAGAGGGGTCTGGCCAACCTCTTTTTGGATGGTTTGTGGGGACAGGACAAGGGGCAATGGCCACAAAATGGCGCACACAAGTTCTGCACCAAAACGAGGAAGAATTTCTTCACGGTGAGGGTGACGGAGCACTGGGCCAGGCTGCCCAGGGAGGCTGTGGGGTCTCCTTCTCTGGGGATATTCAAGGCCCATCTGGACGCCCACCTGGGCAGCCTGCTCTGAGGAACCTGCTTTGGCAGTGGGTTGGACCCGATGGTCTCTCAAGGTCCCTTCCAACCCCTCCAATCCTGTGCCTCTGTGACAACCAGCTTTCTGCCTCCAGAAACGGCTCTTTTCCCGTTTATCACCCCAAAACGGAGCAGGCAGGACGGCAGGGCCATCTCCAACTGAGCAGCACCACCCCAAACCCTCTGCTAGGGGGACAAGACCCCGTATCCCTCTTCCAGCACCTCTCAGGGCCCTTGGGCAGCTCTCGGGAAAGCGAGAGTTAACGGCAAAGCAAAGCTCTTGTTTATCCACTGAAAATAGAAGGAGAAAACGCGAGGGGCGATGCACACTCAGCGGCACACGCATGCACACATGATTCATGCACGGCTTCGTCCCAGCTGCAGCCCGCGGTGCCGAGCCCTGCTCCCATGTACCGAGGGTTTCACACACCGCCGTGCTCAGCCCCGGCCTCCTGAATTCATGCAAGAAGTGGGGTGGCCGGGTGAGGACCCCAAAATATTGCCCGGTGGCTGCTGCAATCCCACAGCGTTTGCACCCTGGTGGAGCCGAGCCCCACAAAGCTCCCGGCTCCGAGCCCTGCAGCTCGGGGCGCCGGCGGCGCGAGGGGTGCCCTTTCCCTCACGGTTATCTGCCGTAACATTAGACCCGAGCACGAAGCCCGAGAGCTGAGGCACTGACGAATGTATCTTAAAATAAAGCAAGTGTTCACGCTAATTACTATTTCAGTGAGTCACACTGATTGCAAACATAACTCCCAGCCTGGAAAAAATTGCGTCCATGGGCTACAAATTAAATTAATAATGGTGGTTGTTTTTTTTTTTTGTTGTTTTGTTTTGTTATTTTTTTTTTTTTGATGGGAGATTACAAGGAGGAAGAGCAGGGCCTGAGGAACCGCAGGAAGCTGGGGACTCATGCCATGATCAGTTTGGTCCCCAGAAACCATCACCAACCGCGTCAGGGTGCGCAAAACTTTGTGAGGAAAAAAAAAAAAAAGAGGAATAACCTAGGTGGTGGAAAGCCAATTCCTCCTCCTGCAGCAGCTACAGGTCAGTTGCACCCAGGAAGGAAAAAGGCCAGTGGTCCTGTCACCGTCTGCTAGCTCAGCACCTTCGCTTTCCACCCCCAGATTGGGGTCTCGAAGCAGAGCCCTCCACCAAACGGGTGCATCGTGACAGTGGTTTGGTCCCGAAGGGTCTTAGGTGGCTGACTGGGGCACCAAACATTTTAAAAACAAGTGGCCCGAGCACAAAGATGAACAAAATGAGCGGCCAGAGCAGCACACAGCATCAATCACACGGCAAAGACCATGAAAACCAGCACCCACCAGCACCGGCTGAGAGGCTTCCCCGCTCCCCCACGTAATCCCATTTGAGGATAAATGCATTTGCCAATTCGATTATTTGGACTTATGGCTGCACAGTTTGTCCTTATTCAGCTCCCCATGTAAAGCCATCTCCCATCCACCTGCCAGAAAGCCCCAGATGATGCCCAGAAAGCCTCAGAAGATGCCCAGCACAGCTTCTCCTCGCCCTCCTGTGCCCACCTCTCGGGGGACAGACCTTCTCCATCCAAGCACGAGCACAAGGTACGCACACAGGAGGCTGCTTTTGGGCAGAGATCAGACAGGATTCTCTGACTCTGCTCCGCAACGATGCCCAAAACACTTCACCAAGAAGCCCAGGAGATTAAAAGCCAAGAGATTAAAACATAGAAGGGTTAAGCACGAGTCCAGGAGTGCCTCCTCTAGGTCCCATCAACTCGAGAGCAGAAAAGCAGGAGGGAAGAGCAAAGAGGGCTCCAGCTCACAGCGTGCTGCCCAACCACCACCAGCCAAGGGCTTCCCACAGCTCCTCTGGCGCTTGGAAAAGCACCTTTAAAGAATCAAAACCCCAAATAATTGCAAAGAATCCTGCAAGTGCAGGTCACGATCTGTAAGGACATCCTCCCCACACAGACACAAGGGTGCTGGGGGCGCAGGAGATGCCACCTCCTGCCCCATCCAGAGATCCCCAACACAGTGCTCCCACCCAGGCTATCCCAAAAACACTCAAACCGGAGCCCAGCATCACAGCAAAGCCAAGAAAAAACCCAAATCTGGGTCCTGGGGTGGTTTTCCACGGGTGGGGGCCGCTGTGAGGACACCACAGTGTTTGCCTCCGATGGGAGCCCACAGCCAGGGGAGCAGCAGCGGCCGCAGGGCTGGAGCCGCAGCCACCTAAAGGTACCCGAGGTCTGCAGGAACATGTAATGCCTTTTATTAGAGCAGCTGGAAAAAAAATAAACCACACAAGCCCTCCTTTGAGCTTCTGCACCTTCCCGCTTGGCCATTTTTTCCAGCTGCATCACTTGGTCTAATTAAAGGCATTGCCCCTGCCTCTTCCTCCGGCCGGCCCTCGCCCGGGACGAGGAATCTGGGTCGTTTTGGTGCTCGACAGCCTGCTGAAAGGAAATCAAGATTGTGGCCTTAACGTGCGGGGGAGCTGGAATCTGGGGGAAAGAAAGCTCAGCGCCCTTCCGACCATGGGTTTGAGGCTGTCACCCCGCTGCAGGGGATGCAGACGGGTGTTTGGGTGCTTTGGGGAGCTTTGGGGCACCTCCAGCAGGAATTGCAGGAGCCGAGAGGCCACAGCAGCTCCAGCACTGTCTCCGGTGGGGCTGGCTGCATGATGCCCAAACCCCACAGGTGTTTTTTTGGGGCAGGAGCAGCCCCAGTGCTACACAACACCTGCGGCTCCTATTTCTGCGCATCGGTGCCACGGTTTCCATGCCCCTGCAGAGCATTCACACTCAAACCGAATCAAGAGCAACCCGCAGCGTGCACCAGGTGAACCATAAAACCTCGGCGAGGCTCCTCCTGGCCAGAAACTGCACATTTCCCCTCCTGCATTCATTCCTTACTCCCCTTTTACCTTCGCAGCCCCGAATTTTAACGCACCGGGGTTTCAGGTGGCCGTGCACCGTGCTGCCACATCTCAGGGACACTCAGGGATCCTACAAGACGTCTCTCCTCAGAGGCAGACATGCAGTAGCACCTCCCCAGTTGTACAAACCAACTCCCTTCCTGCACTAAATCCACTTTTGAAGCCAATTTGGATGCTTGGTCCACTCCATCAGATCCGCCCGGCGCGCTCCGAGCGGCACCGCTTGGCTCAGGGTGATGCCGCTTATAAAGGCATCCATGGGTGCTGAGCTCCTGCACCCATCCCATCACACGTGTCCCCATCCCATCGCACATCACCGCGTCCCCAACGCCCAGGACAACTCGGTGGGAACCACCACAGCCCCGACAAGAGGACCAACAGCAAGATTTGGGATCTCCGCAAACCATCCCCGGGGAACCTCGGGGACGCGGCTCCATCCAAAACAAAACCAGAACGAAAAAAAACACGGTGCAGACGAAGGCGGAAGGTGTAGGGAGGGCTCGAGGGCCTGCAGGGCTCTCCATCCCCAGCCCAGTGGCCGAGCTCCGGCCCTTGGGCTGTTTGTGAGCAGCAGCAGTGCCCGAAACGCGCCCCACGGCATTCCTGCCTCATTCCCCAGAGCTATATAAGGCAACACGGCCAATTCCAGCTCCTCTCCCTCCTCGCCCCGGGGTGGTTTCCTGCTCCCTGCTTCCCTCCGGGGACCTCGTCATCAAACACAACGGGGCCAGCGCCAACCACCCCAAAAAAAGCCCTAAAAAAGCCCCAAAACGCCTCGCTGGCCGCTCACGCTCCTCCACGCACGCAGCAGCACGGGGGCTGCCAGCCCCACGAGGGGTTTTGACCAGCGGGGATGCTTTGCAGCAAGGCTCTTTTTTTCCTTTATTTCCTTTATTTTTTTAGGTGTTGGGGAACAGCCACGCAACACCCAGGCAGGTTTCACCCTCCCCTCCTCCTCCTCCACGTTTCAGAAACTCGCGTTTAAAGCAACTCTCATCTCGGCGCAGACACCGCCAAGGAGCACGGCTGGCCCGGGCTATCCCACACCCCAAAACGCAAGAGCAACCCGCAGGATTTGGGGGTTATTTTCACCCCTCTGCAGCCCCCCTTTCCGCGCGCCGAAGGCGCTGCTGCAAGCACGCAGATCGCTGTGCAGCAGCCAGCAGTCGCCTCGGATTTTCTCCAACACAAGGGGGGTATTGAGAGCCGCAGGAAAAAAAAATAAATAAATAAAATAAATAAAATGCGTCCAAACAGGATCTGAGTGATGAAATCGAAATCGCCGCATTTCCAAAAAAAAAAAAAAAAAAAAATTAAAAAAATAATAAAAATAAATAAGTAAAATTGAGGAGAACCCGGGGCTTGCGAAAATACCACTTGGGCTGAGGTGGCGCCGGGGCCGCTGCTCCGTGGTGCAGGGAGCCGAGCGAGCCACGTTGGCCAAAAGAAGCCGAGAAAATCCAGACTCTACGTGACCTGACTCGGTTATTGCACAGGAAACTGCATGGAAGGAGGAAGGGGGGTTGGAAAAAAAAAAAGAAAAACACAGAAAACGGAGGAAAAAAAAAAAAAAAAAGCAAAGGCACCAATCATTCATGCTACCGTAGTTCCACCACGCAATAGCCTGGAGTAGTTGGCAGCGCGGAGCCCAGCCGAAGGGAGCCGTGGTGGGTTTGAATATTAAAACGTACGAGGAAAAAGCCCTGGGTGCAGTCATGGTGGGGAGCCCTGCCTCCAAAACCTCTTTTTTTATTTTTTTTTTTTAAGGGAGCGTTACAACACCGAGCGGAGACCGAGGCAGCGTCGGAAAAGGGGGGGGAAATAAATAAGAAAAGGCATAAAAAGGGGATTTATTTTTTGGAGCGAGGACTCACCGGGGTTGTTGGCCTCCCCTTCGAGGATGTGCAGCTCGGTGCAGTCTGCCAGGGAGTGCTCGAGGCAGAGCTGCAGGAAGCGGGCTTGGGTCCGGCTCACGCGCTTGAGCAGGGAGAGCAGCGCAACAGTCTGCTCGCACTCGTTCCAGCCCTTGAACCAGCCGGCCAGCACGCCGACCTGGTCGCGAAACATCATGGTGAGAGGGGCAGGGGGGAGAGGAGGAATTAAGGGGGGAGCCCCCGGCCCCCCAGAGCTTCGTCCGGGCTCGGAGGTGGAAAAATCGCGGCGGCGGAGCGAGGGTGGGCCGGTGGCGGGGGGGGGTTTTGGGGTTTGGCGTGGGGGGGTTTTTTCCACCTTCTTCTGGCTGGGGAGAGGCGGTGGGGTGCCTTGGAGGTGGCTGAGGGGTTGGGGGGGGGTGGAAATGGTCAAAAAGTGTGTGTGTGTGTGGGGGGGGGGTGGAAAAAATAATAAAAAAAATAAAAGGAGGAGGCCGGCGGAGGCTGCGTGAGCGGAGGTGGCCCTCGGCTGGGCGGCGAGGGTGGGCAAGGCACGGAGCGGGGCTGGAGCTGCGGCGGGGGGCTTCAAACCTGGAACAGAAAAAGGGGGGGGGTCAGCAGGGGGGGGAGGAAGAAGAGGAGGAGGAGGAGGAGGAGGAGGAGGAGGAGGAGGAGGAGGAAGGCCCGCAGCAGCCCAGGCACCGCAGCCTCCTGCTCCTCCAGCCCTGCTTTGTGCCCCCCCAGCAGGACAACCCCATTTAGTGCCCCCCCCAGGACCCCCTCATTTTGTTTCCCACCCCAGGACCCCCAAAATTTGCGCCCCCCCCCATTTTGCGCCCCCCCCCCCCCTAGGGCACCCCCTCCCCACACTCCCCACGGCTGGGGGGGTGCCTAAAATCCCCCGCCCCTTTCCTTTTAAGGGGGAGGGCGATCACCCCAAAGCACGTCACCTCCCTAAACCCCCCCCCAAAAAACCCAAATTAACCAAAATCATGGTTTTTTAAGAAAAAAAAGTTGCCCCCCCAAAAAAAAAACAAACACTCACCTCACTCAACGCGGGGCCGGGGCCGGGGGGGGGAGGGGGGCGGCGCGGGGGGGGCCGAGCCATGGTTGTGGGGGGGGGGTTGGGGGGGGGAGGAGGAGGAGGAGGAGGAGGAGGAGGAGGAAGGCCGGGGGGGGGAGGGGGGCGCGGGGCGCGAGCGGCGGCGGCTCCGCGGCGCGAGACTGAGGCCGGCGGCGCGCCGGGCCCCCGCTCCCCACATGCCGCTCATTTGCATACCGGTGACGTCATAGAGCGAGGGGGGCGTGGCCTCGGCGGGGGGCGCGCCTTTTCTCTGCCCCCCCCCCATTCCCTTCCGCCCCCCCCCCCCCCCCCGGCTCGCCCCCGGGGGAGTCCCCGTCCCCGTCCCCGTCCCCGTCCCCCAAAATTAAAAAATGCTAAAAAAATGAGAAACGAACCCAAAGTCGCCCCCACCCCCCCAACTGGATTGTGGCCCCCCCCCCCCTCTCCTCCCAGCCTCCACGCGCCCAGGAGCCTGGAGGAAGCCTCCATCTAGCGGAGAGCGGGGGAACGGCGGCGGATTTTTGGGGGTTTTTGGGTTTTTTTGGGGGTTTTTGGGGTGGAGGAGAGCAGCCCTGCTTCGTGTCGCAAGGAAGGTGTTTTTTGTTTTTTTTTTTTCCCATATATTTATTTTTTTGTATTTTCTGTAAGGCCGGGGTGCAGCCGATGGGGGTGGATGGGGGGGTTGTAGGGGCAGGGGGTGGGTTTGGGGCCGTGGGTTCGCCCTCCGGCTTCCTTCTCTTCGGTGTGCATGGGGTGAGAGGTACGGGTACGCCTAGGAAGGAGGAAAAAGGGAAACAAGCACCCACAGGGAGCTGGCAGATGCGGGGCAGGGTTTGGATAACGCCCCGCAAAGTCAAGGTGCAGGGTGGGGGTCTTTGGGGTCACGGGGAAAGGAGGTCAGAGCCTTGATCCGTGCCCAGCTTGGGGACAAGGGACACGGGTACCCAGCCACCATCCCACATCCCTGTTGCTTTAGGGGCGCAGCACTGCGCTGTCAGGAGTCGCAGGGGGAGTGAGAGGCAAAGGGATCGAGGGAAAGCCTTGGCAAGCCCCCTCACCCCAAATCCGCCCCCCAAAACTGGTGGGTGCTGCAGGAAGGGCGGCCGGGGGGGATCCCTGGACGTCAGGCACAAAGGGTCCGGCTCACCCCGCGTGCGGGTTTGCCTGCTCAGTCTGGCTCGTGACTAATTAAACAAACACGAGCGGGGTTCCCTGCCAACAGACCGCAGCCATCTGTCTCATCCTACAGCTCCATCCTAATAAACGGGCCATCGCGGGGCCCTTTCCCCTCCTGCGGCCCCGGCATGCAGGCAGGAGGCACAGAGCCACGAGGCTGAGCTGTCTGTGGGGTCAGGGCACGCGTCCTGCACGGGGACAAGGCGTGAGGCTCCCCAAAACCCCGGTGTTTCAACAGCACCGGGATGCCCGTGCCCTGGGAGCTGGTGAACACCGGCACGTTGCTAATTGCAGTAACAGCAGTGATGAGAAGAATATTTGGGGCTGAGACATCCAACGTGGTCCTCTGCGGGGCTGAAAACACCGCCAAAACCCCAAAGCATCCCCAGGAAGCAGCCGCTGCAGGAGCACGGCGCCGTTCCCCCTCGCTGCGATGTTTGGAGGTTTCTATGGTAATTACAAACCCTAGCCACGAGTTGTGGAAAAAACACCCTGCTGTGGGGTGAGAGGAAGGGTGCGGGCTCGGTGCAAGGGGAACGATGCCCGAGCTGCCCCGAGAAGCAAATCTCCTCGCTGGTGTCGCAGCGTGTGCCGTGGCAGGGACACAGCAGGGCTGTAGGGTTTTGGTTGGGGTGGCTCCATATGGCAACGTGCCCGCTGTCCTGGTTGTGTGTCCAGTGGTAATATCAGCCCAGGAGGTGGTGGAAAGAAATTAGCAGATCCTGACTGCTGACGAGTTCCTGGGAAGCAGTTTGTGGAAGCTGCTTGATGGCAAGTTTGTCTGGAGAAGGATCACAGAATCACAGAATTTCTAGGTTGGAAGAGACCTCAAGATCATCGAGTCCAACCTCTGACCTAACGCTAACAGTCCCCACTAAAGCATATCCCTAAGCTCTACATCTAAACGTCTTTTAAAGACTTCCAGGGATGGTAAAAAAAAAAGAGTAAAACCAAAAAGTGACCCCAAACCAACGTGGGTCTACATTTCTGTGTTTACCTGCAGCGCTGGGATTTTTCACCCCCTTTCCAGCCGGCAAGGAAAGCAGCTTGGTGGAGGATTCGGGGCAGGCTGAGGATGCCGTGAGCAGATGGTCCCGATGAAACGAGGCACTGCTCCCTCCCAGCAGCTCCCAGGCAGGCTTGGAGATGTGCATCAGGACACGGCACCGGGGAAATCTCCTCCCCAGCTGCACCTTTCAAGCAATTCTCTTTCTTTGGAAGCCTGGTTCCAGCTGAAGACGTGTCTTGCGATGGAGATTGAAGGAGAAATTCCTTAAAGGAGAGAGCGAGAGCTGCTCAGGCTGGGTCAGGTTTCAGGGTGGAGGAAAACCTCCGTGCCTGCACCTTCCGAAATGGCCAGGAGTCCGGGCATGGGAGGCAAACACGAGGGACACTGCTCCCGTTGAGAGCTGCCCCTGCCTCCAGCACACGGCTTTCGGCACCACCTGCGGAGGGAACACCTCGGGCTGCAGGGAAATCACACCCGTGTGTGTGCAGCTAGAGGAGGCGTAAATGCAGATAACCCACCAAGGCCAAAAAGGGATGTTTTGCATTCAAAATGGGAAGTTTTGCATTTTGCCCCAGTCCCCCGGAGGAGCTGCAAACTGAGGAACAAGGCGTGGGAACTGGGGGTGTCGTACAACGCCCCGCTTGTCATACCCGCTTAAATTGCTGCTCTGATGTGCTGATGTCTTCATTTTAAGAAAAAAAAATGGAAAAAATACAAATGGCCAAGTGTAAAGAACCAAACTCAGCTCATCCCCTCCCAGCAGAGCGAGGTGGAGGTCGCTGCTGCTTGGAGGAGCCTGGTGGTGGGGCTGGAGGGATGCTGGCAGCAATGCCCAGCCCAGTGCGACTGCCCCGATGCTCCCAAACTCCCAGCCGTGGCTCCAAGGGGATCAACAAGTTAGCAGGAGGTAGAAAAGGAGGAAAGCTCTTGGAAATGAGATGTACAAGGGATGAGGACAGCTTACTGGATCAGATTTGTGCCGGGGGGTCACTGCCTGGCCAAGGTCCAGCTCTGCATCCCGCTACAAAGCGTTACGGTGCTCCTGGTAAGAGACACAAAAAGACCACAAATCATTCCTACCCTTGTACTTTAAGGAGCTCATTTGGAGAAAGAAGACTCCAAAAAACAAAAAATCGGTGGGTATGCCCTTGGGACTGCATTGCCCCTGTGTTTTTGCCCTGCTCTGTTTATCCACATGGATAAACCACGGGATCGGGGATCGTGCACTGTGCCCCAGCGCAGGTGGCTGCACCCCCTGGCGCTGCCTCCAGGGCAAAGCCTTACAAGCTCCTGTTTTTTTTTGGGGTTGTCCCCAGCTTCAGGAGCATTCAGCCACCTCCCTGCCTCCTTCGGTAGCCTTCAGACCACGTGGGGCAAGAGAAACACTGGCTGGAGCAGGAGCAGGATGAGTGGCAAAGAAATCTGCCAACCTGCCCGGCCAACCCTTGTAGGAAACCCAGCAAATGGAGTGGCAAAGTAGTGCCAAGGGTGCAGCTCTGCAAAAAGGAATTATTTAACCTGCATGTTCCTGTGCCCAAGAGGAGTTGCGGAATGAGCATCTGATGTGCTGCAGCGAGTTGGATGCGTCAGCTGTGCCTTGGGAGCAGCGAGGTACGGGTTGCTGAAAGGAAGGGGATAAACGACCCCATAAAAACACATCGGCGCGTCGAGAGGCCCTTAAATCATCACAAACCTTTTCTCAGGACAGGAGAAAAGCAAATGGTTTGTTAGTGATGGAGCACCAAATCCTGATGGGCTTGACGGAGACTTCTCAGGATTTGTTAAGAAGTTGGGGCTGAGAGGGAAAAGTGTGGCTGGCAGATTTATTTACAGGCTTTCACGTCCTGGGAAGATGCTTAAAGATTGAGAGGCTGGAAAAGCTATCGCTTTAGCTGTTCACGTTCACCTAAACACGAATCCATCAAAGAAAGACACGTTGGCAACTAATCTTTCTTTGGTCCTATAGGAGGGGTAACTCCTTGTGGGATCCAAGCTGCCTTGGAGCGAGTCATCCCAGCGGAGGGGGGTTTGGATGGCGCTGCAGCCAGGGTCTGGTGCTGACCACCGAGGAAGAATTTGGCTTTCAAAGGCTCAGCAGCAGCTGGCTTGTCCATTTTGCCTCCGTGTATGGCAGCGCCTGGTGAAAAGCGTTGCTTTTTGAGCTGCTGTAGGCCATAAATCGCCGTCCTGCTCCTACTTTGATGGATGAAACCGTAGAGAGCAGCCCGTGAGAAGACGCAGTGCCTGGCTCCCCGCTTGCTGTGGGCATCCTCGGCCTCGCTGCCTCCAAAATCCCTGCGTGCCCAGCTCAGCAGCAGCAGAGCATCTGCATCTCCCAGCCAGTTCTGGTGGCAGGAGGTGGATGCACAGCAACCCCCGAAATCTCGGAGGTCTCGCTGCCTCCGAACTCAATAACACCTGCAGAGGGAGAAGAAAAAGCGAAGGGGAACAACTATCAAGATAATTCACAAGTTAGCAGCCCTCCCTCTAGCCTGTTTGTTCGCATATTGCTGCGCACAAGGAGCTGATAGACACTAAATAAATAGCACTAGGAGAGATAAGTGATGCATTAGATTTCCCACCAGTCCCCTGACTCCGGCTGCTCTTGAAAACTCTGCCAAGAAATATTAGATGTCAA
Source organism: Aythya ferina (assembly GCF_964211825.1). Lineage (NCBI taxonomy): Eukaryota > Metazoa > Chordata > Aves > Anseriformes > Anatidae > Aythya > Aythya ferina. The sequence continues at coordinate 61,636,447 of NC_140301.1, forward strand.
GTGGCTGCGACGGGAGAGCACAGAAAGCTAGGAACTGCCCCAAACCCTCACTGCAAGTAGGCAAAAACCTGGAGGAGGCAGCTGAAACCTCCAGGGACCTTCTTGGCACAAACCTGCTGCTGATATGAAGGCACTGCAGGCTGAAGATACAAAACACGGGGAGCATTAATTGTCCAGGTAACTTCCTGCTGATCCTACAAAAGTAAATCTGGGGTTCACCTGACCCTAAGAGCATCCAGACCCCACGCAGGCAGTACGGGGGATTTCTGAAAAATGGAAATGCAGCAACCGTGGCAATGAGTATGGCAAAGTCATTGCTCCTTCCGTGGCTGAGGGGTACCTGTGTAGGGAGGAAGAGGGGAAGTTTTGGGGTTTCTGAAACAAAATTCCAACATTTTTTTGAAAAGCGGTTTACAGAGAAACTGAGACTGCTCACTTTGGGCATCAACCTCCACTAAGGAGGTCTTAGGAATATGCTGACACAATATTTTTTACTGTTTTAAATCCTTCCTGTTAGGAGATAGCATAATTAAAGCAGGATCTTACTTTAGATGCAGCTGCATCCAGACAAAGGTACCTTTACGGAGGTGTTTCCTGTTCCTACACGTTTACGGAGCCAACCCAGCAGAAGCCCCTTTTACAGGTGTGACCGTCCCTGCACTACAAGCTCTCACCCCTTTACCCCCATCAATCAGAGACAAGACAGAGCAGCAGCAACACAAACGTGACCCAGACCCAGCGTCCCATTCACAAGTGTTTGTGAGCACCACATTCTTCAGCAGAAACTTTCAGGATTCCCACTGCGCTCAGCAGCTGGGCAGAGGCCCTGCAAGACACCCCCAAACCCTCCTTAGCTCATTCCTGCCTCCTTTTACCCTACCCAAGGTTTTCAGTTTGGTGTCAGCAATAAGGGATACGCTCAGCAGCTCTTATTAAAGCTGGACAGAACCACGTACGTGGGTTGTGATCTGCTCAGACCCACCATAACAGAGTTGAACTCCCAAAAAATTCACCACTTTTCAAAATGCCTTGCTGTAATTCATCATTTTAAGATGAATCAACCCAAATTGTCTTCCTCCCACCGTTAGTCCCCTGCTTGAAGGAGGCAGGAGGGGAGGAAGGAGGATCCCAGCCGAGCACCTTCCTTTGTAGAAGGGAGATATCTGCCTCACAGCCCGCTGGCACCTCGGGACAGCCCCAGGTAGCATCCCTTAGCTTGGGTAACTCCTTTCAAAGCCTCAGCTCTGATTACAGCCCATGACCCAAACCAAGCGGTGAGGATTAACTCCCACCTACGCCCTGCAGCAGAAATCATCACGAATTTGTAGCAACCCAGCAGTGCTGAAAGAAGCAGGTCTTGTTGCCTGAAGTCTGCGTGCGTTCCTTGATGTCGCCAAATCCATAAACGTAATCTATGACGAGTGGGAAATGATTTTTTGGTACATTTATTCCAGCAGGATGGCAGAGGAGAACAGCCTCTGTCAGTATTCCCCATTTTTGTGGCTCACAGGAAGGTTTTATTTCGCTGTTACAGTCTCGAGTCCCTGTTTAAGGCAACCCAGGGACACACAAGGCAGCTTTAGGGCTGCTCCTTTTACTTCTCACCTGATCCATTTTTTTTTTTTTGAAATGGCTTCTTAGAAGAAGGGCAAACGTAGCAAGGCAGCTTCTGTCCTTTTTATAACTCTCAGTCAGGTCTTTGATTTGGGCCAGCAAGGAAGCTTGTTAGATCTGATAAAGCAACTAAGCATCTCTGGAAAATGCTATTAAAAATAGAACATGAAACAAATGAAAAGCTGGGAGACTTAATGGTAAATACACGGCCTGGAAGTTCAGCACAGCTACATCCTGTTTGCCATTATTATTTAATACTGGCATCGATTGGTTGACAGATAAGACAGAGCAGGCAATTCTCCGTGGAGTTGACTTGAATACCATTTCACTCTGAGATTAAAAAAAGCCCAGATCACACCGTCTTGTTGGGAAACGTTAATGTAGTGGGGCTGCTGACTACTGCACTCAATCAGTAAAAGAGAAAAAGAAAAAAAAACACATTTATTTGATCATCTACGTGGACAAAAACCAAGTCCCTGCTAACAATGAAAGTGCCCAACTCCGGATTGGAGCTAGTGCAGCACTAAACCGCTCCTCTGAATAATAACCTGTGTGTTTTCCATCCCTAATACAGGTAAACTGTCCGTATGGAACAGCTATTGTCATTGCTCCGGCTCTTCGGTGCAGCTGCAGAGGTCTTTATTAATTTTTCTGAGAGCCCACAGAATCACAGCACGACTTGTCCCAGCTCTCCCTTCCGCAGGTGACACACGCACACAAAGAGAAGGCTGAAGAGCAATTATTTCCACCGTCACCACCTTGGCTGCCCTGATTTCACGGCAGAACAGTTAGCAACACAGCCGGGGAGGTTAAACTCAGCAACTGCTCCCATCAGGTTTGTAGCGAGCAAGACTCGATGCAGGACCAGGCAGCCAGGGAAGGTGATTTTTATTTTCCAGACTTACCTCACCCACTCGTTCTTGCACATTCACATACTCACTAGCACCAAGACGTGTGTCCAAATGGTCCGGTCAAGATTGCCTACAGGGAAACAGAAGGCAAGGAACGTTGTCTGTCACATCCTTCTCATGCCTTTGTGGCTCACACTGAGCAGTGAAGACCCCAGCTTCCTTTTTGATTCCTTTTTGATTCACAGTGCAAACTGCAGGCTGATTCGGCCAGCCGTTTATTCCGGAGTTGTCTGTGGCAGGGAAGGTCACTCCAGGTAGAGCAGATAAACAGCTCTGCAAACAGCTCACGGATCACCGGCTGGAAACCTGCGGCCACATGCATCAATTCCCAGCCCCTATCTTTACAACTAAGCATTGCTCTTCTCATTATCACCTACATCTTTATCTCAGAGGTGACTGCCAGGAACTTGGAAGCAGGATGATGGCAAAACAAACAAAGAGAAAACAGAACATCAGATGAAACGGAATACCTTGAGCAGGGGAAGCTTCCTTCCCTGTCCTGGAGGCGTGCAGCACCTTGCGTGTGGCACACAGAAGCCAGCTCCAGCACAGCACTGATAAAGGAGCTGCAGGGAAGAGCAGCTGAAGAGCTTGGAGCACGGCTTTTTCTCCCTGAGTAGCTGTCCCGAAGCTGGGCATGGGGCAAAACCACAAGGGAACAAGAGGGAAGAAAGAGAGCTGCTACTCCCCATTTTCTAGAGGTCTTCACGGCCATTTTTATTGCTTCTGACAATATATCGCTGGGAGAAATAAAAGAAATACCATTCTGCAATTCTTCAGTTTCTTTCTTTATTAGAGTACGCACATTTCCTGGGACTACCGATAAAAGAAAACACAAATGTTCAACTTGTCATCCCATCTGACAGTGCAAGTGAAAAGAGTTGGAAATTCCCCAAAGCAGGCTACTCAGGTACGAACAGCACAGCAGAACTGCCCAAGTAACAACGCCACAGATTAATTAACATTTGCACGGAGAAAAAGTTCTTGCAGCCACTGCCAGCAAGACTGACAGTCTGTCTCAAGAGGACACAGCAGTGGCTCAGGCTTGGAAGTGTCAGCAAGGTTCAGTTCAAGCCAACAATTATCAACAAAAACCTTTCCACTCATTCAGACGGGCTTTGGCTCAGGTCCCTCACGCATGCACACACACACACACTTTCAAAACTGACATAAACAGTGTCCTGAACAACTTCAGCTTCCAGCTCCTTCGGCTACAAAATAAATATACACGGGTTTAACAATGAAGAATATATCCTTTCCTTCATTAGTTACAATCTGTAAAGTGCTAGGTTGCTAACTTATAGTGAATTAAAACGTTGCTCTAATATTTTAAATACAATAAATATAGCCGAGCCGCGTGCACTTCAACTTCACTTGCAAGTTTTTTTCTTTTTTCAGTAGATAAACTAAATTTAGTAATCAAAATAGCCTGCAATAGTACTCCATGAAAAACTAGTAAGAAGTTACAAAAATAATCACATCCTTCAAAGATCTCCTACGCACTTCTTCTGTCCACATTGCACGGATAAATGTAGCGTTCCTGTGAGCATATGGAGCGAAGACATGTAAGGAAGTTGAAAATTACCTAGCAATGCAAAGCAAAACCCTCCAAGTTAATGCTACACATCCTCCCATAAACAGTCTGTTCTCTGCATTTAACCCTGGTGCACACAACCCAGTTCTTCTATTTTTGTCCCCGTTAAAAGACTCTCCCAGGAAGAACATCTTCCAAGATCTGGGTTGATTCATCTTCATCTTGCTCCTTTTTACTGCACAGTGGAAAAGATTCTTGAACAAACTGCCTACACATCGGGCACTGCTGAAAATACCTAATGCAGCCATCGCACAGGCACGTGTGCCTGCAGGGTAGGAGCACCCAGTTCACCGGGCCGTTCTGGCACACAACACAGTCTTTACTGTTTTCTTCGTGCAATTCTGGCTCATCTTCAGCCAGTCCAGCCTTTTCCAGCAAGCTTTTGTCGATGCTTCTCTCACCTGAGGAGGTATCGCACGAAGACGGTGCAGTACTATTTGCAGACATGAAGAGCTGCTAAAATACACATACATATAAAAAATTAGCAGAATCCAACAAATTCTCTCCTGCTACCTGAACACACCCACACACACCATGCAAGTTCCACTGCAGCAAATATTCTCAGGTTCGCTGGGTCAAACAGGACCAAACTCACTCCTTCTGTGAGTGAAGACAGTTTCCTGGCCTTCGGTGATTTGTATTTCAGAAGCATAAAAATATCTAAACCACGGGCAAAATATCAAGGAGAAGATGTCAAATCTTAGCTGAATCAAATAGGTGTGCATGCAGGAACTTCAACAGAACTGCACAGGTTTCCAACAGCTCAGGTTTCTGTTTCTGGTGTATCAGTCTCTGTGCCTTGAGGGATGCTTCTACCCACTCCTACCAAACATATATCCCAGCGAGCCTTCAAATCCACTTCACTCTACCTACTCTGCTCTTCCTCACGTTAAAATTCTCTATTCCTCTCTGTCGTATTTTATGTGAAGCACAAATTCTTCTGGGCATGATCTGTTAATAAAGCCAGCGAACTACCACGCAGACAAAGATGCCCACAGGGAGCACACTACACAACCGTACTACAAAGTGCTGCTGCACAGTTGTTTCTCTTCAGTTTAAGCAGTATTTTTTACAACGGTAACGTGAAAATAAAGCTTAAAGGGGATCAACAGGGAAGTGTACCTAGATCAACTACATCAGTAAAGAAAACATGGCCAGGACAAGCATTTAGTGGGAAAAATCCATTCTGAATGAATGCTGAGTCGATAGAATTGACTTGGCACAATTTCTAGCTAATCAATATTGTACATTATTTTTATTATCATCGTAATAAAGTGGCAGAGAATCACATCATCAACTGCCTGACACGGACACAGGACAAAGATGGTCCCACAACATGCACAGATAAAGGAAACTGAAAAAGAGTAACGAGAACATTGGTTCATATGACAGTGGTCTGTACTATCTTCGTACAGGTATTGTGGTAAAAAGAAATTAGTAGATGTTATTCTGAGGCTTTTCCAATTCACAGAATCACAGAATTTCCTAGGTTGGAAGAGACCTCAAGGTCATCGAGTCCAACCTCCAACCTAACGCGTAGAACAAAATAGGAGAAAGTGCTCTTTGAGAGATTAGCAAGGGAGTAAATGTTTTGTAGAGAAGCAGCATTCAACAGGTAGTTAATTTGTTACTACTGCTTGAACAAGCAGGCAGGACCCAGGCCTCCTAGACTAGAAACAAGTTATTTCTATAGGAAATCTTGAATATTTTCATGCATTCTACACAGTAACTTTGGCTGGAACTACTTAACTGATAAAATAATTTCAACTATTACTCATTTCTTTGCAATAACAATACAAGTCCAACAATAAGTTAGAATCCTGAAAGCCCCCCCAAACTAAACTTAACACTGTCACCCAAATGAAACAAGACTTGGTATACGTGGCTTACCTTAAGATCATGGTATTGACCTTGAGCTAGAAGTAGATACTGATATAATATTCTGCAGGAAAGTCTGTAGCTCTCATCAGGAATATGAATTACAGCCACCATTGAAATCTACCAAGAAAAAAAAGAAAAAAAGCTGTGTTTAACACCTTTCCTTTAAACATTACCTGCTTTGTTATAACTTCTGACCTGCTTGGACATCCAGGACTTCACCGACATTGACTTCAAGCACAGAGGAGAACAAAATTCTGGACAGGGTAAAAACAGAAAGTGGCACATGGCAGCACCTCAGCTTTCTGCCCTGGTCCTCCACGGAGCCCTCCCATCGCCAGTTTACAGCGGAGACTCACTGACTGCTCTCACCTGGTGGAATTAGGCCTGAGGTAGGGCTTACAGTCATGCATGAGCCTCAGAGGCTACCTGCATAAATGACTTCAAGCAGAAGCAGCAGCTCCTACACCCCTCTGAGCACAGACCAATTTGTGGTGAGCATCTCCAAGGTGGGAGAGAAGCTGATGAACTGCAGGGAGTTTCCTACAGCAACCAAGCTGCAGGCAAATGCTTTGGACCAGATGATCCTAGAGGTCTTTACCTTGATGATTTTATAAATGCACGCACTTCGGTCCCGTACAACACACCCTGCTGCATCCCAGGCTGTCTTCAGCACAAGACACAACACTATCAGCTGAAGGCAAAGCACAGACTCACGGGGCAGCACAAAAATGGCCTTCTCCACCTTCTGTTGCTTCTCTCACAAACACACAGACCATAGTTTTTAAGACTCTGAGAAGCATCACTGATTGGCTTGTAAACTGAGTAGGCACAGGACAAATTTCACTGACAAGGATTACAAAAGGACCCCGTGGGCTGCCTTTAGAGTCACTTTGCTGAAAACAAAAGCAATATAAGCTTGCATGCTGTGTCTAACACCCCTTGCCCTGCTCAAATTATGTAATAGCCTCTAAGAAGTTGAAGAAAAAATAAGTGAGATTCAGTATTACTGCAGTTCTCAGAAACTGTCAAAAGAGAAATGAAATTATAGCAGAGAGCTCTGCTTTGTTTAAATAAATAAATAAATGCAAATCAGACACACTTCAAAAAAGCAACTACATGGCTAATTACATACGGAGTTTAAATCTATACGTACCTATGCATTTATACTGAGTTTCCTGTCCTTCTTGCATACGTTTTTTTTTTCCCTCCTAAATCACAATGCCTCAAAAAAAATCGTACAGCTTAGTACAAGCTTAGTTTTGGATCCTGAAAGCCATCAATTCTCCATTCAAATGATGGATTCTGTGTTTTGATAATAAGATTTTAAAAGCTAACTGTTCTCGGTGCATTTGTATTATGTCATCTCACCAGAAGTGCTTTTTCCAGGATGATGCATGTCTTCAATTTGCTGTTTGCTCAGACACCCAGGCAACTTTCTGAACAGCGATTAGAACTAGTTCACAAGACAAGTGCCTCAACCTTCAACCTGTTGTCTCCTCTGTTAGCCCACCCCACAGCACAGAAATAAATACTGGGGCGCTACAAACTAGCACAAATCCAGTGCTGGTTCACAGAATCACAGAATGAGGTTTGTAGGGACCACTGAAGATCATCTGGTCCAACCCCCCCTGCCCAGCAGGATCACCTATGGCACGTTGTGCAGGATGGCATCCAGGTGGGTTTTGAATATCCCCAGAGAAGGAGACTCCACAACCTCTCTGGGCAACCTGTCCCAGTGCTCTGCCACCCTCACAGTAAAGGGTTTGATTCTAGCTTCCCTTTCCTTTGAGCACCAAACATTTTCTCTGTAAATAGTTGCATGTCATAACCAAGTTACTTTTCAATCTGTTTTATACATGTAGCCCAAGATCTTAAGTCTTCCACTTTAGCCCTGCTGTTTTTCAAATCATTTCTGTAACTCTTTTCTACTGTCAAGCTAATTGTCTGGAGCTAGAGGAAAATTCCAGCACAAAACCACATGGGTATGATCTAGCCACAAACACATTTGGGATGAAAGTTAGACCAGTCAGAAATGAGAAATGAGGTTCTGGATCACTGTCTGTAGTGAGAGAGACAAAAAAAATAAAAAAGAGACAAGATGGAGCCTGATGCATCGCTATGAGAAATCATATCCCATGTGCTATTATCATTCTTGCCACAACGGCAAAAATCCCTCTCCACAATACACTTATACAAGTTTGTTTCAGCATCAGATGCAAATCTGACATTTGTCATGCAAGTTCAGGTGGATTTACTCCTTTGGCCACATTAACAATTTCCAGTTGTTCTAGAAATTGTTCTCTTCTCCAACACTAGGTTAAAAATACCTCCCCTCATTTCCTTTCTATCCCTTTCTTCTACATTAATGAACACAAAAGCGTAGCATTGCCAATTCACTTCCATGCTAACGTCAAACACATTCAAATACTAAATACTAAGCTGAGCTGAGCTCTAACCATGCATGCATGTACCCATCTGGGAAATAGCTGAGGGAAAGAAGTCTCTTGAAGGAGGACAGGAGGGAGGAGAGCAGTCCAGTTGTCAGGTGACAAGAAGCCAGGGACTGGCATCACTTGGAAAGGGAACATACAAGTTTTCTTAGGTATTTGTAGGATCTCAAATAATTTCCAAGTGAATGCAGGGAAAAGGATTCTGCAGGTTTAGGCAATTCACTTCCGAGTTTATTGGTATTATTGCTCAAGCAATTACAGCTATCAAGTTACCAACCAAATGAAAGGAAAAGACGGGGGATAAAAGGTTGTTCTAAATTGTTCCAAAAAGAAAATTTAAGTATGAGTTAGGAGTTTAGAAGAGACGTGACAAGGCTGAAGTTGTTTTAACTCTATTAGGAGGAGCTGAATCTCTCAAGTCAGTTTAGTGCAGGACCTTCACCCCTTGCTGCAAACCACCTGGGGAAGCTACTGAGAGACTTAACGTACTGCATTACGCAGGCCTGATGCAGAAAGGTAACATCCACGTTCTTAGCGTTCCAGTCAACAATTAGCTCAAATATCTGTGTCAGACATTAAAAAAAAGCCTACTTTGCCAACAGCAACCTGAAAGGCTGTTATCAGCACAAGAGCTCCACCACAGGTCTGTGTAATCAGAAAAATCAGAGCAGTATCTTAGTAACCTCCCCCAACCCTAGTTCCTCCGGCCACAGGGCTCTCCGCAGAGGAGACCTTTAGCAGACAGAGCTAGGGCTGTGTGAAAACCACAAGCGGCTTTTGGTTGGCACACATACATTTTTATACAACAATTATCCTCGCTCCCCTGGAGTCAGTGACCAAATTAGGGACCAAATTCAAGGGGAGAGGGAAAACAAACTGTTTTATTCAAGCCTAGATTTGTCTCCTGAACCATTCAGTGCTTAAATAGAGCGACCCTACAATATATTCCTAAATTACTTACGATATCATATATTTCCCTGTCTTCTTCATCAGCTAATGTCAACAGTGCAATCAATGGGTAGCGAGCTCGAGGCACTGGGCCAAAATCGACAACTTGGGCATCTTCTGGTAACTGACAATATTTTTCTTCCTTCTCATTTTTCTTGATGCTTTATTTGGGTCAAGGAAAACAATCAGCGTCAGAGCAAGTGTAGATAAATGTGATGTCTGCATAAAGAATATTTTTCATCATATTTGTTCACAAATACACCGTGCCAAGAACTGCCTAATGTTCACAAGCCTCAACTCTCTCTGCGCCAGTAAATCAGCATATTTTGTCAAAACAACTTTAAAAAAGGATACAAGTACTGTTGTCGATAGAGGTATTCGTTGTATAGAGCATCCTCTAACGCCTGAGGAGTATTTATTCTGAAGCAGTAGACGTGTTTTTGCAACGCTTCGTGGAGTTTTTGAACATTGCAGCCCCAGTAGCAGGTAAGAACACAGTCTTCCAGACAGTCAGGTGTCAGTGTTATACCCTCTTTTAGAAAGAAGATAAGGATTTCATTAATTCCATTAGCTCACCTTTGTTCAGGAACTCTGGAAGTACTAAGGCAGGTTCTTAAAAGGCAACAGGCATGAAACAACTTTAGTGTCTGAGATTTTAACCTATTCTTTAAAACCTTTGGCTAGGTTTGGTGCTCATGGAAGCCAACAATGATGATGAAATGGTCGTGAGGAGATATAATGGTTGATTAAGCTAACAAAAGCAGCACGTGCATTGTACGAAGAGTAAAATTTAACTTCTGGTAACATTTTACATGCAAACTGGCAGGCCCAAGAGCATAACCTCTAGCCCAAAGTCCATTCCCTCTTTAGACAATGGCATTACTTGGATCACTGGCCTACAACACCTGCTGTGGTCACAAAGAATAAGGCCCTATTGATCAAGCAGAAGGATGAAGAAAGAGGATCTGTGTGCTGCACTTCTTTCCTAAAAAAACAACTATCCAGCTCACCAACTTCTAAATGCTTCCTGCACAACTCTTGGAAAGTTCCACCAAATTCAAGTGCTCAAACAGCCTGAAAAATCCACATTAGTTGAAGACTAAGTTGAGGATTTTTCCTTTTATTTTCTTTTCTTCCTTTTTCTTCTTTTTTTGTTTTTAGTTTGGGGGGATGAGTTAGATGAAGAATGTTCATTAACTGCTGCAGTCCCTTTCTCATTCACAGGAAGGCTTCACATCTGTGTTGGTGGAAAATGCCCAGCCTAGCTTACTGCTCCCAACAAGGCAGAAGTGCACGAATTTTGCTTCATGCATGGGTGATTTCAAGGATGTCAGGGACCACTTGACTCTGATACACAAAGATATTTCACTTCAGTTTCCACTGAAGCACAGGCGTGTATATACACGTGTGTGTGTTTAGATATTTTCAAGTTGTGCACTTCCAAACATCACTGGAGATCTGAAGTTTAATTTTCGATGGAATGAGATAAATTCTATAATGAATTCTGTAGAATTCTACAATTCTCTAAAGTTTACCAAAAATTGCTCACAGCAGCTGGCAAGCTGCAAATGTTTTTATTACTTAAAATCTGTCATAGCAGGAAGCGCTTCATTAATAAGAATTAAACTGTGCTAAATATCCAAATATTTCTCTTTAAAAATAGCACACATGAAATGCTAAAAATTGATTTTTTCCTATAGCAATGATGGGAAGAAGCATGGTTCTACAGATCTACTGGTAAAGGAAAAGGACGAGAGCAAGAACACAGATAGTACTATATTTGGGAACACAAACTAATGAAAATTAAGCACATCAGAAACCTACTGACTTGTTACTGAAGCTGTGTCGGGATGTGAGATTGCTAACCCAAAAGGATTCTTCACTTGTCTCATCCGCTTTTTCAGTACTCTCGTGCTGGATTCTGTTTCTTCTGAGTTTCTCAGAATAACAGGAACGCCCAAACCAAACCTAAGAATGAAAAAAAAAAAAAAAAAAACAGAAGCAGCAGGTTATGCATTAATTTTGGCATGTCTGAATCAAGCAGTGCAACAAACGGACCTAGCTTTGAGGAATGTCTGTTAGGATGCATGCATAATCCAGCCTGCCAATGCAGCTCCAGCTTTTTGTGGCAGAAGGTAGGAGTCTTCTCAGTGCTAAAAAATAATAAATACACTTTTGGATAGGGTATATTCTCCAGTGGTGGGATACAGACAACATTACTCCTGCACCATTTGCAGTGTGTGAAATCAGTGAGGATGGTCGATGCCCTCTAGTGGTACACGGTTGACCGAAGTTTTCTCCCAGCTGACATCTCCGCAGCCACTCCTGGGACAGAAGAAGTCGCTGCTGACACAGATGGAACAGACTTCACGGGCTGGGTGCTCGGTAGGAAGACCTCACAGTAAATCATCCAGCCCCAAGGTACACCCAGCTGTAACTACAGCCAGCGAGATGCTTTGAAGGAAGATTAAGATCCCAGTTTTCCACATTATCCTTGATTATAATCAAGATGCTGATATCAAACCTGGGGTCTCCCAGCCTCTGCTTTGAGCCAGAAACCAGATGCAAAATAGTCCAGGCTCTGAATCAAAGCTGCAATTTAAGACCCCTTTGAAGGTGAAACTAACATGCTAGAAACGTCCAAAGGGTGGTGTGCCTCTGAAAGGATAACTTCTAAAGCTTTGCTTCATTTACTTAAACATTCTGTGGATCAAATGAAAATCAAAGAAGCCAAGAGGGAATACTTCTGATGATCTTTAAGGCCCCTTCCAACCCAAGCCGTTCTCTGATTCAGGATGATTTCTGACAGCAATTAAAAAAAAGAATCAAGGTTTTCATACCGCCCAGGGCTTTTAAGGGAACTGCTGCAGAAGATCAGGATCTACAAAATGAGCTCTGCAGAATACTTCTCACTTGGCTAAAAATAATTCAATTTTAAGGTGACAGCAATAACGCTCGGTAACCAAAGGATAATTAGAGAAACTGGCCCAGATACGCAATCAGAAGACTGCAGACACGCAATCACAGAATGGAGAGGTTTTTGTAACCGCGTCCCTCCGGCCCTGTCTCATTAGCAAGGCAGCAGGGAGAAGCTGTGGGGGCCCTTTGTTAATGCATTTTAGCAAACAGTTATTAATTAGCTCAGGCTGTACTTCATGCATTTGTGCTGCTGCTGCCATCACCGGCGCTGTTCGAGCGGTGGCCAATTTAATAGCTCTGAATTTTGGTTTGTGCAGCCAGCAGCGTGCTGGCTGTGCCCTGCACCAACCATTCCCATTTCGCAGACTGAACCAGCAGCTATTCAATAAGATGGATCTCGTATCAGCATCCCCAGCTGAGAAGGGCACTACCTGCTCCAGTGTAAAATCTGCTTGAAAATTGATAATTTCACATACGATACAGCTCTGAGCCAAACAGACGATTTTTTGGATTTACTGCTACTTTTAGCCTCGTTGTAAAATCATTTTGGACTCCTGGGTGTCAAACCAAGAGGGAAAGCTGAGCTTTTACTGACATTGAGCTCTGAAAAATTGCCTCTTAATTCACATTGGAGGGTGCCCTGTGTAAGGCTAACAGCAAAACATCAGTCAAAGGCGACATTCAAGTTGAGGAAACAAAAAAAAATATCTCAAAGCCATCCCCAACAGCACCAACCTGTTCCCGGCAGCCTGACAAATATTTGCCTTCATCATTTGACGCCTTGCCTGAGTGCCACAGATACAGCAAAAGGGAAGAAGAAAGGTGATAGAGAAGAGTCTGCTCTCATCGTGGCATCTCTGAGAAATTCCTTTGGCTTGTTAGACTGCTGGTAATGTGTTCCTGCCTGCGATGGCCTCTCACAGGGTGCTCAGTTTGTGCACATGGAGGGACAAATCTCTCACCTGATGCAATTAAGCAGCCAGGCTGACTTTGCTGGGGCCATAACGAAGTTTAACATCTTCCAGTCTAACATCTTACCCAGAAAGAAACCAGGTGCAGCAGCTGCTGGGCTTGCTCAGTGTCTGAGGCTCAATGGAGCTAATCTCTCCAGCCACACATAAAGATGCCTCCTGTTTTGTACCATCTGGCCCATTCTGAAGTACAAACCCTGCTCTTTGGAAACTTTCCTCGCTGGTCGAAAGCGACAGGATAATCGCCATGAAAAGCAGCCACAGAAAAAAAAAAAAAAAAAAGCCTCCAGGGCGGTTTGAGCAGCAGCTGAAGGCAAAAAGCCCTTTCTGCTCAACAATAAGGTACAGTGCTTCTGTACGTTTTCAGGCAGTGCTCAGTGCATGAAGGATGAATAAAGTTTTTATTTTACCATTTCACTTTCTACCAGCCTAGATCGTTAGCTGGTAGAGGGGACAAAGAATTTCTTCAGAGCCAGGCTCATGTAGAAAAAGCACACAGCTCCACCAGCTTTGGTCACGAGTTAATTTCTTCAAAGAGCAGTCCGACTTGGAAAAGGGGAGAAAATACAACGGAAAGGGCTCAAGGATTGAGGTAAAGACAGGGAGATTGCTCAACAATTATTGTCACAGGCTAAACAGACTCAGCGTAGGGATTAATGTAATTTATTGCCTCTTACTAAGAAGCTAGAGCGGTGAGAAACTAAAATCAAAATCACCTTCCCCCCACCCATCCTCTTTTACCTCTTTCCCCTGGGCGGTGCAGGGGAGCTGTGGTCACTCCCTGCCCCTGCTCCACCTGGGGTCTCTTTTGGGGCTGTTTCTGATCAGATTTGGGGCAGCTGCTGGGCTCTGCTCACAGAAGCCACCCCGGCAGCCCCTGCCAGGAAAAGCCAAGGCAGCAGGTACCGGGCATCATCCTGCCCAGTAACCCACTCATATTCCCTAAGAACAGCCCCAGGTGTCCAGGGCTGGCCATAAAAACAGACACTCCTCGAGTCCGTGCCTGGTTTTGCTAATTAAAGCACCAGCATTCCTAAGCAGTTGGTGGTTTTCGGGCTGCCTGCCACCATCACGTACACGTTTATAAAACAGGCCGGTGACTGGTGCTGGAAATGATGGGGGAAACAAAACGTCGTTACAGCAGCGCAGCGAGGATCACGTCTTCACACGACACCACGCGCATTTGTAGCAGGATGGGATGTGTACCACATTTTTTTCATGTGTTAGGAGGTTTGAGGGGGTCTCAGCACAGCCGACACGCTGGGAGCTCTTGGTCTTACAGCTGGGGTACAGCAGAACTCAAAGGTGGCTGTAAATATCTCCGGAGCTGGTGCTAAGCTCCACGCTGCTGCACTTAGTCAGCTAACAGGGTAGGCTGGGAACACTTCAGGTATGTTTACACAAATTCCTGATTTAGTACCGTGGTTTAAATGATCATATTTTTAAGAACTGGTGAAGTGAGAAAGGTTAAAGTGAAGAAAAGTGGATGGCAATATAATCCTGTCAGATTGCAGCGGGACAGAGAGGATTGTGAAAAGGATTTCTACAAGTAAATAACAAGGTGGAGCTCGGTCCAGCAGACAACAGCCAGCCTCACCTTCCCTTCCACCTGTCCAACGCTAGGGGAGGCAATGCAAAACGAGAACAAGAACTCCACAAAGCCCATCTGAAAGATCAAAACATAATTTCATTCACACTGAGAGCAGTAGATGGCACACGTCTGAGGCGGCAGCTAACGAAGTGGTGTAAACAAGGGCAAGACTTCGCTCTAGAGGAAAAAAGAGGCAGTGTTTATAAGCTGCCAAAAGAACAAACAGCGACAGCTACAGCACCTGGAATTCGGAGAGAGACAAAGGGAGGAGAACACTGAAGCTCAGCAGCACCACGGGTATGGATGTGAAGCCAATAGGAAGCGCAGTAACTCAATTTTACTCTCTCCAGAAACTGCACAAGTGTGGCGTCTCCCCAATTACTGCGTAAATTATTCTGATTGCTAATCAATGCCCCCTGCTTGGCGTGTGTCTGTGTTTACATCCAGGCAATTCCGAGCCAGCAGGAAAGCAAACACAGCAGTGCCACGGATGGACATCTGAGAACCTGTTTGTTGAGGGCGGGCATTTGAGCACTACGCTCAGTGCTGTCCTCCCTCACCACCTGCATTAATCACAACCCCACTTCTCTGGCCACTTCCAGGCCCCATGCACCCACCCCACACCTCCAGAACACATTCCCTACAACGTACCAGCTCCCATTACTCCCCTCCCACACCGTGCCACCCCATCACCTGGCCAAGGGCAAGGTCCCGCACCTGGGTCAGGGCAATCCCAAGCACAAACACAGGCTGTGGAGGGAATGCAGTGAGAGCAGCCCTCAAGAGAAGGACCTGGGGATGCTGGTTGATGAAAAACTTATCACAAACTGAACTGTAGGGGTTGGAAGGGACCCCTGGAGATCGTTGAGTCCAACCCTGCTGCTAAAAGCAGGTTCCCTACAGCTGAGCAGGAAAAATGTCCAGCCCAGAAAGCCAATGGTATGCTGGGCTGCATCAAAAGCAGTGTGGCCAGCAGGGTTAAGGAGGGGAATTTCGGGGGGGAGGGTGTTCTCCCCCCATGCTCTGCTCTTGTGAGGCCCCACCCGAGGTGCTGTGTTCAGTTCTGAGCCCCAGCACGAGGAGGACACGGGGCTGGCAGAGAGGGTCCAGAGGAGGCCTCGAGGATGCTCAGAGGCTGCAGCCCCTCTGCTGTGGGGACAGGCTGAGGGAGCTGGGGGGGTTCGGCCTGGAGAAGGGGAGGCTCACAGGGCCTAAAGGGGGCTCTGAGTCGGGGGGGGCGGTGATACCACAAAGGGCGATATCTTTAAGCCAAAAGCGGGCAGGTTTAGTTAAAAACGAGGCAGAATTTCTCCACAGCGCGGCCCTGCCCCATCCCCGCAGCGCCTCAGGCAGGGCCGGGGGCATCCCGGGCTGGGCCTGAGGCGCTGAGGAGCCCCCTCCCGCCCCCCGTGACCCCCCGGAGCCCTCCCCGGCGCGCTCACCAGCCCAGCACCAGCCCGCTGGTGACGAGGAAGCAGGCGAACACCACGGCGATGTAGAAGAGCGGCGAGTACTCGTACAGCGTCACCAGGAACACGGCGGCCATCGGGGCCCCCTCACGGGCAGGCAGCCCGGCGCTGTGGCACGGCGCATGCGCGGAAGCCACCGCCCGAAGCCACCGCTGCCCTCAGTTTGCCCGCACGTGGGCGGGGCCTGCGGGAGGGTGCGCAGGTTGCGCGGCGCTGCGCGGTTTGCGTGGCGCTGCGCAATTTGCGTAGGCCGCTCTATGGAGCTTCTTGGTTCTTCAGAGGGTTTTTTTGGGGGCTGCAGAGCGCCCTTGGCACGCTGTAAGGAGTGTGATCCCCCTACGCGGTGCCCTGTGAGGTAACAACCGCCTAGGGAGCGCGATATAGGGCGTAGGGAGATGAAAACACGTAATAGAGAATAAAGATGTAAAGGGGTGTGCCCACAGCCGCTCGGCGGCTCTCCTCTTCTGTGGTGTTCGCTAAACTCTGCCTGAAAATGTGCAGTTTTGTCCTACGGGTTTGGTGTTTATTAATATAACTTGCAGGTGGTGTCTTCCCCGGGGTTAAAGGATGGCCACTTTAACTGCTGGTGCTGTGGCAGGTCTGAAGTGGCAGCGTTATGGCAGCTGAACGTCGCAGCAGGGTGACAAAAGGCAGATATTACCCCCGGCTCCCGGCCAGATGCCTGTTATGGGAGCGAGGCGCTGGGGCTTGCAGTCTGCCAGCTCCGAGTCCTGGTTCACATCCAGGATCACGCTCATCTCATACAAACAAGAAGTTTCCTGAGCAGCAGACCTCACTGAGCCTCACGCTTGAATTTTCTGCGCCTTATTAAGCTGGAAACCCCACCCCAGGGCGGTTTTTTCACGGCTGTGTCATTTCTCCATGGATTTTCCCCCTTATTTCGGCAAAGGGGCAAAACCTTGAGCTCCCTGACGGGCCTCAGCGGCCTTTATGGGGACGCCCTGCCCAGGGCTGGCCTGACCCGGCAGGTTTGGGGTTTCTCAGCCCTTTCCCACCCCAAAATTTGTCCCACAGCGGCGGGGCCCGGTCCTGAGGGAAGCCTCGGACCGGCTGCGCGCGGCCCCGCCCCGTTGCTAGGATACCGCGGGGGTGGGCGGGGCCTCGTCTCCATGACAACGAGGAGGGGGGCGGGGCTTGGTCTCCATGACAACGGAGCGCCCCTCCCTCCCCCGCGGGCCGCGAGCCTTCGCGCTGATTGGCCGCGGGGAGGAGGGCGGGGCTAAGAGAAGAGGGGCGTGGCCTCGGCGGCGCAGGCGCAGTACGGGTTTGGGGGGGGAGAGGCGGCGGTTTCCGTTGGCGGCGCGCGAGCGGCGGCGGTTGGGCGCGCGCGCAAGATGGTGAGGGGGGCGCGCGCCGCCTGAGGGGGAGGGGGCGCTCCGTGAGGGGACAGCGCGGCGGGGCTGGGAGGGGGGGGGGGGGCGCAGGTTTTTGGGGGAATAACGCCAAAAGTGGGATATCTGCGAGGGGTTTGGGGGCGGGGGGAAGGAGAGCTGCCTCCTCCCAGCCGGTATCGGAGGGAAGGAGCGTGGCGGCCGGCTGAAAGGAGGTAAAACTGAAGGGGTTAAATAGGGGTTAAACACCTCAGGAGGGGTTGTGTGGATAACCCGGCAAGTCCCTTCGCTAAAAACGCCTCGGGGTACAGCTGTTCTGTCAGGAAAAGTCTTAATACCGCAATAAATTTACAAATACACCGACAGGAGCAAGCTGGAGGGGGGAAATCGTTTTTACCTCGTCAGGCCAGCTCGCAGCTGAGGTGATGATGGTGTGTGTGTGAAACGCTGCTCAGGAAATGGCAGGGGCTGGCTTGGTGCAGGCGAGGAGATTGCGTGTGCAATGGGAGATAACCTGCTTGTGAAACCCTCGCTTCCTTCCCCATCCCCAGCGGGGAGACTGCTGGAGCCTTCTCTGGGCATTGCTGCTGAAAACTTGGGCTCGAGGAAAAAAAAAAACAAAAAAACATGGCTTTTTGGCAGAAGTGTCTTAAATGTGTTGTGTGTGTAAATCTCAAAAGTTCAGTTAATGCTTTTTGGGTAAAAAAGCAGTGGCCCTTGACAACAATCTGTCTTCTGAAATGTCAGCAGTAGTTCCTATTTCTTTAAATGCTTACATTACTTTAACCAGTTTACTGGCAAGGCTTCCTTATGGTTTATTTCCCAAGTGAAGTCCTGAAATAACATTATTTTTTTTTTGCTTCTAAGAACTATCTATCAGAAACGGGAATCCCTGATCTAAAAACAAAACCATCCCACTTCAGGAGTAGCTAAAAATTTTATAACTAACCTTGTGGCTTTGAGGACGGATAAAAGAGCAGATAAGCGGCTTTTTGTTCTTAAAACTTGCCTTCATGCATGGTTTTTCTGGTTGAAGTATATGTTCTGAAACTTTAGACAAGTGCTTGTAGTTCCACCTCGTAAGAGCTGTGGGCAGATGTGCATGACATGGGATTTTTTTTTTCAGTGTTACTAGAAAGATTTCCCTTATCAGTCGCTCTCCTCTGCTGTTTCCCTTTTGTAGAGTGAATCTCTGGTGGTTTGTGATGTTGCTGAAGACCTGGTGGAGAAACTGAGAAAATTCCGGTTTCGTAAAGAAACCAACAATGCTGCCATTATAAGTAAGTTTAAAACACAACTGGCCAAAGCTGCAAGATTTTGCAGAAAATCTTCTCTTCCTTCCTGTGTAATTTTGTTGCTGTAACAGGTAAACGTGATCCAGGAGACTTACTGCTATGAATTTCAGTACCTTCCATTCTGCCTGTGTTTCTAACAGTAGAAAAACACAGTTTTAAGGAGAGAAGGCTTGGCTTCGTCTGCTCTTAGCAGAGTTTTTGTAGCTAGCTGTGGCTCAGAGTCCATGTCTGGCTGTAAAATGATAGCAAAAAAATGTCAGGGCATGGTCACTTTCAGTTCATAAATTTTGTAGCTGTTAAGTAGGAGAGTTTAACGCTTGTTTTTGTAATTTGAAAAAAGCTTATTGCTGTGAACAGCCTTAGACCGTACTGCTTGTGCCTTCAGGGATGTTGTGAAGCCTTGGGTTAGGAACTGAAGAAACAGAGCAGATGAGGAACGTGCTTGTGTGTGTGTTAAAAAGCTTTACGCATGCATTGTATAAATCAGTTGAAAGTTGATCTGTGTTTTGTTTTGATTTGTAGTGAAAATCGACAAGGATAAGCAGTTGGTGGTACTGGATGAGGAACATGAGGTTTGTTAAATGAATTGTAAATAAGAGTATCTTCAGCCTGCAATGTATTGTTGTCTCTAAGGTACTGCCTTAGTTTCAAATTGTTATCAAACTCTTAATCTAATTTGGGTCATGAGCTTATTTAAATGCATGGTCACTCTGCATGTAAAGCACAGCACTATTAATAGTGGGACTGCACAGAAACAATGGATTTGATTAATGGCACAGAAGATAAGTTATTTTAGAGCTGTTCTTGTACGACTCTGTAGGAAAAAGGCACCTTTGGCACCTGCTGGCTTTTGGAAGAGCGCTCTGCAGCATTTCTCCGTGGATCTGCAAATGTGGCTCCGAACTGGTCTGCCATCAATTAGAGGCTAGGGTTGCTAATCCTCTGCAGATCCTAAATTTGATAGGTGGCACAATAAGGTCAGCCCAGTGGGTAGTGTTTCTTCATGGTACGTAGGGCAAAATTAAATCCTTCCAAGGGATTTGAGCATTAACCGCAGCTCTTACTCCCTACAATGTAGAAGTGAATGCAGTGTTTGAACAGGACGGGGACTCTCTGCTTGCACAAGGAGCAGTTTTTCAAAAGCACCTTTTACGTAGCGGATTTTAACGGGTACTTTTTTGGGTGTGCTTGCTTACTTCTGTTTAATGCTAGAGTAAGAAAACCACAGTAGCTGCCAGCGCATCCAGCCAGAGCCAAAATGTTTTCTAAACTCATTATGCCTAAAATAGGAATGATTATTCATGCTAACATTAATTCTGTGCTTAGTCATAGGGATTTCTTAGCAGGCAAGCTTTCCTAAACTGCTCTAGTAACTTGTACGAGAGATCGTTATCAGTTAAACCATAGATGTGTATCTAACTTACAGGTGTTTTGCTATCCCACTCTTCTGCTTTAGCCTTCAGTTACACCCTCAAGTACAAGTTAATTTGTTCAAATATTTCTTTTGTTTAACGTTACCAGGGCATTTCTCCTGATGAGCTAAAGGATGAACTGCCCGAGAGACAACCTCGATATCCTTCTTGTGCTGCTGGTGTTTGGCTTACTCCTGGAAGCTGTTCAAGACGTTCAAAGTTGGGCTTCACCTTTTTAGGCCAATGCTTGCCTGGAGCGAGCCTTCAGTAATATTTTATCTGTGAGGTATCCTAGGGATCAGTTCTCACGATGCACTGGCTGGTTGTCCCACATAAAGACTTACTCAAGCAATGACTGATTCAGTTAAGCCTTTCCCAAGACTTTATTTCCTTTTAAACCATGCTCTGTAACATTTGGGGAAGTGAAGCCATGCTGCTGTTAAGAAGTGAGTAAATTGTGCCAGTTTCCTATGTTGTTACTTACAGACAACTGCCTGTGTAGGATCCCTTTTGCTACAATCTCAGCACGTGCCCCTTGCTGTTTTGCTGCGGTTACTGCGCTTGGGAGTCCTGTAGGGATTCTTCCCTAAATCACGAGCATGTACTAAAAGAGGTGGGAGGGTGGGGGATGCAGGAAGGGAGAAGAGCAAGGGGAGAAGTAAATTATTCTTTATAACCAGGTGAAGTAAGAGGGGTCTTTAAGTTACAAGCAAAGAAAATATCCCCGTCCAGTATCCTTAGAAGGTGGCTGGCCATGTGCCAGCTGCTGTTCTGAATCTTTCCTTTCATGACCATGGTGCAGTAGGAGGCTGTAAAACAGGAATCCGAGCTAAAATGTGAGGTCAAATTCACCAAAACACCTGAAACCATGAAGTGCTTGGTCTGCAAAGAAATCCAGGAACTTCGTGGTGGGTGTGGGAAGCCTTTTCACAAAGCTAGGGGAGGAAACCTTGCAATGGAGGGGTGATTTTAGCTTTCTGATGTACAGCAGTAGTACAAAGATGACCTTTTCCCCCCAGCTGCAGTAGAAGTTGGTGAAAACAGGCGGGGCCAATTCTGGAAGTCAAATATGGAAGTGAAAATAAAAGACACTGAGACTAATTAGCAAAATTGAGGCATCTGGAGCGCGTGACTTAGTTGTGCCTGCCTCAGGCTCTGCTCATTGAGGATTATATCCTAACAAAATAATTGTTTTCCTAGTTTCTTTAACCTCAGAAAAAACATTTATTGTGTATAGTTACAAGTATCAGCATGAAGATGGAAGAGTTTCCTACCCGCTGTGCTTTATCTTCTCCAGTCCAGTTGGTGAGTGAATATCGAACGGTAGCTACTATGTGCTGTCAATTTGGGGGGTGTTCTTTGCGATCGAAGTGCTCAGTGCTCAAGTAATGCTTCAGATGTCTGAGTTTATGCCAGTGCTGGAATCAAGGTGCCATAAGGGACTTAGGAAGGAGGGTAGAAGAGATCCTTTCTCTTCCGTTTCTGAAGGCTGAGCAGAAATGTTACTTTCCTGCCTCGCTCTCCAAACGGTGCATCTAAATGTGCCCGCTGTGATCTCAGTGGCGTGTTCAGCAGCGTTTTCCTGTAAGTGAAAGGAGCCTGGAGTGCTCTGCATCTGTTCGTGTAGATGTAGCCTCATGTGTTTCCTGTTGGCTTCCCCTCAAATCTTGCGGAGGTGTCAAAATATGACCAGACTGAGCTCAGGAAATGAGCGAGGAGAGAGCTAGAAGATGCCACCCCTGTTTCTGAAGGCTTTTGGACACCTCCGTCCATCTTGGGATGTCAGCAGCTAGGCGGGAGGCAATTCCTCTCCTTCGGGGGAGCCTGTGTCTACCTGTGAGAGGACTGGGACAATGTAAAAGGGTTAGGATGGAGGTGAAGAGGGTTTCTTAGAGGATCTGTACGTGATGGGCAGCAACTCAGCAGTGCTGTGCTGTGGAGGTGTAAAGGACTGTCACAGCTGCAGATGCACGGAGAACTGCAGTCAGAAACAACGAACCATTAGCTAGGACTCGTGAGCAGCCAGTTACCTTCAATTGTGGCTGAAATTTGGGGGGAAAAGACAACGTTCAAACTGCCTGGGTTTGTTCTTAGTGTGATTTTAGCTCAAAGGCATATGCTGTAAAGATCCATAGGAGTATAACTAGCAGAGCCTTGGGAATCTTCCAGAAATAGCAGGATGGCAAAGAATTGGATGTAATGTAATCAGCACGCTACTGCAGCAGTGGGAATTACTGCTTTGCTGGCTGTTTTGTTCTGAACTGTGATTCTATTTGCTGCAATATTTGATGTTTCTAAGCAGAAATACAGATGTGTGCTGAGACCACCAATTGAACCTGTGTAACTATGCTGTCAGGAAATGCTTTTCAAGTGCCAAATATGAAAGTATGAGCAAGGCTGATGCTGTACATTAAGAATTAGGTCACTTTCCTGAATGAAAAAGTGGCCTAATTCAGCTTTCAGTTTGGATTTTTTTGAAACCTTTTGAGATATTACAGTTGAAATAACCAAACGCTTTTTTTTTTTCTCCCCACACAACTACAGGATGTAAGCCTGAACAGCAGATGATGTATGCGGGGAGCAAGAATAAGCTTGTACAGACAGCTGAACTCACTAAGGTATGCTTGACTAGTTGAAGTAACTGTCCCTCCTCTACATGCATGTTGCAGAAGCTGTTTTGTGTCTTGCTTGAAATCAAAACAAGGATGTTATGAGACCTTGTAATTGCAGCAAATAAAGTCAGTTTTAGGAAGACTGAAGATAGCAGCATATTTGGGGATTTCTGGATTTTTAGGGGATGGGAAGAACGATGTTCCAAAAAGTAGCTGTGTAACTGAAATGTCATTTAGTAAGAGATATCTTCACTGTGGGGAAGCAGTATGTTAATGAGCAGTATACACTGAAGCCTTAGAATTCTGTGGACTAGTTTTGCTGCATGGTCTATGGGTTTGCATGTTTACAGACCATAGCCATCAGAATATATACCAAGTGCCAAGTGCTGAACAATTCTAAATGCTCCTGTGTTTGCCTCCTCCACTATTGGCACCTGTTTTTCTCAAAATTTTAGTTCTGACCAATAAAACTAAATAGATTAAATGGTCGCTTCAGGCTTTTCATAGTGTGAAATGATTTCACAATTCCCCATCAGAACCATTCCCTTTCAGTCTTCCTTGACTGAGTACTTCAACATCCCATTAGTAATGTGCATTAGGGCAAAAGCAGAACCATGAACCTCTTGTACCTCGTAAGAAAGCCGTCTTTTTTTAAAGTTAGACTAAGTTGACAGGAGTAAATGGGAGGGAAGCAGAAGCTGAGGCAGAAGTAGCATACCTACAGCCCCAAGGAAAACTTTTTAAGGTCTGAGAACTCCAACAACTGAAAGAAAGGGAGAAGAATTTTGGGAGGAGACAGGCAGTTGGTTTTGGTGAGTGAGGAGAAAGACTTGGTGGGAAGGTAAAAGCCTGGGAACTAGTTGAGTTGGAGTGGCTACCGCTTGTCAAGTGGGAGAAATTGATTTGGTCTGAAGTCCTTTTGAATAAAAGCCTCGGAGTGGGCACAGAAGTCCATGATTATTTTCCTTCTGGAGCTGGTCCTAGCCTGTCTCCAGTTCAGGGTGTTCACTTGCTCTTTAAATGTGCTTTATTCCTTCCATCACTGAGCCCTGCTTCACTCTAGCCAATGCCGTGACTTCTTCCAGGTGTTATTTCTGCGTGTGAGCTAAGGCCTGTTATTTTCCTCTGTGGCTTGCATATTAGCTTGGCTTCCATTAAGCTGTTCCATGTCTATAACATGGAATTTTGTTCCCCTCACACCCTGCCCTGCCCTAAATCTTTTACTTAAAAAGTCAGCATTAGTTGGTAGTATTACTGCCTGAATACAAGGAGCAGTGTCCAGAGCCCAGTCCATCAGAGCTGGAAAATGATACAAATCCTGAATTCTTTCGTGAAGAGGATTAAAATGGTAAAATGACTGTGGACAGGACTAACTATGAGCTCGTTCCAAACAGCAGGTTCCCTGAGAAGCTTGTTTTGAGAGTCCTGCAAAAAGCCATCTGGTCAGCTGGCTTAAATGTGCTTTTTTACAGCTATGTACTCTATAAACTTATCAGGATAAATAAACCTATTTCAGCAGTAAATCGATTATTTTCAGTGTTGTCAAAACAGGAACAGTAGACTAGAGGAAAGTATTTTGCTGGTTTCATTGTGTAGGAGAACATTCTTGAAGGCCTGTGGATTTTACTTGCTGGACTCTTCTGAAAAGATTACCTGCTTGTGGGCATCTCCAAGGCTCCTTTTAGCAATGCAGAATTTACCTACCCTCTTATCAAGGCTATTAAAATCAGAACTGAAGTAATTTGCCCACATGGAGCATAAGGAATTTATTGGCTTCTTTGGTCTTGTTTTTTTTTTTTGTTTCAAGGCCGTGCTAAAAGTTTAAGATAAGCACAAAGCGTTAGGTTGGTGCTGTTTATGAGTCTTCTATTCTGAGATTTCCCAACCTTGTTTCTTACATTGCAAACGTGTTGCTGGATGCTATGGATTTACTGTAACTCATAGAAAAAGTAACTATCTTGTACTGAGAATGCTTTCAAAACTTTAGGCTTAATTCAGCCTGGAGGTTAAATTCATTTTTGTTGTTCAAATAGACAATGCTCTTGGTTAGCTATTTAAGGAAGGCTATGTATGAGGTGGTGCAATTTCAGAGCAACTTTAAAATGTAGTGAATGTGCTGTTCTCAGATATATTTTTAAACAAGAATGATGTCTAGAAACAGGAACTGCAGAATTTTTAACTTGTCAAGTTACTAACATTCCTGGCTGCTTAGTCTTGTATATTTTCAACTGATGTTACATTAGTCTAATAATCCATTCATGCAAGAAAGCAAGTGGAAACTCTTTAACTTGGTTACTGGTTTATTACAGCTCAGACAACTTGTGTGGAAAGCTCTTGATTGCTTTGTATGCTTATCCTTTTGAAGTACCAGTACCCCAAATATTTACGTGACACAATTTTGTTTAGGTATTTGAAATAAGAAATACAGAAGACCTAACTGAAGAATGGCTGCGTGAGAAACTTGGCTTCTTCCATTAAGAAAACCTCTGTAATAAGTATTTATGTACCATCCTGATAATACTGGAACCAGACATGAATACTTACATCTAAAAATGCACTGTATTTACATCTGTTTCCTGCAGTACATCTCTTGTGCAAAGTTTGTGCAAAGAATAGCAGGTCTGTCTCCTTGAAGTAACAAATCTTTGCAGGTGTTTCCTTATGTGTACCTGTTAAAAGGGAATACTTCTCTGCAGGGAATCCTTTTGCACTCTTGTGACTAATATTTCTATAACTAAAATCGTTCAGTTCGGGATTTATAGCTATATACAACCATAATTTGGAAGCTGACGCTAACTTTTCTGAGCTACAGATGCATCCTAATGAGGTATACTAGCCATTTATATGCAAAAATCATGTACTGTCACTTACCCGTCAGAATTTTTGACCTAATGTCTTCTCAATTTTGGAAACTATGCCCTGGAAGCAGTTAGTATTAAAAAGACAAAACCCTTGTACAGCAAACCCATCCATTTATCCCTTCATTGAGTCCATATGAAATTTCTCAAGTTCTCGGAACTAATTTTTGTCATTCCAGTAATTCCTCAGCTGACTGAGTCAATCTTAACTAAATTTCAGGGCAAAGCTTTGTCCAGTTCTCATGCTAATGCAGTCTTGCAGGAACTAGAAGATAACTAAGGGCTGAATTACAACTCTGGTTGCTTTCATACCAGATGTCTTGCGCATATAACTTATGACACTGTTAAGAAGTTTACCTCTGCTCATTTCCTCTTATACGAACACCTGTTAATACTGTGTGCCTTTAATTTGTTAGCTTTAAAATGACTTGAGAATTTTACACTGCCACTTATTACGAATTTGGTAAAATCTTTGTTAAAGAATCCAAGTAACATTTTTTCCTAGTGCCTAGTGTTGCAGTTGACATCTGTAAAACAAAAGCTAACCTCATTTTCCTTGAAATTCCAGTCATCTGCTCCATTTGTAGGAGTCCGGGAGGTTAAAGCTTTTCATGATACTGAATGATTTATATCTCTTTTTGTTACAGAAGTTGGCCACACAGAGCTTTTTGAGTATTTTAATGACAGTCTCTAACTTTCTTAACTGCTTGTTGGTCAAAAGTACATTCCAAGTGAAGCTTTTGCATAAGTGGTGATTTGATTTTCATTTACTTACGGTTCATCTCTTTGAAACAGTAAAGATTCTAATGTGAATATAGTATTTAACTTTTATAAATGACGAGTCTTTTTACAGGTCTGTTTTATAATGAGTAGAATAGTTGTCTGATAGGGGACATCACGTTCAGCCAATGCAGTGGCAAAAGGAGTGCTCGTGACAGTATCTCACTATCTTGCTCATGAGTGTTTGTTGTGCTACTGAACAAGAATCTGCGTAAGAGCAGCTTCCTGTTGATAACACACCTTAAAATACAGCTGCCCTAACAAATTTCTTTGGTGAGAAGGAATGCAGTGTTAAATTTGGAGGCCAGTATTTCATGCTGTGAAACCTTTGCTGAAAGGAGGTCTATTTTTTGTTTGTAAACATATGTTGTGTTAGTGGTTTTAACACTAATTCCTGTAAGATCACAAGGAATTTATTTGCAGGGGTCCTCAGTGTTGGTATCTCTCTTCTTAGTTTGATGTTACTGCTCATTTATTTGTATACAAATCTGACTTGAGAGGAGCTCTTCAAAATACATGCTAGGATGATTCAATTAAATTGATCTTTCAGTGCTGGAAGGAAATGCTTGTAATTAAAATTAAATTTCTCTTAACGTATTGAACTGGAAAAAAACATTTCATTTCCCTGGACACAAAATGTTGATTATGAAACTGTTGCTCGGTCTTTCTGTACTAGAGATCAATAAAAAATTACTTTTTTGATGAACATGGTAGAAATAAGACTGGCTTAAAAGGGATGTTAGTCAGAGTCTCAGTCTTGAAACAGCAAAAATCTCGTTCCCTTAGCGTTGTGCTAAAGGTAAGGCATGTCAAAGTACAGGCTGGGTGAGGGGAAGCTACCACTTGTAACATTCAGCTTGATTTTCAGTGGGAAAACTGGATTAATAATCTCTGCCATTGTACTTTGTACACTGGGGGGCTGCCAGCATCCAACTGCTGCTTGCACAGGTCTCAACAACAGTGGCAGTAAAGGGGCCTCTCCCTGGAGGAGGAGGAAGGAGCTGCTGCAGTCAGATGGGTGAGCCTGGCTCTGCATCTCTGGATCCCTCCCCCTTCTGCCAAGCAAACTCTGCTACTAAAGATGATGTCCACGTGCTGGAAGTCTTCAGTCAGAGTTCTTCTTTGCCATTCACTTTGTGTGTGCTTGGTGCCTCTGCTTAAGGACTTTCTGCCCTGGGTGCTGCCCCTTGAGTCTGGTAGAAAGCCACCAAATCCTGTTGGGAGTGCTAAAGCCCACGTTTGTGTGGGAGACGATGTTGACGCTGCTCAGCCCACCAGTATTAGTCGAACAGCCTTGCTTGGTAGCTGTGCCTCCTTCCCTTCTCTGAGCTGGGGAAGCGAGGAAGCAGCTGCAGGTACTTGAAGAATGAGTGTGCAGAGGATGTTTGCTATTCTAGGCTTGTTTGTGGCTTCCTTGTTTCTAAAGCAGTGCTTTGGCACAACTCTCTGCCGCTTTCTGTCCTAGGCCCTTGAGATATAGATAGTGCTAATACTTGGTTAAACAAAGACATCAATTATGTCCAAATCCGTCCGGCACAAATATTTGTTTTCATATTTTCCCCACCTTATCCGTAGAACTGTGTTTTCCTTACTGCTGCCCACCTAAGAGCAGTGGGAGGCAGCTGTGTCCGTGTTCAGAAGGCCAGTGCGTTCTGACTGTGCTTTCCTATTGAGTTGCCTGTCTCTGAAGACGCTTGTCTTGAATTTTCAGATCTCTAAAGAGGGTTCAAGCAACAAATCATGATGCCATTTATGGGAGCCTTTGTAGCTAAAGGTCTGAGAGTCAGCATTTTCCATGGTGAACTCCTATTTTTCAGGAGTTAGTAAGTTGGCCATAAAATCCTTGGCCCAGAGTTAAACGTAAAGGTCTTTCACAAAGAGAGACTTGCCACAATAAACTTGTGTTGTGTTAAATATCAAATAGCTGGCTGGGATACAGCTCTTGCAATCCTGTTAATTGATGGTAAGCTGAACTGAAGCATGAGTTTGCATGGAAATCCAATAAAATGAACTTGTACTGTTCAAATATTTTTTAACAAAGTTTAAATGCTGATGTTTGACGGTTTAAGTGTGTTTCTAGAATCATGAATGCTGTTCCGATTTATTAGAAGAGGCAATGCGGGTGTTGACACCATTCCACTTCTCCAAAGGAGCATCTTTAGCATTTGTACCAAGATTCCAGTTTTTTGTACCTTTAACTGTAAAATGGTCCAGAAACAATGTTAAACTGAAACCAGGGGTCTGAGTCAAACGGGCAAAAGCAAGGGATGCTGACTGTCCCTAGCTTCGTTGTGCTCAAAAGACATTTTAAGCAACATTTCTTGATACGTCCATCTAGTAGCTGTGAAGTGGAGGTGTAATGGGACACGAGAAGTGAAACTCTTGCTTTTGCTACGTGATCCAGACTCGATGTGACGTGTCGGGGTTGGCACCAGTGCTGCAGGTGGTAAAAGGTGCGGGTTTGTGGCCAGTCTTGGGAACTCGACAACTCCACGAAGCTATCAGTAACCAGTACAACTTCCATATGCTGTTTAGTCTCTGCTAGTTCACCTTGCATGTTTACTTTAAACCAAATCTTTTTTTTTTTTTTTTTTGCTAAGCATGGTGCTTGTATTGGTTTCAATAAAATGTTTAATTAAGAGGTTCTGTCTCACTGTTTTAATTGCAAAGTAGCACATCAAGCACAGGCGTGTGTGGGGAGGGGTCAGTGCTATTAGGCGTGATGTTTCTCCTCAGCTTCCTGGAGTTTGCTTTGAACTTGTAGCGTGGTCTCTGGTCTTAAATACGCTTCCTCTGTGGCTCTTCTGCATGTAAGGATTCCTCTTTCCACCTGTGATGAAGGGTGGCAGGAGGGGGGAGGACGAGGCAGCTACAGGATTTGTCAAGGAGACCCCATGGCCTGAAGGAGACAAAGGAACTCAGTTGTACCTCTTCCTTCTTTCGCTTCTTGGCTCATCTCTTTCCTGCCCGAGAGACCACTAGGTTAAGTTCATCAAAATGTTCCCTTTCCTCATTCTTACTGTATTTTTTTCTTGATTCTTGGAGATTTTTTCCTACTTTGTTGAAAAAACTACTAAAGATGATCCAAAGAATTCAGCCTCAATAGCTGGCATTGTTCCTGCCAGTGCTGAAGAACAGAATTAATGGGCCACAGGTTAAATGTGATAGAAGGAACCCCCTTCCCCTTGGGTGTGGGCAGCCCTGTGTGAATCTAGCAGCTGTGAAGTTGGATGCACACCTGCTATGGTGCATCTGCCTCTTGAAGGGTTTCTTGGTCACCCGAGCATGTCGCAGCAAAATCTGTTGCCAAAAAGTTCTAAGAAAGTGGCTAAGCTGCTGTGGGAAAAGAATGGCTCTCAAGAATAACGCTTGATTAAAGGGAAGAAAGAAAAAAGGATGGGAATAAAAAGGTCTCGCAGTAGAGAGAGGTCACCTGGGCAGTTCCGTGCTGTTCTCTGTTGTTCATTGAGTATGGTTAACTAATAAATGAGGAGATGGCTTGCTGAGACCAGATGATCAAAATAGTTGGGGGAAAAAAAAAGCTGACTCCAATGAATTACAGGAAGGTCTCGGGATATGAGCTGGAGGGCAGCTGCTCTCGTTCAGGGAAGGTCATTGACTCGTGATAGTTGTATGAAAGTGTCAGTTGGGTGCTTATCGAAGTAAAAGCTAGAGAAGGGAATAGGGAACAAATGGAAAATTCCTGTGCAATGGTACAAATCTGCAATGTGTGTGTAGCTTGAATGTCATACACAGCTTGTGCTTTCTCTTCCAGGTGTGTGAATAGGTGGCTGACCCGGGCCTAGGGTGTTTGCTGAGATCTTGGCGTGCCCTTCGGGGGTAAGGCAGGCAGGAAGAGAAATGCAGTCGGTTCTGGAGGAGCTGGGGTAATTGCTGCTCGTGTACGTCAGTCTCCTGGCGCTGAAAAGGGTCAGAGGGTCCTGTGAGTGTGCGTGTGCCTAGTGCTCCCTGTTCCCTGTGGGCTGCAGTACAACCTGGCTTCCCAAAACTCGCTGTCTCCTGACAAATGAAGGTCCTGCCATGCTGCGTGTGGGTGTGCATGAAATTAGGAGTTCTGGTTCTCAAAATAAATAGTCTGTCTTGGGGAACTGGCAACCTCTATCCAGGCCGTTGTGTAAGACACACAGCTTGAATTGTGCTCTATGTGAGGCTTTGGGAACCTCATCTCCAGCTATGTTTTAATGAACACCTCAGTTCCAAAGCATAAGGAACCCTGGGCTTCGCTTCTGATTTCTCCAGTGAATACACAGTTGGATGCCAGGACATTGAAATGCTGGCCATAAGGCCAAGCAGTTACCTACCTCCATTTTTGTCCTAACGCTCCATTTTCATTTTGTGGAAAACAATGAAGGAAAACACCGAAATACAAAGCAGCAAACGTTCCCTGCTCATGGTTAGCACGCTGC
Source organism: Aythya ferina (assembly GCF_964211825.1). Classification (NCBI taxonomy): domain Eukaryota; kingdom Metazoa; phylum Chordata; class Aves; order Anseriformes; family Anatidae; genus Aythya; species Aythya ferina. The sequence continues at coordinate 61,667,531 of NC_140301.1, forward strand.
TGGCATGTGAAGCTGTATTTACAGCTGTGTAAACTTGGCCACCGCTCCCCCCTCAGGCTTCCTTCCCTATCAGCTCTTCCTTTTGGTGATACCGAGGCTCTGTGATCCTCTGGGGACAGGGCTGTGTGGATATGCAGCATCTTCTGCAGCCGTGGCTCCGTCTGACCAGGTTCTGTGTCTCTCTACTGGACCCATGAAGTGAAGGGGATGATTTTAATACATTTGCATAGATGTAGTAAATCGGCGTGGTTGGAGTTGTGACACCCCAGGAGGATTGTTTCCTCTGGGTTATTTTCTAATGTTTCATTCTTTCGGGGACAGCAAACATCCTCTCAGTTAACCTCCTTCACCTTTGGTGGGAAGTGAGGCATCTCGTGCCGAACGTGATGGAGCTCAGCCCAAATGCCTCTGACAGCTCTAGCAGCTCCTCAGCAGGAGACGGAGAGGAGAGGAGAGCAATTATCAGCCAGAAAGACACTGAATGCAGAACAGATGTGAGTGCTGGGAAAGCAGTAGGACTGTCTTTCATGGCAAATTTACTGCTGCGGTGGGGGAGTCCCATCAGGGCTTTTTGAAAGGCGCCCTGGTCGCCGTTCCTGCTGGTCCGTGCCATGGAAGGCTGCTGGTAGCATGAATGCAGCTTCTCTTCCCTTTCCTGTAGTGCTCGGCTCTACAATTAACATAATGCAGCCTTGAGATCCCCACGCCGTACAGCATCTGCTGTTGTCACCTCTTTCCTACAGAAAACAGGAAGAAAATGGGGCAGAAAATATTCAGTTGAAAGGGAAAGGGGCGCCAGCGATCCTATACACGGACTAAAGCCTGGGAGGGCAGAACTGGAGCAGAAAGTTAGGGGTCAGTGCCCTCATTGAGCTGAAAAGGGAACAGGTTTAGCATTTCTTCAGAAAAAGGTCTAATTTTAAATATCCGCCGCTGGAAAATGCTGCTGGATAATTGGAAGAAGAACGTGCCCGCCTGGCCATCTGCTCTGACAGCAGCAAATCCCGGATTGATTTGTGAATGTGATTAATTCAGCCAGGAGGGCCGGATCAAGGGATCAGCTAGAGACAATATTTATACCCTACCCCCAGCTGTGAAAGTGCAGTTGCTTGCTTCGGAAGTACAAAACAAATTGTGCAGCTGTGTTAGTGAAAGAACGAAAATAAAATAGATGCGCTCGCTCAGCAGCCCTTTTTCCTTAGATGTCCCCTTTCCAAGGGCTTTGTAGGGACAGTCTGACACGAGCCTCCTTTTCCTGGCTGCGAGGTGAAGCTGAGCATTGTCCTTTTACAGAGCTCCTGTGTCTTCATTCCTGTGCCGGTGCCGCTGTTGGTCTCCTTGCTGCAGTTCAGTCACAAGATCGTGAAGTTCCTGGCTCCGTGACCTTGTCCACGTGGACTGGAGAGGCAGACGTGGAGCATGAGTCAGCCGCCCCTCCCTGCTGCTGCTGCCTGAGGCTGCTGATGGGAGCAGCGCTGCCGATCCTCAGCAGGAGAACGGCACAGGGCAGCCCAAAAGCTTCTGAACGAGCAGAGGGGGTGGGTTTCTAGCGCTGGTAGGGCCTCGAGCTGATTTGGTAATACCAATACAGCTGGGGAGATCAAAAGCAAGACTTTTAGAGGACTTTAGATGGGGACGAAGGCTTTTGGAAATCCTCCTTAGTGTGACTGAAGTGTGTAAATACACCCTGGGCCTGAAGGTGCTGTACCCAAGGCCACGTGGGATGCCTGTGGGAGGACAGAGACCAAAGTCTCCCGTGTCCCACGCTGACTCTTTGTTCTCCCTCCCAAATTTTCAAGCCTGCTGCACGTCTGCTGGGGCTGCAGCAGTTTCCTGGGGGAACTGTGAGGTTCTGATAACCAGGCTGCATCTTCTGGCTGCTTCATGAATCTTCCTGCTTTAGGGCAGAGGCAGCGATGACGTTACATCTGTTGGAGTGAATGCCTCACTGCCCCAGTGAGCAGCCGCCTGACTCTACCTGGGTGCAGTCCTACCACCAGCAGTGACTGTGCTCTACTAAAGCAATTAGCAGTGGAGCAATTTACAAAGGGGGATTTTGTTTGTTCCCATTACGTGCCAGGTGTGATGCCGTCTTAAAATCCCAAGCCTATGGTTTCAGCTTCTCCTTATTCAGCCTGAAATAGCAGCATTTTATTTGGATCAGAATTTAAAGCTGTGGACTGAGGATGGGATTTTCAAAGTCATCACTGCTAGAGCCAGGCTAATGCAGAATGTTTGGAAATTTCCTCTCAATTTGTTAATGAGCAGCCAAATCCCAAAACACGTTAGGAAACAGTTCTTGGGAAAAATAAAAAAGCAATTATTGGTCCCTTTGCCCCAGCCATGCGCTGATATCATGCCATGGGCTCTGAGTTGCACAGATAGCTGTTAACAGGAGCTCTCTAAAGCAGGAGAAAAACAAAGCACCTTGTTGAAAGGACATTTAGTATTTGGCCTTTTAAAGGAAAAGTGTTGCCATCTGACAGCAAATGTTGGAGGCATTGAGGCCACAAGTGGGTTCCACAATGAGACATGGTGAGATGCCTGGCAGCATCTCTGTGCTGAAATTGAGCTTTGAATGTAATTCTTGTTTCTCTTGAGACTTAGTTTCATATACAAAGGATTTTATAACATTAATTAATGTGGTCACATACATAATGGTAGAGTTTAATGAGCTATTCTAAGGAGTTCGTTATCACAACAGGAAAGGAAGTTTGCCCAGGAAGGGAAGTTGGTGCACTCACAAGTCCAGGGACCTTTTCATCCTACCGATCAGAGACTGAGCAGTGAACCAGCATCCTACATCCTGATGTCTGATGGCGCATAAATGAGGTAAGTGAGAGCAGAGATTGTGTACTTTTGCTTCTCACGTGTACATAAAAGGTGTGCAGAAACATGACCTCTGCCACACTGCGTTAGAGGTACTTGGAGAGTCTCTTCTAAATTGTAGAGAAATATTTTTCTCTCCTACGTACCTGGTAAGTGAAGTTTAAATCTATTGAAGCCAGCACCATTTCTGTTACTGAGTTCAATAGTGGTAGATTCTTCTTCTGTAACTGCGAAGTGACTATTTTTCCAGAAATGTTATTTGTGGTGTTGAAGAACACGGCTAACTCATGAATTACTACCGTGATAATTCAGAGAAATTGCTCTGTAACTTTCCATCACGGCTCTCTGTAGTCATGACCTGCCAGAGTCTTCTTTCTTCAGCTAAATCTTCCTTACGAACAGACTGTAGCACGGAATTGTGACTGATTATGGGGCAGTTTTCTGGCAGCAGCAAGTGCTTTAGAGGGATTTAAGATGAAGTGAACAGACGCTGACATTTTCCCTTGGGATTCCAATCAGGATTAAACTCGATGAGTCCAGACTAAGAGGAAAGTGCATTAAAAGCTGTAGGCCACCTCCAGATCTCCACCGTCTTTCTTGTATTGATTTTTTGGCTGTTTTATGATTTGTGCAAGGAGGAGGACTCGAGAAAGTTCAATCAGAGAGAATTCTGAGCAGATAGTTGGGTGATTTGAGATCCCAAATAAACGCATGAAATGAGAAGCGATTAGGTCATTTTCTACAGAATTTGCATTTCATTTCATTTTTTTATTACCCTAAAAGGACACTCTCTAATTCAAGAGCTCCTCCAATGAACAAAAATCTTTGTGGTACAGAATTACTGCCTTCCATTTTTCCTGACACGGTAATTGCAGATGAATGGCACGCAGGCATTAGAGGTAACAAAACGGTGCATTCCTCGAGGCAGAACCGGCGTTAATTGCAAATACAAATACGTGACTGACACACCCTGATATTTCTGCTACTACACGTCCCTGGTAAAACATTCTGTTGTGCACGAACCCAGAACATCATCAGCAACACAGCAGCGCTGCTGCTTTTTCAGGTGCAGAACAGTTTCTTTACCTCTGCTGCCCTTGTGCTTCAGCTACCCTGGATCGTATATCCCAAATCGTGAGCATCTGCTGTGTCTGGAGTGCCGTGAAGGAAACCTCTCTGCTGCAGCTCTGTTCAAACAGCCCGAGGCTGCTGGCAGCTCGCTGGTGGTGGTCCTGGGTGCTCCCTGACACACAGCAGCTTGGCAGCATCCTACGGGGGTTCCTCTGCTTAGTTGTGTGCCCTGTGTGATGGGTGAGCCTGCTGGCTTCTAGCGGGACTCGTGGTGAGCCACATCTCCCTCATGGGCTGTATGAGGAGACCTGGTGCCAAAACATCTCTGATTCTGCAGGACCTGGCCTAGCCATGGGGCTCCAGGCACCTGAAACAGGAACCAGTGAAGGCCACGATCTCCAGGCACCTTTTCAAGTAAACGGATGGATTTCTGTGGTCACCGGGCAGCTTGAGGGCTGCGGGGCGCCCTGTGCTCCCAGCTCTTCCCCCTTCCTGTGCATCTGCTGCGGTTCACTTTTAAAACTGTTTTCTGGGGGTTACATCAAAGTTTTGTGGGTCCTAACGGCACTACTCCCTGCGTGGGAATGGCTCGAGGATGAGGCTTTGTGGGGATCAGCCTCACGTCTGCAGCAGCTGACCTGAGGGCAGCGCCAGTGCTGCGGGGTCCCCTCTTACTGCGCTGGAGGAAACGAAGCTCCTGCTGATGGCTCGTTGTGAGACGCAGTTAATGGTGTGTAAAGCTTTTTGGCAAATGTCACCAGGAAATATTATTTGCCATTTGGCTGCTGCTAATTTTATGGGATTCGTTATTTGCACAATGTGTCTGGAAGCAATGGTTGCAGGTTTGCTTTATTGCAAGGTATTCCTGCTCAAAACTGGAAGGACTTTTATGTGAAGCTGTGGAAGAGAATTAGTTGAGCTTCTCCTTAAACTATTTGTTTTCTTGGCTTCTTGCTGTTTCCTTTCAGAATGCATTGATTGGATAGCAAGAGCTGGTGTTCCTCCTTTCCTGGGCATGACTGGAGCCTGTTCCCAAGCATTTCATCCTAAGCCTGGCATCCCCCTTGTCTGCAGCCGTACCTCTGCTTGCCGGGTCCCACTGGGGATGTGGGGATGGCACCGCGTCAGTTGGCCCCTGGTGCTGCCCCATCCCTTTCCACCTGAAAAGGAAGGGCTCTTTGCCTCGACCTTTGGGCCAAATTCCATTTTCAAACTGGATGTTACTGCTGTCGCCTTGTTCTTTGGTTTTGGTGTAGATATCGGAAAGGAAAAAGAATAAAATATAAATAATAAATAAATGAATAATAAATGAATAATAAATAAATACAATAAAATAAATAAATACAATAAAATAATAAATAATAAATAAATGAAAAAAGAAAGAAAATAAAAGAAGGAAAAGAAAGAAGAAAATAAAAACAAAAAAGAAAGAAAATAGAAAAGAAAAAAATAAAAAAAGAAAGAAAACAGAAAATGAAAAGCAAAGGAAAGGTAAATAAAGGAAAAAAGGAAAGGAAAAAAATAAATAATAGATAAAAAGAAGAAAAAAGAAAGGAAAATAAAAAGAAGGAAAAGAAGAAAATAAGAAAAACAGAAAAGTAAAAAAAGAAAAAATGAAAAAGAAAAAATGAAAATAAAAAATAAAAGAAAGGAGAAGAAAAAAAATAGAAGAGGAAAGAAGAGAAAAAAGAAAAGGAAAGAAAATAAAAGAGAAGAAAAGAAAATAGAAGAAAAAAGAGAAGAAGAAAAAAAAAGGAAAAGAAAATGAAAAAAAAATAAAAGTAAAAAATAAAAAGAAGAAAAAAGAAAAAAAGAAGCAGAAAATAAAAAAAAGAAAGAAAATAGAAAAGTAAGAAATAAATAAAAGAAAGAAAAAACGAAAAAGGAAAGAAGATAAGAAGAAAGAAAAGAAAAAGAAAAAGAAGAAGAAAAAGAGGGAGAAAGGCAGGGGACAGGACCGGACCCGAGCAGCCCCAGCCCCGCCCGTGCCGCGGGCGTCCCGCGGGGGGTGCGGAGCGGCCGGGAGGCGCCACCCCCAGCTCCCGCCCCCTCCCCTCCCTCCCCTCCCTCCCCTCCCGTCCCCTCCCGCCCCTGGGCGCTGCCGGCGGCCCCCAGCAGGGGTCGCTGCTGGCTCCGCGGGCCGTCTCCCGGCGGCGAGCGCTGGCGCCCGGCCCCTGTGGCGTCGCGGCGCGGCGCGGCCCGTCCCGGCCCCGCCATGGCCTTCACGTTCGCGGCGTTCTGCTACATGCTGGCGCTGCTGCTCACCGCCGCCCTCATCTTCTTCGCCATCTGGCACGTGAGTGCGGCCCGGCACCCGGCACCCGGCCCCCTGCCCCGCCGGCCCCGCGGGCCCCCTGCTGACCGCCGTGTCCCCTTCTCTCCCTGCAGATCATCGCGTTTGACGAGCTGAAGACGGACTACAAGAACCCCATCGACCAGTGCAACACGCTCAACCCCGTAAGTAGCGCGGGGATCGCGCGGCCCCCTCGGCTCGTACCGAGTTTTCTGCCTGCTGGTGGTTTTTTTCCCCTCCCCCGCCCTCCTACTAACGCTCTTTCAATCTGCTTTCCACCCTTTTCGGCACAAAAGACAGTTGAAAAGGTCAAAAAGATTAAAAGAGTCAAAATTGCGTTAAAGGTGTGTACCGCTGCTCGGGTTGATGTTTTTTGGGGCCGCTTCCATGTTGTTAGGGTGGTTGTCGATACCCCTCAGGCGTCTGGTTTGGCGTGCCTGCACATCCGCTTCTGACTTGCCCGCCGGGTTCCAGCAGCTCCATGAATTCCCCTCCATACCTTGTGCGAAAACGATTTGGCTTGCGGGGAAAACTGTTACATGCCCGGTACGCGCATCCTGCGGGTCAGCTTCGGACAGAGACAAAGGGCGCTTCCCCAGCACCAGTTATTAAAGCCTGGGAAGACAGAAAGCCAGTTAAAAATAACCGGCTGGATAAATTCTGCTCTTGCTCGAGGATTTCGGCCGGCACAAGGTGCCAGGCCTTGCCTTCACGTCTTTGTTTCATGTTGCAGCCTCAGGGATGTCTCGGTGTCCTCTCTTGGATGCAACTCTGACGCTCCTCAGTTTGTGAAAAGCATCCGAGGCAAACTATTTGCTTGCATCTGTACCAGGCTGATAATAAAAGGGGAGCTTGTTAAAGAGCACACAGTTTGATAACACAGATTATTTTTTTTGCCCATTTCTCCTGATTTTGGTTTTAGCTTGGCATGCCCAGACTGAAGCAGTGTGCCCGGGCAGCATGGCCTGGACTTCCTCCTCGTGCTTTGGAGAGTGAAGGAAATCATGCAAATGGAAAATGACTTTAAAGTAGCCTGGGGGGGTTGTTAGGCACAAATCTACAGCGAGAGTGGGTGAGGAGGCGATGGGCAGCCGATGGCATCGCAGAGAGGGCCGATGCCCGCCGAGCTGAGCATCTAACAGTTTCCCTTGCTTGGTCTGTTCTACGGTCATTTCTGCTACGGCGTGGGGGAAGGCAAATCCTCATGGCATTTATGCATCATGATCTTGTCACAGACTTCCGAGTACTCTAACGCGCATGCTTACAGCAAAAATTAACCTTCTGCTAACCCACCTGCATGCGGAGTTCATTGATACGACAGCTGGGTGAGCTGAAAGCCAGGGATAAATGGGTGCTGGCTGCTCCCCCGGCAGTAGGTCAGCTGCTGGAAGTGGAGCTAAGATCCAGGCTCCTGCAGGCACCTGGTAAAGGGTCGCTGGATGAACACACCGAGGTGCTTTTCTGGGAAAAGAATCAAAAATCCCGGTAGGAATTGGTACCTCAGAGAAAGATTAGCCCGAAATAGCAGCTGCTTAGCGTGCTGTCGATGTTGTCTCTTCCCTGCTCCTGCTACAGTAGTGGCTCTTCTCAGCCCTCCTCCCTCACCTGGTGATAAAAATCACCAATTCAGTCCAATTCAGTCAGCGTTCCTTTAGGACAGGCAGGGAGGCTGAAATGTGGTAGGCTTGCAAGACAGGAATTCTGCTGTGGGAGTCGGCTACAACAAACAAGATAAAGACAAAGATGTTTTGAGATGTGTAGTGAAACAAACTGCAGGTGTGAGACCTGGTAAATCTGTCCCAGCAGGCTGCCAAATGCGTTGTTTTGGGTAGAGCTCTTATTCTGCTATAAAAAATTGCCAGGTTGTGAATGGTAAGTATACCAAGAAGGATTTGGACAAAATATTTACCTGAAACCGTTCCTTTATGACAGCTTATTTGTGTTGATGTTGATGCAAGTTTGCTTTGATACTTCTTGCTTCCAGAAGCAGAATGTAGTAGCAGAGTGGGTGGTGAGAATGTCTGTTTGGGGGTGGGTTTTAGGTTTCTAGGAATCTATTTTGGGGCTTTAAAAGAAGTGTCTGGCTAGAGAGAATGAAAAAAATGCAAAACACGGATACAATGATGCAGCCACCCTACGGAGTAGTCGTACTACCCAGAGTTTAAAGCTCTGAGGTAGAAATGCAGTTCTGCACGAGGAGATGGTGTAGCGATCCCGGGGTGAGAAGTCAAAAGCTTCATCTGCTTCCTTCGGAATCGTGTAACGAAAGAGTAAATGACACCACTTTGGGGTGACTTGTTTTAGAAAGTTTCAGTCTTGTCGTGGGTGCGAAGTTTTGCTGGCTCTCTGCATGCATTTAATCTACGGCTCTCTCCATGCGAGCCCTGTTAATAACACTGATCCCAGCCGGCATTTCATGCTTTCTCTGACCTGCCAGGAATCGATAACCAGCGCTGCGGCCTTCTGCTGGACAGCATGATGCTACCAAGCATGCACAGTAGGTCCGTGTGGAGGAGAGCGAAGCTGGCTCCTGCGCCCTTTAGCTGGGGCTGTTCCTCCCGTGCTGCAGGCAGCGCAGTGCCCGTGCCCACCGATGTGCTCAGCAGCCGTGCTGCCGGCCCGGTGCGGTGCGGCCCTGCCCAGGGCACCACGTCTTGGCAGTAGTTCCGATCCGCACAGTCACCTATGTGCAAGTATCAAATCAAAACTGCCAAGTAGGAAAGCCCAAAAGATCTTTTTGCCAATCGACCGTTGTGTGGAGCATGTTTCCTGGTGATATTTCTCTGTTGCATGAGAAGAAATATCTCAACGATCTCTCGTGTTATGAAGGTCACTTATAAAGCGAGGAATCTGTGAACAGTGCCCTTAAGTGAACAGAAGCAATAAAGATTTCTTTATCTGAGCATTTCATTCTGTAAAATTTCCTTCTCGGTTTATGATTACCAGGTGAAAACAGCAAGGCAATGCTGCTAGTTGCTCTTTTCACCGTCTGCAGTCTTGAGCTTGTTAGCGTTTGTTTTAAGTTATAATTTTTAAGCAATAGCTTACCTCCAAAATAGATTAAACAGCACACGTTTTGCTTTGAGTAATCGAAATGTCTAACTCATCTTTTTCTTTTCCAGCTTGTACTTCCAGAGTACCTCATCCATGCATTCTTCTGTGTTATGTTTCTCTGTGCAGCAGAGTGGCTCACACTGGGTCTCAATATGCCTTTGTTGGCTTATCATATTTGGAGGTAATATTGATGAGTCTGGTATCTGTCCTCATGGCAGTTGTACCTCATTCTCCTGTCGCAGTGCTTCCTGTTGAGTGTTCTGTGTCTTTGCCAAATGAAGATGCTTTTTGATACGCTAGCGAGAAAGTTTACGTCGTGGCTATAACATAAGAACCATCGCTTTGCTTTATCACTTGTTTTTTTAATTATCATTAGTCTCCTGTGCTGTGCAAGAGCCGTGCTGTGCACATTAATGGTGGCCGACACGTCGGGGTGTGGACGAGCAGTAGGAGTGGCAACCCTGCCTTCTTCCTACCAGTGAGACGCGAGCACCGCCTTTCCCTCTGCTGTGCAGCTGCGCAGGGAGCTGCCGGAGGGAGCGGATCCGCTCGAAACACAGCCCAGTGGAAGAGTTTTCCCTGCCTGGCTTCCCTGTGCTGGTCCTGGCACCAGGAGCTGGAGTGGTCGGAGCGCTGGCTGTGCAGGGAGCCTGCTTTTCGTGACATCTGTAGGGTCATTTTACACTGACCTGTGCGAGTAGTCCCTCAGCGTGGCCCCAGCATGCCTTTTATAACGAGTAGAGGCTGTGGGCTGCACAGGGTTACACCGCAGTCTCTTCTCCACCTCTAAACCCTTTGCGAAGGAATCCCATCCCAGATTTGTGAAGCGGTGCCATTTCCTTGCGGTGTACCAGACTTCAGCTGGGTTTGTGGCCGAGGTGAGCTCTCGCAGCGCCATCTGTAAAAGCTCTCTGAGGGCCCTGCTTGTTTTGGGGCTCCCAAAGCTGCTCTTGCTGCTGGCAGCCTCCTGCGTGGAGCTGAAGGACCTGGCTGGGCTGCGAGGGGGGGATTCTTGCTCCAGTTCTGCGGTCAGGCAGTGAGTGGGGGGAAGGAGCCCGTGTTTCCCATCACCGGGAGCAAACTAATTAGCAAACTGATTGTGTGTCGCTTCCAGGTACATGAGCAGGCCCGTGATGAGCGGCCCCGGTCTGTACGACCCTACGACCATCATGAATGCAGACATCTTAGCCTATTGCCAGAAAGAGGGATGGTGCAAATTAGCATTCTACCTTCTATCTTTTTTTTACTACTTATATGGGTAAGTTTTTTTCCGCTATCCTCCATCTCATTGTTAGTCTGTAGTTTTTTGGTTGGGCTGAGTGCACAAGAGACATTTTGTACATGGGAATATATCTAATAACAACTTCCCTGAAAAAAAAAATAGAAGAATACTGTGATATTTGTCAAAGTTAAAGGTAGAAGAATCATTTCAAGAGTAAAAACGGGTGGGAGCCACAAAAGGTAGTGCCACCTCCTTGTACTTTCTCCCACTTCTTTCAAACCAAAAGCCAGAACCAGCTTCTAGCACAGCCTGTAGTAACGGAGTTTTTACAGGAGTCCCCGTTACAGCGTCCCTTGGTCCGGGCACATCTGGCTGTTCCCTGTTTGTGTCTCCCTTTCCAATGCCCCTCACGTGGTTGTGACTTTGTGTGTAATTAAAATGTTCGGTCACAACCCACATAGCTCACGCAGATTTGTTCCTCGGGAGAATACTTAAGACTGTGTAATTAAATGTTTTTTCAAAATCATGCATCTGAATGTTTTTATCTTATTGTCTTTCCAGCATGATTTATGTTCTGGTGAGCTCTTAAGAAGACATTCAGCAAGCTTTGTTCCATTTAAGTGCATGCAAAAGCCATGAAACATGGATTATTTACAATGAGGCCGTCTCACCAAGATTAAATACGGAATCCGATGATTGCATTTGCATTAGAAAACAATGGCTCCCCTATTTTTAAACTATTTCCACATTTTATACTTGTGGAAAGACTGTTTTCTTATATTTTACTGGGACACTGAAATTAAAGAATTACATGTACATTAGTATAAAGATTACTGGGTTTTGAAAAGTTCTGACTTTGCACTCCATAAGGAACAGCCTTCGAGCGGGCGTTTGTCACTGAGCAGCCGTAGTGCGCGGGGTTCTTTGGGCTGGGCTTCGTGGACTCGCGATGTTACCTGTAGGGGATGGCGGTCTCAGGAGGTGAATTCCTGGGCACAATTGCAGAAACGGTAGTTCTGTTTTTCTTTCTTTTCTCTTTTTTTTCCCCTATCTGGTTAATCTTTCCCTGTATATGCATGGTTCAGAGACTTCTGTATTTTCACCGAACACTAGCCTTGCTCTAATCACAGGCGTTTGTCGTTGTGATAGGAAATGTTGAATTGTCCACAAAGGAATGAATTTAGATTTTTTTTTCTCAAAGTCTGTGCACAGACACTAAGAACAAATTTATTAACAAATGGACAAACCTACATTTATTATGTTCAGTGGTGAAAATACACTTGGGTTTAAGAGATACTACAGTTCTTTTCAAAGGAGAAAGTGAGATTGTGAAACTGCCCTGCTGTTCCTTAGTGCAATAAATAAAAAAAAAGTCTCAAATTCAGAAATACTTATTTTTACTTGTTCTGGTGCCTTGTTTCGTTTTTAAATTGAACAGATTCATCTGTTTTATGATGAATAATTGCATTACCTTTCAGAAATAGAACACAGAATCGAGTTATGTCTGGAAAAAGGAAGCTCTGATTTCCTGTTTTCTTTTTTTTTTTTTTTTTTTTTGTGGGTCTGCAGATAAACAGTGGGGAAGATGTTTCAGGTAAACTGGTAGTACCGCATTGTAAATTGTCATTGTGAAGAACTAATTTAGGAGTTATAATTAGGAATCTTTTCCATTTATTTGTTCGGGAGAAAAATGAAATAGTTTCCCAGTTGTAGTAAAAAACATTTTTGTATAAATGGTTTACTTGTTCCCTTTGTCTCTCAGGTGTTAGATGTAATAGAAAATTGTAAGAATGGCTTAGAGCAGAAATCTGTATAGTCTAATACTGACGTGCTGGATAGTGGGAGAATGTGCTCAGAAACCTGCATGTTACAGATGTCCTGAGCTGGAGGTTTGGCATCTCAAACAGCCCTTGAATTATTTTCTGTTAATTTAGTTGCTTTAGGGGCAATTTTATAGCCCAGGATGAAGATGCCCCAAAAGGCGGAGAGTTCTGTAATGGAATGGCTTTAAGTTTAAAAAATGAAACCAAACCACCAGACAAACAAATTAAAAAACGAACAAAAAAAAAACTTACTAAAAACGTCATATTAATTTCATTTGATGCCTGCAAGTTCTTGTTTTTAAGACATAATGAAAATTTTGCCTTTTGTATCTTATGCTGGGTGTGATCAAATAGACATTTGTTGTGTCACCTTTCAGAGCAGGGAAGCCTTAACTTCACCTCTTGGCTGGAGGGCCTTCTGCAGCTTTGTGGCTGTCCTTTTTTTCCTTTTTCATTTCCAAACTGGAGGAGACCAGAACTGTTGGCGTCACACAAGCTTTGGGTATCGTGGGGATTTCGAGGAGCAGTTTCCTGCTCTCTGCTTCTGGTTTCCTTTTTGTAACGGACTGCTGGGGGATTAGATCTCAGCTGTGAGACCTTCCAAGTCTCTGTCCCGTGATAATAGATACCTGACAGCTTGTTACTGTGTATAGATCATTTTGCTTATGTTTCTTCTTTGCCTATATTGAAACTTCATTTCCCATGCTTTAGCACTGCAAGGTTTTCTTTTTATCATCCCTGAACTTTTGCAACAGTTGCAGGTTTTATCTCATTCCTGTGTTTTCCCCATCGTCTTCCTTATGTAACACTAATTTTGAACAGTTAGCTAAGAAGCTTTTGAATGACTTTTTGGAAATTCATTGATATTGTTCCTGTTGGATCATCTTTGTTTCCTGCTGCTTCGCTCCTTCAGAAACTGCTGTAAAGATGACTCAAGCCTGCATAAGCGAAGCTAAATAACCCTTCCTTGTGTATGTTTATTTGTTATTGAACTGAGTTAGTGGCTGCCTCATAGCCCCCAGCTCCCTGTGGCCTTCTAAAAAGGACCATAACTCCCTTGGTACTTGGGTGAGTTCAGCTGGAATAAACAACACAGAATCTACTGAGTTCAAACTGGTAGCTTGAGAAACAGCTAGCCATGGAACAGCTTTATAGATGTTAAACAAAATGTCTGCAAACACTTGCACTGTCCTGGGGCTGAGTCCCAGAGTACGACCCAGTGCAGCCAGCTGCATAGAAAATGATTTTCACAGAAAATTTCTCCAGTAAAAACAAAACATAAGGCTTTAGACACTCTTGAAGTAGATGTGTAAGTATAATCCTGAACATAAGAATCCAAATATGAAAACAGGAGTTAACTTGCTAGTGCAGATCCACTGGACAACCTGAATTTACAGCTAACTCCGGGAGCAAAAGGCTTACTTTGTCTGGGTGCTGTGCGTAAGTACGTGAGAACTGGAGAATTTCAATAATCTCACTAAAAGGCCTTTTAAAGTTTGGAAATCAAAAGTGTTATGAGAATATGGCACAGAGAGCTGAGCTGTGATCCCTGCCAAATAAAGCATCCTTCAGAGGAGGCTGTTTAGAAAGTGTTTTTAGCACTTTTATTTTTTAAAAGATCCCTGCGTGCTGGCAGAAATCCGGCTTCTGGTCTGTGTGAAAGTTCTCTGTACCCAGGGATGCAAGCCACAGATCTGGATTTTACCCAAGTGGTTCTTGTGAAAGGAACTGCTGCATGCAGAAAAGCACATACTACCCAAAGTACTCGGTATTTCACCATCAAAATGTGGATCTGGTATTTGTTTTTTCGAGTTCCACAAGGCAAAAGATTAGGGAGAAAATAAGTAACATCTCTCTCCCCATCAGCAACTTTTCTGATGAGTCACCTTAAAAAATAATTTGTTTTTCTGATTTGTTTGATCATTGGGGGGCAGTATGAGGGAAAGAACAATGCACATTACATAACTTGTAACTTTAAGAATTCCTGAAACTTTGTCAAAATGCACCACAAGCATCAGTGTCCCCGGGGGCTGCAGCTGGGGGCTACAGGAGACCCTCAGAGCGGGACAGCAGCACCACGGGGTGGGCTAACGCTGGGTCACAAGGAAGGAAGCGGGGCCTGGCAGGGCTCACAGAAATCCTGACAAGGAAACAGGAGGTGGGTGCAGAAGGGTCAGGAGGCTGCTTCTCAGAGAGAAGGCCCAGCGGGGGTGCTGCAGGTTTTCTTCCCAGAGCCGCCACTTCCCTCACAGAGTGCCAGAGGGCACCTGAGCACTGCAGCAGATGATCAGCGCTCCCTCACAACAGGACACGGTTAAATGTTCTCCTCTCTACTCAACTTCTCTGGTCTTGGAGTGGATCTAATTACAGATGACTGAGGTACCCTGCTGCAGGCATGTTTCTAGAAGCCTTGCTCTAGCCTAAAGAGGATTATATATTTACTTTTTGACTTTTTTTTTTTGTTTAAAGAGTTGTGTTACTGCTGTTTTGCCTCCCTTCCACTTGGTAACCACACCGGAGCAGCCCTGGGATGTCACAACAGCCCGCGTGCCCGCTGGGTGGCAGTGGCTGTTGCCCAGTGCAACCCAGTCCAAGTGTGAGCCATTTATGCAGTGACAAGAAGCTTGTTGGGCGCTCCAGCCCCCAGCACAACACCAACAACAACAAAAAAAAAACACCTCCGTGCATTTTGTAGAAAACAAACATCTGCTGGTTAGAAAGATGTAAGAGAACTGAGGCAGAAAGATCAAGCAGATGTCCAACCTGTGAGGAGAATGGGGACACCAGAAAGAGGAGCAATGGCTCAGCAAGCTGTAAGCAGGGCTAAGGACGAGAAATCACCAAGTTATTAGTGATGGTGAAGAGCAGACAGCTGCTGAATTCATTCACCCCTCTAGGAAAACTCCCCATAACGCCAGGGTTCACAGATCTACGTAGCAGACCCTTCACCAAATCCTGTTTGAAGGCACTGGTCACGTCTGCTGCCACTGCTCCTCCAGACAGGGCTGCCTTGTGGGAACGGGGGTGCAAAGTGGGTTTGTTAATTAGGAATTAAGAGGGGAAGGCAGCTACTTATGGAGACACAAGTGTCCAAGGCCACTGTAACAGCTGGAAGAGAAGAGGATTTAGGCTGTGGTACACTGCGACACCCAGAGCCCCCTCAGCATGCTGTGTGAGGTACAGGTCTTGCCTTAATATAATCAAGAGGATCAGTGGTACAAGGAAGACAGAATTGCTACTATTTACAAGGCTAACTCCCATCTATTCCTCAGACCTTCCTTTATTACTGTCTTTTTTCCTTAAGATAATATGCAATTTTAAAAGTTCCCCTTTGTTCTTAGTAATAGTCCCAAGGGCACAGGAAAGCAGAAAAAGGCATCAAGAGGAACAAATCTCAGTTTGCTTTAAATCCTCCTCCAGATTAAGGCTTCAAAAACCATCATGAGCTAATGATAGCAGCAGGCTTACGCACCAGCAGGAAGCCCAGGACCCTACTCAGTGGATGTCTGCCTGGGGAGCTGGCAGCAGGATCTTTCAAGAAACGTGGATCCAGGAAAGCTCTATCCCAAGCTCAGCTACAAATGCTGAAGGATACAGCTTTAAACCAGTTTTGTGCAATTTAGAGGAGAATTTTGCACTGTTAGAACCCACCCAGCCTCTGGTAAACAGCCCGGGGCTACATTATCCTCTGCCATCTGCTTCAGTTCTCAGCTCTCACCGTACAGCTGATACCCAGCTCCTGAGCTCCTCCAGGATTCTGCAGCACTCAGCAGTGTCAGCAGTGTCCCCATGCACGCAGATCCCATGCTGCTGGTAGGCGTCTATAAGGTTTGGTACTCGGTATTTTAGGAGTTCTCCTCTGGTACAAAGCACAAATCTATCCCGTGTCCCATAGTTGTTTAGTTCATCTGCCAACAGATCCAGACACCTGCAAACAAAAGCCTATCAAGCTTAGGGATGAATAGATAAGCTTCTTGGTACTGATCCCGTTGTTTAATCTTCAAAGTCCAGACAACAGAAGTTACCACTTCTGCTTTAAGCAGCGTTTACTTCCATCAAGTCTTGCCTATGTCTGCCTTCAGGTACCCCATCCACGAGAGGAATTTCTACAGCTCAGAGGCAGCCCTGAGACAAGCCTCACTGGAGATCACCACTCTGAACAGCCCTGTTAGCTACTGCTAGCTTAAACACGATTCTGTCCCATCTCCAGCTACAATTGTCCCAACAGGATTTTCTTGCTGTTGGTCTCCACTGGCCTTTACAGCTGAATATTAACACAAATTTTTACACGATCTCACTTTTCTCTGGGAAGATGAGATAACATCATGGACACGTACAGGGACATTATAACATCCACTGTAAGAGGACAAATAAAGCACCACAACTTCTCAGTCAAGCTGTGTTTCAAACACACAGCGCCTGGATCCTTGTGCCCAAGTTAAATAAACAGCAACGCCAGCAGCCTCCAGGGTAAGTCAAGCCTCTGGCCTGTAAGGAGGAACTCGTGCTTTCAGTTTACCTGCAGGTTGTTCTTACCCCTTCCATGGAAACGAGAGGCACTTCTGCACTGGTCAGAAGACTCACTGATATCTTGTTGAAGATTCCTTCTAACATCCTTAAACTTGCAACCTAAAAGACATTATGAGTGATGATTATGGCCCCAGGTAAGTGACATTTACGAAATGGCTGCTACAACTGAAGAACAGAAAACAGACACCAAAGAAAACACCAAAGCCACACCGCCAACGACAGTCCTTGGTTTTGCAAGTGGATCACTAGTGCAGAAGACACTTTAAACACCTTCATCTGCTTAACACTGCATTATAATCGGATTTTAAAATCTGCCCAAGGTTTTAAACTGTTATGCATCCTCCAAATGAAAAGCTTGGGATATTAAAATCAAGGCACACATGGCAAAAATGCGGAAAAACACTCCTCCACCCCCACCCACTTTCCAAACCAATGAAAAAAAGGACTGGATAGGGATCACTGCAGAGTTCTATGTTGTCTAGTAGGAAAATAAATTCTGAACCATTCTGTAACATCAGGAATCACACTGAAAATCCTTCTAGTTTAATAATCAACAGATGACAACCTCAATTTTTTAAACTCAAGTCATGATACTAAGGCTTTTTTGCAACCCCTGCAGAACTCTACCCTATGAAACTCACAGCTATTTAGTTAGTGAGAGGTAATTGCTCAAAGTATCTGCACTGTGTCCTTCGTCCATCTCCTTTCCTCAAAAGATTATTTTATTTCTTGAAACATCTTCTGAGAACAGGAGAGCAGAGTCCTGCAGAAGAGCTCTATGGGCAAGGCCATGACTGGAGGCTGCTCAGGTGGCTGAACATGGCAATGCAGCTGCTTTCAGCATAAAAGTTTGCTCAGTGCTCAAGTGTTAGAGGGATTCTCATCAGCAATGGACATCACCTAATTCATCCCAACATTATTCAGCATTTCTTTTCTAGATCTTTAGTGTGGGATCAGTGCTAGGCTTGCATTTCTTGGGCTTGGTTCTTGATCATTAGGTAATTGCTTTAAACGAAGCGGGGAAACCTCACGCTGTCACCAGCAGCTGTCCTCATCTCTTTTGTGAGCACAGCAGATTCACTATGGAACAGTTTGGGTAGTCAAAAATACAGTGAAAGCTTATAGGTTTATTTTTATATTGTGGCCATAGCAAACAACAGTGCAACCCAGATACTCAGGGAGGTGGTACAGAAGTGTCAGTGCAGCAAGTAATTGTAATTTAAGGCAGATATAAAGGAATTATATGTTAGAGTGGTCTTGTTTCACTTCGGTTGTTGCTCATTATAACCAGTAAAAATATCTGGCTTTTTAACCTTACTGATAGTGGAAGATAGACATCTTATCACTCTGCTAGGGAATACTGCATTAAGATATCCTCTAAATTGGCCTCAGTATTTTAAAACATTTATTCCAGTCATCGATTATAAAATAAGTCACTCTGCCAAATAAACTGAAAGCAGAATTTAGGGGTACAGAGTATTACACCTCTTCAGCTTCAAACACACCTGCAAATCCAGCAAATGCTCCTTACCTGGAAGCGAACACACTCCCAGGAGCTTAGAAGAGTAGATGTGAGACAAAGACAACCTGTCAGGAAACAAAACAAGCAATCAGAAGAGAACATTTTGGTAACTTGAAGGGAAGTAACTCACCACCAGACACTCGTTTTCTGTGGGACCACGAGAAGTTACGCTCGATAGCGCTATAAGAACGAAACAGCGTGAAACGGTAGTTACAAGTCCTCACGGACAGTTTTCAAAGGGAACTTTGTACAACATCAGGCGAGGGAACCCGGCCCCTTCTGCCCTAACAGACCCCTCAGGGGCCGCCTGGCGCTGACCAGACCCCTCACGCCCCCGCCAGCCCTGTCCCGGGGCCGCTGCTGATCACTTCAGCAGCCTCATCATCCGACGAGTCCCAAAACCCAGCCTACATCGCGCTGGGCTGTCTGCGGTAGGGGATAAATGAGGAGCTCAACCGAGATCCGGCCCCTCAGCAGCGGTCCCGCTCCCCGCCCCCAGCACGGCCCCTCCGTCCCGCCCCTGCCTCACCGCCCACAAAATGGCGGCGCTGCCCGCCCACAAAATGGCGGCGCCCTCGTGGAGCTCTTCCCGCCCACCCGCCGAGCACCTCATTGGCTCTCTCTTCCCGCGCTTCTTCCAGTGGGGCTCCGCCTCTCTCGCCAGGAGCAGCGCGCTGATTGGCGGGCGGCGCTGGAGGGCTGAGCTGATTGGCTAGGGGCTGAGAGGCGGGAAGAGGGGGCTCGAGGCTGACGTGGTGTGAGGCAGAGGGAGCCTTGGGCGCGAAGGGTGAGGTGAGGGCCATGTCTTCGTCCCTGTGGCCGTGTCCGGCGTCGGTTTTCTGACAGGAAAATGGGCTGGGACGGGCTCTGCTTCCATGTGGCTGCTGCCCTGGCCACCCGGGAAGCCGTTTAGGGGGGAAAAGGGGTCTTGGCCCTTCTGTCCATCCCCACTTGGAGGTTTCTAGAGCTTTCTAGAAGGAAGCAGTGTTTGCCCGTTTAAACTAAGGATCCAATATCAGATATCCTCGTGCCAGTTTGACCTGTAGGGCCTTGGGATGGCCAGACCTCACTGGTGTGTTGTTAAGAAAGAAAACTGCAGTGCTCCTGTGAGATCTGCTGCTAAAAAATGCGGATTTGGAGCAGCTGCGATGTCCACATCCTGCCCTTGCCACATTTCACTTTTCTAACGTGTAAATGATAATTTTAAGAGCTCGCTGTTGCCCACGCTTAAGGCGTTTTGGCAGTCCTGGTTTTGCAGCGTTTCAGAAAATGAGTCAGGAATGTAGGCCTGTTCATTAGCAGGTAAATGCATAAATTGGTATTGAATAATTTTGTTTTAGACAATGGGGTTGAAACCATTTACAGTCTATGCTTGGATATGTGCAGAGTTGTGTTGTGAAGGGGCTGGATGTGAATAGTGATTCTTTGGTCTTGAAATTTTTCAAAGATGATATTTATAGCCAAAAGAAAGGCTGTGTCCAGGCTCCTCGAGTGGTTTGTGTTTGGTGAGATTCCCAACAGGGCCAGAGCAAGCCCTCCAGCTGTGGAGTTGTTAAATTTTAGTCCTGCATTAGCAACATTAGTTCCACAGCCTGGGGATGTTAATGAAATCTGTCAGAGAGGGATGGCAGAAACAACTCGCTTGGTATGGCAGGATTTGGGGGAGGTTTAGGGAATGAAGGAAAGGATGATGAGAGGATCAAGTAAAGGACCCATTCATTGAAACAGAGAATTTGATAGCACATGTACAAAAATTGCATTAGTGCCTGTAATGGAGAAATAAAACAATGCAGCTGTGGAGGTTGCTGACTAAGATGATAAATGAGAAGAAATACAGCCTAAGAAGTGAGGCAGCACGAGAAGAGCCAGCCACTGTAGCTGCAAACATCGTTCTAACTTCTCGGCGACTGTGCGAGGGAATGGGTATGTTGTTTGCTTCTATTCACTATATTTTTATCTTTGTTCCCCTTAGAGACCGTTTGTAGCACTCGTACTGTTTTGGTGTGTGTGAAATTCTCCACGTGTTTTCCATTGCTTTTGCCTATTCCTACGAAAAGTATTGTAGATTTTAACTCTGAGGATTATATGAAAGCAGTAACATGAGACTGATAAATGCAAAAAAATTGCAACAGTGCTAATGCTCCTGGTTGTTCTTTGAGGAGATCAGAGGAATTCTTTGGGGTTTGGGTACCTCTACGTGGTAGAAATCAGCATAGCATTGCATGAAACCTGAAATGGCAATAACAGGTGGAATGGCAATGAGTCTGCAGGATGTGGGGACAGAGCTTGGGTCTGTTGTGGCAGAACTGAACAGGTACAGTATGCAAGTGTGAAACCTGGGGCAAATGTGGGATGGAAAAATTATAACCAAATCCTGAGGAGATCCCCTGAGATTCCTTAATACCCTGGGCATTTTGCAGCAGTAAATGATAACTGTTATGTTTATTAGCCGACTACTTGCTAAGGCTATTTGTTTGTGTGTTTTTATATTAAACTGTTCCCAGAACATCAAGTTGTAGTGTGCTAAAACATCTAAATCATCATTTTCTTTTGTGATACTATTTTATAGGAATGACTAACAGCTGTTGGTCTGCAAAAAATGTGTCCTTTGGCATGTGAAAAGGAACTCATCAGCATCAAGGCTTTACCTTCTGGACATTTCTGCTAGTTTCTAGGACTGGAGGTCTGTGCAAAGTGAAGAAAAATAGTCATGGGCATAAGCTGAAATACAGCGCTTGGAGGATTTAGTCTTTGCTCACTTTCAAGTAGGGATTTTATCTTCCCTGTGTTGTACAATGGGCATGTAACAGTACTCATTTTTTCTTTGCAAGCATGGAAAATACCAAGGTAAGGCAGTTGTTGGTAAAGGCTGATATTTTTGTGGTTCTGTTTGCCCTCATTCATTTATTAGTCTTTTCTGTAAGGTGTTGCAGTATCTATGTGTTGTCTCTATAGGTAAGAGTCATACCAATGGTTTCTGAAAAAAAAATCAACTTTTTTTGTAGTCTACATGAGTTGCATTATCCCAGGGTCTCATTATTATTGCATTATATGTTCCTGATGTTCTTTAAATTTTGAGAAGAAAAAACCTTGACAAGAACCGATAAGAATCTGACCGGTAAGTTTGTGGCTGCTCAGGGGTTTGCTTGCTTGATTATTGTGAGAATAATGCTTACTTTACATGGCACAACACTTGTGCCTTTGATGCAGCAATAAGTACCTTCCCAGAGATACTAAAAATGATGTGCAGTGGGGTAGATCGGTCAGTGAATTTTTTCCAAGCAGCCCTACGTCCTAGGCTGTAAATACATGGACGTAGGATGGGGTTGTGGTCTGGCAGCAAAACGTGTATACAAAATTTGTAATGTAAGAAAATGGTGGATGAAAATCCAGGCAGGTGTGGTGGGTTAGCTGGGAGTTTTCTCATGGACCCCATCACAACTGCTGTGAAAGCAATTCTCTACAGGTCTGTTTGGGTTTCAGGTCGTTTTTATGTCTCATTTCTCAGCAAACAGGCTCCTGAGGGCCAGCTGGCTTTCAGAAATTACTCTGGTTTAAATAGACACCTGGCTTTCAAGTCTGTGCAGCAAAGCAAAGACAAAGTGACAGTGCCCTGAATTTATAGCCTGTCGTGTGGGTGAAGTGTGAACATTCAGAATGGCAGAGAAACATGGTTAAACCTGACCTGGCCGTGTTGTCCTTGGGTCAGGGGATGAGCATGTATCCCCGGGGACACTGGAAGGGTTCATAAATGCACTATCTCTTGTCTGCTCTTCTGCACTTAAGTTTCCCAGACAAAATAAATGATTGATGTGCTGCAGGTAAAAGCCTGGGAGTGAGCTAGTATGAACTGTGGGGCCAGTCAGGAAAAAAAGGAGTGAGGGAACTTGGTGTATACAGTCTTAGCACGTATCACATTCAAAGACAAACCTTTAACAAACAAGTTGTGTTCTTTCTCTGCAAAGAGCTGAAATGAGGCCTGGAATGGCCAAAACATCAAAATAATTTTCATCGGTAAGGCCTTTGCAAACTGATTATTCCAAGCAACCCCATGCAGTGCCAAAGACTTGTTAGTCACCTCTCGTTTCATGTGTGTTTCTGGAAGTTGTGTTTTAGCAGAAGTAATTAATACAGGCAGTGTTCCAAGAGATGCACTGTCATGTCTTTGGGAGCATTCCACTGGTGATATCACCAGAAGATCCCGTGGGGCATCATTTCAATTTTTTGTATTGGTTTTAGAGGTTTTAAAAAAAAATAGGTGGAACAATTTCAGCATTTTGAAGCATCTTTTTTTTTTCCTTGATTTTACATGTTACGTTTGCTGAAAGCTGAGCATCGCTACGTTGCAAGCTTTGCATTGCACCTCACAATGAGGAAATAAAAGGAAAATTCTTATAACACGAGATAAAATTGTGCAATGTTTGGAGAAACAGTCCTAACTTAAGACACGAGAAAATTTAGAATTGTGAGCACAATTTTGGGAGATTCTGTATGTTTTCCACATCATTACTTAGTTCTCTAGCTATGCTTGACTATGTTTTGTTCAGATTTTATTCTAAAACTGTGCCAACGAAACACTTCCCGATAGAAATACATCTGAATGATGATTGTCCGGTGGTGACTGGCTCCAAGCCAATGTGTTTGCTGAAGGCAGATTCTCTGCAAGATATGTTATTTAAAAATATTGAGCAACTACCCTCCTACTCCCAATTTTTTGAGGGAACTTTTTTTTTTTCTGCATGTGCATGTGGTTTTGCGCTGCTTTCCATCACAACCCGGATAGCTCTGTGGCAGCCAGCTGGCAGGGAACACGGGGCTCCTGGACTGGCCCTCATCTGTCGGTGAGGCTGCAGCCCCCTGATTGCTCCTGGAGCTCTGAGCAAAGATGCCCTGCTGACCGAGAGCAGTTGTTGGCTTGGGAAGTGCCTCTCTTGTGAGTATGGTGTGGTGTGCTGCCGTGGCCATAGAACTGGATTTATAGGGTATTTTGCCAGGGTAGTACCATGGAGCTAGGAGCTGAAGGAAAGACAGAGGGGGTTAAGCTCTGTCTAGCCCTATAAATCCTGCTTGCCTATTGAATTAAAACCAGAGCTGAGACTTGGCTCTGAAGCTGGTGATAAAGAACAGTGTCGTAGGGTAACTGCTGAGGGCACAGGTAAATAAAATACCATCAGAAAGCTGTGGAGAACAGTTACTGCACACTGCGAGTGGAGCTATCTTCTGCTTTTCTAGGCAGGCTGCAGCCCTTGCTTTTGTTGAGACTAATGACATAAGTGTCACTGGGGATCAGGATATTTTTACTTGCAGTCTTTGTGGCAGATCCCTGTTTATTCTGGAATGAAATGTGAAGTCTTTTAGAGATCCAGAAAAGGTCTAGTGTTGTTTGGAGTAGAGGATTGTCTATCCTGTGCAGGTGACGCGAAGTGGTGTGTATTTTGGTTCTGCCCTTCTTTTACTGCAGTTCTCTCCTTTTTTTTTATTTTTATTTTTTTTTTTTTTACAGTTTGTGTTAAATACATAAAAATTGTACCAACTGTGGTAAAGAAAGCTTCCATAATTAAAAAAAAAAAAAAAAGGAAAAAAGAATTTCAGTTTCTGTCACTTCTTCCTGCAGTGTCTGTTTACAACCCTGAAGAATTTATTGTAAGAGAAGTGATTATTTAAAAGCAAGATCTTCCCCACTGGATGATTCACTTTGTGTTTCACATTGAAATCGCCTGTTCAATTGCACAAAACCTAAAAATAATTTTAATTGAGATTATAACAGTGTGGTTTGATTAGTGTTTGAATATATGAGCCCTACCAGAAGCTGAGTAATAACAGCATTTATGGGCAACAATACAGCAGAGGAGGCTGCAATGATTTTATCTTACTGCTCCGAGGCAAGTCACTCGTGGGTCCCTATACCACGCTGTGTGGTGCAGCACGCTTGCATGTGCAGTTACTGGTTTTACAAGGGATAAAGTCAAATTTGCAACAAATACAGTGTTGCCTGCTGAGCATCTATCGTTGGTTTGACATGGGAGTATTTTTTTGTTCCAAGTTATATGTGGCCATGTAGATTTTGTTCTTTTCAAGATGGGGCCTACTTGTTTTTTATTACCGTTCAAATCTAATCCTTTCTTATCTAACAACAATTACTGTAAAACCTTTGGAGGGTGGAGACTCAGTTTGTAAGTACAATGATTTGAATTTTTATCCTTTTTTTTCTGCATTTGTGGTTTTGATGAATGTGAAGTTTCCAAAGAATGATCTAAACAGGACGCAGCAGTGACTGTAGGGAAGAACAAAGGTGTGAATGAAGGCCAAGTCTCTAGCTGAGATCACATTTCAGGTCACATTTGGTGACTTCTGGTTTACACAAACTTAACTTCAGATTCTCCTTAGAAATTCTTCTTTCTTTCTTCTTTTATCTGGTTTGTAGATGATTCACTCCTTTTTATAGCTGATTCAGGTAATGTAAATGTGAACTTTTAAAATTGACATTTCCTTTATGGTAACGAAGATGAAACAGAAAATATTGTATATGGATGAATTTGTTCTTTTTGACTGCATTTCCCAAATGGCTCATAAGAAAGCTGAAATGGCAAGCCTGAGGCTAGGGCTCTTGTGTGTTTCTGGCTTGCTATTCCAGACATTGTCTTTTCAATGATATTAAATATTTGGGCTATGACAGCACAGGTTTTTGCAGTAGAGAAGATACGAAGTCCCAAACAGACAGCTGAATTATTGCTTTACTCATTGTGAAAACAGCAGGATGTGAAGTTTTGAGTAAGTGTCTGTGAAATAATTTCATGAACTGTAATGAAGGAACCAACCCAAATATTTAATAAATTGGCTTATGCTTAAATTATGTTTGAACATGGATAGTCCAGGAAAGTTTTTGAAGGTTTTGGCATAGTGAAACTTTTTTTATTTTTATTTTTGTAACGTGCTAGTAGGAAATATTATCACAGCACAGCACTGAATAAATGTACATGTTTACTTTCTTTTGCTCAGTTTTACTTTTTTATTGTTGTTGTTTTTCAGGGAGCTGTAGTGAAAATTAACTCCAGTCTGTGAGAGTGGAGTGATTTATGAGATGCTTAAACATTCATAGACCCGAATTTTCAGCCTCAGTAAGGGTTCTAAGCTACCAAATGCAATTCAGAGTGGAAAAGTACAGTAGTAACAAGTTACCTCTTGCAAACTGTAAAATCTGATTTCAAGGGACTCTTTCTGGGAGGGTGGAGGAATGAAGGGGAGATGTGGTTGAAGACAGTGCCATGGCTGGGCGACTGTATGCTCAGTCGCTGAGCTATAACCTTGTCTCTTGCCGTTTGTGTCTGCAGATAGGCACAGTGGCTGTAGGTGAGGGAAGTTAGAGCCTAGGATTCTCTACTTTCTTAGCTCTGTAGTCATTCATCTTACTTTGTTTCCGTAAACTGTATGTTGCAAAGAAGGGTTTGCCCTAAGGATGTTACTGGAATGGGTTTTTTTAGTTTTGAGGCTTTGAAATGCTTTTTTAAGCATGATTATGATAAGTATTCTCATCTTAAATGATGAAAAAAAATACTCAGAAGTGTTCCCCATGTGGTTTAGGAAATTTCTTCAGTTAATAAAAAAATCAGAGTTTGACCAGAAATGACCTAGACTGCGTGGCTGTTGCAGTAAGATGCATGAGAATTCTCATATGGCTTCCAAATCTTACTTTTGTATCTGGGAATCTATGAGCAATAGGACTATCAAAGTGCCTTATCGTATCTCCTGTGTAACACACGGTAATAAATTTCACTGAGCCATCTCCATAGTGTTGTCAAAAGCTGTGAACAGACAAAAGGATGGCAGTGATCATGAAACGAAGCTGGGTGGTGATGGCAGAGAGATCAAAGTGCCATATATGCCAGAAGTTTGTGCAATGGAAGGAAAATGACTGGATGAATTACACCTACATGCTGCCAGCAGGTATGTCATTTATTTTGCTGGGTGTCTGCTCATTGCACTTCAGAGAGAATCATCCCGGCTCCAAATGCAATCATAATATCCCTAAGCAAAATGCATCACTTGAGCACTTTGTCCAGCCTGTCTGAAGTTCCATCTCCAGCTGTGTGTATGACAGCGTTGATATTAGCTCAATAGTAAACATTTTGGGAGCTAGATTTTGCAATTCTCTACTTAGATTTTTAAAAACTTGAATCCTGCGCGTAGTAATTAATGATTCACTTGGAACGTATTTAGTACATCCCCTCAGTGTGAGGTTGGATTTCAGTGCAACTCAAGCTTTTAAGTAGGTTTGATCAGCAGCTGGGTGGAGCACACTGTAGGAAAATGCAGCAAAATTTAGCTGGAGGTGTCATCTTCCGGGTGCTGTGGTGCAGGTCTCATGGAGTCTGCAGTCGTATCACAGGAAATATTTAAGAACCAAAATAACCCAAAGAAAAAAGGTGGGTAACTTAAGCAGTAGAATGCAGAAGAGATACTGGTGGAAGTTACCAGACATCCATCAAAGATGCTGTCAGATGAAGGAAATAAAAGCTCCAAGTTAAATGTAAGGTGATAGTAAGACAGCTAAAATGATTTTGAGGAGCAAACTCCCTGAAGATGCAAAAACTATGAATATGCTTTTTCCAGTCACATTGGAAGCAGGAGAACTTGCCAGGGAATTTTTATGGCCTATTGACAGTGGTGTAAGAGGAATTCTTAGTGAAGATAAGGTCAAAGTTGAAGACCAGATGAATTATTTGATTCAGTGTTCTTTGCTGAGTAGCTTAGGGATCATCCAAGACTCGAGTCTTTCTTTATTCAAAGTGTCTCAGAGGAACTGCCTCAAATTATAGTGTCGGTAGAAGAGGTTTAAAAAAACACAATGGAAATGAGCAATAAATTATTAGAAGTAGAAGCTCTTCATTCAAGAATTTGAACGGCATCTGGTAATGAGTTCACCAAACTGCTCAGGTATGCTGCTGCTGCCTTCTTGAAATGGAATTGAGATCAGTGGGATGGAAGGCGACAAACACTAAGGCAGTTTTTAGCAGCAGCCTTACTAGCAAGGATCCAAGAGATTCATTTGGGTCCAACTGCCATATTAAGTTGGTCAAAGCTGTAATGTAGAATAGGCATTTGGGAAAACAAGATATGATGGCAAAGAGTAAACTCAGGTTTTATTCAGGGAAATCAGGCCTCAGAGCTCTGGTAACAGTTCTTGGGAAGAATCAAGGAACATGAATGAAGCCCGTTCAGTTGCCCCAGTGCAGCTGTACTTGAAAGCTTTAGTTAGGGCTGTGGTACTGAAGTGCCGTGGGGTTGATTAATGGGCACATCCTCTCAGGTATCAGTAACTGTATTCAGGGCAGGACACACAAAGTAAGGATACATAAAGTACGAGTTAATGGTTAGTTTTCAGAATGGAGACAGGTCATTGATGAGTATCAGAGCTGTCTTATTTTGGATCCTCCTAGTGTTCTTGAAAAGTGCACGAATATTGAAGTTACAAGGTGTGCTGAGCATAACCAGTCAGGGCAGCCAGAATGAAACTGGCTGCAGAGAATTACAGGTGGACCACACAACATTGTGGATTGCCAGAAGAATGTCAGTATTGATTAGTTAGTACAAAAGAACACATACAAGGAAAACAGCTCGTGCTTGCACGTAATCATTGGTTACTGGCACTAGAGATGATCTGAGTCCATGGGAGCATTTCTCAAAATGTCAGTTAAGCTCAGTGGATGTTAGAAGGCAAACAGTAGGAATTCTTAAGAGAAGAGCAAATATATATATGTATACAGTCACACTTCTGTATAAATCTGCTTTCTGTAATAAGGTTGCAAATGTCAGTTTCAAAAGCCAAACAAACTTTTAGTTCTGTTGCCCAAACTTTCCTTTGAAATTCTGCCCTTGTAGTTCTTGGTGTGGGGGCATTGAAAACCTCAGTGACATTGATTTAAAGTAAGACCAGGGTATAATCATAGTCCATTTCCATTGTTCCCTCTCGATATGCTCTGATGAAAGAGCTAACATAAAATAATTTTTCAGTGTGTCTTGCTTAGTTTCTATGATATGGAAATCTTGATTTACAGGGAACGGGGTCAAATTCACGTATGGCCAGCTTTTCTAGTGCAATTCTGTTGATTACAGGAGTGCTTTTGACCCAGCCCTGTTGCTGGCTTAGTGTGTCTTCTCATTCCACTGTATGCTTTGGATTTACGGGCTTATTACTTGTAAGCAATTTTCAGAACATTTGAGAGTGTTAAGCAGTTGAGCAATAAGTATCTTTTCATGGGATTCTGGAAGGCACCGAGCACCAGCTAAGGGAGAAAACAGGCCTGTGTGCAGCAAAGGGCAAGTGAACTGTGCATGTGGGCTGATACCAGCCCCGTATTCAAGGGAGTTTTGCATGAATTTCAGAGGACGGGGTGTGTAAATGATCTTCTTCCTGTACTTGGCAGCATCTCGCTGTGGAATTGTTGCTGTGCACTCACTGCCACTGCAGAGCCCCGTGGTGTTCACGCAGCAGTTAGCTTGTGAAGGAGGGAACAGCTCCAAGATCGTGATGCCACAAAGGTTTTTAAAACATCTGTGGGCTAGAGAACCTCTTTTTGGTTATGGCAAGACTTTCTGTAGGTAAGGATGATCTTCCCTAGTTTTACTCTCTTCTGAGCGGTAGAGGGCAGTCTTGTCTTAAAAATTTAGACGTGGTGCCCATCAATGCCCTGCTTTTACAGATTGTTGCAGAAAGAGTGAAGGATTTTATCTGTAGAAACATATAGGATCAAATGTCTGTATTATTCTCTGTAAATGTTATCTTTGTTAAAGATACTAGCAGTAACTATCAGGTTTTATGCCACACAGCAACATTTCTCTAGATTAAGTGAGAATTACTGAAGTAAAACCATTCTAATACTCATAGAGCAAATAATGGAGCCCACTGTGCGAGGACACTGTGAAAGCCCGCTGTAACTGAGCAGTGCCCAAGGACTGTGCTGAAATCGGCGTGTTTTAGGCTCGGAGGAAAAATATGAAAATATTCTGATTCATGAAATGTAGATAAAACTGATAGTTATTTGATTTGGTATGTTACAGGAAGAACAGGGAGACACACTGAAAGTTGCTCTATGAAAAGTGTTGGGCTTTTATCTGGCTGACTGCAAGCTGAGGTGCACTTATAAGCCAGCAAGTGGTATTCAAATGGGTAGTGCTGTTTACAGACTACTCTTAGAGGTACGGGCAGTCGGCTTAAGTAAAATCTAAAAGATTAATGCTTAAATTACCTGAACACCCCCCCCAAAACATAATACAAAGCAGGTGACTGGGTAGATAGTTGTACTTCTCAGTATTTATTCAGTCGCGGATTATTTTTTTTAATTGTGGTGTTTGGTTTTTAAAATATTACTTTAATTTTGCCTAACATTTTATATTTCTGACACGACTCGTGGTGACTAGTGTGCTAAAACATTTGGCCACTAAGAATGACCGAACTGGTGTAGATGGCCTGTCTTGATAAACTTTGCAAATTAACCTGCTGCAAATGCCCACAGCCTTCCACCTGTGTTTTCCTCTCACAGTCCTGTGACATTTCTCCATGGCTCCGGGATGGAACAATCCTGGGCAGTAAAGAGATTGAGATAATGACAGCTCATGGTGACAGCAGGGCTGGCAGAGCCAGCCTGGGGGAAGAAAGACACGTACTTGCCGAAAGAAATGCCTCCATCCTTTGGGAATTGTAGCTTGGGAATCAAAGCTGACCTCATAGACAAGAATGATGGGGAACAAGCTTTTGATTTATGACTAGATGAAGCTCAAAGTCTGCCCTTCTGATCCTTCTTTACAACACACCTTTTGTATTTCATATGAGCTCTTTCGCTTTATTCATAGAATGTTATCTCCTGGGGTATCGTCTTTAAGTCTTTCAGTTTCGTAATAGTTCACTCATCTCCTTCACAGCAGCTTTTTTTTTTTTTTTTTTTTTGTTAAATTCAACTAAAATCCCTTTTTAGTATCACTTATATTTAGCATGATGATCAGCTGCCTTGCTTTTATTTATTTTTTTCTCCTGGAAGCTGAACCCATCTGTGCCTTCAAGACCATTTGCTCATCTGTGCCCCCATTTGCATTCAGTGGTGCCTTGCCTGCCTCAAGCTCTTACTGTACCTGAATGTTACAAAGTTGTACTTCTAGCACTGAAATTTATGGGCCAAATCCGTAGTAAGATATTGACCTCTTCCGACTTCAGTGAAGCTCTGGTGCCTTTCAGCACTGATAGCTGACGAAGGCACCCGCTCTGATGATGGGATCTTTATGTCCTGCTAAGAAGCCTGCTGCCTGATAGCTGCTTGCCTTGCTGTGTAGGTTTGAGGCAAAGCTGTGAACTCTGAAAGTGTTAGAATTGTGAATCTGGGTCTGAAGCTCTTTAGCTTGCTCTTGTCCAAGTTATGCACTGTTCATATTTTCTTCATCTTTGCTGTGTCTTCTGTGACAAGCAATAGAGAGCACATAAAATGCATTTACGGTGGTGTCAGCTAGAAATGGGAAAGGCCATGACAGCCTAAGATCAAGCACAGCTTTCTAAAAAGGAATGTTTCTGTGCATCAGTTCTGTCGTAGCCGTGTTTAGCGTGCTTGTATTTCCATATATCTGTCAGTCTGTCTGTCATCTGCCTGCCTGTCTTCCTGACTTATATTACTGTAGATAAATATGCTCCATTGGTGATTAAAAGGAAGTGACCTCATAAGTTTGTCTTTTCAACCACAAAGGTTTGGTTGTAACGTGACATTCCATCCGATTACTCTGGTTTACACCAAATTCAACAACTTGTGGCCTGCAGATACTCAGTATAAAGAGCAGAAAGAGACTGACCTTGACAACCTCATTTCTCATTCCTTTCTTGTTATAGGTAATATAGCTGAAAATGTGGTTTTAATTATAGTACTAATGAAAACTGAAAATCCAGACAGACACTTGACAAACTCTGGTACGCTTTATATTACATTTGTGCTAACTACAAAGTATCCAGCTGGGTGTAACATTATATCTCTTTTCCTTGAGCATCCGCCTGACTTAAGCTGTATAATTAATGTGTACTTTGGCTGGAGGTCAGTTTACAGTTGGTTTTTTAGAATTTTTACATTTTTTAAGATGTTGTAATGAAACGAATATGTTTGTTACCTCTGTGCCTGCATTCTCCAGGGGGAGTTAATACCTGTGGAGGAGCACTGGCTGGGAGAACTGACTGAAGTGCCTCTGCCAGCTGAATCCAATGCCTCAGAAGTCTGTTTTCAAAAGTAGGTGTAAGAAACAGAATCAAAGAATGTAACGTCCACATATGTGTTTAACTGTGATTCACCTCCTTTGTATGGCTTGTTGATTTTAAGTTATGACACTCATACACAATTGCCCACAGTAGAGTTTGTGAAGGGATTTCTTTTATTTCACTTCTTTTTGTCTTTGGAAGGAGCTTTGTTTTCAGAACTCACCAATGAGAAACTGATGTTGTCTGCTAGAGCCAAAAGCACTAAAAGCAGGTTCCCTGCCAAGCCCCACCAGTGCACCTTCATCCTGACCTGTCTTAATTCTGCAATTCCAGTCGGGCATCCCACCAGCATGTGTATGTAATCGTGTTAAATTAAATACTGTTTTTCATGATATGGACAAATGCTCTCTTGGGACCGGGCTGAAATAAGCTTTGAAGCAATTTTATTGTGACGTAAGGCAAAGCTGAAATTGGATTGCAAATGATAAAAATCCAAAGGCTTACATTACACTGCTGTTTGCAGTGTTTTTACCTGCTGTGGAATCTGATTTTTTTTTCTTCGCAAAAATACTAGTGCGATTCTGTGCCAAACATCCCAAAATATTTCTGACATGAAAGGAAATGGCTGCAGTATAGCCACGTTCACAGTGGGGACCTCAAGGTGTTACCCTTAGCAATGAATACATAATGATTTTCCAATGACCTTTTCTGGCATGTTCCTATGGCTATTAATGTGGTTTGATGTTTGTGTGAATGCACAAAGAGCCTCTCTACCCAGCCTGTCTGCAGCTGCACTTTGAGCTTGTTTGCTGGTGCAGATAATCTGAGGAAAGTTTGATTTCTCTCTAACTGCCTCAAATTGTTACTGCCTTTTCCCTTTGTGATTAAAAAAACAAACCTGGATGTGAAAAAAGTTTCTTCTGAACAATTATTTATGAGTGGCTTTAATAATGTTTAACTTATTTTTGAAAGACAGACTCTAACTTATCAGAGGGTCACATGAAAATAACACAGCTAACAGGTGATTGTTTTCAAATATTTCCTTTCTAAACACGTCTGGTGGGTGCATTTCATTAGAGCCTCTACATTGTCCTGGAGGATATTTTGGAGAATAGGATGCTAAAGTGATATATTTTCTTTGAAGGATGGTATATATTTTAGAAATAGCAATCTTCTTGTGTGTGTGTTCCAGTTACATTTAGAAGCCTTGTGCGAACTGAGGCCCTGTAGAACCGAGTTCTGTACTGCCATGCATGTTGAGAGAGCTTTTTTCCTGAGGGCCTGCAGTCTAAATGGATGTTAGAGAAAAATCTCAGCCCCTGTTTCCACCACCAGTGCTCAACTGGTTTTCATAGTGTCTCCTGAGTGCCCGTTTGGCATCAGGGAGATGCACCAGCATCAATTAAAGGCATTTCCCATCTCAAAGAGGAAATAACACCTAGTCTCCAGTTAGTAAACAGTTCAAAAAATGAATTAAACCAGATGTTGCTGGGCTCTTGATATTGACACACATGGTAGTGCAACCTTTAAAGTGTCCCTCCTGTGGCCCCTCCAGCTATATTAAGATCTTATTTCCATCCTATAAACATTTAGGAGAATGATTAAGCAACAGTACCCCATTCATATCCCATGTTATGCACAGACAAGTTCGTGGCTGTGCTGTTTCTTGAGTGAAAGTGTGCTGGGTGGGAGATGCAATATAATTTAGTTGTTATTCCCTTAACTTTTACCCAAAAGACTTAAGGATAGAAGTACCTGAAAGTATTCCCTATTTAATATTTGTGCATCTGGCATCCCTGCCTATGGCAGGGGGTTGGAGTTGGATGATCTTTAAGGTCCCTTCCAACGCAAGCCATTCTCTGATTCTATGATTGTTTGGTTTTTCTCCTGGGGTAATTTGGACTGTATTTCTCCTTCACCCTACCCAATGTACCAAATAGTTTCATCAGCCGTAGTGGAACCGCTGTACCCATTACCTTTATTCTGATTTTCTTCCTATCATCTGCTATTCTCAGCTCATGATTTGGAATGGAGTCCTTGATGCTGAGGCCCTACTTCTCCATGTGGCATCATGTGCCCTGCACAGGCGTGAGAATAAATTATTTTCTAGATTAGCTGGACAACACAGCACAAATTGATGGAGAATTTCATCGAGGATAAAAAATGGTTGTGGTTTTGCCAAAAAAAAATCACAAACTTTTAATAACAAGCTACAAGAACATGGTTTTGTGGGGGTGCAGGATTATTACTCTTCGTGAGGGAAGGGTTAGGCCGAAGATGGGTCATACACCTGTGACTGAGGGGTCTAATAAAGAGATCGGGGCTGACTCCAGCTGTGAACCAGGGCACTATGCTGCCTGGTCACTAAACCTTTCCACCTAACCCAAAGATCGTGCTCTGTGTTAGCTAATACCCTGCTAGGTGATACTGAGGAGGGAGGTACTGCTTTCTTAGCCTCTTCTCCAAGGAGTCAATGTCTGTAAGTGAAACCTTGTCAGCAGTGAGGGTGTTAGGTGGTCCTGATGTGGAGAGGAGTTGTGTGATGTAAGCAAGAACAGAAAACTATGGAACTGCTCATGTCACACCCTGTAGATGGATTTTCTAACCCAAGGTTGGTGTTTCTGTTGCATGCAGTCAGGCAAACATAAGCTGACGGGCCTCTGCGCTAGAATTAAGGGCAGCAACCTGCCCAGTTGCAAGGAGTAGGAAAAACATTTCTCCCTTTCTCTCAGTTGAGTTGGGTTTCCTGTACTGAGTCTGGAGGACACAGCTGTACCTGCGAGCTTTGGGTCAGTTGTGTGCATCCTAGTGACAGGCAGTGAGGTGTTGCTGGTTGACTCTTTGAGGTCTCTTCCATTTTCATTTCCTCCTAGTAGAGTGCAAGCAGGCACAGAGTTCCCCCTGAATTTCTGGTAGATGGAAATATCCGGGGTAGGCTTCAGTCCTCAGCATGCAGCGTTTTCAGAGATTTGGCCACCTGTATGTCAGCAGCACGAGATAAAGCCATTCTGGGATGGTGGAGAAAATTGTTAAATTTCCTGATTTGTCCACTCATTTGTAATTGTATCTCAGTAATACCCTTGTCGTATGCTGTGTTTGTTTTGGATTAATCATGTATTTATAAAACCTACAAATACAAACAGAAAAGGGTTATAGAGGGCCGCTATGACACCACCTCACGCAGTGCCATTCATTTTAAATTTCAGTTTGTTGAATTTAACAAGATGTTCATGCAGCAAATGGAATTTACTAGGGTAGATTTCTTGGATGGACCAGCAGTTTCTGTCGTATAACATTTCAGAGGCTGGAGGAAAGTTGAGACAGTTTTCTTTTATGTGATGGGAACAATATTGGAAAACAGGTCCATCCAGAGTGAAAACAAATATCTGCATGCTTTGCTTCACTGATGCTGCTGTTTTCTGGGAAATTAGAGGTAGCTATATAGCTTCCTGAATATTTTTGTATTTAGATCTCTGATTTAAGCTGTGGATTTTTATTTTATTTTATTTTTTTTAGGTGTGGCTGGTGTTTGTGTTTCATTGCTAGGTTTCCTGTCTATGTGGGGTACTCATACGTGTGCGTGTATTGATACGTGCCTATCCACATGTGTATGTTCTCAGCTGAAATGTGTAGCTACTTTGATTTCTGACTGGCAGATGCAGTCAGGTGCTTCATTCTCTGACAACAGTTTTATTCTCAAATAACACTGCACAGCGTTATCTGCTGGTACTATCAGCTGCTCAAGAATGGACACACAGAGCAAAGGCAGGTTGCAGTTCTGTTTAAATTGCCAAGCAGAGCTTTGAACAGCCGGACAGCTCCTTTTGACCACAGAACTGAAGAGAATCAAAAAATTGAGTTATCCCCAAACTTACTGTCACTGGCTGCGTGCTCCATGGTAGAGAGGAAAAAATCAGTTTTTGCACTGGGGAGTTTACAGTCTAAATTACAAAAACAGTCTGATTGTGAAATATTTAATAGTATATCCTGCATTAGCTTGACTTTTGAATTTTCTCTTGATCCATTTTTTATAGATTTGTACCTATTCTCTGCTAATTTACATTGACTGGAGAAAGGAATGCTTGAGGAAGGACACAGAACTCACGTAGTTCTTGGGCTCTAACTCTGGAGGCCTGAAGTATAAAGTTTCTTTTATATATATATATATGTATAAATATATATTATATACACTTACTGTGTGTATATATATACACTTTGATGTTTCCTGAACTGGACTTTTTAAGATTTGGAGCTGGAAGAGAATAAGATTCTCAACATATTAATCTTGGAAGTATGGTCATGAATAGTAGATTTGAGGGTAGGATTTGGCACTAACCATGGTTGTAATTATTTTATGGAACGCTCTAAAACCAATTAGAACTTTTTAAAATTAGCCAAAAGGAGTACGTGTTTAAAGTAATGCTCATCTATTTGCAAGACCTAAATCAAATAAACTCTCTGAAACCCATTCTTCCAGCTGCAAAGTCCAGAGAGACATGCATCCTTTCTCTCATCATCTGTCTGTAAGCTTTCATGTAGATTACAAACATTTGGGGCAAAAGCTGCTGCATACTGCGTGGTAGCACAGCACTTAGTACGGTGCTTCTCCAGTTTCAGCTGGGGACTTGTACAAATGCAATCCTGCACAAGGATGCCAGGCAAATGCGCTGCTCCATTCTGCTGCAGTAGTGCAGGAGGCAAATTGCCTTTAAAAGCACAACAATTTATAATTTCACCAAGTGGTAGTTCTAGCAGTAATGACAGACAGTTCAGCGCTAACCCGTGGCGGTGTGTATTCAGCATGGCAACGCTAGACTTTCTGATACTTTGAGTTATGGTACACACGGTGGCCCCTGAGTTACGTGTGGAATGGCTGTGGTGCTAGCTGATGGGCTATTTTGTACCTTGGATGCAGAGTTTTTATGATGGCCAATACTCTGAAGCTCGTTCAGGCAATAAATTTACTTGCCTTTGAGTTTACAAGGCAATAAACAGTTGAGGCCTTTGACCTCAACATTTACCAAATACATTTGCAGCAGTTGTGTTTATTGACAACTATTTATAGGGAAGTATTTTATACTGAATTTCACATGTGAAAGAGAACGGTTTAACTTTGCAGTGCTTAATTCTTCTTCCTGATTTCCATCTCTACTTCTCTCTCTTTGATTTACTTTAATAGCTGAAGTTGCAGCTTAATGCTGCAAAATGCTCTGTTACTGACTAGAACAATTAGTTTAAAGCCCAAGTTTTAGAATTTCCTCTGTCTTAACTTTGGGTGCCTGAGATAAAAGTCTACCTGTGGTATATTTTGCAAGGCAATTTGTGTAAGGTTCATTTTACATTCACTTACTAAATTCCTAGTCAGATTAATAACTTGAAAACAATCTTTTATTAGCACATGAAGAACTGAAAATAATAATAGTTTAAACTCCTTTTCCCTTTTTTTAGGAAGCTGGGGCTATCACTATTTTCTGATGGGTAGGTAGCATCATGAAGGTTAAGGCTCTTCTACACATCCAGAATATCTAGTGAGTGGCCAGTTTTTGCTGTGTACTGGTAAAGATCAAGAACTCTGTCCTGCTCAGCAAAAACCTCTGCTGCCGAAGATTCAGTTCTACTCAGACATGTGGGATGGAGCTAATCAGTTGCCATACCAGAGTTGCTCCTAACAGCAAGTGGCAGACCAGCTGGAATTTTATCCAGCAGAAACTCACCTAGTCCTGAGTTTGTTCTGTTTTATACCAGGGGTTAAATGAGAGACTGTCAGGCCCAGAGTTTGCTGGAGAGCAGGAAGGTAATGGTGCTTTCATCCCTTCCTGCAACTGTCAGCTGAGCTCATGCTAGGTGCACCTGAATAACTGTTCCCAAAACAATCTCTGCTTTTGGAGTTGGCATTTTCAAAATTGCATTGGCCCTGACCCAGCAAAATACTTGAGCTAATGTTTAATTTCAGGCATGAAGCATGGGACTGCTCGTAAGCTTAAAGATAAGCACATGCTCAAGTTCCTTGCTGGAAAATGGCCAGTATAGTTTTTATCATGCAACATCAGGTCTGTGAGATACTCATTTCAATCTGTTGAGCTTGTATCGAGTTCTTTTAGAAAAATTATTTCAGGTGCCGTGGAATTATGGTCATTCAGTTCTAAAAGGCTTACCAGATTCTTGCCTCATGTAAGTTGCTTCGTCCAAATTTGCAGCATTAGAGGACATGCTGAAGAGTTTTGTTCAGGAAGTCTTTAAGTTTTTTTTGTAATTGGACTTCTTTTTCCTTTTTGAGATACTTACCACTAGCATATACAGGTGAAATATGTATGACATCTATTAGAAAAATCGTATTCAACCAGCTGGTCAGACTCAGGTGAGTTACATCAGATAATTTTAGGAAGTAGTGTCCTGTATTTCAGTAAATCGCTGTCAATGGATCCATAGCAGATTGTTGTCCAGTGCAGTTTTTCATTGTTGTGACATGAGAAAATGGCCTTACTCTGTAGAGTGGTTCTGTCCACAAAGGAAGAGGTTCATACACAAGATGTTTTCTGTGTTCGGTACGTTGAATGTTTAAACAAATAAGAAAAATACTTTATCAGTGCAGCTTCAGCTTGCTTTGTGAATTACGGTTACAGCCGGTATCCCAGATTCAGACACTAGAGATCCATGAAAATGATACGAAGTGGTGTTGACCCACATCAAAGTTGTAACTAACTGGAGTTCTGGGGTGGCACACAGCTTTCTTGGCACCTCTGCGGTCTGCTGTGATGCTGGGCTGGAATTAAGGTCCTCTGATATGAAGGTGTGGGGGAAAGCCCATTGCTTTGTTGGGCTGGGTTTTGGATGCATACCAGAAGGAAATCTTGTAAGGAAATCTCATGCAGGGATGTGTAGAAGGCTGCCTCAGCGTGGATGTTTGGCTGAGCTGGCTGCAAAGCGTAACGAGGGGGTTGGTACATCTGTAGGGATGAATACACGCGGCTTCATTACAGCTAAATACGAGTCGAAGAAGAAAAATGACATGGAGGAGGACAAGTGGGGAGGGACATCACATTAGCAGCCTGCCTGGATGACACTGTGCAAGGCAAGTCTAGATCTGTCAGCACAACTGTGTGTGGAGCATGCCAAGAAGCCAGATGCTGTTCCTGCTGCTGAAAGACTATTTTCCACAGTTCAGTGTTGGGGCCTTGTGATGTAAAGCCCTGCCCCATGGGTGGCCGTGGGTGCGGGACTTCACTGCTGGCTAAAGGAGTGAAGGCGGAAGAAAGGGAGGAATCTTATACTTGGGCTTACTAAAAACATGTTTATCGGATTTCAGAGTTATTTCAAAGAAAAAACTTTGTCATACTTAATGATTTATGTTTAGCTAGCAGCATCTGCCTTCACTATCAGTGTGTCTGTCATCTGCAGTCCTCCCCACAAAGGCTCAATTCTAAAAGGCATTAGAAGTAAATATATTATTTTTTAAAAGCATTGTTAAGTTAATGGGAAGCATACTTAACATCACTGCCTTATCTGCTTCATCTTCCTTTGCATCTAGAATAATTTTCCTGTTTGCCTTTGTATGCATCTATCCTTCATGTGGCACACATCTTGGGCGGAGAAGCTGTACTCAAGAATATCCTTTGGAGTCCACTGGACAAAAATCCCCCTAATAAAGCCACAAATCCTTAAGGAATTATTGCAACCCTGCCACTGGCTGCCCTCCAGGATCCCTCTCTGCATTGCTGTGAAAGGAGTCACAAAGGTGCTGTTCTTTGTGGCTCTGAAAAAAAGGACAGTGAGGAAACTGGGCTGTTAAAATAAAAGGTTGCATTAAAGAATAACCATTATGTTAAAGTTGGTCATAAATTTGCTGTTGAATCTTTTTTAGAAAACACGCCGACTTTTTGTGTATGTAGAAAATTTCTACTTCCATAAAAATTTTTGACTAAATTCCCCAAAACGTGTATTTTACACTAAAAATCTATTTTTTATATATTATTTGGCAGTTATTGATTGCAAGTCATTATTTTCTGCTGGAAATTTGTCAGAAATGACTACCTTTTCTTGACATTTTCAGGAAGGGGAATAGCACTGACCATTTTGCCAGCAGATTTAATAAGCTTCTAATACTTTCCTGGCATGTTCAAGTGCTTTTTGGCTTTTATATTTTTATTGCAACCCAGAAATTCAGGGTGGGGGTTGAAGAAGGAGGTACTCGAAAATAGCTGGACTAGGTCAGGAAAAAGCACTATCGTGCAGTTTCCTTTGTGAAGCTTCCCAGCTAAATGGAATCCAACCCCAGCTGCCAGGAAGTGCTTGTCAGATCTCCTTGGTGCTTGGTGGAAGTTTTAGATCTGGAGGATGCCCAGAGGAGAGCACTGAGTGCCCTGCCTGCTCTATGGGCTGTGCCTGCTGTTAATCATCATGCCAAGCTGTGAGCAGCACCCTCACGTTGTGGGTGGCAGCGTTTTACACTGCCGGTCCCTTCTCTTTTCTAGGTCAGCTAGCCACCATCAGGGACTTAACCTCACAATGATTAAGTCTGCGGTGGTTGAGAGTGGTTGAGACAACAGAGCCCAGTTTTTATTAAATGTGCGCTGCAAGCCTTCATTAAACCAATCCCTTTTTCCTGCATGTAATGGGTCCTGCCAAATGGTCAGATGGAAGTTCATCTCCAGAAAGGTTTTGATTGATTTTAGGGTGCTAAAATGGGCAAGGAAAATTGCATGGGCTTAAACAATTAAATGTGAAAGGAAACAAAGAACTCAAGCCTTAGAATTCCCACCTTGCAATTAGACTATGTTGTCTTTCTTATTTTTTAATAAAAGCTCTGTAGAGGCAAAAGGCTGCAGGTGAAAACCCTCAGTGACTGATCTCAGTTTTCTCCATGAGAAGTTGAGGGGACAGACTGTTATCACAAGGCACTTATTATTTAATGTGGCTCTTAAAGTCTCAGCTTCTGGAGTCACTGCAAAGTCTAATGTACTTCTGTATTATTTACCCTTACGTTCAAGAAACCTGACTCCTAAATCTTTATTGGTTTGAATCTGGATTGATATCAGCAGAAGAACCTGAATGCTTTCAGTACACATCGCACCGATACCTGCTCCAACTTCTAAACTTTTTAATTAGCAGCACTCCATTCACTCTTACTGAAAGATGTAAAAAATGATATTGTTTACAAGACACAGAAGGGCTTGTCCATCCCCATCACATCGCTTAAAGAAAGCATTTCTAACTGATAAGGTTTCTCACCGTGTGGTCCAGCAGCTGTAGGACTTGGCTGCTGTGCTGGAGGGGACTCGCCCAGAAGTAAGCACCCGTTCCCCTGCTGCCCGGTATCGCAGCAGCCTCTTCTCTGCTGTTGAACCCCATCCCTGAGACGCGGCACCTGCCTTGCTGTGGGCTCTCTGTGAACTTGCTCCTTTCAGCAGCCTTTTCTGAAGTTTGGAACAGAACAGCTTCCAGTATGCACCTCGTGTTAGTGGTAACAGCGTTTATCTCTGTTAATGGTTACTTTGCGTCAGTAGGCAAACAATTCTTTTCATATGATTCTGGTATTGTTAAAAATACCTGGAAGATGTCTGCATTGTACTTGCCAGTTCCATTTCCTTAATTACATGCAAAGTAAGTAACACTATCTGCAGTGTTACCTGGAGCTGTACGTTGTAA
This sequence comes from Aythya ferina, assembly GCF_964211825.1. Lineage (NCBI taxonomy): Eukaryota > Metazoa > Chordata > Aves > Anseriformes > Anatidae > Aythya > Aythya ferina. The sequence continues at coordinate 61,708,745 of NC_140301.1, forward strand.
CACTGTGCTACCACTTGGTTATATCCTTGTCACTCTTTTTTAGGAATGGCTCAAGCCAATCCCCCTGTATCTTCCTGTAACCTCAGAAACATTTTTGTTGTTGCTCAAATTGAAAATATTTTTTAAATGATGCTTTGGACAAACACTTGAAATCTGACCTGGAAATGGAAGATATTTTGATATCAGAACATCTGATATCTGTGATCTCTTGGCATCCCTGTAAATTTTTTATCCAAATCTGGCCGAGTTGTATGGCTCTCAGAAGATTCACAGATGTTCACAGATGTTTAGAAGAGGCTTGTTAGAGTTTGGCAGCTAAATTCTCTGAAGTTCCCATCTGAACAAACAAACTCACTTTTCTCATAATTCCTTTTCTGCTTGTCTGATAGCTCTCCCTCTGAAGTATGTAGGCATGACCAAAAAATCAAAGGGGGGGGGGGGGAGAAGTACCTGATGTGAATTTCAATGGAAAATCAGAAAGTAGAAGTAGCAGGAAATAGAAAATTTGAGTGGAAGCTACTAATTCTGTTCTTGCTTATCTACTGTGAAGACAACCTTTTTACCCTGTGTGAAAGACTTAAGCCAGTAGGGCCACAGGGATGGCCATGGGGAAATGAATAATTCTGTACTAAAAGCGGGGTCTAGAGGCCATGTATAAGATAGAGCCCGGGGCTATAATTTGGCTGGAAGAATAGAAAAAAAGTGTTGAATAATTGCTTGTTTTCTGTGTGAGCGAGGGTTTCTGCAGACAGCTATCTCCTTGACAACCCTACTTCATTCCTCAAGCTGTTTCGTACCTCACAGTGATGGAGGCAATGGTTCTGCGGGAAAAAATTGTGTATGATCATGTAATGAAAACCTGCGTCGTGAAGTGTGCTCAGAAATAAGCTGAAGGAAGTCTGTACAGGCAACCTTAATTTTGGCATTTCCTAACTTTTGAATTCTTGGCATTGCATTGTTACTGTTATTTTAACATAGTTTTTGGATGTCATAAGTAAAAGTGATGCCTTCGAAGCCTGTATTTCATCCTGAGCTGCAGTGAAGCATTCCTAATCTTTTTCCGAATGAGCCTAAAGGGGCTTGTTTGTCAGGCTTCGAATCACTGACAAATTGTTCACAGCAGCATTTCAGAAAACAAACCTCATGCCAAGTTTACAACTGATCTTCCAAGGACGCACGTTTTGTGTTTTGCCCCTGCAGCCGTGTGGGTAGGCACTCACCTCGCTTGCACACTCAGAAGTGGTGTGCCCACAGAGCTCAGGAATGAAGAAGTGCAGTAACATAGCAAGGATGTGCATGGGGATTGGAGTGGCTTTGTTCTGGAGCCTGTGTTTGCATTTAATACTCATATCATGAAAGAACAAATCCAATTTCCCCCCCAGCAGAAGCAGCCAGTCCCTTTGTTAGCTCACTGAGGACGGTAATGAGATCCCTGGTTCAGAGAAACTTGCCATCTGTAAAATACTTAAGCATATTCTTATCGTTCTTGGGTCATTAAGGGCATACTTAACCCCAGCAACTTAATGAGGAGCATACATCTTTAAAGGTAATCACATACTTAAGTGCTTTGTTGAAAAGAGGTTGATTTAAACCTGATACAATTCTGTAACTCATCCTGTTGACCAAGTATGCATTCAAATTCCTTGTTTAACCAAAGGCTGCTTTACACCTTCTAGACACTGCTCTGTGCAGCAGCAGCGTGGAGCTGTACAGCTTCTCACAGCATCCTGACAAAATAGGGCTGAAAGATACCTGGCTGGAGAGGTCCTGAATTGCAAGGGTGCTCATCCTGTGGTCCCTAGGCCGCGTAGTGCTCCCTAGGGGAAAAAAAAAAACAGCCTGCAACCTGCTCCACCTTTTCAGGCAGCAGCTTAGGAGCATGTAGAGGGTGGACAGATGGCTTCAGAAATTGTTTGGGTGGTGGAAGCTGCATGGTTGTGACCCTCTGTTTTTCTTGTGGAGTTCGTGGACTTGCCATCCATGGGGTATATAGTGCCAGAAGAGAGCTCCTGTGACAAATATCAGCCAAATGCAGGCTCCCGCCTCTGCAGCAGTTCACACCTGCAGTTTGTATCCTCCTGAGTCCTCTCTCCTCCAGAAAGAAGGCTGCCGGGAACAGGCTGTTCAAACTGATCTAGCTGTAACTCCATGGGTTTGTTTTTTCCAAGGATAAACTGGGATGCCTGGAGGCTTTCCTGCATACATATGCATGCACGGAAAACTGAAAGACCCTGGGAAGTGCTGTTCCTGCTATTCAGGCACCTCAGGTCTTGGTGGGTTGTAGAGAAAGGACAGGAAAAAATGGTCCAATCAACCTCAAGGTCTGAAAGCTACTTGCTTAGCTTGCTTCCTTGCCAGGATGGCACCAGCTGTACCTACATCCTTCTGGACAGTTGTTTTGTGTTTGTATCAGCTATTTCTGGTTTTTATTTTTTTTCCAATAGCATCTCAGAACAAGAGTGTGAAATTTTGCACCTGTCTGTGAATGCCTGCTGTTGGTCTGTTGCATCAAGGGCAGCAAGTGCAGTAGTACTGTGCACGTTCGAAGGATCACTGTGCAAAGAAACAGTTGGCCAACAGACTGGGAATCCTCGTGGGAAGTTGCACAAGGGTTTTCCAAACCTCACAATTAAATGTTGAAAATAATTGTCTGGCAGGTAATAGTCCCCCAGAACAGACTAATAGCCTGTCAGGTTTCATGTTTCCCAAAGTCACTTTTGACTTTGACTTTGTAAAATGTTCTGAAATACTCTGATCCACATTTGGTTCTCAGAGACGTTGGCTTGTAGGACAAAGCTTTTCACTGCAAGGTTTTACCTGAGGCCAGTTTCTGCTTGCCTTGCTCATTTGGATTAGCTGAGTGAATCAGGTGAGTGGAATTTGCTTGCAGAATTCAGTTTGTCTTTACTCTGTCAGCAGAAATTCGCTGAAAACCTTAATAAGGGTGTTGGTGGTTTAAGTGTCCAGCTGCTAAAATACAGAGGTTGTACAGCTCAACTGGATTGCTCCAGAATGGTATTTCTCTGGCAAGGTTTAGCATTCTTAATGCAAAGTGAACCCTCACAGTAGGGCCTCCTATCCCGTACATTTTGTACTTTAATGAGGTAGATATTTAATCAATTGTAGAGAATACTGGTATCTGTGTTTTGCATATGTTTCAAATAACAATGAAATTTATACGCAGATGAAGTAATTGAAGCATAGCCTGATTTCAGAAGGGCGCACAGTCCTTACTGCAGTGTAATTCGAAGAGATTGGGGATCAATCAAAGTGTTTTAAAATTAAGAGTTTTCTGCAGCTGGGACACTCCCAAGTTGAGCTACTTTGGTTTCAGTTTATAGCTCAACTTCTTTTCCCCCAAGTCAAATGGTTTATTGTACCCAGGATTTTTTAACTGTCACATCTGAAAATGAAAAGTATCTTTAAAAACCTGATATTCCGTAGAGATCAAAACCTGTATTGAGCTGTGACCTAAATGTACCCTGATCTTTAATGGCAAAAAGTTTAAAATTTAAATCCAGGCCCACTTTTCACATGAGGTCCTATCCTTGTATGTCAGAATTTGAATGTAATATTCAGCTAAAATATCTTGAAATTTGCCTTTACTTCACTGGTTTCATACCAGTTACAATTCTGGCAATTATGTATTTTCTCTAAGAATGATATTAGCTCTTGTTTACCAAAAATTCAGTATTCTTACAGTGATCCATACCCCCAACTTGGTTTATATCTCTGCTGCAAACTTTGGAGTCCTAGAAATTCAGATATAAATGGGCTAGAACCATCACCAAATCTTCTTGCGGTTGCTTTGCAGATGTATGTTACTCAGGTGTTCTCTAAGGTTCAGTTTCTGATCCATTTTCTTGCTAATTCCCTATGGAATAGGAATTCATCATTCTGGGGGCAGAAGAAGCAGACTATGGCCATCAAGATCTGATCCAATACCCACTGAGTGCAGTGGAGGTCTAACGAAGAACCTCATTTTGCTGAATGATGGTTCTTAAATCCATTGCTTTAATATGTGGGCTTCATGAAGAAGTTCCAGTAGTCCAACATAGTCCAACATTCTGATACATGTTGAGACTCATTTTAGTGCTTTTTTTTAATAAACACACAAGGATAATTTTTATAACCTAAAAAAAGTCTGTAAAAGCATCTTTGTTGAAACAATAGGCAAAGTGAAGTGCAAGAAGTAGATAAAATGTAGAAGCAGATAGAATATAGTAAAACATGTTAAATAAACGAGAGCTGCTTGTGTGGGAATCACGACAGGATCAAGTTCTGCGGTATAGATTCTATAATAGACACATACAAATTAAAAAATTACATCCAATAGGAAAGCATAGTTGAGTTTTAATGATACTTTCAATATTTTGAAGCAAAATACTTCAAAAAAATCCACGGAAACATTTTTGCAGGTTTTTGCGTGCTTTTCTAGTAATTTTCATTCCCATTTGAAATCAGTAATTTAGTCTCTTTATTATTTCAAACTGTTGTTAAACAGTATTTTATTAGGAAAATATTCTAATAAGTTATGTGTCATATTTTCAGAATACCATCTCTTCTGAGTGCAGTGTGAATGGACTCCTGTAAGATAAAGGATGCACATTTTCAAAATTCCTCCACTAGATGTATGTTTGAGGGTGCACTTCAAAAATAAATTCTGATCTAGATAGATCTTGATTAGGAGTAAGAATAAGTACCACGTTCTGTAACAGGACACAGCAGCTGGCAGCTAGTGGTGGCACTCTGTGCTTATTGCTGCTTCTTTCTTTCCCTAAAATTATTATTTTAGTTTTATCTCCCTCACCTGTTTCTCATGGAGATCATCAGCAGGAGCTAACAGCATACCACTGAGGTTGGACTCGATGATGCTTGTGGTTCCCTTACAACTTGGGATATTCTATTTTCTAGGTTGCATCACAGAACAGGTGCAAGCCAGGCTGGTGGCAGGGTGAGTGGCTTCGCACCAGGCTTGTAATCCCACCCTGCTGACTGCCACCTGGGTGCTGTGTTTAGGGCAACCCCAAGCCGTGGTGGATCTGCACCATCTCCTGTCTGCTCAGAACAGGTAAGAGTGCTGTAGCTGCCTCTTTCCCCACCAGCAGACCCCTCTGTTCTCCTCTGTGCAGGAGAAGGTGATACATGAGCTTTGCTGGAAAACAAACAAACAAACAAAAAAAAACAACAAAAAAAATGTTTCACAGATGCTCAGATGTTTCCTTTGAGCTCTTCTGTGCTGTTTCAATAGCTCAACGGGACAACAGCAAGGAAAACCCAGGGTGTACTGGCCCCCATTCCTATTGTGTTCACCACCAAGCCTCCTAGTTCCTGATGCAACAGTTGCTGTAGTTTAGAAGCACTTGCCATGAGCAAAATCCTCTTTAGAACACAATTTATGGGGTAAGTGACAGTGTAGTTAAGTAGGGAAAAACTCCAAGCAAAACCACAACAAATTATTTAGCAAAATAAATATTTTGAAAAGTGATCTAAATGGTCCTCTTTTGCGCAGCATTAATGGAGTTATATGGCAAACATGAATACAAATTGCAAAGTGCGTTCAACCTTAAAAAGGAAAAGAGAAAAAGTTTTGCTGGTGTGAAATATCTGACAGCAGCAACCTATGGCATGCATGAGGAAGACAAAGGTTAGGAATGCAGTGTGCTTCAGAACAGAAGATTCTCTGTGTTTTGTCTTATATCAATAAATGATACTAGAATTTTGTGGTTAGAATATGGCTTTAAGTACAGAGATAAGAGCCCAAGTAAATACTAGCACTCCTCCATTCCTGAGGGAAGTTGGTGGCCTGCCCACATAATTTGCTGATAAAGTCCCATCTGTTAAAACAAAGTACCGCAGCACCGGCAATAAATTTCAAGCAAAGACCATGAGAGGTTATTTTTGCATGACAGTCTTTGGTGAGCTTTATTTTAAACCAGGAAAGTGTTTGAAAGTGAAACAGAGATGATAGCGTTGGCTTTCAGTTAGCTTTACACTTTTACATGGCGAATGAGAAATCCCGCTCCGCTTTATTTCACTGGTAAACAGTGTGGCATGATAAACTGTTATGAGAATAAAGTCATAAGGAAAACTCTGCTTCACAAATGACATACGTAGAAAAACAGCAGATGTCTGATGAAGTAAAGAACCAACTCATTGCCAAGGCTTTGGAAAACAAAATTAATTTCCTTTAGTCTTTGATAATGATGATGTAATGTAGTTAATAGGAAGAGCCTGCCATGCTCATGGAGTTATTAAAGAAGAAATGTTAGACATGCAGCAGGTCAAAAATATGGGTTTACTTAGCAGTGCCATATCCATGAGAGTATTTATAGAGGTGAAGGAAGAAGAAAGATGATAGTGATGTAGAATGTTGCATTTTTGAAAGCAGAAGTGTGTAATGAAACCAAACTTCTGAATGTCCTCTAAATAAGCTCAGAAATCTGGTTGTTCAGTGCAAAGAAGACAAGTCTTCGTGGAAGGCACTTACTTCAAAGAAAATCAAATCTTTTCGTAGAGTAAAATTAAAAATATTTTGCCTCCTGATTTTCCCTAATGAGATCCAAGCCATGTGAAGACAGTGGCTGAATGGGCATAGCTTTGGCTGTTTTAATGGGTAGAAAATATGCCAAGGAAAAAAAAAAATGTGTGAAGAGTGTTTTTCTTAATTTTCAAGTCCTTTGCTCCTTGGATTTTAACAAAATGGTGTGTAGTAAGCAGATGCAATGATTTATTTATGTGCAGTATCTCCTTTGGTCACTAGATGTCCCTACATGCTGTTGGAGTAACTGTCCGGGTGTGGTTCCTGGTAAACAAAAAAGGTAAATCGGGAAACTAAAGCTGTGCAGATTCCTCGAGGGTATGTAGGAAGCTGTCCTATTAAAGGAGGTTTTGTGCTTTTTGTGTGCATTTAACTGCTGGGGGAGATAGTGCTGGAATGTACTGTACTTTTACCATGTACACAGAATGAAAATTAGATTTGTTCACAGAAACTTTGGAAGAGATACTTACAGGCATGGTTTAAATAGCCAAACATTTTTTGGCAGAGTATTGATGACCCAGTTTCCTCCCGTGGTGGTAACTATTACAAGTGTAGAGAGGTGGTGGGATTTAAAATTGGAGGTTCATTGCTGAGGCACGAGAATAACCAATATAGATGTAGTGTCATGCCTATGGGATCCCACAGTCCTGCAGTCACTGTAACTAATGTTGATTTTAACAGTGTCCATGATTACAATCTTGTCAGCAAAGTTTTATATCACACAGGGCATTTTATATTATGTGGTAAGGCTGGGAGTTGTACCTAATTAACCCAAAACCTAATGTTGACCTCTTTCATGGCAGACTTGTATTTTTCTAATTTTTTTTCCCCTTAGAATACAAAATGAACACTTTCTGATGAATCTGGCTGCAGAATCGGGTCTTGGTGTGAGTGGATAATAATGCTGTTGCCCTGACTGGGCTTGTTCTTACACAAGTCAAAGAATTGGGTTTTGTCTTTCCATTAAGGACCCTTTTGGTACGTGTGGAGGCCAGGACTTGCTGGAAGGTCAGCTTTGAGGAGTGCTGGGGCAAGTGTGCCATCATCTAACTGCTTTCACTTGTTGGCACACTCGCTGGGCTATCTCAGTGGCATTACAGGCCCTAACGATAGAGGTGGTTTTTCTCCACCGTTAAAGATTTGACAATTGGGTGCAAATCAGAAATACAGAAAGCAGAGCAAAGCACTGCACCACAAGTGATTGTGGTTTCCAATTAACAAGGGGAAAACAGTGCCAGAAGTTAGTGTAAAATACCAAACATAACTCTCAAGAGGAAAGGAACATGTGACAGAAACAGCTCCCTTCAGCTGAAATGGATGAGTAGGGACTACTAAATGGCTTTTATCGTTACAACTTTAGTTTTGCATATATGGCTAAAAGTTTATGGACTTTTACTCTAGTATTAGACCGCCCTATTCCCTACTTGACTGCTCACAGGTTGTTATAGAAATAAAATTATTTGGGGTTTGCTGAATACCTACGAAATTATTGTGGTTATTAAAATGCAGGCAAGCTGATAGACTGCATGTTTATTAACCCTGGACGCTTGGCCCTTTAGAGCCCACCTGCCAGTGAGTGTTTCACTCCAAAAGCATCAGAAGTTCAACAAGTGGGGTTGTGCATGCACGGGTGAGACCTGTTAGTATTCCATGGAGATGTTGAGAGCAATCTCGGTTCTCCTCACTGAACTAGGTTAGGGTTTTTGGAGACTCAAGCAAGTACCTTATCCTGGAAGGCTGCTTTTCTCTCCATGCAATCCCTGCACTTGTTAGGAAATGAGCATTTGAAGGTACTCTGTTGTGTACGTGATGAATCCAAACCTCTCTGTCCCCCTCATCTCCCCTCCCACAAATACCATACTGCGGGTACAACAATTCAGAGCAGTTATTTCTATTTTGCACTATTTGTTTAGATGAGGGGAACCGTGGCTATGCAGCTGGCACAATGGCTTATGAAATTAAAGTGACCCTTTGAAATTCTTGCATTTAGTACGTTTATTCTAATTTCAACTGGATAACTAATTATTTTTTTATTGTGCTAATGGGCTGCTATTCATATGTGGAAGCCATTTACTGCACGCCCTAGATGGAAACGGGCTCGTATTTCAGCTCTGAATATTTAACACTTAATAAGGTAGCCACCTGCTTTTAAGGTTATTCCAACATATTCAAACGCTCTTTGCTTCTCGTTGTGAGTACCGGGATTATTTTTGATCTCCCGTAATGAAACAAATAGCCAAACCAATTTAAGCACTAAATAAAAAAAAAATCTAGCCCCTCTAATTTTCTAAAATTCAAACAGCTTTGTAATCACACCTTATAAATCATGTAGAGTTCTGTAACTTTAAAAGCCAGGCCTGCACATAGCGAATGTTTGTTCTTCTCAACATGACACAGTGAAACCGCTGAGTGCAGAGCGGGGTGAGGGCAGGTGCTGAGCTCCCATCACCGCCGAGCGCTGCCTGCCTGTTCTCCTCAACCCTGACCAAAGCTGTCTGGAGCATTCCTGCTGAAACCTCAAACCAGGAGAAATGATTCTGTGCATCTGTTCCTCTTTGCCCCCAAATTTTGTCATGGCTCATGAACCTGCATCTGGGGAGTATGAAGTACAAGCCAGAAATTGGCAGGGAGGTACTGCAAACGTGGCTCGAAGCCATGCACTTACTCCTCACTTTGGAGCTGGCCGCTCAGGAGTTCAAACAGACTTGAGCAGTCTGAGTTACAGTGGTTGGCACTGCTGCAGGGACAGAATTAGGGCTGTGTGATGGTTGGTGGTGGGGAAGTGTTACCCTAATTCAGCATTTCCTGCTTCTCTAGTTTTTGCTGTTGGATGTTGATGATGAGTGTATAGGACAGGAACGTGAGGAGCTCCGTATTGTTAAGCTCCAAGGTGCCAACCTTTTCTGTGCTGTGCCAGTGAGGCCAGAGATTGCTGGTGTAAGGTTTCCTCAGGGAATAGCCACCCTATTGCCATTCCCCAGTGCAGTCAGCTTGCCAGGTCCACACTTGGTTGTCCACTAATTACTAATTATGTCACTTCTGGTGCTTATCTGAAAACAAAACAAAACAAACAAACGAACAACAAAAAAAACCAACACCTTTTTTCTCTCCACTTTCCAAGCATGGATCTGCCTAGATTGTGTAGATGTTGGAGAGAAGTTAATGGAGGGAGGGATCCCTTTGTTTTTTGGGTGAGTTGAACTGTACATGATTCAAATGGATGGAGAGGTTTAGGATGGGTTTGGACAGGAAGGTGGAAATGCTTCCAGCAGCTTTGCCTACAGCAGGAAACGTTCTGCAGCCTGGCAGCTCTATTTCCAGAGCAATAATCCTTGGTTTAGGGGTGGCATCAGCAAGGAGTCAACAAAGCTTCCAGAACGTGGAAGGCTCTCGATAATCTGTGAGCACGTGTCCTCGCTCGCAGGGAACCGCAGTGCTCCTCGGAGCAATTCCCTCTGCCCACAAGCCTAACCTCTGTCCTGCTGAGGCTGCCTCAGCCGGCTCCTGCTCTTCCACGTGCTAATCTTGGCGAGACACTGGGACAACTGAATGTCTGTTGTATCATCCTGGGCTGTAAACAACAGACAAAGTTATGTGTCATCTACGAGCCCTCTAATCCAAACAGTGGCGGGAGCGCCTGCGCACCATTGGGAGCGTTTCTGCAGCGTGTTAGGCATGCGAGGGGGACAAAAGCTGATCAGCATGCCAAATATCTCTAGCATAGACAAGGCTGAGACACGTGTGCTGGACAAAAGGAAGCAATAGTGGCAGAAGTACTTAGGGAAGCAGCTTGAATGATTTCTGGCCACTAGTAGCTCTCGTTCTTTTGATGCAGATAAGCGAGGAGAATAATGTGCTTGAAGAGAACGGTTCCCCTCCGCGGGAGCTGCTGAATGTCAGGAGCGGCTGGGAGCAGGGAGGGGCTGTCAGAAGTCACTGATGGTGCTTGCAGAAAAGGACTGCTTTGCTACTTTCTTCTTCTGTTGAAACTTGCCGTTTTTGTACAGGATTATTGTGAAAAGATAATTGTAGTCATTTTGCAGCTTTCTAGTCACTGTTGGAGTGAACCAGGGCTTCTCTGAAGCAGATGGATTCTGTCAATCCATGCATCATATTTAGCCTTTTTACCCTTAAAAAGGTTGAAATCTGTGGTTGTACAGCAGACGTTACTTAAATAAGGAGGAGAAAACTTGGGTCCTTTTCCTGGGTTTTGGAAGCAACCTGATATTTAAGATTTAGGAATTTATTTCACCGCTGTGCCTTGCTTTAACCATCTGTAAAATGGGAATAACGATACTGGCTATGTTATGTCAGGTGTTTTAGGATGCAGAGGACAAATGAGACAGGGAACGAGTCAGAAGTCCAGTGAAATGGAGTACCTTTCAAAACCCCAAATCTGCCAAAATTGTAAATGTACAGGAATCTGTCATCCTCTTTCATTCCCAGTGAATTTGAGGTTGTGTTTCCATTCGGAGTACGTGCTTCGTAATAAACTAGCTACATGCTAGCAATGGGCTAAACACGTCTTCACCGTTAAGAACTATTTTTTTTGTAAGAGTACACAGATCCTGTAGCGTGGGCCATTGCTTATTTTATTTTTAAACAACTTGTCCCTGGCTGTAATAGGGAGCAAATTATCTCGAGCGGCCTGATAGTTTACGTGTTCTCATTATATTCCTCTTCCCAGAGAAGACACAGTTTGTGCTTTTAGAGGAAGGGCATAGAGCGTGTAGCCGTAGTGTTTAGGGGTCCTCATGTGCCCCCTTTTCACACCAGCCAGCACGAGTGGTTATCATCGCCCTCTTTTTTTTTTGGGCAGTCACACAGAAAGCTGGAAGCAAAGCTCATGCAGGGCAGTGGAAATTGTGGCATGGCATCAGCACACAGTGACTTGCTCTCCTGTTGGCAGGACACGGGGCAAAACAGGTGAACGGGCATCCTGCTGCTTGGCTTAGCTTGGTGGCAGGATTCCTCTCAAAGCACAGACCCCAAAATCGGATGCTTGGAGCTGACTGAAGAACAGGATGCACCCAGAGACACGACAGCACGTGCACGATGCTTTGCTGCTTCGCTGTGTTGTGCGAACACCGTAGGAGAGGACCAAAGCAACGTGCTGGTAACGCTGCCTGTGCATTGTGCAGCCTCTCGCTGCAGGAATGCTGACACAAACAAAAAGGAGATAACTTGGAAATTCTATTGCTCCGTTTATGTTGTTATTGTAGTTAATGGTCTGTCAGCATTTCCATTATAAATCCCCATTTTCAGGGTTTTATAACTCAGCCGTAAAAATTCTCTCCAGGCTGAATTTGGCATGTGTGTTTTCAGCCTGAGAGCACATGTGTTGTTTTATTTTTTATTTTTTTTTAACAAGGTTGTGTTTAAAAAATAAAAAACAAAACTAGAACTGCATTCACAATTTTTAAGATACAGAATTGCCAAAAAAAAAAAAAAGCCAACAAAAAATAGGTGATTGGTTACAGATGCTTTCTTTGCACTCGTATAACTCAAAAATTGCTGAGTTATTTCAGCTGTAATTGTGGGTATGTGTAAGGTTAAAATGGTGGATTTAGTACTATTCCTTTCTTTATGGTGTTGGTATTTGACAAGCAAATAGAAAACAGACCCCGATACTGTATACACTCACGTATAAGCTGACCCGTGTGTAAACTGACCTCCCAAACTTGCCCCGCGCTCCCCTCATCTAGGCCAGATTGTTTCAGTGTCAGCCAGGGTGGGCATGCAGGGAGCGGGGGGCAAATTTTTGGATTTCGGGGAATTTCTTCTTCTGTCTGCCGGTGCTTCCCGTAGCGCTGTGTGGTTGCAGAATGCGCGCCAGGCAGGTGGTGTGAGTAACGAAGAGCTACAATAGACACATGTTCCCACACATTCTGAGTGTCAGCTTTGTCCATCTTGTTTACAGAGGGACTGCCCTCTGTCTGAAACTCACTCCAGAGAAGTTTACACAAAGATGAGTGTAAACCACATGTTTTACGCTGAAGCATCTGAAAGGAAAAGAAACAAGGGAGAAGACCAAGAGATTATGTCTGAATTCTTTGCTGTCTGCACACAGACTTTCCCTGCCCAGCTCCCAACAATACCTCTGGTTCTTGGATTGTGCTCACTCACCAGTGCTAGAAGAGAAGGGGGTGACCGACAGTCAAATAAAATTTTATTTCAGAGTCTTATTTCCACAAATTAATTTGCTTCCAAATTAATCAATTACTTTGAGAATTGACTCCAAGAGCAGGTTGCAATAAAGTCCGCAGACTTCTTGCCTGCAGGGTGCTTTCTGCATAACGTTTTATTGTGCATAGGAAGCAGAATAAAGCACATCTTCCCAAGAGTAAACGTTTTCTTGCGGGCTAGGAGAAAGTGTGCAAGAAACTGTAGCAGTTCTACAGGCAGTAATTCCTGCCATTATTGTACTTTGACACTTTACAAGCACTGGTGTCTATAAAAGTGTGTAAAATTATGCTTGTGGAAAAGTATAATCTGATTTGATAGGGTTTTTTTTTTGCATCTTATCAGATATATGTTTTTATAAGTATTTGACTCTTTAAATTTTTGCTATCCATATTGAATTTTTCCATGATGTTTTTAACATCCTGTGATATATAACATCCCATCATATCTTAAACATTCCTTTACATCAGTATGAAAGGTCATGTACTCGGGCTGTTTTTCATTTCACGAACATCTGGGCTTATGAGATTAACAGAACAGTGTACCGCTGCCTTCTTTTGGGGCTCTTATTAATAACTTGTGAATAACACTTGTCTTCCACCATGTGGGTTATACTTCTGTTGGGGCAATTTCCTCGATGTACTAATGGTGCTGGTTAACCCCTTACTCGCCACTGCTGCTGTTACCAGCTTAAATGCACTTCTTTTTGTGTTCAGAAGGATAGACCTGTGTGCTCTCGTGGGGTGGGAGCAGCTCATTTGCCTAAGCATAGGTGTGTAGGACCACTGTAGGTGTTGGAAGGAGTCCCACCTGGTCTCCAGCTGGTGATGTGGAGAAATGCACGGATCTCCTGTAGGTCCTGTGGTGTGTTGCCAGTGCTGTGCAGATGTCTCTGATCCTGTGAGGTGCTTTCAGTGTCCATAGGTGCCTGCGTTTACATTAGAAATGTATTTCTGTATTTGTGATGAGTACAGTCAGGAATCAGGGTCTTCTCACAGTGCAGTGAGACAGCCACGTGATTTCTGGTTAGCAAAACTGTGAAACAAGAATGAGAGTCATCCAAAATGTGGGCCACGAGAGGGTTTATCTGGCCATGCGGTGGCTTCGTATGCTGCCCAGACCACACAGGTAATTGAGTTACAGCCAACTGTGTGGGGCACGGAAGGTGATCTGAAATCATCTAAATGGCTAAAAGTAGCTTCTCTATTAATAGATATGTGATCATTCGCGAGATTTGGAAGAGCTAGCATCAAATTTTTGTGATGTTCCCTGGCAATGATGTAAACCTCTCATTTCTTGTTGTGTAAGGCATGAAATAGCACACTGTAAAGCTCTCGCTGCTCCAGGAGTGAATCATCTTCATCCAGAGATTTGGGCAGGTTGGCAGCTGGGAAGGGGGAGGAAAAAAAAAGATGGAAGATGGATCTGGAAAAAGGTTGCTCAATAGAAGGAGAAGGGTGTGGGCCGTGCTACTGACTCCATGCCTCTGACAGTGTAACACAAGTGGGATGGACCTTCAAGAAATTCCTGCTTCACATCCACGATTGGCAGAATATTTTCTGTTCCCTCCGTAACATACAGAACATAGTTTGAAGTCGTCTCTTTACGTGTTTATCCTCACTGTCCTTCAGTGTCCTATCATCTGTATCCTAATTTCCTCTGTGCAGCCTTTTTCCTACCTCTCCTGTTTATAAACAAAGAAGCATTTAGGTCTTGGAGCCAACAATTATGTCCTCATTAGCATTTGTCTTATGGGAAAGACCCCGCCATCGGCCACTTAATTGTACCAGCCGGTGCCAGCATGCAGTGGTCACGTTGTTTATGGTTTCCTGCATTGCCTCCTGCCTCAGTTCAGCCAGAATGCGAGCAAACTTGCAGAGCACATAGAGCAATTTTTTATACAGACAACATGTGGGGGACAATTTCAGTAATTACAGCTATCTTTTAATGGGCTTTTATCAGCCAGAAGTGCAGAGGAGTTGACTGTACACCTGCAGACAGAAGCACACTAAAGAGAGTCCTACAGGTTTGGAGATTAAAAGTCTCCATAGTAGCTTACCCATCTTTTTAGCTTTAATTTCTTCTCTTTTGTCTCTGTATTTGCTGCATAGTTTGTGGACTATATTGTATCTACCATAGAAATTTAATGGATTTTGGCCACAAGATGGCATCTGATTTCATAATCTTCCTTTGCAATATCACGTTTTTTTCCTGTCTTGGTGGATTAATACCCACTATTCTTGCAGCAAATTCTAACCTACTTTCCTTCTGCCTTAGGGGATGCCTTCAGGAGCAGTATCAATTTCCATGGCATTTTTAGCTCCTGGTAGCTGGAACTGCCAGCAGTAGTGATGGGCCTGGTGATGCTCCCTGTGAATCCCCTGCTCTGTAACCTCCATCCTTGCAGGGTGTGAAAGTTGTGTTATGGTTGTTGCCTGGTAAATGAGAACTGACACAAAAGCTTCAGCTCACTTCACCTGTGAGATAATCTGAAGTCCCTTGAAGTGAAAAGCTCTTACTGGACCGGGGCCTTGCTTACAGAAAAATGCAGTCTCTCAGTTCTATCTGAACTTGCTAACGTTATGGATAATGTGTTTCCTTCTTTCTGCTTCAGGGCATCCCCCATGTACCTGTGTTTGGGGAATGAAAAGCAGTCAGAGTTGGAGGACAAAGAGGCAATCTAGGAGACTTCTGAGCAAACTGGGAATTTTCCCTATCAAGTGCAGGAGAAATGGGAAACTGAAATTTATCGGGGGTCAGACAGTGAACTGCAACAACAGCCAGTTCTTGGAAGCTTATAGAACGGGAGATGGAGTAAGGCTGGATCTTAATTTGCAAAGGGAGAAGTGAATTATTCAAATGGGTTTGGCTGATCTGTGTAAGAACCAATGATTTAATGCAGCTAATCAGTGTGCAGATATCATGCAGTATGGAAACTACTGGCTGATGTGAAATAAGGCAATTTACCTTTTTCTTACTGACTTGAACAAATAACATCATTGTAGATTGGTCCAGAATATTTTATGAAGTGGAACAGATCGTAACAAACCTGCCAGCAGCGTAAGAAGGCAAAAAATAAAAGTGGAGTTGAAGAAGAGATTAGAGAGAACCCCAGTGTTGTTACTCGGTGGCTTTTACACATGATTGTTTGGTGCAACCCTGGCTCGGAAACTCCTTGTCCCTTTCATTGCAGGAAGCTGATGAAGCTCACTCAGAACTGTGCTGTATTTGCCCTGCATCATATAATCCTCCTTCAGTATCTGCTACTTTCCCTCTCCCGGGGACAATGCTGAACTAGACAGATTTTAGGTCTGCCTTAGCAGGCAGTTTCTGTGCTCTTGTGTGCATAAATGCGGAGCTGCTTATTCTTAATCCTAACCGATGTCTATCATGCTGCTTCAGTTTGTGGAAGCCTGTGTGTGAAAACGCTTCCATTCATAGCCACAGTGACCATATCCTCTCTGGACAGTCACAGAAACCATTTCCTCCTTGTTTTGCAGCAGAGCAGTAACTGCAGCACCTGTGTTCTTGACTCATCAAAGGAAGCAATCCTAGAAAGTGCCAAGTGCACTTTAATTATCTTTCAGTAACAGTCTAGCAGCTGGAGAAGGAAGCCTCAGCAGCACTGCATATCCAGATGACCTCTGCAGCCCACCAGGAAGGGCTGTGGAGACTTCACAGGTTACAGACACAGCACAGGAACCTCTGTCAGCTGGGATGGGAGACCAGCGAGGAATTTCAGGTACGGGAGGTACCAGGCAAGGAGTTAGGGACAAGCGCACAGTGAATGTGAGACTGTAGAAACCAAATAGTTCAGCCTAATGGTTACTGCTGAGCTAACTGATGGATCAAGAAAAAGGGGAGACTTGTCTTTGGAGGCTGGTAACCCTGTATGAAGTACAAATGTTAACAAAAGAAAAGTCAGCGCCAGGCAAAGTGATTTTTTAATAAGTTCATTGAAGAGTAGAACAATTAATCATAGTCTCTATATTGATGAGTCTCATCATCTGATTTTTTAATTATTTATTTATGAAATAGCAAAGTCAGACTGAAGCTTTTTATGTGTTGGGGCAGAGGTAAAGGCTCTTTGCTCTGTGGGTTCCTGATGCCTGGTGAGGGCTGAGTGTGTCACACCATGTGTTCCTCAGAGCTTTTCCTCGTGCTGCTGAATTATCCCTCCTACCATGGAGGAGAGACACCTGCTTTTAAAAGATTTAAAGCCCCTCAGTCCAGTCACATATGGCTGAAATTGGCAAGTGGGGGATGTTTGCGGAGGGGACAGACAAAACTCCCTGTTTTCCCAAAAGGCATTTTAATAGAAGTTCACTTTATGAAGTGGTTCTTCCTGTAGATACTTACCCCTGCACCTCAGAGACTTGATTTTATACCCATAACATTCCTGGGAAGCAAGGAGGGGTCGCTGTCTTAGTTTTCACGTGAAGAACTGGGACACAGAGAAATTTGGATGGAATCTTAAAACTATTTAAGTACGTAAATCCTAGCAATAACTTAAGGCAAGGTGAAAAATAGTCTCCTGCAGGATCTGGGCCCAAGCAGTTTGTCCAGGATCACGCTGCAGTTCTTGGCTTCCCTACACCTGGTTGCACCCTGGTCAAGAGGCTGCCTTCCCCTGGGTGGAGACAGATCCTGCACCACCCACCTGCCTCCTCCAGCTGCTGCCTGCCACAGCCACTCCAGTTGTGCCAGCAAGGGTGCCTGTGCGAGTCCTGTTTCAGGCAAAAGGAACTGGGTTAGTTTAAATGATATAAATAAAATAGAATAAATAGAAATCTTCGCTAATTTTGTGTGCAATACAGCGCTTCCATGAATAATTGGCTTGGGAGACTGACAGGGCTGAAGGCTGACCCACTTTCATGGGTTTTGCTGGATCCAGCAGAGGATGTTTATAGAGTAGGTAACTTTGCACATTTTCTTTCTGCCTGAGCCTCTCTTCAGGCCTCTGTGTTGGAAGAGACAGGAATAAGCTGCTGTTAGCAAAATTTATTCGTGTGCTGAGACTGCTTGAGGAGCTCAGTGGTATGAATCAGTGAAGGGTGCTTCAGGTAATGCTTTGCCTCGCAGTGCACTTGACATATGAAAGCTTCTCTGTTCTGTGTGAATGTTAAAGAACAGATTTTCAAACAGTTTATAGCTAGTCTAGAGAATATTCTAGCTAACAAATTACTTTTAAATTGTTAATTTTAAATTGTTTAATTTAAAAATCTCTTACCAAGAGGGTCTGCCTCGATGCAGAGAAGTTTTAAACTCTTCCTCTGCAGGTCTTGAGGAAAGAGATAATGGCAGCTCTAAGGAGCTAAGCACAGCTGTCCACCACCACCTCCATTTTCAGTTTTTCACATCTGGTTTAGTGCATTATGACATTCTTATTGTCCTTGTCAATCAGTAGCTCTTGGCTGTGGCCAGTAGGAGAAAGAGAGCAATTTTTATGTCTATTCATTATCCTTACAGAGAGAAGAGGCAATGCTTTTCTAAAATGTCTTGTGTTGCATCTCTCATCCAAGTATGTCCCAAGTCCTCTGCAAATTGTAATCAAATTGGTTGTATGCTGCATGATCAGACAATTGGAAGAATAAGGGGAGATGGGGGATAGCTCCTATTCTATGAATCCAGGCACAAGCACATATTCCACTGCTGCCGAGCAATGAGAAGTCTCTTCTATTCTGGCCAACCTGAAACCAGAAGTGGAACTATGGTTTATCTTACTCCTGTTTTTTTGCTAATGTGCTCAAAATGGGGCTTATTTGGCAAATATGCTCTCTTCAGCAGAACTGGAGTCTTCATCTAAAAAACCTTTCCCTCTCTAGGTAGGAGAGTAAGTAGAGAAGTAGGTTATTCCTCTGTTAATCTCCTGTATGGCTCAGTAAAAGCTCTTCGAGTCTCTTGTGTGACTCTCCAGTGTCAAATGGAAAAGAATTTATACCTTGTAGTGGGAAGAGAGTTTGATGCGTGGGATAAAGCACGGCGTCCCAGCAATGTCAGGCAGGAGTCTGGGGGTACTGATCGGTCTGTGCTATTTCTAGAAGGAACATTTTCCACCGAGCCTGTGATTCCATAGCACTTTCAGCCAAAAGAAATTGGTGTGCTGTGGTCTAGTGCTACCCCTAACCTCTGCTTGCATGCTCCAACTCCCATCTGCTCCCCTCTCCTTTCTCTGCTGGCTCCAGCAAGCCTGTAGCTGTGGAAGAGGCAGGGCTGCACACTGTGTGCAGTGGATTTTGTCATGCGATGGGGAGGAATGGCAGAGGTGCTGTGCTCCTGTAGCTCTCAAGAAGCTAAGTCCCCACCTGGCCAAAGGTTCTGAGAACTTTTGACCCACCTCAATCAAATCCACATGGTGCACATGAAGCCAGTCAGTGCCGTTCGGCATTTGGATGGGTAGTCTGGGAAGCAGAGTGGGGAAGATACTTCAGAGGATTTTTCTGAGTTCTACCGCTAATTTACACTCTCTCAGACCTTTGGCAAAACAATTTAATTTGTGATAAAGTCCAAACAGCAACGGGACTATCAGTAGATGTCGTCCTATTGGAAACTTGCACAATGCTACCAAATGTGGGCCAAGACCTTTGAGATTCTTGGGTAGGAAGTGCTCTGCCCCTGTGAACTGCTGTGGTTACCATTTGGGTGGTTGCTTGTATGTTTAATACGGGGGCAAGAAGTCTGAGAAAGTGCCATAAATCAAGAAGTCTGGAAAAATGTCAAAATGTAATTCTCTCATTCTCAAATTTGTGAATCTCAGAGTTCATATTAGGGAAAAATATTCTTCTGCATAATGTCACTGTTCGGACTGTGGCTACTGCCACTTCTCTCCCCGTCTGAAAAGCATTGAGAGCAGTGTAGAAGATTGCTTATAATTATGTCCACCCCCATCTTTTCTTAGGTGAGCTTAAAAAAGGATGTCACAGGGAACAGCGTTAACCTCTCTGGGCTCTTCTGCACCAGAACAGTGCTGATTCAAAACTGAAGATCCATGAGATTCAGGGTGCAAAAATAAGCTGGTAAGAGGAGCCCAGGCCAAGCCCCTCTGCCGTTCTCAACTGTTGCAGTTTGAGAGGGGCTAAACTTCAGACCTGGCTCTGCGGCCCCCATGAGAAAAGCAGAAAGGGTTACGAGTGAAGGAAAACCCTCAGAAAAGCGGTATTGTTTCATATTTAAATGTTTATGTTCTTGCACCTGTGCAGTCAGTGAATTTCCATCGACAGCACTGTGGGAAGCCTGCTTCCTCCTCCTCTGCATCTGGGGTGAGAGTCTAGGAGCGAATGCGGGAGACCAGGCTGACAAAGAGCTGAGTATTATCCCGAGGATAAATGAGTTAACCCATCACTGCAAGCACTGTGCTGGCGGATTTTAGTGCAATTAGCTCCACAAATACCAAGACATGCAGTCTGCAACCAGCCTAAAAGGTCTCCTAAACAATTAGGGGACCACGGCCCCATGGACCCCTGTCATGCACATTATTGTCACTAGCCTTAGCAAAGGGTATGTGTGTGCTTTGATGCCAGGGGAATCCAGGGTTTGACGGCCCCATAAACTTTGTGCCATTTTTGGTCCCAGCTCCCACGACTCGGTGGCATTTTATTTACTACACCTAATAACATTTAGTCAATAAACAAATACAGGTTGGAGAGAAGGGCCAGTGTGAGCTTAATTACCTCAACTCCCTGCCTTCTCTTTTGTTATGTGCATCATGGATACTTGACAGCATTAACATTCCTGGAATTGTATCTGCCATCCTTTGTAAAAGGATTGAATACTACGCATTAGTTCGGGCTCGTGGGGCATTTGTGTCTCCAACAACAGCTTAATTATGGACATTGTTTACTAATCAGTATTAAATTGACAGACTATGAGGGCTAATCTGGAGATTAACACAATAGCTTGTTTTCATTTTGTTCTTCTAGCAGTTTATTGAATGCGAGATTTAAAACAAGCCCCTTTTGTGAGCCTTACCTTCCACATCACAGCTTGTGCCCACGTAAAGATCTGTACATTTCCTCGCCGAAATTTAGAGTTTGAGCAAAGGTTTTGCTTAGTATATAACAACAAACATAAAACCCACGTTGTATTGCACGCTGCTGGATGTAAAAGCAATAAAAGGTGTCCTTTCTGTAGGATCAGCAGCTCACAAATCTTTAGGCTGCGTTTAAGCCTTCTGTTTGTTCTGTTTCACAAGCTACACAGAGTATCATCACTCAAACAAATACCAACAGACCCCAGGCCCCAGGTAGTAATTTGTGTAGTGAGAAGATCTGATGGCACTTTGTGCAAAGTTACTCAGTGAAAGCTGCGTGCATTTCTGGGACATCTGTTTTGCCCATACAAAATGTTAAACTCCCTGACAGATTTTTTTTGCCTGTGAAAGAATTCCATCGGTGGCCATGAAAGCTGCCCAGAAACTCAATGTCCATTCTGCACAAGCAGGTGCCTGTTTAATTATGAGAAAGATGAAGGTTCGTTTAGAGAAGCAAACACATAATGGGAAAGAGTCATGTGCATGTTGTCTGTCTGTCCATCTTCCTGTAGCGCTTGTGATGTCCAGCAATGACAGTGATCCTGGCAAATGATGTTTCCAATATCTTCACATCTGTATTCACCTCTAATTTTTCAGGCTGCTGAAAGTACCTGCGGTTTTGTAAGCTGGGAAACTTTGCCCACGATGGATTACGGAGCTGCTTAAGTGTAAATGAACCAAAACTCGCTTAGTAACAAGTAGCTAATACATTTCTCTTCTCTTACTTTCTGAAAGAGTGATTTGGAGTAGGAAGTGATGCTACAACGTGCTTCACAGCAACAGTGGCTTTGGGAGGGTGGATGAAACAACCAGAAACACATGGAAAGGGCTGCTCCTACCCTCTGCCCCAGACTTAGCAATCCTCAACATGGGGTTTAATGACAGTGTGCCCCTCCAAATTTATGTCATGGAGCAGCAGTCATCCTGGGGCAAGGAAAGACAGCAAAAGTTGCTGCGCTGAAATGCCCAGCACAATGTCTCTGAAGCTGATGCTCTTCTGGGCCGTGCACTCCTCATGCTGGAAGTAATTAGTATAAAAACCCTAAGCTTGTTTTGCATCCGAGCCACGCGGTATAATCCAGCCTTTCAGAAGGATAAGTCAGTATTTGTGAGCTCACTTGGATTTAATGTAAACAATAAAGGGCTAATTCAATAAAATGGCTTTGACCCATCAAAATCTACTTTCAGGAGTTGTACTGTAGGCTGGGAGCCCACATGGTGTGTGCTGTGCAGGTAGAAATCTTCAGACCCGCCTGTCTGGAGAATAGCTGACAGTGCAGATGTCCCAGCCCTGGGAAGGGCCAGCTGTTAGGGAGCTTTCACCGTGTTTTTTTGGGGTCACGTGCCTTCTTTCCTAAAGGTTTTGTTTATCAAATACGATACGATAGCTTTTCTGATTTATTCCATTGTTGGAGAAAACAAAGGAAGAAAAGAAAATGAAAACCAAACAAAGACAATTAGCTGGGACAATAAAAGTAACCGATGTTTCTCATTTTTCACTTTTTGAGTATAAAGCTCTTTAGAGGAGTATAGTTTGCAGAAAACTTGGAATACTTCTGCTGATCTGTCTCCTAATATTATTTTTTCTTAAATCACAAGAATGTTTTTAAAAATTAGGGCAGTTGTTGGCTTCTGAAAATCAAACCTAGAGGTTTCCAAACTTCTCAACTTTTACAGACTCTGAAAAGTTGCCCAGAGGAGGTGCAGCCTCTTGCGTGGTGATTTGAAGCCTGTGACAAAAAGGTTGCTGTTATTGTTATGCTGTTGACTCCTTAAAAATTGTCCATTGACCGCAGGTTGAAAATCAGTTATATAAATTATTGGGCGCTGTAGCAAAATCAAGTTTTTCTTGTGAGCAGCTGTTACGTACTGCTTATTTGCTCAAAGGATTATTCTTTTACCTTGGAGCAGCAGGGTTTTACAAACAGGTTCATATTGGCTTCATGCATGTGAATGTACATCTGTAAACCATGTATTTTAACTACTGTGCACAAAGGTTAACAGCTCTGGTCTCCTGATCTGCCTTTTAGCAGTTGCTCATGCTGAAGTTCTTTTTAAGCAATGCTCTTGAAAGGGCGAGCATAAGAATGGTTTCATGGGACTCCTGGGAAGCTGATGAAGTTTGCTGGTTTAGCCAATAAAGCTAAGTCTGTTGCATCAGACCACATCAATCAGATCACTTTACGCTCTGGCTTTTAAAGAGAGTCTTTGTTTATTTTTGTAAAGAAGTACCTGCTACCTGTACCCAGGCTCTCAGGGCAGACGGACCACTGCTCATCTCCTTCCAGCCTCCTGTTCCCGTAGGCTGTCCGGTGTTTTCTGGAGGTGAGATTAAAGCATTGTGTTAGGAGTGTATCTGGTCTTGCTCAAAGGCTAAGGGGAACAAAGTCAGCCACATACTTTACTAAGATGTTCCAATATGTAATAGCACTTATTAGAAGGAAATTACTTCTTATTCTAGAGTTGAATTCATCTGGCTCCACTCCACTGCATCCAGCCACAGGATTTTGCTGTTGTTTAGTCAAGAAGTTCCCAGTTGCCAGGTCTCTTCTCCGTGCATCAAGCTCAATAGACTGAACTTCGTAAGGCTCATATGATGAGCTTTCCTTTTCAGTATCTGAATGCTTTTTGTAGTCTTTCCTTTTCCTGCACAAGTTCACCATGCACGTAGATGAGCATGAGACATGGCACAGGAGAGGAGAGGCAGGAGGGTGAACCAGCCTTTTTGTTGCCAGTTTGCTGTTAGATTGGCTCACAGGTACCATTTAACCATGCCCTGAAATTGCCTCTCTGCACTGCTGGTTCTGCGTTAGGAAATGGCTGATCTCTTACTGAGCTGTGCTTTGGTAACCTCCAGCAAAGGAATAGGGAGATATCCTCAGGCTAGCTAATGCCTTGAATTGCAGTGCTATTTGCTGGTTGAACTCTTGATCAATTAGAGATTACATACACGTTTAGGCATTTGTATCCTGATTATCCCATTTTTAACCTCCCATGACATAGCTGGTATAAAGACTGAGCCTATCTTCCAAGCGGCTGTTAACCCTCTGTGTGAGCCTAAAAGCCCTCTTCCCTGCAGTGGTTTCACTGCTCAGCAAAACCAACTCTCCCCTCCTTCACTGCTTACTTAACTAGCTAAATTTTCACTTGCTCTACTTCTCCTTGCCTGGAAGGTTTTCTGAGAACATCATTAACAAACCCTTTCCTGCAGTCTGTCAAGAGCTCCAGGATGGTGCCTGGCATAATGTCATGGGTATCAACGTGGACTGTAACTGAAGAAGTCCCTCCTGAACTTTGAAATCATTCCGTGTCCATTCAGCAATGTTGTTTTCATTCCTGGAAAACTACCAGCTTTTCTGTTGTCTTCCTTTTATTTTTTTTTCAGATTGTCTCAATCAGATTCCTTCACGGAGCTCTCAAACAGGACTGTCTATCAACTTGGGTAAATCGAGGGTTGTGTCTTTGACCTCTGAAGGCTGTCTGATTTGAGCCAGAGCTAATTCTCAATTTGTTCCTCCAGCTTCTTGCAAGGCAGTCTCTCCATATGCCTGCAATAGCAGATATAATTAAACACACCCAGGGTAAAGATTTCAAGTTTCCTCCTTGCTGTGACATATTTTCAGTCATTTTTGTGACTTTATGTGATTCTTCTGGTAGAGTGTCTGAGAGTCCCTGTGGAGTTAGTTGGACCTGCCTAATGAGGAAGGGAGTTCCTCTGCAAACTTTCTCCTCCACCTGAACTATTAGCTCTACCTCATAAAGGCAATTATTTTTATCTTTTCAAGGAAGGACTGAAATTTGGCATATCCAGTGTAGCGGCATATAGCTGATGACTCTCTGTCTGTGCTGCTGATGGGAAACTGCACTACAAAGTAAAGTCTCAACCTCAGCTCTGGGAATACTCTCAGAAACTCCACTGCCAGACAGCTCCTTCTCACAGCTTGTATTCCCTCAGCACAATGCCCATGTGAAACATTACAAATAAGCTTCAGAAATCAAAGTCAGAACTTACAACACTTGTACCTGATGCTGACCACTCAAGAATCCCAGAAGTGATCACAAAAACCCCCAAAGACCCCGAGGGAGTGCTTTGCAGTCTCCATTTCTGATATTGAAGGCAGTGGTATCATGGAGCTCAGCCTGCTGCCAGGTCAGACCAGGACTCCTTAGTTGTGATTATTTGCGTGATCACTGTTTAGAGTCAGAGGTTAACAACTGGGTTGCTGGTGGGCAGGCCCATATGTCTTTGTTTTCTGCTCTTCACAAAGTTATATTTGTGCCTAGATGAAATCAAACCTGTTTAAATTACTACCGGTGGTAAGAGATGGAAATAGCCAACAGGCTTTTTATTGATCTTCCCTACCATAGCTCCACTTTGTGCTTCAGCAAAAGGAAGCATTAAAGTAATTGGCCTGCATTAATTAGAGATTTTTCTTCTGCTTTTCCCAGTGACAGACTATCAGTTGGTAATTACAATGCATCAGTAACCCCCAGCTTGCCTCTGCTGCTGCTGCTTGGTGAGCTAATGAGGGAGAGGGAACATGCTGCAGTAAGAGGCCATCCCGAATAGTTTGTAGCTGTGCAGAGAATTTCCTTCCCTCTTAAGAATGGAGTTTCAGCTGTAGGGTTGGGCTTTACAGCTATCATCATTTCTGGGGCACTCTGAATTACCTTCTCTTGAGGCTTGGTATTAGATGTGCTACGTTTAAGTACTACAGGTTGCAGCACATGCTTGTCTTTGCTTCAGAGTAGAAGGAGGTTTGTTCCCATTCTTTTTTTTTGTGTGCAGATGACCTGTTCCACCTCATTAGCTCTGCAGCGGTTGGTGTGCTGGGAAGGATGAGCCTAAAAGGTCCACCCATCTGAAAGGGATGAGGAGCGGCAGCCCTGACAAGGCTGCCAGCTCTGCTTCCTACACAGAAATCAATTCGATGAGGGTGGAGGAAATGCAGGACGCAAAGGAGCAGTAAGTTCCCATCTCCCTTGTAGGCATTCACTGAAATGAATCAGCTCAGATTTTCTGAATCACACACATGCATATAATATTAAACTGTATTCTGTGATCAACAGTTCAGGTCCTGATTTGAGTTAAATAGACCTCAGCTGGGGAGCTGACCTTACTGTCCCTGTGACATTTAAAAATGCCAGCTGCTGAGTTATTTTAGATGTTTTCTCAAGAACACAATGCACAGCTAGATCCTGTGATCAGCCCCCTGAAGGAAGTAGAAGTGAAGTGCTTTCCTCTTTAATTTGGTAGAATTATGAGTTTAAAAGACTTTTGATTCTTAAAAAAAAATAAAATCCTCTGTAGCTGGATGAAAAAAAATATTTTCCTAAAAGCTAATATAAACAACAACCCAACCAGTCAACCAAAATACTGCTCTGATCTACCCTAGCCCTCAAAAACTGGTATTTGAATAAAGTGTTATTACAGTTCCAAACACTTTAGCAAATTTTACCAGATACTGTGGTTAAACATCATATATCATATGTCTTCTGACACCGGCGAGATTTGAGTATGTACTCAAAGGCACTAAAATATTCTGCTGAACAGGGATGTTATGAAATATCTCCTGAAATTACAAATATTTGTAGTTCTAAAAAACCTAAATTAGCCGAACCACTTTGGTCAGGATCTGTTAGAGCTGATTTGGGCTGACTTGTTATTGTTAGGAGGGAGAAGCACACAACTGGGTGGAGATCCAGAGCACCAACTTTCAGGGTGAACTTTTCATGTGTAAAGCAGTTGTTAAAGTCTTGGAAAGAGAGATTTGTACTGGGAATGCAGTTGGCATAGCGATAACTATCAAACTGAATGGAGTTTTGGAAAGAACAACACTTGATAACAGCTGTGTTTGCATTGAACATTTTTAGAGTTGAGTTCAGAGCAGTTCTGCACCATATATGTAGAATTTTTATGCAGAATTTGCATACAGAAAGCATGGAATGCTCTTTACTGGGTAAATTATTTGCTTCTGCTATTTATTACACTCCCCCTTTCCCCTGGGCACACGTGGCTGCAAGGATTTGCGTTAGTAGATAAAACAGGTGTGCCTAGTCAGAAGAGCAAAAAGCTTGTATTCAAGAGAAAAGGAAGATTTTTGTTTCAAATGAGATGTATAATGCAGTCCTCCCTTTGGGTCCATCTAAACTGACCTTTTGGCAAGAATGAATTAAAGCACGGATACCACGGCCCATATTTACCTCACCGACTGGAGATACTTTAATTCTACCCCCATTAGGCAAAAGATTTAAGTACAGTCTTAAGTCAGGAAGGTTGCTGTACTAGGTTTGCACTCTCCTCTGAGGAAGAGAGGTTCCTCGAGGTGGTGATCAGGTCATCTATGCCTCGAGGCACCTTCTCTGTCTAGAGGGAAGAGGGACCAAGAGGGAATTTACATGAAAAGACTGAGCCAGTCCAACAGCTCACTTCAGTTGAAAGGGGCAGTTCCACTCCTTTCCCCTTTCTCCCAGCTGTGTGGGTAGGTGTCTGGAGGTGTCCCTGCTTGAGCAGAGGGGTTGGACCAGGTGACCTCTAAAGGTCCCTTCCAACCTCAGCCATGCTGTGGTTCTGTGATCCATTTCCTCCTTGCAGCAGCTCTCATGCTTGCCTGACTGCATGGTAAAAGCCGAACCAACTCACCAACCTGGGAGAAAATGACTCTTTTTCTTTGGTTAGGTGGGACAAAAATTTTCCTGCAGGGTGAGTGAATTGCACCAGGGGAAAGCCAGGGAACACACAAACAACATTGTAATGTGAAGGATCCTTTCCTGCCAGCAGAGCTCGCCTCAGAAGGTCGTCTGACCTCCTGTTTCCCAAGAGGCCAAATATTGCAGCGCAATGCTCCACAGCCTGCAAGCCTCACCTCGTGTTATTCCTAGGTGTGGATTTGGAAATGGAAGAATTGAGAACGTGCAGCTTCCTCGGAGTTCTTCTGGTAGGGGCTTTTTCCATGAGCCTCAAACAAAACAACTGGAGGTGAGGTTCCCAGAGCTGAGTGTCCCAGCTGCTTCCCTGCTCCCAGGACAGCACAACCTCAGCAGTTGGAATCTGAAACACTGCAACTGGTGTCCTTTCACCTGCAGAAGTACCTTCTGATTTTAATGATCAAAAGTGTTAAGAACCTGGATTTTACACATCTCGTGTTGGATAGCATCTCTGTCAGCAGCTGCCCTTAATACCGTTTGGGGTCATCTATTCTTGAGACTTAAAAAAAAAGCAGGATGCAGCTGCTAGCTCAGCAGCATCACCTGCTGCAGTCTGGGAGACCTGATCCTGCCTGACCTGCACAGCTCACGAGATCTGATGGAATTTCTCAAATGTGACGTGACTAATTGATTTCACACTGTCTCTGGTACCTGTAGCATTTTCTTTCCTTATGAAAGAGAGATACAATGAGTAGTAGCAGACGTCGCTAATTCTTTTGCTATTTTTGCTTTTCTAATCGTGGTTTAATTTTTGAGTCTTTGAGATGGAGTCTTCTTCCTTCTTCAGTCTTTATGCAAAGAAAAAATACCTCAGCAGTAGATTTTCTAGTAGTCCAGCAAGGATGGTGAATGGTGGAAGCAGAAAGACAGTTTTGCTGTATTGTGCCATCTAAGTAGAATCTATATCCAGGTTTTAAATCCTGGTCGTTGCTCATAGCTATTGTAGGCTTCTGATTTGTGGTCCTTACGGCAGTTAGCCTCCAGTAACCGATAAGGCTGAAGTGGGAAATTCCCCACTGTCCACCCAACCACTCATCTGAAGGCACGGCTCCACAGGAGGAACAGTAGCTTGGGTGATGTGGCTTAGCTACCACCATTGACACTCCAGTATAGGAAGAAGATAGTGTGACTGATGTGAAACCGTGAGGATGCAGGAGAGTTTCAGTGAAGGAGGAAAAAAAAAAAAGCCAGCACAAGACAGAAAATCCATGCAGAACCATGGCAGGTTCTCTCTTTACCCACTGTCACTAGTCAGAAGAGCAGAAAACAGGCAGAGCATCTGTCTTCCGAACCAAAATTTTGTCTTTTATAGAACTGATTTTGCTTGTTTTAAAACCAGTTCAACTGTTAGAGTAGCGTGAATCAAGTGGAAACAGTAGGAAAACTTTGAACAAACCTTCATGAAGTTGTCCTGCAGGGGAGGGCAAAGCCTGAGTGTCCAGAGGTCGACTGTTCCTGTTTTTACCCTCCAGTATCTTCTTATTTCTCTAGTCTTCCTTCCATGCCAAGTAGTGTTGGAAGTGGCAGTGGCACCCCCTGGGGCCTAATGTCCCTGGAGCTGAGACTTTCTCTGTCCCATACAGCTGAGCCTTGAATAATCAGATCTCATTTGTGGATGAAGAGTAAACTTACCTTCCATGATCCTCCTTTGTAGGCAACCTATTAAAAGCTTCATTGTCTTAAAAGAAAGATTCTGGGCTGAGGGAGAGCTGTGCCATTTTGGAAACATCTTTTTTATTCTTAGGACTGGGATCAGCATTCATCTCTTAAGGCTGCATTTCGTGTCGAGGGAGGCAGCCTGGATTCCCATGGCTTGAAAGGGACAGAGCGTCTGTGGGGTGGGACCTCCCCACTCAGTGTCCCCTTGTGCTTTCCGAGTGCTTGGCATTCCATACAAATTACAGCCCTTTGTGGTACCGAATACTGGGCTATTTTAACCAATTGGAGGGGTGGTGGTGCTGGGGGGAATATAATAGGCTGAGAAGTATTTTCTTACTACTCTGGCTGGTTTGTTTCGGCTTCCATCCCGCAACAGGTCCAAAGGCATGGACTCTATAGAGGTCTCCTCTACTATCACATCCTGACGTGTAAAACCCGCCGTCAGCTGTTGCACCTCAACATGGTTGAACTGAACAGCACAAGGGAAAGGAGCTTGCAGCTATAAATCCCCGAATGCTGATATGCAAATGAGTTGCTGAGCAATAAACAGGTGCTAGTGTTGGTTTCAGGTAGAGTGATTATTAAATCGCAGGTAGCTTGAATCCAGTAGGTGTGGAAAGAACAAATAAGGAAATAGCTTCCCAGATGAAAAAAGAAAATGAAGTTTACATTAGGGAGACAATAAGCAAAGCGTTGACTTCAAGAATCCCGTTTTCAGGAGGCTGTGAAAAGTGTCGGGAGAAGAGTCCAGAGATCAAAAGGAGACAAAAATGTTAACAGATCTTCCTGAGAACAAGAATGTGGCAGCGGGAGGCTTGTTAGAGCCTTCTAGGGTGACAGCATGGAGGGGAGAGAGACATACATACTCCAGAAGGTAATCTAAAGAAATTGGCCCTCCCAGTGTAAAGCAAAAAGAGCTGAGAGCTGGCAGTAAGCACCAGTAAGCCCCGGGGAGCTACTAAACAGCTGTATTGCATATATTGTTTTTAAGATTTGTTTTCTCAGAATAGTTTGGTTATAATTTCTGTCCAGATTCTGTAGATCGAGGCTGCTTGCACTGAGGGGTAGAAAACAAATAGCGTCCTCGGACCAAAGTATTTTTAGTTAGAACATGAGTCTGTATACAGAAAATGATCTGTGGATCCAAATTATTTTTCTGACATAAGAAACTGTGTCTTTAACACCCGGCTTTCCAAAGCTACAGTGAATTCTCACAGCTTTGCCCGCAGTTTATCCATCCACACATCTCTCCATCCGCATACAACCAGCACGAGGCACAGACACACACTCAGGTGAGTGGCGTTTGCTTAGCACTAGTGCAGGAGGGTGCAGTGGGAAGGCACTACGTGGAATGATTTCAGGAATCTGCCAAGAATAACTGTTATTGATTATGAATGCTGAATATGCAGACAGCGCATATAGAGCAGAAAACAGCCTTGCCTTTGTTTTTGCTGTTCTGTTTATTTCATTCATTTCCATGCGTGCTAAGTCCTAACAAACACGGGATTTATTCGGAAGAAATCCCCAAGGAGTTCTTTTATTCTGGGGGATGAGCAAGCTCCTCAGTCTTAGGGTAAAAACATATTAGAGGGAGGAGAAAGTAATTGGGGAAAAGTAGGTGTTTTCCAAAGGTATGCTGATTTGGGAGTTGAAAGAGGAAAAGAATTTGCTGGAGTCTTGTGAGAAACAAACACCTCTTGGGATAATCCAGACTAATAACCCTCTCTTCTACACTGTTAATAAATGTCTTCCTGCATTCTTAATGTGCCACGTTTCCTGATACTAATGATGTGGGTAATTTTTTCCTCTCAAATGTCTAATTTGAGTTACACTTACTATTCAATAAAAGCTCATTTCTCCCCCAAAGATGCAAAGGGACACAACAAGAAACTGTGTTTTGAAAATCTTTGAAGGCCATTTTGGTGTACCCCTAGTAATTTGATAAAATAGCGAGTTACATTTCACCTCTGACTTTTGACAAGCTTCTGGGTGTAAAATACCAATTCAGCAGCTGTGCTACCAGCACTGGCTCTGTTGAGCTGAAAGAAGCCTCTCCCACTAGGCGCAGCGAAGGGCCCTGAGGAAACTCAAACCACTCGTGTGCTCTGAGCTGTATCTCAGCTCCAACTCGTGTCCTACCCACGCTCAGCTGATGCCTGTGCTTTTGGACGCTCAGGTGCAAGGAGCTTGGAGGTGCCTCCCCGTGTTTGGGCCCATGTGGGACAGAGGCAGCATGTCAGCACAGAGGGGATGCTCTAAGCAAAAGTTAAAAACCTGTGGCTTGTGAGCATCTGCTCATGGTTTGCAGAAGTCTGGGTGGTGCAGCTCTTTGCAGCTGCTGCAGTGCAGAGTCAGGTAACTGCCCAGTTGTTAGTCTGCAGATTCCCTGTACTTCTCTCCAGACATGAGAAGAAAGAGCGACCGCTCCTGTAAATACCCGTTGCTGCTTTCTTTAAAGGTGTGTCCCACATCTGAAATACCTGAAAATCCCCACTAATGAGTCCTAATATGCAAAGAGGGACTGGGGACAGGAGGAATACAAGCGGGCTCCCACCTCCTGAAGAGGCTGCTTTTTTAAAGAGCCAAAGATCCATATAGGTTGGGAGACAGGGAAGGAATATTTTCTTTGCCGTGGAAATCTGTAGGGCCCATCCATATTAACTCAGACAGTTGGCAAGAAAACACACTCTCAAAGGTTGCTTCTGTTGAACTTGATAGAAAGTGTGTCCCTGATTTCAGTGGGACCTAGTTCAGGCCCTAATCTGGTAAAGAAATAACTGTGACCTGACCGTTTTCCCTTCTGTCCCCCTGCTTTTGGCTCTTCTGCCCACCACGGTGTTTATGCTTTCTCAAGCTGGGCTGGTTTGATTGCAGCAGCATAGACAGAGTGCGTGTGCCTCCAACCCGGAGAGCTCTCTCAGCAGAGAGCAGGCATTGTGCTGCAGCTTTTTGCTCAGGCAGCTCCTCCAATTATTAAGGGAATAGCCTCAAAGAATCTAAGGAATCACAGATATTCTGGGGGAAAAAATCTGTTGGCTGAAAGTGCCTGCATAAAAAAAGAGAAGAATGAACTAGCATCTTGATTCAACATGTCTGTTATATCAATCATTTACCCTGAGTGGGTAGCAGAGATATGATCTAATAGGTGCAGGATTCTTAGTTCCTGTTAGGAGCTGAGCATGCCTTTGGTGTGAAATCAGAATGTTTTTATATTGGCTTATTCGCCAAACATTTTTATCAGCTAATTTCAGTGGTAATGTGGCAAGAAGCATGGAGTGCTGTTATGTTTCAGACCATATAAATTTCTTTAAGATCTAGCTCTCTTACAGGGCTTTATAGTATATATTCTCTACAAATTTCAAGCCTTGTGTTTTCTAGTGATAGGCTAATTTTCTTCCTGCGTTGCCCGGGCTCAGGTTCATATTGATATGTCATCCCTTTCCTTTGAGAAAGTGCTAGCACATGTACAGCTAATGGCAGTGCAGTCATCCTCACAACTTCTCTCACATTCCAGAAAGAAAAAAGGAAGAGATAAATTGGAATCAAATGGCAAATGCCATCATCTGCTCTGGAAATCAGTGGGATACTACTCGCAGTGATAAGCAGCTGGATCAATATCCCCACTGATATTTAGGCATCGAACTACCCAGGGATTTCACCGGGAATTCAGACACTTAATTAGGATTTAGTTTGAATCTCTCTGTGCACCTGGCTCTGTGCCCGGTATGAGGTGTTAGCAGGATCAGCCCCCTCAGCTCATATGCTCAAATCTGCCATGATCCTTCTGTAGGCAAGCCCATGTGCTCCCCGGTGACTTCAGCGGAGTCATGAGAGCCTGGAGGCTGCTCCTGTGGAGCTCGTTTCAGAATCCAAGTCTAAGTTTTATTACGAATGGGGAGCTTTCCATCTTCCTTTGGTCTGTGCAGCGATGTCTCTGCCTCCGAGGCATCACAGAAGCAAAAAGAATAATTGGGAGAGGTTAGCAAAATACAAGGCACAAGCAAGTCACTGTTTCAGCTATCAACTTTAAAAGGCCGAGACACTGAGTCTCCTTCAAGCTTGGTACCTTTCTCCTCCCTGGATGCAGAAACAGTGTTGTCCGTAGGCAGTGCAGACAGCATTAGGCCAGTGTGAACGTTTCCACTGGGATAGGTTTGGAGTGATTGGAGTGACTGGCCTTGCTCAAGAGGCAAAATCATAACTAATGTGTCCCATGTAGGAAGCAGATAGCTCTTAATGCCAGGCTAGCCTATCATTCTTGTTTTCTTGCTGTCTAGGACCAGAAAATAATTTCCCTATAGGCCAATTTCCCTATAGCTGAAATTGCATTTGGCAGTGGGAGCAATATAGAAGAACTGGGTTCTGAGTCCTTTGCCTTTATAGTTCTGACAGCCCTAATTTGGTGCTGAGAGAAGGTACAAAGAATACAGGTAAAAAGCATAGAGAGGCAAATCTGACGGTGTTTTCCACATCGATCACTGTTGTCAACTTCTATTGTGTCTGCATTGACCCTAGCAAATCATTCCATGTGTTTCCTGTAGCACTCACCGTTGCAAAATGCGTATGACTAAATGCTAAAGCTGGTCTAAAAGCTATGATCTGCACGGTGTGATCCTAAAAACCATGTCTGCCCTTGCATCTGGTTGTTTTGCAAAATATATAAAGAGGCAAATGAGTTCCACCTTCTAAGTAGTCCAGATCAGCCTGAAGAATCGACAGCTTCACTGTTACTCATTGCTTCACCCAGCCTTGTGCCATCTGCAAACTGCAGCAGCAGCAATACTCCCTTCTTCTGAACTCTGATAACATTCTCGAGTGGCACTGGCCACAGTGAGGTATGTCCCTGTGCTCTAATTTTTGGTGCTGCCAGACAACGCCCTGTGCCCCTTTGGACTAGATTTCCCATCTGGAGTGGTTTCTTGGCCATATTCAAGCCACAGACTGGGTTCTGAATCAGTATTTGCAAAGTACCTGTTTAAAATTGGCATTTTGTGAAGTGTACCCTGCAGATCTTCCTGATTTATTTTGTCAGCTCCACTGCTTTTTACCAAACAAATTTATGGTCATGAAAACATTTAAAGCATTTAAGACTTGTATTCCGTTACATCGAGAGGATTGATATTATCTGGGTTGTGAGCCTTTAGCTTTAGAACTGATTTCATCTCATCACAATTTTATAATAGTCTTACCTGGAGTTGATGCTGTGTTGACCCTTTTCGATTTACTCATGATTCCCTTTTTTTAGATAAATTCTGGTCCATAGTTTATTTTTTTTTGCAAATCCCCAGTTTTTATGAGATTTCTTAAATAAAAACTGAAAAGCTGAGAGCTCCTTGGCCAACTCTTCAAGACTCTAAAGTGAAAATTATCTCACATCTGAATCCAGGTATAAAAAGTATGATGATTAATGCTA
This sequence comes from Aythya ferina, assembly GCF_964211825.1. NCBI lineage: Eukaryota > Metazoa > Chordata > Aves > Anseriformes > Anatidae > Aythya > Aythya ferina. Next base: position 61,743,278 of record NC_140301.1, read on the forward strand.
GCAGGAGCCCAGGGAGGGAGTGGGTGTGCGTATACCCACAGAAACTCAGAAATGCATCACGTAACAGTGGGCATTATACCCACAGAGTATTTTGTGGATTCAGCACTGAGTTGCTGGGCTGAGATCTTCGCCTGCATGCATCATCTCTAGGTTTGAGGGCTTTTAAAAGCCCTGCAGTAGCTGCAGGAGGACCAGGGAGCTGTCTCCACGTGTAAGAACCCTGCATAACGTACTGCTTTCTGCTCCACATCCAGAAGGGCTCCAGTGGGAGATGTTACAGCCTTGACCTGTTTCCACGAGGCTTCCTTGTGTCCCTCCTTGTGTCTCAGATTTAAAAGGGCTGTGTATAAGACTGACAATGTCCACACCGAAGTGAAACTATCTTTAAATGCCTCCAAAGCTTGGAAACCCAAGGTTGCCCAAAGGTAAGAGGCCACAAAAGAGAGAATTCTTTCCCTTATTTTCTCTGCTTTGGCAGTGTTTACCAGCTCACCCTTTGAATTCTGAGACTTAGAAGTTCAACTCTTCTGCTGGGTAGCTCTGCAAACAATATGAACCCAAACAGCAGATTAATCTGCAAACGGTTAATGAGCATTTCTAAAGGAGATGACTGAGAGGAAGGTGCATTATCTTTCTAAAGAAAAAAAGGAAAAGCCCACTCAACAATTACTTTTCAAGGCAAACATTTAGGTGGTTTGCCAGAAAAACGTAAAATGCTGTCCATCAACATCAGCTGCAACGCGCATCTTGCTCTTGCAGCTTGTCCCAGTGACTTCTTTGAAGCCTTTGAGTAAAACTTAGTAAAAGTTGTATTTCAAGGAATTGCCCTGGAAATCTTTGATTCATTGCTGGTGTTTGGGATTTGTGAGAGGTACTATAATTACATATGTTATTACTCTTGCAATATTTTGTATTACGTTACTGCATGTTTATAGACCAAAACTTTATAGACAGATAGAGCGCAGCCTGAGAAGGAGGGGAGACGTAAATCAAGGTATAAAACTGCCCTGAATAATATTTTATGTTTCACTATATTGACCTGGAATTACAGGATAAAGACATTTTCCACTGCTGCACTGTTTTTTTTCTTTCCTATTTTCTCTGTGTGTCTGTTTCAGGCTTGTTGGAGTTCTTCATTGAGTCCAGAATCTGTATCAAATGAGCTGTAGTGTGCTGCAGCACATAAAGGTTTCAAAGCAACAATTACTCTATTATTTCAGCAGAGATTACCTGTTTGAAATGAAACCCACACTGAATCCTTTCTGACCTGGTCCTTATTGTGATACTGATAACGAGCCACACTTTCCAGTCTTTATCTTACCTCCTACCGGGCAATCTTTTCTTCTGGAGCTTAATTCTGCTAATAGCACCCTTGACTGGTTGCCAGACAACAAACACAAGCAGGTGAAAAATGAATGGCTCCAGTCTGACCGGTGATAACTGCTGGTGGCTTTTTATTCTCAGAATTCCCTCCAAAACACACGAGTTCACTGGTGGACAATCAATTACATTCCTTATATGCTTCTCCCTCCTTCAGACTGGTTATTCTTTGAAAGAAATTGTGATGATCTTTTCTACAGTTTCAGATTCTCCTTTTTTTTCCTCCTCCAAACAACAGTAAATAGTCATTCCAGATGGTGGAAATTACTTTTAAATTAAAGCAGTTAATACAGGGAATGTATGCTTATCTAATTCCCCCGTTTTAAGTGGTAAGGATGCGATGGAAATGGCTAAAACCGATGTGCAGTGAAGGTATGCAAAATAGTTTGAGATTGTAAAATGCTTTTTTTTGCTCCCTTTTCTGATTTACTGTCCATGAAAATGAATTATAGACTCGTGAAGAAAACAGAAGTTTTTATTTGCTGAACTCAATAGGCTGCTTTCTGGGGACTTGAACTCTGCAAAGTGCTGAAAAAAGATTACTGCATTCCACTGACAATTTTTCTGTTTGAACCGAATGGGAGGGATGACAGCGAACTGTGCTCTGCCTTTCTGCTTCCTAGAGAAAATCTCAGGACTGTTCATTGTTCCTCCGCTGTCTGTAGAAGTCAGACCCTGCAGCACATGCTTAAAATCTTTCACTAAATTATGTATTGGAGCCTGGATTTGGCTTCACCCTGCTCCTCCTAAAACCAGGCAGTGCAGAAGATATTTAGCACCTTGCAGGTTTGGGCCGTGTATGAATCAAAGTTGTTATCCTAAGGAAAGTGGTGTAAAGGGACATTGCTCCACTTCAGTCAGTGGACAGGCATGAATTTCCACCAGCTGAATATTCGATGGGGACTCGCTGTTTTTTTCCAAAGGGATTTTGCAGTTACCATTGGAGTGTTTGATTATAAGGCAACTAGTTAGTGCTAAGGGGGAATATGGTTGGCTTGGCTGGAAAATATAAAAGTATCCACTGTTCCTTCAGGGAAATCATTTTAATAGATAACAGCATGTTGTACAATGTTTCATCAGTGATATTTAGATCTAAATTAGGAGCAGTTGTGAGATGGGTTGCCGATTTTCTTGTGATAAAAGGGAAATAGTTCAAGAAATATAGACCAGATGTTATCTTAATCCAATCCTCATGTACAAGAGCACACTATGAGACAGTAATAATAGTCCCCTCTACCTGTTTCTAATTTTCCTCCTCTGAAACACCCCCTGTGAAAAATAGATTAAACCAACACATCATTTATGAATCGGCACTGGGCGGGTTTGAGTTTGTGTGGAATGCAGCGTGCGCGGCGCAGAGCAGAGGGTGCAGCCACCGGGTTTTGATGCATGTTTCAAAATGCTGGTTTGACAGTACCGTTTAAGACAGCAGCTCTCCGTGATTTAAAAGGAGAGTAGCCAGTTTGGGTTTGAATCAGGCTTTCGGTTCAGCATATCCCTACACAGTTTCAAATTTGTCATCAGTGTTTCTAGGCAGTATATGTTATCCAATCCTCAGCAGACCCCAAAAGAGGGGGTTGATCCTCAGCTGCTGTAAATCAACACTGATCCATTGATTTAGATGGAACTACACTGATTTGTACCATCGCATGGTCTGGACAAAGTGTATTAACTTTCCCCAGGAAAATCCCTCACAACAAAAAGCTCCATTCACAGTCCTGGTGGATAAACAGTAACTAATGTGTCTCTGTTCTCATAATAATGTTTAATACCTGCATCATTTCCTACTTGCTGGGGCTGTTGAAACATTACTCTTTGCTTTGACGTAAGAAGTCGAGTGCTGCGCGTTTGTACTAGTTGGGACGGCTTTTGCCATAACTCTCTGCCGGAGCTACAATATTTTGCTTGAATATCCACGGCTCCTGGCATCGATATGCCAAGGAGGCATCTGGGCAGCTCGAGAGACAAGACTCCCCTTTTCCTTGGGGAAACACAGCAATATGAAAATACCTCATTCAGCACTACCCAGAACTGCAGGAATCACCGTTTTGTGGTTGTTCACTAGAAAGAGCTGTTAGGATAGCAATCGTAGCAGCAACAGCATTAATAAGACTGCTGCATCTAGAGTAGAGCCTTCACAGTTTGGACTATTCCAAACTGTTTTTCAAGCTCAGTCCTGTTTTCCAAATCGGATATTTTCATATTTCTGTGGACAGAGGAAACGAGAGCAGGCGATGAGACGATTAATCTTCAGAGACTGCCCACACAACTGGCTGTCTACTGCAAGGGCTGCGCGAGGATGGAACCAAAGATTTCCTTACGAAACGAACTCCTTTGCTTTTCATTTATTTTCAAAATTGATGTGTAGCACTTCAAATGGGTTCGCCCCTCTGATGTGTGTGGGTTTTTTTTGCAACAGCTTTGAAGATAAATGGGCAACGCTTAGCTGGAGAGAATGGCTGTGAAGGGCCAGAAGAGGCTGTAGGCTCACACTGGAGAGCTGGAATCTCCTGGATTCCCGTAAAAGGTTCCTAATCTGGCTGCGCATGAGTGATGTATAAACACACAGGAGAAAAAGTGCTCAGTATTCCTGTAAGAGAGAAATTTAAAAATCTTTATCCAACCAGTGTCATTTTTTAATATTGTGCCCATACCCCAAAGCCCTACGCATCTTTTGAGGGTCCAATTTTGTTCGATTCTCTACAAATGCGTGCACTGAAATTATCCAAGTCAGACAGTGTGATAAGATGAGACAGGTGACTCTACAGGAACAGGAGGGGTGGGATCATAAAGGAATGGCACAAGAAGATGCAAAATAGGGTCAGAGTTGTCACATCTCCTGGACTGCCCACATCAATGGCAAAGCTGTCACTGGGAGGTGAGTGCTTCAGAAATACAAACGGAAAACTCGATGGATTAAGGCAGTTAAGATGAGAAAATAAAATGAGCGGAAGAAAAATGTGGAGCGGTTGAAAATAGTTAGAGAAGAGAGGATCTACGGGGCAGACAACCTACGGGCTGGGAAGGCCTGAAACACCGCAGCACAGGGATGAAAACACACACCTAATGAAAATGCAAAGTGCAGCTTCGAGATCTCGGTGCTAAAAGGCACTGATGGTGGTGGCAGTGGGGTACGTAGGTTAATACTGAAAGCGTGTTATTAGTAATGACCAAAGACCTTTAGCCTCCTGTCCAAAATCCTTTTTTACTGTATGGAACGGGAGAGTAAACTCTATCATGTTGGGCTATTTAGTAAGCTATTAGTGCATTCATCTTTTCATCATTTGACAGGTGGAAGTAGTAGTCCAGCTTTTAGTTTTAATTATAAGGGATTCCAGATGTAGAATAGGACATAAATTAAAACCAGATCTACTCATATGTCTTTTCAAAGTAAGCCAACTTCAAGGTATCTGCTTTTCATTTCAAAATGTTATTAAAGCTATTACTAAGAAATTCATAGTCTTAGCATGCTCCAATAATTGACACCTTTAAAGTGACTAAACAGATTTAGAGTGTGCAGAAAAGTAAATTTGTCTTAGAGAATGACTCTAATCATCCATTTACATATAATGAACAAATCAGGGTTTGTGTTGGGGAAGGCCGGGCGAGCTCTCTGTCTCGATGGCTCTCGGGCTGCTCCTCCGGGCCGGCCTGGCTGCTGGGTGTCAGCCTGTCCCTGGGCTTTGCTACTATGCAAGGGAAGAGAAGGAATGAAGGCCTGACCCGGAGCCAGGGAAAGTCCATGGGAGGCTTTTGATGAGCTCTCCGTCACAGCCTCCTCCTCTCTTGTTGACTTTAGCTGTGTTGTGTTATGTCGAAAGTGGCATTTTTTTTTTAAAAAAAAGCAAATTAAATCCAGAACCCTTTTTTTTTGTTGTTGTTGGTGATAGTGTCCTTAAAGCCCTAACCGTGTAAAGAAACCTGCAGATTCCTTTCAAAAAGCCTTTCTTTCCTCCAGACCTATTTATCTAGTGATACGTTACAGCCATGCAAATATGCTGTACATCTGACTTCATAAAAAGTCTGAGGTTTCCAATAATTAGAATGATAGCTGGCAAGGCTGATAAATTAGAGAAATAACTTGTTTGGTGTAAACTGAGCCTGTTTCTGAGGCAGAAATGTTAGGCTTTTATCCTCTGGAGTGTGATTGAAAGGGTGAGAAGTTAATTTGGCAGCTTCGCTTCTATGGTTTCATAATGTTTCTCCTCCCCCCTCCCCTCAGCTTCAGGGAAGGACTGTGATTTCAGTACTTTGCGCCTGCCCTCATACAAGGCAAGAGCATGACCCGAAACGAAACCCCTCTCCCCAGGGCACATCCTGAGCAGTAACAGCTTGGCTCAAGTGTTTCTTATGAACAGCCGTCCAGAGCACTTGATCTAAATCATGCCATTTCCTTCACAGTATGGCACAGTTAACAAGTCAGTGCATCAACACAATCTGCAGATGGCAGTTCAAAAGGTGCACGTTCCCCAGCAAGATAAAGGGCAATGAGTTCCATGGGTTAGCTCATTACTTGGATTCAGCCAGGGGGCTCCGCAGGGGTGTGAGGGAGGAAAAAGGGGGCAGGCGAACCTTGAGAAAAGCGTGCGGACACAAGGGAAGGCAGCGCCGCGAGGAGCACGGCGTGGACGCGAAGCGCAGACAGCCTGCGGGGAATGGCTTCCTTCCGAGGTGCCTCACATCTCCTCTGCAATGAGAGAGGGTAAGGAGAGTGGAAACGGGGCCCTGCGCTCCTGCATTTTCCTACGAGGCCTGGCCAGCACAGCGCCGGGTGCTGAGCAAAGCCCCGCCAGGTAGGAGAGGAGAGGAGAGGGAGGCACCAGCCAGGGCCCGGCGCTCGCGGCTGCTCCGCATCCTGCTGGGGCATGAGCTCTGGAGCGTCGCACGAGGGCTTCTGGAGAGCGGCGCGCGCTCCTGCCCAAATTGCATTAGAGCTAAGCGTCCAGTGAAGAATCGCCGAGACATATTGGTCCTTTCGACTTCAAAACGAGCTTAAATTGGAACCATATTGCTGGAATACTTCTTAGCTAACATTTATATTACTTCGGTTACCAAATCCAGACTAAGTCCCAGGACTCGGCAGGGGAGGACATAATATATTAGGAAGTAAGATGGGGGTGTGCACTCCTGGCCTCCTATTTTATATAAATGTACAAAAAGGTTCCTCACACTAGCAAGGAAATGACTACAAGGCCCTAAAATGCCGATTTCCAGCGGCAAACGAGGGAAGTCCCCTGCCCCTCCTCCCCTCCCTGCCCTGGCCATTCTGTGCGTGCCATGCCTTGGGGATAGTTTGGGTTACTTGGAGCAAGGCCGTTGCATAGAAGCTCAGGTATCCGAGCAGATAATTATACACATATAGCGAGATACAGCAAAGGTCTCAGTGAATTGTCAGAGGATGAGATACATCTCGGGAGACCGAACAAGCCTCCCCTATCCTGATCTTTGTAAACGAATCTCTTTGGGAACTATCAAGATGGTGCTTTACCACGATTTGCGCCGCCGAGGAAAGAGGAACTCTTCCAAGCCGTTTGTTGTCCAGGTCGTATCAAAAGCTGGCGAGTGAAGATTTGTTTTTTTCTTTTTTTTTCCGCGCCCATGTCGGGCTGAATGCGCCGAGAGGCGCTAACACATCTGCTGCTTCCCCGAGTTCCTGCAGTCAAGTTCAAGGCAGGTTAGGCAAGAGAGGAACAGTGCCCCCCTCCTCTTCCCCTCCCCTTAACTTCACATCTACAAAGGCTGACTTTGTGGTGAACTCCCCGCTCCACATCCCGAATCTTTGGGAGAAACGGTGCTAAAACTGGGAAGGGCAGATCCTGAGTGGCTGCTGGGCAGAGGTGTTTTGAACCACGTTCAGTCCTTGTGCAATCTGATTGATTCAGTAGAGCTGTGCCAGAGGGAAACTTGGCTTTAGGCTCTTGGATGCTGTGTCGTGTTTCTTTATTTAACTTATCTAACAGGTGCTTAGCAACAGCATCTTCCACTGGTTTCTCCAGAAATAGTCCCTTGTTTCTTTCATCAGCCTTTCTTTAATACCCTTCCAAGCTGTGCTGGGTTTAAAACCGAGCCAAGACTTTGGGCCGTGCCCCACCGGGACATGCAGGTACGCAGCACTTCTACCAGGCCCTGCAACCATCCCTTACAGCACTGCCTGGTAGTTGCTGCTTTTCTCACTTCGCTGAGACAAACCGAGGATCTTTAGCTGCAAGTCTCGGATTTTTCTGGCTTTGCTGACTTCAGACTTAAACTAAAGCAGCTGAAGAGGGTAAGGAGTTGAACTTCCTTCATTAGAAAAGGTCCTCTTTGTGCTGAGATCGGCAGAAAACGAGCGACCCCAAAGGTTTCAGGCAGCAGCGACGCAGGTTGCTCGCAGCTGGTGCAGAGCACGGCTCGCCTTGGTGGAGGGCTTCATTCACGGGATCCACACAGCCCTGGCTTGCCTGATCTCTCATCTCCGTGATCGTGATCTTCACAGTCAGGGCTTGCAGGGAAAGTGTTGCTCTTTAGTTTGGCTACTTTGCTGCCTTTCGTTACACCTCAAGTTCAGCCGGGTGAAGTACACCTGCCGAACAAACGCGTGCGACTTACGGTGAGGATTATATGACGTGGTTGCTTGTAACAGCAGCAAACAGACCTCGGTGAACTAAGTCCCTTCCATCCTTACGTTGCTGTGATTTTCCTCCTAATGATGGCTGTCAGGGACGAGCATGGTGCGTTCCCATAGTTCTCACCCATCAGCACGCTCGTGTTTCTTGGAACGACAGTGGCAGTACCTGGAGAGGTGTTCAAGCAGAATCCCAGCCCCTCCCGGTGCCTTATTCCCCCAGAAAGCATTCTGCATCTTTATCCTGGAGCATCAGCACTGAGAGGCCCCGAGGATGGGGACTGCGGTGTGCCAATAACCCTATACCGAGACAGAAATAAAGGGATTGATCCCACATGGGCAGCAGCAGCAGAGCTGGCACACAACCCTAGGCATCCTGCCTCCCGGTCCCGTTGTGAAACCACTCTGTTCTTTCAGAGGGATCCCCAGGCTCTGTTCTCAGCGCTGTGCTTTCCCTGCCCCTGGTGGAAACGCCAGGACTGGGCTTCGCAGACTCTCTGCAACTCTATCCCTTCGGACTGTAATTGATTTGGGGTCGGGTGGTGGTGTAACATAACCCCGGTGGAATCTGTTGGTGAAGTTTATGGCCATTCAGTAAAAAAGAAAAAAAAAAAAACAGTCTGGGGGGAATACAGAGGGCGAGCAGGAACTGTACTGGGGTTGAGTTCTGAGATTTGAAGCTGTGTTTTGCAGCACAAGGAGCAAACCTCGTAGAGGTCTTGGGTAAGGAGAAATCCTTTACCAGCTTTCACACCACGCTCTTGCTCAGCCTGCCTATGGCAGAGCTTGTCCCCAGCTCTGGTTAGTCTTTAAACCAGTATGGAAACACAGAGAACTGTAAGATTCTTCAAAAATAAATTTAAAAAAAGAGAGGGAGGAGAAAAAAAAAAAGAATTGCCACTTTGCTTGCCCTGTGTCTCCTGGCTGTGCCGCTGTAGGAGGTCTCTGAACTTCTGCCTCTCCTCACCTGAATTCCCAGGGCTCCTGTGTAGCTGAGGGAGATTTTCCAGTGTGACTCACGGGTCCCTCGAGGTGCTGCAGGCAGCTTCATGTTATTTGTAGATTTGAATATCTGATTCTGGATTGAAAGCCTTGGAACGAACAAGAAAGATCTCCATTAACAGCACCGGATTTTCTGGTTGGATAAATTCAGCTGGGGTGACGGAGGTGAGAGGCCAAGCAATTGTTCTTTCTGTGACAAAAGCGTCCCTTTCCCCAGTTTGTAGACGTTTGTAGATATCCTTCCAAGCCCAAAGGATTTCTGGAAAAGATTTCTTTCCTAGCTGGTGGCTTTGTCCTATGAGATGCACTGAAAATGCCAGCAGCGTGATGTGATAAGCGTTACACAACAAGCATTACGTGCTAGCTTTGTGATAAGCAAGTAATATTTACCAACAGCTAGAAAAAAATGGGCACAGAACCACTGAGCACAGAATCCAAGCGTGAAGGTGTTGCTGCCGTGGCTGCAGTCTTGGATCTGCCTTTCCAGGAGGCTGCGAGGCGGCCAGGTCTCACTCCAGCCCGCGGGCAGCCCGCTCCCATCCCTCTGGGCAGCAGTCCTCACGCACAACACGCTCTTAAGGGGTGCCTGTTGAGAGCCACCCTGCTGCTGCCAGGAGTGGAGATCCTTCTGCCGTGTGCAAGGCAGGTGTGAGGGAGAGAAAGGAGAAGTGGAGGAGTTTTATTTTTTTTCCCTTTGCCTCCCAGATGCTCCTCCAGCTGGTACAAACACGGGGAGATTCCCTGAGGAAGGGAGAGGGCAGGGGAAGATGCTCCTGTCCCTCGGTTACCACGACCCTGGGCAGCACGTGCTGTGGGTCAGATGCCCCCTGTACACTCAGCACCCTGCTGATTCCTTTCCCAGGGACTGACCTGGTCCCCTGCTCTGTGAAGTCCCCGTCCTGCACCCTTCATACGCTAGGACTCCAGCACGGAGCCACCTTTGGGGTGATTTCCCTGCTCCCCTGTGGGGTCTGGGTGTTGGCTCCCCGTAACGCTCTGTGCTGGGTTCACCCCGTTCTGCTGAGTGGAAAACTCGACGTAGCAAGGTTGGAAACAGCCAACCTGCAGTGAAAAATAACCTCTTACATAAACGGACAGACAGTAAACGAAAACAGCAACGGGGCCTTCTGAATTACTCTACAGCTTTCGTAACAGAGCTTATCATTTTCGCCTGCACTTAGTGGGACACTTAGCACATCTGTGGAATGCGGCTTCTTTGCCATGAAGCTCTACCAGATTCTTCCACGGGGGTGATAATTTTTTAAAGAACAAATAGTGAAGCTCCATGAGAAAACAGGAAACTCCATGAATTTTTTACAGTGAAGTTTTTTCCACTAGGGAAACATCCGTGTTTTACAGTTTGCAAAATGTGTGGGACTGTAAACTGTAAAACCATGCCGAGAACCACAACTGCTTTGTCCTTTAGAATAAACATGAAAGCGATTTCTCCAGAAAAAAAAAAAAAAAAAAAAGGATTGTGTTTTTAAAGGTGAATATCTGTAGGGTTAATAAAAGCTGTTGGTCTGTCCTTGGAAACTGAAGGATAATGTTTTAAAAAGGAGGAGACACAGAACGTGGGGAGTCTGGTGTGACTGAATGGCCTCTGCAGTGTGTGCTCAGCTGGATCAGCCACAGCGGAGCTGCACCAGGATGCGAAATGTTCCCAGCCTGTCAGCCTCGGGCTCCTCGTTTGTCCCAGAGGTGAGGGGACAGGAGAGATGGTGCAGAGGGAAGGCAGGTGATGGAGAAGGCTCTGAAGAGCCTCAGGCAACAAACGGTGAGCAGGGAAGGGCTCGACCTTTATTCTCTCAGCTCCTTGGGGGTGCTGCAGGAGTGACCACAGCCAAGGCTTTGAGCCAAAGCTCAGCCTCACCCTGCTGGCCTTGTTATTCCTAGTGCAGGGCACCGACACCTGCCAGCCAGTGTGTCCCCTTGTGCAGGACCTGGCAGCTCTTTAGAGATCCACACGTGGCAGGTTGGGGGGTTTTAGCAGGCCCTTTGTGCCATGGCCCAGCACGTCACAGGATGCCCGGAGGTATTGCTCTGCTGCTGGGCAGGCTGTAAGGGCAAGCAGCAGACACCTACTGTCCCTGGAGAGCTGGCAGTTCCACTGCTGCTTCAGTGGGGTGTTTTTTGTGTTTTTTGCTGCCCTTTCCCACCAGCAGCAGCAGCAAGCAGCAGCTATCTTGCTGTCCTCTCCAGCAGGAGCACCAAACCCGATTATCCACAGCTCTTTTCCCCTTTCCCTTCCTCCCTGGCTTTCAACCCCATCTCTTTTTCCAGGTGAGAGGGGCCAGTCCCTGGCATGGCCTCCTTTACGGGTGACACCATTCATCTGCGTGGCAGATGACACTGTCTCTGACTCATAATTTGATAATGACGTCCTGTTTATCAAACTTTCTCCTGCCATTTCGTATGGATAGGAATTTCCTTTTCCGTGTGCTGCTCAGCCCCAGCACTGTTGGGCGGCGCAATGTGCCGGTCCGCTGCTTGTTTACAGCTGCCTTTCATCTTCAATTATTCACTGTATTGTCCTGGTGGGTAACTGACTGATTCCTGTATCCAGGCCAAATCCTGCTCCTTTGGTTCATGTGAGTAATCTAAGAAAATCTGACGCTGTTCCTTGATCTGTCTGGGAATGCTTGCATGACAAGTGCTCCCCGGGCATTGCACCCGGGAGCAGGAGCGCAGTCCTGAGGCTGAGACCCATCTTCCTTCCATTGCACAGGCTCGGGACAAACACACCAGCCCCAGAGCTTGACTCTAGCTCGAGCAAGCCATCCTGGTCACGGCCAGCTGCACAGCATTACTTTTTACAGGGCACTGGTACACGATGTGGAGTGCAGCAGCTGCCTTCCCGTTTTCAGGGGGGGTAAGAGAAGGCCTCGGGCCGTTCCAGTTCCACAGCACTCCCGAAAAGGGCAGCTAGGATTGGAAACACGAAGTGAAAAGCATGCCCACTTCTCTGCAGCTGTCATCGTTAGCACAAACAGCCCGGTGCTGCCAGAACTGCTGGGCTACCCGCTGCTGAGAGTTATTTTGTCTAACATCTCTGCCCTGCTCTGCTGGCACCACTATTTCCTTCGGATGCCTTCATTGAGCTGAGCTACAGAGCACTGACACGGCTCGTCTCAGGATGGTGCTGCAGCCTCTCCGTTTTTGCTATTTTCACAGAATCACAGAATTTCTAGGTTGGAAGAGACCTCAAGATCATCGAGTCCAACCTCTGACCTAACACTAACAAGTCCTCCACTAAACCATATCACATATTTGTGTGTGCTTGAAGGGCCCTTGGTATGACCACTCTGCACAAAGCTCTGAATGTGGACCAAGGTGCTGCAGAGGTGACAAATGTGAATTTAGAATAATTCATTTCTCTCTGAAATGTGCCACTGCCACTTCCACAGGGGGCTCACCACCTGAGAGCAGAGGGCTGGCCCGTGGTATGAGTGTTTCCTTTGGACTTGGGAGGTGTGTGTTCAGCTTTCTGCTCCCTTACAGACTTTGTGGGAACCTCAGTAAGTCACTTTGCCTCTCTGTGACTGAGTGTCACACGTAAAATAGTGGTAAGAGCCTTTCATTGCTAAGGCACATAATGAATTTAGGGAAAGTTAAGTCAGCCATTATAATGCAGAGAGCCCAATAAGAGGAGTATCTGCCCTGAGGCCATGAACAGTTTGGGAAGGACTGAAGCAATGAATGAGGTACTTCAGGTTTGGGGATGAATGGGGCAGAGGAATGGGGAAGGTGGGCAAGGCGGGGAGCTGGGGTTGCTGGAAAGGATTTGGCAGAGGCAGAAGGAACATGGAGGTGTTGGAGCTGAAGTCATAAGGAGGGGAGAGCAAAATGCTGTAGATGACCCTACACTGTTTGTCCCTGGGATCTGTCTTTGTCTTGTTCTTTTTTTTTTTTTTCTTGGTTTACTTGCATTTTCTTGAACAAAGTCCTAATGGTCTGCTTTTATGAAATCTAAATCCACGACAACTCAGATTTTACATAAATATAAAAATCTGGGGATGTGAACTGACGGAGTCTGGGTAGAGCAGTGGGATTTCAGTTCTGGATGTTGTGCAGTGCTTGTAAGCACAGTTACAACCCAGACAGCAGCAGCAGTCCTGACAACTGAGATCTCTGGGGCCTAAACCAGAGCAGTGTGGCTGAGCTCTGGCCACCTGGGCTGCGACGCCAAGGCACCAACTATTCCTTTGGTCACTTGTGCGAGCCGTGTCCCTTCCAGCTTTAACAGTCTTTTCCAACCTAGGGGAGGTCAAACGTAGCGTCAGCCTTTCAGCAGGGGAACTCCAGAACTGTAATGCAAATGTTCCCATGGGTAAATTAGTAAAAAAATAATGGGCACCTGCATAAAAATGACCTACTTGGGAAGAGTCAACATGGCTCCTGCAAAGGGAAGTTCCATCTTACAAAGATCTTGGAGGTTTTATTGAAGAATCAATGAAAAAGTGAACAACATTGATGCAATGGATGTAATTTGTGTTTTCTAAAAGACTCTACTCCAAATTTCCCACAAAGGGCTTTTAAGGAAACATAACGACCATGGGACAGCAGAGAAGTTCGGTGGATGGATAAAGAGCCAGCTGAAAACAACAGGATACAGAGAGAGGAAATAAATGGTCAGCTCTCGCGGTCAGCAAAGTTCATAAGAGGAGTCCTGAGCTGGGGCCAGCGCCGTTCTGCACATCCAAAGGGGCCAGGGGAGGAGAGGAGGAGCAGTGAGAGAATCTGGTGGTAAGGCAGGATTTAATTGGGGGAAGGTGTGCTAGGGTTGCCATGCGAACCCAGGAGCTTTAGGTGAGGAGCCTTGCTGCTCAGGAGAAAGATGCACCGATCACTAGTTTTCTTCTTCTGCAAAAATGTCAGTTCAATGCTCAACAGCACTCAAAAAAAATAAATAATGTATGTTACGGATTACTAGGAAGGGAAGGGAGATGAAAAGATCCTTACAGCACTATATAAATGCACTTGTTGCCTGCTCGTTCAGTCTGGTATTCAATTCTGGTCCCTCATCTGGAAACAAAACAGAACTAGCAAAGCTTCAGAGAAGACCAGGGCTGATAAATGTCCGTGGTGGTGTTGGTTCTCATTAACGCAGCAAAGCTGAGAAGGCTGATGTGGGGCACTTTGATGGGGATCAGCTGTTCGTGTGGCAGTAAAAGAGCCACAGGGCAATGAGGGGCTCGTGCAGCTAAGGGGGGTCTGTTCAGACCAGACACAAGAGATGGGGCTTTTATCTCTGGAGCTGTGTCAGAGCATGTGTAGATGGCTGCAAAAATAGGTTTCAAGGGAGATAGTGAAGTGTTTCTAAACAGAAGAAACCATGAAATCCACTGGGCTGAGCAGAGGTGTAAGCTTGAAGAGTGTTCAGGCAAGTGCATTGCCCTGTTCTTACTCTTTCAGGGTGTCTCCTTAGCATCATTACTTGGAAAAGGACAGGGATTTGAAAATCATGGAAGGAAAAGGCTCCGGCCCAGTGTAATGATCCTCATGTTCTCAGCTGTGTGTGCTTCATTGGTCAAACATCACAAACACCTGACATTCACACTCACATCTGTGTTTTAATTTAGTAGGGCAAAGTCTAATCTCTGTCCTGGGGAGGCAGTTCAGCTCTGGACCTTAAATTCAGAACAGCATTTACTTTTTGCTCTTCCTATGGAGAACCGCGGAAAGAAGTTCAAAAGAATACTGTCCCTGAGAATATTCCTGAAATAATAATTTCCTGATGCACAAGGACGTGCTAAGAAGATTTGGAGAGACTTTGGTAGACAGAACTGTACCGGTTTGCTCATCTGCAATAACCAATAATTCGTCTAATGCTGACTCTCCTCACTGAAGATGTGATACCAGCATAACCTAGCTGACTTCCCATCCCCACCTGCGCTGTTTGTACTTCCCAGTTTAACCAGTAAGTGGCCAACTTTGTTAGGCAAAGTCAACCTGTTCTTGAAGTGCATAACATAGCCTCCTTAAACAAGTGCCTCCTTACCTGGGAAGATCAAAACAGTGCACCCTGAAGCTAAATGGAGGAGATTATTTCCTATCCAGGCTTGCTGTCATCCACTTTCTTTTCCTAGGAGACAGATTCAGAACAGTTGACAATACCTGCTGGTTGTAAGGAGCCTTTGGTGAACTCAGTACAGTTTCAGCTGGCAGCTCCTTGAGGATGCTCAGTGCTTCCACTCTGGTAAAAAGGTCAATAAAAGGCTTAAAGAGGGCTTGCTGAAGTGCAAAGGAATTGCTCCCTTCCAAACCCGAGCTGAATTCTGACACTACACAGACCTTATAGAGAGGATGCTCAGAGGCTGGAGCCCCTCTGCTGTGGGGACAGGCTGAGGGAGCTGGGGGGGTTTGGCCTGGAGAAGGGAATTTCTAATTTCTTCTAAGCAATAACAAGTAAGGATGGAGAGAAAATCAGTAGCAGCAGATCTATATGCTTTTTTTACAAGGAAGACATTTTATTAAGAATCATCCTCAATTCTTGTCCAGCAAATTATTAACTTTCCACCTGAAATATTCAAGTAATAAGTGTCTGAGTTGTTTTTGCTGGAACTTTGGAGTACCAGGGACATCAGCAAGTTTCATAAGCTGGATGTGTACGAGACAGCATCACTTTAATTAACTGGAATATGCCATTTAGGTCCTGCCCATGTTGCTTACTGGAGAATAAGAAGAGATGAAGCCTTTTTCCATGCTAAGAATCTTTATTTTGCCTTTCTTGTGTATCTAGAGTGGATGTCACCTATCAGGCTTCCAGACAAACAGAGAACTTTATGGCTGGTTTCACCAGGAGGGCTTAGGCCATCTGAGGAGAAAAATTCTGTAAGAAAATTCTAATTTTGATCATTTGTCACTGTTAATACATTCACACATAGATCATCATCAAAACATCCAAGCTGCTGCCGTCTTGAGAAGGAAGTTTAACAACCATTGTAACACATGGGAGCATGCAGAGGAATATGTTTGTGATTTATAATCGCTGGAAGAAGAAGAAGCTGACTTGTAGCGTGACTGTTGCTCTTAGCAATGTGCTAGACACAAAATCTCCCAGAGCGTTGTCTCAGCTCTCTGCACTTGTTCATCTACAGTCGAACTGCAGGTTCTTGTATAACTTACAGATCTGGAGGAGATGCCCTTGGAGTTTTGTTTTTTTATTTTTTTAAATTATTATTCCTGCTATTTCTACTGCCACCATGCACCCCTCCCTCCCCTCCACCCAAAAAAAGATTTACCCTCCCCATTTGGGGTTTGAATATCTTTTGAATATCTCAACAACTTCCCGTGTCTTTTCAACACTCCTCCCTAATACCTCATTACAGAGTTGGTGGCAAAGTATTTTCTTTCATCATCTCATTCATTTACTTTACAGAAAGTACCTCGAGTGCTTTTTAAGGATATCTCCCTAGGCTTCTAGGATGGGTTTTTCTCTTTGACCTTTTCACAGCCCCGGGGCATTCAGCACGTATTTTGTGGTTGTGATAGGTTATCTGAGGAGACAAGGAACTCGGATCCAGCCATAAAGATGTTTCTGTAGGCACTGCTATCCGACAGACCTCAACTCGGTATGGATACACGAGATGCAGAAGGAGAATCCATGTGGACAACACATCTTGAACTACAATTACCATATGGTAAATAGTCATTCTTTATTGTCTTGTCAACAGTCAAGGAACCTGCTCTGATGTGGAGGCTTGGGGTATTGCTGACAGAGCTAATGGATGAATCTTGGGGGAGTACTCCTTTTCCCACTTGACACTCAAGTCGCTTTTCTTAATTGTAAAACCATCTGTGAGAAGGACTGAATGAGTTGTAGGCCTTGACAGCTGATCGTCCCGCGACTCGTTGCACAAAGACAAACTTGTCTTATCCTTGTCCTTTATCTTCATCCAAAGCTTTGCCAAGAGTTTTTGTCTGAATTTTGCTTCAACTGAAACGTTCGTTTTCAGATTTTCCATCTGAAGTCTTTGCTCCAGAAAGAAAAGGGAAGCTTCAAACCTCGGCAATAATAAGGTTTTGAGAGTTATTTTGGGTAGAGTCAGGGTACTTATGAAGGTACTTCGGGTTTTCCTACTTTTGTGTGTAAAGTTTAAAGAGAAAAGCTGTGTTTATTCAATTTCAGATTCATGTGAATTAACTTCTGCATGGAGGGATGTTATTTTTCACTCGGATGTTAGTACAGCAGGGCCACATACAGATGTTAACAGCGAGTTGTCCACACCTGAGCTACTTATCTAGCGTCACAAATAACGAGCAAAGAGAATTACGACGTATCAGTTTCTTCCCATAATGATTGCTTGAAACAGCTCAGATGATTTGTTTCCTAAATTGCCTATTTCGTTTGTTTTCCTGACAGGCTCAAAGGTGGATATCACCAATGCAGGTATCTAAAGTGACCTTAGTGAGCTTTCTCCATTGTGGAGCTCGATAGATTTTGTTTCTGGGAGCCTTTTCACTTTCATTGCTGGGACAGTAGCTCTGCAGTCCTTGCTTAATGTATGCCTCACTGGGAGAGACTTCCTAATTTCGATTAGATTATATTGTGAAAAGAAGGTGGATAGGTCTCAAAGAAGAAATGCTTTCACAGGTATGAAATACTTCATGAGGTGGTATTTTTAATTTATTAAAGAAATACATAATGAGACTTGCTAGCTAGAAGCCAAATACAGAGTTGTTTGAACTGCAAATGAGACTCTCTAATGAAAGGGGAACTTAATCATTAAAACAACCCAAAGATGGGAGCTAAAGAACTGACAGGTTCTCCGTGTTTTGCTGCCTTTGTAAAAGGTACGTGCCGGCCAGCCACAAGTGACACTGGTCAAATACAAATTATTGGGTTCAGCACAGGGGTAACCCTGTGAAAGTTAATGACCTGTGATACATAGGAAATCACACGAGATGATCTAATAGTTTCTTCTGGCCTCATGCTCTATGAATCTATGAATATGTATCCTCTGATGTCAACTGCTAATTATATTCCTAAAAGGCAGAATCGGCAGAAAAGGCTGCTCCAGAAGAATGATTTACATTTTTTACCGGTATCCGCTGTTCTTTAATGACATATTGATACGGTTCACACCCAACTTCTTTCCTTTCAGAGATTTTTTTCTTTTTAAAGCCTATGAGAGGAGCTGGAGCGTTTGGGAAAGCATGGTGACTGCTAGCCTGCACTGTGAGAATTCGGGTCTGTGCCTTCGAAGGGATTCACACAGCTCCCCAAGGTGCTGCCTTCCAGTCTGTTACCGCATGTTGGCAGCGTTTGGAGGGCAGCCGGTAAGCATGGAAGGCAGAAGTGCTGATTTCAGACAGCCACGGTGAGGGGTAAGAAACTGTTTATTGTAGAACTTATACTAAAGGGACACACATAAAGCACATACTACATATAAAATACATGTACCACAAGTACAGCTACTTGTGTTCAGAGCTGTTCAGAGTGTCAAACAGCCCTCAGCAGTTGGGCTGATGCGTGTATGTCCAGAGATGGCTGTTTTGGCTGCCTGTTCAGCAGAGGAGTTTGTCCCCACATTTATTTTCTGGAAGGACAGTGGGAATCACAGCTCTCAGAGCCTGTAACCCATCCCCATGCCACGCCGGGGCTGCCCATGTGTGCTTCCATCAGGTTCCCATTGCTGTTTTTTTTTTTGTTTTCCCACTGGCTGGGAACATGATCTTGAAATAGGCAAGAAAACGAAAACAACCGACACGAAATCTCTTTCAAAATAATAATCAAGGAAGCAAGGATGTTCACGGGAGGGAAAGAATAATAAGTGATGAAGAGGCAGGCAACTGGAGGGAAATAAGTGTCCGGATTTGAAGAATGCTGGGTAAGCCCTGCGTGTTTACAAGCACGGTTTCTCCACACCTGTGGGTTTGAAATGCTGTCATCTGAGGAGTGGCCCCATATTACAAGAAGGTCAAGCACCAAGCAGGCCTAATTAAAAGCTCATTACAAGAGACAATCTCCATTAGCATGCCAAGTTTCATGCAAATCCATTAGCACCAGGGCTCTCTTCGGAAGCTTTAAATTCCAGCCCTGTGCCCCAGGGACTGGAAACCGTGGCCGGTTAATTTGGCATTCTCCGTCTGTGAACATTAGGCACAGTCCTCTTACTTTCTGGATTATTTCACATTCCAGCAAATTAGTTTTATCCGTTCTGAGAACATTTTAACAAAGAAAGTTCTTTTGGCATCACATGGATAAAATAACAAGGGATAAAAGAATGAGCAGTTCCCCCAATCAGGAACAAATAACTTTAAATCTCTCCTGAAAATGCAGCCTTTCCTGTTATTCCCACCCCCACCCCCCCCTTTCCTTTCATTTATCTTTCGGCAGTTGGATTTTTTAATTACGTTTCTGCAGCCAGATTCCCCTCCCGCGCTCTTTATGGTGGTGCTCTCAAGAGCCGTGTTTTTTTTTTCTGTATGCCATTGTAGCAGAACTTGACTAAAGATCTTCAAACTTGTGAAGTATAAAAGTCGGTAAATGATACTATTGTTGGAGGTAGGAGCCGGGGGGGAGAGGGGGAAGGCAGTTTATCTGGGGTGGCTGTGGGGAGGGGGAAGGTTTTAAAAAAAAAAAAAGGGAAAGAAAAAAGGCTCGGATGAACTGAAATGGATCAAAGTAAACAGAGCCATCTGAAAGCTTTTGTAAGCTCAAAGTGGCTATCTGTTGCAAGTCCTGCCTCATTAACTACTGATAGAAGCACTGTCCTGGCCTTCCAAGATACCGAACGCTGACCGCCTAGAACAAGATGAACTCCGGGTTATTCGCTCGCGCCATTCCCTGCCTTGCCGTGCACGGCTGCTTAACCTCAACCTCGCCACGAATGTTTATCCTCTCCGCTAGGCGCAGCGAGGGGAGATCCTGTCCCTAAACTCCAGCGCTTGCTCGGAGGAAGGAAGGAAAGTGAAGAGAGGAGGAAGGCGGTGGGAGAAAGCAGGAAAAAGCCCCGAAGCCAGCGTCTTCGCCGAGTGTCTGGTTTGCACCGTTTCAATGCAGAGAAATAAATAGGGAAATAAATAGAGAAATAAGAAATAAATAGAGAAATAAATAGGGTGAGGGACAGCGAGCAGCCTCCCTGTGCTGGGTTACAGTCTCGCCCGTGCTGTCCCCAGTCGCAGGGGGCAGCAGGCTGAAACCGAGAGGTTTGTGTAGGGAAGCAGGGAGAGTGAGGAGGGACGGGGAGGGGGGAACACGATGGCTCTTTGACTAGGACCAGATAGGTCTCTGTGTAGAGTAATATTACAGCTCGCTCTCTCATAAACAAGCTGCATGCCGGCTTCTAAAGAGCCCATCTGGCATAGCTTTGAGAATGGCAATAATTACAAGCTGATGATGGACATGGAAGAAAAGCCCTGCTGAGCTAGCTCATAAGGAAGTACAGGCCAGGACTGTAGGGAAATTACAGGCTAAAACCCTTTCTAGTTTAGGCCTTTTGGTGTTCTTAATCACAGACCTTAAATGTTGTAATAAACACTGTTGCATTTTATTGACCAACTCCCATGACAGGCAAATCTTTTTTATTTTATTTTATTTTTACTATTCGTTAGCTTTAGAAAGCAGATCAGGAACAATTGTTCCTTAAGACCGGGTCTGTGGGTTTACTGCTCTTCATGAAAGTGATCCAAACAGTGAGAGTCCCTTTTGTTACTTCGCAATTAAAAGCGAACAAGAAAAGAAAGGGAAAAGAAATATTTTAGGAGTTCTGCTTACCCTTATGCAGTGCTAGGTCACTGATAATGCTTGCTTTGTTTTGAGATTATCGTTGAGAAATAAAAAATCTAAAATGAGTTAAGTTTTTTAGGTGAAGCTCCTGGTGAGTTCACTGGCTGTAGGATTTCCCAGGAAAGAAAGGAGGTTTAAGCTCTGAGAGGTGTGGGCTTGTCCCTGTGCCCAGGGAAGTTCATGGCATTCTCATTGACTTCAGTTGTCTAAAACAGGGTAAGTAGAAGCACAGAGGCCTCATCCATGTCTGCCTTGAAGTGCACACTTACCATCGTGATTTTCAGCAGCGTTTCTGAATAAAGGGGAAAGTTCCAGGCTCCTGGGGTCTTTGGGGCTCTGTTCCAGTGGTCTGTACCGGTATTCAAACATCATTTTCCCAGGGAACAAAGAGAAACACATTTTCACAGTGGAACATGTGAAATGTGAAACACAACAACACTGATGTTTAGGGCACCTGAAAGGGATTTTCAGAGGAGGGTGCCTTTCTGGCACTGTTTTCCCAAGTTTGGATTTTAGAATAACTGAGCTTTTGAAAATATTCTCTTTGTTTCTCTAAATGTCTGTCTGTTTGGGGTATACGAGTGTATTTGCCGTGTGGCAGTGCCATCTCTATGGACAGATGGATTTAGAAGGAGTAGGACGCAATGGAGCTGCGACAATTAACACCAGCAAAAGTTCTGCTTCAGAGAGTCTCTGTGTTTTCCCAGACTGCTTTCATTCTCCTTTTCCTTCTGCAGAGGCTAGAAGATCAAGAGTTAAACAGTTCCCTGAGTTTTATTTGACTCGAGTGCAATAAATCTCCCAGGGTGACTGATAGACTGATAACTCTCCGAATCCATCCAGTACTTTGTGTGTCAAACCAGCAGCGAATACGGAGTGTTGTCAGTTGTTTTAAATAATGCTGTTTTGACAGTAGGTTGTTTATTACAGCTCAACACGTGTAATTGGTTTTGTTGGAGGAAATCTGCCTTCTTTTTTTTTCTTTAGCATATCAGCTGTATTAGAAATGCTGCATAACACAGATTGGATTTACTGATCCGGCTGAATCCTGGAAATGTCTCTGTGTTTTTGTCTCATGTTTTCTTATGGGATCCTAAATAGCGGAACATTCTGTTCCTTTAGATAAATGTTTGCCTGCAGGTATAGCTTTGTGTTTGGAAATTGGTTCACGTTGGTCCTATTTTCTCCTGCAGTTCCTTTTTCACAGACGTTTAAAAGTTTCTGCTTTACTTGTCGCTGTTTGTATTGTGGCGTTTCAGTCTCAGATGGCTTATTTAGTTTTCCAGATTTTCATTTGAGTATTTGTTCAGGCATCAGATTTTTTTCTCTTTTTGTTACAAAATTGAAGGAACGCGAAGCCGGGCAGTGGAAATGTACCTGTTTGAATGCAGCTCTCTTTTCTTTCATAAACTTCCTTTGGCTTCTTAATTTGAAACTTGCTTGTCAATGGGAAATGATTTCTTTATATTTAACTGTCTCTTTCCAATACAGACTGGAATTGTTCCTAACAAAAGAAGCATGAATTGCTGGAAACTATATATTAAATGCAAGACTATTTGTCTAGTTTTCATTAGGTTGCTGAGTGAGAAGCCCAAACTCCTCTCTTTTCCCAAGGTACTCGGATATCCACCCAGTGCCTTCATCCCGTAGCCTTGTTTCCTCTCCCAGTAAACCAGCTTTCCAAAAGAATGCTGCGCTCTCTGCTCTTTATACTGTCAGCAGTGACAGCAACCAGCACCGCTGACATTTCTTATTGTTTACAAAGGATGAGCGCCAACAAGGCATCTCTGATCATTCGATAAACTCTCCTAACCCTCTCCCCCCGCCCAACCCTCTGCTCCACTGACCAAACTAACCTTTTCACGGTACACTGCCTGTAATTACCAGTGAAAGACGCTAACCAGAAAGGATCAAAACTTTAGCTAAACACAAACAAACCAGCAAAACAGCTATGGAGATAAACTCCTCACAGCTAACAGTGCTCGGCAAACGCTGCGGCCCAGGAGAAAACCGAGTAGCTGCAGGCGGGGGGTGGAGGACGAAGAAACCTAACCCTAAATTCCTTCTATGCATGTATTTTTCATATGAATTTTAAAATTGCTTAAAAAAACATCCTAGAATAGCATTAAAATAGCTTTATTGTTTATTATCATAATCCTGTATATTTAATATCCTTTTCCCCCTTCAGCTCCCCCCATTCCTGCAGAAACTCCCGCCAACACAGTGGTCAAACTGAGTTCATAGTTCCTCATAATGAGCCCAGGACTAATGCCTCTACCAAAAAGAGGTACTTTTCAGTAATCCCATGAGTTTGCCTTCTTTCCCCTTGCAATTTCTAGTGTGACAAGCAGATACTGTGTATGTCTTTCCATTCTGTTTTCCCGGAGGTGAGAAGCACCCGCGCCGAGAGCCGTCCCTTCCCTCATCCCCCTCCAAGAGCGAGCTGGCAAGGAAGGGAGCATTGATGGCCTTTGTTTGCCAGGAATGTTGATGTGGTGAATGATTATAGAAAAATGGTTTAAATTCTGTCTTAAAAAATTGCATCTGCTGTTGCAGACTCTACCTGAGCTAGTTGGATATTGGTCTTGCTCAGTAAGCACAACTGCTGCTGCTGAGTTTTCCAGTGCCGAAGAGTCAGATGCAGTTTGGAGGAGGTTATGATTTTCTTCCCATACACTATGCTGTATTCGTTCGCCCTTTTCTTTCTCACGATAAAAGGGCTTTTACATGGAAAAAAATAAGACTGAGTTTGGGTCTTAAGCAGAAATTCAAATCTTTTATCAAAGATTTGTTATCTTGTACTCAAAGCTCTGTTTTAGGTAAGATAAGAGCTTTGCAGCAGAAGGTCTTCTGGCCCTGCAAAATACCTTCTCATTCTTATAGAAGTCTTGTCTGCTCGGCAACCAGTTGTGCCACATTATCTCAGCATGGAGTTAGGCTTTTCAGCGATTAAATAAATGTAATTCACTTGTGTCACCTCTGCAGATGCCATTGATTAAAGCCTCCTATGGAATTACCACAAAAGCCACTCCTATGGCCTTTGGTCTGGCTTTGTCATCAGCTGGATACTGAGCACCTGAGAGACCTCCCTTCATCTTTCTTTCTTTCATCGATTTGTTGTAGCATTGTGATGGATGCAGTAGTTTGCACCTTAGCCCTAGGACCCTGATCCTTGGCTGGCAGCTTTAGCTGAAACTTCAGCACGAATAATAACCTGTTGCTAAATTCAAAGTGCCTGGGATCTGTCCTTGTCTGGCTTTGCGGAGCTTCCATCATCATGCAGGATCTCCAGAAGTGCTGTTCATGTCAACACACTCAGCCAAAGCAGTACGTGGTATTTTTTCTCTCATTTACTTGAATGAAACTTTTTTATGGTTCTCTCTTGAATTTGTAGCTGTTCAAAGTAGATTTCACAACGCTGTCTAACTATTACGATACGAGGAGCTGAGCCTACACGAGCACACCTGAATGCCTATGTGGTTTAAGGAGCATGAAAACCGGGTTTGGAAGCATGCTTCAGTTAGCCTTATTGGTTTTCCTGCCTTCCCTCTTTATCGGTAAAACATTTGTCATTCAGAAAGTTCCACACAAAAGTGGCTATTCATGCACTTACAAGGCTGAAAACGAAAAGTATCCATATCCATATGTCTGAGATGTCGTGAATTTTCCCAGAAGAACCGGGCATATGCTTGTGTGTGTGAGTGTGCGTGAAAGCCTTTTGTTTCCTCCCAGCTCCTCTTGTCACAGTAGGTGTGTCTCAGGGAATCGGTTTGCTCTGATACTCTTGGAAAAACATGATGAGTTGTTGAGAGCCACATAGACAAATGCAGTTTAAAGTATTGACAAATGGGAATAGATTTAAAAGATATGCATCTGAAGACATAAGCCTAAATATTCTGAAAAAAAAAGCAACACACAAGTTTAAGCATATTTGAAGTTTCTATGCTAAGCTATTTCTGAAATAGAAAATACAGAAGCTTTGCAACACACCATGGCTATTTGCTGTTTTAAACATTCACAGATCGGAAGTGCTGTGTATAAGTCAGCCTTTATTTAGTCCAAAATACCCCACTGGCCAGTGATTGCAGATGCTAACTGCACAGCAGAATATTTTAAAAACAAGTTAGTGCGTTTGGTAAGGAGAGGCTGTAAATTAGCCTTATCAGAGAAAGCCTTAACTATTGAAAAACTGCTTCCTTCCTATAAACATAGGGAAGATTCATAGATCATAAGGGTAGTGGTGGACAATTGGGGTGTTCTGTGTTTCTAACACGCGGCGTGTTGGCCAATATTGGGTATTTCTGAACTTAGACACAGGGAAGGCTGTAGTTTGGGCCAGGAAGGACAGTGGCATGACTATCCTCAGGTATCTGCATTGGACAGAGATGGGGCTGTACAGCACGTGCTCATCAGTGAGTTGCACAGCAAACCACTTGGGTTTCTTTCTCCTGCTACTAAGGTAATTAAAGTTCACCTATTTCCCACTGCTGCCCTTTTATCTTGCCTCCCTTTCATGTTTCCCTGTCTCACTGTCACCTTCGTGCTAACGAGACGCTCCTTGGCTGGTTAAAAACTTGTTGTTACCTTGGTAGAGGTAAGTGGGCACATTGGATGTGCCTGGGCTGGGTCAAGGTGCCATTATACTTCTGTGCTTTGTGTTACTGATGTGCTCCACTTCCTGAATCTCAGGGCTCCAGCTGAGGGATGTAGGCAGGGAAAGGCCCTAAAAGTGCCTGAAGCAGATAAAAGCATAAAAAAAAAAATTCTTCCCTGCACTCACATGTGTCTGTATCAATCCCAAGAAACCCCATGTGTTAAGATGAGGTGAAAATGCCTGTAATCCCTTGCCCTTTTATCTCCACTGTAATGAAGTCGTGTCTTGCTGTTTTACTTGTATGTTACAATTAAGATTTTTACTTCCTCATGTGATTCACTGCAGGGAACGCGGATTCAGAATTTTTTTCAAGGGCAAAAAGACACAAGGCAGCGGAGCAAGTAGGTGGAAATGGAGGTCTTATTCCAAGTTCTTTGTTTTAAAGTTACATTGAGCAGAACTGTAAGAGCAGGCCTTGCTTCCATCATCATACAGGGATTGGAAGTAATAAGATATTTGCCCTGAGGGCATTACCAAAAGCCCCTAACTCAGGAGAAGATGCCAGCTGACTTCAAGGAGTTAGCAGGGGGAGGTGTGTGTGAGAGAAATAAAGGTCAAGCACTTAAAAGCCAACGGGCTAATTGTGGCTTGAACATTTCTTTCTGTTTGGATCCGATGTTTAAAATCATTGGCTTCAAATTCGTGTCATTAGTGCACAGAAGTATTTTACAGTGAGGGCTGAGAGCAATAATCATGTTTAATGTCATTTGTCATGGAACTGCAAATAGCCTCTCAACCTGGCCTACCTAAAATGAAGTGCCTCTTGCTAGGCCAAGCCAGTTGTTCCCTGGACACTGGATGAAGTTGCTTTCTGCTTTGTAGATTTTTTGCTCTATTGCATTTGCAGGTGCCTGATATTTGCTCAGAGGCTGCAAATAATCAGAATTTATCTGAATAAAATTTTCCTGACTCTTCTGCCTGAATGTTCTCACTCTCTTTTCCCAGCCAAAGTGCCTTTCCAGTTCTTTTCCCTATATTTCTGCATAGTTCATTGCCCTGATTCCACCACCGGGGCACGACAGCTTTGTTCAGTGTCTTTCTCCTGTCTGTACATAGCTATTTAGGCCAGTGGCTTTCAGGCTGTGGCACAGGGAGTCTCGATCTCTGGGAAGAGGAGGTCGCCACAGTTTGCCTTTACGGTTCTGTGAGATGTCACCAGGAAAAGCACACTTTATTAAGTCTGGATTTCCTAGCACATGCCCTGCGCTCCCATGTAAAACTTTGAAGGGCTGGAAATCCCAAAAGCATTGCCACAAGTCGCATCGTGGAGGAGGAGGAACTGCATGCTGCACAGCTCCGACTCCATGGGCATGTCCCAGAGCAGCTCCTCTGGCACAGACACACTCATCCCAAGCAGTCTCTCCTGCAGCAGCCAGCATTTCCCTTTTTCATTTAGAAGTCACCCAGATGGTAGGGTTGCTGATGTGCTGCTAACAGAACAACTGTCACAGTGGTGGGGCGCTCAGTTTGGGTTATTTTAGCCCTGGGGAGCCAGGTGAGGCAGAGGCACACGGGAACGTGCTGTGCAATACCAGCATTAAAAACAAAAATCCTTTTAAAGCAACCAGTAGTTCTTCCTGGGGAAACATCCTAAGGAAACGCAACAAGAAATAGAAAAAAAATGGCTCCGAAACAGCGCTCAGGGAATTTTTCTTCCTGAGTTGCTAATTTTGTTGGTATGGATAAGGGGGAAATAGGGACACTCGCTGCTGTTCTTGGTTAACTGTACCTACACGTGCTGTGGAGCAGAACTTTCCCCAGCACCAGTTGCACCTCCACGGGAGTCTCTTACCTTTTGGCTTTGGGCTCTGCTGCTGCTGGGCAAACACACCATGCGAAACACTAGCTCGCTGCATCCCCTACAGCTGATTATTTGGCCTGCATGTGTTTGCTTGGTCATTGTAAAGGCCATCACGTTGTGCTGGCTGTCCAAACAGACCTCGCTGGCTGTGGAGAGCTCTAGGAAGCAGATATCCCCAGGCACAGTTCCTCCTCCAGTCCTGCTCGCTGCTCTCAGCAGGGGGTTAAGTGATGAGCTCTGCCGTGCCCCTGCACTGTCCAGGCTGGCCCCTCCTCAGTGATGGTGTTTTTTGACATACACAGCGGTGAGATCTGCTGCAAGGAACCGAATCAAGCAGCTGAAGCTGCCGTGTGGATGTCCGGCTGTAAGGCTGTCTGTCTGTCTGTCTGCCTGCACGCCCAGGGGCGCAGCGCCGTGCCAAGCAGGTGCCCAGGGCTCCATTTCCCCTCTCCCCCAGCAATGTCCCACCTGGGGCAGTAAACCGTGCCCGACGCAGGACCTTAACTCCTCAGGTCATGGTAGATCAAGGGCCAAGAGGCCCAGGATGCGATTTTGCTGTTTTAAGTCCCAGATTGGCTCTAGGGCAGTACATCTGCACGTCTCCCTCTACCTAGGGATGATGAGAAATTCTGCCCCAGCCGGTGCTGAGCAGGCGTTTTGTGGACGCCGTTCATCCAGCAAAGCCCAGTGCCCTCCCACGCTGCGCTCAGGCCTATGAATATTCGCCTTTCCTTTTCCCCACCTCTGTATTTAGGAAACAGTAGGGGTAGCTCCATCACTGAGGCATCAGAAGGAGCCGGGTCCCCCCTGTACTTCTGATGCTTGGAGCTGCAGTGATTTTAAAGGCTGCTTAAAACGGAGTTTACTGGGGATGTATAAATCTTTGCTTTAAATCCACTGTAAATACGTTACGGAATCTGCCAAACATGCATTAAAATATTTTGCTACAGATATGCCTATGTCTAACCTTTTGGTTTCTGAGAGCTTTAATCAGTAATCTTCAAGTAGGAAGTTATTCATCTTTATTGCCAGGCAGTTCTCAGTGGTGGTCGTGGCAACAATCTTTTCATTGCTTCTGTGTTTAGTTGTTCTTTGACATGATAGAAGTCAGCTGCAGTTCAATGAGCTCACTATTTGTGCAACTTAATTGCTTGCTTCCTTTAATATGTACTCAATTTTTCCTTTTATGAGCAGGGTTGTTGGAAAAATTAAGCTTAAGGATATAGCTATCCACCGTTAATTAACCTCCTTCCCAAACACATTAGTAAAATAGGTCAAATGGCTGTTGAGTGTTAAGTGTACCATTACTAAGGTATTTCTCAGCTGAAAGGGAACCATGTATTGGATAAGACAGGAGTTTCCAAAGGAGCTTCGAGGATTTAGGTGTCTGTATCGCACTGAAATTCAATTAGATCCGAGTGCCTAATTCCCTTAAGCTGGATTGTACAAAATCTCATAGAGTGTGTGCTAAGGAGTTTTGATATGGTGCACATTTAGCACATATTTGCTTAAAAAGAGACCGAAACCACTTTCTTTTCTTGCTGTTTAATTAAGCTCAGTAGAATCGTGGGTTGCACTGGGATGTGTGATCCGTGCGGGCGTGCACCCCAGCGGGCAAGAAGAGGGAATCTGCTCCTTCTTACGGATCTATACTCGGCGTTAGCGAGGGTACCGCGTGTGTTTGTGCTTTCAAGAGTGGCTAATATTATTCAGACTCGACATTCCGAGAATAGCTTTGATATGTGAGGATGTATAAATAGTTTTGATGAGTATAAAATATGCTCGGTGAGGGAACTGATCTATCAGAACAGCTTTATGCAGTGATAGTGTAATTTCTTTCCATGTCAGGGATATATTCGGATGGAAAAATCACTTTAATTGCCGTGCTGATAGCTTGATTGGAATTTGGCCAATTTCTCCCCAAAACTCTGCATTAATTTAAAAATCATATTTGGAAATGTGAGTTCGGTTGGAAAGTCCTTCATTTTTATTTTTTTTAAAGACGTATATTTTACGAAGGGATGGATAAGGTTTAAGAAAAATGGAAGTTGGAAGAGTTCCCGCTGGGAGATAAAGGCTGTGTTTTGTTATGATTACATCTCCCAATCGCAGTTCCCAGGCTAAGTCGGGAGACTTATTCTAGAAGCCAGTGGGACTTCCCACATGTGTAAACTCTCCTCGTCCAAATATTATTGTGTGTTCCTGCAGTGGCCAGCCAAGATCAGAGTCCTCTGTGCCAGGCATGGGCCATGCGTGCAGGAGGCGATCCCTGTCTCCGAGAGCTTAGAGCCTGAGGAATAAACGGTGAGGAAGGCATCACCCCTGCCTCTTTAACAGAGAGGGAGCAGAAGAGGAGGGACAAAATGGGCAAGGCTTGTGCTACACTGTTTTCCCCTGCTGATACAGCTTTATAAGGGGCTTGGTAAGACGCAAGGAAGTGAAAAATAAATGTATTGATGGGGGCTGGGCTCTTGGTTTGAAATGTCTTCCCAGTTGGCCAAAGCCAGGGGCAGTGGAAAACGTCTGGCTTCCAGGATGCAAGCTGGAGCTGTGCAACACACTGCCTCTTTCTTTTAGATCAGATCAGAAGGCAGTCAAAAGGACAGAAGGTGGGTGTAAAGGACATCTCTGCCAAAAACCCAGGCCCTTTTAGCCGCTGAGAGTGGTATAATGGGGCCTATAATAAATGAGCATTAAGTCCTTATTTAGAGAGATGCATTGAAATCGCTGACACGCTGCCAACCTGATACAAGCATCAGGAAATCACATTTGTTCCACGCGGCCAAAACCCACAGAGAAGCTCCATGAAGCACTTAATTTTTTAGTATGGCTGTAAATAACGTCGTGGAGAAGGAATATAGAAGTCCAGCGGGCAACGTAAAGGCTCCTGGCGACGTGTTTTCCCCCTTCCTTTGGAGCCCTTCGTCTTTGTGCTTCGGGATAGGGATCTGAGATCGTCCCCGATGGAAATGCACCTGCTGGGACGCCCAGGGCAGCTGAGGAGCTGCTGCAGGGCAGGTGAGAGCCTCGGGCACTGAAAAAGGGCTGCAGAGCTGCTGGTTTTGGGCTGCAGCGACCTGATCCGAGAGCACACATCACACGCTGCTGCTGGCAGCGAGAGCAGCAGCCTATTTCTAGCTCTGAGACACCAGGCCAAGAAAAAACGCCGGGAATTGGCGGTTTCTCCTGCATTTATACATCTTCCCGGGGAGAAAAGCAGCGTGGGGATTCCCGAGCTGGAGAAAAGGGCGGTGGCACTTGGCCGTGCCGCGGGGAGGAGCGGAGCAGCCGTGGCGTGGTGCTGGTGTGGGGCACAACCCAAGGGCTGAGTGCCCTGAGCTCTTCAGCCCGGTGACCGGCACCGGGGTGGCCGTTGTGCTGTGAAGCCCGTCGCCCAACACGATTTTCCGTGTGGCCAGGAGGGCTGGAGACCAACGTGGGGACAGGCTGAAGGACCAGGCTTGGCAGCAGGGCCTCGCTGGGTGCCTGGGATTCGTGTCGCAGGCCAGAAGGTGGCACTGCGGATACTGCCTTGGAGAGGTCCCCTCCGCGCCCGGCCAGGGAGGAAAAGTGGGGGAAATCTGGCAGTCAGGAGCCGCTGCCTGGCACGGGGGACGTGGAAGGGCAGCAGGGCTCCGAGCTCAAAGCCACGAGCAGGACTGGGCCAACCTGCGGGCTGGGTGTGAGTGGTGGGAGGGCGCAGGGGGCATCCCGGTGTCTCGTCGTCCCCTTGAAAGATTTTTGTCCCGTTCTTTGCAGAATCAAAGTGCCAAACGTTGAAAGTCACCGTTTTATTGTAGGCTTCCAGAGCAGATGAGCTCGGCAGGAGGTTTGCAGGGCGAGTGTTACAGAGGGGCTCTTGGCTTTGGCTGGGCAGTGTGGAAGACTTGGTTGCTCTGAGCTGGAAACGGGCAAAACTTTGCTTTTCAGCCCTTCTGGGGCTGGCTTGGCTGTGCTGGGCTGGGACAAGGGCTCCTACCTCTCACATTGGTTTCTGCCAGCAAATTCTCAGCTTTTTTCAGTGACGTTCAACAAGGGACAAACCAACGGGCTGCAGGAACAGGAGACTGACCTGGGAAGGAAGGAGCAGGTGAGCGACTTGCCTCGCTGTCAGCTCTGCTGATGCTCAGCCTGCCTGGGGGTTGTGCGCCTGGCTTCCTCACCCCAAAGAAACATTTACAGGAGGATTTTGTGCTCGGCTCCGAGGAAACCCTCCTAAGGACAGTGGGACTGGAAAGGAATCGGCGAGGCCAGTGGGCAATTCATCATCCTCGTGACTTATCCCTCCCCCAGAGTTTCTCTAAAGTTTCCTGCCAGAGCTCACGCGCCCCAAGGAGCTTTTTCTTTCTTCGTACCTTCACCCCTTCGTAGCTACTTGGGCAGGCGTCCTGGGGCTTTTTGTGCCTGGGGATGGAGCTTGGACGCTTGGAGCTTGCATCCCCGCAGGGCCCAGCTGGATTAAACCACGAGGGGGGCACATTTTCCTTCTACCACCCTGCTGCGAGGAGTAGCTGCCAGCCCAAGGCCAGTAACAAACACTCGGAGGGCAGAAACTCACAGGCAAGGAGAGGAAGGTACAAGAAAACTGCACAATCAGAGGCACCAGGAGCTTTTGGCCTGGCAGCATCAGCCCCTCCACATGCAGGGCTGCAGGGGGGGAATAATCCAGGCTCTTGTCTCCGTGTGAAGGCAAATGCCTCATCGCTCCTGGCAGGTTTTGTCTGCAGACACTGGCTTGAGTACCCCGTAATTACGTCTTCGCGTTGTTTAATATAGCAACACGGAGCCGGGCTTGTGGTAGAGAGCCAAGCGATGCCTTTAGGCCGTGAGGACTATAAATACCCTAAGGGATCATTTTATTTGGTCGTGGAAGGAAGAAGCTGCTTTCTTCAGCAGTTGCTGTGCAAACACAGCTTCGGAGCAAATAAAGGAGGCTTCTTATTTCCATACGTTAGGGAGATACCCGGGCATCCAGCAAAAACGCCCGAAAGACAAAAAAAAAAAAAAGCCTCGAATTACATTTCTCTACAGAAGGCCTTCGCGCGCTGTCAAGCTGTCCAAATGACAGCTTTGTTTTCATTTTAGTTGTGGCAATTATTGTGCTTTGGTTAAAAATACCCCTCGGTGTCAATTTTAAGCCCTTGGTAGCAAGGACCGGCTCAAAATAACCGCGGGTGCAGCGCCAGGCACCATAGGGCCTCGGCTGTGCTGGAGGCCCGGAGGCACGACTGCCGTAGCCGCAGCCAGGGCCTGCTTTGTGTAACGAGATGCAGCTCCTCCGCCCGAGATCCTGCCACTATGAGCCTCGAAAGCCACGATTCCTCCTCACCCTCTGCAGCTGGCTCCTTGGCTCGGCGGGGTGAGTGGTTTTGGATGGTGCCCGGGCTGCCCCATGCTCTGCGTGGTGCTCGGCTTTGGGGTAGAGTTCCTGTGCCTTGGCAACCGGGTGCTGGTTCTGCCATGAGCAGTTTGTGGAACTCGAACGCAGCTTTTCTGGCCATAAAGGGAGATGCTTGGAGGGATTACAAAGGTTTCTTGGGCATCTGCAGAGGTTACGAACCAGAGAGAGCTTCCTTGGAGCAGGACGCCTGGCGTGTCTACGGGTTTGTTAGTACATGTGACAAAACTAAACCCAGTGGGGCCATTCCTACCTCCTTTTTGTGGATACAAAATGCAACCAAAGTGTGCTGATAACCCAGCAGGTGAGAAGCAGTTCCTGCAGCCTTCCTTTTTCCCCGTTGGAAAACATTTCCTCCTGCACGTGCTGCAGTTCTTCACACAGCAGAGAGCCCGACCCAGGGGCTCCGTTCCTGCAGGGAAGGCGCTGCTCCTACAACGGCATTGCTACAAAGAGCTACAACTGCACGATTAACCTCAATTAATGGCACTACCAGATCCTTCCTAATATATTTTTTTTTCAAATAGGTGCAGCAGTGCGATGGATCTGATCGGGTGTACGTTTCGCTGCGGCACCTTGACAGCGGCGGCGTCCGTCACAAAGGACAACGTCGGACGAAGCAGCGGGGCGCTCCCTCGGTCGCGATGGGGCAGGGCTGGAAAAAGCTCCCGTTGTTTCCACGGCCATATCGACCGCGGCCTGCACAAGGCCCTCTTGATGAAGCGACCTGGCAGCGGAACAGCAAGTTCTTGTTAACCATACGCGCCAAAAGGCCCTAACACAAACAATCCCCATTATAAATTAGGCCTTTTACAAACAATATTTCAAGAAACTACTTGTCCGTTTTCCATGCCATTATGCATTTTTAGGATGATTACATGTTGCTGCTGGATAATGGCCTTTTGCCAAGGGCAAAATGGGGTTTCAATAGGGCTCATTATGTAGTGAAAAGTTTTTCTATTCCTACCCCCTGGAAGGGAAAAGCCACTCACAGATAAAGCCCGTGATATAATTGCATTGCTTCAGATAACCAGCGCCATGACTTCCCAATTGATAAGCTCTTGTTTTTATCCTTCCTTAATCTCACAGGCCTCTTGTTGTCTTTTAATAGGAAGCGGTGGCAGCTGCGAAGGCCACTTGATCATTTGGGTCTGAGCAGAGTGCGAGGCTGCCCTGCTGATAAAAGTCGGGACAGCTCCAGCCATCGGGATCGCTGGTAGGGCAGAAAGTGCTGGCTGCAGGGGCAGGCTGTGCCAGGCAGCTTTGCAGAGCACTGCTTACTGATTACGTGCCATCGCAAACCTTCCCCTTCTCCCGGTTTGTTATAATGAGCTACATCCTGGCCCTTTCTTGAATTAAGACCTGTTCATGTCTGTGGGGTGAAATGCTGGGCTTTCAGAACCGGGATGTCAGGGTTTGGTCCTGCAGGGGGCTGGAGGACCATAGGAGGGGTCCAACCCTTGGATGCTGGTGCAGAGTTCAGCGGTGGCTGCTGTCACGGAGCAGCTACACAGCAGCTTTATGGCTGGGGTCCTGGCAAAGGCAGAATTTTCCTTGGGAAAAAAAAAAAAGAAAAGAAAAAAAAAAGTGGCTTATAGCCTGATCTGGGCTCAGTTTCCAGTCCTCTCTTGGACTCCATGGTTTTGATCAGTTGCTCACTGCCGTGGTTTCCCATCTGAAAAATGGAAATAGAAACAATTCCTTCCTTTTGGCCAACTCTTAGGATTGTAGGATCTTAAAATAAAGACTCTGTTGTCTGTACAGAACATCAAAATCAACAGGCTTTCTCCGTCCCAGCTGAGCTATTGAGATCTGTTTCTCTGATCTCTGGCTCGTGTGCCCAGCTTTGCTAGTAAGGATGCCCATCGTTCTCCATTACACGCTGCCCCTGTCGTTACTGCAGGAATTCCATCAGAAGGGCACAAAGCGACTTGCTGGGAGAACAAAAGCCATGATCCTAAAATCACTGCTCACTAAAAGCAGCTTTCGAGGTCCCTGACTGAGGTGAGGCAAAGCTGTGAGGAGCCAGGAGAGCTGAGGGCAGGGGTGGCTCTGGGGAAGGCAGCTCCTGTCCGAGCTGAGCGTGGTTTGTGTAAGATGTGCAGGAGTGGGAAAGGAAAAAGGGGTCCTGGGATTCGGGTAGTGAGATGCATCCCTGCTGCTGCCACTGTTTCCTTGTAGGAGGTGGATGCTTTTACCATCTTTCATCTGAAAGCCCTAAAGATGTGCCTGTGTTTTACTGGGTACTCCTCTGAGCTCTGTCTCTGTTGCTGGTGAGCTCAGTGCTCCACGCTGTGTTAATCAGAAATGCTGTAAAATGCAAAGTGCTGAAATACCACGCCATGGAGGTGCAGTGGTTTTGACCTGTGGCGATGTCCTACCTGTTCCCTGCTCAAGAGGGGAATAATTCCACCTGCTTACACCTCAGAGGAGACACAGACGTGAAAAGCTCACGTGGAATTAGGGTGCTGGGTCAGAGAAAAAGAGGAAAATGATAGTTTGGAGGGTGGGCAGATAGAGAAGTACAACACCTGAGCAATTCTTGTGCTCTGTGCGTTACAGGAGAAAAGGGAACGGGTCGGGCTGGGTTGTGCACCTGAGCAGACAAGAGAGTTGATAGCTGGTTGTGCAAAGTCAGCTTTTATTCTGTTTTACAAAATAGATGTGTTTTATATAATATATATTATATAAATACGTGTATGTTGGAAGTATACATTTATGCATACTGAGGATAAGAGAGAGAAAACTACACATAAGCAGAAAGAAACCTGTGCCCACTGGGGATTATGAAGGATTATGAAGGACTGTTCTCTCCTCGTGTAGGTGCAGACAGACGGCACCAGGTGTGGGTAGTGAGAGGAGGGACAGACCCACGCAGGCACAGCAGCCCCTGCCTCCTCCTGCGGGCAGACTGAAGCTCCGAGTGCAGGTGAGTCAGGGTAAGGTGAGGAGCCAAGGGCGTGCCAGTGCCGCAGGCGTTGCCACAGCCTGGCGCAGCCAAGTCACGTAACCCTGCTCCTGGCTTTGCCAAGCTCCACCTGGCAGGGCCGGAGAGCTCCCAGAGGAAGGAATCTGCTCAGGGCTGTGCGGGGCTGGCAGAGCACACTTCTCAAAAGCCCTGATAAAAGCAGCCACGCTCGCAGGCGCAGCGCAGAGCTCCCCAAAAGGCTGCTAAACCCATTAGGCATCTCCTTGCCTCTTTTCGCCTAGCACTCAGCTGACCTCTGATGAACAATATTTGTGTTCAGAATAACGGGGCACGCATCGAAACAAGCACTGACAGAGTCTAATGGCGAGTGACTTCTTGCCCAAGGGCACGCGGGAAGGCAGCGACCTGCCTTGCCATCAGCCCTCAGCCATTCCTTCCTGCGAGGGGCACGCTTCACCCCAGCTCTTGTGCTCCGTGTGCCAGGAGTGAAAAGGAGGAAATCCTTCCCCAGTCCTGGGAACTGGGGACTCCGCTGCCTGCCCTGGAGATGGTGGAAGGGCTCATTGTCTTCGGCGAGCTTGGCGTGGAGCCGCCCTCAGGCTCTCCCACAGAGCCTGTGGGGAAACCGCAGGGCAGAGGGAGGGCCTGCAGCTGGAAAATGCACTGAGAGAATGGGAAACGAGGGGAGAGGAGAAGTGGCACTGCCTGGGCAGAGAACAGCCCTCACTGCTCTCCCCGCTGCCCCTTGGGGATGGCAGCCGCACGCTTCTGGCTCAGTCTTTGGATGTGGGGCTCTGTCCAGCTCCGCTGAACAAAGGGAGCCACGTAGAAACCCCGAGCCTGAACTTGAGGAGGAGGAGACCCTTTTGGCAAGGGGAGAAGGGAGGGTGTCCAAAAAGACGCTCCAGAAAGTCGGGTATGAGATGTGCCACTGAGAATGGAAAGCCCGGGGTGCTGTCTCCTTGTTAGTCTGCGGAGCCAGATGGTAGAAAGAAAAGGATATTATTAGAAAAAGACGCTTTACTGGGGACGAGGGCAAGAAAAACTGAATAGAAAACAGATTGCTTCGAGGCATTTGAATTCTCTGCCCATTTTTGGTGGCAAAAAAATACCTACAGGATGTTGACAAGCTAGGAAAAGCTCAGGCAACCCAAGGAATAATAAGCCCTGATAAGCAGCCACCTCCCCTCAGACCCCGCGTGCCTCGCCGACGGGAATTCCAGTGAAAATCATCACTGCTGCTCTGAGTGCTAATCTTCTGGGGCTGTTTTGCAACAAGGTCTGCTGCAGCTTTACGTAGCCGGCTGAGCAGATGATGTGAATAAAAGAAATGAGGCACAGATCAAAAAAAGTCGACGTGGTTTTGGCTTTTCATTTTACCTCTCCCGTCTTTTACCCAGATGTGGCTGCGGGTAGGTATCGGCCAAGAACTCGCAGGTGGCATGGTTATCTTGCTGTTTACTGGGCGATGATGCTGCTACCAGCTATTCAATAATAGGAAATGACTAATGATGTGGTGGAAATTATGAACCAGGATTAATAAAACTTGAAAAGGAACAGTCTGGGCTGTTTGATCCTCTGAAGAGGAAGTCTGTCTGTGTACGAGTCTTTTTTCCCTGAGGTGATGTTCTTATTAGTCTGATCCGAGTAGGGAGCAGAAGGAGCGGAGTTTGGAAGTGGCTTAAAGAGAAGACGGTAAAAGAAGCCATGAAATATTGTTGAAAAACACCCTTGGGTGCCAGGCTCCGTCCTAATGCCGCCTGGCACGAGGGTGCTGGGAAGTCCCAGGAAGGCAGCTCGAGCCTGTGTGTCACTTGCAAGTGAAAAGGAATTTCTTGGAGAGCTGCATCTGACATGGGTCGGATTTTGCTGCTCTTTCTCCTGCCGAATAAATCCTCCTGGAGTCGTTTTGCTTGACGAGGGACTGCAGTGCCCGGCTGCTTCGGTGCTGCAAAAGACCCTCCGGTAACGGGGAGCTCTTGCGTGGAGGCTGGGGGAATTCAGTAGGGTGCTGAGTAATAGTGCTGAGCAGGCTGTAAAGTCTGATGGTACGTGAAGGAAATGTCCTCTGGGTCCTCCCAAAATAGAGCCTGCTGTGTGTTTGAGATTACAGCGATCTGAGTTCAGTGTCATCCTGTCTAGGCCCATGTGTCTGCCAAAAATGATGCCAGAATTTGCTCACCTTGAATCCTCAGGGTTTTATTTTTTTTTAATATTATTATTAGCTCCTTTCTTTATCCCTCCTTTGCTTTGCCACTGTTTGAATGCGTTGGGTTGGTGTGAGGGAAACAGCCACTAGCCTGGCACGTGAAATGTGAACAAATCCAGGGGCTTTCACTTAAACCTGCTGATCTCTGGGCTGTGCTGGGCCAAACCGGGGAGAGGAGGGGAGCCAGGAGGAGTGAGAGAGAAGAATCAGGGGGGAGGACCTGCCTGCCATCCCCTTACCCCAAAGGCAGCTCTGGCTGTGGTACGGAGCAGTGCCGAAGCACAGCCCAAAGCACAGGCCTGCACTGGCCGAGACAGCAGCGATTTTTTATTTATTTTTTTCTCTGACACTGTGGGCACGCGGAGCTTTAACGGCGTGGTTGTCTCCAAGCTCATCAAGTGCCCCCCTCCTCTCCCATCTCTTCCACTGTCTCCCAGTCCTTTCCCCTTTGCCAGCTTTCTTTTCCTCCCTCCTCTGGTTTCCTCTTACTCTTCCAAATAATTTATGTTTTCAAGCGAAGCTCAGCTATGCAACTGGTTTTATATTTATAAATTGTACGAGGCTGACCCTCTCCTTACCTCTGAGCTGGTATTTTTAAAAGCCCCATTGTTTCCCACTGCTTTCGAAGGTTAAAAGTCCAACCTCATTACGAACGCGGTGCATATGTTGTTGTTTAGTGTTCTATCAGCGTTACCCCAAACCCCACGGCCAGCCCCAACGGTGCTGGGCCGTGTCTCACGTCATCGTGCGGGTGGGCTGGAGGCACCGACGTGTTTTTCAAGACATTAAATCCCGGCCCTGGCTTTGTAATATCTGAGGATCTTCCTTTTGTCTTTTTTGGTATCAGGAAGCGTTTGCACTCTCTGCTTGGGCAACACAAAGAAACACTCAGTGCCTGAAATCCCATAATCAGCTTTGATCATGCTGCTTTTGGGAAAGTCAGGACAGATGACTTGGTCTTGGTGGAATGTTCCTGCAAATGCTTTTGAAGTCCTTTTTCGTATTATTTCCCTCTTGATTTAAACTGACCTACAAGATTTCTGTCGCTGGTGTCTTATTCATAAGCTGTGCACCAAGTTCCTCTTTTCCTTAGCTCTTTTGCCCATTTTGCCTGGAGGATTTTCTTGACACCAAGTTCCGTACCTACAACGCAAACAGAAACCTCCCGAATAATTTGATCAAATCACATTTACAGTGTTAAACGTGTGTTTTTCTAATTCATCAACAGGAGTTCCTAATGCTGAATTCTTCATCGCCTGAAGGCTGAGCTTCTGTGCAGGATGGATGTGGTCCCCTCATGCTTACGTGACACTTCTATCTGTGCAAGAATATCCAAAATATACCGTGAATGGTCCCCCAAAACAAAGTGAGTGATGAGTCCTTGATCGTGTTGGACAAGATGTTGCTTAGTGTAAGCCATAAAAAACGCCTGTAATGTCCTGACAACACTGATGTGAGTATCTGGCTACAGGAGATCAAGCTCAAAGACGGTGTGGGTGACTCTTATCCCTAAAGGTAAGGCAGGGCATCATTTTTTATCTGGTAACAACAGTAATAACATCTTTATGTTGCTCCTTCATCCCCAAAAGCAGTCTGAGCTCAGCAGTGGTTCCCTCCCTTTGTTCTTCCCATAGAGCAGAAGTTTTTGCAGCACAATGCCTACTCTTTGCAGAAACAGATGCTCAAGCTATTTGTTTTTCTTCTTTTTGCTCGAAGTTAGATGAATATAATGTGCTCTTGTGTTGTAAAAGGTTGTTTTTGTGTCTCCCAGTCACGTTTCAGTATCAGCAAATATTTTAGATATGAGTTAAGAGAGGTACCCCACTGACAGAAGAAGGCTGGCTGAGCTTGTAGTATCACATCGTAAATTCCCTCTTCTGCTATGAAAATGTAATAAAATATGTGGCACGGCAGATTTACAGTGACAATGCTGCTGCTGTGCTAAGGCAACTATTTTATCTCTTTGTTTTAAAGCAGCTTTTACTGCACTACACACAATGAGTACTTCCTCCAAGAAACAATGCCTACAAGCTCGAGATTAATATAAATATGATCTCATGGTGACTCTTCATTAACTTCTTACACCATTATCTTCCTGCTGCTAATAAATTTTAGGAGCTAAATTTACATGCAAAAGTTTTATTTCAAGTATCATTATTCTTAGCTTATCGTCAGCCTGGTAGTGCCCCCACCCAGTTACATCATCCTTGGAAAAACTGAGTGCAATATGTCTTTTATAGGCTTACTGCACTATTACATTTGCAAGGCTGACCACACACGTGCAGTGAGCTTCCCAGCGAGCTGCAGCCCCGTCCCGCTGGGTGATGCAGGTTGGCAGGGTCTTCCTTGCCTGAAGGGCTTTATCAGCACAGGTTGATTCTCTGTAGGGTGGTGGGGGCATGCATAGGGCAGGACACGCAGGTCTGTAGTTAACACGGCCCACGTCCCCAGGTAAATCACTTTACCTGTTGTATTTTCTGTCTCTAGGAGTTGTCTCTGGCTGTGTGCTTGCAGAATGCCTTGTCCAGGTGCATCTTACCTTCTCTCTTCCTTTTTTGTTGTTGGCTTCTGACTTGGAACAGGAAGGTTGAGATGACAGCCTTCAATATTAATCAAACTTGAAGGCCTTTTCCCTCTCCCGCTGTTAGATTGTCACGGAGGTGTCAGAGCTTGTCTGGTGGTGCTGCTGATCCCCGTTCAGCAAAGCATTTAAGTATCTATGCGTCTGTTACAGTCCTGTGGCCGCTCATCCTGCAAACGGCAGGTAGGTGTTACTGCAGGAGCAAGAAGGAAAGAGAGATATTACTCCTGATTCTACTTGGGTATTATTGAACAAATAAAACTCTGTGTATTCTAGGCTGCTCACCCAAATATTCCTACAGATCATAAACTTTCAGAGGGCAGGTGGGGTCAGCAGCTGTCATTTTCTTTTCATATATTACCGTGATGCTAGAGAACCTTTTCCAGGGATCTATAGGCCAGATAAATAGATAGATGCTGCCATGCTAGATGCCAGCTACTATGGTTTGGTTTGGTTTTATGGTTAAACAGCATAGCAACATCGCTTATGGGAGGTTTAATGCGAAATTCTACATGCAGTTAATTAGTAATAATTAATAGCACAAGTAGGTAGGTGAGAACTGCTGAATCCGGGAGCAGGAAGGTTTCGTTGTGATGCCGATGCTGTTTTCATACTTAGGGAGTGTGGATATATTTCATCCAGGTCACTTTTTCCATGGACTAGAAAGATCTTTTGAATTTTCTGTAGCATGCTCATTGTATATACAAAAGGTAACTTGCTGTAGATTTTTCTGACTCTTCTGCTGTTAAGAAAATAAATTTTAAGGAATCTAAGATTTAAGGAATTTAAGATTTTTAAGGAATCTCTTCTGTTGCTGTAACGACTAAGGGAATCACAGAATGGGTTGGGTTGGAAGAAGCCTTAAAGATCATCTAACTCCAGTCCCCTGCTGTGGGCACAGATGCCACCTACTCTTTCAGGTTGCCATAATTCCCATATCCCACGATTCTTATGATGGACTTTAATTTGTTAATTCCTATTTATGTCAGTGCCTCAGTATAATGGCAGTGATAAAATTCAGCAGGCTTATGGCTCCACGCTTCACAGAGACGCAGGGAAATGGAAATGAGCTGATCTCATGGATCATGTTTTTAAGTGCTCACCAGGAATTTTTGCTTCTTTGTCCAGAGTACACTTAGGAACTGTCCAACTGCTCCCTCTCCATGCCTCTAGCTCCATGATACAGCTGGGCTGTCAACGCCTAGATAACTCCCAAAGACTAGAAGATGGCTAAAGCCAAGCTAACCATATCCTGCTACTTTTCTTCTCTGCCGTTGAGCCGGCTGAAGAGGACTTTTTGGAAGAACAGCAAAGGAGTCTGCAGTATTAACCTCAGAGGCTGTGATCCCTATAATGCTTAGATAAAGATTCTCACATGTAGTCATGGGAAAACAAGGCAGAGGAAACAGCAATTGGAAGAGAGAAAATTAGCTACACACATCAGAATCTTCAGAAATTCTTGTCAGATTAGACATACGTGTTGCGTTGACAGGCTTGTGATCCTTCATCATTTTACATGTTTGGGAACCTCCCAACACGGGGTGAAGGGGATCACCGTGGAATGATGAGAGAAGATAAAAGCTGACATGAAAAGCACTTGCCTGCTCTGGAGAGCTTTCTACCCAGTAACACAGGCAAGGCCTTGAGTAATGAAAAGCCCGTCTCTTTCAGGATTACATCAAAACAGCTGCGACAGCTTGCATTTCACCATTTACAAAACAATTTCTTCCTCGTTATGATGTAAAAGAAAATTGGCATTTTCATTTCTTCAGTGGTTGCAGCACGTAAGAGACCAGTGGGAAGTAGTAGCTATAAACGTGTCTGCGGGTTAGCCAAAGCCTGTCGCTACGTTTGAAGGACTTAGAGGAAGATACAGAAGAATGTGAATGAAAATCAAAGAGTCAAAATGGCTCCCACTGTTACTGCGGGTCACCAGGAGAGGCTCGGCCAGTCCCTGGGTTAGGATTAACACGTGCACCCACCCATATGGACAATTCCAGCCCATGAACTGTTTTTAGTATGGTCAGAAGGAAATTTAAGTATTGTGTGCTAAGTCATCCGACATTTTTTCCCAAACAGCAGAATTTCCTCTCTTCTTCTGGAGAACTTTGCATTTGCAAGGGAGCGTGTTTACAGTGGATTCCCACATCAGAAGCAGTGACATCAGTGATTCCTCTTGCAATTTCCCATCGGTGCCCCAGGGACAGGGCTGGCCTTCCTTTGGTAGCACGCGCTGAGGTCTGGGGACAGCAGGTGCTGTGATACGCCCAAGTGCTTGTACGCCGAGGCATTAAAGCCTGGGTAAGTCGCAGGAGTCACCGCAGTGCTTCACCTGTACCAGGCTCTGACGGCTCGTTATTCCTCTCTCTATATTAATGAACGTGTTGCCCAGGGGTAGTCTTTTGAGTGAGTCATGCTAAATATGATTTCTGTCGTTTTGGGGCTTGCTTTCATATTCTGCATACACTGACATGCTCTAACACACACTTTATAACAAGCATTGTGAAAACAGATCAGCTTGTTTAGGATTTAAGAGAGGGCTTGGTGAAGTGGTTTGACTGCGAGTGGTTTAACAAGCAGTTAACTGGTTCAGGAAAATTTACCAGTTAGCTTGTCACTAGTCTTACAGGTGTCTGATGAACATCAGCAACTGAGCTGATTGCAAAGTGATCATCTGCTCTGGCTGCCAGGTGCTTCTTTGCTCATCCAGTTACCGGTTAGATTTTCAGATGGCCATCAGAAGTTATCAGTTTTCTGATCACTCGGGCATGGCTCGGGTGTATGTGGAGATGAATCAGATGTTAGCAGCATATTTTCAGGCCCAATCTGTAGAAAACAGTGTGTGTTCCCAGGCAAGGCCTCTCACGAGTTTATGACTTTTCCATGGCTTTCCCAAGGAGACACCCCTCACCGGAGAGACGTTAAAGGTTTGTTGCAAAGATGCTTGGAGCTGATCCGACTGAGGTCGCCTGGGTGGAAAATAAGTGTCTGCGCGTGCTTATGTATCCCCACACACCACGTGTTTCTCTTCCATGCAGTCAGGAAGCAGATTTGTCCTCCTTCCACGTCCATTCATCAGGCATAACTCCAGGAAACACCTAACTGAGGTTGTTGGAGGATTCGCCCAGGTGATGGCCTCATTAATAGCACCCACGATGAAAGCAGAGCATCACCCCCAGTGACTGTGTGGAGCACTGCACGATAGCTGGGATGTCTGTAAAATCTGTACGAAATTAACTACAGCTGCACAATAGGTGATTAAACC
The DNA here is from genome assembly GCF_964211825.1 of Aythya ferina. Lineage (NCBI taxonomy): Eukaryota > Metazoa > Chordata > Aves > Anseriformes > Anatidae > Aythya > Aythya ferina. Next base: position 61,786,835 of record NC_140301.1, read on the forward strand.
AGTGTTCTCATGCTAACCGAGTTAGCCCTCTTTAATACTCATTTAAGAATTCTTTCTCTTTTATAGGACTGTAATATGCGTGAGCCCGTTCCTTTCCACCCTTCCTATTACTACGCTGCAGCAATGTCCTGTTTAATACCCTGCTCTTATTTTTATTACTTCTTGCAGTCGATCTCTCTTCAGCCTGTGTTGTGTCCCGGGAAGCTTAGCCAAGCAAGAGGGAACTTCTTGGTGGGGTAAGTGATGGAAAAGGAACAGAACCACACCAAATCTGTTCAACTAGTCCCACAGCATGAGTATCTTTCCCAGAGAAAGATTGGCACAGGGTGGATTCCCCTCGTTCCACTTCTGTCTTCACACTTCTGAGCCCGCCTACATGGAGTCCGTGTGGGAGAAGATTATGTCATTTCTTCAGTCTCCTCAGGTCCTTTGGTGGGATGGGAGCATTCCTACTAAGCCTCCGTGGAGCTGGACTGTGACCTACGTAAAGCCTGGGAAGTCTGAATCCTGCATAGTGAGAGATGTCCCAGGCTTTCTTTAAACGGGCTGTAAACAAAACCAGGTTTTCAAAGAAATCAGAGAAATCAAGAATCCCCAATGCCAGCCGGTATCGTTGGAAGCTTGTGGATTTCTCACTCCAGGAGCAAGACCAGAGCCCTTTGGGCTCACCTCCCATCGGTGGCAGTCTGAAGTCCTGAGGTACCATTGTGCTGCTCTAATCTGATCAGCAAAACACAAGCCAGAGAATTTCACTGTGTGGTTCCTGGGCAGAGTTCAAAAGCCTGTGTGTCAGCCTGGCTACAGGAGGAAATGTCATGCCACTTCGACTTAAATACTTCAAAGGAGAAAGAACTTTGCCTATCCCGTAATGAATTGTTGCAATGGTTAACTGTCCTCGCTGCTAGCAGTGCCCCTTTTGCTTTCTAGCCTTTGGAATCCATCTTTTAAGATTTTCTTGACAATTTTGAGGATTGGAGACCTGTTTTAATTTTTAATGAGCCTGGCATTCTTCTATAGCAGTAATCTGCTGGGACGTGGGGCTCTGAACAAACCGTTTACAATGCAAGGCCGGCAATAAAAAGGATGGAGCTGGAAGGCCTGATCCTGCCAAATTTCCCAGTCCTTTCCACCAGCAGAGGATAACGACCGAGCCGTATTGTTTTTCCTAGCAGATGACCCAAGACAGCTTGCTGGAAAACGAATGCCTCCGGATCAAAGGCGCTCACTAGATCGCGAAATGAAACAGATTGAAATGCGCTTAGCCAGAAAAGCCTCCCCTAAGCTCCCCTCGGTCCCCACTGGGCCGGAGACGCCTCTCGCACCGAGCTCTAATCCCGACGGCCCCGTGTGTGCGGCGAGGAGCTCGGGGAGCCCAGCCCTGGGCACGGGAGGGCTGCTGGAAGGCGAGCGGCATTCCACGTCTGCCTCGGTCCACCCACGCCAACAGGAAGGGGGCTGTGCCAGATGATAAGTCCGCCTTACCATCCCGGGGAGCTAGGTGCCAGAGAGGCTTGTTTGCATTTCCACGGGGGTTTCTAATTAAGGGACGTGCTTTAGCTGTGTTTTCGATGGCTGCACATCCAAATGACAGTTTGATATGAGCAATTTGTCTGGCGGGCTAGATAAATTCATACCAAAGCGAAAGGATTTTCCGTTTTAAATGGGTGCACATCCTTAGCTGCGAATTGGATCAAACATTCCTGTAACTAAAGAATCCCCTTTATGTAACAATTTCTCTTAACCTTCATTCTTTGCAATTCTACTGATCAAAGTCTCTCTTCCTCCCGATTTGTCCCCAGTCATTGACTTTGCCAAGTGCTTGGTTTTTTTTTTTCTTTTTTTTCTGAACTCTCATTCTGGTTCCAATTTGATGAATGAAGGGAAATGTGTATTCCCATTCCTGCTGTCCCACCCAGCCCTAACGAGCGGCAGCATTGTGTGAGTGCCTCCCGGGGGAATTGCTACCTGCATAGCCGCCGGGCTGGGCTGCTGCAGCTGGCTTTCTCCCGAAGCTTTAGTTTCTAGAGATGGGATCCAGTCTCCAGAACAGGTACAGTGAGGGAAGGTGCCGGTGTCTCTCTGTCTGGGTGATAAGGCTGTTAGCTGCCGTTTGTTTCTGCAGTGCTGGAAGTCCATCCAGCCGTGCCAGGTGATGCTTTTGGTTAAAGCCACGCCACTTTTTATCGCAAACACACAAAGATCAAAACCACGTTCGTGCTATCCACGACAAGCAGAGGTGATGTGGGCAGACGTTAAGTGGCTTTGTTCCTGTGTAAGCCCTCGTATTAAACGTTCCTGATAACTTTGCCAGGTTCAGCCAGCGAGACCTGGCTGTGTCGTGTAGGTTAATGAGGGCTGTGAGCTTTGAAGGCTACGTGGCTGCGTGTTCTCCCTTCGCCCCATCATCACATGACACCTCTCAAACTATGTCTGAGCAGAGAATACAGTTATTTTGGGTGCCGTCCCAGAAACTTATCAGGTGAAGTGCAATTAATGAATCAAGTGCCTTATAAATATCTGCCCAGAAGCAGCAGGTACTCCTTTGGTGACCGAGGACAGGAATTTCATTCAGAAGAACGGCATGCAGGAAGCTTTCCTTACATCACTTCATCACGGACTGTATTTCTCTTGCTTTTGGAGAGGTTTTATTTTTGCTATGCCATTAAAAATCTGCTTGGAGCTTGGCAAATTGCAGCGCTGGAAATCTCTGTATGTGCTTGTGTATGAGACGAGGGAGACCCAGAGTGGGTACAGGGACCGAGGGAGGGAGATAGTGCGATAAGCTGGAGAAGTGAGGTTGGGTGTGGAAGCTGTGCCCTTTCCTCTCCAGGGACACCCTGTCCCACTACACCTGACTTCTTTGGCACCTCCACTACCCATAATGGAGAATGCCTAAGGCTGGGGGAGAAAATAATATGTTGGGCACAGAAAAAAACACTTGGACATCACTGCCTGCACCCCGAGGACTTCAGGCACGGGCCGTCCTCATCTGTGCATTCTCTTAAGTGCGGAGTGATTGAATTTGCAACTGCACGAACAGTCGCTGAACGTAGGCTTGGTAAATAGTTCAGAGCGATGGGGAAGGTTTGCAGCGTCCAGGAGGGAACAGCTTTAGCAGATAAGCAATTAGAGATAACAAGAGTGGGGAGCACGGGGCTGAAATACCCATGTTTATTAATCGAGCCAAGAGGGAAGGGCTGTCTGCGTATTCCTCTTTTCTCTGTGTTAGATGGTCCCAAAAGACATCGAGGCTCCGGTGCTGGGCACTGAAGGCTGCTGCAGGAAGATGGGATTTGCATTAGGAAGCTCGCAGTTCGACCAGACGAGGCAGACAGAGTGGGAGAGGAGCAGGAGCGCTGAGAGGTAAAGCAGGTGGCGATGCTTCGCGGCAGAGCCGACGGCTGCACTTCTGAATCCCAGTGCACCGATGGATCTGCGAAATTGCACTGCCGTTTGCGCTCGTCCTGAAGCCAAGAGGAGTTCTGAGTAAATGCTCAAGGCTCGAGGCACTGGGGGATGTCTGCCCCAGAAAGCAGGACCCAAACTGGGTTGGTTTGATTTCGAAAAGGAAAAGCAAATGGATTGGTTCCTACTCCGGCTGGTCCTGCCGCCACACCGAGAGCTCTGTTAGGAAACGAGAAATCCCATTAACACGAGGAGGGCTCCAGCCCAGAGCCCCGGGGGGAGATGCAGACATACTGAAAGCTGTTTGTGTTGGCCGAGGAGCACGCAGGTTAATAGGAGCTCTAGCATTTACACAGGGCCTCGAAATGTCCTCGGCGCTTCGCACGACAAATAAAAGAAGTTGCTAATGACCTCTCCCGAAGATTTCTATAACGCAGCAAGGGCAGAAGCTTTGATGCCAGGCCACGTGAGGGCAGTTAGAGCAGGGAACACACCACCTTTGTGTTCTCCCCGCCCGGAGCAGCCCCTTGCTCCGAGGGCATCGCTTTACCCGATGTTTGTGCAGTCAAATTCCAGACTAGATTGAGCAGGAATTTCTACGAGTCCTTTTGTATACAAATCCTGACTCTTCTTCCCTTCCATCACAAAAAGCTGAGAGTGCCAATGCGCTCCGAGGTCTGTTTGGAGGGTTTTGCTGGTCGTTGTAAGAAATGAAAGTTCCCCAATTAATTTAAGTGCTTCGTTGCCTCTCGGTGGGGCGATGTTTGACTCCCAGCAATAAAGCCATCAGGAGAGGCGAATCTGGGGAGTTATGTCACAGCTGAGCAGGAGTATGACAACATATGTTTTAGCTGAGTTTATTTAGGACATCCTGCTGCTAAAATCAGCCTACAGAACGGTCAGATTTCACAAAAGTAACATTCAGGCTATTTGTGCTCAATTAAACGTTTATTTAAAATTTCCCCTTGGTTTACTGATGTAAATGCATTGTTCATTTTTCACATACCGAGCACGGTTGTTTAGTCTCAAGGGAATTATTGTTACAAATTTAACAACTGTGACATATTAAAAAGCACATTTAAGGAAGAAATTAAGGGCTGAGAGGATGTGACCAAATGTTTCCATGGTGTTTTGCCAAAATGTCACTTACATGCCAACGCGATTCTAATAGGGATCGCTCTTTCAGAGCTCATCTTGCCCACCGAAAAAAAACATAAAATAAACCTTGCCTGCATCGGTAGCAGTCTTACTTTCGTTGCCCTTGCCAGAGAATCATTTCCGAAGTTTTATTTTCATTTTGGAAGCTGCTTTTAACTGCGGGGCGATGACGGCGCTGGCGGCGCGTTACGCGGCTGATGAGCGAGGAGGAAGGCGATGGCTCGGAGCAGGGCCACGAAAAGTCTCCAATTAGATGCTTCGAGGAGGCACCTGCGTCCCTAATTAACAGCCAGCCCCTAACCTCAGGAACGGATTTTCGGGAAGTTCTTTGTTCTTTGAAAGTTGGGCCCCAAACCGGGCGATGAAAAATAGGAACCCGAAACATTGACGATCAGTTCGGAGAAGCTCGAGCCTGACGTCAAAGCAAATTGCGAAGGGTGCGTGCGCAGGTCTGGGAACCCGTGTCTGTGTTTATTTTCCTCTAGTTTCGTTCGCCTTTTTAAAGTTATCAAAACAAGGTTTTTCCAAGAAGCAGTTTCACATGTATGGCTTTCTATGACCAGAGAGCTTTCAGGGAGGGTTGGAGTCGTAGAAAGCATTCCTGGGAGATACAATTAGATCTATTTTAATCTCAAGTAGGTTTTCTAGAACTGCTTTGCTACCTGCATGGACAACGCCACCTGGAAAACGCCTCGGTCTGAAAGCTCCACGTGTGATTTTCTCCTGGCTGAGAACCAGCACTCCCAGAAGGTGGTGTGAGCAAGATCAGGGGGTCTCCTGATCCCCTTCTTGCTGTAGGGTCTGAGCTGCCCCAGTCTCAAAGGCAGGAGGAGCAGGGCCAGCTCCCTTCAGCCCTGCAGGCTCAGCTTCCTGGGGCTGGTGGCCCGGGGCTGCACGTAGCCAGCCTGGGGCAGGGATGTGGAGAGCCTGGCTGCTGCTGCTGAGCAATCTGGTGGGCAAGCTGGGGAACAAAGCTTTGTTAGCTCTGCCTTGGGAACCTTACCCGGGGATGAATCACTTTGAGATGCTAAAGATGGCTTTTGGTGGCAATGCTGAAGTGCAAACCAATGTCGCTGCCTCTTCTCGTAGGCTAGGGCAGGGAAATATAAACGTGCACACTTCAGAAAGAAAGTGAATTATCCCAGGAATTAGCACTGGCGACAGCATTCCACGATGCCAGGCTCGCTAGAAATCTGTACCAGCGGGGATCGAGTAAAAGTCTTTTCCTCTTCTCAGTTTTGAAAATTGATGCTCTTTTTTTTGCTTCTGTTTCCATGCAGGTGAGTAACTCCACGTGGCTGAGCACCACAGCGTCCTGCAACCACGTCCCATGCAACCACCTCCCTGGGAGAGGAGGGAGCAGCCCCCTGCGACGTTTGCCTCCCCACGAGCAGGACTGGGGGCTCTCACTTCCACGGCAATGCGTGGCAGATTCTGTTTGTTTAGTTCTCCTGCGAGGCAGTGGTAATGTACATCCAGGAGAATATAATTGCTTTCCTCTTTGTCCTGAAGCTGTAAACTATTTTCAGTTGTATTAAAAAAACACAGCGTAGGAACAAAACATGTTTGAGAATTATAACTGCCATAGCCTCAAGGTTTTCCTGACTTTTCTCCTCTGAAGAGCTTGGTCCTGCCACGTGCAGGAATGTCTTCATCGCATCGCGTCCTGTACAGCAGCATGGGATCAGCTGGGGGACCACGGGGGAAAGGACTGCAGAGGCTGCTTTGGCTGCAGTAGGGTCAGTGAGGCAGCAGCTCCTTCGGACAGTTCAAGGGCACCCTTGTGATTTGGATGTGCTCGGCGAGCTGTACATCATTATGGAGCCATTAGGGCCGTGGCTTGGCAGCAGCTGTGACATTAAAATGTATAAGATGTTACCAAAGGAAGCACTTGGCAAAATGTTTTTGGCTTGCCTAGACATAAACAACAAATTTTCTCTACAATGGTAAGTTATGACTGGGGGTGAGTCACTAATATATTTAGAAGGACGTCCTCTCCAGAGACCACAACTGGCTAAATTAAGCCAAGACCGGGTAACCCTCGTGGTTGAGGGGCACAGTGGGGAATTCCCAGATGGTTTCCTGAGACCTGCCTGTTACACACCGCTGCTGTTCCACGTGAGAGCTCTGCAGGAGCTCTCTGAATCTGTGCAGGACAGACCTTCCAGGGCTAGAAATAGGCATGAGCAGGCATACTAGTGCAGGATGTCTTAGTCTTGTGGATTCCTGGTAGCTTCAGGGATGTGCCCGTCGTCAAACTCAAAGGGCACTCTGAGCATCCTGTGGCTATCTGGAGATAAAATGTATTTTTTGTGTCTGAAAAGCCATTTCTGAAGGTTTGATTTCCACTTGTGGGTTAACTTAGTGCTCAGGAGCTTTTATAGCCCAGGCTGTAAGATAAGTTCTTTATGTTACACCTTGCCTCCAACGAGAAAGTGTGGCGAAGATGTAGTGTCGTGGTCAGTTCAGAAGAATCCACAGAAATGATCTGCAGCTTGAAGTGTATCTTCATTCCTGGGTGATGTAGTAACAGCTTAGCTTGTACAGCTGATTTAACAAAAATATTTATTTCAGTGAAATTAATTCCAGCTCACTTTTAGTTTCTTCTTTTAGAATTTTTCCTTCTTCCTTCGTTTGGCTCTTGATGAGGTGAGAGCTGCAGCGATGGCATGTAGAAACTCTTGTTTGCAATAACATCGTTCTGACAGTGCAGGCTTACGAGGAGGACCATAAGGCTGCATGTGGCCATATGCACTGACACACCGACACCACGATGTCGAAATTCAAGTGGAAAGGACTTCACATCTGCCTGGTAATGCAACAAAGCAATATGAACATTTTCATAAAACGTTCTGAAACAGTTTGGTTTGGCTCGCCGTTCAGATACTCAAGCCAAAGAGACTGTCCTGAGAGTGGTGTGAGTATAGAAGCAATACAGAGCAGTAAATGAGGTTGCAGGATGTGCAGGGCCATTTTAAGAAGGCAGTTAATGGGGCAGAGCTTTGTAAAATCCCTTGGTTTTCTGCCTGTGCCCACATACCTGAAAAATCATAAGAATCCCCCGCACACAATTGCTGTACAGTTTGGGGACATTATTTTCATCCTGATGCTCCCTAAGAAGGTCACAAGAAGTATGACCTTTACTTGATTTTTTTTTCCTATTTATTTGATAATTTTCTCAATTATCCAAAGTTTAGGAATAGATGCTTGCCAAGTACTGCAAGATGGTCATTGTAATCACTAAAAGTGATTACAAAGAGTGAACTTAATTCATCTGTCCATCACGAAAAGACACCAGCAGGGATTTTTAAGCCAGCAGCAGAAGAAATACCATGAACTGGTAGGTGGGAACCTCAAGGTGACCCTTTCTGAACATCAAAACTTAAACAAGGATCAACACTGAACGATGAATTCACTGAATGAAACATTGCTGCATTCTACGCCTACCTCAACCACAGCTGAGTGGGGTACGAGCAGGAACTGGAGGTTGGAATCCCACTGCCATTGGGACAGAAGTTGAATCTGACTGGTTTTAACAATTCCTTCAACCCTCGATACTTTTTATTGCAGCTGGACTTGCCAGACTGAGCCTGTTGGGGTCCTGGGTGACTGTCTGTGTACGCCTGGACGGATTTTTATTTGCATGCTAGTTTGGGAAATGGTTGTCCTTTGTATGTGTACTTGTATTTACATGTGAACAAGAGTATTTGTTCTTCATCAGCCTTTGTTCTCCTATTTTTAAAAGGCTTACTCATCCCCTCAAAGATTAGAATCAGCTCCATCTGATTTAGGTGACAGTTCTCACCCCATGAGCAGCAAGAAATTGAAATGAACTGTTTCTGGAATGAGCCGTTGTTGATCCAGGCTGTCCAACAAGTACTTGAATAACAAATATCTCTTACCAAACCGATGTTGGTTCATGAACAGAGAAAAAGAATGAAGTTCACTGGATTGCTTGTTTGCAAAACACAGTTCAGCCCTTTCTTTGCCAAAGTCTAGCTGTCAGGAACTAGATCCTTAACTGCTATAAACCAACTCAACTCATTGACTTCAGCAGGGAGGTGACAATTTACATTAAGTGATCATCCAGCCTCCAAAGTGCAGCAGGACAGCAGTGTGAAAAAAACAAATGAGGGGGAATGGTAGCAAAACATTTCAGGATAGCCAGAAGAGATTTCAGGGATAAATTGCAGATACGGTCTGTTTTTTGCAAAGATAAGTTTTTTTCATCTCTTATCTCCCCTTTCTCTTAGTGCTAGCAAAGATCAAATGGGAAGCAAAACTTGTGAGGAGGGGCAGGGTTAGCACGGGTGATGCAGCAGGGGGAATGGACAGCTTTGGGAACAAATCTCTTCCTCTTGTCATTTTTTTTGCTCTCCTTTGTATCAGTTGGTTCGACAAGGATTGGAGCTGGCTCTCCAGCTAGAAAAAGTGCTGTGCTCATGTTGCTGGATCATCACGGCTGCAGGAACACCATCTGATCAAACACATCAGATTTTCCACTGAAGCTGTGTTTATTGGCTTAGCAGCGCAACTGGCGTGAGTGTAGAAATCCCAACAATTTCCAAGGTTTGAAACGGAATCAGTTGCTTGATCCTCTCCTCTCTGGTTCGGTCATGAGGCAGTTGTATAAGGAGGCATCGCAGCCAAAGTGGGAACACTGCGAAACAGTGAATTCTTCAAACCAAATGAGCATTGTTGCAGTGTTCAGCACGGTATGGTGGTGCAGAATTTTAGTGATTTTTAATTTCGTATCTGTCTTTGGGTAATTATTATGTGGGATTTATGCCTCCTTGAACTCCAAGTAGGTGAGCAAGAGCAACTGAGCAACTTTCTATGAATATTTCTGGAGCTAATTTGCTATCATTTAGCATTCATGGCACTTGGAAAGAGGAATTAAATAAGGCACACAATTACGGGTTATTAGCATTATTTTTTACCAGTGTTGTAATGTTTAGAGGCCATTCTCGAGTTGCTTTTCCCTATAGCTTATACAAATACGTAAAAAAAAACACAGTTCTCCAAATTGTTTTAGTGCAGGAACACTGTTATCAGAAATACCCACCAAAATGTAAAGCAAGATCTCTTCTCCAATGCACAGGCACTGGCTGCTACTCAGAGTCTGCCAATGCCTGACCTTATTGCTTGCTTGCCATTCATGTTTCGTGGATGAAAAAAACGTTGGTATGAGATTTCCAAATTACTGCTGCAGCAAGTAATGCCAGCAGAAGTGTTTTGAAAGAATTGATCTGTAAAATTGTCTGAATGCCAGGGCACACACCGCATACTTTAATAGCTGACGGGCTGGGGAATCTCAGCCTAACTGTAGGAGGCATTTCTAACACACTTCTGGGGAAGGTAACAAAAATCTGGGAGTTGGCTGTGAGGCTTTAAACCACCTTAAAATGAGGTTAGTGAGCAGCTTCTCCATTATTCTGTTACATGTCAGGAGCCCTTCCACATCTGTTCCGGGGAATAGCCCGGCTCCAACAAAGCCGTAGTGGCTGAAGGTTTGGCCCAGGAGATGTATCCAAAATCCTGCAAATTCCTCCAAAAAGGAATCCTTCGTCCCCATTAGCATTTCAACACACACTCACTACGGAGATCTCACTGGGGGTAAAGCGTTAGAACCCTTTCAGAAGTGGTTTAGCTGGCTAATTAGACAATAAGCATGAACCTGGTGCATCCAGCTGTACAAATAAAACGTGACTTTAAAGCTTAATGTCCTGCGAGCGGAGTAGTCGTGAACTTGGAGCCAGGACGGGCTGAGGGGAAGGTGGCTGGGCTGGCTTACAGCTCGGTAGTGCTGTGTCTGCAGGCCGAAACCTTTGGAGACCCAAAAGAGAGTTTATTTTGCGCGTAGCTGAAAGGAACTAAGTACCAGTTACCACAAATAGGGCGATCTTTATCTCCCTTTGTTGGCCTGCGTGGAGGGGAAAGAATCTGCAAAGATTGGCGCAGCCGCAGGCTCTGCGAAGAGGAGATCTCCCTCACATTGCTGACATGTCTCTCATTTTTTGGGTGCTGCCTTACTGCTGGAGGAAATTAACAGGTCATTGTAATGCCCTTGGCTCCTGGGTAGGTGTGATCAAGTAGCTAAACGCTTCCAGAACTGACATTGCTCCCCTCCGTCCTAACGCGTCCCTGTTTAAGGAAATTCGGGTTCCTCTCGGGCACTTTTTTGGCTTTGGCTATCTCGGAGCGGCACCTGTAAGCGCTCACTTTGAGAGATTGCTAATGTGCTAATTACCCGGGACCCAAAAATGCAAGCTGTAAACAAATGAGGGCTGTATTTATAATCAATCAATTTTATGACCTTCTGATGGCGATGATATCAGTGGAGTTTACATTGGGAGCCCTTGTACTCCCCCGGGGCAGCTGTGCCCTTATGTTTTACTTGCAGTTGGAAGAAGATTTTGCTAATTCCCTTTATAGGAGGCGTGCTGAAGAAAAATATTACCTTTCCTAAACAGCTGAGCCCGTCACCAAGTCTCGTTTTTAACAAAAACACGGGGACTGTCAGTACCTCGAGGCTGTATTGTCAGGGGACGGGCTGATTTCAAAACAGCCACGGCAGAAAGCGGTGACTTCAGAGCAAAATATTGTTCTCGTTGGTATAAGTTGCTGCGAGACAAATCCCACACCCCCTGATGTCCATGGAAAGACTCCGGTCGACTTCAAAGAGGACTGGATCAGGCCCTAAAAGAAATGTTGCCATCGTAAACCACCACAAACGCTTTATGGTTCGTGTGTTTTAAAACGTTCTGCTCGCTGGTGATCTTCTCTTCAGTCTACCTGGCTGCATGTAACGTGTGAGTTTTGTGTTTGCTTTGCAGTGACACAAGAATGCCCATAAAGTCTGATCGGTGATGTGTCAAAATGATGTCCTGGAAGGCCACATGATGCCAAAGTATACGAGGTGCCCTCCGCACGAGGAAGGCCATCCAACTTCCCCGATGTTGCTCAGTTCTCAAAAAGAAAAACAATGCTGTTTAGCCACAGGCAGAAGGAGCAACAACAGCTGGATTTGGTGCCCTTGTTCTTTTATTGGAATTGTTCGCTTTTCCATCTAAATGCAGATTAGAGTTTGAGGACAGAACTGTTTCCTACGTTTTCCAAAGCTCTGATTTGAGCAAGTTTTAAAAATGGGACAGGATGGGGGGCTCTGTGTCCGTGGTTATGAGCCCCTCGAGCTGGAAGCCCAGAGATAACTTTATTAGCTCCAGACCAGCAGCAGATGCGAGCCATTCGGCAAAAGCTCTTTCTCTAAGCATCATACCCTGCTTTAAACATGGCTTATAAATGTGTTTTGTTCCTTAGGATTGTCAAAGATGTGTCTCTGCAGAGAGGATCAGAGCTGCATTTTGTCCTGCCTCGTATCCCCTGTGAGCAGATGCCTGAGAAGACCACGCTGGAGCCCTGAGGTTGGATGCTCGATGAAATGAGCCGACCAAAAGGTGCTCCAGAGAGCTCCCCGGCTCCTACAAGTGAGCAGAGCGCTCCGAGAGCCCCTAGGAGGGTAAGGAAAGCTTAGGAAACCCAGCTTTTGTGGCCCGTGGGGCAGGCAGCTGGACTGCCCTGGCACAGCCAGTGTCTGGCCTTTTTAAAAGAGAACCTGGCTCTAAATTTCTGTGCGGGACTGGATGCAGCCCTCCTGGAGCTGAGGCAGCCAAATGAGTGAGATGGGGAGTGCAATACTTTATCCTTGCTAGCAGGGGTTAACGACTCCTGCCCTCTCCCTTCTCCCCTGCTCAAGTTTTCCCTCGTCCCCTTCTCCATCCCCAGTCCCCCCCCGCTGCGCCTCGGTGTTTTCCGAGCAGTGGCACCACCTGGTTTGTTTTCTCTGTCAGGTATATTACGGGCTGTCTGTCAGAGGTTAACTGCCCCGCAGCCCAGCCTCTTCCCTTTTTGTACCTGGGCTAAACTCCCTCCCTGCCTGAGCGCCTCTTGGTATGCTTCCCAGACTGTGGTGGTACCTGGAGAAAGCAGCTCTTTTGGTCCTTTTTGGGTTCCTCAGTGGTTAAGAGGGTGCTGCCTCTGCCTGTTCGTGGTCTCGGTGCCTCTGCATCCCTCTGCCTGTGTGCTGGAGTCTGAAAGATGTGAATTTTCCTTTGGTCCCTGCTGATGCTGGTTCTGGCCATGTCCCCAATCCATGTCAGACCAAGGAGAGACTGAGAAACCTCCCTCCCTCCTGACAAACCTCCCTCTATCCCTCTGCTGCCTGCAGGGAAGGGAAACTCCAGCCTGAAACTCCAGGTCACAGCTGAGATGGGAGCCTGGGGGTGATGGTGCAGGTGCTTCGGCTGGCCCCTGGGGCAAGCAGAGCCTTCAGGGCTGGGCACCCTGCTTCCTTCAGGGCTGCAACCACACAAAGAGGAGGCGAAGAGGACATTTAGTACCTCTGCCTGAGGGGCAGCTGCAAAGACAGTGGGAGCAACCTCTTCTGGTGGTGGCAGGTGGTATGAAAGGGCGGTGGACACAGATTGCAGCATGGTAAGTTTGAGTTGGACGTTGGGAAAACTTCCTGCTGGGAGGGAAATGCAGCGCTGGAACAGGTGGAGTGAGGAAGGAGGGAAATCTTCATCCCTGTTTTTTTTTTTTTTAAACTGAGAACAATATTTGCAATGAGGATGACAATGACAAAATGAGGACAAAAATTGCAGTGATGATGACAAAATATGATAATGAGGGCATCTTACTGCAAATCCAAAGGGCCAAACCAAACCTTTCCTTGCATCAGCTCTCCAGATAGAGAAAGAAATATCAGCACAAAGCAGCTCTCGAAGTGACCCCTTGTACACGAGCACCAGGACAGGGACCATTATTTGTATCTCCCCGTGCTGGCATGCCCTTGGACCACTGCCCTGCTTTGTAACGGAGAGAAATGCACGGGAACAATTCCCGTTCCATTGGTGTGGTGTCTGTGAGACTCCTCCCTGCGGGTGCTTCAGCAGGGAACTGTGTGATGAACGAGGGACTGGGTGGTCCCAACCCTAAGGTGTTGTAATGCTGCCTGGGAAAATGGGGCAGTCCCTCGGTGGGGCCGTCCCTTAGCTGGACACGTCCTGGGGCCACTGTTTGGGTGCTGATCGCCTTCCCTGACTTACAATCCTACAAATCTGGTAATGCAGGATTACACAGGGCCACCAGCAGCCACTTTATTCAACAAGAGTGGTATGTTGAATGCATAACGCAGTGTATAAGGCTAAGTACCATGGATAATCATGGCCAGGGCATATCGAATCGGGCTCTGAGAATTGATGGGCACTTTTGGCCTCCCTTCTGTGCCTCAGCTCCTTGCCTACACAACGACAAGTGTACCACTTCCCCGTTTTGCAGAGTGATTGATGAATATTGGGCAAGCGCTCGTGTCCACTGAAATGCTCTTTAGGAAAACCTAGAGAGAAATTATTAACCCTGCCTTCAGCAGGGTTTGGGTTGCAAACGAAGGGATAGGCAGACGTAGCGTGTAGTGAGGGGGGAGCGACATACTGAATAGCTGCTCATTCATTCCGCAGTGTTCACCCTGTTTGAACGCAAAAATGGTCTGAAATGATGCTGTGATGAAGGAGCACATCATGAGACAGAAGCACAAGGGAGCTGTAGCGAGATCTCCGCTTCCCTTCGTTTGCCGTGCTTGATTTTGAAACCTAAATGCGGACTTTTTAAAATGTCATTTTAAGTGTGGCTCCTAGGGACAGAAAGCTTTTGTTCAAATAAAGGTCTAGAATTTGATTAGCCACGAATTACCTCCTTTTTCCGTCTTTTAAATGAATGAATTCTTACAAGGCTGTGCCCAGAAGTGAAATACTTGCCAATACAGGTACTAATGCGACTTCAGAGAAAGAATCAAACTGTACGAATTTAGGGAACAGCCTTCTGTTTATATAGCTTTAGTTACCGAATCAGAAACAGTAGCTTGTGTCAAGTGATGCAGAGTACAGAGCAAATACAAATATCTGGATTAATAGGTGCGGGGTTCAGCTGAAGTCCCATCTATAATTCAAGGCTATTTATGCAATGCACTGCATAATTCTGGTAAATCATAAACTGCAGAGCCTGACCACAGGTTTTTCAGGTTAAGGTTTTCTTTTTTTCCACGTGATTCGGGATGAAAAGAGGACCCGAAATACAGTGGCTTAGTTGTTAAATACTAGAGGGAAGTTTCCCAAGTGGAACAGAAGGCAGAAGGATGGAGGCCTGCGATGCAGAACAGCATAGATGGAATATGAATCAGGACCAGTTCTTAGCTCAAAAGTAACAACCGGGCTATAGTTGGTAATAACAAACAATGCTGTTGTTGACGTGCATTTTACAAAGGTTAGGGTTGATTTTTGCCACCAGAAATATTTTTTCCTTGGCCCTGCATTTGCTGCATTTCTCCGAATATTTCGCATTGCCTATTGGCCTCTGGAACGCTAGAGCATCTCTAGCATCTCTGAGTGTCTCTTTGCCAAGTTCCAGGAATAGAAGAGCAGCTACCAAGAAAGGTCTTTTTTTCTGGTGTTCCAACTTGCACAGTGAAATGCAAAGCATTTGAAAAATAAGTCTGGGAACTTGGCTTGTGCTCCTTGGGGATTACCCATCCATTACCCACTGCCTCTCTCAGAGACCAGATGGCGGAGCTGAAATGGGGAGGTTTCACGAGAGGAACAACTTCCCTGGCTGGTTTCATCCGTCTCCACCGAGGAGCAGTAACATCTCGCTCAAACGGTGCGTGGTTTCGCATTGTCCCTGCCGTCCTCCTCCCAGGCATGTGGCTACCAGATCCTCATTTACACACAGATAAAGAGGAGGCCGTTTCCCATCTCGTGGTCTTGTGGCGTTGTCGGCCGCCTCCGACCAAAGCAAGCCAGGACACGTTGGGATTCCTTAGCTGCTGCCATCTGGACCATGCTGTGATGATAAAGGACATCAGATGTGGCCATCTTTCAGGGCTAATTGCTTCCCAGAGAACAAGGAGCACAGACCTGGATCTGCTGGTGTCCTGGCCACCTGTAGCAGCAGCATCTGGGGCAGGATAATTTTAATGCCCTCCATTTCGGTGTGCTGCCACAGCTTAGAAGAAGAAAAGGTGTGCCCCTTACAGTAGGTTCACTTTGTGCTTCAGATTTTGATCCTTTCTGCCTTTCTTTTGTACTCAGGAGTGCTTGGCAGGCTACGAGGTAATGGCAAGGTAGCTTCAGATTTGTCTTGACAAGTTTGTAGGTTTATCACCGTGGGCTAAACACTCTGCCAGCCATGCTGAAGACGTGACCTGCGGTGGCAGGGTAGCTCTAGCTGTTCCTTCTCTGCCTTTTGTAGACCCCTGTGGATGGATAAAGGTTATTCTTTGGCTCACAGGGTATGCAGAAGTGCCTTCAGCCCGGATGGCAAGACAGAACACAGTACAGAGGGAGAAAACGAATCAGTGAGCTGAAGACACTCGTTGCAAAGCACTGCTCTCTGTGTTCTTGGAGGGATTTTTCTGGGACACTCAGTATGTACAAAATTGGCAAGAAAAAACCCTTTTCTTTATTTCTTCTTGCTATCCCATTCCAAAGTCCTCTGCAATCCTGGGGAAGGACTCAAGGTCCTCGCGCCCTTTCCCTTGAGTAACACCGTAGGCTTTTCCAGCCACCCTTATATAACAGGAAGGTGTTGTATAACACGAAGGAAGTAACAAACACAACTGGCTGAGCTCCTAAAGACCAGACTTTGTTGTCTCAGTCAGTTTCACCATCACTTTTGGTTCCGCCAGGTGGCCAGAATCAAGGTCCTGAAATTTTCTCCCTTGCTCTCATTTCTCTATTATGTTTAATCAGCCTCTCATTAGGCACGAATTGATATTCAGTTTTCATGGGAGCTCTTATTTTTTTGACCCGTGCAAACAATTAATGGTTATTCTTAGAGCTGGAGAGTAATGCCTTGCGTGCAGCTGCCTTTGATTATCATGTTTCTGAGGCCCCTCTATTCTTTTGCCCTCTCAGTAAAGCCTTATTTGATGGTGTAGTCGCAGATATCACTGCGCAGACTTCGCAAGGCTGAAGGAACAGAGCGGGTCTGGTCCCCAGGAGCTGGAGGTTTCAGCCCTGCTGTGTGGTTGCCCGTGACTGCTGCAGAGGAGGATCTGGAGCTCAGTGACAGGGAAGCGGAGAGATTCTGCTGATGAATCTTGGGTCCTGGTGGCCACCAGCGTGACTCTTGAGCGTAAATCGTTCAGATTTTCCTTTTTCCACCTTTACCAGGTTGTTGGTTGGGGTTGTGGGTCTAACACATCGAGCCAAGCAGCTGGGGAAGGATGTGAGCAGAGAGGGTTTGATGCCTGTGAGATCAGGACCTCATTTGAAGCTAACCAACATTTGGGCTTTCTCCTGCAGAAGTCCGGAGCAGCCTTGCTGACTTGCAAGGTTGCCATGAAAATAATTCCCTTGATTTTTTCTCCTTTGTTTTATTCTTTTGTTTTTCCTTAAAGCTCCTCAGCTTTAGTAAACCTTCCCACCCAAAACGAAGTGACTAGGACTTCCACTGAGACTAAGGTCAAGGATTGTCCTCCTTATTTCTTCGAGTGAAGAAACAGAAAGGAAGAGGAAAATTGGCTTGCACTTTTGGGAGTGAATGAAGGAGCAGTTAACGTTGCCTGGAGCGACATCGGCCTTGGGTCAAGTGGTGCAGAGCTACAAATCATCTGCAGCCTCTACCAGCTCTTCTGCAGCTGCGTCCTCCTCTATTTAAAGCAACTTACTGAGAAGTTAAAATAAGGCCATTTCACTCCTAAAGCAGGTTTTTAAAGTTTGCTTCAGATACACTACATATACTTTGTTTTAAGGACATTTCAGTCCTAGCTCTCCAAAGAGGCTTACCTTTGTGGGTTGCATTAAAATAAGCAAGTGCTCAAATCTTTGCAGAATTGATGCTCTCAGTAGGGCTGGCGGGATCATTTTCTGTTGCAACACTTCTCAAATGGTTCGATGGCTGCCAAAACCCAACAAAAACAGTTTAAGTAAAGATACTTTTTCATTTTAAAACAAAACGTAGGAAAACGTTGAGGAAAAACATTTTTTTTTTCATTTTCCTCTAAATTTTTCATAGAAAAACAAATCGTTTCCTGAGCAGCTCTACCTTTAAATAGTTCCTTTAGCTATCTTGGTGTTTTGAGTCAAGAACATAGCAAGCTGAGGTTCTTTTTTTTTTTTCTTTTTTTCTTTTTTTCTTTTTTTCTTTTTTCTTTTTTTCTTTTTTTTCTTTTTTTCTTTTTTTCTTTTTTCTTTTTTTCTTTTTTTCTTTTTTTTAAGCAGTCACATTTTCACAGAGATTAGCTGTGGATATAGATACAGACAGGGATACTCTGATACATGCATAGATTTGGCAGATACAACTTTAGCCACTAAAAAGCTTAAAACTACAAAGCACTTTTGTCAACTGTAGAAAACCAAGTGTATTTTTTAAAAACCAGATATTTTATTTTAAGTGTACAAAGCCAGCATGCAGCTGTTGATTTTAATTTCAAGGGTGTAGTCTAGCTTTTAAAATGGTCATGTTAGAGCCTCAAGCCTGCGAGCAGTTGCAGATCTGAGCAGCTTGGTGTATTTGCCTCTTCGGTAGCATCCACGCAGCGCTGAAAGCTCTTTGGTTTTGCTCTGTCCCCTGCCTGCTTTCATCCCACGTGGCTGACAGCGTAGGGGATGTTGTGGAGGGAGCAGCAAGGCCACCTGCAGCGCGTCCCTCTCTGCTGTGCTTTTTGGAGATGCTTGCGTGTTTAGAGTCACCTTGCTCAGGGGTTTGAATCTTGTTATTCTGCCTGTACCATCTTTGACGTGTTTCATAACAGAGGCAATTTCTTACTCTGCAGCAGGCCCAGCAGCCCAGATCTTACCGGGGGCCTCAAGGTGCTACCAAACTGCAGATATTAAGCTCAGTCTGTAGGCCTGGGCACCAAAGTTTGTTACAACACTTATTTATTACCAGTCTCATATAACTCATTCGTGGTAAACAATGCAGGTTTTATTATGTGTAAGTAACAGGAGACCTTTGCTTTTTTCCACTAACAAACATGCCACGGGTAATTATTCCTGTATTAAAACGACATGTGGACATATTTGCGACATGCAACAGTTCCACTTCTTTGAAGAGCAGCATTATGCTAAACAAGGTTAGCCACCAGTCGTTCGGAGGGGCTCTTGCATTTCGGTGTTCGAAGCGCTTTGCGGCTTCCCCCGTCTATTTGATAATCATTAACATGCTCCGTCGTTAACCTTCAAGCAGCTCGGCTTGAAACTTTATATGCAACTTTTCAAACATTGGGCTTGCATTGCAGACTGTGGTTTGCTGGGGCTGTTTTTATAATCACTGGTGGTGAAATCAGGAAGATGAAAAATGGGTGTGTATTGAAGAGCAGCGTATCCAGCATTCGAGGTCTTAAATTAGAGTGATGAGCATAAACATTGCAAACAGAGCTTTTTCAACTCGATTGCAATTATATTTGAAATTACCTACAATTACCAGTAACCATCTCAAAGCTAGAAATTAACTTTGTAGGCTCTCCTCCAGATGGATCAGCTGTTAAACACGCTGGCTCGTGCAGCTGAATGGAGGAGAGGAAGAAGGGTGAAGAGATGTCTGAATGGCAACTGTGCTGTCTTCTAGCTGAAGTGCCACTTGTGCTGTTCGCCCGTCATAAATGCGCATGCTTTCACTTTGAGTTAAACCCATACCACGTTTGGAGACGTAGTTTGGGAAACTGTGGCTTTGCTGACCTCAGCGGCCTCTACCCCTGGCAGCCTGGGCAGAAAGTGACCCTTTATTTCTTGCTGTGAATGCTGGCAGAAGGACTGCTCCCTCTTTCCCCTGTAAGGCTGCCTGGGGAGGCTGGAAGGAGTCCAGCCCTGGCTGCTCCTCACCCCTCTGGATTTCTATGGGACACCCCTATCTTTCCAAACAGGACCCCCAGCACTCCGCACCCCCTGCCCTGCCTGCTGTGCCGTTTGCAGAATCCAGCATGCAGAGGTGAATTCATGTGAGCAGGAAAATGCCTCTGAGTTATTAGAGAAATTAACACCCTGCAGTGACTCTCACGGTAGCTCGTGGATCCAGTGGTGTGCCTTCCCTTCCTACGTGGAGCTCGGAGGGCTCTGCCAGTGCAGAGCGGGCTGTCCTCGTCTCCTTCCCCTGCTCAACTCATGACTAAAAGGTTACGCTGGTGGCAGATCCACTTACTGCCTGACCAGCTAGAAAGCAGTATTTTCTAATTCCTGCTCTGCCTGATGGTTTCCTGCTGTTACTGCTTCAACTGATCTTCATAATTCATTTGACTAACCCTAAACCAGCTTCCTCCATGGCCACTGTGGGCAGAGAAATTCACGCTCTTCTCTCTCTCCTTCCAGAGTCAGTCAGTGCACAAGGACGTTGCCACGGCTCCACGGCTGTAGTGGACTCACTGATTTTCGGCTGGTGGAGCTGAGGGAGGTATTTTGCCCAAAGCATCTCAGAAATGCTTGTGATTTCAGTTTCCAGCATGACTCTGAGCTGGGGAATGAGAACGTGCCAGGAGTGTCAGTGACAGCTTTAGAAATGGATTGTTTGCATAAACTTGAAAACAGTACAAGCATAAATGTATTTCCTTTGTTTAACTTTTCACTCTTGTTTACTCGTCTCTGCTTCTAAAAGGCTTTGCAAGTAAACTCTGCAAATCTTTAAGTTTTGCAGGCATTACTGGGGGCTGGGAGTTCTGGGATCTCTCCTCGGCCCTGCTGCGAGCTGAGGTGGCAGAGTAGGCCCGTAGGCCTCTGATCCACAAGCCACCAGAACCAGCAGGAAGATTTTGATTTAATTCACCTCATATCAGTCCCCAGACCTCTGTTGAAGCCCTTGGGGGTTCGTTACACCCTGAGGACAGCACCCATCTCCTTGGTGCTACAGATCCTGGTGTGTCTCAGCCCCTTCTCCCCGTGCCTCAGAGGCACGTGGGACACGCAGGAAGGGGACCTGAAAATCAGACAGGCTCAGGGCACCCGAGGCACTAAAATTGCCATCTTTCTCCTTGCCTCATGGCATCTATAGGGGACATAAGAAACCCAAAAAATAAAAAGGACAGGACAGCATGCGAGCCTCTTGCTCGGAGGCTCCCAGTTGGACCGGCAAGGCCTGACTCCGCCATCCCATAGCTGCACACATGACTGGGCCTGGGGAATTTATTTCCTGTGATTGCCCCTCACCTGTGGGAGGAAGGCTTGAAAGCCAGGTCAGGCAGAAGTGTTTGGGCCCCACGCGACACATTGAGCAGCCGGCATGTCCTGTGCGGCTTTTAAAACCAGGGCAGGCCAGGAGCAGCTGTAGTCGGGCTCTGGAGCATAAAGAACGGTGTTTTATAACTGGTCGCTCTTCTAGGGCCTGCACATTGCCCCTGTGGGGTCTCTAAAAGTCAACAGAGAAAATTGTCAGAAGGCTCAGGTTTACTCTGCAGCAGTCCACACTAGCACTAAGGTGTTTGTAGGGTCTCTGCAGTTCTGGTGTGCCGAACATGACTGGCTCAGAAAAAAAAGACCTGGTCGTACAACGAAGGCTCTGAACTGGCACAGGCAAGTGCTGGGTTCCCTCGGATTTCCAGAGCAACACTGGACAAGTGACTTGAGCCCAAATCTGCAAATATACAGTGCAGCTGGGCTCCTACTGAGATAAATGGGAACGAAACATCTAAACATCTTTGTGGATCTGAACCCTTACCTATTCTGAAAGTGGGGGCAGCGATCCTATATTTCTTCAACTTTCTGCCAGTCCGGTTTCCTTAGACTAAAAAATTGTGAGAATAAAACTGTTTTCTTGGTATGTGTGCATAGACCCTGGCATGAGATTTGTCTCAGCCAAGTCCTTCCAGCACTGCCACACGCCAGATTTGTCACAGAGTCTTGTGCTAAATGTGGGAGTGCAATACAATAACAAATTCATCTTCTTTTTGGTCCGTGTTTTTAGCCTGATTTCCTAAGGGGAAACAAAGTTTTACGCAGTCATGCTCAGGATGACTGTTCAGGTGTGTGGGGTCCTTGGCTCTGCTTTTTGCCCTATCAATCTCTGTCCATAGGCCAATTTCACCCAAATCTGAGAGAGTCTCAAAACCAATCAATGGCCAAACATTGGATAGAGACCTAATTACTCCTCCTAGCACAGAGAAATCTGAGCTCAACCCTTATAAGCCATCAGAAGATGGAGAAGAGCAAGAAAAGGTGAAAATGTGAGATTATGGTGTGATGTAAGTAGGTACCAGAGAATCCACCCTTCAATTAAAGCAGTAATTATGTGTGGATTCTCCAGTGTTTAATATGATGCAGAGTGGGTGATGACTTTCTTTCAGCTGGAACTCCTCTCTCTCTCAGGATGCTTCTTTGGTGTCTTATACAGGGCAAGTTCACACTGCAGGCAAGACTTGGTCAAGCACTCGGTCATCCACAGAGCATCAACCGAAAGAGACCCAGGCTTCCTGAGGCCCAGAGCTAATGTAGCTGCTTGTTCTTCTACGTGTGTGTGCACTTCAATGAAGAGAGGCAGTCTGCAGCCTCTGAGAGTCGTTCTGGGGATCTCCAGACATATAAAATCAAGCAATTTCTTGTGCAAGTGACCCCAGCGAGGTCAGAGTAATGACAAGTCTGTGGGACTGCTCGCGCCAGTAGTTGCCCGCTATTGTGCAAAGTCTTGTCCTCAGGAAATGAATCCTCCTACCTGCCTCACGTGCTATTTGAGGAGCTGTGACTACTCAGTGTTGCTCAATCTTGCAGGAAATCATTATCTCCTGGCAACATCTCACTTCTCTGAAATTGTCTCTTATCTCAGAATAAGCCCCGCAGTCCTCTGACTGACAAAGGTTTCACTTGATACCATTACTTTTCCTTTCTCTTTTAAAGATTGCAGGGTTCCCAGCGGTGTCTTCTCCAAATGCGATCCTTGGAGCAGAACATTAACCCAGCGCATTCACTCAGGAAGGTGTTCGTGTTTCCACTAAGGACAGCAAGGAGGATTTTACACATCTGTAACGCATGTGGTCACCCTCGATCTTCCCTACCTAAATAGCCGGGGTGGATTGGATGCTAAGCAACATTCAGACTTGGTGAGCCTCTCATCTTGTCAGCTGTGTGTTGAGGCACATGAAGTCATTTGGCGTAACAGTGCGGTTGTTGTAGCTCTGTTTAATCCTGCCTCCTTTACCTTTCTGTAAGTCAGTACCACTGTCTGCTCTGAAAGCTGTGCACCAGCCCCTTGGCCCCCGCAGCACTGGATGAAACCTTTCCAGGGCTCTGTGCTGGATCATCCAGGGGCCGTATGGAGCTGCGTAAGAGGCAAGGAAAGCTCTGCTCACACTCCAAGCTTGCTGCCTTCCTTGCTAGATTCCAGCTCCAAGAGGCAAAGCTGCACCTAAGCTTGGACTGTGCATACAATGGTAAAAAGCTCGGTTGCTATCACTGCTCGTGAAGGATAATTAATGTGAAAGTACTTTTCTTGAGCTGCCCGGTAGGTCCCCATTTCAGCTTTGTTCAGTAAAGCACTTAAGCATGTGCTTAAAATTAAGTGTGCTGCTGACTGGAGGCCTTGGACAATAAATATGCTACTGAAAATGTATCTGGGCCATACATTTATTAGTCCGCCTAAAAGCCCTGTTATTTCTTCTTCAGTTCTGATGTAAATCACGTCTTTCAAAAGCCACAGTTGTGGGTAAATGTCTGATTTTGATAGGCGTTGCGTATTGCAGCTATGGCTGATTTTAAATAAACTTATAGATTCCCAGTACATCTGCAAATGAGACACAGCTTGGCTCCTTTCAGTGGTTTAGTGTTTTTTTTGAGAAATCTCTCTTTGAACTACCCGTCTGCAGGCTTTTTCTTTTTACTGTCTGTGTGGCCATCCTGCAATTACCTGTGGGTTTATGATCCTTCTCTAGAGAACAAGTTGGTCGGATAGTTTGACGATAAAGAAAGATGGGGGTGATAAAATGGGGCAGAGTATGATATCAGTTACAAGTGTCAAACGAGTGTCCCTCCAGATTTACACTGCTGCAGCTTGGCTATGGATCTTGCTCCAAGATGTGCCGTAAATGGTCCTTGCAATATTTTTGGAGTTAGTTCTGTTGAGTAAAAGTGTATCATCAAGAATTGGGTGTCTTCGTGACTGCCGTGAAGACAGGCTGGGGCGTGCAACTCAATGGCAAAGCAAATGGGAGGGAAATCTGTGGGAGCAGGAGGAAGAAACTGGAACATGTTTTTAAAAGGTTTACGGCTAGCAATTTATTTCCTTCACCCTGGTTCAAGGCTGGGCAACAGTGAACAATGAAGGAGCCAAAGTTGCCTCTGAAATTGAAGCGAGTACACAAAGCAAGGCTGTAATTCTCCAAAGCAGCGATAGATTTTGGGAACCTGCTTGCAATACGCTGGAAGGAGTGGGGGAGTTCAGGTGAGTGGTCAAATTTCCTTGGAAAACTTGATTTCTATGAGCTGGATGGCAAACGGATCACCAAATCATCATTTCCAGGTGAGATGCTTGTTCATAAACACCACTTCTGGTTATTCCTGTGCAAGATCGAGTGTTCAGATCTGTGAAAACCCTCAAAATTAAAGAAGCAGGGAGATAAACTCAGGAGCTGAATTGGGCACACACAGGTCAATGTGAATCAATGGCGTTGCCCAAATCTGAAGTTGGTGCAGAGCTTGGCCTTAGATCAGCTATTTTTAATAGTTAGTAGCGCGGGGGCACAATCAGTCTATATTTACATCAGCCAATATTTGTGTTTAGTGTGTAATTACCACCGGCCCTGTTTACGCATATAATTAACGGTTTGACATCGCATCCCGCTGGGTTGACATCTGTAGAATTCAAAAAGGGCTCAGGATCTCCAAAGAGTGTTTTTGTTTCAGGTTAGACGTGGTCTGATTGTCTAAATTAAAGACATGTCAAACCACATGAAACGTTCAGGACAGAAGGTAACCACACAGGACGTGGCATGCGGGCCAGGTAATCACAGCGCTGGAAAGAATGGCCACACTTGTGAGCCCTGCTCCTCGACGGGCTTTGGAAAAAAAACAAAACAAAACAAAAACTCCTTTTTTTTTGTTTTTAATAGGAAATAAAAATTAGTAAATGCAACTCCTGGCTGCAAGGAAGCACAAATAAAGCGAAACAGATGTTCATTAGCTAATCACTTGCAATTTTTCCCCTCTTGTCCTTGATGGAGGAAAAGAAAATTGAGCATGTGGGAACTTGCCCGTTGAGAAAACATTTGGATCTTCAGTCATTTATCTGTTTCACCTCTGACTCGGTTCAGGCCTCCGTTAAAAGGCAGGCGGGGTGCTATCAGAAAGAAAGGTCAGCGGGGATCACTTCAGATGCTTTTCAGCTGGGGTAACCCTTGAGGCTATCCTTGCTTTTGTGGGCATGGAGAGTCAGTTAAAAACAAAACAGAAAACCAAACAAAAATCCAGGGAGAGCCGTGGAGCTTTGAACTACATCACTTGCATTTGTCTTATTCCTAAATTACGGTGTCATTTCTGTACTGTGCTCATTACAATCACATGCATACATCAGGAAACGTGTTTATTACAGAAATACCACTGAATTCGGAATGGCAAGCTGCTTATTTCTCAGTGTCATCAATGGAAAGCAACATCACCTTTATTCCCTTTGGATTGATCCCATTTTCTTTTCCTCCCTGCTTAAAATGAGACAAAACCACGTGCAACTTTTTATTATTGATCAAATCCCCCAGTGGATTTGATCGATAACAAAATGCTAGCACATAAAGGCAGCGATGTGCACAAGCATCAAACCATGTGCCTCCTTCGTAACGGGGTTACTACATTAGGTAAAATTACAGCAACTCAGCCAACACCTCTTTCATTAGAGGTATTTGCTTCGTGTTTTAACGAGGTTCATTTAACAGTGTTAATTTTAATGCACAGTGGCATAATGGTTCCTCAAAGCCTGGCACGACACAACAGGGCAGGTGTAGGATCTTGCCTACCAGACTGTAGAAACACAGAAAAATTAAGGTTGGAGAAGACCTTCAAGATCAGCTGGTCCATCCCCCTACCACCAATGTCACCCACTGTAGTGAAACTGTCCTCATCGTGTCTTTGTGTCATATCAGGACTGGCTCACTGTGAGGTGCTTTACTTGGGAGTGCTGGTCTGGGACAGTCCAAATTATTTTATGTCTGTAAGGGCCAGGCTTTATTTGTTTTTTATTTTCTTTTCATTCCAGTAGCACTGAGGTTCACGATCATTCTGCTCCTGCTGGAAATGAGCTCCACAGCCCCAGACCAGCTGGCGAGAGGGTGCCTACGTTGTGGAGTTCCCATTGAGGCCGGTGGATCTGCCGTTCCTGAGGAAACTGGACATCAGGAGAAGTCACGGACAGAACGAGTGAGGTAACAACCTGAATAATTTGTGTGAGTCCAACTGACTGCGTGACAACAATAAGTAGCATAAGAAGGAAAGCTATCTGGCTGGGTATATGAGCGTAGTGCTTCAAGGATTCATCTTGGGGACGGATCTTATTTAATATTTTCATGAATGGCCTTGGCACAAAACAGAGCGTGTTGCTGAAGCCTGCTGATGACACAAACTTGGGAGGCGTGCCATACGGAAAGAACTGGATGACCTTGAAGACTGGAGTAATAGAAATGAGATGAAATCCAGTAGTGCAAAATGCAAAGTCATGAGTTTAGGGAGTAATAAGAATTTCCACTATAAACTGGAGACTTGTCAGCTGTGAATGACAAAGGAGAAGAAACACGTGTGGCTTGCTCCGTCGCAGGATGGGGCCTTTGAAAAGGTATGTACAACTTCAAAAGTATTCTGGGAGGTATTTCTTCCTCTAGAAGGTAGGTACGGCATTTTCCAGGAACTGGTAAAGCCTCATGGGGCATCCTGTGGATGACTCTGGTCTCCTTGTTCCTGAAGTGTGAGTTTGGCTCATGCAGAAAAAGACAATGAAGATGTTGGAGGAATGGAGAGCTCTTTGAGAGGATGGAGAGGTCTTTGAGAGAATCACAGAATCTCAGGATGGTTTGGGTTGGAAGGGTCCTTAAAGATCATCTCATTCCAACCCCCTGCCACGGGCAGGGACACCTCCCCATAGACCAGGCTGCCCCTAGCCCCATCCCCAGAGGAAGCTTTGTGACCATGTGGAGTAGAGAGGCTGGAAAACAGCCTCCCAGGAGGAGCTGGGGACAAATAGCACCTTGTTATAAGAAGAAACTTGGTGTGTTTGTGGGAAGGATTAGAGCGCCTGGGCTTGGAGGATGCAGACTTTGGGGGCTGTTTCCTGGGGAGTGCTGAGCCTCGAAGGACTTGGATTTCAGTGGGATTTACACCAGGGATCATACCAGAAGTCTTTTTAGGGTTAGGAATTGCCCTACCTGGACAGGACCTTATTTTCAAGGGACTAAAGCTCCTGGTACCTGGTAGGGGCAGTAAGCTGGTGATGTCTCAGGGCGCTTTACTCCTTACCCAGCTTTGTGCAGAAAGAGGTGGGTGGGAATCAGACGGTTTGCATTTTGACTCCCTTGGTGTGTATGTGATTAATCTGGTTGTGTCAATGGATACTGCACCCGATCCTGTGGTTTGTGTGTGTTGATTCTGCGTGTGGTGTGTGTTTTTTGGGTGTTCGGGTTGGTTTATGTTCCTGGGTGTCTACGTGACCCGGTTAATACCCCCAGGTTAATGCAAATGCAAACAGAGACACCAAAGGAAGGCCTGGCCAAAAATTGCGTATTGCACAGTGTACAACTGACCATCGCTGCATTTGTCAGATAAACAGGGAATGGGAGCTATTAACCCAGTAGTGAGTGGGGAGTGCACTTGTTAGCTTGTCACTGGTGACTAAAAATAAGTATTGAGGTCTGAAGTAGCAGTAACAGATAAATATGAGTTCTGAGTATTGTCATTTTTCAGCTGGTGGCCAAAAGCAATGCCTCGTTTTTGCTGTGTCCCTCATCCTCTGAACAAGATTTCCATGGAGCTCAAAGGAACCTTCTACCCTTGCCTTAAATGTTGTGTTTTCTACTCCAGAGCTGAGAAATAAACCGAATATCTACCCTCTAAACTGAATTTCCAAAGGATTTCCAAAAACCCACGTGCTGTCCAAAAAAAAACCCAACCCAACACAACCAACCAACCAAAAAAAAAAAAAAAAAAGGAGGAGAAACTTCAAAAGAGAGGGAAACAAATGAGAAGAAGTTAGAAATGGTTTCAGGAAAGGAGATCGCTGTTCCTCCGTGCAGCCTGATGCACTGAAGCATCCCGGCAGGGAACAAGCCTCCAGCAGGGAAGGTGAGCTGGTTTCACTGCTCTGGCTTAGCTGGGAAAGTGCCAGCCAGGCTTCCCTGAATCAGCAGGCACCCGGCTATCTGTGCAGTTTGTGGGTGCTGATTGTTGCCCTGATTTCAGTGGCTCTTGCAGGGTTAAAGTTAAGCATGTGCTTCAGGGCTTCGTGGAGCTGAGCCAGGCTAAGCTACCTCGCCAAATGCTGGCCCAAAGCAATTCCTGAAAGCTCTGTCTTTCCATCAGACAATCCCTCGACTTGCAAGCTATCAAATACTTGGAGCTGCCTAAGCTGTAGGTTATTTTCTGGTACCTTGCAGTTTCCCCCAGCACCGTGTTTAGGAGCTTGTGTGAATTCTGTTCCCATATTTCACTGTTGGAGTCCTCCGCTGTGGCCATTTCCATAGCATGGCCCAGCACATCTGGCCACTTCTAATAACCCTGGGGGAAGCGTGTCAGGGTAACACTCACATCTCCCTTCCTTTGCTTTGCTAGCCGAAGCGTTGAGCTCCCCACAAAGATCTGAAGAGATGGGTGATGCAAAGAGCAAAAATTGTGCGATGTGAAGGAAGGAGGAAGCCAAAGAAAAGCCAGAGAAGGCTTTGTAGCCTGCGGCTTTCCTCTCACTTGAGCTGACCTGAAGCACAAGGTGGGCAAACACTTTTTTTCTGTAGATGGCAATTGCCACAATTGAACGGGTACTCACGCTGTGTTCCTTTCCATCTGTGTGGAGTGGGGACTAAAAAAAGTGGATTAGGCAGTGAATCAAGCTGGCTTTTTTATTAGGCACAACTGATGAAAAGAAATAGCTGACAGTAAACAACAAACCCAGAGATTTCAGTCTTCTGGCGTTGCCTTCCTAGCGAGGAAGGGAGTCCTGCCTGCCCAGCCATAGCTGTCTGTCAGTGGAGATTCAACTTTTTCAGCCCTTCCCTTGCAGCTTCTCATGAGTGAAGGTCCTGCATCATCCCTGGGTGCTCCAGGAGCTGCTGAGCGAAAAATGCTGCCAATTAAGAAGAGGACTGTGGATCCCTGCTGAGGGAGAGCTCACAAAGCCCTGTGTTCTCCACAGGTGAGTGGATCAGCTCCACGTAAAGATGTGGCAGAGGTAATTTGCAAAGACCCTTCGTTGCTGAGAGGCCAGCACTCCCTCTATGAGGCTCAGCTGAGGCTGTGGAGGGAAGAGGTGACTCCGGTTCCCTGTGTGAAGAGGGGTGTGAGAAGGGAGGCTTTCTCTCTGCTAAAGAGACCAGAATTTACTGGGCTGCTGAAGCAGAGAGGGGCAGTATATCTCTTGCTCTCTTTGCCCAGGGCATATTGGCTTTTCCTACAGGTTTTGATTGCACCCTTCATTAAAAGAGCCATTCCTCCCTCCAAATTAGGTGGAATTCAGCGCTGAAAGAATCCAGCCCAAGTCCCAGTTTATTTCTCCATAAAACATCTGTATTGTTCTTCCAGGATGGCTCTGCCAAATGAGTCCTCAATAAACCCAAAACCTGGCAATAGACAAAACGCTCCAAAGCGCCTTTTTAATATGGAAAAGTATCCTGCAGTGTCGCAATCTTCCAGTGGAGACCACCCCCTACCCCTGAGAAATGCAGAATAGCACCACGCCACAATTTGCCTGGGGTAAAGCAACAGAGCTGGGCCTACGCTGCTTTACTCCAGCCAGAGGATCTGGCCTCTCGTTTCTTGTTTTCTTTTTCTTTTTAATATTTTTTTCCTTTTGTTTTTTTCCTAAGATCCTCAACTTCTTTTTCCCTTTCTATTTTTTTTTCCTGTGGATAGGAGCTTTGCAAGTTCCTTCTTTTATTGTTAGCTCATTTGGCAGGAGCAAGCAAGCAACAAAAGTGTTTTATTTGGAAATAGTTGAGGGGGAAGTCGACAATGTCCGAGCTCCGCTCTGATTGTGTGAGCTCTGGGAGGTTTTCACCTCTGCTTCCAGGCTGCACCAGGCTGGGATTATCTCATTTGATTTCATTGGATCTGTGCGCAGTAAAGAAGTGGGGAAAATTAAAGGTTAGTGAAGTTTGCCTTTGTGTCACGCTAGAAGCTTTTAGTTATTTCAGTGTAAAGAGCTCTCTCTCTTCCCTCTCTCTGGACTGAAACACCGTGCAATATCCTACTTAGCTGATTTGACTCAATACGTGGAATGTGACTTCCACGGCTTGTTTTCCAGTGCAGAAATGATCCTGAGAAAGAAGCACAGGGGAGATGAGATGCCTGTACTGGCTGAGGGGGAAAAATATAGTGTGAGAGGCACTGGTGGCCGAATCTCCTCCATCTGGGTATCACGCTTAGCAACGCTCACTCTTTTATGACCAGCAGTAACTCATGCTATGATTTTGGTCTGTGATGTTGCCTCTGTCTGTCGATTTCTCTCCCAATCTTTAAGACCCTCTTCACAAAAGCTCTGCTCAGCGGAGATTAAAGGCTCCACTCAGCAAAGACTCAAAATACACCAGAAGCAGTGCCCTAATGCTCGCATAACTTTTCCCTTTTCTTCCACAGTTGAGGCTCTTGTGAATCCGTCGGGATCTGCCCCCTTTTGTGCCCTGCACGCTGCACGCACGAGCTGAGGTTTGCCTTTCCTGCTGCGCTCTGCGGGGCCAATCCAAAATAGCTCCGGGCCAGATTTCTAAGAATTCAGCACCCACAGCCAGGGCCGAGCGAGGAAGTCGAGAGCGAGCTTAATGTAATGAGTAGGTAAGGGCTTGTGGTGTGGGGAGGAGCTGCGTGGCTGGGTATGTTTATGTGGGTGTTAAATGATTCACCCGAGGCCAGAGAGGCCCTCGGTGTCGGCACCAGGATGAGCCCTTCAGAGTACATTGGGGCTGGGAGCAGATTTTCAGCCCCTCGTTTCCCACCAGGGATGGTTGGGTGAGGTTTTCAGAGCTCAGTGCACACAGAGGTGCTGTGCTCTGCTGAAAATCTGGCTGCTTGCTGCAGCAGCTCAGCACGAAGGGGGTTAATCGGGGAATTGCTGCTGAAGAGCAGCTGAAGAGCTCCAGAGGAGCCAGCCCTGACCCCGATAACCTCTCCAGGCTGGGCATGGGCCACGCAGCATCGCTGCACCTGCAGAGCTTCCCCAGCCACCGCCTGCAAATAGTTTCCTGCTTGACTGGGGACTTAGCAGCATTAATTAATTGATGCTTGGAAGAGCACGTGATGATAGAAAAAAGCTGTTTACCGGATAAATTACTAGCACCCCGTGGTCATTTGCAGCTGGAATGTACTATTCCCTGCAGGGGATGACTCGTGTCATTGCTATGTGTTGCTGGAGAGCTGATCAGAGAGCTGTCAAGTGCTTTCCACCACCAAAACCCAAGACTTTGTCATCACACGACAGCACTTTCCCAATTCGTTGTTGGGCTCTCTGCAGCCAGTCCCCAGATCACAAGCCGGGCCTCCAGAATGCCAAGAGTCTTTTAAAAAATCATGAGATGGGTTTATTCTGTGCCTGCTACTTTTAGCCTTTCGCATGTGTTCAGGCCATCTCCTGAAGTTTTTTTCTTGAAGACCGTAGGGACCACAGATTTTTTTTCTTAAAGCGAAAGTGCTGGAGAGAGCGCCACGGGAGCTTGGGTTTCACATAACATCGGGGAAGATTCACAGGAAAATCACAGGAGCTGGCAACAGAGGGCTTTTCCTTCTGAAAGGGCTGGCACAGCTCGCCACGCAGGCGTTCCAGAGAGCAGCTCCCTCGCTGGGGCCGCTCCAGCTCCGCCGATGCCAGGGGAAGGATGCGAATTTACGGCCGCAGAGGATCTGCCACCCTCAGGCTCGCTGCTGGTCAGTCCCCTCTGTGTTTTTGGGACCACAGAGAAGCGCTAGCTGCTTTGATACCTGGCTGGAAGCAGGTGCCAGCTAAGTGAGCACAGCCATCATCTCCCTGGGGAGCTGCCCTCTGCGTGATGGGGAGGAGGGAAAGGTGAAGCCTTCCTCCCTGCTCCTCTTCACTGCAGGGGTGGCTGGTGCACAGAGGAAAGCCCCAGGGCTTATGTTCAGTGCAACAGTTTAAATAAGAAGGGAAAGATTTCAGCATGGAAAACTTGTGCCTTTCCACCAGCTTTTGTATCCAGACAAGCACAGCTTGTGCCTGCTCTGCTGCTCAGGCTTTCGGGGCACCTGGAAAAGAAAGCTGGCTTTGGAGACAAAGATCCTGCCTTGCTTTTAGGAGGGGACCTCGAGAGTCCGGGCACAGTAGGTTCTCTATATTTTGGGGACAGGATGGCTGCTGTGCTGCTGAGACTGCCTTCTGTGCCTCCCCTGCTGAAATATCACATCACAGTGCTTCCTGGGGTCAGCCCAACAGCATCCATCCAGCCGGCGCACAGAAAGCGCAGCTTTTGGAGAGGGGAATATAATTTTAAAGTTGGCCTGAGAAGCCTCCATCTAGTTTTCAGGGTTCCAGAATGTTGTTTTATTAGGATTACAGTCTTGTTCTTCTTAGGTTTCAGCAGGCGTTTATGACTGTTACAACAGGAATGAAAAGCTGGGGCTGGAATCGGCATCGCTTTCTCCTGCCAGGCGCAGGGTTCACGGTGGAGGCCAGACATATGTCTTTCTCCCACAGATGCTACTTTTTTTTTTTTTTTTCTTTTTCTTTTTTTCTTTTTTTTTTTTTCTGGATGGGGAGGTGAGCTCTGTCCTCTCCCTGGAAGAGAGGGCTGGCAGCAGCTCTGAGCTGAGACGTGGGGGTCCTCTGGCTGAAGGTGATTGCCGTGTTGGTTCTCATCCTTCCCCTCTGCCAAGAGGAGAGACCAGGTCCCAGCAGGTCTGTGGGGAAGGTCATGTTTGTGTATGATGCTGTAGCCTTGCGTTGTTCCTGTCTCCTTTCTCCATGCCCCATGGACACCTTTCCAAGTTGTCAGAGAGGGCTGGTGAGGGAGAGAACACTTCAGGGCCCAAATATTCAGTACCTACAGGCTCTCCACCCCCACCCCTTTTTTTTTTTCTTTTTCCCCCTAGCATTCCAGACCTGATACCATTCATCTATCTGTATTTCTTTCCATACAGGTCAAAACTTCTCCTCAAGGAGAAGTCCCAAATCAGAGTGGGGTTTCCTGCCACTGCAGAGCCCGTCCTTCTACCTCTGAGGGGCACTGGCAGGAAGGTAAGGGTAAAAGCAGCTCTCTCTGCTCACCACAAGTCCCCTGCTGGCCTTCCAGGTCTCGGGGGCTGTGCTGATTTGGGGAGCTAAATCCCCATCCCCTGCATTTCCCCCTCCCCCAGAGATGAAGGAGTTCAGCCTGCCCAAACTGTCCCTCTTGGGGTGAAGAACTCTGCCCTCTTCTCGGGGAATTCCTGGCTCTGGGCTTGTTGGACCCTCTGCACGGTAATAATTAGCAGACAAATCCTGCTGACTTGGGAAACTCATCTGAGGGTTTGTTTGTGTGTTTGTTGTTTTTATGAGAAGGTCCATATGCCTTTCAGATTTTGTTATTTTCAGAGAGCTGATGATCTGAGGAACAGAATGAAGAGTTGACATTGTTGGTTGTTTTCTTGGCCTGGTTTAAACAGCAGATGGAGGTTGGTAGAAGGGCTACAGCTCGTTACTTTATCCTGGTGGAATTTGATGAGTTTTATTGCAAAGACAATAGGGCAGATCACGACAGCACTCAACCCAGGGAGAAAAGAGAAAGCTTTGTACCTGGCGGGTACTGATCATCCGCCAGCGTGCCCTTCACGTGTTGGATCCCATCCAAGAGGTAATGTGGGGATTTCTGCGTGTAGTTAAAGTTTATGAGACTGCCTGCCTGAACGCATGCATGCATGTGTGTGTGTGTAGCGAGGATCCCTAGCATAATACTTAATCAAAATCCAGTTTTACCAGTGATATAAGACAGATAGAGCACCGAGTACAGACCTCAGGATCTGCCCCTGCAGCTCAGACGCTGTATCTGGCATATGCAGTACCTGCCAGCACACATGGTGTGGGACTTCCTCGGAAATCCTGAATTTGACCTGGATTTTCCAAATCAGAACCTTGTTTTCAATCTGAAGATGACAGTGCCTGGTAATTCATGCGTTTGCTGATCTCTGGGGCAGTTCTAATTCAACGCTGGTTTCTTTCCAGGGCATGAAAATCCTATCTAACAAGCAGTGCCTTTGGAATCTGATTGTTACTGCGAAAAGTGTGCTCACTCAAAGCGTTTCAGAAATGGGCAATAGAGTTTGAGCCATAACTTTATCAGCAGAGCACAGATACTCATCTCTAAGTGCTTGCTGGATCGTGTTCCTCCTTTCAACACTCTCCTCTTCCTGCTGAGTAACCTGCACCTAGTGCTGTTTTTATCAGGTTTTTGAGATTATGTCTTGCCCTTTTGCTGGCTGAACTGCCCAGACATGAGAGCAGGCACCTTATTTTATAACTCTGCTCCTGACTCGATCAGGCTGTAGCTTGAGACTTCTGGTGCTATTCTCGGGGTGCTGTTTGTGAACCCTGCTACCATGATCCATAGAAATCCTTACTCCCCCTTTATTCCTTGCCACGGGTGCCAGCACTGACCTTTCATTCACACCATCCCTCTGCTGTCTCGAGGTTGTTCCCTGAGGTGACTCCTTCAAGTCTTTGAGCCACCTGATTGACCAAGCTAGACTGCTGTAGCTGACCCTTGCCTAGTTGTTTCTCCTGTTCCCTGAGCTGCATTTTCACCCGTTTTCCATTCCTCTCCCAGTTTGAATTAATCTCACTCAAATAGAAATGATCAGAGAAGACTTGAGGAATCACCAGTGCCCTCTACAACAGCAATGATTCTTGATGAGCCACTTTCTGTCTGTGTCCACGCAGGGTGGCTCTGCCATCCCAGCAGCACTGGAAAACTAGAGAACTTCGTAGGATGTTGTTCCCTTCTTCCTGGTACTGATAATGTCTTTTAACTGTGCTGCAGCACGTTTGGTTAGAAATGCTGCTACATTTTGCAGCAACACTGGTCGAGGCAGTGTTAAATGCAGACATCCCACGGCTGATATTGAGAATTCCTCCAGTAACCTCCCTTCAGTTCAGCTGTTCTGACAGTACAACTTGCTCTCATCTCCATTTTAGCCTATTTATTATCCTCCTTACAGCACTTGTCTTATCCCTATCATCTCCAGTTTAACTAGTCATTTTGCGTGGCAACGTATCAAGGGTTTCCCTGGTCTTTGGATAGAATTGGCACAAATGGCTGCTGTTGTTATATCCAGGACTAAAGTTTGTCCCTTAGGTCA
Source organism: Aythya ferina (assembly GCF_964211825.1). Lineage (NCBI taxonomy): Eukaryota > Metazoa > Chordata > Aves > Anseriformes > Anatidae > Aythya > Aythya ferina. Next base: position 61,821,889 of record NC_140301.1, read on the forward strand.
CGTTTTGCCATAGCTTTCTTTGTCCTTTACCCAGTGTTTCTTCTGAAGCTTTATATAATATTGATACTGCTGTTGTGAGCCTGTATATGATCAAGTCATTTTTTTCTCCTTAGATAAAGGCACTGCTTTTTCTTTTCTTTAAATTATCGGTTTCAGCATAATAAATCTTATTATCAGATTTGTAACTCCCATGTGTTATGACTTTCAGTATTTAGAGCTGGATTGACATTGCTTCCTCCCAGCACAAGCACATTCAGCTTTTAAGTTATGCTTGGGTGAGTGACTTCTATATTTCTCCTTGAGGGATTGCTGCAGTCTGGGATGTACCAAATGCAGCTAAAAGAGAAGGATCTTTAACTTTGTACACACACATTTATTTATTTTTTTACTTTTTTATTCTCTAGAGACATGCTGTGGATGTGGGGTTTCTACAGTCAGGTAGTTAAGTATCTCAGCAGCATGTCCACTGTCACCAAGATTGTGTGTAGATGTTTTAAAACAGGCTTAAGGCATAGATAAAATGTATGTACATAGCATGTTTTTGTTAGCTCCATCTCTACAGAAGGAAGCCTTTCACTTTCCTGCTAAAGAGGGGTTTTAATATCTGCAGTTTTCATATACTGCAAGTCAAGCATGTGAAGAGGCTGTTACCTTTCCAGGACACGCTGCAGGAGGAAGGCAAACCAATGTTAGTTTGAAAGCATGGCTGTAATAAGCCTCCTTCGACATCAGACCTCTCTGGATGATGAGCTGGGATCCGTTATGAAAGGATCTTTGTCACGAATTGGCAAACGGAATGGCTGAGATCCAGGGCAACCCTTCTGCAGACATGAAGAGAGTCTGTAACCCGGTATGAACACACTGGAGCTATCGCTGAGGTGCGGGGATGTTATCTCTAGTTGTTGTAACTTTGTATGTTGGTTTAGGTTTTTTTTTTTTCTTTTTCATCAGAGGAAAGCTGAAGAAACTAGACCTGAAGGAGATAACCTTTCGCAGGTGGAGGAATGGTGGCTTTCTGGAGAGGATGATAAATGGTGAAACTTTTGCCAGGTTATTAGTGTCTCCCAGGCTCATTTCACGTGGAAGCAGAGCGGGAGACTCTCAGAGTGCCACAGGCAGCAGGACTGGAGTCTGACATGGTGCTCCAGTCATCAGCATCACACAAACTCTGCACCTCTGACAGCAACAGCCCTGAACTAGCAAAACCAGCATGTCCTCAGCTTTTGGGTGTGCTTTCTGTGAGGGTGTGGGCTTTTTCACCATAAACATTTCTTTGAGCAGCAGTACTAGGAATGGGGAATCCTCTAAATGTGAAGGACAATGTCAGATTATAATTGAAATTCGTATTTACTATCTGCTATTTTAGTTCATTCTTTTTCCTCTAGAGTTGCTCTCTGCAAATCTTTCCCCTGCCTGGGAAGTGGTGCTGCAGATCCCCAGCTCCGTGCAGTCACACCATTCAATTTGTTTGGAAGTGCAAGCTGCAGTCTTAAAAACACTTAAAATTCGGTTGTATTTGGGGACATTATCACGAGATAAGTGAAAGGTCTGTTCTTTATCTGAAGAGAAATTTTAGCTAGCAATTTTTACGCCTTGTTGCAAAGATTTAAGACACTACAACTTTGTAAACTGAAGGGCTCAGAGATTATTTGAGAAAACCCTTGAGCAGTGTTTGTTTCCCAGACCTCCTTCTCTGCAACAGGTGAGTCACTCTGGCTGATATTAAAAAATAATAATGAAAAAACTCTTTCCCCCACACAAACCAACCCTAAGGCACACGATTAGCGTGAGTTATTTCACTCACATGCCTGGAGTAGGGCAATGTTTTAAGCAACTAAAGCCGTATTCTTACAATAGGAAGTATTTAATAATCTTTGTAATAGGCAGCAGAGCTATCTGTGCCTTTAACAAAGCCTTTGTTCTGCTAAACCTTATTCACAGGCATTGTTCGGAGAATATATGGAAGTGTTGGCAGGCCCGGTGACCCACGTAACAGTAATGCAGTGGGCTGCTATAAAGCAAATGAAAGAAATCTAAGATTTTATTCTGGCAGTCTTAATGTATGTAAAATCAATGACTCCAGCTAGCTGGAGCTATGGGTTCTTCATAGGAAAAATTCCCCACTTGAAATATTTCCATAAGGAAATTTGCTTTAGGAAAAAAAAAAAAAAAGATCTGGAGGAAATCCCTATTTTTTCCCCAATTTTTGTTTTTATTCTCACTCTTTCTGCTTGCTTATAAAAGAAAAAGAGTAGTGATTTATTTCATGTACTTGTTTTTATGTACATAGTTTTGGTTTAGAAAAAAGAGTCAAAGTATTATTTGTGTTACTTGCGTAGAAAGGGAGAGGGACAACAAGTGAAAGTTTTATTTTCAAAAGTGAAAATCAAAATCTAAACTCAAGGTTAAAGCAAGTTAAAAGTTTAAGACTTTTTAAAAGGGAAATAGTTTTTCTCATATATACATGCATTTTAAAAATTACTCCTTCTTAAGGAGGAGTCACCTTTTTTAAATGAGAAGAGGGAACATTTCCAACAATTCTCAAATTAAGATGTTCCAAATTTTATTTTTCTATAAAATCTTTCATTTGGAATTCAAAAAAAAAATCCCATTGGGCAGAAAAAAAAAAAAAGACTTTCAGATAAAATTGTTGCCTTCAATAAATCCCAGATTTTCAATTAAGGAACTTCAAAGTTTGCTTACTTTAACTATTCGAGGTGTAAAATACTGCCTGGTGAAATTGACGGTGGCAAAAGTTGACCCTAAAATTTGCTGGACTCTCTAGCCACACAACATTTCTTTCTAGGCTATTTAAGCACATATCTGAACTATAAAAGCAGGAGGTTTGTTCTGTGCTCGGAGAACTAGGAGTGAAACTTGAATGGTGACAGGGAATGATTTTATAGGAGGTGCTGAACCTGCTTAATCTGTCTTTTGTGCGGATTTTAACAGGCTGCACCACGTTTTATTTATGTATTTGCCTCTTATTCTCCATCGTTGTTTCAAAGGCGAGCCAAGGAGACTGAAAGAGATTCAAGTGGCCTAAATCGGACTGAGGCAGGCATTTGCTTATCAAAGAGATAATTTTGCAATACTATGGTCTCTCTCCCGACAACGCTGCTGCTAAGGTACACATGAAAGGCAGGTAGGGTCTGCGCCCAGAGCCTTGGAGGAAAAGGTGAATGTCCATTTTGCATATCCCATTTGTGTGCTAAATGGCAGTGGTATCTTAAATAGGGCTACAGTGGCAATTAAAATAATGAGATACATAAAAGACACCTGCTTTAAATAAATACAGTAATCTGCCCAAAGCTCCTGAATGGACTGGTATTCAGCGAGAGCCCTGAACCTGCATACATACCTATGCTTAACAACATAATCATTAAAGAACAGAAACCTTTCCTTCTAATCCCCCTCATACAGGACAACATGTGGATGTTAGCATATTTGGACTGCTTTGCATTCCTTCTTGCCTGCTTTTGAGAACATACTACATTTTAAAACTTGTTGGGTTCTTTCATGTTTTATTTGACCCTATGTAATTGCATTCCTGAAGGAATAACAGGCTCCCACAGTGATTTATACCCTGTATTAAATGTCAGTTTTGAAGAGACACAGTTAGCAGTTTGGTTTAACCTCCTGCCTTCCTATGTAAGTTCAAAACTGAAGCGGAGCTCAGGATCCAAGGGGAAAAGTAAAAAGACCAAAATGGACTGAGAGGCAGCGCGGAATGAGACGGACGTGTTCCTGGCCCCTCACCTTTCGAAGCCACCAGGACGAGATTTCAGAAAGCCATCTCTATTTTTAACTGTAATTTGTGTACTTCCCCGCTGCCCTTGACCAGTTGTGACGGCTGTAAATTAGCGCCAAGCGCTCTGCTTTCCCCGGACAGACGACTGCAGAGGCTCCAACAATGGGGCCGGAATATTTGTGCTGCAAAATCAACCAGATCAACCCAGTGGGGTTGGCCTGTGTCCCAATAAGAAGGTCAGCGAAATAAATTGTCCTTGTAATTAAGAGTTGCTCCTTTGTTTTTATGTGTGTAACTGTGCGTAAATAGCAAGGCGGGATAGGTATGTTATTACTGTTTTAAATATTTCATTCCCTTTGTAGATTTCCTTACGACACAGTTAACAACTGCTTAATCATACGTTATGACCTAATTATGGGGGATTCAGTTAAATAAATCTTGATGTAATGCTATATTCTTGATGTAATGGCACTCTGATGGCCGCTTTTATGTGCGTGGATGCATTTAAATGTACAAGTAAATGCAGCCTGCGTGAGGATCTGGCACGTGACTTAAATGGTAATCATCGGTAGAATCACTGCTGGAACAAGTAACAGGGGGAGTTCTTTAAGCACCAATACTCTACATGCACACCCAATTCCTATGCCCAGGAAATAAACATCCTGGTAATCATTTTTTTTAACATGCAACTGTAATGTTTCATTTTTTGTTTCATTTAGCTGCAGCAGCTCCTGTTTTCATACTGAAAGCAATAGATTTGATCCACCAATGCTATGCCCAGCCTAGTTTTCCCTAAAATATCTTTTGCATACACAAATGGATGCAAGAGTTTTGTGGGGTCAAGCCAGGGAACCACTGGTAGTTGTTCTTATGACTGATTTTTCCACTGCAGTAATTCAGGGCATTCCCATTGCCTTCTGCAAAGCCTCATGTGTCCGTCAGGTGAATGATGAGTACAGAACAGAACGGGCCTGCTGTTTGCCAGGCTGGAAGGCTGACAAGGATCTTCTATTCTGGAGTGAAAAATGTAGGTGATAACGTTGTCTTGGGGTTGGGTTTATCTCGCCAAAGGCAGGTGGCTTGAAGTCATGGAAGAAGTTGCCCTCTGGCAATGCGTGTCACTGTTGACTGTTCAGGGAGCTAATATGGCTAACTTAGACCCGATGCTTGTCTTTCAGATGGATAGAGTTAGGTAAGCTGAATCCTGCCGTGTGATATATACACGGCATCGTGTGTCAGCTTCCCCTGACTCCTAGATGTGCTGCCAGATTGCTCCGTGTGCTTGTGCCCTGGGAGGAGACACGCTGGGATAGGTCCTTCAGCAGCCAAATACATCCAGAAGACAACAGGTAATCAATGGGTATGGACCTAGGGGGTGCAGTTAATAGCTCAGGGATAAGGCATGAGATTTGCCTTTCAGAGCTTTAGATGGCAAAATGGTAGGTAGCCATCCCTGCAGTTCTCACACTTTTTCAGCAGTGGAGGGAAATAGTTTTGTTTAATGCTGACAGTGTTACCAGTCCAATGCGAAAGGAGCAAATCCTGAACAAAAATGCATTTTCTTCATGGCTTTGAGACCTAGTTCCCCTACAGGATCACCTACAGTAGCTGTCCAACTTCAGGACCAGGAATATCCTGTCTTAAACTGATCAGCATTTCCTCTCTGCTCTTTATTTGCTTGTTTGTGCTGCCTAGCTGGGATGGCAGCTCCCAGGAGCAGAGCATTGTCCATTCATGCATGAACCGAGCATGGAGTTCAGCTGTCCTTCTTACAGAGTGGGAAAATGTGAAGATGAACTTGAGTTAAGGCCCTCAGTCTGGCTCTCTGGTTTAAGCAGACCCATGCACATCGTGGTGTGGCTGTTTGGTTATCATCTGACTTGGGTGGTGAGGATGGAGAGGTTGTACCCCAGGGTATAACCTTCTTAGCCTCTCATTCAAAAAGGAGGTTGAGCAATGGCAAACAAAGAATCTTAAACCAGTGTGCAGAGAGAAATGTCAATTACTAATCAGCATTGATGTGGCGTGATTTGATTTAATTGCACCTTCAGTCATTACTTGGTCTCAGTAATAACAGTTAGGAATTAGAGAACTGAGTGAGGGTGAGGAGTATCTCCTGGATTTCTCAAATATTTCTGAAAATATTATTAGTATTTTCCAGCCATTCATAACTCTAAAAGCTAAAACAACACCAGCAGAGGGAGACAAACCCTGTTATCAGACTAACCTGGTCTAGCAAGACCTGAAGGAATCACTGCTTTTTTATAGGAACCTGAACTGGAAACCCGAAGGAGGAACTTTGGTGAGGTGTTGTGTGCCATTAAGTCTGTACATGCTTAATAGTGTGCAGTAAGGATAGAAGAAGTCTTCTTAAAAAAAATGCAAAATCCTTTGGTACCATACTGGATGTTTCATTGGCCAGGAATGTTTCACTTATTTTGGTTGGGTTGCATATGTGTGTGCATGCAGTGCTGAAAAGTGCAGTTACGTTACCTTTATTCAGATGAAAAATCAAAACATTTAAACAAGATTTACTCAAATATTCTTGTATTTTACTGTTTTTTTTTGTTTCCTTTTTGTGGAGGGAATGCTGTCACCGAACTTGACCCAAGTAAACACTTGGACTTGATCACACCAGAAGTGTTTTCTGGTGAATGGGATGGTTGTTTGAAATGTTTTAATCAGGCTGAAGTGTGATGGTTGTGGTTTTCCTGAAGTAGGAAATCAACCCAGACTTCCACAGGTAAGTTAATTTTAATGCCATTTGAAAAGAAATTGCAACCGTGAAGAAAACAAAATCACAACAGCTTTCTCAGGGTGTAGATGGCAGAAAAGATGCCTCAGGTTGGCTAATCTTGCTCTCCAGATGACACAAAAAGTCCTAAATGGATCCTGAACTGCTTTGCTTCCATAAAGTTTAACACCAAAAGAAAATGCTTCTCTTGCCGTGCTGAGCCTCAGCTCCTGTTTCTGGGAGAATGTAAATGGAAGGAAGATGGAAAGAAAGATCTGAAAACAAATGAGAGTCTCTCTTTGTAACATATTTGTTAACCTTTTCATGTTCTGTGAGCTTGTGAAACAATCTTGGTTTGCTTGAGGCCGAAAATTGGAAATTTCTTTCACCATTGAATGATAGTATTTGTATTTTCTTCACTGATCAGACTGGATTTTATTCCTCTAGCTGTATATCTGAGAGGATGATGTCCCTGAATCCTGGAGTATGCAGAGGAGCATCCCCTTGTTCGTGGATATTGAATGCAGCTTGGGCTGAAGAGGCAGCAAATGGCTTTTATGGCGAAGGACTGCCTGCAGTGGCAGGAAGTTGTGATGCATTTTGAAAGCAATTCCATTGCCCTTTGCACTGGGAATGAACTGGCTGGGCTGGCACAACTGGTGCTGACAGAGCTGGGCTTCAAAATGCAAACCCTGCGTGCGCTGTGGGACCGAGTCACCCAGCAGGAGGTGAGGAGGACGAAGCTCCCCCCAGCCAGACGCTGTTCATGCTGCCTGCATCGGCGGGCATCGCTCCCAGACAGGCCAGATCTGTTTGTCTGGGAGCCCCGCATCTCTGATCTGGAGAAAAGCTTTTGAATGGGGTGCAGAAATGGCATTTTATAGCATGAACTATAAGAGAAAACACGTGCAGGGGACAGGTCTGTAAAAATCATCCATTAATTGTCTAGATAGAAACAACTGTGGACGTCTTCAAGTGCACTGCTGCTGCAGATAAAACCAGCAGCAAAAAATCTCTGGGAGTGTTCAAGAAAGATTTTTTCTTTCCCTACCACGGAACAAAGGTACTTGTGAGGACATTGGCTCATACAAATACACGCTAGTAGGAAATGTGCCAGAGGGGACCTCGGGAGATCATCTATCCCCCTACCCCAAGGCAAGATTTGCCAGGTCTGAGCCATTCCTGGCAAATCTGCCTCAACAGTGACAGCCTCTGCAGCTCCCCGACTAATTTACTCCAGTGCTCACCTGTCCTTCCTCTTAGGAAACGTGTCTAATGTTTGACCTAAATCCTCCTTGCTGCAATTTAAACCCATTATTTCTTGTCTTATACCCAGTGGACACGAAGAACAATTTATTACCTTCCTATCTGCAACAACCTTTTACATAGTTGAAGGCTGTTATCATGTCTCCCCCTCAGTCTTTTCTTCTCTAGACTAAACAAACCCAATTCTTTCAATCTTTCCTCATAGGTCATGTTTTCTAGACCCCTGATCATTTTTGTTATGGAAATAAACATCCTTTAAATCAAATTCTGTGAATCAATCTTGTGCAGAAAGGAAGGGAAACAGAGAGGTTAGAGTTAGCGGAGGGAAAAGGAATCTGGTGGTGAAAGAAGTGAATTTGCTGAGGTCTGTTCAGAGCTCAGCCGTCCGTTCTTTGGGATTGGGAAGTACACCAAACAACATTTTTTCCCCAAGTTTCCTTGGGAAAAATCTTCTATGTGTCTGCTACCAGAAAAAAAGACAGTGTTTCATTTCCACAGGTTGTGTGGAAGGTGGTCTGTGGAAAAGCATCGGGGACGACACCGCAGTGAGGGCATTTTGACCTGTGTTTTACGTCCATCACACAGACTGAAATCCACTTGCCTGCAGCGGTACCAATCCTAGTTCTCCAACAAGCGATCTGCTTGTTCTTCAAAAAGCAGTTTAAAACTGGATCATCACTCTTACTTTTAGGAAAGTTTCATCTCTCTGTAGAGTCCTTGTAAGCTGAGTGACACTGAAGAAGCAAGGAGTTAGGAGCCTACCACTGCTAACGTAAAAACAGGGCTGCAGAAGGGTCCATAAAACGTTTCCTGAGCTTATACTCCTTTTTGTCCTCTAAAGCATTATGGGCTGGACTGAAACTATTTGATGTTTTTTTTTAGGTGCTGGATTGAGGCATCCTATACTGCTACTGCTTCTAGGTGAAGCCTGCAGCATCCTTTTGTTCGTGGTGCATGGGATGAGTGATGCATCGGCTCAGCCTTTTACTCAAAGGAAAGTGTGAAGCCGTGGTAAATCTAGTCTCAGATCAAAGACACTGCAGCCACATGATGTGAAGCATTCAAACAATCACTTTTCTTGAAAAAACTTATTCTGAAGGCTTTATGCTGGGCTCAGATATCACCTGTCTTTCTTTCCCCAGTCTGTATAAATAGTAAAGCCAGCAGGAGCACCAGACTGCATGCTTTGGCTAACTTGAATAGTGTGTGCAAACATCTGATCCAGATTCCTTGTTAATAGACATGGAAACATGGCCTCATTGTTCAGCTTGCGGAACAATGAACCTATAAACGTGGGACAGCATAAAATTTTATAGAAAATGGAGGGCCAAGAGCATCTTAAAGGGAAGTGCACCGATGGGTCTTGAAAAAGAAGTTCAAGAAGGTATGTTAAAAGGTAAGGAGATGAAGTGTAGAGGTGACAGAAGGGCAGGTCTTGGTCCTTGCACAGATAATGCTGTAAAGGCAAAAGGTTTTGTGTTGGTACAAAAGGTTTTGTGTCGTTTTGTGTTGGTGTGTGGTACCTATGTGAATGTGAAGTAATCAGGAGAAAGAGCAAGTAGTTCTTAAGAAAAACTGTATTGAAAGGGCTGTTTTGTAAAGAAACTTCCCAGATGTTCTCTCACCAGAGACGACACTGATTTGACCTGTCAAAGCTGTTAAATTTGAGGCCCTATCTGTGATCAAGATAGCTGAGAGTTCTAAAATTCTTTAGCAGAGGTCCAAAATAAACAAGGTGTGGTGAAGAAAAAAATGCTTTTTGCTCCTTGCAGATTACTGGGACCGGTCTTCCTTTTGCTGTCTGATCCAATGGCAAAGGCTCGCTTATCTGCCAAAAAACAGACTCGAGAGGATGCCCGAGTGCTTCCTCTAGCAAAGTGAAGGAGGCCAGGGACAACACTGTGCCTGAGGTGGGATGCATTTGTTCGTGAGATGCCAGTAAACACATTCCAAAAAGCAGTTTTGCTGTGATGAGTTTGGCCGTCGTGGTGGAGCTGTATTGTAGTAATAGCCAAGAGAAGGTTCTGGTTTCAGATAGCCTTGTTTTGACAAATATCCCAGCAACAGCACTTCTCTTAACCGGTTGTAAATGGTACCGTAACAGAATCGGTCTAATAGCAGTCACCTTTCATAAAGACAGGCTTCCAGCATCAGATAAAATACTAAAAGTTGTACTTCTGAGATGGTTTCCATGCGACTTTTCCCATATGGGCCCTAAAACCCCAGATGCTTTAAAATGTGCTCAGGGCCCTGTAAGACATGGGGCTATCATTAATTAGCAAAGCCCCTAAGCACGTGTTTAATTTTAAGCATGTGCTTTCCTTTCTCCGGGATCCGTAGGATTTAAGGACTTTAAGTGACTAGGTTTAGGGATACGCTTAAAGATAAGCATGTGTTTAGTTGCTTTCCTGCACTGGGGCTTTATTTGTTTTTACAGAAATAAGAAAAATGAAAGATCTTATTACAGATCAAACACAAATAAATGTCCAAAACACAGCAGGGAGGCTTTAGGTCTTGGTTCAGAGCCCGGTGAAGTCAATGGAAAAACACCCCGACACCTCAGTGGACATTGGAGCAAAGTCCTCAGAGGACTGATGATGAACCCAGCGCAGAAACTTGCGGAATACCTCATGTTTCTTTGCAAGGTTCCCTTATCTTGTATCCAGATGTTGCTAACAAGGATTTTTATTAGCTGCTGAGAAGTACTAGAGCGGCAGTTTTTCAACTCCTAAAACGCGTGCATATAGAGGCAAGGTAGAAATAGTTTGAAGTAGTGATTACAGTCTCTGGAGCTGTGAGTGCATTTCAAAGCATCCCAGTTCCTGTCAGTAGAACCATTTCTTGGTCCTGTTGATCTTAAAGTGTTTGTTCTCCTTCTCTCATGAAGTGCAGTGAGGCTGGAGAGACAGCTCCTAGCATGAACGTTGTCTCTTTGTAGAGGGAAGGGTTTATGCAACAGGAACAGCAGGTTCCCTTGAATAGCATTTGTCTTTTTTTTTTTTTGCCTTTAGATCTCTACGGTGTAGACAGCAACACCTGAGTATTCATTTGGTTTCCCTTTTTAGGCATGCATGGAAATAGCCACCTTTCAAGAGCATTTTGATCTATTTTTGATGTTTATTTCAGGACGAGAGGATGCTGTACATTTCTGCATTTGATCTGCTGAATTTCCACCCGAGTTTTGATCCCGTGGGCCAGGCTGAAGCTTTCCTTGCTTCTGCAGAGACTGCCCCCAACATCAGCAGACCCACCTGAGCCATCAGCCATAACCCAGCGGGGAAAGTGATCCTGTGCCACCTTGTCAGGCACGTCGTGAAGGTGGATTTGATTATAACGTATGTGCTTCTGCCTCTTTGGAGGAAGGCATCTGGGTTGCAGTACCAGAGCCACAGGAAAAGTTTTGCTCCAGCTAGCAAGCACAGCGCCCATCTCAAATCTGTGGAGAACTGGGCAGCAGTTAACACTGCTAAGCTGATATTGCTTCATTTTCTATTATTACTTGTGTTTGCTAGGTCAAATTGACGCAGGTCGGCAAGGATGTGCTACAGCCACATCAGAGTACCCAGCCAGGGTCTCTGGAGAATGGTTAAGCTGTTAGTACGTGCAAAACCCATGTGCCTGCGTTGCCTATTATTGCCAGGTCAAACTGACACTGATCTGCCAAGATGTGCCATGGTGACACCTTCATTTTACTCTGGAGGAATACCTTGTGTCACCCCAGGCCTTACTTCCTCATCAATGAAAGACTTTTGGTGGAATCCACTGACAGTAGCTCTGGGATTTGGTATGGTGGGAAAGGTCCTGTGTCAGCTGCTTAGCACAATGGAGTTTCTGAAGTAAGTTTAATAAGATAAAGATAAAAATAATAGATAAAAAGCTAAAAAATAAAAAGATAAGATAAAAAATCGAAAAAATAAAAAAAAAGAAAAGATAAAAAATCGATATTATTTGCAGCTTGGCTGCTTAGTGGGTGAGCCCCCAAAATTCCTTTGATGTTTTATTCATATTTGATATCTTGATCTTTAGCTGAGACCCCATTTTAAGGCTAGAGAAACAAACAAACAAACAAAACAAAACAAAACAAAACAAAAAAATGTTTTCCAAACTCTGGAATGCAAAACCAAATAGTTGGACCTGGCCTTTCTTTTCCTTCATGGTTCAGAGACTGCAAGGAAAATGATTTGAAGCATTTCCTTCTTCTAACACCAAAACAGAGCCTGGCTTTTAAATAAAAAGAAAACTATTTCTGCTGAGTGCTGAGAGCTGTCCTTTCCTTTCAAGCTGTTTTGCAGAACTAGAAGATACAGATCAATAGGTAAATGTTTAGTCATAGCACTGTAATTATGATATCTGAGATTATGAAGATAGGACACATTTCTTACTTATCCCCTAGAAGGGTTATTTTTTTACTGTGAGAAACCCAGTCCCTGCCTTAAATTTCTGTAGTCCTCTGAACAGAATCTGTGGTCCTCAGAAAAATCACATCGGCTTGAAAAGAAAATGTTAGCTTCTTCAATGAGTGGAAAAATACTTCTGTTGCTTAAACGTAGGTAATTAGGCTGAGGACTTTCTCCAAAGTAAACCTTGACAATCTAACAATCATCTTTGGCTTTTGCACTGCATGGAGTTTCTCTTACATTGTTAAATGCATTCCATGTTTCAGTAAATGACACCAGGCTCACCAGCAGTGACTGAGTGATTAGTTTATCATCCTCTTAGTGCAGCCATCTAGATCTTTAACTCTTTAAGCAGTGGCATTTAAGACTTGAGAACACCCAGGATCATGCCTGAGGCTTTAGACATTCTCAATTCAAGCAAATCTTGGATATCAAGTGAAAATGAATAAAAGAAAGTAGGTGGATGCATTCTGATAACACTTTAAACAAGTCAGGTAAGCTAAATTGCAGATAAACAGCAGGCTTTTCAAAGAGGAAGCCAATTCCCCTTTCCAGGGACCACTTAGGTCATTAGGTGCCTGAGCAGCATAAAATTACTTGGAGAAAATCTAACAGCATACAAAGGCAGCAAACGGTGACAGCCTACATTTCCTAAGACCCAGGGCTCTGAGGCAGAGTTTTTGCTGTGTTACTCATCTCTCATGGCACAGTAAAAATGAACAATTTTACAAAACATTTGGTTATAACAAGTGTATGCGAGCTGAAACATACGGGGCCGATGCCCTGTGCTAAAATCACATCCATGCAGTGATGTGCAAATGTATAAAGCTTGACAGCAACAAGAGTCTTTGCAGAAGGAAAATTCAGAAAAGAAAGGTGCAGGAGGATTTTCAGACAGAAGGAAAAGGCTTTGACCTGTGAGCTGCTGACCAGCTGCACCTGCTGCTCAGCATCACGGATCTTCACCTATCATCTGATCCTGCTCAGTAACGCGAGCCAGATCACCATGTGTGCCCTCTGCCATGGGAGACACGGAGCTGCTCACCCTGTGGAGACAAAGTCCTTTGGGACTTCTGTAGCTGGGAAGAGTCAGAAATGAACAAACGCAGCATGTACATGCGTCCGGCAACAGAGCAGAAACCAAAGCCCTGCTTTTATTTATTTATTTTTGTTAAAAAATGCTTTCATAGTTTTGTCCAATGCCTGTGGTGGGATGTTTTGTTTTGTTTTGTTTTGTTTGCAGACTGGACTTGGAGTTTTGCTGGTTTGGGTGAAAGGAGTTTTTGAGCAGCAGGGGAAGGTGATCCTGCGTGGAAAGGGATGATGCTAGGTATGGTAAATTCTCCATATCCTGGAAAAGGTTGAGAGGGGGTTGGGAGCTATCTCTGAAAGAGCAGAGCTCTGCTCCTGCAGGCACAGACAGACCAGTTAGGTCTCCAATTTTCTGGTGACTGTGGTGTTGCCTCCAGGTGTAGCCATTCTCAGCACTGTAAATACACTCACACACCTGCTTTGAGTAAGCAGACAGTGGAGGTGATTTAGTTGTGCCATCCCTTTCATGGTTCCTCCTCTGTGCTGGTCTCATCTTAGGCTCTTGGTGGCTTCCAGGGGAGCCTCTGAAAAAGGAGCTGTTGTGGTTTTGGGTTGGGTTTTGGGTTCACTGTCGCTGACCCAAGTTAATACTCAGTGGCTCTAAGTCCTCTTTGCCTTCTCATTTTATGCTCTGCTCTCCAATCGTGTGTCTTAATCCACTCCATTTTCTCCTTGCAGTCAAGTCCCAAACCTGCGCAGCCCTACCTCTGTCCTTCGCATGCTTAGCCTGGTGTAGGTGGACAAGCAGCAGGATTTCCTGCCCTGCCTTGCCTCTGCACCTAACTGCTGCGTGAAGAAAGAGAGATGGGAGGTGAGATGACTTGCTGAGGGCCACTGGAGAAGGGATAGATGAGTGTTTTTGGCAGCCAAAACATTTTCAGCTCAATGCTGGCTTTCTGTGCCTCAAAGTGTACCACCAGCCTGCCCAGGGGGCTGGTGCTGAGACACAGCCTAGCTGTGGCTGTGACACAGAAATCACCGTTTTACACCCTTCGTCTTGAGCCCTCTGCTCAAACACCGAGTTTTCAGCCCGTATCTCTTCGTGGCTGGGTGATGCTGTGCACCTGCCAGCTGTGCCATTCCGGGTCGCCTTTGCAGAGCCGCGCTGCCTGTTGTGACACCTTGGTGCCTTTGGCTTCAGCCCCGTTTTCTAGAATTGCACTTGGCCTTGCCTTGGCCCTCTGCCCAGGCTGAATTTGCCTTCTTGGTTTTCACTTCTCTCCCATATCGCTTTTCTCTCCTCTTCTGTCTTCCTGCTTATCCTCGGGGGTCTGGCGCTGCAAACCCTTCTGCCCAAGTGGGTGAACCTCCACATGGATGAGCAGCCCCTTGTGCCCAAGGTCCCATCATACAAGAAAAAGTGAGGCATGGGATGTCCTCAGGTGTGCTGCCTTCCTGCAGTTCCTCTTCTTTCTTCAGACAAATTCAGGTAACTCTCCTCAAAGTCTCTCTTCTCCCTTTTTTTTTATGACCCAGTTCTTCAGTTTTATTTCTCCGTACGCTGTTTGGTCACTGGGATTTTGAAAATACCATCAGTAGGTCCTGCAAATGGCCTTTAGCAGAAAGCCTGGTTTGCCTGGGGGATTAGCCAGGCACGGTGCACACGTACAGCTTTGGTTTGCCCACATCGTTTGGATAAGGTATCAGGGAGCACAGACTGTCTCTGCATTGAGGCCAGCAGGTCAAGAAATTGGCCTCCCTTCAGTTCAGGGGCCGTGTGGCTGCCAGCCAGTAATCTAAAGCCCTGATGACTATTTCTGGAAAATGCTGGAAACCCACCTCTGACTACAATGTGTTTAATTCCTAGTTTCCAGGCATATTCACTTTTGCTTGTTTCTTACAGGGAAGATTTTGCTTCCATCTCCAGCAACGTTTCCCTTCTGCTCTTCTCAAGCCAGAGTGATGCAAGGGAGAATCAACCCAGGGCTTTCTACTCCAGTTGAGATGTGAGGATGTCCCTCCATGATGT
Source organism: Aythya ferina (assembly GCF_964211825.1). Taxonomy (NCBI): domain Eukaryota; kingdom Metazoa; phylum Chordata; class Aves; order Anseriformes; family Anatidae; genus Aythya; species Aythya ferina. The sequence goes on from NC_140301.1 coordinate 61,837,098, forward strand.
ATGGGGCAGTGAATGCCCTGACAGCAACACCACTTTTATTTCACGTGCTGTAAATGAGAGATCAGGCAACATCCCTGGGTCTTGTTGCTCTCCCAGCATGCTCCCAAGGGTTGGAGTCCAACCAAAATAGATTGAAAGCCTTCTCTTCACCGAGCTGGAGTTTGAGGACCTGTTTAGAACTGGTGTTTGGTTTTGCTTTATTTCTGAGCATGGTTCAAAGCGCTCTTGTTCTTCCAGAAGGGAGGCTCTGACGTGCCTTTCATTCTAATGTTCTCCTTTCCTCATTTTTTTTAATTACTCTTTGCTGATAAGCATATGCTTAGCCACTTGGCTAAAGTAGGTTCCTGGTGGCTCAGCCAGTGTCACAGGAACACAAAGCTGAACCTAGACCTTCTGAAGTCCAAATCAACTCCTTCATCATAAGGCCAGCCTTCCTCTAGGCATCCCAGTAGCTGCAGCACTGCACCGAGCCTTTGAACTTCCCAGGGAGCTAAAGGCCTGCTTTAGGCTGCTGAGTCAGTGTCTGTATGTGATGGAAGCAGTGAAGGGGAAAACAGCTAATTGCCTATGGAGGAAAACACCAAAAATTAAATTACGTTTCGCTGCTGTTGACACAAGCTGTGCTCCTTTTCAGGTGCTTTTGGGTAATGGCTACTTACAGAAGGGGTATGGTGGGCTTTGGTGCTCCTTACAAGTGTCTTCTGTTGCCCCAGAGCAGAGCAGAGCAGGTAACAGTAAGTAAGAACACCTCTACCTTGAAAATAAACCCAGAGAACACCTCACTCCTTGGCTCACTTTATCAATAATAAAACAGCCTTGCTGCACTGCAGTGATGGCCTGCTAAAAGGTTCATCAGGAAGGACCGGGGGTTCTTTTAGCTCCTTCCTTCTGGTATACAGGGCATTACCCCTTTCACAGGGAGCAAACCTGTAGGGTGTCTGTAGTCAACTGGGTTGCCCTGACAAAGGTGCTGCACTGACATGGATTATTTTGTGCTAGGAGAAGCCACTGAGGGCCTTGGTCGGATCCTGCTGCACTTGGTAAGTTTTAGCCAAGTGTGGTGGATACGTGTGTGTCCCTGCATCTGTGTGTGCACATTTATATATGTTATAAAAGGTTATAATATGATATAGTAGTTATAAAAGCACACAGGACACTTGGTTGGAACTAGGACAGTTGGAACTAGCTTGACCTACAAAGCCCATCCAACCTGCAGCCTTGTATAGAGGTTGTGGGGCAGCAGCCCTTCCCTCTGCACTGATCTCTTGCTCATCACGTATCTGGGGGAAGCTCATCCTCATACACGTTCACAGTGTAAGGTTGCTGGGTGAGCACTTTCTAAGAGTGATCCTTGGCCTGCTGAGTGCCTGTGAGCACGCACTCGATCACCAGGCAGCTGGTACAAAGGTACAAAGCCCCAACAGTTTCATTGCTGGAGGTGGAAGCCACAAGGCACGTCCATGCTTCCCACCTGGGGTCAGATGGGAATCTTACAGAATCTCTCTGTTTTCAGGATGCTCACATTAAGGAATATGAAATTCAGAGATGTGCTGACGCTTCTGAGCACTGGTGATGGGGCTTACCCCTGAACTCCTTTGCTATTGCTGAGAATCAAATAGAGCAGATGTGAACACGCTCGGAACAAACTCACTTAGCAAATCCCAGCGTGTTCTCTTACAACTGTTCCTGCTCTGCTTCTTTACGCCTCGTGCTAGTGTTTGGAATCATTAAAGCTCCTGATGATAGCAGATCTCGAGATATACAATTAAAGGACAAAGACAGATGTCAGCACCCCGGAGGTGCCATGTGGTTGTGCGGCGTGGTAGATTTGGCAGTGTTGCTAGACAGCGAGGAAGAGCAAAGCATCTGAAATATCAGAGTCACAGCCGAAGTCAGACACAGCCGCACATCGGTGCTGGAGACACACTGAAGTGGTTTGTACGCTGAGGGAGCTGCCAGCTCTTGTGGTGTGCTCCAAAAGTATTCATGACTCAACAGATCCGCAAGGAACCTGCTTATCTGAGATATCCATATGGCTTTCTGGTGTTCGTTAGGAGAGCGACGGTCTTTATTAGGAGCAGCTACGATTTCGGAACAGGAAGGATGAGTTTCTCATCCTCTGGAGGTCCTTCTTGCTTCTCAGGGATGAGACCAGTCAATGTACAAATGATTTTTCAACAGTTGGCTTAAAGAGGCGCTCATAACACAGATCAGGAGAACTTTAATAACCGACCATTAAAATGGCTTCAGCTTTATTTTATGAATTATATTCCTGAAGCACTTCCCCAAGAGCAGGCCTCCTAGTTTTGATGCACTACACAAGCATCTCATAAGGACGATATTTAGCTGCAGAGGCCTTCCACTCTCATGGAGCAGACGGATAATGTATGGATGGAAAGCGAGGCGTGAAGTTTCTAGGCTTGCTCAGTCTTGGGCACCTTCCAAAAGTGGCAGAGTGAACAAGTCAAGTGAAACCAGGACTCATTCTCCCTGCATGGGACAGCCAACCTCCTCATGGACTTGGAAAACAATAAAATTAATCCTTCAAATTTAAAACCAGAAAGAAGTGGATAATCCTACTGCTTCAGCTGCTGTGTATCTGATTACCAAAGACTGCCCTTATATATTTTTATACTTGAATACTTTTATACTTCCTATACTTTTTAATATTGCCACACACTGTTTTTATATTTATTTGTAAAAACAACAAAGCTGTTTGGAATAGCACAGCAGCCCTAAACCTGATTCTCTTGTTTTCTCAGGAGCAGTTCTAGATGTGATCCTGACCTCAGGAGAGACACTTGCATATAAAGCTGAAGGAAACTCCAGGCTGGGCCCAGTCCTGTATTTCAGGAGAGGTACGAATTTCTTTTTTCAAGAGAAAGCTGCAAACACTGGTAGAACAGACCAGCTCTGGAGCATTCAGAGAAATCCTAAAAATCTCAGTGTGGCTGTAAGAAATGTTCCTTTCGCCATGCAGGCAGCTGGACTTGTTTTCACCAGCTGGAGTCTGGCTCTTTAGTGAAGAGCTACTTTGGAAAATGTAATCCCTTGGAGTTGTTTGCTCGGTTCCCTTTGTTTTAATTGACAAGCTTAGGCGGTTGTAAGGAAAGGGTAGGAGGGAATTGATCTTAGCACACTTATGGGCATCTCCTCCTGTAATTCATGTCATTAAAACATCTCTGACATATGACTTTATTTATTTATTTATGGTTTTAGGCTTGTTTCTGCTCAAGCACAAATCTGGTGAGACAAGTTTTTTTTTTTCCCAAGGCAGGTTGTTTGCAAACTTTGGAGCCCAAAAGGTGCAGCTGCTCTAAAAATAACAGAGGATACAAGAACTGGTTTGGGAAGGTTTCGCTCTGCCCAAGTCCAGAGGCATCTCCTGAAATGCTGCCATGAGGGGAGAAGTTTGCCTTGTAAACAGAGCCAGCCTCATTTCTAGAGGTGCCGAACGTCGACCTGCAGTGCCCGCTGGTAAGTCTTGAGCACAAGAAACCTGGGAACGGGGCAAATTTTAGTGGCTGGGACTTTATCAGGAAAACATCTGGGCAAATCCAAGAAGAAAACACTAATTGCCCCTCAGCTAGCATCCACCACAAGCAGAGCTGGGCACCTGGGCTCCAGGAAACCTGCCAGCCCCTGGGCTTCTTGCTGCCACCAACAAAACAAGACTTCACTCACAGTTGCAGGCTGTACGTGCACGAATCTCCTTGTCTGGCCATTTTTTGCAGGGTGACATCCCCGGTGAGCTGGTGCCCAGCGTCCAGAGGAGCCCAGCAGCCTTGCTGTCCAGCTGCAGAAGCCCCTGGAAGGTTTTTCGTGGAGATCAACGAGGGAGAAACCTGGCTGCAGAGCCCTGAGCACGGCTGGGACCGATCGCAGGCGAGAACCTCAGCAGTGCCCCCTCGCCCCCGCAAGGTGTGATGCTGGCTGAGGTGTGCCTTGCGCGGAGCAGAGACGTAACCTTCTCTATTTTTGATTTGTTGGATCTTTAAAACATACGAGGTTGTATCTACCGCTGAATTAAGCAGTGTTTGCTTTTCAAACCTTCCACATTTGTATTTTTAGCTCCATTTTGGCATTGACTTTTTTTGGTTGGAATATATAACACACTCAGTTATTTAGCGTGCCTGGACCGAATTCAGCCTATGTGTAACTCCACGGGCTTGAGCAGAAGCTACGTTCAAGGTAAAATTACTCTCTATGGGGCTAAGGAAATACAGCTTCTGTAGAAACGCGTTTCAGCTCCTTCAGTAAATGCTACACTATTTCCATCCATGGTTATTCCGTTGTGGTTTGGGTTATGTATTTACATTTTACGGAATAAATACTACAGCTTTCCCCATGACTAACACTTCTTAGTAACCAATAAGCTACTCAAATACACCATTGCCTCCTACAAGAGCCTAAACCACATCGCTCTCCACTGGCTTTCTGTCCCCAGCTGGCCACCTCCTTGCACAGAGGCATGGTTAACCAGCATTACATAAGTAACTTTTTGGATCTCGCTTCAACGGGACGGCTTCCTAGAGGAGGCACTGGATGCTGTGGGACTGAAGCCCTCAGCGACAAAACGTTTCCAGCGCAGCCGCTGTCTGATCCTGCCCGAATCTGACTGAGGTCTTCAGGCGAGGAGAGTCCCATCTCGCTGCTGCTCCCACAAAAAGGCAGCGAGTTGCTTTTCCCCATCCAGAGGTCTGTTTTAAGAGCAGCGTTGTGCAGGCCCTTGCGTAAACTTTGCTTTTAGACTGGAATATTTTCAATGAAAATGTTATTCGACTTTAAAAAGTTGCACAGCAGCTACTCCAAAAATTGTTTTCCCTTGTTAAGAATAACACACAGTGTGATACATTTGAAATGGTGATAGCAATATTTCACAAATTTTGATGGATTCATAGTCCAAATACCTTGCTAACAGATGTTTCTTTTAAACTCGGAGTGGTATAGGAATAACTCAGAGATATTACAGTGTCAGCACTGCCTTTTATCTGCGTGTGTCCTCTCGGTGACATCCCTGGGCTTTTGTAATGCACGGGTCAGGTCTGAGCTTTAAAAAAAAGAAGTGAAATATGAAAGGAAGTCCTATCTGCTGGCTGTGGGAGCTCCGGGGCAGTGCCTCGGGGCTGTGAGGAAGCTGAGGCGCGCTGCCCCGCTCTCGCTCTCTGCTTGGGCACGGCGGCCTGGTGGTTTGTGGGACTCTGCTGCTTTCCACTCATCATTTCTCAGCCGGCTCTTGGTTGTGGTTCATCTGCCAGCTGGGGAGTCCTCACGGCCAACCCTCTGACCGTGTCTTTTGGTCTTACAATTTCACAAACCGGTCCCTCTGCGGACGACGCCTTGTCCGACCCAGAGGGGCACCTCAGCAAGGCAAAGGGATGGTGTTTTAACGCCTTGGTGGAGCTCTCTTTCTTTATCACAGGGTCGTTTCACTCTGCCTCTTGTCACTTTGTGGCATCCCGTCCTCTCCCAGGAGCTGCCGTCTCCACGCCTTGCTCACAGCGTGCCCAGGTGATGTGTGACGGACCCAGACCCCACCAGGGAACAACCTTGAGCCCTGGGATGCCCGGCTTACACTCCTAACCCAAAATCTGGCCCTGCAAAGTGATCTTTGGCAATGCAGGCATCGAGCTGTGCGGCAGGAGCATCCTTCCTCCAGGTGAGCCTGTTGGTAGCCCTCCGTGGTGGCCACGTGCAGCCCCGGGGTGGCTGGTGAAGGTGTCCTTGTGGGGTCAGGGAACCTGCCTGGCTGTCACGGGGGAAGAGAAGGGAGAGAAAACACACAGGGCAGGTGGGGAGTGAAGACAGGGATCATTTGTGGCCCCTTCGTGTCCCCAGGGGCACCTCGCTGTGCCCAAAGAGGGGGACAGGGGGGCTCTCCCTACACCTCCAAGCAGCTCCACGCTCCCCTCACACGAAAGCAGAGCCCCATCCAGAGCCCAAACTCCCAATCCCTCACCCCCTCACCCCTTGGCTTTCCCTGGGGGTTGTGTGCTCAGCGCTGTCCCCCCCATTACCCCTCACACCCTCCCCAAAATCCAGCCCCCCCCCTGGCGGCGGCGGCGGCGGGGCCGGGCCGGGGCCGTCCCCCCGCGGGGCCGGGCGAGCCGGGGGCGGGCCGGGGGGCGGCGGGGCAGGGCCGGGCCGGGCCGGGCCGTGCCGGGCCGGGCCGGGCTAAAGGGGGGGTGTGCGAGGCTCCACGTGACGGAGGGGCCGGGAGAAAAACCGGGGCCGGCGGCGGCGGGGGCCGCACAGCGCCCGGGCGGCGATCGCGGGAGGCGCTCGGCAGCCGCTGCCCCGGGGGCTTTCGGCGCGCTGGGGCCGGGTCTGGCTCTCCAGAATCATGGACTGTGCTGATATGCCTTGCTTGCTGTCAGTGAGTACAGCCCTCTTCTTCCTCGCCGTGGCTTTAATTTTGATTTTAATTTTTTTTTAATTATTTTAGTTCAACTTTTTTCTTCCAGCCGCCGGCGGCGGGACTCGAACCCGCGGCCCCGCGCCCCTGCCCCGCCGGGCCGGCCCCGCGATGCGCCCCGGAGCCCCCAACCCGCCGGGGGCTTCTTCCCCTTCCCTTTCCCTTTTACCCTTTTTTTTTTTTTTTTTTTTTTTTTCCTTTTTTTTTAAACTTTTCTCCTTCTTCTTCTTCTTCTTCTTCTTCTTCTTCTTCTTTTCTTCTTCGGGTGGGGGGGCTCGCTTCTCACCCTGACTTTCCTTGTTGTTTGTTGTTGCGTGTTTCCCACCCCAGAGACACCATGATTCCTGGTAACCGAATGCTGATGGTCATCCTACTATGCCAAGTCCTGCTAGGAGGTACCAACCATGCTAGCCTGATACCCGAGACCGGCAGGAAGAAAGTCGCCGAACTTCAGGGACAACAAGCCGGATCCGGACGCCGCTCTGCCCAAAGCCATGAACTCTTGCGGGGTTTCGAAACAACTCTGCTGCAGATGTTTGGGCTGCGAAGGCGGCCTCAGCCCAGCAAGTCAGCCGTCATCCCTACTTACATGCTGGATCTCTACCGGCTCCAGTCCGGGGAAGAGGAGGAAAGCCTCCAGGAAATTAGCCTGCAGTACCCCGAGCGATCGACCAGCCGGGCAAACACCGTGAGGAGTTTCCACCATGAAGGTCAGTGATGGGAGGAGGTAGATTCCCAGCCCCGGTAGCGATCGGGATTTCCATGTGTTTGGAAGCTCACGAACGCGTTTAGAAGCAGGACGTGCCCGGCTCTAAACTTACGGGAGGAAAAACACCCCCCCAAGCCTGCCGGGCGTGTGGCTGACAGGCACGCTGCCCCGTATTTTTTTTCCAGCATCCTGTGCTTAACCCGAGTTTTGGGGATATTTTGAGGTGCCCGTGCCTCTGCTGACAAGAGCGAGTTTCCTTCAGTCCCTCCGCCTCGCCTCGGGGTCGCTCCCCGGGCTCGCGTGGATTTAATGGCTCTGGATCGGATGCGGGAGTAAAGCGAGGGCGGGCTCTCGCCCCTGGTGTGTTTCTTTTGAACTATCAAAGCGATCGCTGCCTGGTTTTGCTCTTAAGAAAAAAAAAAATCCCAAAAACCCCTACTCGAATTTAATACTTACAGCTGTGTGTTTATAAGGTTTATTCAATAGGCCCTTGTAATCTGATCCAAATGTTTCCTAGCGGATGTTTCTTTTCCAAAGTAAATCTGAATTATTAATCCAGCCGCATCATTACGGCGCTGGAATTTGCTTCTCCTTCTCCCCCTGCCCCCTGCGCCCCGTAACAAGGCACCTCTGTGCTCCCTGGCACAGCACCGCTCCGAGGAGATGATTTTGGAGACGGAGTCCTGGGTCGAGGGGGGGAAGCAAAAGGGGAAAAACCTCCCTGAAAGCGAAGGGGAGAGGCGGGGAGGGCAGACCCCGTCCGGGCACAGGCGTGCGGAGGGCGAGCGAGCGGTGCCAGGACCGCCGGGAGGGATGCGCGGGGGAGCAGAGCGGTGCCGGGCAGGTGAAGCACGGATTTGAGCCGTGGCCGCGCTGGGGAGCTGTGGCTGGGTGCCCCGAGGCTGACGTACTCTTGTTTTTTTTTCTTTCTTGTACCGCTTTCCCCCTGCCCTGCTCCCCTCCAGAGCACCTGGAGACCGTCCCGGGCCCCAGCGAGGCTCCCTGGATCCGTTTCGTCTTCAACCTCAGCAGCGTGCCGGAAAACGAGGTGATCTCCTCGGCGGAGCTGCGGCTGTACCGGGAGCAGGTGGAGGAGCCGAGCGCGGCGTGGGAGAGGGGCTTCCACCGGATAAACATTTACGAAGTGATGAAGCCGCTGTCGGAGCGCGCCCAGGCCATTACGCGCCTGTTGGACACGCGGCTGGTGCACCACAACGTGACGCGCTGGGAGACCTTTGATGTGAGCCCGGCCGTGATCCGGTGGACCAAGGACAAGCAGCCGAACCACGGGCTGGTGATCGAGGTGACCCACCTCCACCACGCACAGACTCATCAGGGCAAACACGTCAGGATTAGCCGATCTTTACCTCAAGGGCGCGGGGACTGGGCTCAGCTCAGGCCGCTCCTGGTCACTTTCGGGCACGACGGGCGAGGCCACGCGCTGACCCGCAGAGCCCGCCGGAGCCCCAAGCACCAGCGTTCCCGCAAGAACAAAAAAAACTGCCGCCGCCATGCCCTCTATGTGGATTTCAGCGACGTGGGCTGGAACGACTGGATCGTGGCTCCCCCGGGCTACCAGGCGTTTTACTGCCACGGGGACTGCCCCTTCCCTCTGGCCGACCACCTCAACTCCACCAACCACGCCATCGTGCAGACGCTGGTCAACTCCGTCAACTCCAGCATCCCCAAGGCCTGCTGCGTGCCCACGGAGCTGAGCGCCATCTCCATGCTCTACCTGGATGAGTATGACAAGGTGGTCCTGAAAAACTACCAGGAGATGGTGGTGGAGGGGTGCGGGTGCCGCTGACCCCCCTCCCCTTCCCCGCCGCCCTCTCCTCCCCTTCTCTCTCCCTCCCGTCCCACCCCAGAACTGCTTGCTATAGCTGGACTCTTTTTTTTTTTTTTTTTTCTCTAAACTAAACGTTCACCTTGACCTTATTTATGACTTTATGTGCAAATGTTTTTGACAATAATGATCATATATTTTGACAAAATATATTTATAACTACATATTAAAAGAAAAAAATAAAATGAGTCATTATTTTAAAGGTAAACGCATTTTGTGTCTCACCTCTCAGGGTGCTGCTGAGGCTGTGCTGGCCAGGAGTGCAGCAGGGGACGTATCTCCTCTTTTCCTTCCCCCCCCTGTCCCTGCTTCCTTCCCCCCCTTTCCCTTTTTCCCCTAAAAAAGGCTTTGCAAATTTCAGTCTTTCTATTTCTCGCCGAGGTACCGTGGATCCCCCTGTGCTGGGGCTGCGCCACGTGGGAGATGAGGGTCCCTGGAGATTAAGAGCTGCTGCTCCCGGCCGCTGGGAATAGAGCCGACCTTGCTAACCTGGCCCAAGCGTTTGCAAAGCAACCCACCAAAAATGCATTTGAAAAGAAGGTGAAGATTTTACCTCAGGGCTTTATGCTAAACCCACTGGGTTTTATACCCTTCGTCCATCTTCAGGATTCCCCAGGTTTTAAAACTATTAACATTTCCCCCCCCCTCCCCTCCACTCCCCTCCCCACTGGAGATTGGCTTCTTTGGGAAGCTTCAAAGGTTTGCACGGGTCCTTTGAAGATCAAATCGCCCCATTACAATGCCAAAAAAAAAAAAAAAAAAAAAAAAGATATCTGGAGCAGTTAAATACGTGTTAGCTAATAGCTACCTGTGCTGCGTCCTTTCCAAATTGCTTCCGAGCAGGAAGGTGATCAGAGCCAAACAGGTATGGTTGGAGAGGTAACTGGGGCCCGAAATTCCTGGCTCAAACGCCGTGGAGGGGCTGTGTTTGCTTTGGGAAACGGGGAGCTGGGCCGTGTGGCACCGCGGGGTGCGCACACGGGGCTCGGCCCTTGTGGGAGTGGGAAGGGAGGGGAGCGGGGGCAGGGTGCATGATGCATTTTTTTTTCTTTCTTTTTCTTTTTTCTTTTTTCCCTTCTTTTAATGATTGAAGCTCTCCAACCCTCCAAAAGGGGCAGCTTAGCTGAAACCAATAAAAAACCGGACTGGAAAGCTTGCCAAAAGCCTTGGCTCCCTGAAGAGTGCAGGTGGAGAGAGGAGATGGGAGCCGCGGGGGGAGGCGAGCATGGCCCCGTGGTTCTCTTGGAAACAACAACAAAAAAAAAAACACAAAACCACACAAAAACCACCCCTTGAGCCCCTCTGTGCCAGCCAGGCTTTTCCACCCCACTGTCCCACCGGGCACCCGTGCACGGGGACAAGCTGTGGTGTCCCCTGCGCTCATGGAGAGCCTCCAGGTGGCTCCGTGCCTCCTTGGGGCCACCAGAGCCGGGTCTGCGCAGCCTCCTGGCACTGTTTTTCTGCTGCTGGTGGGCTGCACGGCGCCTGTGGGGCCGTGGTGGGTCAGGGGGGGCTCGCCCCACAACCTGGGAAGCGTGTAGGGGCGGTGGTTCTTGCTGCTGTGTCTCCGGGGGGGGCCCCCTCGGCCCCGAGCTGAGGCTCTCATTCCTGCCTTTAGAAGGGAAATGCGTGGCCCGGGGCATCGGCGACCTGCTGCCTCCCCTTTGATGCCTGCATATCAGACATAGCCATGCCAGAGAAAGAATTTCATTTTGAAGTGGCATCAGCTAAAGGCTTCTTTCAGCTGCCTGACAGGGCAATTAGGGCGCCGGGCCTCCGCTCTGCCCCGCCGCAGGTAACCCCGCGGGACCCGCAGCAGCCCTGGCACCTGCCTCGAGGAAATCACTCTGATTTTCCCCAAAAGGGGGAGAAAAAAAAAAAAGAAAAAAGGTTGAAGAGTCTTCAGAGGCTTCTCCCAGGTTTGTTTCCCTGCCTGTTGGTGCACCCCGGGTTACCCCGATGATGTCCCAAAGCCCAGCAGCCCGTGTGCAGGCAGCTCTGAGCTTTCCATCGTTCTCGTAGCGCCGTCAGACGTCTCCGACTGCTTTGCTGCGTTCCTGCCGCTTTATGGGTCTGTTTATTTGGGTATTTATTTTTTTGCATTGTGTTTCCATGATGGAATCAAAGCGTCAGCCCTGTGGAGGCCGAGGCACCTGCTTTGCCATAGGTGCTGCGAGGGGAGGCGTCCTGGTGCGCGTGTGGCTTTGGGAGCTCCTCATTTCCTTTGATTTTTCCACCCTGGCACGGGGTTGAGCAGGGGTGAGATCCTACATGGGCTGTTCTGCCCAGAAACTGTAGGAAACTGCTGATTTTTTTGTGCTTTGTTTTTATTTTTATTGCTTTAAATCATGATATTTCAATTATATTAGGGATCTAAATTGCGGATGTAACCCAGCTGGCACTGAAAGTGATGCACATAACAAAATATTCCTGGGTGCATGAAGCAGCTCACCCAGGGGGCACCTCCAGACTCCTGTGTGCAGCACAAACCAGGCACGGGGTTGAGGATTTCCCTTCCCGTGTGCCCGCATCCCTCTGTCCCCCGCGGGTGGCAGGCGGCCGCACGGCCCCCTCTGATCCCAGAGCTATTTAACCAAGTCAGGAATCAGATAAATTGCTTAAAAACTGGGAAAATACAACAAAGTTGTCAGAGAAAGGCAGAATCGGGCCCCTTTCCAGTTTCCAGCTGATAACTGGAGGCATTTCTTCCCCATCATTTGTTTGCTGGTGCTGATCAGAGCTCCCCTCGGGAGAGGGCCGAGAGGTGGCTTTGGGGGAGCTGCGAGTGAAGCGTTGGTGCGGGGAGACCCAGGAATTCGAGGAAGCTTTTCTGGCCATTGTTTTGGGCATTTCTTGCAGCAATTGTGTGCTCTGGAGTCAGCGTGGTGGCCAGGCCCCTGTCAGCAGAGCTCTGCTCGCCACGGACGCGCCGATTCGGCTCCTCCCTGGTTTATCCGTTTCGGAAACTTACCTTGCTCACGTGGCAAAGAGCTGGAGGTCGGTTTAGTCTCGGGCAGCCAGTGTTTAGCTGTGTTTACAAAAAGTGACAAATAAACCTGCTCTGGAAGCTCAACGATTCCCCTGCGCCATGGGATGGATTCGCAGACCCAACTCGGCTCGGAGCGGGCGAGCGCTTCGCCGTCGGGGGCTGGCACCGAAATCTCCGGAGCCCCAGCGCATGGAGGTTTGAGATAAGGCGCGTTGATTTAATCCCCCCTCTCGCTCAGCAGATGCTGAGTGTCCTCCTGGCAGCTGCGACCCAAAATCTGGCATCCCAGGAGCACAAGCTGGACAGCAAACGCCCTGAAACTCACCATGATGCGTCTCCGTCTTCGTGCCCACCTCCAGCAGGCTGTGGCTTTTGGTAGAAGTAGTGGTTTGCTCCAGTCCACGTGGTTTACGGGTGTAGGAAATGAGCAGAGTATCTCAGCAGGGTTTGGTCACCCTTTGTCACTTGTTCGCAGTGGTCAAGTCTTGCAGCGTCGCTCTGGGAAAGGCGCTGCCCCGGAGATGCTGTAGGAGGAGCGCAGCACAGCCAGGCTCTGCTTGTGGCCACAGGGTCTGAGGCGTTGCAAATTAGTTTCTAAAAATGCAAATTGATCTGGAAGACGAGCACCAAGGCTTGAACATCGCTGTTCCGGGACGAGCTCAGAGGCTGTGCTATGGATCCACCAAAGGAAGACCCTTCTTGATGTGCCTGTTCTGCTCGGACACCTCCAGCAAGGTTTTTTTGACCCATTCTGAAAATAATTAGCGTGGCCCAGCTCTGGTGGCTTAAAAAACTGCTGCACCTGGGCACTGGGAGATGCTTTGTGCTCCTCACCTTGGGGTTTCCCACGTGGCAGTGGACCTGAAGATCCAACGAGCACACAAGGAGCCACGGTCCCAGCCTGGAGCTGTGGGACCCCCGTGGGTATGAGGAGATGCTGCTGCCCCTCTGTGGGCGAGGGTTTTGGGTGGAGACGTTGGGCTGTGCACGTGGGGAGCCAGCAGAGCTATGGGACCACCTCAGCCCCTGCCTTGAGATTCAGCTGCAAAACTCTCCCAGTTTTAGCAGGCTAAGGATGGAAAGCTGTTGATGCTCCTCTCCACTCATAAAAAGTCCGTGCTAACTCTTTCCCGGGGACCACCTGGTGCTGCTTCCTTTCTGAGGATGCTCTAGGAGCTCGCAGGAACCCAGCAAGCCACTGGTGATGTTCATCCAAAGTACCCACCAGCATCCAACTCTTTACAGGTCCAGCATCCTGAGCCAAAATTAGGGTTGCTGTATTTAATAGGTTGGCTTGGATTTTACTTCCATAAATGAAGTATAGAATTACCTTACAAACCTTATTTTTTTTTTTAGATCCTATGCCAGTGAGTTCCTCAGCTTACCCGAATATCCCTTTTGAGCTGTTTCCTCCTCTTTGCTGCGGAAGCAAAACCGAATAACCCATCGCCATGCCCAGCAGGTCTTGTGGTTTTGGACAGCGAGCTGCCTCTTCTGACCCAGAGATCATCTCTGCCCTGTTCCTACATGCCTGCTGCCCTCCTCCTCTGCTGTGTCCTCACCTTTAGGTCTCTGTTTTTCCATGGAAGCTGCCCCTTGCTGGTCCTTACCCTTCTCGGGGCTATTTCCAGCTCTGCCGAGTCCAGGAAGCCAGCAGGATTTGGGCAATAGCGGTGGAGGACGGAGACCACTGGTACCATAACATAACCAAGAGTTAATCAGCTCGCAGAAATTGCAAAAATACATTTGCAATGCACGCATCCGTGCCTACAGAAATAACACATTGGGGTTTGGGAATGGCCTGGCTGATGGCAGCTCCGTTGTGGTGTTGGAGAGGGCTTCCCATCTTCTTTCTCTGCTCCCTTGGCGCCTGCGTCCCCCAGCAGGGTGGGCGGCTTCCCCCTGGCCAGGCAGAGGGCTTCCTTCATTTGGTGAAGGCATTTGGTAACGTGATTTTTTTCCTTCTCATGCTTGAACGGAGACCCCAGGCTGCTTTTCACTGGAAACTGAGGGCTCAGCTTGGCCTGAAGTCCCACGGGCAAGGCGCAAATGCTTTGCCAAGTCACCCCATCCCAGTGTTGCCTGCACTGTAAGGCGCTCCTGCTATTTAATACGGAAAGAAGTGAGAGCCTGCGTGCCAGGATCAGCCTGGGGAGCCCTGGGTGCGAGGAGAGGGCTCACGAGGGGCTGCCTCCTGCTCGCTGGGCACGGGGTGCATCGCTTCTCATAGGGAATCACACCCGTGGAAGTGATGCTCAGCTTGGACCCCGTGCTGAGCAGATACCTCCGAGGCAACAGGAGTAGGGATTGCAACGGGGAGCCACTCATATAATTTCTTTCCTTTTTTTTTTTTCGGAGTTTATCCCTTCTAATCCCCCTGCATGCTCAGGATGGAAGGAGGTCGTGGCTGTGATGCTCTTACAACGCGCTCCCCAGGCACCAAGCCCTGCTGCTCGCTGCAGGCAGCTCTCCCCATGGGTCAGGGAGGTGTTGGGGCTGGGCAGGAGCTCAGCCCTTTGCTGGGGTCCCCCCGAGCTGCTGGGACCAACAAAATCACCTGCAGCAGCTTGGAGCTTGACCTTGGAGCTGGACCCGTTGCTCTCGGTCTGATGGACCTGCAGAGCTGGGGTAAGGACGGGGTGAAGGGTAAGCAGGGATCAACAGCTCTTGGACGTGGCAGAAAATAAAAAGCTGGGCTCTGCGCTGCTCAGAAACCAGCTCGGATCCCCCGGGACACAACCCGGGTCAGACAGAGCGAGGATTTTCCCCAGAGCTGCCTGAGGGACGGCCAAGGCACCGCGTGCGTTTGTGATCCCTGCGTTCAGGACAAATTGCTTCAGACCTTGCTGGGCTGCCACGAGGATCGAGTGATCTCTGAGAAGAGCCGGGCTGTGTTTTTTCCAGGAAAATCAGGGGCTGGAAGGGACTTTGTGTGCGTATAAGTCTGGGTAAATCCCGTGGAGAAGGAAGGGCTGCTTGTCCCTGCGTGGGGACGTTTGGGGAGAAAACCTCAAGTTATTGGGGCAGCGGGAGCCCAGATGAACCATTTCAGTGCGACTATAGGGCCAAAACCTGTCCCTTCCTGGATGTCCTCAACCAGACGAGAAGATTTGGAGGTGACCAACACGGGGAGGAGCAGGGTGGGGGGCCCTGCAGCAGCCCCCCTGGGCGCTGGTGCCATTCCCCAGCACGCTGCACAAATTGCTTTGGCTGCGGGTCGAATAATGGCTTATAATAATAACAGGGCTTGTGTGGCCCGGGGGCAGCACAGGGCTGAGATTTCTTCCCACCTCCGTCTGTGTGGTCCCGGGTGGGCCAGCAAACAGCCTCGTGCCTCAGTTTCCCCCCTCGCAGCCCAGGAATGCGCTCATCCCGCTGACAGCAGCTGCAATAAAAAACCCCTCTCGAGCACCCGCTATTAAAAAAAAAATAAAAAAAAAATCTTTTATTGCTTCCCGTTAAGCTGATGACTGTTAATGAGGAGAATTAAATTCACTGCCCTGTCGCCATTAGACAAATATGTGCTCCATCTCCATCCGAAAACCCCATTGTAAATAACTGCGGAGGAGTGGGATAAACATCGCCTTTCCCAGGGCTGGGCTGAGCAGCAGGAATGAGCAAACACAGGTGTGGAAGATTTGTAAGCTTTAAGGGGGTTTGGGGCTATTTGGGAACCAAATCTGGTTTCGGTTAGGAGCATCTTCAGCGGAGAAACCCCAAGCCACCAGCAGAAGACCCCACAGATGGGGTCAGGGCAGCTGCACGCAGCTGTGGGCTGCCCGGGGCTGTGCTGCTGGTGGCACATCCCCATGTCCTGGTGACAACGGGGCCATAACGTTGGTCCCCATCCCATCCTTTTACCTCTTGGCATCATCCCTGGCCCCGTGCTTGACCCTAAACCCCGTGCGGGGAACCCCCAGGCAGCGGGTCAGCTCCTCTCGTGCTGGTGCCACTTGGTTTGTAATTGGGGCTAAGCCGCCCGCCTTACGTGCCGGGCTTTCCTCTTCTGTCTCTCCCCTTTCCCTTTTGAAGGTGAAGGTTTTATGTGACTGAAACCCGTTAACGCTCCCATAAAAGTAAATGAAACACAAGCGGGCGCTTTTCTTTTTTTGGGTGCAGATGTGATTGGTTTGGGCCTGATCCAGAGGCTGGGAGAGTGATGATTAGCAGCGCTGAAGAGAAGGGCCGGGAAACGATTTCTGTAGGAAAAGGGTATTTGTGGAGCAGAATGGGACATCCAGGAGATCCTACTGTGAGCTGGTGCTCGGGGGGAAAGGTCCTCCCCTCCCTGCTGACGCTGCAGCACATCTCCAAATCATTGCATTCATCCAAGTGCCCCAAACACCAAAACCAGCGATGAAGGCCACCCAAACGAGGGCACAGGGCAAGGATTTTGTACCTCCTACAAGAGGTTTGTCCCCGCCGCGGTGCAGCGCGGAGGCCAACAGGATGTTTTGCACAGAGCTGCCGCCGGGTCCTTATCTTGTTCTGAACAACTCGCTTCGGACTCAGCAAAACCAGGAGCAGGGACAGAGCAAGAATTTCCTGACCTCACTCGTGCGCGATGACACCGGTGTCTTCCTTTGCCCCCTGGAAGAGGCAGGGCCAGGCAAAGTCCTCTCCGGATTCTCGCTCCTATCCCATCTCAGGGCTGTTGGTGGCACAGAAGGGGACATCCCGCTGAGCTCCAGGAGGCTGATGGATCCTGCAGGGCTCAGCTGGGTCATGTCATGTTCTCACCCCATGGGTTGAGCAGAGAAGCAGCCCCCCTTGGTGCATCCAGACCAGTGGAGGGTTCGCTCGCTGCTCCTCTGGGGGAGCAGGACGGGCTCTCTGCAACCCTTCAGCTCTTGGGGAATTCAGTGCTCAGAGGACAGACGGGATTGCCTCAGCCTCTGCTGGTGTTTTGGGGAACACAATTAGGTTGGAGGTACTGTCCCATGAAGCGAATATGATGGATGTGATGGGCACCACGATTCTGGGACTTGCGATGGTGACCCTGTGCTTTGCTGAGGGACTGCCCAACGTGGAGGTTGTGTGGCCACGCGTGTGAGCTGGGCACCCTGTCTCCAGGACCACAGATGTGGAGATATATATATGATATTTCAGGGTGTGAGCTACCTGGCCAGGGAGATGCTGCCTCACAAGCACAGGAGCACCAAGGAAATGTACGGCCTTGGGTCCCCACAGCTGCACAAAGCCCCGGTGATGTCCGAGGTGCTGTGCGCTGGGGTTGGACACCTCTCCAAGAGCATCTGCGAACGTCTCCATCCCCAGCTCCTGCACCTGCAGATGAAATGAAAGCACGTGCCATCTCCGAGCTGGAAATCCCTCCCGTGGCTCCTGGGCTCACGTAACGCCGTGGTTCAGGTGAGCTGAGGTGAGCGCAGCAGGGTGGGAGGAGAGGGGGAGCGGCGCGGGTCGGCGCTCGGCGGTGCACACCTGCACGTCTTGGCAAAGCGGGCCCTGCGGCCTGGCAGAACTTTCTGCTGAATGTTTTGGCTGGATCCGTGAGCCTGTGCGGCTTTTGTGGCATGGAAACTGCCTATAATTTATGCTGAATGCAGCCCCATCTATCATGTTGACAGTTTCAGGACATTATAAGATCATTTAGTCCTTTCTCGCTAAAAACAATTTCAAACCGCACGGTAATTATTTAATGATCGGTAGAAGAGCCCCCGCCTTAAGACCACGATTGAGGAAAAAAAAACACAAAACAAACTGGACACAACACCCCTCTCCTCTGCCCCAAAACCCAGCAGACCAAAGCCCAGGACCTGCTGTCACACCCCATGGCACCAAACTGGAAGAAGTTGTGGTGGCTCGTGCAGGAACCGCGGTGAGATGCCGGCGTCCCACCTGGGGCAGGCTGCCCGTGGCTGGGGAAGATCCATTTGGAAACGAGATTTAGGAGCTTTTTGACATCCTCAGGAGCCAGCAGAGATGCAGCTTTTTCTGTCTCCAGGCCTGTTGGATACTTTTGGAGAAATCTTTTTTTTTTTTTACCAAGGGGAAAAGGTCCAGGGCTCTAGCAGTGTAACACCGGCACAGTCAGTGGCATGGCAGTGAGTTACATTTAAAAGTGTCCCAAATGCTTCCTTTCATTCGAGACCTCATTAATACATACGGGAAAACTGCATCTGATGCAGATTCTTCAGGGGTTTCCATCCTCTGACGTGTGGTGGGTGGATGGGGTTATCTCAGCTCCCCCCAAGCCTCAGCAGAGAAAACAGGCGGTCCCCCAAGCGGATTTCCCATACATTGAGCAAGATGTCCCAGGTGTGTGGGTGTCCCACAGAATTTCCCTGCCATCCATCTCTTTATCAGGGACGGCCATTCGCTGCCTTGGAGCTTCTCTTTCAACATCCCTGGATGTTGATCCCATCGTGCCCAAGCTCTGGGCATCACCCCCGATCCCCTCCATCAGCCCCGATGCATTTGCCGAGGCGATCGGCTCCGGGGCAGACGCGTTCTGCAGCGGAGCGGGGGATCGGGCCAGGCAGGGCTAATTTTGTCCGGCATCGAGCCTACTAGAGAGAGCCGCCAGGACCCGGCAGCCCTCGTGAGGGAGGCTGACGAGGCGAAGGCGGAGCCAGCAGCGCCCCCTCCCCAGCCCTTCAAAAGCAGCCCCTAGGGAGCGCGAGCGACCAGGAGCGCGGCGACCAGGGCGGGCAAACAGGGCGTGGCACGTCAGAGGGAGTGGCGCAGCAGTTAGCGCGGCAGTTCGCGCAGGCAGGGCGCGCAGGAAGGGCAGAGCGCTCCCCCTACACACAAACAACACCTCGTTAACAACAGCCGTAACTAGGCGATAATGGTCGCCACCAGGCACGGCGCGCTCTCCAGAAAGTCGGTACACACGCAGACCGACTACCCGTTAAAAAATGCCGCAGTTCAGGTCACCGGATGCAAGGAGTGTCTGAGCCTGTTGCTGCCATCGGCGGGAGGCAGAGAAACTGCGTGCGTGAGGTGCGAGCAGGTGGATGACCTGGTCCGCATGGTGGCGGAGCTCAAGGAGGAGGTGGAGAGGTTGAGGGCCATCAGGGAGTGTGAGCGGGAGATAGACTTCTGGAGTAACTCCCTGCAGGGCCTCAAGGGGAGGTGCCGAGGTGAGACTCCCCAAATGGGGGCGGACCCCCTGCCCTGTCCCCGTCGGGCAGAGGGAGGGGATCTGGGAGCTGAGGAGGAATGGAAACAGGTCCCTGCTCGACATCGCAGGCGATGCTCTCCCCTTCCGGCCCCACCTTCCCAGGTGCCCTTACACAACAGGTTTGAGGCCCTAGAGATTGAGAGGCCGGTGTGTGAGGAAGAGGTAGCAAATGTTCCCAGGAGGATGCCTGGGGCGAGGAGGTCGACTCCGCGCCTCAGGACTGCCTCCACCAAAAAAGACAGGAGGGTTATTGTTGTTGGTGACTCGATTCTTAGGGGAACAGAGGGCCCTATTTGTCGGCCGGACCCTACCCGTAGGGAAGTCTGCTGTCTCCCTGGGGCCAGGGTCAGGGACGTTGCCAGGAAGCTTCCTAACCTGGTACGCCCCTCTGACTATTACCCCCTTTTGATAGTCCAGGTGGGCAGTGATAACATCGAAGAGAGAAGCCTCAAGGCTATCAAAAGGGACTTTAGGGGACTGGGTCGGTTAGTGGATGGAGCGGGAGTGCAGGTGGTGTTTTCGTCCATCCCTATGGTGGCAGGGAGGAGTTCAGAGAGGACACGGAAAGCCCACCTGTTAAACACGTGGCTCCGGGGCTGGTGCCAACGCAGAAATCTTGGGTTTTTTGATCATGGGGCACTTTACTCAGCACCTGGCCTGATGGCCGCAGACGGGTCCCTATCTTTTAGGGGAAAAAGGATCCTGGGCCAGGAACTGGCAGGGCTCATTGAGAGGGCTTTAAACTAGGTAGGAAGGGGGATGGGGCTGAGGCTAGGATTGTTGGGGCTGTGCCAGGGGGAACAATGGCAAGGCCGGAGGATAAGGCAATGGCCCAGCTGAAGTGCATCTACACCAATGCACGCAGCATGGGTAACAAACAGGAGGAGCTGGAAGCCATCGTGTGGCAGGCAGGCTACGACTTGGTTGCCATCACGGAGACGTGGTGGGACCAGTCTCATGACTGGAGTGCTGCAATGCCTGGCTATAAGCTCTATAGAAGGGACAGGCAGCATAGAAGGGGTGGTGGTGTGGCTCTCTATATTAAAGAGTCTTTCGAGGTTGTAGAACTCGAGGTTGGGAATGACAAGGTCGAGTCCCTTTGGGTTAGGATCGGCAGGGACAACAAGGCTAGTGTCCTGGTCGGGGTCTGCTATAGACCGCCGAACCAGGATGAGGAGACGGATGAGGAATTCTACAGGCAGCTGACAGAGGTTGCAAAATCATCAGCTCTTGTACTCGTGGGGGACTTCAACTTCCCTGACATATCCTGGAAGCACAACACAGCCCTGAGAAAGCAGTCTAGGAGGTTTCTGGAGAGCGTGGAAGATAGCTTCCTGACGCAGCTGGTTAGTGAGCCTACCAGGGGAGGTGCCCCGCTAGACCTTCTCTTCACAAACAGAGAAGGACTGGTGGAGGACGTGATCGTCGGGAGCTGTCTAGGGCAGAGTGACCACGCAATGGTGGAGTTCACTATTCTTGGCGAGGCCAGGAAGGGGACCAGTAAAACCGCTGTATTGGACTTTCGGAGGGCTGACTTTGAGCTGCTCAGGACACTGGTTGGTGGAGTCCCTTGGGAGGCGGTTCTGAAGGGCAGAGGGGTCCAGGAAGGCTGGGCGCTCTTCAAGAGGGAAGTCTTAATGGCGCAGGAACGGTCTGTTCCCACGTGCCCAAAGACGAGCTGGCGGGGAAGAAGACCGGCCTGGCTCAACAGAGAATTGTGGCTTGATCTTAGGAGGAAAAAGAGGGTTTATAAGCTTTGGAAAAGTGGGCAGGCCACTAAGGAGGACTTTAAAGAAGTAGCGAGGCTGTGCAGGGACAAAATTAGGAAGGCCAAAGCTCATCTGGAGCTCAATCTGGCTACTGCCGTTAAAGATAACAAAAAACGTTTCTATAAATACATCAACACAAAAAGGAGGACTAAGGAGAATCTCCATCCTTTACTGGATGCGGGGGGAAACTTAGTTACAAGAGATGAGGAAAAGGCGGAGGTGCTCAATGCCTTCTTTGCCTCAGTCTTTAGCGGCAATACCGGATGTTCTCTGGATACCCAGTACCCTGAGCTGGTGGAAGGGGATGGGGAGCAGGATGTGGCCCTCATTATCCATGAAGAACTGGTTGGTGACCTACTACGGCACTTAGATGTGCACAAGTCGATGGGGCCGGATGGGATCCACCCAAGGGTACTGAGGGAACTGGCAGAGGAGCTGGCCAAGCCGCTGTCCATCATTTATCAACAGTCCTGGCTATCGGGGGAGGTCCCAATCGACTGGCGGCTAGCAAACGTGACGCCCATCTACAAGAAGGGCTGGAGGGCAGACCCAGGAAACTACAGGCCTGTCAGTTTGACCTCAGTGCCAGGAAAGCTCATGGAGCAGATCCTCCTGAGAGTCATCATGCAGCACTTGAAGGGGAAGCAGGCGATCAGGCCCAGTCAGCATGGCTTTATGAAAGGCAGGTCATGCCTGACGAACCTGATCTCCTTCTATGACAGAGTGACGCGCTGGGTGGATGAGGGAAAGGCTGTGGATGTGGTCTACCTTGACTTCAGCAAGGCTTTTGACACCGTCTCCCACAGCATTCTCCTCGGGAAACTGGCTGCTCTTGGCTTGGACTGGCGCACGCTTCGTTGGGTTAGAAACTGGCTGGATAGCCGGGCCCAAAGAGTCGTGGTGAATGGAGCCAAGTCCAGTTGGAGGCCAGTCACTAGTGGCATCCCCCAGGGCTCGGTGCTGGGGCCGGTCCTCTTTAATATCTTCATCGATGATCTGGACGAGGGCATCGAGTGCACCCTCAGTAAGTTCGCAGATGACACCAAGTTAGGTGCGTGTGTCGATCTGCTTGAGGGTAGGAAAGCTCTGCAGGAGGATCTGGATAGGCTGGACCGATGGGCTGAGGTCAACTGCATGAAGTTTAACAAGGCCAAGTGCCGGGTCCTGCACCTGGGGCGCAATAACCCCAAGCAGAGCTACAGGCTGGGAGAGGAATGGTTGGAAAGCTGCCAGGCAGAGAAGGACCTGGGAGTGATGGTGGACAGTCGGCTGAATATGAGGCAGCAGTGTGCTCAGGTGGCCAAGAAGGCCAACGGCATCCTGGCTTGTATTAGGAACAGCGTGACCAGCAGGGCTAGGGAGGTGATCGTCCCCCTGTACTCAGCTCTGGTGAGGCCGCACCTCGAGTACTGTGTTCAGTTTTGGGCCCCTCGCTACAAGAAGGACATCGAGGTGCTTGAGCGGGTGCAGAGAAGGGCGACGAAGCTGGTGAGGGGCCTGGAGAACAAGTCCTACGAGGAGCGGCTGAGGGAGCTGGGCTTGTTCAGCCTGGAGAAGAGGAGGCTCAGGGGCGACCTTATCGCTCTTTTTAGGTACCTCAAGGGAGGCTGTAGCGAGGTGGGGGTTGGCCTGTTCTCCCACGTTCCTGGTGACAGGACGAGGGGGAATGGGTTTAAGTTGAGCCAGGGGAGTTTTAGGCTAGATGTGAGGAAGAACTTCTTCACTGAAAGGGTTGTGAGGCACTGGAACAGGCTGCCCAGGGAAGTGGTGGAGTCACCATCCTTGGAAGTCTTCAAAAGACGTTTAGATGTAGAGCTTAGGGATATGGTTTAGTGGAGGGCTGTTAGCGTTAGGTTGGAGGTTGGACTCGATGACCTTGAGGTCTCTTCCAACCTAGCAAATTCTGTGATTCTGTGATGTCCCCCGTGCTTAGTTTTCCTGCCCGCCTTGCGAGCTGGCCGCAGGTTGTGCTTTTCCTCCATCAACATCACGGCTTTTATCTGCGCTGGTAGCAGCGGTCCCACCACGCAGGATTTATTTACATTGAAGGGTAAGTGGGAGGCTGTAATTGGGATGGGATTTGAAGAGGTCAGAAGGAGCCTGTGTGGGGAAAACTGTAAATGAGGGCGGGCTGGGAGCGCGCCGGAGCCGTTGCGCACAGATCCCTCCAGCTTCCCCTCCGTGCCATTAGCTGGGGGTAAATGTGCCGTCCAGGGACGTATGTGTATACATTAATGGGGATTTTTAAACAGATGATCGGTAATGAGCTGCTAATGTTTTCCAAGCAGCCTTTCAAGCCCGTGCTCTGATTTCCTTCGGCTGCGCGGCACTCGGGGATCGCGGGTGGGGAGCTGAGGGGGTGCAGAGCTGCAGCGGGGCGAGGGGCTGTGCCCCCACAAGGATCCCTGTGCAGGACAACACCTTTGATGCCCCAGGATGTGCTCAGTGCTAGCCCCTCATGCTCTGTCCCACACCGGGACACCCCAGGGAGGCCACTCAAAGAACCACACCAGCGATGGGAGCGGTACTTGGGGGAACTGATACAAACGGGGGTCTCCCAAAGGGCTGTGTTAGGAGGGATGCTCACGTAAGTGAGATTTTTGCTTTCTTGAGCAATATAATCAGAACTAAGGGCGTCCAGTTTATTTATTCAGTGGTCACCGCTGCGTTACAATCATCAGAAATTGCTGAAAAGATCTTGTTTTGGGGACAGGTGAGGTGGAAAGAAAGGCTGCTGTTCAGGCTGTGGCGCATCGGCCCTGCTGAGCGTCCTGTCTTGGGAGCATGTTCACACACCAGCGATGGGAGCACAAACACGTACTGCAACCATCTGCCCGGGGAAGATGCCTCAGCTTTGCTGGGTACTGCTGATGTTAATAATGCTGCCCTGGTGGGACAGAGCAGCCCCGAAACTGCTCGGGGGCAGGCAGCAGAGGTGCTCAGGGCAGGAGTTGCCATGGCTTTGTCCCAACCAAGGCTGCTCAGGCTGCCCGCTGTGATCATCTTGGGCAAAGCCTGGGAGGGATCCGGGGTGGCTGGTGCTGCAAGAAAACCCAGCAGGCAGCAACACGGCACGATGTCTGCGGGTTCCCATCTGCCCACCCTGCCGCTTCTTGCTGCAAAACTGCGCTCAGGCGACCCGACTTAACGCCGCCGCCGGATTGAACAGCGTCCAGTGGCGCAGTAATGTGTTTGCAGAAGGAAAGGCTTTCAAAAGGGAGCTCGCTGCCCATCTCGCTCCAACAACTTTCCATTGCCGGTGGGGAGGGAGGAAAGTCTGAGCGCCTCGCGCGGAGCGCAGGGTACCCATGACTTCATCCTCATGGCAAGGGAAGGCAGCGAAATCCGGCAGTTTGGCTCCTTCCCACGTTCCAGAGCTGTGGGCAAGGAGCAGTGGGAATCTGCCGTGAGCTAAAACACGTCTGCAGCAGGGTGGCTTGTGCAAGATCCCACAATTTGGCTGCGCTTACCTGGGTGCTACCCCACGATGCCAAGGGGGTGGTACCCACGAAACATGGGATTTCCTCCCTTTCTAACTGGATTCCTCTGTTTTTCCCTTGTGGGTGACAAATAGCGAAGTGTAGGATGTCTCATTTGAGGAAATAAGGAATGGATGGGCTGGTTTGGTCCCCTGGGGCTGTGAGGGTTGGATCCTCCAGGATCTACAAATGCGTAACCACGAGTGCTGCTTCTGCCGCCTGTGATGGCTGTGAGCACCGTGGGACTGCGGGTGAGGATGGCATTACATTGCACATCTGCCTGTCTGGGCACAACTCATGGTTCAACAGGCTTGCTTTCTCTGCAAGAAGATGGGGTATGGTCAAAGGAAAAAGGGTAGAAAATATTGCTTTGTTTCCTAAAACTGCAGAAAGCCCAGCAACCCCGCTCCGTGCTGAGCTGCCCTTACCCCAGCCCCTTCCATCCTCACGGCTGTGGGCAGAGCAGGTCCCAGCGTGCTGCACCTGGGCACCTTGGAAATCCCAAATTTCACTGAACTTCGTCAGCTTTCCCCTTCCTGCAGCTCGTTCGTGCCAAGGGAGCTGCCCACGACCAGGACCCAGCAGAGGTGAACAATTTCTGCCGGGCTCCGCAGAGGAAGCGGCACATTGCAGTTATTTGCAGGCTTGATTTGCTGGAAAGCAAAAGCTAAAAAAAAAAATAAAAAATAATCCCATCATGACGCCACGAAGCAGCGGTTGTTTTATCTCACGGGGAGGTTGAATGAGGCCTCGTAATTGCCGGAAGATTTATGAGACTGGAATTATGCTCGGCTGTGGCTGGCTAATGTATCCGCGGCGTGGCTGTTGTGAAAGCACCTTATGAGACAACATGTTAGGAAACTTCAGAAGGTGTGTGATCTCTGGAGGCAAAAACGAACAAAATACAGCCGGCAGGAGGTCGGTTTGTATACGGCGTTGACAGGAAACCATCGTTCCCCATGGCCAAAATAAAACCTCTGGAGCTGACGTCCTTGTGCTGCCTCTGCTGAGCAGCAGTGGGGTTGGTGCTCAGGGTTTGGGCTGCCTGCAGGTCTCTGGGGGTTTCTGTGCCAGGGGACTGCACGTGAGGTGTTTGAAAGCCTCTTTCGGAGTGGACAGGACTGGTACTGCTGTGTGGATGTCTTCAGTGTGCTGTCCTCAGGAGGACCTGGAGACTGGGGCTCTGTAAGAGCATGGATGCTGTTTTGTGCCCTGATGTATTTGCTCTTAGCTGTGGCATATATTTAACCTGCTCGCCCTGATCACAAGCCCACAGCACTCACCTGATTTAAGAATTGCATCTTCTTTTTATTTTTTCTTTTGTGCTTTTCTAAAAATCTCTTTCCCAAGCTTTTCTTCCCCACATCTCAACCTACAAGCAAGCAGAGGCAAGGACATCCCCCTCACGCTGTGCCCGGCGGGGTGCTCCTCGCTCATCTTCCCCTGATCCATCTGTGTCCTCCTCTACTGCATCCAGCTGCTGCCTTTGAATTTGGATGTTGCAAGGTTAGAGAAGGTTTCTCCATGGCAGGTTTGCAACGGGGTGAAAATACTGCCTTGTAGGTACTCTAGAAAACAGCTGTGATATAGAGAGTGAGCACCGGGGTGTGATGCTGCACGGGGTGAGCTCAGGCAGAAACCTCACAGCTTGTAAGTTCATATATAAATATAAATATAAATATAAATATAAATATAAATATAAATATATATATATATATATATATATATATAAAGGGTTTCAGGGCATGCAGAAGTCCCTTTCCCCAAAGAAAGGGGTTTCTGGGTGTGTTGGTTACCCCATGGCTTCACACCTCGCTTGCAAGATGTGTCTGGAGGCGTTGGTTTGAGGCTGGGTGAAGGTGCTAGAAATGCTCACAGTGCACATTTGAGTTGGTGTGAGGAGGGAAGATGAGCTCGGGGAAAAAGATGATCTTTTTCCTGGAGGAAAAGATGAGCTAAATTATACGTTGTCACACAATACAGGGCCAATCTTTGTTGCCTGGAAGATGGGAATATCACTGAGAACACAGACACAGAGCAACAAAACCTTAGAGATGCTCTCTCTCTTTGTATTTTTGTCTTATGAACTCTGAATTGAACTTCTGCACCGGCTCTGATCTGGGTGAAATATCATATCTGCAGCTGATCCTTATCTCGTCAACCTTCCCTTTGTTTCTTTGAGTCTTTGGGCTTTATCCTCTTGTTTTATTGTGAGTGGCCCGGGGCTTTGATCTGGCGGCGAGCCCTGGTGGCCAGCACAACCCTTTGCTTCGGTTTGGTGCGAGACTCATGGAGGGACACTGGGGTCCTCAGCCTGCCCAGACAAGAGGTCACTTCTCCTCTTCTCCTGCGGCCGAGGCCGAAGGCACGCGGGGTAACTTCAGAATTTATCATCTCCCCTGGCGTGGTGGGAAACGGCGAATTCACACGGGTATTTCCACGGCAGGAGAACGCACCTGTGGGAACTTGGTCGCTGCGTATCTGTTTCCAATTTTGTTTACAATCCCTTTTATTTTTTTTAAAGAGTCTGAGCAATTTAAGCTTACCTATCCTTTAATATAAAATAATTGAAACCAAAGCTCTTAAATGCTTTATAATGTCTTTTTCTCTGCTTTTTTTACAGAAGCGAGCAGAGGTTTTATTCTCCCAAAGTATCTTGGTTTCTAAGCCTGAATTATATTTTACCTTTTTGGGAAATTCCTTTACCAGAAACGAACAGCTGGTCTTAATCTGATCAGATGATACCTGCTGATCTATACAGTAAGAGCAAAGGGAGGCCAACCGTGTTGGAAAGCATCGTGGGCTTCTCCGCAAATATTCATTCATTGTTTTGGACTTCTTTTCTTAAAGCAATGATGTAGAGAGACGCTTGAAGCTTACTCCCCACGTTTTCCATTAGTGGTAATTTAAAACTTTGAAAAATGTACAGTAACTTGCCTAGGTCAGCTGAGTATCAGCATGTAGCTTTTCATTCACATTTTTCATTTAATCCGGTGGCTTTGAATTCCTTGCCTTGTAAGTTCCTATATATGAAGATTAGAAACTGCTTCTGGCTATGTAGAATTACATGCTTTTAGAAGAAATTTAATCCCTTGTAAAAGGTTTTGTTCGCAGCGCTCCTTCCTGTTCGCAGCAACAGGCTCCCTTGCCAAGAGGGGATGACACAGGTGAAGACATCGGTGGACAAAAGGCAAAAATCACAGCCTGCATGTAGGATAAAATCTTTATCAGAGGCTTCAGTGACCTGGCAGCTTTGAGACTTCTGCCTTTGATTCCAGGAAAGCAGCACAGCAGAATTAAAGTCTGCAAAACCTATCGAGAATAAATTGGATGCGTCCGCGCCGCCTGTGTTTTGACAGGGTTTGAGGTGGGAAGATTTGGCGCTGGGAGGGCTGGGTGCGTGATCCAAGCACTCTGCAGCCCACGGCCCAGCTGGGATTCCTGCAATACAAAAACCTCCAGCAGGATGGAGGGAGGGCTGAGAGGGATGCAGCTCCAGCATCTTTTTGTGCCAGGGATTCCTCAGGCTCTCCAGAAAAACAGAGGAGGCACAGATTGCCTTGGAAAGCTCTGCTTGGTGCAAGCGACCTTCTTGCAATCAGCCTGGGATGCTTTGTGCCAGCCGGAGAAGAGAACATCGTTCTCTGCTTTCTCCAAACTCTGTGTCCATCCATGCCTTCCTACCTGCCACAGAAATGAATGCTGTAAGAAAAGCCAGCTGTGTTCCTCATCCCATGGGCTGTGCATCCCACCCCTGGTGTCAGCCCTGGAATTGGATGGTAGGGTCCTGTGTGGGGTCCGGCCATAGGGTGCTCCAGACTAGAAAAAAAACAACAAACAATCCAAACCAAAACAAGCCAAAAACAAACAAACAAAACAAAAAACAAACAAACAAAAAACAAAGCTGGAGGACTTAGTTGACAAACTGCACAGGTGTAATTGCAAATCTTGCAATGAGCGCTGGCAGTGAATAAATTATCTCCTGGCTGGGATGTGCTTGCATACAAATCTTAGGAGGAAATATGGGTAAAAAAACCTGTTTTCAGTCAATTTCAGAAGAAGAAGGGGAAAAAAAAAAAAAAAAGAGCTCATTTAGTGCCTGAGCTGTTTGCTGCAACTTCTCACCCGGCTCTACTAGAGTTAACAGGTTGGCTGAATCCAAACAAAATTCGGAAATTTTGCTTCTGAATAAAGCATGCGAGCCTGGCCCAGGAGTGGGCTGCTCTCTTCCTTTTATGAATCAGTCCCCGAGATATGCTCGCATTCCTGAGAAACAAGCCTGGAATAACACGGCTGGCTTTTGGGTGCAATACGCTGATTACGAGGAAGCAACAGTCTCCCGTGTATGAATAGCTTTTATGTCGAAATAGGTCAGCGCTATAGCATTCGCTGAAAAATGGCTTTTTAATGTGCTTTATGGGCTGTCAGGGCATAATGAATGTAAACCGTAGACCTGGCTTCGCCGGAATGATATTTTATTTTTTTGCTTTATCGACCAGACGCAATGAATCTCAGATCAATTAGTTTTGCTTTGAAGTTTGCTCTTGATCCCGATCTTCAATAAAAAGGAAGTTTCCAAATCACTGGTCTGTGAACACTGTTTGTGATTAATTACCCTTTTATAATCTTAGGAATTCTGGTCCTTGCTGTATTTTGAATACCTCAGACTGCACGGGGAGTTTTATTTTGGCTGGTATATTTGGAAACTGCTAATAAACACCTACTTCCTGTTTTTCTTGCTACTGTGTATAACAAATTGTTAAAAAACTCGCTTTCCCATTTCAGACGCCTGCATGTTCGACCAGACCCGAGCCGTATTATTGGTTAATCAACATCGTATATCATCTGCCAGCACATTTTCTCAGCTGTTAAAAGCAGGACTTTGTCTTCTGGCTGTAACAAAAAAGTGAGTAACTTTGCACGGCAATAAAGCCAGAGGAAGAAACCCTATCCCGAGTCTGGGCTAGAGACAAATAGTGACTGATACGGTTTTAAACTTGAAACCAAGTTTTATGCAAAGCTTCCTAAAATAACAGCCTGTTTTCCTGTCAATGCCCGGGTTATTTGGGGTGTGGGGACGGTCATGGATGCGGAGGGTTCGCTTCGTCCTGGGAAACGATGCCGGGCCGTGCCTACGAGCGCAAACATCTGTTTCGGCGAAGATTTTAAGGTTAATATTGTATGGAGGATGTTTGTTTAGACAGGATGAATGCTTTTGTGAAATCTAATATTAGGCTATATCTAGGTATGTCCGGTTGGCACCGGCTTCTGCATTTTGTGCGCGAACAAACGTTAATTAGCAGTAAAAAAAATAAAAAAATAAAAAAAAATAAAAATCCCCACTTTGTCTCTGAAGCAATGCAGCGTAACGGTGGAAATAGATTAGTTATAGCTGCTGAAAGGTCCTCCGGTTCTTGCCTTGCGCAAGTATTATCGGCGCTGGTGCCGTGCCGCGGGGGCTTGTTTGCCTGCTGGCACCAGGGCTGGCTCAGTCCGGCCGAGGCTGTTTTCGGCACGTCGGTTGGACAAACTTGTGAAATCCGTCACATTTATGGCACTGTCGGTAATGAATGCTCTCAGAAATTTCCCTGAAATCGTGCATTCAGTCTGTTTTGAAGTCTAGACCCGTGTTTTTGGAGGAAGTGCTGCTTTTAGCCTCGTGCATTTGGAATATTCGGGTGACTATTGTGCAGTTTTTTACCTCCTTTGCCCCCAGGCTGTCTCTCTGGGGTAGCCGGCCCCAGGTGAAAATAGGGTTTGTGCTGGGGCTAGAGGCTGAGTGCTGTGCTGCTTGGTGGGAGGGTGGAGGGAAGGGACATGGTTCTGCACCACGGTGGTGCCTTCAGCACGCATCTCTCAGGTGTTGCCATCTCCTGCATGCTTACCACTGTTGATCCAGGGAAGGGATGAAACCTCCTGGTGAGGACACCCGCTCTCCAGCTTCTGGGACATCCCTCCTGGTTCCTGCTGATGAGGTCTGGCAGCATCCCAAACCAGCTGCTGGTGGAAGAGACCTGGTGGGGCTCCTCAGAGATCCTGCAGATTGCTGCAGGAAGAGAAAACCTCCCTGCAAGCAGGCTGTGGTTTTGCACTCTGAACCTGCACGGTGTCCCTGTGGCTTGGTGACACCTCCGGGATGACCACAGCTATCAGACCAAAGCATAACCTTGAGGATACAATCAAAGGAGTGACGATGGGGTGTGTTTCAAATGGATTATAGAGGTAAGTCCTGCTTCCCCAAGCAGCTGTTGGCTGCTTGAACACTCACATGCTGGTTGGGTGGCTGTGCACATGTTCTTTGGGTGGGCTGGTGGGTTGAATGTGTATGTGCTGGTTGGTTGAGTTGGCTGGTTGAACGTGCACATGTTGGTTGGTTGGGTTAGTTGGTTGAATGTGCATTTGCTTGTTGGGTGGTTTGGTTGGCTGAACGTATATGTGCTGGTTCGTTCGGTTAGTTGGTTGACTATACACATGTTGGTTGGTTGGGTTAGTTGGTTAAATGTGCACATGCTGTTTGGGTGGGTTGGTTGGCTGAATGTGCACGTGCTGGTTTGTTGGCTAGCCGTGTATGCCATCTAGGCCCGCCAGCCAGGCCATATTCTGGCCAGTTCTGTTCAAACAGTTCCTCATTTTCATAAATCCTCCACATTTCCGTCAATCCTCCTGTCCTTGCTACCAGGCTATTTGCCTATTTGGAGGCATCACCACCTGCATTGTTCAGAAAAGACAGGCCAGGGACTAATTGTGGAGTGAAGAAGCCGTGCAGATGAGTTCAGCCTACTCCAGGGTGGCCGTACAGGGTGGGGAGTAAAGCACCTTTGAGTCAAACCCACCTCTGGAAGCACAAGGAGGGGATTTGGGATGGAGAAGAATAGCACTGAAGGACCAAGCTTTGCCAAAATATCCTCCTGGCTGTGCCTGGAGCAAGGTGTTCACAGTTCATTGTGCACGCTGTGGATCAAATCAGCCCTCAGCCATCTCTTGTGAGGAGCCCACCGAGGCACCTCACACCTGAACAGCTGCCGCTTGCTTTCCACCCCCACACATTTTTCTGATATTTAGAGCTTATTTTTGGCTGGGCTTCCCCGATCTCAGGGCTGGCTCTCCAGCTGGGGTTGGCTCGGGGTTTGTCGCCCAGCCCGGTCCTGCCCGAGTGGGTGGGAGCCGTGGGGAGGGAGGGCAGCAGATGACAGCGTGCACCCGTTTGCCAGCAACCTCTGCCACGTCCCAGCAGGCTCAGAGCATCACTTTTATCTACCGTAAAAAAAAATGAGGAGCTGGGCCTGAGGGAGCTGTGGTGCAGTCCTTTGGGATGGAGAAGAAATCCCTGACGCGGGAGAAGATTTGATAATTTGTTTTACAGATTTCTGCATCACAGCCCCATGCTCATCACTTTTGGGCACATTTTTTCCCCTATTTTAAGCCCATGGAAAGGGTGAGAGGGGGATTCTGCAGTGCTGGGCACCAGAGAGGGCTCTGCAGGCACTGAGGACCAGGCTGAGACCCTGGGGTTCCCTTGTGCTTCTTCAGAAGGATGTGATTGAGACCTGACTGGAGGAACAAAGCACCTCGCTTGAATATGCTGAGCATTATTAATGTCAACAAAGTCATTAAAAATAAAAATAAAAAGAGAGAGAGGAGGTAATCTGGAGAATGTTTGCCCGCGAGCCTGCTCGTGTTTTGAAATGACACAATGTGTGTGTTTTGTGATAGCTGCAGCCACTTTGTGTGAAGATAAGAGATTTAACATAATGTTTTTTTTTTCTTCGCCATCATTAAAAAAAAGAAAAGAAGCCAACATACCACTGCTGAAAAACATAAACAAAGTGGCCTTTTATATCTCTTTCCTAAAACTCAGCCTGTTCCAAATGTGTTTTACTGAATGGCTGGTGTTTTTTTTTTTTTTTTTTTTTTTTTTAAGTAGCAGAAACGTCGGTGAATTTTAAAGCAGTTCCTTGCAGCTTTCCAGATAAATAAATTAGAAGTTAGAGCCGGTTTAGTAGCCACTTCCTGCCGTGAGGGCCAAGCAGGATTCGTTCCCTGTTTTCTCTGTCACGCAAGGACTGGGCTGGGAGCACGCAGGTTATGACTAGGAGAGTGTTTCAACCTCCTCTCCATTTAATTAGTCATATAATTAACACTTACTAAAACGAGGTAATTTTTTCCGAGCCCTTGTAAACTCCTAACCACTTCACGGAGTTACTGCCACTCTCAAACAGAAAGTGCTGGTGTTTTCCTACCTCGGCCACTTTTTCCTCTACCAGCGTGCAGGAATTGGGCAGCATAGGCCAGCTCCGTACCCAAAAAGCTGATTTTTTCTCCCTGTTTCTGTTGGGGCTGTGGCTATCCTGTAACAGGGTGGTGGGGTGTAACTCTCAGCGGGGTGTAGGGCGAGATGCGGTGTCCCCCTATACATGTGGGGCGGTGAAGCCATCTGAGGATGGGGTTGTGAACCACATCCATGGGGTGACCCAGACCTGAAAAAGTCTCTTCACTCCCCCCCATTGTTATTTTGTTAACCTGGATCATTTCGCTGGGGGAAGAGGGTGAGCTGTGGGCAGCTCAGTGATGGGGAACTTCCCACCCCAGCATCCTTCGGCTTTGCCACTGGAGAAAAACTATCAGCGAGCTCTGTCCATGCTCACCCCCCAAAAAAAACCCTCCAAACCCTATTTATTTTATTTTATTATTATTATTATTTTTTAACTTGGGAACTGTTTCAGAAGCAAAATCAGGGAGTGAGTTTTCCCAGCTACTTCTGGGCAGCTTGTGGCATAACCCTCACAATTTCCTTTCTTCCACAGCAGAAAACTTTCTGGCATGAGGTGCAAAGCCCACGGGCTTCCTTCCCCTCCTGGCCGATGGAGGAGCCCACTTTGGTCCCCATTTCGGGCCAGGGCCCTGATCAAAGCCTCGTGGCACTCACCATGCCCAACAGCCCCGTTTACATTAGGCAGTGGGGCGCTGGCTCAGTGGCATTTGCTAACCTGGTTGCTGGTCCCATCCGCCCGGGAAGCATCACTGCATCCAGTGAGAGGGGAAGATTTGGGCAACCCTGGCCAAAGGGATGCTCCCTCCATTGCCACAGCCATGCAAATGCTCTGGAAACTCCAACCCCATTGAATTTTTGGCCATTTTTCTGACTTTGTCTGTGTTCTTTTGCTGAGCTCTTGGGTTTACACCAGCATATGGGACAAAAGGCAAGCTGTGCCCCCTGCAAGACCCACGTACCCTTGACATGAGAAGTGTCTGCAGTGTTTTGTGCTCTTGGCTAGGGTCCTGGGGAGTTACAGCAAGGTATTGCTGTATGGTGTGGGGTTTTTATGGGGCTTTGAGGCGGTGGGGGAAGAGGTGAGGCAGGGTTTTGGGAGCTGCTGTGGTGCTGGTGGCAAGAGCTAGCACCCTGGGGATGGCCCCTTGGGTTCCACCAGCAGCCAGGACATGCAGCCCATGGCTGGTGTTTTTCTCAGAGGCCATGTCTACGGTTCCCAAACAATGGTGGTGTGACCCAAAACCCAGCCTCAGCAGGGGGACCTGCACCCAAAGTCAACAGGACGAGGAGGGTTTAACAACAGGCAGGTGGTTTCCACTGTGCTCCTCACTGCTCCTAGCGTGGTGGTTTGGCCTTGGAGAAGATGGCACTCATGTAGTTGACTTGCTCCTCTCAGTTTTCTTCCTGCTGTTAAGTGGATATGTGCTTTATAAAGTCCTTGCTTTGGTCCTGGCTTCCTTGAGTGACCTTTTTGTGTCTGGTCACAGCTGGTAAAACGAGGGTGGCAAGATCCAACAGAGAGTTTTTCCATCACACCCTGCTCCAGGTATGTCTGTGCGTGAGAAAACAAATCCACACGGGAAGGAGCAAAGCTTTCAGAGACACGTCTTGTTCTGGTTGTAGAAGGACTCCAAGGCTCTGTCAATGCCCAGGGCCAGCTTCAAAGCTCTTCATGTCCAAGCGCCCGTGGATGAAAAGGCAGCAGGGTGGGAAGCAGCCTGTATGGGAAGGCTATAATGATGTAATGGTAACATTACCGGGCCAGAAGGAAGCAATATTATTGGGCTAAATTCTTTCCACTCCATTTCCAAGGGGCCAAAGCCACTGCCTGCAGTCGTGGCTGGTTGGGTCCCATCTCCAGGGTCTTGAGTTTGCGACGTGCAGCAAACACCCGAAGGGACCTGGAACAGCACCCACCCAGGAGTGGGTGACAAGCTGCACGTTTCCAGGGCCGGTGGTGGTTTTCTGGGAGGGTTGGATGTCCTTGCACATCACTAGCGGGGTGCCCATTGCCAGTCACTCTTGCAAACTGTCGCCGTGGCTTTTGCAGGACGTCATCTGTCGTATTTCCTCACGCTCCTTGGAATGCGCTAAATAACCAAAGGAGCAGCTGACAAAATAAATGAGCAAAGTGATTTTTTTTTCCTTTTTTTTTTTTTTTCAGAGACATTGCACAAAGGGCAGGACGGGCTGTCCAGGATGTGCAACTTCTGCCCATGGTGAGCGTGGACGTCATGGGGCAGCTGGCAGAAAGGGAGGCTGCTGTCCTCCGTGCTCACAGACACGGTCCCTCTGCCCTTGGCTTTGTTCGGTGCTATCTGTCTGCTTTCCTAATTAGCCACCATCCTGCTACCTCTCCTAGCAGACATGATGCAAAATAAATGACCTAAGAATTCCCCCAACACATGGCTCATTAGTGACGGACCAAACACCGGGAAAAGCACGCAAAAGGGTTGGTCACAGCCCGGCAAGGAGGTGAGAAAAATGATCTACCAGCTTCTTTCCCCTTGCAGAGCATGGATCCACACACCAAAGGCACTCTGCTTGTGCCCAAGAAGCCTACATCCTCCTGTGGCCACACAGCTCCAAGCGTGGCCAGGCTCCTTCCGAGCCCACACACCCTTCCCAGTTATCCCCAAACCCTCACGAACATATGGCTCTGGCAGTTATCAAAAAATGTTGGACAGAGGCTTTGTGGTCAGCTTGATCTGTCCCATCTGGCCATCTGATCTCTTTGTTTGCTCGACTCCGGTCCCTCCGCTCGCTGCGGAGATGATTCGAGTAACGTTTCCCGTCTTTTCTGTCCTTCTGCTGCCTTGGTTTTGCTCCCTGATGCAAAGTGTTATCTTCTTCTTGGCTTCGGGGATGAAAATGGCACAGCTTGACCCTGGCTGCTGCGGAGGTTTGTTTAGTCTTTCCTGTATTGCAAAGTGTGCCTTGAAGTGACCTTGTCCATGTTCAGCAGGATGGCTTACGACAAGGCACCAGAAGAGGTGCCCACCTGGAAACTTTGCCTTCCATCAAGGTGAGGTGCACCAGTCAGTCCATTTCTGTCTCTTCCCAAGCTGCTGTAAGCCATGAGCTTGTCGGAGCAGAGCCTGGCTCTCTGTTCCCAAAGCACCCAGCACCTTGCACCGGCTGGAGAAGAGACGAGGACTCCCGGGGGGGGCTCATGTCCATTGCAAACCCTCTCTTTTCTTATCAGACCTGTCGTTCCGGACCTGGCTCTGGCTGAACCCTGGTGAACTTCCCCTGCATCCCCTTCCCTGCCAGCGAGCTTGCAGCCGTGAACTTCCCGTGCCCGACCCGAGCGTCTCCGAGAGGTGTGATCCAAGCCGTGGCGGTAAGGCTGCAGCCGGAGGAAGGAGATTGCCGGCCCGCCCCTGGCTCCTGCTCAGCCTCCCTAATCAACGGAGGAATGTCTCTGGACGCGAGTGCTCCTGGATAAGCTGCTCTGTGCACCGCTTTGGCTTCGGGAGCGCTTCCTTCGTGAGCCATCTGTGGGGGTCACGCCGGGCAAAGCACGCCGCGTGCCCCAAAGGATCGGCGTGTCTTGGCGCAGCGGGGCCAGCAGCGGTCCTGTGGCCCAGCAGGAGGATGCACAGGGTGGCTCAGTCCTGCCTTGCCATGGGTAAATGTTCCTCTTCTGCTGGTACAAGCGACTCCCTCTTGCTTGTTTTGGGATGGCCCGCTGCCTCCTCACCACCCAGTGCTTGGTTTTGGGTGTGAATTTGGAGATTTGTGGTCAAATGGCAGCTGCTGTCCTCTGCTTGTTCTTGTGTGGTTGGTCAACAAGGAGAGACCGGACCCCTCAAACAAGGGTGGCTCATACTGTAGGGACTGCAGGGTCTGTCCCTCCCTGGGTTTATGTGTCCCTAAAATCTTTCCTTGGCTTTGTTTTTGCAGTTTCATGTATAATACACGGACCTATGTGTAATGTGCATTACATAAATGTGTAACATGATGGGGGTGGCGTGGAGCAAGGAAAGCAAAAAAACAAAGGAAATTGTGCAGAAAGGTAACGATGCTTTTTCAGTTTTCCAGTGGACAGCAAGCACATCTACGTGTATTACCTTGAGAGCAAAGAGCCTCATTTCACAGGACACTGTCCTTTTTCACCTCCTTGTGTTCACCTCCTCGCCAGAGCCCGTCGCCCTCCCAAAGCCGCCGGTGCCGCTCGAGTCAATGGGGCTCCGGGCCGGAGCACGACAAACAGGATTTAACCTTTGCTACGGCGTGTCCCAGCCAAGATCTATTGTTAACAAACTTGGACCCCGTCCATTTGGCCCGGGCGGCTATAAGAGCGGAGAGTAAATAATCTGACATTGGAAATAAGTTAATATTTACAAACGCAGGGCCTGCTCCCGCTTCCATTGCCGCTGAGGAAAAGGGTTTTGCCGAGGGCTTCACCTTTGGAGCCCCGCAGCAAAGGGTCGCGGAGCAGAGCCGTGCAGCGAAAAATCCCGTAAGCAGATTTTACACCCTGCCCTGCAAATACAATGGCAGGTACTGTTGTAGCGTGGCCTAAAAAAAAAAAAAAAAAAAAAAAAAAAAAGCCCCGCAGAAAATATCCCCTCTACACCTCTGTGCAGGTCTGTGGAATGTGATTTCTTTACGTGCCTTAGCATTTTCCCTAATAATTTAAGCTGACACCTCCATGGTGGTGTTTAAAAAAAAAAAAAAAAGGAAATTTAAGGATTACCCTCATATTTTTCCAAAGCCACTGCTTCCTAAGAGGATCTTTGCCCACGCTTCCATGCAGTCATCCTTACAGCACTTCCACCCTGCACGTGCTTGACCGTGAGCGCCCAACAATCCCATTCACTTGGCGAAGGTCTGAATGCTCCCAGTTCAACATGGATGTAGGCTTGGCAGCCCCGGGGCCCGCGTCGGCACTAAATAACCTCATTGATGGATCGGGCCGGTGCCTAAGGATAACTCGGAGCTATCACGGAAGTCGGAGCTGGAAAAGACCAGTGGGCTCCTCCAGGCTGTCTCCTTGCCAGGGCAGTGCTCTTCATTATTTCTCATCAGAAAGGAGATCCAGTTCCCTGGATGTTTCGTTTAGCTTGGACACATCTGCTAAGGTCTGCAGATTTCGGTCCAAAAAGGAGTTATTTATTCAGTTATATTTTCAAGTATTTGGGGAACTTTTTGCCAGAATGTCCTTTATTTTTTCAAAAAATTATTATTATTATTTTTTCTGTGCTTCAAAGCTGTGTATTTAAGCAATTTTGCATGCACCTGTAACGCGGAGCCCTGTGTATTTATTTTAAGGAAAAAGGTGCAGGTGATGAATGTCTCATTAGCACTGCTTTAATCACTTAATTTTGGAAGGAAGCTGCCAAAGCAATTTGGAGCATTGTGAGCAGGGGTTTTAAGGGATTTTGTTTCTCTTGGAGTTTTCTTGGCAGGGGCAGGTTGCAAGAATTGGTAGCTGCACGGGTAATGGAATTATAATCCAAAAATTGTCGGCTGGAATTGCCAGGTAACCACATGCACAGATAGCAGGGCTGTTTCCATGTGCAGACGCAGCGAATTTCAGCCCCTCCTTGCTTGGGTGGGTTGTGCACGGGGTGCAGCTGGTGGGGACAAACCCCAGGCTACGTGCCCAGAAAAAAGAGCAAATAATGAGGGGGAATGAGGAATACTGGGGTGGCGACTAGAGGGGTTTCTGGGAATGTCATACAAAAAGCATCCAGCATCCTGATGCTGAACTGCTGCATGGCTTTGCACACATGAAGGTTGGCTAGAGAGAAGGACAGGAGTCTGTGGTGTCAGAAAGGGTGTCCCTGAGATGAGATATATAATTCGCTGTACTGTGTAAGCATTTATTTTTTTGTTATTTTATTTTTTATTTTTTGATACTGAAGTTTTAGGACAGATTTCCAAGTACAACTAAATGAATATTGCTGCTTTGCCTCTAGGGTGGTGTTAGCAGGGGTTAATGGATGGACTGTAACCTTTAAATTAGATACAGGTGAAAAAGCTGGTTTGATAAGTGCCACTGGTGAGGTGGAAGGTAGAGATGCATAGTGAAAAACTCGTGTGTTGAGTCTGCTGCTGTGCCTCTGCCCAAACAAGCAGAGCACAAGTAGTGACCTATCTGAGTAGATAAAAAATAAGAAAATATAAATAACTCCTCTGATTCTGTGATAACTTTGGTGGCTGGTATTGCAGCATGGGTGAAAGGAAAAGCCCCCGTATTTTTAGCAGAGACGACTGTACCATGAACCCATCTTAGTGAGGGTTGGAGCAATGCTTTATCCTTCGCCTGGACACTGGGCTGTATATTTGGCAGCTCACGCAGGGTAGAGTTGTTTCAGGCTTCCAAGACTTGTAACCCTGTGGGCCTGGCAGAGACGTAATGCTCGTGTCAGGAGGGGCTGACAGCACCAAGACAGTTATATCCAAAAGCTGCTCTGCTGAGATGAAGTCCTTGCAAGGACTTGGCACTAGGAGACGGCTCAGGACTGATGGCAGTTTCTGACCAGGGCTCGTGTTCTGATTTTCCAAGCAGAAAGGCAGCCTCCACAGATGTGGGAACTATTTAGGTCTAGGTCTTATTTCCAGAAGTTTTGAAGGCACCCAGCTGCCTGCAATTAGGTCACTCAAGGTGGTTTTCGTGAGAGTATAGCTGGTATTTTAGATAGGGACAAAACCAAATGGAGAATGCATAGGTATCTCTGGGAAAAGTAAACGTAGAGCTTATTTTTTTGTACTGGAAAATCTCATGCACTAACTATCGATTATTCTTTGAGTGAGCTGACAAACACAATGTTATTTATGGGACATGAAATCTGTATTTATTAGCTGTTTAATCCTAGCAAAAAATGAAAAGTAATAACAGTCCATAAGTTCCCATCGATGGAGTTAGCACATGGATCAGCTTTATTCTTTCCTCTTTTCCCCATCCTCCCTGTTATTTATCATGTTGTTTATCAAAGCTAGGAGGCTGAAAGTGGAGCTGCATAGGCTGGACAGAAAGAAATGACACAACAGGCCATGACAGAAGAAACAGCCAGAAGAAAGCCCTTGCTTGCAGAGCTGATGTTACCTCCAGGTTGCATGTTGGGCATCTCTTAACACTAAAAACCCCAGCTGACCCAAGAGCCACAAAACACATTTCCAAGTTGCAATCACTTTTGCATATGCATGCCCTTGTAGGATTATTTTGGAGAGTGTTTTTTTTTGGCAATCCTGGTTTCTTTCTCCTTGTTTTTTTTGTTTTGTTTTGTTTTTCCTGCAGGAGTCTGAGTCAATACATGGTTCCTCCTGCCCCACTCCTTGGGTGGGACCTGTAAGAGATTGTTCCTGAGCTTGGAGACCCCTTGATCTTCAGCACTTGCCCATGGTACTTTTGTAGTGGTCTTCCAGTGGTGCCAATGTTCCAGTTACAATGGCATTGCCCCATGTGCCAGGGCAAAGCACTAATTAATATTTTTCCTTCCCCAAAGAGTCTGGAAGAGGGGACAGGTAGAGCTGCTCCTGTCCCATAGCTCCCTGGTGTGCTACCAGCCTCCTCGTTACAGATGTGAACAGGCCACCACAGGAAGATGGTTGAGGGGTTTGTTACAAGTTCTGATACCTCCCCTGTCAGATCACTTCTGAAAATCCCTCCGAGATAATTTTTAAATTATTATTATTATTATTTTTACAACTGCATAGATAAAGACTGAGGAAGCAGCATTAAGGGACATAAATTCTCCACCTGCACCAGGGGAGACGATATACCTATGATGGCCCGCAGATAGGAGAGAGAAACAAGAGTTGTAAAGAGATGTGATTTATATATGTGTACACACACGCATATATATATATAAAATAAAATAGTTGAAAAAAAAAACACTTCTGAACTTCATGAACACAAACGTTTCCTTGTAATCTATATGTGTGATTATCTGCTTTGTCGTCTAAATGTGCAAACACCATAACTCTTTTAAATTTAATCAAAATAATCCTAAGCCTTATCTAAGATGACTGTGTTTGAGAACAGTGAAAATGTTAATGCTAACAACATATTTTTTTGTTCTGTAAATTCCTAGCCTTAATTTAATATAATACAATGCTGTTTTAAAGGGATATTAATATTCTTTTCAAAGTGTTTGGAACTTTTACATAATTTAAAAAATATTTGCAGCTGTTTTGAATGTATCTGCAAGTACTGATAGACAAAAGGCATGGATATCCATAAGAACGTTGTCATAATACATTCCATATTAACGTAAGCAAAAAAGAATGTTTGCTCAGGAATACCAAAAAAGGTGATTGGAAGACCCACTTCTATGGCCTTAACATCTTCCTGCTAAACAAGTTACACTCCTTATTTTTTTGCTGCATTCTTACTTAATTGGTTACTTGCATCTGCCTTTTAGAATTAGCAGCTTTTTTGCATTTGGATCATCCATAGAGCTGAGCTCGGGCCATTTGTTTTAGATTTCCAGAAATGATTTATTTGTACTGTAATGGGATGGAATCATACAGTGTTTCCCATTTGTTTTCAGACTTAGTTCAGACTATAGTTTAAGCTCTCATAGTATATCTGGGAGTGCTGATTCCACTCTCATGTCCAAGGGCCACAAATCTTTTCTTTCACGCTGTTTGCACCTTTCTCTCACTGCATAAAAATCAAGGTCCCAAGGTCAATATTACATTAGGGAAAAAAGAGGAGAGATTATCGCAGAGGCTGAAAAATTCTGCTCCTGGCTAAATCACTAAAGGATGGTGTGTGTGTGTAAGAAAGCTGTAAAGACCAGGACAAAATGCTTCTCTCAAGTAAATTACCTCCCCTGCCTTCTATTAAAAGTCCTGAAGGAAGCTGAGATTTTACTTAGGCTGGGTGTTGTGCCTACATACAGCTGGAGACCCTCTCTGGGGGCGGATAGCTGATAAAGTTACTGGATTCTCCTACTCTCTAGTCATTAGGATGCTGCTTTGAGGTAAGAAATATATATTTTTTTTCCTGTGATAACTGGCAATTGTAGAAACCTAGAAAAATAAGGAGGATGAGACCTCATGGGGTTGTCTTGTCAACCCCTCTTCCCTCAAGAGGACTGTCTGCAAAAGACTTCTGTTCCTTTTCATCTTCTTTTCTTCTAGTTTTTATGTTTAAAGAAAAAAAAATCAAGAATGCTGGAAAGAAAAAAGAGAAGCAACAATTTTTTAATGACATACTGAAAGTTGCTTATGACTCTGTTCAAGGGCACTTCTGGGTCCATGGTGCTTTATGGCAATTTTGATCAGTTGTTGCGCTGATCTGGACTTATAATGAATGGACTGTCCCTCTTGCCGCGATAATAGAACATGAGAGTATAAAAACTTTGAAGTGCAGGAGGCAGCTGAAAAGAAAACAATAAACTATGTATATGAGACTAGCTTGTTGCTTGGTGATTAAGAGATGAGGACCCCGCAGGTCAGCTCCCTATAGGTACAAACAGATGTTTGCACTGTTTCACAGCTGCTAAATATGATATAAATCCAAAGAATTTCTCATGTTTTTATAAAGTAAAAAAAATACCCAGACAGCAAATTTTTGGTCATTCAGATACTCTTACCAAATGACATCTGGTTTCT
This sequence comes from Aythya ferina, assembly GCF_964211825.1. Classification (NCBI taxonomy): domain Eukaryota; kingdom Metazoa; phylum Chordata; class Aves; order Anseriformes; family Anatidae; genus Aythya; species Aythya ferina. The sequence continues at coordinate 61,879,297 of NC_140301.1, forward strand.
GTACTGCTTATTTAAGCAATCCTTAAAAAAATGTTTGCCAAGGGGAATAACTCAAACCTTTTAGTTCTTCACCATATATAACTGTACAGTTTAGATTACAATGTAGCATGCAGAGTTTATTATAAGCAATGCAGTTCTTCATTTCTTAGCTAGCGAGTATTACTTTAAAGAAAATAGGATAAATATTATGTAATTAGTTCAGGGAAATTCATGTATAGTTACATTTCAGAGTACCCTAGTTTCAGATCCAAACGATGACAAAGAAAATGAATTGTTTCCATATGTTAGGAGATAGTCTGACAGTTATGAGCAGAGAGTTAAGGCATAAAAATGCAATGGGGCTCCCATTAAATGGAAAGAAACAAAAGCTGTAAGTGGAGAATTGCTAGCTGTGATGTGAGGGTGCTCTGAAGGTACTGTATCTGCCATCAGGCCCAAAAAAGAAGGAAAAATGGATGGTTTGTCGAGGAGGAGATCAACAGGGAAATATTTGCTTTGAGCCCTATGCTTTGATTCTGCTGATGTCTAATGAGACATGAATTTTGACTGAATCTGTCACAACTCCATGTCTGTTGGGGCATTCATGAGGTCTTTCTGGATTCTCTGAGGTCTAAGAAGGGTTGTGTCTCTGCTGATCCCATTCCCTCAAGGCATGCATTAACAAGCCTGCCACTCCTACCTGGCCACCTACTTCCACAAAGTATATGGGAACTTAGTACCCTCAAGACCTCTATCCCTCTGCCAAAATTGGTTGAAACTGGCTAATGGGCTCAAAAATTATTTTCTTTGGGACTGAGAGGGGGCAGACAGACTCACTCCTAGGAAACATAATTGCCTACATCTCATGTCTGTTGGAAGCCAACCTAAAAATCTGAGTAAGCTTATCATATAAATTATATATGCATGCATTTTACAGAGGAAGATTTATTGCCTTCAATATCTAGGCATTTTATGCTTTTGAAGTAATGCATACTTTGATCCAACAAATACTTACACTTTCAAGTTACTCAGTGTACTGAGGGTTCAATACTACTGCTTTCTCCAAGTAAAGCTAAGTCCCAAAGAACCAAAGGAACACAGCTAGCATATGACCTGTGTGCTTTCTCTATGGCCTCTTCAGTCTTTGGGACTTTACTAATTCAAAGGATTAAGGCTATAAAGGGCATAGTGCCCATTTGGACCTCGGAGTGCTGGTCAACGACCTATTCAATGGCCTCAGCTGGCATGAGTCAGTGACTTCCACCCTTATTGAATTGGTGGATACAAAACTTTTTCCAGTTATTCTGAATCTAATGAGCATGCTTTTCTCCATTTCTTCTCACAGGCCTGCCTGTTAGTCTGCAGATGAAAATTCACACGTCCACAGTGACTATAATATTAAATTTCTCTGTATCTGTGGTCTTTCCTGAGGTGCCTGGTAATCAACAGCTTCCTTCTGTCTCTTTGTCGAGTGATTCCAGTGCAACAATGATCATGAATCATACATTTTGTATATATCTCAACGACTGGCTGGGCTTATTTTCACATGAATGCACATGTCCCATAGTACTGCTTGGTAGCTCGGAGGAAAATAGGGTCATATGTTCTGCAGTAATGACACGACTGCATTTTTGTCTCTATTTTTTAGCTCTTCTTGATTTGGTCTATCACCACCATTGTGAGATACGCTGGAATAATTGCCCATCTGACGACAGGAAAACACGCAAGCCCTTGGAAGTGGAAGTTGCTTTGTACATATGAGAATGGAGCAAGCAGTGAGTTTATTCTCCTTTGTAAGCCCTGCAAGAGAACATGCTGCATTACAAACCTTGTTGGGATGGGGGCTATTTGTTCTGCTCTGTGTTTGAGCGACACAGTGGGATCCTGCTCAGGGGCAGAAACGCCAAATGTTGCTACAATATGAGTGTTGCTGCAGCTCTAATTAGTGATGATAACAACTAGTGTGATAACAACCACAAAAAAATATTAATGGTGTGTCTCTGGTTTAATTATGATGGTTCTCGTGCATGTGGTGGTTTTACCATTCCCTTTTCTGAAGCTGCTGCAGCTTGCTTTCATTTTACTGCCAGTCTTATCAAGCAACACACTGCCCAAACCGGTGCATTTGAAGGTTATTTTCCTGTCAAAGAAACAAAACAAAGCAAAACAAAAAAAGCACCCAGTGGTTAATTTCTATTATTCCTCTCTGCTCTTTCCCTAGCCAAAACGCAGATCTGCTCCTCCTGCCACAGTCGCACAACTTCCTGTTTAGTAGGAAACTTGATTAACTTGTTGGCTCTGCTGGTCTTGAAGGCCTTGCTTTTATTAGGAAGAAAATTGTTTGTTCTGCTTTCACATGATTTCACTGGAAAGAATCGTTTGCAGTCAGGTGTTTCAGACACAGCTTTTAACTCGAGGTAGCTAAGAGCAAACGACCAGGAGGGCAGCTCCAGGTGAAGACACCGTGCTTCAACATTTCCATAGGTCTTACCAAGCTGAGATAAACTCGGTTTGCAACCCAGTGTGGTCACTTGAGGGCCTCTAGGCTTGCTCTGGTTTCTAAAAAAGTGTAAACATGTTGCAGAAAGTGAGCACTGAGGGCTTTCTTCTTTAGTCTGATTTAAATAATCAGGCTAATTCTTGCAGGTGGGGAGAAATGAATCTCACATTTGTGTCCTGGCCTCTGTTGACCCTGTGGAGCTCCAGCCGAGGGCCTGGAGGGTTTTGACCATTTTGTTTTCACTCTTAGTTTTCTTTTCTGCCTGGTGTGTAGCGATGTGCTCTGGCAAGGGGCCGGGGTACTGACAGCGTTTGGCACAGAGGAGGAAACCGATAGCTTTATGCTTCTTGTGAGCAAGGCTGGTCCCCCAGGCTTCAAACCAGAGACCCCCATTTGATGGAGCAATTATTTCTGGGTTTGGTAGGTCTTGAGAATGTTTTACCTTAAAATCACATTGTCATCATATGAGAAAAAGTAGTTTCTTAAAGAGTTGCTGGAAGGTTCCAGTTAAGATTTTTTTTTTTAATTAATTAATTTATTTATTTTTACTTCTGATGTTGGAGTGTGCTAGATTTCTGCTACAAAACAAACAAACAAAAAAGTGGGAAATTGGGCTTCTCTGGTGAGACTTACATTCAGCTATAACAACAGACCCCATAAGAACATCGTACATTATTAAAATATTATTCTCCCTGTAAGAAAAGCAGTGTATTTGTGATAGGGCAAAGTGCTACCATGCATTCAGTTGTGTGGTCTTTGTAACTTCTGAACTTCCCAAGGTAATTACCATTTCTTTATACATTACTGGAAGGTGTAAAGCTTTTTAAATAAAATCATATGGAGTTATTATTTTAGCAGAAAGCTTTAAGAGTGATATGCTAGTAATTCAGGTCTAAATAAATAAATGTTGCTGGGATCAAGAAATACCCTACCAGGACTCTCTTGGGATTCTCTGGGTAAATTGTACTATAGATCTGCCCCAAATGAAGTCGTGACAGGCATTAATTTCAATGTCTGCCTTTTAATTGTCATCACAGCAATTTGGAAAGGTGGAGAGGAAAACATCTGAGAGTCTTTCTTTGTGTATCAATCCAAATAAGCGTGAACATCACCAGTGCTTGTCAAAATGTGTGCTCTCACCAATCCTCCATAGTCAGGCTACTGTATGGTGTAAACATCTAATGTGATGGAATATGTCTGCTGGTTGCAGACTGAGTTTGACATTTTTGCTTAATTCACCATAGCCATGCGAGGGGAGCACACACTTCAGACGAATTCCACTGTTGTTGTTATTGCTTTGCACTGTTGCAGAGGCAACACTTCTAATTAAAGACTATCTCCACATTTGGCTTGGCAGCCAAAATAAACTTTCAGGGATTGCGTGCCGGATAGCTTTTATCTCCACTCGTGGTGGTGGGCTGGCTTTCCAGCAAGTACAATTACAAACGCACATGGAGACCCGAGGACATAAACATTTTAGTGGGGTGGTGTTCAGTTACCGCCTCTCGGCATTGCTTTGGAAAGCACCATCTAGTGAAGTTTCTTGTACGCATTGCTCTCCAACAATACTGGAAGGGAAAAGGCAAGGGAAGGCGGAGAGCATGAGGAAAGGAGGATGTTTGTGGAGGTGTGGTGTGCTGGAGTGTCACCTATAGATCTTGGGGGTCTTGTGTCCCAAAGCAATGCACCAGCTTGTGTGAAGGCATCTTGTCTACCTTGGCCAAAATGCTGAAAGGGCCTTGTGCCTGACAGAGGTCTGGAGGATGCCCACATTGCTGGCTATGCTGCAAGCTGCCCATCTTCATCCAAAGGTGGCTTCTGTACCGTGACTTTCAGGGGATGGTTGCACCGGGAATGTGTTTTTGGGAGCGCCTCAAAGGGGCCTATAAAAGTGGCACTGAAATCAAGTGCTAGAGCTCAACCTCTACACCTGCCTCGATTATTTGTTCTGCTAACTCATTGAGTTATAAAACAAGGGAAACAAGCTTTTGTCAAGTGTAAAAATCTTGTGCAGCAGGAGAGCAAAATGTAGTTTCGGATGATGAGAACGAAGGGCTATATGTTTCCTGGGCCTCCTGGCTCCCTGTTAGACGAAACAAAACCCCGGAGCAACACAGCGTAGCTTGGAATGTGCTCCTAATGCTGCTTTATGTGGGGGCTTCGTTATTTCTCCGTCACCAGAACCGATTGCAATGACACCTCTGGAGCTGGGCAGACCTCACCCCGTGCCGAATTCCTTTCCGCTGAGGCGTGCCAGCAGCCTGCTCCGCGCTCCAGATGTTGCTGCTCTCTGAGAAACGAGAGCTTAACAAACCAGGCTCACCCTTCCTCCTGGGGTGAACCCAAAGACAGTCAGATATGGAAAATCGCTGCTCAGTACCATGAACAATGTACTCGGCCGAAGAGCGGTGCCAGCACTTTGTCTTAATAGAACAGAAAGCCGAGACGCGTAGTGCAAAAATCTGAGCTGGCAGCAGGCAGCAACTTTAACATACATTGAAAACCATCCATGAAAGAGCACACTTAAACCAAAAGAAAAAGCCTGGAGGTATATTTAGACAAACTGAAAAAGAGCAAGAAGAGGAAAAAAAACCTTTCTGTGTGGCTTTAATAGGTTACATTTTTCCCAGTCTGTATTTCACTTGGGTTTGTTTTATTGGTTTATGTTTATCATGAGCACATGCACCGAAAAAACACACACATGCACAGGATTGCAAAAAAAAAAATCACTGTTTTTGTATACGTGGGACCCTGTTTGGCTCAGGCTCCTGCTATGCTAGGTGCTGTGCGAATATTAATCCAGCCTCTGGAGGTGTTTGGGGTCTGCACCCCTGAGGAAGGGTCTGTGGAGGCAGGAGTGTTTCCCAGTTCCTGTATTTGAGATAAAAAAAACTCCACTTTGATGGCTGTCACCATTGCCAGGAGTGCTGGAGCTCTGCTCCTACAAGGCTTTGGACATCACTGGGGGTCTGGGTAGGGGTGGGTGTTGAACAGACCATGAATATTTATGTGCACAACCTTGCGTGCTCAGAGTGTTGTTGCCTCTGCTGAGCCAAGCATCTCTACTGCACGCTCTTTGTCTTCTTCTTCTCTTTGTTTTTCTGTCCTGCTCCTCCCACCCATCACAAATCAGGAGAGTTTCTTCCTTACGAGAGCCTGACACGTCAGGAAACACAGTGTCCCGGCTTCGCTGGGGTAGGGTGACTCGGGGCTGATGTGGTAACTTACTGAAATTCACAGACAGCGTGCGTCAAAGCCAAGGAGAGCAAACAGGGTCTCACGTCCCACTCTTGCACCACCTCCACCCTGACACGCAGAGCCCTCTCTCCATGGGGCTGGGCAGAGCACACTTCAGGTCCCAGCAGAGCTTGGGTACCAAAATGCTGCTCTCGGCAGGGCTGGCAAGTGCTCCTGGCACCCCTTGTTGATGGGAAATCATCTGATGGTGAAATAAATGGGCTTCTCGTCACTGGGAGGGGGACCAAGTTCAGAGGGGAGCACAGAGGATGTCGGTCCTGGCCCAGGCATTGTGTCCCTGAGTGTGGTACCCCGCAGATTTATTCTCCACCAAGAGTCTCATCAGCTACCAGGGCTCGTTTTTCAGAGAGCTGCTGCTCAGTGGATGGCGTTGGAATCTGGCCCAAAATAACCTTCCTCCCTCAAATTTCCTCCTCCCTGAAGCTGCAGGAGCTTTTCTGCACCCCCATTCTTCCTGGTCAAGCCCAAGCCCCCGGAGACCAGTGCTGTGTGCGTCCTGAGCTCAGCACCAGCCCATAAATCTCTCTGCTGGGTCCAGGCAGTGAAATGCGAACAAAGGAAACCACCACGCAGTGGGGCGGGAGGGGAGAATCGCTCTGGCACCCTCCTTGCTCGGAAAGAAGTGAGAAAACATGGCTTTGTGTGGCTGTTGTTGTAGTTGTTGTTTTATGGTTTCTACAGATGCTTCCAATAAAAGAATTGTGAAACTATTCCCATCGGTGGCCTGTCCTCTACCCACAATGGTGATGGAGAAGATTGTTGGATTTCCATCAGGAGAACAATTTGAGTGTGGACTCTACTGCCACAAATTTAAGAAAGCTCTCCAGTTGCTGCTTGCCAAAGAAACAGGTGATTTTTGGTGTTTCTTTTTTTCTTTTTTTTTTTTTTTCTTTTTTTTTTTGTGAGGTATTGACTGGTAAACATGGGAATCAACTTCATCTCAAATGCTTGTGTCTCAATACTCCTGTGACTTTCCTTCCTGCTCTATGACTTGTTGATTATTTTTGAGTGCTCTAGGGCTTAAAGCATAGTCTGTGACTGTGCTAGTATTTGTATCTTGATGATGTGCTTCAAGAAAATGGGTGAGACCCATTTTGGTGGCAGATCTGTCGTAGGGAAGGTGTTGAACGTGGATGTTGAGGTGCTGCACTGTTGATGAACCCATTCTTAGGCATGAATTGACAGTGACTTAAAGACAGATGTATGTCCAGGGCGAAGACCGGATTTTCATTTAAGAAAGCAGTTTTCAAGTGAACCAGAAAAGCACTGAGCAAATGCTGGCTGACGCGTTCAATCCATCCTGGAAGCATAATGCCATTCCTGGACATGGCTCTTAGGGAACCAGTCCTACATTTGCTGACTTCAAAAGGGAGTTTGGTCATGTATAGCCAACACTTGGGCATGTGATTGCATTTCTGAGAAAGATGACTTTTTTTCCCAGTATCTTCTGTTCCAAATGTACTCATTTGACAAGTGAAGTTAAGTTTTCTTTCTTTGTTCCTGCTCCCATGTTTGTTTTTGAGGCTTCCAGCCCTCAGCTACACTTCTGCAGGCATCTTTAATGAGGTTGTGGAGATGTCACTGGTATGGCCATGGCTTGGGTGGCATGGAGCTCTGGAAGAACTTGAGCAGAAAGGGCTGTGTCTGCAAAGACAGGAAAACAGCCTGGATGTAGGGCAGCTGTGGTTCTGGGGCTGGAAGGCTGCTTGCAGAGCCAGAGGCAAGGCCTGACCTCTGCATGCTGAGATGAAAGCAAAGGTTGGTGTTTTGAGTTCGTCCCCATCTATGACCATGTGTATGGGCTCATGCCATGGCTTGGCTGACATGCGACGTCTTGTTCTGCTGTTTGAAGGTCTGAGTCTTCAAATATTAAAAAAGAAGATAAATGAATAAAAGAAAACAAAAACAAGCAAGCAAGCAAACAAACAAAAAAAAACAACCAACAAACCAACCAAGCAACCAAAAAAAACAAACAAACAAAGACAAAAATGGAAAGAAAGAAAAAAAAAAAAAAAGAAGAAGAAGGAAAGAAGGGAAGGAAGGAGAAACCACAGTGATCACAGCAGGAGCTGCTCACGCTGGAGTGGACAGGCATGACAAGGGCACATTCAGCAACTGGCTAATCTTTACATCACAGGGCAGAAATATGAAAAATAAGAAATATGTAGCAGGGCTGGATAAAAAGAAAAATGTAATAAGAGTAGGACAAAGAATGCCACATGCTCCAACCGCATCTGAACTTGGCAGCAGCAGCCCAGGGAAGCCCATGTAAATCCTAGAAGCATGTTAAAGGCATTTTCACCCCACAAAGACTGACACGCATGAAAAATATCTTTTCAACAATGTCAATCAAGAGCCTGGAGAAATAATTTACTAATATGCTGCCTAGCAGGCCAACATGGCTGATTGGAGCGACGTTCACATCTTGAAATGAGAACTAATTTGAAATAGGTTTGCAAGGGGATAAAGAAGTGCAAAGAAGCAAAGGCTGTGTGAACAAGCGTGCTTGTCGATGCTGAATTTAAACAGTTAGCAAAGTGAGAGATTTCCTCAAGGAGCAGAAGGAAAACATGACAGCTGAGGGAAAACAAAAGAGTATGAAGCACAGACAATATATTCAAAGACAGACCAGGGGATGCTGTGGAGAAAGACATAATGGAAAATGCTTGGGATATTGCCTAAGTCACATGCAAAGAAAATTATTATCCTCCAGAGCTGTGCCCAGGCAGAGCAAGCCTTCCTCCCAGCAAGGTTTGTTAGCTGAGCCCTCACTTCTGGAGGCTCCTCCAGAGGATGGCCATCCTTTGGGTGTCTCCTTGGCCTGTCCTTTGTGTACTGTAGACATGCCAAGATCTGCAAAGGCTTAGGCTACACCGGTATTTTTCCCTTAAAAAAATATACTATCTTAATTTATTGAATTAAGGGGTACATATCATTTTGCATTAAAGCGGATGTAATGAAAAGCCATGTTAATTTATTCATATTTAATTTGGCCAGTGCAGCAGAAAATACAACAACAGCTTCCTAAAAAAAAGGCATTGTAAGAGACTGATGGACAAGACAATGGATTTTAACATTTTTTTCCCTTGTAGATCTTGGTCAGCTTCTGCAGGTTGGAAAACAATGGCTTAGAAATAGTTTACAGAGCCAGTTCCTCAGAGCAAAGCTTGAGAAGAGCCTACTTGGGGTAAGCCTGGCAAAAGTGGGAAGTATCTGAAGACGGGGGACAGAAATACAGAGAAAGCGTTGTTCTTTCTTTATGCTCCCTTTTGGTTATGTCAGAGCTGAGAGAAAAAAACAAAACAAACAAAAAAAAATACATAGGGAAAGTTATAATTTGCCTGTTCCTGCTGCCTAACCTGGGGAATGGATGAGCCACATGGAACCTCGTTGGTTCCAGAGATGCATTGGCCATGCCGGTGAGGGTTTGCTACATCTCAGGAGAAGGACATGACTCTTACAGCAAGCATCTAGGGTCAGGGAGAATGCCTCTTGCCCTGCTGCATCCTCCTCCATCTCAGCAGATGGTGGATTGAACACAAGCAGGAGGAGGGGGCAAGTCCACAAGGACTTGCAAGTCCAACCCAACCCATGAGCGCCGCACCCTTTGTAATATTCTCCATTCTTGCTCATGGAAAAATAGAGGTAGGAAGCAAAGCTGAGCCTGCTGGAGAACAAAATGTGGTGTTGCCAACACCTGCCCCTTACTCATGCACAACACCTGTGGGCCAGGCAAAACTGGGGAGCAGTTGTCAAAGGAAGAGAAGTGCAGGCCTGGGGCTATCATGACTGAGTCTTTCACTGGCTTTGGGGAAGGTCCTGCACCTCTCTGCAGCTTTTATTTCTCTCCTACCCTGTCTCTTGCCTGTTTAAATTGCCACTGCTTTGGAGGAGGATCTGTGCTGTGCACCATCCCAGCGCCCACCATGAAGTCTACCGGGATAGCTGCTCTCCTAACCACCCACCAAATGGCTGAATTCCCCAGCAAGGACAACGACTTATTTATGCTCGTCCCTCTTAAAGTACGTATATTTTAGTCCTGGAAGATTTACTGGCAATAAAGTTTTCTTCTGAGATTCCTAAATCACGAGGTACTTAGGCTCCGCAGACCATGATGCCCATGGACAATATTTGCACTGCAGCTTGACACATCTTTCTGCTTTAGAATAACAGAAAAACATGAGGCAGGACCTGCTAGGCTGCGAGGTCTTTAAATCACCTGTAGTTTTTTTTTTTTCTTTTTTTCTTTTTTTTTTTTTTGAGAGGGGCAGGTGCAGCTCAGATTATCTGCTAACTATTTTATTACTTAACAACACGGGCTTTAATGCAGTTAGAGATGCCTTTATTCATTCTTACACTCCTGAGTATTTTTGTGTAAACATTTTTCATCTGTGGCAAGCCAGTTTGTTTGTTGTGTTTTGTCATGTCAGAGCAGACTGTGATTAGACACTGAGATGAGACTACTAAATATTTTCAGATGTTTTCTATTTCCTCAGCGAAGAGCTGGATTTGAACCAAAGCTCTGAGGTGAAAGGGTGATGTGTAATATATTGAGACATCTGAAATAAAATAATGTAATGTTTTTAATATTTAAGAAGAAAAAGGCAGCAGTAAAACATTGTGGAAGGAGGAAAACATGAATACCTATATATTTTAATTTTAAATGCATGCAGATGTTGAATTTTAATCAGAGCATGTCAAAATCTGACTGTAACAAAGGCAAAAATGTGAGATCTGTTTTCTTGAATTGCTTCCATATTTTGTGCTCCAGATTTTTATTACATATAGCACTGCATCATCATATATTTATGTAAAGTGCCAGCATCCATTGACTTGGTGTATGCCTGATGGTTAGCATATAAAACACTTTGCAGTGAGAAGTATATTCTTTCTCTCGGTATGTACAGTATATATTATATTATACACGCCTGTGCCTTCTTGCACAGTGGCAGAGCTCGTTTTCACCGCTCGGTAGGTCTGGTGTTTCTTTTGGACCCTTCCACCTCTGTGCTCAGCCCCAGAGCACTTTGCTGGTGACGTCCTTGGCCTGTGAGCAGTGGGTCTAGGAGCAGGCACGAGGGGCTTGCATGTAAAGGAGGGGGACAAATGCTGGTTTTTGATAACTGGCAGAAGAGGAAGACACAAAACCCACAAGACCCAGAAGTCATTTTGACTCTGCTGGTGCCATGCTTGCAGCAGAGCATCACCTGAGCGTGGTGCTGCCACCCATCCCTCCCTGGTGGGAGCCACACCGTGGCCAAAGGTGGGCATGGAGGTGGTCTGGAAGCCCCCTACCCCTGCTCTGCCCACGCCTATGCCATGGTTGGTGGGGGACGTGGGTGCACACAGCTGCCTCAAACTGGGTCTGAGCATCACCCCATGCTACAGCAGGGCATGGCCATATTGTGGGGATGGGAACGGCTGCAGCAGAGCTGTCCTGGGAACCCTTCCCTCAAGAGATCACCCCCTTGCACCCCTCTGGGAGGGTGGGTACCACCAGGACAGCTCGTCCCAGCCTGCTGCTGTTGTCCAAATCCTCTCCGCTGCTCACACTGCCATGCGGCGCTCTGGGGGGGTCTGCATCAGGGCTGCTTCCTTTTTTGGTTTCTTTTCTGGATTGCTTTTCTTCAATGAATAGATTTTTTTTATTTTTTTTTTTTTAAAGCCCTTCTCACGCCTTCAGCTCCTGGAGTGAAGCACGTGACCGCTCTTTGCTGATGTTTTTCCTAAAACAGTGATGTTTGTGGAGCTCTGCAGCCCTTGCTGGTCCCGGCTGCCAGCGGCTCTGTCTGGGGAGCTGCCAGGGCTGAGGTCCAGCGGCATGGCCAGAGCTGGGAGAGGGGAAGGCAACCCCATGCCATGCTCCTGCCCCAGGCTTTGTACTCTCGGAGTAGTGCAGGGGCCTGCCTGGGGCTAAATGGGAACCAGAATAAATGGATTTACCTTTATCCCACCTACCTCCCTTAACTGACCCACTGCAAACTCTCTCCTAGGGTTGTGCATCCTTCAATCCATGGATATTCCCATTGGGTTGGAAACTCCCTCAGTTCAGCTGCATTTGGTCATGCTCCCTACCCCCTGAACATCTGCTGGAGGCAGCACGCTTAATGGGAGACGTCTTCAAAATGCTATTTCAGGTTTTCCATTACAGGCGAGGTGGGATGCCCCTCTGAAAGCTTCGCCCCGCACAGCGTTCCCATGGAAGAGTTATTTCCATCAAAGTTCCCACCCTTACTGATGCAGCTGTGGGGAAATAGGAGGTATAATTTACAGGTTGGATGCTTCTCCTTCTGCCTCCCCCTTCATCTCCTAACGTGTCCTTTTTGTTCCTGGGATTTCCTGCCCCGTTACAGCATCGTGTGCTGGATTCACTAGCGTTTCAGTCGCTTCGGTGGATGCTGTTCGGATGACAGATGAGTGTGGGATTTCTGACCCTTTCTTAGGAACTGTTGATATTTATCAGGAGCCAAGAAAAGCAGGAGTAACCAAAGCTAGATTCATAAAAGCCTCGCCACACCTAACTCCTAACCCCATGTGGGTCGCAGAGAGTTGATGTGCTGGAGTCGCACACCCAGGTGCCTTTGGCTTTCTGGTGAGGAAGGCTGATCCTCTGCTTGATCCTCTGCTGCCTTGTGGGTGCTTTGTGCCATTTCCCTGTGCTGAGCAGGCAGGGACAGAGTGTGACAGCCCTAGAACAACTCCTCTGTTAGAGGATTGCTCACAGACAAGATGATGCACGCCCTGGGCAAAGGCCTCCAAGAGAAGTTTGGGAATTGCTGGTCTGAAGCCTTGGGACCCTTCCTATTCCCCTGTGCTCTGTCTTCAGCCTTGTTCACCCACCCCCAGCCCCACCTTCTCATCCTTTCCTCACCCACATAATTGCCCAAGCTACTTGACCCCAAACCTGACTTCTCCTTGATGGCACAATGATGTCCGGAGAAACAGCAGGGCATTTTTGTATGAGGACACCGAGCTTGAAGCTGGCCATGAGCAGTAGAAGAAATGAGCCAGAAAGAAGAAAAGGAAGAGCTGCATTTTGTAGCCCAGGGATGAGACAGGGAGAGCCAGCTCTGCCTCTCCTCCAGGGGCTGGCGTACATCCGACACCACCAAAACTTTGAATAAAACACTTGAGCAGTGATGGATCCCCCAAAAAACAGACTCCATGCCAGACTGCAGAGCTGGGTGCTCGGTGCTCTTCCATGGAGGAGCCCCTGTGCCGGGTGACCTGGTGGTGCTGAGACCCATCCTGGAGCAGGACAGGGCTCTTGCACCAGGAATGAGTCCCAGAGAAGATGCTGACAGACCTTAATTGATCAGAAAGGCTTGTGTTTTTTCTATCAGTACTGCTCTTTCTGTCATATCCAGTTTTCTAAGACTTTTGGAGCTGCAAACAATCTGTTTGGCACTGACCCCGTGATCTTTGCTCATACAAAACTCTCATTGACGCCAATAATTTTCCAGCCCTTTGTTCCCAGTGACAGCAGCATTTCAGCTGGGCAAGAACTTTGCCATCAGGACACGTGCTTTTTTCAGGGTTTTCCCAGGTAAAGATTTTATTTTCATCATTTCCTCCCCTCCAAGGTGCTGAGCTGTCAGAATGACAATTGTGCAGGATTCCAGTTTAGTTAAAACAATGTCCTAAAGGTTGGGAAGCCGTGCTGCTTGCCAAGAGTGAAAAATGAACGTTCCACTCTCCCCACTTGACTATATTTAGTTCGGGATCCTAATGAAGTCTTTCTTTGTGTAATTTCATGTCTACAGGGCAACTGCGAGAGAGGACTTCCTAATTCTGTCAGGATGCTGGCAACCCTGGCACTGGGACAGCGTGTCCTCGGGCCTCTGCTGCCTTGCCATATACACAGCACTAGATTGTGCCCCCTGTGCTACTGGGGAGACCCTATAGCATTATTCTTTTGTTGGTTTTGTTTTTCCCCTTTTCCCCTCTTTTTTTCCCTCTTTTTTTTCTTTTTCTTATTTTTTCTTTTTTTTTCTCTGTTTCATGAAAGAAACCTGTGTGCATGGCAGCAGGTTCATTCCTGGTTGTTTGCCCTGCAGATATTTGATAATAATGCCGGCTGGCATTAAGATAAAATTGCATTATTTTATTGTACCACAGTTCAACTGGATTCTGAAGGGTCATATGGGGTGAAATTCTCCTTTCATTTGTGCAGTGTCCAAATACACAGGCATGGGATGGGGAAGTACACCATGAAGATGTGAGAAATGTTCCCCTATGCTAATCAGCAGTAGGACCAAGTCGTGGATGATGATATTGTGAAATAACATCAGTCCTGTATCACAATACTATTGAATATTGAATTTGAAGCCTGTGTTGGGGTTCTGAAGGGCAGGAGAAGATTGTTTGTATAAATAAAAGCACAAGTCCCATCCTAAACAGCTCATGTTAACGGGGAAAGTAAGTTCCCTTAAATGAAATACCCTATTCCTTTGTGCACAAAGGCTGAGTAGCCTGCAGGGGCTCTTTCTGCAGCTGGAGCTTTGTCCTGTAGTATCACCGTGGATTTAGCATACCCAAGAGCTACTTTGCCCTGGCCATAGGTTATGAATGGCTGCACCTAAAGGGCTGGGTTGGCAGCCAGGCCAGCTTCAGCCCAAGCTCCATCGTGTTGTGGGTCAGCTCGCAAGCCCATCACATCACAAGTAGGAATTTAGGTTTGGCCTTCTTCTGCCTACACCGCTTTTACCATCAGCACAAACCGATATTCCAAAAGGTATCCCCAAAAAATCATTTCTCTGGGATTCTGCTGGTATTTCTCAGCAAGAAGGCAAGGCTGGGATGGAAGGAGATCTGCCACATGGGAATGGCCCAGACAAGCACCAGATCCCCAGGGTAAAATCCCTGGAAATCTATAGGGAAAAAGGCCACACTAGAACTGTTATTGCACTCGTATTTAAGCAGAAGTGCAACGCTGGGCAGGCTGCTGTTCGTCAGCCTTCTGGATATACATCTCGGTCCCCAGCTGGCAGTAAATGTATTGTCAGATATCCCTCTAAAGTTGTGTAAGTTATTGCTTTCTTAGAGTGCTTTTATACCTGCGTGTATTTCTCTTCCTGTTCCAGCATCTTACAAAGCCTCTCTTTGGAGACGCTCAGCATTGCTAAATATAGTCCTGCAAAATTCCAGGACACGTCTTCACTTGGCACATGAAAATTAGTTAACAGACTGTCATGAGACCTTTCTTTGCTCTCCCACTGTTCTCACTCCCACGACACCCGACGTATAGCGCGCGGGCTTGTGAATGGCCTCGGCTTTGCTCCGTGACTCACCATTAATCACCACAAGAAATAGCCTTCCCAGTTCATAAATTCAAGGTGAACTCAATTTCCCACATATTCTGTCAGACGGACATCAGCAGGCTGTTTATATTAATTCATGCCCTCTTAAACATCGTGTTCCGGGAGGCGAGAAGCGGTGGCGGGGGGCTCCGCTGTATTGACAAACATGTTTGCGCCTTCCTTTGCAGACCTCTGCTCCCTGCGAGACGCACATGTAGTCCCCAAGCACAGTACAGATTGTTCAGTCATCAAAACCACAAGCTAAATATTTGAACTCCCAGCACTTTAAGTAAACATGTCCTATCTATACTCCAGCTGCAAGGAGAGATGCTGAATTTGGGGATGATCTTGCACCATTAAAAGTGATTTCAAGTTCATAAATACCCAGGGTGAGCCGTGATCATTTAACAGGGGACTGCCGTAAATAGCTGTAGCTGTTGAGCAGCGGCATGAAATTAAATCATAGGGAACAATAGTGATTTAAATGATATTTCTGGCTTTTTGTGGGGAAGGGAGGGAAGCAGGGTGAGTGTCGCACAGCGTGGTTCACAAGAATGGCCAGCTCTCCCTCAGTACCACCAGGACCTTGGAAAAAAACATCACAGAAACAGAGCTATTCTTCCCCCAAAAAAGTTAATTACATCAATGAAAACTCTCCAGGCAGAACTAGAGTTAAAGAACTGCTGATAGAGGTAGAGGGAGTCAGAAGAAATGAGTAACTGTGGATATTGCACAAGGTAGAAGTTCTTTGTCAGGTTATTAGAGCAGAGGATTGATTCAAACTCAGGACGGACAGGCGTGCAGAAATGGGCAAGGGAAAGCATGCAGTGCCAGCTCCTCGGGGATCCCCCCTTGCAGCTATCTCCCCCATGTGTTTTTGGCATGCCAATCACACAGCTCTTATCTTTCCCACCCACTGCTTTCCAGGTGGAGCTTGAGCTGGGT
Source organism: Aythya ferina (assembly GCF_964211825.1). Classification (NCBI taxonomy): domain Eukaryota; kingdom Metazoa; phylum Chordata; class Aves; order Anseriformes; family Anatidae; genus Aythya; species Aythya ferina. Next base: position 61,895,278 of record NC_140301.1, read on the forward strand.
TACTTTCAACATTTCTCCGAGTGCCTGGGGCAGTTCTGAGTTGCTCCCAGGGATTGTGTCCAACCTGCCTGGTAAATGCAGAGGGAGGCCAGGTGCCCAGCACACTGTGCCTCGCTCTTTGCCCAGGTGCCACGTGCCTTTCTGTTTGCTGCCAGCCACATGTTGCTCCGCATAAATCCCCCTTAGGGTTTCTTTTAGAAGATGTTATTATTGGGGATGAAGTGTAAAAAAAAAGGGAAATTACTGTGATTAATTCTGTACTCCACCATGCTTAGTGAGTTTCTATATATTTCTATACATGTCTGACTGTAGACCTTGTGTATATCTGGGCGATGCACATGCACAAAGGTCTGCCTGACCTTATGATCTCAGTGCAGGGCTGGGAAGATATTGACGACAGTTTTTTTAACTGAAAGGTACTGCTGTGGTCATATCTCTCTTCACTCAGTAGGGACTGAGATGTCTCCCAGGCTTTGATGCAGAGCAGGGCCCTGCAGTTCAGCAGTCTGGAAATGTCGAATTTTGAAAAAGTTGTTGTGGTGGCCCTTAGATCCCCACAGCCCATGAGATGGAGGCTGCCAAGGCTTTGACACCCATCAGAAGATGAGAAATGAGGGCTCCAGGTTTTGAGCTGCACCATTTCCATCCAATCAGCCATAAAATGAAGCTAATAAAAGCATCTCTCCATGGTGCATCCCCAGATGAAGAAGCCAGGCAGAGCCCTGTAGGCAGCTCCCAAACTGCCTCTCTGCCCAGCTCAGACCCAGGAAAATTGAGAGGAAGCAGTAGTGCAAAAATTGCAATGATCCTTTTGCAAAAATAGGGCCACATTACCTTTTCCAGGCAGCTCTAGAACAAAACAACGCAGCTGGGCTCCAGAGCAGCGAAGAAGCATGCACGTGGAGGTGTTTAACCCCTCAGCACTGGGATGAAGGAATCCATCCAGCAGCTTAAAAAGTTTCTCTTCGCTGTGCTGTGCTCTTTCACTGTCTGGATGCTCCAGAAGCATTTTACAGCATTAAGGGGAAAAGTCTTGAGAAAAGCACACATTGGTAGGAAGATTTCTAAGCTATTTATCTCCCGGGAGGGTGAAAAAGGGAGATTCTTTGTATCTGGGAACTCTTAAATTCATATTTATACACATTTCCCTGGGGGCAGGATTTATTGTTAAATAACAATAGGGAAACAGCATGATTTCAGCAAAGACACTTGGGCTAGTGAATGTTGGAGTGAATTCTGTTTCAGCATTATTATTCAACGTCAGGGCTGCTTTTAAAACGCTTTAAAAGTACATCCTGAGCAGAAATGTCCCATCTCCCAGGCACTGCTTCTCACTGGCACTAGGACAAGTATGTCCTGCTTTACCAGGACTAAAGGGCTGCATGATGTAAGCACCCCAGATTTTCATCTTAGTGAGTAATAAAAAAAAATAAATCCATCTGCTGCAAAAGGTAAATGCAGTATCTGGATCTGAATCCTCAGATCCTTGCAAAACCTTGTGCTGGGCTTTTGGAGAGGTCTTATTTCTGTTTTTCCTGGGGTTTGCTCTGATCTGGTGTGGGGTGATGCTGGTGGATACCCATCTGCTGAAGCGTGATGGGTACATCCAGGGATGGAGGCGCCCTGCAGATCCTGTGCCCCTGGCGATGGGGCACTGTGCCAGCCCTAAATGCCCTGTGGTGAGCTGACTGCTGATGTGCACAGCTGCCTGACTTCACCACGGGTTGGTATTTTATTAAAGGTGAGGAGCCAGCCTTGTTGCAGCAGTGGGCTTGTTTTATGTGTCTTCTATCTGTGATTGCTCCTGCAGTTGCAGTGATGTCTCCTCTCCCTTCTCATCCCCCTGCCTGCCTCCCAGGCTATTTGTAGAGCACTGGTGAGGTCCCCATGGACTCCTGCCTGTTTTCTACAGCAGCAAGATTCATCCCCTTAATGCTCACGGATGTCCCACCTCCCCTCTGTAGAGTGTTTTGGTGTCACAGGCTGCAGCAAAGCCCTGCTGCTTAGGTAGTTCAGCCTCTTTCCACTGGGAAAATATTTTTCAATCCAGTTTTGAAAGCAGTAAAGGCTTGTTTGAAGAGTTAAATAGTCACATACCCCTCGTACCACTCTGCAAACTTGAGCAAAGGATGGAAAAACCTGAACAGGCAGGTGCTGATCCTTCGTGTGCTACCCAAGAGGGTCCTGCTCGAGGCAGTGATGTGCAGCTCTGTGCAGGGAAATTTTCCTTCCTGCCCCATGCAGAAGAGCATTGGGGTCTCTGGGATCATGGCACGGTTCTGACACCCACAAGCCCTCCTGGGCATCCGGAGACTCGCTCTCCTAGAAAAACCCACAGGAAAACCAGCACAAAAACCCAAACAAGGAGGTGGTGGTCGCTCTGCCCTTTTGTATGTTACCCTTTGGCTATTTCCCATTAGCAACATCCACCGATGGCCTCCTGTAATGTCCTGTCCCGTCCCATCCCATCCCTACTGCGGCTGCTCCGGCCGCCACTCTGGTACATGCGGCAGCTTGCGCTGCTGTCCGAGTGCCAAAGGGAACGTCTAATAGGGTATTGTTTGCGTGTGTTCCTGAGATGGAAGTGATTAACATAAAATACGTAAAAGGATCATGTCAGGAATTCTCTCCAGATCTGCACGGTTAGCGAGCCACTCTGTTTCGCATTACAGAATTACAGTATGTTCTGTAACTGCGCGGGGTTGGACACAGATTCGGGTCTCTTTCTCCAGTGTTTACAAACACGGATGGGAGCTGAGCAAAAAATGCAGCCAACTGCACATGTATTTACGGACCTCTCTTCGATCGGCACACGTAGGGTACTCGTGCTGGCTTCGCATCGCGGCGCACACCAGTGGGTCCTCAAATAACCCCACGGGGCCCAGCTGCTCACCCACATTTCGGATGCGGGTGAACGACCTCGTAAAAGCTTAGCAGCGTGTCTTGCTCTCCACCGATAGATACGCTCTTCGTCAGGAGCCTGGAAATGTCGTTTCTTTGAGCTCACAATTAATTCGGCACCTAAAGTATGTGGAAAATAGCTGCGCTGAGCTGGTGGGAAATTCAAACAGTCCCAGGCGTGGGAGCCGATCGAGCAGCTAAAACATAAGGTAACGCTCAGGCTCAGATCTCCGAAGCGTGATCTGTTTGTCAGCACGGTTACGTTGCTTCGTCCCTCACGATCCACGCACACAAAGCAGCCGGGGCCGTCTCTCTCCCTCTCCACACTGCAGAAGTGGGCTTAGTGGAGAATCACTTAAAAAAGTAAAGAAAAAAAAAAAAAAAAGCAAAACTAAGCCAAAACCCCAAAAAGTGCTATTGTGAAAGTGTCAGAACGACTGTCCTGGGGCTAATTTTACCCTGGGTGTAACTTTACTGACGTCAATGTGAAAAGGCCTGATTCACCCCTTCATTGCAGCATCGTTGGGCCGAGGCTTCAGGGAGCGTTGCACCCACATTAATGCTCACCGTCAGCCCGGTGTGTGGCTCCACGACACCAGTGGGATCCCCTCGAGCTCCACCTTTCCCATGGGAGGCTCCAAGGACTAGTAACTGAAGTACACAAAGTATGACCCCTGTCGGGTGGTCTGGCTGTGTCCAGGCTGTGGCCACACAAGCACAGCAGCCCGCTGAAGGCAATATCTTGACCCCATACTCAGTGGACCTGAATAGGATCCTTGTGTCTTCATGCTGGGGTGTATTCCGGAGCAAGCCCAGAGCTCCCATCCTCCTCTTCCCTGGCTGGTCTGGCACCTTTTTGAGAGTAAGCCTCATGTTCCTCCCCATGAAATCTTGCTTCCCCGTGATATCATGATTCTGTCTGCTTCTGCTGCTTCTCTGAATCCTGCAGTCTTGCCCTCAGTTTGTCCCTTTCCAAATTCCACATGGAACCTCCTCCTTTTCCATTTAATTTTACCATTCCACAGAAATTCTGCTGGCATCTGGAAATAGAGAGCCCCAGCACCTCTCACCTCAGCTGACCAACTTGACTGAGAAACACAGTCTTCATCTTTCTTTTCATGTTCCTCTACTTCTTTCCGTCTTTAATGCCAAAGATAGAGTAGCCAAAACTGCCTCTACTCTTGTGTGCATCATATTTATCCTGGCCATCTCTGTGCTCCCTCAACCAGGAGATGGTCAAGCCTTGCAGACTTCCTGCAGAACATCTCTAATAGACACACTGGGACTCCCCCATTCACACATCCAAATCCTCTCCTGAGGATCTCATTTCTTGTTTTGGTTTCTGCTATAAACCTTTCCTCTGGTCTTCACGTGCAGCCTTGTTTCACTGAAATCCTCTGGTATACTGCTGCAAAAATATTTCTCCCAAGTCCTTTGCTTGACCCCGTCTTAAGTGACTCCTGTCTTAGCAGCTCCTCTGTCTTCATCCTAGCCAGAAGAAGCAAAGACCAGGAGCTAACACAGCCCCTTTTGGTCTAGCCATCAGTCCGTACTAGAGGCCAGACAGGGAGGCAGTGAGCCTCCATGTGCAGCCCCATTGCTCTTTTTCTTCACACTTGTGAAGAGCTCTTTGTAAATTAAAAAAAAAAAAAAAATCTATTTTTTTTCTTAACATCTCTTTTCATGATTGTGGCTAGTATTGTCCAACTGTTTATTTATTTTCTTCTTTGCCTCTTGTGCATAAAGGACGGGTCAGTCCTCCTGTTCAGCCTTTTTATGGGGCCCTACACAACGGTAAAAATGGCTGTGGCTTGCAAGTACTGACATAACATGAGTAGGCAACAGTGATATAGCCAAAGCTGTATTGATTTCCACCACAAGGACAGGAAGAAAAAAATCTGTAGTTCTGTAACATGTTTAGCCAAATGTAACGACACTACAAAGGGTCCTGATCACTCCTAAACTCACAGCAAAGCTCTCCCCGAGTTCCACAGTGATTTCATCCCTCTAAGTTAAAGGGCTCTGCATCTCATTTACTTTCCCTCTTTTTATTTATTTTATAATTGACTTTTTGAACTTCTGCCTGAACCGGAGCCAAAGCTGAGAGTGACCTAATTCCAGCAGCACTTTTAGGATGCAAGGGCCTGGACCGTGGCAGTGCAATCTCTCCATTAACTTTAGGGCTGATGTTCAGATAGTTAAAGAGAGCCTGTGGTCCTCCCAGACTAATATCCCTGTCCGTGGGAGAGTGTACAGCAGGACGGGGGACTTCTTCATTGTTGGTGTTCAAGAAAAGTAGTCTCTTAATGGGTTAAATGTCTGCATTAAGCCAGCATTCTCAAATGCCTTCTTATTCACCAACTAATCAAATATTTTCCTGGCCTTTGACTTTTGACTAAAGTAAACTCTGGGGTTGTGGCTGGAGACTTCACTGGTGGCTTTCTGGTCTAGGAGGGAAGCAGTGCTCGTGTTGAGTTGAAGTCAAGGTGGAGCTTTTGCTTGCATGGATTTCAGGGTCACCTTGATAACAAATAGCTAGAAAGGGTGCTAAACCTACATGAATACAACAATATGAACGGTTCTTACTTGGTAATCTATTATGGTTTCTCTTTTTTAGGAGTATTAAAAACAATGGGAGCAAATAGATATAGATTTTAGGTGATACAGAGTCCCAATATTCATTCATTTTGCTGTACTGTTGCCCACAGCCCTTAGAAGATTTATGCAGAATAAGATGTGCTGTAGAGCTGTTGTGTGATAGCTGGAGGCTGTGTGGCAGTCTGAGAAGCCAGCTGGGCTGAAAAGTGTAAACTTGCTTGAAAATCTGTATAAGAAATTGCTCTGATGTGTAGGAAGAAAATCCACAGTTGAAACCCTGTATCACACAATGCAATTTTGAATGCCACGTTTCTTTATTCCGGCAGAGATGAGCTAGTTTTCTCTCTGCTGGTGGGAGGCAGGTCTATGGTGAGTTGAGGCACTGCCTCAGGACATGTTCCCTGGAAAACAGAGGAGAGGGAGAGGCAGAGGTGCTGCTGGAAGGGAAGGGTGGGCTCCCTGCGTGTCGTGGGCAGGTCCAGGTCATGGGAGTCTGCTGTGGCTGTTTACAGAGGCTCTGGATGTGACCCGAAGCCATTTTGGCTCCTTTCCAAAACCAAGCACCTCCAAGTCGGAGAGAAGCTTGGGCTAGATTTTATCTAGCCTTAGGATGTTGCTCAAGGGGTCTGATCCTCACCTGCTGGACGTGGGAGTAACGCCACTGACTCACACAGCTCCCGCTTCTGGGAACTCGGCCCAAATCACTCATTTTAGCCCAGGACTGTTGGCAAAACACAGCATTCACCCCCAAACTGCGGGGCAGCTTACTACCATTCAGCGAGCTTCCAGCGCGGCGTACTTTGGCCCCATCACACGCTGCTAATCTCTTCAATGATTTATGTGCTCTTTTAAGTTTTAATTCTCCCTCTGTCATGAACCTTCCTCACTAGCAAGTTGACAGTTTAAATTAGTGTTTAGACATGGCTTTCATAATGTCAGCTTTTGTTTTGTCTCAGTCATCTGTTGGAATTCCTTCCATTGTATCTGAAGTGACTCATGACAATAAATGACTTCTTTCTTCTTTTGTTCTTAATCGGGGAAGAATGGAATGAACCATGCAATATTTGTAAAAGAGCAGTCTTAATTAGTCCTCAGCTGTAGTTAAAGATGCTTGTCTTGTCTCTTTAGCATATTAATGCAGGAAGCCATGCGTTCACGTGGGCAATTGCCATGTTCCTGAAAAGCCTTGTTACAAGCCAAATTCTCCAGCGTAAAGGTATTCCCCGGCCTGAATTCTGCCCTGAGCCCTGCCAAATGAGGAGCCTGTGCCCCGGGGGCATTGTGTGGGGCTGCTCAGCCCTATGAGGGGAGAAACGGCAATTCTAGAGTGACTCATCCCAAGGATTAGGTTTCTTTTCTGTTTTTTTTTTTTTTTTTTTTTTTTTTTTTTTTTTTTCCTCTTAAAGGTATAATCTCACCAAGCAGAAAGCTGGAGCTTCACCTCCAAGCTCACTGCTGCTGTTTGTGCCATTCCTTTGCTCCAGAGAGGGTAATGTTCATTGGTGCTGCATCCCCAAAGCTCTTCTGTTTGCACATTTTTTTTAATTTTGCACCACTTAGGTGGCTGAAATATCTGTATAGTAACAAAAGGTTTGAGTGGGAGTGTGTGTGTACAAAATTAATAGTGACATGTTTTAGGGAGAAACAGCATGGATTTGTGCAGAAATGCAAAAGGCTGGATCTTGCGTTGCTAGGATGAATTTGTTGCAGCCATAGCATCTTTCATGTGCTCCCCAGAGTGAGTGAGTGGTAAGTTATTTTCTTCTCCTTCTCCTTCTCCTTCTCCTTCTCCTTCTCCTTCTCCTTCTCCTTCTCCTTCTCCTTCTCCTTCTCCTTCTCCTTCTCCTTCTCCTTCTCCTTCTCCTTCTCCTTCTCCTTCTCCTTCTCCTTCTCCTTCTCCTTCTCCTTCTCCTTCTCCTTCTCCTTCTCCTCCTCCTCCTCCTCCTCCTCCTCCTTCCTTCTTCTTCTTCTTCTTCTTTTCTGTTTGTCATTTGCAAGAATAAAAATTGATTCTCTAAGAAAGTGTGGGAAAATCTCACTGCCAGCTTGCCTCCTTGTTCGCTGCGTGTTTTCCTAGTCCCTGTAGGGCTGTGCCCACCATGCCAAGTTATGTGGTAATTGTATAAAGCAGCTAAATAAAGGTTTAGGTTGGGCACTGACTTTTTACTGATCACATTTTGAAGAGGGGCCACAACATGGGTCTTGGGATGCATCTAGAGCTGTGGTTGCATTGTGGGCAGCAAATCCTCATCAGTTTCCCCTGAGACTCTTGCAAGTGGGGCAGTGGCCCATGTGGTGGTATCCTGCCCATCTCTCTCTCCCTCTTTTTTTGCTTCTTTATTTTTTTTTCTTCTTTTCTTTCCCCTAATTCTGGCATAATGAAGCAGCCTGGATGCACCCTATAGGGCCTGCTGTGTTCTTCCTATTTGAGACTATTGAAGAAAGAAGATGCTGCCACATAGCACAGCACCACCACAGAGGATCAGAGGGAGGCGTTTAGCAGTCTGTGATGAAATGCCAAAAGAGGTCATCAGGGACCAATTTTTTCAAGATCCATGAGAGCTGAGCGAACTTCCCTCCTGACAATTGGGAATTGCAGGATCTGACCCTATGTGTGTGCTTCTCGGGGAAGGAAAAATAAAGGACAGATGAACAAGAGCATGATGAGAAAACTGGTAGGAGCTGGGCTTGAGATGCCATTTGCTGTGCATAACAGCCTCACTGAACCTAAAAACTTTTAAATAACACTACAAATTCTTCTGTGCCAGTACATGGTGCTCTTTATTTTAATAGTCTGTTTATATATACATACAGCTATTTTTCTTTTGCCCAGACCTTGTAACAAAACCAAATGTCTTAATGAACACAAGGAGAAAGCAAGCAGCTGGGGAAAGACATAAAAGTGTATAGAACTAACAAGGTCCCAAGGAAATTTTTGCAACTTTATTCAAAGAAGTTTAAAAAGAAAGCTTTGCCTCTGGAACTGGGCTGAAATATGTGCTATGCTACATCCCCTCTGTACTCCAAAGACATCCATGTTCCCTGTCAGTGCTGTGCTCTTGTATAAGCCCTCAAAATATGTGTGCACTCAGTGGAGAGTTGTGCTGCATTGCACTGTCACTAAGAACAGAACTTCCAGGGCTTCTCTCCAGCTCTGCTCCCCACCTCTTACTAATGAAGGTTTGGCAGATCAGTAGTAAGGAAGTCAAGATTTTATAGGAGAAGGAGTATCGCTTACTGGCCTGATTAGTAAAACTGGGGAAAGGAGACCATGTCTGGGACACAAGCCTTTCTGCAGGTATAGCAAGGTTTTGGGCAAGTGCCCAAACCAACTTTGGAAATCTGCCTTTTTTTTCAGGCATGGATATTCTGAAAGTACAGAGTTACACATCAGAGTAGACCCTGGGTAACCACTCCTTAAATTTAATCTACTGAGACTGTATATTCTCTGTCCACTTAACATCTCACTGTGAATAGCAAAGGAAATTGTAAACTTGCAATGGTGAGGCTGAGGTGTGACGTACTTTCTTCTTGCACAACCTTGCAAACCCCTGGTTTCTTGATGTATGCCTGCTCTTCCCTAGAGTAAGACTTGTCTAATAACAGCATTTTACTAATACTGACTTTCTCTACAGTGCTGTCCAATGAGTTCTTAGCTTGTCACCAGCTGAGGTCAAGTTTTCCTTCCATCTGTGTTTATACTGGATTGAGATGAACAGGTCCTGACCACGATCAGAGCATCAGGGTGATGATACCCTGGAGGGTGCATATGTCTCTGCTAGAAGAGTTATCCAAAGGGTTTATCAGTTTGGCACGGTATTAACATGGCTGGGGTTTTGCAGAAAGCCTAGCAGATTTGGATGCCTTTGAAATGTAGAGGAAGATGGGGCTGATCTTGGGTAGAGACTTCCAACCCCCTTTGAAAAAAGAGACAGTTTTGTGAGGGCCTCTTAACCGTCACTTCATTAGCGCTTTCTCATTGGCCTCAAAGTCAATGTTAACCTTGGCCCTGATGCAGAGAATATTGACTTTAAGGGTCAATAAATCTTAATATGGATCACATTGGAAGTCATGTTTGCTTACTTTAAAACTCCTGCCCAGTGCAATTACTCTTTGCACAACACAAGGACATTCTGCGCATTTTTCTCCTTGGCCATTTTGAGGGGCATTGCTCTTCCACTTGGAGGCCGAGGCTTCCAAGAGTCGGCTTTTTTTTTTTTTTTTTTTTTTTTTCCTCCTCTTTTCTGTAACAGCAGCTTTGATTTTGCGTTATTTATCTCCTTCCATGAAACGCGAACATTTTTTTTTTTTTGCATCGGTCACAGCGTGGATTCGTGTAAAACGACTGCCTCCTTGTGTAACCGCTCGTATCGCCACCTCCTGCGTCCAGAAACGGCACGCGGTTGTGTGGGATGCTGGAACCACAAAAGGTTTTCAGATGTCCAGGATACTGAGCTGCGTTGCTGAACCACACGACCTATTATGCAGTCATTTTCTATGCTCGGCAGTAATATGCAGACTTGCTAGCGCTGCGCGCTTTCTGCTTTGAGTATATCAGCCAATACCTACAGATTTTTAATGAGCGTACAGTGAGTTGCCTATATAAGTAGTACATGGCAGGGTGTGCGCTTGTTCCCATAATGAGGCATATAGAATGCCTGGGGCTATCAAGGCAAGAAGCCAAAGGATGCTATTATTGCCCTTGTAAATTGTTTTCAAAATAAATAAGATACAGAATGTTTCACTTTGAAGAAGAAAAAAATGGAAGATTTGTGCTCTGAGCACTGATAGGGGGTAGGAGCAGGAAAGAGAAGGGAGAAGGTTGCATCCAGGATGTGGAAGAAAACTGGGGCTACCCACTGCAGCAGGCAAAGCTAGCAAAGGGTGGGTCCCATTCGTCTTTTGTACTGTTACCCCCATGAATTCTGGACCAGGATCTGTAATAGGCTGTCCATGCACAGGCTCCTAGGACCTGAGATGGAGAAAGCTCTGCACTTTGTTCAGAAGGATCTGCCCATGCCCTAGTTGCTGGTGTACTGGGTGGCCAGTTGAGCTGTATCCATCTTTCAGGGCTCCTGTGCTGGCTTTCTGCCATGCTGGGAAAGTGACGAGATTTGCCTCTTCACCAGTGAAGACAGAAAAATCCTGAATCCTATTCGCAAAATTCAGGATCAAATTGCATCCCTTGAAAAGCAGACAGGCCCCTGTTCCGGCACTGTCCCAGTCAGGAAAATATCCCGGGCTGACTTGAGGGGCCTGTAGTGATAGCAATTCGTATCATCTATTTGCTTTGCCTGAATTGAAAAGTCTTTGGGTTTGGCCCTGAGGAGAATATGATGCTGACAGTTAAGCGCAGGTAATTAGGGAAGGCGATGCAGTGCCCAGGCTGCTCTGAGGCTTTCAAGGTTGGCTCCACCAAAGGGTGGGCAGAGAGATCCATAGCTTGGCCTTTGTGGAGCAGCTGATCTGGAGAGCAAGGCTTGTCCCCTGCTTCAGCTGACAAATGCTGGCAACAGCTCCCAGCAAAAGCTGGCGAAGGAAACAGATGCCAAGGGATGATGTGATGTGTGTAGGAAAACAGAAGAGCTGGGAACATCTTTCTTTCAGTGCTGCAGTGGGTCACAGCCATGGAAAGAAACATCCAGGGAGGTGCAATAACCCCATGGCCATCCTCAGGCAGAAGGTGATCTCCGAGTTTGCGTGTGGTTAATATTACAGAAAATGCACTGAAAAGGGGAAGCAAACACCACGAGCCAATTCTGTGTTCTGTCGGCCCCTCGACTTCAGAGACAGAAGGAAAAGATTAAAATCATTAGCAATTGGAAAAATCCAGTTTATTCTATGCATTAGCACTGCTGGCATGCAAACACATCTTCAGAGAGCAGCTGTTGTCCTAGTGTGCTTTTATCCTTCCAGAAGTAGCATGAGAAGACCCAGTAGGTGCACTGCACTTTCCATTGTGCGCTTCATTGTATTAATAAGCCCAAACACTTTCCTGGGCAGGGGTTCGTCCCATCCTTCTGTGTCAGGGAGGTTTAACAATCCTCTTTTAGCTGCTGCTGAATGTACCAGAGCAGCCTCAGGTATTTACAGAGCTTGGAGTATGATGGAGCAGTATCCAAATAGAGCTCACAGCAGAAGACACCAAGAGGAAAAAAAAAAAAAAAAAAAAAAAAAAAAAAAAAAAAAAAAAACACTTTGAAAAAGGAGAAGAAGGGAAAGAAAAACAAACCAAAACAACCTGCTCTCAGCCCTCAACTCCAGTGCTGACTCCCGGTGATTTCTTGGCTGCTCTTGTGACCTTCACCTAAAAAGGGAGAGGAGGAATCACCTGGGGCTAAATTTGGAGGCAGGACAGCGGATGTTGAGTGGGAACGTGCTGGAGTGACTCAGATCAGATGTGCATGTGCCTGTTCAGATGGCCCCTTTCATTATGACAGCACTGATTGTATGACACAGACCTACCTCACAGTCACTGGGAGATACTGGTAGGTGTGGGCAGCTCTCCAGACAGCTTCCAGCTGGATGAGCTGTTAGAAACAGCACTGAAGATCTCCCCATGGAAATCAGGTCTGGATGGAGAAGTGGGAGAGAGCAAGAGTAATCAAGTCTGCTGCTCAGCTCAGTGCAGGGGAAAGCAGGTGACGTACAACAGCCCGTTTCCAATGTGTGAAGTAGGTGACATGAGGTTTCCTCTTGGAACAAAAATACATGCATTGCACCAGACTTGGAAAGTGTGTATTTCTTCATTAATCACCTTGGCAACATCAATACTTCATCACCCCAGGATCTGATCTGTTATAAGGTGATGTTTTCTTCTTCTGAGCAAACCTGTCCTTTAAGGCATCTTTTCCCTGGGAAGGGGATCAGGAGCTTTGCTAAGTCACAGGCTGGTTTGTGTGTCATCAGCCCAGTGAGTCTGGAAGATCAGCAAGCACCACTGAAATGGGTAAAGAAGCAGAAAGGCACAAAGGTTTGATCCATCTCCCATTGGCAAAGGCTGGTGGCAAAACCTTTGCCAATTTTGGCAAGGAATAGCCCACATCTCACAGGCTGTGGAGTAGACATCTGCAGTTACGCCATCTGTTTAGGAGCCAGCAGGATGGGAATCAACCTGCTTAACATCTGGACAGTGCTGTGGTGGCTTGCTCAACCCAGGAAGGCAGCTCATCACCATTCACTCTGCCCACAAAACTGGGTGAGCCATTTCACCAGGGAACGGAGCCTTCAGCGAGGTGGTGTTTCATGAGTACATAGTCCCACACATTGAGTTTCAGCAGTTCTGGCCAACTGGCAAGTGGTTTCCTTGTCCAAGAAAAGCTTTGTGTTTGCTGCTCGGATTTTATTAGTAAGCTCTTTTTGTTTGTTTAAAAGTAGTTATGGCTGTTGGGGGTCCCAGCACCTCACCACAAGCCTGTTATGGCTGTTGGGGGTCCCAGCACCTCACCACAAGCCTGTCACCAGAAAGATGTTCTAACCTGATCAGGAGTTCAGGAGCTGACTTGTGCAGAGATGGGGCAGTCCTCAGCAAGAAGCTAAGTCTCTGCTAGTGGGTGGTCGAGGGTTTCCAAAGGCAAGAAACTACTGTAGAAAAGTGGTAGGAAACAGCAGGGGTATGATGACCAGAAACAGGGGCAGGATGGAAGGTAATAGTGGGGACTCTGCATGATTCAGGCTCCTCTTTTTTTGTCTTTTTTTTTTTTTTTTTTTTTTTTTTTTTTTTTTTTCCTTCCTTCCCAGTTTGGTTTGTGGTTTTGCATTTGCAGCTTGTAAAACTGTATGGAAGGAATGTGCAGCTGGGGGCTTTCGCCGAGTTGGTGTCAATTTGGGTTAAACCGGAGGCCCTGGAACAAAGCCTCGTTGGGAGAGTGGGTGACTTGCATTGAGACCAGAGCTTTCATTATTCTCCCTTCAATTGTAGTGGTTCCTCGGGGACCCCGTTCCAGAAGCAGGGCCCAAACCCTCTTACACCAGGCGCACTGCAAACCAACAACCCCAAGGCAGGCCCTCCCTCTGCGGGCTGGCAGCCCCGGCGAGGCTCAGTGTCCTGCCATTGTCCTCCTCCGGCCTCCAGCAGAGGCTGTTCTGCCCTGTCAGCAGCAGTCCACGTGCTTCTCAGCTGGACCCCACCGGCGTCCGGGACTTGCTGCATCCAGGATGTTGACCACATGTCATTCTGTGAGGTGCCCAGCATGCCTTAGGAATGGTACAATGAAGGCACTTTCTTTCCCCCGGTCCCCAGGGATGGTGCTTCTGGATCCTCTTTGCTATGTGCTTGCTGCTGTCCCTGCATGGGATCAGCCTCACGCAGTGTCCCTGCCAGCATCCAGTGCCAACCAGTGCTGCTCCGCTACCCGGTTTGCCTCCTTGGGTACCCTGTTTTGTCCCCATGCACAGATTATAGGCAATCCTCTTGCTTTCCTTCATTCCTATGGTTAAACTGTTCACAAGGGTGGTCTGTTTTCTCTGGGTGGGTGATCCACAAGTGAGGATTTCTCTCGTCCCCTCTGTCCTCCCATACCAAAACCAGCAGTAAATATATACCAGGATGCAGCTGCCCTTCCCCAGGCCACACAGGGCAGATCACCTCCAGGACAGTGTTTGGAGAGGTATCTCCTGGCTCTCTCCACAGTGTGCATGTCAAAGGGATCTCAAAAGCTTAAACATGGCTCGCCTGTGCCCTCTGCCCACCCTGCTGGGTGTACCCTGACCTTGGCTGGGCTCATCTCCCTTCCCTGTAGGCCATCAAGCCTAAGGTAATGGCTCTTCCTTCAGAGCTAATGGGAAGAGATCGGCCACTTTGAAATCCAGCTCTCCCCTTTCTTAAAAGCACGTTGAGTTGCTCTCAGACTTGCTCTCCCCTCTCCACTGCTTACAGAAGATGCTTGCACCACTTGCAAAGCCCACTATTGCCCTCGGGCCTAGAGGGTGTGGATGAGGGAGCTGGGCCTGCATGGTCTCTGTGTTTCCTGTAGGTTTGCTCCTGCAAGTAACTGATGTGTTAAACCCCTCTTTGGGGCAGGACAGCTCTGCCTTATTGCCCTTGTACAAGTGTTGGAGCTTGGGTGGGCCTTTCTGAGGGGACAGGACTGGCTCCCCCCTAACCTCACAGGTGTTTCCTCAGACGTCAAAGCTGCTGTGAAAGCACGGCCCTCATCATGCACTCCTCAAACACAGCCCGAGTATACAAACCACACGAGCCTTCATACGCCCGTTATTTAGATTCCTGACTTAAACAAAGCAGTATGATTGCTATTACTGCAGGGAAGTCATTTATTCCTGTGGTTTATTTACAGAAGGCAACATGCAACCAGCGAGTCTAATAACCTACCATTGTTCCCATATCGGCCCTTGAGCTGGCAACAGCGAGCAATAGCAAACACTTCATAAGAAACCACCTTTAATTATTCATATGCTCTCTAGGGGAAACGAAGATCTCTGATGCAGAGGAAATAAACAAAATATCTTTGAACTGTAAATCATGACTGCAATAGCTTTGTTCTTTGTTTCACTAGTTTTGTTTTATCTGAGGTCATAATTTGTTTTCAGTGATACACTAGATTAAATTAATTGAGGTTTATAACAATATCCATTTCCTTTTGCAACTGCTTTCACTGATGGCATGATCTTATCTGACTTGTTACCCCTGCTGGCTCTGTTTTCCTGACCTCCCCTCAGCATCATGTTTTAGTGCTGTTTCTTTCTAGTCTCCTCTCTTTTTTTAAGGGTTATTTATTGTTGAAAACATCCAAACTCTTTCTACACGTATTACTTCTTTCTTCTGGATAACTAGGGATCTCGCTTTCTCAGGGAAATTATGGTGTTTTCCTAAATAAATGTCTCTGGGATCCCATGATCGGTGCAGTGCAACAGCCTACCACTCTATGAGTCTTGGTGGGTGCAAGACCAACGTCACAGGCAGGTAGAGAAATGCCTTCACTCCCTACATAAGACGGAGAAGAGCATCCAGCTGGGTGGGTCAGGTGCCTGGTAGCTGCAATATCACACCAGGCTGCAGTTCAGGTCCCGAGGCAGTGATCCCTGCACTCTGAAGCACTGTGCACGGATCCTTCCCTTTCCAACACCAGCTGCACACAGTTACCGCTCCAGGTAACTGGTACCAGTTCTGTGACACCAATTGCTCACAATCGCCTGGAGAGAAAAACTAAAATACCAACAAAGAAACTAAGATACCAACAAATTTTGCATCCTGGTTGGAAGAAGATGGGGATACTTCTCTGGAGAAAGTGTAAGGATCCACTGCAGAGCAGGACTCCAGAATAGTTGCCTGTTGCTATTTTCCTGTGTAAATATTGCAGTCCTTGTCAACACCCCATCCCTCACACTGGCCATGGGTGGAGGCACAGTTGCAATCCAGATGAGCCTTTAGTTTGGCCAGGTGCTGCCAATTTTATAATCCTGTGGCACTGTCTTTTAATGGTCTCTCCTGCAGGACAAGACAGCACAGCACAAGTTGGAAGGGGCTTCCTCTAGGGTGTCATTTCAATTTGGAAATGGCTATCATAATTTTTGACCTCCCAGAGCTCCTTGCAAATGGAAGATGACAATGGGCGTGCAGTAGAAGCTGACAAAGCCCATGGAGGTTGTGGACATTCGCGTGCTGCTCTGAACCCAGCTGTTGTGTTTTTCCAAGCCACAGATGGCGATGAACAAACACTGCAGTACGTGGCACAGCAGCGGGAATAACGGGATGCCAGAGGAGATTTCCCAGCAGATGGATGGCTGGGCCTGGGGAAGGAGTGAATCCAGAAATACAGATTCTTCCCCTGTAGCATGAGCTGGTCAGCGATCTGGTAGTTGCAAAAGACCAAATAATAAAGCGGTGCCTTGCAAAGCTCGCAGCTGCAAACTCATGCCCGGGGAAAGTTGTGAAACACCAGTGACGTGGGGTGCAGACCACTGGGGGTTGGCCTCCTGTCAGTCATCGTGTCCTTCTCTTGGTGCATGTTGCTTTTATGTTTCCACCAGGCTGGGTCACCTAAAAAGGTTAGGGAGAAAAGACATGGTGAAGAGCCACCACAAACAACTGATCATCTGGAAATTGTTTGCTGAGATGATCTGCTAACTGAGTGTTCTTGTAGCCAGTTGCTGCATTCACTAAAAAGAAAGGAAGAGACAAAAGTCATGGTGTTTTTGATTCTCCAGTGTATTAGAACAGCTATAATTATAGCCTTTAAGCTTTAATTAAACAAGAAAAAAAGCCTGTCAAGGACCTATGCTGCTTAGTTGAGTTAGAAGTTTAATTAAATCATCCTGGTGTCACAAAAGTGCAATCCCAGAGATGAGGTTTCTGCCCTCAGAAACTTATTAGCAGCTGCTGAGGACACCTGGCATCATTCATGCCAAACCTCCAGAACCAGAGCAATCTTGAAGCATTAAGTGGGATCTCGAGCATGTTGCTTTCACCATAGCACCAGAAAACCCAACAAAACCCTCCTTTCAATGTAAGTTTGCAGCTATCTCCAACACAAAACACTGTAACAGAGCAGAGAGGGATTCATTTTTGAAGATCTTCACCCCCTCTCTCTTTTTTCCTTTGACGCTCATTTCTGAAACAGATTTCTCCCCCTCCTCACCCCAGCTCCCCATATTTATTTTATTACAAGCATTTTCACTAAAACGATTAACTCAATTTAAAATTTCAACTGTTTCCTTGCCAAGGATTTTAGGAATTTTCATTATTTCCTTTGGGAATTCTGAGACTGCGGTTAGCCAGTTTGGAGTTCAAGACACGAGAAATGCCAGCACAACTGAGGACTTGGCTGTAAAAGCGTTTTCAACATGAAAGAATTCCAGCATTTCATAAAAGGAAGTGTAGTACTTGAACAGATATGTTGATATAAGTAAGGTCTTAACAAAATGAAAGCCAATCTATTATTGCTTAAGTATCAAAAAAAATCCCTTTGTAAAGGTGCTAAGCCCTGCTGGAGGAGCACGAAATGTGTCTATTTATTTGTTGTATATTTGAATGGTTTATGTATGATTAAGGAGCCAAGCCGGTATTACTGAGCTGGCTGGGGTTCTGGAGCTCTGTGGCTGTAGGCAAACACTAGTAAAAAGGTAAAACTTCTCTGCTAGGATGGGTCTGAAGTGTTCACCAAGGCTTCTATTTACAAGAGCTCTCGCACCATGGGAGAACGGGTGCTTTTGTGGAAGGTATCTGTAAAAGACAGACCCTTTCTCTGCCCATTCTGACCTCTAGACATACAGGATTAATTCTGATCCATCAGCCCCGTGTGGATGGAGGCTGATCTTGGCCTGCCATTGCAGTGAAAAGCCCAGTGACTCATCGTATTTTGCTTCATGATGATGTTTTGAGCCGTATCTCAGGGTCCACCACAGGGTCACTCTCTGCTCCCCAGCTGTGCTGCTCTTGCAGGCTAGGAGGGGGCCCTGGGAAGTTAACTTCCCTTGGGGGATGATGCTGGTGGGTAAGAGCCAAATTGCCTTGCTTTCCTCTGCCTGCAGTTAGTGAGATGTCCTGGCACAGCCCTGGAGAGCTTCTGCAGAGACACCTCAGCTCTGCATGGGTGCAGAAACCACTTCCCAAGGGGGGTCAGTAGCAGAAAGCTGTCCCACAGATTCTGCCTGTGTGTGCTGGCGGTGCCCCAGGATCTGGTTATGACAAGGGCACATGTCTGACCCCACGTGGGGCTGCTCAGTCTCTTCTTCAGACCAAGACCCCATCAGTATCACCCTTTCGTGTCCCGTGACCTGAGCAACACAACTGCCCAAGAGCTATGCAGGGTCAGGATCCTGCCTTTCTCATTTATACAACAGGGAAACAAAACAGCACAGAAGTTGTGTTACCATGGGATCCAAGTGGTGCTGCTGTAATCATAACAGCCTGTGCCTTGCCTCCTCCTTTTCTCCCTAAAATGCGTGCAGAAGGTAGGAGGTGCGTGCTGTTTCTCAGCCATGCCAATGAGGTCCTGATAAAAGTGTGTGAGCAGGAGATGGGTATTTTAGGATGCTTGGAGAGGTGCTGTGCTTTGGCCAACATCTGCTAGCCAGGAGATCCATTTGGAAACCAGAGCTGGGAACCTCTGAGCCTACTGAAACATTGATCATCTGTGTGAAAACTGACTTAATTGGTGACACTTCAGAGAAACCCCAGCTGCACAGTTTCCCCAGCTTCTCTATAAAAAAAGGTCTCTAACGATGTAACATTAACAGGATGCTGACTGCCGACCCAGTGCAGTTCCCGATGGAAACGAGCGTGCTCCCATGCTGTTCGGACGTACCCCAAGCTGTGATGCTTGTCAGCAGGATGACAGTCCTGAGTGACAGCTCATTTCCCTCTGCTCTGAGAACGGCAGAGCCCTAAAATGAGGCCCTGTAACAGCCCAGCACTGAAGCAGAGGTTTGTGCCTTGCCAGCGCAAGAGATTTGGTGAGAGCAGCATGTCTGTGCTGGGGCTGGGGCTTCCCCTTTCTCCTTGCTGCTTCTCCCCACCTTGTGATGAGCAGGGCAGCACGTGCTGGAGATGGGAAAGAGGAAAATTGTGCTGCAAGCTTTTCAGAGTTTATGTGTGAATTTGGATTCTTGGTCTTTAGGCTCCCATCTCTCCATGTTGTCAAAGTGCCTGGATTATTGAAGCCCCCCAGACACCCTCCTTTTGCAAACCAGCTCCATCTGCAGTGCCTAAAAACTGGCCCTCTAAAACTGATAATTCAACATCACTCCTGAAGAAAACAAAACAAATCAAAAAAAAAAAAAAAAAAAAAAAAAAAGCAAACCCAGAGCCTGGGCCCCCGCTCAGGAGGAGTTTGGCTGAGTGAGATGCGATGCCACCAGCAAGGGACACGAACAATAGGGGCTTGGCAGGGGGCAGAACAACGGGGCTGGCAGCTGGCGCTGAGCGCGGGGAAGTGCGTGCGAGCGCTGGGAGCCAGCAACCGGGTGCACGCGCCTCTCTGGAGCCTGGGAAATGGCACAGAACCGGGTCAGGCAGAGACGGGGACATGTGCTCCAAGATGAAAGCGTTGTGCTAGCGAACGGAACCAAGAAAATGTATGTGCTGCATCCAAGGGATCCCCGCAATGCGGGAGGGAAAGAGGAGGCAGGATACTGTGGAGGACTATCCTGGATGGGTTCCTGGTCCTAAACCCACCTCCAAGCACCAGCAGTGATGGTCACAGCCTTTACCAGGTCCTTCACGTACAGGAGAAGACCTCACACGATCTGTGAGGGACAACACTGAGAACCCTAAGTTGATGCACTCCCCATTGAAAGGTCTTTCTCTTCTCCATTCAGAGTCTCCCCTCACCTTGAATGGCATCTCTAATGACAAAAACAAACAAACAAACAAACAAACAAAAAAAGTAAGTAAGAACTAAAGAAAGATGAAAAAAAGCCTAACTCAACAACCAACACACACAAGAGGAGGCCTCTTTTTTTTTTCTTTCTTTTTTTTTTTTTTCCCTCCCATCTCCTAGTGCTAAAAATGCAGGTAATCCTGGTTTTATTTTCCTGCATCTAAAATTTATGATGATGTCATGTGTGTGGCTGAGCAGAGTAGTTTTCCGACTGTGTGAGTGAGGCTGGAGGATGTATTTAGTATTAATTTATTCACAGTAAATAAATGGTTTGGGGCCAGAATATGGGTAATGTGGTAGAGCAGATCACAAGCCAACGGGCTCAGGCTTGCTCTTCTCCAGCTGGCCCTGAGGCTTTTTGCCCAAACTTTTGGCACCAAAATCAAGGGACCCTCCGTGAGGGAAGGTGGGGGTCCCTGGGGACCCAGCTCCCACTCTGGGATAACCCCATATAAGGTCTCTGAGTAATAGGGTTGCCTAGCTGCCAAAAAGGGCAATTAGCCGCCTGTTAGAGCCCCGGCAATCGAGTGAGAAGATTTGCATCTCAGATAATGGCCACCAACAGCCAAGTTGAAGTTTTGTTTTCACATCATAGGAAAAATACCAAGTGCCAAGCCATGTGGTAAACCAAAATAGCTTATGAAGTGTGCAGGTTTTGGAATATGGGTAAGGATGAACCAGGAAAAAAAAAAAAAAAAAAAAAAAAAAAGTAGATTTATATATAGATACTGAAAACCGAATAAATCACATGACCCAGCCCAAAAAAAGCTTCAGTGAAAAGTTTGTGTCTGGGATTAAGCGCACTAGTCATTACTTTAACTATGTATGGTATGTTCTCATTTTGAAAAATGTGTACACCAAATATTTTAGCCTTTTCTCATGGAAGGATCCGAAAGGCAAAAAGCTTTTTAGTATTACACAAATATTAGCCTGTCCAGGACGGTGCTGACTGGCCAGCTATTTCCTATGGACCTACATCTTGCCGTCTGTACTTCCCTGAGGTCTGCCCTGACTATGTGTGGGGTTTTCTGTATTTTTATTATTATTTTTTAATTATTTTTTGGAAGAGGGATGTTCTTTCTCCTGTTAAAATTTGCAAAGAGGATGGCTGCTCTGAGCCATGTCTGACCTTCCACTGGTCCCAGCTGGTAAACTGAGACCTTTGGTTGGATTTTAATGTGTTTTGGGACTACCAGACTTTACCTGCCCTAATTTAGGACCACACTGGGACAGCCCCATGAGGGAAAAGGGAAAGTCTTGGTGTAATGCATCTCTCTCCCCTTCCCAAATACCCCATTGCAGGGACAAAGAGAGTTCACGTGGTGGGAATGTACTGGCTCAAAATCTCCATCCTGTGGGGGACATGGGACCCAGGAGGGTGATGCCCCAACTGCTCGTGCATCATTTTTAAGTGTTTTGCCCAAAATGTCAATAGATTGCTGTCTGTGAAGCTCTGTCAGAGTCACACAAGGCAAGCTGAGAGCAGCTTTTGGCCTCTGGTCCCTCAGGTGTATGGACAAAGCAGGCTCTGACCAACTCTCTTGGACTATTTATATACACAGGGTGGGATTTAGGGTTCTCCAGGACTGGTCAATGTTCCCATAACTCAGAAAAAAAGCGTCCCACCACAACCACCAATGGAGACACCCCAGTGGAAATAAACAAAGGAAAACTGCAGGGATGGGGGCTTAACCTGTTACAAACATGCACACACGGGCTGAAGTTGGGACCACATTCAGGAGATGTGCTCCCTCCCTCTGATGCTGCCATGAACTGTCATGAGGCCTTGGGAAGTTGCTCAGTGTCCCTGCCAATTAAATGGGGATAATGACATGGAGCAGGTCATCAAGAGCTTTAAGATCTGTAGACAAACACGGTAGTGTAGCACCAAAGTATCCTTGTATTATTAAGTATCTTAGAACAAAGATTTTTTTTTTTTTAATTGCTCATTTGTTTGCTAGTTGTGTTTCTAATTAAATTAGGCCTCTTAAAAACTGGACTTGTTGAATGGGCTCAGCAATTTTTTCATACTTCCTCATTTTCAACCCCATCCCCTCCAAAAGAAGTAGTTGTTAAATATACTTTGATTGATCAAAAGCTCTGTTCTGCTGGTAAGGCTGTTTTGGGGTATTTCAGAAAAAAAAAATAATCAATTTCTCAATTTTTTTGTCTTGACGAGCAAGCTGCACCACCTTGTCTGAGCTAGGATTCTGCAGGGCATGGAGCCCCCTGACTTTGCACGGTGGCTTTGCATCTCTGCAGCTTCTCTTGCTGCTGTGAGCAGCGTTTGGGACTTGCACAGACTCTACTACATTGTGGGAGCTACATCAGTGCCAGAGTCCTCTGTCTAGATGAGCCCTTAAACCTGATTGTTTCATTTCAGTACTGATAAAAAGCACTAGACATGGGAATGACTTTTCCTCTCCATCTTTTTTCCCCTTATATCCCCAAGGAAGGAAGACTTGATTTTTTTTTTTCTGATCCACCCAAAAGAAACCACAGTAACCACAACTGCAATTATATATATATATCTTTAAAAAAACACACACACACACACACACACACACACACACAAACCTTTTCTGGCAATTCTTTCACATTCTTTTTTAAGCTTCTTTGCTACATGTAGAACAATAAATGATTTAAAAATGAAACATAAAGGCATCTGTTTGCTCTATATTTGAAATTAAATTGGATAAAGCTGAGAGGGAGCAGCTAGTGACTAATACCAAACAGTGCCCAAGTAATAGTATGACGAAGTTAACAGGACCCAAGTTAAGCTGAGTTTCTTCCTAAGGCAGGAAGGACTCCTTTTCTTAGCTCCCTCTAAATGTCACACTGACTTTTTGCAAGTTGGGGCCAATATATTTATTTTCTAAATTTATTTCTGGTAGAGAACAGTTTAAGGATTTTTTTCCTTTGTCCTAAGAACATGACAAAGCCAATTAGCATTGACACCAATGGATTATTGTCTGGTTACTTGGCTGATGCAAATCCATCACCAATATTAAATTCTCACATCAAAGTATTTTAGTGACTTACTGGAGAATACAAAGTACAAACCAGAAGTGACAGAAAAGAAACATCTGGATGTTTTGCTTGGTTTTTGTCCCATCTGCCTATTCATTTAAATTGCTTGTGCTGTATTTTTGTTTCCAGTGAGGCCAAGCTCTAACTGTTTGATGGTCTGGGGGACACAGGACGTGGGAAAAGTGGATTTGGGGTCAGTGACTCTGCAGTGCTCTAGGGGATAATCTGTGCCCATGGACATAGTAGGTAGGTGGATGATGGATGGACTTGGTGGGTTTAGGGGAGGATTCCTCTGCTTTCAGTCTATCTCCCCAACAAAGCTGGTTATCTTGCATAATAATTCCTATGATGTTCTTGATACTGAGAGACACATCCTACAGGTGTCTGCATTTCCAACAACCTGCACCAACAGGTCAGCTTCGAGCTTGCAGTCCTCATTTCTGCAAATTGTCCCATTGTCTGCAGGCTCCTAGAGGGAAAGCAGATGAGCAGGAAGGCAGCTGGCAGCTACAGTTACAGCCACAAACCTGCCACTGAGAAACACGGTGTTGGATTTGATCTTATCATTTCCACAATTAAAAAGAAGTATCGGTTCCACAAGGCCATAACCACAGCGCTGGTGTAATTACAGCAGTCTCGCAGTGCATTCACACTGTGGGATTATCCTCATCCTGCCAGCTATAAATTATGTACTAAATACAAGTTGTAATGAAAAAAATGGCATCCTCAGAGCAGCTACCAAGAACATTTTAAGTGCTTGGTTATTACAAAATGTTGGAGCATTTGTAATGAGCCTATTGTTTTGGTTTGGTTCTTTTTTACACTTGGAGTGGTGGTGGTGGCTGGGAATTTATCCTGTTATTTTCATATGTTTCCATCTTTCTTAGGCTTTTAGCACTCAATAAAGCTTAGATTTTCATGACAATTTTCAGACAAGCTGGTTAATGATTTTGAGTCTTTAGCAATCGCAAACTGACTTTACATGAAATTTATATTCTGAATCTGAGAATATTTAGTCCCTTCTAACTTGAAGATTCCTGTCTGTCTGCCTTGAAAATCACAGGTGTGTGTAGAGTAAGTGCCATAGGAGACCCTAGGGCTGTTTGATTATTTTGTGAGGTAGAAAAGGTAAAAGGTAAAGGTGAGGTAAAACGTCGTGACTCTTCATCAGAACCAAAGGCCTCTGCTCTCACATAGCAAGCAGATGTGTGTATATGTTAGCTGTTTCTGTTCCCTCCAAGATAGCTCCTTGAATCAGCAATTCTGTACTATTCCTTTGACTTACTGATATGGGAAAGCTTTTCCAGAATGGAGCTAGGAACAGGCTCTCCAAGATGAGACACTGATGGCATGGATGTGCGAAGTGGGATATACATTTTCCACATTCCTAGACTGCTTTGGTGTCATACTGACTGAAATGGAAGGGAAAGGCAGTCGTTATGGGCTCTTTTGGCTATTTTGTCTATGGTTGCTTTGGGGCATTTCAAGATCTCATTGCTATTCTGCATAAAGATTTCTATTAAACATTGTCCCATGCCAATGATGAACTGAATGAACTGAAAATGCTCTTCTGAGCTGACAGATGACTTTGGCACTTTCTCTGCATCTCAGATTCAGTGTTAGGGACCAACTTGTGTCAGGGGAAGTACCAGGAGCCCCACCAGTCCTATTCTTGCTCTTGAAATTATGAATCTTGAGAGTTAATGTGGGTGATGCACTCAGCTCTTGATTGCTGCAAGTTGGGACACTGTGAACTCTGAGAGCACACCTATAAATGAAGCTGATAAAACATATAAATGGATGAAGAGAAGAAAAAAAAAAAAAAAAAGAAAAAAAAAAAAAGAACAGTGATATTCTTGGCTATCATCAGGCAGGAAATTGGTCTCTGGTGTCTTCTTTATCCAAGGAACCTGAAAAATCCATCCAGATTGGATGTAGAGGGAGTTTCACTAAGTCCATGAAGCCAAGCTTTTTCACCCCTTTGAAGGCAGAGTGGGATAAAATAAAGAAAACACTAAAGCAATGACAACAGCAGCAACAACAAAACCCAGAAAAAGAAACAAACTATGTTCCAAGTATTACAGAAATATTGGTGGGAAGGTGTTTCTGGAGACCTGTAGGTTCTGCTTGGAATGGGATCAGGTCAACCATGACTCTGTTCTAGCTGAGCCTTCAAAACCTCCAAGGATGGAGATTGCCATTGCTCCCAGGTGACCTGTCCCAGTGCTGCATCATTTTCCAGTGAAGGCATTTCTCCTAATGCTGAATCTGAACCCCTCGAGTCTCTTGTCATAGTGTCTACCTTTACTAAGATGATTCACTGATAAGGCTGGTGGTAGCCTTCCCAGTTTTTCAACATCCCTCATAAATTTCAGGAATGCCCCAAACTGGACACAGTACTCCAGGTGTGGTCTGAACTGCTGAACTACTGGATCTTGCTGGATCTACCAGAAAAGCAGGAGTGGGATGTATTCAGGATCTCCATGGAGAGGAGACACCACAAGTCAGAGCAAACTCCTTGCCACAGTTGCTCCTTGCCCGTGTTGCTCCTTATGGATCTCAGCTGGGATAGTTAGGCTGTGGATCTGGATGGAAGGCTCCCAGATTCCTGAGTGTTTGTAGCCAGAACTGTGTTTGGGTTGGATCTGTGAAGTTTGTAGCACTCCACCAGAGTGAATTATTTGTTCTAGCAAACGTACAAACAAGCAAGCAAACAAACAAAAACAGAAACAGAAAGAAAGTCTGAGCTGTTCCACCAGTGATGGGATTAATAAGTCTCAGTTTCCTATGGGTTTGAGACTTGAATGTGAGTACCCATGTGGATTTGATGATGTTTCATAAGGGCTGATCTCCTGCTTCAACTGTTCTCTCTGGCCACCCTTTTATTTTTTCACTGACCTTGTAGGAACTTAACATCTTGAAGACCTCATCAAACCCAAGAGAAAATGGCCAGAGAATTCCACAGTAATTGGTGAGGAGTGACAGGCAGATGGACACATAATCTGATCAAACAGAGCCTTGTTTCTGTAAGAAGCCGGGCTAAAAGAATAGATGGAGGTCATAAGAAATCTATGGAAAGCCTGTTTCTGTTAATGTGATGGGTCCCTGCTTGCCTTTCAGCAGAAGAATTTGTTCTCCTTATCAGAGGTGCTGTGCTTTCTAAGAAGAGGAGCAATGGAGAAGGAAGCAGTATATGTTAGACAGGGAAAAGTTTGTGGATTTAGGACCATATTTGTTCATAGTCTGAAATCAGTCACTTCAAGGCTGAGAAAAAAATTGTTTTGTAGGGGCAAGAACAGTTTCTTAAAAATAACAGTTAGGGGGAAGGCTGCAGGCCATCAGGGACAGAAGAAAGGGTTAATTCTGTGTGCATCCAGACAAACATTTCCTAGCTTCAAGATGAAAACAGTGAGGTAGAAATCTCAATTTCAGGAAAAATATGTGAAACAAAAAGTGCATCTGCAATTATAAGTGGCCACTCAGACACAAGGAGTGAGAAGGTGGCGGGACAGGCCAGCCTGAGTAAGATAGCAAGCAAACAAACAAAGGCACTTTGAAGGTGGGTGGCTTCCATGTCAGACTGCTTGCCATTGACTAAAACAAAGTCATTCTGTGGTTTGCAATTGAGCGGATGAAATGGGAGCGTATGGGCCTTTGATGATGGGTGTGGTTATATGGCATTTAGCAATTTGGCGTGTCCTGCTAAGTATGGAGCGGTCCTTATTGTAGCGCTGTTGTCTGGGATGCGAGTTGTCCAAAGTGTGAGTTTGGGTGTCAGCTAAGTGAAAGCAAACCTCCTTGAAGAGAGAAGGAGCTAAAGCAGAAGGTTTTCTGGAAAAAAAAAAAAAAAAGAATAATAATAAAAAAAAAACTACCAAAAAAAAAAAAAAAAAAAAGCAACACACCACTACAAAAAAAAACAAACAACAAACTACTCTTCTGAGCCCGTGGTGATAAACCTGTGGGTTAAAGGCTCTCTCTGTCTCTTCTCAGGAGCATCCCAAAGAAGTCATCGGCACGGCGGTGCTTCCCACTGTGGGGTGGCACAGGAAACAATGAGTCAGGTGAAGAGTCCCAGAAGAGTGTTTCATAAGCCCTTGGAAGGGAAACTGTGCAGCACTGCCTGAAATAACTCTGGGGTTGAGAACTAGAGAGCTCGGGGAGCCACAGCCAAAGCACACTGGCCTCGAGAAACAAGGCCAAGCAAGGCGAGGGAAGCACGAGCCCGTGTTGTAAGCTCACCCGTGAGGAGAACAGGAGATGACAGGTCTGCTACAGGGCCAGGCTCAGTACAGACCACCCCAAATCCTCTGTTTCACGAGTCCTCCGTCATGGAAGCATGGGCAGAGGTATCAAGCAGAAAGGATCTGAAAGGAGAAAGACCAAGGTGGTGTTGGCTGGAGAGGGCACTCCACTTTTACCTGCCAATTGCATTGTGTCCCTGCACGAGGGGTGAGAGGGAAGGGAGTGGATGGAGGAGAAAGAAGGTCTTGGAAAGGGTTCATCCTATGGAGTTCAGTAACGTCCTGGCCCCTGGGGGGTAGGTGGAAGAACCCTGCCATGTTGTCCAAGAAGAAATGAGCCGTGACATCCACGTTCAATGTTATTATAAATGAAGAAGTATGCACTGAGGGAGAATGCAGGGCTTCAAAACCAGCTTGGCAGTTTTTCCATCCCAAGATTTTATATGCATTTCCTCCTTATATCCAAGTAACTTAAAATGATCAGCTTCTACTGTGAAATGAATAGGTGTTTGATGCATTTTGGAGACTGGAAGTTGGTTAGGAGCATGTTTTCGGGCTAAACCATACAGGCTCCCTCCTGTGGTATAATTAAGGTCTATCAAGCAACTATGTATGTTAAAACATGTTCCATAATTCAACACAGAATAGAGCCATCTGCCATGTCAGAACTCGTACATATCTATAAGAAATTTACCCCTGGATCTTGCACTGACAGTGTAAGGATGAGTTACAAGACTGGGGCTTCACTCCTTTGCACAATACTGTGACAGAAGATAAATTAAGCTATAGAATACAAAGTCAATCCAAATTGTATAAATAGACACTGCAGAGATTCAGGGCTGCTGCTAACCGTGCATGGCTGGAGCTGGATTTCTAACTTACACAGCAGCTCTTTGCTAGCATAGACATTTCCAAGCCAGAACACGGCATTACTGGTCATATGGTGTGTGGAGAGCACCAACTCCCCTTGCTGTAATTGCAGGGAAGGGATCAAGGATTAGGAGTTTAGTTCAAGAAGGCCCGAGAGCTTGATGCCATTTGTGCATACATCAAAGGTTGTGTTTCTCCACAACTCATTAATTTGGCTTGGAATTCTCACAAAAGCAAGTTTTCCAGAAATTCTATGTTCTGGTTAACCCGGGCAGTGGCAATTGCAAGTGACAGCAGAACTTGGCATGTGCTGGATACCAGTACAGAGGCAGACAAATATGATAGTGGTCTCCTGTAGTAAGCAAAAATAATGACTTGTGAGCAAAAGAGTGGCTTCAGTGGATAGCACCCAAAGAAAACTCACAACCACTTCATATCAGACCCAAGGCAGGAGCCCAAGGGTGCCGTCCTCCAGATGGTGCGCTTCTGAGCTTCCAGGGGTGACTGCAGGACATTATAATGCACACATCCAGGGCCCACGTGCCTGCAGAATAGGTTACCAAAAATATACTTCAAACTTGCAAACTCTTGATTTTGAACTTTAGAACAAGGCTGGTTTGTCCTCTTCAGACTGATGCCATCAGGAGGAGACCCAGAGCTGTGAGAAGGTGCTACAAGAGCACCACGTGGGAAAGCTGTGAAGAAATGCATCCCTGCACGCCAAGACCTACCCAGCTGTGAGGGAAATGACATGAACTGGGGACAAATATGGGGTGAAGCTTGAAAGAGGATCTGCCAGACACTCGTACCTTGCTGTATCATTGTGCAACTTTTGACCACAGATACTGGAATTGATGCTGCTTCTGCTGACACCCATGTCTAACCTTCATTCCCCAGGGTGTCTCAACCCCAAGGCACACACCTTCCACAAATGGGGGCTTAAACAAGTAGAGGCCCATTTCTGAGCCACAGGCTACCTTTTGTGAGGTGGCACAGCCTGGGGACAGGGCTCAGCATTGGTTTAGCAATGCATGGGCCAAGACTCAGGGCAACTCAGGTCAGTCAAAGGCTGGCTCTACCATCTCCTGGGAACATGATGCTGCCAGAGGCCAGCAGCATCCAAGTCACGTTGGATCATTCTGGATGCCTTGCCATGGCAGGAGGCGATGCCAGCGAGCAGACAGCTCAGGGATGTTACATCAGGTCCTGGTTCTGACGTTCTTTTTCTCAGTAGTTTTGGTCTACTCATTTCCATTTTTCTCTGCCTCAATTGTCCTGAGTGCAAGGCAGAGACAAATAGCTCTGTCTTCAAGTAGAAGGACACTGAATTTGGTGGAGTCTTACCTGTGTGAAGGCATTAGCTTGAAAACCAGAATCGGGCTCTTTCCCTTGGGAGGCAACATTACAAATTCCATTTAGATTATTTAAAAAGCATAGCGATTTGGTTACATAACTAAATCCAGGGCAGAATGAACCGGAGTATTTTGCTTAAAAGGCCAACATGTAAACTAGCTGTTTTGCTTAAAATAAACAGGACTCTCCAGAGGACAAAATTTCTCACAGTCTCCTCTGGGCTGGCTGTGTTCCTGCAGGACGTTGCTCCAAAGCAAAAGGTTTAGATGCCTGCTGCCTATGGTGATATGAACACGCATTGCCTCCAGCTGGTGAGAAAAGTTGAAGGTTATTATGCTCCTCGGGGAGGATGAGGCCTCCAGAGAGAAACTCTGACTGCACAGCAACAAGTGGTACATTAAAAAATCCGTGCTGATATTCATTATGAAATGATGCCATGGGCAGTATCCCACGCTTTGCTTCAAACCTTTCTCATGAAAGTAAAGGAACATGTGGCTGAAAACTTCTTCATTTCTGCAAACCACTTGGATTTGCCGGATATACCTGTGGTCATCATCTTGAGCTTGCTGCCGGCAATGTTGAGGCATCCTGCTAGAAACATGATGTTCTGCCTTCGCAGCACACATCTTAATGAGCCTGTAGAAGTAGATGGAGCGAGTTGAGTGCTGGAAAACAAATGAGAGCAGCATATAGCTGGACAACTATTTCTTAGGTAAGGGCAGATGCTTTAGCAACTGAGGTGGTGTGAGCCCACCCCTCTGGGAGATGTCACTGTGCAGAAGCAGTCCTGCCTAACCCCTACCTAGAGAGAGTGTGTTCATGCTGCAGGTGTGGAGGCTTGGGGCTAGGTCTGGTGTGGGTCAAAGGTTGCCCATTGCTCTCTTCCATCTCGTGTTTATTTGGCTCTTTTCCCGAGTGCTTCCCATTAGACATATTTTAGTAGTAGCTTTTAACAGAATGTGGAGGGACACCACTCTCCTCATATAAGCAGATAAATTGCCTCATCCTGGTTTATCCATCCATTGCTGATCTGAGAAACAGCTGTGTGTTGAGATGAGTCTGGCAGAGGGTTACCTGCAGAGAGGAGATGGTTGCACCACTGCAGCCTGTAGCTAAACCAGAGGTTATTTTGTAATGGGGAAACACTCCAGGCTTTTTTCAGGTCAGATGGTTTTCCTTACTGGCAGAGGCAGGTAGGAGCTGTGACTTACAAAACTACTTGCTTTGATAGGATCCAAATGCTGAGAGTAGTTTGGGGTGGTGGTGGTGGAAGGGAAGCACAACACTGCACAAGGCAAATCTAGAGTAACCTATCCCTATGGAAAAGTTTTTCCAACACCTTCAGTTAATGATGGACATTAATGCCCCCAAGATGGAACTTTGCATAGCTTTTTGTTATTTTCCTTTCTGACATTCACATGAATCCTCAGCTTTTTCCTTGGTTTTCTTGGGAAACAGTTTCTGAACTCAACCATGATGTTCATTTGGAGAGCTGGTAGAGGAGACAAGGACCAGTGAGGGCCAGTATCTCCTCTGTTCCTCTTGCCAGCAGCCCAACCAATGTATGGACTGTTTTTGGACTGTTTTTTGTTTTTTTTTTTTTTAAAGCCAGGGAAGAAGTGGTATCAGAGAGTCCCCCACATGCAAGGGGAAAGAGAGGGACTGAAAGCACTGCTGGTACGTGACACAAACATAGAACCTCAGCAGCAAAGAAAACAAGCGTGCTATGCATGGAGGCAGATGTTTGGAGTCTTTCTGAGCCCATAGCGTTCAGGTGGTCCTCTGGCTGGTGGATGTGCATGAGAGCTGTGTTTCTCCCAGCATTGTAGCATTCTCTGGTCAGAGAGTAATTTTCTATAATATCATAATTGGGGCCGTGTTCCAGCGTTAACAGAAGATTCAGCTTGGACTCCTGTGACTCAGCACTGCGGCACATTACCCCCGCTCAGCTCCCTGTGAGCCATTGTCTCTTAAATTCGAAACAGAAGGTTGGAAAAACAGAGCGCCTTGACCTTTTGGGAAGGTTGGGTTTTGCACCACGCGGAGGGGCTGGCAGGGGGAGGAAGCCTCCAATTCAGTTTACCAGCGAGGAGCTGAAATGAAGCAGCCAAAAGGATGTGGCTAAGGAAGCCAAGGGCAGTGCGGCCACGGGCGATGACTTGTGTGCATGGCAGGGAGCCGGGAAGGGGGATGTAGGTGCAGCAGAGGATTCAACCAATGCAAGGATGGGTCCTAACCTATCCACATTTGGCTGAAATCCTCCCATGGACACCATGCTCAGGGGCCCTGTAAAGATGTGCGGGATACTAAGGCAGTACCAGCGTGAGAGTAGAGGCTGCAGGACCAAGCATTTGCTTTGGCGGTTTTCTTAAGAGAAGGCCCCCAGAAAGCAAAGCCAAACTGTAAAATAACAATGTGTTGAATTAATTCTGCAATCCGGGAACATTGAGTGTCTAGTGGTGAAGTCCCAGGAATGTGACGACGATGCTTCGCAATTCACCCTCGCAGAGCCTGGGGGGGTGCATTGTTTTCCAGCTACACGCTGAGGGCCCCGGGAAGGAGGAAAATGTATGTGTGTCTCCCAGGAAAGTCAAGATGTCTGTGTTTCTTAGTCACAGGCAAAGGATTAGTAAAGCACCATTAACCCTACTATAAAAACACACCAGCTAGGGCTTCTTTCATCCCAAACAGAGTTTATAAACACACCCTTATCGCTCGGAGAATGTTTATCTTCATGTGCTATAAGTGGATTCCAAGAAAGCAACAGTAGCTAATGAAATTAAATATGATGTTTGGAGATACATTTTCTCCATTTAACTAACTATACATGTGTGTGTATGTGTGTGTGTGTGCGTGTACACAAGTATTTAAAAAAAAAAAAAAAAAGTATTGCTGGGGTTTGGTTTAGCCTAAGCCTTCCATCCTACTGTTATTTTAGAAGGCTGGCTGACACACGTGGAAAAACAGGAAAGTAAAGGAAGGAAAAAATGATCTCCTCTTCTCTTCTCTTCTCTTCTCTTCTCTTCTCTTCTCTTCTCTTCTCTTCTCTTCTCTTCTCTTCTCTTCTCTTCTCTTCTCTTCTCTTCTCTTCTCTTCTCTTCTCTTCTCTTCTCTTCTCTTCTCTTCTCTTCTCTTCTCTTCTCTTCTCTTCTCTTCTCTTCTCTTCTCTTCTCTTCTCTTCTCTTCTCTTCTCTTCTCTTCTCTTCTCTTCATTTTCTGTTCCTCCCTTTCCCCTTTTCCCCTTTTCTTCCTTCCACCCTTGCTCCCTTTCTCCCTTTCCCAGGCCAGCTCAGAAAGGAAGGATTTTCAGACTGTGCTCTGGGAGGATTCTGAACACATTCTGTAATTTATGATCACTCACTTTAGAAGCGATTAACAGCAGCAGAAACCTAATTACAGCCTCCCTGGCTGAGTGCAGTATCCTTTGGGGCTCCGGTTTTAATTGTTTTCTATTTACATTCAAGCTTCCAGGGGCTAACTGACCAGCAGAGACCCCCAACTAACCTCTTCTACTAAAAGCTTCATTTATTCTTAATAACATGTTTATAGACCCAGCCTCATTTTTCATGAGAAGGTCACGTTTGTTATCCATGGTTGTTAGGGAAATGATTAAGGAATCCCGGAAACAGTGGAAGTTCCTACGAAGGAACTGCACAAATATCTGCTAACAAAATGCTCTGTGCAGCCCCTGAAAACCAACAGGAGGATGCGTGTGGCATATGGGGTCTGTACCAGGGAGAAGAGCAGGAACTGCCTGTACAGCCCAGCTTAACGTGCTCTAATTAGTCCTCTTGGCCTTGACCAAAGCATAAATTACTGCCATCACTGTTGTTTTTTACTAAGGGGAAAGTGGAATAGGTTCAACCCACCTCACAGAGGTAGGAAAATATTATTGCAGACAATAAATTTGTCAGTACTTTATTTGGGGAACTTGAGCACAGTCGCTCTGTCGTGCCAGCATCCAGGCAAACGCGGAAGCTTTCAGATAGAAAGATAAAGCTGTAGAAAGGTCTCTCAGAAGGAAAAGTCCCTGAGCAAACTGGAAGCACAGATCCCACTGGGGAAGACTGGTGAATTTGCATTTCAAATGTACTCTTTTTGTATTAAAATTAGAGTGACTCTTCATGGGTGAAGAGCTCAGAGTAGCAGGTCCCGTATAACTTCAGATCAAACATGATAGCCCAGCCACACAGAGCAAGGCCACTGGTGGCAACAGCCAGGTGATGCTACCAATGGTGCTAAAGTGTTCATGAGACTTAGTTTTGACAAAATTTCTTATGTGATTAATAATAAAAAAAGTTTATTGCAATTTCATTCCGTGTTTTTTACTAACTCTGCTTTTAATGGTTATATTTTTGTCATCTTGATTATTGCCAGTCTAAAAAGGGGCTTAAGCTGTGACTTGCAAAGAGACTTCCAGTATTTTGGAGGAGTTCAGGTGCACGTTTAGATTACTGTGAGTCACTGCACATCAGCTGAGCCTAGGGAAGGTGAGCAGTAGTTCCCCCAGATGTCAGGCAAAGAACATTTTCTTGATCCCCTCTGAAGGGCTTTTCAGGACAGCTTTTAACTCACTAGAAGGACTGAGCTGGACCTAAGCAACTTGTCTCAGGAAAAGTTTGGTTGAAACTGGTGCATTCCTCTAGGAAGTTTTGCTTGGACTCATCATTTTCCGATGAAAACCCCATTCATCACCAGGATGTTCCTGACATCTCTCCCTTCAATGGCTTGAATTCCCGTAGTGAAAACAAAGCAATTCAATTACTTAATATTTATAATAAGGGAAGGCGCAGTCCTGCTTCTGGACCCTTTTTCAAGTGCTCATAAATGTACACTCCAGCCACCATATTTTCCATATAATCTGTTTTAGACAACCTGCAAGCACACAGGATGTGCCAGTTGTCCAGACTGCAGTGTAAGAAGAACTCTTCCCATCTCAGGGTCTCACTAGCCTTGCCTGAGCCTGCAAAGCTTAGGCTAATTATTATTGTTATTATTATTTCGGTCAATTTACAGAGTTGTAGCTGTTTAGCTCAAAACTGGCAGCCAAATTTCCCCTCTGGAGAACACGTCAGTCCCAGAGCTGCTAACTGTGGTGGCGGTGAGGATGCAGAACAACTTCTCCCTGCTGTGAAGCTCACTGTGTGGGTTTGGGTGGCAGTGTTGCAAGAAACGGTGATTGCCCAAGTGCACTGCATAAGGCTGGGCTGTCATGAAGCATGGTGAGAAGATGTAGTTAATTGGCCCTGTGGTGTTTAATGAACTCCAAGTGCCAAAGGACCTGCTTTGATAATCGCAGTGTTCTTCCCAGAAGGGAGACATACCAAAGGTTTTGCAGTATGGACAACCATGTCCCAGTTTAGCTACGTGCTTCCTCGCCTTTGGGTTGTGTCACACACTCCAACAGCTCATAGGAAGGTAGGGCAAGGCCATCTCAAGGGGTTTCCTACCTCAGCTTTCTACAGAAGGAGGGTCTGAAACATAAATCGACCCTGCCGCATTGGCCGTGGAGAACAAGTATGGCCTGAGCCTTTTAAAATGACCTTTTCTTGGTAACAAGTCATTGCCCTATCCCCTACTTCAGCCTTCTCCTCTCTAAACCAAACCAATGTGACTCTTCCAGCTCTCCCCTGTAGGTTCTGCACACTCCTTCCACCACCTTCACCATCCAACTATTTTTTTGGACTCTCATTTTTCCCTTCCTCCTCCTGAGGGATGTTGAGACATACATAAATGTTCCCAAGGACTCCAACAGACCTTTTCCCTGCTGAGTTACTCTGCTGGAAACCCAGAGCAATCCCACTCCCTGGAAACACTGAAGTAAGTGGAGCTACAGCAGTGTACACCAGTGGGAGTTGAGCAATGCCCTGTGCAATTTCCCTGCGCTTTTTCCTCCCTCGCTATTCCTTTTCTCTTCCAAGGGGGAGACTGAGAAAGAGATGAATGGATGTGTGAACCATGCAAACACATCGACTCCCTCTAGTGGCTTTGGCTCCTTATAGGAGCTAATGCCTCATTCCTTCACCTCCTGCCACAGAGGTTAGTGGCCTGAGATCCAGAAGGTCTGGGCTCCTGCCTGGCAAGGCAGCATTGCTGCAAGAATCGTTATGCTATTAGACCCTTTTGTATGGAGGGTGAGATGTTTTTGAGAAGAAACAGCTCATGTGTTTTAGGAGGAGAGAGCAGTGGAGGCAAGATCTCCTTGTGAGTATGGAGAGCCCAGGATCAGGGTTGAGTGCATAGCATTGATCACAGTTCCCATGTCTCTGGTAGACAGCACTCTGTCCCAAAAGGGCTTTTAGGCATGTTTTGCAAAGCCAGGGATCCTTTGATTTGCTGGTCTCTGTCTTAACCTACCCAGAGCTGTTGGTTTTGTTGGTGTCTCTCGTTTCTCAGCTCCATGAAGTCACATAAATACATGTGATTTCTTCTTCCTTTTATACTAAATGAAGTGCTGAGGCTATTTCTGCAGCTTCAGTAAGCTCAGCATCCCCAGATTCATTCTTGATATCTTCTCTACTGAATGCATGAATGCAAGAGTTAAATTAGTTTTACTTTTTCAGTAAAAAAGCCTTTTTAATTCTTGTAATTTTTTACCAATACCACAACTCCCCAAAGGACATTTTTTTTTTTCTCCCAGAAACAAAAAAAGAGAATTGTCTTCAAATTGTAGCTACAGAGAACAATGCCAAAAACATGCTCATTAGCTAATTAGGTCCTCAGTGCAAAGATCCCAAATGTCCCTCTGGATTTCCCTGATTCCCTGCAAATCTTGGTCCCATCACTGGCATTTGAGCAGCTATGTAGCCTTTGCATGGTCACACTGGAGTCAGTGTGAGATGACTCACACCTTTAAAAACATAGCTTTTTGAGCATAGCTCACTGCTGGTCTCATTCACTGGCCATCGCTGGGAGTCAAGCTGAGCCTTGGCCAAAGATTGTGCTTGTCAAATCCTCTAAAAATCCTGCTCTGAGCCCACCAATCTCTTGATACAGCACCACAGCCCACATATCCTCCTCTTTCAGCATCGCCCACGGTGGTGTATTGTGCCTCTGTCCTCTCCTGGCTCTGTGTGCCACCCTTTCCTTGCAGCAGTGCTTCTCATCTCTTGTTTCGTCACCTCACACTGGGTTTGTTGCTCATGTTGCAGCTCCAGGGCACCAGTATCTATTAACTCTCCTTGTACCTATGAGCTCTCCTTGTACCTACAGCTATCACTTAGAGCTGATTTATTCAGCACACTTGTAAGATTATTATTTTTTTTTTTTCTGTCCATTGGTGGAGCTACAACTTTATCCAAGCTCTCCTCATCTCGCATCCCAGTTACTGCAATGCCTTTTGCAACTGCAGCTTTGTTGTGCTGCTGGTCTCCAGAACTCTCTTCACCATTTCTTGCCACCAGAACACTCACTAGGTGGTTCCTCATCTCGTTTGTGTCAGTCCTTTTTGTCCTGTCCTGTTCTCATGTCACTTGCCACTTTCCATTCAGTAGTTGAAAAGGCTTAGCAGAGGTCCTGATGTTTGCTTTCACTGTGCTGGATTTTGTGTCTCCTCCATGACTGGAGAAAGTACCCAAAACTCTCCTTTAAAGTTTCTTGCCATAATGCCAAGAAAAAAAATAAATGCACAGAGGCTGGGCAATGGCCTGTCACATCGAATTATCCTGTACCCCATGTCAGTGGAGCTAATAATAGAAGAAATGCCAATAGCAGCAATTAGGTTGGGCTGATTTTTAATATTTTTCCATGGAAACTGGGGTGTTTCCATCAGCGTGATGTCTCACCCAGGGTCTCCTTACTGCAGCTGGAGGAGGGAATCTCTGCAGGGTGACTGGGACCCTCTTCCCCTCAAAGCAAAGGGTCTGGGCACAGAGGTGAGCTCAGGTGAGATGGACCCAGTGAGGATGGAGTGGGGTGGAAGCGTGCAGCTGCGTAAAGCCAGTGCTTTCAGTGGGACAGGAACCATTTCAGGCTTTCTGTCTCTTGACAGCCTTTAAGTTCTTGATGCGACTTTTGGTTTTCCTTCTGTAAATGAAGCTAGCAATCCCAGTTCCTGAACAGGCTTTGTTTGCTGACAATGTAAACTCCCGGGGCAAGGGTACTTTTTCTCTCTGATTGCAGCAAAGAGCTTGGCTGCTTGCTCATCCTCTCTTGGTTGGGCCTCCGGCTGCTGCAGGGGCACGAAGGGATCATCATTTTCAGTTTACAAACACAGGCATCTCCTATTTTTTTTGTGGTTTCCTGCTGAATCTCCAGGCTAGGACACTGAAACACACACAATTAGTAAATCTTCAAATCCCCAGCTGAAAGAATTACAACTCCGTGCCTGTGCAGCGATGAGATACGTTGGATAACGTAATCACAGCTTTACATGGCTGCTGCTGATCTCTTGGTTTATAATGATTTCATTTCCCTTCACCCACCTCCTTTATATTTTCTATTATGTAAAACCCTAAGAACTAATTACAAGTGGGTGGATCAAAGACCGTACATTTTAATTTTCCTTCCAGCCTCACCCACTCACGGCTAGGAATCCAGCATAACCCATTAAACTCTAGGTACTTGCTGACAGAAAGGGAACCATCTGCTGAACAACTTCTGTTAATTATTTTGGAACATACTAACGAGAAGAAAGTACAGGCTCGTAATGACCTTTCCTTTGGTGGCAGAATCCACTGCAAAGTAGACAGCTGTGGCTCAAAGCCAGAAGTTAATGGTTAGTATTGGCACAAAAGACTCGAGCACACTAGTATTTATTAATTTCCCCGTAGTGGAGAAAATATTCCAGGCATTCCGAGCATAAAACTTCCTAGCACCTGCACCAAACCAAGCTCCAAAATATTCATTTAGAGCATTATTCAGAGTCCCTCAGAAAATGTGGACTTCACATGTTTACTTCCTCGTGGTGTTCTTTTTGTTTTGTCACATCTGATTTGGTCAAACAACCTTTTGTTTTGTTTAGCAATGAGCAATATTTACACAGGGCTTTTTTGGCACACAAGAATCACAATTATTTCATGTCCCTGAGGCACAGAGGTCCACAGAAACCGATGCCCCTTGTAGATATGTGGACTGGTCACTCATACATTTTATTTTGTCTGTTTTGTCTGCTTTATTGTAACTGATTAAACCTCACTTTGCCCTTTCCAGTTGATGCCTGCTGGGCCTGATCCTGAACTCTTAGATGTTTCTGAAAGTCTCCTTTCTGTGGAGCTGAGCAGACTCTGGATCACCCCTCAAGGTACCTGGATAGCATGAATAGGAAGGACCCATCTGCCTTAATGCTTATATAGTATGAAATTTCACCACATTTCTTAATATGTTTTGCAAGACAGCTGTGCCACTGTTTTGAGGGAACACAGCAGAAGGATATCCCACTGAATCCTGCAGAGTATTCCATCTACAGCTCTGTCCCCAGATACTAGCACTTGAAACCTTTGACTTGTTTTAAATTAGATGAGGGATTGCCCATTGCAGAGGGGACCTGCTGTACTCAGTTTGCTTTCTGTGGTTTTTTTTCCTTCTTTTTTTTTTTTGACACTTCAGAAGGTATTTCAGTGCAGAAGGGCCATCTCAAGGACAGCTTCTGCACAGCTCTGACCAGGGGCTCTAGCCAGGAATGCTCTTTCTAGGTCTGTGTTTGCGCCCTTATTGCTTTAATAGCAGCAGGTAAAGTAAAGACGCAACATAAGTGGTAAATTAAAAGCTGTTTGTGTCTAAGTCATCCCATCTGTGTCTTTTGGATAGAAGTCAACCATCTTTGAAACCACATGCATCAAGCAATTGGCTAAATGTCCTTGTAGACAGGATGTCTCCTATTTGCATTTGAAGTGCTGCGCTTTCTGTTTAAAATATGAATGCAACTCACTTATATCATTTTCTTAACCTGTTTACAAATAGTGGCTATTGCATAATTGAAAATAGGTGTTAAAATGCTGGAGCTGTCAAAGGGCTTTAAAGCATCTTTGTGTGAAGTACATGAGATTTATTGAAAACACCTGAGGTGGCGTACACCCCAGCCTCTCCCCTGCCTCCAGCCCAGCCCACCACCGCCACTGCCACCCACCACCACCTTTGAAGTCAGTTCCTTGGTCATAGACATGTTGCAAGTTCGGGTACACACCTATCATTCAAAGGGCAATACATTATCCGCATGACAGATGTAATCAGTCCCTTGGTCTCTTAGAAGTGCAGCTGTTGGTGAATTCTTTTTTGTGAATGTAATATTTGAGAAGACTTAAGTTAAAAACTGACACTTCCATTGAAATCTCATCTCCTTTGGAAAGAAGGTTCCCGTTTTCTGGCTCTCCTCTGCGTGTGACAGCCAGGGATGTGTCAAACAGCATTCAACTGACAGTTTCCAACAGAGATGCCATTAGCAAAGATGGCATGGAAATAACCTTCCCTTAGAAATGTTTTTAATGTGAGCTGTTTATATTCAGAGCTGTGGCTAGGCCAAACCAAAAGGAACAACCTCATTTAGGAGGAAGGCAAACACTGAAAAATAATAACAATAATAAATGCTGAGCCTTGGGAGCAGGAAGGGGTAGGTGTGGAGGGGTCAGAGGGAGCAGGCAAGGTGAGGAATGGGGGAAATGTGGGAACCTGCAGCGCTGTCTGTGATGTCCTAGCACATCACCTTCCTGGTCTACGCATGCACAGAGCACGACGACTCCTGTCCAGCCTCACGCCAGAAAGGGACGTGACTCAGAAGGGTGGAAGGAAGGCACTCGCTTGCTTTCTAAATGGGGAAAGGTACCCGACCCCAGCTGGGCCCGCGGCCCAAAGTCACACAGGGAGCTCGTGGCCGAGTCGGGAAGTGAACCCCGGGCTGCCTGAAGGCTCGTCCAGTGCCTGAACCGCAGGCTCGTCCTTTCCTTTTATTGGTAAAAATAAAAATATGACCTTCTCCTGGCAGCCTTGCAGAGCAGATGCTGCTTTTTAGATGACAGCATAGAAATGCAGAAAAACTTTAGGGATTTGCAGAAATTCTTTCCAACGACAGATTGTCTGGCCTACTAGTGTCATAATGTCAGCCCTGAAACATGCCATAAAGCTTTATTTCAGCAGAACAAACATAACCCCCTAGACCAGCTCTTTGACAACTAAATAAAACAAAGCAGGGTAATAGCGGCTGGAAGCCCACCAGGCTCTTAATGTGACCTCTTGAATACTAATAGTTATTAGAGATGCAATGAATAAACGTCAAGAATATTACAGGCAAGCCGTGTTTAAGAACAGGACTCCAGAGGGAAGTTTGTGGAGGCAAAACTTCTGAACGTGAGTTACAGTAACGGGGGAGCACTCGTGTGGCTTCTGGAGAGCCAGAAGGTATTTTTCATGCACTGGTGGCCTGCGGGATGGAGACGGAGGACTCCAGGCTGCTACACGCTACCAGATTGCTGCATCCCCTGACACAGCAGATAAAAGCCCGAGCACTTTGTGGAGCTGCTCTGTTCAATAAACACACGAGCAGAAAATAAGTGAGGAGGGAATAAAGAGGGTAGGGTATACCGCACGGCGCTGCAGTTTGCTGTCTTTGGAAGACCACAGGTTGCTTATAAATCATCTTCTGTGTGTGTGTGCTTGTGTCAATCAGACAGGCGAGGTATGTGTGCATGTGCAGGGAGCAGCCCGCGGTGCCCAAGGCTTTTGGGAGCTCCCCTCCTCTCC
This sequence comes from Aythya ferina, assembly GCF_964211825.1. Classification (NCBI taxonomy): domain Eukaryota; kingdom Metazoa; phylum Chordata; class Aves; order Anseriformes; family Anatidae; genus Aythya; species Aythya ferina. Next base: position 61,936,286 of record NC_140301.1, read on the forward strand.
CCCTCCCTTGCAATTACTGGATAACCAGAGGAGGTGAAGCAGCAGCGTGCGGCCGGTGGGGTCAGGATCAGTGGCTCCAGGGCAGGAAGGCCACCTTTCTGGCAGGGGTCTCCTCTGCCTCTAGCTTTGGGCAGTCTAATTACAGTCTCAATAACTTTCCCATTTACAACCATTTCCCTTGTGCTCCGGCACTGCCTGTGACATGTCAGTGCGCAGGTTCTACTCAGAGCTTATTTTGTAGAGAAAACAATGCCAGCACTTTAATATGTATGGCCAGGGACTTTTATTTTATTTATTTATTTTTTTTTTCTAAGATCAGAGAGCAAAATAAAAAATATATGTTTCGCTATGCCATTGAGGCTCAATGAAATACTATTTTTGCTGAGAAGTTTCTGCTCCTCTTTGCACAACAACATGGGCAGAAATGATCAAATAAAACAGTATAAAAAATCTGTATTTCATTTCTGTAAGAACTGGAAAAGGAGAGAAATGCGATGCAAGGTTTTTCTGTACATGGGCCTCAGTATTGCAAAGGACAAACCAAGAGACCCGATCCCAAATAACAGCAACTGTGTGACCTTCTTTTATCCCACTGGATAGTCCCCTTTATATTAGACTCCTTGCACTAATTTTGGAAGCGTGGTGACCCAGATGGCAAGGATGCTCCTTTGGGCCGGTGTTTGGCCTTTTACCCATGACGAGGAGTAGGTGGGCCCCTGTCAGCCACATATCATACAGGTGCAGTGGTCTTGGGGCAGCACAGCCAAAATGACGTGCTGCTGGCAGAGCTGTTCTGCCTTAAATTGGCTAAGCCATTCTTGACTGTGATTTCAGCGGGTCGGATATGTCAGCCTGTTTCCTTTTTCTCATTCCCCTCTCCAGCGTCACCAGTGATATGACTTAAGACTTGGGAGGTAGCGCTGAGACTCGTTGGGTGGTGTATGTAAAATGAGACACTGTTTAGTTTCAAGGCTGGGAATTCAACAGTTTAGCTGCACACACTGGGTAGAAAAGTGTTTCTTTTTATTGCTTTTGAGTGTGCCACCTTTAAATGTCACGGAGCAGCCCCTTGTCCCTGCAGGAACAGGAGCCACGGACCTCTGCCACTGCTTGGCTACTTCCTACTGTGCCATGTCCTCACCTCTTTCCCTACTTTCTAAGGTTCTAAGATAAACAATCCCCATTTTTCTTTTTTTTTCCCCTCTTTTTTTCATTTTTTATTTATTATTTTTTTTCCCCTCCAGTGGGAGCACAAGGTTTCAGCTCTAAAGCACAGCTTTCACTTTAGCTTTAACTTCAGTGGCAGGAATATAAGGATACCCTGAAGTTGCACAAATACCCAACTCCATCAGGAGGATGAGCCAACCCTTGGCAGCCTTATTGAGCCTGAGATGGGATCCCCATCAAAAACCTCCGTCTCACCCAGGAGCAGCTGTGTCCTCCTGCAGGGGAGGCTGTGCTCTGCGTGCTGAGGATAGGACCGAAAATGGCAGGAGGCTGAGGTCCCAATTGCTTTAGCAGGTGTTTGCATCTAGCTGAAGCAAACCTGTGCAATCCAGGATGGGGGCATGGCTGGAGGCTCTATTTTGGTGGGGATTTTCTTGTGCCAGATGGGTGACCCGGGCCAGCTCACAAACTCTGTGCTGCTGGGCTACCAGAGGGGTGTCAGAAGGGTGTTTAACCCCCTTTCTCACTCATTTCAATTACAGTTCCCCTCTGCTAACCTTCCTGCACTTTTCAAGTCCTTTTCTCATCACTGGCAGTGCCGTGACTCTTGGTTGGCTTCTCCTGCACCATGCAGTGCAATTGCCAGCCAGGAAGGGTCAGACCAGTGCTTTCTTAGTACTGAAATTCAGAAAGACACATCAGCCTTATCTGATCGGCCCCGAGAGCTTCACCAATGGCTTTGTGCTCAGACACGGTGCAGGCAGCAGATCCCACCACACCATAGCCTGAAGGGGCAAACGCTGCTGAGTGCAGGGCGAGATCTAAGCGAACGGCAACCCAGAGAGACTATCAGATCTGCCTGTCTGCCTGTGAGTCCTAAAAAACACATTGGCCGCAGCGCGCATACCCCAGTGTGAAGTCAGCCAGGAACAAGCCAGAGAACCTGCCTCTGACCCTGAGGACATTGCTTGAAAAATATTTTCCAGAACTCGGTGCCTGGGGACCTGCAGCTAACAAACATTCTGGAAGTGTAATCACAGCCTTTGGCTCTGCTGCCGAACCACCTACGGGAGGTGAGTTTAAAGAGAGCGGCTTTAAAGCTGTCAACATAAGAAGGAGGGAAGCCAAATTGCTTTCGTGCTTGCATTCGCGTGCCAACTGGTTTGTCATGGGATTGGTATGTAGCAAAGATAGAGTTGTCTGCAGAAAAGCTGTATTATTCTTTTTTGGATGGGTCCACTGGAGATCAGTCAGGGCCCACAGTAATTTCCTGAGGCGACAAATCCAGCCCTGAGATAGGCCACGGGCTCCTCAGCGGTTGCATGGAGCTTTGCGTTGGGTCAGAAAGTCAGCCTTTGAGGAGAAGAGCTGGAGAAGCCTTCCAGGAGCGAGAGCTGATAAGACAGCAGCTCCCCAGCTGTGCTGTGGCCACACAGCGCTGCGTATGTCATCGGAGGAACAAGAATTAATAACCCGGGGCCAGACTTTGACCTCTGCTATTTCGGCACATATCCCTGGCAGCTCCAGCGGCCTCCCTGTTGGGCTGCGCGGCGGCTTGTGTAACTTGTCTCAGCCCTCCCACTGCCCAGGTCCCCAGGGCTCTAGCTGGGGCTGGGGATATCGGATCCTTCTCCCAGCCTGTGGAGAGGAGGGCAGGGTGCTGGGGAGCAGGCTGGATGCCCAGAGCTGTGCTGCCCTGCAGAGCATGGGGCATCATCTTCCTGGTCACGAAAATACACCTGGATGTGGTGGAAGAGTCTTGGGATTGTCTTAGAATCACAGAATCACAGAATCACAGAATTTTCTAGGTTGGAAGAGACCTCAAGGTCATCGAGTCCAACCTCCAACCTAACGCTAACAGCCCTCCACTAAACCATATCCCTAAGCTCTACATCTAAGCGTCTTTTGAAGACTTCCAGGGATGGTGACTCCACCACTTCCCTGGGCAGCCTGTTCCAATGCCTCACAACCCTTTCTGTAAAGAAGTTCTTCCTAACATCCAACCTAAAACTCCCCTGGCTCAACTTAAGCCCATTCCCCCTCGTCCTGTCACCAGGCACGTGGGAGAACAGGCCAACCCCCACCTCGCTACAGCTTAGGATGCAATGCTCTGTCTCAGTCCAAGGGGGACCGCTTGGTTTTGGTGACAAAGTGACATAATGGGGCAGACTTCATGAGTAGTGACACCTATGCTTGACAGAAGAGAAATCCTTCATCCTGGGCAAACCATGTTGTTTGATCCTACATGGACCTAGATGAAACTAAGGTCAATCCCATTAACAGGAGCTTTTCTAGATGAAGAATGTCCCAGGTGTCACCGCTGCCAGGTGAGAGGTGCTGCTCAGCATGGAGCATCCTGAATACTGTCCCCAACATTGTGAGCTCCTCCTGGGGGTAATTGGGATGTGCAGGGTTGGAGTGACAAGTGATGGGGACAAGGTGGCCCCGTGTAATGGCAAAGGGCAACACACCTGTCCTTTCCATTGCCAAACCATCCTGGGAGGATGTTAGTCAGGCAAATGAACAGCAGACATGAACAGAAGAGCCCCATGGCTCTTTCAGATTTTTAACTGAAGTTTTTGACATGCAGCTGCCCAAGGTGGCACACACAACCTCTCTCCCAGCCCCTTGCTAAGTTCATTTCCCAAATAACACACATTAAGCTGAACCTTAAAAGAGTGGGAAAGGAGCAAGCAGACTGTAGAAAGGCAAAGGTCTAAACCTACTCAGAACCATCCCCGGGATGCATGGTTGGGCCACCTCTCCGTGCCTGGGGCTGTGAGGATGAGCCGGCGGCCCCCGCAGCCTCCTCCCCAGATGCAGCAGCTCCCCGGGCGCTGCTCAGCCCACACCCTGCGTCCCCGTCCTTCGGCGAGCCGTTCCCACCCTCCAGCTGGCCGGGGAGAGCCGCCAGCTGCCTCCGTGAGTCAGGAGCGCCGGCTCAGCCCGTCCTCACCTTTCCGAAAACATTGGCAGCCGCTCGCAGGTCCCCGGGGCACGGCTGCGGGAACGTTTTCGCAAATAAGGTCTGCAGTGCGTAAAAGGTGCGGTGGAGAAAGGCAGGGGGAAAGCTCGGCTCCTCCCTGGTGCAGCCCGGGTGCCGGGCTTCAGGAGGAAAAGTTAAGCCCATGGGCATCAGGGATGATGGATTTATTAAAAGTCACTTTTCTTACACCGTTTTTGCCTCATTGATTAAACCATGAACAACTGAGCCCAGATAGCTGAACCCAGCTCCCTGATTTATTGGGGTGGATGGATGAATGGTGCTTCCCTTGTTTATTGGAGGTGATCTGAAGGTAAATAGCCATGCTCTCAATGGGCTGGAGATGCTCAGATGAAAAACACGTGCGGCGCTGAAGGGCTGGGAAAAGATTAAGTCCACTTATTTTCTCTCTAACTGTCCTTGCTCTATAATAAGCATACATGGGGGAAGGAGTACTCCACTTCCAACATCATCTGGGCATTTCCAGGCTGTTAAAGGGCTTTAGAGCATGAGTAATGCCCTCCTAGTTTTCTCTGGGGACAAGCTACAGCCAGTGGCATGGAGCTCCTGGTGCTTGCTGGTGCGCTGGAGGGAGCTGTGAAGCCAGGGTGTGGGGAGGCGAGGGATAAAGCCCTGCCTGCCCGGGCTGGCTGGCACAGGTGGCCCCTTCCCATGCTCAGTTCCTGAGATATTATATCATATGATGTGTTTATCCATCTGTTTGCAATCGTGGGGAGGTCGGTGTGGTTTTAATTAATGAGCAATTGTTTTTGTGGTTGTTGTGCAGCGCCCTGAGCGATTCAACAGGGGTGGGGGCACTTATAAATAAAACAATTATTATTACCAAACTTCATTAACATGCAATGCTGCCGTTCCCTCCATGTGTCTGCTCCCTGGTTTCTGTCACTATCAGGTTGGTCTGAAGGGGAGGGGAGTTGGCAGAGCCCAACAGAGCCCTAGGCAGTGGCAGTGTGGACTCTCTGGTGTCTCCTAAGGGCTGAGCCTTTTCCTCACCAAGGCCAGAAATAAGGTTTCTGTCCTCCAGCCATTTCCACAAAACTTACAGATACTGCGTTCTCTTTGAGGGTGTTGCCCATCTGCCAAATTGGACTGAAGTCATCAAGAGGTTAAAAACTACCTGCAGTAGATAGATATCATGTGTATACACCTGCACACAACTTCATAAATCCCATTTGCTTTGGGAATGCGTTCTGGAAAGGTGCCTAATACCAGACTTAGGCAGAGTGTTGCACCTGAGTTCCAAAAATCCCTCCAAGAGGGGCTCTTGGTTACTCCCAAGGCACGTGTGGTGCTGGATACAAGTCTGCCATCAGGTGTTGCAGCTGGTCTGCTCCACAGGACCTGCTTCAACCTAATAAGAGTCATTCCCAGGTCTGCTTTTTTACAGCTTGCCTTCTTGCAGTCCTTCAGGCTAAAACGGTCCCTGGAGCCTTGTGTTCTCCCTTCTCTGGAAGCTTCTATAATTGCTGCTGCCGCAGGATTTTCCTTTTCCCCAGTGATCAGAGCAACACAAACCAGCACGCTCAGCCGGGTGCCTGATGTGGCCATGGAGCTTGTGCCTGCCCCCACTGCTTTGCACCATATTTTGGATTTAAACCATCAGGGTGGTGTTACACCAGGGGGGAAGTCCAGCCTGGTTCTGGGCAGACAACAGGGCTCTCCTTGTCCCTCTCCAGTGAAAGGGTAGTGGCATTGTGGTGTAACCATACAAACTAAACTAAACCAGATGCCCAGTTTCGCCCTCGTGTGACTCCCTGGCAGCCTGTTCCTGCTGAGCCCACAGCGTCCCCTCGGTGGTGAGGACGCTTTGCTTGTCACCTTATAAACACGCAGAGCTCGTGTCCCTGCTCTGAACCAGGGAGTGAGTTTAATTCCCCAACACCAGGCCACAAAAGTGTTTTTTAGATGCAACATCTGGGCCTCTGAGCGCTGGGTGGTGTGACAGGATGTGGCAGTGTGGTGATGGGGTGACACAGGAGCGTGGGACCTGGAGAGGGGCCCTGCAGTGGCACTGGTCTCCTTGTCACTGCATGGCCGTGTCCCCTCCATCCTGGGGACACAGGAGATGGAGCAGACTGGCAGCTCTCTGGGACCCAGGTGGGTGGCAGCCCTCATAAACTGCACCTTTGGGGATGGACATGGCCCAGCACTATTCCCATGTACTGGAGGGAGCTGGAGCAGAGCCCAGCTGGCTTATCTCCATGCTGATTTTCCCACGGGACAGGCATGGGGCAGGACTGTGCCCTCAGATATCTCTTCTTGGCCCTCCAAGTGCATCTCCTTGCTGGAGAAAGGGAGCAGATGCCATCATGTCCTGGTTTTAACAGTGAAAAGGCTGCGGGATTCCTGCATCAGACAGGTCCCCATTAGGGTGTAAGCAAGTCTTGGAAGCCACATCAGCCCAGAAGAAAATCAGATATGGTCTCCAGCATCAGCTGGAGCTGGAACAGCTCTGCAGAAACCTGAGATGTCCAAATGCCAGCACAGCAACCTTCAGGATGTCTTTTATGTATGGCAGCAGAGACTTTCAAAAATCAACTTCACTCATTTTTTCCCCATCCCAGAGCCCTGCATGGTAGGAGCTGCATCATTTTCCAGCCCCTGTTTCACCCAGTGAGGTCTGGGCAGGGAGCCCCAAGCCAGGCAGCACAATGGGATGCGGTGACAGCGGCTCTCCCGCAGGATGAACCGAGTTCAGCCCCGACCAGAAGAACAAGCACGGGCGTTGCTGCAACATTTAACAGCCCGATGGGATCAGCAGTGACCGGTGGAGGCGGTTAGAGGCAGAAGGGGAACATGGCTGGAGGGCCGGGCTGCCAAACCTCTCCTCTGAAGCACGTGCTGATCCGGGGAGAGCGCTATAGATTATTTCTGCGTGTGCGCTCGCCTTGCCAAATATAACTAAGTAGCGGGAGGTTGCTCTGTTTCTAATTGGGTGATGAAAGCCCGTCGAGGAGGCCAAGACCAAATGGTCAGAAGCAGGGGAGGCAGGGACCGAAATGGCACTGATGCAGCGAGGGCTGAGCCGCGAGTGCTGCCCTCGGTGCTGCTCCTGGTCCCCCTCAGGGCACACTCAGGCTCGGGGAGCTCAGGGCTCTGCATGGGGAGCACAGGGCTGTCCCCTGGGAAGAGGAGGACAGCACCGCATTAAAATGGGGTGGAGAGTTCATTCTGATCCTTGAAAGTGCATTGGCTGTACATTGTATTTATGTTCCGTTTTCTGGAAAAAAAAAATAAATAGAAAAAGAGGAGCTCTTTTGAAACGAGCTGTTTGTAATGACAGTTTTCATCAAGTAAAAATTCCCTGTCTCAGGGAAGTCTTCAGTACAGGCAGCCTTCAATTTCAGCAGGAAACTGCTCAGTTTCTGTATAGTTGATTGCTGAGTGCCCCCCAGCCTGTCCTGCCGGGGGCAGAAGGCAGCACAGACACTGCAGACAGCAGAAGAGCAGGAGGAACCTCAGGCTGGCAGAGGAGAAGGGATGGTCTGGAGACCTGGAGCACCCGGTGAGCACAGGGCTGAGTGGAGATGCTCCCTGCAGACTCAGTGGCTCTGAAGCCATTGCCACGGTGCCTCTTCACAGCCCCCTTGGAGCTTTGCAGTGACACCTCAGGGTCACCTCATTTCTGTAGGGTAAGAATGAGGGAGTCCTGAAGGCAAGGGGATCCTCCCCACCTAACACCACCTTGCTCCTCAAGGGGACCTTATAATGCTCTTAGCATCATAATGCCCCTGTCATGGGGGTCCCAGGTGCTGTGCAATAGCCTTGTGCTTCAGCAAAGCCCCTGCTGCCATCTGGAGACCTGGCAAATGCACGTTTGGCTCATGTGTTGTGCTTGCATAGGAGGGGAGAAGGATCCATGTACACGAGAGATACAGGGGAGTGAAGTGATGGAATAATTCACTTAGTACTGGGACATTTATGAGTCACCTTCCCCTCCCCTCCGAGATAGATGTCATAACGGAGACTAACCCCGCAGTAATCTCCATATAACATATGTGATATGTTTACTTATTTCTTTCCTCTGTCTTCCCTGCTCTGCAATGTAAATAGTCATTTGTTCCTCTTCCAGATGCTGGTGCATGGTCTCACCAGTAGGAAATATATTATCATCCAATAAAACCAAATTCTTGGTGGCAATGATGATGATTTATTGATTTTGGCTCCATTGCATTCACAGATGGAAATAGAAGCTGGCAGTTAGCTCATGTCTTACAACCCAGCCTAGACCATTCACTTTAGCTTGCTGAATGCTGCACTTTGGAGACGGTATCTGCTCCTCAAGAGAAAGTTTCCAGGGTTGTGGCTGGATTCGTTTAAGACTGCAATCAACGTTGATGAAATGCGAATGCATCATGGGGACCCCTACTTCCTAGTGGTGAGCTACCTCTGGGATAGAGACATCCAAGGCACATCTCCAGCCCTGCAGTGATGTGTCCGCCCCAGTAAACACATGCACCGGGAAGCTTGCAAGCCAACCCAAACAAACACTGCAGAGCAGCCTGAGAAGTCCTGACCCATGGAAACTTCCTGGGTCCACGGGCCTCTCTGCAGCTGGAGAGGATGTCCTCGCTCACAGCTGCGATGGCTGCTCCCTTCCCAGAGGCAGCCCTTCCCTTTCCCTGCCCATCCTGACCCCATAAGAAGTGATGGGGCTCTGGGAAGTGGCCTGGAAGAGGTGGCGTGCCTCCTAAAGCTGGGCTCCCCTGCCTGCTGGCCGGTGTTCAGCCGAGCCCACGCACTCGCACTGTGGGAAGAGCTGAGGCCGCTGTGGCTGGTTCATGTTTCAGAAGCCACTTGTGTGTGGAAGCCTCTTGGCCAGGCACTACTGGCTTTGCAGGAAGAAGTTATTTTTTTTTATTATTTTTGTTTTAATTATTTATTTACTTTTCCTCTCGCTGACTCTCTGGGAGCCACCAGTGAATGGGGCAGCACGCTTGGGGCTGGGCTGGTACCGATGGCTTTTGCTCAGGGTGAAGGTTAATGGAGCTAGCCACTGATTCACCTTGACAGCTGCTTTGGGGGCTGGGTTTGAGTCACTTAAAAAGCCTCTGGCTTATAAAAGAAGACCCACACATGTTCTCCAAACCCCCAGGCCCTCAGGTCCTACAAAGATATCCCACAGGGGCTGGAGAGAGCCAGGGCAGGGCAGGTTGGGCCTGCTCTGCCATCGTCAGCCTGGTAACCCTCCAGGCATCCACCTTTCCTTGCCAATAACCCACTTGGGATGGTGTCACCCCACCAGGAACAGAAACTGGTGGAGAGGTCTTCTCCCAGAGCAGTAGCTTGTCTTCCCCTTCAGGAAGCTGCTGGCACGGCCATGCCCGGGGTTAGACTGGATTACAACCACCTTTAAAACTTCTGCTTCATCCTCCGATTGCTCCTGGTCACAATCTTTCATCTGTTTTGGGAAAGTTTGGTTAACTTTCATGTGGTTTCCAAAAAAGAAAATCATCCACCAGAATTTCCTGTTATGCCATCAGTCTCCAGCCCGGCCAAAAGGAGCAGTTTACTGTTGTTTACATAGCTGCAAAAATGTACTCGGACCTTCCCAGCCCAAGGTGCCTGCTTATTCTTAAAGCCTGGCCTCCTGAGGCTCCGAGTGCCATTTGCAGCTGTGTTTTACTCTGCAGGCTCTCGTTTCTGGGGAGGGAATTTCTCCGAGGCAGGAAACCATGTCTTCGCATGCCTCCGCGCCGTGCCTGGTGCCAAGGGGCCCTGATTCGGATGGGGGCCGCGGGATGCTCCGGCGATCGCAGATGTGTGCTGGAGCTGGGAGAGCACAGCCGGGAAGCTGCTCTGAGAGTTCCCACCGCTGGCACGAATGCTGTTAAACCCATGACATCTTCTTGGCTGGGCATGGAGGGAGGGGAGCAGCTCGCGGCTCATCTGGAGCGGGTGAAAGCAAGGATCACGGGGCAGGAGGAGGGAGGGCATGGCACGTGGAGCTTCCCAAGAAAGCTTGCTGCTATCCTGGGAATGCTGCTGAGACCTTCTCAGGCTTTTGGCTCCATCTAAAAGGCCTCCAAGGGTACTGTGAGAGTGAGCAAGCAGCCTCCATCATGTGGTGTTTGCTGGAAGATAATGAAGAACGTTGTCTTCTCTCTCTCTTTTTTTTTTTTTTTTTTTTTTTTTTTGGTGCTGATTGACTTCTTTACCTGGCAGTAGTGTTGGTATATGGAAGAGTGGGTGCTTGCACAGGAAAATGAACTTTTCCTTTGAAGTAGACCCATGGGATTTAGAGAGCGCAGAGGAAACTGCAGCACCCATCTGGTCACTGCGCCTCTGCCATGGGGGCCCTCCAGAGTCCTTCAGGGAGTCCCAGTGCAAACACCCTCTCAGCAAGCACTGGTGTGGGTGTGAGCATTAAATAAACCATATCTCCTCTCCTGCTGTCTGAGGAGGCAGTTCTTGCACAGCAAACCAGGTTCTTGATGTTTGTCCCAAAGGGCACTGTGGGGTCCTAAGTCTGGGGGAAGCTCAACCATAGCTAGGCAGGGCAAAGAGAAGGAGGGGAACTGTTTTGATTTGTACCTTATAAGTGCTGGAGACATCATTTAATACCTGACTGCCCAATAACCCCAATAATGACATGCAATGGTGCATTCGCTCACTGGGACCTAAGGAATGCCCTGCAACTGCACTGTGCTGCTTTTTGTTGACAGAGCAACACGTGCTCAAAGGAAAGCAATGAAAGCCTGGGTGTGGAGGTGGTATCTGCAGTGGTTTTAAGCTCTCTGATCTTCTAACAGCTCCAGAAGACCTGCCATGAAGATTTTTACTGTTGTTCCTTTCATTTCTAGCGTTGTCATTTCTCAAGAGAAGGGATCACGTCACCGAGCTTCCCCCAAGGTGCTGATCACAGCCAATAAAGTGCCACAGAGATTTAGGAAGGGGAAAGTTGAGTTACATTGGTCACATTACATTTAAAGTTCCAAAAGCATTGATAAAAATTATCAGGTAGCTTTGCAAATAGCACTCACTGCAGTGCCTGATAGGGTCCTCCCCAGCTGTTTTTTGCTTGTTAAGGTTTTATCTATAATGCACAGGATAGAGGACTGTACTCTGCTTATGACTAGAAATAATTGGGTTTCATTTCTCTAATGAGAAAGATATTTTAATAAGTGGAGCTCTTTGCAATACACAAATAAACTGCTTGAAACGGCTTGCTCTTGAACAAGGAAAGCAAACTTTTAAACATACATTTTGTTTTTATGACAAAAAAAAATCAAAGTTTTAGTGGTTTCCTCTCTTTTTGCTTTTCCACTATCAAAAATTACAAACAAATAGAATCTGTGACCTTTTTCTTAATATACTCATCCTTTTTGGCCAGAGTGGTTTAAAAAAAAAAAACACATTTCATGAGCATACCCTTAACAAAGAGCCTGCACTTGTATGTTTACATAGCTATTGATTTACAGTATTCTTAAAATTATAGAGCCAAATCTTGAAGTCTTCAATTTGTTTTTCCATTGATGGAAATTAGTATAAGTAAAGAGTGAAGAAATAAATCAGTTTTGGTGTAAGTAAACCTGTGAAAAGGAGTGATAAAGATTTCAAAATTTAGTCCTAAGGGAAATCTCTATACAAAGTAAAATTGCCAAGTGGCAAACGTAGAAAACTTTTTCTTTCCTAGAATATTTCACCAATTAAAAAAAAAAAAAAAAAAAAATCAAACCATTTTCCTGTATGTTAATCAAAGAGTGGATTTTTGAAAATGTTTCATTTGCACAGCAATGCAAGAAAAGTGGAGACTGCAGTGCAGTCTTCTCGGAGTTGACTCCTTAATGGAAACCAGCATCACATAATGCTTTCCAATAAAAAGAATGTTCTACACAACTGGAACTCCAGTCCTACAATAATCAGTCAGAATATAATTATCCACCCTGGAATTAGATCAGTAGAGCTAGTTTAAAACAAAAACAAAAACAAAAACACATACCAAAACAAAAAAAGCCAACTACAACAAAAAACCCCAACCAAACCAAACCAAAACCCAATACAGTTAATCTATTTTTATTATTTTTTTTGCTTTTTTTTTTTTTTGTTTCCCTAAATGAAAAGCTATTCTCAAAATTTGTTTAAATTGAAATGTACTCACTTGAATATCAAATACTGAAAAAGACCTCTTTTGATGAAAACTGTACTGTTTTCTGCTCTCCTCTCTCAATTTAACTTTGGCTAAATAAAAATATACCTATGAAAATCGTTCATTGACTTTCTCCATGGAAAGTGCCTTCTGTGTTCTGCCCCCCTGTGCTGGTGTTAACAATGAAGTTATACAAAGGGCAACTTCTCTGCCCAACATGGTGTGTCACATGAAGTCCATCGGTTTCGGAAGAAATCCTGCAGATTTGGGGGTTGGTAGATGAACAGTCCCTCATCTTGTGGACAAGGGTGTAGGACCTTCAGCTGGAATGTGGTTGAGGAGGCCTTGGGTTTCCATCTCGTCTACGAGGCAGCATCTGAAACAGCAGCCTACAGACACCTGAACCAGATCTGTCCAGTCCAGGATCTGTTTCCAACAGGAAAAAGACACGACCAGGTAAGTGCATATGGTGCCTTCCCCACTGCCTCCAGCTTGGAGGATTTCCCTAGCCAAATGTGACCCAGCTATTTAATGATCCGGTTGGATTGCTTGAATCTTCCCAGGACTCCAGGTAAACTTTTCACACCCATGATAACCCTCGGCAAAGATTTGCACTGGTGCATTTCCCTCCACAGGGGAAATCTCTCCCTCCATTTATTTTGAGCTTGGCTCCTGGTGTCTTTGCATGGTGCTTCTCCTCTCTCACATCCTGCACAGGCATGGTTCAGTACTGCTTGGGGAGGACGGTTTCCCACGTATGAATCATCCACAACACTCCCCAGAGCCTTTCTTGATGTCCCCCATTCATGTTAAGTAACCAATAAATTTCAACAACGTTCAGCTTGTGAGGGCTGATAAGATCACAGCGAGAAGGGGGACACTGCCAAAAACATCGAGCTTTTTAAAGGATGTGCCATATAATGCTTTTAACATTTGCAGTCCTTGAGGCCAAAGGGATCATTAGATCATCTACTGTGACCTGTATAATGCAAGCTGGAGAATTTTGCCTGCTTACCCCCGTGCTGAACTCAGTAATAACTGGTGTTCAAGTGAATGGGTAACACTGGAGGTATTAAAAGAACCAGCACATGAAACTGCACCTCCAGTAGCAAGGAAGGATAATGAATCTGTCAACTGGAGGCCAATGTCCTGGGACTGGAGAAGATAAAAAGTAGTGCTTAACTTCACACAAGTGAGGGCAGGATGCTTGTAGCTGCCACATGCCCATTGCCTGACCTCATTTTTATGGAGGGTCTGAGAGAAGAGCTTGAGGCAAGGGCGAGCAGCAGTGTGGGAGATGGGGAAAATCCCGTGTGGTTATGCTAAAGATGGATTGTGTTGCTCTAATGTAGTATATAATCAGATATTTAATAAGATAACTGTCTTATACAAGGGGAACTAATGGTCCAAACCTGACCCTAAGCAGTTTAATACTGAATTTGAATAAAAAAGGAGCAGGGATGTGGCTGCAGGGGTTACACTTGCAACAGCTTGTGCCATTACTGGAGTTACAGGTTAAAGTAAAAATTCTTGTATTTCTGGGGGACTGGTTGTGGGACATGACTCCCAAGAAATATGGGGTTCTAGTGAAAAATGCAGGCAACACAGTGTTGGGTAATATTGCCAATTCTGAGCACTACCAAAGAGAAAGCCAAAGTAATTTTGTGGCGTGACACTTGGCCACATAAAAGCAAGGTGAAGTGTGAGCTAGAACCATTCTTTTAGAAATATAGAAGAAGAAGGGAGATGTGGAGGCACTGTTTCATTGTGGATTGAATATGGACAACCACCATGAAGCCATGAACAAATTTGGGATGGGAATCAGAAGGAATTTGGCCCTTAGGGTTGTGGGACTCTGGACCCCTCACCAGCCTCAGGGTATGAAGAGCCCGGAGCTCCTTGTGTCACACCAGTAGGCACAACCCTGGAAGTAGAAAGGAAAGCTTGTGGGATGATGTGTTGGGTGTTGGACTTGCCGGAATTTCCAAGCGCGTTTAGAAGGACAGCTGATCCCCATGTTTGTCATGCAGCATTTACAGGACATTAAATTAATTACAGCCTTTGGAACTTCCTGGCTCTTGCGGGGAATGGGCAGTATTTCCTCACCACAGCTCCTCTCCCTCTCCTTGTGCAATCCTGCCCCTATGTTTATTTTTTTGCCTTTCTCTAAAGCTTTGGTGACTGGTCTAAGCCGGAGCTGACCAGCCTAACACCAAGATGCATCTCAGGGAAGCCTTGCTCACTGCCTCTGTGGTAAAAACATCGGTAGATCTGTGCTCAAGCAGAAATTGCCTCTCAACTCAAATAGGCATTGCAGCTGGGATTCTCTCTTCTGCTATAGGATGGGGCATGGACTACTTCCAAGTGCCATCCTCATGTGACATATGTTTTTCCACTTCATAGGCCAAGTCTCTAGAACCACGTTTGATCTCTCCCAATCTCTTCCTGTGCAATGCCCTCTTTTGCTCTCCCAGGAGCAGGGTTTGATTGTCATCTTCTCCATTTTGGCTCCTTATCAAGGGCAAAGATTCTTTCCTGGGGCAATACAGTAAAGGAGTTAAATTGTTTCTTATATTTTTCACCTCCTTCTAAGATTACACCCTCCTCTACCAGGGCCAAGGGCTCCAGCTGATATCCTGGTGAGCTGTATGCAGTGAGAGATGGACCCTGCAGGAGCTCACAGCTGTGGAGGTAACTCAGAACTATGGAGGAGAGACCTGCCAAAGGCTTCACAGTGTGTCAGAGATGGATTGAGGAACAAGGTGAGGTTATCGTTTGGGCCACTTATGTGATTGATGCAGAAGGCTGTATCTCCTGAGGCTTGCTGTGGGGGATGAATTCTGCTATTGATGCACATGTGCACGCTTGGTTTCTCAACCCTGGCACACCCTGCACTGGTATTTGGCTTCTGCTGTGTAAATCATTGATTGCCAGTAAGCAGGGTAGTTTTGATACAGAGGAGCATGGATGATGGAAGGATGATTAAACATGGGTACAAGTCATAGTTGTGTAGAATTATAGATTCATTCAGGTTGGAAAAGACCTCTAAGATCACCTGGTCCAACCTTTAACCTAGCACTGCCAAATCCACCACTAAACCATGTCCCTAAGCTCTACATCTACATGCGTTTTGAACACCTCCAGGGATGGTGACTCAGCTATTTCCCGGGCAGCCGGTTCCAAGACTTCACAACCCTTTCAGTGAAGAAATTTTTCCTAACATCCAACCTAAACCTCCCCCGGCACAACTTAAAACCATCTCCTCTTGCCTAATCACTTGGTGCTTGAGTGAAGAGACTGACCCCACCTCTCTATAGCAAAGTTGCATGAGTGCTTACACAGACTTGAGCCTTTCAGACATAGCCAACATAAGCACACATGCACGTGGGTGCCTCTGAGCACCCCAAGAACCAGAGGGGGCAATATGAGGGGGACTATTGAGTGTGGTCACCCACCAGGGACATGTCAGCCAGAGCCAACATCTGCACACATCAAGGAGAAGCATCATACCCCATGCCAATACACTTTCAGCCTAAAATATGACAGCATTGTGATGGGTTTCACCAGCCCTATAAATCAGGCTCAGCTTTGTGAGTGCTTCAGGTTGCTCTGCAGAGAAGGGGTGACAAGGAAAGCATCATTTTGTGTTAACAAAGCTCCAAGCAGGCACCATGTGTCTGATGAAGAGCATGGCCAGGCCTGTTTCATTGCTGGGCACTGGGGACAGCAGCCTTCTTCCACCATCTGTGTATAATAAATAAAGAATTTGGGTCATAAAAATTTCTACCCTGTTTAAGATGCACCGTATTGCTTTTCTCAAGCTAACTGCCCCTGGCAGTTCCAGTTAATACTTCCGCTTGAAATAAAAACCTTAAAAGCCTTTTAAGTTGACATTGAAAGTAATTTGGGAAACAATGTGAAAACATAATCTCTCTTCCAGGGTCTCTTTGCAAGGTATGGAGTTTAGCAGCTCCACAAGCCCTTTGCCCACAGCAGACAGCCTACGTGAAGCCTCAGGAAGAAATGTTACTCCTAGTTATGAAGCATCATCTCTGGCTCCTAGCCTGGTCTTGCACTGCTATTGTAGAGGCATCTTCCCTCTGATGGTGTCTGCCAGCTGATGGGAAAGCCTTATTTAAATATCAGAGCAGGTAAGGATGTTTAGGGAACCCTTGGCACTGTCCACAATGTGAGGCATGTGGTGCATCCCAGCCTACCCCGAGCAGGCTGGAGCTGTCCTTTACTGGCAAGCAGGGAACAGAGATGCCTGGCATGGGTTTGTGTTCCCCCACATACACAGGGTCTCACTCCCACATCCCACCCACCTGCAGGGTAAGGGACTGAATCTCCTCACTTCCCCAAGGGAACCACAAATCACCCCTTCCTGGGCCATTCTCTCTGCACCCGGAATGACCCTTGGCTAAGGAAGTGGGAAGTGGGAAGTTTTATGCAAAACATCCCAAATGTTTCCACTTCGCAAGGGCTGGATGGGCCCACTTCCATGTCAATTGTTTTTAGCTGTTTTTCCACAAAAGTTTTTCTCCTCAAAAATACATAGAAGATTTTTTATTTTTTTTTTTAATTAGCACGTGCTTGGAATCCTGTCTTCAGCAAGTGCATGGCCAAGCAGCTGTCTATGAAATGATGAATTACAAACATAATTTCATCTTATGATTTTGTTTACATAGTTTGTGGAAAAAATGATAGAATTCCAGTGATGTCAGATTTTTATTTTTTTTTCTCAGTAGCTTTGTTTTAGAAAAAAGGCCTCTCTGGTAAAGGTATCTTGTTATGTGCACTGCACTGAGCACAAGCAACTTTAATCTTCACTAGCACTCTGAGTGTTACTGTAAATGGATGGCCAGGTACCATCCTCTTCAACCTAAAGTAGATGACTGTATTCTGTCATGAAAATCACTTCTGAAAAATGATCTTTTTTTTTTTTTCCCATTCCATATAAAGAAAATTCTGAGAATATATGAATTACTCAGATGAGAACAGCCATGCCATTGACAACAAAATTAGAAGAGACCATATCTTATATAGACTAAATATCTCCAAAGAAGATGGACTAGTGGCTGTGAGTGTTGTAATGACACTACTTAATTATGTTCATCAGTAATGAGATTTTGAAGATAATCCTGGAGTACCATGCACTGAGCAGTTATTCAGCATTGTTCAAAAGCAGGAATTTCTATGGGTTTCCAGTGTTTTACAAAATGACAAAGCATTCCTACTTAGAATGAAAAGCTAAAAGACACTATTGCCTTCAGGATAAAAATTCTGAAAGAGGGTGTATGGAGATGTTTTGTTAGACTATGCTGCAGGAGAAAATTTGTTTTGACTTCTACATTATATCCAACTTTTAAGTATAACTGATTATGTAGTACTACACACTGTACTCTAATAGAACAGGATTGTATTATGATATGGAAGTCAAAATTTCAGAAATTGAAACTGCGCTATCAAAATGTAATGTTTTGACTTTTTCCAGACCAAAAACTGTCATTGACATTTGAATGAGTTCCTGCTTGATTTCAAAAAGAATAGCATTTTCCAGTGGAAAAACCTCTTGGTCTAAAATGTTTTGACTGTCTCTACGAGGGATAGAAACAAAGGGCAACTGCAGGAAAAATAAACACTATGGCTGTTTTCCTTGGTGCATTGTGCTCAGTTTTACTCTGTCAACTTGGGTGTCTCTGGGACTGAAGGGGAGCTGGCACCAGGAGCACGTACAGCAGCAAAGAGCTGGGCACACCCTTTCTTGCTTTAGACCAAAGATATGGAGTCCCAGTAGCCTGTTCCACTCTTTACTGAAAGACCAGCCCTCATGATACTCCTTTTCAAGAGAGATCCTCTAAAATACTCCTATCCATAGGGAAAAAGTAGTCCTGGATGTCTCCTGCTCTACTCGGTTCAGGGACAGCTGATTTTGCATGCTGGTGTAAACCTACCACTTACAGGCACTGAGGAGATTTATGACCAACAGACCCAGTATTAACGTTGGTACTATAACCAGAATATTGGGATTTAACCAGCAGTGAAGAACCAATAACTGTCTTTTTCTCAGATTTTGGATTAGTTCATCAAAGGTCTGAAGAGCAGGGAGGTTTCCACTCTGCAGTTTTATCCTGAAAAATCCAAGGCTTTGGATGCGGAGTTACTGTCTTTCTACCCAGCATGTCTAACACTGAGAAGCCTCTTTCCACCCGGAGATGAGCTACTGCTCATCTGCTGATTGAAGGTAAACTGAACAGCAGAAATTGTTATAGAGGACACCTTCAGACTGTGGCTCAGGGCAGTATCTCCTCCCAGCTCCCATCAATGCAGAAGTGGTTTCGTTAAATCGAGTACTCAACAGTTGGGAACCTCTGGCCTAGAAAAGAAACACGAACTTTTTTTCCTGGTCCTTACTTAATGTACGCAGCATTTCTGGAGTTTCCCCTCATGGCACAGAGAGATGTGGCCATTTCCGCAGAGGTGCCCAGCTATTTCCACAGAACATTTTTAACAACTTGACACCTCATTTCAGTGCTCAGCTCTGCCAAGTCCCAGCTCCACCTTTACACTTAGCTGTTAGCTTGAGGTAGCTCTGTCCTGAAGATGGAAAATTCCCTTGTTTGGAGCCTGCAGAATTGCTATAAGAGGTAAAATTCCTCATCATTGAGACAAAGTTGCTGTAAGTCTATACCCATCCTGGTTACTTGCCCCAGAGAGCCTACAGTAAAAGCCACACTGCAGTGAGGACTCAAGGTCAGGGTCTGACCCACACAGACTCCATTCACGAGTGTTTTCAGCTCTTTAACACATGCCCCATAACCACTATAAATACGTTTTCCATCTAGACTCTTCCCAACCCATAATGAAAATGATGGTCTTAGTAAAATTTTACACTGTACATTAAGGTTTTTGAGTCTGCAATGCTTAAATTACCCCTGGTAAGGGACACAGCAGTGGTTTTGTGCTCTATGTAATGCTCAGCCAACACCAGCCCTAAAGATAGATCATCAGTGTTTAAATTGTGAAAAGAATGTTGATGACATTTTCTTTTCTTTACTCTGCTAAAGACAAGAGAGGTTCATGTAAAACATAAGCGCTGGCCCCTCTCCAACATTAATGCAATTTACTGCAAAAGTGCTTGCTTTTTTAATTAAGCTGGAATGCTGCTACTCTTCATAGGAATGCAAAGCGAACGGGTTACTGACAGAGGGAAGGGCTAATGACTGCAATCTGCTCTTAACTGAGCAAAGCAAGACTTTGCCACCTCCGCTGGGCTTCACTTGACAGAGCAGGCAGTGAGCAGCCTTGGGTCCCAGCAAGCACCGAGCCTGCTCAAATATCTGAGGAGTACTTCTGCAAGCCTCTTCCCTCTTCAGCAAAGTCACCGTGATCAAGTGGCTGGGATGCAAATTTCATAAGCTGATCTAGTTTCTGAATAAATAAAAGTCTGGATTTCTTTTTTCTTTTTTTTTTTTTTTTCTTTTTTTTTTCTTTTTTTTTTTTTTTGAACTTCAAATGGCTTAAAATGAAGAATCTACACCCCCTCCACATGTGCCCATAGCAAGCTGTTTATGAAAGTATAGCATAAAATATTTGATCATGGTTTTGATCCAGAACATGCAAACATTTGTCCTCTTGTGCTGGCTTCACCTGGTGGCTTTCATTTTCTTCGACATAAAGACAGGGTGAAGCAAAGTAATAGAAAAATAGAAAACATCTTTGTCGAAAATGAGATTGCAGCTGTGTAACTGGAGCGCACAACCATAAATCAGAATGTCAAATCCAAAGCACATGACTTTTTGCGAGTTCTCCATGTGTGCTATAATGTGATTACAGCCTGGTTACTATTATGATTTAAAACAAAGTCTTTCATGCTAGAAACAAAATGCGGAATGTGAGCAGCCTGGGGGAGAGAGACGGGAGACTGAGCCCTGACTGTCAGAGGTGGGCTAGAGGGTTTCAAGTGCTTCTCCGTCAGGTGTGAGGGGATGAGGAAAGGATTCAGCCCTGGCTTTGGCAGCAGTCTTAACATCAGGGACAAATTAGCCAGCGGTGTTTGCTCTGTCTAACAGTCCCCAATTAGGGATGGGGTAGGTTTCTGTCTCCCCATGTCGTAGAAAATCCTGAAGCCAAATACACAGATTACAGAAGTCATTCTTTTCTGTCTATCACATAAACAAATGGTCCAGCTGTTATTGCTAAGATTCCAGTTTGAAAACTTGGACTTTCTTGTATAAACTTCAATGTAATGGTATTTAAAGTGTCATAGACAATAAGCATCTAATCCTAGTCAATAAATTGCAGACTAGTTGCATGAGCTTCGAGAGCTGTTAAAGACAGCTGTGCTTTTTTTGTAATTCAAGTCATTTCCAAATTGGGCAGCCCTCCTGGTGTATTTTCAGACAAACACAGTGTGCTCAGAAAATGTGTTGTTTGGAGCAGCACAGGCAGGAACGCAAGGGCGTCGCATCACCCAGAGACAGAGGGAAGATCGTATTCTCCATTTCTAAGAAGCTCAGGTTGACAAGGGGGAATTGCTGAGATGTCTGGGAAATTAGTAAATGGCCCTACATTTTCTCGAGGGAAAAATGTGGCCCCTGTGGAGAAGAAGGGGAATATTCCTATGAAGTTCAGTTGAGGCAGCAATATAAATGGGTCTGCAGAGACTTTCAGAGAAGAGGGAAAGAGGGTAAATATTTTTTAACTATCATTCAGCTGTTTTGGAGAAATAGCAGACTGCAAGGGCTGAAGAAGATGGACAAAGTGGCATTTTGCTGGAGCAAGCCTGCTGCCATGCTGCTGGGGAAGGCTGGTTGGAAGCACATGGGCTCCACCAATGTGAGGTATCTGGGACATATCTCAATGCACGTGACTTTTCCTAGTGGGATCAAACGTGAAGGGTCAGAATGTGGCTCCTGCGGAGTGAATTTTGGGGTCATGATCATGGTTCTGCTGAAAGAGTGGCTACCACCAACCTCTCCGATTCTTCTCGTTGACCTCAGTAGGAGCTCAAGGCTTCTGAAGATCAGACAGGTGCTTGCAATAAACTCTCAGAGCCTCCCTGCCAGGCTCAGGGTGGAAATCTTGGCTCAGATGTATATTTTGCAAGGTATTCAAAATGTTACATTTGAAAGTGGTTAGCAAGGGGTTGCTGCCCGGTACTGCGAGGTGCCCCCTGGGGTTTGGTGGAGGCGAAAGGTGTCTGAGCACTTGCTGCTGGGCTGTCACTCTCCCAGCATTGCCAGCTGCGGTGAAAAACATCCAGTCGAGCTCTTTCAAGGGTATTTTTTCACATCTGTGAGCACCGGGCAGATTAATCTATTTCTTTCCCCCGGACCCTTTCCTTGCCCCCCCTGTTCACCGTTTTATGACCATCAGACGGTTTACACCTGAGGAGCAGCATTGCCTCCTGCAAGCAGTGCTCTGCAGCGTTCAACATCTGCCCCTCAGCACGTATCAAATATCCCTCTCCTTGTCAGCAGCATGAGGAAAACAGACAAGCTCACGGAGAAAATATAAATCAAAAGCCTTTGCTGCAGGGCAGGGCTTTACTGGACGTTTTGGCAAGGCTGGGTCCCCGGCATGCTCTCCTGGAGGTGTGCGAGTCCTGCCGAGCACCTGCTGCAAGGGCATCCTGCAACCCCGCTGGGTTCAAATACGTGGGAGCAAGGTGATCTCATCAAACCCACATCTCCCCGCCTGCATTGGCCCAGTGCTGCATGGGGACAGGTCCCAGGATGGCCCCGAGCCCGTGGTGGGGCTGTGGCCCCCGAGCCGGGAGCTGTGGGCTCGATTTCCAGCTTGGCCACAGACTTCCTGTGTGGTCTTGGGCAAATCATACGCTGCAAGGCCCGCTCTCGTTCTGCTGATATTTTGAGAGAGCCGTGGTTTGGCAGGTGAACGAGCTGCATACGTCTGCGGGGAGAGGATGTTTTATTATTAGCGCTGGTCAAAACACAAGCGCCGGCTCCGTGTGCGCGCAGGCGCACACGTGCGCTGCAATTTTGCGAGTGTCTCGGCACAAGGTTGGGAGGAGAGCACTGGTTGAGCACATGTATGCCGGGGCTTCATCCCCCCCTTGTGTGTAAATGGCAGCATCTCCGGGAAAGCAACCCTCGCCGATCCGAGCGGCTGTGAAACGAGTCCATCATCACGTATGTCCTCAGGAATGTGCACTTGTGTGGGTCTCTGTAGACAACCCTGATTCATCACCTCCAAAGCAATTAATAAAACTCGGCTGGCCCTTCCCCAATATATTGAAAATGATTTGCAATTTGAGAG
The DNA here is from genome assembly GCF_964211825.1 of Aythya ferina. Classification (NCBI taxonomy): domain Eukaryota; kingdom Metazoa; phylum Chordata; class Aves; order Anseriformes; family Anatidae; genus Aythya; species Aythya ferina. The sequence continues at coordinate 61,958,827 of NC_140301.1, forward strand.
TGAGAGTCAGTGTTGTTTTTCACATGGAATCAGTTTAATTAATCACACTGTTTGAACAGCTGGGTCAGCCATGCCTTTCTACTCGAGTTCAGCATTCCTAGAAAACTTGTCAAGTATGAATCAAAATAATACCATCTCCCTGCTCCCAATGATTAATTGCATATCTCTCCTTCTCATTCACACCTAAACATCAGCTAAATCAAAAGCAGCCTCCTTCCCCACCATTGAGTTTGTGGCGACTCGCCAGTCTAGGATAAATTATCTAGAGAAGGCTTTGAAAAGCTTTTGGTTTGCCCTCAAACTTTTGTTATCAATGTCTGTTGCAATTTCACATGTATTTGTAGTCTCTAGGAGCCAGGGACCGCACAGGAAATGTGCACATTCCAAAATTAAGGATTTGTGGCACAGAATTAAAAAATAAAATTAATTTCTAGCATCTGGAAGTCCAAGTGAGGTCTTTGCGGGAGGTCTCCAAAGGGCGTCTGAACAAAGGGACAGAGTTATGAAGAATATGGCTCTGATTTCCAACCCAGAGTCTGGTATGTCCCGGACATTTCTGTTTGCTTAAAGCAAGGCTCTGTCTTTGGTTTTGCGGCAGTTTGCTGACACAGATGGTGGATCTTGGTCACTAACACCATGTGTGTGCTGTGAGCTCGGGCCATCGGGGCTCGTGCATGAAGCAGAAAACAGCGTGGGCAAGGACGAATGCCCAAGAGGTGAATGGGTGACAGGTTTCTCCAAGGGTCCCTCCAGGTCTGGGGAACCCCACCAGTGCTACCCAATGAACAGCTGTTTCTGAGAGTGTGCTTTGAGTGTGAAGATGTTTGGAGACTTTTGGGCACAAATGAGATGTTTGGCACTTTGAGGGCAGAGGAGAGGGCAGAGGTTGTTTGAATTGCCTACCCTGATGGAGTCGCACAAAATAAGGCTCTTACCAAGTCCCCACCACAGAAACCTGCTCCCAGCTCTGGGGCACTCATGGCTTGTTTTGCTCCTACCATACCAAAAGGCAGGAATATGCCATTGGGAATGAGCCCTAAGAAAGCAAAAAGAGGTTAGAAATAGCTAAGCCTTCCCTGAGGACCACCCAAGAGGAGCTAAATACAAGGTTTCTTTTAAGTGGTGTTGGGATCAAAGAAGAAAGGAGATTAGAGCCAATAGGGAGCTAAAAGGTAACATCTGGTCCTCTTCAGTAATCACCAATAGAAAGAATATTCCTCTGGAAGAGGTAAAGTGTCCAGAGGAGCCTGTCCTCCAGCATGTCAGGGAACATGAGTAGGAAGGACCAGGAGAAGGCAACATGCCCCTTCTCCAGGCAGCACAGCATGTACTGGGGATTGGCACATGGAAGGACAAGTCCAAGGTTGCTCTCCCACCCTCCTCTCATGGCAGGCCCCCTTGACATCCATGACATTACTCCCATCCATCCAGGACACACACCCCATGAGCGTGTCCTGTCCCACATCCTGGGGCTCTCCAGTTTCCATGGGAAGTGCTGTAAAAGCCGGGTAGATGAGGGTGAGGGAGAGCTTTGTGTCATTCCTGGGCTCGCTGTTAAAGGCTCTGATGGGAGGCTATCAATCCACCCTGTCACCAGGGGTGCCAATTAACCAGAGTAAAGTGCCTCTGGCCGATAAGCAAATCCAGTCATTGACCTTCTGAGGACTGAGTGATAGCAGGACAAGTCCTTAACTTGACAGCTTAGTGGGCAATGCATGACGAGTCCCTGTTGCTGGAGGCCAGCTGGCTTTCTCCAGAGGCTCCCTCTCTGATTTTTAAGCCCATAGTCCAGCATTTCAGTGGTGATTTTGTTAATTCTTATGGAGTGGAAAAGGGTGGGTGTCATTTTCTCATGATCATTGTGTTTTTCCATCCTTGCCATCCACTGACCCATCTGCAAGAGCAAACTTCTGGAAGAGCAGATGTCTTGCAAGCTTTTTAATAGTGACACGCAAGTAGATTTGCCAGAGTACATATGTCAAATCGACTGCCAGGGTTTTGTCTTTATACTATGTGTTAGGTTTGCAAAAATTAGCTTCAGAATGAATCCCACCTCAGTCTCATGTGCTTATGTGTTCAGAGTGGCTGCGCAAACCTGGCTTGCTCTGCACGTCCCTCAGGAGCTCTCAGCCATGTTATTTAGTGGCCTGATGCTGGGGTTGCATGCCCGACATCCACGGTGCAATCCTGGACTCACCATGCAGCAAACTCGAGGAACTGTCTAGCAGGGATGATAACAATCTCAGGATGGGAATATTTAGGGAGGATGTGGTGTCTCCATCACTGCAGGGATCTGAGAGGACATTAACCAAAGCTTGGGGTGAGGAGGTCAGGCTGGTTCTGCCAAGGGGCCAGAGGACGGAGGAAGAGACCTCTGGAGTCCTCCCAGCTCTCAGACCCACATGTCTGTGCACACGAAGGATGTGACAATGAAATCATTTTGCTGCTCCTTTAGGCTTCTCACCCACAAATTCCCCATCAGATCCTACTTCTATACATTTCTGGCAAGAAAATGCATAGTTTGAAAAAAAAAAAAAAAAAAAAAAAAAAAAAAGCAAGAAAGAAAGAAAAAGAAAAAGAAAAACCCTTGGTTTGCTCTCCATAATGATACTAGATATCCTGCCAACAAAAATACAAACCCTGAAATGGATCTAGTTCTTTTCCCACATTTTTCTAAATATAAGGTCTGAATAGCAGCTCCAAGCTCTCACTCGGAAAGAAAGCTGCAGCCCGGAGCTGGGGTTTAACTCAGCAGGGAGATGATTGCCTCTGGCGGTACCTCAAGATCACAACCCGGATGGGGGCTTTCCCTGCAGGCTGCCACCGGCCGAGCTGCTCCATCGAGGCTGAAACACGTGGGCAGCTGGCAGCAAGCTGCATCCAGGCTAGCAGGAGACTCCTGTTGGGATAAGGAATGGGGTTGAAGGCAGGTGTTGAGGCCCTGAGGTGTCTGGGCAGACTGGGGCACCAAGGAGACTTGCATACAGGTGGGCAGCCACTGCTGAGCTCATCCTTCTACTTTGGGGTTCCCATCCTGGCTGTATTTTGATCACACTCGAAAGGTATCTAGCTGCATCCTCATGAATTTTCTTCAAAAGACCAATGGGCAGCTCCAAGTCCTACAGTGGAGTGTAGCAGTCATCCTTCTTATGTCAGGTAGTCCTAGTAGGGCACAGGGACTCTTTTCAACTCCCTTCCCACTGATTGGATTGCAACAAAATGTTTAAAAAGAAACAAAATCATTAAAACCAGAAGGAAAACACAACCTCGAGAACATGTTATTTTTTCCCCCATTTGTGCCCATGCAGTCCATCCCCTCAGGTCTTGTTGCAGGCTCTGAGATGGAGACCATAGGCATCACAGCCCATATGTGCACAGATGTCAAGAGGAGATAAAGCTCCTGAAGTGTTTGGCAGCATTCGGGGCCAGTGCGACTCAGTGCATGTGGTAGAAGAGCAGGGTATATGCATTTCTGATCGCTTCAGTCCTCTTTAGGCACTGCTGCTTTGTTTGTGCCTGGCCTGGGACACTTCAGTGAAGCTCTACCACTCATAGGAGCTACGGCTGGTCCTGGGAGCATCACAGACAACTCCAAAGCCAGGTAGGGAATCAGCCTGAAATGTGCAACCCTCTCACTGGACTGGGGTTCTCCTCTAAAACCTGAATATCAGTGTGTTTTCAGCTGTGCTATGCTGTGGGCTGCAAGGCTCTGTTATCTGTGGGTGGAAACTCATGCTTTCATCAGGTCCTTTTCAGGCCCTTTTTCAGGGCTAGGATTATATGAGATTTATGGGGCTGTCCATCACCACCTCTTCAGGTTGTTCCCTCTTGGACCTTTTGCTCCTCCCAACCCCTTTGCCTCTGCAAAGACTGGGAAGGCTGGAGACACCATAGTACAGGAAACACAGATTCTACAAAACCCAAATCAAGCCCTAGAGGAGAGGGATACATCAAAGAATCCTGAAGAAAACCTCCTTGGGTCTGGAGGTGGAAGTGACAGATGCACAGGGAGCCCCACTGGACTGGTACTTTCTCAAACCACACTTGTCAAGCACAACATCTGAGGAAATAAATGTCCTTTTTTTCTAAAGACCTTTTAGAAAAGGTCACTGTTTTGGAAACTGCATTTTTTTTTTTCCAGAGGACATCGGAAAACACTGATTTTTATCTTTTTGTTCTTTTTTTTCTATTCTTTCCTACATTCTCCTCTTTCTTTTCCATTTTCAGTGTCTGAATTCCCCAGTCCTTCCAGTAAGGGAAAATGTTCCTTTGAGTGGGAAGTTTCAGGGATGTGTCTGGGTGAAGCCTCCCAGGGATGTCTGGCCCTGAGCTTGTTGGAATCGGACGTTCATTCACTCTGAGCAGACTTTTTTTTTTGTGTGTGGCAGTCCCTGAAAAGTTCCTGGTATCTGCCTGTGCTGTTTCAAACGTAAGTCATTCAAAACATTCCCTGTGTTTTTTAGCTCATAAAACTGCTGAAGTACATCCTGTACAGTGAACAAATTACTCAGCTTTAAGCAGATATTTATGCTAATTATCCATGGGAAGCTGTTTCTGCCATTGTAGTTTTTCATCTGCTGGCATAATATTCGAAAGGTTTTATGTGGCGTTAACTATCGGCAGTAAAATCCCCTGAAAGTAACATGAGAAGGAAGAATCTGCTCTGCATACATTTATTTTCTTTAAATGTTCTTGATTTGCCATCTATGAGATGAAAGTGTTTACACTCAGCACTCCCTCCCCATCACTGCAGCAGCATTCTCTCCCTGCCTGCTCTTGCTTCAGTTTATTTACTGAAGAATATTCATATTTTGTAAATCCCAGGTATTTATTCCCTTGATTATTTTGGCACGGTGCATTTTGAGGATGTTTGCTTTGTTTTAAGCAAATCCTTTTTCTGCCTTTGAAAAGCAGAGCACTAGTAAAAACAAAGGCAACAGGAATATTTGTTAATGTAAGTCCACGCTCCTAAAATATTTATTCTTTTTTCATATGAAGAAGATTAAATGCTTGCAAAATTCTACAGACACATGCACATATTTGACCCAGAAGGATGTCTCTTGGGATTTGTAACAGCAAATGTGTGTTGAACAAAACGTCTTGGCCCTGTACAAACTTACTTTGTGTTCTAAAAGCCAAAAACTTCATTTTAGCATGACCTTAGAAGAATAGTGATACTTTTAGTATTTCCTGGTATTTGGTGCAAGGAATGTTTTTATTTGAATGCAGATGTCATTTGGTTTACAGGAAGGATTTGGTAACATGTCCATGCCAGTACTGCACTTATCCCAAATTTCCTGCTATGGAGGAAGAACATATGTCAAAGCTCACTGTTTGTTAAATGGAAAAGATTCAGTACACCAGAAGCTTCTCTTCTAAACATTGTGACTTTGTGCAATTTACAGAATGTTCTATCTCCATTAAACAATAAACCCTTGACCCCTGGAGCTGGCTTTCAGGATCCTGCTATTTGAGAAGGTAGACATAATGGATGGCAATAATAAATGAAAAGTTCAAGAGGTTAAGAAAAACTGTTTAATTATTTCTCTAGAGCGTGGGCTGCAGAAGAATTGCATATCTGCCTTCTCTCTTGTAGAAACCCTGCAAGGAATGACTCCGGCAGTGCAGCTTGGGCAGGGTATAAAGCAGGTTGCTGGCCCTCAGCTGTGTTTATGAACAAACGGTCTCTAGATACTCTTCCATCTCCGAACCTTTCAGTTTTCTGTGAGTTAACTCCCTGCCAGCAGCGAGCCTGTGCCAGCCCCACAAACCTCAGCATCTGTTTTGCAAGGATCTTTTATTTGTTAGCATGTGAAAGCTATTGCTCATATGTGCTTCCCAGCTGTGGTGTACTTGGGTTTGGTATCTTTAAAGAAATCTTTGCCTTATTTGCTTGTTAAACACAGACACACACAAAGCAGTGCGTTCTCCCCCTGTTACGTGAGCCTGTAATACAACCTCTGCTAACAGGTCTTTTCCAATTTTTTTCATTTTTTCCCTGTCTTTCCTCTACATTAAAGCAAACTCAGGACAAACTTCATTATGACAAGAAAATCAACAAGCTTTTCCTTACCCCTTTTGAGCAGGTATCTCTCTTTTTTACACTCCTGGTTTGTTTCCGTCGCATCACTTGCTGCATTTCATTACTACAGGCTTTATCATGGGACTGAAAGCCCTGAGCTAAAATCATCATCCAGTTATGCAAGCACAAACACCCAGCAAGAGAAAGGCTGCTCCAAAAGCAACCATGGCAGGGCACGGGGTGAGGGGAGAGAAGGGGCTAGGGACTTGTGCGCAAGGTCACCAAGCATGCTGAGGGCAAACAGGAGCCTGCTCTGGAGGTCAGACCCGTGGCCACCTGCCAAAGGGGATTTCCTCCTCTTGGATGACCAATATCCCACATTTTGGTGTCTCCTGGGAGGTCTTTCACATGTGCTGAATGTGGCAGGGCACACCAGTGGGGCTGGATGCAGCTGTAGGATCACCCAAGGTGGAGCTGGAGCATCTCTCACATCAGCAGCCCAAAGCCCCAGTGGTGGAAACCACACTGGTGAATCTCCTCCATTTCCAAGGGCAAATATTCTGCTTTGGGGTCACAGCCTACCCTGCAAGACATCCAGCCCCCTTTCTTGTATCTTGCACGACTCTAGGCAGCCTCTAAGGGTGCTTTGGAAATCGGAAGTCGTTACTTAATACTGGGGCCGGGAGATGGAGCAGACTGTCCTTCGGCACAAGTCAACTTGTATTCCTAGCCTCAAGGATGCTAGATCAGTCTGCATTGCTTAGAAAGCTGGCCAAGAGCTTTTTATGACAGCTTTTGAAAGGGTTTTAAAAGCTTTTCAAATTCACTTTCTTCTTCTAAATGCCTTCATCTGCAGCTTTTCCTATCTGCAGTCAATTTCCCAAGACGTGCCTGGTGCAAGAAGCATGGCTTGACTTTGTTCTTTCTAAGTACCCCCAAATCAGCTTTCCCTCTCTGCCTACTGTGTTGGATATGAAGGCAGCCCAAACGCAAGCTGCTGGTCTCCCCACAGCACCGTCAAGCGGGTGGGAAATGAGACGTCAGGTTGTGACCCTGATGGGACCCTCTCTGTTTAAATAAACAGTCCCAGTTTCATGTAATGTTATACTCCATCATGAGCCCTGGAACAATAACAGTGCGGGAAGCATTCACGTGACTTCTCTGGGATATATCAACAAACAGAAGGAGCGGTGAGCATTGGTGGCTCGTGCTGCGTGTTGGATGGGACGTGTTCACAGTCTGCCACCAGATGAGCAAAGCAGCTTTCCAGAGCCACCACCTGTAAAGCATGAAACGAAAAAGCCTGGAGAGGGGGAATTTTGTGGCCCCAAGCAAGTTTTAAGAAAAAGTACATGTGAGCATGGTTTCCAAGTGCAGACATTAGGCAAAAGGGCCTAATGTTTGTCTGTGGCAATGGAGGGGTCATCACCAAAATGCCTTTGCAAGCAGTCTTATTTTGCACCGCTGAGCTTGTGATGCAGCCTCCTGCCCAGGTTTGGGTTCTCTCCATGGTGGAGCTGGGTTTGGTCCATTAGCTGTAGTGAAAGGCTGCAGCAATGGCTCATTTTTTGCAGCCTGAAGTTGACAAAATCCAAAATAAAATGAGAAAAAAAAAAAAATCCATGGAGGTAGGAGGTGTCATGGAGCAAGAACGCAGACTGGCTGGACCAACTGCACTATGTACAGGGCACGGGAGCTCAGACTGGCAGAGTTATCAAAACAGAGGGTTTTCTCCTCTCTGTCACAGTCCTGGAGTACGTGCCATTTTCCTCACACCAGCTACTTCTGCAACAAGAAAGCCGTGGGATTTTGAGCTCAGTATTCCTCAGTAAATTCCCCATCAGCTAATGACTAAAATAACGATTCCCCACCCTGTCCCCTCCCTTCCCCTCATGGGTGTGGTGGGAGAGCAGTCAAAACCTCTCATTTCCACTCAAGAAGGTGTGAGGAGGAGCTTTGGCTCACGGTAAAAGCTGTCCCCACTTGACCCAGCTGTCAGCGGTATCTGGCCCTTTGGCCTGGGGAGGTTAGAGAAGACCCAATGGGATCATGCCCAGGTCCCTCCCTTGGACACTGCTGGTCGTGCCAGCTGGCAAGCCCCAGGCTGGGAAGCCTTCACCATGCCCTCTCCGTGGCTCCACGCCACCAGGGCTGCTCCGTGTCCAGGCTCTCCCGGCGTCCTGCCAGCACCCATCCAACCGCAGTGCAAAGCAGGCTTTGGGCCATGCCTGAGCCCCTCACTGCAGCTCTGACAAGAGGTTTAGGCACTTGGGCTCACATATCACCTGAGGTCCTTTCACCTTTTCCTGTGGGTGATGCGTCCCAAACCCTTGTTTTTCCTTTCTGGAGCATCTCCAGGTGCTCCCGTCTTTCCTGGACCCAGAGCCCAAACATTACTCCCATGCTGGGGAGAGCCCGGGGGACCTGCCTGGCTTACAGACTTCATTCCTAATTATATGTCAGGGTAGGATGTGTGCACTGGTGACTCTGCTCGGCTTGTGGTTGCTTCCTGTGTTTGGACAGTTGCAGATTATGTGCAGAACTGTCCACTTGTATTGATTCGTGTCCAGTTTTTCAAGACTCTTTTTGCCCACAGTGAACAAAAAGACTATGCTTGTGTTAGGAAGGATGGAAGGCCAGATGTTACCTGAGACATCTAGAGATGTCTGCAAATCCATGACATGCAAGAGGAGGATGAGTGAGTCTATCATGCAGGTTCACCCAGCTGAGCTCCCTGAGCATGGAAGGACAGAGACAGGCAGCGTTTCAGACTGCCTAAAATCTGTGGTTCATTTTCTCTGTCTATTGATTTCGTAGGAACTGGGGTAGCCCAGCTGCAGCAGCAGGATGGGGTAAGTCTTCTTGCACCTCAAATCCACAGACTGTGAGGGGAAAGGAGGTGTCCATGTACCCAAAGCACTGTGGGCCTTTCACACTACAGGTCTGGCCATGCTGTCTTTGCCCTCTCACTCCCTTTGCATGCTGGAGCTCATCTGGCCTCCAAGCAAACATGACTGGTTGATGGGAGATCCTCCTTCTGTCCCAAATCCTTGGATGAAAAAGTCTTCCCCACACTAATGGCATCAGCTGCAGACTGTCTCCAGAGCGAATTTGGCTCATCAGGCAGCTTTCCCATTGCTGCAGGTATAAAACAGCATCCAAAGTGTTCTGTGGAAATGAAAGTGGCTTCTGGAGAAAGTCCTGAAGTCTCCTGTCCATCTTGAAAGCAAACAGCACATGTTAAGTCTCCTCAGGAGTTTTTTTCACAGAATGAGAAAAATGGTTGAGGTTGGCAGGGACATCTGGGTCCATCTGGTCCAACCTCCTGCTCAAGCAGGGATAACTAAAGCAGGGTGCCCACAACCACATCCAGGCGGGTTTTGAAGCTCCCCAAAGAGGAGCCCCCCAAGCTCTGGGCAGCCTGTGCCAGGGCTCTGGCACCCACCCAGCTGAGGGTGCACTCTGCCCATCATCCAGATCATTAATGAAGGTTTTCAGCAGGACTTTTACTTTCTCTTAGTGGGGAGGGAGAACTCTGGGGCACAAGAGAACCATGACTGGGTAAGGATATGACTAAACTCCCGCGTTCTTTTTGCTTCACTCCATGTGTCAGCAATGATGTCTCCCTTCTACAGAACCACCCTTTAACCCAGCCAGGGCAGATACAGCCCCATCACGCTCATGTTTTTTTTTTTTTTTTCTTTTAGAGTGACTCAGGTATCACCGAGGGCCCCAGTTCCTAAGAAATAAGCGACATCATATCTTGGCAATTTGATGACAGAGCAAACCAACCATGATAGCATTTTTTCAGCTCCTGCAAGTGCATACAGAGGAGACTGGCACTGCTGGAGTGACCTCTCTGCAGGGATTGTCCCTGGTGGCCTTTGTGCAGTAGCATCAGGAGGGAGTTTTGGTCACCCACAGTTCTGCCAGAGGTTCGGGGGGAAGTAGGTGGCTCAAGAGGTACAAAGCTTTTTGGGACACCCTGTCCGGAGGAAAGCCAATGCAAATAATGACTCACTTGACCCCTCACAAGACAGTCAGCACCCAAAGTTTTCCACGCAGTGTTAAAAAACACCACGCACTGGCCTCAAATCACATTGACCATGCCAGACTCCCACCTGTTTTTGTGGAAAACTTTATGCACCCAAAGCATGAAGTTTTTCAGCATAATATGTTGGGTGGATCAAGGTTTCCATGTGCTCCAGTGCTGTCAAAAAACAGCATCTTAGCCAGCACAGGAGGGTACAGAAAGTTTGAGACTTCAGGAACTTGTTTGCAAAGGCTCTTCTTGCAGTCAGGCAGTCAGACACCTCTCACCTTCTGCTCTCTGTGTTCAAGAGCACTTCAGGTTGAAGCCAGCTATGGAGGGAATTTTTAAAAAGCCCCACTCCTGTGTTGCTGTGTAGCTGTGCCCCAAAGGAGAGCCTCAACAGAGGTACCTTCCTGCAACTGAAAGTGAGAGTATAGGACAAGAAGCACAAATCTTGGCTGATGTTAGGTTCCCTTATGAACTTTGGCTTTCCAGGCTGAATGAGACCTGATTTCCCTGTTATCCACCTTTAGGATGTGCTCTTGCGCATCTTGGTGGCCCTCTCCTGAACTCAACCCAGTTTATCAACATTTCATGTGCACTGGGGACCCAAACATGGACACTGCAACCCAGCCAAGCTTTAATGTGTATGCGGAATAACCACAGTGCCTCATCTGCGGGCTGTTCTCCTCTTCTACAGTCCTCATCTCTTCAGTTATCAGGATTTGCTATGGGAGCCTCAGCAAGCAGCTAGAAAAGCTCCAGGCTAGAACAACTTCCAACAGCAAAATGCAGTTGCATTTCTCAAGCCCAGAGAAAGTGTCAAATAATAATAATGAAAAGTGATGCCATTTGACTGAAAAGTACATGCCCTAATTACTACAAATTCTGGTGATGAATTCTCTTGCTAGAGAAACCATGCCGTGAAAGGCTGGGTATCCTGGGGACAGTCACACTTAAGCAATGCATTTCTTCTTTGATACATTCTGTTCTTTGAGATTGCTGAGTTGAACTCTGAGTTGATAGAGGTCCTGGGACTGCAGCAGTGAGTGACAGCTTTGTTAAGCTGTGATTGATGACTTTGCTACCAAATTCTGATTAATGTTTCCTTTCAAACCCTCCTTGCCCTTGCAATATGCTGTCCATTAGCTCCTGCCAATATCTGCCTACAATAACCTTTCTGCTGTGATAGAAGTTGTGTGATTATAGTTATCTAAACGTGTGAATAATTGGGAGGTTATGCCATATTACATGCTTCATCAAGTTCTCTATTCAAGTCTCAGGGAAACATTTGAAGTTCAACACTATGTCTCAATTACGCTTGAATTTCTGGCAGGGGAAAAAAAGTCACATTAACGAAGCTGTCAAAAACACATTCTGCTTTAAATTTCCTGGGACAATTGGACAATAAAACTTGCTCACACAATGAGGAGCTGCCTTCTCCTCACACTGTTAACAGGCTCTTGACTTCTTTGAATTTCTTTCTTGCTTAGGCTCTGAAACTAGATCTTGATAAAACTGAGTTGTGCAGTAAATGAGTAAGCTCTATAAACAATAAATTCTGTGCTGAAACATTTATCTCCAGACAGTCTGAATGGTGAGCAGTGTGCTTCTGTTGGGATACGCAATGAGTTTGCACTATGGCGATGTTTGTAAACTATAAATGAAATAGCATAAGTCTGTTACTGTGGCTTGAGTATAATCTTCTTGTTACTGAAAGTGAGACTTTATTCTTCTGTGTACTTTGGAGGGCACAAGCCTGGACTGGGATTCTGCCCCAGGCAGCTTTTTACTTTAGGGCTTTAATGGAGGACAAGCTTGTCTACATCCTGGCAAATTCTTCTGAAATTTTAGTAAAAAAGAGCAGAGTGTTATTGTGGAGTTATAGATCTCAGCAGTGATCAAATACCAACTGAGGGTGTCCAGGGTGTCTGTTCCACGAAGTGTCCAAAAAGAGGTAGGAGGGGTGAGCAAATGGCAACAGCCTTGAGCTTGTTCTGTCCTGATTTCCAGTGACAGACTGGTGTGGGACTGGTGTGGTACAGGTAGACAACACCATCACACAAACCCCTTTCCTTTTAGGACAGAGCATTAATGAGCTTTGCTTTTCATAGGTTCTTCATGGAGTAGAGGCCATCTGCATTTCATCTTCCCACCCAGCACATTGGGGTTGTAATTTTTGTGAAGAGGAAGGGCTGCTGCACCATCATAAAGGACTCCAAGCAGGGACTTGTCTGTGGACATTCATATATAGGCTGTGTAAGGAAACACAGGGCAGGAACACCAGTGGTGCTAGGGTAGGAACAGCGGGTAATGCTTTACTCTCCCACCCTACATGTGCTGAGCAGGGGTCACCAGCCCCTGCTGGTGAAAAATTTTAGCAAGGTGAATGAGTGAAGACAGACCAAGTGTATTTATCTTTTCCGAAATATTGCAAAATACATCCAGGCTTGGCCTACAGTGAGAGCACAAGGAGTGAAGAAATCTAAAGAGTGCAGATGCATTACATACCAGCGTGGAAAAGTGACAGCAAGACAGGGCCAAAACAGGCCAACCACACTCCCTTGGGAGTCTAGGAAATAAGTGAATCAAAGAGGGCTTGGGGCCAAAACAGGCCAAAAGAGGATCCCTCAGGAGTCCAGGAAATAAAATGAATCAAAGTGTGTTTGGGGCTGATACAGGCCAACCACAATCCCTCTGGAGTCCAGAAAATGAGTTTAAGTGTTGTCCGGGCCAAGACAGACTATTAAACTTTCCCCCACACAGAACAAGTCAGCTGTGAACTGTCGAAAGTGGGGCTGTTCTGCCTTAATGCAGACAGGACCCCAAAGCACGTCAGAGGCATCCTGCTTGCCCAGTTTCTTTTCTGAAGCATGGTGCCTTGGCTTGCGTGGCTGGTGCTTCGTGCTAGAGTCACCTCCAGGTCAGGACCCTCCCTCAGGAAATGTTATTTAACTTTCCACATTCCCTTAACGAGCTCCTCTGCCATCTTCCAGCATTGTCCTGGAGGGACAGACAGACGCCTACAGCCAACAGTTGCCCTGCCTGGCTTGGGATTTCTTCCTTGATATGTGCAGCAGCATGGCCCCTTCCCCAGCACAGTTTAGGCCCTGTCCCATTGCCCCCAGCCCTGCCTGCTCCCTCAGCCCCTTCCAGCTGCAGGAGTGGTGCTGAGCAGTACAGTCACCAATGGGAAGGGGCAAAAAGCTGTGGCTCCTTTGTCAGAGTGCAGAGAGATGTAGGTTTTCATGGGGATCTGCTGGAGTCCCATTCAGCAGCGGCCAATTTCTCCATGTCCTTTGTTTTGCCTTTCTCTGGGTATCCCGCATTCGTGCATCTCCATCTCAGGAGATTTTTTTTGGCACAAAGTTACGACTGCAAACCCTGGGCGGCCTCAGCACCTTCTCTCAGAGGCTGTCACTGCTATCGCTGGGGGGTCATGAAGGGAGTAAAACCAGCGGCTGCTTCATTTTATCCATAAAGCAAATGGCGGGTAAATGGAGAATAAATCAGAGGAGGTACTGACAGTCTGCAGTCAGGCACAGGGATTTACTGCTGCAGAAGGTTTATTAATAGAGCTGTGGATATAGCAGCACTGTCTGTGAAGGCTGTGGGATAATTTAATGACCAGCAAGGACAGAAAGCTGAGATAAGGATAACTGTAGCATCCATATTAACAATATTTCCTCTCCGTGGTGGCTTAGCTCCCTCCAAAGGGCCAGCCAGAGATGAAGTAAATCTTGGTTAGCCTCACCTCGGGTGTCCCTGCCCTGAGCCTCTCCATTAAGGCAAATTGCTGTCTACAAGTGAGAAAAGTCTCAGGTACCAGCACCCACCTGAGGGCTGCAAGCAGGTAAATGTTCCTTCTGGCAAAAGGGTGGAGGGGGACTGTGGGGTCCACCAGGACCAGGACTGAGGTCACCTCAGTGTGGCCTTCAAAAGGAGAGATACCACTGATGAGGTGCTGCAGCTCTGAAAGGTGGAGCGAAGTGAGACAAAAGCTGCAAAAGCTGCCAATCTGTACCTAAAATGGGACTTTTAAGTAAGTGACCTAATCTTCGTCACCCCTTGAAAGCCATAAACAGCTCAGGCAAGGTCATGAAGAGTCTCCTGTGAGTTACCTGCTGCTGAAAATGGCACCATCACTCATGCAGCTTTTGGTGACCTCCAGAGCAAATGGGTTTCTTTGCTTCCTGACATGCTTTACCCTCTTAAAATGAACTGAGAGTACATATTTGGTACCTTTGGGGTTTCTCTCAGCCTTTTAGCTTTGGATCAAATTGCTACTGAGGAGGGGAATTTCTGTTGTAGACCAGAGATGGGAGCAGCAGCATGGAAGCTGCCCCATGTCCCAGGCTCAGTTTATTGCTATTTTCATTCTGGACACACCAAAGCAAAGTCCTTCCCCTCCTTGTCTCTGCAATGCTACTGTAAGTGAATTGACCTGAACTTTATAATTCAGCTTGTTAAAATAATTTTCTGGAATTAAACTGAATCTCCTGGATTAAAAACGCAAATCCACCCAGTGCTGCAAAATGAAAGCAAACTCCTTTCTATTTGATTTAGCAGTGGGTGCTCCCAAAATTCTTTCTGGGGAAAAGTCAAAAACCATGTGTATCTTGTAATTAGATCTAAATGATTATGAAATTTGGGGAAATTGGTGTTTATGACACCTGCTGGGGTACACTTCCTCCTCCTGCTGAGAGATGACAACACAGGAACAAGACCGAGCCTAACTCGTCTGACCTCCTCCTGACCTACGACAAAATCACTCAAGATGATTTAACTTGAAGAAGTGATGTGCTCTCGGTTGTTTGTTGAACTGAAGAAAATCTGTTTGACTTCTGAGTACCAATTTTCATTATTTTGCATCTAACTTCAGGGGAAAATCAGAGTTATTTGGAAACCACAGGTGACACGACCCATTAAAACTGGGATTTAAGCATTGGTTTTATGCAGCAGATGGATAAACTATCAGTCACTTGCCTGTAGGTGGAAAAATCTTTGCTTAAGCCATTAACACTCCCTAGCGTAACACTACCTGTGTTAAGCAAAGGGAAATCTGTTTTCTTACTGCGATTTGATATTGGGAAATAACAGGAGGAGATAAGTTTTATAACAGCACTGGAAATGTGTCCATGGTAATAAATGGGACACATACACAGCAAAACCATCCTTGCTGCTCTGCCTGTGTTGGCATGAGTCTGTCTGCCCTGCCTTCTCATTAGGAGCTTGGGGGCAAGACAGTCCCAGGGCAGGCTATGGACAAAAGGAAGAGAAAAAGAAGCACATTGCACCTCGTCCACTGCTCTTCCACTGTCCCTTCTGCCATTTTCCCCAGGTTCTGCAGGAGGGCACCTCAATTCACCTGGCAATGGCAATAAGGCAACTACAGCTGGTCACAGATCTTCTTGTAGAGCACCCACCAGCTGCAGTGCTGTCATATTGCTAAGGAGAGCAATGCTTTACAGCCGAAGTTTTGTCCTTAGCTGCTCTCATTCATTTCCACACAATCCGAGCATCCGGATCCAAGAGGGGGATGGCTTCCAAGGAGAGAAGGCACAGATGTTGGGAAATCCAGGAAGGAGGCTCATCTAAGTATTTAAATATGTAGCTGTTTAAGTGCACGGCTTACCCATGGAAACTTGTGCTTCTGATAGGCCCCATCCAATAGTCACTGAAGTCAATGAAAAGACGCCCCTAGAGTCAGATGAGGTTAAATTGCACTTGGAGAAACAAACATTTATGCTCCCTTGAAATGCATATACTTAAAAAGCCATAGTCCATTCATCCATCACATGGCCCTTGACTTCCACATTTCCCCCGAGTTATTGGTTTCCGTGCTCCAAACACGTGCCTGTTTCAATGCTACTGGCTAATCTCACTGTTATTTGCTGGAAGTGATTTCTGTCTAGTAACTGAGTGAAGGTCGGGCTTTTTTCCAGCTTAATATACCTTTCTTCTTGTGGTTCTCTCCATATTGGTTCCCGAATCGTCCCACATAGACACAAACAACAGAGGTTTGCATGAATGAATTAGGATTAATTTGGCCAAGGTTTCAGTCCTTCTTAGTTTATGAAGGCAAGTGCAGTGCTGCCCTGGTCATCTCTGCTAGAGATGACCGTTCTCTATCTTTTTCCCTATTAAGAAATAGACATTTCCTCTTCCTAGCCAGGAAGAGGGTAGGACACACAGCAATGTCCCAGTTGTCTCCTGCCTCTTGACACATCTCTAATAAAAACTGCAGAGGTCTGGGAACAGTTTCTTAGAGTGCTGCATAGTGATCGGAAAATATGATCCCCCCAAAAAAACAACAAGTTCCTTCTTCAATTTGAAGAGGACTTATTTGCCATCAGTAACCCCCAAGAAAGCTGTCCCAGCACTGTATTTTTACATGAAGAGAGACAGGAGCTTCCAGTTGAGTGGTAAATCCTGTCTCTTGTAGGAGTATGGCTGGTGGAAGCAGGACCGAATTTTTGAAGACTTTATTCATCTGTGGAGGACAGAATGTCTTTGGAAGTTGAGGTGGCCTTGTTTTTTTTGGGACTTCTTCTGAAAGGCCAGAATTTAACAACCATAACCAAAGGGCACTGCCCAGGAAGGGCTCCATTCATCGTTTCCCATGTACTCACGTGAGCCCAAGACTACACCATGTGTTTTACCACCTTGCCCTGGAGCTACCAGCTCATGCACTGATCCTCCCTGAGATACACCTGTGCACCTTACACACAAGCCAGCTATGGTTTCTAAGCCAAGGAATGGCTTCCTCATCTGAACAGAGACACATTTTCCCCCACTCTTGAACCCCTAGTATTTCAGATGCCCTGCCAGCCTACATGGCCACATGTACAGCTACACAGAAGTCCTACCACAGGAGTAGCTAGTTGACATGTAGAGGGATCCACCTCGTACTACCCCATGGATTTCGGAGAACTGGATCTAAGCCATTGAAGAGCATGCTAGGTGCCCAAGCTCTGGCCAGTCCAGTGTTGCATAGCTTGGGGCTGTCCCTCAAGGCATAACCCTGCTGAGAAATGCTAATGCTCTGCACTCCTTACGAAGCATGAGGGCAGATGTGTTACGCTAACGGGTACATATTTCCTAAAGCAGCATGTGTTTTTGCATTTTGTTTCTTTCCTTTTTCTCTTTTGCAACCACAAGGGCCAAATCCACAACAGATATAGATCAGACAGTCAACCACTGGAGCTTGGACCAGTTTGTCCCAGTTGAAGATCTTTGTGGGACCCAGGGTCTCCATACCTGGGTTATGCAGGTCCTCGAAGTCCCTGACACGAGAATGTTCTCCCAGTGCTTCCTTGCACAAACCAGGTGAATTGCCCTTTGTTTTTCCAAGCAACCCCTCTCCACCAACCCTCCCTCCGATGCCACAAGCCATTTATAAGGCAAGCTGGGAGCTGTACAGAACACCGTGACTCTCATCACGGCGTGCCTCACATGCTGTGCCTCTTGGAGCCTTCTCCCGAAGCAGCCTGTAAGTGTGCATGGTCTTTTCTTGATTTCCCCCCTTTCCTCTTTTCTTCCTCTGCTCCTGTTTTCAATCATGGGCTGCCTGGGCAGCGTGGTGGTCAGGCTTAGAGACTCGCTAGAACTGGATTCAAGATTTATGAGAACTAGATGTAACCAGGCCTCTCCCAGAGGTTTGGGAAGAACAGCTGGAGTCTGGCACTTTCCATCATGACAAGGACTATTAAAAACTAAGAGTTGAACTGAAAAAGCCAGGGGGGGAAAAATGTTTAGGCTTAAAATGCAAAACAAGCGCCTGCAATATCCAGGCCGTCTGCGCAGGGGCCAATTCTGACAGCAAACGGCTTTCACAGCTGCTGCGAGCTGGGCTTATTTTAGAAACCACTTTAGAAACAAGAGGTTAAAAGCAAGGAGGGAGGGCGGGCGGGCGGATTTCGGCGCAAGGGCTATGTGTGTGTGCGATCTCTCCGCTCAAAGCCCTGACTCGAGAGGAGCGGGTCACATCCTGCGCTGTCTGGAGGCCGTTTCGGCCGGGCCACCCCACCCAGCACTGATGTAATGCGCCCCGGCCGGCTGTGTTTGTCGAGATCGCTAAGGCGTGCGTGCGTCCGGCCCTCCGAGCCAGGATGGCAAGGCTGCTCTGTGACGAGGAGGGAGGGGACGCCGACGAGGCAGGGAAATTGGAAGTCTCCCACGCTCCTCGGCACTCCCACCCCGTCTTCGTCCTCCGTGCGCTCCATCATCGCGGGGCCATCGCAGCGTCCCACCTGGCCCATGTTCGAGGACAGGCCAAGCAGTGCTGGGGTTGGGAGGTTCACGGGCCTCCTCCTGCTGACACCAGGCCTGCCACCAGGAGCGGGATGAGGAGCCTGGAAGGGAAACCAGGCCTAGAACATTGTGAGGAACCACTGGCATGAAGTCTACTGGCCAGGCGGCTTCTGCCGTCACTGCTGGAGAAGTGGGAGATGCATCAGCACAGCCAGCTTGGTTATATTCATTTTTCCTAACCAGCACAGTGCAGAGGACCATCCCAGTCCTGAATCACCCAATGACTGAGGTTTCAATGTCAATTCGGAAGGGATCCCTCACTCCTGACTCCTGCATCCTGCAGTTTTATAGAATGAATCCATACTAGTGTGCTAGCAAACAAATAAAGCATTTTGGATTTGCCTGTATTTTTGCCTTTCCTTGGTCAAGGCTACTCCATTCTGTAAAATACTATGCTTCTAATTTACAAGGAAAATAAATAATCTCCCTACCTGTTTTGCCTCACCTGCTCCATAGCTGTATCTGACAGACAGTCACGAGTGATGTTGCATCCCATTGTGGTTAATTGTCTTCTTTTGCTATGGGTGTTTTGTGCCCCATCTCACTGCAAAATCTTGTGATCTGGCTAGCTATTTGTTTCTATCCATCATTTTTGCATCAGACCAAATCATTTTCTGAGCTCTCCATCAGTCCCAGACAGCAGTGACAAAAAAAAAGCTAGGACTTTATAGGGTGACTTCAACATCTGTCTCAGTATCTGTATCCCTCTCGCCTGGCCTGCAATACAGATTGAGGCAGCCACTCACAAAACCATCCCCAGAAAACAACCTGGAGCTAAGAAGTGTGTCCCCATCTCCACTTGTGCAGGATCAGACATCTGGCCTTGTGCACATGGTGGTGCACTCTCTAATGAGCTGCAAGACTGGGTTCCATCTGATCTCCTCAGCTGAAGATGGGTTGGCTTGGGAATGTCCTGTGCATTGATGAAGCAATGATCTTTTGAGCACAAAGTCACACACTTGATACCACATATGTCCATACAAATTTGTGACCCAGGCCAGACCTCTCTGGGGACAGCAGCACAGCTGCCTCTCACAGAGACATCCACATCTGGCAGAAGAGCCCAGGACTAGTTTCTCCTCACCCCAAATATAAGCTGAGCTTACTTGGGAAATGTAGCTTTGATGAAAACTATTTTCTCACCTCTCCAGAAAACATCAGTCAAAGAATTTAATTTTTGGTTTAATTTCCCTACCTTTGGCTTCTCCCCTGACAGCAGTGCAGGTCCCAGAGACTAGAAGACCGTGTCAGCATGTCCAAGAACAGTGAGAGAAAAAATGTTGGTATTTCTAAGATGTACCTTTTTGTTATGAGAAATCTCCCTGGTCTTAGAGATTCAGTAATATCATTTCAACAGTGGGATGTAAAATAGGGCACAAGATGGCAAACAATAGGAACAAGATTATTACAAACACTTTTCTAAAAATACTGTTTCTGGTTTTCATGTGTTTTGCTGTTGTTTGTGTGCTTGTTTTTGCTTCCTTTTTATTTATGTATTTACTTGGTGATGTTAAACAGTCACTATCTTTTATTCAATTTTTCATCCCCTAAGCAGCTGAACAGTTTTGGTAGCACAGTTTGGGGTAAGGAAATAGGAAGCAATTTGAAATACAAGAAATTCCAAAAGGGTGACCTTTTGCTGGAATTTTCAATTTGGGATGGTAATAATTGTAGTCAACTGCAATCCCAACCAATCTGTCCCTTAATGCTACCAAACACATTTCTATGAACCCATCAGGCAACGATCTTCCATTAGAAACCTTGATGTATTTATTATTTCTCCTGGTCTTAGGGACTGCCCTCTGCTATGCGATGTGCAAACATAAAGCAGAAAGAAGGTCTCATAGAGCTCATAACATCTGCAGAAAAGGGAGCACAGGTTACTGCTTCAAGCTTGTTGCCTCTCCATGTAAGACGTAAGGGCAGAATCTGGCCCTGTGGAGTTTCCCAGAAGTGAGATGTTATTGCAGTGTGATTGCAGGCTCATCTCTCTGCCAAGACACAAAGATGCAATCTGTTTCATGGTGGAGGAATATGAGGAGCACATGTTTGGTCAAGCTGGTGGGCAACATCGTTCCTTCCGCTCCCAAGGCTGGCTGGGCTCTGGTATGTGCAGAAAAACACCCCCATTTCCTCCCATTACTGTGGGGGCATCAAAAAACCCTGGTTTCAGCCTGTGCAATTAAAACAAACGGTTGCCACATGTAAATATTTGTGTTGTTAGCCATCTTGCTTCATCTGAGGAGCTCTTAAAATGAAACAGCCAAACTCAACCCTGGCTGTTAGAGTAGGTCTGAGACATGATACAGGCTGTGTCTCCCTGGTGCCTTCAGCAGCAGCCAAACCAGTGGGGCCAGGAGGCTGAGAGCAGCCTGAGCTGGGACACTTGTTGGTCCCTGGATCAGCATGATGCTTGTGGAGTGGTCCTAAGCCTACCTGCCAACTGGGTCAACCCTTGGTGGTGTCTCTGCAAAAAGAAGAACCTCTTCTCTCTGGCACCCCCGCTTTCTTGGGGTCCCACTGAGTACATGGTTGGGAAGATCATCACAAGTGGACGTGTGAAAACTCATGCTCCAGAGGTAGAAAACCCCTGTCCAACCTCTGAACCGTGTCTGAACCAGCCTCCCCAGTGCTATACCCAGAGCTCTTGTCTTCAGGACGTCTCTACCACAGGGGTCCTCTCAGCCAAGGACAAGAAGGCCCTCATCGCTGCTGAGCACTGAAGGATTTTAATACTCATCATGCACCTTGCACTGGCAGGATTGGGTTCTGAGAGAGCAATGGAAGAGCTAAAAGCATCCCTGGCTGCTTGTGCCTCTAACCTATGTGACACCTACGTATGACCTTGTATATTATCCAGGTTTGTTTCAGCTCAGCACAAACATTGCAAAATCATGTCTTTACCACGCATGTCTCCAGAGTTCTGCCCTATGGCGTTTAGGAGTGAGGTGGATAATTATACAGGATTTTTTCTTCCCCTGGGAAAAGACATGAAATCTGGATCATTTCTGGCTTTCCTTGGTGGCTGTCCAAGCAGAAGTTAAAGCTCTCACAGCAATTTCTAAAATCCCCCTCTAGATAACACAGCGGCTAGGTTTCAAGGTTATTCTCAAGGGTGTAATAGCAGTATTTCTTCTTCACTGCAATACCATGATCTAATGCACAATTTCAATAAGCTTTAGGACAATTTTGAAACTGGAAAGTGTTTAAAAAAGGAAAAAAAAAAAAGGACCCAAACCACCCTGTTAATTCCAGTCTGCTTTCTTTGCTTTCTCTGTGCTGTTTTGAATAAGTTAAAAAGCAAACTGGGAAAATTTAATTTACACCAGGGGAAAAAAAATACTGCTATTTAAGTGAAAAAAATTCCATAGTGATACTGTTCCACTTCAACAATTATTTGTAGCATATCCCATATATATGTACGGGGTATATATATACATATATATATATAAATGTTTTTTCCCCCGGGGTTTTCCTTTTAAAGATTTTTGCCTTTTCACATGTGAACTGTAAACAGACTGACAGATGGAATTCTTTTGTATAAACTGTTTCAGATACACTATTCTTCCATGCCTATGTCAGTTGTTTACAGTATCAAAAAGCCACAGATACGCCTAAAAGTAAGGAAAGTTGGAATTTCTGCCAAACATTTGGATACCATCCATCCTTAGAGGCTATACCCTCACTGCACCGGGTGGTGCTGAGGAACTTCTCGCCAGAGGCATCTCCACAAGATGTGTGTCAACAGGAGACTGGGGGATCTTCAAAGAAAGAGCTGGGAAGGGAGGAGAGAGGGAGTTTTGCAGACTGCAGACCCCAAAATTTGCTGCTGCCAGTGTCTACACTTGCTAATGAATGCCTATTAGACTGGTGGCTGCCGGGCTGGTGCTGGGAACGTCTGGAGCTCTCCATGTGGGTGGTGCATGGTCCCCATGGCTTTTTTTTGGTGTTTTCCCTCTATATTTTCCTGCCTTAAATACCAGGCAAAGAGTTTAACCTAGGGGGCTGTCATGTACCAGTCAGTACTCAGGGATCTACATGACCGTGACTCTTGGTGAGTAAGTCTTTATCAATCTCGTTTGGAACTTTGAAGTATGCACACAAAAAAAACAACAAACCACAGCCTTTGAACAGAGTCCTCCTAAGAAGTTCTCTTCTAGAGAGAGCTTTTTCTGTTAGAGGAACTGGTTTAAGCTGTCCCAGCTAGCAAGTTTCTCAGCCCTGTACTGTACTGGGTGGTTCCCAGCATCATGGCAAAGCCATGTCAACAAGCCTTCATTCTCCCTGAACTCCACTTCTGGCCCTTACCTTGAGATGTGCTCCACTGCGATGGTCATCAGTCATTGAAAACACCTCCAAATCCTTTTCACTGGTTCTTTTCTCTCTACACCATCGCATGATTTTGCCTGGGAGGAGAGTGGCCATGCATCCCCATCAGCACCGCAGGACTGGGCTGGGTTGTAGAAGATTGGCCATGCAGTGAGAGTGAATGCCTGATGCTAGAGAGCCACCCTGGGAGCAAAGGGGAAGGAGGACAAGGCAACCTGCAGCATTGAGAAGACCATTGGGCCTTCAAGTTTGGGGGTCTGGGAGAGCCTGAAATGCTCCAACAGGCTCCAGATGAAAAATCCTTCCCCAAGATGATAAAAGAGTTCCCCTGAGACAGAGGAAGGTCCTGTGAGTTTTTGAGTTTAGGAAAATTGCAAAATGTTGCTTCTGAATATTTTTGTGTAGGGCTTGTCCCCATGAAGCTGCCCAGATATCATCTCAGTGGCTGACCTTCTTCTTCCCTAGACAACATGGTTTGGCAAAGATTTTGGTGTTGTTCACCAGGACATTCATTCATCCAAATTCAGAGGTCAAGAAGGTACCATCACTAAACACTCTGGGAAAAATCTCCATTAAAAACAACAAACAAACTAAAGAAAACAACTTCCCAGTGACCAACACTTACCATTTGCCATGGGAAGTTGTTCTGTGTCAGGCTGAGCCCGTAATCTCCATTGGCACAAAATCAGCCAGAGGTTTGTCTGCAGGAATGCCAGCGATGCTCTGGCTCAGGAGTGTGCATACAGCACTGCCCTCTCCTGGCTGGAGATCCTGAGCCTGCCAGGCACCAGAGCCGGCTGCCAGCCCAGCAGCTGCCCAAATCCTGCTGGGTGCAGAGCTTGGTCTGTTTGGGTGGTCAGCACACTCTTCCTCGGAATATGCTGAGTGGGTTCAGCACCCTCTGCTAGATACTTTGTGCCACCATAGTCATACACAGTCATATTTCTGGTGCCAATAATGCATTGTGATGTTGAGAATATGGTGGCAGGCAATGGAGATGCAATCAAGAAATGTACGGAAAATTAAAAAAAAAAAAAAAAAAAAAAAGTGTAAGAAGCTGCAGTTTATGTCTGAACTCCACAAGGAACCAAATCTCTCCAGGTTTACCTAGTCCTCTGTGCCACGAATGCCCCAGCACCCACTTCACGAAGCTTGTATCATGTTTTTTGATTCAAATCCTCAGCTGGAAGTCAATCTGACCTATATCAGAGTTGGTCCACTGAAGGTTGGTAGAACCCATCCCGGAGCATTCCTAGCTCACCGTTGTGCTACCTTCATGAGAGAAATGAGAGGAGCTTAGAGGATGGGCAGGGAACAAAACCCAGTAAGTAGATGGAGGAACTACAGTGGACCTATACTTTACCTCAGGATGGAGGAGTGAAGAAAATGTGCTAAAATCCAGCTTGACCCTGGAGCTGAGAAGGACCACACCTGGCCATTTGGTCATCTGGCCATCTTGGCCATACTCTGGTCACTGCTGGTGATGTTGCAGTGCAGATGGGGTGGAGGACATGCAGGTGCAAACACCTTCCCAAAACACATCTGAAGTGTGAGTGAGGGATCTGGGGGCTATATGGTGTGCACTGTAAGGGCATTGCAGGAATCCCAGTCATGAAAACAAGACTTTATGAAACTTGTGGCTCAGAGATGGAGAACACCAACACAACAGTGTGTGAGGCTTTGCTGGCTCTTCCCGCAGTGCAGACAGCACTCAGCTACTCACCCGGGCTCCTCTTGCTCAAGGGGATGAGGGCTGCTCTCCTCTGAGCACACGGGCTCGAGCTGTTGTTCCTGAGGTCTGTGTAGCCATGGAGAGCTCTGTGGTCGTGTAAACATTACACAACCACAAGCCCCTGCTGTCCGAGGGCAGCGGAGGCACCACCGGACTCCTCCTCCTTGGCCTGCTCTTCCTGGGGGTGTGCAGCGCTTCGTGAAGTCATGGCAGCAACCTCCGGCGGTGCCGGCAAGCCCGCGGCCCGCTCTGAATTACCCTCACATTGCTGAGGGGATGGGTCACATTTCTGGGAATCCGCCCTGACCTCCTCTGGAGATGCTCTGGCTCTCTGAGGATGGAGCGAGGGAACAAATAGATGCTTCTTGCCCAGCCTCCGGTTCCACTTGAGGAACTTCACAGCTCGGGGTGATTAACGAGCTCCTGGATCCTCGCAAACGGGGCCTTGCTTGGTGGACAGGCCTCCAGGAGGTAGGGTCAGGATGAGGCAATGGCTTGGGCAGCACTCCTGGGGGGCGATGGGGCAGGAAGCAGGAGGAGGGAGCGCTCTGCATCTCCCCATCCACTCCTGCAGGGCTGCTCCTGGTGACAGCAGGACACCGGCTCCAGCACACGTCCTCAGGGTGCTCCTAGACTCAGGGGCAACGTGGCTCACAGGTAAGACCACAGCCTTGTCTGTGAGGGGGAAAAAAACTATGGACATGTTTATTTCTTCACAAAACCTTCTCCTCTGCTCAGGGGAAGGAGGAATCCTGTCCTGTAGCTGAATTTAAGACAGATCAGCTGATGCTTTCTAAACCATTTTACCACCTACAGGTACAAAGCTATTAATTTGCATGCTGCAATTTTCCTTAGAATTTCAGTTTTTTAAAAAAAAATGCAGGAAGAAAAAAATACACACGGGCAGCTTTATCCCTTCCTGAGGAGCAGCTGGTGGGAAGCTCCAGCCTCTCGATGAGCCAAGGAGAAGCAAAGCAAGGTGAAAGCTCTTCAATTTGTCCACCTTCTGCTGTGGCTGCAGGAGAGGGGAAGCCGAGATGGCCAGGGAGGGCTTCACCTTGAAGCACGGAAGCTTCCCACAAGCTGGTCTTGGGCCAGCTGCAAGACTTCTGGACCTGGCACAGCTCTGCAGGCTGCAGGACGAGGGCAAAACGCCTTGTGAGCCACTGCCAGCGTGCCGCCGCGAGGAGCTGGGAGTGCTTTTTGTGAAACAGGAGTACGATGAGCAGACCTTTTAGTGCCTATTGGAAACAGATTTCTCTTGACACACAGGCACAGAAGCAATTCCTTTGGAATGAGAGCCCTGACCAAGGCTGGGCGTCAGAGAAGGGTTTCCAGCAAGTTGCGGGGAGGAAGGAAACCCGCCAGTGGGACAGACGATATTGTCTTTTGTTTTACTTTGTAGCGCTGATTGTTGAATGCTTTTTGATTTCACAAGAATTTCTGGACTTTGTCAACTTCCTTCAGAGATTTTGCTGGGAAAAAAAATGGAACCATGCTCAGCGTTCTCCTTCCCCAACCAAACCACTCAACGTTTTCATTCAAATCAGATTTTTCCATGGATTGTAATGCGTGTTCCTCCACCAGCATCAACACAGTAGGCACTGCATAGCCCGCTAGATAATATTTGTATTCCAGCAGCAGGAACTCAGGTCAGAGCTCTCTCCTTCTGGACCTTGCAGAGAAGAGACAACCTTGCTCTGAGGACTTCATAATCAGAATAGAAAAGACAAAGGGCAAAGAGAAGAGGAAAAAAAAAGCCTATAAATATGCTTTAACAGATGGGGAGCTGAGGTGGCAGAAGATGAAGTGATTCATTTGACGTCATGATCATAGGAAAGCTAAGCCAAAGCGAAGAACTAAATCCATCCCTCTTGGAAGGCTCAGCACATATCTTTAACCACAACCCATCCTTTGCCTCTGGTGCTGTTGACTTCTGGTCGAGCCTTTGTTGTTCACTAGGGGATGGCACTTGGCACGGGGCTATTTGCTGAGGATCAGTCTACTTTTGGGGATGTTTCTTGGGTGATCCATCAAGTATGCCTGATAACCACTTCTTTATATCAGTCCCTCCTGAGGACACCCGGCCCCTGGGTGAAGCTTTGCTTTATGCTGGGTGTCAGCAACGTGGATGTTGGAGATCCGAGGCTTTGTCACTCTTCTGGTAATGATAATAATCACGATTACAATAACAACAATAAAACTATGGCTGGATCTGAGTGGCTTTCCCCAGCTGCCTGGCATGCTGCAGCCACGATGGAAGGGATCCTGCAAGAGTGAGCACAGCACCCACAGCACATCCCCTCTGCAGGGACAGCAGGACAACGAGGGGTTTATCCTTCATCTGGGAACCAGAAAACACGCTTGGGCCTGCTTTCATCCCACCTGGCACTCTGGCAGATCCCTGGCAGTGCTCTCTGACCATAATGGAAAACACGTATAACACTGGACCAAAATCTGGAGATTTACACCCATTTTGCGAGAGCACAAACTAGAGGGTAGCCAAGGGAGTTGACCCCATTCCTTGTCCCTCTTCCGTGTTTCTTTCAGGACAACTTTTGCAGGCCAAATACAAGGTCCAGTGATGGGGACAAGTCACACACCACTGGCCCCAGGAGCAGACGATGTTTTCCCTCTTGGGGCAGCGGCAGGGCTCGGGGGAAACAGCGGCGGGCGTGCTGCCGAGCCCTGCGCGGGCTGGCGTGCAGAGCGGCGGGGATTAGGGCTGGAACTCGCAGTATTTGGGCCATTGTGCAATGCCGGGCAGCTGGAGGGTTTCACTTTTCAGAGGGGAAAAGAAAATATGAAAAACTAGAACCAGAAAACTCTTTTTTTTTTCCCTCCTTTTTTTTTTTTTTTTTTTTTTTTGGACCTATCCAGAGCTTTCCACAATGCTAGTGATTTAAACCAGGCCTGGAATATGAATGCAACTCCAATATTTCTACCTTACTGAGTTACATTGATGAGTCAAGGAGCTGGCTGCGGCTGAGCGCCGCGATGTATATGTGCAGGCTACAGCTGAAATCTCCCCTCGCATAGACACCTTGTCAGCTAGGGCTGGATCCGGAAGGTTAATAATGTTCTGTCCTTTTGGCTAATTCTGTGAGCATGGGAAAGAGAATATGAATTTAATTTAAAATCTAGACATTCCTTCCAGCTCTGGGACAGAGAAGACAAAGCTAATTTCACCGGCGGGCGGAGGGAGCGGGAAGGGGGGCACATCCTGAGCTCTGCGTCCAGGCTAAGTCTGGCCTGGGAGCTGGCTTCTAGGGGTGCTTGAGCCCATGGGTGTAGGGGATCGGTGCTGTTGAATGGGGAGGAATGAGGCTGCACCCCAACACGGGGTGGGGAAGGGGAGCAGGTGCCTGGAGTAGAGGTTGAGCACCTCGAGGGTGGGCATTCCTTGCTGTCTGGGATTGGGGGCAGTGGTAGGGAAGGCCACGAGTGTCTCCTTCTTCATGGGGACCACGGATGGACACGATCTCAGGACCAGACCAGTGCAGGGAGTAGAGGAGTCCTGTAGTCAAACATCTGCCCATCTGCTGGGAGCAGGCGCAGGACTTTGCACCCCACAACCCAGCCAGAAGCCCTTAAAATGGCCTCTGCTCCCTTTTCATCCCTCATCCCCATCTTGTGCCTTCTCACAGTATCCCCCCTTACACCGCCCTGACAAATAAATCTCTTTAGAGTTTAAATAAATGCCTTAGTGTCCTAAAAGTCTTGCAGCCCTGGAGAGGAAAAGAAAAAAAAAAAATAAGAGAGAGGGAGAAAGAAAAAAGAAAAGAAAAGGTATTAAAGCTGAAAGAGAAATAGTAGATGTGCATCTTCTTCCCTTTGGTCTCTCTGAAGGCTATTAAGTGATGCAGGGTGACTGTGGACAGGTACATGCAAATAATAGGATCAAGGCAGCAGTACAAAGGTTTGTCTCCCAATCTTAATGCAGGTGTGGGAGACACAAACCAGGTGGCTAAAAGGCTCCTTTGTTTGAAGCTGTCAGGAGGAGAAGCTGATAATCTCATGCCTCATCCCTAAACTCTCTTTCAGCCGTGTCAAGGCATCTCCTCACATCAGGAAGTCTGCAATGACATGGCTATGTGCTAAGCTCAGTTAATGTGGTCCGAGGTTTAAACACTTCAGGTTGAAAGTGGATAATTGGTGGTAGTGGATTTTAAAAGCTCACACAGGTGCCTTTGAAAAGAGGTCAGGAGTCAAGTGCATCTCTCCTATGAGAAATGGTGAGCCTTTCCTAAGGAGATCAAAATTCTTCCACGGAGAGCCCCAGGGCCTTGTAAGAACTGTTATTAATTTAGTTCTGTATGTTCCAAATAATGGAAAAACGATACCACATGTGTACACGCCTAGGAACCGGGGCATGTTCGCTCCGACAGATAGGCTTTCACCTGGTGCTCCTGGGCTGTTAATTAACTAATCCCTTCTCAGCCCAAGCAGGAGCAGCACAGCAGCAGCTCTCCCAGCTGGGACATCTGAGCACTGGGTGCTGAGCACGGGTGGGGGCTGCTGTGACCTTGGCTCCAACAGGACCCTCGGTGACAAAGGCAGACCCCCAGCGAGCGTCCGCCTCAGGGTACAGGGGCTGTGGGGTCTCTTCCTTGGGTTTTCCAAGCAGCCCAGGGATTTGGACCCTTGGGATACATCCTTGCTCCCAGGGGTTGCTGCAGCCCTCTGTTCTGATGGGCATGCTGGAGGCATTAGGCATGCACAGCCCACCAGCTGAGAGCTCCCTGCCACAATCAGAGCCTTTTCTTCACAAACTGGGCTCTGCACCTACCCAAGGAACACCTTTAAAAGACGCCCATTCTCCCTCCTTCCTCTGTTATTTTCCGGAATTGTGCTTAATTAAGACAAAGCTGGAGGAAATTAACATCCAATTATTTTCTTATGGAGGATTTTTTTTTTTTTTCATTGGCCTCAATACATAGACTTGCCTAAACACGCAGCACATGAAAGCGGCTTCTGCCCCTGGCATATCGGGTTGCAAAGGCCCCGCACTTGCACCGAGCTCTCCCCAGCCGAGCCCTGCACCTGCCCGGAGCTGCGGGGAAGGGAACAGAGCTCGGCGTGGGGCGAAGACAGCTGGGCGGATCCGGGCCAGAAGAAGCTGGTTTTGTCCCATGTTCAGCATGTGTTTGAATTTGCAATCTGAGCACCCGGGGTGACATGTGCCAATAAAGCTGAAAATAGCATCATTATTACTCATGTTTGCATTGAAAGCGCAGTTCAGTCTGCGTGTGTAAGTATGGGGTGGCTATTATTAGGTCCAAACCCTACAGGCACAGATGTCCCTAGGTCTACCTGTTCAGACAGCCCCTCTGCGTTGAAAACCACATTATTTGCCAGTTTGGTGCATGCAGCCCAAAAACGCACCGAGGCCAGACTGTCACGTGAGAGCAGGCTTATCCCAATTACGAAGGAATTTCCTCCTTGAAAATGTTCGGATGAGTTTGTTGATGTTTTCCGACTGGGATGATACGGCACTTTTAGCAATGACACACCTTCCAATCCGGCTGGCTGGATGCTCTGCGAGCAGGTGTTCGTCTTGCCAAGAAAATAGCTGTTCCCATCTGTCCCCCTTAAGTCTTCGGCTCTATTTGTGGCTGGGGCCAATTTGGGAAAGACTCCCACTGGTGAAAAGATGTTATGTATTTGTTATTATTTGCTGTAAACTTATTTGTCTTACAGTAGCACGTCAGAGATCAGCATGAGGCTCTGAGCAGACACAAAACCAAAAATATGGTCCCTGCTCCAGAAGCTGTAAGCTCCAACTCCACTCTGCACGATGGCTCACAGCTTATCCCTTGCATTTCGGTTTTATATGGTGTAGCTTAAAAATGAAAATTGCTGGGAAGCAAAACCAAACAAAGTCTTCCCCTCTGCAGTGTGGAGCATGGGAATTACTGAAATGTTTCATTTTGTTTTAGTTTCTTAGATGAGAAATGATCACACTGATGCTTTCTTGCAGAAAGGTTCGCTTTTGACAAAGTGATCTTTCCTGAGGGGACAAATATCTCATTCAAAGACATTTCTCCAGCTCTGGCAGTAAGGAACTTAAGAGCAGCACTTTCCCTTTTTTATTAATATTGTTTGTTGGTGAAATGGCTTAATGGCTGCAGGGTCAGTTGACAGATAGGAGGTAACATTGTTCTCCTCCTCCAG
Organism: Aythya ferina; assembly: GCF_964211825.1. NCBI lineage: Eukaryota > Metazoa > Chordata > Aves > Anseriformes > Anatidae > Aythya > Aythya ferina. The sequence continues at coordinate 61,989,430 of NC_140301.1, forward strand.
TGAATGTAGTGTTTGGCATGACTTCAAAATAACCCTATTGTTTGTCATCTTCTCAAAATACACTATAAAAACCCTGTTAAAAGGAAAGATAACGTTTTCTAAGCATAAGTCAAGTGCCGGGTTGCCTTTTTTAAAGCTGCTTGATGAGAATTAATGGTGTTGGATCTCCTGTTTTAAACACATTTGGCCAGGTTTTCTGGAGGCACCTAATTTATCTTGAGGCTCTTTCATCTATTATCTAACTGTGAGCTTGTTCGTAGCTCATCAGCCATCCTCGTTTTGACAGGGGGCCTTGTGATGAGCAGCCAACAGCGCGCGGCGTCGGGGCCGTGCGTATCTCTGGCACGAAGGTGATGGGAAAAGGCTAACCTCCTGCCACTCCTCCCAGCACGCCCCGAAAACAGAAATAGAGCCTGAGACCATCGCACGTCCTGCCAAGCCCTTTAACGTGGTTCCTGCGTCCCAGCCTCAGAGCAGACCCTTGGAGGATGTGGTGTGTTTAGCCAGGGAGAAATTGTCACCCCCGTCCCCTTGTGAGAGTTTGGGGTGGCGTTGGGGAACCTCCTCTTGTCGAGGGCATGGTCTGCGATGGAGAATTGCTTGGGGTTTGGATTGAGAATTGCTTGTGCAGACAGTGTCCATGGAGCCATCAATAAAGAGAGGAAAGCGGCAGGAGTTATGAAATAAAAATAACCTTATCTAATAAGGGAGGTGGACGGGGGAACAAAGATCTTGTGTAAAAGTTCTTGAAACAAAGAGTAATTTTTCCATGGTTTGGACCCAAGCAAGAATTATCCGGTACATGATTCAGGACCATCGCAGATGTGTAAATTTTGGGCGTCAGCTTCAAAGCTACGCTGGAATCAGCCGGAGTTTTGCAAAAAAAAAAAAGGAAGTACATCGCCTCCTTTTTTCTGCTTTCAGCATCAATGTACATGAGGACTTGGAGTGGCAGCGACGAAGCTGCTGGGAAGTTTGTCACCATAACACTGGCTGTTTATGCTTTGTGTGGATGAAAAGAACAGCTTTCTTCAATTAGGCTTTGTACTTCAGCTGGCAGGCGGGTGCCGATTGTCTGAAACTCCACCTCTCTGTTTCGGGAGCTGATGGATGCCGAGCCGCCCAGCCCGGCCCTTCTGCTCGCGACAGGACAAAATGGGAGACATCCGACAGCAACAGCACCCACATGGGTTCAGTTGAGTCCTCGGGCCTTTGGATCAGGCCTGGTGCAACTTTCTCAATGCTTTTCCTCTTCAGTCCCTGCTCCATGCAGGTGCGGGGAGCTGGCATACCAGGGGGAAGGCTGCTGGTTGCTAAAGGAGGGCTCGAGCTCGTTTTGAAGCCAATGGTCTGGTGGGGACAGCAGGCTCTTTCCATTGACTTCAGCAAGTTTTGAACAAGTTGCCTGGATACCTAGCAACGTAACACAGCATGTGTGATCGGCTGATAGATATTTATTTAATAAGAAACAGTGCATGGGAAGGGAGCTGCCTTGATAGCAGTGTGGATTTATAAGACGCTGATTGCACTTTGTCATGAAGTTTTGCAGATTGAGAGAGCTGGTTTTTATTTTATTTTATTTTATGGTTTACCAGAAGCTGATAGCAAAGCCATGGCAAAAAATCAAAATACAACACCCACTGTAGCCCTTCACAGGGAAAACTGTCTTATAAATTAAGATCTAGAGGAATTTCTGATACTGCCTTGGAATTCCTTTAGAGTGAAATGTGTTTCCTGGGTCATACTGTGGCAGAGAGAAAGTATGCAGAGGCTGGGATGCAGGAACAACAGCATATAATAATTAAAAACAAACGTCTTCATGCCCAAGCAGGTACTTCTACCAACAAAACCATGCCAATAGCTCTCTGTTTTTTCTCATTTTACAATAACCACTCTACAAGAGGAGGGATTCAGGGGATGATGCAGTCCCTGTCCCCTGTTGGAGACCTCAGAGACATGGTGTGGCCCTGTGCACTCACACTGCTGGTAATCCTCTGCTGAAAACAGAGCTGCTCGTGCTCAGTGTCCTGTGCCAACACAGACTCAGGCACAGAGGGTGGACAAACACCCCCAGAAAATGTTTTCCCCTACAGATCTGACCCCTTAGCAGGACCCTTCCCAGATCAGGAAGAGGTATGGGATGGGGGAGCCATGAGCAGTGGTGGTGCATGGGGAAGCAGCAGAGCTGTGACTCAGAAAGCAGTAACACTTCTTCATGGTTTTTGGTAATTTGTAAATGGTTTCCCTGGGAATAAACACCACTGCCGGTGCTGTGAGACCCTGCTCAGCCTTGGGAGAGAGAACTGACCTTCACGCACTCCATGCGGTCTCTCTGATTTATTTATTTTCCTTCAGGCTCAAAACATTTCTTAAAAATAACCAAGGGAGAAACAATGGAGATGCCCAGATCTCCATGTCCCAGCCCCACACAGGCATTGCTGTGGGGAGCTGCTCTCACCCCAGCCCGGCAGACCCAGGTGCAGCACCCTCGTCTCCTGGCAATTCCCACCCTAACCCCGAGCCAGGTAATTGGGCAGCTAAATCCCTCGAAACGTCTGGGCCTCTTCCTCAGTTCCCGCACTGTAATTCCTCGGCTCGCAGGTGGGTTGTGAGATTAAACACATGAAAGACTCGGAGGCACCAAATGCCGCCGTGATGAGACCCATCTGACGGAGGGATCAGCTCACCGCCGCGCAGAGGGCAGCCGGGGCTGGAAAATGCCTGAGATTTTTCTCCCCGACAGCAGGATGGTTTTGCGGATAATTTATTTCCCCCTCACAAGACTTGGAGTATATCTTAGGGAATGCGTTTTGATTTTTGCTACCTATTTTTCTTCCCTCCTCAAATAAATGTTTTTTTGCCTGCACGCGGGCTGGCCAGCTGCTCTGAAAGTTCACGAAAAAAATCTCATTAACTCTCCCAAAGCCTTAATTGTCCCATTTATTCCAAGGCACTCGGGAAGCCCATCTTTCAGTGGCTTGCTCGCCCTGCTAACAACTCACCGTAATCCTTATCGTAATCCCCAAGAATGCCGATCGCTCGGGTGGCGTTTGATTCTCCTTGCTGATGAATTGCAGGGTATTTCATATCCTCTTGTCACAGAACCGTTTTCCTGCCTTTACTCTTTCAGCAAGGAAAGTCACTTTTATGTCTTGTGTCAGGCCTTCCCCCACCACCAGCGACCCTTTTTCTCTTAGGTACACAAAAGCAAATGTTCTGGAAGCTCTTTAAAATACCTGAGCAACTGGTAGTAAATGACTCATTTCCTGTTGTTCTAACCTTTTTTTTTCCCTGTTTTTCTTTTTTTTTTTTTTTTTTTTTTTTTTTCCTGCAGCTGAGTAGTTATCTTAGCTTGGGATGTTAAGACAGTTGCATGATCTTCTGTGTTTGTGCGGGTAAACATTATCTCAGCTCATTCCTGAGCTGATCAAACCGATTTTATAAACAGCCTTTCATAGTGGAAAGAGTTTTTTTTCTCCCTTTCGCAAGCCTTCTGGGCTGAAGTTTGGCCGACGCTGGCATGCAGGAAAACTACTGTATGTGTGTTTGCATTGCAGTAACTGCAAATCTGTCCATTTCAATCTTTTTTGAGTTAACACACTGGGCAAACTAGGTGGTTTTGCAATGACCTCATCCCAGGATCTCGGCAGAAAGCAGCCCGCGTACATAGCTGAGCCTGGAATGCGAGTGGGACCTCATTCATAAACTTCCTTACTGTTCCTTTACACTCAAATGCAGGAACAAAAATCAGCCAAAACAAGCAGAAATGGTGTTCCGGAGTTAACCAAATGGGAAAATATATAGATGCGCTTTTAAAATTTTAATTGTATTATTGAACCAGGATGTTTTAAACTGTGTGTAGGAGACTTTCTGTGGTATCACATTCATGCGGTCTCTTGAATTAGACCAGAAATTTATCAAGCCTTTTTATCCCTTTTTCTAAAACTTTGTTTGTTTGTTTGTTTTTGTGATAACACCTCGTTTATTTGTGATAACAGCACCACCTGCTCAGTGCAATTGAAAATGTACAGCTTGAAAAAATATGTTCTGAGCAGGGGGTGGTATGAACAAACTATATCTCAGAGGCCTTAATACAGTTACAGGTTTAATTAAAGCTGTTAAATAGCAAGTGGGAAAAAAATAATATATTTTTTTGCACTTTTTCTGAGCAAAAGCACCTAAAGTCTTCATGTTCCTGAAACCACCAGGCAGATTATATGCTATTGTGAACAGTAGGTTTGTACACATGAAGCTGTTCTGCAGTGCTGGACGGAGGGCCAAATTCAGCTTGCAAAATCTGACCTGGAGACTCCCAAATTCACCACCCAGGGGCATTGGCTGGAGGTCACCAAAAGAGGTGCTGGTGCATTCGGGGTCCTCAGGCAAGCCCCTGATGGGATGGGCACATTCAGAGCCCCAGCCAGATGTGAGCTCCACCAGGCTGGGCCGTGATTGAATTTCACTGATTTTAAGTCCCCCCTTTTGTCAGCTCGGCAGTAAAAATTGGGCTGGATGATTGTTGCAGTCACTGGAAGAATTTGTCTGTGGTCTAATATAAGTGCAACCAAGGAGCTCTGGCATGTGCCTCCAGCAACTTGGATTTCCAAGTGGTCTTACTTTTCAGTGCTGGACACTCCCAGGAGGAACTGAGTTTCCAGGAGAAGATGACAGTGGGTGTATTCAGTCCAACGCAGCTGTAGGTACGGCACAAACACAATTAGAGACAGTTCCTGCCCCGGAGAGCTTGGATTCTAAATAGACAAATAGATCATCTCCAGATGGTAGGGGCTTAGGTTGAGTTGGTGGGAGAGCGCGCGGGTGTGTGGTACTTCTGCTGCTGGATGCAGACAGATGGTCGCAAGGCAAGGGGAGAGAGAAGTGCCCTAGGTGTCGGGGGGCTCGAATTCCCTGCAAGAGGCTCACAGGGGTGGGGTGAGCATGTGGTGATGGCTGTGGGGTGCCGTATCGCAAGCGGTGGAAAGATCTGGAGGAGAGGAGGGAGGGGAGGAGGAAGGAAATCCATCTATGGCAGCTTCTGCTGAAACGCAGGGGGATGCCAGCACATGTCGATGCCTGGTGGTGAGGAATGGATGTGATTTAACTTTGTTGGACGCTTGGGAATTTATTGTAGAAAGAAGGATTGATGAGGGCATGAATTTTGGCCAATTTGTAAATGAATAGCGCAATGGCAAAGAGTGTTTTCACCTTTCACCACCACCACCAGCATGGAGCGTAGGACGCGTGCCTCGGGACCAGAGGGCGGGTTGTGCCAAAGGAGCCAAACCATTGGCATGTATCACAGATGTGTTTGGGTGAGGGAAACAGAGAGACCAGCTCAACAGGCACTGCCGGAGGTGTGCTGGGGAAACCGGGTGCCTCAGCAGCCCTGGACAGGCCTGGGTGTAGGTGTTGAGGAGCCAACAGCAGCTCTGAGGGGAGCTACTGGCAGTCACTTCGGGGTCAGAAAGTCCCTGATGTGCAAACAGCTGGAAGCTGAGAAGGCTCTTGGTGGAGGTCATCTGAAACTCATATTCTTCTCCAGGCCTCTTGAGGCTTTTGGTCACTTACAAGGACAGGATATTGGGCCAGTGAAACCTATGGTCCAACACACTGGTTTGCTCTCGCAGTCCTGCTCTCTATCATTTGTTCTGCCTTGGTCATCTCAGCCTCCATTTCAAGGGAAAGCAGCTAAAGCGAAGAGAAGAAACCACTGGTTGCCTGGGAAAACATCTGAGTATTTATTTCAGACCACAAACACTGTAGGTGGCTCAAAGGTTTGGGAGGACGCAGATGAGAAGGCTTTGTGGGAAAGTATTGAATTTCCAGTGGCCAGAACAATAAAGAGTAATAAGTGAGAGGCACCTCTCCAAGCAGACATGGGGCTTCACCAGATTGGGACAACGAGCCCAGAGTCTACCAGCAGTCGAATGCCGCATGCCTCTGTGCTAATTGCAGGAGTTTACCACCAAACATGGGAGAGCTATAGTATTTAACTTGGCAAGAGAGAGGTGATTTAACTGGTATAGCAGAGATGTGGTTGGGCAGCATAAATCAATGGGCTGCAAATTACACAGGAAATTTGGGTCTAGCTTCCAGGGTTGAGGAAGGTGGGAAGATGAAGGAATTAAAACCTGATACCATTAAAATATTGCTCCAGGGCACAGATGAACTTGCTCTAATGCTTCTTGGGTTACAGATTGCATTTAAAAAATGGCAGGAATACGCTGCAGGTCACCCTTTTCCAAGAGCTATTGGGTGACAAAAAGAACAAATTTGGAACAGGTAGGATGATGGGACTTGCATATTGAAAGACATGTGAGTAATTCAAACTCTTTGGAAGAAAATAAAATTATACTCAGTTAGGATGACTGGGATATGATGACATCATCTTGTCCCTCATCTGCTCTTTAGCAGGGCTAAATTTCTAATAGAGATATTAGTTGGATAAGGGCTCATACGAACTGTAGCTGGAGTTAGACACATCAGTGCCTTTGCCTGACAAAGAAGCTGGATCAACTCATCTGCCAGGTCAACATATATGCAGACTTTTCTCTATGCTCTTGGTTGCTACCAGGAAGATTTTGGTCTATTAGAAATGGGAGCTTTGCCTGTTTATAAAGTTGTACTCACCATTTTCAGACTGCTGCAAGTTCATCATTGTAGGCTAAGAAGGAATCCCTATGATCAACTAAGTAAGGCTTTGTAAAGCAGAGATGGTAAAGCCCAGGCCAGTAAGGTCAGCGTGGAAGTGTAGAGCATATCCTTTGGAAGGACATCCAGTTTCATTTAAAGACTCCACGTAACTGACCATATTTCACTCTAGACAAATGGAAAAAAAAAATACACACCTAGTTTCTGGTCAGAATTTATTTAGCTGCATTTTCCAGCCAATATATCTTCTTTCTTGTTTGTTTGCTTGTTTGTTTTTCTTCTGGTATATTTAGCTCTCCATCTAGTTGGTAAGCCTATTCCATCTAGTCTAGATTGATTTTCCAGCTGCCTTGTGATTTGATTAAGTCAAGTTAATTCTCATCAGATGATTTGAAACAATCTGATCCAACTTCTTCAGATACCTTGGTAGTTGCAAACTGATCTCTACCTACTTGCAACTGCCTAGGATCACTTCTGGTAATTCAGATCATCTGTGATGCCTTTAGGGACCAATCCAAATTCTGCTAAACCAGCGTAACAGCTCCCCTTGATCTAATAGGCTTTGGACCAGCCTCCCATCTCTTTGAAACAGCAGGTCATATATCTGACAAAAGGTAAAGCATTTGGCTAAGTGCCTACAAAATTCATTGTAATACAAGCTGGGGATAATCAGAAGACAAATTTTGTATATGTGCAAAGTATTAGTGCCCTTAATGATAAAATGTTCATGCTTGACATAATTTTTGGATGAGGCTTGAAAACGTCAGGCTTGAGCTACTTTTCTCATGGGATTACCTTGCAGGCAGTAAAGAGCAGATGGAAAAGATCAGCATAATGGGAATGAAGTGCTCCTCATACCACAGAACCCAGGATCTGTGGATGCAAGCTACCACCACCTTGTTATTAACTGTTTGCACCCAAACAGGTATCCTCACAACAAAGGAAAAACTTTTCTTATGGGAAGAGGCCATGCTGAATAGATTATGCTCAGCTGTCAACTGAACCCACCTTGGGAACCATCTCTGGGCAGTCTGCTGGTCATCCTTCTGGAGGTGTTCTGTTCCCTTTCCTCCCAAAAAACAGCACAATGCCAAGGGCACGAGAGCGATGCAGTCTGTCCACCCATGCAGCAGAGTACAGGGAAGGCAACCAGCTCCCTGCCCTATGTCGGAGGAACATCGTTCTCCCACCAACTTCAGCAAGATCCAGAACAAACTGGGGACATGGAGCAGGGAGGAGGCTCCTTTGTTCCCACCTCATCTCCTACATCTACACAGCTCAGTACAGCACATAAGAAGGTTTCCCCATAACCATGTCTCAGCTCTGAGCAGCCCTGAACTATCAGGGCTATCCAAGAGCCTCAGAAGCAGTTACATAACAAAGAGTTCTTTGTACATGGATTTTGGGGCATAAGCAGAATTTAACACCTGCCATCTGAAGAGAAGTTCCACAAATGCCCACATGCTGTGGCTTCACCCCTGCAGTCTGACCTCAAAATGAACAGCACCCTATCCTTCTCCTCTCGTAGTGTTTGGTGGTACTCTCCATTATGAACAAGGATGGCAAACTGAGCCATGCTTACAGACAGGTACCTGAACATGCTGTTTGCCAGTTTTTTGTTGTTGTTGTTTGTTTGTTTGTTTGTTTGTTTTTGTCTAGAACCACAGGAGCTCCTGACAGCCTGGGCCCAATTTTCAGCTAGCAGAAGCTGGTGGCACTTGGTGGCAATCAGCAGTTACATCAGCTTCTGCTAGCTGGGAATTTGGCTCCCCAGACTTCTCCTCTGTCCTGCTGTGATCCTCTTATTTTGTACACTTTGCTTTGGGTGTGTAGTCTAATGGTGAACAAGGGCTTTCAGCCTACTCCAGAAGGAGGAGAATTGTTTTTGGTGTCCCTAGAGCCTGCCCCAGCCATACCACACTATGAGGATTTGGGCCAGGTGCTTCTGCAATGAAGGCTGCCCCTTCATGAGCTGTGGGACTGAAATCTCAAAGTAATTGAATCAAGAGAGTGGTAGGACAGAAGAAAATTGTGGTGGAATACAGCAAAGGTCTGTCTGCACGATGTCACTCAGTTCATCACCTTGGCAGGGCCCTTTCTATCAGCAGCAATGTCTAATCTTTAAACAGATGGGCTGAAAAATCACTTTGCATTATAGATGGGCTGAGAAGATGTAGAGGATTTTTAAATGTAGAGGATTTTGCCAGAAAATGCCAGAGTTTTTCCAGAGGGCCATTTTCTCTGGGGCCCAGCAGACCACATGGGACAAACAGGTCTATCCTGCCTGGGAACCCTGCCAAATTCCCAATGTGCACATCCCCTGAAATGCTTAAGAGCCCATCGCAAAATGCTCCAGTCTTCTCCTGCACCCCGGCAGAAGGTGGCACCGAGGGGGCAGCCGCATTCCCCATGGTGTCACCTCATCGGGTTGGGACATTTTGCCAGTGAAAGGGAGTCTACAGCAGCATTTTTTGCTCGCTATGTGTTGACTAGAGTTTTGTTTAGAGGAGGACTGGTTAGTGTTAGGTCAGAGGTTGGACTCGGTGATCTTGGAGGTCTCTTCCAACCTAGATGATTGTGTGATTCTGTGGTTCTGTTTCATGCATCCAACCAGCACAGACAGAAAATCTTCAGTCAGGTATGTCAAGTGCCCAACATCATACTCGCTAAATTTTCCCATCTTTCCCCTACCAGCTCTTTGCTTCACTGTTTTATTTATACCGTGTTCCAGGCCATAATCAAGCTCTCTGTTGTGTAAGATATGGGAAAAAAATCAAAAACAAAAAAAAATTAGGGAAACCAAAGAAAGACTATCTCTTCTCTACTGAGGGAAGACAAAGCCCAGAAGGATGTGGTGAATCACCTCAGGCTGCTGAAGTGCTTGGCAGCAAAACATCCCAGAACTTCTGCCTCCTGCACCTACAACCCCCTTGGACAGTAATGTGTCATTCTCATCTCCCAGGAATGCAACATCTTTGTTAGAAACACAAGATGGGTGAGCCGCTGGGAACACACTACTTGGGAGAACATCGAGACCAGGGAGTTCTCAACAGAGGCAGAACTGCCAGTGTTTCGCAGTGAGGTTATTCTCCCCTTTGTCGTGTTTTTAAGAAATTGTCCTTAAAAGTCTGAGTCTGTTTTTTGTCCTGGTCCTCCAGCTTCTTATACAACACTGCAGGTTTTTTTTTCAGTTTTGAACTCTTTCCGATTACCCAGTCATCTCCACGTGCTCCTGCAGGAATGGCCACGAGGGACTAGCACTAGTCCTTCACATCTCTACTCTGTGTCTCATCTCTAGTGGCGACTTGTAGTCATAGGTTCTTCCAAGGAAAACACCATAAAACACTTTGGAAATAACCAGTCTTTCTAGTATTTTTGTCATTTCTACTCCAATTTGTGTTGTGTAGGTGTCTGAATGCAATTCCATAGATGCTTCTTACCTGCTTTTCATCCGTGTAGTATGCAGGATCTGCTGCTGTTTGTCTTCATGAGATACATCTTTGATCCTTCTTTAAACCCGACTAAGTAACCTTTATTATGCCGCAGGTGATTGTGGCTGTGAGAATAGGAATGTACCTTTTGAACACACGATAATAAAAAGTTGTTATGGGCTCCTCTGATTGTCACAGGGAAAAAAAATTGTGCCTGATTTTCATTTCTTTACATGCTTACAGCCCCTGGCTATAGTCAGTGTGACTTGGGTTCCCTCCATGTGGCCACTAACCTGAGATCTGGAGCAATAACTGGGCTGCCTCAAGCATCTACTTTATTCAAAGAGTTACTGTCACCTTCCAGAGGTGAAGATCTGAACTGTCCCTAGGAAAATCACTCCTGCTTATATTTCATCACAGATGGAGATTAATTCAACTACCGTAGGCACCTCAGTGCAAGTGATTTCAGGTAACTTTGGGCCAACAACCCAGTCCTCCCACTTGTCTGGGAGCACAGAAGACCTGATTGGAGTTTTCACTCTCAGATGAAAACACATGATGTTAAAATTACCTCCTCTACAAAGAGACAAAGCTCTGATGCTGTTTACTTCAGAAGGAAGTGCACAAAGCTCTGCTAGGTGTACCAGCAAAGCCTGAGCTCAGGTTGACCTTACCAATAAGCTAACCCACTTGCCTTCAGACACTGACCTCCACATCACCTTCTGCTGTGGTATTTCTCATGCAAAGCTTAGGAAAACCCAGTCCAGGAGACACGGAAGAGTACTCTGACCTGCAGGAGATGATACCAAATCACTGAAGAGTGTGCCAAAGGCTAGAGAAGTCTGAAACAAGAACAGATACTGTGTGACTACCCAGGGACATGGAAGAAAAAATTGCAAAAGCTTATCATGAAGAGTGTGTACCTTTTCTCCTGACAAACACTGAGGTTACTATGTGCTCAGATCAACCAAGAGAGAAGATGGAGAGTTTCCCACTCACAAATGGAGATACATGAATCACTTACAGGGGGTGCACCTTGTATTGCAGGTACCCTAGAAAGCAGGCTCCTATTTTACAAAAGAAAAATCTCTTTTTGTTTGAACTTCATGAGATATCAACTAGGATGAGGCACTGGGACACAAGTTTCAAACAGAGTATCTGTTACTACTGCTTCTGTTTGCTCAGAGGAGCAATCTTACACAAGAGTGTCCAGAACAGGGTGCCTGTCAGTGAAGTCATCATGGGAAGAGATAGAGTTTACCACTTTAACATGGGCTGAAAGTTATCTTCTTCTACCAGTGCCTCTTCTTGCAGTTCTCCTTGTTTGCTGATGACCTTTTGGATAGTAATAAACTGACCTGCAGCAGTTGTCTGGAAGATTTTCCTCTATGATTTCAAGCTAGTGATTTGAATTCTTCTTTCTATTTTCTGAACAGGACTCCTGTAATTTTATGGAGCTGTTGCAAAGATAATTAATTTGTGTGAGACAGTCACGTATTAGGACTGTGAATCAAACAAGTGTCCAGATAGACCCAAGGGAAGAGAAAAAAACATTCTTAGATTTCTGACAAGCATTACTGTGAATGCACACAATAAAGCTAAGAGGTCAACAATAGCCATATGACAAACACCCTACAAATGTTGGTGAACAGCAGGTACCTTTACAGAAACAGAAGAGAATTCACAGATGAGTAGACAACGAATTTTTCCAGGCAGCAGACCTGGAAGCTGACAAGAGGTTTGTAGATCCCTGAAATAATCACCAGTGAAACAGAGAAGGGGAAAAACAGCAGCACAGTCCTGTGTAGTACGATCTCAAAGTCATGACCAAGGTCACAACCATGAGTCCTCACTCCAAGTAGCCAAGGGTCACATCCATTCCACCCTAAGGCTCCTTCCTCCATTCAAAAGTTGTGGCCATTCACACATGCTGTACCCTTTAGATAGGATTTCACCTTTCCAAGATTAACCCAAGATCCTGATTTCCCACCCCACAGTGCTCTTTCTGTACCAGGTGCCTTCAGTCTGCAAAATGGACTTCTGCCGAGTGTGATGTTGTAAGAGTCAGCCACTACACTTAAGCAAACTTTCATTGCCTCTAAGCTCACAGATATAAATAGGGGCTTTCATAAGGTGGTGCCCGCAGCAGAAGTTCTGGCACAAACAGTTTTTAACATTTTGAATGAGCAGGGTTTGATGGGAAGCCTGCTGCCAGCCCAGCTTGGCAGGCTCTGCAAACCTGTTTGGGTTGAAACATACAGATATCCAGCAGGATGAACTGTTAGCCTGGCTGAGGCCATTTCAGCTTATTTCATAAGTGACTTAGACAGATGTTTAACGGATTTATGTAAGGTTGGCTGAAGTCAAACACAGGTGTAAGAGATGAAAGGGGAATGGGAAAAATGCACTGTGATGATCATTTTTCCATTTCTGTATTTTTTTTCCCCTGGCTGTTGATTCTAGTGCCCTTTCCATGCAATGTCTGTGCTGTGAGTCACTGAGAAAAAAAGAAACAAAAAACACTATTTTTATTTACTACCAGAAAGGAATGAAGTTTTACACAAAGCTGTGCTGTAGCTGTACTCACTCCTCCTACTTCAGCTTTCCAGTTTATTTTTGCTCTAGCTCAGCTGCTTTTTGCTCACAAGATGTGCTGAGCAGACATTGCCACTCTGAGGAAGGGGAGAAAATGAAACGTGGAGATGCTCACTGCAGCCTGCTCATTATTTGATTTTCCCAGTGTGCTGTACATGACCTTTTCATGCCAGCCTAGATTTGGGATGTCTCCAGCAGAGACAACATAAACTCTCACCTCCTGTAGTGCAGCTCTGGTGCTCAAAGGTGGGTCAAGGTGTAGTCTTTTAGGAGCCTTCCCCAGCTAAACTTTTGACTGTGGAAGCAAAACACAGCCTAGCACCAGGTCCTCTGCCCCCACCCCAAACACTGGGAACCCATCACTGGGGAGATTTGGTGGGGAGAGGTAGAAAGTAAGAGTGGTGAGGGCCCTGGGGCAGACCAAAGCGGGTGCCCAGGGGTCTCACACTGCTGGATCCCATCCCAGCATCAGCTGTGAGATGAACACTGCCCAGCTTGCTGCTTTTCCAAACACTTTGTACCACATCCCAGCCTGCTCAGGGCTGCCCCAGTCAACAGAGGGGCTCTCTGCTGACTCTAGATTTCCCTTGGGGTGAAGCCTGAAAAAGCAAGCCACAAGCACACCATGAGCTTCTGCAAACCCATCTGAAAAATGCAGACTGTCTCCCAGCTCTCTGGGTGCACAAGGCAATGCTCCGTGGTGCGCTTCAGACACGTGATTTAGGCACAGGTCAGGTCTGTAGTAGGAATGGGTATTTCTAGGGGTGTCTCATCTGCTGAACCATACCCAGCAGGTGAAGGCAAACCCCAGTGTGCCCTCTTCTCTGGATGAGCCACTGAAATGTGTTAGCTGAGGGTGCTGAGAGGGTGTTTTTAGCCCTGGATGATCAAGGGAAGGCGTTTTCCTTGTTACAACCCCTGTTCATACAGCTCCCCTTTGCAAGCTACACTTTGCATTTGCACCTTTACAGAAATCCCCCTCCGTGATGGTGCAAAGCGCAAGGACGGAGATGGAGGGGACGGTGGTCCGGGAAAGGCTTGGAGGAGAAACACAGGAATAAATGAGACCCGGGGACAAATCCCCAGTGGTCTTTCCCCCTCGTTAACTGTGGGGTCATGCCCCAAACCTACAGGTGGAGCAGAGCAGACCCATGCACAGCAGGGCCCCGCAGTGTGCCGGGGGCTGGCTGCGGAGGCGGTGGCAGAGCCAGGAGCTGAGCTCACATCTCCCGGCTCCCCAGCCAGTCCCCGACCCACGGGGCCATTTTTTCCTCTCCATTCTGCCTCATTAGCACCAGTAAGCACTTCTGTCATCGGGGACACGCACACTCTGGTGGGGAGTGTAACAGCAATGCCTATTAATAAATGATATAATACTTTCCAGTTTTCAAGGCTCTCCGCGGCATCCGCTCAGCAGCCCTAGCTGAGTCAGGCTCTTTTATTTACACCCTCAGCACTGCCAAACCTGTTGTTTGCCACAGCCGGGGCTTGCCCAGAGGCTGCCAAAGGATTGCCTCAAGCTGGCCACAAAGACAGGGACTGGGGTGCCAGCGATGCTGGCAGTGGGGCAGAAATGGATGGAGCAGAAACTGGTGCAGGAGGGTCCCTGGCCTGTGCTGCATGGGAGGAGAGGGGCAGCTTTGGAACAAATGTTTCCTATTAGCCCCAAAAACCTCCAGCTCGGGGCTGGGGATGCATCTGCAAGCATGGAGCTGGGGCAGGCGCTCGCCCGGCGTGTCCCAGAGTTATTGCTTCATTCTGCTCACAACAATGTCGCACAACGGGACGTGTTTTATGGGGACATTAATCCACGCAGCAATGGCCTTAATGCATCTCACCACCCGAGGTGTGTATTAGCTGCCTCTATAACATATACCCCAGTGGATTTTATTGCTGCTGCAGCATAAATCCTGAGGTTTTGAGCCTTTTAAAACTCTCCTGTTGAGCTCTGCACTTCCAGGGCCCATTCTTGAAGATGGTGGAAAAGGCCCCAAACCCTCACCCTTACCCCTTCTCCCAGCTGACACAGCAGTTGGCTGGGAAGCTGAGGACATCAGAGCTAATCTCCTGTATTTCCATGGGGAAGCAATGATAATGAGGGAGTTCAGTATGTTCTTTCTTCATTTCTATTCATGCTACAGATACTCAGATGCTCAGTACAATGAATTCTGGTGTCTGCCAAGATCCCGTGCCATATCTAAAATCTGTCTGCCACCAATACCCCTCTTACTGTCACCCTTCTCATCCTTGAAAGTCATCTGGAAGTATCTCCCCTCTCTCTGTCTAGTCCTTGCTGAATTGATTCCTATGAGAACAGGGGAAGCAGGGAGGAAAAGGGTGGTATTTATTTTTGCAAGCCAGAAAAAAAGGGAAAATCCCCAAAGCTAATATTCTGGCTGTAGAAACAGTGATCAGAGAGGCTCTCCCCTGGCCCACATGCCACCCATGCAGCGTTATCATGCCCCAGCAGCACCTTGCCATAATGCAGGGCTCCAAAGCCACTGTTTTTTGGCTGTAACTGCAAAAATCCCCCCAAGGACTGTCTTCCTCCTCTGTTTCTAAACCTTGTACTTTGAACCAAACTCCCTGATCTGCTCTGTTAGGACCAGACAGAGCCTCGTGTTTGCCTGGGTTATTGCCCCCCATGCCCAACCATCTCCTTTTGGGAAGGCAATGCACGATGACCATAGGCTGTATTTTGGTGCCCTTCCTATTCTCACCCCACACACCTGGGTCCATCCCTCCTTGCCAAAAAAAACAACCCAGCACATTCCTCGCACCAGAGACCTCCCAGCTGAAAAGCCATTTCCTTGCTCAGGCCCAAATTGTTTTAACTCATTAAGCCTGCACATCTTGACCCAGCTGCCACTCTTGAAAGGGCCCACACTTAACATCGGACAGGAATGCTGGTAATTCAGATGCTTAATGAAGTTGGGGAAGGACTCGTCACTCCAACCACATGAAGGGCTAAGGGTCATGTCCCTCCACATCCAGGCCAATGCCACCACACAGGACACTGCCCCATTCCCATAGTGAAGAGCAATAGTGGCACCGGCCACATAGCAAGGGCAGGTTTGGAGGTAAGGATGAGGGACTTGGGGCTTGTTTTGGAGGATTTGGCAGGTTGGACCCATTCTGCCGTGGACTCTCTACATGAGCAGGGCAGCCTCTTGACATCATGTTGTAATTAGATCTTTGCTATTTTTTGTCACACCAAAAAAGAAAAGAAAAGAAAAGAAAAGAAAAGAAAAGAAAAGAAAAGAAAAGAAAAGAAAAGAAAAGAAAAGAAAAGAAAAGAAAAGAAAAGAAAAGAAAAGAAAAGAAAAGAAAAGAAAAGAAAAGAAAAGAAAAGAAAAGAAAAGAAAAGAAAAGAAAAGAAAAGAAAGCTTTAAGAAACAAGATTTTACCAATTAAACAGATCTCCTGGCAACCCTGACAGCAGAGATTTTTGCCTAGGACAGGCATTAACCAATCTCCCCATGTTTACCTTTAGGCTGGTGGCCACTTGTCTCAGAGAGGCCAACTCGAATTGTCAGAAAGCCATAAATTTCTGGATGATCTGTTTTTTGTGTTTAAAAGTACACCATGGCCCAGGATTAATTCTTTCTTGGGCTGCATCCACAGAGGAATATGGTTTCTTTCCTAGGACTTTCTATTCAGGGGGGACAGGGACTCGGTGCCCATACGTGGGGGGCTGTGGTAGACTGGCTCACGGCCAGCAGCCCAGCTGGGGGTTAAATTTTGTACCACCAGCCCCAGTACTGCTAAGTACTAAGGGTGCTAAAGTGGTGGGAAGAGATCCCAAAGAAGGACTTTTTGGAGCAGGAATGAGAGGCCAGACACACTCTCCAGTTCTGGCTGGCATGGCTGGCTAACTTCTACTGGCATTTTACTTGAGGCGTATCCTACTTTAATATAAACACCTTTACAAAAACACTTACTGGATTTCCAATAACCAATTCACAGGGAGCTTTCCTGAACACGGAAACTGGATTCAACCAAATAACACCACTCAGCTGTCTCCATCAATTTTAAGAGATGTTGTTTGAGGACCCCATCACACAGAGAGAACCTGAAATGCATCTGTCTGAAAGCTACCATCAGACTTTGCCCCAGATGCTAGATGGCCTGGCTCTGTATTTAACTCTTATTCAAGAGTCCTCCCATTGAGTCGAGTAGCAGAGAACTTTTCCCATCCATTCTTGAACGGGTTGTAATTGCCAGCATCATGGCAAGATGTCCCACCAGCTTACGAGTACATGCTAAAGAGGGAACCCAGCACAACTGTATGTGAGGAATGAGAACATTTCTCCCACTGCTTCCCCTTGGGATACAGAGGAGTCACCATACTAAATGCAATCCTTTTCTGGCTGGAAAAAAAATAATCCTGAGCAACTGCAAGACAATAGACAGCCGGGCCTGGATGTCTCTCCTCACTTGCAGGAGACATGTGCGGTAGATATGTAAGGCTATTCTTGCTGCACGCTGAACTGGCAGTGTCACAGAGAGATGATTTCTCCTCTGCTTTGTGTCCAAAGATGATTTTGGAAGCTGAAATTTCACTGTAGCCATGAATGAAAACAATTATTGAAGGCCAGCTTGTTGTATCGCTGGGTTACTGGAGATATGTGTGCTTATCTGTTTTGGCTATCGGAGTGGCATAGTTTCCTTCTCAGTCATGGAAACTCCTTGACCAAGCAGGAAGGAATTGAAGCTGTAGCTGACCGATGAAGTGCTTTGCATTTCTCCGCTTCCCACTATTTCGGACTTGGTCACTGACCTCACACAGCGACTGGGAAGATGAAACTGCCCTGGCATTCCCACGTGGGATCACACGAGCCATGGCAGCCGGGTGCACCCTTGCATCCCACTCCCATACAGCCATGCCATGAGTGTTTCCCTCAGTATTTTTCCAGGTTTTCTAAATAAAGACCAGAATAACTGTAGAGAAAAATAGCTTCAAAGAGCCTGATTCTACTCAGAAAGTGTTGTGTCTGGTTTCTGACATCAAAAAAAAAAAAAAAAAAACAACACTCCGAGAGGTAGGAGAAAATGACTTATATCCAAAGTTTGGACAAAAAGGAACTTTAGGCCTTGAGGCACAATAAAAGATTGTGTAGTATCTTTAAAGGGGAGCAGGTCTGTGGAAGAAGAGTACTGGAACCAGGGTTGTAGGACTACATCAGGCTTATCTTTTTTTGAAATTTCTTCTACCTTTCATTGTCACGCTACCTACAGCTTTCAGTGGGGAGGACATCATAGCTCTTTTGTTCTCCTTGGATAAATCTTCCTCCAAGCCTTGAACAAAAGAACCAGTGGAGGGGAAAAGCAAGGATGTATCCAAATTAATGAAATTTCTAACCTTTTGCTGCAAGGGGAAGGTCCCATCTCACAACACAACTGACATCATACCAGCAGATGCAGCTGCTAACCCAGTGGGGGAAGAAGAGTCACACCGGGGATGTGCTACCCATGAGCATGCCCAGGTCTGCTGGTGATGGGGTAGAAGGAGCCTGTGCACCAAACAAAACTGAAATCTTAGCGAGAGGGAGGAGGCAGGTGGTTAAATACAGGGACTGGATGACATGTGACATAAAGGCAGGCTTGAAGTCATGTTTGCTGGCATGAAAGGCCAACCTGTGAGCAGATCCCAAGACTTTCAGGTTTTTCCAGCATGGCCCAAAACCAAGGTCATCCCAGCACGTCACTGAAGACCTTTGGCACAGAAGAAATGAGGAGCGTGGGATCAGCCCAGCTCTTTATCAGCAGGATTTTACCTTTTGCCAGAGTCTGGCCAGGTAGCAGGGAGTTGAACCAGGGCATATTTTGGTTCAGGGCTGGCTGTGACTGCAGCTCGAGCCCAAGCCATCCCAGCCAGAGTTCAGCAGCATTCAAAGCCCAGGTTTGGTTGGGCTATGGCTCAAGAAAAGAAAGTCAATGCTCTAACGGGTTGTGCTTCCTGCAGGATGTGGCTAATCCATGCACAGTGCAAGGGATTGCATGGGAAGAAGGAGAGGATTTTGGGGGCACTCGTCGGTGAAGGAAGGACTGCATAGCTTTTGTTTAGTCTAGTTATAAATGTCATACGTTATATATCCTTCACCATTTCCTCGTAAGACCACTCCGCTAATGGATATCTGCACCAGGAAACTTTTGTGGCTAGACAGCCAAAATTTTACCTTCTTCACTTTCAGCCCTTCCTTATAACTCTGTAATTCCTCAGGATTTATGTCATTCCAATATTTGTTTCATTCTCCCTCAGTTGCTGCTAGCCAAGCCAGTGATATTTCATGTATTTTAATCTTTCTTCCAGAGCTTCCATTTTTCCAAGCTGAACCTTGGTGCCTTTTTTTTTTTTTTTTTTTTTTTTTTTTTTTTTAACGTGATGTTCATCTCATTTGCCAAGGAACAGCTAAGACAATATTTTATTAGGGTAGCCAACTGGGCTAAAAGAACATGACTTAACCAGAGCTGATCATCCTCTTTGCCTTTTATCTTTGATAACAGTGACAATGACAGAGACCTAAGTCATATTGCTGACAGATTTATCTTCATGTAATTCCTATAAATAAATAAAGTCATTTGGTTGTTTTTTTGTTGTTGTTGTTTGGTTTTGATTGTTGTTGTTGTTGTTATTGTTTGGTATTGCTTAAACTACTCTTACATAAGCACCGACAGCATCATGTAACACAGAGAAATAATAATGAGAAGGTATTTTTGTCATGAACACTTAGACCAGCTACATAGATTTTTCTAGTCATTGCCATGTATATACCATTTTTGTGTATACAGAATTTAAACTTTATGTTTTGTTGCCCTGTGCACAGAGGAACGCATGGCTGAATAAATCTGAGAAACTGCTACATAAGTGAACAGATCCCACAAAGATCAGCAGCAGGCAATTACTAAATATTGAGGGAAATTGCTTCATATATCAGCTGATACGTCATGTTATAATTATTTTAACATTAAAGCCGTTTGCATAAGTGTGTGGCCATATCAATAAATTATTTTTGTTTGCTTCCAATTCCACTTTTACTAGCCTTTTTCCAGAGGATAAGATTGTGCTTTGAATTTTGTTGTAGTATTGGCCAATAGTGCTATGCTTGCAAAATCTTTGAATGTCAGAAAAAAAGGCAAAAGTCAAATGATGGTTATGCTCTTTAGTTTGCATTAAAAATAATAATAATAATAAAATACCACACAAAAACACATTGAGTTATTTACAGTATTTGAAGGGATAAATGGAATTTACTAGTTCTCTATAAAATTCTCATTTTCATTATGTGGCTAACCTTACCCCCTGGAAGCTACAGTTTCTGTAATGCATATTTTTTCTGTAAACAAAATATTCCAACCTAGTCTTGACAGTGTTGGTAAAAAAAATCAGATAAATTAGCATAGTGGAAGTCTCTTGTAAGCCACAGAAAAAGTTTTCTGTTTTCTAAGTTTTACCTTTTTGAGCAACAATATGACAACAACTTTTTTTTTTTTTTTTTTTTGGAAAGAGATCAGTCAAGGACGTTCATGTTCCATATTTTTAGAAATTGGCTGAGCTACTAGACAGAGACTCCTCAGAAAAGAGTAAGTATTGACTAGAAAGTCCATCAGTTATGTTTGACTATTGATTAAGTGCATTTATCTTTCTGCTTTACATAAAATGTTGTGACTTTGGGGCTCATAGCCGGTGTAGTGGAGCTGCCCCAAGATGAATATACCCGCTCAGAAGGAAGAACCAATATTCTACAACAGGGTAAGGAGAGGGGCGATGCCTTGGCAGAGCTGCCCTTGATTTCTGGTGCCTGTGGTGTCACAGCTGTGGTAGCGGTGCTCAGAACTTCCTCTGCTGGTGGCTTGGGGTGGGAGATGCGTGCATGGCTCCCAAGTACTGCTCTCCGCGGCTGCCCAAAGCTGTGCGTGTGATTTTCCATCTCGTTCACCCTTGGGAACGGAGCCATTTATCCTTGTGATGCTGAAGGCTCCACAGCCCTTCCCCACTGGTGAAGGGGCCCTACGCACACCCCCCGCACGGGTCCTGCAGACTTCCCCATCCCCTCGCCCCTGACCACATTTTCCCCCAACATCCTTCTCACCATCCCAGCAGCCCCCTTCTCTCCCCACGTCTCCGTCCCCTTTCATCTCCCGCTTCTCCTCCCTAATTCATGGGCTACCTTTGATTTTCAAATGCTCATATTCCAGTCCCTCCTTCTCTGGTGGAAACTTTAACAAATGCACCAACATCTGCTATAGTTAGTCATCACACTTAATGTACAGGATATTCCAGCTGGCTTCACTCTCCTTTTATTATGTATTGGAAAGAGGTTTCATCTGTGCTCCTCTGGCTTGGCCAGACACATGCCCAGACTCACCTCCACGTGCTGTGGACACAGCTGGGGTGCCATGGGGTGCTGCTTGGCCAGGCGCCCATGGCACGACCCCACGCCAGGACCCCTCTGCACCCCACCTGCCTGTACAGCCAAGGTGGGACATGCCTGGGTTGTGGAGGAGAAGTGGCAATCCTTGAAGGGAGCCTGAGTTGGAGCAGCTGGTTGATGGGTAGGAACCCCCAGATCAAGCATTTTCTCAGGGCTGGAGAGATGACCGCATACCATCGCTACCTGTGCAATCACCAGCCTGTGTTACAAGGCCTCCTGGCTTGTGGTTGGGCATGTGTGTTTGGGACATCTGCAGGGTTTGCAGGTAAATCCTTAAAAGCTCGTGTTTGCCTTCTAGGCAATCAATGACTTTGCTGAAGATGAAGACAGAGTGGTCACCTCTATCCTTGAGCCCAGGGAAGGGGCTCAGCCCCCTGGCAGAAGAAGGGAGCTGCAAGAATGATGGAAATCCCAGCCCAACGCCCTCATCTCATGGAAGACACGAGCCAGAATGACATCCCACACCATCACACAGGCTTTCTCCGCAGCAGCCTGAAAGTGTGAAGGCTGAACGGCTGCAAGGTTTGGAAGTGAAGGTGTCTAGAGCAGAAAAGAGTTGGGGGCAGACAAGGAGGCAAGGGCAATGCACTGGGCAACGACTTGGGGGCAAGGAGAGCAAATCTGTTGAGAATAAATAAATAATTTTGTTTAAAAATATGAAAAAAATATGTTTGGGTGCAAAATGACATGTAATTCTTTTCCTTTCTGCAAGTGTCCATCAGTTTTCTTACAGCACTGTGGTCTTCAGCCACAGTTGGTCACGTGTTGACAGTCACCGGCTGTCCCTGGATGGCACGACTTTTGTTCAGAAATAAAGGCTACAAAAAGAAGTGGTCACGAAGTTATCGCACAAAGCAAAAGTAAAAATGTGAAAAGGGACTGTGGATTTAAAGACTTCAAGGTGCACATGTTGAAGCGTTGGCCTGGCTGGAAAGCGAGCAACTGCAGAGCGTTTGAAGCATGTTAGTCACATCAAGTGTGCGGTGAAGAAAAACACAACTACAACAGAAACACATTGAGGCCACGTATATCCCGAAACAGGTCTTGTGGCTGACTTCACACATGATCTGTATCCTCGGGAGTTTCCATTTAATTCCCTTTGCAAGACAAGTGGTTTATTTGCTTTCCTAGATAAATACAGACCCACGTCATGCACTTGTTCCCCCGACAACACTTTACAAAGGAGCATTTTTCTGAAGCGTTTGATCGTCTTCAGAAAAGAAATAGCAGATGGTTAACACAGTTGTCAGTTTTCTCTAATTGTAGGTGAAACTCCCAGGTCAGGAGGATTTCCAGCTGCTAATGTATTTTCCTCATTGTTGGTGTGAAATGAGTAAATGTAGAAACTGTGCTCCTGAACTCTGAGACTTTGATATGCCTCAGTTCTGGGGTCTTCTGGTAAATGTTATTCAGGGTGAATAAAAGCTGCCTAGGACAGCTGTGCAATTTTCAATAGGTTTGATGGCAAATACATAAATTCCAAATAAAAACCTTCTTTGCCTATTTTCCCCTTCACTGCAAAAGACTTTCCCATCTCTTCCAGAGACCAGCTGTTTTCACATTAAAGACCAGAGACAAAGGTGACCTGAATGCAGTGTGGTTACTTACCAGATGCAATGACATCTGCTGCAAAATGAGCAGAGAAAAGATGGGCTGTGGGCAGACTGCACACAGGGGCTTGCGTCTTGGACCTGCCTTGGACTTTGGGGAGTGATGGAGAGGTACGAAGGAGGGGTCTCCTGGCTGAACCCAAGGTGAGCCATGCAAAAAGAGCCTGGAAAAAAGCTCGTTTCCTTCTTTCAGAAGACTGAGAATGTGGGATAACGAAATGGTAGACCTTATCTATGTGATCGATGATAAAGAAATCCAAGTGGAATCTACTTAAGGTTAAGTTCGGTACTTTCAATTTGAAATATTGACAATAAGTGAAGGAGTCATTCCCCTTAAAGAGAGTGACATCATCACAAATGGAGCTATAGATGCGCTTCATAAATTTCCCTGACGTTACTGCAGGTGACAGACAGTGTCTTCTAGGAAATGGAGAATGTTCAAGGAAGCAATAAATAACTTCTGCACTGCCATAACCATAAAATTTGACTTGACAAAATATAAAAGAATCCCAAGAAATTTGTTGGGAAATGGCTGATTTACCAGTGAAGAACACACTTTCCAAAGAGTAGGTCATGAAAATATTGGAAACAGGTAGTGTTAGAGAAATAATTAAGTGAGAGAAATTTCTACATGGCTAAAAAGGTGTGGGCAAATGAAGAGAGACAACTCCACCAGAGGAAAGGTTTATACTTTCCTGAATTCATGAACCCAGTGACCTGCTGTTGTGAGCATCATCTGAGACTTTATATTTGGTAAATGCTCAACTATCATCTAATTTATTTTGGAAAATTCAGGAAATGATTAATGCAGGTGCACTAACTGCAGTGTCTCAGATGCCTGGACATACTTTACTTCAGGCATCTACTGTTTTATTTTAATGCTGGAATTTCCAGAAAAAAAAAAAATGCAAAGAGTTTTATTTTTACTTAATTACATACTTGAAAATAGGTTGCAGCCTAAATACCAGGTAGCAAAACTGTACATATTTTTAAAGAATAATCTCAATATGCTGTAACATGAGTACTGTGTCATTGCATAAGCTCTGCCATATGGGAGAGCAAATCCCAAATATATGAATGTTTGCAATGGAGTCTTCCTTAAAAAAATAGGAAATTGGTAAAGTCACGATAACTGTTGACATGAATCTGCCAAAACACATGTTGATTTTAGCCTTGTTCCTCTCTAAAAAGAAATGTTAAATTTTACATACAAGGAAAACATGGTTATTTTAAAGAAAGGGTGGAATACTTAGCACTATACCATAAATTTCTTCTTTTAGCAAAAACAACCCGGTGAGGCCTGGAGTAGTGGCAAAACCTCCCAGGTTCGGAGGGGCAGCAATGAAAGGGGCAGGGCTCTGCTGATAGAAATCAGAACAGCCCCGCCGATCCCCACCAGCTTCTGCCCTTCGTCCTGCAAGGCCATTGTTTGAATGGCCAGGCTGTAATTTAAGCCAATATGTTACTGTAATTAAAAAAATACACAAATGACAGAATTTGACTCAAAACCCACCATCCTTCATGGTTTACATTTCCTACAGAGGGAGTTAACTGGTAAGATGTACATGTTTATTGGTTTCCTTCTTTGTGCTTTTACAAGTATTTTTCTCTTTGATGATCTAAACCATATGTCGAGGTACTTTGGAGGATTATTTTATCAGTTCCTCTACAGTATGAGAGAAATACCAGGGCAGAGCCCATAGGTTTGCACACATACACGCTACTAAATCATTCCTGGTTCCTGAGCAGCCAAGCTGCCATATTGATAAATAGTCCGTGTCACATTAATTTAATTCTGAATCACTCTGAGACATCGTTTGGTTACAAATATAAATTTTGTGGTGTAATGGAATGTGTTAAGCCTTTAACAAATGAACATTTAATGGCTGCTCATGAAAAAACATAAATAATCAGAAATAAAATTAGTGGGATTGGTAATGAGCATATGGAGCAGGGCAGCATGGCCCTGCTTCTCTAGGGCAGGGGACAGGTGGGAGCAGCATCCAAGTTCTTTCCTCTCTTTGGTGGCTTCAGCTGGGATATATAAATATATAAACCCGACCTACAAAGCATTAGTCCTTTTTCTTTTTTTTTTTTTTTTGATAAACTAAAATTTAAGAAACAATCCTTTTTTTTTTTTTGGAATAACATCAACAAGCCTGGCAACTTCACTGCACCTGTCCTTCCCTCCATTCCTCTCTACCTTTGCTTTATCACTATTATTTCCAGGTAGCTTTTCATTTATTCTCTTACACTCCCAGCTGAACCCCACTGATATCCCATGCTCAGAAAAAGAACTCATTTTCTCATCATTGCCTCTTTGCTATCTCATTTTGTGCCTCATCTTTGCATTAACATTTGCACAATGCTGGGCATGGACATTGTATTTTTGTATTATTTTATATATAAATATATATATTTTTTTTTCTTTTTTCACTGAACCCCAGCAGTCAGGGCCTGTTAGAGGCAGCAGCTTGTGAGGTTCTCTGGCCTTGCTGGGATTGTCTGTGCATCAATTTTTGGAGAACCATGCAAGGATGGGGATCCATTAGTCCCTGGGTCAACTCCAGGGCAAGATGTTAAGCACAAAGGTGTTGCGTGATTAGTGGCAGTCACTGGAAAGAAGTTTTAGTATCTGTGACTATAGGCAGTTGGTGGACTTCAGCCAAAAGGTTCTCTTTAAATATCAAAAAGTATCCCTAAAATTGCAAGCCTTTTGAGACCACGCCACTCTGCACGCTGCCAAGAAAAACAACACGTAGCGCATAAATCTGAAACAATCACTTCTTCCAGCTATGAAGGGACCAAATGACAAAACACTTACCTAAATGCTTTTTATTTGCATTAACATTTGTTCTGAAACGAGCTGAAAGCCTGGGTCGTTTCGCCTCTGCGTGCCCGTGCAGGGCTGCTGTGTGAGAATTCCCATCCCTGGGGCAGCGGGGCTGCTGGCTGAGCTCTCTTGCACCCCTTGTGCATGGCCAAGGGGGACATAACTCCCCCTGTGTACCCCTTAATTTCTCTCTGCTGCTTCCCCTTCCTTTAGACAAGGGATCGTAATTTGTGTGTGGCTAAAGCTCTTCCCCTGGCCCCAGCCTGAGCACCGGGGGCTTTGCTCCCCATGTCCCCATCTGTGCCACCGCACAGCGGGTCCTCGCTGTCCCTTTTGGCTGGTAACAGCCCCGGCTCCTGTTCTGTGTTTTCCTCATCCGAGGCACGGGATGGTGATATGTTCTCGAGGTCCACTGTAAATCAGCGAATCTCTCTCCCTAGGATTTGCTCACGATTTGAAAAGCTGACTTGAAACAATTGCCTTTCCCCTAGGGCACCATATGCAACTTCAATATATTAGTGGCGAAGGAAAATATGCTGTGCTTGGCGTTTACAATTCCCACTCTAATTTACCAGACAGGTGTTTCTGAGGAACAGCTCATCTGGCCAGGAGAAGGAGGGTCGCTGGGTTGAGGCTTTTTTTTCCTTCCTCTTATTTTCATTAAAGGGGCAGACTTGCACACAGCTCATAGAAGGGAGCGCTCAGGGGAGCGTTGTCCCCCCCACATTGACAGCCGTGGGGGAGCAGGTCAGGAGAAGATAGCTACAATAGTTTGGGTCCAGCCTAAAACCACGATTTTGTATGAAATTGCTCCCTGATTGTCAAAGGTGGCTGGTGAGCTAGACTGCCTCCACTGAGACCTCAGCCTAGGAGGGCACGAGGAGGTTCCCGTTTCCCTGAGAAACAGCCATTTTCTGAGACTCTATGGGATGAGGACCAAATTCTTTGGTCCCAAAACTTGTGACTTGCATTCCTGCCAGCCAGCCAGCAACTTCTTCCTTAGAGAGAAAAAAATAATAATTAAAAAAAAAAAAAAAGAGGAGAAGAAGAAAAAAAATAAATTAAGCTAAACTAAATTAATCCTGTTCTGAGAGCTAAATATGGTCAGGACATCTGTGACCTCCCCCGACTTCACCCTGGCTGAGCGGGGACAATAGCTGCCATGTGCCACCCTTTATTGTTGAGCCTGGAAAAGATTTCTAATCCCAGAATAATGCGCGTGTGCACCCATGCACGTAGGCACACACACACACACACACACACAAACTCTGTTAAACTCGCTTTTTACATCCAAAAGGGAACAGTTGGCAGCAGGGCTGCCCTCACAGTGTTGGAGGGATGAAAGAGCCCCCCTCGGCTTCATAAAATCCGTGTGTACACAAGGGTTTTTCTTTCGTCTACAGATGTCCATTTCTAGTGTTACAAGGTGCAAATTCCGAGGTTCGGCAGGCGCTGGGAGCTGTGTTCTCGTGTTGAAATGCCGGTATGTGGTCCGCGTGTCTCTGATCTCCAGAGCTTCCTAGCATGACATCTTTCATCATCATCATCAAGTCGGGGGACGTAGATACATGTGGCCACCAGATTCCCTTCCAGCGGGAAGACGGGCCGCATCCTGTAACAACGCGCCTCGCTCTCCTCTTACCGGCGATGCTTTAAAGTTGCTCCCGCCCGGCTCCGCGGGGCTCCTGGCCTCGCAGCACCCAGCCAGGCCAAGTCCCGTGAACCAGGGCACGAGCCCAAGGAGGAGCCTGGGGCCCTCTCTGCAGCCAGCGATGCCCCGAGCTCTTCCCCCAGCTCTTTGAAGGCACCGGCGAGGGTCACCCCGCCGTCCCCCACCGCTCTGCTCCTCTCGCCCTGCACCGAGCCTGGGATGTCAGGAAGCGGTGGCCTTTTGTGTTTTTTTGGAAGGAAGTGGTTAACTCTTCCTTCACCGCCCCGCGACGGGGCTCATTGGCAAACACGCTCTTCAATCAAGAGTGAAAGAGACCACAGAGCTGGCTTGCGTGGGAGGGGAACGGGGCTGGGTGGGAAGCCCGTGGGGACCGACCTTGGCCGCCCACCATGGAAGGCCCCCTTCCCTGGGCACCCCCTGTCGAAGCCATTTCGGCCACCCCACCGCACAGGTCCCACCAGTTCCCCATCGGAGATCTCCCTCCAGGGCCATCGCTCGCGTTCGGTGGATGTTTCTCATTCACATCAAAGTGGAAGCTGCAGCAAGTGTGCGTCAAGTCAGCTTTGGCAAGTCTTGTGGCCCTCCCTATTTTATTTTTTTTTTCCTTTTTTTTCCCTTCCTTTTTCTTGTTGCTGCTCAGCCCTGCAGAATGTAATTAGAAAATGAGCCATTTATAAAACAAATGTTTCCGGGAGAAACTCCCCTGAACGCCCGTGTCATAAAATTATTGAACGCAGCGTCTGAGAGCGTTCAGGATCCAAAACTTCCTCGGGGCTCACCCCTATCCATTATCCTGTCGCTCCTTCAGCTGGGCGGTGACATTTTACTGGCGGCACCCTGTTCCCCTCCAAAAGAAGTTGGCCTCCTGGCTGTTCTGCTAATAAACCAACGCGCTGCTCCGTTGGTGTCCTCCTCCATCTAGTAAAAACCATGGTGGGGATGTAGCGAGCCCCGGCTCACCTCCTGGGGTGGGCTTTGCTCCCCTTCCCAGCACATCCCTGGGGACGAAGCATGGTGACCCAACCCCGTGTCCTGGTGGTGTTTTCATCGCTGAGCAAAGCAGCATGGTTTCCAGAGCTGGGATGTCCCCTCCTTCTAGAAACGCTCATAGCTTTCGCTCAAGGTAAGCGCTCTGGGAGGGAACGTCCCGTCTTTCACTCTCCTCTGTGACTGGCTTTGCCCAAGGACTCAGCTCCCACTGGAGCGCCGTAAGCTCGCCAGACTTTCCAACACACTCAGAACCTACAAAGTGCTTTGAGATCCCTGCCAGCTCCCTCTCTGGTCTTCTGGCGCGGTTCGAGAGGCAGATATTAATCTTAACAGCTACACGCTGGCCGGGCCCTGGTTGCCTAAGAGATTCTCCCAGAATTTATTTATTTGGATTTATACAAAAGAGCATAAAAAGGAACACTCCTCCCAGACTCCAGGCTCACCAGTCATAAATTACAAAAACAACTACAATGAAACCACCCACGGTACCTCCCGCCTCTGACACGACTGTTTTCCTCCAACACCCGGCTCCACAGCGGCAACGTCCAGCGCCTCTGCATGCCTTGGCATTCCTCGTGGAGCCGTCAACTGCAGCTGGCCCACGGCTCGGTGCTCTGGGAAGCCCTGTCCTCGCTCCTTCCTCGGAGCTGCTGGGGTTGGCACTCGTGAGAGAAGTGGCCAAAGCAATGGATGTGATGTCCAGCAGGGTGGCACTCTTCTTAGTCCTCATGGACAAGGCTAACGTGGCTCAGCTTCTGAGTTCACCTCAGAATATGGCCACAGAGACCTCAAGAGGTCTTCTAGTCCCCACGGGTCTTCTCATCCACCTAGCCTGCCCTGACACATAGCTAAGTAATTTCTTCTTGAAAACCTCCAGTGATGGAGTTTCCACCACCTCCCACACAAGGAATCCCAGTTCTCACCCTCGGAAAATGTTTCCTAAAGCCTGACCTCAGCCACCCTTGCCCTTAACCTAATCACTTTATGTGCTATCCCCAGCAGGCACCGAGGACTGCTTCCTATCTCCTATCCAGTGAGGAAAGTCAAAATACTTGAAGGCTGTTATCATGTTTTCCCTCAGTTTTTTCCTCTCTAGACTAAACAACCCCAATTTTCTCAGTGTCTCCTTGCAGGTCATGTTTTCTAGAGCTCTGTTCCTCTTTGTTCTTCTCCTCTGGAACCTCTCCAAGGAGTCCGCATCTTTTCTCAAGTGCAGTGCCAAAAGCTGGATTCAATATCCAGCCGAGGTCTTCCTGGGGCTGTGTGGAGCAGATGGATAGCTTTGCATGTCTTCCGCATAGCACTGCTGGTCTGATGTCTGTTTTGCTTGCAAAAGGCAGAGCACTGGTGACTCCTTTCCAGCCTGTGATACACTATTCCCTCCCCAAGTGCACCAGAGCCCCAGACAGGGTCTCTCCTTATCAGCAAAGTCTTCTCTGATTGAAGGTTGTTTGGCTTTCCTTTCCAGCTCGTTTTGCTGCTCATGCTGAGTTTTGGCAATTTTAGCAAAGTAGAAGCAAGCCCTTGAGCTTTGGGTGCCCCAAGGCCATGATCCTGCTGAGGGAAGGAGGACAGCCTATAGCTCCTTACACACATTGCCATGAATTCACATTCTCACCCCCTCACTTTGCTTCAGAGCCCAAGGGTCTGTCCCAGAAAGGTGGGAATTCCCCCAGGGGTTGCTTCCTTCCCTGGTGGCTTGCTTCCTTCCCTTATCAGCTGCAGGTGGCCACATCGTCTAGAAATTAACCTGATCAACCCAAGTGCTGTAGAATCACAGGTAACTCAGGCTGGAAGGAGCATCTGTGGGTCCCTAACCCAATGTCTGAGCTCAGGCTGCTCAGAGCTTTTTCCAGTTCATCTTTGGAAACCCACTCCAATAGTTGACTGCCCTCACCATGAAAATTTTTTCCTTACATCTGGAAGTCACACACAGGGATCACACTTAGTATTTTCCCTCTGTACATTTGTCCCAAACCTAAAATCTGGACATAGTCTTAAGCCAATACTAAGACCTTATTTACACTTCTACTGCCTCTTTTGTCATTAAAGTAGTCACAGAATGGAATTTAGTGACAAATGGGGTGAACATGGTGCTGTAGGATCCAAGTCACTGTGTTAGCAGGAGGGTAAAGCAAAAAGTGCACTGAGGGCAGCAGGTGAATCTCAGCTCATGCCCAGGGCCTCCTGCCAATAGCCACAAGTCTTTTGAGCTGAAACCACCTCGCTGGTAGGTGTTGGTGCAAATTCTTGCACAGTGGGGTCTGGTCCTGGAGGGGTTCTTCAGATATTGCTCCAATTGCAAAAAATGTGCGGTTTCAGACAGACACGCAGGCTGGAGTGGAGGCTGCAGGTGGAGTAACACCATTACGGAGATGTTGGACGCATCCCAAGCCCCAGGAGCTCGGGTCAGAAAAATCAGAATTAAATTGAAATGGGAAAGAAATCCAAACCAGTCCAGGGTGTGTTCATTCAGGATATTCTTTCTTTCACTCTGCCCTACAGTCAAGAAATAATGACGCAGTTATAATTCAAGCATGGTTATGTTTGTAGCCCTTGATTAGATTCAACTAATTAGATTCAGCAAAGATTTTTCTTTCTCTCTTCTGTTTTCCTTTATGCTCTTTAAAGTTGTGGTGTCATTTTGGGTGGGTGAAGGCTGCCAAACAGTTAACAAACTAACCAGCAAATTCTCAGAGATCGGCTGATTCTGCCCAGTGCCCCCAGCGTGCTGGGGAGATGTACTGGGGAAAACTGGGCTTCAGCTTGCTGTTGGCATTGCCAAGTCCCTTGGGACTGTGTTTGAGCTAACAGTGAACCTAGAAAAAGTGTAACTATGACAGTGCAGGAGGGCTGGTAGATCATTCATGTTGTTGTTTATTTTTTTTTCAGTAACACATTGCTATGCTATGTTATGATCCATTTTTTGTTCCCAAGCCCAAGAGAGAATAGGGCTGGAAATCCCAGTCCCATTGGATCCAGATGCAGAAATCCCCTGGCTCCATCAGAGCAGGGTTTCACCCCCATGGAAGCAAATTCTCCCTTCCAAGACATCCTTCCCTTCAGTAATCAAACTGACAAACCATTAGGTGTCAGGTAGGAAGGAAAGTGGTGCTGTCACAGGAAAGCCCCTTCAGCAAGCAGGGCTGCACGCTGTACTCAGGGGAAAAAAAGCAAACTTCAGAAGAAAATAAAAACACCTAAATGTTTTGCCTTGGCTGATCAAAGACATCTGGGAGCACCGTGCATGGCTTTAGAAGAAACCCCAGCAAGTTGCTGCTGCACAAACAAAAAGCAACAGATGAAAAATAATAATAATAATAATAATAATAATAATAATAATAATAATAATAATAATAATGCAGAGGAATTTTCTTGGGCTTGGAATCAGCCAGAAAACGTCAGAATAGCAGAGAAGGGAGATATCTCAGGGTGTCCAGACCCATGATGGGCTCTGACAAAGCCAAGAATCAGATCTTAACGTGCTCTTGCAAGGAGAGGGAAGGCAGCTGCTTTGGGTACTGAGTGCCAGCGCAGCATCTCCCCTACTGGGTCTGTAATCCAGCATGGACGGGGGGCACCAGCACAAGATAAACAAATTACAGGAGGCAAAAAGAAGTTGAAGTTGCATAAATCGAGCTTCTCAGTCTCACTGGAAGGTGCAACAGCCACAGGTTTCCACCTAAGGACTCACGGGAAGGATTGCTAGATTTGCGAAATGGCCAGCTGAATATTTGAAGGGTGAAGGCCACCAAGTCCTCTGGAGGTAAAGCAGATTTATTTGGACTTGCACCTCTTTCAGGTACCTGCATCTATGGTGGTCCCCACAGGCTTTATAACCGCTGGAAAGAAACGGGCAAATTGAATTTTTGGTCTGCTCCAAAAAAAGGTCTGGCTCCACCGTGCCCTGCGCTGCCCTCTCCCCACAGATGTTACCTTGCTACTAAAATTACACTTTCTCAGCATAACCTGCCTCATTCAAAATCAGGGCCAGCTCCCTGAAACACTCGCTCAAAAACCAGTATACCTAAAAAAAAAAATAAATAAATATTTTTTGTTCTTTATATTTTCTGAGTCTTGGAGGTGTCTCAGGTTTCACACCTTATTTGAGAAAACTTTTTAAACAAACCCTGAAATTCTCACTTCGTCACATGACGCCAAGCACTGGGACTTAAGAAATACCACAGAGCTGGCAATAAAATCCCACGAGTTGGCAGCTCTGCCCGTCTTTAGGCTTTGCTCAGAACAATCAAGTTCAGATCTGCAGTTCCTAAAAATAGCAGAAAAATCAAAGCATTGCCCAAGTGAATGCAGGAAAAGGCTTCATCCCTCTGCAAAATATGGACAACGCAGCCCGTTTTTCCTCCAGCCTTCGCTTCTCTGCAGGAAAATCTCCCTCTGCCAAGGCAGCAGTCAACACATTGGCATCACCAAAACCTCCAGGAAGGACCTTTGGCCAACTTGTGCATCTGGTGCTGAGAAAAACATAGAATCACAGAATGGTTTGGGATCATAAAAGATCATCTAATTTCAGCCCCTGCCATGGGCAGGGCCCCAGCCCCATCCAGCCTGGCCTTGGGCACCACCAGGGATGGGGCAGCCACAGCTCCTTGGGGCAGCCTCAGGGGATTTTGGCAGAGAGGTGAGACCACTGTCCTGGGTGATATCCATTGTGGATAGGCTTTAGGACCTCCCTGATCCCCCTGGATCATTATACACATCGTGGTCAGATTGATTTGGCTGTGATGGATCCGGGTGCTGGCTCACAGCCAAAATGCATGAACATAGACGCACCCAGCCTCCCTCCAAACACGGCACACTGGGACAAGGGGACAGTGCCTAAATGACAAGGAGCAGGAAATGGGGAAACTGGCACTGATTAACCAATTTGCACAAGAAGAGCAGCCAGGGAGCTCTCTCAGTGGGGACCAGTGGGGTGGGACCCATGGGTGCCGGCAGGACGAGCGGGTAAATGCAGGCAAGAGGCGTCACGCATTCCTCCGAGCATCTCTCACCTACAGCTGGGCTGGAGGAGGAGGTGGCCAGCTCGACGCGGAAGGGAAGGGTGTGTTAGAGCTGCGTTCCAGCTCCCCTGCGAGCCAAACTACCGTTTGATTAATCAATCGTTCGATCCAGCTCCCTGCCTCCCTCCGCATGCAACAAGCATGAGCCGAGCGGCACGCACTCGCGGCCTTCAAGGGCTGGCTTAGGCAGCCCCTGATAGTGCTGTTTATACAGCTTCCCGATGGAAACAATGTGGATTTTATTAAACGATCCCATTAATGTTTCTCCATGTTGTCATTGCAGACTTCAAACGATGATTTATGTTGGCTCGTCGATCTTTGTCCTCGCAGCCGCACCGCGAGCAGCATCCAAGGACAAAGTGTTCCGGGACGGGACGGTGGGAGCCCTGCTGCTCCTGCTGCTCCTGCTGCTCTGGCTGGGATGAGCTCTGCTCCACCAGTGCCACACTCCAGGGAACAAAGGGGACCGCCGAGGACAGCCACGGGGCCACCTGAGACCACCCTTCGTGCTGCAGGGTGCTGCTGGTCTCCCGGAGGTGAGAGCTGGGCAGAGGAGCCAGCACAGCTGCAGGTGGTTTTGTTGCCCTATTTGTAGTGGCACAGCTTCTTGTATCCCAGAAAAAAATGTACCTGTTTGTCCCTCACTATTTCTTAGCCCAAAATATTACATTTATACTGACTTTTCCACTATTTGCCTCTTTTCCTCCCCATCATGCCATAACCAACTCTAGCCCAGAAACTATTTTGCCTCCTTGCTGCCTGTTTTGCATCTACACTAGTTTGCACCTTGGGTGTGAACCAAATAAGCCACTCAGCAGCAAAAAACTAGCTACAGAGTAGAAAACCATCCTTTTGGGGACCTACAAGCTGCAGACTGCCACTCATGGCTGAGGTGCCATGCAGCGATGCCTGGGGAGAGTGAGCAGTCAGTGTGGATGGAGCCAGGAGGGACACATACCCAGGCCAGCTCTCGATACGCACTGTGGGAGGTGTTAAAAGCACTGCAGAGTTCACTTTCTTCAATACTCACCTGCATCACTCTGTCTGATCCAGGGGCAGCATTCAGGTCCTCAGGCTGTGGGATTGAAGCATCCCCAAGACACAGCTTTCCATCTGAAAATAAATGGGGTTTTCACAGCGGTCACCACTTTTGTATGCACGCATGAAGGTTTTACTCTCAAAGCTCACCCTGAACCCCCTCCAGATGATCTTGGTCACTTGGTCTTCCTGCCAGTGAGCAAAGAGCTCACCACCCTCAGTCAAACCACCCCAAAATCATGGTTTGAGATGAGTGCTCTGGGTGAAGGTCACAAAAACGCAT
This sequence comes from Aythya ferina, assembly GCF_964211825.1. Classification (NCBI taxonomy): domain Eukaryota; kingdom Metazoa; phylum Chordata; class Aves; order Anseriformes; family Anatidae; genus Aythya; species Aythya ferina. The sequence goes on from NC_140301.1 coordinate 62,023,992, forward strand.
CCAACAGCTGTGGGACTAAAGCTCAGGCAAGGAAGCCTGCAGCTCAGCTGCCTTTCACGCAGCTGGGACAGCAGCATGAGTCTGCTCCTGACCCTCCTGCTTCAGAACGGGTACAGAGAAAGGGCTCAAGCCTTCTTCGTCTTACACACATAATGTCATGAAACTACCGTAAAGTAGAGCTTTGGGGCTGCTGCAGTACAAGCTGTGACTTTCCCACTGATTTTGTTAGCACCTGCATGCACCAAAGGTTTTCAACCCTGATGCTGTTACACCAGGAACTGCAGGGCGATGTTGTGTAGAGGATATTTGGGGGGAGTTTGTGCAGAATAGCAAAGGTGCATATTTTTTATTTAAAAATCATTGCAAGCTGAAAAAAAAAAGGCAGAACCAGAATAAAGAGAAATGCCTCTTGCCGTTGTCCATGGGTGAATCTATGATCCCTGAAGCACCAACAAGCAAGGAGAAGCCTGGCTGTGGCGACCTCACGTCTGGGACATGGTCACCACCAGGCACACGAGGTCACCTCGCAGGGGACAGTGGGGAGATGTTCCTCCTGAGCTGTCTCCATTCCTACAGCCTAACGAAACCCCTGCAAAAGCCGAATAAAGCCGAAGGGAAGACTATATTGGGAAGGGACTCATATGGCTGGCTGGGAAAGGCAGGGCTTTGAACGGGGCTGGGGCGGGACAGGAAGAACATTCCTTTCTCACTACAAACGCCCGAGCAGCTTGGGAAACATCCGACGGGGGCCGCCCGCTCGCACCCTGGGGCCGGCGGCGCGGGCCCCGCTCGCCAGCAGATGCGGAGCCGCGGCAGATCCCAGACCACCACCATAGCCAGGGGCCGAGGTGCCCGGGAGGAGGCAGCCTGAGCCCCAGATGCTCTGGGTGGAAGCCACCAGGTGGCTGCGTGCACCAGGCTCTCCTCATCTTTCATCACTGCCCACGTGGAAGAGGAGGGCGAGGGGAGGTGTTGTGCAGCTCCACGTGGTGTTCGCGCCCCGATGCTTTCCCTCTTTCCTGGGAAGCAGGGGAGGGGTGCAGATGTTCTCCGCTTTCACCCCAAATGGGGCTTTAGTGGACCCTTTCCCTCTTTTCTGAGGGGCACAGAGGGTTGGGAGCGACTTCAGGGCAGGTCTCCACATCGTTGCTCCTCGTTGCTCTGCCCCTGCCTCTTCTGTGTCCCGCTGTTTAATTGGGTTGTCTGTTCTTCCCCAAATTTCTCATCTGTTGTCAACAGCAGGGTCTGTAGATACATGGAAGTGATGAAGTTAACCCCCCCTCTGCATCTCCATGCTGACAAAGCCATCACTTGAGACATCAAGGCCACCCAAAATGGCCAGATGAGAACAGCAACTGCTGAGCCAGCCCCAGGCTCCCTCCATCCCCCTTACGTGGACCTCTTGGACACCCAGGCGAGGACAGCAGACCCAGCCCTGCTCCCCCACTGGTGTTTACGATGCCACCAAAACCCGTGGCAGAAGATACCCACTCCTGCAGTGTTGGGTTTTTTTTTGGTGTATTTTTTTTTCCTTATTTACAAAGGGCTGGCTTTTCCTTTTGATAATTATCAACCGCACTGATGTGCTTTTGTTCCCTTTGAAGTCGCTTGTGTCTCAACACATGTCTGCTGCTCCTTTGAGACACGTTTTGGTCCCAAACTGCTGAGGACACCCATGAAGAGCCATGGTAGGGAAGCGGCCCCACCACAGGGAAGCTCTCTGCTCCTTCCCAAGCAGATTCTTCCATCCCACCAAGCGCCAAGAGCTCGTCTCCTGCAGGTATGTGATTGTGTGAGCCTTTCCTGTAGAGAATCCCATAACATTTATAATTTCCTCTGATCGGCTGCCTGATGGCACGGCGTTTGGCATCATGAAATTCACCATCCTGGACAAGTTTTGTTTCAGTGCTGAATCCCCGCAGTGCCTCAATGCTCGGCCTTTCCCTCGCTGCAAAAAGGCAGAGGACAGAGCACATCCCCCCTGCGGTGGGTACGGAACAGAATCGCCCCCTTTCTTTTCTCTTCCCAAGGAGAAAGGAAAGATTTTGGAGCTGCTGAGAGAGGCGTGATAGTTCGAATCAACAGTTTGCTGTTAGCGCTGAAGGAGCCCGCGCCGCACGTTAGCCGGTAAACAAACCGCCCCAAGAAAGAAAGGCCTGTTTATAAAAGCTCCTCTTGACATTCGCCTCCTCAAACATAGCAAAGCATGTGCTAGAAATAGATGCATGAATGATCGAGTCTGTTTTGAGTCTCCTCTCTTCAACAACCAAGGAAATCCCTATGTACAAACATTTAAACTGTAACATCTGGAGCGCAGTAATTTTATCTTGAAGATCCACATCAAACAAACCTGCAGCTCAGCCCAAGAAGATATACAAATACTTCCCCAAGGAGAGCCCGGTCTTACAACTTGGGTACCAGGAGACGTGTGATTTAAAAGAAAGATAATTCAGCATCCCTTTATCCACGCCTGACAAGTATGCCTTCAGAGGGCATTAGCATGAAATTATCGCTCTTAATCATACCCAAAGTAAAAGAGATTTGTCCCAATTATTCGGTGCAGGCCTCGAAAAACGCAGCTTAAAATTTATAACCCGAGAAACCCTATGCATCATTTGCAGCTAGAGCTTTACCCAAGAAATTTCACTTTGGTTACACTATTTTCTGTTCAGCTGAATTGCTAAAATAAGCACCCAGCCATATATAGCACAGTACGTTGGCACTCACAGCAGTGGGGAACGACTGGATTCAATTTTCCATGGAAGATGACAATTAAAATTGCTTTCTTTGGTATATCCCATCCTTTCTGTTGTTTTTCTGTGCTCTCCAAGTGCAGAGCAAATTTAGGACGCCGAGCTCCTTTTCCTTCAAAATCTCACTTCCAGTTTCCATCTTATTAAAGACATGACTTAACTTTAATGTGTGTAACATAAACGGTATCATAAAGAGGAAGAATTAAAACAGCATGGGAACATTTGTAGTTTCAAGAGGGGGAAATGGCACAGCTTATTTCCTTTTTGGTTGTTGTTGTTTATCCAGCGGATAAACCTTGGCGTTCCTCTCCTACCGAATGCTTAGCCTGTCTTGCAATAATTGGGAATTCCACGTTTTGCAAAGTTATTATATTATATCCACAAATAATCCATCTTGTCAAGTCCATCTCGTACATCGAAGATAAAGTTGGAGCTGAGTCACTGCAGACATCTGGAGAAGGTTCATTACTTGTAATTGCGAGCCCCTCTGTTAATGCACCCCATGAGAAAGGAGCTGACAGGCTGCATATTTCTGCAAACTGTTCCCAGAAAGAACCAATTTCCTGACTTCCATGTGGTGTCAATAATATAGGCATGAGATGGAGCAGTGCTTATGAAATATTAAATCTGCTTACAGGACCCAGCTATAAGCAAATGCAGACCACCTGGGAGATGGAGGCTTGCGCTGGGTAAGCAGAGTTTGGCACTCACCTGGTACGCGAGACCGACGGGCTCTGATCGATGCATTTTGGCTTATTTGCCCCAAAACTTCCTGACAGGAGGGGAGGGGAGGGGGGAGAGAGGCAGTGGATGGAAGGGGTAAAACACATTTCTTCACGTTTAGGATTCAAACCTTTCAAATCACTGACATTATTAAATTTACAATCACGAGCAGCCGGAGATCTTATTATTCATCGGCGAAAAAAAAAAAAAGGCTGATATTTCATGGCTTTTGAGTTAGATCATTTTGCTTTGTGCCAATGAAAACAAAGCATTAGTGTTTTGATGTTTTAATATAATGATTTAATTCTCTCATTGATATTAGAACCCAGAAACCCAGCAAATGCAAAGACCCCTGTAAAATGCTCGAGTCGGGGCAGAGGCTCTTAAATCACTTCGGCACCCCGACCTCCCGTTTCACAGCGTGTATTTTATGCCAGGGGCTTTGCAACGAGGGCATCCTCCCCGTCACAAATGTGCAGTTTGGTATTGCTAACCTGCATTTGGCCAGCCTGCCTGTGCAGACCGAGAAACATCTGGGCTCTTTTTTGCTGGCAGTTCCCTGACCTCGGAGCAGATCCGGCGATGTGAGCAGAAACGCAGTTTTTTTCACTGGCTTTTCCCCAGTTGCTCCATCTTTTGTGCTCTGCCCCCAGAAGACAACCCAGCACCCAGGGCTGGGAGCGCGTGGAGGTGTGGGCATGGGGAGAAACCATTTCTAACAGCATCGGGCCACCACCTACGCTGAACTCGGTGGAGGATGAGAGTTGCACATGGTCCTGCAGAGCAGGAGCTTCCCAAGCCCCAGATGGGTGTAGAGACAGAGGCTGAGGCTGGGTAGGCACCTCTAACCCATCCACCCCACATCCACCCCACTGCTGGGGGTTGTGGGGTGCCCTCTCCAGCCCCGTGCTCCCAAACTGCGCAGCACAGCCCAGGACATGGAGATTTGGGTGCAAATCTCTCCTCCAGGCTGCATCAGGGCTGACAGCATCCAGCAGGGCTGGCTCAGGGCATGGGTGAATTTGGCCCCCCCAGGTCCCCCGGCTGTGGCAGGGCACCCCCCATCCTTGCCCCGAACCTCCTTACGAGGACTGATGGGCACAGGCTGGGAAGCTCTGAGCTGGCTTTGACCCCTGCTGCATGTCTTAGACCTAAAGGGTCTGATGCTACAAAGGGCTTCCTTGTGTTTTCTGCTGTGCCCACATCCAGCATCCTCCATCTGTAGGTCACTTCTGGATGTAAAATCTGTCTGAGGATGGGCAACCCCATGGCCACCCAGCCATCGTGTGCTTGTGTTGAGGCTGAAATCTCTCCCCCGCCACGCAGGCAGAGTCTGGGATGTGACCACAGCGATGCCCTGGTGCTGACAGACGAGGGCTGAGCTGGAGCAGGACTTTGTCCAGCCCCTGGACCACGCAGAGGGCAGGCAGCAGTGGGTCAGTCTGGTCCCCTGGGCTCAAGGTGATGCTGGTGTGAGTACCTGCAGCCCTATAATCATGGGGATGCTCTTCTTGCTTGCCTTGTCCCTGGGCTCCCATGGGGACACTGCTGACATATCCACGCAGGACCAGCATTGCTGCCTGCAGCCTGGAATGGATGCATCAGAATCACCAAGAAAAAAAATTAAAATAAAATAAAATAAAATAAAATAAAATAAAATAAAATAAAATAAAATAATAATTTCCAGCCTGCATCAAGCCAAAGGTGGAAAAACAAGTGCGAATTTTTGCTAATTTGTGTCTTTTAGATACAATCCACATATATGAGCTAAATTTCTTTTACCTGCCAGAGAAGATCTGCTGTGGCTGTGCAGAGCTGGCCTCCTGTCTGTCACCAGACGTCACTGGAGGATGTCAGCCTCTGGCTGCCACGTCCCTGAGCCTCCCGAAGGATATTTACCAGTATTTCCGTCTAGTTACAGATGCCACACTCTGGCAATATGCGATGTTTCATGCTTCTCATGCAACGGGTGTCCTGAACTACCCAAACAAGGCAAATTGAAATGCGAATGAAATAAACAAGAGTGGCTCTTTGTGTTCCTCAAAAAAAAAAAAAAAAAAAAAAAAAAAGGCTCTGGTTTAATGAGGGATGGAGTCTGTTGCTCCTGACAGCAAAGACTCATATTAAGTTTTGAAGAAGGCTCAGCCCAGCTGCTGGTGGTACGAGGCAGCGTTGCCCACCCACTGATGGCTTTTCACACGTCAGCATTTCCACAGACAGCTGTCCATGCACAGCCCGATAAATGCTATGTATTCAGATGGCCAAGCAAGTACCCGTGGGGAGCGGGTTATGGCCATCTACCAGCCTCAGCAGTTTCCTTTTACACCTTTTCTTCTCCCAGCAAAAACTTGACACCACAAGACACATGGGATCAGGACCTCTCTTTGAAGATCACTGCCCTGAGCACCGTAGCATCCCTCCATCCATCCATCCATCCATCCATCCATCCATCCATCCATCCATCCATCCATCCATCCCAGCACACTGTGGTGTGGCTCAGTCTCCCCTCCTGGCACTAGCGGGGCAGGGCTGTATTTTGGGCTTGTGAGGGTTTGGGACACCTCAGCTGCTCCGTCTGGCTGCCCATCCCAGCTCTCAGACCCCACATCCCTCCACCCTGGGCCCCATCCTGCCTGGCACAGAAGAGGTGCAGACAAAGACAGGGACATGCAGCACTGAATCTCACCAGCCATTTATCACCTGGGCGAGAAGAGCCTGGTAACAGTCTGTTATCTTTAGCAGAAAGCAGCAGCAGAAAGGGGACACCAGGTTCCCCAGCCCCAGGTCACCTCCATGGCCTGTGCTGTTATCAGTTATCGGTGTCTGCAGCTCTCCAGGGGCTCCGTGAGCAGAGATACTCCTCACCTCCTGCAGATCACCTTACCCACGCACCCACATCCCAAATCAGATGGGTTCTGAGGATCTTCAGCATGCCTCAAGTCTTCTGCAAGCAAAGGTTTGAGCTGCAACTCCCTAAACTATGCTGATTTACCCCAAAACAGGCCTGTCCCCTGTGCACTGTAATGGGGCCCTACGTCCCTACACGCCTCATCACCCCCAGCCTCCCCTCTGCTTGCTCCTGATGGATTGTAGGGACTTTTTCACCACGTTTCCTGGAGTATTATAAAGCGTTATCTGAACGGGCCTCTTGCAAAAAAACACCATAAACCAAAGCAGTTCGGGTAACGATGGCCTTTTAGTCCAGTTTATCCCACACCAAACTCCATAAATGGCAACTTTGAAAGTTTCCCAGACCTTCACAGTAGACCTTGGAACTGTCTGCCTGATTTATCGGTTGTTTCACGACACATACATCTCCCCTATATAATCCTAGTGTTTTACTTATAAGCCGTATTATAACTGGGAATCAATCTTCTTTATTTGAACACTTAGGACAGATTCACACATCATTTCACCATTAATTAGGATAGACTCAGCCCCGCAGATCCTTGGGGTTTCGAACCTGGCTGTGGTGTTTCACTTCGTTGCCCTGCTCACATCACGTCCAAGACTCGCCGACTTCGGGGCTTTCTGCGGCGGCTTGAAGAAGAACACAGGTTGTTTCACTGCTGGTTATGAGACATGCTACCCGGCTCATTAATTCACAACAGCCCTTGTTTTCTCTGCCTTTTTCATGCTGATCCGATGCGTTTGTGAAGTCTGGGGTTGTACTGCAAGTGATTAATGCTGCAGTAAAGTCTAATAAACTGAGATTCCAACAAAAAGTGTGAAAAATGTAATCTCTAATGTTCTGAAAGCTTACATATGACAAAACCCATAAATCACCCTAGAAGTAGTCATTATGGTGAGTTACTAACTAGATTATACAGCTGCATTTGTCATAATTTCCCATTACGTAGAGAATAAACCTATCAGCCTGATTTATGGCAGAGGGCTTCACAATATGGGAACTGGGACCTGTGCTGTTCTGTGGCAAACGAAGAGAAATGTTGTGTCTGCTCAACAGGAGGATGGAAAAGAAGGGAGGGGAGATCTTCCCTTTAGCTCATTATCACTTGAAAGCACTGACTCGGGGGCAGTGAGGCCGTGGAGTGGACTCGGGTTTGTGTCCATGGGATGGCAAGAGAAAGCAGCCAGCAGCCTGTCCCAGCAGCAGCAGAACATGTTCTCCACGTGTGTGGGGAGGGCAGGAGCTGGGAAGGCTTCTGGGGCAGCCAGAGTTGGTTATAGGGAAAGTGGGAGCCTGTCCACTTTTGCACAGCCTGCCCACTTTTACGGAGGAGAGAGCAGGAAGGGCAGGTGGGGGCAAAAATGCTCAGCCTCAGACCACCGAAGAGAATTTGGCCAATTCAAAGAAATGGCCTCGTGCCCAAGGACAGGCTGCTTTTCTCCAAAGGTCCAGCGCCTTTTTCAGACCACTTACATGCTCCTCCAGTGACCCCCATGTTGCCACGCCGCTCTGGATTGCACGAGAATTTCTGCAGTGATTTGAGATAATTCCCAGCCCCTCCACGGAGGAAAACGTCGAGCTGAAGCAGCTGATTTACTAGCGAGCACAGCTGATGAAGGCAACATCAATAAGGACACTTGGCAAGCCCGGCTCCGCGCAACCAGAGCCTGCCTGTCTGTGGTGGCACAGCCTGTAATTTGCTGACACTCATCTGCTATATGCAGCGAGGATAAATATTGACAAACTTTCCAAGGGTCCCCGCTTATTCGGCAGCTGCTGAAAGCACCAGGTGGTTCGGTAGCCGGGCGCATCTGCCTGCCACCGCAAGCTGCCACCCACACCAGCTCAGAGCTGGTGTCCTCTCCTCCCAGTTCAATGTCACAGGGGCTGGTAACGCTGACACAAGGCTCGGAGCAGCAGTGTGAACCCCTCCTTGAATCAGCTTGCTGCTAGGGTTTGCACTTTGCAGATGTGGTGGAAAAATCGGTGACCGCAAAGGTGCTGGGGATCCCCAGGGGCTGCAACCCCGCAGACCCCATAGTTCCACCTCTCTCATGGGCCAGGTGGCTTGATAAAAAGCAAGATAGCGTGTTTTTTTTGGTTATTTATGGAGAACTCTCTACTCTGTGCCACTTTCTGAGGGTGGAAGAAGCACAAAGGTCCTTAAGAAACACTGGACAAAGGCAGGAGGAGGTGAGACCATGCTGCCACCCCTTTAGAAACGAGGGGCAGGTCGTCCAAGAGCAATCCCTGAAGCCAGCACACATCATTTGTGCTTGTTCCAGTGCTGGCAACGGGGTAAGTGTAACCTGAGCAACGTGCCGTACCTCTGTGACACCTGGAAGGTGACCTGCTGGTAGTTATTGCTGAACAATTCTTTGATCTACCAGGTGGGAACAAAAGGAACAGATCCCACGTGCTTCTCGGGAGGCTTCACCCCTCTGAGCTCTCCCAGCCCACCTGAGCCCATCCAGCTCTGTCTCGGATTCCCAACCCAGTGAAGCACCTGTGGAACTGAAATCTACCTTGAAAAACAACCGAAAAAATAGAAATCAAACAATTAAACAGAAGAGGAAACTTTCTTCAGTGGCAGCCCGGAGAGCTGCGCTTTGGCCAGGCAGCAGAGCCCTCTTCAGTCCAGCAGCCGGTAGTGAAGAGCTGCTTGAACCAAAGTGACCTTGCAGGCACTGGCAAGCTCCCAGTTGGGCCAAGCTGGGATTTAACTGGTGCTTGGGTCCAGTGGCAGGAGACAACCAAATGCACCCAGTGCACCGAAGCTCTCACCATAGATAGAAGACAAGCATCTGCCAAAACCAGAGGGTGGGAAATGCATCGTATAATTACAGATTACAATTCGAGAAGGAAGCATTATTTCACGGAGAAATCTTGGGGCGGAGGAGGTAAAAAGGGGAGAATGGGGAGAAACCCACATTCTGAAGCTAATAAATAAAAAAAGTGATTTAACAAAACATGTCATCATGTGACAAGGTAGTTTTTCTTGCAAGCAGGTGCACCGCAGTTTCAGAAATATTAAATCTTAAGAGGTTTGCATTGCACAATAGATGGCAGCCAGAAAGCATGTTGATGTTTTTTGGCAGTGTTTCAGATGTCATGGTATTTTTTTTCTTTAAAGCTTCCATCAGCAGGAGGGAAAGCCGTGCCAAGGAAAAGGAATCAAATCTGGATGCAGCAAGACTCGCATTCAGACGGAGGCTCCCTGCCAGATGCTACAGGGCCAAATCGGAAACAACCACATTGAGTTCATTACGGCAACTGCATAATCAAAAGCCTGCGTAAAGGCAAAAGAAAAAATTAATCTATTTAATACTTAGCTAAATTCTCGGCTGTTGAAACAGATTTGAAGAAAAATTCATCACGATCCCCTCGTCCTGCGGAGAAATTCCTCTCTGTTCTCCGAGATGTCCATGAGGTGGCAGGAGAGCACCCTCCTCTGATGGCCAAAGGGAAGGTGACACAGGTCCCATTTCCACACCGGGAACCTTGCTCCAGCTGCAGGCACTGCTGAAAAAGTGCTTTATCCTCCTACTTGCTCCTGCTAGAAAGAGATGGAGGAGCAGCACCAAAGGGCACAGCTTCAGAAAAGGAAGTGACTGATATCTCCTTCCCAGAGAGCTGGGAATGGCTCCATTTGCTCCTCTCGCTTTCACGTCTTTACGTCTCTTTGGGGAACACACCCCTGCTCACGGCAGACCCTGGCTCTCTGTGTTCATCCCATGCCATGCCTGGGAATTTGTGTACGGATGCTGAAAAACTGAGAGCGCACAACAAGAGAAGGACCCGGACACCCACCAGGAAGAAATTGCTAAATCACAGCCCTGGCGTGCACAGCTGGGGATCACTGTGGAAACAAACCCTCAGGGATGCCCCAGTTTTCAGCCCTGTTTATGATCCTGAAGCCTCCGCCCAACAGGGCACAGCTGTTCTGGCTGGGCATGGCCCAGAGCAGCCCAGCTTCTGTGCCCCGGGACAGAGGATGGGCTGGCAGTTCTGCAAGCCTTTGGCCAGCTGCAGAAGCGACATCCCAACCCAAAGCTGCCACCAGTGGCTGCAAACAGCAGTACTGCAGGGCGATACTGCCCTCTGCAATGACCAAGGATTATGTTGGTTAACTTTTTTCAACATCTCCTTTAATCCCCGCATGATGCAAGCCTCTGTTATCTCCTGTCCGTTGAATTCTTTACTTCTGTACCTTCTTCAGCCGCCTCCTGGCTTACGATCTTTGTGTTTCATCATCCCTGATGTGATCTGCAAGATCGCTTTCCTATTCTCTTAATTCCTTGTTTGTTCTGCATGGTTCATTAATTGGCATCTTAGCTTTCGGTTGCAGAACCAGTTTCATAAGGAGATAACACAAGGCCCAATGCATCAGATTGCACAAGTAAATCATCCCAAGAAGCTGATGTTTGCTCGTGCCCTTGGACAATTAGCTTTGTGGCTATGGACTATGCTCAGAAAGCTGTGGAGCAGGAGCAGTGTGAATTCACCAGCATATGAGCTCTGTGACTTGGCTCCTCAGAGCCCCAGGGACAGCAAAGGGATGTCACTGGGCTACACCAGCTTTGAAGACGAGGAGAGAGTAGAGCAGGAATCATCCCTGTCTCACGAGGACCACATAATTCCCAAGGTTAGTGCCCCGTTACATGCAAAATGCAAATCCGCAAGACTCGGTGCTCGAGAAAGCTCTAAGCCAGTCTTGGACGCTCAACCTGACTTGAATCATTGCTGCTCTCTCTAGTGTTTAAATATACTACTAAAAAACCTCTGCCAAATGCATAAACCCCATCCCAGTGCCCCCTGATGTCAGAGGGAAGGTGCCTGGTAACATTGCTGGTCTTCGGACAGGGCCTCAGAAGAGCAGCTGCAAGATATTAACCGGCAGGCTCAGAAATTCATCTTTGCTTTAACAAAGTCTAAACCTTTGTAAATAACTCACGGTAGGTCAGGGAGAAAGAAGCTAACAGCTCCTATCTGGCTGTGTTCCCCTGTCCTGTAAAATATGCTCACACTTGAGAAAGAGGAGAGCTCTCTCCACAAATTCACCCCGAGCAGTGGCAGTTCCCATTTCACAAGCCAAACCATTCGAGAAGCGCAAAAATTGCTGTGATGCTTCCTCACCTTTTTCCGCGGCCGATAACAATTTCCTCCTTGTTCTGCTCGGCGTCCCCACCGCGGCCGTTTCCTACTGCTCCCGACTGCCAAGAAATCCCTCCCGCTGCAGCGAGAAGCGTGACAGCTCCTCAGAGCTATCTGCTCATGGCATATATGAGCACGATGGTGCAGGAGGAGGAGCAGGTACCTCTGCCTCCAGCGGATGTGCAGGGCTGGCTGGGGGTACCCGGTACAGGGGACAGCTCTGCCCTAGTCTGGGGTGTGGGTCAGTCCCACCTTCCTCTAGCTCCACTTGTGTTAACCCTGACACAGATCATAATCAGATCAAAGAATACATTTTCTTTTTCTTTTTCTTTTTTTTTTAAGGTGTTTCTGAAGCAGCAGGTGCTCATCTGTTACCAGTCGGAGCTGCAGCAGTCTGCAGCATGATTATCACCACCTCAGCTGGGAAAACAGCATTTCAATGGGGAAATGCTGGAATGGGTCGAAGATGGGCAGCAATAGCTTCACTGCACGTGGAGCTCTCACCATGGGCAGAAACGTGGAAATATTATTGTGTTTTCCATTATGCAAATAACAGGATAACCGTGTCGCACTGGCATATGCTCAGCAGCCGAGAGAGGCTGGGATCGAGCGTACCATGCTGTCATTTGGGAAAGCAGCCAAAGGCATGGGCATTTTTCTTGCAGATTGGCTTTTGACCAAAAGGCTTTATAGATGGACTTCTAAACCACTACCTTGACCAACACTTATGCTTTCTCTATGGTTTCAAGATTCACCCATGTAAATGCTCCTAACATCCCTGGAGGCATTCAAGGCAGCCTGCTCTAGTGGTTGGCAACCCTGCCCAGAGCAGGGGGGGTGAAACTAAATGATCTTTAAGGTCCTTTTCAGCCCAGGCTATTCTGTGATTCTATGATTATTCATTTCTGCCCTAATCCTGTCTTCTAGTCCATGTTTCTCTGGCTTCTGTGAGGACCTGAACAAGGCCGAGAGACCTCAGGCCTGGCTCTGCTCGGCATGACGGGCCTGCACGGAGCCCGGGCCCTGCTGGGCCATCTTGCAGGGACAAAGGGTCTCCTAGGGCTGGTTCAAACTGCTGCTGAAAAAAAAAAAAAAGAAAAAAAGAAAAAAAAAAGGTGGTCTCTTCTGCAATGAGGCCCCATCTCCCTTTAAAACACACACAGCTGGCCATTTAACACAGTGAGTGGAAGAGCACAGCTTCAGGAGAAACTGCAGACAGAAGTGGTCGTGGCACGAGGCGGGCAGAGCACCTGGCTGCAGATTTCTGTTGAATTAGGCTTTGGAGCAAACTAAATCATAACACAGTGTACAAACAGATGCACTGCTGTTTTCCTATCAACAGGGATTACATTGGTTAAACCATTTTTTTATACTGACTAATTGAGGGAGGCTCAGAAGAGCCGGGAAATGAAAGGGGTAATCAGATATTCTGAAGCTCACACACTCCGAGCACACATGCGAAATGTTCAAAGCGGAGCAGTGCAGGTGCATATTCCCAAATGCAGTCTCGTGTCTTGGGCGATTTAAAACTGGGCTGGCAAATGAGGGAGTTTTCTGTGGGAGCTACCGTGCCTGCAAGCAACTTCCAGGCTCCAGCTGCCATCTCGTGGCCATATGAGACATCTTCCTCTTTCTGCCTTCTGATCTACCTCTGGCAGCCCAAGCAGTACATTCACAGGATTGGAAACGTCAAAAAATTCTGGGAAATGTTTTCCCCAGGAAAGCCCTAGCTGGAAGCCCCATATTCCCAAATGGCAGCAGTTTTGACCTTTTTACCATGCATTAGAGAGGGTACTTTATCTTCCACCAAGTGACACTTGAAAAAGGTGGAATCCAAGTATCGGTGGTTAACATCGCTTGTCACCCTTGAAGGCTGCAGGGATGTTGAAGCAGTGCTCAGCGATATGCTCAGGATTGAACTCCCCTGACTGCTGGTTAACGCCCGCTGGCTTCAGAAGGCTGCAGGATCTGGGAAGCCAGTGGCCCATGCCACAGCTCACCATCATCCCATTCATCTAGGGACACTGCATGTCCCTTCCCCGGAGCTCTTGCTCCAGCACCACTCTGTTCAGCAGGTCTCAGAGCCCATCTGCTTCCCCAGGAAAACAAGTGAAGTTCTGAACAAAACCAGAGGTCTGTCTGCATGGAACAGCTTGCAGGACATCATATCCCATGGTAGTGTCCCGGCTCCAGGGAAGCTATTGAGAATTTGGCTGGTTTTATATTTGTTGTTGTTGTTGTTGTTGTTTGGGGCTGCTCTGCTTTGGTGTAGCTATTAGCTAAAGTGGAAAACCACAATGTTGTACCCATGTACTGCTGAACGTCATCCTGGCCAGCAACCACCCTTCTCCAGGGCCTGCCCAATTCAAGCTGTTCACACTTAATGGCATCTGTGCAGTCTCCATTTTAAAGCCCAGGGTTCCTCACACATTGTACACTGATAAGCATATAGTAAATAAATACATGGTACATGTGTGTTGACACAAGATGTAGTTGGAACAGCCACTTGAGAGATAGCCATCAATAGTATCATGGTTAAAGTTAGTTAAGAAAAATGCTGCAGGCTTCAAAACCAGACTTCTTTGCTGCTGGAGGCTGAAGGCCAAGATTGGATGGTGCTTTGTCAGAGACACTTGCACCTCACCACAAGTCATTAGCCAGGATGTGACAGCTCCCAAGTGGTATTTACTGCGCCTTGTTTTGCAAGACCTGAGTTAATCAGAAATCTTCAGTTGAAAAACAAACAGCTGATGGCCCACAAAAACACTTCCTTCATCTGGTTCTTTTTGGAGGCAAAGGGGACACAAGTCATGTGCATGGTCCATGGGCCCTAATAAAACTCATATATCCTGCTTCCCACCATCATTTCTCATCTATCTTTGGTCTGTTGGCTGTAGACCTGTGCCAGAGCTGTGACAGAGATTGTTTGCAAAGCTTGTGTCCCATGCCAGGTACCTGAATAGTCCTAGAGGCAGGAGACTGCTCCACATCATGTCTACCCCTTAAAACCTTAAGTCCAGCAAAAACCTTGGGTGCCATTGGATTAAGCTGTCTAAATATTCGTTTCAAACTTAAAGTCTACGCATCAACCAGTAACTTTCTTTGGTTTGTAGGAAAGGAATCCTGCTTGCAAAATTATTTTATGGATGTTTAGAGAAGGGCTTGCCTTACTTGACCTCACCGAGATGAATGTGACACACCAGTAATTTGAGAAATAAGCCAAGATGGGGTGTTTGTGTCATGTCTTAAAGAAGTAAAGCCAATGAGAAACAGAGATTTTTATTTATTTATTTATTTATTTATTTATTTATTCTCAAGGATTTTGCCTTGCTTCATTAAGTACAGCTGGATGGTGGTGCATAGCCATGGGTAACACTACCCCAAGTGCCATTTAACTCCTGGGGCAAGACTAATCTCTGGTGCAGAGGCCTAGGGGCAGGCACCAACTTTAAGTTTGAGACCTGTAGCCAGTCCAGGCCTACTACAAAACATCCTCAAAAAAGACAATTTTATTTTGAGTGTCTCAAAAGTAAAGCAAAGGTCATGTCCCTGCTGGACCCTTGGACCAGCTGTTACTGTAAAATGATCCTGGCTGTATTATGGAAGGACCTAATATCAGAAGAGGCAACTTTCCTTTTACATGTCCCTTATTTGGAGGAATTATGGATCAAGCCTTCACACCATATGATAATAAAATATCCAAATGTTTTCCCCTGAAAAACTGGGATCTACAAACACAAAAATCAACAGGACCCAACAGCTGACATAAAGCAGTAAATGTGTAAAGAGGGGAACGATCTCTTAAACTGCCTTCTAATGCCCCAGAGAGCTACCCTGTGTTAGTAGTCGTCAGTACTAGGTCAGATTTCATTATCCAGCTCATGGGTGCTAGAGTAGGTGAAATGATGGAAAAAATGAAGTAAGGTAGAACCTACCGTGTAGATTCACACTGACCCCATGAGGACCCACCCCAAAATATCTGCTCTGTGCTCCAGGAGCAGGGTGCCCCCATGTGAGCACCCAGAGCAGACAGTCCCAGGCTGAGCAGCGTATCTGCATGGCACATCAGGTCCCTGGTGGGCACTGGAAGAAAAGGAGTCTTGGAGCTCATAAACACTTCCCTGTAAAAGGTTTCGTCACACCCCCAACAAACCAGGTGCACCAAATATTTTGGGGTGAGCCCTGATTATTGCCTCTCACGGGCTCAATCAGCCAGCTTGTTGTTTGTGCAGGATTGATGTAATGCTCCTGTAATCTCCTCTCCATCTCACAACGGCCAACCAGTTCCTTCTCTGCTCAACCTGCCTCCAGATCAGATGAAAGCATATGTCATGTACTTTGCTCAACTCAGAGATAAAAGTAACTGGTAAGAAAGGATACCAGATGTCAGGTAAGCTGGTTTTGCAGAAGCATTTTGTTGCAGGAATGATTAAAAAAAAGTTCATGACCATTTTGGTGAACTTGGCTTCAGGATAATGACTAAAGGGATGATTTTGTGCTTGTTTTGTGCAAAACAAGCACAAAATATCAACAAAGATTTGGCAAGGAAGTTCTGCCCTTCAGTCCCTTTGTTTTGCCTTTGGTCTTGGCCCTGAGATCACATCCTCTCTTAGTCAAAACCACAACTCCACAATACGTGACCTACCCTTCTGCAGAGCTGTGGGGACCATCTCTTAATATGTGGGTGCATGTCTCATCAGCACGTGTTTACCTTTGTACACCCAGAATTTGGAGCCCCAAAAGTTGCATGCTCCTGAAAATGGCACTGAGATAGAGAAGGGAAATCTGCCTTTTCCCATTCTCCACCTGGATTTGGTGTGAAGGTTTAATCAAGTTCAGTTCTCTTGTGGTGCACAAAGTCAATGCCAAGTCTAGACACAGGCTGGATAAGTAGTTGCCGAGCACCCCTGCACGTTTCCCAGCAGAGTTGTGCAATGGATCTGATGTATTTCACCGATAACAGTGGGGAACCTTTGCCTTTCTCAGGGCAAAATAAGCTTTGCTAACACGTTAGCTAAGGTTTTATTGTAAAACCATGGCAGAATGAGCCATGTGATCCAGGATGTATGAATGAAATTCCAGTCCATACCCGCTCGAGCTGCAGACTCCCCACCCTGGTTTACAAGCTTCCCTGCACCACGCTCGGCTCTCGGCTCGTGCTGGCAGACAGCAAGGCTGGGGCCACACTCAGTTTACTACACCAGGCTCTGGTATGTAAACCCTGTCCTCTGCAAAGGGTTTTTGCAGCAAGCTTGGTCTTGCCAGGTGCCACGCACTCCCGGTTCCCATGAATTTCAGAGGAAGCACTTGGCAGTTTGCAGGGCTTGGCTCATAGCATATGAAGGAATGTCTCAGCATCTGTGGCACTTGGATTAGCAGGCTTCATGCTGCCAAGCAGAGCCAAAGCCGACTCCTCACATCTTTGATTAGATCAGCCTCAATCCGATTAACATTGCCTAATACAAAAAATTTCAGTTTACGGTCATTGACCTTCAAGAAATCACGTGTGATTGGAGT
The DNA here is from genome assembly GCF_964211825.1 of Aythya ferina. Taxonomy (NCBI): domain Eukaryota; kingdom Metazoa; phylum Chordata; class Aves; order Anseriformes; family Anatidae; genus Aythya; species Aythya ferina. The sequence continues at coordinate 62,041,050 of NC_140301.1, forward strand.
TTTTCAGTGAAAGTAAGGTATCTGCTGTGTGCAGAGCAAGGGTTTGGGTGCAGTTCCAGTTCCTCAGGACTTCTACGTGTAGTTTTATACACTGCAGATGATGTCTTGAGGATATTGATTGTCTTGGAAAGAAAACATGCCACAAAAAGAAGGGTTCTAATTGCTTAAACATTTCCTTTCTTCTGTCAACACCGCTAGATACCTGCAGAGACCAGAATTGCATCTGAAAAGCACAAATTTTGTGTGAGAGACTCAGATAAGTGCTGGTTTATTGTAATTAGACTTATTGCTACTTATTACTAAAATTTCTATGTAGATTTCTAAATCACTTATTGTATTATTTCCTGGTGGTGTTCCACAGAAGCTACACGACATGAAAAATCAGCACTTTGCCAGCAGCGATGAAGGGCTGGGTTTCCATGAGCAGCTCTCTCTGCTGGTGAGTAAATCTGGAAATGAAAATGTGGAGACGGGGTGAGAAAAAAAACAAACACGGAGTGTCTCATCATTGCAGGGTAAGTCTGAAAAGATCACTTTCAATGATGCTTGTAAGGAGCCACGGGAGGTAGGAAGTTTAAATCCCTGATCCCCCTGTCACTTCCTTTTGGATAATGCTGGATGCTCAGTTACTGCAGATGTGCTCCAAATGCTTGGGATAGTCCTGCTGTGGAAAAGCTAGCAAACTCCAGCAAAAAGAAAAAAAGAAAAAGAAAAAGGGAAAGGGGAAAAAAAAAAGGAAAAGAAAAAAAAAAAAAAAAAGATTCCTAAGGCATTTATTTAAATACATGGCAGATTTTTATCAATCGACTCACAAACAGCATTTATCTAGCACAGAATTGCAGCCAGCTTAGCTGTACTTAAAAATGTCTGGACTTGCCTATCATAGAGCATGGACCCAGTTGTGCCTTCCTGAAGCTGGGTGAAATGCGTGCACTAATGTCTTCTCTCCCCAGCACTACCTCCCTCCTTCTGCCAAGAGAGAAGGATGGGCCAGGAATGGGGCTGCAGGGGACGCGAGCCTCAGCCCTTTCATGTAGTGCTTCACAGAGAATTCACAGAGAAAATTCACAGAGAATTTTCCCCGCTCCTTCTTTAAGAGGCGCCCTAAGGACAGAAGGGAGAGAAGGAACAGCTGCTGTTTGAACAAAGTTTGCCCTGCCAGAAAGCTCAGAGAGCAGCCAGATACCTCCTGAGCTGGGTTCATATCCAGACCCTACAAAAGACCCCTGTGCCTTCCACAAGCCACACCATCGTTCAATACTTTGCTTTACCCTCTGCCAATAGCATAGTAGAAATTGCACATTTTGGGGACAAACACAGTTGCACCTCTTTGTTTGGCACCACACATAGCACTGTGGTGCTCTGATTTGGATAAAGCCTTTAAATCATTCATAATCATCTTTATGAAGAGCCACTAAAGCCTCTGGGACATGGTAGGTATGTTCCAACCTAACCAGGCATTTCTGGGTTTCCAGCTGTGCTGTTGCTAAAAGACAGGGAAAGCATGATCTGAAATAAACGAGTATCATCGTCTGCAAATCAAAGCATGATAGGAAAACCATTTCAGAGCTTAAAGAACAATTAACCGAGTAATGTTTCACCTGCTGGGCTGAAATCAGCCCAGAAGGAAGCTTGAATTCCCCAAACTTGTTACCTGGAGTGATCTTTCCAGTCACATTAAGGCAGTCTCTGTTACTCTGTCGGGTGAAGGAAGGAGCAGGTTGCACGGAGCAGGAGCAGGGTGGAGAGGGCTGGGCTGCTCGGTGTGGAGCAACCCTTCCACCAGCCTCATACCTTGGGGCCAGTGGATGGGGGCTGGCTGCACAGAGCCTGCCCTGACTTTTGCTGCACAGACAGAGGAAAATCCACTGCAGGGCTGGGGTGATGGGGACAGAAAATGTCCCTCGGGGTAGAGAGGGCAGCTAGAGGGGCCTCAGGTGCCTACATCTGAGTAAAATGAGTAAACCATGAAGGGCTGGTCCCAAAGCACATGCAAGCCCCTGGAAAGGCTCCTGTTGACTTGACTGAACCAAACCCGTAGAGAAGCTCACTAATGAGTTCATGTAAAACCAAAGGGTCCTTCCACTTGAGTGCTGTTGACTGATGTATAACGGGCACCAGCATCCAGAGGTGAAAACAAGGAGCTTCTGCTGGCTGCTCTGAGCACAGTATTTTCGAGCTGACCTGATGGAGAGAACCCAAGGAAGGGGCGAGCTTCATGTAGGAGGAAGGGGGCACTGCTGAAAACACGAGAGAAAGCCAAGGCTGGTGGGAGCTGAGCTGCGTGGGGGGTGTTTTGTTCATGGACACAGAGCCGGGTATTGTTTGCTGGCGTGTCCATAAGCCAAAGAGCCCTCAAGCCCCATAAAAAGTAAAAGATGCATGTGAGAGCAAGGGAGGCAGCATGGCACTAAGAAAAAGGCCACAGGGCAGGGAGTTGTTTTTTGTAAGTATTGCTACTAATTTAGATGGCATAAATGAGCTGGAGCATGCTACAGGGATAAGGGAAACCACCTGGAGAAGGCCTTTCACACTGGGGATTGCCATGGAGAGACTGATAAAGGAGAAGGGATTGCACTTCTGCAGTGTCTGTGTTTGCTTGTGTAGCTGTGCCCAAAACCATGGCCAAGAGCCCACTGCTGGGACACCATAGCTCAGAGCACTTTCAACAGTCCTTGTCCTAAAAGCATATGGTGAAAGTGCTCAGACTCTTTTCAAAGCAAGGATGTTCAATGATCAGGGCCACAAGGGAAAAAAGTGATCTAATACCTTGATCCAGGTGATGTGATCACATCAGACAACAAAATCCTACAGTAGTCCAGCTGTCAGGGAGACCCCATCCTGCAGGCATTTATTCTGCCATATAACTCATCCCCAAAGGATATGCTGATGTCCTTGCTTCTGGTTTTGGTCCCATCATGTGCCAATAATAATCATCATCATCATCATCATCATCATCATCATCATCATCATCATCATCTCTGGCTTTCTGCAGGCAATACAAGTGATAGTGATTTCTTTTTACAAAAAGGTACAATGAATGCAAAGTAGACAGAGAAGGCCAATAAAAATAGAAATCACTGCTTGACTTTGACTCTCATTTGTGATTTGGCTGCTGGAGAAACTTCCCTCACCTTAGCAACAGCCCTCAAACCTGACACATTTTTGCTAGCTTTGGGCTCTCTCCTTGGATATGGCTTTCCCAGCATCAGACTTACAACAGTTGCAAAATACGGATTCTTGGCTAGCTCCTCCAGGTTAGAAAGGGAAAGAAGGAAAGCAGATGCAATTGATGGAGAAGGAAAAGGAAAACAAAATTCACAAAATAGTAGGAGCAGCGGAAGTTGTCTCTCCTTTTGAGCAGTTTTCAGGGCATAGCAAAAAGCAGCAGGAAGGACAGTCACTTTCTCTGGGCTACTCTCGCTGAGGTCTGCCTCAGACATGAGGCAATGAAAGCTCTAGAGGCAGCATCCTGACACCTGTATGAGTCCCATGGATGTGGATAAAGCCAAGTCCCTGCCATCCAGCTACCCTCCCTCCTCAAAATGTTCTTCTCTGCATCTGTTAAGAACCAGAACAGAAAGTGACAAACAGACCATCTGCTGGCAGTTTTGTCAAGGTTTAATGGCAACAAATCCATTCTGTCTGATGGGGCTTTACCTTCCCAAGTCATGATCTGACCACCCAGGCCAGGCCAGGTGGCAATACAGAATGTGCTTCTGATTTTACTCCCCCCAGCAGAAAAAGCTGATTTAAAATCCCTGTAAAAAGAGAAAGGGGCACGGGACATTGCCATCTGAGTACGGACGTTCGTGTCATTAAACCTGTCATTACTCGTGCTGCTCAGCGAGGCAATTGTAGTGCTGACACCAGCTTTGGATGTGTGCCTCTCTTACCAGAATCTCCCTTGTGAAGTACAAATCCCATGTAATATCCAGGTGATACAGACCTGAAGGAAAGCCAACCCTTTGATGAGGGCGTGGAATCAGATACGGTGAGAGCGACACAAATCATTTGCTCATCCCTCACCCACCCCAAATCCCAGACTTGCACCTGGATAACTTGAGAGGGCAGGCACCTGTTTTCCAGTGCAAGTGCCTGTGTGGGGAACAGGGCACGGATCATAACAAGCAGCACTGTTTGCAGATCCACCCATTACAGCTTGCTTTACAAGCATGATGTAAAAGCAGGACCGGAGGCTGCTAACCATCCACCAGGTTCACGTGGGCTGAGAAGGCTGCGGTGAGCTGGGACCTTTAAAACCAATAAGCTTTTCCCTATGTTTCTGGAAAGTTGTATGATTCAACTTTATGAAGATGGGAAAATATTCTGAAAGAGTTCAATTACTTCATTTATGCCAGATCCACACGTTGGAAGCAGGAGGAATCCTGTCCATGGAGCAGCCACACAGTGTCCCCATCCACATGGTCCAGGCAGGAGGTTTTGGACATGCTGTTATATGTCACCATGCTCTATATGAATGTGAGATGTTTGGACAGCAGGCTGGTGTAAAAGAATACAAATTGATGGGAAGCAAAAGGCGTATTTTGTGATTAGGTGGTTGTCTACCTCTGCAAAGAGATGGGGAGGTAATTTGTTCACGTGGCCTTTCAAATAACCTGAGTCCTTGGAAAATTTCCACTGCAGTTGGATTTCCTGACACAGTCAGATTTTCTACCAGAGGCAGATTTTCCACGCCAGATGCTTGTTCCTTCCCTTTTTGATCCCCCTGTGCCGTATGAGTACAGGCTGTCTCATTTCAGGCCGTAAGGCTAGAGTGATCTTGGATAACGTGAAGGCAAAATGAGTTTAACCAGGGAGAGCTCACTCTCAAGGCCCTTCTCCTCCTCTCCTTGCCAGGCCCTGTGTTACTGGCTCTAACAAGACTTCCACCACAAACAGAGAGGAGTTCTTCTGCCTGCACACACCACAGGAGCAATCAGCGTTTGGTCCCTCTCAGGCTTGCAGAACCACAGTCCAAGCCTCCTGCCAGGCACGACGTGAAGGAGGAGACCTTTTAGCAGCACGTCGGAGGAGAAGCGAATACATCTGTCAAAAAAGACTGAACAAAGGAGCTTTAATATTCAGCACAGAGCAAAATTAGAGTGTCCTGAGGCTTGTAGGAGTTGAAGGCTCCTGAAGAAAGTGCTTCCACGTAGTGAATGCAGTGTGGTGTATTTATAGCTGGCATCAGGCCTGGCGCTAGCTGTCACCTGATGACTGCCCAGGGACATTGCACGCTACCATAGCAGCTTTCCACAACCCTCCTGCACATTTCCACATGTGCTACAGCCACACAAGGCAAAGATCCCATCTTACCTACTAAAAAAAATAGTCATAAGGACATTCCTACCAGGGCAATATGACAAAGATGATCCAAGGTCACTCACTACTATCTGGTGTCATCTCACCAAGATGTAGTGCTTTCATCTCGTGCATCAGGTGCAGGCCTAAAGGGCTTCTGAATCAGACTCTGCTTCAGTAAGCTATTTAAGACAGTATCTGACTTTACATGAGTGTTTCCATCACAGTTCTCATGCTCGAAGTCAAATATGCCCTTCAGGACCTCTATCAAGGATGCAGTGATGAGCATTGCTACTATGCTTCCTATAACAGCGCGTGCTGCGAGGACTAGGTAATGCATTTTGCATCTCTTATGATTCATCCTGCCTAACAGTTATCTTATGTTTGAGCCAGAAATATAGCCAGTGGATTGTGATCAATTGACATTAATAAACACTTGGGAGGGGGAAGAATGAGCCACGGAGAGCAGCTGAGACTTTAACCCTGGCACTACCCCTGTAGGTCCCAGTGAAGCCAGGATTTCACACCCTATCGCACTGACAGTGACCCCAAATGCACTTCTAGTGCCAAGTGTTCCCAAGGTCCTGGCACTCCGGCGACATTTTCTGGTGTTATTATGAGACAGAACATCTGTGTGTAACCCTCGAGACCTTGTGACTGTGGCACAGAGGGCATCAAAGGTTCCTCATTCCCCAACTGACCCTGCTCCCGAGGTCCTCAGCTGTGACCTCTAGCACACCCCCATGAAATCCTCCTGGCTCCCAGCCCTGGCAGACCCACTCCCAAATGAATGAGGGTTTGTTTTGTTTTGTTTTGTTTTGATTTGATTAATTTGTTCCTTTACAACCCCTATGTGCAGGAGTTTTGGACAACTTGCAACCACCTCTTGTTCTTTACTTTTCAGCCACACACCAACCTGGTCTTATGTGCAGGAAAAAGGTTTTTTTCTTTCTTTTATTTTTCTTTTTTTTTTTTTTTCTTCTCCATTTTTCTGGTGACATTTCCAGCTTGTGCTGTGTGTACCTTTCTGACTGCAAGGTGCAAGACATGTGGGACAGACAGTGGCCTCCTACTCTTTTTTTCAATGCCTACAGACAGGAACCAGGTCTCCATTTTCCCACAGGTCTTTGATGGCTTCCTCTGGAGGGTTTTTGTTCTTTATCTCTTGGTCTAGTGGTTGGCACAACATGAAAACAGCCCTTGTTTTCAGCCTTGGTCTGGTTAAGTCCACTGTCAGTGCTTACCAAAAGGTTACACAACACCGACCCCCCCACCCCTGCAAAAAAAAATCTTTGCCAAAAATATCTTTCTCAACTTTATTGTTCTTGGAGATACAAAACCCATTTGCCTCCCATGTGCCCACACTTTGGGCATTTTCTGCATCCTGGTATAATTGGTGAAAAACACCACAAAGTTTCTACACCACCTTTTCTACATCATTCATGTACTCACCATCTCTATCAACGAAGAAAGAAATTCAGTGAGAGTGACCCCTCTAACACTGGCAACTGCCCAAATCCCAGAGCTAAGGGACATGTGGCAAAACAAACTTTCTTGGAAGAATATTCCAGGAAGAAAGGAAATAGCCTAGAAATGAGATGGCATCATTTACGGGACAGAGTGTACATGGAGTAGCTGTTGACAGCTGTGGAGCTGGACTATGTCAATGTTCTATGAGGAATCATAGAATCATGTAGGTTGGAATAGACCTTCAAGATCATCAAGTCCAAAGATCCAGGAGGAGAAGCTCGGTTTGAAGGGCTCTTGCTGGTGCAGGACGTGCATCTGGATTGCAATCACATTTCTGGGAGAGGTCTTTTATCCACCTCTATGAGCACAGGATGGTTTGGGTTGGAAGGGTCCTTAAAGATCATCTCATTCCAGCCCCTGCCATGGGCAGGGACCCCCTCCTGCAAGCCCAAGCTGCCCCCAGCCCCATCCAGCCTAGCCTTGGGCACTTCCAGGGATGGGGCACTCACCCTGAACTGATTCACAACTGTATGAAGGGCAAAATCTGTACCTTCAGGAGGAGATGTAGCTGCTGAGCTCAGGCACAGCTCTAGTTCAGCCTTTTCTTTGCAAGCACTGCCAGCAATCTGCCTGTGCACGGCTTCCTGTGAGTCTCACCAATGCACAGGTGAGCACTTAACGTTCAGTATGCACTTGGACTTTGCCAGAACGAAGTCTGAAAGGGTAAACACTTCTGCCAGTGGTCATTACATTGCTTTCTTCCTTTTGTTTACCCTGGAACAAAGGCAAAAGGAAAAAAAAAAAAAAAAAAAAAGGCAATACAATTGAACAATGCTGCATTGAGAGAGAGTGTTTGAAATCTTGGAAATGACCCTCTCCTTGCCCCCTAATTCTCGTCTTTTACAGCTAGCAGGATATTCTGCTGCTGCTTGCAGCAGAGGAAAAGGACACGGAGCCGTGGCCTTGGAAGAACATCTCAGATCTAGAGAAAGGCACATTTGACCTTGGCATAGGAGCTACACCAAACCTGCTGGCGTTCAAGGAAAAGATAAACATAGACAAGCCTCCCATGTCCGATACTAGGACAAAACTCTTGCCAGGGGGGATTTTTAGCTCAGTTGACCAACGTCCCTTTTAACGGAGCCAGAGAGTTAATGTTCCCTGTGCAGATAATATCATGTTGTAAGCAAAGATTTTTTGGAAGCCTGCTTAATTTGATGAACAGTATTTTAGCAGAGTCCAATTACTAACACTCTCAGTGTATCCAAATATATTTGGATAGCTGTGAAACTGAAAAAGCAGAAGTGTTTGATAAATATTTCCTGCCTGCATTTGGGACAAAGTTGAATGTCGTTTCCACATTATATAATGATGATGAAATGTTTCCCAGGCAAGCAACTTAAAAAAAGAACATTAAACAGCACAAGTGACATTTTAAAAGCAGCAGGTCTAGAGGACTTGCACGTCAGGGTTTTAAGAGCTGGCTCTTCAGGCGACTGTTCTCACACAGGGTGGGAATGTGAGAGTTTAGAAATGGGCCAGAAGAGCATTTCTAAGGTGAAAATCAGTGTTGTGTCAATATTTAAAGAGTGTGACTGAGGCAAACCCACATAATTTCACGTTGGTTTGCCTGACACCTCTCCTGACCTAGGTATAATGAAGTGGTGCGTACCAATTAATAAGGAGATGGAGAGCGGTGATGTAATGAAAAGGTAATCATCAGTTTTCATGGGAACTGGTTCCTGTCAAAGAACAAATTTCACCTTGTTCCTTAATAAAATCACGGATACAGTTGATAGCAGTAGCTGTGTTGACTCAGTGCTGCACTGTATCCAGATTTGAAGAAAAAAATGTATACAAAATCAATATGAGTGCATAATAAATGGCTTAAAAATAGCTAATGGAAAGATCTTAAAATGGCTTTGTTATAAAGGATTCATCAATGAATAAAGACTGTTTCTAATGGACTCTTGCAAGCACTTGGACTTGTGCTATTCATTGTATTTAGGATCTGGAAGAAAATACAGCATGATTGCATCATTTGTGAACCATAATAATTTCAAAACTGACTATGCTGTTTAAAGTTGCATTAACAAGAGTAGCTTGTCAGGAAAACAAAGACAGCAGAGTGACAAAAGCAATCCAAGCTACCTGGTAAAATGAGGTTAGTTAAAGGAAACCTTAGGACAGGCAAGTGCAAAGTCATACGCATAGGAGCAATTATCCAGCACAGTGCAGGATCATGTGGACATAATCTGTAAATTCAGAAGGACTTCTTGTTTAGTCTGTACCCTGGAAAGCAGCAGAGTATGTGACTCTTGTTTTTAGTGAAGCTGACGGTAAAATTTAAAGTCCAGTTCTTGTGTGCACATTTTTTTTAAAGTAATTTTTAAAATTGGAGGATATTCAGAGGTGATTTGCATTACTTTATACTTTCAATGGAAATTGCTAACTGTATGAACTCTGCAGGAAGAAAATATGTATGCATATACAGTCTGCAGAAGCCTTCTGTGAAGGTCCCATGGTACAGCAAACACAGCAGCCACTGGTCTTAGTCTGCATGGAAATTCACAGTGCTATACAAATGACACTTCAAAATTAATGCACCTTTGCTTTAAAACTTCCATACAGACAGATACATTCTTCCACTACATTTATTCCACGGCAAGGAAACTTCTGTCCTCTCGTCATAAAGGAAGTTCATACATTTATTTTTTATTTCATGTAGATCTGTGGTGATGGGAGTTGAGTCCCGTGTCATGTCAGAAGATTTCACGCTACTCTACGCCTGTGAGCTGAGAGCTGTTAACAGCATAAAGAGGAAAATAATCCTCTTTCGAGCTCAAACAGGAGAGGTTTGGGCTCTCAACTTCCATTTGCACCAGTCTACCCCTTCAAGACCTTCCCCACAAATTCAAAGTGAACGATAATGGGACTTTTTTGGGTGTCTTTGTTGGCAATTTGATAAGCCAGTTTTCAGGCCATGTATCTCCATTGATCTCCAAGATGGCTGTAATGGAAAAGTCAAATTTCAGCTCTAGATGGTGTGGTCCAGCTTGATGATGATGAACAAAGTCTTCTTGCCTATTGTCTAGAGAGCCACTATGGACAAGAAAATAGAGTCTGCATAGGGAGAGCAGACAAACACCTCCAGAAATGCACATCAGGAAATAAACCATGGAATCACAGATCAAATCATCTGAAAGAATTATATCAATAAGATGAAGAACATTTAATGTGCCCCTTGTTCACTTGGGCAATCTTTCCTTGCTGTCTCAGACAAGAAGCAAAAGGAGGGAGAATTTGAGTAGGATGACATGAAGAAGAGTGAAACACTTGTTGAATGACAAAAGATCATGAAATCCCACTGGCTTTGGCAGAAAGAAGGATGAAAAGAGAGAATCCCATGAGATGTGTCTTCAAAACAACCTACAAGGCAACTAGCATTTTCTTCCCCACTGCAGAGGAAAGTCTGGGACAGGTTTCATGGAGAGCTTACCTTGTGGACTTCATGAGAAATGCAAAGGTTAAGTTAAACAGATCATATCCCTGTAGCTACAGGGATGCGAAGCCAAATGCCCTAGCACAGCTTCCTCTGGTGACTTCTTGCTTGTACCTTATCTTCTCTCTTTCCTCTTTCCCCATCTGAGAAGGTAGAACAAGCGCGCACAAAGCTCCTGTGGTGGAGGTTCCTGAATGCTAACAAAATTCTTGGAGCTTTCAGGATTGAAAAGTGTTGCCAATGCATTCAAGACGCATTCACCCGCAGTGAACATTTTTAAAAGCTTCAGCCGTCCTTCCTGAACTTAATCTGGCCTCTCTGTGTTTTAACACACTCCATTAACAGGATTCCCTCGCTGACAGCGGATGTAGGAGGTAGGGCACAAGCCTATTTTGGGAGATACAATGCCACGCAATACACAGAAGTTCCCTTGTTGCTGCAGCAGACTGTAGGATGGAGCCAAGTGGAAGGGAATGGTGTATTAAACATGTGAAATCCCATTTCCAGTAGGAGATGGGGGAATCAGGGAACATATGCACTGTACCCTGTTTTTCCACAACCGATATGCAGGGCTATGAGAGGTTTTGTTGTAAACCAAGAAGGGGAATGACACAGGCAGAGATTTAGGGCTGGAGGCACGGAGATGTATGTGACACTGACAATACTTCCCTGCCTGCACGCTGGCTGTGGTTTTTTTGGGGGTAGTTCTTGACCAACTGCAGGGGGCAGAGGGCTGGAGGCTGCAGACCAACACGGTGAGCTGCTGGCTGTAATGCCTGGATGGGTGTGTAAGGCAGCGGGGATGCTGCGCGCACAGATGTGACAACAGCACAGGTTATCAGCTCCCTCCTCCCCTGAGGTGTTGGTGAGATAGGAGTATCGCTCACATACCCTCACACCACCTCGTCGCTCCCGGGTGTGTTGCGAAAAGGGGGTTTTCTCATAAACAGGTGACCCCACCCCAGTAAGCCGGGGTGTGTTTCTGGGAGTCTCGCCCTTTCCCACCCACACAACGGCCATGAGAAAGGATGGGGGGAGACTTGCACACAGAGAAGTGATCCAACCATGGGTGTGTGGTGGGGGCCGGGAGTGCTCTCAGACAGGTATGAAGCCCTGGCACCCTCCCTCATCCTTGTTCCTGACACAGGCTGACGGGTGTTTTATCATGCAGCACCCATATACATCTGGACCCCTCTCCGGCCGACTGCGAGGGGCGTACTGGGGGCACATCAATGAGCGCAGGTGAGCCCCAAAACCTCCCATTTTGGTGGTCATAACTAGCGTTTGGAGGACTGGGGCCTTGCTGCACATGCATCCCCCATGAGGACACATCACGCAGCCTTTCCCTGAGTGTGGCTGTCACCCGTTCGCCTGCAGGGTCTGGTTGCTGCCACAGGGTGCGACCCCCCCCAGGCACACACAGAGGTGAGCACCCCATTAGGTATGGGTGGGGAGGGTCCTCACACAAATCATGGAATCGGAGAATCATTGGGGTTGGAAAAGCCCTCCAAGATCATCTGGTCCAACTGCCCCATTACCACCACTGTCACCCACTAAACCACGTCCCCAGGCACCACAGGATGAGGGGGAATGGGCTAAAGTTGCACCAGGGGAGTTTTAGGTTGGATGTTAGGAAGAACTTCTTTACCGAAAGGGTTGTTAGGCATTGGAATGGGCTGCCCAGGGAAGTGGTGGAGTCACCATCCCTGGAAGTCTTTAAAAGACGTTTAGATGTAGAGGTTAGGGATATGTTTTAGTGGAGGATTTGTTAGTGTTAGGTCAGAGGTTGGACTCGATGATCTTGAGGTCTCTTCCAACCTAGAAATTCTGTGATTCTGTCCAACCTCTCCTTGAACACCCCCAGGGACGGTGACTCCACCACCTCCCTGGGCAACCTGTCCCAACGCCTGGCTGCTCTTTCTGAGGAGAAATGTCTCCTTGTTCCCAGCCTGAACCTCCCCTGGCACAACTTGAGGCCATTCCCTCTGGTCTTATCACTTGTTATCTGCAAGAAGAGGCCGACCCTCCAGCCGACACCTTCCTTTTGGGTAGTTGCAGAGAGCAGTAAGGTCTCCCCTGAACCTCCAATTCTGACTAAACCCCCCCATTTCCCTCCGCTGTTCCTCATAGGACTCGTGCTCAGCCCCTTCACCACCTTCATCACCCTTCTCTAGACACCCTCTAGAGCCTCCAAGAACCCACACTGTCCCCCTTTACAAACACAGCACTAACACCAGCCAGCAGAAAGGGCGCCCCACAGCCCCCCAGACTACGATACACCCCTCACACCCCCTCAGGAGAGTGCCACGATCGCTTCACGATCGCTTCAAGACCGCCTAAAGCCCCTCACAGAGCCTCACAGAGACACCCCCCGGGAGCTCCGGGCACCGGCGGGCGCCTGAGGGCAGCGCCGCCCCGCGGCCCCCGAGCCGCCGCCCGCCCTCCCTCCCGCCCGGTGCTCCCCGCTCCGCCTCAGGCCTCCGCCCGCCCCCGGCCGCGTCGCCGCACGCGTGACGATGCGGAGCCGCCCCCGGACGAACGGAGGAGCCGGAGCCGGAGCCGGCAGCGGCGGCTGCGGCAGCCGCGAGCCGGGCGGCGCGGGGGCGGCCGAGGTGAAGCGAGGAGAAGAAGAAGGAGCAGTGAGGAGAGCACCGGGCGGCATGGATTACCCCGAGCCGCAGGGCGCTTGGGACCTGCCCGGGGAAGGCGGAGGGGAAAGCGGCGGCGGGGGAAGCGGCGGTGGCTGCTACGGGCAGGAGGAGGAGGAGGAGGAAGAGGAGGAGGAGAGCCGCGGCGTGGAGCATCCCTTGGTCCGCCCGCCTCGCCGCCACCACCTCCACCACCACCACCAGCAGCAGCACCACCAGCAGCAGCACCAGCTCCGAGCCGCGCTCTCCACCTCGTCCTCCGAAGGGGAGCCGGAGGCCGCCCCTCCGCGGCGGCTCAGCCTGAGCGACTCGGCCGGCGGCGGCGAGTTCGACTCGGCCGAATCCGGCGCCTCCCTGCGCTACTCCACCGGCACCGGCGGCGAAGGCAGCGAGGGAGCGGGGCTGGCGAGCAGCGAGAGCGGCGGCAGCGGCTTCGCCCCGGCGGCCTCGGCGCTGCCCGAGAGGAAGCGGCCGCGCTCGGGGGGGGGGGGAGGCGGCGGGCGGCCCCGCTACGAGGTGGTGCGGGAGCTGGGCGCCGAGGAGGTGCGCTGGTTTTACCGGGAGGACCGCAAGACTTGGAAGCCTTTCATCGGCTACGACTCGCTGCGGATCGAGCTGGCCTTCCGAGCCCTCGGCCCCGAGCCGCGGGAGGAGGGCGAGGCGGTGGAGCCGGTGTGCGTGAGGAGCGGGCTGTACGAGGTGGATGTGGTCAACGCCGAGTGTTATCCCGTCTACTGGAACCGTGAGTGTGGCCGGGGAACCCCCCCTCTGGCAGCTGGGACGCACACACAAGGCCCTCATGGGGTTCCCCGTTATGTGGGGGCTGTCAGTGAGTGTCCCCCGAAGGGATAAGGAGGGGACGCCTCACGCACAGACACCGTGGGTGTCCCTTTGGGGTGGGGGGCACGGCAAAAATATAGCCCCATCGCCGCCATGCATGTTTTGGGGAGCCACAGGCCCTTCAGCAGGGGAGCCACAGACCCTTCGCCACCCCAAAAGACACCACATGAGGCAGGGATTGGGCCCCTCTGCCCAAGCAGGTTATGGGGCTGTCTCTGCCCTCTGTCCACCCCAAAAAGGGTCGCCCTGCTCGCACGGGGCACTGGGTTTACCAGGTGGCCCTTTCTGCCCCCATAACACACACATACAGGTGAACGAGGGGTCTGAGTGCTGCATGTCACACGAGGAAGGGGAACGGGTGCTGCTTGATACCCACATGCATTTGGGGACATGGGGTTTGGGGGAAAAGGACCACTCTGTCTCACAGATAACGGGGCGAGGAGGTCAAGTCACAGACATCGAGCAGCATCGGGCATCCTGCCCTCCTGGACACACACTGTGCCCTGGAAATTGGGTACCCCTCACCATAAACTCAAGAGAGGAGGCACTGGATCCCCCTAATGCACCCAGAGGGCAGGAGGCACTGGGTGCCCCCCATGCCGCATGCAAACTCCTGGGGGAGAGGGGGCACTGGGCGCTTCTTCGTACGCTTCCATCTGAAAAGGGATTCGGGGAGCTTTCCCTCTTTTTCCCCACTGTGCACCTGCATCTGAAGGAAAGGGGGATCTGGGCATGCACACCCTGGCATACAGAGGTGGTGGAATGGGAGATCTGAGCATCCTCTTGTTTCTTGACACATACGGGAGAAAGTGGGAGGGAAGGTGACAACCTTTTTGCTGATGGTTCCCATTTCTTAAATGGGAATGGGTTACTGAGGGGGGAGATCACTACCCCCCTGTCCCTCAATATGTGTGCCCGCTGTTCAGAAGGGTGAAAATGAGCAATTGTTTGTCCAGTCTCCCTGCCACATGCATGCTTCTGATCCCTTTTCTTTGATGAAGAATGATGGAAGAGACACCTGGCTTCTCTCCTGCTCTCATCCTCTCTGCTAGGAAGGTAACGGTGTTGTGCTTCATCTCCCCCAGGCCCATCATTCTGCAGGGAGCATAACGTGGGACTTCTTTCTGCTTCAAGGGGATGCAACAGGCATCTCAGATGCACCAGTTCTTATTTCTTATCTTTCCAGCAGAGGGGTGCTTGCTTTACCACCTCAGCTTCAAAAGGAGGTGGCGATGTACGCCTTCTGTCACCCTTCCTCAAGAGGCACTTTCCCTTGCATTCATCTGCCGCCTTTGCTGGAGGAGAGGGGACTTAGGGGAACAGGTGAAGGAGCAGGCACCTCAGCTCTTCTGCCTCTTCCTTCGCAAGGAATTGTGTCCCGAGGTCTTGCTGGACGAGCATACATCTGCTCTCCTGGAACAGATGAGCAGTAGCACCGCTTACCCTCTGTCCCTGTCTCACAGCTGGACTTGCTGTCCTTCCAGGCCAAGGGAAATGTTATGGAGTAGGGTGAGAGATGCAGACTGGCCAAGCAAGCAGTAGACATTGTCCTGGCATGCACTTGGAAGCAGGCAAGGCAATTTTCTTAGATCCCCTCTGCATGTTCAGAAGAGAATCACAGAGGAGCAGCAGAACTGCTTCAAAGGAGCAGATCTAAAAACTAGGGCTTTTGGTTGTTTTCCCTCTTCCTTCTCAGCATCTTTACAAGAGGGAGACCATAAAAGACGGTACCAGGTGGTACAATTCACTTGTGGTGTGTGACGCTTTCGTCTTTCAAATCATTGCCCCAGCAGATGGATAGTGAGCTCAAGGGGCAAGCAGAGCTCCCAGTGCACGCATGTTTTGAGTTAAAAAAGAGCCTGGGCACAGCTCCTTGTTCAGAAAGTGCATTTTTTTTTTTCTGTTAGCACCCTGAAGTCTCAACTGTTGGTTCTTGCTGCATCTGCCACGTAATTACTGGGAAGATGCAGATAATCCAGGGGGTGAAGAAGCTGCTGCTGTCCCCCTTGCTGGCCGTGCCACAGGGACAGAGGAGAGCGAGTGAGCAGAGCTGTCAGGCAAGGCAGGATTGCTCCTGGTAATGAGAGCACGAGGCTGTACTCAGCAGCAGCTTAAAGGTTTAATTTCTTGACCCAGTGCCTCGTCCATTTTGGAAGCTGATTCAGTCTCCTTAAGCCCGAGGAGCAGATGTTTCAAGTAATAACGTGTGCTGTGCAGAGACAACGTTTGGAAGCGGAGATTCCCAAAGGCTAGCACCAGAAGCAGTGCTGGGCAGGAGAGAAACAAACCCGTGGTGCTGAGAAGACTAACGAAGGGGATATTTTCTAGCCCTCAGAAAGCTGATTAAAAGAGTGCTCAAGCCTTTTCTTCTTATCGGGCCCGCTCATTTGCAAGGCTGAGATAAACTTCTGGTGTTTCAGGGATCTGTCAGCGTCTTCTGGCCTAACTCCTCCTCTGCTCGCACGTTGCCTTGCCTCTGCCCTGTAAATGTGAGAGTTCTCGCCTTTCTCCCGTTCTCTCCTCCCAGGTGAGGCGCCGCGTGCCCCCGTAGGCATCTGGCCAGCGTGGCTGTGCTGCGCTGCTGCCTGGTGCTCTCTGCCTGGTTCTCTGCTGCGCCCAGGCCCGAGAAGACGGCAAGGTCAGATCCCAAGGATTCTGTCTCCTCTCGCTCTTCTGAAGACCTTGGTGTGGCTGTTATTCCCCAATTACCCCCCTCTGATACGGTGCATGCAGGTTTGGATCCGAAGGGTAGCTCCTACGCTGGTTCCCTGTGATACGGGAGGGAGGTGCTGATGGCATAACCACATCTCACACCAGGCAAGACCGCGAGTAAAGGAGGAGGAACATGCTCTCTGACTGCACGAGCGTGAAAAACAACGAGTACAACTGACTTAAAATATGCTGAGGTGCACGCGAAAGGGTACAGCAACTGCTCTCTGGTTTTGCTGATTCACATTTTCGGTTCAGAGCAAAGGTCAAAAGCTTTTATCTTTGTACTGGCCCGTTTTGTTGCTCTGTTTCACATCTGTACCGTACTTCAGGGAAGGCTGCTATCTCGCAGCAACAATATTGGATGCCCTGACAGTTCTTTAGCAATTGTGTCATCTCAGTGACAGGAAGATGTTGATTCTAGCTGGGCATTTGCTGAAATGTGTTTTTCACTCTTCAGCTCGTCACAGGATTTGTTCGTAGCATCAGGAATATCAGACTGAGTTACAATTTGAGCAGATTAATTACTGAGAATTTTATCCTTACCTTGTGACCTCTGGGATTTATTTAATTAGCATTGTAAAACTTGCAAAGACAGCACAAGAGGACTGAAATTATTACTGTAGGTTTCCAGATAAGTGAGTAGCTTGGAGTTGGACTGCTTGTTTTCTGTGGATATAAGGGATATTTTATATGTGGCTCTTCCATGTGAATCATCTTACGTTATCCAGACCTCTTCTGCCCTCCCAGTTGAAGAGGGCTGTTTTACACCTGTTTTTCTGTAGATTTACTTAGCCTGGTTGAGTCTGTTTAATCCAAAACTGAGGACTTCTGGCTGTTTCCGTCCTGTTCCTTGGCTCACAAGTTTGTCTTGTACGGCTGTTGGCCTGTCTGGTAGTTGCTTTTCCCTTGCTTTTTGATGGTTACGTTGTCAAGTTGCATGTATTTAGTTCTGGCAGTGTTTTCTTATAAATTTCACCCTCCAGGTAGTCGTCTCCATCCCAGCGTGTTCTCCAGTTTGAATTCTGGCTGTGCTGGGGGCACCCATCACCTTGGCTGCTCTCTGTCATGCTGTGGCACCTTTTAAAATTGAAGTAGGACTTCTGTCCAAATCTGTTGGTATGTGGGGAGAAGCAACAACAAAACGTGTATTTCTGCAGCCATTTGGGGAGTTTTTGGATGATTGTCTTTTAGGGAAGACTAAAATACTCCCCTCCTGCACACAGGTTTAGTGAGGGATTTGTTTGTTATTTTTTATAGCACGCAAGTTTTCGTACCTAATAGTTGCAGAAGTCTATTAAATAAAATAACCACATTTTGTATTGAAAAAAAAATGGTTCACAAGGATCATCCTTGACTGGAGATGTAAGAGTAACTTTGTTGTACTGATTAAATGGAGATTTGACTGGGCTTAGCCCCTCTGTGAGTGCTGGGGGGGATCATTTGGTCTTGATTTTAAAATCTGTATACTCAGGCTGGAATTGGGCAGGCTCAAAACTGTTTCAGATGCCTTTGAGCTTGAGCTGAAAGAGATTTCTGAGACGTGTATACTTCTGTGAGCTGCTTTGTAAATTGGAAGAAGAGGTAGTGGTTCGCAGGTTGTAAAAAGCCTCTGCCAGTTGAGCTTTTTGCAAAATGAGATGTGAAAGCCAGGGGAGCGTTGGCGTCCCTCTGAACCTAGAATCAGCCAGGATTACTGGAAAATCTTGGAGGACAGTGGTTAACGCTTGGCATCGGATGATGACAAAAGGCTGTTTTGTTAGCAAATTATTTTTTTTGTGTGCTTGTTTTGATGTAGGAGGTGGAGGTCAGCAGCAAGATACGAACCCTTTCATACCTCAGCCGCTGGTCGTTGTTAGGACTGTGCTGTAAAGAAAAAAATCAAAAAAAAATCACCGTGCTGGAGCTGCGAGGTGCTTCTCTGCTGCCTGCTCTGGGCAGGAGCACCGGGTGCTGTGCCTTCCCTCGGCAGCACAAATTTCCACGCCGGCAACCCAGAACCCATCCTGTGGCCTGGGACCCATGAGACCACTTGCCTGGCTACTTTAATCAATGCCTGCTGTTCCGAGGCTGTGTCGTTGGTTTAGGGGTTTTGTCTTCTATTCCGAAACACAGAAAAAGTATTAAAACAGATTTATGAGGCGAGATGAAAATTGAGGGTTTGGAACCAAGAGTGGTTCATATCAGTACGTGGTTTTTATTTTTTTAGTCTGTTTTTCATAGCTGAACACTTTTTTTAGTTGCTTTTATGGCATGCTTAGAGCATTGCTTTTGGTGTGTTGGCCAGCTGAAGTTGGTTGCTGTTTCATTTGAAGGATGAATACATGAATACTCTTTTCTTGCTTTTCTCCCCAGATATGTTACTCTTCACTTGCTAATAAAATACTGATAGCATACATAGCAAGGTAAAGCGTTACTTTTGCTGATCAGAATCTTTCTTGGGTTCTACTCTTCTGCCTTTTTTCTTCATTTTACCTTCCTTCCAGAAGTTCTTGTTAGCTTAGGTCCAGCCAGCTTCTTCCTGTCCAGAAGGCCTAACACACAGTGAGTACTGCAGATCTGAAATTCGTATCAAAACACAAAGTACATTTGTGTGTAAATATGCTCTGGTTTCTAGTGCCTTTCCTGGTTTCAAAATGGGTAATCTGGGGCTTCAAGGATGCTTTTTTTAAAAAGGTGGGAGATGTTGGCATTTGGTTTGGATGTGTTTTTGAGGACAAGCTCCTTTTGTGACTTCAGCTTTTGTTTTTGTGATTTGAAAGCATTTAAACAAAAATCTGTTCTCTTACTGCCATAAATGACCAGAATCACTCTCTGATGGATGTATCAACTACAGCTGAGTAGTTTAAGGACAGACTCAGCTTACAAAGTGAGTTGTGCTTGCCCTTCAATGCTGTTTATCACTTTTCCTCCTTGATCTCATCCAGCAAGAATGCAGACATGGTGGGAATGCAGTGGTTAAAGGTTCTTGGTGAAGAACAGGAAGGTGTTACCCACTGTAACTGGGAAAGCAGAACACGTTTGTAGGATGAGAAGGATCAGGAGTTCTGTTCTGACTTCATGTAGGTTTGAGTACTGACTCAACTGTGGCGATATCAAAGAAATAAGGTGGGACCTAATTTGGAGGTGCCAGGACCAGATTAAAAATGGATTGAATTTCTGTGTATGTCTGTGAGAGGGAGAGGCTGTTTAGGAAGAAAAAATAAATTGAGGGGAAAGAGAACTTGGACAGAGCTCATTTTTTGTTCTGACAGGAGCAAGAGAGTATTTGTAAGATCTGACTCTATAGAAGTTAATAAGCAGAAGAACTGATGGAAGAAAAATTTGCAGAAGAGTGAGAAATAAAAATTAGAAGCACGAGCAATTCTGTTAGTGATATGTAAGGCTGAAAAAGGCATGGGTGAAGTATGGTTGCAAGTGTTGGCAGGAGAGGAGGTCAGTAGGGTGGTATGAGGTGTTTGAGTGTGGGTTGCAAGTAGCTGAAGCCACACCTGGCATGGAGACACACAGAGACTGTAAATGTTGTGAATTGCATGGTAAGTGAGCTCTGAGATGAAGGAAAATCCCTGCAGAGGAGGAAGAGGGAAGGAGCTGAGAGAAAGGGTTACTGTGCCCTTGAACACATTCGTCGTGTTCATTAGTGGTACTGGTAGGTCTCAGGCGTGCACAGAAAAAATCTTAATTTTTATTTTTTTTTAATATTCCTGTATAGGAACCTGCTTGCTCAAACTGTGCATACATAATCATTGCTTCTTGGTGCTAGAGAGCTTGCTAACAAAGACCGACTGAAGAGCACCTCCCAGCAGAGCACGTGCACTTCGAGCTGAGGGTGTGATTGTGCAAAAGTCCCGTGACTTTCAGTGGGATTCGAGCATGTGCTCAGCTTTTAGGAGTTCCCCGCGTGTTTGTCATGTGGCACGGTCATTCCTCTGTGGTTCAGTTTAGCTTTCAGCTCGTGCTGCTTCAAAAAATGCAAGCTGCTGTGGGTTGGAAAAGGGCTGGTAAGGGACCAGCTCCTACAGCTGGGACTGCAACACTGCAGCAACAAATTTTGCTGCTGGAAGCGCCTCACTTCAGAGTATCAGCACTGAAATTTGATAAGCTAGTACAATGGATTAGGATTCAATACAAATAAGGCCCTAAACTTAAAGCTGCAACCCTGTTTCACGTTTCAACAGTCCAAATATTTTTTTTGAGTGTTTCCAACACATCTTTGACATGGTTAGTGAGGTGGGCTTTAAGATTTTGTATTAAACCATTGGGTTCAAGTTTGTGTAAAGAGTGATTGCAGAGATGATGGTGAAACTGCTATATAAAAACAGAAAAGTCCTTCCTGAAGAACATGGTACATGCTATAGTTTGGGGTGATGTACAGCAATTGAGATGAAAGATGACTTTGAAGGTATTCATCTCTTTCTGAGAGGTTTCTTTGGAACTCGATGTTTGAACCAGCCCCAAAGATCAGCCTTTCTCTTTTTGTTTTGGGTTGCTCCTTAGTGTAAACCAATTAAAAATGGTTCAGGGAAAAGCTACAACAAGCTGTTGCTTGAGTACTTTGTGTGGTCCTGATAAAACAGAGGTGATTTCACCTTCACGGCTGAGCAAAATACATGGTCCTCTCTAGCAGAGCCTGCCATTGAAGCGAGTGCAGGGGCTTGCATGTGTAGCTGCCCTGCAGATCAGAGCTGGGAAAGAAAATCCCTTCTATGCCAATCAGATTGCTCTTAATATGTTTAGTCTCTGTGAAACTCAAAAGTAACTTCCACCTGTAATCTTGAAATTGGCTCCGTAAAGCAATTTAAAATTATTTGAAGGACCAGCAGAATAATATCCTTTACCACGCAGCGAATGAAATCTCATTTGATCTGGATGCTCAGTAAAATTCTGTCTCTCTAAATTCATGTAGCTACGTCTATTAAGTTTTCTGAGGCCAAGATTTTACCCTTGAATTCCTCTTTAGGTTATGTTGTTACTTCTGGAAGAGCAGAGCAGCTTGCTGTGTTTGCAGTTAAACAAGGGAAGGTCGTCCTGGCCGTGATTAAAGAATGGTTCCATTTATTTAAATATCGGGAGCATGCTCTACTCTGAAATGATACACTGGGAAATAGCTAGAAAGCTATAGAACAGTAAGCTGTAGCAATAAGTCCCTCACCTAACGATTATGGAAATAATAAAATTTTATTTTTTTTTGTCTTTTATTACATCTGTTTGTTCACCCCGTGTGCAGTCTGGTCAGTAAAACACAGGACTCTTCCATCTCATGATCAGCTTCTGTAACCATCTATTCTCCTAATTAAGCTTCCTGTTCTCATGAGTGTTTTTTTTTTCCTTCTTTTTTTTTTTTTCTTTATGAGACTACAAACCCAGTCATAAGGGAACTAAGTAAGAGGAACAGCTACTACCCTGCGAACTGTGCTCTGTGCATTTGCATTAGCAAAGGTAGGAGCATCATTACCACTGGAGAGGCAGTCACAGCGAGTGTCTTTGGGTGGGTAGGATGCATGCTGGTGCTGCTTGGATAACACCAGAGCTTATCCTTTCATACCAGTGAGAAGTCTGATGGCCTGTGCAATAGTTAACACATCAAAAATATACTTTCTAAGGACTGAGAAAGTAGCAATGAATAGCAAATGCTGAAAAGTCCAGAGCAGCATCAAGGATACTGTTGTAGAATAGGTTTATTTCAGTGGCTCGTGTCAATGTGCAGGTTCCTGTGTGTATTTTACATTGCAAGTCTTGGAGTGCAGCACTCCCAGCAATGTTCAGCACTTTCTAGAAGAACTGTTAATAGCAAACAAACAAAATCAAAACAAACAAAACACATTCTTGCACATTTTTCCCTCCTCAGTAAGTGTGTGGGCACCTCCCTTCATTATTTAAATAGCTTTCAGCTGAGATGTCACATATTGTAGCCTCACAGTTCCATTCAGTTTGTGCAGATAGGATCCTCATGCACTAGACATTGTTCACAACTGTGGTAGCAAGGAAGCCAAATTGAAGGAACAGAAATTACTGCACCGGAAAGCAGAAGTCCTGCATGTCAAGCTGACCACACTTTATGAACTTGTGTTACTTATCCAGCCCTTTGGCTTTGTCATATTCAGCAGAATGTATGTTTTGATCTTGATCTTGGAGCCTTTGAAGATTATATTAACCTTTTAGATCTCATTTGTGGGTAAATTGTCACAGCTGGCTGGAGCCTGGCATGTGGATGGAGCTAGAAGAGCCTTGACTTTGCCATCAGAC
This sequence comes from Aythya ferina, assembly GCF_964211825.1. Lineage (NCBI taxonomy): Eukaryota > Metazoa > Chordata > Aves > Anseriformes > Anatidae > Aythya > Aythya ferina. The sequence continues at coordinate 62,063,769 of NC_140301.1, forward strand.
CTGAACAAGCTGCTTCAAAGCAACAAAACCAAGCTTCCTGCATCTTGCTTTCTTCTGATTTCATTGCATCTGTGCATCTCCAGGTTATGTGCTAGCTTGTATTGATATTTCTGAAACAGACCTTTGGTTTTCCTGTTTAAGCTCTGTAAACTTTTAGTTATAAGCTTCTCTGGTCTTAGTTTTACAAGTTTTCTTGGCTCTCATCAAGGGACGTGAAAGAGGCTTATAAGCCACAGTCTATGCTATATACTATTTAAATTTAGGTATTTTTTTTTACTATTTTGACATTTTAAGCAAAACAAATGATTGTGTTCTCGTAGAAATAGAACAAGAAGAAAAGAGCAGGCAAAATCTGCTCCATTATTACTTTTCCTGCTGTATCCTGAAGGATTTACATAGCTTTTTTCATGCAATTGATATTTGGGTGGTGGTCACACAATTCAAAGATCTTCACAAAGGAGAATAGCTGGAGTATAACGTATATAGGTTACTGCATGTGTACTATGTGTTGCATGTGGTTCTTATTTCCACACAATTTTCTTCTTAAGAGGATTTAGGTGTTTCTCAGGGTGTAAATTGCATGTATCCTTGTCTCCTCACGTAATTACAGCTCTTGTATTTAGCTTTTCAGGAAAAAAAAGGACTCGTTTAAAAATGTATAAACCCTTTGTTGCAGTCACTTAAACTATTTTTCTCCAGAAGTGGTGAAATATGTATGACTAATTAAAACAAAGTGCTTTTCATTAGCTCCTAATCTCTGCCATTCAAACTTCTGTAGGACTTCTTGTGTAAATATGCCCTGGAAGTGTCTAACCAGCCCAACCTATTGGTATCTTTCAGCTTGGAGCATCGCCAGCTGCAGATTATATGGTGTAAGACTTAAGGCAGTAAAGAAATCGAGGCAAATCCTTTCCTAGGGATCAAGGTTGTAGGGACAAAGATAAACAACATTTCATCTTACAGATCTTGAGTTCTGTATTGGTGGGGGGAACAAAAAGGTATTATGATGTAAATAGCCTTGTATTTCATTCCTCCATAAAAGAAAAAAATGCTGGAAGACTTTAGCTTAAGCCTTCTAAAATCATCTGAACATTGAAGACACGAATGAATTTATGGAGGGTGGATAGGAATGAGTGAAACTGGGTCTCAAAATGGCTATTTGGGTACATCACTTTTTAATGGTGATCAATGTAATAGCCTGCGTTGAATTCACTGGCTGAAGCAGAGTAATCTTTAAGTACCAGCACCTGTCTGAGATGAAGCAGTGTTGTTTACCGAGGCACACCTTTGCCATTTCCCACAGCCAAGCAGCTGATAGGGAGCAATCTCTGCTGTGTTGTAATTGCCTCCTTTCCCCACCCGAGCCAGGGCAGGCCGTGGGATTGCCTTTAGCACAGTGCTCTTGCTTCGGAGCTGATGTACCCCTTGCTTAGTTTGACCCAAACCAAAATCCAGCATTGCTCATATGGTACAGCCAACATTGCTCCGTTTTCAAAACCCAGATATTAATGGGAAATCATTCTTCCCGATTTCTAATGAGGTAATATGGCACAGTTTGTTGTCATCTGTGATAAATTTGGTGATTTCAGTTCTGATAGTTCCCAAGCCATGCCCCTGATGGAAGGAAACGTCGCTTGCTTGCCTCCTGCACCCAGAGGTTTTCCTGCAGAGGTTTCCCAGCAGGAGAACAACCATCAAACTTGCCACCCAGCAGGAGCCAAGGAACAAGGCAAGAGGCACTGTGGCTGCAGGAGCAGGGTGAGATGGTTCAAAGGCTGCGGGGCAGCAACTCCTAGGTCTCCCTGAAATCCCACTGAGCTTTGGACTGCAGAATAACCTTGCTCAGTTTTTAAAGCCCTGGTCTGAAAACAAAGCTCCCTAATAATCTGTCTTTGGATCTGAGGGTGATTTATAGATGAAGTGTTTTCCAGCCCTAGAGCCAGATACATTAGTTTATTCCTAAACTAAATTATACTGTAAAGATTTTACAATAAATTCTTTCTTATTTCAATCATGCCTTTTTTTTTTTTCATCCTGGCTGAGCCTTTCTGGAGGAGGCTCTTGCCCATCTATTATTTGAGAGTTGCTGTTGAATGCTGCCATCTACTATTTTTTTTTTTTTTTTAAGAACCATTGTGGGAAAGTTTCTTGGGCAGAAATAGCCTGAAAATGTTTATTTTAATTGCTAATGCTTAGAATTTTAGAAATCTGGAGGTGGAAATTCCCATGTGAAAACCTTGAAACCCTTCAAAAAGGAAAAAGAGGAGTCTTGTATTCATTCGGTGCCGAGTATAAAATAGTATTCATGTGCCTTTTAAAAAAATCTTTCTCTGGATTCAGTGAGTGGAGCCTCGTAAAATGCTTAGTCAAGAATTAAGGAATTGCTTGCAGATTTTCCCAGTAAGGATCGACATCTGACATGCCTGTGTCATCGGTTCAGCAACAATGGGATCCTTTATATGCACTCGCATCCTATGTGTGCTTCATTTTTTTGCTACAGACAGTGCTTTGTTGTACGAGCAGCCAAACTGGATATGTGTGTGTATTAGCTCCGCTGAAAAATGCGGATATCTGACGGGTGTAAAATGTAGGGGGACACAGCGAAGGTTAAGACAAGCACACGATGAGCAGCTCCTGTTCAGGCTCACTTTTTGTTCTGGGTGCAGCTCAGTGTAACGTTGCTGTGGCTAAAGCTTTCATGTCGACGAAGCTCGTTTCAAATATTGATGTTTTACACTTTATTGAGGTAGGTTCCAAAAGTAGTTTAAATTTTCACGGAAAATTTGTAGTGACTGTTGATTCCTGCAGTTTAAAGCCACCTCTTGTTTTTCTGATGGTTTGCATTCGTTTTCATTAGCACCCCAGCCTTTTTATCCACCTGGCTGGATCATCAGTATCTGAAACATCAGAAATTCGGGGCATAACAACTCAGCTTTGCTGGGGAGAGCTATTTTAGCTGGGAGAACAGAAGTTGAATGGCAGAACCTGTGCTGCTTCTGGTTGCATTTTGGTCTGGCCAACCAGGCTGTGGTCTGTGTTCGTGCAGAGCTGGTGGTACAGGGAGGTCAGAACATTTGACCAGCATTTGGAGAAATGCTGCTTGCCTGTAAATCTTTTACGGGAAAGGTTTTGAAAGCGGCTTTGGAACATTTGGAGTGTTCCTGCCCTGTGGGGAGATTATTGCAGGGAGATTTTCCTGTTGCTTTCGTAGGTTGTCGATGCAATGGTCCAAGGGATGGAGAGTTCAGAACGATTCAGAGGTTCCAAGTAAATAAGGGAGGTGCTGGCAAATCTCTGCTACTTACACATTCTCACCTGTGAGCAGCTGGCGTGAAAAGTACTTAAAATACTTGTGCTGTGTATCAGCATCCATGGGCACAAGGCAAGTTAGGGGCATATCTGTATCAGAGGGCAGTGCAGAGGCTCCTGAACCTGCATCCAGCAACCCTACATCCAGCTAAGTGGGACATGGCCCATCCCAACGTGGTGCTCAGGCAATGAGAGATCTGCTGGCAGCTCTGCTGAACCCCGCTGTGCTCCTGCCAGCCTGGTGCCAGGTCAGGCATCTCTGCTTTCTGTCCTTTGCTCAGGAACCATGAAGTCTTTGTGCTTTCTATTGACTTTTTTTCATTGCTTGGTTGTTTTTTTTTTTATTATTTTTGTTTGCATTTTACCCCATTAATGTTCCTTTACTTTTTTTTGCATCTATTGTTTCTCTTTCAGCTGTTACCGGCTGTTCTCCCACCTTCCAAGTAGGAATGTTTTTTTGGGCAGTAAAACCTAACGCTTTTTTTTTCCCATTCCCTTTTCCAAGCCTCTCCTTTTGTGGTTGAGGACTTCTTTGGAGAGCTGAGCTTGTGCATTAGTCTGTACACACACCAAATGTTTGCATTTGGCTGAGTTTCCCTTTATATCTGCAGGATGCAGCAGCACGCGTGAGCGTGTGCTGGAAATCAGCAGTGGGATCACCCGGGGGTCTCGTTCAGCCCCCTGGGTTTCTGTGCCAGTCCCACGAGGCTGGAGGTGCACAGACACAGCTCAAACACCCAGCACTGCTGTTCTCAGCCTTCCAGGTATAGGAGGAGAAATTCTGAGCCGAGCTAGTTAAAATGGATAGTGGTGTCTCAGCTTCCTTCAGGGAGCTGTGTAATAGGAGAATTCCTGCGCCCTGCAGCTCCAGTATTTAGTCGGGGCATCAGTCATGGTTTGGTGAATAGATACCAGGCCGTGTTCTTTCAGAGACTTTTGTCTTGTCATGTGGGCAGCAAATACTCTGCACCCAGCCTCCTCGTTCAGAGTGCTGAAAATGAAACTAGAGTGACAGGGACTGAAAACGACCCTCACTGCAAGACTGATTTTCATCAAGAAATAACTTGAAATACATCCTTTATGTTAAGTGATATGCAAACGGAGTTATTTTAAGTGCTATTCCCAAAGGAAACAAAGCTCTGTGCAGTCAGGGTAAGCTGTGTGGTTTTGTCTCCTCGTTCTGCATCATCCTTATGACTTTGAAACCCCTGGTTCATATTGGTCAAATTGCATAGAGAAACGTTTTAAATACAGGGCAGCTGGGTAGAGAGGAGCATAATCCCATTAAAGTTGAGCTCTTTTTTGAAATCAACCCTGAAGAAATTTTGCAGAATGTACATCTTTCTGTCCATCCTTCACATCCTCAAACACAGCCCCGTGGGAAGACGTGGTGTTTCTCAAGGCAGTTGCGGTTACCTTGTTAGGGGTCCCAGCAGAGGGAGTGTAACTCTTTCATCAAAACACCGCCGAGTTCCCTTTCCCTTTTATCTGCTGTCAGTCTGTGATCTGCAGCATTAAAGAATCTCTTGTTTGATTTTTTAGAAACTGAAAAGATTCCTGTAATGCGTGGACAATGGTTTATTGATGGTACGTGGCAACCTCTGGAAGAGGAGGAAAGTAACCTAATAGAGCAGGAGCATCTCAACCGCTTCAGAGGCCAGCAGCTGCAGGAGAGCTTTGATATGGAAGTATCAAAACCTGTTGATGGAAAGGAAGGTAAGATCATTTTTATAGTATGTTTTCTGGACAGCTGGGGTCTTTTATAAGAGCATGATCTGTGATGCTTTTCCATCCTATGTAATGAGCAATATTATAGACTTCAGTTTGCTCTCCCCTTCTCCAGTGCATCTTAATGTTGTAGGATTTCCTGCTAGCACATTTGATGAACACTGTAAAATTATATTCATGGATCAACTTTTTGCTCCCACTTTGCTTTGTTTGAAATCTTACTTCAAACTGAAATCTCTTTGTGGGCCAAGAAGAGTGTCAGTGTCTGAATGCAGACTGGCTCTCAGCTCTCTAGCCCATGTTCCTAACTCTGCCCTAAAGGGAGCATCAATTTTACAGATGACATTTACGGATCATTTTCCATTCTAGTTCAATCTGTGACTTTATTAGAGTAGTTTTCAGCTATAGAAAATCTTAGGCATTCGTACTGTTATGTAAATCCTTATACTTAATGACCAGGCTGAGGATGCCCAGTTAGTGTTCTTGGGAATCTCAGTCAAATGCATTTAACGTTTTTAAGAACAGTGTTCTGAAATTTCTGTCTGTCTATTGCATGCAGTTGAACTGGTTGCTCTGGGTAAGCGTAGCACAGCAAAACTCAGTATTTTTGGCTTTCACACCTTGCTTTTGTGTTTTGGTTGTCACTTGTTCCACTTCCACAAAAAAAAAAAGAGCTGCAAGTACAGAGCCCTTCCAGTACATTTTAGTAGCATTTTGGTTGTGTTATTCTTTACGGAGCAGCTTTATGTTTAAACTTCTTTAGAACTCAACTTTTTTTGTACAAAACAGTTAGAGAATGAAGGAGTGGCTGTGTTTTGGCCATGAACATGGAGGAGTACTGTGGGAACTGTGTGACCACGCAAGGAAAACCTCGTTAATAATTTAGAAGCAAGATAGTATTCAGGGTTCTTCTGTAATAACTGTAGGAAAATCAGAAGAGCATTTTTTGTTTTATGGAGATCTGTTAGTAATGCAGAAAGCAGTTAAGTTCCTAACTCCCCTCAAAGCTAGCAAAAACTCTGAATTATTTTTTTTCTATTTGTACCACTTTAAAAATTCTTTCTCTCTGGCCAAGTCTGCAGTAGCCTTCTGCTTTAACAGCTCTGTCAGGTAGGTACATATTGTGTGACCCCTGAGCCACAGAACTGTGCCAGCAAAAACCCTCTTTGGAAGGGCACTGTTACCTGTTTTTAAATGTGCTAATATTTATTGTTTCAGTGGACTGAAACAAAGCTCAGCTTTGCTATTACAGCTGTACCCTCCCCGTGAGCACAGTGTTGTTCTGGTAGGGCAGTATGCTTTTGCTTGGAAAGCACATCTTTATGGCTGCTGAGTGCTTCCAGCCTTTGGTAGCTTAACTTTGCATGGAAGGAAGGAATAACGTCTGTTTGCACGTGAGCGCACCTCATTGTGTAAGGAATGGAGCTCAGGTGGGCTTTTTTCAGCAAAAGTCTGGCTTATGGAATAGAAATTTTCAGATTTGGGGCAGAAAAGCTTGAGGAAAGTGGTGAGAAAGATACAGTCCCTGTTATTTACAAAAATATAAAAGACCAGAAAGAAATTCCAGAGAGATTCCACCAGAGCTTTTCTGAAAACTAATGTAAAAAATAATAGCTCTGTATGCAGTCACCAAAACCTTTCAATAATTTTTTGTAGCAATAGGGGAGTTGCAGAAAAATTATTAAACAGTAAGTGTGGGAAGTGATTTTGTCATGATGATGATGTGCCTCTAAAACATCTCTGGTCAGCTGGCATCTATGATTACCATCTGCACACAGCACTGGGAGAAGCTTTGTGACTTGCGTGGTCTTCGGTGAAGTAAACCTAACTAGCTGAAGTGCTGAATTCAGCTTAAATTCCTTAAATGCCTTGTTGCTACAAATCGTTGTAATTGCATCCTGTATTAAAAAATACATTTGGTCCCACCAAATTTTCCAGGTAGCTGTTATTAGCTGGTATGACAAATGGAAGTTAGAATAGATTTGTAAAATATCACTGAGAGGCAAAATGGCTGTTCACGATGCTGTGATAAAACATTGTAAATGGTGAAAAAACAGCAATCTTACGTGACTCCTCAGCAAAAGTGAAGGCAATCTGCTGTAACAAAGCCTCCTATTACTTACATATAATTACTTTATTATTTGAACATGCTACTTTGCATCATAAATAATGAAAAGCTAGCTTGGCAATGAGAACCTTGTTGATACTCAACTGACAAACTGGGTGGTTCCTGATTTTTCCCCTAGTTTTTGCCGTAAGTGGTGGCAGAAGGCTGAGAAGCTAGGAGCAGGTTCCCATTCTGCTGCTTCTGCTTTGGATAACTTTAATAATCCTTTTCAGCCTACTACATTGGAGCAGCATATGATGTCCTGTAAGCTAGCATCTAAGATTCAGTGTACAGTTCATGTGCTTTTTTTTTTTGTTCTCTGAAATCTTTTCCTGGAGAAAACAGAGCAAGTTTAGCAGTGTTGAGCACCCTCAGCTTTTCAGTAGCCTGCTAGCACATCGCTGGCATTGGATTGACCCCATTTAAGCACAGGCTGAGCATGCTGTTCTCCTTGTTTGTGTAGAATCAGCCATACAGATGAGTTCAGCTTTGCAAAAAGGGGCAATGAGCACTATGCATGTTACCTGTGCCCGTTCCTTGGCATTGTCCAAGCAGATTAATGTCACCTTTAGTAGTCCTGCAATATCTAGTTGATCTGGATTTTGTTCCCAGAAGGTTATGCTCTGTAGGAGTTCATAGATGAGGTTCCCAGCTACCAGAGCTCTTCCTGCTGCTTGTAGAAATGAGACAAATTCCTGTGATTTCTGGAGGGATGCTTAGCCCTGAATGTTTTAGCACCTGTAATGCCTTAAGAGGCCAGTTACCGGAGATCTCTGAAGTGCAGCGTGCATGTGAGCTGTGGGGATGCTACAGCTGATTCCCCAGGCCACCACAGACCAGGCAGATGTGTACATGGTGAGAAGGGATGGTGAGGGCACGAGCCTCTCTCTCCTCATCGACTGTGCAGGATGTTCTGCCCCCTGAGATGCCTCAAACCAGGCCAGAGGACTGTGACCAGAATACCAGTGGAAGGAAACGCTGCAAGGGCATCACCTCTCTCCTCCCTAGCTTGACTGCCCTCTCTTTCACATCTCATCACCCTGGAGCCTGCTTCGATCCTGGCTGAATTCCAGATGTGTTTTTCAGTGTTAAGGGTTAGTTTAATAGTTGATAGATACAGGAAGGGGCATTGCTCTTCTGTCTTGTAAGACAAGGTAACCACTACAGCTACAGGAGGAAACCACACTGAGGATGAGCACCAGAGGTTTGGCTGCATTTCTGTGTCGACTCTGTTGTCTGCAGCCTGTGGTGGAATTGATGCAGATCACAAGTATAGTATCAGCAGATTCAGGAAAGTATCCTCTGGCTTCTCATTACTTTAAGGAATTTTAATTTTTTTTTTTTTTTTTGAGTAGCTGTCATTTAGTAGTTGTAGTGGGGAGTAGAACTTAATGTTTGCTCAACACTTTGCTAAAAGTGATTGAGTCTGACACATTACACCCCTAAATGAGATGCTGCATTGCTGAAGCAGTGTATGTGGGCTTCCAGGTCTGATTTGTTGTCCTCCTAGTAGACAATGTTGGGCCCTCAAATTCATTTATCTACTACTTGTTTTGTTTTTGTTTTTTTCATCCGGGTAACACTAGGCTCTCTTATGTATTGGCTTTGCATAACTTTCTTAAGGAAAACCCATTCTTCAAACTTCCAACTTAAGTCAATTAATTTTACTTCTAAAAATGTTTAAAAACATCGGACATAAATTAATATCAGCACAAGATGTAAGGTGATGTTTTGATCTAAATTCAAAATTTTAAATATAAATATTAACACTTAAAATATGAAAATATCTGAGGTTTTTATTTGATCACACTGAGAATGGATAGACATTTCTGTCTTTCTGCAGTAATACAGACCTTTCTTGTACTGGATAAACCCATTTGTAATACTCAAACATATTACTGTTGTCAAATAATTCTATAAATATTTCTGAGAGACCTTTTTTATAACACTTGTTCTGCAAAGCAGTAATTGAGATGAAAACATCTAGAAAGGAATCCAAAAAGGGTAACATAATACGTTGTTAGCAGTCAGTAAGCCTAAAATGCACAGAATAAAATAAGATTTAGAAGCTGCTTTTTGTGTGTGCTCAGGCAGCCGATGAGTTCAGGACTTCTTCAAGGAGCATCATTCTGTAGTGACTTTATGGTATCAAGGCCATTGAAAGAGAAAACAGAACCATGCACTTAGATCATGGCAGGTTCTCAAAGCTCCTTAGTCGAGATGTTCTGCTAACAACATCCAGCCACATAAAGGCAGTGATGTTCTGCAACTTTACTGTTGATTTTCCTGCCTTGCTGTGTGGGCAGAGCCCTCATACCCCTCGCTATGAGCTCCCGTGGCACAGAGGAGCTGTCAGCAGGCAGCCCACTGCCCAAGTGCAGGGAGGTGATCAAGGATGGAGGAGCAGCTTCTGTGACACAGAACAGGCTGACTTTCAGCTGGAAGCTCAGTCCATGGGACCCACAGCTGCCTGGTATGTGGTAAAGCTTCAGTCTTGTCTGCTGCACAAGGGGATCGTGCTGGACAGGATTAAATTTAAAAATTTATCTTGTCTGGGGGGGGATTGGAGCAGACAACCCCCAGTAAGTCCTTTCCATGGAAGTTACTCTGTGATCGATTCTGTGTTAGGTTATAAGAAATGTGGAAAAAAATCCCCTGAGTCAGAATCAGAACAAATTCTATAATGCATTGATATTGAAACTGCCTAAGTTTATTGTGTTTTGTTATGGATTTTCAGTGTGTGGTTAGATGCCATGGAAAAAAGAAAAATTACATTTGGAGTAGATGCTCTGTTCTGCCTTAGATTTCAAATATGCTTTTCCCTGTTCATAAAAAAAAAAAAAAAAAAAAAAAAAAGGCATTTTTTGTTGTTGTTGCAGCTGACTAAGTTAACCTTTACAAGTGAAAGCCTTGTTCCTAGAGCCAAAGTCGTCAAGATCAGAGGGATCTGTGGAGATCTAGTCCAACCCCCTTGCTCAAAGCAGCGGGGCCGATGAGGGCAGGCTGCTCAGAGTGCTTCCAGTGGGGTTTTGATCATCTCCATCTAAGGAAGCTCTGGGCAGTCTGTACCAATGTTTTACCACTGTCACTATTAAAAAAAACTCTTTCTTACACTTGACTTGAATATCCTGTGTGTATTCCTTTTGTGAGCTGTATTGCCACAGCGAGTAAAATACTCTGTAGACTAAATTATTCCATCAGGTCCCAAGTGCAGGAACTATGAGCCTAGTTTTCTCCTGTAGAAAACAGATGTACAGCAGTAATACACTTAGCCTGCATCTGTATTAAGGCATCTGCTGACAGAGCTGTTAGCTGAGGGTAGGAAGAAGCGTGAGAAGCCCTTGACGCTAGCGTGGAATATCACCCACTGGCGCTGGCGTAAGCTGCTGGGCTGCAGAGTACTAATTACTCCCGGTGTTCGTAAGGGAAGATGTCATTTCAGTTGAAAATTCCATGTTTTCCAGCAGGCTGACCGATTGTTGCAGCTTTAGTGACTTCATGGATTCAGAAGCCCAACTGGAAACTCTTGATTTCTCCTTGGATTTAGGCACACCCTCTTGACTGCATTTTTTTTTTTCAGGCTAGAGCATTTTGAAACTATTTGGTTTGCTTAGGATGTAAGGCTATTTGTATGAAGGCCCCCAGAGCATTAGCACAGAAGAGTTAGATTTGCAGGGCCTCACTGTCAGCTTTGCTCAGGAAGCCTCCAAGATGTAAAAGCCATCTGTTATAACTGAGGACTTTTCCCCTTTTTTTAAGTACCAAGAGAAGCAGCTTCGTGACCACATAATTTAACTTGCTCAGCAGCAGCTTTCACTTACATTATATATTTCTACCATAATCACACAGCACCGATGTGAAGGTAAGTCCATGAAAAAGAATCTTCTGGTCTGCTATGCAATATTTCAGTATTCTTAGTGAGATAAGACAATTAAAAATCTAATAAAAGTCATGGACTTGCCTTACCATCAAGGGGAAGCTCCTGTTTGCAGATGGGAGGGCTGTCGGAGGCAAAGTGCATGCTGTGCTGAAGGCAGCTTCTAGAGGACTTACAAAACAGGGACAGGAGGATATTTTGGCTAATCTAACTTTTAATGATCCTCTTACACTCTTTGGGGAAAGTAATAGAGCTGTGATTAAAATGGAGTTGTTTTTTTTTTCTTGGTTTTAAATCTTTAGAGTGTACTTAAGGGTTTCTGTGTTCTACCCTATACCAAATAGTGTGTTTATGCTTTTGTACACGTTAATGCAAAGGCACTCAGGGAGACTGCTTGTGCTGTGTCACAGCTTTCCTTTACTAATAATGCCTTTAGCTTTGTTGTGATGTTATAACCACTTCTGAAGAGTGATGAAATTGAATTTGGCTAATGTGACCTGACACTTTTGCTACAAAACCAGTTTAAATGTATATATACATTTTCAATAAATGCACCAACTTTTTTTTTTCTAAAAATGTTAACATTAATGAAAAAATGACACCCCTTTTAAAAATTTTACTTTGAAGCTCAGTGTTTTTACTTTTAGTTCACTACTACCTCCCTCCCTTCTCCCTCCCTTCTTTGTTCAAATGGAGAGGATATAAGGAGAATTCAGATGCTGCATGTCTTAAGCGAAAGCGTTCCCAAGGTACAGTAATTGTAGATTTTTATTTTTTTTTCCTTGTAGTACTCCTGCTTTAGGAAGCTTTAAATTCTAGTTTGCTCATACCAGTGAAATGTGTTAGAATTACATGCTTCAATGTCTTGAGCTGTGCTCATGCCATTTTCTTCAAAAGGGAAGGAAAAAGCATCACCAATCCTAGAAGAAAAGTAGCAGCGTTGTAAATCATAGAGAAAGTAGATGTTAGCAGTATGATGCTGTAATCTCTGTTATAATTGCTTGTGATTGATAAAAACTATAAACTTTTGTTATGCTCTTACTACGTGGTTTGGCTTTTTCAATAACCTACAGGCAACTTTCTCTACAGGCCTGGTGTTAAGATAAATTGTGTCAGAGAAGGAATGGGGGATTGAACTGAATGAAGAGTTTTATACTAGATAATATTTTGTTTGCCACTTTTTGGATAATGCATGCATCTTTAATTTTGTGTTGTAAATTATTTTTACAGCAGCTTTTGTATACTGAAATGAAATAAGACTTTGGACACATGATTTAAAAAAGGGAGGCGGTACAGGATACATGATCAAGGCTGCTATGTCACTGAACTGTGAACTTTGCAGCAGCTGATGTGCAAATTTGTTTCAGAAGGTGGGAGTAGAGCCATTAATGATTGCAGGAAGCTCAAAAGTACCTGTCACTGATCTCTTTCTCCGGCACCGTTAAAGCATGGTAATACTTAAACTAAGATTAAACTCTTAGTGACTGTGGAAATAGACTTCTGAAAACTGCACCTTTGATTTAAAATGTAAATACACATGGTAGGTTTAGAAATCTTCTTGTCATGCCATATATTCTTTTAGTTCCTAGGAATATTTTGAAGGATGAGAACATATTTTGACATGCATTAATACTTGCCATTTGACTTCCTATAATGATATTTTTTGGTAACTGAGTCCAAATGCAAATGCCTGAACTCCAAATGGTGCATAGTCAACTTTTTCCTGCCTCTTCCCACACATGGAACTCAGATTTGTTAAAGGTGGAGAGTGTAACTTCTGTCTTAAACAGTAAGAAAAGACTTCTGCCTTTCATTTTGTCCTTGTAGTTTTTAAATTATTCTATGTATTTTTCACCAAATCATGTTCAGTTGTATTGTTGAATGGGCTTGAATTAGAGTTGCTTTTATAGCAATTAGTGGTGTTCATGCATTAAGAGGTGGTGAAGTGCCATAGAAAAAGGACAGCAATGTGAAACAGCCCAATTTGATTAAAAGCAACAGCCTTTTTCATGTGCTTTTGTGTATTAAATGAAAAATAATGATTTAAAGTCCACAACTGTACCTCAGGTTTACATACCAGAACTTCAAAGTTGTTTAAAAAAGAACAATAATGGCCAAATTATGCTTTCAGCTGTGTGTATGATCTGGCCAGCTTTCGTGCAGAAACTGAGGCTGATTGCAACACAGAGTTATTTAAAAATAAATTTGGAGGAGGAGGGAAGGCAGGAAGGGATTTCAAACTGTGTGTATCCTTCTCTGGTCTTTATCCCTAACTGGAGTGACAGTGCCTTTGTGGAGCTCTTAGCACTTCAAAGATGCTTTCCTCTATTGATTTTGACGTGAGCACAGAAACTGGTAGAAAAGAATCGCCCCATGCTTTGGTCTTGGCAGGTAGATGAAAGCACCGAGTGGAAACCAGGTGCTTACCTTAAAAGATACTTAATTTAAAACTCTTGGCTCTGTGAAATACCATCTTCTAGTGCCTGTCTGCCAGTGCTTTCTGCTGGAAGTGCTCCTCGAGCACTGGAGCCAGGCGGCTGTTTGCACTGGCAGTGCACGTGCAGTGTGCACATCCCCAGCTTCTCCATGCATTTTGTGCTATTGGCATGAAAAAAAAACAATACAAAAAAACCTCCTCAGTTATTCTCTAGTCATTTTGGCTCCAGATGAGTTTCTGCTGTCTAATTGAGGCCAGGTTCTTCAAGGCTGTAGGAATACATACTTTGTATTTTCTTTTTTTTTTGTTTCTCCATTTTCATATTTAGACTTTGTAGAGGGTTTTTTCCATCTATGTTCATCTGTCTTGATGAAACTGGAGATTTGTGTGATAGAAAAGAGTGAAAAATAGAAAAATTTTTAGCCAGTAGAAGGCCTTTCTTGATCCATCTCATTTCATCTTTGCTTCTCTCTGTCTAGCAGCAGCCTGTCTTGCATCTGAAGTGGGGCTGTGCCTTCTTATTCATACTCTAGGTGTCTGTCTTGGTTGGTATTCCTGAAAAAAAAAAAAAAGTTTTCTTTCTGGCTACAGAGGAAACCAAAACTTGGTCTCATTTCTACGGGCTTGGTCTTTAATATCAAACCATAAAACTGAGCTGTGTGCAGATTGCTTAGGGGTTTTGCCAACTGGGGAAGATGCATCTACAACTCCTGCTAGGGAAGCTGTGCATCTTCTTAGTGTCAGTGAAGTAGCTCATGTGAAAACAAAGCTGCAAGAAGTCAGATCCAGAGGGAGGTTCCTGTCCTGTGGTTTTACGAGGAGATCTTTGTCTTTTGTGCCTGCCTTTCAGAGATGCCTTAGCCACAGTCAGATCTCAGTGGAGCTCAGCAACATCCTAACCTGGTGCCCTGGGATGAAGCCACAAACATAGCGAGCGTGCTGCTGGAGGGCCAGAAGGCAGAGGAATGAGCATGAAAAGCATTCCCCTGTGCTGTACCCACTGCCTGATCTGAATTCTGCAGCTTGCTACCTTCTGCTTCCTCAGGCAAACTGTGACATGCCTTGGTGACTTTCTGACACTCCGTGTCGCTTCTTGGTGTGAACAGCTCCATGGTTGTCACTTTGGCTACCTCTGCAACGTGCAAGAAGTTTACATCACAGTCAGCCTCTGTGTCTGAAAACAAAATGTAAATCAATGTTATCTCGTCTTCAGGAAAAACATTCTCTCTTACCCATGTTCAGGTTCAAAATAGCAATGGCAGCCCTTGTTATTCCATACCTGCGAAGCATGGTTTGCATCTTTTTTCTTTTTTTTTCTTTTTAAGAATGATTATTTTCATAATAATCTAATTTTTCAAGACAAAGCACCTTTTAAAATGTTATTTTTGGTGTTAGACGGAAAGGAAGGATACATAGTCCAAGTGCTGTAAAAAAAAAAAAAAAAAAAAAAAGGTTGGGGGGACCACCCCTGATTGCAGACAGCATTTAAGGATCACCCATCCCAAACCACTCCTTTTCCAGTGGTGGTAATAAGCAATTCAGTCACAGGCTTCTCTGCTTCTTGCTGGGCATGGTTTGGACCTTGAACACGCAACCTTCAGATGCATCATGCTTCCAGCCCTCCTCTGTCAGCTTCCCCAGGAACATACTGAGTGATTTCATAGAACGTGAATGGAACAAGCCTGTTAAAGACCTGCTGGATGATGCATAAGAAGTCTGCAGTGATCGTGGATTTGGGGATAGAGGAGTTTGCAGACAGATCTGCAAGGAAGTCACTTTGCCACTGGACTCCCTGCCTCTCAGGACATCACAGACTGGTGCATTGACTCCAAGCCTGAAAGAGGAAGCTTTGGTGGGAATTCCCTTTCTTATCCAGTTCTAAACTGAGATTTCTGGGCATGAACTCATCTCTCTGCCTGTAGGGGTGTTTAGGAAGCAGTTTGCTCATTCATTGAGTTCTCGCTAGATTGCTTCTTGCTCTGGCCAGTCATCAGCCTGGGCTGACGTGTCTGCCCTGCAAAGTCAGGCTGGCTTCCCTTCCTCTTCTCTGCTCTGCCAGTGTCAAACAGCCATGTAGTTCTAGTTACTTTTTGTGTATCAGTTATTTACTGTGGCAAAAGGGGTCATCCTTTTCTAATCCCCTTGTTTCTTAGAGACTTGATTCAGTTTGTCATAAGGCTTAGTTCTGTCTGCCTCGGGGAAAAAAAAAAAAAGCACATACTATAGGAGAAAGGTCACAACATTTAATTTAATGTGGCTGGTTTGTGCTGCAAGAGAGTTAAAATACGAAACCATGATGGCTCAAGTTTTCTCAGAATGTTTTTAGAGTACAAAACATACGAGTGACTTTAAGTAGGGAACAGGCTAGGGCTCCACTTGTTACGGAAAAAAATAAAATTCCTCTGGGTGTTTTCCGTGACTTTGGGCTTTTTAGCAAGACCAATGACATAGTTAAATAACACTTTCTTGTCAGAGGGCTATTGCTGTTAGTTGTCAGCTTTCCAAGTATTGCATATCCCGCATTAGATGAGTCCTAAGCAGCAGATTTCCAAACCTAGGTGAAATCTGCATTACAAGCAATAGAGCTGTGATACGGTTTTGCTTACTCCAGCTCCAAGCTCAGCTGAGAGTTTCTGCCTTGCATTACAACATGCCTGCTGTGCTTAATCCGACAATCGGGCAGTGTCATGAGGTTGGTCCCAGAATTCAATCAGTTCCAAATCTGGAAAACACAGGAACTGCACAAATGCTCTATAGAGCTCGTAGTGGCCTTTGAAAGAGCGAGATTCTGTTCGGTGCCAGAAATTACTCATTCAGAGGCTTTCTCATTGAACTGCATTTCCATCTCCTAGCCGTTTCTGAAAGGCTAGCAGATGCAGTGGAGCCTTCGAGTAACAGAGCCTTGAAAGCCTCTGTGTTGCTGTAGAGCTCCGTAGCCTTGTTCAAAACCAGGGATCCCACTGAGCAGTCTCAGGACAGAGAAAATAGGAGTGCAGCTGAGCTTTTCTAGCAAAGAGTATATGGGGCAGCTACCTGGTCATCACACCAGCCAGCAGTATTTTTGAGGTGCATCTCCCTGCCCCCCCGTTCTTTGTTTTCAGTTATGGATATATTTTGGAAGCCCAAGGTGAGGGTGGCAGGAGAATGATGTGAAATGTCCTCAGAGTGGGTCTCCAAATTGCTGTTTGTCCTGGTAAGATTAATCCGAAATGTAAAAACTATTCAAGGTAAGAAGTAGTGTGAATGTAGGCGTAATAGAGCTCTAGATTTTAAAGTGTGTGTGAATTACCCTTCTTTCTGTGTTTGAATGGGCTTTTGTTTTCCTTTTATCCATCTAAATTAAATATTGTTCCTTTTTGCTGCAGCTATTCATAGTCTAAAGTTGAGTCGCAACCATGTGGACTGGCACAGTGTGGATGAAGTGTATCTTTACAGTGATGCAACAACATCTAAAATTGCAAGAACTGTTACACAAAAGTTGGGGTTTTCCAAAGGTAATATTTCTCAGCGTTTGTAAAGAATTTTTTTTAAATACCGGTATTTTAAGATTGTTACTTAAGACTAGAAGGGGAAGACTTCAAGTTTGAAGTTATAATATGTGACTGGCCCATTTTTGCTGTTGGAGTTTTGCAGAAGGGTGTAATAGGTGTCTTGGGTTGTTGTGCATAATTGTAATTATACATGAATAGTCTGTGGCATATTTGTATTACATTTCTTATTATTACTTTAGAAGCAGCAGTTTTCATAAGCTTACTACTATAATACAACAATGGCAGTGACTAACAGACACAATATAAGAATCACAGTTCCCTTTGCAACCTTAATTTTGCTGTCGTGTACTTGCATACTGTGATGCATTCCTTAAATACATGATCATAGATTCCCCTCTTGCCAGTTCTTGCCTTTTTCTGTTCATTAGACAGACCTATGAACTGCAAGGAGGGGTGAGCAGCTACGCCTAGACAGAAGGTATTTTGAGTACAAATCCAAGCTCATTTAAGCTCAAAATTACCAGTTATAAAGCAAGTGAGACTGAGAAGGTTGGAAGAGAGGATGTTCCCCCTCAAAGGAAAGGCAGATTGTTGCCAATGTGGAAATCTGGAACTTGTCCTCTCTACAGTAATGTTCCTGTGCAGTGTTGGACAGCTACAAAAACAAGAAAATACACAAATTCCATTTGTTTTCTTCCTTGGTCTCTGAAGAGACAAGATCAAGTAATAGGTTTGGCTTTAATCTCATGCCTCTGTTCTGTAATTAATGCCCTCTTAACCTACAGGGCTCTTGGGTGGATACTTAATGTTTGCCAAGAATTAATATAATTCAATGCTGTTGCACAAAATTACAGAAGAAATGAAATAGTCTGTATCCAGAACATGATTTGGGCAGTGTGTAATAAATAATAAACAAACTCTGTCCTAAGCAGTTTGGGGTAAGAAATATCAAATAGAAGCCCACTTGATAAATCTGTCCTGTGTAAAAACCACCCTTAGCGTTTTTGTTGTGTTTTCCTCCTCCTTAAAAGAAAACCAAGTTGTTTGTTTAGGATTTTCACATGAGGAATGATGCTTTCTTCCTCTGTATGGCCATTTGCAGGGCTTGTTGGATTCATCCTTCTCTCCCATTGCACAGCCAGCGTTCACATGAGGCTGTTGCCTTCTATATGGGTCTGTCACTAGAGGGGGATGAAGCCACGCTGTGCCAGTGGGTTTCACAAGCCATCAGCAGGACGGCAAGAGGATGCCCATATCTGCCAGCATCATTGATTTTTGGTTTGGCCACTCAGCTGGCGAATGAGTGAGGAAATCTGAGGATGGATGGGCTTGGAATAAAATGTAGATTTTTCCCGTCAGAGTGAAAAATTGCAAAGCTTTTCAGCCAGTTCTCTTAATGGGGTCAGAGAAAGAGTGACAACGCATATCGACTGGCTGGCAAGACATTTCAATGATCAGTTCATGCTGTAGAAGTAAGGTGAAAATATAAGGAAGTTTAATGGCTGAGGTACATAGAAGCAGAGCACTGTGTTGTAAAAGTGGATGGACAATTATACAAATGTTTTCCAAAAGCTGTTTTTCCAAACAGCTCTGAAATTGGTTGTCTTTACAGTGGAAATAGCCTATTAATGCATCGAGTGATACAGTTAATTGCACCTAGTTGCTCAAATCTCTCAGGAGTTTAAAACTGCAGATTCTTAAAAAGTACATGCTAATTCTTTTTGTATAATTGTATTTTCAGGATACTTTAATGTATTGGTCTGAGACAAATGAAGCATCTGTCAACGTGTAAGACCATTGCACTTCGTAGAATGTAACTGATCTAGGATAATGTTTTTTCTACAGCTTCAAGTAGTGGGACAAGGCTACATAGAGGCTATGTAGAAGAAGCTACCTTAGAAGACAAGCCACCACAAACTAGTCACATTGTGTTTGTTGTGCATGGTATTGGGCAGAAAATGGACCAAGGAAGGATCATCAAAAATACAGCTATGTGAGTCCTTCATACTATTTGCAGTAGCAACTCTAGCCTGAATGAAACGCTGACTTATAAATGATAGCAGACGCTTCAGTTTAAGCTGTATCTCTTCCTATTTCCTTTCCCCACTCTTCCTCTCACTCACTAGTCTTTATATTGTGGGTGCACTACTTCCTATGTCAGTTCAACTGTATGGGCCTAGTGAGAGGAGCTGCAAGCCAGAAGAGCAAAGATACATCCAGTTTTCATGACCAGTGCTTAAGACTTTCAGGGGGCTGGTCAGTGGATTTCTAGCACTGGTTCTCAGTGCCTTTGCCAACTGGGTGGGGAGAGATTTTGATCAAAATGAAGGGGAATCTCCATTCATTGCTCCTGCTGGTTGTCAGAACAGCGAGCAAGTGAAATGCATGCTGGTAAGAGAGGGAAAATGAGGGGATTGCATGAATGTTGGCATTCCTACCAGTGCCGAGTTACTTAATACAGTGGGAAGCTCAAGTTGAGAGTCTACTCACTGAGTTCTGAACACAGAAGTCTGATGAAAAGTACAACAGAATTAAATGCTTATGGGATCTTTTAATGAAAAGTCTTTTGTGAAGCTTGTTTTGCAGATGTTTTTTGATTTGACATCCGAGCTAATTCAGAAGGCCACTTAGAGTGCTGGTGAATAGGAGGAGAAACTCCCAAGTCATTGAGAGTGCTGTCCCTGAAAACACCTTTGTTGAATATTAGAAGGAGTTGTAAAGTCTTGATGACAGCACTGTGGGGACAAGGTGGTGTTAAGGAACGCTTCATTAGCTGGAAGAGGAGGCTAAAAGTGCTAACTGCAGATCTGTGTTGTATGGATGGTTTACTACATGTGTCCCAAATAGTTCCGCTTCCCTTCAAAGTCAACAGCAATAGTAGCACACCCAGTGCCTCTTGTTAAGGCATGTGTAGAGCTAAGATTGCTGATTTCATGGTAAATTAACAACTATGTAGGTCAGTACTCATGTGAGTGACAGAGGTGCCATCGTGTCAGCAGGCTCTTGTGTTCATTCAGCTCGTGGTTCCACTCATGTCCTCTGGTACAGTAGATTAGGCCTCTTGATTTCACTGCTGTGTCATTTGTCATCTCAAAGCATCAACCTGCTACTCCCTACTCTCCTTGTGTAGCACTTCGCTTCTCTTACATTTGTGGTGTTTAAGAGCAAGCAAGCAAAACTGGAGAGAGAAACCTTTTTTGATAAAAATCTGAATCTAGTCACCAAGATAAATGTAAAAACTTACATTTTTGTAGGAGCCAATTGCACTGGTAATGCAAGCGTCCTAAATATAAGTTGTTGTTTCAACAGCTACCAGAAATAAAACTTCCACCTTGGAGTCATTTTGTCTTTTTCTTTCCTCCTACCCCATTTTGCATTGAAAATACATACAGGGTTTGTATGTGTGGATTAATTTTAGCTCAGGACACAGCGCATAGGTGTCCATTCCATAAGAAGTCTGACTTAAAATGTGTCATAGAATGGGCTGCTAATTAATCTAAAAGGGAAGCAAGACTCTTTGTGCTTCAGTAAATTCTGCTCTGGTCTCAGATACCCTCAAGAAATACCAGACAGCACTGCGTATTCTTTTAAAATGCTAATTATTGGCATAAATTGTCTGTGCAAAATCAGAAAATGAAAGCATCATGTTAGATTGAAATCTCATTTTTTTCTAATAGCTTAAAAAACTTATCAGTAGAGAAGATCCCATATGTTCTAGGAAGAGATTTTAGAAGAAATGTCTGCCAGGCCGACAGTGTGGCAGTTCTCACAAGCCGTACTAACACTTTCTGTTAGCACTTTCATCTGTGATCTGTGTGTGTGTGTGTTTTTCTTTTTAACTTTTTTTTTTTTTTTTTTAATGTTCTTTTGCATTAGGGACACGAGAAGTCAAATGTTGCCTTTTGAAAAAGGATTAGAAGGACAGGCAGAAGTATTTTTTGACCCTTTAAAGTAGAATCTAAAGAGCAAATAATTCATTGCTGTTTCCTTTCAGGTAGGCAGGCTTTCATGGGAAGCCTGTAGTTGCAGCCATGCTAAATCTGGAGCTTAAGCCTTAAGTCTGCCCACCAGTGTCACCATCCCTCCTTTCTTCCTTCACCAATATCTGGATATCACCAGCAGTGGCAGAAAGCATTAGCAGCCCCCAGAGCTCACCACTGTCTTGGGATGCACTCAGCTTTGTATGTTACTTGAGAAATAGATGTTACCTGTGTGGGAACCCTGGGGTAGGCATTGTGTGTCCCTTAGAAATAGAAAGCTGCTTTTGCTCTGGTCTGTCTGGTGTCTTTGATAAGCAAGTAAATGCAGAGCCTGCTGTAAACTGTGTTATTCCAACAGTCTGGTGGGTAGAAAGAAGAGGCAAACTGCACAACACCTTGCATTTTTTTTGGTATGGTGCTTGGAGGGACTGTGGGATCTCTGGATGGGGACGATTGCTCGGGTTCCTTCCTTTTCTCCCATCCTGAAAAACCTCTCTTCTGCATTTTGTCTTTGCCACGTACATATATTGTTGGTTCTTTTTGGTTCAATCTACCCTGGTGTAAAGCTTTTGTATTTATTTCAGCCTGCGTGAGAGCAACGCTTTAGTTCATAGCATAAAACCATAGTCACACTTGAACAAGTGGTATTAAAAGAAGGAGAAAAGAAAGAGAAATGCAAAAATGCAGCTTATAACCCAGACATGGAGTACTCTCTCTGTAACCCAGGTGGGTTGAGAGACCCTACCAGAGCTCACTTGATATGCTGTCCTCAGATTACTGCCTCGAGAAGGACCTGGTACAGCTCATGATGTATCTGCATCATTAGGCAGATACTGTTGGTCACAGACTTGAAAACAGAACCCTGCTTCCAGGGTAATTTAAAATTGCATGCGCTAATTTCATTAAGAAATGGAGTTCAGTCTACTCATTAATGTGGTTCGATGCTAGGGTTGCAGGGCATCCTCTAAGTAGGTAAATGGAAAAGATGCGTTTTATCAACGTTTGAATGAACAGGTCTTTAAAAGATGTGACATGATTTTGTTTCTTCACAGTCAAGTTAAACACATTTATTATCTAAATGTAGCACAGCAGCTGGTACAACAAGCTGCTCCTGTCATTGCTGATATTAACAGCAGAACTCGTCTGAGAAGAGACAGTACCTCCTCCAGGCTGGATCAATGATTCAGCTGAGCTAACGTGGACAGAATAATGCTCTGTGAGATGCTCCAGAAGAAAAGGAATCATTTTTTTAATGGGAGAAGATATATTCTGTATTTGTATGTAATATAAAAAGGATTTGCCATCAGATGCAGTATTCTGACATTACTGGATTTCTGATGTGGTACAATGTTAACGTTTAAAAGATGATAATTTGAAGATAATCTTTTAATTGTACATACTTTCACACATAGTTGGAATATTTGTGCACTGCAGCCTGGTCTCATTTTGTTGAAGTTGTGCTTTAAGGTTGTGTGTGGTGGGAGGGGTGGAGAGGGGTGTCCTTAAATATACTAAATAGAATTTAGGAATGTTGCTATCCATGTTTCCAACCTCCTTTAAAAAAAAAAAATCCTCTTGTTCTACCACAGGCTGACCCTCTCAATTTTATAAACTCCTGTGCTTAATAATTGAATGGAGTAACTGGTCTGTGTATTTCCATAATAGCTGTAATGCTTCTTGGCTGCTCTTTCTCCAACCCTGGTATCTGTCTGCCTCTGTCTGAATCTTCTGTTTTGATTCAAAATTTGTATTTGCCTGTGCTGCTGCTCGTAGCCCCAAAATTGCTGTCTGCACAAGCACATCATCTTGGCGTTCCATAATCACCAATTACATTTTTATTGCAAGCCCCATTAGAAAGCTTTTTAATTGTGGATTATCATTATAATTACTTCAGAATAGCTGTTTTGGTAAATTTCCAGTGGTACGCAAGCCCTTGCAGAGCCTCTCAGAGGCCTTTCGATGCATTGAATATTTGCTGCTTGAATCTTAAATCAAGATTTCCTAGTAGAACGTTTTCAGTGTTTTTGGCTTTTCATGCATTTGGTAGTTGTGCTTATTTTCAATTTAAGGGTAGCATTTCATTACATATTACGTGTTTGTCTTCCATTCTTTGGTGCTGGCAATAATTGCACGTTCTGCAGTTAAGCATTCAGGCGGTAACAGTGGCTGTACTGGTTTCAACTTGAGCTTTCTTTGGAAGGTAAATGAGTTCAGCCCAAGAGGTAAAAGGTGATGGTTAGGGTATTAATACTCTTGTACGAGCTTGTTCTGTGTGTGTTTATTAATTATCTAACACGATTGCATATTGGACCAAAAGTACAATAGCCTGCTTAGGACTTAGGCACAACTCTGCATCTGTTCCTGCTCCCTTCCTCTCCAGTGTTACACTTTCCCTACCCACAGCAGCACAACTGACAGTACAGCCCCATAATCCAAATCACTGCAGTTACCCGAAGACCCAGAACCCCATTTGGATGATTGGAGGCACCGTCAGGGTAAGGCAGTGGGAACAGGGAGTGCCTGATCTGCTTCACTGCTGAAGGTAGCATCTCACCGAAGGACATCCTTGCTGCTGGTTGGAAATCCATGCTGCTGGGTAGGGAGGCACCTGCATTTTGAGTACCTGGACCTCCACAATCTTGTCCTGGGGATCCCATAGTCATAACCGAGAAGCTTGGGTTCCTTTGGTCATCCAGGGTCCCATTATGCTTGTAGAGCATGAAGTGTGAATCACGGCTGTGTTCATTCCGGTTGCCTCCTAGAATTTTCATCTTTCCTCTGAAGTAAAATGAGTCTCCCTATATCCTAGAGCAGCGGTCTGAATAAGTTAAGGCCCGAGAGCAGGTGAATCCCTGACTAACAGGGGCAGAAGACAACACGTGTCTTGCAGTTGCTCTTTGAAATCTGCCTTGAATAAAACTCGAGTTTGCATTTCTGAGACGTGGCTGAGCTTTTGAACATAGCGTCCCTTTCATTTCCTCTGGCTTGAGCTAAACTCACTTTTTATTACTCATGCCCACTACTCGCTTCGACTTACCAAATGTAGTTCAACCCAGCCCCCAGTGTCCTCAAAAACTTGGGATATTGTTTCCTCAAAGAGGCAGGGAGTGCTGTGCTCTGCTGTGCTGAGCTCCAGAGTAATGAAACCAGTATGGGAATGCTTTTTGAGCATAATTTACCAGGTGTGTGACCCACGAATGGCTTTAGCTTCCTTTATTTCTGGGTTAGCAGCAGAACAAGTCTCTATTTTTTATAGCCTCTCTATTATTATTATTAATAATATATATTTTAGATTTTTATATATTTTTATAGACTATTTTCTTAGACTTTAAGTAGATCTCTACCATGGATGAACAAAAAATGCAAAGTGTAGTGTTCTGGGAATAAAGTATGTTGCATTTTTATTTTATTTTTTTTTAAGTTTTCATAAAAGTATGTACACAATTATGTATTATTCCCACTTTACTTTGAGAACATGCATTTAGAGTATGGATTTTCTTCACGTTGAGAAGAGGAAAGAAAACTGTTCAAGGTTTTCCTTTTCCCAGCCATTCGCCCCATTGCCTTAGCTCCTAAATCAAGAGTTCAGAGTAAGAAGCTGGCTGGTGTAAGCTTCTTAAATTCAGGAGCATTCCCTTATTCTTGGCTATGGATTATCTTAATGAAGAGAGTCTGCAAAGATGACTTGGAAAGAAAATGAGTAACATTTTGAACCCTTCAGTTATTTTGCTCCATTACCAGCTCAAGGTGATTGCACAAAGTTTGTGAACTAGATGAAGCTAAGTTGTTTGTAGCTCTCCAATATTTCAATGTCTTATGTACTATTTGAATGCTGCAGCACAGTAAAACAAGTAGTGTAAGAGTTTTAAAAAAAAAAAAAAAAAAAAAACAGTAATTGTAAATATGTTAGTTCACCCTTAGATTATACTTATGCAAGGATGCATACCTATAAAATTCTGGGAGTATTAGTACATTGCTTTATCAGAGATAGGCAGCCAAACACATTTTATTTATCATGAGTCTCAAAGTATTTTCAGGCCATTACTTCCTGCATGCAAAATAGCAGTAGGTCATAACGCTTTCCAAAGCATGCACTGCATCTGTGCTCGAATGGTTTTTCTCATAGAAAAATCATAAATTTTAGTTGTTATCATGTATTTGGATGTATATATTTAAGTAATTGTTGCTCTGGGGTCAATATTTCAACTTCATTTTGTATTGGAGAGGGGAATAATTCTCTGCCTGTTTAGATGAGGTTTTATCGCTTCAGTTAGTGTTAATTTAGCAAGTGGCTGGAGGGACTTGCCATCTAATAAAACAGTTGATTTTTATTTTTTTTTTAAGCCAGAAGAAGGTATTAAAAAAAAAAAAAAAAAAAGGACTTAATAGCAAAACAGATGTGCGTATATACAGCAGGTATATATTCTGGTGTTTTGTGTGTGAGCACAGCTACACTGCTTGGCAATTACTCCACAGTTTTGGTCAAAATCTGAAATATAAAACTGTTGATGAAAATCAGTGGGAGATGCCATCTAGTGCCATTCACTGTAAATGAGATGTGCTGCACTGGGAATTGTCCTGCTAATGTGTTTTAATGCCTCTGTGGCTCTTGGGATCAGGAGATGGGTGTGATATTGCTGCTGTAAAATAATGAGGGAGAGAATAATTGCACCTCTTCCTGACAGTATTTGGCCAGTAATGCTGAATGGGATTGCATAGGAATTTTTAGTGGTAAGCAAAAAACTTTAAATTTTTTGTAACTATATAGTTTGTAATCTGAAAACAGTCAGCACTTTGTAGTATTAACCAGCTCCTTAAGGCTAACGTGCAGTGCAGTGTGTTGCAGTGGAGGAGCACACCTGACCCAGCACTGGAAATGGAATTTCTGCATGCTTGCTCTGCCATCAGTGATGTGGCAGCTAACAGAAAGCTGTTGAAACAGACCACCTCTTCTGCTAGAATGTGTTCTGCAAGACAGGATGAAGATGCACACGGAGTTGCCTTTTGATTTTCTAGTATGCCCACGTGCGTTTGAGTGTTTGTCCATAATCTGTTTTAGCAAAAGTTTGGAACTCTTCAGCCAAAGGATGCACCATATCTGGGCAACCACAGCGGATAGGGTGGGAAACCATCAAGATGTGGGAGCCTAAAAGTTAAAATTGCATTTTGTATTTTGCTAAAGGGCACAAAACTAGCACAGTTGTTAGGAGGGGAGACCTGAAGCTTTCCCAAAAGCTTTGGCAGAATTTCTTAGCTGCATTGTTTTTCCAAACTCTTTAAGTCTAGTTTCAGAAACAAGACTTTCAGTTAAAAATCCTCCGTCAGTTTACCATGAACAGCTTTGGTAAGACTTGAGCCCTTTGGAAGAGGAAGAAACTCCATGGCAAAAAGCTCCAGGGAACATTTTGTTTCCCGACAGCGGGTTCCAATTTGTCCACCTCCTTGCTTTGGACGTGACAGAGCTCGATGGTGACTTGTGCTGTCCCGTAACCTCCTGAGGTTTGGGGGCTAAAAACCTAACAGCTGCCCATCTGTGTTTGAAAACAAAACCATCAAATCAGCAGATTGATAACCAGCAGGATAAAAGAAGGCCATCCTATTTGAAGCAGGGATTGTAAATAGCTCTAATAGCTACTTCTTCATAATGTTTATAGCAGCCACTAATGGGAGAACTGTTTAGATGTTTTTCCCTGAACTGTTAAGACTGAATTACACGAAAGTTCTTTCATACAAAATCATCGTTGCTATGTAGAAATCTGTGCTTTATTCATATAATGTTTCTGTGCTTTTACTGCTGTTAAGTCTAGCAGCTTTAGATCGCTGCTCATTTGCTGATCTACTGTTAAACTTGCTATTTCTGAATGCAAGTTAGCTGGCCACTGTCCTTCTTGCACAGAAAATTTAGCAGATTTAGCAATGCTAAAGAACCGACAGCATTGCCAAATACTTTTCTCATGGATTTTAGGTCCCTGCATTTCCCTGTATGAGCAGTTATCTGATTTTATTCACACAGGTGTGTTTTTCTTTTGTTTTAGTTACACAGGGACTCCACGAATGTTATACATACTGAATTTTTATCCTATTGATAATCTGTGGAGCTGAAGTTAGGCTCTCAAAGTGTCCTTAGGCTCTTAAAGTGTCCTCAAAAGCACATTGTGTGCGTGGTGGTGGGGCAGCTTGGTCTGTGCTTTGCAGGGCTGGGTCACTTTGCCTGTGTAGTCCACACACACCTGAACAGAAATGTTAACAATTCCCTTCCTAAGCCAGTACCAGTCACTCTCCCTGTACAAACACTGCTTGTAAGGCATGCTGGAATTGCTCATGAGGAGCACTGAAAGCTCTGTTTAGGGCAAAGCAACACTGTTCCTTTATCCTTTTTAGGATCTACTCTCCTAGGTTAAGGAGAGTACCTAGGAAAGGTTTGTCTCTTTATTTCATTTAATATACATAATCACCACTACTTGTGTGTGTATATATTTATTGCTTGCTTGCTTTGCATATGACATGCAAAAAATACTCAAAAAAGCTTGCATAGCCCTAAGCAAAGAGGTTCATCAGCCCTGATTTAAGCAAGTCTTCTTGCTGATTTTTTTTCCCCCCCAGCATACAGAAAGGACATTCCGTGTGTAAACCTTTGCCATCTCATTGGACTAGATACTAGGAGATTAGGAGTGCAATCAAACCAGGCTTTAATAATAGAGATGTTGATTAGTTGCATTTCTTAACTGCTTGGTCACGCCATCAGTAACTATTTTGAAACACAGTGTGTCAAAGGATACTCCCTTTTTTTTTCCTTTCTTTCATAACCAACACCTACTTTTGGATGGGAAAATGTTTTTGACTGCCCACTTCAATTAAAAATTTGGTGTATCACAGACCTGCCTTTTTGTAGCATAATATGCTTTTCCTTATCCTGAGAAGAAAAACAAAAGACGATTTAAGAAAAAGAATTATTTTTGTAGAAAATGTTTTTGCAAGCCATTGGCTTTTATAACCCTTCCTCAGTGAAACGTGTTCTCCCATGCTGTGAAGCTGATGAGGCTAAAGTCAAAAAGTAGAAGGTGTTTTGCCCAAAGCCACTGTGACATCCCTCTGCAGCCCTCACGAGCTGCTGGTAGGAGCTGAAATTCCTCTCCGCGTCCATTCCTCTGGCCACATCCACCTTCAGCTTTCCTGCATGACATAAATCCTGTTAGTGAGGCGGATCTGTGCGGGGCAACAACTATGGAGGGAAATTAAGAATGACTTTTGTCAGTGCTTCTTCCTTTTTATCTGAATTGTCACCTCCTGTGGCAACCTCGTGGAGGAGATTTGAGCAGCTCCCGACTTCATGTCTCAGCTACCTGCTGTGTATTGCTGGCTTTATTTTAAAGAGCTAAAGATGGATTTAAACTCAAGACAGGAATTCGACACGAGTTGTCCATACAGGATCCCTGCGTAGTGCTGATGCTGTTTCAGTGCGGATAGTTTTGCCCATCAAACAGAGCAGCTGAAGTGATTACTGTCTCAGGTGCTGGTAGTGATTTAGGCTGAACTGTTGCATTTCTACTGAAGCAGAACAGGAGCACTCATATATTCAAGGAACGTATCTCAGCCAGGGGGTTAAACTTACCTGGAGCACATTTGGATTTGTGGAATTACTGATAAGAGATTTAATGTCATCGTGCGTTTGGTTGCAGCAATCGTTAGGAGGGGGTTTGCTTTGAAAACAGAATAAAACATGTTGGAACTCTGGGCTTTGCCTCAAAACAAAATTCTGATTTTTAACTGGGAACCAGCTGCTGGAAATGCAGCATTGCTGCCCCTTGGTCAGATTTAGTTTGTTGTGCTCATCTTCAGAAATGCTAATGTCATTGGGACCTAAGTATAGCGTAAAGGAAAAAAGGGAAAATACAACACTTCCTCTGGTTGTTAAATGTCTTTGATAGAATGCATGGATTTTTTTACCATCTTCTTCTAGAATTTCATTCTATTTTTCATCCACTGCTGATGGTCTTTCATGCCTCAGTAGTAAAGTAGCATTTTTAAAGGAATGTAATATGCCAGTATTCCCTTTCTCCCCCAGACAGCAGAGAGGTTCAGATATATTTTGTTTTGAGGTATTTTTAATTTTTTTATGTCCATTTCAAGGACATGCGTCCACCAATGTTCATGTTGAGATATCTTTTAAAAATGAAAAGTAATTTAAAAACACAGACTCTGCATCTGCTACTGTAAGTTGAAATGTTAATAAATGATCCTATTTTTCACTCTGAGGACTCTTAAGCCCTCCAATTTGATATGAGAAATTAAAATTCTGACTTTTCAAGCAATATTGTTAATAGTTTTCATTGTGCTTAAAAGCACCGAATTGTCTTCCTTACGTAATGGATTAAATGGTTGATTTCAGGATTTCAAGGCAGTGATAGAATTCTTAATTTTTAGATCACATTCTAGCCCAAACCAGTCAGCGTTAACAGATGTCTTTCAATTGAATTTGGACGGTTTATTAGGCTTATAGTAAAATATATTTAAAGTTCATAAATTCTTTTGAGCATGTAATATGCATAATTTTCAATTATAAGATAATTTAAGTACTGGAATTGCTTCACCTCACAATTTTATTTTACCTATGTTAATAAGCATGCATTGTAGTAAAAGTAGTAACATGAGAAATGAGTGGATGCACTGACTTTATTTGATAAGATCACCAATACTAGTCTTAACAGGAACGTGTTTTCTTTCTTCCTTTTTGTAAGGATGCGAGATACTGCAAGAAAAATAGAAGAGAAGTATTTTTCTAATCTTGCAACCCATGTTGAATTTCTTCCAGTTGAATGGAGGTCAAAACTTACCCTGGATGGAGGTACATTACTTGATTCTTTTGTTATTCCAGTAGCTGCAGTCTACAAAATTGTCCCCAGAAGTTTCACGCTGTGTCCTCTGCATGTGCCTTGATGGGATTTTATCATTCTCCTGCATGTAACTCAGGTCTCTTTTCTTTCAGACACTGTGGACTCCATTACTCCAGATAAAGTACGAGGTTTAAGGGACATGCTGAACAGCAGTGCGATGGATATCATGTACTATACAAGTCCTCTTTATAGGGATGAAGTAAGTGTTTGCTTTTTTGTTTGTTTCTTTGTTTTCATGAGACCCTGAATAAAGAATACTAAAACTTTGGAAGTATATAATGATCATCTGTAGTTGCTGGTATTGCATGGGCAGCAAGTGCAGTTCTCTGGGATCTTCCTTCTGTACCCCTGACACTCCTCACTTCTTGTTTCTGAGACAGGAGAAGCTTTCAGTTCAATGCTGGCCTTGTATCCAAGGGATAGGCAAAATTCAGGTTTGTTTTCCTGTGGGAAGCTATCTGTGAGAAGATAACCTGGATTTGGCAGAGTTCTTCCTAGGATTTGAGACAGGAACAGAGAGGCATCTATTTCAGAGGAGCAATAGAAATGTCTTTTGTGATTCTACAGTAGAAAATAAGAAATATTACCATGTGTGCAAGCATATAATATTTTAGGGTGGTTTTTAATATCATTGAGGAGTAATCAGCAGCTTCAACATCTCTGAAAGACATGAGGCTTTAATTTTGTAAAATTAGGGATACTGGGTTCTCCTTTTGTCCTACCAGTATGTGTGTAAAATATCTGGAAAACATCCAGCAGGATGATCCTTATATATCCTTGCTGTTAAGGGACTCCTAAGTTTGGCATGTATTTTTAGAGAAATTATGAACATAAAAAAATAACATTTACACTTCAAGTAATCAAAATACAGAGTTTTAACAGAGATAAAAGTAGAAAAACAGCAAAAACTTTAATCAGAGTAGTTTGTTTGGAGCAGAAACCAGCAGTTTAGAAATGAGATGGTTTTTTTACAGTGTTTTCATACATCTGCACATTCTGAGCAATGGAACTCCAGAGAGCTGGGCATCTTCTTACCTCTTGCAAAATCTGTGGACATGTCATTTAATTTCTGTCAAATGTGAAGTCAGATGGGCCGACAGCATCTGTAAACGTGTCCAAGCCAGTTTTATTAGAGGTATAAGCTCGGCCTTGCAAGAAAAGCAGGATGGTCACCTGTTTGTTAGGTGACTGTTCATATACTAGAAGCTGTTGTTTTTTCTTGCCCTGTCTGTGTAGGCACGTGAGCTTTAGTCTGTGTAGTTGTAGTGTGACCCCATTCATCAAATGGAAAAGCCTTGAATAAATGACAAAGTACTCCATAAAACGTGTGCAGTGCATCACCCCAAGAGCATCCTTTGTTTGCCACACGTCCTGGAAAAGTCCTGTAGGGAGGTTTTAGGGTTACTTTCTATAGCAATTCTAGGCTTTTCTTTATTGACTACATTATATATGGAGCAATGGTAGTGTTTTTGCAGCTTTCATGCTCAGTCTGCATGGTTAAACTAGGGGTTGTGGAAGGTATTTTCCAAGCTTACCAGAGGACCTGATGCTACCTTTCATTAAAATTAAATACGTTTAAGTACTTTAGATTGTCAACGTAATTGTGAAACCTAAACTTCCTAATAATAATAACTTTCCTGATAGCAGCAGTGGTTTTGAAATTGCTATGAGCCTTTTAAGCTTCCAACACGAGAAATAAGTGTACTGAAAGCTGTGCTCTCTTGTTGCTTGGTAATGCAAAGTTCATTGTTCAGGGCTCCTGGGTTCCCAGCTGTGTATCAGGTTTCCTTGTCTGTTGTGGAACTGAGACCACTGTGAACTTCTGTGGCAAGTGAAGAAAACTTCTCTGGCAGCTCAAAAATAGATTTTTAAAGTGCATTAGAGGCTTGGCATGCCTATTGGCATCTTATGGGAAATGGATTAGCAAGTAAAGGTTAAGTGTGCTGGCCAACAATGCATGAAAAATTGAATTCATTGCCCAGAAGAGCTGTAGTTTTGCAGGTGTATTACCATCCCTCAGGTATGAATTGACAAATAACTGTGCTGTGGCTATATTTAGATCTGATTACAGAAGTTGTTTTCTTCACTAAATCAATTGAATTTTTGGAGAATGAACAACCACACACTGTAAAAGAAGATCAGGTTTGAGACCTTCTAAGGAACCTGAAGGTGCACAAGTCTGCGGGACCTGATGAGGGGCATCCACAGGTCCCGAGGGAACTCAAAGATGAAGTTGTTAAGCCATTGTCCTTCATATTTGAGAAGTTGTGGCAGTCCAGTGAATTCCCCCATGACTGGAAGAGGGGAAACATAACCTTAATTTTTGAAAAGGGAAGAAGGAAGATCAAGTGAACTACACAACAGACACTCACCTCTGGGCCCAGCAAGGTCATGGAGCAGATCCTCCTGGAAACTGTGCTAAGGCACAGGGAAAGCAGAAGTGATTGATGACATGGCTTCACTAAGGGTAAATCATGCCTGACAAATCTGGTGTCTTCTGCTATGGGGTTACAGCGTTGGTGAGTAAGGGAACAGCAATGGACATCATCTACCTGGACTTGTACAAAACATTTTACGCTGTCCTGCATGATATCCTTGTCTCTAAATTGGAGAGATTTGATGGATGGACCAGTCGGTGGGTAAGAAATTGGCTGGATGGTCACACTCAGAGTTACAGTCAATGGCTCAATGTCTAAGTGGAGACCAAGGACAAATGGCATTCTTCAGGGGTCTGTATGGGGACTGGTACTGTTTAATATCTTTATTAATGACAGGGACAGTAGGATTAAGTGCGCCCTCAGCACATTTGTTGATGACACCAAGCTGTGTGATGCTGGAGGGAAGGGCTGCCATCCAGAGGGACCTTGACAGGCCTGAGGGGTGGGCCTGTGAGAACCTCATGGGATTCTACAAGGCCCTCAGGTGCAAGGTCCTACGCCTGAGCCAGGGTAACCCAAACCATCCTGTGATTCTATGAATTTTCTTGAAACATTTCACCCCAACAAGACACCCCGGTTGATCATTACCTTGCCTTATTCGGTCTGCGTTGATAAATCTTACAGCTTTCTCAAAGCAAAGTTGTACACTTTGAATTGCAAGCATTTGTCCAAAAAGCACTACTTACAGGTGTAATGTTAAAACCTTGAAGAACAGATTTCTGAAATGAATCCTTTGTTGTAGCCAAAATATTTGGATTCGGGTTTTCTTCTTCTCTCAGCTACAGAGTTCATGCTCTGCCACTGTGTTGTCAGGGATGTGACCTCTTGATCACATCTCTGCTCACTTAGCCAGGAGTTGTGTAAACTCCTAGTCATTAAGTAGTTGTACATCTTTTCACCTTTTATTTTGCCTTTAGCTACAGAAATGAGATTTGTATTTTTTTTAGTTACTCCTCCTTATCCCATTCTATTTCCTGTGACCTGACTTTGCACGGTTTAAGGACAGTATCATCAAGCTGAGTGTTCCTGTGGAAAACCAGCGTTGTGGTATCCATCTCCCCACCATGTTCAGTGGTCAGTCTGTTCAGAGTATTCATTCCAGCTCAGAAGCAAGCTTTGTCTTCAAGTATTCTCGTAGTCCCACGTTGCTCAGAATTAGTGTTCCTGCACACCACTTCATAACACCAACCTGAGTCTTTGGATACTGCTGGTGCTCCTAAAGCTTTCCATCCAAACATCTTAGAAGCTTCTCAAAAGGAGCTAATTAAACTTTGCTGTGCCCCTGGAAATGAATTGAACAATGCAGTGAGCTCACCCTAGAGAAGAACAAAATCTGTTATCCACCTGACAGTGCTTAACTATACTTTGATACTAATTTTGTTTCCAATTCAAAGGATTTCTCCCCACATCTGGAAGTAATGTAGCCATTGCTTTAAAGCTTTTGACCGCTCTTTAAACCTCTTGCTAAGGGATATTCGAGTGGGCAGCCACTGAAGGAAAGGAGAAAAAAAAAAAAAAGGGAAAAACCTTGTCATATCAGCTTTCATATGAGACAGCAGACAGCTGCTTGGGTTGCAGCTGGATTGTTCAGTGAGGCATTACGGGAACCTGGTGGATAACCCCCTCTCTGATTGCAGGTATTGTTTCTTCTGCAGCATGGTAGGGAAATGTCAGAAGCACCTTCTGGATTTTTGACATGTAGTGTAACTCTAGACAGGTATCAATAATTCAGTGAATGTCTCAGGCAGCCTGGTCTCAGAGATCAGTCCAGGGGATGTTTGCAGCCCTCCCATTCGGTTGTGGCATTCGTGTGAGGCTGCAAATGAACTGCAGCTCCTCGTCTGTGTGGTGCTCCGTGACGAGGAAAGCAGAGTCCCTGTTTAAACATTGCAGACGTAATAACAAGCGAAACTAAGCTGATATTTTGATGCCCACGTGCCTGTTTCGAAATGAACAGTCATTTCACACTGATTCTGCCCTTGCTGGTGCTATTTCTGGTAACGTAATATGGGCTGTTAGCGTGTCCAGTGGGTGACTGTGTCACATCCGTGCTGCTGTAGTTCTGTGTTTCTTTAATAATAAATGGTTCTGACAGGGTTTAAAAAGCCTAATTGATGCATAGCGAATTTCGTGTTGTCACCTTCATTATATTGTTAAGTGCTTATTTTCCTGACCTCCGCTGTGCTTACTTCCAGGCTAATTGTAATGCTGTGAATTATTGATACGTCTTGGCAGAAAGTGCCTGCAATACGGGCTTCATATCATCTGCATCCGTCACCGAAAGACCTTTAAAATGCTAGTTCCAATATTGCAATAGCCTCAGAAGATCAGTAGATGTTTATGGATTGCTTCCGCCACAGCCGACGTGCGGGGGAATGAATGCAGTGGGCATTGGATGTTTCTCGCCAGCTGGCGAGAGGAAATGAAGGGTCAGGGACGTGGGGGATTGTTACAGGCTTCAGGAGGCCAGGGGATGCAGTGACATGCAGCCAACATAGCTCTGCTCCCTTGGGCAGGCTGCACTGTCCACCTTGAAGTGGCTTGTCACTTTGCTTTTCACATGAAAAAAGGGGATTAATGACTGTGCTCTTCAAAGTTGGAACTGGAATTAATTTTTACTAGAGATTTCATCCCTCTTTGATAAGAGGTTTTGCAATCGAAATGTTCTTCTCTGGTTCACTACTTTCAGCAATAAAAAGCTTTTTTTGTGTGTGCTTCAAAAGGAGAGGGATGTGAAGCAGGAGATTTTTAACTGGACTATTTCAACACTAGTTTTGCTTATTTCCTTGAACCTAACAGGGAGCTGCTTGCCAGCACTTTCACAGCTTGATTAATTCACTTGTCAGCTTCATAAAGTGGTAGGTTACTGGATCTGCCAGAACCTAAACTTAGCCTTGACTGCTGTGACTTGGCTAGAAATGGGTTGGGCTCAGCTTTTCAACAAAAAGAGGGGTAGTGGGAAAGAGGCTGGGGTCTGGGCAGATCTGTGGATCCTTTATCTGTAACGTCGCTAAGACACGAAGCCGTTCCTGTCTTTTCACACAGTTAAGTCTCATTCTGGCCTCTCATCTGTTGTTGTGACACATTTCTGGCATCCATCCATGATGCCGTCAGGCAGCGTGACAACTCCTGTATCCTGGAGGGTCAGAGCAGCCTCCCCACCTCTGTGTTGAGTGCTGGCGTGCTTTGCTTCATGCGAAGCAAATGCTCCTTGCTTTTGTTTTCATGCTCCTTTACAATCTATCCTTGAGCTGCAGATTTTCATTGGCTTTTGAAGACCTTCTTCCACCTTCAGTTGGCCCACATGCTTTCTTATTGCTTGTTTGCTGAATTTCTTACAATTTTGCACTCTCTTCCTGAAGTTCTCTTGACGTTTGGAGGGAGCTGCTCGCCGAGCTCGCAGTTCTCAGATCTGCTTCAGATTCTTTTCCCACGAAGCCTACAAAAACATTCATGCTGTTCAAGCTGGAGTGGTGCAGAGGTCAGGTTTCCTGCACTCCCTTTTAATATGTAGTTATCTGTTATTGTTGTTTGTTGTTTTTTTGTGTTATTTTTTTTCCCCTTGGGCTTCAAGCTGTTCGTGTGAGAAGATATCCAGCGGTGAGGATCTCGTGGAGAGGACAGAAAGGCACTCTGAAATTTTCACAAGGGGGTGCTCAGAGCTGAGAGCAGTGCCAGAAGAGGACAATCGATAGAGCCCAAGAGAAGAACTTTTTTTTGTTGGCTTTGACAGATCAGAGAGGTTGAGATGAGAGTGCTATATTCTGTTTTCAGCCACGAGCAGGCCATTGAGGATTTGAGTAAGAGCAGCACAATCTCTGGGTCACTTCTCTGGTCAGGGTGCCAGCAGAAGGTTTGTAGTCTTTATTCTCTTAGGAAAAAAAAATCATTTCCTTAATATTGAATGAAAGTGTCATTTTCTACCCTGGTACATTTGGAATGCACTGAAAAGCCCACTTTTACCCCAGCAATCTGCCCACTGGGATATGCAGGGAGGTGAAGTTCTTCCTGCTGCCTGGGCCTCCTCGGGGTGGTCCAGGCCTTTGTCTGCCACACACATAGCTGACTTCCTTCTGCTTTGCAAGAAATCGGCGTGCTTATCTACACTTGTGTCTCACAAGGCTTTTTTCCATCAGAAGAGGAATGAACAGCTGTTTTGGATGCTGGTGATGAGGATTTAAAGGCTTGTTTTTTTCCAGCTCAGCACAGGGCGCTCTTAATGCCCTTCACAGAGGGCCTTCAGCTGAGACAGCTCTGCGTATCTCACTGCCTACACATTTACTTACTGCCCTTCATGCTTCAGCAGCCCAGGCATACCCAGGTATCCAAAAGGCAATTAGAGACCTGATCCTTGTGCCCATATGGTCAGTCTTGCCACATCTCCCTCCTCTGCCAGGATAACAGTGGTGTGTCTCGTTTGGCCAAGGCTCCCATCTTGTGTTCACAAGCATATGTCCTTGCCACCAGGACTCCTGAAGGGCTGGGATGAGTTGTTTGGGTTTGGTTTGGTTTATGTGTTGGGAGTGATCTGCCAGACAGGCATGTAATTGGAAAGCAGAAAAGCAGAGGGGATTTATGGCCAGATCAGAGCAGGCCCAGTGACCCATCAGGCCTGGATTGTCAGCCTCAGCTTTGTCTTCCCCTCAAATTGCATGACTGTCACTCTGGCTCTCAACACATATGCAGAGAAACCGTTCTTTGCTCAGCTTTTAATTAAGTTTGTGAAGGGCGTAGAGCACTTAACCTCAGTTTGTCAGAATATAAGCTGGTGACTTCTGAGCAACTTGATCCTGTCAGCTTAAGTTTCCTACACGGAAGATATGCTGGCACAAGTTCAGCTGATAAAGGGAGCTCCAGGCAGCTAATAATCAATCTGCTTTTCATGAAGCAAAAATGAAATAGTTTCCCAAAAGAGCCCTGCAGAGCAGTAGCAGCATGCGGCATCTGCTCGGTCCTGTGCTGTTTTTCTCCATGTGTTACTGAAATCTTTAACCATTGGAAATCAGGTCTCTCTCTTGCCCTTTGGGATAAATAAAACATCTTAGAAATGCATCCATGACTTGGATACTGCTGTGTCAGACTGTGTCACAGGCTGTGTCTCGAGTGGCTTTATTTTTGCAGGTCTGAAAATGTAATGGCACATAAGGGCGCTCTACCAGGTCTGAGGATTGTGGGTTGCTTAATTTGCCTGATTATGACTGGCTATAAAATCTGCCTTTGAAATTTGACTCTATCAAAGGCTCTAGGTGTTGTAAAGTCCGTTTTTATCTGTGTTTTATGTTCTCTGGTTATACGTGAGCATTTGCAGTGGTGCATTTGTAAGGTTCCTAGCATTTTAATCCTGCACCAGTCTTCTGCACTGAAACGATCGGTCTGCAAAATGTGCTCAGGTTTTCCTTCCCCAGAAATCAGAACAAAGGGAAAGGACTT
Organism: Aythya ferina; assembly: GCF_964211825.1. NCBI lineage: Eukaryota > Metazoa > Chordata > Aves > Anseriformes > Anatidae > Aythya > Aythya ferina. Next base: position 62,101,460 of record NC_140301.1, read on the forward strand.
TTCTGGAAAGGAAAACAGGAATGTTGGAAGATTTTCTGTACCTTTCTTTCAAATATTACAGTGTCCTCAGGCTGGTGCTAAACTAACGTTGTGGTAGAAGGTTCAGCTGGGATGAAGGGATTTGATGTGGCCGTTCTTGAGGAAATAAGAAGTGTTCCCGTTGTTACAGTGGTTTGATCTGCTCATAGCAGCCACGTAAGCCTGCTGCATTTCACTGGTCCCTCCTGGAAGAGCTGAGGGTAACACAGAGCTTAGCAGCCAGCAGATTAGCAGTCAGAGCAGCAAGCAGGGTTTGTGGGAGCAGCTGCGTGGAAAAAAAATTGACTCACTTGACTGCTGCCACATTTATCCTTTTTGTGTGAGATATTTGAGCTTGTTTAGTCTGTGCAAGAAGCCTTTAGGAGATGGTGATACGGGTTGGGTGGAAACTGGAGCCTTTTTGTGGGGAAAGCTGTGCTAAAAGCCCTTCTGGGGGGGGCTGGCAAAGAACAGCAGTACTGCAAGGGCTGCAGAAGTGGCTCTTTGTCAATGCTCAGTCTCACTGATCACCAAAATAAGGTGGAAATGAGGAGGGGAGAGGGGAGATGGAAACAGAGAGGGGTCGGTTCATGCTGCATTCCACTACTCACCTTTTTTTTTTCTTTTTCTTTTCTGGATGATTCCTACTTTCCTGTTTTCAGGCAGGAACAGCAGGTGTTTCCTAAGCACGTAATGGATCCATGGAGCAGCAGGCAGCAAGGCTTAGGGTTGGCAGAAACACAGGGGAAAGCAGAGGGCAAAGGGCTTCCTTGTTGGGAAGCCATCGGTTATAGCTAAGGTGTGAGCAGGAGGAGTTCTGCCAGCAGGAGACCAGGCTCTGGGCAATGCACCTTCCGCTTACAACCTGACAGCGAGGTATAAACCATGCAGCAGCCACTCAGGTGGTGGTGAAAGGGGACCTGTTTTTTTTTTTTTTTCTTTTTTTTTTCTTTTTCTTTTTTCTTTTTTTCATTAAACAGATTCCCATAAACCATTTAAAGGGAGGAAAAAAACACGACAAGCTGTAGATAGGGGGGAAAAATTCAGCTTTACAATCCAATTTAGGAGAGAAAATTTGATAGATGGCTCTGTTTGCGTTTAATTTCAATGAAATGTTGATTTTGATAAGGACAATTGATATTTATAGAAGGTATTTATAATGGTGGGTTAGGATATGTTCAGGCTGTAACTACAAAACAGATCTGAAAGCACTTCACATTATACTTGCCAGGCTAAAACCCTTTTCAAAACAAGCTTTTGTTTTACAGGTCAGGGTATTGTGTGCTTTTTAAGACTAAGAAAGCAGATCAGGATTAAATAATATCTTAACTTTATAGACTGCTTAACTAAATAATTTTGTAGCTGGGACTTGAAACGAATCTGCTTTTTCTTTTCCTTCTGTTGTTTTTTTTTTTTTTTTTTTTACTGTATATCGAAAGGATCAGTTGTCTGATCAGAGTTGTTTTTGTCGTAGCAGAAAAATTAACCTGTCATAGTGCTTCAAGACCCAGAGACTTTACTACAGCAGATCTACAAACAAAGCTGTAGATCGCCAAAACAGTGATTTGGAGTTTACAAACAATATCTGTCAGATGATCTAGTCTGAATTAAATATATTTTGCTCTGGTTTGCAAACTTAATTATACTGCTACTTGGAAATTCAGTTTCATTGCTGTCCATGTTTTTGCCTATCTCCTCGGTAACAACATGTTTTTAAGGAGCAGGACAGTCAAAAGCAAGGTTAGATATTGTGTCCGACCAGGACTTTCCAGGAATTTGCTGTATTACGCCTCAAAATGGCAAGAGAACAAAAGCTTCATAAGGAAATGCCATGATGCCAGAAGGTTACTTATGTTCTCTGTGCTGATGGGCTGTGGGCAGGCTGACAGAAGATCCTTCCTGGAAGGTGTCTGCTGTTCCTCCGAAATAAGACTATGGTAAAGGAGAGAGAACACAGGATTATTGAGTTAAGTTGGGCAGCACACTGGGGACAACAGCTTTAATGCAACAAGCAACACAGGAGAGTAGCTGAGCTGTTATTTCTAACTTCCCATCAGAGAAAAAAAAATGTTGCATGTTGGCATGTATTGCTTAGGATTTTCAGGTTTAGCTTGTTACGGATTTTTAAGATGAGACGGCATTACTCCTCTCCCTTCTGTACTCACAGAGTACCTGGAAGCCACGATGAGTCCAGCACCAGCCTGCTTGACATTTCTACACTGCCTGCTCTGAACCCGTGCTCCAGCCAGAGCACCTACTGCATGTCTGGGGGTCCCAGGCTCCCTGCTGAGGTCCCTGATGGCAGGACAATGTGTGTCAGCTCCATCAGAGGGTACCACAACAGCCAGGCACACAGACACCAGAGAGCAGCATTCCCTCTTATCTCTGAGCTCCTGGCAACAATCCTGAACCGCTTTGGTTTCAACAGATCTGTTATTTTGTTCTGGATTGTAATCAAAACCTTTTTTTTAACCGGAGAAAATGCCAGCCAGCCAAAGCAAGTCCTGATTTCTATTTTCAGCTCTTGCTAAAAACCTCTGCCTGTTTGTTCATGTGTGAAAGCTGCACCCAAAGTCTGCATAGTGCCAAACGCATCGCAGTGAAAAGACTCGAAAATGGGAATGTTGATATTTTCCTCTCTGAGCTGTCGCAAGGCTTTGTTAATCATTTCACAGTGCTGTGAGAGATAGGGCTTGTGTGGTTTCTATCTCAGTACAGAGTGCATCAGACACTGACAGTCCTAGTGCCATTCATATTTATATTCAGTAATGATTCAGGCACTTGAAAAATCATGCTCAAATTACATGTTCTATAGCTCTAATTTCCTGTTGCTAACAAGGAAATGATTTGCAATTTCTTGTTTGTCCTCCTCTGTGCCACAGTCGGGAAGCATTGCTCAGTCACCATGCTGAATAGCACAAGTAAAGCTGCCTTTTTTGTTTTGTCACATTTCTAAATCTTCTGGCTTTTTCATTTCTCTTTAAAAATTATTTCTGTGAATCTTAACATTTATTTTTATGTACATGAGTATAGGATTGGAAGCAGATAAACCTCTAGGAGATTCAATTAACTTAGGGCCAATCTGTATTTATTTTGGTAGTATCATAAGATTATCATAAGATTAGCTTATGATGTCTGAGAACTATGTTACATTCCTATTTTTCCTCCAATATCTCCCAGAAACCTTTAACCAGTAAATATCCACTCTGTTTCTTAGCATTGTTTATATCAAATGTTTAAATTCTAGCTTTACCTGTCTCATTTATACTCTTTCTCTTCCCCTATCTTCCTTTTGCTTGAGGTGAGGCTTTTTGTTCTTTACCAGCATTATTTCATTCTGATTTCTTTGGAAAAAATACGTTGGGTGTGATATGGTAGGAGTAGAAGTAGGACAGAAAGCCTCCTTGTAGATAGGCAGTGGGCAGAATAATGAAAGGCTGAATGAGATGAAGTATGCTTTACAAAGATCCAAAAGCAGGTTGGGATATTTTCTCAGAACCCATTTAGGCTGTCACTTTAGTGTCTGAGCATATCAGTTTTAGTGGATTTATCTTCCCAGTCCCTTGCAGTGAGGTAGGAATGCTGATATTTCGTTTTGATGAATAGAGAAGGGAACATTTACGTGCAGGGCTTGTCCCAGAGATGCAAACTGGTTCCAGATCGTGTGGCCCAGGCTCCTTCCAGCCTCCGTAGTTAGAAACGGAGCTGAACCTCTAACAGAGGAGAAACTTAGTGCTGAGAGGGAGAAATGGGGGAAGAAACAAGCAAATGGGCTGCTAGTGAAAACAGAGACCTATTGCTTATCTCGTGAGGATGTTGCTGAGTAATTCACGCACGGCTGTTATTCATTTGAGGGTTTCTTTCAATATCATGCCTCAGGCTGTGCAGTGCAGCAGTTTTAGGGTTACCACATGGTCTGGTGGTTCCTGGTGGGCCTGGAGGGAAGAGGTGAACAACTGGAGTCAGTGACAGTCATGTTGCTGCCATCAGAAACCCAGTGCCCCTCAAATCCATCTGTTCTGCAGGTGGACATTTTGAGGTCTGTTTCTAGAACAGCAAAAGAGTTGAAGCGACCCTAAGGCTTTGTTCACCTCCTGAACCTATGCAAATAGACCATCGTGCTTGTTCAGTCTGCATGCTCAAGAAGCTGGTCTCTGTAGTGCATGAGTATGCACAAACAGGAGTGTTAAGATGATGTTGCTAAACTTTCTCCCTCTACTGTCTTAAAACAGCTTGTCAAGGGGCTGCAGCAGGAGCTGAACCGACTCTACACGCTTTTCTGCTCTCGGAATCCAGAATTTGAGGAGAAAGGAGGGAAAGTCTCGATCGTGTCCCACTCGCTGGGCTGTGTCATCACCTATGACATTATGACTGGCTGGAACCCCGTCAGGCTTTACGAGCAGTTGCTGCAGAAGGAGGAGGAGGAGCTCGAAGAGAGCTGGATGAGTTACGAGGAGCAACGTTTACTTGAAGAACTTTACATAACCAAACAACGGTAATGCATCCACTTCTGATTATGAAAGGGAAAAAAAACCACATCCCTAGATGATGTCCTTTGGGTGTTTCCGGAACCCAGCATGGCTGTTATCTTTTGTGGCTGCCGTTCCTCTGGTGATGCTGAATGGCAGTGGTAAGAGCTAAACACAGGACTAAGCAGTCAGAGGTAGCTGGTACTGCTAATAAGAGCTCTGAACCCACATCCTAAGGGCTGTACCAAAACCAAACAAGTAGCTGCTGCCTACTGCCTGCAGGCACTGGGAGCTGCTCCTAGCCAGGAGGGAAAGGAGAAGGTCAGGTCGTTAGCCCTCAAGAGACTTGAGAAACACAGCAAAGTAGCTCACAGGTGGACAGTGAGCTGAAATACTCAGAACCTGAGTAGTGAAATTTCTAAGTTTCTGGAGAAAATGAGAAGTTTTCTCCAAGGCTCAGCTTGGAAATTGAGCTGCACCAGCTGGATTACAGATGCTGTGATTACTGTGATTGGGCTTATGGGATTACTGCTCTGCTGCGGATCATTTACCAATTTCTGCCTGCTGCCATTTGGAAATGTTAATGCAGTTCTGCACGCAAAGCAGCACTGCCCATTGTGGCAGATTGGATCTTGGTTTTGGTGCCTTACAAGCATTGGTAGGGATTCTCAGTATTAGGGGACGTTGTAGGTCCCTTCCCCATTCTAACCTGGATTTCAAGGTGCTATGAGGCCCTTGTAAATAGAGAATCTAATAATAGGAGCTTGAACTTCAGTCTTTCAGTGGGAAGGCGAGGATAAATTACGGTCATGGTTCTTTTTGTGCCTTCTAGAAACCTATCTTAGTACTGGTGGCACTTGGGAAGCATTAATACAGCATCAGATCTCTTGCAGTGCTTGAAATCAGTATGTGTGTAATTAGAGATTGGTACAGAACATCTCTTAACAGCTGCAAGGCTGGATAAAGTGCAGCCTTTCTGAGAGAAGGGAAGTAAGAGACCGAATAATCTTGCCTAGTGGTAAAGCAAGCTTTGAGGCATATTACTGGCATGTAAGTAGTGAAAAATTACCATTTTCACACTTACACTCCAGCTCCTTAGGCGTTCACTGAAGTGTTTCAGGTTTCATCCGTGGTAATTCAAGTACCATTTCACACAGGCACTTCTGCAATAGATAGAGTGGCTCTGCTGTTCATGAACCACCTTAGTGTCATGCAGTCTTAAATGCTAACAGGATGCCAGTTTTATATTTGCTTTCTTCTGGATTCCTAGTGTTGTAAGGTTGTCAAGTATGTAGTGGATTTCTGGAAATACTTATGCCTGAGTAGGGTATATGACAGCATGTATAAATATTCTACATTTTAGAATAACATGAGTTAATTTATTGGAACCCTTCGAAAGGAGTTCACGATAGTCGAGCATTCCACATACCTTCTTTTTTAAGACACATTTGTTAAAGCATAGTAACTTTTTTGAGAGTACCACTTTTCAGAAAGCTTTAGCTCCAGCTTGTTTCTCCCTAATCAGGATGACAGAGGTTAAGCTTAACATTTTTGTTTGTAAAATGCTTTAGGAGAACTTGAAGAAGTTGTTTTTTTCCTCCACTGAAGAGGGCATAATGCTCTACCTATATAGGAGGCATTTTGTATTGTAGCTGCTCTTTATTATTATTATTATTATTGAATTTATGCTGACTAGAAGAACAAGTAAATGACCTTTTTTCATGATAGTTGAAAATGTGGGATGCTGTCCTACAGATACTCCACCGAAATATAGAGCTCCATAATGCTTGAGCCATGGGGTTTTCTGTGTCTCTGGTTAAAGGAAGCAAACAAACAAAAACCAGCTGATTTGGGTGCAAAACCACCAAGGAAGCAGGATGTGAGACACCTGCTCTTTAGGAAGGCAGATAGCCAAGTTCTTGGGGTGATGAACAAGGAAACTGTCATGTCTTGATTGATTCCTCCTGTTGTCAGAGAAACGGGATTTCACAAGCATTGATCTTAATCAACTGGACTGCCTCAAAGGAAAAAAAAAAAATCAGCAGGCATCATCAGTTTTGTTCCTAGCAAACAAAACTCTTGGATCCTCCAGGAATGCCTGCTTGAATCAGAGAAGTTAATGCTATTTTTTATTTTATTTTATTTTATTTTATTTTTTGTATCTCAGAAAGATCTCCTTATTTTCTAGGTTGAGAGAGATAGAGGAGAGGTTACAAGGCTTAAAGGCATCCACCATATCGAAAACGCCTGTCTTAAAATTTAAGGTATGTATGTCTAGGTTTTTACTAAACGTTTTGCTTGCAGTAAAAGTGCACTTGAGTTATTCTACCTTTTTTTTTTTTCCATGTCCATAGACATAATGTTGGTAGAAGAGTTAGAATGTGTATGGATGTGTGTAAACATGTTACTACATTCATATTACGTTTTATTACAAATGTATATGATTATATGTAAATACATAAGCCACCGTATAGATTGTTACATTACACACACGCACAACTGTGTGGGAAGGTAAAAGCCATTTGGCAAACTACACCAATCACATATCTTAAAAGTTTTCACTTCTGTTTTGTCAAGTAATCCATTTTCTTTGGGGACTCCTTCTAACATGTCACACCTCTGAGGAAATCTGATGGAATTTCCTCCAGCAGTGGATTTTCCTTCCAAATTACTCTGGTCTGATAGTTAGGACAAGTTACTTTCAGTCTCATGAATTGCTTCCTAATAGATTGCTTCCTAATCAGCTCTGTAAATTGCTAGGATTTATGTTACTGGAAAAAGACATTTTCTAGCTTCTTCGTGCTATACGCAACACTTTATATTTGCTCTACTATATCCTAAAATATTAAATGATAAAAAATGTGACATGATAGATGGGAAGAAAATAGATCATTGCTCTTAACTTGCCATTTTTCTTTCCTTCTGAGTTCAGAAGCACTTCCAGAAGCCAAGGTCAATCCTGAGCCATGAAAAAGAGGAAACTAACCATAATTCAATTTGTCATAGCCTTCTCATTTTTTATTACGGCTTAAAAACACATGTTGTGCCATTATCTCTGCCATCAAAGAAGCTGGAGCCAGACTGATACTCCTTTAGCTCTGTGCAAAGATGACAGTTCACTCAGCTCTGCTTAAACTGAAGATTTCTTTGAACAGATGCTTTTTAGAGGAAGCAGCAAGGGAGGGGAAAAGAAAGGTAGAAGGAGAGGACTGTATCAAACCAAATTGCTGCTAGGTATTTTTCCAACACTGTGCATCCTTTTTCTTACCCTGATTAAAAGAAAGACATTTGACTTCTTTATGCTAGTGCTCCTAGTGTAAAGTAGTGTTTTACTCTGGTGACTCCCATTGCTTGAGTACTGCGCTGGAGACAGACCTCAAGGGGAGGTGAGGAGACCTCCAGGGGAAGAAGGAGGCTTTCTGTGAATCTGATGGCAAGAGACCTCTGCCAAAGGAGGTTTTCTACAGGATGACATTGAAAAATTATTGCTCATGAGTAAACCAGTCCAGCTATCTGAGGGTTACTAGCTTGTTGAAAGAGAAGGAACTGCTTTGGAGGTACTGACTAGTAAGCACCTTGGCTCTTTCATGCCAGGCCAGAGCTCTAGGTGGTCATGAGTTACTACTATTCAGTGCAAATGCTTGATCCACAAATTACTTTGGTCTGTGCCATGCAGGCAGCTGGACTCTGTGGTCCCTGATCTCCTTAGGCTGTATTGCACAACCAAATGGGTACATACAGTTGTAATGAAAAAGATTAGCCAGAAAATGAAAACGTGGGGAATGGTGTGATACATACCTCTTTATGACTCTGTGGTTCATGAAGATAACAGTGTTGTGAGGTGATATTCAATTACAATATAGAAGGGGAGAGCAGGATGTGCCTCAGTTGCTCCCTAGTACTGGGAAATGGAAATTAATTTTAAGTCTGGACTTGTTAAGGTGCTGGCCCGAAGTGCTTCGTGATTCCGTAGCACTTCAAATTCACCTATGGTTACAGAAGCTCTTCCAGGAGAAGCTTCAGCTTGTACTTCACCCTGTGGTTTCTATATAGCTTCATGTAACAGTGATGTCAATATTGACAAAAACAACAAATTTATGTAGGATATTAGTGTTCTACCACATGTACAAGAACTATAAGTGTTTAATAGGATGCTGATGGGCAACCTTATCGGAGAGGAGGAAGACTTTAAACTGAATACAAAAATGTGCCAGAGTAGTTCCACGCACAACTGTCCAGTTAAATTCCCCATGTAATACTGATGGAAGTCTCTGTTCTCTGTGTTAAAACTGCAGAACATTTCTGGGCAAAGGAATGGGTAGAGGCTGCTGGAGAGGTCTGTATTTCCTCTCTGTGGGAGGAAATTTGGGATCCTCCAGGCTAAAAGGCAGAACATAAATGTAAACTGTAATTGCTTTCTGTCTCTTCTGTTTTAACTTCGCCACTGAACATGTTCATCTATCTCCCACACTCATTTATGCACAAAGGAGCTGCGCTGTCTTACTTCTGTTGTCTCATTCAGCTATTTTATTTTTCTCTTCATTCTGAAAAAACGTCACTCTTAACTTGAATGGATGACTATTTGGCTCAGCCTCTGCTTAACGTAAAAATTAATTAATTATGACTTCTGCTTATGAATCATAGCCAGCAGAAAAGTGCTATCCCGAAAGGTCATGTTCTTAAAAATTGCTTCTCTGCTCTTAAACATTTACAGTGAAGTATATGTGAAGTGCCTCACTCCTGCTTCATGGAGAAACATCAAAATTAATAGATGCTTTCTGGGAAGATTTTAGTCCTCTGTTCCCAGCAGGTTTCATCAAATCCTAGTCTTCTCTTCAGCCACTTTGCAGCAGTGCTAAGAGTCTAATGGCTGCAATTTAAAGGACTTTATTTTTGGAAGACTTACTGTCAATTTTTAGTGTGTGCTGCTTTGCTATTGATCCGTTGCCACCCCTTAAAGTACCCTCTGTTTGGTACTTTTGTCTTTGTAAACATTTCCAGAGGAAATGAGAGAGCTGGAAGATCACGTTGAAAGGCTTGCACATGTAAGAAAATACGTAGGAAAGAACACTGTGGTCCAAGAAAATGTCATCTGTCTGTGGGTGCTGTTAATCTTCTGTTTACCAGAAGAAACAATGGAATAAAAGCAATGTACCTTGTAACCATTGCAAATATTTACCTTTTGAGATTCTCACCGAGTCTGTACTTGCCTAAGGTGAATTCATTAAAACATCTTTAAACTATCTCCAAGCAAGCGTTAAGGTGGCGGTCACTTTCTGATTTCTTTCTGAAGCAGAAAGACCATAATTGTGTACTCCCAATGTGGTATACAGGCGTATCAGATGGCCAGGGTTAGAAGTTAGTTACTCAGTTTAAAGGATTACACAGTGAATGTCTGTTCCTATTGTATTTAAAGATGAGAAAGCTTTTTGTCCAAACTGCAAGAATGTAAGGCTCTTTGTAAAGTTTAATTAAAAGAAAGAAGAGCTGCTTTGAACTAGGCTAGAGTAATAACACAGATGACAGCGAGCAGTGCTTTGCAGCATATGACATTGAATAGCTTTACTGAAGACCTAGATTTTTTTTTCTATTGAATTGGGACTTGTGCGTTCTTCTGGATGGAAGAGGTGGAGTACCAGTGCCAAGTAAGAGGAGGAAGAATGTTTTGTTCAGGGCTGGAATCTGATAGATGAAACAGACCATTATTTCCACACCCTCGCTCCATGTGCTGACATACAGTGAAGGCGTGTGGGAATCCAGACATTCTCCACGTGCAGTTAGCAGGAATTAAATCATTTCTCTCGCCAGTTCAGCAGCAGTGCATCGATAGTTGCTTGGTTGCAGTGCCTTGCAAATTGGCACTACAATTGGAAAAGTTCCAGTGAAGTTCTGATAATGGTAAAATTAATCTCTCATATAAGAAGATATTCTAAAAGCTAAAGTATCTTTGACTTCTGAAAATACTTTTGACTACAGAGTTTTACATTTGATGTTTCTAGGAGACGATGTCTGAGGATTGGTAATGGGATACGAAGCCATTCACCTCTGGGTCACTGTTGAATCCCGGCCCAGGTTGGTAGTGACCAAAAGTCGTTACCACTGATGCATGTTCAGTGACCTGTGTCAGATGGGTTAGTGGTTGCAGTCCGGATTCACTCAGCTTGCTAAAGGCAGTCCTTTTGGAGCAAAGTCACGGTAGCTTTGGACAACAGGAGTAGCCTGCAGGGTAGCTCGGTGTGCTGTACCTAGGTAGTGGTTCCTAACACGTGATGTGGTGGCACTTTTGACAAGCACCATTCTGTTCACTGAACACCAGATATTTTTAAGAGGATGTACCAGCGTGAATATGTGGGCGTGACTACCATGAGAATGCTGTGTGTTGTCTTTAATCCTCAGTTTATCTTGCATTTCTACTTCCTTGATGGTGTATGTAGCAAAATGTGTCCTGGCATACTTGGCGAGGGTGAGACTGAGGGGCTGTGGTAGACTTTGGAAAGAGAAATCAGACTTCAGTCTTGTGAAACTCATCACATTTCCTAGGTGTCTTCCAAATTCTTCTCACCTTACCCCTTCCAGTGTTAGTAGACTCATTTCAGTTCAATTATCCAACTTGTTTTTCAGTTTTTTGAACTATGCAGCACCACAACATGTAATAATTCTCTTCTGACGGCAAAGGGAAATGGGAAACTTAACCTGTTATGTCACACTATGGATGTTATAGTGCTCTTCCCTGTTTTGAGTTACTAATACTGTACGAGTCTCTTGGTTATGAAACAGAGAAATCAAATCCAGCCATGTTAGAAAGCATTACTTCCCTTATTAACGTAGATGAAATCTCTCCTTAGGTTGAGAATTTCTTCTGTATGGGATCTCCATTAGCAGTGTTTTTGGCATTGCGTGGCATCCGTCCAGGAAACAGCGGTAGTCAAGATCATATTCTGCCCAGAACAATTTGTAACCGCTTACTAAATATTTTTCATCCAACAGATCCAGTGGTGAGTTGTAATTGCAGTTGCAAGCTTTTGCCTTGAGTGTTTTTAAGCATCAGCTGTGTGATAATATGTGATCTTCAAAGCATGTGAATCAACGCAAGTGTGTTACAGCACAGGACTATGTCTTAACGATTATTGTATAACTGTTGAATATTTTCTACAAATAATTGCCTTAAATATCATATACTTTGCTTCTCTTTTCATATTAGTAACGGTAAGATGTGAGAATACTCAACTTTTTTTGCAAAGACATGAAATTTCTCACTGTAGTTCCAACTTTTATATAACTTACTGACTTCTGTTAAACGTCATGTGTCCAAAGAGACTACTGCTGGTAAAAGAAACACACACAAGCAGTTCACAAGATACTGCAGAAAATCAAAGACGTTATTCAAGGACCCCTTGGGAAAACAAACAGATTGTTAGAGGGTGGGATAGGACTTGGGAAGGAAGTGTTGGTATAGCTTCGCCCTGTCCTTAAGCTCTTCCATAGGCAGACAGTATTCACTGCTATCAAAGGCAGGATGTTGGGCTTCTGATCTGTATTGCCTCAGCAACTTCTTTGATGGAAGTCTGATTTGGGAGTTTCATGCTTACTGTAGAATAGTAATTTGGGGGTGCTTTTGGTTTTAAACTCTACCTGAAGCCGGGTATCTTTTGACTCCAAAAATGCTGGTTCTTGCTCATCTGATCATCTTCAGCTCTAGCAACTCCAAAAACAGAATTTTCCTGGGACACCTAGGATGATTGGTCAGGCTACAGTCAGCAAATAGTAACTTTACTTAATTCTGGGATAAATAAATGCAGAACCCTTTTCTATAGCTAAGTAAACATGAAAAATAAACAAAGAATCAATAGAAAGTGACTTTTTAATAGACATACAAATGCCCTTCCAGTTCACGGTTTGTGCAGGGATCAGTGAAGATTTATCAAACAAAATGTTCACATAGTTGGTTTTCCACTCTGTTTCACTGTGCAGAATCAGTTTAACTTGTGTGAAGTGTAGTCTTTCCAAGCATAATGATAAACATCTGTTAATAGCAGTTTTTGTGTCAGTAAGAGGAATGGGTAGCAAAGCTGTTGCAGAAAAATATGCAAATGTGTGTGTATAAGCAACTGGGCAGCTAATGTATCTCCCAGGCAGTGAAAATAATTGAACCAGAGTATAATGCCATTACTTTGTCATTTTCTAGGCTTTACTTGTTACAGATATTTTGGATTTGAGGTTGGAGAAGACTCTGTATGGGAATTTTTCTTAAGTATTTTCTCTCAGTATTTTCTGAATTATTCTTGCAGGCCTATAGGTTAGAGCCTTTAATTCTGAAACACTACAGCAACATTTCACCTGTCCAGATCCACTGGTACAACACTGCAAACCCTCTACCTTACGAGCATATGAAGCCAAGTTTTCTCAACCCAACAAAAGAACCTACCTCAGTAACTGACGGCGAAAGTGCTTCAACTGTACCAAGCCCAACTACTTCACCAGTCATGGTTCGACGCCACTACGGGGAGTCTATAACAAACATAGGCAAAGCCAGTATATTGGGTAATTGCTTTTTATGTCCTTTTTTTATATAGCATCTTCTTGTATAGCTTCACTGCTCTGTGGTGTGGTGTTTAAGGTGCAACTGTCAGCAAGCTATTGCTGGCTATTTTTAGTGTTTGTTCTGTGTAGGTGTATTGCTTGTTTTAATCCAAACTAACATTTACTTTGAAGTAAAGATAGTTTACATAATACACTGGAGTCAAGTCTTGAAGGGAGAGGATGTGGGTCAGGGAGTTTATGCTATTGCCGCCTTATTGTTGTCTGGCTTATTGAGGTAACATCCTGGGGGTTTAATAGTTTCCACTGTACTTCATGGAAAAATGTTTTAAAGCTTGTTTTGTGACTACATGTTCTGCCATTGACAAATAGGAGAAAAATCACTCCATATAAAGTATTACAGTTCTATTTAATTCATCATTTTACCGAGGGAAATTCAGGCTGCTTAGTTAGGAAGTCAGTCCCCTTCTGGCTTTCTGACTCAAAATAAGCTCTGATTTAGTTCAGATGAAATTCACTTTCACTGGAGCTTATATTTGAGCATGCACTTGCAGTTTTTGTTGACTCAAGGACTTCCTTTAGCTCTCTATGTGATATTTGGAAGAAGGTTAATGTGACCTAACACAAGGAATCTTTCCAATCTAATAAATAGAGTGTATAAGAGCAGTTTAGTCCTTAAGTAAAAATACACAGTGTTCCAAAGCAGTGTTCTCTCACAGTACACTGCTTTTTGCTCTTTTACCATAGTAACTTTAATGTCTTGTCCATAAGGTGGCAGCAAAGTCAGGAGAAAACAACACAGATTTGTTCTTAACTTTTGTACCCTTCTTCCTGAGCAACCAAAATAGCCCTTCTGAAGGGTGATATAGCATTTCTAAATCTCCGTAAGGCTTATGTCAACATAAAAACCCTTAACGAAAGGAGTGTCTTAAATGTCCCGATGGGATCCTTATGTTCAGAAAGTACTACCGCTGTTATAAAACGTTTTTGTCTTAGTCCTCAACTTTTTATGAAAGAGGAATTACAACACATCCTTTGAAAGTTCAAAAGTGTTATTTTGTATTTTTGTTCCCTTAACTACAGTTTCCAAATTATAGCTTTTGCTTCTACACTAGATTAGTCTCATGGTAAGCAGCGTACGCTTAAGTCAGATAAGCCGTTCCCACCCTAGAAAAGCATGAATAGTGTTTTCCATCATTCAGCTCTAATTGATGGGTGCTACAGTGACTTTAATTTGCAGTTTGATTTAGCTGCTCTTCTGCTTGTGTTTGTGTTTTTTTTCTCTCCGTGCTGAATGCAGGAGCTGCGAGCATTGGGAAGGGCCTCGGAGGGATGCTTTTTTCAAGATTTGGTCGTTCTAGTACAACACAGCCGCCTGAGGCCGGGAAAGATGGAGGAGAGGGGGACGACAAGAGGGCCACTACTGTTGGAACGCCGCCTTTCTCACAAAGCAGCTCAGGCTTTCTCGAACCCACATGTTAGTGACTAGTCCCCCTTACATCCCCTGTGGGAACAAGGCCTTCAGTGGGCCGCGTGTGTGTGTTGGGGGGGGTGGGGTTGGAAATACCATAACGTATGCCTCTGTTTAGTTTTGTTGGTTTGCTCTAAAATGATAAAAAATTGAGTCTGTTCTTTTTGAATCTCAGACAGTGAAGACAGTGATGTGCCTTTGTTGCGAAGAAGTTTAATGATTTCTTGGCTGTATGAGGCAAAGTGTCACCAGCAAGTCAGGAGGGGCGATCCTTGCCCCATCCTCAGCACTGGGGAGGCCACACCTGGAGTGCTGAGTCCAGTTCTGGGCCCCTCAGTACCAGAGAGACCCGGGCATGATGGGGAGAGCCCAAATAGGGCCCCCGAGGTGCTGAGGGGCCTGGAGCACCTCCCTGTGAGGAGAGGCTGAGGCACAGGGTGCCCAGAGCTTGGGGGGCTCCTCGGGGACATCTCCAGCAGCTGCCTGGCCATGGGGCTGAGCACCCTGCTCGGGGGGGCCCTGCTGGGCTGGGGTTGCACCAGATGAACCCTGTCAGCCTCAGCCGTGCTGTGATTCTGTGAAGGCTGTCCAAGGACTGACTTTGTTCTCCCCGTTATCTTTTTTTCCTCTTGAAAGAGGTTTATGTACTTGTGTCTGTTGTGTATACACACACATATATGTGTGTATGAGTTCCAGCTGATGAGATCTGTACGTCAGTAGTTCCTAGACTGTCACTGGGGAAAGCAAAACAATTCCTGCAGAGAATCCCACTTTCCGTGTACCATGAAATGGATTTTATTTAAACTTGCCCGTATATTTGCAATTCTGAAGCAATCCATATTCAAAGGCATTTATCACTGGAAACAGAGGCTGTCCTTGTCCTAGCCTGAACCACCCGGAACATAGCGAGCAATTTTAGCAGATGCATTTTTTTTAAAAAAAATATAGGTACTTCCTTTACAGACACTCATCCTTGAGAAGTTTAAAAATAAAATCATTACAAGGCGGGGCTTTTTGCAATCTAAGCAGTCACAAGCATTAGCACTGTTGTATCTTGTGATAGCGTTCACATGATACACTGCAGCCTGTTGATCGCTGCTACTTTCAACAGATAACCTTCCTGAGTCAGTATCGAGGACAGAGGCTTTGTTTTAAGGAAACTAACTAACTTAAGGAAATCAGACCAACGTGACAGCGAGTGTTGTGGAGCTGCTGATGAGCTCCTTTTGGGGGGTTGCACTTCAGGGCCTTCTGCACGGTCCCTGCATCCCTCTCTGCTGCAGCCCCATCCCTGCTCCATAGAAGGAGAACGTGGAGCAGAGGCCAGCGAGGCTGCAAGCAGAATGATGCAATCCACGGCCAAAGTGTTCATTTCTGAGGGAACAGCCGCACGGTTTGCAGTGGGTTTTGGCTTCCTCCCAAGCTTCTGTAACGGAGACGGAGTTGGTCGGGGTGTTTTTTTTTCTGCAGAGAGACTGATTTTGAACACACGCATCTTAGTGGAAATGACTGTGGTTGTCTCCTGGTATGCAAAGGCTCCGACTCCCTCTCCTTGCTGCGTTCTGGAAGGCAGTGAAATGCTGCTGTAAAAATATGAAGGCCTGTCATTCCCTGATGCTGCTGTGCCATGACTGCGGAGGCAGCGCTTGTGTGATGCTCCATTTATGCGGTCTTGGAGCCAAGAATTAAAATTCCTTGAAATTGGCTTTGATAAATAGCTACATTTTTTACTCAATATGGGGTTTTGGCTTTTGTAGCTAAGCAGGCTTTTAGTTTTGTCCTTTTCATTCTATTGCTCCTTGTAGAGATTTTCTAACCACTGAAGTGCCTTCACAATAGGTTAGCCATTGGCCCAGTTAAACACGCAGTGAAAATTGCTTTGAATGTGTTATTAATCAAAGCAGCCATTGAAATGAAAGGATAACTGCTGAAATGTATTTGGAATAATCTGGAAATTAAAAGGGCTAGTGCAATGTAGGAACTGCTCGTTTTCAGAAAGGACATGGAGTATTGCGTGTAGTCTCCCTGTATAGCTGCTAGAGATGCAGAAAATTTGTTTATTGCTGAAAGTTCTGAGCCATACCCATTCTGACAGTTTCCCAAGGGGGTCCCAACATTTCCTGGATACTTCGGTGTAGTTATGCGTGTAAATAACTGGATTTCCATCATTACTATGTGGAAAAAAGCGACTTAAAAAATGCAAGGTTTTTCCAAGCTTTAGGTTTAGTTTCTGTTTTGTTGTTTTTTGTTTTTTTTTTTGTTGTTTTTCCTGAACTAAGCATCACTCATAGGTCAGGTTTTTGCTACATGTGTGTATGTTAAAATGTATGCATGTGTTTTTAAAAATGGCAGTTGATTTATATGAGTGTACTGTTAAATGTGAACATGGGGTTGCGTTCATTTTATATACAGCAAGCAGAACTTAAGTTTGAGAGAAAAATATGCAAGGATTTCTTCCAACTACATACAGTTCTAATGACATTTCTGTTTCTCGTTCAATTTCTAGTGGAACTGGAGCACAGGATTGATTTCGAGCTCAGGGAAGGTCTTGTGGAGAGCAGATACTGGTCTGCAGTCACATCACACACTGCCTATTGGTCATCTCTGGATATTGCTCTCTTCCTTCTAACCTTCATGTACAAGCACGACCAAGACGATACCGACAAATCCAATTTAGATGCTATTTGAATTTTTGACTGGGGATGGGGAGGGATGGGAAAGGAAATTTTAAAACGAATGGCACAAAACTGATGTCTTACTGTTAAACTGCAGTATATATGGCATGGAGGTTTCAGGTTTAAGTGCATGTTTGGATTTTTTCCTGTTTCTAAAGAGCAAAAATGATTTGTATTTAAAAGCACTTTATAGTTTTAAACATTTTGCAGTGCTTAATTAGACCTGAAATTATTCCAAATTCTTGTTAACTTTGACTGTATAAAGAGCCGATACAATGTGTAGCATCACGTAAGCACAGTTGTGCAGTGTGCTTGGGTGACATACTTGTTAATGACCATAATTGCTGTTTAGTTCATTAAGGTATAAAAGATTAGTTGATTAAAAAAACTAAATTAATTTCCATTAACAAAATATATGTTCCTTACAAACCTAAAACTGCCATGTTCTGATGTTTTATGTATCAGTAAATAACAAGCGGTGGTGTCATTTTTCTAGGACTTTATTCAGCTCCACATCCTGTTGTCCACCTTACCATTGAAAGACCATTCTGACTGCTGGCTTCCGAGGGCATATTATACGTGACACATTTAGAAACTAATGCTGAAAAAGCATGAAGCAAATATTTGAAATACTGTAATTATAATTTATTATCTCTAACTGTTTCATTTTATTCCAGTGTATAAAACATTACTTTTTTACTGGTTTCTTTTGACATAATTTAAGAACCACATTTATTTTCTACAGTGTTAAGACTTTTTCTCAGAAATACATATCTTTGTACTACTATTCAAATGAATATATGGACACTGTGGCACACTTTAAGTATTTTTTCATTAAAATAAATATTTGTGGTTTCACACAAATGACATTAGTCACCTTCTTCTCAAAGGTAAGTAACTGCTTTGCTAGGCCTGTGCTTTTTAAGCTCCAAGCATTTTTTTCCAGAATATGAAGGTTTTGACCTCACATGAGCCTTGGTGTGCAGAGGATCCAGCTGTCTTTTGCCTGCCGTTATAAAATGTATATATGTGTGTGTTTGTATAAAGTTGTATGCATATGTGTGTATATGTGTATGTACAAGGAACCTATCGAGAGGAAAGAGAGCAGCATAAAATAAACTTGGTGAGGCCTGAGAATACCAGAACTTAGATTAGATTTGTATCTGCAACTAATTCAGGAGTTGTGAAGAGAGAAGTGTCGTGATGAAAGGCAATAATCTCCAAATGAAACACTAAAAGGTCGTTGCTGAGATTTTAAAAACATTCAAGGCTGTGGAGAAGAAGTGTCAGATATATGGCCTCAGAGCTGCCTCTGGCAGAGGTATTTATGATCTGTGTGGCACATTGAGAGGCTGCAGAATCTAAACTAATGTTTTTTAAAAAAAATGAGGCCGTGGTGTTGGTGAATAGCTGTGTTCTCAATGTAAACAGATGTGCGAACATCAGCCCAAAACAGCAGACAGCCTCAGCCAGCGGTTAAGAGATGTGGAAACCACCCAGGCTTCCCTTTCTGAAATCCAGGAGGGAGAGGGCGGCTGTTCTCCCAAATAATACTGCTCAGGCTGTTTGTTGCCCCAGGCCGTGGTGCAGTGGGGAAGGAATTAGGCCTGTGTGTTGGGGCTATGGATTTAGGAAAATTATGAAGAGATAAAAACTAAAAGGGGAGGGGAAGGTGACAGAAACAGCACTACCATAAAGGCAGTGAAATAAAACTGAAGAATGGTGGGTGGGTGCTGTAAAGCACAAAGCATCAGTGTGGAACTCTGGAAAGAAACCCTTTTGGCCTCAGTGAATTGTAACTCTAGTGTCTGGCACGTTTACCTCGGTTGATGAACAATCATTAAAAATTAAAATCAACCCTTTAAGAGAAGGAAGATTGACACCTCTGCTCCAGAAAGCAGGCTTTTGTTTACATTACTGGTTTTCCAGATAAGTTGTTTAATTGACTCTTCCTAAATAGGAGAACTCAGACATAAAAGGAGAATCTCCTTTTATATTTAGAGCGTGCAAAACATTTCCAAATGTGTACAGTCTGTGCTTCAGGACTTTGAGTTGGATAATGTCACTGCTGTGCTATCCCCTTATAGCACTGCATCGATGTTAGATCTCTTTTTCAGTGCTGTAAACAAAAGGGGCTTAATTCCTGTAATTCTTGTGGTCTGTGCGAACTCTGCCGTTGTCCAGAACGTGTTTCAGATTTATGGGATAGCAGTTTCTCCCGCATCAGGACGTGCTGGTGCTTGCTCACTGCTCTCCCTATAAGGGGCGAGATCCCTGCCTGCCTGCTGTGCACCTCTGGGCAGAGCAGGGAGAAGTCCCCCAAAGTCCCCCACGAGAAGGCAGAGGAAGGACCAGGACCTGTTCATCACGTTGCATTTTTTTCTGATTTAGTGGGTTATGATTCTGTTCCAACTCGTGACTTCATGAAGCATCTACTAATCGCTGAGCTTAATTACAAAGAGAAAGCATGGGAATCTATTCTAAAGTGCATGCAGACGCATTAAGCGTGCTGTAGGCAGGCTTTCATCTTTTTAATTCTCAAGAAAACATCTCTTATCCTCCTGCTAAGATGAAACACCGTATGGTAATTGAATTTTGAAGTTGTTAGAAAAAGGGTTGCCCCGTTCCTCTGCTGCGGTGCAACACAGATGCAAGTAGAGTCACGTCTCTGCACGCTAGAGTCTAAATTTCATGCTTAAAGCTTTCTGGTCAGATGGTCCGCAGCACAATATAGAGCTGGAATGTCCTGGCTTCCAATTACTGACTTGTTTTCATTTGCAAGAACGATGTTTAGCTTTACAAGCTGTGTTGACTGGTGCTTTTTCTTGAGAAACGAAGATAAGGGAAACACACTGCATTGTTGTCCGTCTTCTGACAGATACTGAGCTGTTTTCTGAAAAGTGGCCTTGAGTTCTTTGTCCAAATTTGACACTTGGAGGGGATTTTTTGCTACGAGGTCATTCCTGCAGATGGTCAGCGCTTTTTTTAGTACTCGACTCCATCCCTTTCCTCCCAGCTCTCGTGGCTGTGCCCTAACTTCACATCCCCTGTATGCGCTCCCCTTCTCTTTGCTTGGCAGTGTTTTTAGTGCTGGGGCCCCTTTGTTTTATTCTCCCATTTGGCCACCTTCAGCACTAGGCTGAACTGACAGATGTGTCCCGTTTTCATATTTATATCACACCTGGCTGCTGCCTCTTCCTCCTTTATGACTTTGGGTTGTCCTGGTGCTCCTTTCCCATGCCACTTCTCAGCAGAGCTGAACATGCCCGTAGCTACATGGGTGAGAAATATTCATTAATATTTTTTTTAGTTCATTAATCCCTGTCAACTCTTTGCAGTTAAATAGTTAGTGTGTATTACTGCATCCTCTGCCTAGGGAATTTATTTCAACTTTCATTCCGTTTCCCATTTTTCTGTTGGTAGCTTGGAGCTGAGGTTTCTGCCTCCACATTTTTCTGCTCGAGCCAGGCTGGAACCGAGCAGCAGTGGGGTCGGACAGAGCCATGCCCCTGCTCCTCACCATGCTCCTGTGTGATAGTTATTTTCTGGTTTATGGGATGGACTTCAGCCTGCCACTCTTCTTATACTCCGCATTTGGCCTGCATTTAATAATTATTTTCCGCAAAAGCAAACTTCCTCCTGGTGTATTTTTTCCCTCCCCCTTCCACAGTTTTTTGTTTTGTTGTGTTTGATGTTGTTGCTGTTATTATTATTTTTTTTTAACATATTTATTTATTTATTTATTTATTAGTGCTTCGATTTCAGGCCCCTGGACTTGAAGCTTGCTTCGAGACAGTGCTTGTCTGTGCATCCTCAGGACCTAAAAGTGCTGTGGACACTTTGCAACGTGCTTGAAATCCCAGGGGCAGGTATTGCTGACTATTGGGAGACTTCTCCAAAAGCTGAGCACCAGCAGAGCCCAGATGGATGCGTTGAGCTTTCAGGATGGGTGTGTGCCTGCCCTCGCTGTCACTGCCATCAGTCAGCTTCGTTTGGGGCCTGACAGCGTTTGTCCTCAGAGCACTGCCAGTAAGCAGCAGATCTGGGCTGGCCTCTCCAAAAACGGGTTCCCCAATCTCAGTGGGATTCCCCTTTCCCCCGTGGGGCCCCTGTTTTGCTGTATAGATGTCACAGTTTCGTGCCGTTACAGAACCACTTAGGAAGGCATGCGAGGCTTCTGATGCTGACAGTGTGCTGACACAGCCTCCTCTTCCCAGGAATAAGAGGAGACGGCTAATATATGGGCAGAAATGCCTGGCTGTCAAGCTTTCGGGTCATCCTGGAGGCCAGTGCTCTCTGGGCCCTTTAGCAAGCAGTTTCCAACGCCAGCTGTTTCCACTGCACTGCCCTATCTGCCGGGCTGCAGCTGCAGTCCTTTCTTTCCAAGAAGTCCCCTGGGTCCCCAGCAAACCCCAGGAGCCCCGGGAGGCATCTTGTGGGTTTGAAACCTTCAGTGATTTAACCCAGAGAGCTCTTCTCTGACGGTTCTGTGGGCATCTCCCGCAGATCTGCTCCTTAAATATGTCCTTATATATTAAGGGCATATATATAAGGACATACAAGGATATTAAATATATCCTTATATATGTTATAAACCTGTTTCCTAAATAAATGCCATTTCTTTCAGCGACTCTGCCCATCCCCAGTGCCAAATCGACCCTCTAAGTGTGAGCGTGGGAGAGGGGATGCTCCAAAGACCCCACAAGCTCCAAAGCCCCCATGTCTGATCTGTTCCTGCCGATTTTAGGGCTCTTTCAGTTTCTCTCTGGAAGCCAGTTCCTCATCTCAGAGTAGCCCCATGCTTTCACTTTTAGAGTTTTGATGTTTCGCTATGCCCCTCGGTAAAAAGGTCTTTGACTTCCAGCTTAAAACAGGCTCTCCGAGCGTGTTTCTGCACCAGAAAATCTCAATTTGAGGGGCTTAACTGCTTTCTGCAGTTTATAAGAAGTCTCCTTTACCTGGGGTTTTGAATCTGTAATAGCTGTTTTGAGTAGAAATGACTGAATTTTACCAAGTGCCTTATGAATCCAGATTTCTGCTCTCTGATATATCACCAGTAACGTGGCAGCCCATGGGGTCCTGGCCGTGCTCCGTCCCTGCCAGCCAGCTCCAAGCCCTGCCAAAACAGAGCTGCTCTGGGGTTTGGTGACATTGGGATCCTGTTCCGAGTCCCCATACCTGTTCTGGGTGAGTGCCTAGCATCATGTTAGGTGGTAGAATAAACATCTCCAGCACATCAGCTGCCCACATGGGTGCATTTCCCACTGAGAACCCCTGAAAATGGCAAAAATCTCTGCGAGATGAAAATGAGCCCTCTGAAACATTTTGTCCTTCCACCTTTTATCCCTGTGCTGGAGGACCAGACGAGGAGCACGCACGTTTCCAGCCTCAAACTGCCGGCGTCCTCTCGTGCTAACTTCCCAGAATATTAAATGCTGTGGGGCCTGTCAGAAACGATTTTCACATCTGTCATTATTTTTAACTGATGCTTGCGTGTAAAAATAACCTTGAAAGTGCTTTTCGAGCGTGCTTTCAGGACGGAAATGGTTAGACCTAGCTGCAAAGGAGGACGGGTCCCTTCCAAAACAAACACTGCTCATCTCCCCGCTGCTGTCTTGTTGGAGTGCATTGAGGGAAGGAGACGGGGATTGCTTTGTGGTGGTTGTGGAAAAGAAAAGAGGGCAGAGATGCTCCCTCTGAAAACGGGTGCTGTGCTGTCACAGAATAAACCTGCCACCTCCCCGTGCCGGGGAGGGACCCGTCTGCAGCCGACGGGGGGAGGTAGGTGGGAGAAGCAGCAGGCAGGAGCAGCAGCGATGAAATCAAGGCAGGGCTTGGCAGCAGCCTGATGCCTATCAGCCGGCACGTGCTGAACACGTCGCAGCTTGATGCTCCCGGCAGCAGGGAAGGAGCTGCCCAAGCAGGGGGGCTCGGTCCCAGGGCTGTAGCAGGCAGCTTGCGGAGTCCACGGGCATCCCCAGGGACCCTAAGCATCCTCCTCAGCCCGTCCTGGTGGTTACCCGGTGCACAGCCCCATCCCAAGAGGAGCGGTGGGGCTGCCATCCTGCCCTAGCAGCACAAAAACATCTCATCCTTCACCAGAGCTGCAGGAATTGGGATCCCGATGGCTGAAGCGGGGAGGGATTGCCGCATCCCGCCAGCTTCCCACCCAACACCACGGGGCTGCTTTCGAGGGATCTCATCCCTTCCCTCCCCAAGTCGCTGGGCTGACCACAAGCTGTGCTTTTGACATCTGCACCCACGAGGGCTTGGGAAAGAAGCGCCGAGGACTGGCTGTAGGGCAGCATCCAGCTGCCCAAGGGAAAGCAAGAGTGTTGGGATGCTGCCGCGAGCGTTTTGCCAATTTTTTTTTTTTTTTTTTTTTTTTTTTTTGCTGCGTGTCGTCATCACGATGGTATCCGCAGCCTCCTTGGATTTATGATTTACGGTGATGCGTGTTCGCAGCCCTCTGGGGAATACTTCTGGGGGAAGCAGGAGCTCTGGCTGCAAGCTGTGTCTGGGTAAAGCGCTGAGGTCCTCGCGAGTTGAGTCGGCGGTGTCTGGAAAACGCATGTGAGGGTAAATGTAACGGGGGTAAATGTCCTCCATGCACTGTTGTTCCACTTGTTTCCCCACAGTGGAAGCTGTGTTTTAAAGCAGGGCTTTAAAATGAGCCCGAAAGCGTCTGCAAAATCATTTCACTCCCTCCAAACAATTTAGGTAATGAACCTGCGAAATCGGTTCCCGACGGCTCTCCCTGCAGATACCCCCTCCTGAACGAGATTTTCCTTTAGATTTGGATCAGACCCGAGGGTTGAGTCATGATTTTGCTTTCTGGCTCGGCCGCCGGAGCAGGGAGTGTTGTTCAGAGTCCTGGCTGTTGCCATATGCTTTTTTCATCAAGTCAAAGGGTGCAACTCTCTGTTCGCTTCCCCTCTCCACTGACTCACTCCCCAAATATGCTTCTGGTTTAGGATGCCTTGGGACTTCTTCCTGACATAAGGTTTTGCATTTTGTGCCTGGATTTGCCTCCGTGAACCCCCAAATCCCCCAATTCTGGTGGGGACGGGGTCGAGGAAGGCAGGGGATATGCTGTGGGGTGGCAGGTTGGCCACCTGCACGTCACCTCCCGCTGTGTCTGGCAGCTCTCCTGCTTGACCAGGAGCTCGTGGTCCCCTCTGATGTCCAGGTGAGCACTTTGCATCCCGCTTGTGGTGAATTTGGCATTTTGCCTGTTCACCTGACCCAGAAGGGAGAGCTCTGAGACATCCTCCTGCTGCCCCAGGGAGCTCTCAGTGCTGTCCCCTTCACTGCTGCCACCAAATTTCCTTGGAGAAGGTGGGGCAGGAGCATGGGGTCGTGTCCAAGCCCCAAAGCCCAGCGCCCTGAGCACTGGGGAGTCCCCAGTGCTGGATGAGCAGGAGGAAACAGCTCCCCAGAAAGCAAGCATAAATCGTCTAGGTGATGCTTCCTGAACCCGGCCTCGCCAAAATCAGGCTTTGTAGCACCTGTGAGCATGGGATGGGGTTTCTGACAGCCAGCCATCACCACCACTTGTGTCACAGCCGTGTCCAGCAGACCCTGCTCTGTCCAGCTCGCTGTGTGGGGCTGTGGGTGTACCACCTCACCCCCTCCAGAGCCCAAAAATCCCAGGGGACGAGGGAGAGGCCAGGCAGAACAGCTCGCCTGCTTTCCAGCCGAGGAGCTGAGATGCCAAGAGTTAAGCGGCTGGCCCGAAGCCAGAGCGCTTGGAAACGAGCCCGTTTCTTCCTTGTATTAGCTGGGACATGACCGTGGAGCATGCCTTGCCCTGCTGGAAATGTCACCCACGTTCTCTGGAACGGCTATTCTGCAGGGAAACATCCTCCTCTCCTTTTTATTTCTCCCCCAAACCGCTCTGCCTGGCTTGAGCTCTCTGTTTGGCTTTCTGGGATGGAGCAGAGCAGCGCCCAGCCAGCCTTTGCGCTTTCCTTTGGAGCATTTCTCATTTCCTAGAGCTTCGCCTGGAAAATTAACTCGGGGCTGACCCGGGCAGGGAGCTCTCCCAGCTCCTGTGGCTCTGTGGCTCTGTCCCCAGGCCATTTGGGCGCAGAAGGTGGCAGTCCTGTGCCAGCTGGGATGCGAGCCCTGCTCCCAGGACCTCACAGGAAGGGATCCTGGGATCCCCCCATCTCCACTGAACAGGGGGCTCCGTGTCCGTGTTGGGACCCTTCTGGGGAGGACACGTCCTTTATGGCCACCCCTCCGCAGGCTGCTTTTCTGCACGGTGCTGACGACCTGTCCCTTGAAATCCTGCCGTGGCTCCTGCAAGGCGCAGCCTCCTTTCCATGGGATTTGCTGAACTTTGGGTTCTCGCTGTGATTTTCCTTTTCCTCGTTCTTTCCAGTGCTGCTATCACTGTTCTTCCTGGCCGGGCACTGCCGTCCTTCCATGTCATCATTCAGGAGGTGAGGGCAGGCAGCGGTGCTTCCCTGCAGGGAATTGATGGGAACAGTGACCTGTCCGCTCAGCCAGCAGCATCCCCAGCACCCCAAATAAGTAGGAATGATGTGAGCAGACCCTGGCCACACCACAACCCTGGAGGGAGGCAAGGGGCCTCTGTGCTTGGAAAAAAAAAAAAAAAAAAGAATCAATCCTCTGGCAGGCAGATCTCCTGGACTCAGCCTTTAAGGAAAAAAAAATAAAATAAATTTAAAAAATGTGTCCCAGAGGAGCCAATGGAGCCCTACATTTGTGTTATTTAAAAATGAGCAAAATAAAGGCTGCAAGGCCGGGATAAACAGCGTTGGCTTCACAGGACCTTGGTTAAAACCCCTCGGGGAGGAAAAGCACAGCAGACAGCCAAAATAGGTCTCTCCTCCTCTCCGTTTTCTGTGTTTCTGTGTAGATGGGAAAACAAGAGAGGTCCTGGGAACATCTCCTTGCCGCTGTGCATCCCGGCACGCCGCTGCAGCGCTTCCATCTGGGCATGGGGCAGCACCACTGCTTCTGCTCAGCCCCTGCCCGGGTTGTGGGGTTGTTTTTGGGACCTGCCTGTCCCTGCACAAGCACCATTGGCGATGGGGATGGAGAAGCTGAGCCAAGATTTGGGCTCTTAAATGCAGGTGGGGTTTCCCAACAGCAGCTGGTGCTTGGTGTGGAGAGCCCTGGGGAGCCAGAGGAGGGATAAAAGCTTTCCTGGGCTGTTTTGGGGCATCTCTGCGCCATGGTCCTACTTGAAACCATGACACCCATCACAGGGGAAGCCCAACCCCAGCCACTTCTCTGATGGGGACGCCTCTCACCCAGCTGTGTTTCACTGTTCTGCTTCCCGCAGCTTTCTGAGCCACCTTCAGAGCCTGACCTGATTTTCTGGGGACTTTTTTTTTTTTTTTTTTTTTTTTTTTTCCAGCACCCAGCTGGTTTCTGCCCTTTCCTGCAGTGACCACACTTGACTCTGTACCGAGATCTCTGCCTGCTGTGTGGGAGCTGCAGGTCTCACCGGGTTACAGCGTGGCACAATCTCCTTTTGGCCTCTCCATTCCCCGGGGAGCAGCAGACGCAGGACGCGGCCACCCTCCTGCCATCACCTCCCATCCCATCAGCATCACCCTGACACACCTCGGGAGCACTCCCAGAGCAGCTCCCCATGGCACAACGAAGTCTTCAGGCCCCTGAGCATTTGTTGTAGCTCTGCTCCCTCCCAGGCTGTGTCTCTGATGTCTTGGGTGGCCCCGGGGGTGGGTTTTTAGCAGCGCCGTGCTCTCCATCCTGAGGCCACAAGGGTTTGTGCTGCCTCCTCAGCGCTGGATTCGGCACAGAGCTTTTATTTTGCAGGGCATGGTTTTGAGACTGTCTTTGGAGAGGATGAAGCTGTTGCTCTTTGGGAGCTCGGAGAGCAGCCCCAGCACCCTCCTATTTCATCAGGGAGCCACCGGGAGCATTTACTGGCCCAGAAGGGCTGGGGTTGGAGAGCACAGAGCTTTTTCCTGGGCCAACCTTGACACCTGGTTTCTGGCTTAGCTTTAAAAACCTCTGATGATGCTGATTTCCCCCATCCCCTGCAGTTCTTCACCTTCCTGTACCCAAACAGTCTCCCCTAGGAGCTCACTCTGGGCGCTTTCCCCTCTCTTTTTGCCTCTCCATTGTGGAAACAGGAGGGAACTGAGCACTTCTTCCCCCTTTTATCCCTCCTCCCTTAGGTAAACCCTCTTTTATCTGCCCGAAGATATTATCAAATCTCTCTTTAGGGAAAACAGCCTGAATTCCTCCAACCTTCAGTCCCCCTCCCATCTCAGCACGACCACTGATGAGCCAGCAGCACAGGTCCCCCCGTGTCCCGGGTTCACAGAGCTGTGGGGTTGTGCCAGAAACCCCACACAGCCCCAGCCCCTCCGTGGTGCCCTAGGTGAAGGAAATGGGGTTTGCCCCTGGATCTCCTCTCCCCTGCAGAGCTCCTGGTGCTTCAGATGCTCTGCCCGGAGCTGAAGTTCATCCCGCCCGGCTGATTCAATAACGCCCACCTTATTAAACCTCTCCGATCGGCTCTGTCTCTATTTTTCCAGCACTAACTGCATTACCACCCTGCTCGCTGCTGACCTTTCTGGCGAGGACCAAAGCCAGCAAGCACGAAGCCAGCCGGCTGCCTCGGCATCATCCATCCATCCCCGGAGCTCCCTGCGGCCACACCGGGCACCTGGGGTGGCCGGGAGGCGAGTGAAAGGTCCCCACACTACCCCCCTTTAAAAATTGTTTTTCTATTCAATTCCCTGCTAAAGGAAGCAGTTTGGGGTTACTGTTATCCCAATCTAGCCCCTGTGTTATTTTCTGCTGTTATTTCTCTTGTTCCAAACCCTTCCAGCCTCAGTTTTCCTCTCTGTAAAATGGGAGAAATCCCGGCGGCTTCCTTGCCTGCAGTGTTTGTGCCCAAATTTGCCCAGGGAACGCCGGCACCCCGTGCCCGGGGAGGCTCTTCCCAACCACCCCAAACCCACCGGGATGTGCTCGGTTAAAAACCAGCCAGAAAAGCAGTTTGGGGGACTTTGGGGTGCCCAAGTGAGGCAGTCGCTTGGGATGATGTTGGCTTGCTCCTCCTGCACCCAGAGCATGGGTTTGGGGGCAAATTTGGGTGATTCCTACAGGGGAGAGCCGCACGATGGCTCCGCCAGCCGACTGCTCCGCGGCACAAACGCCCCGGTGCCCGCATGGCGCCTGTGTCTTTGCTCACGTGCCCGTTATCAGCCCCGATTTCGCAGCTCGGTGACGTGCGTGCTGATAAAAGCACTCGGTCGGGAGCTTTTTTGTTCTCCAAGGAGCAAGGGCGGCCAAACCCCGTCGGATCCGTCCTCGGCGCCCTCCTTCCTCCGCCAGCCTTCGCAGCCGGCCTTGCAGAGCTTCCCGGGCAGGGGTGGGATTTATGGGGAGGGTGTGATTTATGGGCCGGGTGGGATTTATGGGCCTGCTGCTCCGCTTGTTTGGCCTTTGGGGTTTTGCAGAGCTGGGGAACTCCCTGCTCCCTGCGCCGCTGCGGCACGGCTGGCTCCGAGTCCTTAATTCCTGAGGCTTTGAATGATTCGGGGCTCGGGTGATGGATGTTTGCTCTCAGCATCAGCAGGGGGTCTGGGTTTCCCTATCCACCCACCCCAGGCTGCTGTTGTTCCCCCGGGTGATGGGAAAGGAAGCATAAAACCATCTCCAGAGCATCCTTTTGGGGTTGCAGGGTGGGGAGCGGGACTCTGGCACAAGGCAGGCTGGAGCTGCAGCCAGCACCGAGCATCCCGGTACCGGCCAGAGGAGATGGGTGGCCCAGGCTGCGGTTTCTGCAATGGGAAAATCATCCCCGTGAATCCCCATCCTCGCATCCCTGGAGCCCCACCAGGGCAGCCGCTTCCCAGATTTGCCGTCCTAGGTCACAATTTGGGGATTTTCGCAATGCCACGGGGTCAAACCGTGCCCTGGGAAACTCCTCCCAAAATTTGCACAGGGTTGGGGGAATTCAAGCGAAGTAAAACCCAGGATGGGGCAGGAGATGGGGCTAATATTGCTGGGTTTTGCCCCTGGCTCCCTGCCTGTCTCCCATCGATTTCCACCCGCTCCAGAGCGCATCCACCCAGGTGGCAACAGTTGGGCACATCTCAAGGATACCCCGGCTGTGGATCCCCAAACACGGAGTAAGGGGAAAGGGCTTGGCCTCGCTGCTCCCTGCACCCACGGAGGGAAAACCCACGGGCAGGGAGCCAGCCTCCCCGGACCGTTGGGGAGGGGAGAGCCGGGGCCGCAGAGATAAGGGGAAGCGCCGGGGCAGGGCGCGCACGGTGCCACCGGCTGCACATAGCCGGGATGGGGCCGGGCAGGGTGTGGGGTGGCTTTTCCCGTAGCCCCGCTTCCCGTCACAGCAGCTGCCCTGAAAGCCCCCAACAGCAGCTGGGAATAATCGGTGGTGTTATTCGGGGATTTTTTTTCCCCCGCTGCGTCCCAGTAAATCAATTCCAAGCTGGCGCTTCCCACTCTGAGCTTTCCACTCCCCGGGCAGCTCTGTAGAGGATGGTGTGGGAGCCATCGGGTGAATTATTTGTGATTTTTCATTTGTTCTTGACCAGCAGCGGGGACCAGATGCTGGGTGTTTCTTCTGGCACCCCGGAGCCCCTTGCGTGACATTTGGGTTTGCTCGCAGCCTCGGCTCCCCCAGATAAATCCAGCCTCCCAGCCAGAACTTTGTCCTCGTAAAGCCCGATGAATAGGAGGCCTTAAGGAGGTGGAGAAGAGCCAGAACGGGAGTGACAAAGGCTCCAAAAATCTGATGGACAATAGAAAGTGGTTTAATGTGTTATATATCAGGGGAGAGGAGCGGGGGGGAGATGTTTGAACATTTGGGCTGGAGTCACCCCTTCTCTTGGGAAGTGCGAAGCAGTACGGCAGTGAAGCACCCCGTGAAGTCACTTTTAGCCAAAATCTCTACAACCTGATGGATTTCTGGGTCTTCCTCATCAAAACACAGGATCTTCCACAAGGAGTTTCTAGCAAAAGGAGTTACACCAACCACCTGCAAGGTTACAGCACCTTGCGGAGCATCCAGAGGGTAACAGCGGCTGAAATTTGGTGCAAACGGGCAGGGAAAGGTACAGGTGCTGGAAAAGTCGCAAAATTTGGCAATGGCCAGGTGGAAAACCTTTGCCTAGCGGCCCAGCTGTGTAGGAGCCCCTAATAAAGAGAGCTGGGGTCTGACCCCGGGCAAGGCAGAGGCAGATCCGTGATGAGAGATTTGTCTTGGGCACAGCGGTTATGAGGCCAAGGAGATGGGGAACATTTATCAGCCCTGGGATCAATTAACTTTGGGGAGAATTTACCAGGATTTACCCAAATTCTCCATCGCGTGGATCCAAGCCAACAGCTCCCTCTGGCTAAGGCAGATGTCCAGGGGGAGCTCCGGGACCTTTCAGGGACACCCGGCGTCCGAGGACCCTGATTTGGGGCACAATGCCTCCTTTCTGGGAATCTTACGCTGTGGGGGCCGCTCCTGGCAGCTGGAACATCGGAAGGACACGGCCGTGTGATAGAGAAAGCCCAGAAAAAAAAAAAAAAAAAGAGGGATTAATGTCAACAGGAAGCTACAGCCTGACACGGGTCGGCGAAGGAGAGCCCGGGGGGTTGTTTGTTGTGCGGAGCTGATTGTGGAGGACGAGGCTGGGAAGCAAAAACCTCCCAGCCTGGGGCTTCGGCAGCTTGGGTGTCTCCAGTCCCTGGAAAGAAAGAGAAGATTGAGCGGATGATGAGCCCTGCAGTGGGTTTTTGGTCCTGTGGTGTGGGTGTAACGGGCTCGGGGGCACGGCGTGATGCTAGGCACGCGCGGCACGGCGAGGAGCCGCAGTTTGGTAGCTGCAGGGTGATGAACCCTGGGCTCGGCTTATCAAGGGAAAAGGTGGCTCTGGCTCGGCGTCTCTTATCAGAGAGTAGCTATCTCTTGCAAACCAGGATTTATTCCAGCCTCAGGGGGATGTTTTGTAACCTTTGGGCACGAAGCACCGCGCCGGATGGCTGTGACAGCCTCAGCTCTTGCTCCCTGGCTTCGTCCCATGTGTCCTTGGCCACCAGGAGGGCAGCTCTTGCTGTCTGTAGGGATGCCCACTGTGGCACCAGGATCCTTTCCCCAAAAACCCCGGCTGCATTTCCCTTGGGAGGAGAAGTGGCTCATCCTGAAAACACCAGGACCTGAGCCTGCAGACCTGCCCGCCCCTCCTGGCCCTCGCTCTCCAGGAAGAGATGCGACGCTGCCCCGTGTATTTGGCCCTGGGCACCACATCCTCCTTCCCCAAGGAGGAGAAGAACTCCTGGGGATTTTTCTGACTTCTTTCATTTGGGAACAAACAATTTGGGGCTGAGCTGATGAGCCTGGCGGAAGGCTGTGGGTGAGCAAAGCAGCGGGATTGCACCAGTGGAGTTGCGTCCTCAGGGACATCAGGAAATATTGCTGGGAGCAAGCCATGGGGATGCTTAATTGTCTTTGCAAGGTCACCAGGGGGAATTATTACAGTCTGGAAAGCCTGAACCTCCGTTCTCAAGTGCTTCTTCCACTCTTTTAAACTCAAAACTTGTCCATCCTTTTAGTGCAGGGATGCTGAATAACCCTGTGCATGCAGCAGGCGGTCGCACCTCTGCTCCGTTCCTACAAGGCGAAGCCGTGGCACAACTCCGTTACCCGGCACGTATTTTTTCCAGAAAAAAGAGAAAAGCCGTCACACGGACGTTTCCGAAATGTCACAGTCGGGGAAGAATGAATGTGGCCGGGAATAAACAAGGAAGCGGAGTTACCAGCACGTTTCCTCTGCCAGGAGCGTGACCTTCCCTCTGCTCGGAAATGGTCATTTGTGAAAAAGCGAACCCTGGCTGCGTCCTGAGGGCGCTGGGAGGAGATGGAGACACGCGGGGAAAACCACACGGATGTTTGGACATCTCTCACCGGCTATTACGCACTGCCAGAGGCGCAAGGGCACGGGGAGCGATTTGTGCTGCTGCCCAGCCCTGCCTGCCCATGGGCCCGTGGCTTGCTCTTGCCTGGGATTTTATTTCTCACCCTTCCAAGCCTGGCTCCACGTCCCCAGCTCTAAGAGAAGGCGCTGAGTAAGGGCACAGCGGGCTCGCAAGCACAGCATGGCACGGAGCGGCACCAACGGGGGCACAGAGCCTGTGCTGGAGCCCAAAAAGCGCCAGGGAAAAGCAGGCTTCTGAATTTCTCCTTGCTGGGGTTTTCTTTTTAAACTTTGCCCCTGTTCAGGAAGAAGCTACGGATGGGGAGTATGGGGACCTGGGGAAGCTTTTGGGGTGATGGGGCTGAGTGCCTTGTGCCTGTCCGTGCTGTGCCACGGGAGGAAATGGATTTGTCTTCACACTTGGCTTCGGGGAATTTCTCTGCTCCCGTGCCTGGATCCTGCTGCTTTTCCTGCTCCCAACACCCTGCCAAGGCACCCGAACGCACAGGGCACATTTCGGTCACCCTGGAGAAAGCCAGTCTGACCGGCTCACGCACAGCCCCGAAGCACCAAGGTGTTAAAGCGAGCCGGCTGCGACAATCGCACACAGTTAACAATTAAAATAATCAGTTAAAAAAAAAAAAAAAAAAGGCAAAACGAGCCTCGTAAAGGCAGGGAAGGAGCGGCTCGGTTCCACCACCAGCATCTCCGAGCTGCCCTGCTGTTGAGTCATTTCACGGGAACAGCATCCCGCTTTCGGGGAGCGGGGGCAGAAGGGGCAGCGGGCTGGGAGCCGCGCGCGGGCAGGTCTGGTGGGCATCATCCCTGCCCCGGCGGAGCAACCGCAGGCTGCGGCACCTTATTTGGCTATTGCTGCTGCTCGTAGGGAGCACACAGCTCCTGCAAACAGTGGGAAGAGCCCCGGGATGCTTGGCTGCCTCTGACGCAAGAGCCCGGCGGCTGCATTTTTGACCTTGCTTCGCGGCTCGGCCGAGCATTGGCGACGAGGCCGCCCGCCTCCGCGCACACCCCCGCCCCGGGTGGGAAGGGGAGCCCCGGGGACGGCGTCCCCCCTGCCACCGAGGCTGGGGAAAGAAAGTCCGGGAAGGGTTTTTGGGGGCAGGAGGAACCGGTGCAGTCAGCTGGACTGGAACAATGCGGCTTCACCGGGGGCGTGTTGCATTGCATCAGCTAGGGAGCTCGGCCAAAACGCTGGAGCGGAGAGTAACCCTTTCTATTTATTGCCCTATTGTTTGACAGGGGAATAGCACCGAGATACAAGCCGTACTGTTACGGGATGGCTTTGCCTTGCCTTCCCAGGCTGTCCCCAATGCAGACTTCCAGGCTCGGGGGGAAGAAATAGGGTTATGTTGGCAGGGACTGAGGCTCCAGGAGGATTTTGGGGTTAGGCCACTGTTACCTAATTCCCCTCCAGCAGCATCAGCCACGTTAGCCTAAATCCTCCATGGTCTTTGTGTGCGAAACCCGGCTCAGGGAAGCCTTTATTAATGCTTATAGGAAAGTGGAGGAGCAGCCCTTGATAAATACCTCCAAGAAAACAACAAGAGGGAGAAGCTGGGGAGCCCCCATCGTCAAAACCGTGACCTTTTAGTGCCCACCACCACGACAAAGCCCCGGCTGCCGCTCGTGGCGTGGGACACGGGAGCGGCACATGTGGAAATTGAGGGCAGAGGCCACTGTGAGGGGCTGGGGTCAGCGGGACGGGGCTGCCCAGCGCCCACCGTGGGTCGCATCCTGCCCACCGTGGGCCTCGCATCACCGCTCCTCCCGCACGCCACCTTCTCAGGAAGCCCAGCTGCCGTGGCGGGACGTATGTATCACTGGGTGGAGAGCCACAGGAAGCGGATAATCACTTTTTTTTTCTGTGTTCGTGCTGGTTCAGGCTCTCCTTTACCCACAGCTCCCATCCCCGAGGCTCATAGACGCTGAGGATGGAGGGAGGCAGCGTGGTGGCGGGCACGGCACGGTCTGAAGGCGGTGATGCCCAGGTATGGCTCAGCACGGGGCGAGGCGTTTCGGTGCTGGCTGGCTGTGCTGCGGGGCTGGGGGCTTAGAAAAGTGGGGATATCCTGGTGGCGGTGGGGTGTGTGCTTGGAGGGGTGTGCTGAGCATCCGTGCTGAGCCGTGCCATGCCGTGTTGTGCCATGTTGTGCCACGCTGTGCCACGTCGTGCCATGTTGTGCCATGTTGTGCCACGCTGTGCCATTAAGTGACATGCTGTGCTATGTTGTGCTGTGTCGTGCCATGTTGTGCCATGTTGTGCCATGTTGTGCCATGCTGTGCCACGCTGTGCCACGCTGTGCCACATTGTGCCATGCTGTGCCATGTTGTGCCATGTTGTGCCATGCCGTGCCATGCTGTGCCATGTTTTGCCATGCCGTGCCGAGCCGTGCCGTGCCCTGCCATGCCGTGCCGTGCCGATCCGAGCCGATCCGAGCCGTGCCGAGTCCCGGATGTTGGAGCGGGGCCCCCCTTGCGCTCCGTTGCGCTCCGTCCTTCGCTTCCATAAAAGGCCAAGGGGCCCGGCAGCGCGGGGCGCGTTTTTCCTTTAATTATTATCCCCCTCCAACTCCTCCTCCTCCTCCTCCTCCTCCTCCTCCTCCTCCTCCTCCTCCTGCTGCCCGCCCCTTCTCCCGTGCGGCCCCGCAGGCAGCGGCTCGGTGTCCCCCCCCCTCCCCTTTCCCCATCCCCTCCGTGCGCCCCCCCTGCAGCTCCCTCCCAGCCGCTCCGAGCCGAGCCGAGCGGAGCTGAGCGGGGCTGGCTGGCGGCGCAGGAGGCCGTGGCCATGGCGCTGGACGGGATCCGCATGCCAGACGGCTGCTACGCGGATGGGACGTGGGAGCTGAGCGTCCATGTCACCGACCTGGGCCGCGATGTCACCCTGCGGGTCACCGGCGAGATCCACATCGGCGGCGTCATGCTGCGCCTCGTCGAGAAGCTGGGTGAGTCCTTCCCCCGGCACCCAGCACCCTGCCCCGGCACCCAGCACCCTGCCCCAGCTCCCAGGACTTTGCCACAGTGCTGTGCTTTAGCACCCAGCACCCTGCTTGCATCCAGCACCCAGCACCCTGTCTATGCCCAGCACCCCATGACCAGCACCCCAGCGCCCTGCCCCAGCTCCCAGGGCTGTGCTTAAGCACCCAGCACCCTGCCCATGCCCAGCACCCTGTGTCCAGCACCCTGCCTGTGTCTGGCACCCAGCACCCGACACCCTGTCTATGGCCAGCACCCCATGGCCAGCACCCCAGCACCCTGCTCCAGCTCCCAGGGCTCTGCCACAGTGCTGTGCTTTAGCACCCAGCACCCTGCCTGTGTCCAGCACCCTATGTCCAGCACCCCAGCACCCTTTCCTAGCTCCCAGGACTCTGCCACAGTGCTGTGCTTCAGCACCCAGTGCCCAGCACCCTGCCCATGTCCAGCACCCAGCACCCTGTCTGTATCCAGCATGCCATGTCCAGCACCCTGCCTGTGTCTGGCACCCAGCACCCGACACCCTGTCTATGGCCAGGGCCCCAGCACCCTGTCCTAGCTCCCAGGGCTCTGCCACAGTGCTGTGCTTCAGCACCCAGTGCCCAGCACCCTGCTTGCATCTGGCACCCAACACCCTGTGTCCAGCACCCAGCCTATATCCAGCCCCCAGCACCCCATGTCTAGCACCCAGCCTATTTCCAGCAC
Organism: Aythya ferina; assembly: GCF_964211825.1. NCBI lineage: Eukaryota > Metazoa > Chordata > Aves > Anseriformes > Anatidae > Aythya > Aythya ferina. The sequence continues at coordinate 62,137,272 of NC_140301.1, forward strand.
CCATCCTGCACCCAGCACCCAGCACCTAGCCTGTATCCAGTGCCCAGCACCCTGCCTATATCCAGCACCCTGCCTATGTCCAGCACCCCATACCCTGCCCACACCTAGCATCCTGCCCCAGCACCCTGTCCCAGCCTCTGCTGAAGCACCCAGCACCCAGTACCGTGCCCCAGCACCCCATCCCAGCCCTCCGAGCACCCCGGGGTGCCCCTCTCCCCAGACACCCCTCTGAGCACCACTCTGGGGCCCCGAGGGGTACCCGGCAGCACCCACGATCTGCCCCGTTCCGCCCCGGGGCCGCTGCTTCGAGCTGCTCTGCAAAGGGGACTTTGCGTGGGGCCGGGAGACATCGTCATTTATGGGTGGGTTTTGTGCGAGTGCGCCTTCTCCGGCTGACAGAAAGGATTTAATTCGAAAAGCCAGCATGGGGCGGAACGGGGCAGTGCGTTTGCACGGTCAGCACTGGAAAAGTTGGCCCTGCTCCACGCACGGTGCCGCTTTGGGCGAGGAAAGCGCCTTTGAGCTGATTTGGGGCAGCCTGGCTTTTGGGGCCAACAAGAGGGGGCCGGGAGCCCCGCGGTGTCCGGTGGCCTTGAGCTCGCACCTGGACAAAGAGCCTGTTTGTCTGGGGCATGTGAAAACCAGCATCTGAAGGCGGTGGGGCCGGCTGGCTGTGAGCTTTTGTGCGCTCTCCGTGGGCGCCTTCGCGGCCCGGCGTCCCCAAAAGCCACTTGGTGCTGGCCCCAGCCCTCACTCCGGGGACAGCCTCGTAGCGGCTCCTCTTTGTATCGGCTCCTTACGGCTTGCCTGTGTTTACCCAGCAGTGTTGTTCGGGCTGATTACTGTAATTGCTCAAATAAAATATTAATTTCGAGTTGCCGGCGCATGCCTGTGGCTGTGGGAGTAGCAGCGCTGTCAGCTGCTGGTCCTGCAGGTCCTGCTTCCATGCGAAGCGTGGCTTTAAAAACACCATCTTACACCCTGCTCGGCCTCCCGATTTATCAATTATCGGGAGCTAAAGGAAGCAAGAGACATAAATGTGCTGGTTTCAAAAGGAAGCAAACCTTCGCATCAAAGGGTCTCATGCGCGAGACAGCCTTGACTCAGAAAACTCATTTATTTTTGTTGTTTTTACGCTGGAGCTGCAGAAAGATCCGCCGAAGCTGGGCCAAGTGCCGGGGCAAGCACACAAAAAAAAAGAGAAAAATGTCATGGGCTTTCTAGAAATGATAAAAACGGGCCCCCGGATGGATAAGTGCTGCCCCCCTGGGCCCTGCTGCTCGTGGCTGACGTCGTGCCGCGGGGACGCCTGGCGCGCAGGGGCTCGGCGCGTGCAGGGGGATGAAGCCCAGCGAGGGCTTAAATTAGCTCCTGACGCAAGGCGTCCCCCCGCGAAGAGCTCGCCAGGCTCCTCTCCTCCCGTTAAATTAGGCATTGTATTATGGGGAAGGAATGCTGGCCCTCGGCCCCGCGCAGGAGCTGTGCGGTCGCGGTGCGCGGGGCCCACGGACCCTCAGGCTGCCCCTTCCCTCTCCCCTCGCCTTCCCCGCGTGTGGTCACCTCCCTTCCCTCCTCATAATTTGTATTGCTCTGCTCTGAAGGCCAGCCACTTGATTGGGGTCGTTCCTGGGGAGCAGGATGGATGCTATCCCCTCGCCCTCCTGCACCCTTTCTCCTCCAGATGCGTTCATCCTTCATCTTCTCCATGTCAGACCCCTCTCCCTGCACATTCAACCCATCCCTCCCTCCCTGCTGCTGCTCCTTAATTTTTTTAACAGCTCCCAGCATTAAAAAATTGTTTTCCAAAGGTTTTATTTTTCACCCTGTGAGTTCTAGGGACACTTCCTAAAAGCGATGTTTCCCGCAGCTCTGGGATCCCCCTGGCAGACGGATGGGGGATCGGTGCCGTGGGCATGGCTTTGCCTGCTCCATCCTTTGGGATGAGGCTCCTGGGGGCTCCCTGCTGCTTGTGGGGCAGGGCAAGGTGATTTGGGGGAGTTTTGCTGAAATTTAGGGCATCGCTGGGGATCGTGAGCAGACTGGCCCTGCTGTAGGGTGCTGGCAGAGGTGTAGGGTGGTGGCTTTAAGCGTCGGGTATCAGTGACTCCTGTGCATTCAGCCCTTGCCAGCACAGAGCCTGCAATTTGGGGAGTTTACAATTAAAACCCAGCCCTAATGCAGATTGGAAAAACCCCAAGCAGCAGGCAGGGATCTGGTTACTCAAGTGAATTGCAGTGACCTGCTCGCTCCCTGTTATTTATCACCCTGCCGGATTAAGCCACTTGGTTAATTGAGATGTCCCATGTGTTTGGCACAGCCGACCTCTGAAAAATAGGCAAAAAATGCTGAGGTTTCAAGAGCAGTAGGATTTAATTGGTCACCTATAAAGGTATGGGGTAAAATCCCGGTTACAGTGTAGGGAACGTGCTATTAATCCTGTCCATGCCATCGTAAAGTGCAGCGCATCCCAAGCTGGGCCGGATTATTATTATGGTCATTATTATTATCATCATGATTGTTATTATTATAGATTTATACTTAATAAGGTTTTAAGAGCTGGCTTCACCGTAGAGTTTTCCAGTTTTGCAGAAGGCATTTGGTGAAGTCTGGAGTACGCAGCAACCTGTTTCGCCTTGCTTCCAAATCGCAAGCAAGGCTCCGTGCTGGAAACCCGTGGTGCTCACCCAGGGGTTTTTAGGAATCCTGCCGCTATTGACTTACAAACAAAAAAACGCGGCTTAAAATCACTGCGAGCGGAGGAAGGAAGGAAGTGAGCAGAGGTTATTGTTGTTGTCAACTCCAGGCTGTTTTAAACATACCCGACTAAAAACTTGCTTTTTTTTTTTTTGCTTTTTTTTTTTTTTGGAGCGGGCCTGGGAGGAGCTTTCGGTGGGTGCTGCGGGAGTAAAAGACGAGCTGAAGGAAACAAGGAGGGGGAAAAACAAGGTCTGGCAGATGAATGGGTGAAGACAGGTGACCTAAATGTGCACTGATGGGATGCCAAAGCCTGGGGACGAAGCTGCCCAGCGCCGTCAGGACCTGCAGAGGGGACCGCTGGGGACCCCTCGGCTCAATGCGGGCACAGGACCCGTGGCAGAGTGAGCCCCTGCCCTAACAGAGCACTTAGCAGTGATGGCAACCTCCAAGTCTGTGGGTTTTTTTGGCAATGTGGGGCTCTGGTGATGGCCTGGGGGTCTGTGCCAGGCTCTCTGCCCCCTCTGCTGTCCTGTTCCCCAGGTGTGTCGCCACGGAGGGCTGGCTCTCACCTGAACACCGGGGCTGGGGAGCTGGCACATGCAAATTTTGTGTGTTTTTTTGCTGTTGGCGTAGCACACGCAGCTCTTTCTTCCGCTGCTTTCAGCCTGCAGATGTGTCTGGGATTCATCAGGAGCCCGGGGGCTCTGTTCCCAATCGAATGGGCTCTGCCCGAGTGATCTCGCCAATGACTTCAGCCCCGCTCGGTAGGAAGAGTGAATGAAAAATCCTAGTGCTCGCCACGTAAGGGCTCTTCCTTAATGGAACCCTTACGGGGCCATGAATAAAACACCAAGGAAGTGCAACATCATCGATTCCGAGTTCTGTGCCTGAGGTTTTGCAGCGCTTACAAATGCGCCGAGCCCTGGTGAGACCGGCCGTGGAGATTGTTTGCCTCGAAATGGGCTCTCTGGAACTGCTCAAGGCTATATAAAAATAATACAGAGTGCCTGCACTGTGCTGTTCTGCAGACACGACGCAGGGTGAGCCTGTGGGGCCGTCCTGCAGGTGCCTCTCTCTTTTTGCCTTGCAATCCTCCAAGGAGCTGTAGGCAAGGGCTATAGGTGGGCACGTTCATCCCGCTGCTAAAGGAGGTGAGAGGAGTGGTTGGAGGCCAATGAGAATAAAGGAAAGGGTTTTATTATAGGCACACGTTGCCAAAATCCTGATCTAAACATCCGTGCCTGGTGCCTGCAGCATGGCCGGGGTGTTTCTCAGCCGTGCCGCGAGGATGACAGCTGAGCATCTTCATCCGCGAGGGCTGCGGATGCTCATCTGGCCGTCAGCTGTCGGTCGAGGCGAGGAGGAAGTTCTGCTTCCAAAGCAGTGCTCAAATCATCCCTCTCTTGCTTTTCAAGTGCGTGGTGTTTGCTGAGGGCTGTGAGTCCTGGTCAGCGCGCCGGGAGGCTTGCGAGGAGGTGGTGGTGGTGGTGGTGGTGGTGACCACCAAGGGCAGCTCGTGCTGGGCAGGGGGTGCTCCTCGAGTGCCCAGCACCAGCGACCTTCTGGAAAATGTCATCCTGGGCTTCTCAGCAGCTGGGAATGTGATGGGAGGGGACGTGATGGGATGCTGGAACAGAGCTGCTCCAGCAACAGGCTGTACCCAGCGGGGATGCTCCTGCTCCAGCAGCATCTTCAGGGAGACCTCTGGAGCTGCTGGCTCTGCTTTTCCATATCTCTACATGATTAATATCTTCTCTATTGACCTATGCTGAATCCTCCTCCCTTGGGTAACACATTTTTCCTGGCGTGCAAGTGCGATGTGCAGGCAGCCCGTTAATCAGAGGCCGTGCGCGTTGCTCCGCGCGGGGCAGGCTTCCTTGCTTTGCATCCAGCGTCTGACTCCAGGAAGCTTCTACGTAGGCACACAACAAAATCGCAGGATCGTGGCTCAAATAATGTCCTCTTTGTTAGCACGAGCGGAATATTCATCGGCGCTGCCAGCGAGCAGAGGAATTCGGGGCGGGGGTAGGTAAAAGCCGCACGCAGCTCCGAGCCGCCGTCACGGCAATTAGCATTTCTCCCCCGAGTGGCGATGGCTCTTGGGGAGCCAAAACCAAAACAAAATCTATTTTTGCAGTAATTTCCTCTCCCGTGTGTTTGTTCTTTGTCCAAATAGCGGCGCGGAAAAGCAAGCAAGGAGCCCGCGTGGAGAAGCAGCCGTCCTCCACCTGGGGCCGCGGCGGAAAATTCCCGCGGCTCCCCACGGGCTCGCGCCGTGCCGGGGATGCCGGGGGGGCTTTTCCCCTTCCAGACCCCCAGCTCGGGCTGGGAAGAGCCCAGCCTTGCGATACGGAGCCTGGTCAGAGGGGAAGCAGCGGCGGCGTTCCTGCGGTGCCAGGGTTTGTCCGACCACAGACAGGAAATTGTTGGGTTCGCCGCTCAGACCCAGCCCAAATCAGCCGCTTCCTCTCCGCACTTTGTCAGGTTTCGCTTTGACGTAACGCGGGGGGAAGCTGGCGAGGGGAGCTGCTCGACACGCTGACGTCGGATGGAGCTGGAATGAGAGCACTGGCACATTCGCACACTTCCCTTTTAGTTGTGTGTTTTCATTGTTTTGGTTTGGGTTTTTGTTTTGTTTTTTTTTTCTTGTCTTCGAAGCGTGTGCCCTGGCAAAGCAGGGCCTTGTGTGGGGCCAGACGAAGAGCAAGGAATGATGCTGGAGTGGAGGAGCGGGCCAGTTTTTAGGGGATGGTGCCTGGCAGAAAGGATTATGGCTGGTGCCTGAAGCCCCAGCACAAAAAGGGTGGGGATCCGTGCCCAGAAATGCAGCCGTGCCATCCGGCACCCCTGCAAGAGCAGCTTTCCGCGGCACAGCACGTGCCGAAATGCACGTGGGGATTCACAGCATAAGCTGCGACCACGGCGGCTTCTAACCCTTGTTCTCTGGGTATGGGAGGGGAGAAAAGGTGTGCGGGCAGCGACATGAACTTCTGGGTGCGGGGAGTGTTTGCCAAGTTGGGAAAGAGCAGAGGGAGTGTTTGCGCTGCAAACTTCGGCCGTTTCAACATCGCCGATTGCACAGCCGCTGCACGCCCGTGGTTTGTGTCTTCGGGGGATTTATTTTTTTGGTGGTGGCTTTTCTTACAGATGAGGCAAAGGAGGGAGATTTACAGCGCTCACCGAGCTCTTGGCACACCGAGTTTATCCCAGGTCCAAGCCTGGACGTGCTTTGGGGGAAAAAGTCTCGTTCTGCTCAGATGCCTGCTCCTGCCGCTTGGGAAGGAGATGCATTTCTTGCTCTCCTTCTGAGATGTGGCTGATGGCTCAGAAGGGGCAGAAGAGCAAAACCAAAAGGTCTGAGCTGGCAGGACTCAGCTCTGAGCATTCTCGCTGGCTTTCAGTGTTTTTATTTGTTACAACTTGGAAAAACACCGAGATCCCCAAATTCCTGCTTGATGGGGAAATGAGGAACGTGAGCCACATTGCAGTAACTTCATTTTTTTGGCCAGGCTTGGTTCCTGCACATGACTCTGGTTTGGGTTAACCAGCCTGGAGCTTCCATGGGGGAGAGCTGCTGGGAAAGGGGAAGAAAGTGCTCAGCAAGCCAGAGGAAAGCTTTTCCAACTTCTTCTTTGTTCCAGGGAACCGTGCAGCTCAGCTTCTCATGCATTCGTCCCGTTTGCAGCACGTTTGCAGCAGGTCCGAGTGCAGGTGGCACCTCGTGGCCCTTCAAATATTAACCCGTGCCTGGGAGCAGTGCGCTGCTGAAAACAACTTCTCTCCAGATTCAGCTGGCTCCAGCGCCCCGCAGCCCTCCAGTTCCCTGGAAAATAGGGCTGAAAGCAGGCAGCGGGTCCAGAGCGATATTAGGAGGGCTGCAGGCGCACGAGCAGTTGCATAAACCTTCATTTTTTACAACCTTGGATGGCTTTTAGCTTGCAAAACAGCCAGACGGCAACCTGAACTTCGTCTTGCCAATTATTACATTTCCAATCTCCGACCAGCCAATTATCCGGGCTGTCTCGCTGGTTGGGTTCTTTTATTTCCCCCTCCTCCCTGCAGATAGATATATGTGCTTTTGGAAGCCGTAATCGCCGGAGCTCCAAATTCAATTAGAAAGTCTGCTCTCTCCAAAATCGCCTGGGAAGAGCGATGTCGCCGTCTCGCCGAGCTGCCCATCCTCGCTGGTAACACGCAGAGCTTTGCTGAGAGCAGCCAGGCCCCAGGGCGAGCGACTTGGTGGCTTTTGTGCCTTCCAGGTGGCTCGCCCAGTGGCCAGCAGGAGCCACGAGCTCAGGAGCTGGGAGCCCTTTAGAAGGCTGCAGCGAGGAAATAAAAAGAAGCGTAACCTTTCCCATGGATTAGATTATCCGTAATATTTCTGCAGACGTTATTACACGTATTTCTGCAGAAGTTCTTGTGAGTAATGGCACGGTGACTCCTGCAGAAATAAATAATAATGATAATAAATAAACGTGGGTTTTTTCCAGTGCTTTGCCGTGCGCTGTGGCTGTTGCACAGCTCGCTTTGCAGGGGGTGAAGCTGTTATCGCCCAAAAACCGGCGCTCAGCATCGTAGCGGGGCTGAGCCTTCAAAAACAGCGTAGGGAATTGAGGCTGCCTGCTCAGCCCGCCTTTATCTGCCCCGTGCAAGGTCCCCTGGCTCCGGTATCAAGCACAGTATCGTTCCTGCCTTTCTGACAGGAATTGCACCTCGGGGGCTGAGTCAGGATTGCGCACCGCTGGCATCGTCGCCCCCCCCGGGCCCTTGTCCCTTTGTGTCCCCGCAGGGCTCCCTGATGAAGTGGTTTTCTTTCCTTCCTTCCTCTGTCGCTCTGTTTCCGTGCCATGCTTCCTATTTCGTGCTGGGTGAATCATGTAAACCCTAATCGAGTTTGCTTCCATCTCTCGTGGTGCCGTCCGCCGCGGCGAAAGCCGCCCCTGATGGCGTGCTTGGCGAGGGGGGTGCCACAGAGGGGAGAGCACTCTGCTAAATCCGGGTGTGAAGACCCTCTTTAAAAATATTTAAAAGTAAAAATCCGTCCTTGCTTTCCTGAATTTCCTTCCTTGAGAAAAATGAGCAATCCGAACTGCTGCTGGTGTAGGGGATTTAAGGGAGCCCGCGGGACGCACGTGTGCCTGGTGCGGGGTACCTGGGAGTGATGGGGTCGCGCTGAGCTTTCCTGGGGGGCTTCCTGGTGTTCCCCCTGGGTTAGCATTGCTGCTAAACTCGGGGCAGCAAGTTCAGACTGGGCTGGGTACGGCTGCCCAGAGCAGGTGAGAGAAACCCCCAGACCTCCTGCCGCAGCAAACGCTGAGAAATAAAACCGATTTTATTTTACGTGCCCCTAGGCATAATAAATTTATGCGTAAAAAAAAAAAAAAAAAAACACAATGGAGGTGTTCGCCTCGGGGGCAGGTGCCATATGCTCGGCTCAGAGCTTGTGGGGCCGCCAGCCCGTGCTTTGTACCTTCTGTGGGATGGCCCCAAATGCTGCAGGGGTGTGGAGGGTGTCGCTGCTGCAGGTGAGCAGCAAGGGAGATCGCTGCCGCCGGGGCCGGAGGAGGAGGGATCCGGGCGCTCGCAGTGCAAGTGCCGTGGCATCTTAATGAATTAAATTTCCAAGTGCTAGTTGAGTAATCCTATTACCGCTGAAAAGAGCTTCCTTCCTAGAGTTTACTTTAGAGCAGAGGCAACTTTCACGCTCGCCGGCAGTCGTCCCGCTGGCCGGGGCTGTGCGCCGTCACCTTGGGGTGCTGGTGGGGGCTCAGGTGTGTGCCAGGGACAAGAGCTCAGAGTTTTGGCCCCATAATTTTGCAAAATCACTTGGTGGAGAGCTCCTTTTCCTTTGTGGGCCACCAAACAGGGCCAAGCAGCGAGAAACCTAACATTTCGTGGGTGCTTCGCCAGGAGGTGCTGAGCTTTTGGGTAGCAGGAGGATCAAAAACCGCATTATTTTGGTCAGCTCATCAGTGCATCAGTCAACATATGCCATGTCGAGGTGTGGGCCTCATAACCCTGATTTAAAAACCTGATAAAAGGACATTTCTTTTTCCAGCAAGGTGTTCCCTTATTAGCAGAGGACAGCCAATAATTACTCAGAGCAAGGATGCATTGAAGGGCTGTGCTCTGCATCACATCCTCATGTGCCTGTTGTCCTTCACAGGGTTTTTTTTGCTCCTTTTTTCCTTGCTTTTGCATAGCTATCTGCAACCGAGCAGTGTGCTGTGACATCTGGATCTCACACAGCAGCTTTTTTTTTTTTTTGCTTTTTTTTTTTTTTTTTAACAAGTCAAGCTATTTTTCATGCAAGAAATGTTTTCCTTACATTTAAATTCCAGCACAGGTCTGCGCTGGTTTTGACACCTCCGTGGGTGTGCTCAGGTGATATTTGTGCTGCCGAAGACAGGCGGGATAATGTAGCAGGGGGTGGTGGCTGCCCGTGGGGATAAACGTGGGAGAACTCAAGGCACCGCTTTGCTGCTCTGTCTTCACCTGCAGGTAAAAGCCCTTTCGCAAGCGGTGGCTGCAGAGTGGCTGAGGCGCAGTGAGTTTTCCATAGCTGGCCTCAAATTTATGCAGGGCATATGATTAAAACACCCATTAAATCTCATGAGTACCAAGGGCATCAGATTGTCCTGGCTGCAGCTTTATTACAGAAGGCTGATAATGATTTTTATAGGGTATTTGTATCTCTGTGCTTCGAAGTATAATTTTTCAAACATCATGCTCAAAGGGCAGAAGGACTTTTTTATCCTTTTCCACTTAATATCCCGGTTTAAATCCCAACTTACACTTCCAAAACCCCAAAACCCTCAAAACTGTCCCAACAAATAGATGGTGCCCGGGACAGTGACCCTGTCACCCAGCAGCAAGCATCAGCGCTTCTGTGTGACCCGAGACGAATGGCAACAGCTCCGTGCGTGCATATTTCTTCCATGATTGTCTCAGAAGGAGTGGCTTTGGCATGTGGGGAGGAATCCGGGTGTTCAGAGGTCAGCGCGAGCAGCGACGCGGCGGTGTCGTGTCCCACCCCGTAGGGAACGATATGGGTACAAACATATATAGGGTATGGGCATATACATAGCTGTATCTAGAGTTATATTTACTGGGAGAGTGTGCATGGATGTAGAGAAGGCTGAATATGGTGTATGTATATATACACACCCATATAAACATAGAATGGATATGTGGATAAATATCCATGTATGTATACATGGATAAATATATCTATGGATGTGTGTATGTATATATATATATGCACAGTGTCTGTGCATGTCTAGATACCTGGAATCCCTGCATTTACCCATATATATATATATTTACCCATATATATATATATTTACTCATATATATATATATTTCCCATATATATATATATATATATATATGCACAGTGTGCATGTCTGTATACCTGGAATCTCTGCATTTACCCATATTATATATGGGTGTATATATATATATATGAGTAAATATATATATATATGGCTGTATATATATTTATATGGGTAAATATATATATGGGTATATATATAAATGGGTAAAAAAATAAATTAATAAATATATATGGGTAAATGCAGAGATTCCAGGTATATAGATATGCACAGACACTGAGCAAATAACGTCGACACCGAGAGAGCTGGCACTGGTTGGAGCTGACCCCCAGTAGGGCTCGTGGCTGCAAAACCTTTCTTATTCTTGATCCTTTGCTGCCTTTGCCCTGTTCCGTGCACCAGAGCAGCCCATAAAGTGCACCAAGTATGCTCAGACGTCGGAGCAATGCGAGGGCAGGCTTCATGCCAGCGCTTGCACACCTTATTGGCACGTGTCCTTTGACAGCACATGGAAAACCAACCGAAGCCACCACAAAAAGCAATTATTTTTCTCCTCCCCTCTTTATTGTTCCTATTTTTTTCACTCGCAGTTTTAAATGACTCCCTTTTTCGCATACTTTGAAGCATTTCTCTGTTTCCCCCGGCACAGCATCCAGCAGTGCCTTTTACATCCCCTGCAGCCGGCTCACCCGGCAGCACCGCACAGCCCCGGGTTCCTCTGCAGGAATTCTTCATCCCCACGGGGTCACGGCCCCAACCCTGCTGTGCCTGGAGAGCCTCTGGCCGCTCCCTGTGGCTTGCGAGCACCTTATCAGCTGCTGCGGGAGCCCAAAGGTGCTCCAGTCCCACGGCTGCCTCTCCAGCCGTCTGTTCCACGGGCGGTGTCTGCATTTCTGTTTTTTTTTTCAATGAGGTGTATATTGCACGTTAAGCTGAAAAAAAAAATCAAAAAAACACACAAAATCTGACTCTCATCTGTCTTCTTGCATCTGTATGAGAGCATTCTTCTCCTTGAAAAGCCTGAAAGTTGTTCTCCGCGATGGATTACCAAGCACAAAAGCCACTTTTGGGAGTAGAAGTGCTCAGGTTGTGAGTTGGTTTCAGTCCTTGCACCGTATCTTAAGTATATAACATTTAATGTATATATACTTTCTTAGGTATATAACATTTATTGTATATACACACAGCTAGATATGTTTTATATGTGTGTGGAGATACGACATCCATATACATGCAGATATCTCTGTGTGTATAGATGATATAAATGCGCCCCTGTCTGTTTTACATGCATAATATATCAGAATAATGCATAATATATCAAAATATTGATCATTACTTTGATGTATTTTATATCAGTGTGGATATCTGTACCTACATGTATGGATACAGGCAGGAGTTGTGCTCAGAGGACTTGAATTTGCTGCTCTGCAGGTCGTTGCTTATAATTAAAAAATAATTAAAAAATAGTTAAATAATAATTAAAAATAATTAAATAATAATTAAAAAAATGATTAAAAAATGAACGGGAGCCTCTGTTTTCCCTGCCCACCTACTCTTTTTAATAATTCCCAACCCAAATCTCAGCCCTGTGGGGCTTGGCCAACTGTAGGGAGGAGGAGGAGGGGAGGAGGCACCTCTCATCCTCCCGGAGCGTGCCGAAGGTCCTGCCCGGGCTCCTGGCTCACAGGAGGAGGGCTCCCTCCTCAATGGGGGATATCCCAAAATAACGAGGCAAAGGCGGTGTTTATGTAACACCGGGGTCTTGTATACTACTGCGAGTAAGTCATAAGCTCGCGGGGAGCCTGCCAAGGAGCACTCAGGCTTCTGGAGCAGGGAGGTCGGCCTAGGTGATCTTTAAAAGGCCCTTCCAACCCAAACCATGCTATGGAGTCAGGCGTTGGTAAACCTCCTGGTATCCCACCTGCCCAGGATCCTTCATTATTTCGCATTACACCAAAATTTGGCTTTGTTGCGAAGTGTTTAAGTGGTGATTGTGCGTGCGTGCATCCGTCTGTGCAACAGCGACTGCAGAATTAAAAAGTCCTTCTCGCGCACCTTGATGATGAAGAGTTATTTTTCATGAATCCTGGCTGTGAAATCAGCAGTAGCTTTGGGATTAAAAATCTGCAAATGCAATCGCGCCGGGCGAGCAGGTGCGGTGCGGCTGCAGCAAGGCGCCGGCGTGAATTTAACACTTGGGATATTTAAGGTTAAAAGCAGGTTGTGGAGCAGCCCTGCCCCTCGTATCGGATGTCTGGTCCTCGCAGAGGTCTCTGCAGCTGTCTGGGTGATTAGGGATGCCTCTTGCACGTGTAGGACAGCCTGAGCTGTTTTTTGGGGTGAGCAGCAAAGATGCTCAGTGCTGGCTCCCAGGGTTTTGCTGCCCGAAATGTCCTCAGCATCCCTCTTGGCACAGCTCTGGGAGGTGGATGTGAAAATGGGCTCTTCTTTCTGCAAGAACATCGTGTCTGGGTGTTTAGCCTTCAGTTTGCCAGCTTTAACCATTTCTGCTGCTGTCTCTCCCAGCGCTGCTGGTGCTCTCCAGAGGTTCCCCATCAGCTGTCGGTGTGCAAAGGCTGAGCCAAAACCCCCAGCTTTGTCATAAAACCCCGACAAATCAGTAACTCGTGAGCTGGGGCCCTGCTGGATGCTTGTAAACCTTTGCTCAGGTGGCAGCAGGGGGCTGGCATTCCCCAGCCCACAGACACTGCTGCTAAACATTCACCAGCTCTTCTATGCATAACGGCCCCGGGGGCACTCAACAACCTCAGGGCATAGCCAACATCTCACTGTTAATTTGTTAATTGCTCTCAGGCCAGAGGAGGATGCTGTGCATGCTCATGCCATGGCCTGAGAGGTTAACCTGCAGCCTAAACCCAAATCCCATCTTCTTAGGCACAAGTTAGAGATTCAAAACACATTTCTTTTTCCTCCCCCAGGCTTCCCGTGCCAACCTGCTCAGCTTCCAGTGGGGCAGAAGTTGGACTTCATTACCAAAGTCCATTGTAATGATTTCTCGGATTTTTCTGAGAGTAGCCAAAGCTTGTGCAAGTTTGCATGCTTTTCTATATTTGGTTTTGTTTAATTTGATTGTACAAAGCTGTTGAAAAGTCTCGCCAAACGTTTCTACTTTCTGGCTGTGTGACCGTGCCATCTTACCAGAATTTACACGGAAAAAGCTTCTGCTTCAGATCCCAGGCAGGTTTTCCTCAGTGATCCCGCCGTCGAGATCCCGTTGTGACTTATTTTCTGCTGCGTGAATCCTGGATATGAAATTAGCAGTATAAAATAAAAAATGGGAATAAAGATGGGAATAAAAATCTGCAAATAAAACAAATCCTCTGCGCTTAGTGTGCCCACAACTTGTCCTTGCGAAACGCATCTGCCCCCTTCTTGCCTTCCTCCTGCCCCAGCAGGTGCTGATGTGCCATCTGCCACTGCCATGGCATGGGGGAAAATGTCCTTTTTGGGGTGGCCGGCTCCAAAATCCCACTACTGCCTGTGTGGGCTTTGGCAGAGCAGTGTGGGATGCTGGCGAGGCAGTAGGCGTTCGTGTTTCTCCCCATTGGCACTGCAATGTTGGTGCCTGGGCAGTTTTCGGAGATGCGCTGCGGAACAGGCAAGGGGAGAGCACGGCATGGGATGGGTGTTAGTGGGAGAGGGGAAAATATCACAGAGTGGCTGGGAAAATCCCTCCTGGGGACAGTGCTGGGTTGTTAAGGAGCCCTTTGGTGTCCCAGCCATCAGGCTTGGTGATCCATGGATTTTTTGTGCGTTTTTCCTACTTTTTCCCTACTCCCTATCCCATTTCTGGGTTAATGCTGTGGCAGCGCACAGGGACCCCGTTCCCCAAGCAAGTCCCCTTTGTGCTAAATTCTATGTGGGCAGATAGAGCAAGGCTGGCAGCGACAGCCAGAGGTGAGGGATCACCAAAACGACTCAGACCCCTCAGTACATCCCTTAAAAAAGTGAGGCACTCGTCTCCGAGGTGGCTTCTGGGTGCTGCTGAGCGCAGCATTTCTTTGATGGCATTTTGGGTCGATATGCGCATCTCGGTTGACGCCTCCAAATTTCTGCTTTGATGTCTTTTGAAGGTTCGTTTTGGTCCTGTTTTTAACTGGTGCAACGGGGTCTTTGTTGCAGATGTCAAGAAGGACTGGTCGGACCACGCGCTGTGGTGGGAGAAGAAGAAGACGTGGCTCCTGAAAACTCACTGGACGCTGGACAAGTACGGGATCCAGGCTGACGCCAAGCTGCAGTTCACGCCGCAGCACAAGCTGCTCCGCCTGCAGCTGCCCAACATGAAGTACGTGAAGGTGAAGGTCAACTTCTCGGACAGGGTCTTCAAGGCGGTTTCCGACATCTGCAAAACCTTCAGTAAGTATCGGGCCGTTTGGTTCGGCTTCCCCTTATCCCCCCATTTGCGTGCGTCTCCGTGAGCTCATCAAGGTGCTGCCGATTTCCACCTTCAAGCCCCAAACACCTGGGAACCGACACCTGGGTGTCTGCCCTTTTTGCCTTTCAAATCTCATCTTTTCTGGGTAAATACTTAAATAAAAACACTCGGCACACCCAGGCTGTGCTCGGCTTCGCGGGCGGCAGGGCGGCAGCAGCCCTGCTCTGTGTTTAAGCTGTTGGTGTTGGGTCCTCGTTTTTTTATTTTTATTTTTATTTTTTTCTGCAAATTTACGCGCTAGATGACAAACAAACCCTGCAATGGGACATCTTCCAGATGCGTGGTTCTTTTCCAGAGGAAAATCGGATTAGAGGTTAAGTGATGTTGCTCTGCTATAAAACTGTCTGGTGGAGGGAAGGGAGCGATTCTTCCTCCTTCCTCCCCACCTCCTCCTTCCTCTGCTTCCCTTCGTAAATCTCCCTCCAAATACACGGTGCTTGTCCGAGGCTGCTGCCTCTGAGCATCTCCTTTTACCCATTTCCCCAGGTTTCTTACACCCCCCCAAAACCCGGGCATGGTCTTTTCGCTTCTCCCAAACACGAGGGGCGGCCTCCCCTCCCCAAGGATGCGCCGCGAGCCGAGCCCTGGCGTAGTAAAATCTATTTCTGCTCTCCCAAAACGACTCTGGTTACTCTTGGCTGACCCAGTTATTTCACGGAGCAGGAAGAGGCCGGCTGGGAGCGGGCTGTTAGGACGTGGCCCCCGTGCCTCCGCCGCTAAGCCGATATATATATAGCCAGCGATGGAGCTTGATAGGGCTCCTCTCCGCTCTTTCCTTCCTGTTTTGTTTTCTGGGGGGGTTTCCTTTGGATAAATATTGGGAAAATTCTGCTTAAAAATAGAAAAGCCTTAGCCAGCGTGATGGCCGAGTGGATTTCGCGTCCTCCCACATCTCCCGTGGCCGTTTTCACTACCTTGAAGGCAGAGGAGTCACACGCGTCGGCTTTGCTGCTGCTGCCGAATCTCTCCGGCAGTGTGAGTCACGTCAGGAAATTCTGGTAGAGTTAATCACGTAACGAGAGGGCTTGCAGTGCCGCCGCCGAGCAGTCAGAACCTTAAATGGGCCTGCAGCAGCGATTTATTTAACTCCAGGGCTCTCAGCGTATTTATGAGCAAACCGAGAGGATAATGCTAATATTTAAAGATGTGCAAGGGGGGGGGGGGAAGCTGCTCAGAGGGCTGCAGCTGGGCAGTGGTATGAGCTCTTTGCAGCAGGCAGGAGCAGCACATCGCAGGCATTTCTGGCTTTTCCTCTGGGGCATCCAAGCAGTGGGCTAAAAGTGCCCTGTTGGGGAGAGGAGCAAAAGCAGGATTTGGCTGGAAACCCCGTTCTTTCCATGCCTTACCCCAGCCCGAGCCGTTTGCCGATGGATGGATGGAAACTGCTGCGATTAAATCTTGTTTAGCCCTTCTCGTGGTGTTTACTGGAAGCCAGATGTTCGGCAGGGCTGCGGGGAAGACGGCCACGGTCGGCGTGGGGAAAGAGGGGGCTGGGGCTGGAGGCTCTGCCCTGCTCCACGGAGATACAGGGATGCCTCTATATCCATATATAACACAGTTTCATAGATAGATAGCTCAAATATATAATTTTTAGCATAAATCAGATATAAACATCTGAGATAGATATATGTGTATATATATATAGGAACCAAAACCCTGCCTGTTTTCCTTTTTCTCCTCTCGGGGTCTTGCAGACCCTGCTATAACGCTGTCCCAACCTGCCTGTTTTCCTCTCTATTCCCCCCCATTTAGTGTTTACCCTGCCCTGTTTTTCTCCATCACCTTCCTCCTGCCCTCCCCAGCATCTGTGCAGGGAGCACCAACACTAATTGTGCTCGTTGCCTCCCCGAGGAAAACTGAGCAGATATTTCAGGGTTTTTTTTATTTATTTTTATTTTTATTTTAGTTCCTCTAAAAACCCACTTGATCTCTAAAATTACAGTCCATTGTGGCCTGAGCCAGTGTCCAGCAGAGAGAATTGTGTTTGGGAACTGCTCGCATTTCAGCTCTGTTTGCTGCCTTTGCCCCCAGAGCATTTAATTACATACTTCAGTAATTTTAACATATGGCATGATTAAGGAGTAATTGTAAGTAATTCCTCATGTCACCAGGACTCTAGCTGGTTGCATCTATAAAACACCCTACAGACAAGCAAGGATCACACTTGGGCATACTATTTAGGTTGTGCCTTTTCTTATATTCACTTTAAATTATAGAATGTGACGAGCTTTAGGGTTAACAACCAAAAAAGCTTGGCAATTCCTGGAAGAAGATTCCCCGTGCGACCCTGTTTGTTGTGCATGTGTTTTCCAGCCTGTGGGCAGCTGCCCTTTTGGGATCCCGAGGGCTGTAGAGATGTCTGAGCTCTGTGGGGAGAAGACCTGGGCTGGAGGATGCTGCAGCCAGGGAGCATCCTCTGGTTGGAGTGGGGTGGCTTGAGAAATTATATTTCTTCTGCAGAGGTGTGGTATTTGCAGTGCTGCAGCCCTACGTGAAGGTTTTGCAACAGCTTTTGTTCTGCAGTTTGTGTAAAATGAAGGAGGGATGGGGAAGGAGGGAGGCTGCTGTTTCCTAAAGCTGCCCGGTGCTTCTGTCTGGTGTGCAAGGCTCTTCGGTCTCGGAAGTGGCTTTTCGCCAAGTGGTGCCTGAGACTTCATATTTCTGTCAGGGGCTGAATTTCCTGCAAAAGGGGGACGGGGAATTCAGGTTAGAGCGATAGCAGATGAGGAATGCTGTCGGAGCTCTGTGGAGGGAAATTGCGAGTCAGAGCATCCTCTGACGGGACCGCGTTACCAAACCTCAGACCTGCTTCTTTTTGGACCTGGCGGCGAGGTTGCTGCCCTTCTGCATCTCTCTTAATTAAAACGAGGGCATTATTGCAACCCAGCCGTGACAGGTTTCCATCCCTGGAAGCAGCACAGGCTGTCGTTTCCTTGAGCGCAGCAGCCAGGCATGTCATGTCACCCTTGGGATTTCTTCCTAAAGTCTGTAATCTCGTGCAGATGGAAATTATTGAGCAGCCCTCGCCGCCGCTGTGCCGGGGCTCTCCTGGGGCAGCCCGGAGGTGGATGTGGGAAGATGCTGGAGCCTCTCGCACATCCCCCCCCCGGTGCTTGTGGAGGTCGTGTGAAGCCGGAAAACTCTCCCCCATTCCCAGTGGCTGGGCTGCAGCCCCTCGATTCCCACAGCAGCTGATGGAGAGGGTCAGGGGGTGACAGAGGATGGAAGCAGGAGAAGCAGAGCGGGGAGGAGGATGGAGCGGGCAGCCCTGGCCCAAAGGCTGGCCCTGGCTGCCTGCCCGGGCAGCAGGAGGACAAGCTTTGATCTGCTATTAAAGACCACAGAAAGAGAAAGTAAAACTTCCCTTTTTTTTTTTTGTTCAGGCACTGCCAGAAGTGCCGCGGGGACGAGCAGGGTGCCGCGGGCTGGGGACGTGGTGCCGCTTACGGGTGTCCCACGTGTCCCCCTCCCGTTTGTCCTGCCTGGGAGACTTTTCCTGCCCGGCAGCCAGCTCGTCAAATCTACAAATGCGACTTGACGTGGCTGCAGTTCAGCACTCAACTGGTGTGGGTGGGAATATCTCCACCGGAGAGGTCTGGGGAGATGGGGGATGCGGCTGAACGCACAGAGCTGGCGGTGCCCGCGCGTAAGGCACAGCCGTGTCGCTGCTCCTGCCGACCAATCATCCCGAAATACAAGCAGAGAAATCCTCCCCTCCTCCCCAGCTTCGTGGGATTGCAGGGCAGAGGATGCTTTGCGTCTGCTCCTGCCATCGCGCTGCTTCCTTGCAGGCTCCCCTTGCTGCTGCTGCTTCTCCCTGTAGTTTTTTTTTTCCATGTATCCTGGGAGCAGCGATGGACTCCAGGCAGGATGCACTCTTGCTGGCAGGGCACGTGGGAGAGGAAAAGCAAACAGAGCCCGAAGTGTGAAGGTTTTTTTTCCCATGCTTTTGCGTTTCCTGCCCCAGCAGTGCTGCTTCTCTCAGGGAAGTAGCGAGTGTCCTGGGAGCCTCAGGATGAGGGAAAGTTGCTGCGTGCTGAGATGGTGGCAGCCGGCACTGGTGGGAGCACCAGGAGGAGGACGGGTGCCCGAGCCAGGAGGATGCTGCCCTGGGACAAAGAGCTGCTCTGTATGGATCTCCCAGACACGTTACTGCTCCTTCCCTTGTCCCCTCTGAGGCTGTGCAGGACCCAAGGAAGTTCCTTCAGGTCGTCTTTCCCTGCTGAGGCATCTCCCCCAGCTCCTCCGCCCTCATCCTCAGGGATCTTCGTGGGAATTTATCGCCTGGTTTGGAAACCAAGTCCATGGATGGAGCACCTGTGTTAAGCAGCAGCACTTCCCCTGCCTGCACCCATTTCGGTCCAGCCCCTGGGGACACCAAGAAGTCGGGAGCCCTCTTGCTCCGGGAAGGATCACCCAGTCCTGGGGAGCTCGTGGGACCGAGGATGGGACTGGGGAGTCCCCACTGCTTCCCTTTGCCTCTCCCTGCCCCAAAATAGCAGAAGAACACCACTGACGGGAAGGCGATAGCCGATCCTCCTCGCTTCTCCTCCAGCCACTGAATGCAACCCGAGACGAGGTGGCAGTGGCATTTGGGAGCTGTGTGATGCAAGCCCGAGCGAGGCGACACCGTCGGGCAGTCTAGACGCTGAATCTGACCCTACCTTTTTTTTTTTTTTCCCTTCCCCCTCTCTTTATAAATGGTCTCTCCTCCAGTACAGAATGTCCTCTGCCTTCCGAAGTATTTGTAATATTTCCACGCCCTCAGTCGCCAAAAAAACTTCTATAAAAAGCTGCTATTTTTGCAAAACTGCAACCCGCTGGCACTCCTAGATGCATAGCTTCCCAGGCCTTCGCCCGGCTTCGTTAGCACGCCGAGCAGCAGCCCGGCACGGCTGGGGGCAGCTGGAGTTAAATACAGAAAGGCCTTGGAGCAGAGCGCGGGACATGGAGACAGTCACTCCTCACCCTTGTAAAACTGCACCCCGTTGCAAATTAAGAGGGTGCAGCCCCGTTTTTCCCCCATGGCAGGACGTGTCCCGCTGCCACCCACTCTGCCTCTCATCATTTGCACCCCGAAATATTCCTTTAGGTTCCTCTTTGCTGGAAGATCGCCTTCGATCTCCTCTTTAAACCTTTTTATCTCCCCTCACGCCCTGCTGGAAGACAAAGCAGTGCTTCTCCTAAAACATTGGGGCTGAAGTGGGGTCCTGGTAAATGCATGGGAGTGCTTGGGGGTGGCACCAGCTCTGTCCTGGTGCGGTGTGGGGATGCTCAGCAGCACCACGAGGATGCTTGGAGGCATCGTGCACGTCCCAGCACAGAGACAGAGCCGGCCAAGCACCGAGGCAGGGTTTGCTGCCTCCTGCTACCACGAGCAGAGGTTTGGCAGTAGCGCAGCTATTTCTAAATATGTCTAGGGGATGGGTGTGGAAGGAAATCTTACCATTTAGAGAGTCTGCCAAATTGCAATGTACTCAGCTTTTTAAATTGGGAGGCCCGAGTGTGCGGCTGCCAACTTCTTCATTTCGCTCTTTTCCTCTTTTATTGCTTTCCTATACTCATCCGCAGCTGTTGTGGGGGATCCAGACGAACACCAGAAACCGGGCTGCGAGAGAAGTAAGGAGATGGAATCGCAAAGTGACTGAAATGGAAAAAAATATTCCCCTTTCCTCCCCTCCCCTCCCGCCGCCGTCCCCATTCTGCCTGTCGAGTAACATCACTTCGTATGTCACTGCGTGAGTCAGTGAATTTTTTCATCCTTACTCTTCTGTTGACAGAGACCCTTTAAATAGCCTTCCATCCTGAAGACATTAGGAGGTGCTGGCAGACCCGGTCCCGCCACCTTCCCTAGGATTTTTCTCCCTCTGATGGCTCTTTATGGCCCGATGCAGAGGCTATAAGTGGATTTATTCTCTTGTTCGTGGCACTTAATCTAATGAGGTTAATTCGACTTCAGCTGCAGTTCAGAAACTTCAGGGAAAGGCTCGACATGCTGTCTGGGCTCTAAAAGGCATCTGGTGAACTGGAGCCTGGGGATTCCGTCCCACTCGTGGAAAAAAACATCAAAACATTCAGCGTTTGGCTCCTCCTGTCTCTCCGACGGCCCTTTTTATTAGCCTCGTGCTAACAGTTGGCTCCGTCGCTGCTCTCTGCCTCCTCCTCCTCTTCCTCACGGGTCCCCCCGATCGATGCCGCCTGATTTCGGCTCCGGGTACCACTCACACAGCATCTGCAAGAAGTGCCCTCACCGCTGCAAACCCATCTGACAGCTTCAGAGACCATTTTTGGGTGGCTTTCCACATTTCCAGCGAGTTGCTAATCCAGTGGGCACTTGGGTTTTCCGCAGGGAATTTGGGAAGGCAAAACCCAGGCCATGGTCAGCCCCGGTTTGGACAGTGCCCGGGACACTTGTCGGGATCTCAGGAGGCTTCACAGGGTGTCCTGACAGAGCTGCCTGCCTGGGGCAGCAGGCGCCAAACTTGGCTTTTACCCAAATAAATATTTAAGCAGCCGGGCAGCTGAAGAACCCATAATAAAATGTTCTGAATGCGCGTGGGTATACAAACCCAGCGAACTGCTGAGGACCTGCTCCGCCGTCAGCTGAACTCCGGTACAACTGGGCTCTTATCTCCAGGCGTTCCCGAAGCTATGTGCTTTGATTTTTTTTTTTTTTTGCCTGAGGTTTGTTTTGCAGACTTTATCTTGAATGAGTTTATGTTAAAGATAAGGCAGCGATACCTAGGTCTGTCGGCTTACGCCTCGAAACAGAATTTGCTGATTCAAAAAAAAAAAAAAAATCGCAGTCTTAGGGTTGAAATGGGAAAGGAACGGGTTTTGAGGTCTCAATTTTCTAAGAATCATCATGTTGAAGTGCAAAGGCTGTAATTTTTATGAGTCATTGGTTCAAGACATTGGTGATCCAGTGCAGACATAACCCACTTCAAAACACATTTCCTAGCTGAGGGTAACTGGATGAGCATTAAAGAGAGGATTTCCCCTAAATGTTGTCTGTGCTACCAGGAAAATTACGGAGTTTTCAATGCTTCAAGAGCTAGGCTAACCAGCTCGCTGGCCTTTTAAGGCAGCCAGAAATGGGGTAGAAAAACGAATGGCAACTTCTTCAGAGAGTTATTTTTCGTAAAATGTTAAAATTGGGTATTGAAAGTAGTGTGCTTTCTCATCGTTTTAAATTTTGGAGAAGTCAATACGTCCTCAGACACTGCTTCCAGAGGATGATGCCATGTTGTGGATGTGGTCAGGGCAAGAAAACCACAGATCTGGTCTCTCAGCATGGCAAGAACACATCCCTTAGAGCTCTCACATCGTCACTCGGTGTCCCCCGGCCCCTCGGGGTGCTGCTTCGCCGCCTGTGGGACAGTCAGGGTGGTTTGAACCTTCAGTGGGGACAAAGCAGCAAAATCCCCCCTTCTTTCATGCCAAAACCCATGGGGTTTGATTCTGCTTCTACATTCCCAACTGCTTTCCCATGGCTGGGGCCAGGGCCAGCCGCGACGCACCTCGGTGTTAAAGATGCAGCAGCCGCGTGATTCAGCCCAAAAGAGTGTAAATTTTGAATTTTACAGCCTGCGGGGCAGCTATTGCTCTTCAAAGCCAGTTTTCTGGGCGCAGTCAGTGCAGTGTCCTGTGGAGAAGGAGGATTTCATCCCAGCTCTGCTGCTCGTCTCCGGGTGGGAGATAAATGGGTACAGCTGGGCCGGGTGAGCTGTGCATGGGCTGGAACAGAAATGAGGGATTACACGGGAAGGAAAGGCCAAGGGTTTGTCTGCAGCGAGACACAGCACAGGCACAGACAGGCTCTTGCAGGCGAACGGGAAAGGAGATGCTGCAGGGAGCAGGATGCCTTTGTCCAACAGTTGGGGAAATTTATCCTGGAGGCTGAAAGCCGCCTTCCCCGTCACGTTTCTGAGATGCCTGCTGTGAAAATCACGTGCGTGTGCTCCCCTCGCCCAAGGGCATTTCCCTCGCTTGGTAAAACCCAATGGATTCGACAAGCCCCTTCTGCTGGGGGCTGCAGAAGTGGCTCCCACTCGGATCTGGCTGAGGAGAGGTTTCTGAAGCAGGTTTTGGTGGCACTGCCCCTCCATACAAACATCCTGGTGGACGCCACCAGCCGTGCCGGGGCTCGCGGCAGGAGGAGGAATAGCTGGGTTTCCACGCGCTTGCACAATAAATAGAAATAAAATGCTAAATGGATCATTTACAGTAATTTCTCGTAGATGTTGCCAATGCCATCTGTCTCGTGTGTACAGACAAGGAGTCTCTCTTTAAACAAACACAGGCCCGGAGGATGACAACAAAAGCATAAATTGAAGAGCGAGCTCGCAGCGCATCAGGAGGTCACTGCTGCAGCCCACCCGCTTCTGCTCGGAGGTGACCTTTGGCAGGAGCAGCCTGGTGTCAGCCGAAAAACGGGGAGGAGATGTTAACAGAGACCTTCACATGTGGATTTGGGGCTGGAACTGAACCTGGGAAGATGTTTTACCTCAGAGGACAGCTCCAGCGAACGGCTATCTCCAGGCACAGTGTGATTAACCCAACAGCACAAACCTGTACCAAGGACTTGAGATTTCTCACTGCTTTTGTACTTTAAAGACGTCTTTCTTGCTTTTATGGCCAGAAGAGAGGGGCTGGGGCTCTGAGCATCTCCTCGTCCCAGTTTCCAATTAACTGGAGCACTACCATCTGCAAGCCCTTACACCCCGGACAGCCTCTGCTTTAGCTACAGTAACTAAACAGCATGTTTGCCAAAGCTCGTCTCTATTCAAAACACGCTTGAAGAGCCTTTGTAAACTTATTAATCATATGCAGTGTCAAGCATTTTTTTTCACCAGTAGTTTACTGAAAGATTGAAAAGCGCAGCCAGGAAATGTGCAAAGTTGCTTTTCACTTTTTCTCTAATTCGGGGGTAGGAACTGCAGACACGCACGCAGTGGTGCTCGCTTGCGGCTTGTCTACTTGTAGCACGGCAGGCTTCATTTTTATTCCCCCTGCAACCCGAATTTCTGCAGTTGGCTTCAGTGGGGTTCTGAAGTCTCTGAAAGGCTGGCTTGTCCAGCGGACAGCTCTTGGGGTGAAATCTGTGGTTTTTCACTTGAAAAAGTGCTCAGCCGTGGAGGAGCAGCAGTGCTCTTGCATGGCACGGATGCTGCGGTGCCGTGCCCCGCAGCGATGCACGGCTTTGAAGCAGCTGCCGAAAACTTACAGCATCCTTTGTAATCCGAAGATAGCGTCATGAACAACTGAGGAACTATAAAAAGTCGCTTTGAAATCAGATGGTCAAGCGTTGGGCCGTCTCCAGCAGATTGCTTTCAGGAGCAGAGCTTGGCCTGGAGTCCTTCTCTTGGCCTCTCTGAATGGTTTCAGCTGAGCGGCAGCATCAGTTGCTAATGCACCATAAATAAACAGCAGAGTATAAACCTTGCTAGCAAAATACCAGGGGAACTCCTCATTTTAGGCTCTGCTGCGTGTTGTCCCATGCTCATGATCCTGGTTATCCCAGCAGATTTTTTCTTAATGAGATAAGCTGGAGGCAAGAGGAATGAATCAGAAGAGCTGTCTGGATTTGCGCTCCGGGTATTTATTGCTAGAAATGGTCAAAAAGTAGTGTTGAGTGCAGGTGAAATTAGCTGTTAGTGGGTGCGGGGAGTGAGCTCAGCAGGATGGTCAGTTTTTGTGTAGTAATAGGAAATCAATGTGCACTTTAATTAATAAAAGCTGTGCCAGAGGGTGGTTTGGGGTGGGAGACTTGCAGTACGGGAGATGGGTAAATTCAGAGGTGCTGGGTTAGGAGACACCAGGACAGAGGCATCTGTCCTTGCATGTCACCTAAAGTCACATCCCCCTGATGTGGCAGGCACAGCAAGGTTGCAGAAGCAGAGGTGGTTGTACAAATAGCACCGCAGGCTGGGCATTGTGGGGCCCTTTGTGGGATGGGATAGCCCGTGCTGTGGCCCCATGGAGCTCACGGTGCCTGCAAGCAGGGAAACAAAGTCCAGGGACGGGACACAGCCTGCCAGGGAAGCCGTGCTGTAATAAATTAAAAAAAAATAAAGTAATTTTTGGAATGTGCTGTTTATAATGGCAGCCGTACCCTGGCAAATGTGGAAACTGTGCATCGTGTCCAGCTGTGTGATTTAGCGGGGCTGCACCTACGTAGGCTGCTGGGTCCTGCTCCATCCCGAGTGCTCCAGCTGGGGATGCTCCAGGGATGTGCCCTGTGCCTGAGCACCCAACGGGAGCGTGGGCTCGGAGAGAAACAGGCTGGGAGTTGCTTACAAGGAAAGCCAGATGTGTCTGTCTGCCTGGGGATGGTGGGAATCGTGTCTGATAGAGGCAGATCTGGTTTCTTGTCTCATGGTGTGTCACTGGTTTGGGGCAGAGCCTGCTCGCAGCCTGGTGTTCTCATCTGTCGTTTCTCACAGGGAAAGAGGCTGGGGTAGGAAACATCTGCTGCATCACGGAGCAGCACAGATGTGTCCCCTGCAGGTCACATCCTGGCCACTAAATTCCGGGTTTAATGGTATTCCTGTGGCTGGGACCAGACAGCAAACTCCCACTGCTGCCGGCGTGGTCACCACATGCATTAGGTAAAATGCTGACCGTGTAATCCCTCCTGGTTTGGGTGATTACCGGTTGTCCTGCTCAGCACCCCTGCTGGTGGGGAAATACAGCCTGCTCCGACTCTCTGCATCCTCTCCTGCCTGGTGGATGAGCCCTCACGTCCTCCTGGCCATGCCAAATGAAAACACCAAGTTTCTCCCCAGGCGATCCAATAGGTATCGTAACGTGTACAGCTGCAAGCTTCAGTGTGCAGCTGAGGTGGGAATTGTGGCCGCTTTCCTTAAAGCGTCAAGGATTCACAGCTTCACACGTTTCTGTGCATTTTGGGGGAAAACAGCTGGAGACCACCAAGGGGCTTGAGCAGGGACAGCCAGCTGCAGGGGCAGCTCCAAAGCTCTTCCTTACAGACTCAGGTGTGACCAGAATTTGGTCTCCGCTTTCCCAGAAAGCTCCTTCCCAGTTGGAAGTGGATGCATGAGGTGTGACACCCCAAAATACCTTTGCCTGGATGGGACCACCCCAAGCCCCCAGAACAGGAAGAGCCCAGTGATGGAAACCAAATGCGTGGCTCTTTAATTGTCCAAGCTGCAGTTTACGTGACGAGCATTGATTCCTGGGGAGGATTTTGTTACCCAGTCACCCAAATCTTGTAATCCCTTTTTCCTACATATTTTTATGTGTTTCTCATTTTCATTAGTCATGCAGATTGTGTGCTTTGTAGAAGCAAACCATGCTGCTCCCATGGCTTGAAGCACTGATGCACTCCGATGCTCTTCATTTTCAGTTACGTGGTTTTAGGATTATTCCGTCTGGTTTGGGGCAGGGAACTGGGAGAGGCTGGAGTCCCCCTGGCAGGGACCCCTGCCCCCAGCCCCATGGGGCACCCCCAGGGATGGGGCAGCCACAGCTCCTTGGGGCAGCCTGCACCAGGGCCTCACCACCCTCTGAGGGAAGGATTTCTTCCTCATATTGAATCTAAATCTACCCTTTTTTGGTTTAAAACCATCACTATCATTACATGCCCTTGTAAAAAGTACCCCCCAGCTGTCCTGCAGCCCCTTTAGGCCCCGTGAGGTCTCCCCGGAGCCTCCCCTTCTCCAGGCCAAACCCCCCCAGCTCCCTCAGCCTGTCCCCACAGCAGAGGGGCTGCAGCCTCTGAGCATCCTCGAGGCCTCCTCTGTGGCAAGCTTCTCAACACCCTCAGGTCCTTTTCCCAAGGGCTGCTCTTAATCCATTCCTTGCCCATCCTGTGTTTGTGCTTGGGATTACCCCGGCCCAGCTGCAGGACCTTGCACTTGGCCTTGTTGAACCCCATGAGGTTCTCACAGGCCCACCGCTCAGGCTTGCCCAGGTCCCTCTGGATGGCAGCCCTTCCCTTCAGCACCACACAGCTTGGTGTTATCATCAAACATGCAGAGGGTGCACTCGATCCTACTGCCCATAGCATTAAGAAAGATATTATACAGTACCGGTCCCCATACAGACCCATTAGGGACACCATTTGTCACTGGGCTCCACCTGGCCATAGAGCTCTTTACTGCAATTCTCTGGATGCAGCCATCCAGCTAATTATTCCACCAAATAGTCCACCCATCAAATCCACATCTCCCCAGTTTAGAGACAAGGACATTGTGTGAGAAAGATAAAGATGTTGTGTGTGGCATTTCCAGTCTGGTAACTAAATAAATGGCTTGACTCTTGAGTTGCTGCTATGGGTGGGAGAGAACCTGGCCTGTCACATAGGTGCCTAAATAAAGGGGTTAAATATGTATAAAGAAAGAGATAAAAATAGATAGATAAGATATGAGCTGCTGGTGCAAGGAAGGTGGTTTGTTTTGTACAGGCTGGGTCTCAACTTCATTTCTGTCCATTGCAAAGCAGGAAAATCAGCCAAGATACTGCAAGTCACTGTGTGTTATTCCTAAAGGAAAGATTTTCTTTTTTTTTTTCCCACATTTTTCCATCCTGCCTTTGTTAAAGCGGTCTGTTTTTTCCCCAGACATCAGGCATCCAGAAGAGCTCTCCCTTTTGAGGAAACCCAGAGATCCATCAAAGAAAAAAAAGAAGAAGCTGGATGATCAATATGAAGATGAAGCCTTTGAGCTGGAGGGCCCGCTAATCACGCCGGGGTCGGGTGAGTCAGGGTTTGCTTTGTGGTGATGCGCTTATGGGGAGCAGAGTGGGAGGAAGCAGCCAGGTAATAAAATGGGAATGCATGCAGGGAAAAAATATATGGCAGTATTGATCTGACCAAATTCCTTAAGGGCTGCACAAGAAATGGACCCCGAATTATTTCCATAAGTTATCCAGGGCTGCTGCACGCGGTCATGATGGTGCAGATGAACGCCTGGGGCTGTGAGGTGTGCAGGGGAGCAGAAGAACGCCAGGCTTTATAAAATAAAAAAGAAACACGTAAAATAAAAAAGAAAGTGTGACCACTTCAGCATGCAGATTGTGTTACTGAAATGTTTTCTTACCCTATTAAGAAAGAAGTTAAATGGAAAACCATTCCTAACTTCAAACTCCAGGTGCGTTTTAGGCAACACCGCTGCTTCAAACCTTATTTATAGCCCACCAGAAATGGTATTTTTATTAATTGCATTAGTGCTCCCTAATGCTAAGGGCGTGGCTGTAGGTGGTAATGCTAAAAGAAAGCTCTCATTGTCGGGGGTTTCTTGCTGCTGCGGGAGTTTGCCAGTGTGGCTCACAGAGCACCGCTAACGAAGCAGCACCGCTAACGGAGCAGCACCGCTTGCCGCAAGCAGCAAATCGATGCCGGGAGTGTTTGCAAGCAGAGAGGTGTTCTGGCTCTGCTCTGCAGTGGCTGGAGGCTGGGGCTGGAAGGATGGAGGCAGTCAAGTGGGAGCACTTTAACCCTAATGGACTCGCGGAGACAGCCGCAGTGATGCGTGCTGGCGGGCGGGCGAGACGCGTCTGGCTGCCAGCGCTCCTGGATTTAAATCCAGCGACAAGAGGGAAGCAGGGCAGCATTAATGTTAAAAAGCAAACAACCTTGGGATTCAGTAAATTTGTATAATTGCTCTTGAATTAACCAAAGTACGAGTGAAGGTGACAGCAGCGTGCTCGGTGGTGCTCTGCGGGCACGGTGCTCACCCCTGCATGCTTGTGGGCAGCTTCACACGGGGCACGGGCACCGGGAAGGGCTGGCATCTCCCCTTTTCGGCAACTGGGCTGGGGGGTGGCTTTGGGTCCACGTCCTTCATGGGATGGAGGAGCCCAGAGCTCCTGCACAAGCTTCCCAGCCACTCAGCACCACCCTGGGCACTTCTGGAGGATGGTCTGCAGAGACCCCCTGGGAGCTTTGCAGCAAGAGAAAAATACTCCTTTTTTTCCTCTTTTCTCACTCTTTCTCTTCTAAGTGACTTAATAATACTTCTGGACTAGTCCTCATCCACTCCTGGCTAGAGGAGCTTTCCCTGCATCTTTCAAAGCTCCGTCCAATTTTCATTTTCATTTGGCATTTCCATCAGGAGAGGTAGTCATCAGCCTTTCCGAAAGGCAATGTTCGCAGAGAGCATCTCTGTTAGATTAATAGGAAATACTTGGCTTGCTTTGTGGGAAATGCATGCAAAAGACATTTTTCAATTTAAATTATTTATTACTCTTTCAGTGAGTCACTTTGAACTATCATACAGTTTTTTCTTTCCTGCACTACGTCTGTGAATGAAAGGACTTTTGCTGCAGCTTTAATTACTGCAGCTACCTGCAACGCTTAGGTCCCATTAGTTAGACGTCATGTTTTTAATCTGAATAAGTTGTTGCTGCTGTTGTTCCAACATCAGTTTGTGCGCTGAATGCTTATGTGAAATGAGTTAACATTTCTGGATCTGCTCGTTTCAGTACACATAGATTTAATGGGCATTTTTTTGTCACTGAGGACCCCACACCTGGCAGTGCACCCAATTTAAACCTCTATAGGCAGAGCTGTCAATATACCTACAGTAAGTATTGCCCAACACTTTCCACTAAAATTCTTGTTTTTGCTTGTTTATGAGTTAGCCAAGCTTATAGGTGTTTAAGCTGAAACTTTCCATGACATTGCCTGCCACAGGCAAATTTTTTAAGGAAAACTTCTGAAATGTTTCAGTTGTTTCTGAACGACGTCAGTGACCTCCTCAGAAGGTGATGTGGAGAACATCCACGGGGAAGTTTTGCTCCTCTGTGCTCTGGAGCAGAGACTCAGAGGGGAGCAGGGCTTGCACATGCGTGGACGTCCATGTGAACATCTGCCCGTTTTGGGGCAAGAAGTGGGTTTTCCTTTCCTTGCTCCATGTTCAGCCCTGTCCCTTGAGGCTGGCACAATGCAAATGTTGACAGATGGAGGCGAGGAGAAGCTGCTGCCTTCTCCTTGAAAGCGTGAAGCTCAAAGGGGGATATTCCCATGCTGCCATGATTCCTGCAGCATTTTTGCTCAGCCCCAGTTTTCGGCTCTGTCCCAGTAGGTTCCCACGCTGCTTCCCAGTCCCCAGGCTTTTGGTCAGAACATGAATCCCGACCAGGGTGCCAGCAAACCCAGCAGCATCATTAAAAACATCCCAAAGGTTTTCTTGTTCGATGGCACCTGCCAGCTTTCACTTACATTTTCCATCCTATCAGTTAATAACTTAACAGAGGCTGGTTCTGTGTAAAATCCCCTCAAAACGGTGCGAAGTTGGTTCACTGACGTCGATTGTGTTATCTTCCAGATGTCGTATCATGTAGCTCGATTGCAGATCGGATCGGATTGCTGGGCCCAGATGTATCCCTCTAATTCAGTTCAGCCCTAAATATTGCGGGAAAACTCTCGATCGAATCCTGCCGTGTTACAAAGTGCTTGGAATACTTTTTTTAATATTCTCTGGAGTTTTTTAATATACTTCAAAACAGCCGGAGATGTGGAAGATATTTCATCTTGAGGAGAACAGATGAAGCTATCTGGAGCTGGGTTTCCAAAATGCAGAACCACGCATGGAAGAGCTGGGGGGTTGCACATCTTCCTGATAGGATGGATTCAGACCGGTCTTTTGGCTCATCTTTCTGTAATTTCTTGCACATTCAAGGAGCTAGTGCTCTTCTAAGGTGTATTTTGGGCGCATCGTATCACACATCTGAGCATGCTGGAATGGGAAACGTGATTTCAAAAGGACACAATCCTTTCCCAAAGAGCCAAATATTGGTCCTCCTAAATAGTGGTGCGCAGATTTATTCCCAGCAAATGACGTTGAGCTCATTGCCTGATTTTTCTACGCAGTGGAATCACCGATATTAGGATACACTCGTTGAATCTCCATTACTTTCAAAATTTGGGTTTTATACTCAGCATAAAAATCAATGCTCCCATGAGACAAGCAGGGCCTCGTTAGCTATCAGCTAATATGGGATATGAGATGCCAAGTTAGGTCAGATTTCTTCTCTTCGTAATTTGTAATTTTAAAAGCGATTTATATTTTTTTCCCTGTACAATCTGTAAAACTTCACCTAGGATTAATGCATGCCTTGTGACCAGTCCTGCACCAAATAGCACCACTCGCTCAGCACATTAATATCAAATAGGCCATCTAAGCAAGCTTTTCTGTCCACAAAATGCCACGTTTCCGTGCCTGGCCAGTTCTTGTAACACGAGCAAAAGAGCGTGGAGTCACTCGGGTTACTTTGCCTGCCGAGTCAGCTGGCGCTGCTGCAAAACGCTCAAAAAAAGAGTGCTTTTGATGAAAGTTGTGTGCAAAGAGACGGGCGAGCTTCTGGGCAGCTTTGCAAGCGTTTCACGTGTCGGGGAAAAAAACAGGTTTACAGTTTGTTGGCTACTGAGGGCGTGCAGCGGGGCAGCAGCGGGAGAGCACGCATCTTGCGGCTGCATCGCTGGAGGAGCCTCCCCGGCAGTAAATCAGGGTGAAAACATGGCAGTTTCGGGTCTGTGTTGAGAAGTGGCAATTGCCAAAAGCACAGAATCACCTCGGTTGGAAACAGACCTCCAAGAGCACCAAGTCCAACCGTTAGCCTGACCGATCGCAGCAGTTTGATGCGTTGCTTGCAGGAAGCTCAGAAAATCCACATCTTGAGTGTCCCGCTCGAAACCATTTGGCAAGAAAGGCAATTTTTGCAAACTCACCTGAAACGCCTCCCTGATTTTAAGCGCAATCACTTTAACGAGGGGAGTCTCAGCCAGAGGCCGGCTCTGCACTGGGGTTTGGGTGGTTAAACCTCACGTGTGCTATTCAGACCTCTTGCAAACATTTGTATTTTCAGCTCCGCTCCTTCCCAGCCCTCCCGGTGACTTTCTCTCGCCTTCTCACTTCCCTCCTTTCTTTCCCTCTCCATAGGCACCGATATTCTTTACATCGGCCCCGTCAAAGGTGAGCTCCACCTCCTTAGGACTTTTGTGCTCTGCCTCTGGTCTCTCTGGCCGTGCCCTTAGTTTATTTTCCTGCTCCTCTAAAACCTTTGACTTCCAAAATCTTTAAGCGCCAGGTAATGCCGGTAAGTGGGGGGCTGCTCATGTCCCAGCTCAGGGGCAGGCGCCAGCTCCCGAGGCTGGCAGCCTGGGAGACCTGAGGGTTTTCCCATGGATTCAGCCTGGAATGGCTTTTCCATCAGCTTTGCTCTTGGAGAAGAGCTGAGAGAGAGAGAGAGAGGGAGAGCTTGGGACAGCTTGTCATGGGAAAACAAGCAGCGCAGTGTTTTCCCGCTGCGGAAAAAAATGGTAAAAGAAAAAGGGAAGGTTTCTCATCCGCTGGCTTCGTTTTTGTGTCTGCGCTGGCTTTGTACGGAGCAGGGCTTGGCAGCAAGCTAACTCCCGGCGCTTCTTCCTCTCGCTGGTAGGAAACATATATTCGAGCCCGGGACTGTACAGCAAAACCATGACGCCAACCTACGACGCTCACGACGGCAGCCCCCTGTCACCCACGTCCGCCTGGTTCGGTGACAGCGCCTTGTCGGAGGGGAACCCGGGCATCCTGGCCGTCAGCCAGCCCGTCACCTCCCCAGAGTCCCTCGCAAAAATGTACAAGCCACAGGCGCTCCTCGATAAAGCCAAAATCAACCAAGGGTGAGTTCAGGATTTGTTTTTCTTCTCTCTTCTTCTTTTTTTTTTTTTTTTTTTGCCTTAAAAAAAAAAAAAAAATGGGCTTCCTTTAAAAAAAAAAAAAAAGAGATCCGTGTGGTTTTAAATTGCATTCTTGAAAGCGTCGTCGCGAGTTCGCCGGAGCTCTTCGTGTGTGTTAGCCCTTGTTGACAATTCACAGATGGCTGGATTCGTCCCGATCTCTTATGGAGCAAGAGGTGAAAGAAAACGAAGCTTTGCTGCTCCGGTTCAAGTACTACAGCTTTTTTGACCTGAATCCAAAGGTACAGAGTTATTCATTTCACTTGCACCTTGCAGCCGAACGTTTTGGGTGAAGGATGCCTGTGTCTCTGACGCACATTTGTGCTGGTAAATCCTCCACTACTTGAAAATTGGTGGTGCGTGCACCAAGCCTGGGTGTGTGCCCTGCCACCTCCCGGGCTGCCACACTCAGGCATCGCAAAAGAGATGCTTTGGTGGGTGGCCGTGAGGCTTCCCAATGCTGGATTTTAAAAAATGAGCATTGAAAAAGGTTAATTGGGTGGTCTTTGCTTGTGCTGGGAGCGTGGGAGGTGGCGGGTGGTGTTTCACGGCCGCACCATTTCTTGCTGCGCGCAGTACGACGCGATCAGGATCAACCAGCTGTACGAGCAGTCCAAGTGGGCCATTCTGCTGGAGGAGATCGAGTGCACGGAGGAGGAGATGATGATGTTCGCGGCGCTGCAGGTAGGAGACGGCCCCAGAAAACTCGTGGGTTTGGGTAGTCTGGATTTTGTGGCTCTGCAGACATCTCCCCTGATGCATCGGTGGGAGGTTGGGCTTCTCGTGCTCGTTTCCTGTCTCCTAATACTCACTTGGGTTTACTGGGCAATTTAAATGTTTTCTGCTCATTTCTTCTCATGAAGAACTTAGTCCCCTTTTACCAAACATGTTTATGTCTGCCGTAACTTTTAGTTTTACCCTTTCTGAAAAACCCCAGTGAGGACACTAGGTTACTGAACTGTGCATTCCTGGCACGCCGCCCCCTGAGCAGCTGGTGATAATCTGTGGGTTTCCCAGAACTATTTATTTATCTGTTTTATGAAATACTTGGTGTTATTTGGCATAAATACTACACCTGCTATTGACTTCTGTGGGATGGATGGCAGGCCATTTACTATGTGTGGTCTGGCGCTCCTTGTTGCAGTAGGATGCAAAAACAGCCCCAACAGGAGCAAGAGTCTGCTCCTAGGGCCCCTCCCAGGAAGAAAATAGTGAGAACAGAAATGTCAACGCTCTGTTTAACTCTCTGAGCAGTCCAGAGGGGGTTGTGCATGGTCCTTAGAGTGAGATTTTGCAGGCTTTTTGGTTTTCCATGGTAAAAACAGCTGCAGTGCAAGAGGATGTAAAGTGTGTGTGCATGAGCACGCCCTCACGTTGCATTAGCTCAGCAGCATGACCATCATCCCGTCACAAACATGGGCTGTGCCATTAAAGCCAAAGTTTTTTAGCCATGGCCAGCCCGAGGCTTCCAGGTCGCAGGAGCACCTTTGTTCACGGGGCTGTGCCTTGCCTTTCAGTACCACATCAACAAGCTGTCCATCATGTCGTCGGAAAACCACCTGAACAACAGCGACAAGGAGGTGGATGAGGTGGATGCTGCGCTCTCCGACCTAGAAATTACTTTGGAAGGTGGCAAAACGTCAACGATTCTGGTAAGGGCTGAGGCTGGGGCGTGGTGCCTTGCATGTCCCCTTCTCGCCTCTCACCAAGCAGGAATGCTTTTTTTCCATGCATCCAACCAGTTTTATTTCCTTCCTCTCCTTTTTTTTTTTTTTCTATTTCTGCTCTTGTTGAAAAAAAGTAACCATGGTGGAGCAATAGAGAACACAGAGCCCAGTGATATTTTTCATAAAACTAGTATTTTTTTGAAACACAGCTAGGTGGTTTTGGTGGCAGGGGACTCCAGGCTCCAAGTGTGGGGCCAGCATGGAGCTGGTAAAAGCTCTTTGAGCGTGGGCACGTGTTGAACCCAAGACTGCATTTAAGCCATCTCTTTTGGGGGTGTTTATAGTTAATTTAATTGGCATTGCCACAGGAATCGAGTGCATTAACACTTTTTTCCTACAAAGATTGGAAGACCAAACTGTGTTGGAGAAATTCTGAAGAAGCCAGGATCTTGCTGAGCCCCCTGCACCAAGCCGCCTTCCCACTCCAGTAATGGAAAACTCAAATAAAATTCATTTGGTTTCTGTTCTCGTGGCTGACTTTCCCAAATACCGAATTCCTCACACTGAGGTTTCTCTTCCACTGTTCTCTAGTTCATGACAAAGTTTTACAGCATCTGAAACAGCTGCCATGATTTTCAGAAATAGCTTGTGCTTTTGAAACCCTGTTTTTATTAGACTGGATTTTAGCCTGGAGTGGGCTGTGTCTGTATTTCAGAGGGTTCCTTTCTTTCTGAGACATTGTTTTAACACACTGGCTTCCCACCTTTAAAGTTGCAAGGCCCGAAAATTAATTTGCAGAGAAAGGACAAGGTCCAGTCAGGTTTTGTCGGCACAGCCTGGTTTCTTCAGCAATTTTGTACATTTTTGCCATCTTTGAGTTTCATTTAAATTCCGATCCTTTGAAAACCTAAAAATCCTGAAATTTTCCAGTCTTACAGTTCATGTAATTTTTTACAAAGGGTCTTTTGAAGTTAATGTCCATACCTAGCCTGCAGATATTTGCAATGTTAACTGCTGCTGCTCATTCTCTTGTTCCCCCAGGGAGAGCAGCATCACTTAGATGCAACAGAAATAGGGACCGGTTGATAGAGCCAAGATATCTTTCATAATTTCCTTGCAAAGCAGATTTGAAGTGCAGCACTAAGGAGCAGTCCCTGCCAAACAGGAGTGAGGAAGACAATGATTCATCAAAAAATATCCGTCCCTTTCTGTACTGGTTGCTAACAGTAGCCATTTCCAGAGGCATTCGAGTAATTGAATACGGATAATGGGCAATTAGTGGATTGTTTGTTTAGATTCTGCATTTTT
The DNA here is from genome assembly GCF_964211825.1 of Aythya ferina. Lineage (NCBI taxonomy): Eukaryota > Metazoa > Chordata > Aves > Anseriformes > Anatidae > Aythya > Aythya ferina. The sequence goes on from NC_140301.1 coordinate 62,172,420, forward strand.
TTCCCCATGGTATCTATAAACAGCATTGCTCATTGCAGACAGAAAGTAAACTGTCTTGCTGCTGGAAGCAGCTGTAGCACTGTTTGCTTTCTTTGTCATTCGAAAACCCTTCAGTTGGAGCTCGTGGGAATTGAAAATGCCACCCTCTGTATTCTACTCATCCAAAATACAGAGGTATACCAAGATAAACTCAATATGAAAAAAAAAGGGGGGCAAAAAAAGCCTTCCTAGACTCTCAGGAAGCCTTTCCACAGTCCTCCAGGGTGGTGCAAAGCAACATCTTTTTGTTTTATTCGGAGCTAAAGGAAATCTTAAAGGAAGAGAGAAATCCCTGTGCAAGCACGAGCCAGCGTGCCAGTTCCCAACCTGGCTGGGAACTGGCTCCGCAGGGCACAGACAGCAGGAATCGCTTAAAAAATATAAAAGATTGTCCTCTGGTTTCCAAAAAGCACTTGTGCAGTAGATTTTCTCTGTGTGCTTCACCCCCTGGGCTCTGCTGGGGCAGGTGACTGAAAGGGATCATTTTTATTTTCAGGGTGACATCACTTCCATCCCGGAGCTCGCCGACTACATTAAAGTATTCAAGTAAGTACTGATGGGAAGAGGTGCTTGGGAGCCGTAGGAGCAATGAATAATTAATGGTCCTGACGCCTGCTGTGCATTTCTTTCCCCTCCTGCCCTGAGATTTCACTGCACACCGCTGTGTTATGGTGCATGAAAAACCACTGAGCTGTTTTACCACAGCTCACAGCATCTGGGCACCCTGGCTATTAAAACCTTTTACTTCTTCATCCGGCACTTGGCACGCTCACTGGGTGTTTCGCACTGTTCCCAACCAACCCATTTGATCCCGAAGTTGATCACTTCTTAAACATCAAACCCAAAGTCGGGATTTATGGGCTTTGTTAATGTTGCTGTCACCTGGATGCTGGTGCGTGGAAACTGGGCACGGCAGCAGCTGGACCCTGGCTAGCACTTTGGCAGCCACGCTTGCCTTTTGTAATCCGCTGCCTGCTGCAGCACAGGTGATGGGGAATGGTCTGGAAACAGTGAATAAACCCGATGAGATTTCACAGAATAGGTACAGGAGCAGAAGGAAAGCGGTGGTGATGAAATAGCTCCCTAACGAGCCTTTATTTCGTAATCGTGTGGTTCTGGAGCCAGAAGCTGCTACTTGTGTGCTGAAAAGCACTTTTTCTCCCTCTGTGGACGCGTGGTAATGAGGCCGGTCCCGCTCTCCAGGCTTGTGTCTGCTCCAACTGGGGCAAAGTTTCAGGGCTGGAGCCTGCTCCATGCTTTGGAGCGGGTGGTTTTTTTCCCCTTAAAGCAAACCATCCAACAAAAACCTCCTTGTTTCCTTTGATGTGCTTATTTGCCAGTAAAACCAGGCACAACTCAAATTGCTAATTGCTCGCAAATTGGAGCACCAATTGTCAGGAAAAGAGATGGAGCCGCGAGACGATGCGGGTTCCCTCCTCCTGTTTGGTGCAAACTTCAAACCCTGAGAATTGCAATTTGAGTCCAAAAAAGTCCAAATTTGAGTCCAAAAGACACCGTAAAGGCACTGGTGGACAGTCTGAGAGCTGGGCATCTCCCCTCTGCTGCCCGCACATTTTGCCAGCCTAACTTCTGCATCTGCTTCATGGCAAGTCCAATTCCTGCTGCAGCTTGAGGACAGGGAGCGGGAATGAAATCTATTTTGGATGTGTCTCTTGTCGTGCTTCATCAGGGAGGAGCTGCAATATATTTCACTGTTACGTGTATATGTTGTGTGAATACGTCCCCATATGTCCCTGGTGGTGCTGCAGAGACTCTAGGGACAGCAGGTGGTGGTGCAGCTCCCCAGCAGGGGCTGTCCCAGGGACAGGCATCCCCCAGGCTGCTGGCAGCAGCTTTTCAAACCCCTGGCGAGCTGCAGATTTGCACAGTAATGTCCATCGACCTGTCTGGCAGGCCCAAGAAGCTGACACTGAAAGGTTACAAGCCATATTGGTGCACCTTCAAAGATACCTCCATCTCCTGCTACAAGAGCAAAGAGGAAGCCAACGGGACACCTGCCCACCAGATGAACTTGAGAGGTAAGAGCAGCGTACGCACACTTCCAAGGTATTCCAGTAATCATCTGCCACTGCTGCATCTTGGTTTTCCACTTGTTTGTGCTACTTTCATGCCATCCGAGGGCTGGATAAATAAATGTGAAGGAAAGAAGGGTTTAATAGCATAGTATAAACTTAGATATCTAGCAAGTATGTGGTCCACGGTCATGTCAGAAAGTGCCACCACCTCCTCAGTAGCACAGCTGTTGGGCATTCCCCGCTAACCAGCCCATTTTTCAGCTGCAGAGCAAAGCCAAGCAGGTTTCTGTGAGCCCAAAGAGACAGCGTCCCAGTTTCCTTTTCATCACGGCTATTCAAAACTGCTGAACCAACTCCAACAGCAAAGAATGGGCCTGAGCGCACACTGAGCTGCAGAGAGCAGACCGTGCTGTCCTTCTGCTCTCCCTCCTCTATTTTTTTCCTTCTCTCCCAGGCACTGTCTGTGGGCAGCCTCATTCAGGTGCTCCCCGCAAGCTTTGCACACAGGTTTCACATTCCTCTGGCTGCCTGCCCTTATGTCAAGTCAAACATCCCTGCTCCAAGAGCGACCAAACTTCAGAAAGGGTATTTTTTTTTAGCACATAGACAAATTTTGTGATGCCAAATGACTTCAGGCTGCAGCCCTGAGAAGCCCAGCCTTCATTACATCTATGGGAGCTTTTGGCATATTTTCCTTTCTGTCCTATTTCACCACCCCCATGCTGGCACAATGGCTCGTAGCCCTTTGTAGACACTGAAAGCGGGATGCTCATGCTCACCACTAAAGACAGCAGCAGTGCACCCAGCCAAGACAGTGACAGAGGGCTCAGGATGCAGCTAGCCACCTCTTCCTGCACTTTCTTGAAAATTTAGGGATCACGTGGTGTTTGCAGGCTGTTGGGTCCGTTCCCAAGGCCAGGGAAGGTCTGGGAGATGAGTACAATGGGCAGATGTTAGCCTCAGCCTTGTTTTCAGACCAGATCTTGCTTTGTTTCCCTCTTTTTCCTTCCACTTGGAAAAAGGGCTGTCTGTCACGGGTTTTTTCCCTGCGACATGGAGCGCTTGTCCCATGGGAGATACACTACAAGACGTTTAGCTGGAGTGCTTTGCCTTTCCTTCTCCTCTTTATTTTCTCCTCCTTGTGTCTTTACACACACATTGAACGTCGGCTCCCTCGTTGCAGGATGTGAAGTCACCCCCGACGTGAACATCTCCGGGCAGAAGTTCAACATCAAACTCCTGATCCCCGTTGCGGAGGGGATGAACGAAATCTGGCTTCGCTGCGACAACGTAAGTCCGTCGGCGTGGGCCGTTTAGCTGCTGCTAATTAAAACAAACAAACCCACAGAGCACGTTTGCATGTGGAAGTATTTGCTGCTGATATCACGAGCAGCCTGAATCAGGAGGGCCGCTTGGTTTTGTCCGTCCACCCATGTCGCGGAAGGGTTCTGTCCGTCTGTGGCTGTGCGCCAGGCTCCCCAAAAAGGAGACTTTTGGGGTGTTTTGGCAGGCGGGGGACGGTGCCAGCTCCCCCTGCTGATGGTGCACGGGTCTCGTTTGGGCTGCAGGAGAGGCAGTACGCCAGCTGGATGGCCGCCTGCCGCCTGGCCTCCAAGGGCAAGACGATGGCGGACAGCTCGTACAGCATGGAGGTGCAGAACATCCTCTCCTTCCTGAAGATGCAGCACCTCAACCCGGACCCGCAGCTGATCCCGGAGCAGATCACGACCGACATCAACCCCGAGTGCTTGGTGTCCCCTCGCTACCTGAAGAAATACAAGAACAAGCAGGTAGGTGCCGGCCGCCTCGCCGCAGCCTCGGTGCGCACTTCGGCAGGAGCCGGCGGTTAACGCTGCGTTTTCGGACACTGCCTTTGGGTCGGATGCACACGGTTACTAAAACGAGTGCCCACTGAAGGCTGCGGACCCGGCAGCAGGGAATGGCACCCACCACCATCGTTGCACTGATGGGTGACGTGCACGCAAGCAGCCTGGGCAGTGGGGACGCGATCGGTGTTGGTTCCACCCCGCGCACGGCGCTGCAGGAGGGTGCTGCGGCAAAGGCAGGTCCAGCAGCGAGACCAAATCCCGCTGCTGGGATCAGAAGTTTGCACAGAGCGGGCGCGGAAAGCCTCAGGATGAGCAGAGTTGCAGTTGCTTGCAGTGCTTTGTACAGACTTGGCTGTAACGTGGTTTGCATTTTTCCCTCTTCGCTTTTCCACTACTTCAGAATGCCAGGCTTTGAAACGTTGCTTCATTTTAAATTGCTGTGACTTGCGCTTGAACTCCACGCTATATTCAGTCCGTGCATGACAGAGCTGAACTGTTTTGTGGTAGGAATAAATGCACGGCATTCTGAAGGACATTATATTTCAGCTCGGCAGCAGAAATAAGGCAGGCATTGCTCCGTGGCCTTTCGGTGACTTAACGGTTCGGCTGCAGCTCCGCAGCCTGAGCTGTATCCGACCTTTCAAACCCAAGAAGAAGGCTACAACTCAGAGAAGCAGGAAGAATATAACTTTTTATTGGCACAGCACGATGATTTCCTGGCAGTGGAGTTATATTTTATATAGCCCTTATTATTCTTCTGAATAAGCCTTTATATCCACTTGGATGGAGGGGAGGCTGCATAAATATCCACTTTTAACATATAGAAGACCTTCTAGGCTTGAGCTCGGTAAAATGGAGGCACCTGGAAAAATATTAGCCCGCAGAACTTGCTTGCTGTGCAGGTATCCTTGTGCAGGAACCATGGGGGTGAGCAGGAGCCCTCGCCTGGCTCCGCACCCCGTGGTGCTCAGCACCCCAAATGCGGCCAGGGGCAGAGTTTGCAGCCTCAGAGGCTGTTTGCTGGGAGTGGCAGGGAGGGACAGACAGAAGGAAGGACGGACGGAGGAGGGAATGCAAGGAATTTGGCTGTGAGGGTCCCCCCCGTGCCCCGGCAGAGGGGAGGAGGAGGCCGTGCAAAATGGGAGTTGGCAATGGGCCTCGCAAGATGATTTGAAGCCGCAGCAGCCCCAAACCCACTCAGGGGTTTGTTTCTCTCCACGTGCCGCTGCGGCAGTGCAGGCTTGGCAGGTTGGGTTCGAGGAGTGCCAAATGCTAAAAGCTAAAAAAAAAAAAAAAAGAAAAAAGAAAGTAAAAAAAGAAAAACCGTTTGCATTCAGGGCTCTCAGCTGCATGAGCTGGGAATTGGCAGGGGTTTGATGTCCCTGCCTTGTCCCCAGGCAGCGCCTGGCTCTGCTGGTGGCGTCCCGCAGCCGCCTCTTACCCCAGCAGCATCTCCAGCGTTCCTCTGCCTATCTCAAATAAAAGCAGCTATTGAGCTCGAGGCCTTTTCCATGCAAATAAATAGAGCTGAGTTTGCACAGAGGCAGGGAGAGGAGTGGGACAGCAGGAGCTCTCCGATCAAAACCATTTCCACGACCCCGCACCGGCACGAGGGGCGAATCTGCTCGCTTGCCCCCTCTCCGCGCTTGCGTCCACCTTGGCTGCTTTTCTGCCTACAGAATTGTGCATGGTTTGTTTTTTTTTATTTTGGCTTGAACTTTGGTTTGCAGATAATTTGCACTTTTTCTTTGCTTTGTTGCCATATTTCTGATCGCTTTTTTTTTCTTTCTGCCTCCTTTTCTTTTTTTTTTTTTTTTTTTCGCCTTGCCATCTACAGCCAGGCTATGTAAGAGACTTGGTAAGTGACAGCAACAATAAAATTAAGTTAAAAAAAATTAAAATAGCCTAGACCCCCTTTGGTTGTCAGAGCAGCGATGAAAAAAAAAAACTAACAAAACCCATCCTCCCTGAGAAACTCTAGCCCCGTTTGTTTTTCGTAATGGTCCCCAGTGATTTATGCTGTGAAAGTAGAAACCCTACACCAGAAATTTGCCCTGCCGTTTGCTCACATCCTGCGTCTTAAGCGAAATGAGTCTGAGAGCTCTCTGCCTTCAGCCAGGTCAGAGCTCTGTTTGCTTTCTGTGTCTGGAGATGCTAAGCAAAAGCAGCTCCGTCAGCCGTGGTCCCGCTCTTTGAGCAATAACAGCTGAAATTCGTCCTCGGGGTAGAAATTGTCGTTTATCTGCACTGCTGATAACGGCGCTGACCTGCACCGTTCCCAGCGCCGGCCGAGCTGTGCTTTTTGGCGTGGCCGTGGCGAGTGGGGTGCTGGAGGTGCCTCTCACAAGCCCCGTGCCTAATGCTGCCGTGTCTCACCGCACCCAGATCACGGCCCGGATCCTGGAGGCCCACCAGAACGTCGCCCAGATGAGCCTCATCGAGGCGAAGATGCGGTTTATCCAAGCGTGGCAATCGCTGCCCGAGTTTGGCATCACGCACTTCATCGCGAGGTCAGTGGGCAGAGCAGGGTGTGTGCCATGAATAAACGTGTTCCAGCTGAGCATTTAATGACATCCTTGGGTTAAATCTGTCATCTGCAACTGGTCAGAGCGATGCAAAGCCATAGCTCCAAGCAGAGGGGGTTTGTACCAACTGCTTAGGACCTGCACCCCTTCTTTCACACCTCTCCGGTGGCACATCCTGCGCCGTGAAGTCGCACCAGAACCGAAATTAAAAGCATCAATCACATCGACTGTGTTGGGGTGAATCACATCGATTTATATTGTATAAGTTAACCGGGTTGCTGGATTTAACACATGTAGCTCCCTGTTAGCTCGTGGTTACTAATCCCTCCCCGTGCCGCAGGTTCCAGGGGGGCAAGAAGGAGGAGCTGATCGGCATCGCCTACAACCGGCTGATTCGGATGGACGCCAGCACGGGCGACGCCGTCAAAACGTGGCGATTCAGCAACATGAAGCAGTGGAACGTCAACTGGGAGATTAAAATGGTAAGAGGGCAGAGCCCGGCTGTGCTCCTCGTGCTGCTCCGTGCCCAGATGTGCGAGCTGCAGAGTTGCAGGGCCCGCCGCTCGGTGTTTCACACACGTAGGCCACTTCCCCGCTTCCGTGGAAAAGATGTTGCTGTCAGTTTTTTGTGCATCGGCTTTTAAAAAGTGAGATTTTTGTCGGTGTTTTCCAAAGCGTGGCTTTTGGGAGGCGGTCTGCTGGCACGAGGCTGGCTGGAAGCTCACGGTGCGCTGCTGGAAACAGCGCTAACACGTTTCACTAAAGCTTTCGGGCTCTTTTTTCTGGAGGTAGCTCTGGAGTGACATCCTTCTGCATCCACGTAAAGTATTTTCTCCCCACCGCCACCCCCTGGAGATCCATCAGAGCTTGTCTGAGCAGCTGGTGGAGCCAAGCGTGACCCTTAAAAAAGAGGAAAGAATTCAACCTTTAACTAAGCCGGTTACACATTTAACGTGTAGCAGTTTTGGCCTGGTCTCTCCGAACACCCACTCAAGGGCAGTGAAACAGAATCAGACTTCAGGACTGAGGTTCAGGCATGATCCTAAGCAGTAACAGCGATGTGCTGAGCCTTTATCCATATTAAAACCCATTTACTTGTGGCTCAGCTCAGATTTTCCTGTAACTCATGCAAGCAAGGCACTTTGCTGAGCTCCAAAATAGTTTTTTTTACCAGCGGCTACGTTTGGGTGCGCAAGCTCTGTGCTCTTCCCCAACGCAGCACCCGATGCAGGCTTCCAGCCACCATGTAAAGGCTGTTCCTGTGTGCTTCGGGGCACGTTGAGAGCTGCTGGCAGAATTATTCAGGCTCAGAGTCCTTGTTTGGACCCAGCTTGCAAGCCCCTGTATCCAAATTGCCCAGACTTTCTGCCAGGAAAACCCCAGCATTGCCTCCGCAGAGCTGTTGGCGTCGGGGGGACGAAAAATTCCTGGGCATCAGGATGGGCAGGCACTCTGCAACAGGCTCCCCAACCCCGTAAAACATTCCTACAGCAAAACCTCAGCGTATAAATCCAGAATACACTCGCAGGGGAACCGGGAAACAAATCCCAGCCCTTATTAACAGTCCCGTGTCCAGCCTCTGCTTCTCGTAAAGCACAGGGTGCGCACGCACAGGCTCGGCGCCGAGAGGCACGAGCAATGTAATGGTCTCTGCGGTGAAAGAGGCTTGCTGCTTCCCAGAAAGAGGCTTTTCTGCCCCCAAAATTTCAGCAGTGATGCAGCTGGGTTTCTCTCGGGCAGCACAAACGGTTCGTGGGGCCGGGACGCGGCGGGGCTGCGCGCGGTGCCCCTCACCCCGTGGCTCCCTGCCCCTAGGTGACGGTGGAGTTCGCAGACGACGTCCGGGTGTCCTTCATCTGCACGGAGGTGGATTGCAAGGTGGTGCACGAGTTCATCGGCGGCTACATCTTCTTGTCGACGCGAGCCAAGGACCAGAACGAGAGCTTAGACGAGGAGATGTTCTACAAACTGACCAGCGGCTGGGTGTGAGGCCCATGTACTGTACGCCGAGAGGAAACCCCCGTGGCCATATTAATATTTAACTTTAAGAAGCTGTTCTTTGAAATATGCTGCTTAATAAAGTAAGCTTGAAATGTATCTTTTTTTTTTTTTTTTTTTTTTTTTAATCATGAAAATTTTTGCATTACCAGACCAGTTAATCTGTGTGCACTAATGAGCACTTCTGTTAATTTGCTATAACGAGACCGTGCCTGGGCCAGGTGATGCTGCCTGCCCCCTTTACATACCGAACGTGCCGGCAGATCGGGATCAGATTTGACTGACCTTAAATAGCCAAATTCCTAAGAGAACTCTAAGCCATCTTCTTTAAAAGCCATCCAGGGCTTTAACTATATGAAGTCTATTTATCATGTTTAATGCATGAGTGTTTTATTTCTTTTTCTTTTTTTTCGTGTTCTTGTTTTTGGTTTTTGTTTTTGTTTTGTTTTTTTTTTAATTCTGTAAATTTGACCTGTTCGGAAGTTGTCCTACCCATAAGTAGAATTTCGATCTCTCCTTTCACACTACATGCACCAGGACTGCTGCAGGTGCCTGACATTATTTTGGAGATAGCTGCGTGTGGCCTTGAAGACGACCTCCTGTTAGTCTGTTATAGCTTGGTTTATTTGTTAACTTTCCTTTTGATAATCATTTATATTGTCTTTTTTTTTTATTTTTACACCATATTGTATTATGACACTTTTAGTATTCACCAGCATAGCCACTGTTCTGCCTATGATATGCAAACTTTTTTCATTACAATATGAAGTAAAGGTCTATGAAGTATAGATTTTGTGTAACTAATGTAAAAACACAAATTTTATAAAATTGTACAGTTTTGTTTTTTGTTTTTTTGTTTTTTTGTTTTTTTTAACTACTCTCACAAGCCAGCTAGAATATCGCGTAGATCTGGTGTATCAGCATTAACTGTAGTATGCCTGTAGGGGATAAGGGGAGTAACCTGGGGGGGGTGGAAAACAAACAAAAACCCAACAAACCCACCAGTTTCAGCCCAATTTTTACCTAAGTTAAGCGCGCCCTCGGAGCTGGGCCAGGAGACCCTCAGTGCCGGGCCCCGGGCAGGGGCTGCGTTAGCGGCAGGGGGTCGCCCGCTCCTCCTGATGCCAGGAATAAGCAGTGTTGTGTTCCCGTAGTCTGCGGTTCCGAGACTATGTATAAATGCATTTTATTTTAAATAAAAGTCAAATCTTTTATTTAACTGCTGCCGTCGCTGGCTTCCGTGGTCGCGCTGCGCCCCCAAAGCCCTTCTTCCCTCCCCCGGGGTTCCTCCTGCCCCTACTTTGAAGGATGTGACTGGGGGGTGATTTAGGGGTTGTGACTGTGGGTTTTAGGGGATGTGAGCCTCGGGGCCACCCCTTTTCCCCCTCCCCGTGGAGCAGGAACCCAGCAAGCAGCGGCGACGCTGCCACTTCGTGGGGACAGAGCAGGGGGCACCCAGACCACCCCGCTGCACCCTAAAACACCCCGAGAGAGGGGCAGGGACCCTTTGGGAAGGGCACAATCCAGCTCACGGGTTCAGGTTGTCTTTTCCGACACAGCAGAGCTGCTGATGGGGACGAGAAAGCAACGCCAGCCCTGGGCGAGGGCTGGGAGATGGGGATGGTGAGCCAAAAAAAAGCCATCCTACACGAGGGCTGAGGTTCTGCTGGAGGGGAGGCGAGGCAGGGGAAGGTGCATCCATCCCCATGTCTGTCCCCGTGTCCGTCCCCATGTCCCTCCGGGCTTGGAGGCCTCAGGAAATGGTGCGGGGGCTGCGGGGAGGTCGGTGCTGGGGCATGGGAAGGCCGAGGTCGCTCTCCTGCCCCCAGGGATGGGGGAAGCCTGGAGCCCTACAGGCTCCGGGGGGAGGCCAAGAGGGGCTTGGGTTTTCGATGCTGCCTTTCCCGTCCCCTCTGGACATCCTCTGGGTGCCTCTGGCCCAGCCCCAGCCCCAGCAGGGCCACCCCAAGCAGGGTGTCCAGCCCCACGGCCAGGCTCCTTCCTTGGCTGGTACAAAAATCACAGGGATTTGGGCACACGGAGGCACCCAGACCCCAGCTCCAGCACCCGTGCTGGGTTTCTTGTGCTGACGTGGTGAAATCCGGCTGCGGGTGGCCCTTGGGGGCCAACGAAAGAGAAAACCAACCCAAAAGCCACAGCGAGAAACCCGGCGTGGGGGTGCCTGACTCAGCTTCAGGCAGGGCTCGCCGTGGGCAGCCAGAAACCAGTGGGAAAACCTGGGGAAAACAATTGCCACCGACGATTTTCCAGCAGACTTCACGGGAAGGTGCATTCAGAGTCACCCTCAGCCTTGTTCCTCCATCCCCTCCTGCCCCCCAGACCCATCCTAACTCAATTTGGGCTGCCCTAGATCCGTGCCCAGCTCCAAACCTTCCTGCAAACCCGTGCCTCTATTTCACCTGCCGGCTCCAAGCACCATAAAAGCGCCGCACGCTTTTATTTGCGGCACCGAGGCACTAAAGAGATAAAAGATCTATAAATATCTGCTGGATGTTAGGCATTAAAAATAAATAAATAAATAAAAGGTGTCTGCTTGCTCACATCTTTTCCAGTAAGTGCCAGCGTAATGGGGTCTGGGCTCGCTTTGAAGGGCCTGAGAGCAGAAGCCCCCTGCAAGCTGCTCCTCGCCCTCTCCTGAGCTCCCCGTCTGGTGCTCACCTCTCCTGCTGGGGAAATGCTGATGGGAAACGCTGGTTTAGGAAGAATTTATAATTAAAAAAACACCCAATTTATCCCAAAACGCTTTCATCCACTCAGCAGTTGGCTCTGCAGTTTATCTGAGCCGTGCAAAAAAAAGCCACTTTAGGGTTTGTTTTTTTTGCTCGACACAGGGGCATCAAAATATTTCCCCAGCCCGATGGACTTGGAAATGCCAACCCCGTATTTTAAAGCGACTCAAATACGTGGGAAGCTGTCAGAGAGTGAAATTACCCGAAAAGTTTTGCCTTTGACCCACAGGTAAGGCACAACCCTGAAGGTTTCCATGTGTCCGGGGGATACCGAGCTTTGCAGAGCCGTGTCCCGGAGCCTTAACACCCCCATCCCTGCACCCCGAACACACATCTCTTGTAAAACAGTGACAAAATCCCCCCCAAAAAAACCCTGCCCCATCCCATGCCACTGGGCGGGCTGCTGGGGAGCTCCAACACAAGCCTCCCACCCCCCTGGGCTGCGAAAACAGCGGCTTCAGCAAACGCAGGATTTGCTTTGGGTGGCTTTGGGCTTTTTTTTTTTTTTTTTTTTCTTTTTGGCTTTTGGTCAGCAGATGGTCAGCCCCTAACGAGCGGGCTGCGGTTTTATTTCCTGCCGGGGAAACAGGGGTGTGAGATAAACGAGGAGCCGGGTCGCAAACTCGGCTCGGGGCGGTGCTGGCTGGGAGCTGCTCCCCCACTTTGTCCCCAGCCAGGGGAATTCCTCGCTCCCCGAGGATCTGCACCTCGAGGCTGCTGCTCTGGGTTTTGGGGTGCATTTGCTTTGGGTTTTGGGGTGAGTTTGCTTTGTTTTTCAGGGTGCATTTGCTCCGGGGCTTGGGGTGCATTTGCTCCAAGCCCAGCACCTTCTGCTTCCACCAGACTTGACAGCAAACGGCCCCACCGCAGGGCTGTTTTCTCTCCCAAACGTTTTCCCCCTTCCCATAAACAGGAGGAGAACAGGACGGGAACACGCCTGGGACCGAGGGGAAGTGAGGGCGGGGAGGGAGACGGGTGGGAGACCTCCAACGGCGCCGAGGGGACGGATCCTGGAGGGGCCCTGGCAGCGGGGACGTGGCTGGCAGGGTCCAGAAAGGTCCAAAAAGTGATTTTAATATTTTTCTGCCCTGCAGAATTAACAAAATATGAGTGGATATATCATTTTGTTGCCCTAAGCAGCCCCCCAGCCCTGCGGATCTCCGCCACCCCGAGCCTGGCCCCGATTTTCCCAGATCCCGGCGCTGCCTGGGACATCCCACAACCCGCCAGCCCTCCACGGCCAGGTCAATCCCGGCCCCTCCACGAATTAATCCCGAGCTCAAAAATAGCCCTGCAGGATTTCCTGCCTCCCCTCCCGCCGCGCCACAAGGTAAGAGGAAGGGGGAGGACCTCGGAAAGCAGGACCAAGGGCAGATGTGTCGCCTTCAACCCCGCGTTATCGCTGCCCTTTGGGTCTGAGCAACCTCCATCCCCAGCACATCCCAGCCTTCCTGCCCCCTAGGGGCTTCATTAAGTTCATTAAAGTCATTAAGCTCATGGGAAGCGGGTCCTTCGGAGGTTTGATCTGAGATAAAATGAGCTGGGATGTGCCTCGCATCGCGCCCAGCCCTAGGACTGATCCTCGTGGATTCGGGGCTGGTTTGGAGCCAGGGGCATCACCACTCCGTGCGCTTGGAGAGGGTTTTTTTTGAGGAAATTTGGGAAATTCTCACCCCCAGCTGCATTCATTCTTCCTCCCATCCTTCCCAGGCCACCCCAAATGCCAGGCACAGCCCCGGCCCATCCTGTGCCCATCAGCTCTGGGCACAGGCATCAGCCACCATTGGTTTGTTCTCTGCAGCCTCGCAGAGCAGCAGTTTCGGCTCCTGTTTAACAACCCAGCTCTTATCATCGCTCGCACAGCGCAGCCCGAGTGGAAGATAAAGAGTTTCCACCACGAGGGATAAACAGAGAGCAAGTGTGCCCAGCGGCTGTGCCCTCCTCTGCCCACCCCGGGGCTGGGCAGGACCCTGCTGCCCACGGCAGGACAGAGCCCCCTGCCCCAGATCAGCCCGGCTGTGCCCAGGGAAACCACTGGGGAAATGCCAATCTTTGAATTTACAGAATCACAGAATCACAGAATTTTCTAGGTTGGAAGAGACCTCAAGGTCATCGAGTCCAACCTCCAACCTAACGCTAACAGCCCTCCACTAAACCATATCCCTAAGCTCTACATCTAAGCGTCTTTTGAAGACTTCCAGGGATGGTGACTCCACCACTTCCCTGGGCAGCCTGTTCCAATGCCTCACAACCCTTTCTGTAAAGAAGTTCTTCCTAACATCTAACCTAAAACTCCCCTGGCTCAACTTAAGCCCATTCCCCCTCGTCCTGTCACCAGGCACGTGGGAGAACAGGCCAACCCCCACCTCGCTACAGCCTCCTTTAAGGTATCTGTAAAGAGCAATAAGGTCGCCCCTGAGCCTCCTCTTCTCCAGGCTGAACAAGCCCAGCTCCCTCAGCCGCTCCTCGTAGGACTTGTTCTCCAGGCCCCTCACCAGCTTCGTCGCCCTTCTCTGCACCCGCTCAAGCACCTCGATGTCCTTCTTGTAGCGAGGGGCCCAAAACTGAACACAGTACTCGAGGTGCGGCCTCACCAGAGCTGAGTACAGGGGGACGATCACCTCCCTAGCCCTGCTGGTCACGCTGTTCCTGATACAAGCCAGGATGCCGTTGGCCTTCTTGGCCACCTGAGCACACTGCTGGCTCATATTCAGCCGACTGTCCACCATCACTCCCAGGTCCTTCTCTGCCTGGCAGCTCTCCAACCACTCCTCTCCCAGCCTGTAGCTCTGCTTGGGGTTATTGCGCCCCAGGTGCAGGACCCGGCACTTGGCCTTGTTAAACTTCATGCAGTTGACCTCAGCCCATCGGTGCAGCCTATCCAGATCCTCCTGCAGAGCCTTCCTACCCTCAAGCAGATCGACACACGCACCTAACTTGGTGTCATCTGCGAACTTACTGAGGGTGCACTCGATGCCCTCGTCCAGATCATCGATGAAGATATTAAAGAGGACCGGCCCCAGCACCAAGCCCTGGGGGACGCCACTAGTGTGGCGTCAAGTGTAATCAAGGTTTTATACATAAAATCCCCTAGGAAGTACGGGGTGGGCCTTCTGAATTCCTCCACTGGTGGATGGGAAGGTGGGTGAAATGCCACAGCTGCTAGAAAAATGCCACGTTGGCTCTGACAGAGTATGTTTGGTAGGAGGGACAAGGGGAAAAACTCGAATTTATTCCCTAATCCACCCAAATAAATTGGTTTATCGAATCCACAGCGTGCTAATCTTGTGCAGGAGGGCTGGGGAGAGCAGTCCTGGAGTGTGCTCTGCCTGCAGCGGATGGGAAGGTGAACCCTCAACTGTGGGGATTGGAAATCTCCAGGCTCAGGGCTCTTTGGGAACAGCAGCACCCTTTGGGCTGCGTTCCCCATTTCTCAGCTTGGGGCCAGATCTGTGTCTGATCCTATGAGTCGGACCCAAACCCCAGCTCCAGCCCTGGGGCTGTCAGAGTCTGAGCTGGGATGTAAGAACTAATGAGAGGCGATGCTGGTAGGGACAGGTGGGGATCTTCTGCACAAAAAAATAATAAAAAAAAAATAATAAATGTGCTCTTGATCCATGCTCAAGAAGCAGGAGAAAAGCTGGAGGAGCCGATCACGGGCTCCTAGCAAGCTCTGCAGAGGGCAGGCTGGGGCTGCAAGAGCCGCCCTGGGGCAAGGGGTGCCGCGCACCTGCGCTCCCCGACACTTCCCTTTCCCCCCGCTGCTAAATGATGCTCGGCTTCTTGGCTCCAGGTTGGATAATCATTTCCAGCAAGGCAGACGTGTTCCAGATGCACGCCTCCTTCCCTAACTGCACTAATGTTATCGTAAGCCCTGCAGAAATACCATTTCCCAAGTTCCAGGCGGCCATCTGGATCGCGGCAGAGCTTTGGGGAGGGCTGCCAGCTTTCCCCTACGACTTTATGAAGTCCTAGCAGGTATTTAGTTCATCTCTATCCACCCATGGGTGACATCTGGGGAGACGCGGCAGCATCCTTCTTTTTTTTTTGGAGTTAAAAGTGCTGGGTCCTTTGTGAAACCCGGGCGCCCGGAGCTGTTTTAGGCAGCCCTCCTGCAGACATCGCTTCCAGCGCTCAGGATTCAGCCGTGGGTGGATTCAGCCTGATCCGTGAGAGGGTAAAAAGAACCAGAGCGGCCCGTCCCTAGGTAGACGGAGCCCTGAGTGTGTTTCCAAAACAGAACGTAAACAATTTGATTGTGGCAAGGATTTACTCGTTCTTGCTGCATTGTGTCATATGGCAAAATGAAAGGGGAGCGCGTTCTCTCCTCATAAAGCAGGGCGTGCTTCGGACCCAGACATTGACATCAAGCAAGTGCATGGCTCCTTTCCCGTCTCTCCGACCGTCTTGCGGTCACGAATTTGCAATTTCCTTGCCTTGTAATCACCCCGTTCCAGCACTGGCAGACACGGAGCAGCCCGAGGATATCACTTTGCTCTTTGCTTTTGCTCCGAAACACAATCCGCCGCGGTGGAACCGGCGCTTGTGACACGAGTGGAAACGCTTCATTTCACCTTTTTGCAACCAAATCCTGGCCTCGGCGGTACCGTGGAGATTTATCTGCTGGCTGCTGTGAATCCTCACTGACCTGCATCACTTGACCTTTGGAAAGCCACCGTGGGTCTTACAGATGTCTCTAGAAGTGGGAGCTCATCTGTGGCCACTTGCCTTCCACCCTGCTAAGGAACGAGGCTTGTTTTGTGCGTGGACCCTCGGGGTGTTCAAAAAGCGGCTGAGCCCTTCCCCAGACACTCAGTTATTCCTCAGAAAGCCTTTAAGAACATCACAATCTCCTTCTGATGTGGTTAAAATCGGAGAAAGGGCTTCAAGCTCGCTGCACAAGGAGAGAGGGGCACTGAAAACCGGCTGGCACCGCTCTGCCCTGCCTGGGGGGCTGGCACAGGGTCTGCTGAGGGGGTTTACAGACCCTGGGGGGGGTGTGAAGAGCAAAGCTTTGCGAGAGGTTAATCCCTGTGTATCAGCAGCCTGTCCCTAAAACACTGCTGGAATGGAGGACGCTTTTGGAGCCAGCAGCCTGGCAAATTCCTCTTCCCTTGGGGGGGAGATTTTTCATCTGGATCATTTCCCTGCTCTGGTTCAGGCCCACGCTGCTACGAAAACCCACAAGTACAAATAGTTCCTGTCCTCAAGCCACGCTGAAGTCGGTACCTCAGTGGCTGTAAATAGAAAAGGGCTGGTCTCCGGGACTAATAAAAGTGGAGTTTTAAACAAACTGAAGGCTTTTTTTCCCCCATTCAGCGCCGTTACGCTGAGGCGCTCTGGGAGCTCTGGAGGTCAGGAGCTGAGGCGCACGCATGGAGGAGAGCAGCTTTCGGGTGTTAAACACCAGGGGCCGGATGAAGCTCCTGGGTCAGGATGTCCCTGTGCTGCTGAGTGCCGGAAACCTGGAGGATGTGTCTGCATTTATCCAAAATCTCTGTTCCTGGGCAGGTCCCGGCCATCTGCGCCCAGCCCTGCTGGGGAGAGCTGGCCTGACCCCATGTGGTCGTTCTCACAGCGCTGTCACGGCACAATTTTCCTTGGTAAAAGCCTGGATTTGTCACCGTGACGTGGGTAAAATGCAAAACCTCCCTCACACCTGTGAATCTTTCCACTGGAGAAGAGGCATCGCAGAGGGAGTTAAGCTAAACCCCTTTCTGTCATGTTTTCATTCAGAGGAACTCATCCACACTCACAGCGACGCTGTTTTAACCAGCAAAGCCGCGATTCTCAGTTTCTTGGTGCACTTGAAGTGGGATAAACTGTTAATTTCTTCACATGGATGGGACCTTTCCAGCCCCCAGACTCGCATCGTCACCAGACCTCGGGTGTGCCTGACCCCAAGGAGTTTTTGGTGTGTGTCATCCTCATCCGGTCACTGGGGCCGGAGAAGTAAAAGCCAAATAGTGTTGATTGTTTCCTCAGCAACCGAGTGATTCATTCTGAGGGTAAAATATCAGGGGGAGAAGAAACGTGGAAAATGAAAATCATGTCTCGGGAGCACGCTGTGTAATTATTTTGCTCAGCAAAACCTCCCGCCCCGTGCTACACACACGCCTTGACCTCAGCTATTTATAAGGCAGCATCTTGAGTTGATCTCTCTTCTGACGTTTTCTTTATTGGAAGGGAACGGAAAAAAATCGCTCATTTGTGCCCCCTCCGCACTCTGAAAGCTCAGTAAGCAGCGGGCAGCAGGTGTTGCTCGAGGGAAATAACGGAGCCTCCTCCAAAATCAAACCCCTAGAGCCAAAAAAAATAAATTACCCATTCATGACACACTCCCGAACGCTGCCAGGCGAGCAGAGACCCAAAAAAAAAAAAAACAAAATATCCCCAAAGCCCCCCTAACCCAGCCCCTTCCCCTCACAGCCGCCCCCACCCCCTCAGCGCCTTCCCCCCCCTTCCCCCTCCCCTCAGCGCCGCCGCCATTTTGCCCGCCCCCCCCCTCCCAGAGGCGGGAGCGCTGCGCGGGGGGCGGGGCCTCGCCCGCTGAGGGGGTGGGCGTGGCCAGGAGCCGAGCCGAGCGGCGCGGTGATTCGTCAGCCGGAGGGAGGGGAGGGCGGGGAAAAGGCCGGAGCCGGACGGCGATTGGCTGCGCGGCGCCGCGCGTGCGCGCCGGGCCCCGCCCCGCTGCCACGTCCGTGAGGCGCTAAGCCGGCGGTTGGCGCCGGGGCCGCGTGCGCGGGGCGGTGAGTGAGGGGGGTGGGGGGGCTCTGAGGGGGCTTTGAGGGTCCTTTGAGGGTCCTGAGGGGGCTTTGAGGGAGGTTTGGGGGGCCTGAGGGGGCTGGGGGGACTCTGAAGGGGTTTTGGGGGTGCTGGGGTGGGGAATGGGGGGGATCTGAGGGGGTTTGGGGGCCCCTGAGAGGGTTTGGGGGCCCCTGAGGGGGCCCTGAGGGGATCCTGAGGGGGCCCTGAGGGGATCCTGAGGGGGCCCTGAGGGGATCCTGAGGGGGCCCTGAGGGGATCCTGAGGGGGCCCTGAGGGGATCCTGAGGGGGCCCTGAGGGTCTCTGACAGGACCACAGCAGCAGCCCAGAGGCCCCCCTGCCGGCCCCGTTGGGCTCCCAGCCCCACAGAGCCTTTCCCTCAGCGCCCCGGCCTGCCTGCCATCGTCTGGGAGCATAATGTGGGGTGTGAGGGGCTGCTTCAGCGCCCTAAGTGCGTGGTTTTGTCCCGGAGGTGTGTGTTAGGTGAGGTGGGAGTGTGGTCGGTGTGTGTCAGAAGGAGGCACGAAGCTGAGGTGTTTTTGTTGATTTGTTTTCATTGAGGGACTCTTTCGGTTGGTTCTCCGAAGCCGCCTTCGGTCTTGGGGCTTCCATGCTGCGGTTGTGCCGAGTTGGCTGTGCTGTGGCTTATTTTGAGAGGTAGTCATCGTTAACAGCAAAAAAAAGTGTATTTAATTTGAGCCACATGAAAGCATGTGACTACTGAATGTTTTATGGTGCAAAAAAGTGAACCTGAAGATTTGTCAGGAGGGCTACGAAGCTGGGGAAGGGCCTGGAGCACAAGTCCTGTGAGGAGCGGCTGAGGGAAATAGGGGGGTTTGGGCTGGGGAAGGGGAGGCTCAGGGAGACCTCATTGCAACTGCCTGAAAGGAAGGGATGGGGAGCTGGGGGTCGGCCTTTGCTCACAGGTAACTAGTGACAGGACCAGAGGGAATGGCCTCAAGTTGTGCCAGGGGAGGTTCAGGTTGTAAACAAAGAGACATTTCTGCTCAGAAAGAGCAGCCAGGTGTTGGGATGGGTTGCCCAGGGAGGTGGGGGAGTCACCGTCCCTGGGGGTGTTCAAGGAGAGGTTGGATGTGGTGCTTAATGATTCTATCAAGTTCCCATATGTTCTGTTTGTACCAGGAACCTTACCGGGTATTCCTGTTACAAAGAAATGATTTGCTCTATGATCAATAAAATGTCCCTGTGCTTCCTTGTATCCCAAATTCTAACTCGTACAACTCCCAGCTCCCTCGTTAATCGTTAACAGGTCTCAGCACCATCCTGGCAGTTCTGTGCTTCACCTGCTAAGGGCAGTGAGGCACTACGCTTTACAGCTGAGATAGCATTCGATTCAGTAAATAGACAGAGCAAACAAGGCTGCACAAGAAGTGTTCCGTGGGCTGTACGCGTGTGTGCAGGCTGTCGGATCATCCGTGTTCCTACAGGTGTGGTGTGGTGGCTCCTGGCTGAGGCACTGCGTGTTTGTGGGGTGGGTTGGAAGCAGTGCTTGTCCTGCCAGCGGGAAGAATACAGAGAGCTGTAGAGGATAAATATCCAGGTTAATCTCTTATCTTTCCTTTTCTTCTCTACGAGGAAGAACCTTCCTGGCTGAGCACGAACGGGCTGTTTGTGTTGACTTTAGCTAACGTGCTCTTTGTGTAACGCGGTGTCCCGGTTCGGTGAAGGTCAAATACCTCCAGTTGCAGATAAGTGGATGGTAGTTTGGGTTCCATTCACTTTTCTTTACCTCCCTGAGGATCCCACTACACAATCCGCAGAAATTGCGTGGTCAGGGATTAAAACAATCAGGATTGTTAAAAACAAACAGGAATTAAAGCAGAATGTTCCTTACCCGCGTGCTTCCTGTTTCAGAACACCTCTCGCAGCCATGATGCCTGTTGCAACCGTGATGCCTGATGACACGCCGATGTTTGACCCCAGTATTCTTCACGAGCTTGACTGGAGCGAGAACACCACGACGTTTTCTCCTGCTATTTCTCCTCTGGAGCCAGGAGATGGCCTAGTAATGAGACCGCTGTGCACGGCTGATGTAAATCGAGGTAGAATCCTGTTTCATGACCATCACAGACAAGAGCTGGGTGTTGCACTAGACAATATGTATTCTCCATTCTCTCTCAGTAGATCAGCAGTACCTGTTCTACATCATTTGGGTTATTTATTTTTATTGGTAAGGAGTTCAAGCACTTGGCACCATGGATAGCTGCTGCGTTGGTGACCCCCAAAACTGGTTTTACTGTTCTAATGACCTTAAAAACAATCGTAAAATTCAAGTGCAGTCTTTCAGAATAATCCACAGCTTCCTATTCACAGCTTTAGAGGGGGAGTAGAATTGTTCATGTTATTCCCTTCAGTATAAAAGTAACGTGAACCACCATACTGCTCGTAGCGTGTGAAGACTTCTTCACACCTGTAACTTAGGAGAAGGAGGTTGTTCTGAACAGGCAGCTAAATATTGCCTGATTTCAGCTTTATCCTTTCCTTGCTTAAATGCCTGCATCTTTTTATTCTGCACTCAAGCTGCAGTTGGCTGCTGTTGCATTAGCTGATCCCAAATTGTGTGTGGTGTGTTCAATTTTAAGCTTACAGTCTGTGATATGCGGAGTGCAGGCCTTTACATACAGCTGAATTAGATGATGCAGTAGGGATGTTAACAGACAGCCCTGTCAGGTGGTTCTGTGCTATTTGTGTGTTCCTGTTCCTCATGAGTCTTTATTTTTTTCCCCTTTTATAACAGGCTTTTTCAAGGTTCTGGGTCAGCTGACTGAAACGGGAGTTGTGAGCCCAGAGCAGTTTATCAGTGAGTATATCATTATTTCTTGGCGTTTCCACCGAGCTTGCTGGGAACCAGAAGATGCTGACAGCAAATCCACCTGGCTGTGAGGTTCCTGACTGCCTGATGCCAGAGTGATTTATTAGCTCAGGTCCCCTGAGGCAGATTTTGGCACCCAGCTTTGGATTCAGCTGCAGCTATCCCAAAGGGCTCCTTGGCTGGGATATGCTTAGGTTGTGTCCTTGCTTTGGAGACTGAGCTTTAGCTTCCTGGCAGAAGGGGATGCCTGGTGAGGGCTTGTTTGGGATGAATTATTGCAAGCACCAGTAGTGAAGTGGAGGCTTGCCTTTGAAGCTCAGAACATCGCTGAGCTGTGTTTCACTAGTCTGAGGTGTAAGAAAACTTCCAGGAGGGACTGCTGCCTTCATCCTAGTGCCCATCTGCTGAGATGCTGGGGAAGGAAGGTCCTCTTAGCAGATGGGGATATGGCATTTACTTGACACCTGCTTTTTCCTGGTTCTGTCTCTGGGTTGGTCCACCTGGGCCTTTCAGGTTCTGATGTTTTGGGCACGTTTTCCCTGTGATTCTGGATTCTGCCGTGATCTGCATGCAGAATCTGATCCAAGCGTTAGGCTTCACAGCAATTCAATCCAAGGCTAACGGTGACTGTTCTGCTCCCACAGAAACCTTTGAGCACATGAAGAGATCTGGAGATTACTACGTTACTGTCGTAGAAGATACGAATCTCGGGCAGATTGTTGCTACAGCAACGCTGGTTATAGAACATAAGTTCACTCACTCCTGTGCAAAGGTACATTCTCTTTCTGCAGCTGTAGTGAGGAAAAAGATGCTGTCCCCAGAATACGTGTACGGTATTTTTATGGTGTTACTTGAAGTACCTTCTGCTGAGTCAGTGATAAAGGCATTTTAAAAAACACCATCCTTGGGTGCTCAGCTGAGTAGTAAAAGGAAGATTTGGCTTTTTGTAAGGAAAAAGAGCAATTTGTCTGTCCCGCTCTTCAAAAAGTCAGAGTGGATTCTGATGGAGCTGAGGATCTCGCTGCTGGGGAGTCCCAGCTGGAGGGGTACAAATCCCTCAGCAGGGGAGAGGCTGTGGTGGGACCTCTACAGCTGCTGGGTGCTGCAGGGGGCTCTGTGAATGCCTCGAAAGCTGGACAGACAGCAGAAATGCAAGCACAGAGCAGGGAAATGACACACCAGTGTTCTCAACTAACACATCTCTGTGTTTTCACAGAGAGGAAGGATAGAAGACGTAGTAGTAAGCGGGGAGTGCAGAGGAAAGCAGCTTGGGAAGCTGTAAGTATTTTATCCTTTATTTTTATCTTTGCAATTCAACACCAGGCAGGGCCACAAGCTCCATCCACTTGGTTTCTGTCCCCCCACCTTAACACTGATCAGTGCCAGCAAACAAGTTAACTGCAGTGATGAGGAGTTGTCTGTGCAGGAACCTTCTCTGGGAAGAGCAAAGTTTGCAGCTGCAGTCAGTGTGGCAGCACGGAAGGTGGCTGTTGTTTGAAGTTAGCCCATCCCTCTCTGGGTGGTGGGGATAATGTGTAGTTATTGCTCTCAGGATGCCATCTGCCTGTTCTTTGCCCTCTCCAGAGAATACAGCGCTCAATTAAACTGCGACAGAATCACTCACCAGACCTCAGGGCAGGATTTTAGTTCTGTGGGTTAGTGGGGCAAATTCTTCCCAGCCAGAAACACAAGATTTTAGCCAAAAGTTATCACAAGCTGGCAGAGTGCAAGCTGTAACTTAAAGTTGTCTGGTAGACTCTGGTATGTCATTCTTTTTTCTTGGGGTAGCAACCATCCTGTGTACTGAAGGAGAACGCAGTCTGTGAAATTTGTGTTGGTGTGAGGCTGGGGAAGGGCTGCAGGGTGGTTAGGAGGCTTTTGCAAGGGACTTTGGAACTTTCTTTACTGAAAGGGTTGTGGAGTCTTGGAACCAGCTGCACAGGAAGTGTTGAGTCACCATCCCTGGAGGTCTTCAAAAAAAAAAAATGTGTAGGTGTAGAGCTTAGGGACATGGTGCAGTGGTGAACCAGGCAGTGCTGGGTTCAAGGCTGGACCGGGTGATCTTAGAAGCCTTTTCCAACCTGAATGAGTTGATACCTGAAATGGAGTGCTAGTTTCTACAGAAGATGATGTAGGATCAAAGATTAAATGCACTAAAAATACTTGAATTGGTCTTTATTGTGCTAAACTTCCTCCCCCAGCACTTGTTTTTAAAAGTGATTGATAACTTTATCAAATTTCATGTTGATTGATCCTGTGTTCAGGGCCATTTCACTTAACTGCTGTTTCTCTGTCTCTTTCAGATTAACGTCCACTCTTACACTACTAAGTAAGAGACTGAACTGTTACAAAATCACGCTCGAGTGTCTGCCAAAAAATGTGGCTTTCTACAAGAAGTTCGGCTACTCGGTATCTGAAGAAAACTACATGTTTCAACGGTTCTTTAATTAAGAACTTCTAGTGATTATTTTTTTTTTTTTGTAAAGACTGTTGGTGGAGGAGCTTGTGCTACAAACCGTTCTAATAATGGAAAATTTATATAGTTTATTGCTGCAAATATAATGATCCCTATAAATACTGAACATCAAATGTGTAAATCTTGCAAAAAAAAAAAAAAGCAACTTACAATTTAGGAGGGTTCTCTGGGTTAGCTCTTAGAACTAATTTTTACTACTGTTCAGTGTAAGTGAAGCTCTTTTGTTCTAGCTGAGTTACAAAGGACTCTCGTTAAAGGGATGGTTTTTAACCAAAGGTATATATTTTTATCTCAAATTTTTTCTTGCCTCGTATTTTTCTAAAGGTTTGCGCTTCTTTTCTTGGTAGCCAAAGTGCAGCTCGTGGGGTCGTGCTCCTGGCTGTGCTTCACTGAAGAATGATGTAGCTTGGGCAGGGAGGCTTCTCGTACGCAGAGGTGGTGACACAGGATGGGAATTTGTTCCTTTTGTGAAACCTCACTTAAGTGCTGGTGACGTTAGAGTACCGAAAGTTTTATAGGCACTATTTTCTGAATTTGTTACCATTAGTGCAGGTTAGGGGCTCTGATAAAGCCGATGGTGAGTTTAGATAGGTTTTTAATGCAGGGGCCCTGCACTTTAGCTGATAACTTGATTTGTTTTCAGGATAATTATGTTTTTTGACAGACAAACCCATGGTTTGTGACAGGGCGAAGGAAACTGGAATGCCTGACAGAATGCACCCCACTCTTAGCGGGGCTTCTGCTAGCGCTCAGTGGGAATGTTAATGCCTGCCTCTACGAAGGCAGAAACGCATTCAGCTTCACCAAATCCACCTGACCACCGCGCTGTACTTGAACTCCGTAGGGCCGCTTCGGCCGTGGTTTTGCTGGTGACCACTTCTACCTACAGCAGTGCGACCCGGCACGGAAACCCCAGGCCCTGGTCCCGAGGGGTTGCTGCTGCTTCGTAGAGCGTCCCCCTTGCTGTAAGATTGGAGAAACGATTTTAGCACTTTTGCCCCCGGTGGCAAGCAAATAACGTACAAAGCCCCGACTTCAACAGTAGCGTTTTGTGCAAAGGGAGTGACAAATCCCATGTCTGTGAATAGGGCATTATAAACACAGGAGGGTTCTGCAGAACAGCTGGGCTTGTTTGTGAGCGGGCAGGCCTTACAAAACGTTCTTTCGTCGTGCTGTGGAGAGCTCCTTTAAGCCGTGGTGCGGGGTTCTATTTAATGTTCCTGATGGTACTCCACTCAATATAGTGTTTCCTTGATAATGTCTGTTTTATTTATTATTTTTTAAAAATCTTTGTTTAAGCTGAATAAATTAAGACTGCCAACTGTATCTCTTCTGTTTCTGCTTTTGCTGTTTTGCCTGAAGGTAAAAACCTCTGACGTAGAGGTTTAAAACCTCTATAAACCATAAAAATATCTGATGCACAGTTTCATCCCTACAAGCGTGACTTCTAGGAAGCAAGTCTTGAAGTCTTCAGCTCATCCTGGGTGAGTACCTGTCCTCAAACCAGAGGTGGACACCTGAGCTGTGATGGCTGACAGAGGCAGCCCCAGCTTCTTGCAGCTTTTATCAGCTTGGAATTTCCAGTAATTCAAACAGGACTGGGACTTCTGCTTCTACACCACCTAACTAGCTCCAGGCCCTCGTTAAGAGTTAATTAAAAGATCAGTGAGGAGCAGGTGATTGTGAGATAAATGAGCTGGGTTGAAAACTCGGTTTTGTGGCTGTGTGGCAATGCTTTCAGGTGGGAAGAACCCAGTTCATCAGCATTAGCTCAACAGGGAAGGTTGCTCTGTTCCCTACCACAGGTGACGTTCTCAACCCTGTCAGATTCCCCCAGGGAAAGGGCAGCAGGTACAGAAGCTGCTGTCACCTCCGGAGTCACACCTCTGTAACTGCTGGGCTGGCAGGAAGCCCTCTGGAGGAAGAGTGCCTGGTTTTTACATGAGGAAAGGTGAAGGGTTTTCATATGAGTGGGACTTTAACAAGCAAGAGGCCCTAGAATCATTCAGAGGGCACGTACCCCAAGCACACCGCCACCCCTGGAGGAACAGGAAGGGCTCTGCGTGGTGCTGGCAGGTGCTGTTAGCACAAATTCAGCCTGCAGTGGTACCCTAAAGCCCCAGAGAGGGACCCTTGCTGCTGATTGCTACCGCTGGTTTAGCCTCAGGAAGCAAATTGTAATTGAAATATGTACCAGCAGTAAGCTAAACAAAACGCAAGAAATGACAGCTTTAAATAAAAGGCAGAATAATAGCACATGAGAGGAAACCTAATCTCAGGCTCCCTTAGGATCTGAGAGGCTGGTATCTGCAGGGCAGCAGGCAGCCAGACCAGAATGACTCTAAACCAGACCAGGATGACTCTAAAAAGTCCTCAGCAGGGGGTAATGGGATAAAAAAAAAATAAATTGGCAGAAAGTCCTTAGTCATGGAGGCTGTTGGTTTGCGAAACTGTCTCCCCAGGGAAACGCCAGGACCCCAGTGAGGTAACAGAACCAGGCTGCATGAACAAGCCTCGCTGGCAGGGAAGGGTTAGATGAATCAAGTGTTCTCCTGGCTGTGTTTCATCTCTGCTCTTTCCCAAGGGTTCCAAGAGGAGCTGAAATAGGAAGCAGTTTTAAGCAGAAGTTCTGGTTCCCACCCTTGTTTCATCAGCTTGTAGCCAGCAGCAGTCAGGGAGCTGTACAAAGGAGGCAGCCCCAAACTCTGCACTACAACCAGCTGGTAGTGCTGTGGGGTGAGGCAGCAGGGAATTTATTTCCCAACAACCCCAGAAGCATTCCTTTACAGAAGAAGTTTGTAACAGGTCTCTAGCCCTCACACAGGAAGAGCTCGGGAGGGACTGTCCCTCTGCGAGCCTTCTGGGGAGCTGCAAGAGAAGGCAGAGGCTCGGTGACTAAGCCAAGATCAATAAATCACAGGCGTGGTCAACGTGCCTTGAATACACAAAGGCAGAAGTCCTCTATGAAGTAAACAGGCAGTCCTCAGCAAAAGGCAGCCTCTGAAGAGATCCTCACAGCAAGTACAAAGCGACATCACTGCTCAGATCCATGCAGGCTGCTCCTTCTGAGGGTGACAGCACATCAGCCTTCTGCGTGCAGCTCTATCAGAGTACAGGGAAGGAAGCTGGCTGCTCAGATCCCCAAATGCCTTCTGCATTGATTAAACTGCCTTGAGCCCACCTATTCGCTGTTAAAATACAGCCTAAAGACAAGATTTCCCACATACACCACTTCTAACAGCTTTGCCATTTGCTCAGTCAACACGCTGCTCTAAAGGAGCCATCGTTTCTTTCATATTTTTTATGCAATTGACCAACTGGCAAATAAAGCAGAAACATAAAACTGAGACTGCACTTACATTGTGAGCAGCTGTCAGAGCTACTGAGAAGGGGGAAGAGCTAAAGCTGCACAAACTCCCTTAGCAACTCCCAGTCTGAGAACGTTAAAACACTGATAAATGTGTGGCCTTAATCATCTCTTCAATTTAGAAGAGCCACGGGGAATCCTTTTGGTCTTGATACTGCTGTGGTCACTGCTTCAGGCACCAGTTTTCAATACTCACCCATTTTTTACCTCAAATGATGCAACTCTTGTCTTATGCTGGGAAATTCTTCAATACCAGTCTGAAAATGCACTATTCTAGTAGACAACTCAACCACACTGGTTGTTCAGCTTCTTAAACAAGTGATTTAACAAGCAGCTGTTTAATGCTAGCTGAAAGAATTCAGTCTGTGTGAAGTGTGTAAAGTTGGTAGCTGCTTTCTGTATTTAGTAAACTAGCCATGTGCTAAGTTATCAGTACTCTGGTAAATTAACTTGCATAAAGCAAGTAGAGATTTTCAGAACAGTTTTCTCTTAAGTTGGCCTCAGTGTCAGCCTCAAAATAAGTCAGTATATAATGAGATTTTACACCAAAGTAAAGAGTTAATACTGAATAGATCGCTGCTGTCGCTCAGTTGCCAATAGCAGCACACAGTGTGGCTTGTAAAGCTCATTTCTATGAGCGTGATCATAACATAGTGAGAACAAAGTGAGTTTTAGCAAATTTTTTCTTTACTAAAGTCTCTTGTTATAAATTACACAAATAACTTTATAAACAAATCCCCCCCCAGCTTGCATTTTGTTTAAAGTAATAACTTTATATCATACAAATAAAGAAATTTCAAGTATGAAAAGTGCATTATTGCAATAATACCTCTTTGCAAGTCCAAAAATCTTGGTTTAGAATAAAACTGTAAAGTGTAAAAAAGGAGTAAAACAATCAGTGCCATCTATTCATTCAAGAAGTCCAACATCTTAAAAATGATGCTTAGTGTGTTGCAGAGGCAGATTTGCATCTGAAAGCAACATGTAATTGAAAAGAAGCTATGTGTGTGTTCATCGGTTTGCATTATTAATTTTTTCCCCTAGTTTTCTTCACCTTTCTTGGCAGGAATTCACAATACAAACAGTGCTGTCCTCAGGTATCATCCGTTCTGTGCTGCTGCCACTTGCATGGTACCAAGTTCTTCGTCCTCTTCGTGCATTCGCTTTAAACTTCCTACAAAAAAGGAAAAAAAAAAAAAAAAAAAAGAGGATAAATATCAGCTGTAATAATACCCATCTGTGAGCAGGGCTACAGGACAGCTGTTACTGTTTTCTTTGAGGAAGTCAACCCTTAAAAGGGGTCAACATTCAGTTTCTGGGACAGGCAGTTGCTTATAGCACTCTTCTTCCCTTGCTTTCCTCCACAACAAAGAGAAATTTCCTAGAACCCACTATTTTGGGGCTCCCTTTGCATCTCCCCCATACTTCATTCTTCTATTTGAACAGAGCTTGCACATCAGCTGCAGCCACCTCCTTCCCAAAAGTCTGAGATTTACTGCCCCAAATGTCACCTACAACCCCAGGCTAAGCAGGTGAGATCACACAGAAGAGGTTTCTGACCTGTAGTACCAGGTGGAACAGAGAGGGATCTCTCCAGCTGCAGTGGTGACATCATCTGGATGGTTAATTTTGCTAGATAGATGGCTTCATATTCCTGGGGAAAAAGTGATACATATTGCTATTTATTTTTATATAATGCTTTGTAAGGAGGAGAAGGACTAACTCAGAGTTCAGGACACATCAGAGGGTATTTTACAGCAAGGCAGAGATTTTAAAGGAGTGTTGTTTTGACACGAACAACAAAAACCACTAGGAAGGCAGAGCAAAAGAAAACCCACAGGGTGACAAGAAATGGCTTTAAGAAAGAGAGAACTGTCATCAGAAAAAAATCCCTGAGAATGTTTAGAGAACTTCTTGTTCCCAGCAGGCAATTCAGACAGCAGAAGCAAGCCAAACTGAGAATATAGCAACTTCAGAGATTTGTTACAAGGACAAACCACACAAGGACTTCAAGTTGTGTTCCGCTGACCCATCACGCCTGTTACTACACAGCAACTCCTCACTAGGGATTACTTAAAAACACACACACACACTCAGGAGACATTTAGTCATCTCGCTGCCAGCCACTTAAGTAACAGCGAGAGTGCAAATCTATTTCACCACACTACCCTGATGTTTGCTGACCACGCACCCAACAGGCTCCTGGAATATGATAAAGCAATTTCGTGGCATTTAAGGTTTGCTGTTTCATACCTGTGAACTTCATCGTCTATGAATGCAAGCATCAAGAAGCATCACGGATGTGTGCTAAAATATCCACTTCACACTTTCCTTAGCCACCAACGAAGCTGTTTCAGAGCCTCTTGATCACTACACAACACTGAATTTTCTTTTTTTCTTCCATTCCTGGGTTTGCTTTGTCTGAAGCTTATGCCTAATGAATTAGGATACCCACTCATCTTCCTCCCAGGCTCTGCTATAACAACTTGTGACATTTACTTGAAGCGTATCTTTACAGTAAATGCTAAACCTAAATAGAAACAATGGCTCTGGAACAAGATGATTCATCAAATGGGTTTTGAGCTACGACCAGTAAAACCGAAGAACAAAACATCACCTGAAGTTGATGGACAAATCCAGCATTAGGATTAATACAGAATCTTCTTTCTTGAACGTAAGTAAATGCATCCCTTAACAAGAGAAGGAGAGAGAAAATTCTTCAGTGGAAAACAGACCGTGACAAAGCCATCTGTGATTTCATGAGCATTTCTTCAGGTTATCAGTTCTTAGAAAATATGCAGCCTTCTCAGAATCGGTTTGTGTAATTGAAATTGTCTGGGCAAAACAGGAGGCAGCAGTTGCAGCATGCTCTTTGCCCACCCCCACCTCCAGTCTTCTGCTTGCTGGCCTGCTTTCAACATGCTGCTTAAAACAGCCTCTTGGGGCCTCTCCTATAAAGTCTAACAGCGAGGCATCAATCTGTGTAGGCTGGCATCCTGTTCCCATTCACAGCAGGTACCTGCTTCTTCACGAAATGCTGAAAACAAACCTGCAGTGGGAAGAAATGGAATAACCTGCCTCACCCGAAGTCTTCACTCAGTCTCAGTGGGTGACAACTGGCTGATGTGACAGTACAGGACTGCTCACCTTCCCTCCACAATTATTATTCATTTACACTGCTTGAATTAAAACAGCAATACCTACAGATATATCAGACTCTAGGTAAGCACTCTTAGTGCCTTTTGAGAGGAATCATTAACTACATGACCGTGCAGTACTGTCCATACTCTGGTCTTACCTGTACTTCACTCCAAATGTTTCCATTATGTATGCAATAACTAAGGCAGCACTGAAATAAAAGACAAAAATAGAAATCAGTAGAATACATTCCAATACATTCTAAAAAATATTTTTAAAAATTTCTAAGCAGGATGGGTAGTTTCCTACCTTCTAGAAATCCCTGCGTTTCCATGGACAAGAACTTTTCCTGAGGAAGACAAAAACCAAAACCACACTGGTATTAACTGAGGAAAATCCTGTGACATGTAGTTTTTCCTTGCTATGAACAACTACACAGCAGCAAGGTACATCCTAAGAACAACATGTGTGTTTTAATTCACTCTAGATTGCTAACTAGACTCTGTCCATTACTGCCCCAGGGATACGGAAGCACAATCTTTTGCTCCTCTGGGGATTTTGAGTAACAGAATCTCCATTCTAGGACTGCAACGCAGTCCCTACATTAGGGAAGAGACAAAACTCATTCCCACACAAACACACTTGCGTTTAAAGTGACAAAAAAAAAAAAGATACATTAAGAAGTTTGTTTTCCATTTGGAGGCAAGAGAAAAAAAAAAACACTTTACTCTGAATTTGTACAATTCAGCTCAAGTTGAACACAATTAGCCTCCCAAATTCAAGAAAACCTCATACTTAAGAGCGCGTTATACACGCCACCAACCTAGCTATAAAGCTTTAACAGCAATGCAGTAAATGAAGGGAAAAGTGAATCTGATTTTACCTCCACTTTGTAAACTTCCATCAATAAATTCTTTAGTCTAAAAAGAGAAAAAAAATTACAAGACTGAAACATTCAGATTATTCTAAGTGTTACTACTACTTACATTTAAGTATTATAGAACTTTTTATCAGTCTTTCTACAAAGCAACAACTCACTCTGTACAGATTTCAAAGCATCTGGCTGAAGTGATGTCTATTTTTTTTTTGTACTTTTTACTATCCATAAAATGGTCAGTGAAACTTAATGTGAAGCCAGGTGCAAAAATGCTTAAAGATCCATTGTGTGTGCTGTTTACGTTCATTTTGTGTCATGTTATGCCATTATAATAAAAAAGTGGCTTCCAGACGTCTTGGTTAACAGTTTGAGGGCAGGAAAAAAAACACATACATCAACAGAAATGGGGCATAGATCACACTACTGATGCCCGTGTCTTCTGAAAAGTTCTCCAATGATATTTTCAGTAAAAAAAGCTGGTCTCATCAGTCTACAAGTGGAGACATGATCTAGAAAGGTCTGTGAAATACTACCATGTTTAGATGAAAAGCAAGAGATAGATAATTTATTGTGGGGAAAGCTCCAATCAGACTCTTAAAAATATGCCAATAGAAATATTAAGATGTCAGTAACTGGGATTTGCAAAGGATGCTTTAGTCAAATGGCATCGTGCTTTAGAAAAGCTGCAAGCCATCACTTAATTTGCCACCTTCTGCAAAAACGTGACCACCTCTGCTATATGAAGTGAAGCCAGAAAAGCTTTTTTTTTCCCCTTTGAGTGGGGGAAGGAAGAAAATGCTTTTGCTCTGTAGCAAACCAACCTCAAATAGAGATACAAAAATCACAGATCAAACCTTTAGTTTTGAGCTATTTCCAAATCTGACTATGTCATGTGTACTGTTTAGTTTTAAGTTACCTTTTAAGTCCTCTACATGAGCATGTTTCAAGATGCTATAAAACTTACCCACACCAGCTAGTTTCCACGTTCTGTTTAATTTACATCTCTTGTATCAAATACTAAAATAAATTCTTGGGAGATAAAAAAAAAAAAAAAAAAAAAAAAAAAACTCTCTACAGGCTAAGGGTTTCCAAAATAAATATTAGCTTCTCATAACCTGTCTTCTTTTGGGACCATAATACAATACAGCTCTTACAATTCTGCCTCTGTTTCTATGCTTGTAAGAATGATTTAATCACCCGTACTACAGTGGCAATAAAAAGGTCACTTATGAGTTCTCAACCCTGCCACCTGCCTAGGAATGTGCCTCAGGCTGGGCTTCCCACACCTGGAACTAAGCGTGTTAGCTCACACAAATCTCACTGGAGAACTCTGTTCCCAACCCATTCACGTTCACAAATACTCACCATAGGGAAAAATCGTATTATATTCTCAACTGGATTATCTGCAATATCCAGGACTAAATACCTGCAATGAGAACAGTTGCTATGAGTACACAGTAACGCTTACAGCTGACTCAGCCCTGCGACAACACTCCAACCTGCAGAAGGAAGCCAACACTACCCACGTGGCTTTACTCTCTGGTCCAAACTCCAGAACTACTCCGAGCAAGCAGCCTTCTGGGCTGTCCTTACAAGGAAGCAAGTGAGGAACCTTCTCCAACATCCCCAGACAAAAATCACCCCTGGGGGTGGAAGAAATTCATAAATGCTGGGCTACCAGCGACACAGCTGTGTTTGAAAGCAGCACACTGGGTACTCACATCCTCACCATCAGTACGTGAGTAAGGGCCACATTCTTTTCTGGGGCTCTCCGTGCAGCTTTTTCAGAGGTAGCCATTTTCTGATCAAGTTGCCTCAAGTGTTTTATCGACAGCAAAGACTACACAGAACTAACAACCTCATAACTTAAGACAGTTACTGGACACTAACAGATACTTTTCATTTGTGGATTTGCTTATGTCTGGAGTTTAGCATGATGAAGAAACTCTAAAGCCTGGATTTAAGAGTCTTTGAAAAATATGATAAGGTGTATAAATAGTTTTGACAACGTAAAAATAACCAGAAAGAACACACAAAAAGAAATATCTCATTACTAGCGTGAGGTGTTTAAGAGTAAGTCTTAATTGTTATATTTCTGCACATTATGCTCATTTCTCACCTAAATAGCTGTTGGAAGTTTGGTTTAATAAAGTTTGCTTCAATGTTTTGCCGTATGCATATTACATGGGTGATTCCATGTTTCTGAAGTATAGGTAGCTGCAGAAAAAAGAAAAACAGATCTTTAAGAACTGAATCCATCTATTACACAGTCATTAAAAGGAAAGCTAGACATAAATATGCAATGAGTTACATCAAGTACTTGAGGAAAATCAGAGCTGGCTTTCCAATATTCACAGCATAGCGTGAAAAATTCTCTTTCAAAAAGGCAAAAACACAACCATTAGGATTTGTAAGAAAAAAAGCATTCCAATGATGAAAGGAAGAGGCAAGAAAGGCATTCAAAAGCTCGTTTGATTTTGCACACCTTCCATTTCTCCTGAAATTGCACGTCTGCATAGGCTATAGCAATTTTCAGCTAGCATTGCTTCTTGCAGGAGCTAGACCATGGAAGGTAAGAGCAGTCAGGCCACAGTGCAAGCTGGCAGATAACAAGCTTTGTTTTTGCTTCTACAATCAAGTCAAGCACTGCTACGTACTTCATTTTTACTGCATAAGTTTCCAATTCTGATCTGTGTTGCAACACTTCAGTAAAGGAAACCGATTGCCTGATCAGCAATGTGCAAGTCTGATTTTTTTTTTTTAATGATTTCTTAAGAAAAAAAATATTTTAAAGCTTAATTATAAAACTCACACACACAAACGTTCCTCACAATTAATTAACATGAAAGTCACTTCAAACCTAGAGTTTGCTCTGGTTTGCAGGGCATAGGTAAAGCCAGTCAGCAGAAATTAAGAGCTTGCACGTGTGTGTACGCATGCATGCACAACTTCAAGCCATGTGAAAAATCAATCAGGACTCTTTTTCACTTTTTTTTCAAGATTAAGGAAAATGCAGTCTTTGCAAAGTGTCAACTGCCCCAGCACATGGCTGCAGTGTTCAGGTTCTCTCTGGAAAGAGGGAGGCATCGCTGCCAGCCCCTGCTTATCCTCCAGGTTTAAGAAACCACCCCATAAAAGCACGATGCCTTGCTTCTGCCCAGCAGGAAAGATGTCAGAGAACATAATGTTGCAACCAAATTTATACCTATGTGGATACACACGTGCACTTGACCACATTGCCACAGTAACAAAGCAGCACAGCAAAGTTTCCTTATGAGACACTCCTCTGAAAATCATACCTTGCTTTTCATAGCCGAAGAATATGGGCCTAAAAATAACCCAGGTAGAATTTCCTAGGGGGACAGAAAACAGACAGTTAATACCAACCCAAAATTATCTGAAATCACACATTGCATTCGACCCCACAGGAACAAATAATTCACACGTTATCAAGTGCTGTTTCAAACAGGCCGAGGGAACAAAATCGGTTTGGCAAAATAAAAGCAGCACGACCTTTGTGCAGGAGATCTTGTTCTGGCACTGGAATTATGTCTGTTGTTTAGACTAAGCTCCAGGTTGGCTGATACCTCTTACCCAGCCCAAGCTGGGTAATTTTTTTTTTTTAAAAAAAAGCTAATTTTAAGCAGTTATCTCCTCCCCAATAAAGACATGAAGGTCTCATACAAAGATTTGGCTGACACAGCAGGAAACTTTTAATTGTCCAGAAGTCCTACATGAGAACAGCTACACCCAATGGGATTTAAGTTAAAAAGCAGAGCTCCAATATTTTTAGTAACCAGTTCCTAAAACATTTATTTGGGGGGATTCTGAAGGAAATTTTTTCTTTTCCTGCACTTGTACAACAGAGACTCAAGCTCACCTTGATGCTAAGCCAGCAGCCCTCTTCCCCCTGCCACTAAACCCCTTGCTACCTGTAGTCCCTGATGGAACAACTGGAATCACATTAATCCAGGGGTGTCTGAGATATTAAACCTCTGTCCTTCCTCCACTGGAGGAGCACATCTCCCCCACAGTGCTCCCTGATGCTTTACCCTAAGGACCAGCTGATACCAGCTTTTTTTTGTATGGCTTTCTTTTTTTTTTTCCCCTTTAGAAGGCACCGTGGGTTTTGACTCAAAGGGAAAATTAAAGCATGTCATACCTGCATCTCTCTCCTCATGGGATAGGTCCAATCCTTCAAAATAAAAAGAAAATAATTATATAAGCACACAGGAGGGAAAACAAATCCAGGCAGAGACCTATCCATGCACGTTATAGAAAAGAATGAAGTCTGTTTTCTGCAGCGTGTACGAGCTACCTGCTACCTCTCCAGGCAGACTCCAGTGACACTCGAGGACAAGGCACAGCACTCTTCTGAGAGCGAACGTGCAGAAAAACTCAAGCACCCGACGTCATCAGCGAGGAAGCCTGTGCAGGAGAGCCGGCGTGGTGTATATCCACGGCTCGGCTTTCTGCTTTGAAATGCCTCTAGAGAGGAGAGGAAGAAGGAGGGGGGAAGAAAAAAGGGAAAAGCTTCGGGACATTGTGTATGAGGCACAGAGGGAAGAGTCCTTTGGCTGTTACATTCCCACAGCCCTGAACAAACAGGCACAAGGAAGCAGGCACAGCAGGAGCTCCCTTAAAACTCAGAGCATCTATCTCACTGCCTATACTCACAATGACTTAGCCTTGAATATTCAGGATTTGGCTTTAACAACCCTAGGAAGTCATGTTCTGCATCACCACAGCAAGCCACAAAGAAACAGATTTCCACATTTCCCCACGTGAGGCTGTTACACCGGGAAGGATCCTCACACAGCACCCACAGATGCCGGTGTTGGGCTGCACGAAGGTGATGTCCAACGCCTCCTGCAGGATCCCTGGTCTCCTCGGAGCTACCACAAAGTTCAGCTCCAAGTATCCCACCTCTGCAGCGAGGTCTTGAGGGCATTGAGTAAGATCCAAGCCCTCAACCCACAGCTTTGCCCACCTCAGCACCCACAACCACAGCAACAATTTCACAGTCAGCCCATTTTCAGAAGGATACGCAAGAAAAATCCAGTGCTTCCCCCAGCCACACACACACACACACACGGGGAGGCTTTGCTAGCTCTTGGTAGGGAATTAGAAAGGATTTTAGTATCAGGAAAGTTATCCTGGAAGCCACTTGGATTGAATCTAGGGCAGCGTTTCTGAGAAAGCAAACAAACATGAAGCCACTCAAAACAATTCCCTGAATACTACGGAAAATAGTAGTACAAACAGGGACACAACACCACGCTGAAACGGTCTCTGGTACAGACAGAGGGCCAGCTAAGCTGCTCTTGTGTGTTCCAGCTGTAATAATAAAAGCTCCTGATAGCAGAACGTAGAAATCCTGTAACAAAGGGATGATATTTAAGGAACTGTCTCCTTTGAAGGTTGACCCAAGCATGTTTTAGCATAATCCCACTGCCTCACTGCATATCCAAAAGCATAATTTATTCACTAATATGCAAGGAAGTCCCGGTTTTGTCCAAGTATGAAAACAACATCATGAGGAATAACTTCTGAAGAGCTTAAGTTACGCTCCAGGAGCCCACAAGTGCCAAAGTGGGTTTACTACTCTATTTATGCACTTGGGGAATTCAGAAGTCTTAGTCTGGAGCGTAATGAAAACACAAATTCGTCACTACTTTGGTCAAGGGGCCTTAATGTGTTAAAAATACTCCTCTCAAATGCATCTGAAGCAGGAAATTGGGTTAGTCACAAAAGCTGTAAGCTGTGCACAATAAGTAGGCAAGAATTTAGCAGTACGTAGTCCAAAGGAAAACAAAACCCAAAGGGCAACAGATGCCACAGATGTTCCCAACACGAAAACACGGCGCTGTTAGCTCCAGACATCAGCCACCAGCGTTTTCCAAAGAGCCCAAAAGGTACAGCTCGCAAGGATTTTAGTCTGCAAAACAAATATCTGAAAGATGGCATCGGAGATTTAAGTGTTTTCCTTCTGCAACGACACAAACTAAGAGCGATTCTGCTGATTGCCTGACAGCCCTTACAGGCTTTTAAAATTAACAACGCAAGATTATTCAAATGGCATGCAAAAGGCCCTGAAAAATCTATCAGCGTAGCCTGAACACGAGCAGAGGTCTCATTTTAAGGAGTTCATTTATTAACCATGCTCTCCACGCTGCAGCATCCCGAAGGCAAACAACAGCTGGAAGTTTCCCTTTATCAGACTGAAGGGATCTTTGATGCTTGGGAGACAAAATGGAAAGAGGGAATGAAAATAAGATAACGATAGGCAAACGAAAGGGTGGGGGCTACTGTGGCACTTCGTACTGCCTCCACGTGGAGCGAAGAGCAAGAGAAAAGGGAACGAAGCACATTTCGAAGCCCTCCCTTCCCCACCTACAGCCAACCCCTAGCTGGAATAAATTCAAGATATGAACAAACGGGCAAGATTTTGCCTATGCTGCAGACAGCTTCCCAGTAGCCACCCTCTAAACTACACCACCAAGAGTTACTTTGCCAAGAGTTGTGTTATTGATGTGTTTTGCCATAGCTGTACCTGTTCTTTAGGAGACCATTTTCATGGAAGAAAACGTTGACATGGCACTGATGTGTTCAATGCATGTATGTGTGTGGATTTTTTCCAGCAAGAGCGACCTAGGACTTCAATAACATGAATTTTCAAGTTAATTTAGCAGCCTTGACGTTGAGCCTTGTCCATAATCAATACCTGCAAGGGGAACTGTGTGGTTTTAAACACAGCTCCACAACTCACCCCACAGAATTGAAGGAGGCAGTGAAGTGGATACCCAGCGTGGTATCACTTAGCAGCTTCCTAACCCGTTAGAAGACCCCCTAGTTTTCACACACAACACATATTTAAAAACTTTCCTGACTGCTCTGGGAGTCTGACCCTTTTCCAATACTCAGGCAGCTCTTTTACTGTGAGCAGCATTGTGTACCTCTCTGCACAGATTCCTCATCGTAATCCATCACAGCAAGACTTAGGATTGTTTGTTCCTCACCTACATCAAGAATCTAGGGCTATCAGGATCCTCCTGCCTACATTTATTTCCATGTCTAGTGGTATCTTCATATAGGCTATAAAACTCAAAGCGCCTCCTCCCAGCCTGGTGCAACCTTCCTCCAGTTTGTGGAATTAAAGCTGAAGACAAACAATCCGGCAACGACAGCCCCACGTCCTGCTGAGCTGCTTCGGGTCCTTTATCTGCTCTGACCGAGTGATCTCTTGCCTATAATCTCGTACCGCTCTCTGCAGGAAAAGAAGATTACTGCTGAACAGAGCAGTCAGGAGATACGATCATTTTAACTGCCAACACTGCTGCTGCTCCCCCTGGCAGCCTGCAGCGTGGGTCGTGGACGGGTCCAATCCCCTGCCTCGACGGTCATCCTGACACAAAAAGCTTCACGCTTAATTCTGTGGAAGTCTGAAGTCTCCCAAACGCTTTGCTTTTCCACCATCTCCTCATTCCTCTCTCCAGAACACTTTACCTGAGGTCCTACACTTCAAAAGCAGAGCTTTGTCAGGTGGGAAAGCCTGACTGGGTGGCAGCTAGGAAGCTGATAACACTCCAATCCTCCAGCTCTGCCTGGCTTCTGCATTCCTTTTCTTCCAAGACCACTTCCACAGGCCGACAGCTCACCGCAGCTCTTCAAGGCTGAGGTTTGTTCTTCTTCCCCTTCCACTTCAACTCTTCCTTTCCTAGCTGGTTACCAGGAAGCCTGGAAATGCGTTCACTGAAGGCCTGCACAAAAATGAAGCTTGCCACACTGATGGACTTTGTAAAGTGCAAAGAAGCAGAATAAACTATTACTGAAAAAATCATGAAATGTTAAAGCAGTAATAGAACACACTCAACTGCAATGTTGCAGAAAGAAAATAGATAAAGTCCTGAAAGCATATTCGAGAAAAACACTTGAATATTACCCCAGCCTACCATATCTATCACCATGAAGCAGGTTACTCTGAGGGACTCAAAATTAGCTAAAGCCAGAAACGAAATCAGAGGCTGTGTCTTCAGTTCTGGTCATGCTTCATGATCTCAGACACAGTTATTCTGGTTAGAAACATAAAAGAGTATATATATATTTTTCCCCAGATGAAAATATAGTGCAGATATATAAATGGAGCAAATTAAACCCCCTCTTTTTGCTCGGAGAAGCCACATTCACACCACTACTGAGACAGGGGTAGCAGTGAGGAGGGGCTTTGGCACTCTGCTAATGCAATGGAGCGCCCAGCTGAAGGCATGGGCACTGCCAGCCGATGGTCACCACGCTCAGGGAGCTGACACGGTCCCAAAAATCATCTATTTCTACATGAAATCCCTGCTCCAGGTCCCCACAGGAGGGACACAAGGGTGACAAGGCCGGCTGGCAGGGTGGGCACAGCCACTTTTCGGCACGGCCAGCTGAAGGATGGGTTTTGGTGCCATGGCCAAGTGGCCCCAGGTGGCCAGGGCTGGGATGCTGTGCCCAAAGATGTTTTGGGGATGTTTGTGAGCAGGAGCTGCACCACGGGAAGCCCTTCTCGTACAGACATCGGTGCTTTTGAAGACACGAGGAAATGCAAAAGCAGGAAGGCGGGGAGAAAAAACAACCCGGACGGGAATGACAGAGCACGCAGAGGAAGGAAGAAGAGCACAACAGGAAAATAAAGGTGGTGTCAGCAAAGAGGACCACGAGCCACAAAAATGACAAAACGGGAGACTAAATGGTAAGTGGAAGCATAAAATAGACGAGAAACATTCGTTTGAGTTTGTCCCATTCTGTATCTTTGGGCCAAAAGGCCTCCAGGAGCCTCCTGAACACCGATTTTGGTGCCCACAACGAGCAGCACCGGCATCTCCCAGAGCGTGGTGTCCCAGCCAAGGGGCAGGGCTGCCACGCTCTTTGGCTTTGTTGTTGCTAGTTTTTATTTATTTATTTTGAAATTTGATTTAAATGGACTCGCACAGAGCCAATCCCATCAGCTCCTCTACACTCCCTGCTCTCCGTTTAAGTTTCCTCTGCTCTGTTTCGTGGGCAGGTGGGGTATATACACTAACACAGGCTTCCTACTTGCTTT
The DNA here is from genome assembly GCF_964211825.1 of Aythya ferina. Classification (NCBI taxonomy): domain Eukaryota; kingdom Metazoa; phylum Chordata; class Aves; order Anseriformes; family Anatidae; genus Aythya; species Aythya ferina. The sequence continues at coordinate 62,212,136 of NC_140301.1, forward strand.
AAGGAGCGTGTAGACGAGGAAAATTGCTGCTTTGGTAGAAGTTGAAGACATTTGTTCCACCTTTACATGGCCTGTGCTACCCATGGTTAAAAGCAGTCAGATACAAACTAGTGTCTCAGACTAAATATAGCTGCTGAGACGTGAACGTTTCTTGAAGGAGTCATGTGCTGTGAGAGCTCACTTTTACACGCAGAATAAAAAGGCGAGTTTGATTACTTCGCCAATAGGCTGATCGTTCCACTACAAAAAACACAAATAGTCCTAAAAAAAAAAAAATAATAATCTACGTGGATCATGAATAGTAGTTTACTCAGCCTGCCCGCAAGCAAACACGCCAACGTCTTAACAAATAATTGCGCTGGCAGTCGGTGCCGTGTTCCTGCTGCATACATCTCACCCCTATCATTTTTGGGGTAAGATTTCAAGGGATAACAATAGCCACTGTACTTCTTAACTACCCCAGTCCTTATTTACCTTCTTTCCAAGAGTGCTAAGGTGTCTCAGTGTTCATACAGCAGCACGCACTGCTGCCGGCCTCTTCTGAAGGGTCCCTAGCCGTAGATTTCTATGCTGGGAGAAAAGGACCAGTATTTCCGAAATTTAAGAAAGTTTTAGAGCCCAGCTTGGAAAGCACGCCAGTTTTAGAAAAAGGCACATAAATAAATCTAAGCCTAAGTGGTTTCCATGCTATGTTCAATCGGCATTACTCATCGGGCTTTGACATATTCCCTATCAGCACCCTATAAAACAACGCACACTATTTACAGACATTCACAGCAATTACCAGAAAACCTGGGCAAGAACGAGGAGTTACAGCTTCAATACCCAAACATTAAAACTGGAACAACCCGAGTGGCATACGGATATTTAAAAAAGGAGTTCAGCTTCTAACATGGGCTTGCCAGCACGAGACAGAAGCCGGCGGATCCCAGCCTTCGTTAGCTCACGCTGCAGACCCAGACAATTAGCCAGGCTGCAGGCAGCACGCAGGGGCCAGAGGAAGCACCAAAAAGCGGCGCTGACACACGCTTGCACCGACGCGTGGCGGGCGCCTGTCTGTGCTTGACCTGCCAGGAGCACGTTTTCGCCACCAGGACGAGCCTTAAACACGCAGCAGGTACAGGAACAGGAGTGACACCCATTGCTAGGAGAGCTCCCGACGCGCTTGGGGTCCCTCCGTTGCGGAGATGTTGTTCCTGAGATGTTATCGGGGGAGGAATGCACAGCAGGCACGCGGGGCTCTCTCCATCCAGCAGGCAAATACCACCAGCAAGTCTCAACGCGGCACTTCACAGCCTCCAGCAGGTACTTTTAGACGGGGTCAGTCGATCCAAAATTCAGCAGGTTTTAGTGCTAAGCATGGATTAGTGGTGTTGCAAACCATCCACAGGCCAGGACATCCATCTCTTTTATCTCTGTTTATCTAGAACACCTTCCTGCTGAAGTCAATCCAGCAGCAGGCTCTTGCCACCCTCCCCAGCAGAGAGCCTTGCCCACTCTTACCCTTCCTCGTACCAGCACCACGGCGTGAAGCTGGGCGGTCAACCAGACGGGCTCAAGAATTGGCTTTTTTTGTTTTAAGCCGTCACACAGTTGCTGGTGTCAGTCAGAAGGGAGCTGGCAGCCAGACCACGTTAAAACGACCAGAGTTGTATGTGCTTGTGAGCGGTCCACATCGGGACGTCCACCAGGCGTTCCCCAAATTCTCCCTCCACTGCCCCTTCTCCAACCAACACCTTATAATCAAACCCACCACGACACCACACCACACTCAACCCTCTTCCTAAAAAAAGAGTATTAGGGGGACTCCTCATTGAAGAGCCTCCTCACAGCAAAACAGAAGGGCTGATATTCAGCTCTCCATCAATTTGGAGGCAGAATGACTTCAGTTTCCTGAGACTGCTTTTCCAAAGCATCTTCTCGAGGATCAGGCTGAGGGCCCACAGCTGCAGCCTCTTACCCTTTAAGCAAAGGGTAAAAGCGAAAAAAAAGCAAAAACTTTAAGTTAGAGGTACACGAGCTTAGACATTCTCACACCGGCTGCGACTTTTCTGCTTCCCCAAACACTGTGATAGAGTCAGACACAAATGTGAAGCACTGAGCGCGTAAGGCATATGGTTTTTAAATATAGTCCCTGAAACTCTCCACTACGGACCTGCGGCATTTGAAGTTTTAACGCTGTACTATCGAAAGAGAGATAAGAAATCAAGCAAGAAACAAACCCCACTTTGTGAAGGACGCTGTCTTACAACTCACCTTACTCAGCAAAGTGTAGCAAAACCGACAGTGACCTCTGATTTTAGAACTATTTTAGCCAAACACTCCTTTTTTAGCTATTCGAGTTAGAAGCAGGCTCGAAAAGTCACCCAGCCTAATTTACTTAACCATCTCCAGAAGCAACCTTAGCTAATGGGATTGGTTTCTCCAGAAAGAAAAGATATTTAAAAACAAACAAATTACAAGCCTGGCGGGGCCGCGCGCGATTTGTGTTCAGATCCGAACACAACGATTACAACTTGCTGAAAACAACCGAGGTGATTTGTAAACACTCGCCGAGCCCTGAAGTGGAGAGGGCGTTCAATCATGGCAACAAAGGCGAGAAAGAAGAAGGCAGGTACCCGGCATGCTGAAGGTACTCTTACCACAATAAAAGCACGCAACAACAGCTCCGTTGACACAGCAATAAACCGCGTTGTGTCTTGGATAATATCCTGAAACACAGGGCAGCCTGTGGAGCCGCGAGGAGCTCAGACACCACCAGCTCGTGGCATGGATGTGGTGACATTTTGTGCCAAGTTCTGGATGCCACCAAAGAATCACGCTCGGGGCTGCTTGTGGCACATGAAGACACGCCAACGGCACCCAGGGCAGCACGACGAAGCTGTGCCAAGCCCCGAAATCAGACACCGGCCCGGCTCAGCCTTGGTGGATATTTGCCACCTGCCTCCAGCCGCTGTCACGTCCCGGGGTAGAAATGCCTCCCGAAACGCCAAGGGGCTTGTGGAGAGCCTCGGAGCCAACTGCTTGGAAGGGGACGGGCAGGAGGGGCTCGTTGGTGTGGAGGAGAGGAGGTTGTTGGGGTCTTGGGGCAGGCAGAGGGGCGAGGGAGGATGGGGGGACACCAGAGGCTGTGAGGGGAGCGTTGTGAGGGGACATTGGGGGCTGTGAGGGGACACTGAGGGCTGTGAGGGGACCGTTGTGAGGGGGCTCTGGGGGTTGTGAGGAGACACCAGGGGCTGTGAGGGGACTCTGGGGACTGTGAGGGGACCGTTGTGAAGGGACACTGGGGGTTGTGAGGGGGCTCTGGGGACTGTGAGGGGACCCCGGGGGCTGTGAGGTGTCCCCCATGAGGGGACCCCGGGCCGGGCAAGGACACGGAGCCTCCCAGCGGCGGCCCCCGAGGCCTGCGGGCAGGGCTGGGTGCAGGAACCCCTTCGAGGACCGAAGGAAGGGAGCAGGGAGAGCCGAGCCGAGCCTGGCCGGGCCAGCGGGAAGCGGCCATGAGGAGGGCGGGGAGCGGCCGCAGGGGGCTCCCCTCACCCCCCGGGGGCCTCCCCTTTTCCCTTCACCCCGCTCCGCCGGGCGGAGGCGCCCAGGCCGCCCTTACCTCGGAGTCCTCTTTGGCCTGCGGCAGCGCGGGGAAGGCCGGCTTGGCGAGCTCCATGGCCGGCCGGGCTCTCTCCGGGCGGGGCCGGGGCCGGGCGGCTATTTGGGCAGCGGGCCGGCGGGGGGAGGCTCGGCGGTGGCAGCGGGGGGCGGCGGCGCGCTCAGCCGCTCTCGCCCGGCCGCCATGCTGCTGCTGCTGCTGCTGCTGCTACCGCCTCTTCCCTCCTCCTCCTCCTCTTCTCCTCCTCTTCTTCTTCTCCGCCTCCTCCTCCTCCTTCTCCTCCTCCTCCCCGCCTCCGTCCCGCCCCGCCACAACGGCCGCCCGCTCGCCTCAGGGCTCTCCCCTCAGGGCGCTCCCCTCAGGGCTCTCCCCTCACGCCCGCCGAAGTTTCCCCGTTGCCGGCCCCCGCCGCTTCCATTTTGAGGAGAAATCCCCCTCCTTTGGTGGGTTTGGGCTCGCTGGCTGGTAGAAAAGCCAAAAAGCTGGGGTACGGCTTCGTGCCAGCCCCGCCGCCCTGCCAACAACACCCCCCCCCCCCCTCAAGGCGCTGGTGGCAGCCAAGAAAAAGGCAGAGCCCCACAGTGTGCCCGCTTCGTCCCCAGGCACACACACACACAGCTCGGCTGGTAGACAAAAGGCATTTTTTTACCCCATCCAGGGATGGTCCTGGGCCAGGAGCTCAGCCCCGTGCTCTGCTGGGCCCCCTCACCCCAAATTATCCTACTGTTTCACTCGCTGGCTCATCCCCCCCTTGAGAAACCTGCGACAATCGTGTTTGAGCAACAGCTCTGCAATTTCCTTTTAGTGAGAGATCAAAAATGAACCAGTGAAGGGCAGTACAGCAAGAGAAGTGTGCTTCATGGCCCTGGCCGGCACCTAGAATAGGAACAAGGAGGGATGCTTGGGACATTGCCACTCAAACTTCAAAAATATGACCCTTTTCAGTACCTCACAAAACTGTTCTGTCATCTTTTACCCTTCTCCAAGGTAATGGAAGAAGCTCAGCTCAATTTTTACATCATCACAGTGCTCAGAGATTGACTTCCATTAAACGTTGACTGTTCCAAGCACACCACCCAGGTGTAGCACCCAGACTCAGCAGCTCCGTCTGAGCTGCCCTCAAATGCATGGTATGGAAAACTAAAATTGAAATTTGCATCTTATACTCCTGATACAATCACGTTAGGAAGTTTTCATACCAACCAGAGTCCCTAACAGCCATTAGCTGTAAATGTGAAAATAGGGCCAGTCCCGCTGCAGCTGTTCTCTGCCTTCCCCTGCCTCTGTTTTGTCTCATAGTGATAGGGAATGAAATACAATGCTGGTTGTCAAAACTGCCAGGGAGATGCTGCTCAGTGGTGCCTTTCCCAGTGAGTCTAGAGTTAATTTAATGTACTTGTCTGACAGCTGAGCATGCCCAAAGTAATCCAATTAGAATAGTGAGAAGTAGCCAGAAGTCCAGTCTAGTACACTGCTGTTCCAGTCTAACACTTCAGTAAGTTCCACTGCACACAGTAAGTCCATCTCCACACACACCCTCTCAGTGGAACTGATTAGAAAACAGAAATAATACATAGTGACAGAAGGCTTTAAGAAAAAGAACAGGTTAGCCACCACGTTTTTATTTCTGTTTGAATGATTACTCAAACAGCTGCAGCAGAAAGTTCCCAGGGAGCACAAAGCCAAGCCCACAGAAGGCCAAATTCCAGCCCTGTAAGATGCATCGCAAAGCATGTTGAGAGCTCCAGGAGCATTAGATATGCCACTTCACGTGCGTGAAGCAGCACAGGTTCCAAGCGTATCAGAAAGTTCCTGGCTGGATGAAGTAACTGAAAGGGGAACTTGGAGAGGAAATCCAGCTCAGATTCTCCACTTCCACTTAAATACCAGTTTATTGACAAAATATCTAGCATTAGACTTACCCTAGCATAAGGAAAGACAGCAAACATTTTAAAGGACTTCTTCAGTTCTCATACTCCGAGCAGTAACTAAAGCTAGCTCAGCTAAATCCTCTTTCCTGACTTCAGCAGTGAAGGAGTAAACACCGATTTTCTCTCCTTTGTCCCCAGAGATTAAAAAAAAAAAAAAGATGCCACGTTTTGACATGTAAGGCACAGGACTCAAATCATGTGTCTTCAATATTTGGAGAGGAACTTTTCTCTGGTGTAGTGATTGTATTTAACTCTCTCCAAGAGAGTTACAGAGAAGGTACACTGGGGTAAGCCAATTTAAACAAGTTTTATTGTTTTATTCAACTGTTTGATGAAAGGAAATTTACCGATATAAAAAAAAACAACAACCAAGAAATGAATTGACTTTCTTGAAGACTGCTAACTCATCCAGGCACATTTATAAAGTCACACCATAATTGCTATGAGAACACATCTCCACGCGTTTTACTTAACCTGGGCTGTAATGAGTATTGTATTTCAGAATTGTACAGAAAACATTTCTGTAGCCAACTTGCAACTAGTGTTACCAAACTACTAGCTACATGTTATACAAACACCTTATGATAACAATCAAGAGGTACATTATTTCTCTTCTTAGACGTTAACCCAGTTTGTCCCCTGCAGTCAATCATGAATTATATGGTTAACTTAAACAGGTTTGTAGTCGAGCTTGGACTCCAGCTTCTTAGAATCGGCCACTTTTCTAACAGCTTTCATGAAGTCCTCCTGTACTACAAAGTCATGATCGGCACGGATCGCAAACATACCTGCGAAGAATAATTTAACAGCAAGGGTAAGTTGGTGCTCCTTTCAGTACAGAAAGACAGTACATCAAGTCTCACTTCAATTTAAGTGGAAAGGATCCAAGCTACATTATCTGCACAGACTGTTACATGCAGCTTTTGTAAAGTTGGGAAGAGGATTAAACTACAACACAGTCACTGAAACGATCAGCAAAATGTACAACTCACTTTAAACAACTGTGTTACTCAGCTTTCCAACATAGGCAAACCTGAAGTATACAAGAAATTTATGAAGCGAAAAAAACATACTATTGACTCTCCAAACAGCCAGCTACTGAAAGACTTGGATGCTCTGCAAAAAGGAGAAAAATGGGTACTACCAGTGTTTCTGGAATGCATCTCATTCTTATAACAACGTGTCATGATGCTTGGCCAGTAAAAGTGGGTAAAACCACACAAATATGGGATGGCCTTTTTTCCCCCTTCTGTAGTTCAAGTTCCAAACAATGAAGAGAACTTTTATACCATGCATGTCACAAGATGGTGCCTACACCCACATAATTCTGCGTGGATCCAGCTTGTATATGGCAGGGGATATTAGTGAGTATAATGCTGTATCACTGCACTGCTACTGCTCCTGACTGCCAGCAGGTCTGCACACATCAGCTGGACTGTCTGTATGTCTAGCTGGTTTATTGGCAGACCTGGTAAGATATTTGTCCATAACCTTAGAGGGAAGATGTAAAGAATCAAGTCCATCGTGACTGTATAGGTCATAAGGAAACTTGGAAGAAAAGCTATTTTGTTCAAGTTATTCCATCAAGCTTCAGGGCATACCACCACGCGGCTGCTTACGCTTCACAATCTAGACACACGGGACATGCTGTGAGGTAAGCAACTGCTTTGGCATGTTGCTACTGATGAGATGCTAGCATTCCCATTAAGTGCTGTCCACCCCTTAAGAAAGGGGTACAAAAAGTGAGCATCAGTGTGCAAGGACCATATTCCAGCTCCGTATTTCTAACCTCCTGATTTTAATCCACTCATGGAAGCACGCGAGAAACAGCTCAAATGTTTAGCATGAAACAAGCCCATCAAAATTAAGAACGAAGAGAATACCTGCTTCGGTACAGACGTTTCTCAAGTCTGCTCCATTAAAGCCATCAGAAAGCTTCACAATTGCTTCATAATCTATTCACAAAACACAAGTGCCAATTAGAAATAAATTCACATTTCCCCTTATGGATACCACTGAAACACACGCCCAGCTAACAAAGGAACGCTTTACTTTGATTTCAGTGCAAATAGATAGCTGACTACCAGACTGATAAATTTAATCAGCTGAACTAATCAGCTGTATTCTCCCTTTCATTAACAAGGAAAGGTACCTCAGCCAAAAGCTCACGTTATGTAGTTAAATCCCAAAGTTACTAATTTGAGGTTAAAAGCATTGACATAAAACGCAAGAAAACACATATCAAGGAAATGTTATCATCATTTAAATGATGTAAAAAGCAAAACAAAACCAGAAAACTTAAATGGAAGCGATCATCTCAGTCCTTTTCTTATTATAACTGCATCTCCAGAAGGCATTAAATGCCTTGACATAGGAAGCCTGGTTATAGTTTCTGTAATGAGTTTCTAAAACAGACTGTTGAGCCTTCAGTGCTACTCATTAAAAAAAGCCATTTTGCAAGGCTTCACATTAAAAAGTCAGGACTTCTCTGCAGAACTTTTTAAAACAGTTTACCTAATGGATGAAACTCAAAACATTTGAACTGAAAGCTTTTATCTTAGAATCCAGAAAGACCTAGAGACTAGAAATTCTTTATTTGCTAATTCCTTGTAGCACACTGTCCTATAAACAAGGAAAACAGAAAGCAGGGGGGGAGGAGTGAAAGGGGACTAAAGCCATATCAAAAGCTGCAAAGTTTGGTCAGTTCAGTCTTCAGTAGGCACCAGTACTAGAGCAGGAGAACCTCATGCTGGAACCTGGGACAGGTCAATCTTAGGATTTTAATGCAGCTCACACCCCATTTGGCTCATTTGGGACTTTATTCCAGGATATCACATTCAGAAGTTTAGCCAGCATCTTATATCTCACTTTGCTACATGATATAAAGGAAAGCTCCTACCCTGCTTCCATTCCAGTGCCCAAAGATGCAGAGAAAGAGTGAAGTACGTTACCTCAGGTTCATGATTTGCCTTGGAGCATCTTCTGTATCTTCAGCTACAGACTGATGCACGTTTAAACCAACACTGCTGCTAAGAAAGGCAATCCTCATCCCTCTCACCCTCCCCCAGCTCATTCCTGCTCCTGAGCCACCCTCTCTATTGAGCTGCAGCTGTTTGTGCAGCCAGATGGTGAACGAGATCAGTTCCACTATCCAGATCATGCTGCCTGGCTGCCTGAATAGCTCATGTCAGCAAAAAGGCGGGGGCGGAGTGGGGGGCAGCACAGGGCTGGGAACAGGCAGGCAGGGTCTGCAGAGCCGTACCGAAATAAAAGGCAGCCAACATTGTTTTCAAGTCAAATCACAATTACAGCTTTCTCGAGGAAGGCTCTGCAGCTTTTACTGTGAGAATAAGACTTCGGAGAAGCTTAGAGTAACCCTGTATAAATGAACCTTCCCCGTTTTATCTGACAGATATTTCTCCCCTCTGGAGAAGGCTCTCTACAACAATAACCAGCAAAGACAAGCTTGGTTTCAGATAACAAGGTTTTCGTTATGCCATCTCCATACTCCGAGGTTAAGTTGCTCTGTGACTCTTAGAAGTTATTTTGTTCTCAGTCTCCTGCAGTAGGACTTTTTTTTTGGCTAAAGGAAATGCTGTTTGCTTGCATTAAGCTATTCCCCCATAAAAAAGAAACTAACTGATGAGGATCATGCCCATTTGCTGGTTTACAGCTGCACTCTAAGGCTCATTTTCAACACATGCATTTATCTTGTGCAAAGGGAGGCTTAGCACAACTCAATCAGGATTTTTTTTTTTTTTTAAGTAGAATTCTGAGAGGGGAAAGTTTTGTTGCCATAGTAAGGATAGGAACCCCAAGAGCCTCAGAGTCGGTCTAACAACCCTCCTCACACTTCTAAAAACCAAAGTAGAACACCCAGGCAGTTTTCTACTTACCTATTTCACCGTGTTTAGTGATAGGACCTGCGTGAATCTTCAGAATATCTAATCTGGCTTGTTCGTTTGGTAGATCGATATCTGGAAAGAATTACAGCTTTAATGAAAGCAGCACACTTCACACAGATGACATCCTCCTTCCAGTCACTGTGCTGAAGTAACTCACGGATCTTTCTATCCAGCCTTCCAGGCCGCAGAAGCGCAGGATCCAGCGTGTCTGGTCTATTAGTAGCCATGATCATTTTAACTCTGTGCAGAGTATCAAATCCATCCATCTGATTCAACAGCTAGAAGAAAAGAGAAGTTTGGTTTTAGAACACGCTAGGGGGTTTTGGCTTATTTACTGCACTTAATTCCTGCATATGTACGTCCACCAAGTTAATAAACGTGGTAAAATAAATTAGGAAAAATGCTACAAGCTTTCTAAAAGGTCACAGCTTCCTGCGTATTCTATAAGCAATAAAAGAAAGCTTAAGAGCCACTGAAAATGCTTCATTCAGAGAAAAATATATCGAACAAAGCGGAGCTCAAATGTGAAAGACTTGGCTAAAACAATAAGGCAATGAAAACAGTGCAAGTACTAAAGGACCCAGTGGCTGGCTGACACATTCGGAGTGCAATACACTAAGTCCAGGACATTCAAATTAGACTTGGAGAACAGCCTCTAGAATACTAATACACATATGAAGACATTTCATTGTGAAGATCCAAAGTACTTGTTCTTCAATCACAATGATTTAATTCTTTATGTGAGGCAGACACATTCTTTTGAACTGGACAAACTGTTTGCATACACAGGCCAATGAAGTCTCTCACTAGCTTTAGAATTCTTAATTGTCACCAGTGTTTTAGAAATTCTCTCCACACAGCCAGATTCACTGCAACATTTAGTACAGAAGCAAAGAAATAACGGTCCTAGTTTCAGGAATCAAACTGTACAAGTTCAAAGATTTTGTGAACTAAGTGTCTTTGGGAATAAGAGACAAGCTCTCCTTTTCCTCTTTTAAGAGGAGGTCCTCAAAACAAAGAAATGCAGTATGCAGAATCATATTGAAGTAAGAAGAAAAAATACCCCCAAATTATTTTAGCAATTTTAAAAGCAATTTTTTTTCAATTAGTCTCCAAGTTGGATTCAGTCGCGTTAGGAGGATATGCAGCTACCTTTTAGAAAAGCAGCATCTAGACCAATTTAGCTTAAGATATTAACTCAGAAGAAGCTCCACCAAGCCAGATCCCAGTGTAACAATTCACACTTGTGTTAGAACTCCCTCTTAAATAGGACCATGCAGTGTGCAGTCAGAGTTCAGGCACTCACCTCCATCAGAGTCCTCTGAATTTCTCTGTCAGCTGAGGTGCCTTCAGAAAAACGGCGGCCACCTGCAGAATACCAAACTCAGTTACAATCCTTTACTTCTGCCTCCACATAACGCTATGTCTGAAGACAATCAGGTACCCCTTTTAACGGGGGGAGAGGAAAGGAGGGATGAGTTGCTTAAACACACACATTCTAAAATGCAGTTTCATATAGCTGGAAAAATCTAAGCCACGTATGAATCGTTATGGTTCCCAGCTAGCTGTCATAGCTCCAGCAAGAAGGAAGTTGAACCACTTTGCTCTTTTATGTTTCCTCTCAAAACACAGCACGTAAATATCTTTGTTCAGAAGGTAGACAGTAGCTCTGTAGCTGCTTTGTGCTAAAAAGAGCCTCCAGCCATCCTCCAGACCACGAGCCTTACCAATAGCGTCTATCTCATCCATGAAGATGATGCATGGCTGGTGATCTCTGGCGTAGTTGAACATCTCTCTGATCAGCCGAGCGCTTTCACCAATGTACTTATCCACTATTGAACTTGACACCACCTTTGGAAAGGCATAAGAAACACGAGTGAAGAGGTTGGAAAGCAAATGTTAAGCACATGTGCGTGCAGAATTAAGGTTAAACTACCTTTAGGAAGTTGCAGTCAAGCTGGCTAGCAACAGCTCTGGCCAAAAGCGTTTTCCCTGTACCTGCACAGACAAGAGGATAAAAAATGTTTAACTAGTAACCCAACATTACGTTAGCAACTTTAAAACAAACAAAAAAAGGCTACTGCAACCAGGCATGACCACTAAGTTTTTGTTTCCCTTTGATTCTAGGAGAATTTCAGTTCTTATCTGTCTGAAAGGTCTGTCAGGGGCTTGGTGTGGGATGGGGGGAGCTGCACTGCCACCCCTTTATACTCTGAAATCTACTGAATCCACTCTGTTCCTTTTATACTCTAAGATCCACTGAAAGGGAACAGCATCTCAGTGCTCTGTCTGCCCCCTGAATTTTCTCCTGATGTGCTCCCGCCCACAGAAGTGGCATATGGGGGGCATTGCATCGCTAATTACCCGAGTGGTTAACGAGTCTGAACATCACCCTTAAGCCCCACCCCACCTCAGCGAGTGGGAACCACAGGAGCTAAGAGATATCAACACTGAATCACTCACCAGGGGGGCCGTAGAGCAGGCAGCCTTTTGGAGGTATGATTCCCACACGCTGGAACAGTTCTGGGTTTGTGAGTGGCAATTCTATTACCTGTGAAGAGACAGAAAAACAGTGACTTTGGTTCAGTTTTAAAATAGATCAGTGATCTCAGGAAGCTAACGGAACACTTGCCAGCCTGTTTTCTAGATAGCTGTATTCTTAGCTATCTGTGCAGCATATTTTTGGATGAGAAACAGATGAGTAAGAAAGCACCTGATTGATCTAAGTGATCAATCCACAGTCCTGCCCTTGTTTCTCTTGATGCTCATTCAAACCATGTTTTCCCACTGTTGTAGTACAACTACCCAAAGCAATTTTAGCAGTTTCTGTGCAGAATTCGTCTGGTTCGTTGGCTGTCAAACCTAACTACGCCCTCTCACTTGACTTTATAGTGCTCCCTTAGCTTAAAGGGTCTTGCATCTTTCAAACCCTCTTCTTTAGAAGATTTTCTTCATTTTGATTTCAATTCCAGCTTCTGTAACAGCAGAGATGAGTTATAACCAACTTGAGAATTGGGATGTGGTGTTTAGAATAATCCTTCTCTGCTACTGTAAGGTGTGTGCACAGCACACAAACAATCTCTGTTATAGTCAGATGGCTCACAGCAGCATGAGTGAGTCTTCAAACACCCACATTCCCGGGCAGGCTTGCTCAGCCTGCGGCACTGATGCCCAAACTAACAGAATTACTTCAGTGTGAGTGCACCAGCATCCTGGATCACATTGCTGTTTGCCATAAACACAATTGCAAAGCTGAAAAACGTTTAAAAAACACTTCACGTTATCTTCTAGCATAGAGAAAGTTAATGAAACACACAAAGCACTCATCTGACAGGATCCTCTAACAGCCTCTCTCATGGTAGTTTAGGATAAACATCAATAAAACATTTAAACACTGAAAAACTTCACTCAGAACACATCCCACTGCTTGGTAAGCGTTTTGAGAGAGCAGATACCTCTCGCAGCTCTCTGATTTGTTCTGACAACCCTCCAATCTCAGAGTACGAAACATCCCCTGGGTCTTCATGAGACATATTATACACCAGTGGATCCACTTCCCTTGGCAAGTATCTGGAATAAAAAAAAAATAAGAGGATGCATATTTAATTGTGCAGATGTGTATACAGTTATTGCAATAATTCCTAGAGCAAGTATGAAAGTTATTTATTCTCCTTTCACCTTAAAACAAAACATCTGTTAAAAAACAAATGTAGCAAAATTTTAAAAGCCTTACAGAAAACTGAAACAAAAGCTCAAAAAGCTGCTGAAATGGCTGAGTTGTAAAGGAAATTATTTTTTAAATGAGCAGCCAACTGCTTTTTAAGCTAGTTGACAGATACTTGACTTTCCACAAAAAATAAGTCCTTACTTAAGCACCATTTTACAGAAAATATTTACAAAATATAACTGATTATTCAAACTTTGGTGTAACCTATTCAGATCAGTGTTCTTCCCCCTTTCCACGGTAAGCAGAACAGCAGCTGGAGAGCAGACACCTACCTCATAATAGTCAGAGTGGTCATATCCAGAGCAACTCTTGTTCCGGGCTTCAGCTTACTTTTGTCAAGCTAGTGACAAAGAAGATATTTCTGTTAGAACCACGTTCCAGAACAACATTTGGTTTTAGCCAAGATGTTTATTGTAACTTGTGGGCTTTGCTCAGTCACACGCGAGAAGAAACAAGGCTGCTAAGCTACATGCCAAGCAGCTACTCTAGTAAACACTGCCTGTCCCTCACCACCATTTTTGGGAATGCTTAAACTGGGAAAAAGCTGGCCATGGGAACACAAAGTGAGCCAGGAGCTGGTATAGACCAACAAACCTGGAGGCTTCCACATTCAGATGACAGAAAAAGCTACAAGAGGCCAGAGGAAGTTATTTTTTAATGCTGAAAGAGATATTGAACTTCTGCTACTTCTGAAAATAGTTTTCTAGACCGTAATTCATATATACACTTTGTTTTTTATCCACAGTAAGTGTGACAGGAGCAGTGAGAGATCTAGCCCTCCCCTCTGCTCAGCATGGGATGGAACCAGCTGCTTCAGAACAAGCAAGCAATCCTTTAAGGACACAAAGAGCAGCCTGCCCCTTTGAGTCTGAACTTGCCACCAGTCTAGTCAATGGTTCTCTCATTTCTGGCCTGTCAGAAAGGGTCCATAGATGTTCCTGACCTATTTCCTTCCAGCCTTTCATCATTTGTTAATTTCACATATCCAGTTATCTCTCATTTTCAAAGTCAGCTGTTCCAGTTGTTATTTTTTTTTTTTTGCTGTCGTTTACCTCAGATGCCCTACTCATCTGCCTCAAGTTTTTGTCTGCCTACTCCACTTCTACAATGTATTTTTTTTTTAAAGTTCTAAAAAGAAAGTTTGAGATTTACAGTCCTATTCCAGGACTCCGTGCTACCTGCTGGCAATTAGTTTTTTTATTTAAAACTAGTAATTTTTGTTTCTCACCTTGCTTTTAAGAAACCTGGTCTAGGACTGCAGTTGCACATCTCATACAATAGGGACTTGAACAACAACAGTCATAGAAAATTATCATGTCAGTGATTTTTTTTAAAAGGTACTCAATCTACATTTGATGAATATAAAACTTGTTTTTCTGAGCTTTACTAACGTGGCATCTGAACACATTTCTACAGATTTCTATAACTGTTTGTGAGCAGTGCCTGAAGCTTTCCATCTCTCCCACTGGGAGATTTATAAGGGCCCTTGCCAGCACGCGTTATTTAGTCTCTAGCAGGGTTTAGGATCAAGCTGTCACTCCTCTGTTACTCAAGTCACTGATAAGACCCACTTTCCAGCTGCCTAACCTTAAGAAACATGTAGAAGCTGGTATTTCTATCAGATTCAACACTGCTCAACAGATTTAAGTCATTCTGCATCGAAAAGACATAAAGAAACCAATTGACCTTGAATTTCTTGGGAAGTGCGCTTTAGATAGGGAAGTAATTTTGTTTTAATTGAAGCTCTATGGATCCCCTTTCTCAGCACAGCCACAAGGACCTGGATCAAAAGCCAGCTCTTGTAGGCTGCAAAACACTGTGCAAAGTTATTTGCCTTGATATTTTGGCATTTTGAAAACAATCATGAATGTGTGGGTTTTTTTAGGCTTCTTCCTGTCAAATCTAGGATCTTTTAAGATCAAAGAGTGGTTTTTGTTCCAGAATAAACTGCAGAGTACATGCTGCAAGGCCAGACCCATCCAAGAACAATTTATTCCTCAGCATTTATCTTTGTTCTGAACCTCAAGACTAACTTGTCAAGCCTATCATGTGTTTCAGAGAGAAATTTCTTTATTCCTGTGAAAGAAAATAGTGAGTTTGTGCCATAACATATTGACAGGGTTGAAGCTTACAAGTATGCATTTAAAGAGCATTTCAATACTAGCAATTACTGCCGATGTTTTATGCAAGCAGAACCATACCACAGCCATATTCTTGAGGAAAGTCATAGATAAATGGATTTATACTACATCAACTGACACACTGACACTCCCATTTCCCAAATAGTTTGTTTCTAGGAGGAGAAAACATCCACTGTTACTGAAAAAAATACAATACAATCTATTGACAGTCAACACAATGAGAAAATGCTTCCTGCAGGAGTTTTGTTCATTGCCTGCTGCCAAGTTTTGTTAACTGGGGGCCTTCACCTGAAATTCCTGACAGCTAGACCCCCCCCCCAGCAACAACAACCTCTTCAAGTTCTTCCAAGTATAACAATCTCCCCAGTCTGCCACTTCCTGGTTGCCTCAACCTCTCCCCCAGCTACCACAACTCCATCACAGATGAATCATCAAAATAGAGTTGGGTTAACTTGCACATTAGAGTTCTAGTATGCTGTACTTCAAATTAACTTCCAGGTACAAAGCTTAAATTGATTCAGAGAACCAGGGTACTGCAAAGAATTTGCAGACACATTTTCTTTCTTTCAGCAGAAACAGTTCAGAGTTGAAAATTCCATAATGAAGATCAGTTTCTCTGCAGAAAGACAAGCCAACTGTAGCACCAATACTACACTGGGATACCTTTTACTAAAACAAACAAACAAACAAACAAAACACTCTTCTTCGTTATTTAAATAATATGCCAGAACATGCTATGCTACAATCATGAGGTTTTAAAGTTGCAACTGCAGTTACCTTCACTAAATAAATCAGTTTGAGGTGATTAAAGGAAACTACTTTAACACAGCTGTTAAAGGAAACTACACTTATCTGTGCAGTAAGCTAAATAAAACGCTGCTGCCTTCTCAGGATACACGATCCTATTCAGAAAGCAGATTTCATTCTTAGACAGGAGCAAAGATGAGTATGTCAGTCAGGGATGAGTCTAGCTGAATCCAATCAGAGATTCCTTTCTGCTCTGCAGTTGCCAAATGCTTTCACTAAGAGTTGACTCCTAAGCAATAGATAGCTTTGGTAAGGAATTGTTGATCCACAGGGTTTTAATTACTGGAAGTGGGTCGCATCCAATGCTCAATTAACCAACCAGCAGTTCTTAAGCCATGTCTGCGATGTATCACTTATACTTTTGTACAGAAATAGAAAATAAAGAGTACCTCTAAACTGGTTCTTGCTGACTGTATAAAATGGATTATTTTGTAAGCATGGTTCCGTATTAAGTTGGGCAGCTTTTATAAAATTTTATGTAGCTAAAAAAGGGGTTGTCCTGCAAACTAGAAGCAGAGGCTTTTTTTTTTTTTTAAGTCACTAAATAAAAATAAAAAACCCTGATAATGTGTTCAGAACAGAGGTCTTGCCTATAATTATTTATGGAAGTAGACTGCAAAAGCATTAGAAAAAGATAGCTAAATATACAGTTGTGCAACATTAGACCTAAACCTTAGCATAACAGCAGCCATCCTGTGCAACGTTTACAGCATAGCAAGGCAGACCTCACACAGTTTGATGGCATGAGGATTAATTTTCAGAGTTCAAGTTCAGGCAGAAAGACAGAGCTTCACACCAATGAAAAGGATAAACACATGCCAGGTTCCAGGAATGTTTTGGACTGCTTTGACTCTACAACGAAATTAGTCTACCACAAGCTAGGAAAGGAGAAAACAAGCAGATCCCTTTATAAAGCAGCCATATACAGCTTAAAAAAAAAACACTTAATCACATTAAGAACAGGGCTCATCCAAAGCAATACTAATATTCAAGACCAAAACAAACACTTTAAGAATATTCACATAAATCAGCTACCTGACGGCGACAGCCAACCACATATCTTGGGCCATTCGTAGCCTTCACAATAACTAGAGAGAGAAAAATCAAAGAAAAGGCCAAGTTTACTTGATGCACTGCTCTGAATTACACTTCTGAGTTGACATATTATATTTTTCTGCTAATGCTCACATCCCTGACACGCTTATTTTTTATTCCACCAAATCCTTAGACCAGTTTTTAACTGCAAAAGATTATTTTCAGGATTTCAAAGCCTGAAACAATCCAGCGTACTTACATTTCTCTTCTGTTAACTGTTTAAGCACCTCACCAACAATCTGCAAAAGAATAAATCCAGTATTAGCCTACAGATAAATTAACCTTGCCAAATGACATTTGGCATGTTTCAGAACACAGAAGATAACTGCTGACTTGGAAGTTAAATTCTCTTTCCTGCTTCAAGACGATTTCTTTAAAATATCTCTGTTAAACAGGATAAACACAGATAACTTCTCTAACCCATGTGCTTGATGTGTCTGTATGCAGTAAGGCTTCTTTTGCCGTTAGCTGTACTATTTCCACCTGCTTTTTCTTCATCCCAGAAGTGGATTTGACAACTGCTACTTCTGGACAAGTTCCCCATCAAGCACCCCCACAGGCTGCTCTAACCCCATTCCTCCCACATACCTGCCCAACGCTCTGCAATGCCTTAAGATCATTCTCTGACTTCTCATATTGCTTGGTGAGCTCCTTCAGCTGCTCCCTCACTAAGAAAGGAAAGAAACACCAGATTTGGGTAACTTTTAATCTATAAGGAACGCGGCACCAGACCCTCCCCCAGCAGGCAGGACCTCTGCGCACCCAGCAACTCATCGCACTGTGAGCACAGGAGCCCCTGCCCAACACAGCAGAGCGTGGCAGCATTAAAAAAACAGAATTAAGGATTTTTTGGGGTCCAAAACCCCAAAATGGCACTTAAAACGTGGATTCTAACGGCAGCCGGGCTCTGAGGAGAACCGGGAAGGCGACATATCGTTGTGCCATGCCCTGCTGAAGCCCCATCTCAGCGCTGCGCTGTGTTCCTCACGAACAGCACCCGGAGAGGCCCCGTGAGGTGCCGGGGGCTGGGCCGTGAGGCGTCCGCAGGCCCCGGTGCCTCAGCGCAAGGCCGGAGCAGGCCCGTGACGAAGCGCGGCGGCGGCGGCGGCGCCTGAGGGGCCGGGAATCTCCTCACGGCTCCCCTCCCCAGCGGCTCCCGGTGCCGTGGGGGGTGTGCACTCACGCTCCTTGAGGCGGCCGTCGATCTCCTTGTGCTCCAGCAGCTTCTTGCGGTAGTCCTGCAGCGCCTTGTCCCGCGGGTCCGCCATGATGAGCAGCCGCCGCTCATAGGGAATGCCGGGAAGGGCCATGGCGCCGGGGGGCGGGGCCTCGGGCACGCCCCCTTCGCGGCCAAACCACGCCCCTTTTTGTGCTAGGACACGCCCTCTTTTCGTCTTGGCCACGCCCCTTATCGGTCCCGGCGCCCTCTGGCGGCGCGGAGGGGTGGGAGGGTGCGCGGCGCGTTGTACGCATGCGCAGAGCGGTGGGGGGGGAGGGAGGGGGGAGGCGACGTGCGGGGCCTCACTGAGGAGGTGGCGGGCGGGGTGGGGGCCGTGGGCATGTGTACGTGTACGTACGCGTGTATATATCTATATATGCGTATATACGTGTGTATATGTCTATATATGCGTATATATGTGTGTATATGTCTATATATGTGTATATACATGTGTATATATACGGTTATACGTGTGTATATGTGTATATATACATTTAGACGTGTGTATATGTGCATATATACGTGTGTATATGTGTCTATACGTATATATATGCGTATGTATATACATGCATAGTATATATATACTTGTGCATATGTGCATATATGTGTAAATACATATATATGTGTGCATATATGTGTATATGTGTAAATACATATATATATGTGTGTGCATATGTGTATATATGCATAAATACATATATATGTGTGTGCATGTGTGTATATATGGGTATATATGTGTATAGATGTGTATATGTGTATACAGGCACATATATACATGTATACATATATACATATATGTGCATATATTTGTATATCACAGAATCACACAATCATCTAGGTTGGAAGAGACCTCCAAGATCACCCAGTCCAACCTCTAACCTCAGAGGTTAGGACCTCTGTCCTAACACTGACCAGTCCTCCTCTAAGCCATATCCCTAAGCTCTACGTCTAAACGTCTTTTAAAGACCTCCAGGGATGGTGACTCCACCACTTCCCTGGGCAGCCCATTCCAATGTCTAACAACCCTTTCAGTAAAGAAGTTCTTCCTAATATCCAACCTGAACCTCCCCTGGCACAACTTTAGCCCATTCCCCCTCATCCTGTCACTAGGCATATATAAGTGTATATATGTCCATATGTGTGTTTATATGTGTGTATACGTGTGTATGTGTGTTTATGGGGGGATCCTGGGTGGCTCCCACCGCCACAACACCTGCCTGAGCTCAGGGGTTGTTTGCAGGGGTGAGGAAGAGGATGCTGGCTGTGAGGGCTCTGTCCTGAGGCAGTGCTGGGCCCTGGCCTCCTCAGGAGCCCCCTGGCAGCTCCTGCCTGCCATGACTGGCTGTGATCACCCATTACAGGTGGCTTCACCCTGTCTCTGGGCCCCTTGGGATCTTTGAAGGTGTCAAGGAAAAGATCACAGAATGGCTGGGGTGGGAAGGGACCTTAAAGATCACCCAGTTCCAACCCCCTGCCATAGGCAGGGATGTCTCCCACTAGATGAGGTTGCCCAGGGCCCCATCCAACCTGGTCTTGAGCACCTCCAGGGATGGGGCATCCACAACCTTCTCTGGGCAACCCGTTCCAGTGCCTCACCACCCTCTGAGTGCAGAATTTCCATCTAACCTCTCATCTAAATCTCTCTTCTTTTAGTTTAAAACCATTACACCTTGTCCAGTCATTATCTGATTGAGCAAAAAATCTTTCTCCATCTTTTTTTATAAGCCCCTTTTAAGTACTGAAAAGCTACAATAAGGTCACCCTGGAGCCCTCTCTTCTCCAGGCTGAACCTCCCCAGCTCTCTCGACTTTTTTTCACAGCAGAGGTGCTTCAGCTCCTTGATCATTTTTGTGGCCTCCTCTGGACCTTCTCCAACACCCCACATCCTTCTTGTGCTGGGAACCCCAGACCTGGACACAGTACTCCAGGTGGGGCCTCACAAGGTGCGAGATCATTTCATCAAGATGCTAGATTATTCACAGTTTAATTATAAATCCAGTTAATGAGCGTGGACGTAATGCTGACTGGCGTAAGTTTATAGATTAAGGAGCAGCCAAGGCCTGTGGAAACAGGAGAACCCGGATGTGTTTTTTCTGCAGCTGAAACTGGGAAATTTTGTGAGGAAACTGGGCAAGAAAGGAAGCTGCTGTAGCCGTCCCTTGGCCCCTGCCTTGCACACCCTCACTTCCCTATGAAGGTGGAGAAGGCTCTGGGAAAAGGAGTCACCATTATGGGCACTTGGGACACAGCCCTGCTCCGTGCCTCATGGAGAGCCCCAGGGCAGGACATCGAGGCCCTGGAACATGTCCAAAGGGCTATGAAGCTGGGGAAGGGCATGGGACACAAGTCCTGTGAGGAGCGGCTGAGGGAAATGGGGGGGTTTGGGCTGGGGAAGGGGAGGCTCAGGGAGACCTCATTGCAACTATCTGAATGGAAGGGGTGGGGAGCTGGGGGTCGGCCTCTGCTCACAGGTAAACAGTGACAGGACCAGAGGGAATGGCCTCAAGTTGTGCCAGGGGAGGTTCAGGTGGGAAATGAGGAGACATTTCTGCTCAGAAAGAGCAGCCAGGTGTTGGGACGGGTTGCCCAGGGAGGTGGTGGAGTCCCCGTCCCTGGGGGTGTTCAAGGAGAGGTTGGACGTGGTGCTTGGGGACGTGGGTTAGTGGTGACACTGGTGGTAGGGGGTGGTTGGAGGAGATTATCTTGAAGGTCTTTTCCAATTTTAGTGATTCTGTGACTGCTCAGGGACATGGGCACAACCCCAGCCCCATCCCGCCTGGTCTTGGGCACCGCCAGGCACGCCACAACTCCTCCGGACAACCTGTACGCGTACCCCAACCTCTTTAACGTGAACAATTTCCTCCTTCCCCTCCTCAAACTGGGACATCTGATGTAAAACAAGGCGGCACCCGAGGACGGGCACGGCCCCCGAGGGCGGAGCGGGGCAGGGCCGCGGCTTCTTCAGCCCCCGCCGGCCGCGGCGGCGCCGTCGTGAGATGGCGGCGGGGGCCGGGCTGCTGCGGGCGCTGGGCCTCGCTGCCCTGCTGCTCCCCGCCGTGCCCCGAGGGCCTCCCGGCGGTGCTGAGAGCCGCTGCTTCTGCCAGGTGGGCCGGGACCCCTGGTTTAGGGGTGTCTGAGGTGTTGGGGGGCTGCTCCGTGTGCCCGCTGCTTTGTTGGGTTCCCCCCTTGGCAGCGCCTCAGGGGGGTGTTGGGGTATGGGGGCGCGTCTCTCTTGGCCACCCGGGTGGCTCCTGAGGGGTGTTTGGGGGTTTTGTGGTGGTCTGGGGGTTTTGTGGTGCTGTGGTGGTTGGGAACCACCTCATTCTTTCTGTTGGGGGTCTGTGTTATCATCTGTCTGCTATATGGGCTGTGGGAGGTGTGCCCAGGGTTCAGCATCTGCTTGGGGTTCAGCCTGTCCCAGGGTGAAATCTCCTTGCTGATGTGCTGCTGCTCGGCCTGGTTTGCCTCCTGCTGATGTGTGGTAATGACAGAAATGTGTGTTCTCCACTGTGAGACCACCCCAGGCAGCTTAACTTCGGGGTGCAGGTGTTATAGCAGGTGCCTCTTGACTTAATTTTGCCTGAGCACGCTTGCAAGATCGAGGAACAAAAGTGGTACAGCGTGCTTGGTGCTTTATTTTTATTCTCCTTTAATAACTGGAGTTATAAAGTCAACTGTTGTAAAGTCTACCCTTACTGTGTTCAAGTCCCAGTGCTTAAGAGTGAGTCAGAAGTGGAGAGCGGCAAAAGAAAACGTGCAGTTGTGCACTTGGCTTTGGCTGCTGGGTGGCTCTTGACACCTCAATTTTCTATGGAAATGGGAGGTGAAATTTGCTGATAGAGCACCGAGATGTGTGCTTTTCCGTGCTTTATCTCTGTAGGGCTTTTGCTCGTGTGCTTCCTGTTAGACAGAGAGGCTTGTCTGGTAAGGATCGAAGTCTGAGTCAAGTGTGTGGTATGGCAGGAGAAGCCCTCGCCACTGCAGGAGCTGGCACTGGTGTGTTAATGGCTCTCAGGCTTTTTTCTTTG
The DNA here is from genome assembly GCF_964211825.1 of Aythya ferina. Lineage (NCBI taxonomy): Eukaryota > Metazoa > Chordata > Aves > Anseriformes > Anatidae > Aythya > Aythya ferina. The sequence goes on from NC_140301.1 coordinate 62,234,596, forward strand.
GGTAGGAGGAACTGGCATGGTACTTCATACTCCAGCACCCTCCTTATTTATGGAGTAGTAAGGTTTAAGTAGGTTTAAGTTCTCAATACATGTGTTGACAATCTTTCCTGTTGCCTTTAGGAAGCGTGTTACATAGGGTGGAATGCCTCAGCCTTACTAACCACTTAACCTATTAAAAACACACCTGAGGGCTGTCTTGTTTGTGTTTTTTAATAATTTGCCGATCATCTATAGCATATGGCTGGTGGATTTTATTTACCACCAAAGAAAATACAGGGCAAACCTTAAATGGTTCTACCTTTCTACGTTTGTATGCTTGAAGGCAAGGGTGTAGTGTCGGGTTTCCTCCTCTGGACCATCTCTTGCCTTCTTCTGGGCTGTCAGATTAAGAAATGTGATGGAAACCTTGATGAAGGGTACGTAGAAGGGCTCTGATTTGTCTCTCAGCCCATGTTGGGCTGCTTTTGAGTGTTCTTGCTCTAGCAACATTTCAGGTGCTGGCAGAAGTGGGTCATAACTCTGGAACAAGCATTTCACTCTTCTGTCGTGGAGTTTGGTGCTATTAAGAGCAATGCTCAAGTGCTTTTTTTTTTTTTTAAAAAAAAAAGAAACTTTAGTTCTTCATTTGCTCATGTTGCTAACCAGTCCTGAAACTTTCATTGCGAACATCCAGCTGCTATTAGAAACACCAAAGTTTCACACCCTGTTCCTGCTTTCTGATCTATCTCATTAGCACCGATTAACTCTTCACAGGAATTCCCTCAATCTTCAGCCAGCTTATCCCCCACCCAGCTCAACGTGTTCCCTGCTGATCGATGCTTTAGTCAGCTGTGAATCAATTCTCCATATTCCTGGTAATTATTGCTCATTCTTTGTTTACAGACTGACGAAGCCGTGCTAAGGCTGTGCTGCAGGTGCTTGGCAGACCGGGATTTTGATTGTGGGCTGGCAGAGTTTGTGGTCTGGCAGAGCTCAGGTTTCCTTTCGGGGTGTTTCTGTGGTCAGCAGGCTGTCATTAGGGGTGCGTGTGGGCACGGTGAGCTGCCTCCTCGTTACCTGAACAGATTTTCAAGCCACTCTTGCATTCTTGTCGAATTGGTGCTCACCCACGAGCCTTGGGGGCAGGAATTTGTACCTGGCACCCTTCTGATCCCTGTGGGGTGGCTCAGGAGGCAGAGAGCAGGACCTGCAGATCCTCCTTGGCCAACAGGGGCTTGCAGGTGTCACTTGGTGGCTTCTGTGGTTTAACATCCTTCTGAGGCTCCTGTGTGAGATCAGCTCCCTTCTTTTTTGGGGTGGAAGATGGGGTGACAGCGAGGAAGCTCCTGCAGGGGCACCAGGGGGCTGGTTTGGCTTGGAAAAGGCAGCTGCTGGTGGAGTTAGGGGTTAAAAGCAGCTCATTTTCTCCCCCACCGTGGTGTTCCCTTCCTGTGCTCTGTTCTAGCCACAAGTGGGAGATGCAAAAAAGATTTTTGCCCTCTTCCCTGCCCTGCTGGGCAATAGATGGTGGCGTATGGGTCAGGGAGAGGGCTTACAGCAAGTAAAGGAAGCCCTAAAACTGCAACCCAGGAGCATTTTGGTGGCACTGAAGGAACCAGAAAGAGGTGAGGAGACCAAACCCAGCGGCAGCAGCGTGCGGAGGGAGCAGACTGGCAGGATCCCAGGATGGAGGCGAAGGAAGACAAAGCCAAGGCCCAGCCCCAGGATTAAGCAGAGCCCACGTGCGGCTGTTTCCATGCTGCGTTGTGCACCCAAGGCGGGCACATCAGTGGTGAGGGATCACAGAGGGCCGGCCAAATGCCTTCCTCGCTGCTTACTCAGCAGCCCGAGCCCTTGGTGTGCGCGTCTGTCCCGGCGGCTCCGTCACATCTCCTCCCTGGGGACAATCCCAGCCCTGCCCCTCGCCTCTTGCCAGGCTCTGCCGCCCCGTCCGGGTGGAGCAAAACCCGTGGTGGGTTGGGCTGTGCCACCTGGCCGAGCTTTCTTTTGGGAACTTGGGGTACAGAGCAGGAAGATCCCCAGAAGATAGATGGAGATCTCCAAAGGTGACCCCCAGCTGCTCCTGAGCGCGATGAGAGCGTTCAGGGGGCTTCACCCCCAGTTATAATGGGTTGGTGCTGGTCAGCAGACCTAGCAAAGTCAGCCCTGGTGCAATCAGGACGTGCCAGCCCTTTCAGGCTCGGATATCACCTCTTGGAGGTGATCACTGCCATCCCCTCGCAGTGCTGAACGCCTGACGTGGCTGCAGAGAGCGGCTGGAGACCCTGCAGATCTTTTTGGAGGCTTCTTTTAGGCCGGCTGAAGCTTGACCCAATCTGTAATCTGCCTTCCTCAAAGGCCGTCAGGCTTCCAGGAAACACAAGGAGATGTGTGGCTTTTTTTTTTTTGTTTTGGTTGCTTGGCCGTCTTCGTTTTGAAACAGCTTCGAGTTGGGTAACTGGATTAGCAAACGGGTGCTGGTTTTATTTTGATGGGAGTGATTTCGGCTGCTGGAAAGTTTAATTGCTGCGCTGCTAATCTTCAGTTTCATTGCCTTGCAAAACACCCGACAGAATACAGCACCTGCGTGGGGCTGAGGTGCTGGGCAGTGAACACGAGAAGCAGAGTTGAGCCTCCAAATCCTGGTGCCTCGGCACAAACAACTTGCTCAGGTGGAGAAGGGCACGGTGGCACTGATGGATTTCCCTTCTCTCCCAATCCAACCAGGGCGGCTTAGTCTAAAACAACTGATTTTTTGGGGAAGCTGAGCTTTTATTTCCCCCCCCCCAAACAGTCCCACAAAGGAGCAGGAAGAAACCTTGCACGTTCCTTTAAGGTGGTGCTGTGTGTTTAACCCAGGCTGCTGTTTTTTTTCCCCTCCCTCTTACCCGGTTATCTGGGCTCTCCGGGTGTGCGTCAGGCCCTGGGCTTCACGTTTCTCACGTCGCTCTCTTTCCTCTGCACACCATCATTTGTTTCACCCTTATTCCTTGCAGGCTCGTTTGCTACACTTCACAGGAGCTGCATCCAGGCTCGTTCTGCTCGTCCCTGCTTCCAGCTTGCTTTTGGGTGTGCGGGGAGATGGCAGGGGTTGGGCAAAACCCCCCTGGAACGGTGTAGTGTGGGGTACATGATTTTTGTGCTGGCTGATACCAGGATATTGTAGGCTTCTGGGACAGAAGCAGTGAGAGGATTTCTCATTGTGAACATCCCATACTTCATAAATCAACAACAACCATTTAAATCAACCGCCGTGGTCTTAAAACCCCCAATTTATCTGATGCTGGCAGGTGGCAGCATCCAGGGAAAATCCCCGGCGTGCTGCTGAGAGGGAACAAGCAGTGAGCTCGCTTCTGGCCGCGGTGATTTCCCCGAGTACGAGTCAGAGGGTGGCAGGGGAAGAAAACCTCCTCCTGCCTTGTGCAACGCCCTCATCCAGACAATAACCTACGTGTCAGAAAGCCATAGCTGAATTCGTGTTGCTTTCTTTTTCCTTCTTCGGGGCTTACACGCTGCTTGTTGTGTTTTGGGATGATGCAAGAAGCGTTGGCTTCCTGCATCAGATTTACAGCAGATGTTTTCCTGCCAAAAAGCTTTCAGAGGCAACGGGGGAGCCTGCTGCAGGCGCTGTGGTGCTGATTAAATCCACCAAATGGTCATGGTGCAGTTGGTTGGCAGCAGGGACTTTTCTTGACTGCCTTAATCTTTGTTGCCAGATCTAGCAAGCTGGTTCTTGCTGGATTTGGTCTTGATAAAAACCTCTGATTTGTGTGACTGTATCTGATGTGTGGTCAAGGACGGGGTTTTCCTGCAGGTGACACAGCCTGGCTGAATGCCTGCCATCTCTGCTCTCTAACAAGAGTTCCTGATGCCAATTAATCTGTCATCAGTAAGTGTTAACCTACCTACGTGTGTTAGGGGAAAAATATTTCTAAATAAGCTGCTTATCCCCGGGTGCCGATCCTGAAGGATGCATCAGAAGGAATTCTCTGCCAGTTCAGCACAGTCAGGTTTAATGTCATTTAATTCAGGTTGGACTTAATTGGATGGCTCACTGATAAAAGGAAAGACAATTCTGAATCGTTTTATTGTCTTAAACAGTACTGACCGACTTGTTCCTCTTTGATTTTTTTCATGTCCAACAGGTTACTGGTCATATAGATGATTGCACCTGTGACGTGGAAACCATTGATGCCTTCAACAACTACAAGCTTTTTCCTAGGCTGAACGAACTCCTGGAGAGTGACTATTTTAGATACTACAAAGTAAGTTTCTTGTACGAGAAAAGTCTGAATATTTCTCGTTCATTTTGTGTGCTTTTTTTTAAAATTTAAACTGATTTTAATATCAATAACTTTCACAGATACCCAGTTTCAATCTTGATCTTTACAAATGCAGTCAGCAAGTCTGATTTCTGCTATTAAGAGAATCTTAATGTGATATAACTTTCATATCCAATAAGTTGCATGATTTTAAAGAGATTCTTATGCATTTTTCCCTCTAAAGAAGATCAATGAAATGTGTTCTGTTGAATTAGGGCTCAGGCATGTTAATGACTGGGGATCCAAATTGCAAAATGAGGATATTCTTCGTGTCTTCCTATCAACATGGAAAGCCTGGTTTAGTTATCAAACAGATTAATTAATTGCTGTTACTGCAGGACCACTGTTATTAGATGCAATCTCACTGAATGTGAGCAGAATCTATTTGACCAAATGTGTTTTTTTGGGTGTGGCTGGGTTATGGGGCAGAATTTTACCTGCTGAATATAGATATTAAACAACTCTTTCCATTTTTTTTTTTAAAGTATTCACTCTGCTGTGCAAACAGCTTAAGAAGCTTCCAACTTCACTGCCCCACAGATTAGAACAGGTCCATATAAAATTACTGGTGTAGAGCTGCCTCTCCCTACTTTGCCCCATCTCCCTCCCTTCCCCAAGCTTCCTGGTGGGAGCACCAGAAGAAATAATAGGATGAAAAGCACAACCCATACTGATAACAAGGATATGAGCAATAGCAAACAATCTGGTAAACACCAGGGAGTTATTTGTTCCCACCAAGCCCAGAAGTCTTGCACACCAACAGGCCCAGAGCACAGAGGACTTGCCAGCAGAAGAGCTGCACGCTGGCCACAAGAGGATGACAGCAAGGCTCCAGCACACCTTCCTACCCCTCTGACAGGGAGGCACGCTGTAGCCATAAGATCTCCAACACAAGGAGACAAAATCAATGGGTAGCAAACTTCCCTAAGAATCACTGAGGATGAAGTGAGCAATGTTCTGAGGCCAAAGATTGCTCCCAGCGAACAGTTTGCCACTGCTCAACAACAGCATCAGGGTGTGATTAGGAATCAGTGGCCCGTTTCTTGTCTTTGTTGCCACAAACAGCCTTGGCCATGTGCATGGGTACAAACATCTTGTGTGAGAGATGGGTGAATGTGCATGATAGACTGAAATCAAGTCTTCATTTAAAATGAGTGACACCTTCTGTTTCTACTTGTACTGCAGAACTTGGCCTTGCACTAGGTTTTGTTATCAGAAGCCTAGTAGTGAGACACCAGAGGTATGAGTTGTTAAGCTGTGGTGTGGAAGAAATGTGTAACAGCTTATGTTGTTTGTAGGTAAACCTAAAGAAGCCTTGTCCTTTTTGGAATGACAACAGCCACTGTGGAATACGAGACTGTGCTGTAAAACCCTGCCCAACTGTAAGTAAAGAATCCATCCGCTTCACTGTTTTCTTTATTTGACCTTCCATGAACAGAAAAACTTGTCCTAGCCCTTATTTTGGGTATTAACGAAATGATCTGGGGACAAATCCTCTCACCCTCGTAAATGCCAGGATATTCACCCTGTTAGCTGTGCTGTCACTTGCTGTTTTGCCTGACAAATTCAGCCAGGCCCTTTCTAGCAGTCTCTATACATTAAATGGCTCTTCCAGAGTCCTCTGCTCCCAGCAGAAAAGCAGACACCCTTACCACTGCATCCTGGACAGGAGGGTTTTCTCCACTGAGCTAAAAGAAAGCCTCTTGACTGCAGGTACCTGCCTGAAAAGAAGGGGAAGAGAAAGCGAGTGAATCAGTGTGGTTGCTGGGTTGATGGATGTGGTGAAAATGCCACCCAGGCTGGCTCTGTGGGCTGGCACCCAGCAACAGGCTCTTGCTATCTCATTCTGGGATCTCCAGAGCAGTTTGTGTGCTGGTGGTGCACGGGGGTGTGCCATGCTGCTGGGACAGTGGACGACCAGCAGTGCTCTCGATGGAGGAGGTCTCCTGACACTATTTGCATGCATTTACCAAGTCATTGTAGCTTATTTTTATGCACAATTTAAAGTATAATGTGGTGAAACAGATGCCTGTCCCTCTCACGTGGTAACTCTGTGAAACCTGGTATAGTGAAACTGTTGGCTTGGCTGAAAAAAAATCTGAGGTGATACGACACCTTGAAATCTGGTCTAGGTGTGTGTGAACATTATGTTATATAAATTCTGATGTTGATATTAAATTAATTTGTCTTATTCTCCTCTCCCATGAACTGCCATTCAAATAAGTCTCCTTTGCTTCACTTGTCTTGAAAAAGCACCTACCGTGGAAAAAAATTGGATGATTTTTTTTCCTTAAAGTAACTCAAGTTTTGCTTAAATTATTTTTACTAAACCTTTTTTTTTTTACTTAATGATGATGTCATTGTGACATTCATCTTTCACATTGTCATTACTATTACCTAGAAGTTCTTATTTTAAGATTTCACTGTAGCTTTAATTATATTGACCTGGGTCCATTTCATTCTGAAAGCAACAAGAAAAACTTACACGTTGCTTAATTTTTCTTTCCCTGTGCTACTTGCCATCATGGTACTTTCAAATTGTACCATCACAGAGAAACATTGCCCTGTAATGCTCAAGTGGTGTTTTTTTGCCTTCCTACTGATGGAAGAAACAGAAGTTGAGAAGAACTTAGGGACCTCTTGTCTTGTGCATGCTGCTCAGGTTGTGTTGGGCTGGGAATAAAACTCAATATCTGAAGAGAAGCATCTGGGCATCACCCAAAGACAGGATGCCAGACATCAGCTCCTCTGAAGTTTGTTGAATTCCTCAGCCTTGTGCTTGGCTGAGCAAAACACAACCTGATGTAGCAGCCATAAAAGGCTGCTGACCTTCTGAGGAGGGTTGTGAAAAATCAGAATAAACCACCAAGAATATTGCTTAACTTTAGCCTGCAAACGAGCCAGAAAATGGCTATGTTGTAATGTTGTAAGCTAATCTGGGTGCACTGAATATTTACTAAGTTCTAGCCACCTTCCCAATCTTTTTCAAACAAATTGAAAGGCTACACCAGCCTCACATGTAGCACGTGCTCAATTTTGTCTTTCAGGATGAAGTTCCTAATGGAATCAGATCTGCAAGTTACAAGGTAGGCTGGTCTGTGTGCACACAGTGCTGCTGCTTATGGGACCAATTTGTCACTGCAACTGATAAAAATGAGCTGTATTTGTTGAGATGCACCTTGTGGCTAAATTTTTTGCCCTATTCAAATGTTTGGCATGTTGTAGAACCTTTGAGGTCGTCATCCTGAAGTCAGGTATTTCCCCTCCACAAATGCAGGGCAGTTTAGGAGACTTCTGCAAGACCCCAGGCACAGCTAAGCACAAAATGTTCCTGGTGGCAGTGTCAGAATCTGCTACGAGTCCCTGCAACAATCATCTCAATTGCATCAACCTCTGCAGACATCCTGTGGAAATAGAGGGTGGAATGAATCATAAAGATGTTTCTGATGCTTAAACTGTTTGTGCACTAAAGGCAAAATTATAACATCAGGAAAAATGTGTTTTAATTCATTCCTGCTCCTTTCCTCTTCAACCCAGTACTCAGAAGAAGCCAGTAACCATGCTGAGGAATGTGAAGAGGCCAACAGACTTGGAGCTGTTGATGAATCCTTGAGGTTTGATGACTTTTTGATCATGGAATGGTTTGGGTTGGAAGGGACCTTAAAGAAAAGGTCCGTGGGCAGGGACACCTCCCCCTAGATCAGGCTGCCCCCAGCCCCATCCAGCCTGACCTTGGGCACTGCCAGGGCTGGGGCAGCCACAGCTCTTCTGGGCAACCTGTTCCAGTGCCTGTCCACCCTCTGAATAAAGAATTTCTTCCAAATATCAAATCTAAACCTACCCTCTTTAGTATAAAGCCATCACTCCTTGCTCTATCACCACACCCCCTGACACGGAGCCCGTCCCCAGCTCTCCTGCAGCCCCTTTAGGCCCTGGCAGGCTGCTGTGAGGTCTCCCCAGAGCTTTCCCTTCTCCAGGCTGAGCACCCCTAGCTCCCTCAGCCTGTCCCCACAGCAGAGGGGCTCCAGCCCCTTGATCATCTTTCTGGCTTCCTCTTGACTTGTTCTAATATTTCCATGTCCTTGTGCTGGGGGCCCAGAGCTGAGCACAGTGCTCTGTGTAGGGTCTCACGAGAGCCCCCACCTTGATTTTCCATGATCCTTACTTGTCTTGGAGGAACCCTTGTGCTGATGCTCCTTCTGATGGCCTTTCTCCTTTCCTTGCAGCAAGGAAACCCAGCGGGCGATGCTCCAGTGGACACAGCACGATGACTCCTCAGACAGCTTCTGCGAAGCTGATGGTATGTGGACCTGCTTGATCTGACGAGTCTTGTAACGAGATTTAAGCAGTGCAAGTTCTCTGCAGAACCATCAGGCCCATGTGTAGTGTTTCAGCAAGCCTCCATGCTATTTCTTCTCTCTCCTCCTTCCCTCTCTCCTGCCCTCAGTGTCTTGAAAAGACGAGGTGAATATTTCTGAACAGCTTCATTGTTGGTCAGGGTCTCTCGGGGCTTGGCAAGTTAGCAGCTTGGGTGGAGCATGCTCAGAGTTTGCTGTGCCATCTGTGGTCTTGCACGCTGATGGCTCTGAAGGCCAGAGAGCTGCACCCTGCTGCACTGATGCACAGCAAATACAATTCACCTGCCTGTTTGGAGAGGAATGAGCTGGTCTCCCTGCTGGTGAGACCAATAAATGTGTAAAGGGGTGGCAGGTTTAGCCCTGGGAGATGTAATTTGCCTTTAGAAGCTTTTGTCACTGACCCAGCACTCTGCTTCACAGACATCCACTCTCCTGATGCAGAGTACGTGGATTTACTCCTGAATCCTGAGCGCTACACGGGCTACAAAGGCCCAGATGCCTGGAAGATTTGGAACAGTATTTATGAAGAAAACTGCTTCAAGTAGGTGCTTTGGGACACAGGTGCCCCAGGTCGCCAGGCACAATGCTGACTTTTTGGAGGGGCTGCATGTGCTACAGCTGCTCTGTTAATCCCCGTCCTCCTGTCTTTGCTGCACTGCTTGTGCACTGTGGGCTGTCAGAGCACGGGACAAGCCATGTGGCTGCCCCATGAACCCCTGTTGGCTGTTTATTCTAGAGAAAAAAAAAAAAAAAAAAAAAAAAACAGACAAACTTCTCTCTATCCCTTTCCTGTTGGAGCAAAACTGAAGCACAGGAGGATTTCTGAGATCTCCTTAGGCTATTTAACTGCAGAGAAGTAGTTTCTTCTGTGTTTCTGCACAGCAAGGAGACAGTCAACTATTTACTTTCTTTTTTTTTTTTTTTTTTTTTTTTCCTCTTAGACCTCAAAATGTAAAAAGACCTTTGGCGTCTGGTCGAGGTGAGTCACTTATCTTGCTAAGTGGTTTGGTAGTGTGCTGATCTGAGCTACAGAAGCAGCGAATGCTATGCGAGGTACTTCTCCTGAATGATAAATATTTTATAGTTCTTGATCAAGTCTAGAATTCAATGGCTAATTCAAGGGCACCTGGAGGGATGGCGCTCTAGCATCCATCACGGAGAAAAAGTCTGATTCTGCATTCCTGGAAGATATGTGGGTTTGGGAGAGGCTGGGAACAGGACTGAACCCTGGCTTCTTTCTTGGTCCCTGGTTTTTGTACTTAGCAATGTATCATCCTTTCATCTATGAGAGACCAAAATGAGACCCTGGCAGGGTTGTTCCTCTGTGGAATCAATTTAGTAAGAGAAACTCTGCCTTAGAAATTAAGACTAAATAATGTAAATTAACATAGGGAAGGACTTCAGGAGCATACCAAGAGCTTCTTGCCCAAGATTGCTAAGAGACTCCATGTCTCCTGATAGCCCATCTTGCCCAGACATCTAGAACATCAGCCTCTCTCCCCCCTTCCCCCAGGGAAGGCTTGCTGTCCTGCAGGTGAGGAAGCAAGAGGACATGAAAACAGGATCTAATCTGATACCTGTCAGAGCTGATGCAAGTGACTAGTGCACTGCAGGAAGCAGGGATGGGGTCTTTGAGCAGTCTCATTGTTTGTGCTTTAGAGTTTAATTTTGGTCTTGTGTAACTGATCTCCTCTCTTCTCTCCTCCCCCATTCATGCTTTTCTCATCAGGAGATGATGGAGGTGAGTGGCACTCTGTTTTTACTGATAACAGAAGCAAATGTGAAGTCTTTACCTAATGGTACAGCTCACAACAACATGATAATGCACCTGTTTAGCAGAACCATTATTCAGGTAAAATCAGGAGCTGTCCAAAATCCCATGTTCAAATCCCATGGGAGCAAATCCCATTGCTCCCTGCAGCTCTGAGGCTGTGTATGTGACATCTTCCCCGTCTCCAAACTACCTCCAAATTGTTTTTGTTCTCCAGATTATTCTCAAGCAAGTAGCAGGGATTAATGTGTAACACTGTTTTATGTGACTGTACACACTTAATTGTGCTTTTTTATTTTTTTCTAATAAAAATATCCCTCTCCTTACCCTCACCAGAGAAGAACAGCAATCTGTGGTCCTTCTTTCCCCCTAGGTCATGGTGTTCTGCATTGCTTTTGCTTCCCACCAGCTGTGATAGGTGGGAAAAAGACTTTTTTGTTTGGTGCCACCATGCTCTGTTAGTGGCATCACTCGGTGGGGAGGAAAGTTTGTGTTCTTCTAACATCCCTCTTCGTGCTTCTGCAAACTGGAGCGAGCAGAATTCCTCTGGGGTCTGGCCCAGAGGTGGTTTCAGGGCAGCAGGCATGGCCATGGGGACAGCCCTCCCTGGCTGCAGGGGGTGTCCAGCCCTGTGCTGTCAGCATGTCATCCTGCTGTCCTCTGAAAGCTGCATCCAGAGAAGTAGTTTAAAATAACATTATTTGTTAAAGCCCTCCTGCAAGGTGTGCCTCAAACTGATGTGCTGCCTTTCCTTTTGTTTCTAGGACATATGTTTTACAAGTGGCTGAAAGGTAAGCCTTTTTCTAACAGTCCTTTTTTCTAAACTTGGTTGCTTTTCTTGGGATGAATGCGAAATGGCTGGGAAGGGGGTGGGAGCTGCTTGCCACTCTCAGGTTGGGTTAGATTTCTGTCTGACAGCCAGGAGAGAAAAATTCAAATGTACTGTATGCTTTCAGTATCTTAAAATGCCCATTTCTTCTCAGGTGTCTGCATAGAGAAGCGTGCTTTCTACAAACTCATTTCTGGTCTCCACGCAAGCATCAACATTCACTTGAGCGCCAGGTACCTCTTACAAGGTAACTGCCACTTTCTGCCTTGCCCCTTCTGTGTCAGCTCTAAATTGACACTGGCGTACGCTTTGTGGCTCAGCTAAACACTGTTTGCAGCCCATTCCAGCAGGGTTCAGGCCTACTTCTGTGCTCTTCCTCTCTCTCCCTCAGCACACAGCTTGTGTAACAAAATCAGGGATGCGGTTACCGCGTGCCTTCAGGTCTGAAAATGGCTGGACTGTGTGCGCTGCACCGAGGCTTCCAGCACGTATGCCTTTTATTCTTCCTCCAAGGTTATTTTGGAGTGGGTTTCTAATTGCATATCAAGGCTGTCTCTTGCGAGCCTGTTTTTTATGACAGTCAGTTTAGCAACAATCTCACCTAGACTGTGAAATGCCTGGCTGCGCTTTTCCAGGACTCTTGAGCCATTTCCATTTTTTTTTTTGCATGCCTTTGTCCGCAAGTAAGGATCTAAATTTCAGTGCTGAGGTTGGAAATCTAGGGTGATGTGAAAACATGATTTACGTGTCTCACATGGCCAAGGAATGTGGCGTGTTGTTCATGCAGTGTGGGATGCAGCCTCTGACTTCCTGAAGGATTTAGTCACACTAGTTTACCGTAGTATCTGTAGACAAAGTCTACCAGCTTTATTCTACTAAAGCTTACAGAAATCAAGTACAGAAGACTGTGATAGCTGTTAGAATTTGGATAACTGGTTTAATTTTAAGTAATCATATTCAAGTGTCTACAGCCTACCTACACCTCGCCTTGATGTAAGCTAGACAATGTTAGAGCTGAGAGGGTAATGAGAAACATCAAAGGCAGGAGATGAGTTGGAACTCTGCAGGGAAGATTAGGAAAATAAGGTGGCTACAGAGAGCAAAATAAGTGTCTTTGGCTTGTGTAGAAAGGGCTAGTTCCTGTTGGTGAAAGGCTACAGAAGATCTCTGCTCTGAGGAGCTGGTCCTTGGCTCAGCTTGAATCCTCGCAGAGATTCCTGTCTGAGGCACCATGATCTTGCAGAGAGCCTGCCTCAGCTCAGAGTTGGGGAAGAGTCCTTTCCTGCTACCCTGGTTATCAGTGATTTAGAAGATTCTCTGAAGTTTCTTTCCCCTTTTATTTTTCTTCTCATTTTTACATGTCGGCAACTGTATTATCTCTTACTTCCACTACATACTCTATTTAGTCTTAAGCACACAATAGGACAGGCAAGCAGAAACATTCTTTGTGAGAGCTTGATAATAGGAAATAAAGATCAATCTCCTCTGATCCTTGGTTACTTTTTTCTTTCACGTTTCCCCAGTAGAAGGAATGTTCTTAAGGTTTCTGGGCTCATTAGGGAGCCTTTCAACCTCCGACTCCCCTGTTGTTTCCCAGCACAACGTGATCAGGAGGCCTCTGCAGATGCTTGGAGCAAAGCAGGGAGACTGCTTCTGAGTTCTGCAGCAAGTTGGTGGCTTTTGAGGGCAGGAATAAAGGGATCTTCACAGCCTGCCTGGTACAGCCAGCCTGTCCTCTTCGTGTACACACAAATGCTGAACTAACTCCAGCTTACACAGAACTGCTTTCAGAAACAGGCAACTTAAATGTCAAGAAGCTCTTCAACTTGACTTGATTCTGCTTAAAACGAACAGCCTCCATTTTTAGCTTTGGCTTATACGCCTGGGACCTGCTTTAAACCAAGTGGCTAAAATCTGCAGGAGTTCTGCATTTGTTAGGGTTTGGTTGAAAGCATGTCTCTCTTGAACAGCTGGGGTTAGTGGAAGGGCTGTGACTGCTACAAAGCTTGGAACTCCTTGGTTAGAGATATATTTCACCATTTGCTTGGGACAGTGGGAAGCAGTGAACTGGAACCATACCCATCCACCTCATTTCTTTGTTTTTTTTGCTCTCAGATACATGGTCAGAGAAGAAATGGGGCCCCAATGTTACAGAGTTCCAGCAGAGATTTGATGAAGTCCTCACCAGAGGGGAAGGCCCCAGAAGACTCAAGAACCTCTATTTTCTCTACCTGATAGAGCTACGGGCCCTGTCCAAAGTGTTGCCGTTCTTTGACCGCCCAGGTTTCCAGCTGTACACAGGGAACAAAAGTCACGATGCAGAAATCAAAAACCTGTTGCTGGAAATTCTCCATCTGGCCAAGTAATTACACTCAGTACCTGGGGAGAATGGCTCTTTCAACCCTGGCATCTCTTAACCTTTCATTTAAAGCGCCTAGAAAGGCAGGTTCTGGGTTCTTTCTTGCAGTGGGATAGCGTGATTTGGGTAGTATTGTTGGGATTGCATTGGTATCTGCATTCAAATAGCAAAACAGGCTAATTAAGTCCACAGTTTAATAGCCTAGGCAGCCTCTTGGGTTTAGCAGAATTGAATTTAATAACCACCTACATGTCAGCCCTGAAACTGGCTACCTGTTTGAGTCATCTGTGGAATACCAGTCCTGGCTTCATGTTTTTTGTCTAGAAAAAAAATCCTAAAGATGTTGGTAATAGAGGTTTGGACAGAGGTCTGAGGACAAGGTATGGAAGGTACCAGAACCAGATGGAGTGGGTGTCTCCTAACATGATTGATGTTTGAATTTCTCTCTTCACACTCCCATGCCTTCAGTGCTTACGTCTGCTAGAAAACAGACTACAATTGCTTAGAAACCACAGAGCAATCGCTGAAAATGTCTCCAAGGTGAGATGCAAGTTAAAAACTGAAAGCCTCCAGGAGATCTAAGAAACAAACAGCTTGCACTTAAAATACATCTAGAGATGTTCAGCGTCTAACACCTATCAGTTTCACTCTCATACCTAACCAGAAACTTCTGTGAATCTGGATTTAAGTCACACAAACAAGCCATAGGGAGCTAAAACTCTTTTCATTCTATTTCAGGTCTTTTCCACTGCATTTTGATGAGAACTCCTTCTTTGCAGGGAATAAAAAGGAAGCTGCGAAGCTAAAGGTAAACCAAAGGTTGTCCAGCCCTTCCCTTTGGGGCACTTTCTCCCTAAACAGTATTTTATATGTGTGTCTAGAATAATGTTAGATCTGAACAGGACTCTGCTATGGTCAAGGTACTGGACCAGGTATTTCCAGTCCATTTTGGTTTTCTGGATGGTTTGGTACTCATTGGAAGCTACAGGTTGTAGGGTGTACCTTGAGGAAGGTCTGAGGAAGCATTTTAAGCTAAATTTGGTGAGACTTAGTTGGTAGAGTCCAGAATTAATACATTATTGGGTTTGAATTAATGAATTAATACATAGAAGTCCACATGGAAGAAGTCCTTATTCGCATGTAAATGTGATCAACTTAAATGTCTCTTCCCCTAGGAGGAATTCAGGCTACACTTCAAGAACATTACCAGGATAATGGACTGTGTTGGCTGCTTCAAATGTCGCCTCTGGGGGAAGTTGCAGGTAAGTTAGGTCAGCAGTCTGGGGCATGCCTGGAAGCACCTCACTTGGTGGGACTCTGCTCAAATGCAGCTCTTAGATCCCTTCAGCTCCCAGATACAGATCAGGGCTGCTTCATTTTTTACCAGGGTCCAGTCAGCAGGAAGCAGTGTGCTGCTGATTCCAGCAGCACGCTCTCTGGGCCATACAGGAGCTGTGTGTTGCCTCTGCAGCTGAAAACCTGGTGCAGCTGAGAGTCTGGGAGAGTGGAGAGGGTGTGCAGAGCCTCTGGCAAACATCTAGGGGTTCAGCAAGATCCGCACTGACCTTTGTGTGGTCAAACTTAGACAGGAAGCCTCTGTTGGGCAGCTCTGCTATCAAAATAAGTCTAAATAAACAGAACGTCCTGGCTCCGTTCTGCTTCCTTCTCTTCACTGTGCTCAGTGAAATCTAAGTCTTGCCCTGTGAAGTTGATGTCAACAGGAACCTTTGCAAACATGAAGAAGGGAAGTGAAGTTAAACTTCTGAGCCCCCTCCCCTGTATTAAATGATCTTGTTTGTCCTGCACAGACACAAGGCTTGGGCACGGTGCTGAAGATCCTGTTTTCTGAAAACCTGATAGGAAAGATACCTGAAAGCGGTCCTTCCTACGGATTCCGGCTGACAAGACAAGAAATTGTTGCACTATTTAATGCTTTTGGAAGGTTAGTGTGAGAATTTTTCTCCAATCTTACATGTGCTGCTGTGTTACATCCCATGTAAGCTTCACAGTTGACTTTCATCACTAGTATTGGTGTTAATTCCTGTTCTGATCATACTTTATCATCAAGAAGCTCTCAGATGTCAGAGGATGTTCATGTAGAAGTGCAACAGGTAGAACAACTTAAAACAAGTTATTTATATTTTTGTAAGGAATTCAAGGAAGTGCTTGAATTTAGATACAAAGAACTTGGTTTTCAAGAAACTGTGTGACTCTGTCCTGTGAGCACACTGTCCCAAACAAAGGTTGCTCTTCTTACCTGTTCTATATCCACTTCAGACTCTCCTCCAAGCATCAGACTCCCACCAGTTTGTTCCCAGATCTGTCTGCAGCCATTGCATTTGTCAGGAAGCCATCAGTGCAGCCCTGTAGGGAGCTGGGTTAGGTTTTTGGCAGGAAAGGATAACAAGGCCTTTAGGGGAGAGGGGAGATTGCAAGAAGCTTTGGTTATACATTACCGCCTGGTGGTGTTGACAGACCTGGAGTTTCTGGCAATCAGGTTTGTAAAGGATTTTTCAGTCGATGTTGCTGCCAATGCTTAAAGCTCAGTGGTCCTGATTGTCTTCTGCAGTGTGAATTGGCAGCAATAGGGAGCCCCTAATGTGTATCAGTCAAAGCTGGAAAACCCCAAAAGCCCCTTATCCAGGGATGTTGTATTGCGTTCCCTCCTGAGCACAGCTGCTCTGCTCTCCTTAGATGAGAGGAGCTGGGATTGGTTCTGCCTTTATGTTGCCATGTTGGCACAGCCTCTGGAAAAGTCTGCATGCAGGAGACCTCCAGACCCTCTGAAAGTCTGTTTTCAGAGGAAGCTGAGGGCTGGCAGGCAACGAGCCTTTTTCTTTTCTTCCCCTTCCCCCTCTGCTGCCCTGCTAAAACTTTGCTCAGTGAGTTCTGCTGTGTGAAAAGACTGAAGGCGGGCAGCTTGTCTCTCAGCTCTGACTCCAACCTCACATCCTACCTCTGTGGATTAGAAGAGCCTTTTAAAGCAGACCTGCATCTTTGCTTTTTGCTTAGAAGTGATTTGGGTTATTCAAAATACTCAAAACCTTCTTAAAAGAGAGGGCAGTGTTGGCTGGGGAGGGGGTGGACCTTATCCTCTGAGTCCAATCCAGCATTTCCTGCTGCCGATGCTCCAGGGGCAAAATGCATTCAGCAAGAAAATGAGGTAGGTGAGTGAAAAAAGCCTTCGGAAGAAACAAGCTTACACCACAAGGAGACTCAGTGACCTGCCTGCACAGCTGGTAATATTATGGTCTGCTTCTTGACCTCTAGTTAATGGGTTTGTCTGATCACTGCTAAGCTCTGTAACATCCTGTTCCGCTGTGCCTCGGTAACAGAACCTCATGTCTGTTTGCTTTATAAAGAGTCTACAAAATTAGTTAGGTTCTGGTTCAGCCAGGCTCTTAATTTAGCTGAATTTCTAAATTCTCTCTTCCCAAGAGCTGCTTGAAGGTTTTCTTGATAGCAGTCCCTTTCTTGATTTTATTTTATTTTTTAAATTAAGTATGATGCGTATGTTGCCCTGATGTTTTTCTTTCCTTGTACATAGGGTTTCAACGAGTGTTAAAGAATTGGAAAACTTCAGGAACATCTTAAGGAATATGCAGTGAATTCACTAGAGAAAGGGACTGAAGTTTTATTGATCGTGTCCTGGGTTCTTTAAAACCAGACAAATGCCATAATTCCATGCCACTCCTGCCTGCTGCCAGGTGAAGACCACTTGCTGGGCCTCCTGTTCCGGAGCTGATTGTCTGTAAGCTGCTGATGCCAAATCTTTTGTACAAAAAAAAAATAATACTATTTTGTATAAAAGTGGGGACTACGTGTAAAGTTTATTTTATATATATTGGGAGATCATTCTGAATAATTTCTTTAAATATTGCTGAATAAATTTGGGGGAAATTCTTTGTCTGTTCCATGTTTCTTCAGCCACCAACAACCATGGTAGAAGGTTGTCCACCCTACAATGTTGTTCCTGGCCCCAGCATTTGTTCCTAATGTGCCTTGACTCACACCTCAAGTCCCTGCAGGTTATTGTTAGCCTGGTAGTGGTGTTCCTGTGTTCCCCACAACAAATAATGGGGTTTAGACAGAGCGAGGTGAGTTGCTGTAGCAGTTCTGACCTGCTGATTTGTGTCCTATGATGTTCTTTATCATCCTGTGCTGAGCAGGTGGCATTTCAGGGCGCTGCCGCAGGGGGAGCAGTGCTCCTTGTGCTGCACCAAGGGTGCTGGGAGCTGAAGAACACACAAAATTGCAGCATTGCACTGCAGGAAGCCTGCAACTTGCTATTTGGCCAGCCTTGGGCCTCGATTTTGGGTAAAAAAAAAGGTGGGAGAAGCAGCACAGGACCCTCTCCTGCTCCCTTACAGGAAACAAGGCTCCCTCGTTTCTGGCTCCCTTGCCAGAAACAAGTGGGGGGACCCTTTGGCTTCCCTCTCTCTCCCCACCCTAGCCCACTAAGCCCAGTTTGCCCTAATTTATCTCACGCTGGTAGCTGGGCAGGGCTAAAAAGGGAAAGGATGTACCTGCTGCACAGCTGCTGCTCCTCCGAGGCTGGTGCAAAGCCGAATTTTGCTGCTCCAAGGACAAGAAGCTGGGGCAGTAGGACAGAGCTGCTGCCAGGCACAGCCCCAGCTCCCTGCCTGCACCTTGGCCCTACAACCAGCCCCATCCCATAACTCTGTGCTTTGTGACAGGGCCCAGGAGAGGCTCGTGGTTGGTGCTACCCAAGAATAAAGCCCAAAAACGCACATGCAAGGGGGTGAGCGCTGATTTTGCCCCCTAAAAGGAGGCAGGCAGGGCTGCGTGCAGCTGCTGCAACCCAAAACAAGCCCAAGGCCGTGCTGATAAACCCGTGCCAGGGGTGTTAGGAAGCGAGGCAACGCAGAGCTGCTGGGCTTTGTTTTTTTGCCTCCTCCACAGCTCACAGCAGGTGCTGGAGGGGCTGCAGGTGGGGAGGGGAGCCTGAGATCCCCTGGGAATGCTGCGTGGGCACCCCTGCCTGGCCAGAGGCAGCTTTTTTAAGGAGCTAGGGGTGATTTTGTGGGGGAGCAGGCAGCCGGCCCCATGTCCTGTGCTGCCTCAACCCCCCCAGCCCCTCACCTGGGCCGGGCAGGCTGCAGGACCACGTCTGGAGCTGGGCTCTGGCAAGGCAGCACAGAAACTTTTTCCTTTTTTTTTTTTTTTTTTTATTATTTCAACATCGTAGTGCTTGGTTACAGTTTAGTGAAGAACAAATAGGTACATTCATCGGCCACAGCTTCCTGTTGCAGCCAGCAGCTGCCTGCCTGCGAAGCCTACACGCTGTTAAACCAGACCGAAAAAGAGAAAAGGAAAAAAAAAAAAAAAAGTTTAATGAAAGGCAACTATGCATTAAAAAAGTCATTGTACTTTTCTCAGCTATAAATTACTTCGGTAAAACACAAGCCCGACCCCACGGGGAGCAGTCAGAGCTCGGAAATTAACGGCCAGCCATACAAACGAGGGAAACCAAAACACTTCTTGCCAGTCACTCACGAGTACATCAGCAAGGCGACTCACTGCCCCGACCTGCGATCCTACTGCCAGGAAGATCGTATTGGTGGTGTGTGCTTCAGTGCAATGTGAACAATGAGCCTGTAGCCCTTGAATTTGTATTTATTTCGTCATTATTATTATTATTATTTATTTATTTTTTTTGCACTACGCTCCCTTCCCTCCAAAGAAAAACTTAAAGTGCTCCTAGTGCTTTGGAATTTAAGCAAGAACCGGGGGCCGCCAGCATCGTTCGCTGTCTTTGGTGACTTATGGGGGGAGAAAAAAGGGCAGCAGGGCTGGGGCCGCCCTTAGCTCTGCCATAAGTCGAGCGGGGATGGACGGAGCAACCTCCCCCTGGGGCCAGGAGAGCCGTGGCAGTGGGGAGGGAGCTCTCTGCTTCAAGTACTGCACCAGGGAGGTGCCAAAAAGCCCTGATCCGAGCCCTCTCCACCAAGCAGCTGAGGTTGCTCCTTCCCTGGGGCAGCAGAGACCACACCAAGGGGCTGGGGGTGCTCGGGGTGACGAGTAACAGCGAGCTCGGTGCAAGCAAGGCAGGTGACAGGGTGACAAAGGGGTTGGTGACCCGGCCACACCAGTGAGGGCAGGGCTGCCCCAGTGCCTGGGGCTGCTCGCACTTCCAGTTGACATTTTCACCAGCCCTGGAGCAGCCCCTTCCAGCCCAGCACGGGTCCAGAGCCGCTTTACTCACCCCACGCAGGGCTCAGAGACATGGCAGGGAACACATCCAGCCTGAAACACGGAGCCTCACCTCCCAGAGCTGCCAATTCTGGTCCGAGGGAAGGTCAGACTGAGCCTCCTCCCAGCCTGACCCAGCACACCAAAGCCCCGCGGGCCACAGCCTGCTCCGTGGCACCCCAGGAGAGAGCCAGGAGAGGAGGGGAAGGAGCCCAAGGACCAGATTTCAGCAGCTTCTGCCCCCTCCCTGCACAACAGCAGGGCTCCTGCGCCTCCCCGGGGGCTCTGCTGGTTCACATTTGCTCAGGGTAGAAGTTTCGGGTATCTGCTAAATGCCAGTGAATACTGAGGGGCAGAAGAGCCCCACGATGGGTGAAGAGGAGGGATCAGGACCACGCTCACCCCCAGCCGGTGAAGCAGCCCTCATTTCACACACACTTCAGGCCCAGGCATCCTTTTGCTGAGCCAACTCCAGCAATAAGAGCCCCCAGCCCTCCATCCCCTCCCTCCCAGCAGCTCCAGCCCTCTTCCTCCGCCACCAGCCAGGGGTTGGGCACAAGGCAGCCACCTCAGGAGCAGCAGGAGCACTCGATCTCACCCTCACAGGCCTTCGCCGGGGATATGCTTCGAGCCCACGAGCCTAGGCAGGATGGGGACAGCAACCGGGGCCAGCAGTCGGAGCAGGACCACGCTCCAGCCCCCTGCCCCTAACACTGGTAACTGAGCTCCACGCTCCCACGCGAGTCAGGATGCAGAGTACTTCACGGAATACATCTTTGCAGGAAGACAGTGCCTCTCCCAGCGACGGATGTGCAATTAAAAGAGTAACTAGAACAGTCTCAGACCAGGCGCGGTCCGAGTGAGATCCGTTCCTTCCAAGTGTGCAGATAAAAAGTGCAAATATGCATTGGATGTTTCTTTTTTTTCCTCTAGTGAGGAAGCTCTGGTGCATTTAGCTGCCAACATCTTGAAGACCAGACCAAGGAAAAAAAAAAAAAAAGCTTCCAGAGAGAGTTCAGCTTCACTTTGCTACATGGTACCTTAATAAAAGTCACAGTTCTCTCGCTCACCGCCCGCAGCCGTCGGCTCAGTCCCGCTCAGGGCTGCGGCAGGTAGTGGAATGTTTGTGTCAATGAGTTAGATGCTTCAGGGGGAGGAAAAAAAAAACAAAAAGGTTACAATCCTATACACGAATGCCACTTCTGGGAGGAAAGGGGCCTGGTGGCCTCCTCAGTTCTGCGGCGCGGCGCAGGAGCTGTGGTGGGTGTTTACTTCCGAGCCGCCTGCAGAGAGCAAGGGGGCACTGTCTGCAGCCCCGCCGAGCTGGGGACCCGCCGTGTAGCTGTCGTTCCCAGCCAGGGCCCCGTAGCAGCCAGAGCACTGAGGGGTGGCCAAGCTGGGAGGAGAGAGCAGAAAACCAGAAGGGGACTCAGGGATGGATGGTTTTGAACGTTGCCTCCACCGCCAGGCAGCCCAGGGAAGAGTTCTGCCCCCCAGCACTGACCACGGTGCACGTCTGTGGGTTAGGATGAGCAGGTTGGTGTCCCCAGGGAACCTGGCTTTGAGGAAGCAGGTGCAAAGAAAGGAGCACCAGGTCCTACAGAATTGGTCGAGGAGAGGCAGAACCTCTCGGTTCCTCACAAAAAACCCAGCCAGGAGGACCTCAGAGCCCCAGGCAGCAAGGCCAGGGCTGTCGGGTTTCCTTTTAGTTTTGCTGGGGACACCAGAGCATCCTCCCCCATCCCAAATGTTCCTGCAGAGCTTTGTCCCGGAGACCACATCTCTCCCAGGGCTTCACCACCTCACTTCCCAGCAGAAAAACTCCTCCGGAGGTGATTTAGGAGCCCCAATCCCCCAGCTGAGGAAAGATCAGCTTCCCTGGATGAGGCCTCCTGCGTGTAGCCACTGCACATTTCAGCGTGATACCCACTTCTAATCACTTTTACCCAATTAAAACAGCTCAGAGCTTTCTCCACTCGCCCAGCACAACACTTACCCTCCTTCCCTGGCCCCAAGCCGCGACAAGTCGTCATCGCTGTCGTAGCGCCTTGGATTGTCGAAGAAGTAGGCTCTGGAGCTGTAACTGTGACTATTGACCATTCCTGCTGGAGTCTGTGACAGGAAAAAAAAGGCCAGGAGTGAGATTTCTGACAGCCTTCCTAGAGGTCTGCTCCCCAGACAGGAGGTGTTGAGCCTCAGCAGCTCGCCCCGACCTACCAGGTTCTGACTCAGTCTCTGAGCCCGGAAGAACAGCACCACGAAGGTTGTTGGCACCAGCTCCCAGAGAAAGAGGACCACTCCGAACACGACGTATTCTTCACTGCTCACTTCCATGTGCACCTGTGGAAGGAAGTTGGAGGTCTCTAAATTCTTAGCTGTCAGAGCTACACAGCTCCTGGAGCTGGGCACAGCTCAGGGTAACTGCAAATGCGGTGAGATCCTGAAGAAAACTTATTCTGAGCCAGATGATCCTTATTAAACATTGCCCTTCTGCTCTGACTTGTTCCTCCTCTCCCCCAAAAGACGAGTTAGATTGAAATTGATGATAACAGAATCCCTCCTGAAGTAGGAAGGTTGAGGAAGATTCAGGCTTGCCCCAGTGGAGAGAACAAGCAGGGCTTTAGAACACAGAAATCCAGCTTACCTGGGGATTCAGAGGAACACACACCCCCATGTAACATCCTTTTCCCCTACACGTGCCCCCACGGGAGCCCTTTCACTTTGCTCCTAGCTCTGGACTCGGGGTGACAGGCTTACCTTATCAGAAAGGTTGTCCCAGCCATAATTAAATGGCCCAGGAACACTGTCTGGAGATATGGCCACAGCCACCAGGTTATAGCAAGCCCTTGAGGAATACAGAAGAGCGACTACAGAGCCCACAAGAATAGCCTGGCAGACAGATGTTCCCTGGAACAGAAAGGAAAAAGCAGCTTTAAGACAAACCTTCCTACAGAGTTTGGATTTCCCCCATTTAAATACACGAGAAGCTGGGCAGGCAAGAATGACCTGGAACATTTGTATGTTGCTAAAATATTCAGAGCTGGTTACGAGCTTCCTCATGTGATGAGTTCACTGGAGTAGCAGGAAAGGCTCAAGGCACAGGAGCATCATCCTCAGGGTTTTACTGACCTGCAGAGTTGTTTGTCAGCTCCAAACCGGCGGTCCAGAGATGGCCCCACACCCACTGCCTTCCTCTGGCAGCCTCCCCAAGGCCAGCCAACAGCCACCAAGCAAGATCTTGCTGCTTTTAACATCCTCAGCAGGCCCAGACTTAGCTACGCTGCATGGTGGAAGCCAAAATAGGGGCAAACATCTGAGCCAAGACACAGCTGGCTTGCCTTTGTGTGTGGGCAGACACCCCCCTGAGGGAGCTCACCTCGCTGACCTGCTCCCCATGCCAACTAGGGGCACACCAGCTCTGTTTTCCCAGCTTTGCTCAAGGCAGTGTCCTGGAAGAATCATTTTGAAGGTGTTAGAAGCCTTCACCAGGCAGTCCAGCTGGGTACTCAGAAGAAGCAGGCTTCTCCACAGCACGCTGTACAAGAACAAAGCCCTACAGGCAGCCCCAGGCATGGAACTGGAGGAAGTTGCCACATCCACAAAGCTCCAGATTCACCTGAGGACACGCTGAGAAGGTCTCTGAGGAGTCCCTCTGACACCTGGAAGGACAGAAGGGCTCCGAGCACACGAGGCGAGGCGCTGCATTACTGTGAAGGCAGCACTTCAAAAATATCCGAGCCAGGCAGCTGACTTCCTTCTGCACCTGACTGCTCCCAGATCCTACAGTTTGCCCTACAGCTGCTTCCAGGCTGATCAGGAGGCTGCTGCCTGCCCTTCTCGCCAGGCAGGGTGAAATCACTGCCTTTGACAGGGGTGAGGGCTTTTCAGAGGAAGAAATGGGGGAAGAGCTCTCAGGTGCATGCTTAATTGCAGCCTGCTGGTGCTTCACCCTCTTCATCTGCAGGAGGAGAGTTGTACATGTTCAGAACCTCACCTGTCCTTCTGCTGTGGGACAGGGCCTACAGAAGCTTCTCCTCCCATCCAAGAGGCTCCTCTCAAGCAGAACACATTAGCACTGCCTCTGGATTAAACAATCCAGGCAGCTAATGCTGGACTGTTACTAGATTCCCTCTGCAGAGAGGGGTGTTACGCATGTCAGAGCTATCAGCACTGTGCTTCGTGGCAGTACACTGCAGGAACTACATCTTACTTCTTAGAGAACCCTCTTTTCCAAACTTAAATCCCAAAATTAAACTAAAAATTGAGTTCTGAAGTTAAACCTCTAAAATTGAGTAGCAGGAGCAGCTGCTAAGCCTCCTGTTGTGCACCAGCAAAACTGCAGGCACCTTCCCCTAAAACATGCAGGACACATTATCCCTGTAGCAGGAGCAGATAGCTCTGGAGAGAGGAGCCCGGGGCAGTCCACGAGGCGTTTCCCTACCTTGGACTCGAGGTAGACATTTGCTGAAGACATCTTTCCCAGTTTGCACATGCAGCAAGCCAGGGAGATTGCACAGAGGATGAAGAGGCTGTCGTTGACCAGGGCGCGGGCGAGGACCGTCCACCTCAGCTGGTCCTGCGGGACCTCCCCGTGGATTAGCATTGCACAAGTCAGGTTCACAACGAGGAAGAGGAGGCTGGTGAGGATGGAGCCCAGATACAACAGGACCCTGGAGAGAGGATGGGGAGAAAAAAACAGTTAAATCACACGGTTTTGGAGTCATACTTCACAATCCTTCAGTCTCATCAGGAGGGAGCAAGCAGAACGAGAGGCATGCTACGAAATTTGGGCATTCCAGGAAGTTCCAGTGGTTGTACTGACAGCCCAGGTCTGCAGAGTATTTATTTGTCTGAGCTGCTCTCCTACAGCACGAGCTGTGTGAGTGGCCATGAGCTACCAGGCTCATCTTCTGACAGTCAGGCTCTTATCTTGCAGATTGCAAGTGTCGCTCGAGCTCTGCATTAACTTCAGTCGATACCTTCTGAGTCATCACAACCACTGCAGCTTTATTGAAAGCCACTGGAGCTTGCCTTTTCCACCATGGGATTACCTGGAAAAGGCCAGGAAGCACCTGGGCTGCACAGAAGCGTACCACCTTTTGCTCAAACACCTCTCTTGGAGGTGGGACGGCTCAGGAGGACCTTGAGAGTTCCCCCAGCTTGCTATCAGCACCCACACCGGGATGCTGATGGCACACGGAGGCATGCAGCACACATCTCACCTTCCTTGGAGCTCACATTCCTGCTCCAAGGAGCAACACTGACCCTCCTGTCAGAGCACAGCCAGGTAAGGCATTAGCTCTGTTCATTTTTTGGGGTCCAAAGCCCCCATTTCTTATGCCACGGGTTTATTTCACCTTAAACAGCCTCTAAAGATTAGATGAAAGCACCACTTACTTGTACTTGTTGAATTCAGCTGCACATTTCACTTTGAATATGACCTAGGGGGAAAAAAAGAATTGCAGAGCATTACTGAGCGTGCCCTACAGCCCTCCTTTAAGCTTGGTGATGATGGATACAACAGGAGCCAGCATCCGGCTGGGGATCTTGAAGGACCACAGCACCTCTTAACAGAAAATCTTGCTTCATACCCACTGCAAAAGAGACTTGCAAGGTCTGAACGCAGGTGTCTGATGGGCACAGACACCAAATATCCCATAGGTGTGGTGTAAAGACCTCGTCACTAAGGACTCAAGGGAATAATTTTATAGATTTCAGTGAAATCAAGCACGATTGAGCTCCTGTTGGAGAAAACCACCTCAGCAAGACAAATAATGGCTCCAAACCAGCCCAGTGGTGTCAGACGATGGGCCTGCAGGCTGTAAGACACATGAAGAGCTCTCAGCTCCCCCACCCTGCAGATATTTGGAGGCCAAACACACCTTAGGATTAACTCAGAAGGAAGAAGCCCTCCAGAGGTGGAAGGCCCAGCTTTTTGACGTGTTTGGCACCTGGTGACAGCGATCTGCAGCCCACAGCGCTCCCCAGAGCACCAAACACTCTGTCCAAAAGGGAATCAGCGCTGCCATCCTTCCCCACAGCCCAGGGACCTGTGGGGTCACACTCAGCCTCACAGCTCGTGTCCTGAGGGTTGGGATCCCGAAGGACAGAGCCTCCGAGGCAGATCCAGGGTTCAGCACAAATCTGATCGCCGTGCAGGTGCAGAGCTTTGGTTCCACTTCTTCCAGGAGCTCTCCCTGTCACCTCCCAGGCTGCAGCTGCAGGGAAGGATCACTCACCCGTCCCTCACAAGGCACTCAGCTGTTCCTCCTGCTGGGATTTCAGCACCACAAAGCTTCTGGGATCAGGCTCCTGCCACCAGGATTCCCAGCCACACTCCAGGACCTGAGGGCTGTCTGTTCCATTACGATCGTTTCGAGCATTTGAAGTCCTTCCTACAGGAATTGGACAGCTTCAGACCCTGTGCCAAGTACTCCAAGCAGTCCCCGAAGCCCTCTGCCCCGTTGTTGAGGCTTGCACCAGTCAGAAGCACAAAGTGATGCACACAGAGCCCCTCCAAGAGGAAGCCTGAGCCTTGGCAGGAGAAGCACGGTCACTTTGAGACAGAAATCCCCGAATCCTCCATCCTTGGCTTGCCTGTAGGCTGCATCCAATTGCTTTGGGAGCATCAGGACAGCCAGCCAGGAAGCCTTTTGGTCTGGCACACAGCTTTGCAGCATGGAAATCCAGTTCAGATACTGGTGCCAGGGCTCTGACTCCCAAAAGAGCAGCCCAGAGCCACAGCCTCTGCTAGCAGCAAGCCCCCAGACAGACAGGGGAAGGCCACGGGGCAGCAGAAGGAAGGTGCTGGCTCCAGCAGTACCAGCCTCAGGTTTTTCTTAGCTATTTAGCCTCAACACTGACCTACAGATGCTCCTCTGCTTGATCGTGGTGCATCCAGCCACAAGAGACCTGAAAGAGGCAGAAAGCTGTCATTTCCTGGTGGAATCAGCCTCAACCAGCACCTACGGTCACCTCCTGGCTGCTGACACAGCCACCTGAGCACAGGAACCAGCTCCAGGACGGAGCATTTTGAGGCTGCGACCCCTCAGCAGCTGCCCCCAGCGAGGACAAACATCTCCCAGGCTGGATGCTCTCCCCGTGCCCGTCTGCTCCAGAGCAATTAGAGGAGCTGGGATGAAAGAGGCTGATGTCATCCCGCCCGCTGGAGCGCTCAGACCCAGACAGGTGAAGGGTTAGGGCCACGCCAGTCTGGCGGAGCAGCCCCGAGCAGAGCCCTTACTCATCGCTGTGCACCACTGCAGACTCCCAGGCCAGGCAGCGATGCCAAAAAGCTCTTGGAAAGGGTCAGGACGAGGTTGTTGTGGCTGCATTTATGGATGCTGGCTCCTGGTGACGACCTGGGGGCAGCAGCAGCTGGCAGGCTCTTGGGAAAGGCGGTGATGCTCCAGCAGATGCCCAGCTGGCAGCAGAGGAGCTCTTCCAAGCAGGGTTGGGGCGTCCTGGGCATCCTTCTGCCTGCTGGGAGCAGAGCTGAGGAGTTCTGACAGACCCCGATCTCCAGGTTCCCTGCAGAGATGCTCTTTGTTACGAGCTGAAGCAGGAAGGGAAGGTTCCAAGCTGAAGGCATCCCAGCTCCTGATGCTCCAGGTGGAAAAATCCCACGACAGAAGGAGCTTGGACAGGACGGCCTCCTCCCCACAGAGGGGAGCACGAGGCAGCTCCATCAGCTTGAATTTCGGTCCTAGAACAGTCCAAACTCCTCCAGCTCTCCATGGGGATTTGTTGTTTCCCCAAGGTTTTCCCCCAACCCATCCCCAGCTCGAGGAGCTCCATAAATCGAGCGAGATCAGCGCAAACAGCGCAGCACAGGCCCCGTTTTCCTTCCCTGCTTCGACAGATGCCATTCCTCCGGCACCCCCACAAAGGCAGCACTGTGAGCAGGGACAATTAGCCATGCCTCCAGCACAAAAGCAGCCTCAGCTTTTATCTGAGGGCATTTCAACCAGGGACAGCAGCCCCAGAGCTCCTCTACAGGTTGCTGCCAGCTGGCCTGAGAGAGCTGGGAACTGCTGGGCCCTCCGAGCACCTCCTGCTTGAAGCCACCTGAGTAAAAATCCTCTAAATCCTCAGCCTGTTTCCACAGCAGCTTCTTCCTTTTTTCACTTGCTTGCTCCTCCTGAGCTTTAAGGAAAAAAAAAAAACACATCCAAGCTGGCATCAGCTGGCAGAAAGGTGCCATGTGTCGGTAGCTAAGAGGATGGGCTAGTTTTATCAGCCTGCTCTCCAAGCAAAGGAGAACAAAATCACCATTTTTTTGGGTTAAAATGGAAGCCAGAAGAGCACCAAAAGGTCCATCGAGGTGGATTTTCTCCAAATCCCACAAGCTCTGGCTTTCACCACCGTGAGATCACTCCAAGACACGACGTGCTGGCCACCCGTGCTGCTCGGGGCAGCCAAGTGTCAGGCCCTTCTCTGTGGGGAAGCATGCACACCCATTAAAATAAGTCACTTTATCCTTTTCCCACTCTGGATGCTGAGCTCCTGCTTCCTCAGACAGGATTTCCCTTGGCTCTAGGTCTGCAAGGAGACAGAAGCAGGGCATACCCAGCCAGAGTCCACTGCAAAACAGCCACCACAGCAGGGAGGGAGCCTGCCTGAACTCATTTGCCTTTCGTTAAGGGAGGTTTTTAATGAGCCTGCGAGGTGGTAAACCTGCTGTCAAATCCAGTAGCCTCACTGGAAACAGAAATCCAGCCACTTTGGGGCAACAGAGCTCGGGATCTCCTGCTGAGCTTGCTTCCTAAGGGACACACAAACACCTACCAGATAGAAAAATGGGTAGCTCAGGCTCCCTTCAATTTAAAGATGGATTATAGACATTATATCCTAAATATTATGCAGCATTTCTTATCCTGCTGGCACTCTACAGGCAACGCATCCGATACTGGCAGAATTAACACCAGCTCCCAGGTGTTTGTGCCGGGCAGGGAAGCACCCACACAGCTGAGCAACCCCACGGCCCTGAGCCTCATGGTATCGTGTGAGGGCAGACGTCCTAGGGAACATGAAATAATCCCCAGGGGTGAGACATCGGAGCGGCTTCGCTGCCTGTGAGCGATTCCTTTGTGAGGCTGCGGGGTCT
The DNA here is from genome assembly GCF_964211825.1 of Aythya ferina. Lineage (NCBI taxonomy): Eukaryota > Metazoa > Chordata > Aves > Anseriformes > Anatidae > Aythya > Aythya ferina. The sequence goes on from NC_140301.1 coordinate 62,263,533, forward strand.
GAGCAGCAGCGACGGAGCTGGAAGGAAAAAAAGTGCTGCCTGTTTACGAAGCGAGTCCCCGAACCGGGAGGCTGCTGGCGAGAAACTGGAGCAGAAGGGAAATATTCAGAGGGGGAAGGGAGCAAAAGGAAGGGTTTGGGGGGGCAAATAAAACACAAAATGGGCAATGGGGGGAGGCAGGGGAGGAGGGATGTGGATCAGCACCAAAAACAAGCGGCTCAGCGCCGTCCTGGGGGTGTTGTTGTGCCGGGAAGGGGCTCAGCTCCGCAGCCCGGGCTGTTATGGGGGGAGGCAGAGGGGTTTTGGGGTTTTTGTGAGGCACCAAAGGGCACGGAAAGGAGCGGGGCTGGCGGCGGCGAGGGGCCGGAGGGAGCGCAGCAACAATAGCAGAAGAGGCTCCGGGCTGGTGACGTAATGCTTGGCGGCCCTCCAGGCCCCTGCTGCTGCTGCTGCCACTTCCCGGGCCCTTAGCAGGAGAGAAATCAATGAGAAATTAGAGAAAAAAAGGTTTTTTTTAAAAAAAAAAAGCCTGGTGAAGGGACCCACGGCGCTGCTACCCCCACACAGGGAGGGGGAGGGCAGGGGGCACCCTGTGTGTGTGGGGGGGCTGCCCCTCAACCCCTCCCCACCTCAGCACTCAGGCCACGACCCCAAAACCTCCCATTTTTCCCCCAAAACCCCCATTTCCCCCCAAAACCCCATTTTTTCCCTCATAAACCCTTCCAAGCAGGGTTTTTAAGCTGCCAGGCGCCCCTCCTCCCCCCTCACCCCCCCACAAGCCCTAAAAACGAAGGCAAACCCCCAAATTAAAAAAAAATCACCTCAGCGAAGTAGAGCGTGAGGAGGCAGAGGCTGCAGAAGAGCAGGCAGCCGGGCAGGCAGTGCAGCAGCCAGTGGGCGAAGGGCTGCGGGAGCCGGAGGGCCCTGGGGGAGCCCTGCAGGCAGAAGGAGAAGAGCGTGGTCCTGAGGGCGGCCCAGAGGAGGCCGAGGAAGAGGCAGAGGGTGCGGTAGCTCAGCCGCCGCTGCCGGTAGTAGAGGAGCAGCCAGAGCTGCAGGTAGGCGAAGAGGAAGAGGGAGGCGCACAGCGCCGTGTGGACGGCCGTCAGCCCCAGCTCCACGCCGGACACCGCCGCCGTCGCCACCACCGGGGCCGGCCCCTCAGCGGGGGCCGCCGGGGGGTTCATAAGGAGCGGGGGGGAGGCGGCACCGAGCCCGCGGGCACCGCCATGGAGCTGCTGACAGACGCACGCAGCGCGGAGCCCTCCCCGCCCCGCTGCCCGCCCGCCCTCTCGCCGCCAAGCGAGTGAGGAGCGCCGGTATTTGAGGGGGTGGCTGGAGGCAGAGCGCGCTCCCCATTGGTTCTTCCCGGCGCTAGCCCCGCCCGCCGAGCGCAAAGAGGAGCGGGGATTGGGCGACGCTGCCTGTCACTCTCCGCCAGGCCCCGCCCCTCTCGCTCGCCGGCCTCCGGGAGCGCTGGGCTGCTGGAGGCTGCGACCCCGCCCCCCTGGGGGAGGGGCCTGAGGGGGATTCGCGGCTCTGATTGGTTGCGAGAGGGGAGGGGGCGGGGCCGGGTCTTTCGCGGCGGCGCGGAGGGTCCTGGCAGGTTGAAGGGGGGTCCGCTAGGGTCCTGGCAGGTTAAAGGGGCCCCATAGCAACAGGGCTGGGTCCTGGAAGGTTGAGGGGGTCCCGTAAGGTCCTGGCAGGTTGAGGGGGTCCCGTAGGGTCCTGGAAGGTTGAGGGGTCTCCTAAGGTCCTGGCAGGTTGAGGGGTGCCCCAGCAGCAGGGCAGCTGGGGGGGCAGGTTGGGTGGCCACCATGGGGGGGGCTTGGGGACGTCGCTCGGAGTCCCCTCCGTGTCCTCATCCCCTACGCTGAGACCCCTGAGGCTCCGATCCGTCACCCACAGCGAGCTGCGGCACGGGAACCCTGCCTGCGTGGTCCCCGCGGGGGACGAGGGACGAGGGAGCAGCGGCGCCTACATGCTGGGCACCCAGGAAGGTGACAGTGACACCCCAGGTAAGTGACATCCTGGGTAGGTGACACCCTAGGTAGGTGACATCCTGGGTAGGTGACATCCCGGGTGGGTGACAGTGACACTCTGGGTAGGTGACACCCCAGGTAGCTGGCGTCCCAGGTAGGTGACATCCTGGGTAGGTGACATCCTGGGTAGGTGACATCCCAGTTGGGTGACAGTGGCACCCCAGGTAGGTGAGACCCCAGGTAGGTGAGACCCCCGGTAGGTGACAGTGACACCCCGGGTAGGTGACATCCCAGTTGGGTGACAGTGACACCCCAGGTAGGTGACACCCCAAGTAGGTGACACCCTGGGTAGGTGACATCCTGGGTAGGTGAGACCCCAGGTAGCTGACAGTGTCACCCCAGGTAGGTGACATCCTGGGTAGGTGACACTCCAGGTAGGTGACACCTCAAGTAGGTGACATCCCAGGTGGGTGACAGTGACACCCCAGGTAGGTGACATCCCGGGTAGGTGACATCCCAGGTAGGTGACACCCCAGGTGGGTGACAGTGGCACCCCAAGTAGGTGACACCCTGGGTAGGTGACATCCCAAGTAGGTGACCCCCCAGGTAGGTGCCACCCCAGGTAGGTGACAGTGCCACCCCTGAGCCAGCTCGGGATCGTCCATCAGCGATACCATCCATCAGCATGGGGCCAGCTGCCCCACAGGGGCTTTGGGGACAAGGAGGGTGCCGGGTCACACCGTGGGCTGTTGGCCGTGCACTGCCATGGGACAGCTCTGCCCCGTTGGGAGGCTGCGGCGTGTCCTCAGGGGTGCTGGGAGGTGGGGGCTGAAAGTGAAAAAACTCGGGGAAATGAGTTTTATTTTTATATTATCCTGAAGTTCCCTTTCTGGGGTCCCCAGCAGGAAAGGGGGGTCCCACGGCAGGGGGGCAGCACGGGCACATCGCAGTGAGACAAAGCACGCTGGAGAACAGGCTGGGATTTTATTTCATGTAAACGTTTCCCACCCTGTTGAGGACCCTTGAGAACCCAAAAAGGCTCCTTGTGCCAAAAAACAGCTCCTGTAGGTCATGATAGCCTCGCTTTTGGGCACCCTCACCCCTTTATTCCAGCCCCGTATCTCATACGCTCGCACCAAGGCCTCCCTCCTCCACAAGCCTGATGTGGGATCCGAAATCGCAGAGCATGGGGGAGGCAGCAGGGACACTGGGGGAAGTGTCAGCGTGCCGGAGAGGAGCCCCGTTATCTCGTGCCTTCGTGTGCCAGATGTGCCTCCGGTCCCCTGAGCTGTGCTGGCGCTGGTCCGCGCGGCGGAGGGGTTGCAAAGCAGCCTGCAGCCTCCCGAAAATGCTGCTGGTGAAAAGGGGGGTTTGTCTGTGCACGGAAAATCTGTGAGCACTCAGCTTTGAAGCAGGGATTGGGGACAAATAGTGGATAAAAAGCGCTGCGGTGAGGCTCTGCCTGCCCTCCGAGTGCAGCTCTGGGCTCTCAGCATTGTCCCTGTGGGGCAGCCGGACTGGGACGCCTTTTGGTACATTCGGTACCAAATAAACCCCTTTCTGTGTAGAAATAAACCCTATTCTGTGTAGAAATAAACCCCTTTCTGTGGCTGAGGGCTCAACACCACAGCAACATATGACAGAGGGCACCGCTGTGATCAGAACTGGGCCTGGCTCATTATATGCCATGTGCCTCCTCCCCAGGCTGCTGGGGAGAAGGGGCAGGTGGAAACGGGAGCAGATATTTCTTTTCTGTGTTTACAGACGAGTGTGGCCCCTTTCCAAAGTGGCAAAGAACCAGCTCAGCGCTGTCACCTCTCCAGGGCGGCTTCTTGGCCGTAGTCAGAGCAGCAGGGGCAAAGAAGTTGCCCTCAGAAATTTTGAAGGGAGCTGGCTGATGAGCTCGTTGTTCCAGCAAAACCGTGTAGTGATAATTAACCTTAGACTCGTCAGCTGATTAGGAGAAGGCTGGTGCTGGCCACTTTTTCGAGGGAGGGCGGGGAAGAGAAGCCTGTAGTGAAAAATATGTAAAGCAGCGGAAGATGCAATATTGCTGCCCAGCCATAGGATTCCACAAAACCAACGCATAGCCTCACCCTGAAAAAAAGACAAAAAGACTGAAATATTTTGCTTATTGACATCAGCAGCATTTCAACAGCTGTCAGCAGTGTATGTCAACAGTTGTCAGGCATTTCACGTGGAGTTTGTGTGGTCTTTTGATGAATTAAAGACTCACAGGACAACCCAGCCCCTGGTCAGCGAAGTGGCCGTGGGCTGATGGTTTCCAGCTGCACTTTAGTGGGATCCCAAGGGTGCTTTCTGTGCCTCTGATGAACCAATTTACCGTCTTCTTGGGAGAAAACAGGCTTGCAGACAGTACACCTGTTGGGACAGCCTCCGTGTTTGGACGAGCTAGCTGCAGGCCAACGTGCTGCTTTAGGAAAGGCCGGGCAGTCAGGTGTGTCCTGTGGGATTCTTGTGTGATTTGGGGAGCAGGAGGCTGAAACAAAGAGGTTTTCCTGGAGCCACGCTCGATGATCCCTGTGGATCCCTCCCGGCTCAGGATATTCTGTGAGTTTTCTGGATCCCCTAAAGAAATCCTGTGTGCACAGTCCAAAGTGCAGGACGAGCCCCGGGGCTGGCTGGCCGACGTTATGCTCTCCCTTGCGTTTTTCAGCAGCGTGCATATTTGTTCTGGGGCATCCAGCCATGCCAGGGAGGCTGCTGCAGGCCAGTTTTGCCTGCTCTAGCTCACGGGTCGAGTCAGCCCTGTGTGGATTTGGGGCTCTTGTGTGTCCCCGCTGCCGGCCAGGTTTGGAGGGCTTCGCACTGGTTAGCTGCTGCTGGGGGGGCAGGACAGGCAGGGAGGCCTGGCTGCCAAAAACACAAAGCTTCTGGGTGCAAAGTGAATGTCCTGCTGCAACAAAAGGCTGGATCTGTAGTGATCGTCACAGGAAAGGCCGTGGTGGCTCTGTTATCCTTTAGGAGCATATTCCTAGGGAGTAAAAACTTGCTGGCTGGAGGCTCTGCAGCCTGGAAAATGCTGGTACAATGAGATAAAATGAAGATGAAGCAGTAGTGTAATGTATTCAGACCAAAAGGGTATTTATATACATATATTTATATTGTGTTTTTTTTTTGCACCTTGTCCAGTGCATCTTAAAAACCACCTCCTATCACCCTCCTTTGAAAGAAATAAGCTGCAGCTTAATAAATACTGTAGATGGGGTCCTGGGGGTGATGAGGGGACCCCAGTCCATGTTTACCATTCAGGATTCCCAGGCTGAACCCAGAAGTATCATTTGGCCAAGCTTTTCTTCATGTTCTCCACAGGGTTTTTTTTCCCCGTGCCCAGCAGAGCAGTTCCAGTGCTCCACCATGAAGCCTGGGGTGCTTCGAGGACTGCTTGTCGGGTCCCTGTGACAGCTGGGTGTGCTCAGACTTGATTTTGTCTGTAATAAAATACTCAAAGCTCCAGACTTGGGGGGAAGCCCTTAAATCTGGTTTCAGTACGTGTTGGTGGGAAGGCAGAGCAGGCCAGAAGCCAGTGACCTCCAGGATGAGGCCTGGCTTTATTGGGGGTTAAGAGATGTGCCCAAGGGCCTTACAAGTGATTTTAGGGGCAAAATGGGAGATGGAAGGAGGAGGACACAGGCTGGCAGGCAGGATATGAGCAAAGGGGATGGGATCACTGCCAGATTTCCAGCTGGGCAAGTGGATGGTGTTGTAATACTGAGGCTGAAGGAACAGACAACAGACTGACAACAAATTCTCCTACTTTGAACAGTGACTGGAGACGTGTTTTCCAAGGTTACCAGCTTGGACACGTTTATGGGGCGTGATTCACGAAGAAAATCCCAAATACCCAGGTGCTCCAAGTCTCCCTGGAATATGGGTGATAAACCTCGCCTCCAGTTCTGTCTCTGTGCCTCCAGGGAGTGATCCTGGAGCTCCTTTGTACACCTCCAAGACTGGCACATCGCTGTGGGGAGCCAGAGACTGGGGCTGGGAGGAACAGAGGGCTGGAGGGTGGGAAATTCAGGTTCAAGAAGGAGGAGGAGGAGAGGGGTCAGCAGAGGTTGATGTGGCCCAGAGGGAAGCCCCTGGGCAGGAAGGAGTAACAAGGAGGTGAGAGGACACGAATGGGGATGGGATGAGCAAATATGAGCACGTTTTTGGGAGTGAACAGCCAGAAAAGTGTGGGATGTGGGTGTGCTGGGGTGGTGGGACGGCGAGGGACTGTAGTGGGGCAGATGGGACTGGCTCTGGGAAACGTGTAAGGAAGCACCAGAGACTTTCAGGTGGAAAGGTTTCATTGCTTCCTCAGCGTTGTATTTATGCCTTCGTGCTGCTAAAGCCTCATCCAAACAACTCGTGTACACAGGAGGGAGAGAAGGGAGCCTGTGAAGGCTGAGCTTGCCTGGCTTTCCCCAGCTGCCTGCTCTTGGAGCAAGGCTGAGGGACTTGGCTTGTTTTCGAGCATTTGAGTTTGGGCTCGTAACGGGGCAGCGATAACGAGCTGACAGCATCTGACACGGTGCTGGGGGGAATGACAGTCCATGTACACAGGGGCATTTGTTAAGGAAAGCAGCTGCAGCTCGTAATGCAAAGCAAACATGTTCTTGGTGGCTTGAATCCCAGCTTTGTCTTGTTGTTGGCCAGGGACGTTGTTGACCAGCCCTGCTGCAGGGCACTCAGCAGCAAAGCTGGGTACCTGAAGGGCAGGCTGCAGCAGAACCTGGTTTTAAAGAGGGGAATTAAATGACAAAAAGATGTTTTCTCATCTTTGTTTGACTCCAAAAGAAAAAAATAAAAAAAATAGAGGGAAGAAAAACAACCCTAAATTGAAAGCACAGAGGGTACATGTGCTTGCAGATACCACTTAGGGGAAAGGGAATGGCCTTTGCTGTCGTTTTCATGGTTGTGTGAATCACCTGCTGCTCGAGTAACTAGTCTGTGATGTCCTCAAGGTGTTTGTGTAGCTGTCACATCTGTAAATTAGTCATGCTGCACCTACCTAAACAGAAAACACTCATATATATGTGTTTTTATTTTTTTTTGTTATTTATTTGTTTTTTTGTTTGTTTGTTTTTGCAGTTGTGGCTCTCCCATGCCTGTTACCAACAGTAACCATGCCAGCCCAGAAGGACAGACGGTTTCCTTCCTTCTCATTCCTGCTCTTCTGCGCTTACTTCATTCCGATGCTGGGAAGTACGAGTCTGCTACAGGAGCTGAGCCCCCAGGAGTATTTCGGTGGCTTGCAAGCTGGCAGGGCGTCCCTGGCTTATTTCAGCCCTAACGGTATGTATTCAACAGCATGCACATCAGCTGGGTTTGCAGGAGACTCGTGTCGGGGTGTGTATGAAAGTGGAATAACGAGGAGACAATTCTGAGTATTTTAGACCCAAAGCTGTTTTGAAGAGCTGGTCAAGCCCAGCTGGCAAAATGGGGTTTGCATAGCTCCTGAGTGCCCTTGGCAGGTGGAAGTGTCTTGGGGTGGCATCTGTCCTGGGTGTGTCCCTAAACACTCTCCTCTTCATTAATTTTCCAGATGCCCTGTAAGGAGCTACCCCCTGAAAGGTGCCGTGTTTCTTTTCCCAGCAATTACTCCCAGCAAGGCTAGCAGGGCCTGGCCCGGGGAGAAAAGGTGTCGTTCTGCTCTCCTGCTGCCTTGCCTGCAAGAGGAAGGGATTGAAACCAGCTTTTTTTTTTGCTGTTTTAGTTTCTCCTGGTGCCCAGCCCTTCTTGGAACAGATTGAGAACTCAGTTGAGGCTCTGCAGGACTATGGCATTTCGGTGGTGAAGGTAAATGAGGACAAGGGGTGGGGCAGGGCTGACTGTGGGGTGGACAGAGGTTGTCTCTGCTGACCTTGGTGATGGACAGCAGTGGGACCCCGCAGGAAAGGGGGTGCTGGCTGCACAGGGCATCCCATTTTTCTCTTGACCCAGCTTGTAGTAACCACAGCACACTGCTGTGAAGCAAAAGCATCACACATGCTTGGGGGTCGTGTCACACCTTCTGCCTGTGGGATGGGGCAAATTCCTGTGTCCAGGGAAGACTTCATGTTGTCCACACTTCAAACAGAGCTTTGATTTGCATTCATGGGTTTAGGAGAGGTTTAACTTCTCATCTTTTTCTTGAAAATTGTCCCTTTTCATGGGAAACCTCATGGGCCAGGCTTGGCTGGCTGATCTAATCTGACCTCCCAGGCGGCTGCATATGGTTTGTGGCATTGCCTGGTTACTGATGTGTGCCCCTAACCATGGTGCAAGGAAGGATATGATCCCTGCTGTGTTGCACAAAAGAGCATCAGCCTGCTGCTTCACTCAGGGCATGGAACTTGCCTGACCCCATCTCCCCTTGTGCACTGGAAGAGGCTCTGACTGAAGAATGTTGGCGGGGGTCGGTTCACTTCTTTTCAATACCGTGCAATTAATGCTAAATAGGATGCGTTATTTTAAATTTTTTTGGCTGAATTTTTCTGCAGATGTAGGTGAGTGAATTACAGATTCATGCAAGTGCAATTAGACTTTATAAGAAGTGCTTATATATATGTGTGCGTGTGTGTTTCAGTCCCTCCAGACGCAGACTGAGTTCAGGAAGCAAGCAGTGGTCTGTCACTTTGAATATGCTTGGCAGATCACAAGATCTCTTAATCCTGTCTGACCCAAATCGAGGCAGGCTTGAGCTGGGGAACTGAAATACCAGCTCCAGTCCGCAACACTGCACTCTGTTCATCTCACTGTGTGATTGTATTTTCTCTCCCAGCAGTTTTGGAAAGGCTGGCACTTATATCCTGGGATGGGAGAATGCTGTGGTACCGTGTGTTTGTAGACATTTGTAGAGCTGGATGTCCAATAAATACTTTTAATTCCAGGTTAACTGTCCCAAAGAGGATGTCTCAAGATACTGTGGCAAAGAAAATGCATTAAGGAAAGCCTACCTGTTCAGGTAAGGGGGGGCTTTCTGGGCACCACGCTGTAATTGCTTTGAAGTACAAAGGTTTGGAGGAAATGCTGTCAGGGAGCAGAGATGTCTGTACAGGAAGCATGGGGCCATGAGGACAGCAGTGCCACACAGATTTTAGCAAAAAATACCCCAAAAAGGTTCCACACATGCAAGGCAGATGCCTTGTCCTCAGTGTGAAAACCCCTGTCCTGCCCCACGTTCCTTTTTATCAGCACAGAGCTGTTCTGCTACATGAAACCGTCAAAGACATCCTCAGTCAGTCCCTCTGGGCTCTCACCACCAGGTCCCCAGGACAAACAGTCAGTGCACTAAGTTCTGGATCTGCTCCTAGAAAGAAACACTCTTCAGTGCCCTTCCTGTTGTGGTTGGCTCACCACGCAGGTGGGAAGGTTTAGCTCTTGGTCTGTGTGGACTATCAGCTGGAAGCTTTTCCACGTATCAGGTAGAGGGCTTTTTCAAAGCAAATGTGCTCTGTTCTCATTGATTATAATATATGACAGAGGAGACCTTTTATCAGGGAGACCCTGCTAGTCCTAGGAACTCCCCAGGTTCAGTCCTGACATCTTCCTTCCAGCCATACCTGCCAGCAGACACTTGGAGATATCACTGAGTAGAAATGAATTTATTACGTGTTGCTAATCTTTCACGGTTTCTTTGCTGATATTTTTTCTTCTCTCCCCAGAGGGAACATGCTGATCAGAGAATTTCCTACTGATGCCTTGTTTGACGTGAACTCCATCGTTGCTAATGTTCTGTTGTAAGTACAGGCCAGATCCATCTCTGTGAAATTGTTTATTTTTCGTTTTCACTTGTCGATAGAAAGGTTTGCATAAATATAAACTGCACCAGAGGCTGTTTTCAGCCAAGCAGAAGGCTCCTTCTCTCTTTGGGATGGTTTGACCCTGTTAAATCTATGCCCTGGCCATGACTCACCAGCACATATCTGCATTTGGCTGTGAATCTTGCATCTGCCAGCAAGAAGCTGGAGTTTCACCTTTGTTTTTTTCTTTTTCGTCGTGATTATGTGGCTGCAAATTCTCTCTTAAAAGAAAGCGGTTGCTAATGAGTTTTCTGGCTTCTCAGTGCCCTGCTCTTTAATGAAGTTAAATACGTCGAAACACTGACGGATCTTCAGAACATAGAAAATGCACTGAAAGGGAAGTCAAACATGGTCTTCGCGTATGTACCAGCTACTGGAACTGCAGGTATTAACACCCAGCTTCTCTTCTTTGCTCACCCCCAGAGCCTTTTTTTTTACTAATGTGGAAGGGAGCTCGTTTTATGACTCAGAATCCTGGAAATGGAGAATTGAAAACATGTGAAAAGGCCACCCAAACACAAGCTCTCTGTCTTGCCTTGTTGCCAAATGAATCAGGTTGACCAAGATGGTTTTGCTGGGAGCACACAAGCTTTCAGAGATGGACTGGACAGAGAAAGCAAGCCAGTGGTTGCTGCCTGAATAAATAAACCCATTGGCAGATCTCTGCTACAGATATGTGGCAGAATGCTTTCACCTGCCCCACCTCTGTGTTTGCTGGAGATCAGCAGTTGGCTTCAGCCCCTTGTGGAGTTTTACTGAGAGTTTCTGAAAGCTTGATGCTTGTCTTGATGCTTCTGACTGGGAAGGATGAAGAGGGAGATCTGGACTGAGCTGCAGCAGTGAATTAGTCACACCTTTCTCTCTGCAGAGCACAGAGCTGTGATGGAAGTGGCTTTTGTCTACGGGACTGTCCACCAGTTTGTTCTGACAACTGAGGCAACACTGTTGAAAGACGCCAGGTATGTCCAAACACACACACCGACACACAAACACCAGGTATATCTGCTCCCCTGCACTGCTCTTTTGGTTTCTCAGGTTCCCAGGTCAAATCTAGCATTGGCATCCTTGCTAGCTTGCATGGGAGAAAAATCAGTTTCACTAGAAGTGAACCTTGCAGCCTGTGTTTAAAGCATCCAAATGTTGCCAGGCCTGTAAGGCACTGGGCTCACTGCTGGCTTCGTGCTGAGCTAGAGAACAGATGATTTCCAGTCAAAGATCAGCTTGGGGTCCTCCAGGATATTTAGGAATCTCCTTTCCAACCAGCTAGCATTATTGACCTTTCTCAGCCCCCTTGGATGTCAACAAGCTCAGGACCTACATATGTATTTTGCATCTCAAGGTAAAAGACTCCACCCTAGGATGGAATTAGGGTAACAGCCAAGGATGGATGGTGAGATCTGTTTTGCTTTTTCCAAAACCGATGCTTCTTGTGTTCCTGGGTTTGGACTAGCCGTTGTTGACTGCTCATTGACTGGGATTTTATAGAAGAGCCCACTGTCTCCCTTCCCTAGCTGACTGACCAAACCTCAGCCATGGGTTCCCTGGAGCTTTACAGAACAAAGGAGTCACTGCAGGATGGGCAGAGAGGAAGGTGGGAATATCAGATGGCATGCTGCATCTTCAGCAAGGCATTTACACAGCAATGTGCTTGCTTTCACATCCTGCTCTTGCAGATTGTGATCAGGGATCGCGTTTTTCGTTTGCCACTAGATGGCACGATTGTCATTTGGACAGGACATGGCTTCATCCTGCACAGAGCTGAGAGGGCACCAGCAGTCAGGCTTTGGGGTCTTAATACAACATCCTCTCTTCCACAGAGAGGTCGTAAAGCCCTTTACAAGAAAAAAAAAAGGTGATCCTTACGCTAGAGATGGTGTAATGGATGCATGGGGAAAAGAATGTGACCTCCCAAAGTTGACCCGCAGCCCAGCACCAGTGGTGGTACCAGAACCAGGAACCACCACTAGCCAAGGAACCATCCAGGGAACTTGAAATTACTTCTTCCTTTGTAATAGATAGAACCAATGCTGTTCAAAAGGTGAAATATTCCTTACATAGTACGTAAGATGTCATCAGGGAGGTAAAAGACATGAATAAACCTGTATTTCAGCTGTCCTCCCCGAGCCAGGGTCCCCACTGGAGTGGCAAGGCTGGTCCCAATGAGAAAAGCTTATTTTTGTCCTTTTTGAGCTAAGCCAACTGCTCTGTGGTTGGGGTCATTCATACCAGGGTCTTCAGTAGACAGTGAGCATCATTGTGAAAGGTGCCTGGCCACAACTCTACCTGGTACTAGTAGAGCTCTCAAAGTCCCATGTGCCAGTCACACCCTGAATTGGGAGAATATCTGCCCTGTAAAACCTTGCCAGCAAATACTGGCACTCTGTCAGGGTATTTTTAAGCCCCGTGATGGATCTCCAGCTCAGTGTGGGTTTTGTTTTCTCTCTCCCAGCAGCGACGAGCCTGATGCATCATCTGCCCGGCTCTTGTTCTGCCACTGCCAGCAGGCCACGGACGTGGCGCAGCCCTGCAGGAAGACACCCATGGAGCAGGATCTGACCGTGCTGAACATCCACAGGCACCTCAAACTCATGGGGGCTCCTCTTGTGGTACGATGGGGAGAGAGAAATGATGCACCAGGCTCGGGCTGTGCAGTGCGAGGGCAGCTGGGGCAGATGAGGGAGGTGGGAACAGAGGACGAGGAAGAGAAGGGGAATCTGCCCCTTCCCCATGCTCCTAGGTTGAATTCAAGCAAAGAAAAGGTCTGAGACTGTGAGTAACACTCTATTATATTGCTGAGCTTACGTGGACCTCCTTTTCAGGGGTGCCCAGGGCCAATTTGTGGTCCTGTGGTTGCACCTAAGCACAATGAACGGGAATGTGCTTCATTCAAAATGGGGTGGAGGTGCCTCTTTGACTTTGCTGCGACTTCTGGGCTCCCCACAGGAGGATCAGCACCTCAGGGAGACAAGATTCACGCCCTGGTGGGGCACAGGAGACAGGAGGCTCCTTTTCCCTTTTCCCACTGGGCAGAGGGGGCCTCCAGTTCCCACTGGTGACAGCTCTGCCAAGCAGAAATGAAGTCTCTACGTCAGCCAGCCTCCTGGAGTAAGCCCGTGGAGGGAAGTCCTTCATCAAGCAGCTCTGTGCTGTCATGAAACAACATGTCAGAGGCACAAAGGGAAAGGATGCCAGCTCTTGTGTGTGGCAGACAAGGTTTCCAAATTGCTCCGGGGCACGGCTGTCAGATAAATAGAAATTAAGGGAAATCTGACATCAGGAGGTGCCAGGTCACAAAAAACATGAATATATAAATCTCAGATTTTTAACAGGGATGGTCGTGAAAGGTCGGAACAGTTTAACCAGGGTTGTAGGGGTTCTGCTTCTGTGGGTGTTTTAGAATCAGGGTGGAGATACCTGGAAGGTATTTCTGGAAGGTATCCTTGTTTCGGTGGCTGGAGAGAACACGATGGTTTGGGCTGTGCAGGAGATCAGCCTGCCAGGTTATCTATTGGCCTTAGAAACCGCAGGCTATGAACCCGCTCCTAGGCTCCAGATTTCAATGAGGAAGTTGTTCCAGGCTTTCAGTCTCACTTTCCAGCAATTTTTAAAGTGATGGTGATCTGGTGGTTGGTTTTCCAGCTGTTTTCCTCAGAAAAATGAGGCTTCTGTGCCTCCCTTTCCAATTACTTTCGAGCCTGTTGATCAATTTCAAAAATAAATTCAATGAAGTTCCATTGAAATAGGCAGCTGGCTGGAAAGGAGCTGAAATACGTCAAATATGTGGAGATGTGCTGCAGTATAACCATGTATCTTTTCCAGACAGAGGTTGCTGAGGACCCAGAGAAGGTTTCCACTGTTCACTTGCAGCTTGGGCTACCACTTGTGTTCATCCTCAGCCAGAAAGAGACCTACGAGGCAGACAGGAGAACAGCAGAGTTTTTGGCCTGGCAGCTCTTGGGGAAAGCAGGAGTCGCCCTTTTGTCCAGGTATTTGCTTCCCTGTGTTTGGGGAATTCTCCTTGGTTTTCATGGCATTTCTGAGCTCAATTACCCCACAGCAAGGACAATGGGATCACAGTCAGTGAGTTTCCTCGAATCTGTGTGAGAAGCAGTAAGAGTATGGTGAGAGGATGTCAAATTAGAGGGCATGATTCTCCAGAATCACTTAAAATTGGTTTCAGACTCTAGCTGGAAGTGTAGCCTCTATATCTGAGTCTCTTGCTGATTTAGAAGTAGAAGAATAGTCAGACTGAAAGAAATTTCAGAAAGGAAACTTGGAAAGCACAGACCAAGATCACAAAGATCAAAAGACCAAAAACCAGAGATCTTTTGAGGGCTTACTCGCCCATCTGTGCAGGTGATGTTTGAGCTGGAGCCGGGAGAGTGGGCAGCCCGTGACAAGTCAGGATCTCCCATTCCTGAGGGGCTGCCCCCTCCTAAATTTTGTGTGTCAGCGGGTGATGCAGCAGCTGTGGGTTGGGACCTTGATGTGGCATGTCTGCTCTGTGCCCATGCTGCTGGCAGCAGCACAAGTGGCAGGAGATGCAGGAAGGATGGGTGTGGGCTGTTTTCTTACAGCTTTCTGCCATCGTGGTATCTCCTAGCACAGAGGCACTTCTTGGCTGCGTTCACCCTGAGCCAAAATCCACCGTCAGAGCAGCTGCGCTGGGATGTGGCTACCAGCGTGTGAGCACAGACATGAATCATGGAAAGGGAATTCAAAGCCCTTGTGAAATAAGCACAGATTGTGTCAGTCCCACCGGGTCACTCGGGACTTAGCTCTTCAGCACTGATTTAATTCACGTGGGCTGGGCTCCCACAGGTACTTTGGGGCCCTGAAGCCCTCTGTGAGGACGTGGTGCTGCTCAGAGCGGGGTGATTGCCAGCCAAGCAGGCTGGACAGAGCAGGTGACCTTGCACATCCTCACACCATCTAATAATCTCTTTGTATTTCGGAAGGGACCTGGTGGATTTGAATGTTCTGCTCCGGTCCAACGTCGCTCTCAAGACACCAGATGAGGTTCAGTGTTGGATTTCTTTATTGTACAACTCTTATTTCACTATCTGAGAATATCAGCTCTCCTGAGAGGGCGTTGCTTGCCTCTGTTGTGATTTGACAACCTTCCCCAAAGCTCAAGGGAACATAGTCTTTCCATAGCTCTGTGCACGTATTTGGAACCGCCTGAGCTCGGTACAGCAGGGCAATTGTGCCTGCCTACAGGAGATAAAAGGAAGTGTTTATTTTGGGCTCTAATCATGGGGTGATATCTCCATTGCACAATAAAGCAATGCAAGGTTGTGAACTACCCAAGGTAGCAGTCCAAGTGTGAATTCCCAGAAGATTTGGACTTCTAAAGGCCCTTGGCCCGGTAGGAAAGGAGTTCAAAAGATGGAAGGGGAAATGAGCATGAAACTAAGAGCCAGAAAGCAAACAAAGGTCTGTGCCGAACTGATGTAACCAAATGCCTCTGGCAGTGATCTGTGAGAAGGGCAGAGCCTGAGATAAATGAGGCTGATCAAGATGAGCTAAACTCTGGAGGGGCCTGACCCAGCTTGCGAGGCAACAAATGCCAGGGAACATGCATTGCCCCAAATTGCGCGAACTGTCACTTTTGAGATTGGAAAGAAACAGGATCAGACCTGAATCTGAGTGTCCCCCGAGGGCTTCCCCCAGCCTGGTGAGAGATGTGCACGTTGTGTTTCTTCTCTTAGAGGTGCCAGCAGTTTGTCATTTCTCTCAGTTCATTATAAAACTCATTTTCTCTGAAGTGCCTCTTGCTGAGACAGTGCCAGAACTGGTTTTAAGCTGACAAGGTCTCATTTCTGAGAAATACACTTTGGTTGGCAGTCCATTACACTTGGGAGCACTCGTCTTTATTGAGCTCCATGAGATAGAAGATCTTCCGTGCCATTTTCCCAGGCCATGATGGGCTGCTCTGGCCTAGCCTGACCTCTCTAGGGGCTAGGAAGCAGAGTGGACCATGAATCTGTAGCTCAGCTTCCACTCACATTCACTGTTCAGCTTCTGGGCTTTTTCTCACAGTAGGAGATTCACCTCCCAACATCTTAACATGGAGCAGGTGTCCACTTTCACCATTCCTGCTACAGACAGAGGATCCCACATAGCCACAATTACTTTCTGAAAACCAAACATCAGTTTGGAGTGAAATAAGCTCATGTGCAGATGAAACTGCACCAAAGAAAGACATCCCAGGATCTCCCCTGTTTGGCAGCTTTAGGAATCTGTTGAAACACCCTAAAAATAATGGGCTAGATGGGAGGGAACTTTAAATTCCCTCCCCATCAGAACTCCCCATCAGCCTTGAGTTTGGTTTGCAGGTAGAATAGACACAGGGTGATGTTCTGCTCCTATTTTCCTTAGGGAGTGCCGATCAAATACCTGGTCTTGGAAGACACCGATGAAGTTATAACCTTGGTGGAAGATAAGAGCAAGGTTGAACAAATCCAGGAGGATGAGGATGAGGAAGATGAGGATGAAAAAGAGAATGACAATCAAGGTGTGTAATTAAACAGTGAGGAGCTGATTGTCATCAGGTAGGACATGCAGTCAACATCTCCAAGACATATGTTAAAGCATTAAAGAATGCTCTTGCAAATCCAAGGCAAACTATCCCTTTGGAGGGTGCAAAGAGGACAGGGCCAGGCTGTTTTCAGTGATGCCCAGTACCAAGGCAAGAGATAACAGGCACAAACTGGAACTCGTGAGGTTCCCTCTGAGCATCAGGAAGCACTTCTGTACTGTGTGGGTGATGGAGCCCTGGGAAAGGTTGCCCAGAGAGGTTGTGGAATCTCCTTGGAGATCTTCAAAAGCCACTTGGACTTGGTTGTGGGCACCCTGCTCTGGGTATCCCTACTTGAGCAGGGAGGATAGACCCAGAGGTCCCTGCCAACCTCAACCAGTCTGTCATTCTGTGGTTATCACAGTCACACGATGGCTGTACAAAGTAGCTCTTTAATTCTCTGCAGATCCCTGGAGTTTCATGACAGACAGCTGTAATTTTTAGAGCAAACACCACGGACAAAAATCAGCAGCTGTTATAGTAACGGTTGCAGAGACGCTGCATGAGAGAGGGGCTCCTTCTGCTTAAATATGTCCAGCTTCAGGGGGACAAGGTGCTGAAAGAGCACCTGACGCTGTCTCCTCTTCAGGCATCAGAAGAAATTATGATTTATTTGTCAGAATTATTTGTCCCTTTGGAAAGGTTTGAGACATGTTTTGGTAAGAGCTGTTCCAGACTTGCTTTCTCCAGGGAGAAAACACCGGCCCCTGCAATGCTTTCTTGAAAACATTTGTTTTCTATACCAGATTGTTTCTGTTTAGCAGAATTATTAAAACGTTCTAATGGGGTTGCAGATGGGTGTGTAGTTCCCTGTGCCTTTTGTGCACGTGCTTTTCTTCATGCACGGCTGTTGGCCCCTTGCAGACGTTCAGGATGATCAGGTGGTGGAAGCAGTTTCCAGGGACAAGAAGCGAGAGCTGCCCTTGGAGCAGATCCTTACCCTGACGGAGGAGACCTTTCACTCTGCCGTGTTGAAAGCTGCCCAGACGGTGGTGCTGTTTTATGCCAGCTGTGAGTATGAAATGTGGACTGGCAGGCCCTTCACTAGCTCACACGTTTTCCGTAGAGTGGTGATACCGTAGGCAAGTTTAAATCATAAATATATGCTGCATCCTGTCCCATGTACCCCCACCCACTCGTAGCAATCAGATTAAATTACTTCCTCTCATTGACTGATAATGTGTGACGACAGAGTATCTGTCAGTATAAAATACATCAGTGGTTTTCCACTTTACTTTGACAGGGGCTGAATGAGGGACAAGAGGGGAAATGAGTGCGTTGGACTCATGGGATAACCTAGGAAACCCAGTCACTGGCTGCTGCAGTAAAATAAAGTCAAATTTTCTTCATTTCATTCAGTCTTTCAGAGCTTGAAGCACCTTAGGATGCAGAAAATGGTAATGTAACATTGTCAGTCACCTATATGTAACTTGGGGCTTTGTCTCTTCTGTGTTTCAGGGGAAGCAGTGTCCCTGGTAGTGCTGCAGACTTATGTGGAGGCGGCCGATCACCTGAAAGGTAAGGTGCCACGGGTCTAAGTTCCTGTAGAGCTGGTTTGCATCTGAAGTACAAACCAGAAGACTGGGAAGATATTGGTGGTATCTCAGTTCCTCACCCAGAATATACTCATTTTCAGTTCCTAAACTTTTAAGGAAGGCATACCCACATTAAGTTGTTTAGGAAGAGGATTTGTTTCTTAATTAGGGATCCTTGCAGTCCCTTTGTGCCTGCATAAAGTCACAGGACTGGCAGTACAACCTTACACAAGTCACCTTCTGCTTTAGGTGTAAATTTGTACACACCAGCTGCCCAAGCTGCCTTTCAGCTGAGATTGTGGTGTTGATGGGCTCAGTGACTGCACGATAAATGCCCAAAATCATGAGGAGACAGGACAGAACATCAAAAGCAGTGAGTGACACAGCATGGGCTTTGGAGGTAGAGGGACAAATAGCAGGCATCCTAGCCTGCATCCCAAAAACAGGATCCTGTCGGTGCCCCTCAGCACTGTGACCTGTAAGGAGCAAGAAGACGCACTGCTTGCTGCACAGCATGAGGCTTGAGAGCCAAATTGGTGTACGAGGGGGCTACATCAGGTCTCCTGCACTTGGAAGTCACCACATAAGCACTTGATCTGGAGCAGAGCAGTAACCAGGCTTTGGTAGAAGACATAACAGACAGGTGTGGGCAGGCCCAGATCCAGAGGGGGAGCAGAATAGTGTCAGAGAAAGAATTTAAAGCGATGATGCCTTCAGGGCCTGTAGACGGGCTTAATTACATGGGAAGTCTCACAGGCAGCCACAGATTCCATAAATAATACATGACAGCGAAGAATCAGTAACATTTAAAGACAACGCACATCAGGCAGTCTGCTAATAAAGGCAGGAGGGATTGGTGCTTCAGGAGTGTGGTATTTCCTGAGCGGTGTTAAGCGCCAGTTCAGCTTCATTCAGGGCTTCAGCCCTGTCCCCCTCTATAGTCAACAGTATATGGGTGGGTTCTTCTGCACTGTCAGGCTTATATGGGCTGAATCTCTTCTAAAGATACCTGTGTTTGCCCCTGGCTTACAGGGTTATACCCAGGTGACTTCATCCCCAACTCATTTCAGTAGCTGGTGCCTTCTGTGTGTTTTCATTCTTCATCAAGGCTGATTTCTCATCCTTATTTCTCACTCCTCTGGGACTGAGCACCTTGTCCTGCCAATTGCAAGCAGGATTCAAACAGCTCTCAGCAGAGAGAAAATGTATAGGGTGTGCAGGAGACTCAGGGAGTTTTCTGGGAAGCGGATGCATTGGGAGTTGCTTACAAGACACCCTCCTGGGAACACTGAGGACAGCGCTGTGGTTTGGATGAAAACAGTTCTGCATCCATAGTTTTCCTGGCACCTTGGATCTGAACTGACATCCTGGGAATAAACAGGAAAGGTCAGGGAGAGTTATCATTGTTAGAGAAGTCATGGTTATTGATTCTTTGGGGTTTCTTTCAGACTCTACAGCTGTTAGACCAGCTAAAGTAGCAAGCTGGGAGAGTCAGTGGATGAAACCCTGCCTCTTCCTGAACCAATGATCAAAACTTGGCTGACTTGTGAGGCTAAGCTTTCACCATGTGTTTCTTTAATAATTTGATAACAATCTCAGTACATGGACGCAGCCATAGGCAGATTCTCAACAGAGATTATGGACTGATTGAGGTCAGGGCCTTTCCTCTGCGATCAGTGAGGTCCCACTGAAGAATCCCAGGCCAAACTGGAATCATGAAATGACTCCCGCCTGTTTTTCCTGCTGTAACCTTGGAGAGGATGGAGAATGGCTGCTTTTGTGGAACTGGAGAGAAATGTAGTGAGTTTCCTGCAAGATACATCTTTGTCTCTGCTGCTGAGGAAGACTTGGTCACAGGCAGGTCTGTCAGGGGAGCTGGAAGACCTAGAAGGATGGAGGTCCCCAGGTTCTCTGTTATGGCCAGGATGAAGGTGTCTCAGGCTTGGTAATTAGGGTGGTCTGGAGTCGAGAGGTTAAAGATGCCAAAGGTTATAGCAGATCAGGCTGAGATGGATTCAATATCGATTGTGAATGTTCTAGTTCAGGGGGCATGGCTTATACTGAGTTTCCAGATGAAAATCAGTGAATCTGTGAACTTCCAAGTAGGAGTCAGTGTCAGGGGATCCAGAGCAGGGCTTGGTAGTAAGAACAGAGTGAAGCAGGTTAGCTGGGAAAGTAAACCAGTGCAAGGGGCAGGAAGAAGAGCTTGAGCTATGCAAGACTTAAAACACGGATTATGTCTTTGGTGCAGTCTGTCAGCTCCCCCAAAAGTGCTGGTATTCCTGTGTCTGCCGTTTGAGGTGGAGCTAACTTCCTAAAGGTTCAGAAGCCAAGATCTGCTGTCTGAGGCATGAGTCACCCTCGCTAAAAGCACGTTTGGAGATGCAATACAGGTCCCACTCGATGCCAACTTTCTGTGCAAAATGGCAGTGAGAATAGGCCATATGAGATACAGAACAAGAGAATGGAGGAGGCTGGAAACTGGGATAACCCCATGAATCACCCAGTAACAGATGATCAGCAGTAGATCATCACCAGATAAAGTTTAAGTGGCCCCCCAAAGTGGTTTCCCTTTGTTAAGAGATATGATCTAAGAGGAGGTCAGGAGAATCATCTCGGTCTTGCTGAACAGAGCACATCTTCTGCTCTTGCATCAAGAGCTTTCGGTTCTCTCTGCCACTGGGGCTAACTGCAGCTCTTGTTTTCTTATAGAAGATGTGAATTTATGGAAGCAGCACCCCTAGGACTGTAAAAGAGGTTGTGAAAGTGTGACAGCTTGGTCGCATTTCTTAGGTGTGTCAGTGGACTGTTTTGAAAAGTCCTAGATGGGAGAAACCAATGTGAAAGAAGAGTAATATTCTGAAAAACTGAGCTGAAAAACAATTCTGTTTCCCTCTTCTGTGCTCATGGAGTCTTCTTGGCCAATGACTTTGAAAGACAGGGGTGTGAAGTTGTAGTTCAAGGGTATGAACATCACCTGGGTGATTTAGCAACACAGACTCGTGCAGCACATATTCATAGAATATCCTGAACTGGAAGGGACTCGTGAGAATCATCAAGTCCAACTCCTGGCTCCACACAGCACCACACAAAAACCAAACCCTACATCTGAGAGCGGTGTCCAAACGCTTCTTGGATTCTGGCAGGCTCAGTGCTGTGGCCGTGTCCTTGAGGAGGCCCTGTCCCAGTGCCCGACCACCTCTGGGTGCAGAACCTGTCCCTAACCCCCATCCTGACCCTCCCCTGTCCCAGCTCCATGCCGTTCCCTCGGGTCCTGTCGCTGTCCCCAGAGAGCAGAGCTCAGCGCCTGCCCCTCCGCTCCCCTCGTGAGGGAGCTGCAGGCCGCCATGAGGCCTCCCCTCAGCCTGCTCTGCTCTGGGCTGAACAAACCAGGGGACCTCAGCTGCTCCTCACACATTTTGCCCTCCAGACCCTTCATCATCTTCATAGCCTTCTTTTAGACACTCTCCCTTCATGGAACCTGAATCTGAAGCAAGGATTTAGGAGTCCGTTATGGGTTCCTAGGCACCCATGCTGGAAAAGACTAACACCAAGGAAACATCAGTATAGGAAATGAGGGAAGGAGAAACCAGATCCCCTGTGGTACTGGGGGACGTGGAAGTCTCTGCAGTAGCTGGCAATGAAGAGGACTGGAGGGAAGTTGCCAGGTTGTGTGTATTATCTATGAGCTACGTACAGAGAAATTGTAACACTCAGGCAACTTGTGGCTGGTTATTCCCCATTCTCTACTGGATTTCTCCTCTTGAAGTGCAGCACGTGGCACATAACATTGCTTTTTCATCTCATAACCTTTGGGCCAGCTCTCCATGTGAGCTGTTGATAATGCCAGTCCTGCCCTCCAAAGGATTAGCTGCTTAAAGGATTCTTGATTTTTTTTTGCATATCCTGCAGTGTTCCCTGTAGCCTTCAGTGATTTGTTCTGTTTTTAGAAGACCCCTTGGACAGAGTTTCTCTCTATCACTTTTAGTTTTAGTTTCAGTAGCACCTAAAATCACAGAACAGAAGGATCTTATATTTCTCTTTCAACTTTCTTCCCATCCAGCAGCTCAACGGTGACCACAGGGCTGAACAAACTTTTGCTGACTCGAGTCCTGAAACTGCTTTGTGTTCAGTAATTAGTAACATGGTGCAGCTTGGGATGGTAGAGTGATCATCCTGTACACAGCATTCCTCAGGCCAGCCAGGGCTTCCTTGGAGATCTGGGTCATTTATGGTACATAATCCCCCAAGGTGGTATCCAAATACTTAAACTTGCATTTTGTGGATATTTAGAGCAGCCTCGCAGCTCAATTTTAACAAGACATCAAAGCCTTGTTTCCATGTCATTTGTTTCAGAGTTGGGCAAGACACAAGATTATGTGGTAACAGCTGATGAGAACCAGCCATACCGGATCAGAGGTGTGAAATAAATCCAGGGGCAGGCTTTCAATTTGAGAAGTTATTTCACAGCCTGGAGAATGACACAAACCATTTTTGCTCTCTCAGAGTGTTTTGAGAGACTCTGGACTGTCTGAGTGGAATTGCAGACCCTTAGATTAGTGCCACTACTTGCTTTTTCTGTACATACATTTGACACAAGGCAGAACAGCAGTGAACTCACGTGAAAGAGCTGCAAAATAGAAAATAAAATAAAGGCTATATAAAATGGTCCAATGGGATCTCAAGGACAGAGGGATATGGGATGGGAAAACATGCAAAGGTCACCTGTGCTTTCACCTTTGTCTTTGGGGTGCCTTGCCAATCCCTGGCAAATAAATGTCTGTGAGCCTGTGACTAAAACCCTTCCATAGCTATTCTGGCTATGTTATGCTTGTTTCTCAGAAGCTTATTTTAATACTCGGTCAGCCTCCACAGGCCTGCAAATGGACTGCTGCTTGTCCTTTACCAGCTGACAATAGAGAGAGATCTCACTGTCACCTCTGGAACAGACTTTGCATATTGTTGGATTTTATTGTTTCCTTCTTCTAGCAAGTTTTTGACTGAAACAAACTCACCTTCTCCTCAGGGGACATCTTCCAAACTTCTCTCTTCCCCAGGTTTTGTTTTACCTGCTTGCACCTTTCAAAAAACGTTTTTCCCAACCTGCACAAAGGCTTGATGGGCTCTGCAAAGGTCTCACCAGGACAAAATAGAAGGACATCATTTTCATCCCTTGTCTTGCAAATGCTGTAGAGAGTTCATCCCAGAATGAGCTTTGCCCTTATCCACAGCACTGATGATATCTGTGCATCCTGTTTCTCCTTACAGAATATCACTTTAATTTAGACTTCAAATCTCTTTCTGTCCCTTTGAGCTTTGGAATATCTGAAGATTGGATGTGTATGCTTATTCTGTCAGGCTTTTAGTAAAAATAGTGATCAGAATCTAACCCAGAAAGGACAGAGAAGAAAGCTTGGTTGTTTTAATCTGCTGTGCTCTTGAGAAATCATCATCATCTGCCCTTACCCAGGTTTCTGAAGGACAGAACACTTTGTGATAATCTGCGTGTACTTGCCTCAACGTTTCATCCCATCTTTCCCATGTAACTGTTGAATCTTGTTCAAACAAATTTACCAAAGGCATAAAGATCTCCGAGATACTGAATTCCTGCAGTGGGCATGGACAATGTATGGCCTGAGGACTGTACACAACCCTCCTGTCGTTGGTCAAGCCTGCATTTAAATAGGAGACAGGTTGGGCAAGGCCGACAGCCAAGAGGTGGTGGCTAGTGAAGCCAGTGACAGTTCACCTGCCAGCCGGTCAGCACACGCTTAGCAGTGGACTAGCAGCAGCCTGTGCTGCTTTCCACCCAGCCTGCAGATGAAAGGAAGGCTGATAAAGACATGCTGAAGTTACATGCGCTGTCTTGGGCTCCTGGAAAGTATGCAGGAAGCCAACATTCAGTTGTTTCACTGTTTATGGACCCCCCCTTGAGTTTATCACTTCGGTGTGGCCCATAAAAAGCTTTTTTTTTTTTTATTGCTTGTCCCTGGAATCAAAATTGGACTGACTGCTCTGTAATTCCCAAGAGCTCTTCCTTTCCCACTTCTTTACTTGTGAGGCCTGAGTCTCTTTCTTAAGGCCCTAAAAGTACCTGCTAATGTTTGGCTAATGCCATCAGACCACCAGACTGAATTACTTTTATTTTGTTTGTATGATTTTTTATGGCTCTTTGTGTATTTAGCACCAGGTATTAGGTAAAACAGACACTTTTCTATACCGGGCACCTTATTAAGTGAAAAAGCCTTGAATGACAGACTGGTTGAGGCTGGCAGGGACCCCTGGATCCATCTGACCCAAGCAGGGCCATCCAGAGCAGGCTGCCCACAACCATTTCCAGGTGGCTTGTGAAGATCTCCAAGGAGGGAGGCTCTACAACCTCCCTGGGCAGCCTGTTCTATTATTCAGTCAACTACAAGGTAAAGAAATGCTTCCTGATGCTCAAAGGGAACCTTCTGTGCTTCAGTTTGTGCCCATTGCCTCTTGTCCTGGCCCTGGGCACCACCAAAAAGGGCCTGGCTCTGTCCTCTTTGCACCATCA
Organism: Aythya ferina; assembly: GCF_964211825.1. NCBI lineage: Eukaryota > Metazoa > Chordata > Aves > Anseriformes > Anatidae > Aythya > Aythya ferina. The sequence goes on from NC_140301.1 coordinate 62,287,958, forward strand.
GGTATTTATGGACATTGATGAGATCCCCCTGAGCCACCTCTTCTCCAGGCTGAACAGTGCCAGCTCCAATCCCTTCATCATTTTTGTGCCACTATGTTGGTCTCTCTCCAGCATGCCCAGGTCTCTCTTGTACTGGGAGGCTCAGAACTGGACCCAGAACTCCAAGTGCAGCCTCACCAGTGCTGGGTAGAGGGGGAACACCACCTCTCTTGACCTGCTGGCACTACTTTGCCTAATACAGCCCAGAATACCATTAGCCTGAGCTGCAGGGGCATAGTGCTGTTCACATTCAGCTTGTTCACTGGGACCCCTAGGTCCTTTTCTGCAGAGCTGCCTTCCAGCTGGGTGGCCCCCAGTATGTCTTGGTGCCTGGGAGCGTTGCCCTCCAGGTGCAGGAGACATCACCTTCCTCCACCCCAAGCTTTTTCTTCCCTCTTTCCCATAAGCTAGGGCCTGCATGGTTTCTTTGTCTTGGCCTCACTCCTAAAGTATTTCCAGCACCTTTCCTTACTGCCTTATATGCTCCTGGATGCTTGCCTCAGGGATTCATTGCAGCCAGATGTGAATGTCTCTGGGAATTTCTTTCTGAGAAGTGTAACCTGCCACTTCCCTGAGTTTGTTCTCTCCGTGGTCTGTTGTTTAAATCAGTTTACACCTGCTGGGATGTTTAATATAGGCTGGAAATAGTCTTATATTCAAAGCTGTAATGCATGTCCGTGAATGGCTTCAAGAGGGAGGTAGCCTAGACTCAAAGGGATTGTTTATTTTGGGACTGGATTTTGACATCCTGCCCACACAAAGCAGCTTTTGACTCTGGGAATGTTCTAGCAACTTGTCAGTGGCAGCCCACCTGGCCTCACACCATGTGCATACCTTGGGTTAGGATCTGTAGGATGCACACCAAAGTAAACAGAAGCTCCAGCAGCATTGAAACAAATCTATGCAATAATGTCCAAAGAAGTTCACATAGTTCCCTTTTTCAATCATTTCACTCCTTTTTTTTTTTTTTTGTTTTTTTTTTTGTTGTTGGATACTATTTATAACGTATTTGTTTTCTCTTCTAGGAGTTCAGGGGGTTTTGCTGTCTCGGGTCAACTGCTGGGACTGGCCTGGTGTTTGCACGGCAGAGAATGTCACCCAGTTTCCTACCATAAAGATTTACAAGAAGGGAGAGCAACCTTTAATGTACAACGGCATGTGGGGAACTGAAGAACTGACCAGCTTCATCATGCTGTAAGTGCCTGTTAATGGGTCCCCACACAGCAGGATTGGCACAACCACCAGATGATCTGGATACTTTATGGCCTATGTCATGGAATGCCTTTCTGGAAAAATAATGTCAGATCTGGTTGTAGACCTGATTTGGAAATTAGCTTAATAACTTCCTGTGCTTTTTTTTTTTTTTTTTTTTTGTCAAAAACATCTATTATTGAACAATATATCCATCTGTTGCCACTGTCCCTCTCTGGAATTCATTCTGTTGTTTTTAATGTAGGTCTCAGTCCAGGAAGGCCCTTTGGGTGTGGTCCTAAGGTGATGATGTTGGTGGCAAAGCCCTCTGTGGTTTTATTGGAGCCAACCCGTTAACCTAAACCAAAAGATCTCTGCAGTTTAGCTGAGGGGTGTCAGCCTGTCCCATGTGCAGAAAAGATCTCAGAAGAGCCAGTTTGGCTTAGGGCTATTTTTTTTTCCCCATAACCACTTCCAGTACTTTTCAGTGACTAGGCATTGCCATTCCTTCCCAGAGGCAACTGATTTTTGTCCATGGTGAGGTGTAATGGTTGTCACGTTGGGTTGGGGCATTGTTGTTTCGAGGATTTAGGTTGCCCTTTGTCTCTTCATCCCAAAAGTGAAGAAGACAGCCCATGTTGTTTCTCTTCCTTTCTGTAGGAGCCGAGTTTCCTGCCCTCTGAAGCTGATGACGATTGATGAAGCAGAAGGGTACTTAAGAGGAGAGCTTCCATCTGAGCTGTCGTCCTATCACCACACTTCGGTTCTAGGAGTGTTTAGCACAGCCACAAGTAAAGGTTAGTGTGGAATTTAGGGGTTTAGCACTCAATTTGATTCCTGACTGGAGATGGTTGATTCCAGATGCTTAGAAGTTCCTCCACATTTTGTTTTCTCTAGTTGACCCACCGTGTCTGCTCACATCAAAGCCTGCCTGGCACCACCTTTCTTACTTTTTGCAAGTAGATTTCAGGTAGTTCCACATGTGGGGCCTAAGGTTTGAATCCTGACTCAAAGGACATTCAGCGGTTAGCTAGCAACTGTGGACATGTTTATTATACCCATTGTGGTAGCATCAGATAACCCTGACAGGTATTGGAGACATTGTCCTTAGAACAGTACAAAAAAAAAAAAAAACACAACAATTTCTTGGGTGACCCAAGGTTGCATAACCATCCATGCAAAGAAGGTTTTGCAAATGTCCAATATGAACTTCCCAAGGCACAATTTGTGCCTGGTGTCCCTGTTTTATCTCCTGCCCCTTACCATGAAAAGTTTGTCCTTTTCATACACCCCTTTCAAAGGAGTTGTAGGCTGCTGTCAAATCTCCTCTCAGCGTCTGACTGAACAAGCCCAGATCCATCAGTCCTCTACATGCTACATGTCACAGCATACTGTTTTGTAAAGAAAGCCCTTTCCACTATTGGATCAACAGTTGTCTTGCTAACTCCTCATGCAAATGTGGTAGTCCCAGTCCTTCCAACCAACACACAATCTGAAATCTTAAAAAAACAAATCAATACCAGCTAACTCTGGGATTTACTTCAGTAAAATTGGAGATTCTTCTGATATTGGTGAAAATCAAAATTTCAGAGTATTTTTCATTTGGAAGCTTCGTTGTGCCCGTAAACTTTGGTTAAATGCAAATAAAGCTACTTTCTCTCATGAGGAATTCCAGGGAGGATCTAATATGCTCAGAGGTAAGAACAAAATAAAATGTCAGGAACCAACCAGAAAACGTCTGGGCTGTGCTCACAGAGCCAGCTAACATGCTTTGCTTCTTCTGGAGGGCCTGTACCTAAGTCTGATAAATATAGGAGAAAATCTTGTTGATCTCAAAAAAAATTTAGACCATTTTTTCCTGGTTTTCATCAGCTGAGCTCCAGAATCTTCCCTGTATCCCACATATTCCACTCTCTGTAGTAATGGAGCCTGCATTAGCCCAGATGACAGGATTTCAGATAGGATGGGGGCTGGTTCTCTGCAAGGAACCTGCTTGGATCCAGCTGGACTTGTGAGCTGAGACTGTTTCCTGTATAGAAGAAGTTAATTTCCTTCTAGACCTGCTCTGTCTGTGGAAACAAGAGCCTTGGAGGTTTCCAGACAGCTCCGTGTGGAGCCCGCAAGATTGCCTGTTCCCTTAGGGCATGCTCCATCTGCAAGCTGGAATGGCATCTGCAGTCTGGGTAACTCAGCCACAGATGCCAGGGGAGATGAAATACGTGATGCTTTGGCAGTGTGTAACCTGAGGGAGATTGGAGTGTCATGCAGAATAATCCGAGGCAACAGAAAACCGGAGCCAGCGGTTCTGGCACCAAACCCAGGCCTGGAGTCAGGGAAACCACATTGCTGTCCTTATCAGCCCGCAGACTTCTCTGGAATTTCCAATTATTTTCTCATGGCAAGAATTCCTGCTCTTACCTGAACCAGCAACGTGCCATGTCATTGTCCTCTCTGGTTAACTGAAACAGAGCAACGGGATGTCCAGTTAAATAAAGCCCTGTTCTTTTTCCAGCACTTAATGTGAGAACTATATTAAGAAACCATTAAGTGGACCTAAGCTAAAAGAGGTTTGTCAGAAAAATCATAATGAAAATTTATTACAAAGAGGTACACAGTATTGCTAGGGCAATGAAGGAGCATTTTCCTGGAAACCAGAGGAACTTGTAGGAGAGGAGCTTGTTTGCTACTCAGAAGCGTACTTGGAAGCAAAACAGTGTCCAAAAATGTGCAGCAATTGTTTAAAAATACACCTGTGTTCCGTGCAGCTCTGGTAACATCGCAGGGCTTGCCAGCATCAGTGTAAACTGAGCAATAAACATTAACTGAGTGTCCTCTCTGTGTCCTCCAGCACTTTGGAAACAGGTAGGCTGCTTTTGCTTTCTGCTGAACATTTTGATCATGCGTGGGGCTTTCTGCACAGGCTGCTCGCTTAAAAAGAAATTTGTGATCACATTTATGTGTGGGCAGAACAAAGAAAGGGCCAGCATAACCCTTGTCTTGTCTCCAGCATTTCCACAGTAGACATTAAGGAAGAGGATATAAGACATGTTCAGAGGGATTTCTTTCCCTGGCAATATGGAACCTGCCTCCAATAATCAGCAATTTAAGGTCTTCATTAGTCTAGAAATCTCCCCCTTGCTTTGTATCTGATAGCTGCTGGTGGCATAATCTGAATCTCTGCTTGGTATCCGGAGTATGCCATGGCAGTGACGTTAGTCCTTGGAGGATTTTATGCGTGGCTGTGTGTTTCCTGTTCTCTGGTAACTGGTGCACAAGCGTTTTGTTGGCTGCTGGGACTTCTGTTAGTAGAAATGGTGAATAATTGATCCTGATTCGCTTTATTTGAGATCTTGTGTTGTCTAAGCCATCCTTTGTCACTCAGCAGATGCAGTCGGACACAATTAACACCAGCAAAAGTAGAAAAGCAGCTTAGCTCAAGCAGCTTCAAACTTTCACTCAATACAAATCAAATTACACGCTATGTAATCTACAGGCTTTAACAGTTTTCAGGATAATAAAACATTCTCCAGTTAAAAGAATTGGAGTTTTCTGGAAGTCTGCAGTTAACAGTAAGTTCTTTCGTGTTTGGTTTGAGACCCCTGTCTTTACCACGCTGTGTGCTTGACACTGTCTACCTACTAGTGTGTACCCTTAGGTATGTAGCTTTTCCATGCTCATGGAACTTTTCTCCTATTGCAGTGAAAATTTTCAGCAGTATTTTAATTTTCAAGCCAGCTGGGTGGCACCTTGGTCTGGAAGAAGCCACACAAAGATGCTGCAAGTACTGCTGGAGTGTGTGATTTCATGACATGCCTTTTGCTGATGCTACAGGAGTGAGGGCCTCAGATGCTGCCTCTGAAAGCTGCAGGAACTATAGACTCTTCTTCCTCCAGCAGTTTTCTTTCTTGTCGTTCCAAAATCCCGCTTTGAAGCTGTGCTTGTGCAATTCATGGGAGCTGTCATAAAAGGCAGCTGGGATTCCAGCTCGAGGCACATACTGCAGTGAGTGACCAGCTCTGCGGGGACATAAAACAGTGTTCTCAGGGGAATTGGTTTTCTAGGAATTACTTAAATAGCTTATTTGGAAGCATTTTGTATCTGTAGTGGAACTGTGTGAATTTAGGGGGGTTCTTGCACAGAACTAAGCATGTTGCTGTGAGCTGTGTGTAGCTGGCGATGTCACAGATAGCCCCCAAAAGGCCGAAAATTTTGGAAGTGGGGTGGGAGGGAAGTGCGAAGTGGAATTTGATGGGGAGGAAAGGTCTCGGTGCAAATGAGCCTGATGAAAAAAGCAAGCCTGGATTGTGCTGAACGTTGTCCAGATTTAGGAGAGAATTCCTGCAGCCAGGGCCTCTCCAGGGCAGCACTTGAGCACATGCTTACGTCTCAAGTAGAGTGTTTAAAGTTAAATGCCTGTGGAAGTGCTCTCCTGAGGAAGTTTGGATTTAAGCCTGCTCCTTCCATGTCAGGCTGGGTTCCTTAGTGCCTTGTAGCACAGGGTGTGCTCACAATCTTCCTCACGGCCTTCTCTTCGGAAGCTGGACCACCAACAAGTTTCCAAAGGATTTCTTGCTGAAGCTCACAGTATTCCTTATCGGCTGGCCCTGTGGCTTGTTTTTGCCTCAGCACTGATAAAAACAAGTGACAAAAGAAAAACTGAATCTGGAAAGCGGTGTCAAACCCATCCTGTGGTATTTTCCCTACATCACAAGATGGACTGGCCAACCTGTCTCACGAGCTTTGTGACACACGCGTTGTTTTTTTGCAATGTCTGAGCTCCCAGGGAGCCACTCCTTTTAGGATCTGAGCTTCCACTTGGAAAGGAAAATAGTGTGAAGGAAAGCTCGTGGTCCCTGTGGCTCCAAGGGATCACAATGGAAAATATGGCCCTGAGTCTTGCAGGAAAGCCAGGGGCAAAGAACCAAAAAGTGACCAGTTAGAGCCAGCAAGCTTCAGTTTATGGAGGTCTGAGTCACTGGTCCCAAGTGCTTGGGTTGGCCAGTTGTGACACGATGGTGGATGTTAGGAGGAGCAGTAAACAGCATCTGGATGGTATTTTGTTTGGGTTAAGAAGCAACGTGGCTCTATCAGAATCGTAACCTTAACTCTTGGGCAAACCTGACTCCTCTGAACTTCTCTAGGTGATTTCTCACTCTCCGTAAGTCAAAAGAGCCTTCAGTTGCCTGGTATAAAAAGAGTGGGAGAGTTGAAAAGTGCTGTGTTTTCAGGCTACTTTGGGCAGCCTACTGTGTCTTCAATTCAGTTCAGGCTCTGTGTCTTCAATTTAGTTAGCCTTCTGACCCTGGATGCCTGTAGCAGACCCTCCTGCTGGGAGGAGCAGGGTAAGACCAGAAGACACTTTGGAAGAGGTTGGTTTATCTGCTGGGCACTTAACACTACTCCCGTTCAGCCATCATCAATCATTTCCAAAAGGTCACGGGGATTTATGCGATTTCTGTTTAGCCTTGTAAATGGCCTCCTGTTTCTAGGAACACTTATGGTCTTTAAGTCCTTAAGGGCATTTCACTTTCCATCAATGTCTCTGTCGTGAAAATCCTGGAAGCTCAGTGCTGGTGGCTAAAGAGCAGACGCCGTTCTCATACTAGGAACTCTTTGCTTCTGATCCTTTCAGCTGCTGCCAGCTCCTGCCTCACGTAGCCTGTGGCCATGAGGCGCATCCATTTCTCATCAGCCACTAATCATAGTTTTGTTCACAACTGGCAATTTGCTGTGGGAGGGCGTTAAATATGCAGATGCGGTGATTTGGTTTCCAGAAGGAAGCTGCCACTTCTCCATTGTTTATTTATGTATCTTTGTCTTTTTTTTTTTTTTTTTTTACAGCCAAGGAAGCTTTCGTAGAGGCAGGAAGCATCTTAAGTGGGCACGTGACAATGGGGATGTATTTTGAAGACGATGCCTTGGCTTTGTGAGTTGTTTGCCTTTCTCTTTGGTGAGAATTCAAACTGGCCTGCAGTTAGCACAAGTTCTGCCTAAGCTGAGCATTTAGCAGCAGCCCCAAACAGCTACAAGTGACCTGGTTCTGAAGCAGCATTGGTCAGGACTCTTCCACGGGGACGTGTAGCTGTGATTCTGCCACTGATTTATAGCCCATCCAGAGGCAACCTACTTAACCCTGTTGTAATGAACAGTCCCAACAGTCCCTTCGTGTTGTTCAGGTTCACTGTAGGTATCTTCAGTCCTCCAGCCCTGCCAGTCCCCTGTGTGTTTGTTGGGTTCCCCATAAAAAAAGGGCCCAAACATACGGGGAAAAAACAGGCTAAAAAAACAGGCTGCAAAAATGGTACCTTCTAGCTAGGATCAGTGTGCAAAAAAAAAAAAAAAAGAGTTCTGCCCTTCTATTTCCATCAAGAAGAAATGAAAAAATTGTTGTTCTGCCTCTTTCTGCAATCCCTTCACATGCTCTTTGCCTCTTCCCTCTCCTGACGCTGCAGAAGTGCATGCTGAAGTTGGGGTGGGTGGGAAGGGAAGCCTAGCTGCAAAGCCAGAGATGTAAATTGAAGTTTTGCTCTGGTGGTTGCTTCCACTTGCCACTAGCAGCCAAAAGGGAGTCAGCGTGCTACTTGTGACTGCTGGCAGGCTTTATACCAAGGAGTTCTTGGCTAGTGGTGGAGTGGGGATTGTGTCTGGGTGCTGGAGAATGGTTTGAAAGCCCTTAAATAAATGCTGGCTGTCCGTGGAGCTGCCTTGGTGTCCAGTAGACTGCCTGCCTGTAGCACTGTAAAAGGCATTGAACTCCTTTGGTTTCATCCAGTAGACGTTCACATCTGGCTGTGAGATGTTTGCAGCTGCCGATGCCAGGAAAGAATCTACCTCTGTCACTTCTAAAGTTTATATTGCGGTGAACTTTATTATTTATTTTTTTTCTTGAAAAATGTGACCACCCGTTTCCCTCCCCTTGGCAAGAGCCAGACATTCCCACCATTTCCAAGCATAACTTAGGGCAAGCGTACCTTTCCTGGAAGAAAAAAGCTGGGAAAATACAGCAGCCTTCTTCCGCGAAGTGTGGTAAAGGTGAAGCCAAAGCTTTCTTGTTCAGGTCCTGATTGATTGAGAGCATAAGTTGAGGCCCTGACTTGAAGCCAAATTGGAGCTGATCGGATATGGGCATGTGTCAGTGCACACACTGAGCTGTATCAGTAACACTCACTCCACCAACGCAAAATTGTTTGGATTAGATTGTGAGAGATGCTTCAGTGCTTATAAATGCATGTAGATCCAAAGAGATCTTCGGCTTGTCCTGACATCTCATTTCCATCAGGAACTGGCCATCAGGGCAGCGTTAAAAATCCCCGAGGGTCCTTGGCCTGTTTTCCAGGAGTGGGTTTTAACAGCCGGTAATGTAGCGGTGAATTATTTTCATTAGTTTTTTTTACAGATGTGCTGCATCACTTGCATCATTTGTGATGAGATATGGACGTTTTTCTGCTGTGCATGGAAAATAAAAATGTAAATTCGTTGGCAGGACGTCTCCATTAATTAAAGCGTGCTCAAAGCACCCACTGTGGTCAGGTATTAGAAGTGAGGCAGTGCAAGGCCTGCTCAAACCCTGGGGTAATGGCAGGAGCTGAAGTCACAGCCAGCAGCATCAGGGTGAAAAACCTGCACCCAGCAGCTGAAAGATCTTCTTTTTTCTTCCCTAATGATCACTGCCCAGGTAATAGGAGGAAAAAAGCGAAGGAAGGCAGGATGGTCCTGAAAAACAAAAAGACACCGGTAGAAAAAGTCTGTGTTTTGTCAGCAGTGACACATGCAAGAATATACCACCGTCCTCCTGCTCCAGCCATAGCCTGGAGTGTGCTCCCATTTCGTTGGAATAGTTAATACAGTTTCTATTGATATTAATTCTGCCAAGTTTGGATTTTGGCTGTGGAAGGTGTTTTTAGCTGTGATTTGTGGGTGAAGCTACTGTAGATGGTCATCTTCTCAACTGTAAGTAGAAAGTAAACACTTACAGGAATTCCTTATGCAAGAGCCAGGCTCACTTCCCTTCTTTAAAGAAGAAAAGCTTTTTTTTTTTTTTTTTTGCTAGGCTCTCACGAAGGCAATGTTTGTGGCTCCCCAGTCACTGAAAGCTGAGTCCTGCTCACATTTCTCTCTTCCCAGAGAAAAACGTATGCAAAATGCACCAAGAATGTTCTCAGCAAAACTGTTTGCTCAGCAAACACCTGAACAGTTGGTAACAAATGAAGAAGAAAAAAAAAAACTAAGGAAAAAATGCTTTGAATGAAGTCATTATTTATTTCTCACATATTTAGATGTCACAGATTCCTGCCAAGTATTTGTTTGCAGATGTTTTTGATTTAAATGTAAGGCTCATATTACCCATCTCATACCCCTGCCGTATAAATAGAAAGCTGTCATGAGCAACAATACAGCCACTTGATGTGTATTGGTCATATTAGCAGTGAGATAAGACGTGACTGCTTTGTAGACTTTATCAATTGGATGGATAATTTGTTGGTTTTCTGGCAGCATTTCGGAAACTTCCTTATGAAAGGCAGCTGAACAACTCGATCTGTTTAGACACAGGGAACAAGAGTCTTTATCTCCTCCTTAGAAGTGATCGAGCCAGAGAGACACTTTAAGACCTTGGGGGAGCTTGAGAAGTTCAAACTTCCAGAATGTCTGAGGTTTTAGTGTTCTCAAACAACAGCAAATGCAGGTGAGTTTGAAAAACAACAGGCAGGAAAGATAGCGACCTTTGTAACAGATCAAAGGATTCCCAGCCACAAGCAGAGATGTGAAATAACTCTAGGCTCTGGAGCCTAGGCAGAAAGCGTAGCTCAGGAATGGATTTACAACTATTTTTGGAAGAGAGAAGAATGTGTAAGATACAGCCCTGGCTTTTGGTGAGCTGAGAGAAGGCCAGAGGTATCTGGCCTTCTTGTTGATGTCAAAATACGATGGGAGTTAAGAAATTGCAGTGCTTCCGTGGTCTGTAGAAAACTGGGTTGTTTCTGGTGGGAAAAAAAAAAAAAAAAAAGGTGTTGAAATGGCCATAAAACCAAAGATTTTCCAGAACGCAGAGGCCAACAAAGCAGAGGATACTCCACCATGAAGCTGAAAAGGCTCTGAGAAAGCCAAGAATGGGTTAGCAAGGATTTCACAACATTTGAAAGCCTCAGCAAAGCAAAAGGCTGTTATTGCTGCTCCTTCTCAAGATACCAGTGCAGATCGTGGGTGACCCTTAGAAATTTGCAGGGGCGAATTTCCAGACAAGTAAGTGCCGTGATGGGGAAAGGGAAAAGCCTGTGTTTGAGCTGAACATCATGGAAATGTGCTGTCTGCAGTCACCTTCACTTTGTTTGCCATTGTGACCCAAAACAACAAACACTGAGATCTTTAAAGCAAATCTGAACACATCTCTGTCCCATTCAGAACTGCTAAAATAAGTGTCCAAACTGGATTTGCCTGGGCAAACCCCGGAGGGGAGTGCAACTGGTTGTAACATGACTTTTCTAGGAGCTTTCCTTCATTAAAAATTACTGTTCTGCTGTAGGATAAATCCATGTTGCACCTTTTTCATATGGAAAAAAAAAAGGCAGACCAGATTACCTTTGGAAAGGAAATTTAAGATATTCTACCTGACAGCTTCCACAGCCCAAAATGTTCCTATGCCTCTCTCACGTGGGCTCACTTCCTCAGTAATTCTAGTGCCTCAGTCTCTGAAAAATTAGCAGCAACCTTTGACAAATAAAGTACAGACAGCCCCCAGAGCAGTCGAGGCGGTTTGCTTCCTCAGTTTCGCCCTTCCTCTGGGCAGTGACATCTGGAGCCCCCAGGGCTGAAGTTCCTCAAACTTCCAGAAAATTGCTCACCCGCCTTGGTGTGGGCTGGGCCCTTTCATCGCCCAGACTTCTCCTATTTTTGCTCTTTCCACCTGCTCAGCTTTTCTTTAAATACCCTTGAGCCCTTTTACCAGAAGAGCGTTGGGGAACAAAGACCGGGCTGGTTTCTCTGCTGAGAGTAAGTTCAGAGGCTGTGTGTGTTGCTGTGACATAGCGCTGGACCTCAGCACCACCACACACGGTCACCAAGACAAAAATCAGCCCCCGTGGGCTGGTGTCCATCAGGGGCAGTCTCAGACCCCTGTTTGCTGTGGCTTGGGAGATGCTGTAAAGTGCTGCGTGGCTATTTGCACACCTGAGCTGTGAAAATGAAAGGTAAATGCCAGCAAATCCTTTAGACTGTGGTGGATTTTTCACTTATTATTTCCTGTTGGCTCACGCTGGGGCTGTGCAGGGACTTGGAAAAAAAAGGGGAGGTGGAAAATGTGGCGTGCAGGGAGGCAGCTCGGGACCCTTTCCTCCTGCAGGACCACTTCCCCATCGCCACCTTTAACCGTGAGGACGCCAGCTCTGCGTGCAGCAGGTTTGGTGCGTGCTAAATCCCACACGTTTAATTGCAGCCACCCTTTTTCAGGTCCCGTAAATACGCAGTGTCTCCCCCAGCCCTCCTTCTTGCCAGGAGCGGAGATCGGAGTGTGGAAGGCATCGCTTTGTCCAAACACAGTGCTCAGGACATCGTGCAGACGATCAGATACAGATTGCTGGACACGTTTGTAAGTAAAAAAAAAATAATTTTGTTTTGTTTAGTTTTGTTTTTTGTTTTGTTTTTGTTTTTTTTCCATTGCGGTCATTTTCATGAGCTCTGATTATAGCATGGGGCTGCGCAGGATAAATATGTTTGCTCGTTATTTCTATCGTGCTGAGTTACATGTGTATGTGTGCTTTACGACTTGGAGCGGACAGCCTGGACAAGAATCTGTTGTTTGCAGTGTGGTCTCGTGGGGCGAGACCTGGGAGTCTCTCAGCTGGCTTGTGCTCACAGTCCCAGACCCGCTGTTGTGGCCTCCTGCAGGGCCTGCTCCTGCACATGGATTTCAGAAGCTGTGTGGAGTTGGGCTGAGCCTGCCTCGCTTCTCTGCTCACCCCCCTTCATCTCAAAGTGCTCAGCTTCTCCTTCAGACTTAGTCTAGGGGTTAGACATTTCCAAAGTGCACCCAAATCCCATCATCCGTACTTGGTTTTAGCTTCCTGCATTCAACGTGGACCCTACAGGCTTGTTTAGCCCCTGCCTCACTCACGTAAAAAAAAAAAAAAAAAACTGATTTTTGTCTTGCTCTCTCCTCCCTCTAAACCCCAACTTCTTGTTTTGATGTCTTGCAGCCCGAAATCACTGTGCAAAATCTGCCTCGCTACTTGCAGCTCAGGAAGCCCTTCCTCATCTTGTTTAGCGATGGTGACATCGGTCAGCTGGAAAGCAAGGAAATGCTGAAGCTGGCAAAAGGGACACCGCAGCGAGCGTTTGTACCTTGCTGGTTGAACTTGTGAGTACGCGAAACCGTCTTTGTTTCTTTCCATTAAATTGCTCTAAGCAGTTCAGGGCGAGAAAAAAAAAAAAACGAGCCCGCAATTTCTCAAAACATTATCTATCTGGTAATGTGGTTATATGGTCTGAAATCATCATGGGTTGGGAGGCCAAATCATTTAGCAATGATTCAGTATGTATCCTGGGCAGCTGCAAAATTGCACCAAAAAAAAAAAGTTAAATTAGTAAAACCTTAATTGATTGCAGAAATAATTGTCAGTAGAATAAAATGTTCTCAAAGATACAGCACGGTAGTTTGACCCTGGCACTGAAGCTAGTTGTATTTTCTTTTTACACGTGGGTGAAAAAAGTAAATTTGCCCTCCTGGAGTGTCTTAAAGCAATTATTCCATCAGCAATTAGAGGGAAACACAGCAGGGCAATTAGTGATTGCTGACCGTAGGAAAAAAAAAGTTTGCAGAAGAAGGGAGAACCAGAAGCAGCCCTATAAGACAACCTTAAAAATATTCAAGAAACAAAATGAATCCAGGATCTAAGAAATACAAAATTATAGAAGAAGGGATTATTTTTTTTTTAAATCCTCTCCTCCTGTGTGCATTTTGAGTTTTTAGCCCCTGTTTGTTTTGCCCAAGCCCAGAGACACCTCACTGTCTTAATCATAACGTGCTTTGAAGTCTGGGAAGCGCCTAGCAGCGTGGGCTGCAGTTTTGCTAAAGGGAAATGCACATGTTTTCAAAGAGAGGACGATTTGTTTGCCAGTAATGCGCAAGAAATGAGAGCCCCTGGAACTTCCCCACCTACGCATCTGCCTCTGTTCTCCTTTACTGAGAAAGAAAAGGCCGTCCTTTGTGAGGGCAAGAGCGCTTCCACACGAGAAGGCAGAATACGACCATTGGCTTTTAAAAGAGCAACACAGTCCTAGAAAGAGGACCTCGTTCCCATGGTGAGAGCCAGCTCAGACCCCGTGCACCACTGAGCCTCAAAATAGTGCCTGAAGGCCTCGTCATCCTTGTGTCCTTGCTGTCCCTGGGTCTCAGTCAGATGTCCTCTTGTGGTTCTGTGGCTCTCGGGGAAGTTGCCACTCCAACTCCTCGATGCTGGCTTGTAGGAAACCGCCCTGTTGCTGCCAAGGGACTGGGTTGTGTGAGCACACCCCTCTGCGTTACCTCCTGCCCTTTCTTGCAGGGTGCTGACAGCAGCCAGGCTGCAGGGAGCTGGGAGTTCTCCCCCAAAAATTGCACTGCAGGGGCTCTGCAGGGAGCTGGGAGTTGTCCCCCGAAATAACACTGCAGGGGCTCACCACGTTGGGGGCCGCTCTGTCATTTCTGTCTCACCCGTTCTTCAAAACTTCTGGGGGAGCAAATTTCACGCCTTCCTGCAGGATTTATCCCAGCAGTTCTCTGCTCCTCCTGCTAGAGGATTTCTTCATGCATCTCCTCCTGCTGTCCACTATCTCTCTATTAGACCCTAATGGCTTGCTTAAGTCACTGAGCTCATAAATAACGCTGGGAGCTTCTACAGCTGTCCCCTAGGTAAAACTGTGTTCGTGTGCCTTGCTGGATGTGGCCCAAGGGCTTTGGCACTTCCTTGACTCCTGGTCATGTTCTGTTTGTTGCCAAACTGCTGCTGAGCGAGTCAAATCTCTTCTTCTCACCAGGAAGAACACCCCGGTGGGCCGCGGGGTCCTGAAGGCGTACTTTGCCAGCGTGCCTTCGCTGCCTGTTCTCATCTGGGTGAACCTCCACGCTGGGGGTCAAGTGTTCAAGTTCCCATCAGAGCAGTCCATCACCCAAACCAACGTCTTGTCTTGGCTGGAGAAGCTGAAGGCAGGACTGGAGATTCCCAGCAGTAAGTGGACGAGCGTTTGAAACGTTCCTAAGTGTGCACTCTTAGCTCCGCTCTGTTTATGAGAAGATGCTACGTGCAATAAATTGTCTGCCCTGGAATTTAATGATGGAAAAACTAGCTATTCTAGTTTGAGTTGGAGCAGTACAAATAGTCCGGCCAGAACAGAATACCCATACTCACGAGTTTGCTTTGGGACTGTTTAAAGTTCAGAGCCAAGCGTGAATAGTTCTGAATCGACATCTCTTCCCTGTAATAATCCCCAAAGCTGGCCGTGCTCTCCGCTTGCTGAGGACAGATTTGCTGAAACAGGGCTTGCTATTAAAAAGTCCCCTGACTCCTGGCTGTCAGGGTAAGAAATAGCTGATCTTTAGGCACCTTCCAGCATTTTTTTTTGGTCAGGTGAGTGGAAGGAAGCTGGTGTTTTGCTGTGGTCTTTGGGACATAAAGGGTTGGCAAGCTTTTCACTGAGTCCCTCCTGCCTTGATCGGCTAATGAAGTTTAGAAGAAAGGCAAATATGCCTTCCTACAGCATGACACGTTGCCATGGGGTGCCATGAGAGGGGCTGGCAGCCTGCTCCAGGCTCCCAAAAGGCGATGGGGATTTTGATCTTTGATGAATTTCTAAACGAGCCTTTCAAAGCGCTTGTTTCCAAACACCAGCCTCAGCCTGGATGGGTAGGACGTGTAGTAGGACGTGTGTAGGATGTCTCAGTACCCAAAAACATCACTGCTGACCCAGTAAGGGCTGCTGCCACGCTGTGACCCGGCCGTCTCCCCCAGCTCTTTCCATCTCCACCGCTGAAGGCTGCACATTCAGGTCTCTGGTTGGGACCTTCCCTCAGCTTTCAGGGCATCAGAGGGGTGCGCTGATGGTTGGGCAGCACGGCCAAGGGCTCACAGCCATCACAGCCTCCTTTCTCGAGCTTTTAAGCACTATGAACTGCACGATCAGCCTTAAAAGCATAAATTAAAGAGCATCCTCACTTAGCAGTACCGCTTCCTCTCTGCAGAGACAGCAGTCTCGCTCCATGCCTAATGACATTTCAGTAATGCACTCATTAACATAGCTATTTGAGGCCCATCCACTGCTGCAGGGACACGGAGTGTTGCTGCTCCTCACCTTCACGGTTTGGAGCTCTGAGGACTTAAAAGCAGGTCTTGGAGGAGAGGAGCCCTGGGCCAGCTCCAGTAAATATTAATGCATCTGTGGTCGGTTGGATCTGAGGGTCAGTATTAGCCGTGGAGGAAAAAGTGATCTTTAAAAAAAAAAAAAAAAGAGATCTTTAATTTTGCATTCGCTGGAAGCACAGAAAAGCTATAGTTGGCCTGAAATGGAAATACCTGTGAAGGGGGTCACGTCACAGCCTCTTAACTCATTAACAAGCGACTGCGTTCACTTCTCAGGTACCTTGTCTGAGGAAGACTGGAAACCACCTCTTCCTGCTTACGATTTCCTCCAAATGATGGACACCACAGCGCCCGAATTCACCCTCCCTACCCCCTACCGCCACGGGGACGGGGACGGGCAGGAGCAGCAGCAGCCAGAAGGCTCTGAAGAGAAAGCCACAGGCAGGGAGGAAACGCCTGAGGAAGCTGGGCTGAAGGCAGAGAAAGTCCAGTCCCCTGGGAGGGACCTGCGTGGGACAGCCCCGAGGCTGGCAGGGAGGGAAAAGCAGGCCAAGAGACACAGCGAGCTGTGAGAGTGAAAGGCTGTGGGACAGTGCCCAGAAAAAAAAAAAACCACTCTCGCTTTCTCAGCCCTCAGTGAGCCTCTGCAACAGAGAGAGAGAAGGGAGTTTGGCTGCGAATTGGTGGCGAGGGGATAAAACAGCCCCTAAAATTTCAGTTTAAATTCCCCGGGGCAGCGTGTCGGTAGGTCTCTCGCACCCGAAATGTGTCCCTACAACCTCCTGGGCACTGCCCGTGTTGCATTTCACAGCAAACCACGGGAGCAGAGCTGCAGGGAGGCTGCTGCCGAGGAGTTCTGCCCTCCTGGTAATTGCCGGGGAGGCAGGGTGAGCTCGCCGTGCATGCAAAGCCTTTGGCTCCCCAGCAAATCATTCCAGAAAAGCTGAATCAGCACAACCTTTCTGTACAGTTTCTGTATATCTCACGAAGATTACTCTCTGATTACCCTGGGCAGGAAGAGTGAGTGATTCCAGGACAAGGAGCACTTCTCTGCCCTTGGTTCCAGGAGAGGCTCTGTCGGCGAGCTCTGCCCTCGATGAGCAGTTCAGTCTGCACTGTCACTGAGCGGATCCACGAGGGCAAAAAATCCACTCACCCCAAAGCTGCTGTGTTTAAACTGACACGCAGTTTTTTTACACCTAAAACTATTTCCACCCGAGTCAGGAACTGAATTCATCAGCGCCCATCCTCGGGGCTGACAGCGGTACCTGGCTCAGGTGGCTTTATTACGAGGGCCAGAATTGGGGTCAGCACAGCAGCTGTGAGTACCCAGCACAAATATTTGGGCCATGGCTTTTCTCAGCGCTGGCATTTTCTTGGTTGCAAGCCCGGGGCGTTATTTACAGCCTCTGCTGTTTTGCTGTGGTCTCAGTAACGGTAGCGAGGTTGGTGCCTTCTGAGCCAAGGAGGGTGCAGGGAGGGAGGTGTGTGGGGAGAGCAGCGGTGCAGAAATGAGGGGAGAGGGATGAGGGGCAAGGCTGGGGGTGCTGGGGCTGTTGCAGTGCGTGACAGAGCCGTGCCACGTCCTTTTTTTTGAGGACTGGAAGTGGCATTTCAGCCTCGAGACAGCAAAAGGTCTGGCAATCCATGCTGCAAGACGCCTTGGGGTGCGATCAGAGGGAAGCTCTGTCTAATCCCACTGATGGCCATGAAAATCTTCTTCCTTTTTAACCTGCTCTGTCCCACAGCACTGCCGAGACGTGCCAGGAAGGTCAGATCTTCCTCCTTACGGCTCTGAGGTTCCTGGTGAGGGGGAAAAACGGCGTTAGGGACCCACCGAGAGCCTTGCGAAGCCTCTCTCATCCTGCAAGCAGCCTACGTGGTTGGGACTATTTTGAAACGCCGAGAAATAACCCATTACTCTTGTGCTCTCCTTCAAGCCCTGAAGTGGAGCAGGCCGTTTTTGGACTCACTGACCGGGCTCGGAGCCAAAATATCTGTATTTAAAGTCCTGAACCGCAGCGTGCAGAGCGGAGCCTGCCGAGCAGCACAACTTTCCCAGGGGAAGGAGGAGAGGGCGGCGAGTTCCCCTCCCTGAGCTCCTGGAGCTCCTTTACACGGCACGGGGACATTTCCAGCCCTGCGACACGGCTGCTGCAGCACTTTGCACAGGCAAAGGGCAATATTTGGGCTCATCCTTCAGCATTAAATAAATGATCTCTCAAATTTAAGCGCTCCGCGTCGGTCTCAGTTGCGTGGGGCGGGCTGATGTCCCGGCCCCGCGTGTCCGGGATGGAAGCACGCTTCCAGGAAAGCTCCTTCAACCCCTGCGTGCGTGCAGCAGAGTTCAGAGCCCCAAAGTCCTGCACTTCAGCAGATTTTGTGCAATCCGTGGAGCCTTCCCGGATCCCCGCTGCTCTTGGCAGCGCCTCGTTTTTTTTTTTAATCGTGGACCTGAGCCACTCGGGAGCCTGTCACTAGGGGTCAGTGCCACCTCTTGGTTATGGCTGGGAAAATTTGTTTAATGCCTGCTGGAGAATTGCCACCGAAGCCATGGGGGTTCAGGAAAAAGGTTATCTTGGGGGGCTGAGGGCCTGTTTGCTGCTGGGGCAGCGGCCAAAGCAAACCTAAGAGCTGAGGAGTCGCAGCGCTACGGGGTTCAGCACATCACCAGTGGGGTCCCTAAACCCCGAGCCTCCCAGCAGGGGTTTGGCAGTGCCAGGAACCCCGAAACACACCATCAGGTCCCTGTGGTGACACGGGGAAGGGACAGGCTTGTCCACAACCCATCGAGCTGGCTGGCATCCACGTCTGATGGAGCTGCTGGCTCCGAGCAAGGTTTTGGTCGGGGTCCTGCACCCCACGGGCCTGGCTTTGAATTTTTTTGTTTCTTTAAATGCAAAATGTCTCTTCCCTTGTGCAGCGCTAGCAGGCACTTAGAGACAACCTCTCGAGGCACATAGGTGCCAGGATACGGACGGAAAGGGAGAAAATGTCCCGGGGGCTGGGAGCAGCTTGATCGCGGTCTGCATCCTCCAGCTCTCCAGCTCGCTGGCAGGAGCAGCCCTGTCTTATGTTATTTTTAAGAGCGACGGCCCTGGGGGAAAGACCAGCACGGAAAGAAGTAGTCAACAAACCCAGTGTGTGTTTATGGACGGGAGTGAGAAGGGAGCCCGAGGAAGAAGAGCTCTGCAGTCCCGCCGGGGTGGGGAAGAGGAATTCAGAGCGGTGGAAGGAAGCCAGCGGTTGCTGCAGGATGGGGTGTGTGTGTCTGCAGCTTCTTTGTGTCCCAACACGTGGTGATAGGCAAGAGAAGCACAATCACAGTGAACCTTGATGCTATCAGCTCCCTTTTTCAGCCATTTAGCATTAAAATGTGTCTGTTCGGGCCAACCTGCAGGCCTCTGCCTCCCAAGATGATGCTAGCGAGGTGCACAAGGAGCTGATGAGCCGATAATTTCCTGATAGATTGGATTGATGGAAAGTATTGACACTTTGGGGGCTTATATCACTCTTCTTTTGGCTGTAATTCAGCACTAAAAGTCAGAGGTGGGCGTTTCAGGTGCTTCAGTTCCCTGGAGGCCTTGCAGGGGGTGTTCAGATGCCGGTCATTGATGAGAAGACAAAATGATGGTACAAAATCATGGATTGTTGGTACAAAATTATGGATTGTTGGTACAAAATCATGGATTGTTGGTACAAAATTATGGATTATGTGGCTGTGCTCGAGAGCGAAGCAGTTCAGCTCTCTGTCCCAGGCGATACGAGGTGCTCCATGCGCCGTGAGCTGCCTGCGGGGCCACCACCATCGGCTGGGCAGCAGCAGGGTGCTTGCTAGAGGGACCGAGGGATCATTTAGGGTACGCTTTGGGTTTTCCATGCTTAAAGAGATGTCAGAGGGATGATTACAGAGGGTTTTGGTGCATGGCTTGGCCGAGGGGCAGCAAACTGAAGCATTTCCAAGCCCTGGGACTTGGCTGTTCTCAACCCATCCCCGTCCCCGTGCCCCACGCCACCCTTTAAGCTCGCTCCCCTGTGGCTGCACAGCAGGAATAGAGCTTTAGGAGGGCAGCAGGAGGCGTGCAGGAGAGGAAGGGGCACGGGAAGGACAGGCACAATGCTGGCTGCCAGCTCTGCCAGGATGTGAACCAGGACAAGAGCCGGGGGCTGGCTTGCGCCCAGCGGTCCCTGGTGCCGCAGGGACGCAGCATCTGGCAGGGCTGGGGGGAAAAAGGAAGAGGAGGAGGATGGCAGGCCTTCCTCCTGGCACTGATGGGAAGGGGATGGGAGAAAAGGAGGAGCTGGCGAGGTGTCAGCAGGGCTGGGGGTGGCAGAGGAGCTGTGCTTGCGTGCAGCTGGGGAAGGGAGGGCGCAGGGGCAGGATGGAGCTGGGCTGGGAGATAACGGGTGGCTGCGGGGCCGGCTGGCTTTCCTTATTGCCAACGTGTCCGCCTGGCATTTCCAGTGCTAAAAATACGGCTGTGCTCCTGCTGCTGCCCCGGGGGAGAGCTGCGGGCAGGTAGGAGCAGCACCCGAAGCCGTGGCTCCTTGCAGGGTGGCCGCCGTGCCCGGGGGGGCGAAGCTGGAGGAAAGGGAGACCAGGCTGGAGGAGCAGGACCCAGAAGGGACCATCCAGCATCCCCGTTCACCCCTCCGGGGTGAATTTCCCCCCGGATCAGCCCAATTTAGGGGAGCCACGAGGGTTGCAGAGGGCTGGGGGCGGAGGTGGCCCGTCCCCGGCGCCACGTCGCTGCCTGCATTGTTCATTGTTCCAGCTTGGGGACGGGAGGTGATAAGGGAGGAGAGGGCAGCGCTCCGGTTCCTGCTCCTCGACAGGTTATTTCCCCGCTCGCCTGACCTCTCCTTAGGTAAACTCAGTGCTTCACCTCCCCGGAGAGTTGACTTTGCTCTCCCGCACTCGGCGGCGCAGCGCGGGGCCCTTGGACAACAGCTCGGCTCTATTAATAGCTCGTGGGGTTGCCAAATCCCTCCTGGGTGTTGAAAGAGAGGCTGCAATCGGGTGATTCAGCCCCGGGTGGTGGGACAAAAGCGCCTTCCCCACGGGGCCGTGCTGGGAAAGGTCCCCTCGTCCCAGCCTGGAGGGGCACGGCCGGCTCCCCGGCGCGGAGCTCCGTGGGACGCGGGCTCCTTGGCTGGCTTGCAACACAAACAGCTGTATCGTGAAACCAGGGCTTGTTCCTCGCTGCTGGCTGCTGCCCAAGCTCCTGGGCTGGGCTCGTTCTGCACATGCACCTGTAAAAAAATTAAAAAAAAAAAAAAAAAAAAGTAAAAAAACAAGATCCTCTGGTCGGGGACGCAGCCACGGATGCGCCACCGCAGCGCCTCGCACGCAGAGGTGGAGAAGGGATTGAAAACTGTGATGGGCTCGGTTTTGCTCCATCAGCAGCCCTGCCAGGAGGAGAGAGGAGGCAGAGCCTCGCTGTGCGCTGCAGGAGGGCTCCTCCTCGGCTCCCTTTTGGGTTTTAGGTCCTGGGGTGTCCTCTCCAGCAGCTGGGCTCCTTGTGAGCGCCCCATGCTGGGGAACGGGGGTTTTGGGGAGCTGGGGGAGCCCCCGGAGATGCTCTGGGTGACCCCCGGATCTGCTGGAGGAGGTGGGAGAAGTGGTCCCTGGGTGGGATCGCGGCGCTAACACCCAGGCAAATACTTCGCGAGGCACTTTGTGCCCAAAAATAACCCGAAGTGTTTTCAGGAGCGAAGCCAGCGCAGTATCCACGGGCCTCCCAGCGCAGGGCGGCTCCCAGCCTCGGGGCAGGGACATAGGGCAGGGACACGGCCAGCACCTCCCCATTGATTTTATCTGGGGTCTGAGCCCTCCCAGCAGGGACAAGGAGCGAGCTGGGGGGGCTCAGCACGTCCTGCTCGGGGGGCAGCACCCCGAGAAGCACCCTACAGTGCCCGAGGGCTGGGGCCGAGCATCCCCACGGGCTGGTTGGTGTCTGGGCTGCTTTGGGGCGAAAAGCTCGGGGATGCAGCAGATCCCCCGGGGGCTGGAAACGGCTCTGGCTCCTCCGACACAGCCCCTGCGTGCTCCAGAGCCGTGCCTGCAGCAGGCACCCGCGGCATCTGGCTCCGGTGTGCCGGCGGCGATGGTGTGCGCAGAGCCCAGCCTTCCCTCACCCTCCCCACGGCCCTATATTTCCCCCCCCGCTGCTCAAAAATCCCTTTTTTTTTTTCTCCCCAGACCACTGCTGGCTTCTCTGGAAAGTCCCAGAAACCAGCTCCAGTAACAGCCCGGGGTGCGACCGAGCGTGGCTCGACCCCTGGGATTTTGGGGAGGAGAGTGGCAAACGCCAGCTCCCAGCCCTCTCCTGCACCACCCCACTGGGAATCTGGCAGCTGGGGGGCTCCGAGGCCAGCCGAGGACCCCCAAAGGGCAGACCCCACAAGGGCTCCGGGTCCCCTGCTCTTCCCCTGGCTCAGGGAGGAGGCAGCAGCGAGTGCAGCGACCTTTGGAGAAGTGATGCAAGGTCGCTTCCTTCCCTGCACGTCTCAGATTTGCCCCATGGGGCTGGGCAAACGGGGACGTCCCCGGGAGTGGGGTGGGATGGAGAAGGGCTACGGGGTCAGGAGGTTCAGGCTACGTCACCCCAGGAAATCCCATCTGACCGATGGCTTTGGAAGTCCTGGGGCTTGCCAGGATCATAGTGACCCGGCAATGCCACCTCCCAGCAGGGAGGTCCCTCAGGGACCCCACACACCACCCAAACCATGTGCTGGGGACAACGGGACCCAGCTCCAGCTGGGATTGTGGTCCCATTAGCCCAGCACCACAGTGGAGAGCACCCCGAGGTCCCCTTTGCAAAGGCAGGAGCCCCCCCAAAATCCTGACCTTCCCCTCCACCAGGACAGGGACCCCACAGGGACCTCCAGGAGGTAAAACGTGACCCCAAAAATGCTCTGAGTGCTGCACTGCTGATGCACGCCCCAAAACAAACACACACGTATGAAATAAAATCCTTCCCAGCTTAGCCTGCCCTCCTAAAAACGTGGAATGACTTCGGAAAGGTGAGAGAAAAGAGGAGCTGCTCCCCCCGGCAGGGGGAAAGCAGGAAAGGAGCAATGGGGTGGCGTTTGCTGGGCAGAAACCTGTCCCCATCAGCACTACCAGGGGTTGGGGGCACGGTTCCTGGGGTCTTGCAATGCCTGGGAAGGGCTGAGCTGCCCCAAAAAGGGGCTGGATGATGAACGCGTGCTTGAAAACCCCTTGTGGAAGGGATGAGGGAAGCTTCAGCGCCCCGAATAAGAGAGATTTAGCACCAGGTTTAGGAGAAATTTTTAACCACAAACCTTCTCACAACCAACCCCACTGAGAAAAGATCCGAAAACCACCCCTGGCTGCGGTGGCACGGCTGGGGACAGCCCCGGGGGCTGCGGGGACGGCGGTGCCCGGTGCCCGGTGCCCGTGCCGGGAACGTCTGGGCAGGACCAGCTCCATCCCCGGGGCTGTTTGAGAGCCATCGAGGCTGCAAGCGAGCCTTTCCCATCCCCGTTGGGCTGGAAATGGCATTTAGGGGAGGAAACAGCAGCTGCTCGTGACAAATAAACGTTCCCTGGTGTATACAGCCGCTCGGCACGACAAAGCCCATCGCCCCCCGGCCTCTGTGTGGCCGGAGCTCTGGTAGCGCCGCGGATAAACACGGGGAAAAACCAAAGGGCCCCGTGTAAACACAGCCCTCGGCTCTTTTTAACTCTGCTCAGAGCTCTGGCTGCTTTGAAAGCTCGCGTCTGTCCCGGCCAACGCCAGCCCTCCTGCCCCTTAGGACGAGAAAAATCTCGCGTGCCCCCTCGGCACCGCTTGGGGATGTCGAGCTGCGGGGAAACGGCACCCTGAGGGGTTTTCCTCCACCCTGCCAGGGGTTTTCTGCACCCAGCGCCATTCCTGGGCTGCAAATCCCATGCAGAGCAAGGCGGGCAGAAAAATTAGTGAATAAATAAATAAATCTATATAAAAATATATAAATTCAGCAGCCAGGAAGGGCTTGCTGGGAAAAGCGCGGCTGGAGGTTGCGTGCGCCGGGGGCTGTTTATAGCAGCTGGTGAGAGTGATAAATCTGCGGATGCTCGGCCTGAGTAACTGCTCCGGGAGCCCTGCAGGGATGGGGATGGGATGGGGATGGGATTGGGTTGGGATGGGGATGGGGATGGAGGAAGTGTGGGGCTTGGCTGGGTTCCCTCACGTGCCGAGCGGCACCCTCAGGCTCTGCGCCCCGAGCAGGAGGCAGCCCAGCCCTTGCACGCAGGTGGTTTCCCTGGTCGTGGCCACAGCAGCCCCAGCTTTTATTCTTTTTTTCTGGAGATTCCCGACCTGACACAGGCTGCAGAACCAGGAAGATTTGCTGCCAGAGCACGGAGAAGTGCAGGGTCCTGCAGGGTCTCCTGCCCCGCACCCCTCGGCCCCGCTGTCACCGCCGTGCCCCGCGGCTCGGCGTGGTGACCACCGAAAGACATTACTCACGAAGCAAAGAAACAACCCTTTTTTTTTTTTATTATTTTTTTCTTTTTTTAGGGGTTTTTCTTTCAGCCACAAACTGCCAGCTTCTGCAGCTGAACCGCAGCGAAACCAGGCCAGGTGGGGGCTGCTCTCGGGAACCCAAACTGTGCCCAAATTTACGATCTGCCCGGCCCTGTCTGGTCTGCACGTGGCTGGCTCCAAAATCCGGGGACCTTTGCTCTCTTCCTCGCACAGGCCCAGCTCCTGGGGCTGCTAACGGGGCTGAAAAGCTGAAAAAAGGGCTTGGATTGAGGGAGAGATGGCAGCAGGCAGTGTGTGGGGCAGAACGGGAGCCATACGGCACGCTGAGCCGTGGGTTTTAGCTTTTACAGCCTCACCCTTGGCCAGATGCTTGACATGGCTCTGACACTGTTTAGTCTCCTGGTTTGGAGGGCTCGGATTGCTTTGGGAAACGCGGATCGGCTGCTTTTCCCCACGGGCTGCGTGGCCGGGGTGGACGCAGATGTTTCCATGATTCAGAGGAACCCACTTGAAGGACCGAGCGGCCCGGCACGTGAAACCCTCGTGGCTCCCCGCAGCGCTCACACGTCAGGGGCTGGCTGAAAAACTCCCTCCAGATGCCCCCCCGTGGGGGTTTTGCCATCAAAGCTGGTTATACAGGCATAAGGGAAACCCCTTGGTGATTTTCGGGCTGTTTTTCTCGGGGTGGCACATCTCCAGTCGGGGTCAGCGCGGGTACCAAATCTCCTGCCGGCATCCGCGGCGCTGGCACAGCCCTCGGGGCCAAATCTCCCCTCTCAGGGAAAAAAAAATTCATCTTCGCTCCTCACGCAGCAGTCGTACAGGGAGAGGAGGCTGGGAAAAAAAAAACACAACCCTGCGTGCCTCAGCTGGATGCTTTTAGCAGGGAGGACGGGAGGACTTTCTCCGGGGGCGAGCGCCGGGGCGGCGGGGGCTCGCCGTGCGCACACAGCCCCGGAGCAAACAAACAAGCGGCGGCCCTGGAGGGTTTTTGCTCTCGTGCCGGGCGGCGGCGGCTGTATTTTTAGCTGCCTGTCCTCGCTGGGTGCATACAAATGTCCCCCTTGTGCTTTCAAGCAGCCGGAGAGCCTCTTGCCAAGCCCGCTGGGCATCCCCGCCAGTCGCTTTCCCAGCGCGGAGCATCCCTGCCGTGTCCACCCCGGAGCTGTGCCTTTGCCTCCTGTGTTCCTCCCACCTGCACCAGGAGCTGTGACCAGGTATGGGTGCCACAGGGAGCCCAGAGGAGCAAAAGTCCCCAATAAACCAAAAGGCAGCCCCAATAAACCAAAAGGCAGCACTGCTGGAGGTGCTGGAGGGGGACCTCGACTGCTGTGGGGCTGCACAGAGCCACCAAAATCCCTGAAAATGAAACTAAATATAAATATCATTCATATGTTTCAAAAAAAGCTGAAATATGGCCGCTGAGAAGTGATCCTGCTCGCATCCTTGCTGTTCCCAAGATCTTGTAGCCCTCCTGCGCTGGGCTGGGTCACAGATTTGTTGATCCAAGCTCTGGCTGTAAGGCTGTGATGCTTGGGGTACCCCGGCAGGCTCCGGGGAAGGGGTGATAAAATGCAGCCTGAGCCCAGCCCCTGGGGATGCTGGAGGTCCCTGGTGCCAAAAAGGGACTCGAAAAATGCAGGAAAATGGGATCCAGAGGGGCTGGAAGCGTTCCTTGTTAACGCACGGGGACGCAGAGAGCTGAGAGCAGCTCCGGCCAGCTGGGCTCGCTGCCCCTGCCACGTTCCCACCCCGGAGCCTTGTCCCCTTCTGCCGAGCCCCCGGAGAGGGACGTGGGGCTGTGGAGGAGCCGCTGGAGCCCTGGGAAGGCCGAGGCTCAGCCGCGACCCAAAGCAGCCAAAAAGCGGAGGGCTCGCTTGCTGCCAGCCCTCGGATCGCCCGGCCCCGCGGCTCTCCGGAGGAGATATTCCAAAACAAGTCGGAAGCCAAGGGAAAAGGAGCAAGCCAGAGGGAAACTCCCCTCCCGTCTTCCCTGCTGCTGGAAAAAAAAAAAAAAAATACAAAAAAAATACAAAAAAAAAACAGTGTCCCCAAATCGTGGCACGGCGCAGGGCCCCGATCTCCTTGGGGACAAGGCACAGCCAGGCAGGGATCTGTGGGGGCACCGAGCGGGTCCCCGGCACGGAAATGAGAAATGATGAAGGGAAGGGCACAGGCAGCGAGGTGCCACGTTGCGTTGGAGGGCAGCAGATGCCGGCTGAGATGACGAGAGCCGAATTAATTTCATGGCTCCTTCATGATGCTAATGAAAGCGGCGCTTTCTGCCGGCTCGTGGCTCAGGACGCTCTAATTTGGGGCTCTCCTGGGCCCTGCGGAGCGCTAATTTGGGTGGTTTTCTGGTTGATGGGGGACCCGGCAGCTTTTCTCTGGCTCTGGGGGTGTCCCAGTGGGGACACCGGGGCACCAGCGGAGAGGCACCGCTGATGGCTGCGGGGCTGGTGCCAGGGGATGGAGCTGGAAGGCACCTCCCGGCCCCGTGCTTCCTGCTGGGGAAGCCACAAAGCTCCCAAAAAACGAGCAGGCGGCAATTAGCGGTCAGCAGCCGGGCTGGTGGCTGGCAGAGCCCAGCCTGTGGTGAGCACGGGACCATCCCGTCCCATCCCGTCCCGTCCCATCCCGTCTGTCCCCGTGGGTGACCCTGGGAACCTGTGGTCACGTCCCCCCCCCCCCCCCCCCGCTACCTCAAGGGGATGCAGCCCTTCCCCTGCAAAGTTTGGGGTTTTTCCATCCTTCGCATGCCCAGCAGCTTTTCCTGCTGCTTTAGGATTAAGCAACCGGTCCCGAAATTCCAGCCTGAGCAACGGTGTCACCGCCGGCCCCAAACGAGCACCAGGACTCGTGGCTGTCCCCAAAGGGGTTTGGCTGCTCCTCAAGCCCCCCCTTGGGACAATGAGCCTGAAAAAAAAAAATGGGGAGGGGGCAGCGGGGAGAAGCCTCGTGAATCTGGAAAGCCAGGACTTTAATTAGTTAATTAGTTAGCAATAGGGCAGGGCGCAAAGCTGGCGGCTGGGGGACGAGCAGCCCGTGCTCACCACCCCAAAAAAAAGCCCCCCCCCCCCAGCCGCAGGAGCTGCCAGCAACCCATCTGCGGGGCTTGAGCAATAGCATCCCATGCCTGACATCTGCCCACACGCATTTCGGAGGCCAGTAAACTTCCTGTGGATATTGGCAGGCTGACAGCCGTGACATAGATCCTGCCCTTTTTTTAGCCGTTGGGGTTGGGTTTTTGTGGGTTTTCTTTTTGTGTGTGTGTTTGTGTGTTTTGGTTTTTTTTTTTTTTTTTGGTGTTTTGATAACAGGTAGGGGCTTTATCAGCCTCTGCCCGGCTTCAGGACCCAGGTGTCCGGGTGATGTCCCCCCACCTCGGGTTGTTCTCCTGTTTTGTAGGGCTGTGGGCACCCCTCTCAGCCCCTTTTCCCCCGTACCAAGGGGCGCAGCATCGGCACAAACTCACCACCAGCACGCAGCCGGCTCCTTGGGATGACATTTATTACAAGAGGGGGTTTCGCGTGGCCGACACGGACGAAAGCTCCAAATCTTTGCCCGTTTGGGCTTTTTTTTTGACGCCGCTTTTGATGCCGCAGCTCCCCAGCGGGACGAGCACCAGGACAAGCCCAGCGGTGGCTCAGAGGGTGGCAGGTCCCCCTTTGGGGAAGGCGGAGGGGTTTGGTGCTCCTTGCCCTGGTGGGAGCCACGAGGATGAGCCCTCCTCCTTCGCACCAACCCCAAACCCATCGGTGGCATCACCGCGGGTGAGACGCTGTGATCAAAACCTGCTCGCCACCAGGCTCCGTGTTCCCGTGGGATAAAGAAAGCCCCTTGCAAAACGGAGTAAAAATGGGGAGCCCTGTGGTTCCCCGTGCCGTGGCAGCACACGGAAAGGCCAAAGCTCAGCTGCTTTCTGCCCCGACCAGAGCCTGAAATTGCTGGGAGCGGGGGGACGAACAGACACGGACACACAGCTACACCCCATAAAGTGCTTTTCCTTGGGCAAGCAGGCTGCCAAAGGGGAAAAAAAAGAAGAGGGGTGAACGCTTCTTCCTCCCCTGCATAGCAGCTGCCTCCTCTCCTGCCTGGTCCCCGGTGATCCGGGTGCCTGCGGCCAGGGCTGAGCCCCTGCAGGACCCGCGCCTCCACGAGCAGACCCCGGGGACACGGCTTGGGAGGCAAGTGGCAAAAGGCACGCGGGTTGTGCCCCGTTTCCCCAGCAATCCCACCACGGGGGATGCGGGTGGAAGGGCAGATGTCTGGAGATGCTCAAAGCCCCAAAAACGGCCCCTTTAACCAGCAGCATTCATGCACGCAGCGGCTGCGGTGTCCCAGCGAGTCACCCCGTACCTCAGCCCCTACACGATGTGTCCAAATGCATCCATCGCAGGGCAGGGGTGGCCCCATCTGATGGAGGTCGTGCCATCCAGGTGCCCCGGTCCCATCCCACTGTCTGCCCTGGGGGACACCACGCCGATTTCACGCGGCTCCCCGGACACGCGGCGGCACTGGGCGCAGCCCCGTCCCACCCGACAGCGGGGACGTCTTTTAGGGGCCATAAAACCTCGGTAACACCCGCCAGGGCTGCAGGGCACCCCGGCCAGCAAGGTCTCCTGGTGGATTTACTGCCCGCTGGGGTCCAGCCTCGTCTCCAGTTTGGTCTTTGCGGGGGATGGGGTGTGCAGGTCCTGGCTGGCGGGGGACAGCTGGCAGCACAGCACCGAGCGCAGGACCCGCAGCACCGGCGGCCGCAGGATGGCGAAGACCCAAGGGTCGAGGATGGGGTTGATGGAGAGGAACCTGAGCGCCAGCAGGTCCCAGTCGTAGTTCTGGCCCTTGTTGAACTTGTTCATGTAGGCGCAGACCTGCAAGAGAGCAACGGGGGGGGGGGAAAAATGACGCCGGGGCTGCTCCCCCAGGGGCCGGGAGCCCGGCAGGTGAGCGCAGTTTTCAGAGCAACAGCTGGGGAAATGCGGGCTGCTTTCTGTTCTTAAATGAATTTCCTGCAAATGAAAGCCAGCTCTGCGCTCTGCCTGCGCTCAGCTGAGCCCAAATGCAATTAAGCTGGAGGCTGGTGAAGGAGGCGGCGAGGGGCTGCGCGGGATGGGGACGCAGCGGGTGCAGGGTGCCGGGTGCTGGGCCGCCCCGGTGCGGGGTTTCCTGGCGTGTGCCGACTCATAGCGGCTTACGGGGCTTCCTGGCAGGGTGACTCAGCACTCCTTACTCACCCCATCGCCACCCCCTCGCTCCCACGCCGCGGGGATGCTCGGATGGGGAGCTGGGGGCACGGGGAGCGCGGCGGCCCCGCTGTGCCCGGGGTGCGCCGGGTACCGCTGGGGGATGGCAGAGTTTGCCAGCCTGCCCCGGGCTCGGGGTTTTTTTTTTTGGGGGGAAGGGTTTGTGATTTTGTGGGCTGGGAGTGTCATGGTTCGTGTGCTCCTCCTCGGAGGGTTGGCACTGTGGGCCAGAGGAGAAAGTGTCACGCCCAGGAGGCAGCGTTCGGCGGCTCCGTTGGAGACGATGCCAAAGCGCTGCCCAAACCTAAACCCACGTGGGAGCCGGGCAATGGGAAAGGAAAAGGGACAAGGTTAAGAGCTGCCACCACCGGGCCCATGGGATCCCCATCAGCGGCACTTTCCCACCCCGCCTGTCCTGAGCAGACCCGGCCAAGGGGTCCCGGCATCCAGAGCCGGGCTCCTCCAGGCCGCGGGGAGAGCCGCCCGGCGCGCGTGGGCCCATTGACGGGAGCTCTCAGGATGTTGAGTCTGGTTCCCGGGATGCTTGCGAGCTCCCGGACATCGCCGCTTTGTCTTTCCTCCCTCTTACAACCCAGACAGCCTGGCTTGGCTACAGGCTGCGGTCGTTTTCTCTTCCCTCGGGACTCTTCCTGCTGTGAGTGCGAAAGGGAAGGTAGCGTCCATTTAAGTCCACGAGCACAAAATTAGTGCTGGCAGCACGCCCGACCTTAGTGGGGCTCGCTTCTAATGGGAACTAAACGACGGCGAAGGAGCCTCCCGCCGCGGCAGGGCTCGCTCACACGGCTCCGAGCCTCCCGAGCCAGGGCTGGAGGTGATGGAGAGCTGCTGGCGGTGAGACGCAGCCCGGCGGGGTGAACAGCAGCCCCCAGGTGAGGAGAGCACGGCCCTGCTACGCGCTGCTTGCCTCCCAGCCCAGCCCAGTGGGGTTTTCTCCCTCCCCATCCCCACCTTTCCGTGTCTCGCTCCTCGCCCTGCCACCGCTCGCGCCTCCGTGGCGAGCGCACGTGGCCCTTGGTGACGGCAGCCCCAGGGGACCCCGGCGTGCCCAGGATGTGTGGTGCCACCCTGCCTGGCCTCGAAGCCTCTGCGGGAGGGGAAGGTGGCTCCAGCACTGTGGGAGAATCCCTGGCTCCCCGTGAGCATCGTGAATCGCCCGCGGTTTGTGCCAGACCCAAGGTCTCCCCGAGCTTTGGGAAGGAGCTTGGATTTTGGGCAGTGGAGCAAGAGGGGAGCCTTAAAAGAGGAGAAAAAGAAGGAGGGATGCTGGGGAGGGGACTCACACCTAGGGAAGAGGTGGTGGCACTCACCGTGAAGGGCAGGGAGCAGATGACGAAGGTGATGGTCATGATGGAGAGGAGCAGGAGGTGGTCGATCTCCTCGGCCATGGAGAACATGCACCGCCCGCCGCCCCCCGCCGCCCGGGGCTGCTCCAGCACGGCCATCCGACGGGTCTTCTGCCCCCGGCGGTGCATGCGGGCCAGGTTGCTGATGACGCTGAGGTTGCAGAGCAGCACCGAGAGGATGAGGAGCAGCAGCAGGGTGGCGTAGAGCAGCGAGAAGGTGACGTGCATCCCCGCCGCCTCCGCCTCCGCCCCGCCGGCGGCGTGCCGGCCGTCGTCCAGGTACATCTGGATGAAGCACCAGGTGCCGGGGCAATACTGCACGTAGCGCCCGAAACCCACCAGAGGCAGCGAGCAGAAGGCAGCAGCGAAGGTGTAGATGGCGGGCAGGGCCACCAAACCCGTGCGGGGGCTGAGGAAACGCTCGTAGAAGTAGGGCCGCCCCAGCGCCAGGCAGCGCTCCAGCGCCATGGCGAAGAGGATGAGCATGGTGGCGAGGCCGAAGAAGCTCATGGAGAAGCCGAAGTAGAGGCAGATGTGGCCTCCCCGCGCCAGGGCGGTCAGGGTGAGGTTGCGGTGGTAGGAGGCCAGCACGAAGGGGCTGACCGAGCAGGTGCCCAGCAGGTCGGTGACCACCAAGGCCAGCACCAGGACGTGGAAGAGGGACGGCGGCCGGGCGCGGGGCGGCCGGCGGCAGCGCAGCAGCAGCCCCAGGGCCAGGAGGTTGCCCAGGAGCCCCGCGGAGAACATCAGGGCGCTGACCAGAGGCCGGGCACCGGCCACCAGCGCCTCGCCGCGCTCGCACGGCTCCCGGCCCGTCCCGTTCATCGCCGCCGCCCGAATGCGCCTCCGCCGCCCGCCCCCCGCCCCGGCCCCGCGGCGCCGCCCCCCCTCCCGGGCCGCCCCGCCCCGGGGCCGGGCCCCAGCCCCGGGGATGCTCCGGGAGCCCCCGAGGATGCTTCGGGAGCCCCCCGGTGCCGGCGAGCTGCGGGGATGCTTTGGGAGCCCCCCCGCGCTCCGGGCGCCCAGCCCCGCGTTTGGGGTGCGCGGGTGGCCAAGGGGTGCGCGGGGGGCGCAGGGGGAGCCCCCATTTTCTGCCCCAACGCTGCTCGCCCTGGGGACCCCCAGCTGGGTGGGAGCCCAGGGGGGACGGGGGAACCCCCCAGCCTTCAGCCTGCCCCAGGGGGCTCACCCAGCCCAAGCAGCAGCCCCAGAAAAACTTCCTTGTGTTGGTGCCGCGGGCGCGCAGGATGGCACAGGAAGCCTCGCCGCTGCGTTGCATTTCCCCTGGCATGACCCCAACCCTCTCCACACTTTGCCCCTTCCTTTAGCCACCGAGCACGGATCCAGCTCAGGCAGGACGCGGGTTCACCCCTTCCTTCATCCCTGCCCCAGCTGGAGCCTGTCCCCACTCGTGTCCCCCCCCCAAAACCCGTCGAGACACGGCGGCGTTGCTCAGCTCCGGCATGGGCACGCCGCTTGCTGCCACGCTCCCGTTTTCGTCGTTGCTTTTGAAAACTCCCTTTGGTAACAGGAACTTTGTAAAGGAAACACGATCGAAGGCAAACTCCAGCGGCCGGTGAGATGTGGTTTGTGACAGCACCTTCGCTTCCGACGAGAGGTTCCCGTTCCTCGGGCTGGTCGCTCGGCCCGAGAGGCTCCTGCCGTGTGCCATCACCTCTCGGTGACAGGCCACCCATCTCCACGGTCCCGTGGCTGGGTGTGAGGGGTGTGATGGAGGGAAAAAGGTTTTTTGTGTGCTTGTGGGACAGGAAAATGCCTGTCCCGGGACCTCTGCAGCCCCCCGTGGGGCTGATCCCGCTGAGCATCGATGCCCACGGACACGGATGATTTTGGGAGCTGTCCCAGCAGCTTCCCAGGCTGCCGAGGGCTGGATGCGATCCTGCCACGCTCAGCCCCCAAAAAAAGCCCACAAAAAGCAAATTAAAACAGTGGCCAGGGCCAAATCCTGGCCTGCTTGGTGTAAGCAGCCCGGGGAGGCTGCGGCATGCGCTTTACGAGCAGAAGCCCTCCCGCGGGGTGGCTGCCCCAGGGCTCCTGCCAGCCTCCCACTCCTCTCTGGTGGTTGCTATCGCAGCTCAGGAAGGGCTTTTGGCAGGTTCTGGAGCTCGTTTTCCTGGCAGCTAATGGAGCCTTAAATACCCATCTGGGGCTTCGGGCTTCTCAACCGACAGTTGCCTCTGAGGGGATATTTTTGCAGTAATAGGGAAATTGCTGGGCTTTTTTTTTTTTTCTCTTTTTTCTCCCCGTTCTGAGCTCAAAACCAGGAACATGCCACTTGGTACAATCTGTCCATTTCTCGGGAAGTGTCTGTTTCCCCCTCCTTCTGCTTCCATGTTTATCTCCGCGTCTAACAAGGAGCATATGTCTTCCCGAGGGTCGTTGGCATCCTTTTTCCCTCAGAGGAGATTTATGGGGCCATCCCGCTCGGAGAAGAGCTCCGGGCTCGAAGGAGCACTGAGTGAATTTCACAGAAACCCCGGGGCCAGGAGGACGCAGCCCCTGGGGTGCTGTGCCCGGGGCTGGGGAGGCGCTGGGACCGTGCCTCGTCCGCAGGCGGGTTTGAAATACAGAGACCCGCACGGGTGGGTTTTGACCCTTTTAAACCAAAAGCCTTTATGTTTAGAAAACCCAGACAGCGTTTTCCTTCCAAAGAAAACCCAGACGTTTTCCCAAAGCATTCCCAGCCCCGACGCTTCTCTGGTGCACCAGTGCTGGAAGCAGCCTGGCTCCCCGGCTGCTCGAAGCCCGGCTGAGCACCAGCGGGGCAGGTACAAGTTCCTGGGCCCCGGGGAGTGCCAGCACCTGGGCGCACGGGTTAAAAAATGCAAAGCACTCACTGGCTCGTGGTGTCGTACAGCCCGCGGGCTCAGCGCCCTGGCTCGGGTGCCTGGCAGCCGTGGAGCTGCAGCCTGCCCAGGCACGCGGCTTCCGACTTCGGGAAGGGCTTAAAAATGCAAGCAGACAATAAAAAAAAAAAAAAAAAAAGGGCCCCGTGCAAGAACCAAGCATGTTGCTGGGAAATGAGCTTTTTGGGAAGCTGCGCCTGGATTTCATGAGCTGAAAAATATTAAAAATATATACATATAAAAATAAATCAGCTGGGCTCGATTTATAGGGTTGGGTGACGCCGGGGACAAGGACACCAGGGACACCGTGGTCACGGGAGGGCGGTGGGCACCAGGCAGCAGCTCCAAAAGTTGCCTCGCTGCTTCCAGCCACTGCAGCACCTCCTGCTTGCCTCCATTACGCACCGGATCCGTGCCTTTGTGCCTCGCTGGCACCGCAGCACCCTGGTGCAAAGGGGCCCCCCAGGAATTGCTGCATGGTGCCGATGGCCAGGAGCAGGGACAGGCTCAGCCCTGCAGCCCTCAGCATCTCTGCTTTATGGGGACCTTTACGGCTAAACTGCAGGTCTCAGCGCTTTATTTATTTCTTTGTGTGCTTGTTCATAGGAAAGGGCTCTGGGTTTTGACTCCTGAAGCCCCCAAAAGGGCAAGGGCACGCCTCGGGGCACAAGGCTGCCGAAGGGGTGGGCTGGAGAGGAGAGCGCAGCCCCCTCCTTGCAGCTGCTTTGCTCTGTCCTGCTATCAGCCAGCCCTGGCTGGGGACGTGCTGCCATCTCTGGAGAAGACAGCAGCACGGCAGCGCCACGGCCCCAAAACGCAGCCGAGTTTCGGATCCCAGTGGTGTGAGGATTCGCCAGCAGCTGCTGGGGTCCCCCCCGCTGTGAGCAGGGGAGGGCACCCATGAAAAGCGCCACCAAAGCCAGGTGAGCGCGCCGAGGTCACCAGGATCCCCCAGGGAACCCGTGCAGGGAGCAGGGAGCCTCCAGGGATGGGGTCGGGGAGGCAGGGGCAGGGGTTGGGGTCACCCCACTGCCCTGCAAGCCCCCCCAAAACGGGGACATTTGCTTCCTCGGGTGATGAGCGCATGGACAAGTCCGAGAGCGCGGCGCACGCGTCACCTAGGGGCTCGGATGGAGTCTGCATCCACGCACCTTAATAAAAACCCTGATTTATTTTAATTTAATTGCTCTCACTTCGCACTGAGCACAGTCCCGGGCTTTACAGACACGCAGTCAGCACCCGGCTCGCGGCACCAGCTCGCAGCCTGCTTCGGCACGCTCTCCAGGAGCAAATCCTGCTGGTGGGGGCACGGCTCGTGCCAGCCCGGTCCCCCCGTCCCGAGCGGTGCACGGAGCCACACGGCGGAGGAGATGCCAGCCCAGGGGCCAGCAGGAAGGTTTTGCAGAGCCATTATCCCAGCCAGTGTCCGTCCTGCTGCGGAGATCAGCCCGGTGAAAGCCGTGGCGCTGCCTCGGTGCCGCTCCTGAGCTCACAGGGTCCCACGTGCGCCACCTCCAAGTCGGTAACATGCGAGGAACGGGGCACCAAAATGAGGACCAAGCCTCGGTTCAGTCCTTTTTCCGCAGAAAACCCCGCTGTGGGGCACAGACCGGGGATCTTGCAGGGCCGGGGGTGCCCCCCCGAGTACCGCCAGCCTGCCCTTCCCTCCACCAGCAGAGCCTGGCAGGTCCCGGAGCCGGAGCACGAGCGCTCAGGTCACCTCCAAAAAGCCCCAAGCTATATTTACCCGAGTTGCTTCCTTCAAAAGGAAAATCAGTTTGACAACAAGAGTAAATACCGCGTGAGAACTGGCAGGAACACGGCTACACCTTGCGAGGCTCGGCTAAACAGAGGGAGAGAAGTATTTGCCCTGTCTCCTCCAAGGACGCTAAGCAGATGGGGACCGGGGTTATCGTCATTTTTTTGTCCTAAACGGTCACTGGAGGCAGATGTTAAACAAGCACCAGTTAATACGCCTGGTTGAGGGGAAATGGAGCGTTCATTAAAAGGATCTGTTGCTCGCATGCTTGCACCGCGAGGTTATACATCCTGGGCTCTGCTTTTTCTCTCGCTTGCCACTCTTATTAAGAGCGGGTATCGTCATAAATACCGCCTTAAAATAATTACGGGCAGCCTCCCACGGCACAGCTGGGCACGATCGATTCTCCAGAGCAGAGCCACGGCGGGGAAATCGCAAGCCCTGAGCCGAGGAGGGGCCGGGGAGCTGCCCCCATCCTCCTCCCCGGGGCACCCCGAGGCACCGCGGGGACAGCGCAGGGGGCTGTGGCCGGCCCCGGGGCCAACCCCATCAGCTCTCCGGGCATCGTGTGCGGGATGAGGAGATGGGGCAGGGCTCCAAACCACTTTTATCCGAGGGGGGAGGCACGAGGCTCTCCCCCCTGGTGTGCTCCTGCCCAAAACGCAGCCCTGGCACCCCGCACCAAACCCCGCAGCCGTGCGCTCCCCAAGCTCTCCGCCGAGCGCTGCAAAATCCGCAGGTCCCCGGAGGGATCCCCCCCCCCGGCCCCGCTTCCTCCGGCGGGCGGCACGCATCCCCGGAGCCCAAAACGGGGCAGCAACTCCACTCGCCCACCCCGTGCCACCGCCCAGGGCGCCGTCTCCCCCCACCGCTCGGGGCCGAAGGCTCGCTCCTCATCTTCACCGGCTCCCGCGGCCCCCGCCGCGCTCAGGGGAAGACGAGCCGCGGGGCGTCCGTCCTGCGCCAACCCAGGGGGCAAAAACGAGCGTCCCCCTCCGGCCCCGGTCCTTTGAGGGTGGTGGCCCTGCGGGAGCCCAGGCGGCGGCAGAGCCTGCGGACGAACATGCGGAAGACGGAGGTGCGGAAGATGATGAAGACCCAGGGGTCGACGATGGAGTTGACGGAGAGGAAGCGCAGGGCGCTGAGGTCGGCGTTCTCGTTGAAGTCGGCCGCGAACGCCCCCATGTACGCACGGATCTGTCCGAAACAGGAGGCTTCAGCAAGGCCGTGGGGGGGCTGAGAGGTTTGGGGGGGGTAAAGAGGGTTCCCACCCAACCCACAGAGGGATCCCCAGCCCCGGGGTGGGTTTTGGGGAAAGATTTTGGGGAGGATTTTTCCCGGGTCAAGAGATCCGGTGAGGTTCCAAGGGACCCAGCGCCTCTGAGCATGGGGGGGGAGATTTGGGGGGGGTTACTGAAGGGTCTGACACCCCTGGGAGTGGGCAGGGAGAGGGTTCAAGGGGTTAAAGCAATGAAACGACCCCCCCCCTGCACCTCTGGGATGAGGTGGTGGTGATGGGGGGGGGGTGAAAAGGGGACTAAAGCACTGACCCCACTGCCCGTGGAGGGGGCGGGGGGGTAATTAAAGGGATTAAGGCAATGAGCCGAGGCCACTGCCACCTCTGGGATGGGGGGGTGGTGATGGGGGGGTTAATTAAGGGAATTAAAGCAATGACCCGAGTCCCCTGACCCCTCCGGGATGGGGGGGGGTAGTTATGGGGGGGTTAATTAAAGGGATTAAGGCAATGACCTGAGACCCCGACACCTCTGGGATGGGGGGATGGTGATGGGGGGGGGTTAATTAAAAAGCTTAAAGCAATGACCTGACCCCCCCGACACCTCCAGGACGGGGTGGTGGCGATGGGGGCGTCCTTCCAGGGCGGGTACAGCGATCCCCAGACCCACGGGATGGGGTGGGGGATATCGAGGGGGGGGCAAAGCAACGCCCTAACCCCCCCGACACCCTCTGGCACAGCGTGGTGGTGATGGGGGGGGTCCGTGGGGGTTCAAGGCAACCCGTGGGACAAGGGGGGGTGCTGGGGGGGGGTTAAACACAATAACCCACCCCCCCCCGGACTGATGGTTATGGGGGGGATGTCCTAAGGGGGGGGTAAAGCAATAAGGGGTAGGGTGGTGGGAGGGGGGTGCTTGGAGAGGACCGGAGCGAGGTGTTCGGGGGGGCACAAAGGGGTGGATTTCAGTGCTGGGGGGGGGCAAGGAGGGGCCTGGGAGGAGGGTGACGGTGGTGGGGGGGGGGGGGGGGGGTCTCTTTGTACTCACGATGAGCGGCAGCGAGCAGACGGTGAAGAGCACGGTCATGAGCCCCAGCAGGACGAGGTGGTCGAGCTCCTCCATGCGGGGGGGGCCGGCGGCGGCGGCGGCGGCGGCAGCGGCCGGGGGGGTGGCTGCTGCCCCCCGGGGGGGCTGCCTGCGGGCCATGCCGTAGAGGTGCCGCATGCTGCTCACGTTGCAAGCCCCGATGGCCAGCACCAGCACCCCCATCAGGCTGGCGTACAGCACGGGGAAACCGAGCTGGCCGGCCCCCCCGCCGGCCATACGGATGAAACACCAGGTGCCGGGGCAGTACTGCATGGGGACCCCAAAACCCAGCAGCGGGAGCGCGCAGAAGAGCGCGCACAGCCCCGCCGCCGCCGGGGCCAGTGCTGCGCCCAGCCGTCGGGTGAGGTGGCGGCGGTAGAAATAAGGGTGGCCCAGCGACAGCCAGCACTCCAGGGCCATGGCGAGCAGCAGGAGGGTGGGGGCCAGCCCGAAGAAAGCCATGAGGAAGGCGAAGAGCTGGCACAGAGCCCCCGGCTCGCCCTCGGCTCGCCCGCCGGGCGAGCCCAGCTCGCTCAGGCTGCGGTTGTAAGCGTAAGCGGCCAGCACCATGGGGCTGAGCAGGCACTTGCCCAGCAGATCGGTGACCGCCAGCCCGCTCACCAGCACGTAGAAAGCCGACACCCTCGGGGGGCGACCGCCGGGCGAGCGGGAGCGCCGGCGGTGCTGGCCCAGCAGCAGCAGGGCGAGCACGTTGCCCAAAAGGCCAGCCCCGAACAGCACCGAGCTGGGCACCGCCGACTGCCCGCTCTCGATGAAACGGCTTCCCCGGCACCGGTAGCCTTCGCTCGCCATCGGGCTGCCGCCCTCGACCTTCCTCCTCCTCCTCCTCCTCCTCCTCCTCTTCTTCTTCTTCTTCTTCCTCGCCGCCGCCGACTGGCCCGGCCCCGGCGCGGGGTGGGAGGCACGGGGGAGGCGGCGCGGAGAGGTTCGGGGCGGCCCCCGGGGCGGCTCCTGCCCGCCCCGGGGTTAGGGATTTGGGGGGGGCACGGAGGGGAAACGGGGGGTGTAGGGGAAAGTTGGGGGGGATGGGGGGGAGGTCCGCTGGGGGGGTGGGAAGGGGGCGGGGGTGGGCTGCCGGGGGGGGTAAGGGGGGTGGGTGAGGGGGGGGGAGTTAGTTTCTGGGGGGGTTGGGGGGTGGGAAGGGGTCGGGGGTGAGGTCCTGGGGGGGCTAAAGGGGTGGGGGGTGAGGTTCTGGGGGTGCAGGTAGGGGGTGATTAGCTCTTGGGGGGTTGGGGGGGTGGGAAGGGGGCGCGGATGGGCTTCTGGGGGGGTTGGAGGTGTGGGCAAGTGCATGGGGGAGCTTCTGGGGGGGGGCTGAAGGTGAGGGTAGGGGTCGGGGATGGGCTCCTGGGGGGGCTGGAGGTGAGGGTAAGTTGTGGGGAGAGCTTCTGGGGGGGTTGAGGGGGTGGGAAGGGGTCGGGGATGAACTACTGGGGGGGGCTCGTGTGTGGGTAGGGGCTGGGGATGAGCTCCTGGGGGGGTCCCAGGGCTGGGAACGGGCTGAGCCCCCGGGGGGTCAGGGGTCCAGCCCTTGGGGTGATGAGGGCTGTGCCCCCAGTGCAGGGGTAGGTGATGGGGTTGGCACCAAGTCCTTGGAGGGGACTACGGGGTAGAGGGCTGGTGTAAAACTGGCCAGGAACGGGCAGAATTCCCCACGAGGCCGTTCCCTGCAGGGCTCTGCCTGCCCCCCATCACTCCTACCTGCCCCCCATCACCACTCCTACAGCACCCCACTGCTCCTACAGCACCCCACAAGCCCACCATGGGGTGGTGCCACTGCCGAGCCCCCCGTGCAGGGTCCCAGCCCCCCTATACCCGCAGCAGAGCCCTGTCCACAGCAGGGGAAAGCTTTGGGTGAAGCCCCCAGCGCCTCTTCCAGGAAGGGCAGCGGCCCCCTCCAGCTGCCTCGCGCATACCGCAGCTCGCAGGATACATGTGATGATGAATAAGCACGAAACCACGGCTGTCTGCTTTCGGGCCCCTTTTTTTTTTGCTACTCTAGCCGAGCGTAGGAGAAGCACAGGAAAGTATCAAGATGACAGGAGGGGTGGGAAAGGCGCTCGGTGCCCGGCACAGGCACCCGCGCTGGCGCGTTTTGGCGGTAGGTTGGATTTTTCGGGTCTCCTCCAGCCCCCTCCGGCAGGGAGGGCGCCGAGGGAGAAATTTCAGGGAGAAATGAAGGTAAGCTTGGCCGCCGCTCGGCGTTTTTGCACGTGTGGGTGTTGAAGTGCTGCCCTCGTTAGGGCTCCACGCAAACACGGCGAGCGTTTCTGCCCCGGGCTGAGGGGGGGGACCCGGGGAGAAGAAATCCAGCCTGCCTGGAAATTCATCCTCCTGGTGGGCACGTCGAGGTGAAACACGCTGCCTTCTTCGGTGCCCTGATGGGCAGCTCCTTTTGGATGAAGAGCATCGCTGTGGGACCAAATGTGGAGCCTCGTGGTGCTGCGGGGCACGGCACCGACGTTTTGGCGGAGCCCTCCGCGGTGCCGCAGCCCGGGGAGCGCAGCCCATGCGTCGCTTTTCGTGGCCGTCCTGCTGGCCCTGCTCCTCGGCCTCGCTCCGGGCAGATTTGTGCTGTTTTGTGCTGAAATCCCACCCGGGGAGCTGCAGCCAGCCATGCAGGAGCTTCTCAAGGTGAGCCCCGTGGGCTTCGTGCGCTGGGAACCCGGCACCCCGGGGACGCCCTCGGAAGGGGGACGTCACCACCACGGGGCGCACGCTGCTGGGGTGGAAAAGAGGCCAAAGTGTCACCGCTGGGGAGTTCCTCGCCAGGCTGGGCAACGCCAAAAGGCCAAATTCAGCAGAAATTTGTCGCCCGGGGAGAGGAGGAGGAACCTCGACAATAGTCAGCCCTTTTTTGGAGCGGGTGCCGTCCCCGGGTGCACCGGCACCGGAGAGCTGGCTGGGAACCCTGAAGGACGCGGGGATGCTTGTTCCTGTCCCAAAAAAACACCCAAAGTGGCAGGGTGATGGGGACCGAGATGGCTTTTGGGGAAAAGCTCCAGGTCCAGCCATGCCCCCAGGGCACAGGAGGTGGCCACCCCGGGCAGAGGTGGCTGAGGGTGGCCGCGTTTCTTCCCATCCTTGCTCCAAGCAGGTCTGGCACCGAGCGTGGCCGAGCACGGGCGCCGCCTTCCAGCCTGCTGCGGGGTCAGGGCGGCTGTCCGGTCAGGAACACGACCACAAAGTCATCTCCCTCCTTTCCCTGCCCCAGGGGAGAAAGCGGCGTGGGCAGCCAGATGCTCCCGCTCCCCGTTCGGCTCTCCTCTTGGCGTGGGTTGTGTAAACTGCAGCTATTCGGGGGAAAATGATTTTGAGAAAGGCTCGTCACCGCCGATGACGAATCTCCCCTCTTCGTCACGGTTCCGACGTGACCCTCTTCTCGCCGCTCGCATTCCTGGCGGAGAAAGGAAAGAAAGGAAAAGAAAAAAAAAAAAAAAAAAGGATCAAAACAACCCAAAGCGGAAGAAAAAGCAGCACGCCGCAAAACCCCAGAAGACAAATGAGGAGCTGGAAAAACTTGAAGCATCTGGGAGGAATTTCAGGTTTTGTTTCCAAAACTCTCGCTGACCCCGCGCGGCTTTTCCCCGCCGCCCGGGGGGGTGCTGAGCGGGGTGCCTGCCCCGCTGGGTGGCTGCCAAACCCCGTTTTTTCCGCGAAGGAAGCCCGGGGGAGCCCCCATCGGCGATTTCTCGCCCTCTTCCAGCCCGGCGCTGGCTTTGGAAGCGTTTTTATCGGTGTCCCCATCACCTAATTTAGAGCCCGTTAGACGGGGAGGGTTTTGGCAGGAGGCGAGGGACGCGGCTGGCCGGGAGCGGCCGCGTTGGCAGCGCTCGCTGGATGCTCCCATCCCGAGCAAACGAGGCTGGGAGGGTCCTACGGGGAAGAGACATCCCCCTGCCAGCCAGGAGCATGAAATTGGGGTGGCCGTGCCCCAAAATTTCCCTCCCGGGGCTCTCCTCGCTGCGGTGATGCGCTGAGAGTCCCGGACACCCCGTTTCCAACCGGCTGGTGAAGGCACCTCGAGCAGCCCAGCCCCGGGCAGTTCCCGTGTCCCTATTTCTAGGAGAGCAGAGATGACCCCATAAGGGGGTTTTTGGGACCCTAAGTGTTCCCAGAAGTGGCTTTGGGGTGCGGGGAACACAGCCCTGCTCGGAGCCAGGCGGAGAAGTGCCGCTGATTGCCTCCAGCTGTTGCTGCTTGGAAATGAGCCCCAGCAGGGTGATTTGGGGCTGCGGGGGGTTGGGGTCGGGATGTGGCCCTGCCCCGCTCTGGGTGGGCAGTGTGGGGGCAGGAGGAGCTGGGGGAGTGCAGTCGACCCCGTTGCACAAGCCCAAAAAGGCTGCGGGAAGGGCAGGGAGAGGGGCGCCTGGTGTGGGGTGGGGGGGACGGTGTGGGGAGGGCTGGGGGGGAAAGGGGATGGGGATAGGGGATAGGGGTTGGGGATAGGGGTTGGGAAAGGGGGCACAAATAGGGGTTGGGGTATCAGTAGGGGTTGGGGATAGGGGTTTGGGGACAGGGGACAGGGAGAGGGGACAGGGATAAGGGATGGGGACAGGGAGAGGGGTTGGGGACAGCAGTAAGGGTTGGGGATAGGGGTTTGGGGACAGGGGACAGTAATAGGGGTCAGGAATAGCAATGGGGTCGGGGATAGGGGTCAGGGTCAGAGGATAGCAATAGGGTTTGGGAATAGGGGTCGGGAACAGGGGACAGTAATAGGGGTCAGGGACAGGGGTTGGGGACAGCAGTAGGGGTTGTGGATGGGGTTGGGGGCAGGGGACAGTAACAGGGGTCAAGGATAGCAATGGGGTCAGGGATAGGGGACAGCAATAAAGGTTGGGGATAGGGGTTGGGGACAGGGATAGGGGTTGGGGACAGGGAGAGGGGTTGGGGACAGCAGCAGGGGTCGGATATGGGAATAGGGGTCAGGGAGCGGGGTCGGGGATAGGGCTGAGCCTGGTGGGGGCAAAGTGCGCGTGT
The DNA here is from genome assembly GCF_964211825.1 of Aythya ferina. Classification (NCBI taxonomy): domain Eukaryota; kingdom Metazoa; phylum Chordata; class Aves; order Anseriformes; family Anatidae; genus Aythya; species Aythya ferina. The sequence continues at coordinate 62,330,564 of NC_140301.1, forward strand.
CCGTGTGTGCGCGTGTCCGTGTGTCCGTGTGTGCGCGTTCCCGAGCCTGTCCCGTGCCGGGGCGAGGCTGAGCCGGGGCCGGGCGGGCACCGGGGGGCAGCAGCGAGCCCCGAGCGGCTCCGGCACCGCCCGGCCGGCACCGGGCCCCGCCTCGTGTGTCTTTTTTTTTTTCTTTTTTCCTTTTTTTTTTTTTTTTTTTTTTTCCTTCATTTTTCTTTTCTCTTTTTTTTTTTTTTTCTTTTTTCCCCTCTTTTTATTTTTTCTTTTTCCTTTTCTTTCCTTTTCCTTTTTCTTTTCTTTTTTTTTTTTTTTATTTTTTCTGTTTTCTCTTCTCTTCTCTCTCTCTTTTTTTTCATTTTTTCTCTTCCCCCCCTTTTTTTTCTTTTTTTTTTCTTTCCTTTTCCTTTTCCTTTCCCTTTTTCGTTTTTTTCTCTTTTTCGTTTTTCCTTCTTTTTTCCCCTTTTCATTTTCTCATTTTTTTTACCCCTTTTAGTTTTCTTTTTTTTTTTCTTTCCTTTTTTTTCCTTTTTTCTTTTTCTTTTTCTGATTTTCTTTTTTTTTTCCTTTTTCTTTTTTCCTTCCCTTTTTCCTCTTCCTCTTCCTTTTTTTCTTTTTCCCCTTTCCCGTTTTCCCTTTCTTTTCCCTTTCTTTTCCCTTTCTTTTCCCTTTCTTTTCCCTTTCTTTTCCCTTTCTTTTCCCTTTCTTTTCCCTTTCTTTTCCCTTTCTTTTCCCTTTCTTTTCCCTTTCTTTTCCCTTTCTTTTCCCTTTCTTTTTTCCTTTTTTTTCCCTTCCCTTTTTCTACATCTCTTCTTCATCTCCATCTTTTCTTTGCCCTTTTCCTCATCATCCTCTTTCCCTGTCCCTTATTTTACTCTTTTTCATTTCGTTTCATCTCATCTCATTTCATTTTCCTACACAGGCCGTCGCTGCCCTGCACATACCCTGGGCTCATGCACAGGATGGTGACCCCCCCTCTCTCTCCAGCAGCGCAGGACATCGTCACCTTGCTCCTCTCACATCCACTCTGGGGACAGCTTTGTGTCCCCAAGGCCAGGACTTCCCTCACCACCTCTCACCTGTCCACACAAGCCCTGCCAGCACTTCAGCCTGCCATAAAATTACCCCTTTTCTTTCTTTTTTCCCCTAAAATCTGGGCTGTTTCCCACCAGACCCAGAGCGCCGAGTTCAGCCCGGCGGCCAGGAAAGGGTTTTTATTTTGCTTGGAGCCCGCCCCGGCTGCTGCAGGGGGGTGAGGATGCGTCTCCCCAGGAGGTACATCCACCACTGATCTTTTCTGCAGCTGCAGCTCCTCCGGCACGCCGCGGTTTGGGTTACAAGAGCAAAAATCCCTCCATTTATTGCCTAAGCCTCGTGGTTTCCCCCCTTTCGGGGGCCCCAGGCACACCCCAGCTGCTGCAGGGAAAGGATCCCCATCCCCGGGGCTGGGGGTACCCAAAATCTCCCCAAAATCCCAAGCACAGCATGGCACCGTGCCACCACGGGGACGTGTCCCGGAGGGCTGGGAATAGGTTGTGAGGAGCGGGCGGCTCCCCAAATGTGCTGCCCATGTGTTCCCTCATTTCATGGTGAATTTTTGGATAGCCCGAGCGCTCTTGTCCCCTGCCAGCCCCCAAATCCCTTTGAGGGCGAAACGCTCCGGGGTCCTCAGCGGTCTTCAATTTAGAGGAGAAATCCTAAAAGCTGTGCCTCTGGCCCACCGCTGCGTGATGGGGGACGTCGGGGGACATCAGGGGACATCAGGGGACAGTCCCCCCTGCTCCCAGCTCCGCGGCACAGCCCGAGCCAGGAAAATGTGGCTAAAAACGTCTTCGCTCGCAGAGGCTGTCAGGGAAAGACAAAGGCAGGAAGCTGCTGGGCTGCACGAAATGAGGCTTAATTGCGGGGCTTAGTCACCCGGAGCATCTGGGGGTCAGCGCCGGAGTGCCGAGGAGGTGACAAAAAGGGTTGGAGAGGGGTTTTGGGGGAGCTCTTTTTGGGAACGGAGCAGGGGTGGCCCCATTTGTGATGGTGCTGCCTGGAGAGCCCCTGGGTCCCCGCTGCAAGGCTGCTGGCAAATGGGAAGGTCCTCGGGACACGTAACTCATACAGCAGAGTGGATTCTGCAGGGGACTCTCGATTTAGGGTGTAAGCACCCCGCAGCGGTGCCCCAAAGCTGCATCAGCACGGCCTGGAGCCTGTCTGGGGCCAGATCCTGCAGGATGGGGATAAAAGAACGAGTTTGCAAGGCAAATGAAGGAGCCCTGGAAATGCAGGGCACGGCCACACCGACCACACCAACTCTTATCCTTTTCCTTACCCCGCTCCATCCCCATGCTCCCACCCCAGCCAACACCGGCCTCGAACCCATCCACGCTGCCCTGCCCGGCAGCCTGAGCCCCTCTGCCGAGGATTTGGCTGGAGACAGGACCAAAGGAGGATGTGGGGGATCCCTGGGGATCCCAGGGATCGGCACCAGGCGCGGGGGGCTCGGCGCGCTCATCCGGCAGCTGCCGGAGCGAAGGCAGCCTCGCAGCGGCACTGGGAGAGAGGAAGGAAGGAAGGAAGGAGAGCCCCAGAGATTAAAATAAAATCAAACCTTTTATTTTATTTTTTTTACCCTTACGCCTTAAAATACTTTGTAAAACCCGGAGTGATGGCTGGGCTGGGGGTCGTGGGTGCCTCGGGGATTTTTTCGGTGTCTGCGCCCCCCGGTCCCCGGGGTGCCGGGTGCCTGCCCGAGCAGTGCCTGGGTTGCTTCTCCTCTCCACTCCTTCCTGCACTCCTGCTCCAGCCGAGTAGCCCAGGGTTGAAAAAAACTCCTTATTTTTTCCTGTAAAAACCTTATTTCCCCATAGCTGGGGCTCCGAACCCTTCCCCAGCCACCCCAGGAGAGGCGCGTCTCCTGCTCACCTCCGCGCGGCCACGGTCCTTGGAGGGCTGCAGGGTTTTCTGATCCCATTGCCCCGCTCATCCCAGCCCAGACCACAGTGCCAGGCCTTCCTCAGCCCTTCCCCTCCTCTTCCTCACCCCCCAGCCCGGCCGAGGGGCAGCCCTGGCTTTTTAGGGAGAGGGATTTGGGGTGTACGTGGTCGCTGGTGGGACCCAGCCCCTTCCTGCAGAGCACCCTGCACCTCCCGCAGCCCCACCACATCTGTTTCTGTACAAAACAGCACCGAGAGCAGGCCTGGCTGTTCCTTTTGTTTATGCCCGGGCTGAGGGAAGAGCCAAACCCCAGCCAGAGGCTCTGCTCGGCCACGTGGAAGCGATTACAGGGATCGGTCCCCCTGAGCACCTCCCTCCCCAGCACATGGCGTGGGTGAGAGCAGCCCATCCCCATCCTCGTCCCCTTCCCCATCCTTGTCCTCAATCCATCCCATCCCCATTTCCATTTCCATTTCCATTTCCATTTCCATTTCCATTTCCATTTCCATTTCCATTTCCATCCCCATCCCCATCCCCATTTCCATCCCCATCCCCATTTCCATTTCCATTTCCATTTCCATTTCCATCCCCATTTCCATTTCCAACCCCATTTCCATCCCCATTTCCATCCCCATTTCCATTTCCAACCCCATCCCCATCCCCATTTCCATCCCCATTTCCATTTCCATCCCCATTTCCATCCCCATTTCCATTTCCAACCCCATTTCCAACCCCATTTCCAACCCCATTTCCATCCCCATTTCCATCCCCATTTCCTTTTCCTTTTCCTTTTCCTTTTCCTTTTCCTTTTCCTTTTCCTTTTCCTTTTCCTTTTCCTTTTCCTTTTCCTTTTCCTTTTCCTTTTCCTTTTCCTTTTCCATCACCATCTCCATCCCATCTCTATCCCATCCCATCCCAATCCCCTTCCCCACCCTATCCCCACCCCGCTAAGCCTCCCCCACCACCGCAGCCCCCCCAGCATTGGGGCTGCGCCCCTGGGGCCAGGCAGGCCCCCAGCTTTTCCCAGCAGCTTTTTCCCATTTTTATCTGCTGGGATCTCACACCGAGAGGTGCCGGCTTTGCCACGGGGGTGACAAAAAGCCTTTTTTAGCATCCCAAAAGCCCACGTGGGAAGCCTGGCAGCTTCCCGTGCCCCGGTGGGGCCCCTTTCTCCCAGACACGGCCGGGGACAGCCGCGGGCGGTGACATTTTCCCCAGGAGAGGCTCATCGTGGGCGAAATTGGGGCTCTCAGAGAGCCAAACCTGCTTGTCCTCCCACCCATTTCAAGGCTCTGCTGCGGGGTTACAACCCCCAAATTAATTTATTCCTTACAAATACCCTCACAGCAAACCCTATCCGGACACCAGCGGCACCAGCGCCCGTCCCCTCCAAACCCTTCTCTTCGCTGCTGCTGCGGTATGGGGTGAAAAACCCCAAATTTTCCACCCCAGCGCTGAGTGCCGTGGGTTTATTTTTGGCAGCGAGAGCCCACAAGCCTCCCCCCACCCCCAGGGCCACCTTTCCCCAGGGGAGGGACGTCCTGGGCCCCAGTTTGCCCTCGGGGCCAGCACCCTGAAACATGAGGGTGCTGGGGGGGTCCCAGCTGTGCCGGGGATGGGGGTGGCAGAGGGGACAGGGCCAGGGGGGCTGCAGGCTCCAGGCAGCACCAGATTTCCCTGGACGGCCCGTGGGGTGTCAGAGCTTCAGAGAAAAGCCATGAATTTGGCCCGGGGAGCTCCTGGAAGGCGGAGGATCGCGTCCAGCTGGCCTGAACCCCGCTCCAAGCCCTAATGTTTTTTCAGGGCCAGGCGAAGCCTTCCCACCCGAGGGTTGGAGCCCTTGGATAAAATCCTTGCTGTCACATCCATGATCCCAGCCCTGTCCCCTCCCTGTGCCCCCTTTGGGGACATGGGGACCCCAGGTCCTTGGGGACGCGGTGGGGATTCCCAGCGGCAGCACCGGGGCTGTGCGCCTGATTTATCTCAGGGAGGGGGCTGACACTTCCCTCCCCGTTATCTGGCATTCCTCGGCCCCGTGCCTGGCTTTTTGGGACGGAGGCAGCACCGCAAATGGCCTGGAGCCAAAGCTGGGGGGTTGGGGGGGGGGGGGGCGCAAGGACCCCCAGGAGCCCCCCCAGCGAGCCCGGCAAACCCCTGGGCGAAACTTTCAGGGCCAAAAAGCTCCGGGAAAGGAGAAGCGAGGCGCGCTGACACGGTGCCAGCCGAGCTGCCCGGGGGAGGCGGGGGGCTGTGGGTTTCCAGCTTCCTTACCCGGCCCCCCCCCCTGCTCCCTGGGGATGTGGGGTCGGGTTTCTGCCCGGCGGGGAGCAGCGGGGAGCCTCCCCCCACCCCCGAGCCGGCCCCATCCCCATTTCGTCCCCATTTCGTCCCCATTTCGTCCTCATTTCATCCCCATTTCGTCCCCATTTCATCCCCATCTCCCGGCCCCAAACTGGCCTCGCTCCCAGCTCCGGGGGCGGCGGGCAGCCTGCAGCCAGCCCCCCCCCCTCCCTCCTTTTTTAACCCCCCCTTTTTTTTTGCCCAGCCCCGGGGATGCCCGGCCCGCCTGTCACGGCACAGAGGAGGGGAAATCACAGCTCCGAGGGCGGATTTTGGGACAATCCCGCATTGGCCGACCACGGGGCTGGGGGACCCAATAGCGGAGCCGTCGGGGCTCGGATCCGCCCCATCCCTCCCCGGTTTCCCCCCCCCCCCCCACCGGGGCCGTCCCGTCGGGGCCGCTCCGCTGCGCTCCGGCTGCGGGATGCGGGCGGTGCCGGGGCCGGGGCTGTTGGCCGGGCTCTCGGTGCTTTTTTTGGCCGGGCTCGTTCAAGCTCTGCCCCGGACGAGGCTCCTGCCCCACGGGCCGGCCCGTGGAGACCTCCGGTTGAAGGCCGGCGACGATGAGAGCTCCCCCGCCGTGGCCCTGCCCCGAGCCCTGCGCCTCTACGGCCGCGCCGCCCGCCGCCTCTACGTGAGTGCCCCCCTCCGAAGCTCCCCCGCCGCCTTCCCGGCCCTCTGTCCCTCCATCCGTCCCTCCCTCCATCCCTCCTGCCGTCCTTCCATCCCTCCTGCCGCCCCTCCGTCCCTGCTGCCTCCCTCTCCCTCCTCATCCTCCTCTCATCCTTCCCTCCCCTCTTCCACTCATCCCTTTCCTTTCCTCCCTCCTTCCACCTCTCCCTTCCCACCCTCCTTCCATCCCTTCCTTTCCTCCCTCCCTCCATCCTTCCACCTCTCCTTTTCCTCCTTCCATCCCTCTCTTCCCTCTCTCCTCTTCCATCTCTCCCTTTCCTCCCTCTTTCCACCTCTCCCTTCCCTCCCCTTTTCCATCCATCCCTTCCCTCCCTCCTTCCACCTCTCCCTCTCCTCCTTCCCTCCCTATTTCCATCCCTCCCTCCCCTCTTCCATCCCTCTTTTCCCTCTCTTTTTCCATCCCTCCCTTCCCCTCCCCATCCCTCTAACCCCCCTTTCTCCCCACGACCCCTCTCCCCCTCCTCGCCCTGACCCCACACGTGCCTCATCGCCCTCCATCCCCACTCCTCCTCCTCCTCCTCCTCCTCCTCCTCCTCCTCCTCGGCGCCTTCCACCCGGCTCCCTGGGGCCGCCGAGGAACAAGAAACCTTTTTCCTCCGCAGCTGTTCCCCCACCAGCAGCTGGGGCAGCCCCCGAGCCGCAGCTCAGGAGGTGCCCGAGCTCTTTTGTTTCCCCCTGGCCCAACGGGGCCACGCGGCCTCGGGGACCCCCGACCCCGTGCCATGCCCCGGGGGACACCAAACAGGAGGGAAGGGACACGGGAAGGTGCCCCAGCAGCTCCCCGACACCTCGTGCCCCTCTCCCCGCAGGTGGGGACCAACGGGGTCATCTCCACCCAAGATTTCCCCGGGGAGCCCCAGTACGTGGACGACGATTTCCCCACGGATTTCCCCGTCGTGGCTCCCTTCCTGGCCGACCTGGACACCTCCAGTGGCAGGGGGGACATCCACTACCGCCACGACACCTCCCCGGCCGTGCTGAACCAGGCTGCGGGCTACATCCACGCCGGGTTCCCCCTCACCGCCGGCTCCTTCGTGCCCGACGCCGTCTTCGTGGCCACCTGGGAGGACGTGGGCGCCTACCAGGAGCTGGCGCCGGGCGCCCAGCCCTCGGCGCAGGTGAGGCACGAATCCTCCCTTCTTCTGGGTACCCGAAAATGGATGGTGGGTCCGGTGCTGGAGGAGGCACGGAGCTTCCTTCCCCTCTCTCCTCGTGGGGTTTGCTCGCTCTGCTGCTGGGTTTGGAGCTCCGGGTGCTGCCGACCCCAACGCTGCGCCGGAGGGCTGGGTGCGCAGAGCCCGGCTCACCCACCCCTCCGTCCCCAAACCTCTCGTCGGTGCTTTGGGGTGAGCTCTGCATCCTGCCCGGATGCTCCCAGCAAGGATCCGGCCTCCCCATTCCCACCGTGGGCTGATTTTGGGGTCGGGCATGCGTTCTGCCTTCCCCACCCCGCTGCTGATAAGGCTCCCGCGTGGGCGCCGCCTTTTTGCGGCTCTCCCCAAAAATCACCGCGTCCACGGCTGGGAAAGGAGCCAGTGACCTGCCACGGGGCAGGAGGTGACAGGGACACCCCGCCACCGGGAACCGTCCCCGATTGTCCCCAAACTGAGGCCCCGCGGTGGCAGGCTGGGGATTGCTGCGGCCGGGTGGGGGAAGAAAGCGAGGTTTGGAAAGGGAGCAGAGCGCATTTTTTCCTCCTATTTAAAACTTGGGAAAGCAGCTGAAGAATTGCCATCGGAGGCCTCGCAGCGACCTCGCAGCCATCAAAAAATGCGGCCTCGTTTTCTCGCCCTAATTGTTTTTTTTTTTTTTTTTTTTTTTTCCTCTTGGGTCGGGTTTGAAGCTGAAACGAGCCTTGCTCGGGAACGAGCAGCTGGATGGAAAGCCTCGTTTGGGAAGGAAGGAAATTCAGCTGGTGTGCGCCTTGCAGGACTCCCCCTTGCAAAGCCCACCCCCTGAGCGAAACCAGCTGAAAACCCCAAAAAACTAAATCCCCAAAGCCCCTTTTTTCTCCCTAAACGTGCCGTGCCCAAGCAGGATTTGGCCTGGTGGCCTCCCATCTCGGCAAGCCGCAGCTCATCGCTCCCAGCCCGGGCTCAGCCGCAGGGGCTGGGGGCTCCCGAGCAGCGAATCCCCCCCCCGGGGACGTGCTCCCCATCCGTGCCGTGCCAATTCCCAGCCCGGCGGGGGCAGAAATCGCCCTCTGGGCTGGAATTTGCCCTTTGCAGAGAGGCCGCCCCTGCTCTTTGCCCCGCGTCCCCGCTGTCCCCCCCCGCCTCCGATGTGTCACCAGCCAAAAAATCGTCCCCCGGTCACCGCCGGGCTGGCTGCGTGGGGGAAGAATCCAACCCGGGGGAGGGGGTCACCAACCCCTCCCCGATCCCCGGCAGCATTTTGGCTGCCTCTCCGCGGGGTCTCTGAATGCCCCGAGTGTGCGCCGCCGACAACGGGGCTCTTTGTGCCTGCTCGGGGGCGCGCGCGGTGCCGGGGGCTCTCCGGTGGCTTGTCAAAGGGTTGTGCTCGGGGCTGGGGGGCCGGCGGGAGCACACGTGCGTGTTTTTTCCTGAGGAAACCGGGCTGAAATTGTTCTCCCGGGGAAGCGGGGGCGCGGGTTTTCCTCCGGTGTTAAGGGGAAGGTGGTGGGGTCGGGACGGGTGGGGATGGGGATGAGCGGGTGACCCGGCTGGTGAGGGTGCAGGGCACGGTGTGGGGTCACCCATCCCCTGCTGGGGCTCCTGCGGAGGACGGGAGGTGCTGAGCATCCTCCTAGCACCCAGGTTTGGCTCACCCAGGCAGCCCCTGCTCCTGGGAGGTGTCTGTAGGGTGACGGGGGGCATTTTTGGGGACATGCTGCCCCGCTTGCATGCATTTTGGGGCGCGGGGAGCCTGATCCCTGCCCTTGGGGATCCCAGGGGTCTTGGGCTCCTCCGCTGGGGTTCTGCCCTGGTGATGTCCGTGTGTCCTGCTCTCCTCTTGGCAGCTCAACACCTTCCAGGCAGCCATAGCCTACGACGAGGATGACACCTACGCCATCTTCCTCTACCCCGAGGGCGGCCTCCAGTTCCTGGGGACGCGGCCCAAGGAGTCCTACAATGTCCAGCTGGAGCTGCCGGCCAGGGTGGGCTTCAGCCGCGGGGACAGCGACGACGGGAGGAGAGAAGGGCTCTTCTACAGCGTGGCCAGCACCGAGCAGGCGCTGAGGCGCCTCGAGCGGTGCGTGGGGGCTCGGGGTGGGCAGGGGGAGCAGGGATGGCGGGGGGCGCACCGGCTGCTGGGGCTGTGCATGAAGCTGGAAGAGGCAGGGGAGCGAGCTGTGGGGGGAGAATTTTTTTTGGGGGACTCAGCACCGTGCGTGTGGAAGGTTTTGGGGAGCGGATTTGGCTTTTTGGACGGAGCTCTCCGGATTTCCGCAGCCGGATTTGTGGGTCGGTGGTTGGGGTCCTGGGGGGTCTTCGGTGTCCCAACGCATGTGCCCGTGTGTGTGTGTGCAGGGGGAGCAACGCGGGGGTGCCCGGCGTGTGGGTCTTCCACGTGGGCAGCTCGGGACCCCTGGAGCACGTGGAGCCAGGGGGGAATGAAGGAGCCAGCCCCGGCACCCCGCAGAGCCCCGCGGCGCCCACGGAGCCGCCGGCACGACCCGGCTGGGCGCCCACGTCACCGCGTCCCCGCCACCACGGCCAGCTGAGCATCGTCCCCGTGGGGCTGCCCGTGTCCCCGGGGCAGGAGCGGAGCCGGCGGCTGCAGCCTGACGGGGACACCCCGCAGAGACACCCCGCAAACCCCGCGTCCTACAGCTCCGGGCACCACGGCGTGGGCGTGGAGGAGGACGTGCATTTTAACACCGACGGTGAGATCCCGTGGTGAAAACCGAGCTGGGGACGGCTCGTGGTGGGTCGGTTCCTAAAAAAGGGGTCTGCGTGCTGCGGGTTTGTCTTGTCCTGAGCGGGAACGGGTTGGGTTTGCTCCTTTGGCACGCTCCTGGTGCCCAAAACGGGTGCCCTGGTGCTGCTCGTGGCCATGCGCCAAGCAGGGAGCCTGGGGTGGCTTTGTCCCCACGTCCCCAAACTCCCCCCTGCTTGTCCCCAGTGTTCACCTACAGCGCGGGCAGCAAGGAGACGTGCGCCCAGCACCACGGGCGCTGCTCCCCGCACGCCTTCTGCACCGACTACGCCACCGGCCTCTGCTGCCACTGCCAGGCCTCCTACTACGGCAACGGGCGGCAGTGCCTGCCCGAAGGTACGGGGACACGCGGCGGGGAGGGCGCCTGGTGCCCCCGGGATGGGGAAGAAAGGTGCCAGGGCTGCGTTTTCTCCCCGCCCAGGGGCTGTGCATCGCCTGAACGGGAAGGTGAGCGGCAGCCTGGTGGTGGGGAGGACGCCCGTCCGCTTCCAGGACGTCGACCTGCACGCCTACATCGTGGGCAGCGACGGGAGAGCCTACACGGCCATCAGCGGGGTGCCCGCGCCCGCTGCTCGTGCCCTCCTGCCCCTCCTGCCCCTCGGAGGGCTCTTCGGGTGGCTCTTTGCCCTCGAGGAGCCCGGCTACGAGAACGGCTTCAGCATCATGGGTGAGCGGGGCCGTGGGTTGGAGACGTTCCCCTCGGGTTTGGGGTCGCTGTCACCTCCCCGCTGCGTCGCGGGCTCTGCTGGGTTCAGCAGCGGGGATGGGGAGGGCTCCTGGGGATGTGCTCCCCGAAACCATTCCGGCACAAATCCCACCTGTCCCCTCCTCCTGCCCAGGTGCTGAATTCACCCAGCACCTGCAGGTGACCTTCTCCCCCGGGGAGGAGCAGGTCCACATCACCCAGACGGCCGAGGGCTTGGGGCCAGACAATTACTTGAGCCTGAAGACCCACATTCAGGGCCAGGTGCCGTTCATCCCGGAGAACTCCACAGTCCACGTCGGCCCCTACAAGGAGCTGTACCACTACTCCAGCTCAGGTAGGAGCTGTGGTCTGCTTATCCCATTTATTTCCCCCTGGTTTTGGTGTCCCCGATGCCGTCCACGCGTGCTGCGCTCAGATCAGCCCCCAGCCACCCCATCTCCATCGCGGTTTCCAAAATCCGAGATGGAAATCAGCTTCCTGCGGGTTCCCTTTGCAGCCGTGACGTCCTCAGCCCACCGCGACTACGTCCTCACCTCGGGGGCCTCCAACCAGACCCTGTCGTACCGCCTGCACCAGAACATCACCTTCTCGGGCTGCCCGCACGCCCGCGGCCGCCTGCCCCCTCTCCAGCGGCTGAGCGTGGCGCGCGCCTTCGCCCTCTACGACGCCCAGGAGCAAGCCCTGCGCTACGCCCTGGCCGGCCGCATCGGCTCAGCCCACGGTGAGCACGCTCCTCCAGCCGTGCCAGGTGGGATTGGGGTCTGGGTTCCTCCTCCCAGTGGTTTTTCACCCGCTAACGAGCCCCCTTCTGCCCCGCAGACGATGCTGAGAGGCCGCCGGTGAACCCGTGCCACGATGGCACGCACACGTGCGAGGCAACGGCGCGCTGCCAGCCCGGCACGGGGCTGGGGTACACGTGCGAGTGTGCAGACGGCTACCGGGGAGACGGACGGGGCTGCCAAGGTGAGGGGGAGCTCAGGGCACCCCGTTCCCTGTAGGGCACCCACGGTGGGTAGAGAAATTTGGGGTGCTGGGTGTGCCGCAGCATCGCAACACCCGCTGTATGAGGAGCTCCCGGAGGTGCACGGAGGATGTTGGTGGATTATGGGGGGGAACTGAGGTCCCTGGGGGTCCCTGGAGCTGGGGGTGGCTGGGGAGGTGCCCCAGGAGCAGGGTGGGGATGGAGGAAGGGGCTGCTGTGGGATGGGATGGGAGGTTTGGGATGAGATGGGAGGTTTGGGGTGAGATGGGTGGTTTGGGGCGGGATGGCCGGAGCACCCAGCCCCCAAAACGGGCTGTGGGGGGGGTGCCCCACCACCACCACCGGGGTTCCCGGCATCTCCCCTTTCCTACAGACGTGGACGAGTGCGGGGAGGGCCTGAGCCAGTGCGGCCCCTTCTCCGTCTGCCTGAACGCCCCGGGCAGCTACCGCTGCGAGTGCCGCAGCGGGTACCGGCTGGCGGAGGACGGGCACGCCTGTGTGCGTAAGTGCCAGCCCCAAAATTCAAGGCACCGCATCCCCCAACCCCTCTGCCCCTTCGGGTTCACCACCCAGCACCCCCTAACCCACATATCCCCGCAGCCCTGGCCGATCCCTGCGAGGACGGGAGCCACCCCTGTGCGCCAGGGGACCGCGCGCGTTGCCTGCCCCGCGCCGGGGGCCTCCCCGCCTGCGAGTGCCTGCCCGGCTACACCGGAGACGGCCGCGACTGCACCGGTAGGAGCGAGGTGCCCGGTGCCCGCCGGGTCGTGGAGAGGCACCGGGTGCCTGTCTGAGCTCTCCATCCCTTACACAGACGTGGACGAGTGTGCCCAAAACCCGTGTCACCCTGCTGCCGCCTGCCACAACTCCCCGGGCTCCTTCTCCTGCCAGTGCCAACCCGGCTACGAGGGCGACGGCTTCCAGTGCGCGCACGGTGAGGCGCGGAGCTCGCCTTACCCCGGGGGCTGATTTGATTTATTTTTTCCCCCATCCTCACTGCCCCCCTGCTGTGGCTTCTCCACCAGCCCAAGGCAGCACGCAGCGGCTGACGCCGTGCGAGCACGAGCGGCTGTACCCGCGGGTGCCGGGGCACGCGGCGCAGTGCGACGAGCGGGGAGGGTACCGGCCCCTGCAGTGCCACGGGGGCACGGGGCACTGCTGGTGCGTGGACGCCGCGGGGCAGGAGATCGCCGGCACCAGGACGGCGCCGGGCAGCACGCCGCCCCGCTGCGGGAACCCAGGTCGGCGCTGCTGGGAGCAGGGAGGGGAGGAAGGATGGGTCCTGCGGCGTGTTGTGGGGATTTCTGGGGGGTTCGGTGGGCGTGGAGGTGCTGGGCGAGGCATTCCTGGCACTACTGGTGGGGCTGAGCTGGAGCTGAGCCCTCCCTGCGTGGCTGCAGGGTGGGGACGCAGTGAGAGGAGGGGGCCCTTTGCCAGGGTGTGGGTGCTGGGCATTGCAGGGGGCACCCAAGCTTTTAGGGCACCCTGCCCACGGGGTTACGGTGCTAGTGGCCATCGGGGCGCCTCCTGCATCATCCTGGGGTGAAAAGGGGCTGTGGTGGGGACATCCCAGAGCCCCCTGGCACAAACACAGCCCCTGGAGCCTCACCAGCACCCACATCCGAGGGTGCCCGGCTGCTCCAAGCGTGCCCCCCATGATCTTGGGGCTCGGGGGGTGGGGGTTTCACCACCAGCAGGGTCCTCCCAGCAGCTGACGCCGTGCGAACACGAGCGGCTGTACCCGCGGGCGGTGCCGCCGGGCCCCTCTCCCGTGGGCGACGGGCACGTGCCGCAGTGTGACGAGCGGGGAGGGTACCGGCCCCTGCAGTGCCACGGCAGCACCGGGCACTGCTGGTGCGTGGACGCCGCGGGGCAGGAGATCGCCGGCACCAGGACGGCGCCGGGCAGCACGCCGCCGCGCTGCGGGAACCCAGGTGAGCGCAAAGCCTCCCCAAAACGTCCCAGCTCCCGCCCCAAAACGTCCCAGCTCCCACCCTAAAACATCCCAGCTCCCACCCCAAAACGTCCCAGCTCCCACCCTAAAACATCCCAGCTCCCGCCCCAAAACGTCCCAGCTCCCACCCTAAAACATCCCAGCTCCCACCCCAAAACGTCCCAGCTCCCACCCTAAAACATCCCAGCTCCCGGGGTGCCCCTCCAGGATCCTTTATGAGGGTGGAGGAGCACCCAGCGAGGACTGGGGGGGTTCTGGTGGATCCCCCAGCACCCCGTCCGTGCCCGTGGGGTCCGCGGCGAGGGGGTGCCGGTGTCGTTCCCCGTGCCAGAGCCCACGGAGAGGCCCCCGAGCATGTGCGAGCGCTGGCGGCAGAGCCTGCTGGAGCACTACGGCGGCAGCCCCCGCGGAGACCAGTACGTGCCCCAGTGCGACGCCGGGGGCCACTTCACCCCGCTGCAGTGCCACGGGGACAGCGGGTACTGCTGGTGCGTGGATGAGAGCGGCAGGGAGATCCAGGGCACGCGCTCGGAGCCCGGCAGCCCCCCACCATGTAAGAGAAGGGCTCTGGGACTCTGCAGCCCGCCCCGTGCAGCGCTTTTGGGGCGCAGAGCCGAGGCGAGGACCCTCTCTGAGCCACCCCCGACCCTTTTTTCCCCTTCTGTGCCAGGTCTCCCCAGCGTCGCGCCGCCCAGCGCCCGGCCCTCGCCGCGGCCCGACGTGTCGCCGCCGGGCACGGGGACCTTCCTGCTCTACGCCCAGGGGCAGCAGATCGGCTACCTGCCCCTCAACGGCACGCGGCTGCAGAAGGAGGCAGCCAAGACCCTGCTCTCCCTGCATGTAAAGTATCCAGGGCGTTAGGGTTGGGCAGGGGGGTGAGAGATGAAGAGGAGGAGGAGGAGGAGGCGAAGTGAGGGCGCACCGGCACCCTCGGTGGTCCCCTCTCCGGAGTCGGCTGCGACCCTACTGCGAAATTTTTGCCTTTTTCCTTCCTCTGCCTCCTCTTTGGAGCGTCTCCAGCCAGGCCAGACCGAGGGAGAGCCTCCAAAAGCTGGGCCACGACCCTCCCTGCGCCCCTGGGGACGCGAAGCGCCGCTTGCCAACTATTCCCTTCCCCATCCCAGGGCCTCGGGCTGGCCGCGCTGCTGCAGGAAGCTCTCCAGGAGCCGGAGGGTTTCGGACCCATCTGGCCGTGGGTGTGCGCCCGCGGCAGCTGGCCTGAGAGCCCCGGCTGCAGGAGGAGCCCCGTGGGGGTTTATTCCTAGGGAAAAGGGGCTCCGAGCATCGCCCCCCCAATTATAGGGGACCCCGGGCGGCTCCCGGTGCTTGCGGCAGGATCTCAGCGCGTCCCCTCCAACCCCATCAGGGCTCCATCGTGGTGGGGATCGACTACGACTGCCGGGAGAGGACGGTTTACTGGACCGACGTGGCCGGCAGGACCATAAACCGGGCCAGCCTGGAGCCCGGCGCCGAGCCGGAGACCGTCATCAGCTCAGGTGTGTCCCCACCACCCGTGCCACCCCTTCCCCTAGAGCCACCTCGGGGTGCCCGCCGTGGCTCTGGGGCCGCCCTGCTTCGGGGTCCTGCATCCCCCGGCGCCGTGCGGGGCCGGGAGCCACACGTCCCCTCCCGCAGGGCTCCTCAGCCCCGAGGGGCTGGCCGTGGACCACCTGCGCAGGGCCATGTTCTGGACCGACAGCGGCCTCGATAAGATCGAGCGAGCCCGGCTGGACGGCTCCGAGCGGCGGGTGCTCTTCGACACGGAGCTCGTCAACCCCCGGGCCATCGCCGTGGACCCTGTCCGAGGGTGAGACCCCATTTCTTAAAGTTTTTTTTTTTGTTTTGTTTTGTTTTGGGGCTGCTCGAGGTGGGACGGGGGCGTTTCACCTCGCCGGATGCGCTCAGCGGTGCCAAGACCCCTCCCGGCCCTGCTCTCTCCCACCACAACCCCCCCAAAAAAAAGGATGGGCTCTGTCCTCCCTCGCCCTCTTTTTCTTTAAAACCTCCGGGTTTGGCTAAACCTGCTGTTTCAGCATCAGGCTTATTTTTTTGCAAGGCTTTGAAGCATGCTGCTTGAAAACACAGCCGTGCCCCCGGGGTGCTGTTGCAATACCAAAAGCGCTGCTCCCGAGGCTCACCCTCATCGAGCAGCCACAGCTCGGGTCGTAAACACATTTGACATCATTCTGGCTTCACTTTTAGAGGTTTTGGGTGTTTTGTTTTTTTTTTCTTCAAATCAAATAAAGAGCTATTCCAGGCAGCACAGGGGGAAAAACCAAGCCTCTTAAGTGATGAGACCCGGCCGTGACGAGGCAGCCAGCGCTCTCCTCCAGCCCTCACGGGTGCCCCGTTTAATTAACCGCGTAATTATTCCCCAAGCAACCTTTACTGGACCGACTGGAACCGGGAGGCACCGAAAATCGAAACGGCCACCGTCAACGGGGCCAACAGGAGGGTGCTGGTCAGCAAGGACATCGGGCTGCCCAACGGCCTGACTTTCGACCCCTTCTCCAAGCTGCTGTGCTGGGCAGACGCAGGTAACTTTGGGGACGGGTCACACACCGAGGAGAAAGCTGCTGCGTGTGCTTTTTATCCCCTTCCCCTGTCCTTGTCCTGAAGATTTTTGGCGTGGCGGGGCTGGGGGGCTCGCGGCACGGGTTGCTTCTACGCCTTCAGGCTGAGAAGCTGGTGGAAAAATTACTGAATGTGTTTTTTTTCTTTGCTTTTTGCGGCCCGTGAAAAGGCACCAAGAACCTGGAGTGCACCTTCCCCGACGGGGCGGGCAGGCGCATCATCCAGAACAGCCTCAACTACCCCTTCAGCATCATCAGCTACGCCGACCACTTCTACCACACCGACTGGAGACGGTAAGGGAAGGGTCCTGCTCCCTGCAACAGCCAGAGCAGCTCCTCTCGGGGGAAATAAATGCCAAATGTTGTCCCCAACCCGCTCCCGTGTCCTGGAACCTCACCCGGGCAGCAGCAGGCGCTTGTAAATCTTTCTTAGAGCACAGAACAGATGTTTAGAAACAAGCCCAGCTTCCTGGGAGGGACAGAAATAGTGGTGTGGGTTTTTTTTTTCTCTCTAATGAGGACTTGGCACGGGGTTCTGGATGGAGATCAGGTCAGGGAAAAGATACTGTGATACTGTCCTCGGTCGTTCCCTCTGCCCCACCGCCCGAAGCATCAGGGTCACCAGGAACTCGCCTCTTCCCGCTCCAGCTGGAAGCTCTCAGAACTGCAGACAAATTTTAGCAGATTACAGCAAGCACTCCAGTGCTTGCCATGCTTGGACGAGGCTCTCGGGGAGATCATCTCTGATTTCATGTCACCAAAACTCAATGCAGTGAACGAGCTGCGTGTAGATCTTACACAGGGCAAATCTGCCTTGCTCCGCAGGTGTTCAGACCAATTATTTTAGCTGCTTCTGTCTTAAAAGGCACGTAGGTGGGGTTAAAATAAAGAACGCCCAAGTAAAGCGCTTCTCTGCCACCAGGGATGGCGTGATAGCTGTCAATAAGGAAACCGGCTCCTTTACGGATGAGTATCTCCCGGAGCACCGATCGCATCTCTACGGAATAACTGCCGTTTATCCCTACTGCCCTGGAGGTAAAACCCAAAAAAAACCCACAAATCCCAACCCCTTTCCTCTTCCTGACATCTGTCAGAGGTGCTAAAGAGATCCATTTCTCTCCCCAGCAAGGAAATAACAACTGCAACTTCACGAACCACCAATCTTTGCACCCAAAGGAACTTCAGACCCAGGAAACTGTCACTGCATACAACGAGAGGGGAGAGCCCTTAGCCAAGGCCAACGAAGCGACCTACCGTCCTGCAAAAGATCATCGTGTATTTTTGAATTTATACCTCAAGTCTTTACTACTGTATTTTTTTTAAAAGTGAAAAAAACATGGATTTATTACAAAAAAAAAAAAAAAAATGGTCCTGTGAATCCTAGGCCATTACTCTAACTCTTGCTTATGCAAGCAAATTTAAAAGGTAGCTTTCTTACTCAAATGTTTTATTTTATTGGAAGAATAGATTTAACTTTATTAGTTCGACAATCCGACCACCAGGTCCTTTTTAACCAAAACCAAGCACAGCGGGGAAGCTTTGGATGCAGTATCTTGCTGGGTCTCGGTCACCTACAGCCCTGAAGACTGTGTACGGTCAGAACAGCGTGCAGAACAGTTTTGGGATATAGCAAAGGCATGGGAGTTGTTTTTTTTTTTGTCCAGAAGACAATTCTGTATTTTCAACACTGCCTCAATGCATGTCTTTTAGTATTTATATTAGAAGAATATGCTAGAATCGATCTGTTCATGCTCGTTGGTTCTCCTGAGTGCCTAACCCCACGGAGACCAACGCGTGTTCAGAAATACATTTTAAGTTGTAATGCTTCACTTTTTCTAGGTTACTTCAATACTTTGAATAAAAATGGTTGTTTTAAGTTTCCCTTGGGATTTCAGTATGTCAGTTTTCAGGTGGGTTGCGGAGAAGCAGCGAGCAAGCCTGGAGCAAGCTGTTCACAGGGCAGGACCTCAGCAAAAGAGAAATCTCCAGAGCCTTTACGAAACACTCCCTTCTCCACACAAAGCCAAACACAACGAAAAAAAAAAAAGTCGTATTTGCCAACTCGGAGCTAACGAGAACAACTTGCTTCTACTTCCCAAACTTCATTTATTTAAAGAAAAAACGGTAATTCACTAGAACAGTCGGAATTCAATTTCCTGTTTTCTTTCATATCAGTAAAATAATATCCATTTTGAACTGCATGCCAGAGTTGTCGAGTTGTACATAGTTCCTAGCTGTACTAAGGACACAGGAGACTAAGAGCTTTAATCCCTTTATCTCCCAACTTTCCCCAGTCTGTGGTCTGTCTTGGGATCAGCAATAATTGCCTGAACCGCTACGATCGCCTCGTTGATTTTTGTTTGCAGCTCTCGGAGCTCCTCTATATGCAGCAGTCGCAGAATTTGGGCAGCTTCGTTGATAACAGCATCTGGGAGAGTTGCAAAAAAAGAGAAGCGTCAGGCATTTACATCTGACCTGAAGGTCTGAAGAGCAGCTGAATCTAAGTTAACACTGTGCAGCTCATTCATGCCTGTAGTTTCCATACTCGAAATGGGAGAGTCCCTTTCTCAGGAACTTTCCCTGCTGCTACAGAGGGTGCTCTGCAAAATCTCACTCAGCTTTGTGCAGCCCGTGCAGTAATCCCCAGCCAAGCTGGGTCACTACGAAGCACTCCAAGTAGTAATTTAGTTGGACACGGGGCAAAAGTGAAGCCAGGCTAGTGGAGCCCGTGCCATCCAGCTCTTGCTTACAAAAAAAACCATCAGGTCAGGCCAACTTGCAGTGCCTCTGGTTAGATTTAGTTAGATCTGGTTGATTTAGGTAAATCAGGTAGCTGGAACACACGGGAGAAGCACAGAGGTCCTCTGCTGGTAGGAGTAAGGTTGTACAAGACAAGAGCAAAAAGAGGCATTCCTTCTGGGTGCAAATGTGGCTGTCACTGAAGCATTGCTCCCAGACAATTGAATATATTCCACAGCTAGGATTTGTGCTTTTTTTTGTTCCAACACAAAATGCTCAAGAGTGCTCATAAATAAGCTGGGAGGGAGCAATTCTTTCCACTACAGGCTTCCAGAAGAATCAGTACACGTTATCTACACATTTGACAGTCATCTACTTTGACAATGACAAACATAGCAATTTAGAAGTAACATCAAGAGAGCTGCTTACCTCCTGTGTCAAAACCCAGAATGTGCTTTTCTAAAGCAACAGGCAAACCCTTTAAAAAGAAAGAACATGATCAAACGCAATTAGAAGCGTCATTTTGCATGCCTGGAAAATAAAATCAAGTATTAGACCAGATAACCAGATTACACCAGGGGAGAGGACACAAGTTTTTCCTTTACAGACACAATCAACTTCAAAAAGTCATCGCGCCTGATTGTGTGACTGCCCTTGTGTCCTGAAGCATCACGCACGGAATATTAATGATGAAAAACCTTCATCCTTCGCAGTATTCCCCTCCTTGTAGAGAGAGTCCCACTGGATACACGCTGCCCATAGTCAATCCTTAAAAGGCCAACCAGCTGTACTGCAGGAGAACACCCAATACAGCAACATCCCCAACCAGACACATAAAAAGCTCGCACAAACTAGGCTTTCTTGGTAACTCTTGCATTTAAACAGCTGCCAGATTTCAAAGCATTGTCTGATTTGGAAGCAAGCTGCAATCAAGTGAGTTTCTCAAGCACTGAGCTGGCAGCCTCCATCAGCGTCCTCCGAAGCATTTTCTCGAGCGCTGAGCTTCGGAATAAATCTAAACGTTTGATTTTCTAAACACTTGCTCTATAAAACAGTGCAAGCAGAAGTTTTATGGTTTTATTAGCGGTTATTTATAAGCACTGCTCTATTTCTTTCACCCTCTTGAGCTGTGGAGAAGTCAGGGTGAGTGATTGTTCAGCATATTTCCACATACACAGAAATTGATTTAAACAATGAAAATCTTAGAGGTTGCCTTTTACCAGCTATAACTTCTCAGCATTCGCCCTGCACAACAAAAACATTCAGTTCAATCCCATTAGCTTCTACAGCGATGGGGTTACAAACCTCCTACAGAGTGAGGTTTTCTTTTAAAGGGTTATATATATATAAATATAAATCCTAATATAAAAGGGTAGATATATGCATATATAAAAATATACATTTATATAAATATATACACAGAAATATGTATAAAGGGGTATATAATCTTAAAAACACATGTGCATGAGTGCACACTCACTAAAATTTAGACAGCTTGTTGCTAAGAATACTGCTAGTGCCACTTCAGACTGAAACCAGCAGTTTCAGCCCATATGCATGCTTTAAAAGCTTCATATTTAAGACTGCAAAGACCTCACGACCACCTTAACCTGTTTCAAAGCAGCAAAGCACTGATTCAGCCAGTTCTTTGCAGCCAAACTCCCCAGGGCTGTCGCAGGCACCTCCACTGGGGTGACCCCAGTGGCACTAGAAAGCTGGTGGTGTTTTCAGACCCCCTTTGCTTCCCCTGCCCTGCTCCCCCACCCTGATGCGAGCTCCCTTTTGGCTGTTCAGGCTGCTGTCTGCTCCCTCTGCTGGAAGCTGTCCTTGGCCGAGCAGTGCCCGTGGCCCTTCCCAGCCCTGCAGCGGTCTCGTAGCAGGCACTGGGCTGTCCCAGCACCACTGCTGCCACGACCAGAAAAGGAAGGTCTTCGTTTGCAGCGTGGCCTCAAACAGGCAGAGAAATGAAGAGCATCTTTACAGCTGTTACCACGCAGAGCAGGTCATTTCACAGCCTCACTTTACCCTGATTTTTTATTTCAAACTGCTGCACAAAATGCTTGCAACGGGCCTGACCACGGCAGGCATCTCCTCTGTAACTGGAGCTGTCGGCAATAAAACCAGATACCCTGGGAGCGGAAGGCAAGGAGTGTCCAGATGTCAAAGTAGGGGGAAAATGTACCCCCTTTATTGTGCCTTTAAACCCTTTAAACTCCCTTAAAGTGATCCTGACGGATTGCTTCAATGGCATTTGTTGTACTTACCTAGGATACTAGGTAAGGGAAGCCTAAGACAGGCTCAGAGCCTGTTGGTACCGATCTGAATCCTGTCCAGACACCGAACTGCAAGCCATTCAAAATATTATTTTTTAAAACCTGTCTTCCTTATCTTTAAAACTGTAGCTTGACAGCCCAAGATAAATCTCATTTTATTTTGTAAACCGCACGCACAGCAGTGCAAGTTTCCTCTGCACAGTCTTCATGCACATCCCTCAGCGAGGACCTTTCTACGTCTATTTTATCTTATCCCCACCATATCTTGACATCGCCAAGAATATACAAAATGTCACGAGATGCATTAAGTCCTCAGCCATGCAGAAGCCAAACAATTATAAACCATTTCCAGGGTCAAGACTTAATACAGAGTGTCACTGGCTGGTATCCTGGCCATTTCCAAGCCAGCCAAAGCCAGGAGCAGAGGTTTATTTTCCCGAGTTCCCATCCCGTGACCCAGCTGTCCCCACTGGTTTAGATATTTTCTCCATTTATCCAGCGTATTATGATACTGACGATCACTCCTGGCGCAGACAAAGCTGTTTCCCTGCCTCCAACCCTCTGCCTTTTCACCACCTCGCTTGGAAATTAATATTCATCACGAGAATATGCTTCCAGTGACGTTATCACGCTCGGTGACACAGGGACATTTCAACCTGACCATGCTCTGAGGACATACCAAATATTGTTTTTTATTTGGTATGAGAAAATGCACTGATCCTCAAAGATCTTCTGCCAAACTTGGAAAATCCCATTTTGATCCCTGCATGTCAGCTTTGCAGCTATGTAAACAACAACAAAAGCTAGCCTTTTATTAGCAGCAGTTAAAGAAACTGAAATGAACGCAGCGATCCCAGCTGCTTTTGTATTTTCCTGCTCTATTATATCTTCTGATATCAGAGTCCAAAGCTCTGATTTACTGTTCCAAGGCTTCTGGCAATGACTGACTGCACTGTGTTCCTGAGCACCTGCAGTTGCCACTTAGTAAACACCACGAGCAGCGTTATGATAACAAATAAAGCACGGGCTGCTCAGAACAGCTGCCAGGAAAGATGAAGGGACTCGCCCTCTTTGACCAGAGCCAGTTGCTTTAGCAGGGACATTTCTAAACACAATCTGCAGGGCAGGAGAGGCTCCCTTCCCTCGATACCCAATGCCAACAGCTGCTCTGCCAAGTGCTGGAGAACTGGGATGTTTAAGAAATGACAATCTGGAAAAACAGTCATTGACAGAGAATCGCTGGCGCATTATTCATCCGACCCACAAACAACGTCTCACAGGCAGCTCGTTGTTAAGAAATCATTCTGCAGAATCTGAGGCTTAATTGTAGACATTTCCTTCACCGTTTCTCACTCAGGGGGAAGGGAGAGAGGAGCTGGGTGACCAACATCCCATCCTTCAAAGGCGTGAGACGTGAGCAGCACAACACTCCATACAAGGAATGTTTCACCTGCTTACGCAGCCAACCCTGCTGATTCCAAGGAAAGCCAGGGCATCTATTTCTTTGGGTGCTGTGGTCCTGCTGCGATGAACAGTAACCCTTTAGCAGACACTAAGATGGGAAAACAGCTGCTCACTTGTGGTATGGTACAGGCACACTTTGCACAGAACTGAGGAAAGAGCTCTGCATGCTCCCCTCGGGTCTTTCAGGTTCAGAACTGCCAAAGCAAAGCAAGTTTTCAGCACCCAATTAAGCGAAGTGTTTGAACAGCACCCACTTTGACAGAGATGGCAGGCGCTGAACAATTAACACCGGCTTTGTGCACTGTGTATACAAACCTCCTTGGACTGGTTGGCCTTCGCTATGGCATCCTGCGTCAAGCGCTCTTGAACCAAGATGCGAATCGCCTAGGAAAAAAAAAACATTTAAAGGCCAGAGTCATTCATTTACGTCTTGATGCATTTCACAGACAATCCATGGGAAAAGGAGCCAACGATTTAAGCTAGCATAACCACAGCTTTGCGAGAGACTTTTGGAGAACTCCTTCAGACCTTAAAGCTCTGTGAATAGCACAACTTGTAAGGAGCAGCTTACACAGGCAGAGTTGGCTAGGGAAAGGTTAACCAAAAGAGGTGAGGGCGCTACACTTTTCATTTCAGCCACCACTGGGCCAGAAACTGCTAAGCACTAGGAACAGCCAAGAAAGTTTGCCATTCCTAAAATAAGTTGCTAACGATCCCAAAGCAGCAGTATTTTTATTTTTGAGCTTACACTGCCTGGATTACACTGCTCCACCTCTAATGCTGCAACAATGCTGCTTCTTCAGGAAGGAATTCCTTCCACAGGGATCTTTCAGTAGGTACTGAGCCACCTTCCACATGCAGAGAAACTTGGAAAGAGGCTCCCCAACCAGGCTTTAAAATGACGAAGAAAAGATTTAGACAGAGAAACAAGAAGAGTCTTATCAATCCTGCTGCTCACCTGCTTTTACTGGCTCCAGAACACAGCCCAAAATCCTACTGAACTATTAGCTGTGATACCTACAGCTGGAAATGCCTCTAGAAACTAACAAAGAAATACCAGGCAGGCATTCTTCCACCAAAAAAACACTTGGTCTGTCAAAAACATTCTGCAGACTTTCCCTGATGAATAGCCCAACGTGACAGCAGCAGTCGTGCTGCTTCATGTTTCTCCCCCACGATTTCTCCTGGTTTTGTTCATGATTAGAGTGGAGACGTGATCCTATGAAGCTGTCAGTGAGCATTTCTAGGAACCTAACTGAGGGAACTGGCCTGGATATGAGAAGTGATTTGATAAGTTTAACTTTAAACTCCTGAACATGCATCATAATCTCTACGTATGGGCACTGCAACAGGCAATGTGGGGTAGAAATGAAGACTTTCACTGACACATTTCATTATCATCTAGCCTTGCAGGCCAGCATTGCTGCTGTTTGTGCAACAGAAATTGCCATCACAAGAATCTGTTCTTAAGGCAATTAAAAAGAGGAAAAATTCAGGCTCGTGGTTTTGTCCAACTACCTCCACCCAAAAAAATAGCGAGACTAGAAATGCTGAAAGAATGACAAAAATGTAAATACATTCACACAGACAACACATTCTGGGTTGTTAGTACCAAATAGGTGGACCCAGATAAAGGTTGCTAGCCTTGAGACACAGCTGGAAGAGCAGCTGAAGGAATTCTGCTGGACAAGGGCTGAGAAGGAGAAAGTGGCTGACAGGATAACTCTAGGTCATCATTTCCTCAGGAACCCAGGCTAATACGATAGTGCCTTACCTGTTACAGACTTACCCACCTATACAAACTTCACCACCCATTCATTGCATGAGTTTCTCCAAGATAAATTTAGCATATTGCAACGAATGGGCATTATTCTCCTGTTATTCGGTGAAATAAGCTTACTTTGGTGCCAAACAAAACCAAGTGTATTTCCATATTATGGCATGATCACGTGGGAACTCTGGATTGCTCCCACCTCACTAAATACAGGGCTTGGAGAACACAGCCTCAACCTGACATTTACAGGTAACAAAGTTCCAACACTAAATCACTAATTCTCCCAAAATCACAAGGAATATCTTTACAAAATTTATTTGCTTACTTACTGCATTTAAGGGCTATAATCAGCTGTCAAGAATAAACTAAACAGACTTTGGTAGTGACAAGGAATAAAGGATTCATAGGACCAAAAGTCATGAGGAGGCAGCATCTAACTGTGGCTTCTCCCTGTGTTGCTTTAAAGCATCCTTTGCATCCCTTAGCCTCTGTTTTCAAGTTTCTCTTTTCATTTCTAGATTTGGAAAGCAATGCTAGTCTTCAAGCATGTTCCTCAATATTTCTGAGGCTTGCAGAGACCTCACCAAACAGCAACTTCTGCTAACCTAAAGCACTTCAAAACCTGAACAACAGTTCTCAGCTAGCATTGCAATTCCCGGAACTCAGCTACAATCAAACTGTTTACCAAGGTAATTATCCCTGCATTAATTTCTGTGATTTATACTGTGTGTTCTTATCTACGTGGAAAGGCCCATACTTTCTCTTTGTTCCTAAAAAAGCCATAGTTATCAGTAAATGTGCACCACAAGGTATTACATGCACATTAGCCACCGGAGGAAGAAGAAAAAGGAGACCTGAAAACCGTGAAGCTCACCTTAAGCATTACCAAGTAATCATCATGTCGCTGGATCTGAAGCAGATTAGCCAAAGCCATCACTCCAGCCTTGAAATCAGGATTATTCACTGTAAAAAAAAATAAAAAATAACAAAAACAAAAAAGACAGATAAACTGGCTGCAGAAGACAATTAGCTTCCTGATTCCACGGTACCAGATTGCCCTCAAGTGTGCAGGCCACACAGGCACGGCAGCAAGCACCCAGTCACTGCAGCAGTAACAGAAGGGAAGCGCTCAGCCCGGCGCAAGGCTGAAGCCTGCATAAGGTTATAAAAGATACAAAGCCGTGGAAATGTGCCACGAGGCTTTGTAAGCGGGTTGTAGAACCCCATCCAAGCACAAACATGCTTTGCTTCCAATGCAGAGCACGTTACGTACGTCCTACTACAAAGGAAACCGGTGTTAAGGTTTTGAAATTAAAGCCCATCGTGAAGATATTCTCTTTTAGAAATCTTTCTATCTCTGCCTGCTGGCTGGGAGTAGGGCCAGCTCCAGCTGTCTTTCTGTACAAGGAGTAATGAGGGAAGATTTGGGGGATTTCAGGCTATTTTTAGTGGCTGCTTTCCCACCAGTTCTACTTGTTACAAGTGTGCCTAGCCATCAAGAAAGATAGTGGTCATGAGGAAAAGGTAAAAAAAAAAAACAAAAAACACAAAACAGCTGCTTCCTCACTGCCTGCTCAGAGCCCTCCCACCTTCTCTGTATCTGCTCAAGTCTCTGGGTACCTCATTCTGCTGCCCCTGCCCTTCCCCAGGAGGGAAAGGTCTGCACCAGTGCACACCCAGACACCTGGTATTCAAACGGAGCAGCTTCTCTGTCCTTTATGTCCAGGCACGCAGATATAAACAACTCGAAGTAACTTTCAGAACACTGTTCGCAGGGAAAGTTTGGGACAGCATTAAAAAGAAGTATAAGAACCCTGCATTCCTAAAGCTTTAAACATGGCTTTAAAAAGTTGTATCACAGTATTGTAACAGCTTTGAATCCAAAGAACTTCACGCAGGCCACAGAACACATCTGTGTATGACGCAGCCATCATTTCCAACGCCGTTGCACACTTACCGTCCAAGTTAATCAGCGGTTCTGCGTTTTTTGCTGTATTGTCAGTATTCTTAGCACCATCAGGGGTAGAGTCCTTATACTTGTCAGCTGTTAAATTGAGAAGTAAATACGATCAGTGTTAGGGCTCATTAAAAAATGACTAGTTAGAAGTTTAGAGCCAAACTTGCTGTGTTTTTGGGGTGTGGTGCACGCTCAGCTCTCCAGAAGGCAGCTGAACAAGCTGCAGCTGCCATCAGTTCACCTTAGACCGGCCCTTGGCCTTTACCAGGGGTGTACGCAGGGATCAAGATCTGCAGACTCAAAGTGGTTCTAAGCAGTGAACGAACCACTTCCAACACAGGCTTTGTTTTACAGACTGCAGCATTCCAGAAATGCCCCACAAATGTGCTTTTCAAGTATTTGGAGGTGGAACCTCTGCCGTTTCCTCCATCCTCACATAAACCTGAGTCCAAGGCAGCTCACTTTCTCCAGCACAGCAGACCAAGAACCAGCTTTATGGGGTTCAGGTATTCATATCCCATCCTTGTCTTGGGCAGAGCTCAGCCCTGCAGCAATTAAAGGTAATGGAAAACAGCACTCTGCCTATTATAATGCTTGCACTAATTACATTTGTAATGTACAGCACTCTCCCTGCAAACGCACTGCTGCTGACCGTGGAGGCTCAATTCAACTCTTTCATACCCTTGTCCCAGTTCCCAAGGGTTCAGGATCTATTCCCCATTGAACAAGGCTTTAAGAATATCTTAATTTATTTGAATGTACACACTGTTAAAGAAAAAGCACGCAGCAGACTTTGGAGTAAGTTCTCGTAAAGGCAACACCACAGGGAGAAGGGGATAAATATATACAACGGGTTTGGCTACATCCAGAAATAGAGCAGCAAATGTGAGTGTGGTGCTGCACTGTCCTGCAGGAGCTGAGCTGAAGGGAAACAGTTCCCATCTAAATACGCTGCCAAATCAAGCACATGAAATTGCATTTCAATTTATACTTTTGACGTTGTCTTAATTTGACAAACACCCCGTAACATTAAATAGCCACACAGGTTCTCCACCAACGAGAAGCACTGGAGGAGTTCATCTTACCGTTATCTCCGTACTCGAGCCGAACTGCTAAGCCAAGGAGCCAGTCCACCGTTTCTTGTCGCTCCTGGATTTTGAAGGGACAGTTCACATCCTTCATGTACTGCGGAGCAGGAGGAGGAGAAAAGGAAGAGGTGTTAATGACTGGAAGGAAACACTCGTATGAATTAGCTAGGAGCACAGAGCTGCTTTGTGAACAGTCCCTACAGTTGTTAGAAGATAATTATTAACAAGAAGCATCATTACAGAACATCCTGCTGCAGCATCTAATCCACCTGAGGCATGTGAGAGCAGCCCAACGCTTGCTCCAGTCTGCCATTTAATAATGGAACCTGCTTTTTCCTGAGTAACTGATGCCATTCACTGTCACACTGACATCCAGACAATTCAAACACCCTTCTCTTTACGC
The DNA here is from genome assembly GCF_964211825.1 of Aythya ferina. Taxonomy (NCBI): domain Eukaryota; kingdom Metazoa; phylum Chordata; class Aves; order Anseriformes; family Anatidae; genus Aythya; species Aythya ferina. Next base: position 62,358,332 of record NC_140301.1, read on the forward strand.
AGTGAGCAGAGGCAAGGGAGAGGAGGACAGAGAACCTAGCACAGCAAAGCCTCCCTTCTAAAGCAGGAAGGAGGAACGATGCAACCCAAAGATACCACATATACTGGTACCAAGGTACAACAATGCCCTTAAACCATCTGCACCAAAATGAGAGGATTCTGAGGGGGCAGCACGAGCAATTTTTCCCTTGAGGGAAAATTGTGTGCAATAAGGCAGGACAAAGTGAGGCTGGGATGCACATGAGCTGGTGAGCTCTGCTGGCAGGCACGCAGAGAAGGGCAACCTGGCTTCACCAGGCAAGATTACATACCACTGACACCACAACAGCACCAGCAGCCAGTAATTCTGGTATCACACACGTTGAAAACTCAGAGCACTACCCCAGCATCAGCCTTGGCACTGTGCTTTAGGCTCCCACCAGCATAGCACGAGCACTGCAGCTCCAAACCTTCCGGGCAGCAAACGAGATGAACAGTTCCAGGAAAAACAAGTGAGATGAACGGGCAGCGAGCACCAGGAGCAGCATTTTCAGCTCCTCCTGGGGCTGTTGTGAGAGAAAGGAAGCGGGAACGAACACAGAACCAGCCGACGGTGACTCAAAGCGCTCACAAGCACGCAGGAGATTGCTCGCAGAGCCATGGCTGCTTGCCACTCCTTGCCCCAGCAGTGGAAAATCATCTAGGAGGTGCAGAGTTGAGCTGCAGCAGCTTGATTTCAGCCCCTCGCAACGCTTGTGACTGTATCAGCCTGATCCAGTCTCATTTTGGTACAGAAAAACCATAACGCAGAAAAAGGTGTTTGTTTGTGGCCAATTTCAACAGCTAAATCAATTCAGGCAAGGAAGATTAGGGCAGAAGCTATTCCAAAAACGTGGCTGAGTGAAAGTCACACACAAAAAGCTCTACCAGCTGAACTCCTACAGCTTGGCTGCAGTTACACATTTAAATTCCCAGAAATGGAAAAGTTGAGGCGCAGGACAAGCGTTCAGTTGGTTACACTCAACCACTGCAGAAGCCGTGAATTGTCACTGACATACGACACATTTATAGTTAAGTTTGTGCTTTTAAAACACCAAAATACCTTTTCGAATGCTTTGGGCCAGTCATCGCTGTGTATGTTCCTTAAATTCCCTCGGTCTTCAATCTTGTAGTGCCTGATTTTCTGGTCTTCAAGCCAGACGATGAAATTCCTGAATTCTGTTTCATCTGCAGGGAGAAATAAAGAGAGCAAAAGTCAACCAACACCTTCAGGGCAAAAACGAGCCCCGAAATTCTGATCCAATTCATACAAACGCCGGTGCCCCTGGGCACTTTCATTTATTATCATGAAGAAAGATGTACTTAACGCTAAAATCATGTATTCCAGGATAACCTCTGACCAAAACTCAACAGTCTAAGCTTTTTTCACTTTGAAATTGCTATGGTTGATGGATTACACTAAAAGGCATCAGCCAAAACACTGTTTTTATTAGGAATTCAATTATAATTACTAAGCAAAGAAGAAAAAGTGAAACGATGACATTAAGAAGTTCAGCTCCTAACTCTGCTGCCCAGACAAACGTGTCCCATGCTGCAAAAAAACCTTTTCTGCACCAAAATAACAACGCACACAGATCCATGACTACACAGGGGCATTTTCTTCCTTCCTTCTCTGTTGCCTCAGCCTTTCTGGGTTGTTGGCCCAACATTTCATCCCTCAGAGCTGGAGCTCCACAACACAAAGACTGCTCTCCAAAGATGCAGACAAAGCAATTTCTTTGCACCTGTGCTTCGCAGCTCTTGAGCACCACCAGCACCTCAAAAACCAGCTGACACTTGGGCACTGGATGAGTTTGAATATCCAGAGTTAACAAGGTGAATAACCTCAGATCAGACTGGGGTAAGCACACTGGTTTCCCAGCAGGGACGAGGACTTCATCATGGACTATTTCTACCTGTTAGGGGTTTCTTCTGTGTGATCAAAGTCTCCTGCTGCCCCTGAAGGTGGTCTAAGGAACACACGGTCACAACGTAATTGAATTAAAGCTTTCAATAACAACTTTTACAGCTTCTACGCATACGTGAATTACAGCTTTCAGTAATTTCTCCAATTCCTACACATCCTAAGGCTCCTGAAGGTGGTGGAAGAAACACCTGCTCACAACATACGTGAATTACAGCTTTCAATGACGCCTTTTACAGCTTCCACACCGCCAAAACAAACCCTTGAGGAAAAGAAATGCCAGCTACAAAGAGCTAGGGGTGCACGGTAACAGCAGATGAGCCTGGAAAGAGATATGAGCCCTGAACCCACGCCGTGAAGCAGCCGATCCCCAGCAGCACACACTGCCTCTCCGTAACGCCTGCCACAACGCCCTTTTAACCAAAAAAACACGAAAATACGACAAAAAGACGGCACGCCGCGCACGAATAGAGCCGCCTGCCGGGCCTGTGAGGGCTGTGAGGCACCCTCAGGGCCCCGAGCTCCGCAACGCCGCCGGGACGGGGCCGTGAGGGGACCCTGAGGGGGCCGGGGGGGTCCTGAGGGGGCCGTGAGGGGGCCCTGAGGGGACCCTGAGGCCCTGGGCCGGGCCTGGCCGCCGTGAGGCCTGCGGGCCCGGCTGCCCCGCGGGGCCGGGAGTGCCGTGAGGGGGAGCGGAGCCCCGTGAGGAGAAACGGAGCCCCCCGAGGGGGTCCCGGAGCCCCCGGGGGGGCCGCGGCCCCTCACCCCTGCAGCTGAAGCCGCCCGGGTTGTGGTAGTCGAGCGCCGACAGCTTGCGGCGGAACATGGCGCCGCCCTGCCCCTGCCGCCCCGCCGCACCGGAAGGACCGCCCCTCCCCTTCCCGCCCAGCGCGGTCTGTGGGGGGACGACCGCCATTGGCTCGCGGGGGGTGAAGGGCAGGGGTGTTGTCCAATAGAGGAGAGGGGAGGGAGGGGAGGGAGGGGGGAGGGTGTGGGAATGGGGAAGGGGCGGGGATTGGGGGCGGGGCTTAAGAGGGGGCGGGGCTTGGAAGGGGTTTGAGGGGGCGGGGCGTGGTCTTGTGCTGGTATGGTCAACGATGGGGCGTGGTCTACTTGGGGGCGTGGTCTATGTAGGGGGCGTGGTCTATGTAGAGGGCGTGGTCTATGTAGGGGGCGTGGCTTGCGCGGGGTTTGCTGCGGTGTAAGGGGAAAGGAGGGGAAGGAACGTGGGGAGGGGAAATAAGGGAAAGGGGACAAAAATGGGAAAAATGGGAAATGGGGAAAAGGGAAAAGAAAAGGGGAGAAATGGGAAAAGAGAAAAGAAAAGAAAAGAAAAGAAAAGAAAAGAAAAGAAAAGAAAAGAAAAGAAAAGAAAAGAAAAGAAAAGAAAAGAAAAGAAAAGAAAAGAAAAGAAAAGAAAAGAAAAGGTAAAAAAAGAAAAATGAAAAGAAAAGGAAAAAAAAAGGGAAAAGAAAAAAAAAGAAAAAAAAGGAAAGGAAGAAAATGGGAAAAGAAAAAAAAGAAAGAAAAGAATTGGGGAAAAAAAGAAAAAAAATAAAAGAAAATAAAAAATAGGAAAAGAAAGAAAAGAAAATGGAAAAGAAAAGAATTGGGAAAAGAAAAAAATAAAAGAGAAATTGGAAAAGGGAAAAAATGGGAAGAGGGAAGAGAAGAGAAGAGAAGAGAAGAGAAGAGAAGAGAAGAGAAGAGAAGAGAAGAGAAGAGAATAAGGAAAAAGGAAAATAAAAGGGAAAAAAAAGAAAGGGGAAAAGAGAAAAGGGAAAAAATGGGAAAAGAGAAAGGAAGGGAAAGGAAAGGGAAAAAGAAATGGGAAAGGAAAAAAAGGAAAAAAAGGAAAAAAAAAAAGAAAAAATGGAAAAGGGAAAAGAAAGGGGAAAAAGAGAAAGGGGGGGGAAGGAAAAAAAAAAAAAAAAAAAAAAAAAAAAGAAAAAATTGAAGAGGGAAAGGAGAACCCGGAGCAGACAGGACGAGGACCGGTGCAGAGGCCCCGCAGAGCTCCCACCTGCCTGGCCCCGTGGGCACTGCCCCAACGCCCCCAGCACCCCCCCACATCCCCCCGGCTCTCCCCCGCCTAACGAATTACCGGAGGCAATTAGCGCCGCTGAGGGCACCCGAGGGAAACCACCCCAAAAACGCGGCCTGCAAAGTGCTGCCGTCCCAACCCCACCAAACCTACAAAACCTACAAAACCTACAAAAAAATGGGGAAAACTCCATCCCGCAGCCCCCCCCCCTCTTGCCCCCATCCCGCCCCCGCACGACACCACCACGGGAGCCTTGAAACAAATCCCAACTTTTATTTTATTGATTTCCACCGAGCACACACAGACCACGAGGGATGGGGATGCGCTACACCACGATGCCGACCTCCCTGCGCCCCATTACAAACCCCCAAAAATCCTCCCCCCACCCCAAAAAAAAAACAACCAAAAAAACAACAAAAAACCCACACCCGGGCACCCCCCCCTGTAGATTTTTCCCTTCCAACCCTGCTGGCCCCGAGGGGATTTTTGGGGATGCTTCGGTGGCCCTGCTGGCCCGGAGAGGGGACCCCGAGGGGATTTTTGGGGACGTTTTGGGGTGACTTTTGGGGTGAGGTTCCTGCAGCAGCGCCCCGCGGGGAGGGGGGAAATAGGGAGCAGCGAGGCGCAGGGCACCCCCGCTGGGGGCTTTTTGGGCTCCCGACCCCCAAATTCTGGGCTCCTGGTGCAGCTTTTTGGGGTTTTGGGTCATGGAAAAGACGCGCGCCCGGTAAAAAAAATTATTACAAACCACGACGGCGCTCGGGGAGGGTCAGGAAGGGACGGGGAAGGCAGCACAAAAGGAAAAGGCAAGGCAGGGCAGGGGGGGTACACATTTTCCCCGAAAAACCACGAGCTCACTGCCCCAGGAATGGGATCAGGGGGATGCCAGAGCCACCGCAGGCCGCAGCCTCATATCAGGGGTCTTCGATGCAGAAGACTAGAAAAAAGAGTATGAAAAGGTAGAAAAAAACCCAAAACGCACTTGTTTTGGGCTAGAAAGACTCGCAGAAAGGTACCTAGAGACCGTGGCCCTCTTGGGTTTCTCTGTTTTTTTTCTCTGTTTCACCCAGCCCCAAAAGGAGGTGTTTTTGCCCCAAAAGGAGGTGTTTTTCCCCCAAAAGGCTGATGGTGGGTGCTGCTTCTCCGCAGACCCGGGAGCCAGCCCCACTGCGGGGTGCAGGCTGTGTGTAAACGGGGCGTCAGGCACCTGAGGGAGCGGGGAGCTCCGGGGGCACCCTGCACCTCCCCAAAATCACCCCCGTGGCCACGGGGAGGGGGGACGGGAAGGGGCAGGGGCAGCGGGGAAGCCAAAAAAGGTGGGCAGGGAGCGGGCGAGGGGCAGAGAAGAGGCACGGAGGTGTGGGAGGAGAGGACGGGGCCGGGGAGACGTGGCCAGAGGTGATTTTGGAGGCCATCCCAAAAAAAAAAAGGTCCAGGGAGGTGCTGCGGGAGTCGATTTTGCCTTGGGCATCACCTTGGGTGTCACCATGGGCATCGCTTCGGGCATTGCCCTGGGCATCGCCTCCCCCCAGCACGTGGGGTGGAATTATTAGAAAAAAAAAGGAAAAAAAAACGAGGAGATCAGTCCCATGCAGCGTTACAAAAAGCCGTGGCGGGGTGAGGGGAGCACCAAGCACAACACGAGCACTCGCGGGGGGCCAAGCCAGCAGACAGAGCGCGGGGGCGCAGCGGGACGGGGCGGGGGGGTCCCCAGCGAGCACGGGGAAGGAGAGAGCACGAGACCCAACATCGAGCAACACCACGGGCAGCCAGCCTGTCGCTATCTATCCGGCAACGCCAACAGAAAATCCCAAATCGGGGGGGGGGGGAACCCAGGACATCATTCCGGGAGGGGTTCTGCGCATCCGCGGCGCTTCCTTCGCTCAGCACCGCGCCAGGGGTTTTCGGGTACGGAACGGCCGGACAATTTTGGTGAGCAGAAAAGTGACACGGGTTTATTCTTTACATTAATATTCTCTTTTTTTTTTTCTCCTTTTTTTTTTTTTTTTTCCCTCTAGGCAACTCTACAGACTTCAGCTCTTTTGCCTCGCAATGCAGATCACCTTATTCCCCCAAGGGCGGCCGGGTTCGTTAAACATGCACATCCCTGTAGCTTCCAGGCCGTGTATTTTTTTTTATTATTTTTTATTTTTTTACTTATTTTTTTGTTTGTTTGTTTAAATTCTGTGGACTAGCAGGTCGTCCCCCGTTCCTAAAAACTCTACGTCAGTGTTCAGGGTGGCCTGAGTGCCCGTCAGGCTCCTTGAGGGTTTACAGGATCACGCAGAAGAACTTCTTCTCTCTAAAGGGGTTTTCTGAGGCCGGGACGGGGGTCAATAAGGGGTCCTCCTTGGCGTGGGCTTCGCAGTACGCCATCAGGTCTGCTGCTGCCTTCGAGACCTGGAAGAAAAGGAGCTGGGGATGGGCTGTTTTGGGACATCCCACCCCGGGGACAGCACGGTTCCCTTGGGGACATCCCGCCCCATCACTGCTGCCCCTGCTTTGGGCTTGCAGCGCCCTGGAGGAGTTCCCCGAGGGATTTTGGCGTGCCTGGGTGCCTCCCTGCGGCACCACCCGGCCCCACAGCATCCTGCGGGGTGTCCCAGCATCGTTACCTTTATCCTGTCGATGTTGGCCTCCATCTTCAGCTGCTCCACCAGCTTGCGTGCCTGCGCTATGCTGGCGGTGTTGTTGCTGGCCATCGGCACGCCGGGCGCGCGGGGGGCTCGGCACGGAGCTGCTCGCGGCCCTGAAACCCCAAAAGCGATTCGCTGGGGCTGCCTTCGGGTGTTAAGAGGGCCCCCAGAATATTTGGGAGATGCTGAGCCGCCAGCATCGTTGCTGGAGCAGGGATTTCCTAGTTACTGGGACGCTCCGGCACGGCTGCTTCCCCTTACCAGAACAGCACCCCGCTCCCCGGCACCACCCCATAACGCAGCACCCAGCCCCCCCAGCCCATCCTACACCCCCCAGGCAGCCCCACACCCCCGGGGGGGTGTCCCAGCAGCGATTGCTTTTACCAAAGAGGCAGGGCTCGCCGGCGACGGGTGTCCCTAGGGGAACGGCTGCTCCTCTCGGGCGTCCGACACCTGGAAAAAAAGGGGGAAACAGAGAAAAGAGGGGGAAAAAAATAAAAGGAGGGTGAGAAGATGGATGCGATGCCACAGTTATAGGGGTATTTATGGCCCCCGGGCAGGCTGGGGGTTTCCTTCCGCTCCCCCCAGGTCCCCTGTGACGCTGTTTGTTTGCACGCCGCGCGGCTCTCGGCACAGGAAGAGGTTTCGAGTCAGCGGGCAAATATCCGAGGGCTCCTGGCACGCAGTCTCTTGGCTGTTTCCCAGCGAAATCAGCAGAAATCCTCCCCTCTTATCCCCCCTCCTTGAGCATCCCCAGCCTCCGGTGGAGGAGACGGCCCCGAAGTGCCAGCGGCCAGGCAGGAGAGGACGGAGACCCAAATGGGATGAGCAGGGGACGTGCCCTGGCCGTGCACGGAGCTGTCGGGGCGCTCACGGGGCTCGGTGCTGCTCGGCACCCGGCCAGGATCCGGCCACGCACCCTGGGAGCGCTCAGCCCCTCTGCCCAGCGTGGGAACGACAATATTTTTGGAGCCGGCGTGTCCACGCTGCGAGCCGCCGGGCGTGCTTCCTTCAGCAAAAATACAGCTCGTGGCCATCCCGGGCTGGAAACCCACCCCAAACAGCCCAGATTTTTCAAACAGCACAGCCCTAAAGGCGTTATTTTCCATCCCAAAGTGAGGACACCCAGGGTACCGCCGGCACGGAGGCGCCGGGAGCAAACCCCAAAGCTCCGTGCACGGATAGCGGGTCGGTGCCGAGAGCATCGGGCACGTAAAAACCACCCCAGCTGGTAAATCCGCTGGTTTGATGCTCAAATGCCCAAATATTTGAGGATGGCTCTTGCTAGGAAGTGTTCTTAGGGGAATTTGGGAGTTCCCAGGGTGACAGCAGCCCTAGGAGCAGCTCGGGATGGGGACGGAGGTGGGTAAGGGAGCCCCAAAGGAGCAGACGGGCGGTTACGAGTCGATCCAAGCCCACCCCATGAACAATCCCTGCCATATAGTTAAAAATCACCGCGCTTTGTGACATTTCCTGAGCCCTATTTGCAGCAGGGGACACGGGGACACGCAGTGCCCTGTGCCTGGGTAATAGGATTCCTGCCTCGGAGGCCCCAGGCTGAGTAGGGACGATATTTTATTTTCATGCTAATGGTGCTTATGCTTGCACATTTTTTTTCTTTCACCAGCCAAATCGGGCACCAAAACTGGGATCCGGGGGGGATTTGCATGGACTCAGCTGTGCAAACGGCGAGTGAGGCTGTTTTTAGGGTGCCAAATCAGCATTTCTGGCTGTTTGCGCAGTCCGGCTTTGCCAAAAGCTCTGTTTTTTTTTAGCCCATGACACCAAAACCCCAAGCTGTGAGTTGGTTTGCACCTTGCACGGGCTCTGTTCCCCCGTCTCCAGCCCCACAAACACAAATCCTGAGCCTCCCTCTTCCCCTGTCGGCAGGGTTTTATCTCAGGTTGCATGCAGCATCCTCCGAAATGTTTAACAACCAGAACTTTAACCCAAACACCTTAAATTTAACCCAAACACCTTAAATTTAACCCAAACACCTTAAACCACAGCTCGGGCTGCCTGCAGCCTTTGCCCACCCCACCGCAGACCCCCTGGGCTTAAAACCCACGGATCGCATCCTCTCTGACCCTCCCATTCCCCAGATTTATTTTTTTCCTCCGGGTTTTTGCCTGCTTTGAAGGAAATCGCTCTCCCCGCTACGGCTCCTGGAGAAGCGAAAGGAAAAGCAGCAGCCGGGCAGGGTGGCTCTGCGGGAAGGAAACCGAAAGCTCTGACATCTGCCCAAGAAAACCCTCGTGATTCCTCCACCTCGAGGACCAAAAGCAGCTCGCCAGCCCCAGCACACCCCACCCTGGGCGTTTTCGGAGCAGGAGCCACCCAGCCTGGGGGTGCACCTGAAAAAAAAGTCCACCCAGGGAGCTGCACAGCAGGGAAACCCTGCTGGGGACAGCCAGGATTTGGGGGAAAAGGGCTCAGGGTGGTTCCTATGGGGCAGGCATCGCCTGCACATCCCACCCCAAGGCTGATGGAGGGGGATAACGGGGCCCGCCGGCACCACCCGGGGGGAGCGGATGCGTTTTTGAGCCATCCCCGTGCTTGTGCTAAGAGCTGCCTCCAAAGATAGGCTGCTCGCTTGAAAACTAAGGACTAAATATACGCGGAAAGCCAAAAAAAAATACTACAGACAGAAAGAAAATAGCAAAGAGCCACGTTTCCAGGGGGCGGCCTCGCTGAGCTGAGCAGCAGACGGGGCTGGGGAAGGAGCCCCGGCACACCCCAAGCGCTCGTGGATCCTCGTTTCATTAGGCACGGGGATAATTAGCCAGCTCAGAGCCCCTGGGCTCCTCTCACACCCCTCACCGGGACCTAAAGCCACAGCCCCTCATCCCATCCCGGATTTATTCCCCTTCTCCGATGCGGGTTTTCCTGCCGACGCTGAGGAGCAGCCCGCGGGTCGGAGGCGTGCCAGCAAATAAAATAGATAAATAAATAAATCGCAGGGCGCCTGAGCCGAAACCGAGCCCGTTGCCATGGAAACTGCTTCGTTAGCACACCAGCTAACGATCCCGCCCGGCACCCGGATCGGCCCCACTGGTGGTGTCTCGTCCCCGTTGGGGGTCTCGGCGCTGCCCCGTGTTGCGCCCCAAAGGGTGCACCGGGGTCCTGGGCACCCAGGTGGTGCACAGCAAGGGGATGAGGCACCCTGGGGGAGATTTGGAGGCTGTTTTGTCTCCAAAAGCAGCGTGAGGGATTGGGAGCTCATCGCTGGTCCTGGATCCTAGGGGGCCGAGCTCTGGTTGTCCCCTCCGTCCATCCCCAGCCACAACCAAAGCCAAAATCTCGCTTAGGGACGGAGTAAACGGCACGGGATCCCCCCACTCACACCCCAAAAGCCTCCAAAGCAGCGTGCTGGGGTGCTGCAGCCACGGCTCGGGGTGTGGGAAGGGGCAGCCCCAGCCCCAAGCATTTGGGGGCCCTGCCGCAGGGTTCCCCTCGTGCCCCAAGACGTCCCCGTGGGCGTCACGCCCGAGTGAGAACCCGGGGTTTTTGTTTTCCCACACGTGCCCCAACGGTTCAGAAGAGAAGGCAAACAGAAAGCAACCTCAACTTCCTTTCAGTCGTTTGGTTCTTCTCTCAAACACGATTTGGGTGAGGGAGCTGGCTCCTGACGGCAGGGCCGGGGACACCTCGCCCTGTCCCTCCTGCCACGAGGTTCTGGGTTCGCACCCGGTGCTGGGTGCTCCAGAAAGACCAGCAAAAACGAGGTGCTGGGAGGATGAAGAGCACTGGGAGGGACGGACACGGCCCCACGGGGAGGAGGAGGAAGGGGATGATGTGGTGGGACGCTGCCGAGCTCTGCTGCGAGGTGCTGAGGGGACGGCAAAGGGACACCCTGCCACCCCACGCCCAGCACGAAGTCTGCAAAAGCCTGGTGGTAAAGGGCAGAGCTGCCTCCCCCCTGCAAGCACCACTTGGCCTTTATCCCACGGGGATTTCAGAATCCAATCAATCAATCAATCAATCAATATTTTCGGTTGCCTGAGTTTTATTTTTATGCGGCTCGCCCAAGAGAACACGCAGCTTTGGAAACTCCCTAAAAACCTCCGCAGCCTGACCACGGCCCCAACCCAAGGGCAGGGCTGCTCGCAGCACCACGGCTCTGCCCGTGCTCAGCCAAAAACACAGGGGGCTTGCTTGGGAACAGAGGAGAGCAGAAAACCCCAAAAGCTCCTTTCTGAGACCATCCGAAACCCAAATCACCCTTCGGTTAGAGGAGGCATCACCGCGCTGAGCTCTTTCTTCCTTCAATTCTTGATTCCTTCACCAAAATAACTCCAATTGGCTTCAAAATGAACTCACCCTACACGCCTTGCTCAGAAATCCCAGCTCCCTGCCCCTTGTCCAGGAGAAGAGCAGGGGCTGAGGGTGGCTGAAGGCACGGAGGGAGCGAGGAGCCCCCCACTGACCACAAACCAGTCTTAACGAAGCCCAGGCTATTACTTCATGTTAACGAGCTGACCCATTCCGGGGTTTCGCCCCCTAGCATCCAGCTGCTTACTTCCAGCACCGAGATAAAGACCCCAAGGGGAGGCACGGGGTGAGCTTTGGGAGCGTTTTGGCAAACAGATTTTGGCATTTGGCTGCGCCGACACCACTCCTGAAGGAGCAAACCCCCGCTGAGCCTGGCTCGAGGTGGCCCTTCATTTGATGTCGTGGCCACTTACTGAGGATGGGGACAAGGAAGCTGGGAAGCCACCAGTTTGGCCCAGTTAAAGCCTTTTGCTCCCAGCACAAGAGCCCCGCAGTGCCTTTCGCTCCCGTACCGCCGGAGGTGAAGCCTCCAGCTGCGCTCCGGGAGCCCCGCTGCCATCTCTGATGATTTCACCCGAATCAAACCTTTATTGGAATTTTATTTTAAGTAACAGCCACACGAAGCCTAATAAACCTCCCCGGCCGCGGGGAATTGCCCAACAAGTTACATCAGCGCAGAAACAACCCCCTTAACCACCCCATTAGCTCGAGACCCCACGGGAATTACCTTAGACTGCTTTAATTAGGCATCTGCAGTACAAAAGAATTAATTAATTAGTGATAAGCACCTGAACCACATTACTCATAAGGATCTATTTCCAGCTTCAAATACATCAAACAGGTCACAGCCTATCCGCTGGGGTGGAGCAGAGCCCCGGTGCTGCTGAGCACCGCTTCTCTCCCCATCCCTGCGCCGCAGCCATCAAAGCAGGAGGCTGGAAGCTGGCTTTTTCTTCTTCCTTTTCTTTCTTTTTTATTTTTTTTTTCCTTTCTTTCTATCTTTTTTTTATATATAAATCCAGAGCAGGTGCCTATGAGAGCCGCTACTCGCGCACCACGTGGAGACGGAGAGCTTTGGAGCTGCTTCCCGGGATGCGTTGCGCTTTGTGCAGGGGTTGTAGAGTAACCTCCTACGCCTTGTGGCTACGATTAACCTGCACGGGTTTGGCGACAGCATCAATAAGACACCTGCTAAACAAGCAGAGAGCTCTCTGACGGCCGCATCCCAAGCAGGAGGAGGATCGCCACTAAATGTGGGTGATTTTAGCAGGTTTCCAAGCGGAGAGGGAAAAAAAAAAAAGGAAAAATAGATCCCCGTACTTTTCAACTTACTATTAAAATTATATAAAAGTAATTCAGTGTGCTAAATAGTATGTGGTGAGAGGAGTTACTACCCGCAGGCAAGTGAGCAGCCCCGCAAACCGGGTTAGCAGGGGCAGGCGAGCCAGAAGTAGGCTGCTGGCGCCCCGTCCTCGCGTGGCGAGCTGACCCACATTGCCTCCGCTAAATTCCCCCCTGCCACTCGCTGCTGTGCCCTTTTTGCTGTAACCCTGAGCATCTTGCTCAGAAGTAGAAAGCACAAAGTGATGATAGCGGTGGGGAGCACACCTGGATCCCTGCTCCTCACCTCCTCTCCTACTGAGCTCCAGGTACAGCGAGCGCCTTGGTTTTCCCACGGAGCCCGACATCCCTCACCAGCCTGTTTTCCCCACAAAACGCACACGGAGCATTTTTTTCCCTTTGTCAAAAGCTGTTTTTTCTCACGCTGTTATTTACAACGAGCTACCACAACCCCTGAGCTGGCGGTGCCACATCCCTGCCACGTTCCCTGCTGAGCCACTGGCACCACGTGTAACGCCAGCCATCGTCCCCGCCGTGCCGGGGGTGACACTCGCCTGGCAAACCCTGCTTTACGCAGAGGGAGCCGAGAGCTGCTCCCCGGGGCCGTGTTCTTACGTTTGAGATTTTTTTGCCTTGCAAAAAATGTAAAGGAAATGTGCAAAGCCAAAAAAACGTGTGCCAAAGCTGGGATAAAGTGGCGCAAGGCGCCCTCCCATCCATCCATCCCGCTGTCGTGGGGGTGAAGCCACACCAGGGATGTGGGGCAGGATGGGACCCGAGGTTGTAGGGTGCATCCTGGCCGTGCCACGGGCCCCATGTGCTTCATTTACCCCACCCCGTGCCTGTTCCCGTGCCTTTAATCGTGCCAAGCCACCCGCAGCCACCCTGCTTCAGCTGCTCGAGCACAAACACCTTTCCCTGCCCACTGTGGCCTCAGCACCCCTCTGTGCTGCCCCTTTCTGTGCTCCTCCAGCCCGGAGTGTGGAAATCTGTGAGGGCAGCAGCTCCTTTGGGACCAGGCTTTGGTTACAGGTAGGATGGAGGAGTAGCATCGACGCCAAGCCAGCCTAAGTTTGACATCCATTAATGGAAACATTAGTCCAGGGCTCAGATTTAAGCTTGAAAATCATCGGTGTGTCCCTTATTTGCTGTCAATGCCCCCCTAAAAGCCTGGGTTGCTGTATTAACATCATCTTTTTTTTTTAACATCATCTTTTTACTCCTGCCTGGCCCAGCATGGAGGGAGGAGCCGGGGGCGGCAGCGTCCCCCCCGCAGGCATCAGCCAGGAAGCACCGGCCATGAATACGGCCCCCAGGCGGGGACGTCAGGCTGAGCAGCAATTATATTAAATCAGCTGATAAATAATGCAACGTATTTTGATGGCAGCGGCGCTGCGAGCACCGCACAAACACCATCACGGCTCCGCGGCATTAAAAATACAAGGGGGTGAAGCGCAATCAGGTCAGCATGACTTGAATAATGGAGCCTGGAGCCTTGCCGAAAGGCTGCCCTTGGGGTGGGATGGGGCACGGGTCTCATGGTGGTGCCACCAGGCCGTGGACTTGTCCCTGTCAGCATTCAAAGTGTTCCCATTTGAGGCAGAAGACCCCATTCATGGGCGCATCCCAGCATGAGAGGAGCTACAGACCCAGTTTGGGACGGATGAGATGAGCTCTGAGCAGTGTTTATAGGTTGTGGATGGCTGACGACCCACCCCAAAGACCCCCAAACCCCTGCAGACCCTCCGAGGGGGTAGAAGACCCCAGGCAGGCACATGGAGCTGGGTGGAGGAGACCTGGCCAGGTCACCGTGTGCTTTTAGGGGCAAGTGGCTGTGGATGTGCTGCTGGGACCACAAGAACCCATACGATGCCCAGAGGTGGGATCGGGCATCTCCAGGGGTCCCCTCCACCCTAATGGGGCAAGGGGCATGGTGCTTCATTGCCAAACCCCTGGGAAAAGCCCAAAGTGAAGGGGGGACTGAACAGACCCTTGGGCAGCCCCCCTGAGGCCACCAGCTCCTGGGGCTAACACATTGAGCCAAAAAACCCCAAACCACACGGCCTGGGCTCCATCTGCAACACCAGCCAGCCCCTCGTTCATCCCACCTGTCACGGGGGGAGCCGTCTCCTCACTCTCCCCATCCAGCTCCTGCCAAAATGGGGCAAATTCGGGAGCTGGTGCAGGCAGAGGGGGTGAGAACCATAACACGAGTGAGACCGAGTGTGCTCCTGGGCAGCCCAGATGTGCCAGAAGAGCAGCCCAAGGAGCCAAAACCCAACCACACACGGGCTGGGAAGCCTCCCCTACACAAACACGATTTGGGGTGGTTTTGGGATGGCTGCTGAGACCCCGGAGGGGTCCCGTCATGTCCCATCAAGGCCCTGCAGGGCTGTGTGTGGGGCTGGGCCTGTCGCAGCCCGGCCATGTTGGCACCTCCTGAGGGCGGCCATGGCCCCGCTAGAGATCCATGGCCCCTTCTTGGAGATCATGGGAGGTTTTTGTCAGATAAGAGCAAGAAGTGTCATGGGATTTACTACAAGCAGCCAGAGATGGGGCCTGGTCACCTCAGGGGTGACGGAGGGGCTTTGTGCAGCTCAGGGGACTCCATCCAACGTGTTGGTGTCCCTACAAAACGACCCTTGTCCAAGGCAGACACTTAGCCTTCCCCCAAAGCCATAAATTTTGGAGCTACAGGGCTGGTAACACCATCCCGGCCTAGGGAAGAGCACCGGCATGGCAGCAGCCCCATCACACAGCCAGCCCCAGAGCGTAGGGATGCACCCCGAGCCTGCCCTGCCTTGGGGATGAGGGCACCCACCCCAAGGCCACCCACAATGACCTAAAATTCTCCAAAACTGCTGTGGATGCCCTGCCTGGCCTCATGTCCCCGTGGCTGTGGGGTGGGACAATCCTCTTGGTCACAGAGACTGATCCGGCTGTAGGATCTGGCCCCACTCCTGTGTTCCCCACCAGTCACAAGGGTGTCGTGAGCATGTCCCAGAGGTGCCCATGGCACCAACGTCCCCGTGACACCAAGGAACAGCTCCGGCCATGGCAGCCGAGCCACAGGGATGGGTTTTAGCAGCCCCGAAAGGGAGGATGCTGCAGCAGGAGGGGTGCTGGGCAGCGCGGTGGGGGTAAGGCAGCAGCACCGCGGGGGCTCCCGGGAGCTGCAGCAGGAAAATCCTGTGCTGTGCTGGGTTTATTCCCCTCTGCTGGGACTGCGTGCTATCTAGGAAGAAGCATTGATTGCTCAGGATCTGTGATGAGCTCCAAGGCTCAGGTAATGCTGCTTTTTCACTCCCAAGTTGGCGTGTCTTACAAACCCAGCTGCCCAGCGCGAAGAGCTGCTCGTAGGGAGCGTTATGGGAAGCACGGAGCAAACTTCCCTTCTGATAGCTATCAGGAGAGCAAGCGAGGGCAGGGCGATCAACCTGCTAAACCCAGACTCCTGTCCAGCTCCAGGAGCTCATCCAACACCCTCCTGCTCTGCATCCCACTGGGTACTGTGGTGCCCGCTCCCATCCCCAGCACGCGGGGTGAGCACACCTGGATCACCACCGTGATGTGCTGCTGGTGCTTCAGCACATCAGAGAAGGGCATTTCTCAGTGCTGTGCCCAAAAGGATGAAACCCCAAAGGCACCATCACCACCTGCAAACCTACAGCTCACCATGAGCTCAGGGAAGAGCCAGGAGGACGCACGCTGCTGCCAGGTCTGCGACCCCAAGCAATGCTCCTGAGCTTCAGCACAAGGACGAGTTCAGCCGCTTCCTTGTGAGCTCGGTGAAGCCAGAGGTCTCCTTCAAGCCATCAGAGAAGCCAACACACCTGGATGAGCGTCCCAGAGCTGCTCTTTTTTAAATGCAAACTTCTCTCATTTCCCGTCCCTGCATCTCAGCCCGCACAGGAGCATCACCGCTGCTGGAGACCAGCACCGGTACCCACCGACCACAACCCAGGAGCACCCTGACCCTCTCCAGTTAGACCGAGCCACAACGATGACAAGAAGCAACAGGGGAAGAAGATTACTGTGTGATAAGCAAGCGGAGGATGAGATAAGGTGAAAACCAACTGTGTTTGGTACGATGAGCTGGTCTGGGTACAGCTGCTGCCCAGGAATTGTCAAAAATGTTACCAGCTGCACGCAAATGGCAAGGTGGGAAGTTTTTAAGGTTTGGTACAATGCCATTTCAGAGACTTCTTTTTTTTTTTTTTTTTTTTTTCCCCACTGAGTGTGTGAAAACTTGGTTTTGCCTACGTGAGATGGAGGAGAAGCGTTATGCCAGACTTCAGCCTCCTCGTGGCTCACACGAGGACGCGCATGCAGGAGGCAGCGGCCAGGAACGGGTCAGGGCCGAGAACTGCTCCCACCAGCCACAGCCCCAAACCTCTACAGACCCCATGGGGCTGCTCCCCACATCCTGCCCGTGGGCTCTGCCCACCCAGCCCTGAAGTTTTGGAGCCAACCTCACCTCTCCACCGAGCCAAGTCCCTGTCCTCCCACCAGCCACAGCAGCTGGAGCCCATCCTTCTCCCCAGACCTGCCTCGAAGTGGGGCGAGAGCCAACTTGCTCGTGCCAAGAGCGTGCAGCAAACCTCGCTCATCCAGCCAGAAAACGCAGCCTGCGCCCCCCCTGCAGCCATCTCACCATCCCCGGCAGGAGCAGAGCCCCCGCTTTCCCTTCTCCCCAGCAATTTTGGATGCGGGGCTGCTCCTGCACCGTGGAGGACCTGTCCTGGGGGTGTTCCAACCACACCTTGCGGACAGAAAATTAAAAAAATGCACGTGGAAGGTGTGACCCCCCGCTGGAAGTGGCCAGGCAGTCAGTCTGGGCAAGGACAAGCACAGAAGTGCCCTTCCCAGCACCGCACCGTGTGCTGCATCCCGCACCCAGGCCTGGACCACGGCACGGGATGTGGCATCTCCCTCTGCCTTTCCTCCCCTCTTTTCTCCCAGTACCCGCTGAGACTGCACTGAGCAGCTGAGCGAGAAGCCAGAGAGGGAGAAACAGCAAGGAAAGGGTCTGAAAAGGAAGAAAAATTAAAAATGCACCCCGGTCCCTTTGCTCGTTTCTCCCGCTTTGGCATGCTGTGAACGCACACGGCCCCGGGCACAACTAAGGACCGGAACGCCTGGAGAATTCACGCTGAGCACCCACACAACTCGTGCCAAAAATGATGCTTTTCCCAGGGTGATCCCCTTATCCCTGACCCAAAAGAGGTTATGGGATGGCAAGGTGGCCAGCAGACAACACGGCATGAGCGGGACGGTCCCAATCCCCCTGGAGCTGGTGCGGGACCGGGCGGTGTGGCCACCCCGCAGCCCCCCGGGCAGCGTTTTTGGGGGCTGCAGGGCTCGGCGCTGGCTCGCCAGCCCCAATTGCTATGGAAACAGCATGCGCCGGCGCTGCTTCTCTCCTCCCATGACTCACGGGTTTTCAAAAGGAGAAGTGGTGCCTCGGCCGCCGCTGTTTTGAGGCCAAAACAGCCAAAGCCGTGCGGGCACGCTCACGGGGGCTGGGTGGGGAGGCACCGCCTCGCCGTGCAAGGCGTTTTCGCCAAGCTCCCGGCTGCTCCCGTGCTGAGTGGTGAAAAAGCTGTGTGCCTCGGGGCTTCAAAATAATAATTATAATAGTAGTAGGGCTCCTCTGGTGGCACACGCCCCGCTACCTGCCGGGAATCACATCGTGTGCCCCGCTGCCGCCACCCGTCCCCGATGTGGCTGAGCGCTGCGCGCACCCAGAGCCATCCTCTGGGGTTGTGTGGGTGCCTGGAGAAAAGGTGGCAGGTCCCAGAGCAACCCAGTGCCATCCCAGAGCATCCCAGTGCCATCCCAGAGCATCCCAGTGCCATCCCAGAGCATCCTCCAGTGCGTGCGCATCCAGGGCTGTGGGGAGAGGAAGGGCACGTGCAGGGAGTGCAGCTTGGGGCAGGGGGACCTGTGGGTCCCCCGCCTTGGGGTCACTGTGCTGGGTGTGAGAGCGACTCCAGTCATCATCCAGATGGTGCTGAGACCGCCACGCTCGTGGCACAGGTGGCAGCACGCCCCTGGCAAGCCAACACGGGGCTGAAAAAGCTGAAAAAAAGCACCAAAAGTGCCAAGGGGGCAGCCCGGCCCCACGCCCCATGGCACGGGGTGAGAAAAGCCCCCGGGCACCCTCTTGGAGAAAGAAAGGCTTCGCCCCGGGGCTTTCCTGGCAATAATTAATTGAGTCATATTTCAATCCAGCCAGCGGCCATATGGCAGAAAAGAGGATTAAAATCGCAGGCTTCCAGCTGCATTCAGGGAAATCCAGTTATAAGGAAAAAGCCTCCATGCCTGGCCCCAGCACGGTGCCAGGGCGTGTGCCCCGACCCTGGCCCTTTCCTCCTGTGCCCCCCCGGGGCAGCACCCCCCGACTTTATCAGGGACTCGCTAGCAAGAAGGAAGGAGAGCCCAGGTTCAAGTTTTTGCCTAAAAATAAATCCGTTTTCCCACGAGGCAGCACGAAAACCAAAGTTTTTGGCCGCTTTCCCCTCCCTCCGGCGCAGGGGACCCCTGGAGAGGCTCTCCCCAAGGGGTCTCCCCCCCGTGCACCCCCAGAGGGGCTGTTCTGCCGTGGTTACTTGTCCCAACGCCCTGCACAAGCCGTGCCTGTTGTATGGCCACAGCTGGGAAAAAAAAAGCAGGATTTCAATCAAAATCCCCAGGCGGAGGGCTGCCGGCGTGGGGATGGTGCACCCCAAAATTTCCCCCTCCGGAGCCAGGCTGGGGGCAGCTCCGTCCCCAAGCCAGAGGTTCCGGCAGGGATTTGGGGCAGGGAAAGCCCTTAGTAGGGGAAGGAAAAAATAAATAAATAAAAAATAAATTAAAAAAAAAAGGAAAAAAGGAAAAAGGAGAGAACACTACTCCTCATTCATCCTCGGCAAAAGCCTTTCGTGTGATGGCAAATCAGTTGATTAACCCAGGATCGGCCCCTGTAAATCGGAGCTTTGTTTTGGGGAGGCTGAGCGCCGTGCGCCAGGCACCTTCCCCCAATCCCCCCCAGTCCTCCCAGTCCCCCCCCAGTGCTCCCAGTGCCCCCAGGCAGGTGCCATCACCGCCGGGGGTCCTGGGGTGGGTGGCAGCGGGTCCCCGTGGGGTGACGGTGGGGTGATGGGGCGCCGCCGCCCTGCCCGGGGGTGGCACCCGGGGGGTTTGGGTGGGCTCGGCTCCCTTTTTTTTGGGGTGCAGAGGGTTGGGGGGGGCCCTTTGGGGCCAGCTGCAAGCAGCCAGCCAGGGGTGGGGCTGCCCCGGGGGGGGGCTGCCCAGCCCCAGCGCGCCCAGTGCGCCCAGTGTGCCCAGTGCGCCCAGTGCCGGCGCTCCCAGTTGCCCGCAAGCCCCGGTGGCTGCGCTCCCAGCGCCTCCCAGTGCCTCCCAGTGCCTCCCAGTGCCTCCCCAGCCCTCGGAGGTACCTGCAGGCGGCTGGAGCTGCCCCGGCTCCCCGGGGGGAGGACAGACGGATGGATGGAGGGATGGATGGAGGGATGGAGGGAGGGATGGAGGCAGCAGGAGGGGTGGTCAGCGGCAGCCCCGAGCGCCGAGTCCCCACCCAGCTTTGTCTGCGCTCATCCCTCTGCCTACAGGAAGCGGCTCGGCCCCGACTTCCTCCTCCTCCTCCTCCTCCTCCTCCTCCTCCTCCTCCTCCTCCTCCTCCTGCTGCTGCTGCTCTCCCTCCCCTCCCCGCCCCTCCGACCCCCCGTTCGCTGCCGAGCGCCTTTCTGCAAGACCCCGCTGCGCCCCAGCCTCCCCTCCCCTCCCTTCCCCTCCCTCCCCTCCCCACCCTTCCCCTCCCTCCTGCCCTGCCCTGCCCCACAACCCCCCCCTCCACCCCACACCGACCCCACAACCCCCCCGCTGCGCCCCCCTCCTGCACCCCCATCACGCCCCCCATCACCTCCTGCACCCATCTCGCCCCTGCACCCATCACATCCCCCGGCACCCCCAATCCAACCCCCCCCGGACCCTCAGCGCTCCCCATTTTGTATTTCCTTTTTCAGCTCTTTAAACCCAAACGCCCAGGTTTTAAGATCAGGATTTTTTTATTATTTTATTATTATTTTTTTTAGGATTTTAGCAGCTGGCGAGCACCGTCGGGGTTTTTATGAAACCTTTTTCTTTCCCCCACCCGTGCCCCAAAACAAGCGCTGACGTCCCAGCTGTGGGGTCCCTGGCTGACCCTACAGATCTCCTCGTTGGGATCCCGAGCAGATCCCGGGCACGCAGCAGGATCACAAATCCCACAGGAGACACGGGGGCGAGGTGCCGGGGGGGTGCACCCAGTGCCACTGGGTTGATTTAGGGGATGCCTTTGGCAGCCCCCTGGCAGAAGCCGGTGCCATTTGGGGTACCGCAGCTTTCCCAGCCCCACAATGGGATCTGTGGGTCCGTGAGCGTCTTGTGTCCCCCCCACCCCAAACCGGGGGGCCCCCAGTGGCCTCCCCGTGCTCCGAGCGCGTTTCCTGCAAGGGAGGCGATGGGCTGCGAGAAAATGGGTTTTCCCCCCGTTTCCACAGCAACGCCGGTGACTGATTTCCGAGGCTGCCCTGCAAGCACCGCACGGCACCCGCTCAACCAGGCACCCCGACAAGCCTGGATCTGGCCCCCCAGGGGAACACCCAGCGCCAAAACCCCACACCGAGCGGGGGGCGCGGGGCGTTTTGCCCTTTGCAGGGCGTTTTGCGCCGGGCTGTCTCCTTAAATCAACACGGTTCACTTTCAAAGTGCTTCTCCTCTTGGTATTTGATTTTTTTTTCCCATTAAATCCAGTTTTCCCATTTTTTTGTTTTTTGGCTTTTGAGCGTAACCAGTCCCACGTCGCCCCGTTCGCACACTGCAGCTCCCGGGCTGCCAGAAACGATGGCAGGGGGTGCGAAGCCTGGAGGAGAAGCAGCTCCTGGAGACGAAACCCCAACCTCGCAGCGAGCTCCAACCTGTGAAATTGGAAAGCTGGCGGCTGCCGGCACCGGGGGCACGAGGGCGGCCCCAAAAAAGAGGTTGGAGAGGGATGGGAGCTGGAGGAGTCCTTCTCCTGGAGCTCCCCCCATGGGGACGAAGCCCCTTGCATGGGGACAAAGCCCTCGGAAGAGGGACAAAGCCCCCAGATGCCTTTGGATGGCACGGGATCCGTGGAAAAGCGCTCGCTGGGCGCAGCCTGCAGGAGGGGAGCGAGCTGGCTCTGCCCCAGCCGTGGGGCTGCCGCCTGCTGCGCTGCGAAAATAAAAAGGATTCGACATCTGGTTTGAGGAAAATGCAGGTTTTTATAGGCCGGCGATGGAATCTGGAGGCTATACTTAGCAGCACACAACGCGGACCCCTCCAAAAATGTCGTGCACTGCCTTGTGCCCGTCCCTCCTGCACGAGGCTGCTCCGAAATGCAGCAGGCAGCCATGGAAAGCCCACAAGGATCAGTGCCCACCCGCTGTCTCCTCTGGGCACATTCCCACCAAGGCCGAGGGCTATTTCTGGGGACAAAGGGGGTCCCCGGTACACACAAATATTTTTGGAGCCCACGGAAAAGGTGCAGCCTGTGGATGCCTCCACCATGGACACTGAGGGCGCCAGCTTAGGGATGGGACAGCAAGGATGTGCTCTTGCTGGGGGCACAGAGCATTGCCTGGCCACATCCTGTCCCTGTCCGTGTCCGTGTCCGTGTCCCCATCCCTGTCCCCGTCCCATGGGCAGGGTCCCAGGGGTGCCCAGGCTGCAGGCGGGTGGCAGTACCCCGCTGTCCCCATGGTTGGCACGGCACACGGTGACACCCGTGACCACAGGGTGGTGGCACCCGCTGGGGGACACATCCCAGCGATGCTGCATCAACGGGCACCTCATCTTCATCACCACCATCATCATCACCATCATCTTCTGCAGGAAACCGGGTGTTAATTGGTGTTAATAGGGGCCAGCTCACCCCGCTGGAGCTGGGGCGCAGGCAGCACGGTGTCCCCACAGCGGAGGACGGCCCCGCTGTCACACCGCTGCCTGTCCCCTCCTGCAGGACCAGGGCTCCCCACGCAGGATGGGGACGGGGACACGGCCACAGGATGGCAGCAAATGCCACCGCTCGGCTGCCAGCAGCGGGCAGGGGACAGGGCAGGGGGACAGGGCTGGGGACCCCCCCCCCAGCCTCTCGTGCGCCCCATCCCTCCGCCTTCCATCCCTTCTTCGATCCTCAAATCGCCACGAGCCAAGGGGATGCAAACAAGGGGCACTTTTATTGTCACCTCCGGCCGCACCGCACAAGGCGCCCGACAAACCTCCTCGTTACACAAATGACACGGCGCTGGGGTTTTGGGGCCGTTTCACTCGGGTTTGGCTTTCGCCACACAGTCACTGCGCTCTCGCGTCGCCCTGACAGGGGGATCCTTTCACAGAAAGGACTATGCAGCTCGTGCACAAGGACAGCTTGATATTGCCAAGGGACCAGCACCAACCTCAAAAGGCCACCGACAACCCCATAATGCCCCATCCCACCCCACACAGCGGCCCCGGACCCGTGCGGCACCCTCTGCACCCCGCAGCCCCCGGGCACATGTTGGCCTCTCACCCCACACCCTGCTTGGTGCTGGGCTGCGTGCTTGGTGTTGGGTTTGGGGAGCTGCTCTGGTTCAGTTTTGGCTGTGGGATGAGGTGGGGAAAGGGACGGCGAGGCCTTGAGCTTGCCACTATCCCCCCCACGCTCCTCCATCACCAATTTGCGCGTTTCGTGCCCAAATGGTTCACGCTGCAGCCTCGCAGGGAAGGGGAAGAGGCCAGGGATGAATTTGGGGGATTTCCTGACCCCCTCAGCACACCAAAACCCACCCAGGGACGGTGGCTGTCTGTAGCAAACCCCAGCCCGGGA
Source organism: Aythya ferina (assembly GCF_964211825.1). Classification (NCBI taxonomy): domain Eukaryota; kingdom Metazoa; phylum Chordata; class Aves; order Anseriformes; family Anatidae; genus Aythya; species Aythya ferina. The sequence goes on from NC_140301.1 coordinate 62,381,433, forward strand.
TGCGGCGTCACAGCCATCCCTCGGCCTTTTGGGGTCCCCAAAAACCGACGCAGGGCCCTGAGCCCCCACGCAGCATCCCACCGCTGCCTTGGGTGGGTTTCGGGGGGATTTCCACGGGGTCCCCAGCCTCCTGCTGGCGTCCCTACATCATTTTCCCATGACACACATCAGTCCCACCGTGCCCACCCCTCCCACCCAGCTCCCCCGTAGCAATAACCCCGATTTTTTGGCACCGTGCCGACAGCTCCGCTCCGTTATTTTTTTTTTTTTTTTGGTACCGATCCCCCCCCCACTCCGAACATTTCTTAGAAAAATAAGATTGTGCTTATTTATAAAATATTTTTTTTTTTTTAAGAAAAGTTTCCAGTTTAAAAAAAAAAAAAAAAGGCGGTAATATCAAAACAGGGTAAAACTTTGGCTGTCGACGGCTAAACGCTCGGTAAAAAGACCGCCCGAGAAGGCGTCGTGCTGCGAGGACGCGCTGCCCCGGTGCTTTCCCCTCCTTGCACCTTCCTTCCCGGGGATGCTCTCAGAAAAAAAACAAAAACGGGTGCCTTTTCCCAGCACGTGGCCACCGTCCTTTGGCAGAGCCGTTCGAAGCGTAAAAGCCTGAAGGGCGCAGGGAAAGCCGTGGTAAATCGGAGCTGAGACCGCGCCGGGAAAAGCCACGCTCCCGGCGCGGCTGCAGGCGCCTTCTCCTGGCTGGGAAAGTCTCTTAGTGCTTGGAAAAAAATAAACCAACAAACTGATTGTCTGTATGCTTCGTGAAAGGAAGGCGTATCCTGTGTACAAAAGGCATTTCAGCGCAGAAACAAACTGAAAACGGGTCTGTGGGATCCGGCCATATATAAACATACGTACTTGGATATATTTATATATGGGATTTCTAGCCGGGGAGCGTTATTGCAGCGTCGTCACGGGTGACCCATCCTTCTCCGTTCTCCTTTCCTTTGGGTTTTCTTGGGTGCGGTATTTTTGGTTTCTTTTTTTTTGTTTTTCTTCTTTTTTTTTTGTTTTTAAATAAAGCTCCGTGAAGGCCTGAAGGCCCCGCTCGCCCCGCGTCCCCCAGCGGGACCAGGACCGAGCTCCAGCGCGTTTTTTTTGTTTTTTTTTTGGAAGATCTGGGTTCGGGCACTGTCCCTTCCCCGAGCAGGGACATCCCCGGCTGCTTATTGCTTCCCATACTGGCCTGGAGGGGATTTACATCTCTTTGGCTTGGCTTGGGCGCAGCAATCCGGTCTTTCCTTCCCAGCATCTCCTCGCCACCGAGCAGCAGCACGAAGGGAAGGGGCCGGGAGGGGAGAAAACCAAAATTTGCCCCGAGGCACTGAGGAAAACGGGGGCTGGCCAAGCGAGCTGTGCTCCTCCGAGGCCAACCAGGACTTTGTGCTCTGCACAAACCATTCCCAGAGGCAAAAGGCTGCCAGGGAGATGGTGGGGGGGGGACGGGGACGGGGACACACAGCGGCCAGTCCCGGCCCCGCCACGCTCAGACGACAAACTCCGGGACCTCGTCGTGGGTCAGGTCCAGCGAGAAGTATTTGCTGGTTCGTTTGACGGGGAAGCCCTCCTGGATGTTGAGGCACTGCTGGGCCAGGCAGCCGTGGCAGTAGAGGCCGTCCTCGGCCAGGCCGTGGCCGCAGCCGAAGGTGTAGCTCTGCGCCGTGTCCTGGCACAGGTCGGCCAGCTGCAAGAAGTCCTTCTGGTAGAGCCTGATGTCGTCCAGGCTCAGGCTGTGCCGGTCCGTCGAGGTTTTGGGTTTCCTGCACGCCGTCTGGGTGGAAGGAAGGGCGTCAGGAGCCGGGGTCCTCGGGGAAAGGGAGACCCAAACCTCCCCGGGAGAGGGGATGCGGGGTGAGGAGCCCGCGGGTGGCACCTACCTGGGGTAAGGAGTCCGTGCTCTGCCCCCGCAGCTTCACCACCGTCTCCGAGGAGCTGGAGGTGGAGGAGCTGAGCTCCTTTACGATCAGCCCTGCGCCGGGGAGAGAGAGGAAGAGGAGGGTGTGAAGGTTATCTCGTGGCATTGTGGCTCCCTTGGGGTGCCCACCCCATTGCTTTGGGATAGAAGGCACCCCCAGAAGGATGGCACCCCCAGCTGGATGGCACCCCCAGGGCTCTGCACCCACAAAGCATCCCAGATCGGCACCCAAACGGCACCCAAAGCCGAAATGACTCCCAACGACCACCTCTGGCTCCGGCCAGGGCACCTCTGCCCTCGTTCCTGGTGTCCCCACAAGACTCCTGCCACCCCCTGCCCGCTGTCACAGGGGCTCGCTGCTCGGGTTTGTGCTTCCTTTCCACGTGCACCCCCCAAAAAAAACTTAAAGCAAACCCTCCTCTTAGAAAACCCCACACCTTTCCGGGGCTTTTCGCATTTTCACCCGGCTGCACGTGCCCCATCCTCCCCTCCACCCACCGGGCACCCGAAAATTCCCAAGGACGCTCGGGCTCAATTTTTTTTTTGTCCCACAGCAAGACAAACGTGGAAGAGGAAAGGCAGGGGAGGAGGGGAAGCCTGGTGTTACCTGAGTGCCCGTTGAATTTGCGCGACAGCAGCATGTCCTCGGTGATGTAGACGCACATATCGGGGCTCACCTCCAGCGCCAGCTCCCCCGCCTGCTCCAGCTCCCGGGGGTCGTCCACCAGCATCTCTATCTCTGCTCGGGGCAAGGGGGGAGATTTATGGGGACGGGTGAGCGAGGAGAAGCACCCCAAGAGCCCTCAGGGTGGGGAACCGAGGCTCTGGGGTCGCTCACCCTCATCCTGGGAGTCCTCCTCCAGCCGGTCCTTGCCCCCGCTCTCCACGCCGGAGGTGTGGGAGCTGCCGTGGCTGGTCATGGAGCTGCAGGTCTTGAGCTTGCGGTGGACGCCGGCCTCCTCGGCCCCCGTCTCGCGGGGTTTGGGGTCGGCCTCGATGCCCGAGGTGTGGGAGCTGCTGTGGCTGGCCGTGGAGTGCCGCGACAGGCGCTTGTGCCGGAGGCTGCCGGCGCTGCTGCCGCTGGCCCGCGAGCGCTTCTCCAGCTGCTCCATGTCCAGGTCCAGGGTGTCGCTGATGTAGGACTCGCGGTACTGCTTCTTCTCTGTAAGGGGGGCAGCACGGTGGTACATGGCACCCTGAGCCCCCCAGGGCAACCCCAAGCCACCCCCGGGGTGCCAAACCCAAACCCAAAGGGGTGGCGCGATGGGAGACGGCTCCGTCGGGGGCACACGGGGCTGGGGGAGGTGGGTGAGGAGCTCTAAAGGTGCTGGGTGCTGCCTCCAGGGGGGGGAGGAGGAGGAAGGAGAGGAAGAGAAGAAAAAGGAGGAGGAAGAGGAGGAAGATGGAGAGGAGGAAGGGGAAGGAGAAAGAGGAGGAGAAAGAGGAGGAGGGGGAGGAGGAAGATGGAGAGGAGGAAGGGGAAGAGGAGGAGGAGAAAGAAGAAGAAAGAGAAGAAGGAAGAGGAGGAGGAGGGGAAGGAGGAGGAGGAGGAGGAGGAGGAGGAAGAAAGGGAAGAAAAGGGGAAGGGGAAAGAAGAGGGGAAGGAGCAGGAGGAGGAAGAGAAAGAAGAAAGAAGGAGAAGGAAGAGGAGGAGGAAGGGAAAGAGGAAGAGGAGAAAAGGGAAGAAAAGGAGAAGGGGAAGGGGAAGAGGGGAAGGAGGAGGAGGAAGGAGAAGGAGAAGGAGAAGGAGAAGGAGAAGGAGAAGGAGAAGGAGAAGGAGAAGGAGAAGGAGAAGGAGAAGGAGAAGGAGAAGGAGAAGGAGAAGGAGAAGGAGAAGGAGAAGGAGAAGGAGAAGGAGAAGGAGAAGGAGAAGGAGAAGGAGAAGGAGAAGGAGAAGGAGAAGGAGAAGGAGAAGGAGAAGGAGAAGGAGAAGGAGAAGGAGAAGGAGAAGGAGAAGGAGAAGGAGAAGGAGAAGGAGAAGGAGAAGGAGAAGTTTGTTTCCACAAGGGTTTTACGAGCTTGGGGAAGGGCCATGGGGCACTGGGAAGCGCCGTGCTGGGGCACTGGGAGGAACTGGGCCCTTGTGGAGCACAGCAGGGCTCGCACCCATCCCTCAGCACCCCGGGGGTATCCACAGGCACCCACCCCAACCAGGAGAGGACTTTTGGCCACCCCCAGCCCAGCTCTGGACCAGGACCAGGACCACCCTGACGCACCATCAAGGGGACCCATGGGGTCCCCTCCATCACCAGGCCGGGCAGCGAGCCCGGCAGGGGCAGGGTTTGCAGGGCAGCCCCCCGGGCACCTACCCTCGTTCTCCTCCAGCTTGCGAACCTGGCGCAGCACGGGCTGCAGGTTCATGTAGAGCCGGTGGCTGCTGCTGAGCAGCTGCAGGAGGTGACGGGAGCGCAGCGGGCAGCCCGTGTAGTAGATGAGTTTCCTGGCCGAGGGCAGCCCGTCGGGAAGGATCTCGAACTTCTTGCCCTGTGCACGAACCAGGGGAAGCTCAGCAAGGGTGGCACCGGCGTCCTGCACCCCAGCTGGAGCACCCCAAGTGAGCCAGCCCGGCACGCACGTGGCCCCGCACTCACCACGAACACCAATTTGCCCACGTTTGTCCAGGGGAAGTCGTAGAGCAGCTGCTTTTCCTCGTCGAGGTTCTGCAAGAAGAGGTGAAGCTGAGGAAATGAGGGCACGGGGAGCCCGCGGGGATGGAGCCCAGCCCTGGGCGCTGCCCGGCCCCGTACCTGGAAGATCTGAATGCCCCGAGTGGTCAGCCCCAGCGTCAGGGAGGCTTCCACCTCCCTCTTGTCCTGGAAGGGAGAGATGAGAGGCTTTTAAATACGCCATTTGCAGCTTTTTTAAGGCTGGGGCACTTCTGTGCCTGAGCACACCCAGCACCAGCACCACGCCGGTGACGGTGGCCACGCGGGTGGCCGCAGCTCGCCCACGCGCATCTCCCTGCAGGGCACAAATGGCTGGAAAAAAGGTATTTTAAACCATTTTTCCAGCTCTTTTCAACAACGTGCCTCCTCGCCGTGCTCAGGCGCTCTCCATACGTGCCATGCCCCGGAGACAAACTTCTCCTCCCCACTTTCAGCGGGGGCTCTCACCTTGTAGAGCCTGTAGTAGTGCACGGCCACGTCGTCCAGCCGCACGGCCTCCTTGATGTACTTGAGGTGGGCCTCGGAGGCCGTCAGAGCGAACTGGTCCTTGTGCATGTTGGGGACGTGCTTCAGGATGTAATCCCGGCCCCTCTTGGCCACGACCTGTTTGAAGGCGAGGAGGGTGTCGAGGGGAGCGGGGGCGAGGCCGGGGGAAGAGGCAAAGCAGAGCGGCGCCTTCCATCCTAGAGACCTGCGAGCTCCCCATCCCTGTAGTGCTCAATTTCTGGTGGTAAGAATAGGATAAATACAGGGGCCAAACATTCCTCCTTGTAGGGTTTCCCACTGGGCACGGCCACGGGGCCGTCACTGCTCCCCAGCACGTAGGAAAACCACGGAAACTGGTAGATTTGGGGCAAACCCAAGACATTTCAGTCATCAATCAAAGCGGGCAGCAGTGCCTACACCTTTTATATGATTTTCTATGATTCTGTGATTTATTTATCCTGCCATCCCGGCACCCTGAGCAGTCCTGGCTGTGGGATGCCCTGGGCAGGCCACGGAGGGCACGTGAGGGTGGCCGGGCGGCGCGGCGCGAGGGGAAACCCCCATAGCAAATACAGGAAAACCCCCATCTGTGGCACCACCACGCTGACCCCGAGAGCTATTTGCAGCCCCAGCAGTTGTCACCGGTTATTAATAACCAGGACAAGGCTGGAGCCGAGGAGCCAGCAGCATCGCCCCTTCCCCTGAAACAAACCCCGAGCGGCGCGGAGAGCGGGCAGGACGTGCCACGGACATGGGATATCCTTGTGGCAGGCAGCAGCGGGCTTACCCAGGCAGGGAAATAGGCTTCGGGCTCGAAGTACTTCCCGTAGTGCTTGCTGCGTTTGAAATCCCCCAGGTCGGCCTGCAGGGCGAAGGCGGTGAGCAGGAAGTAGGCTTCCTCGCGCAGCACGCACTGCGAGTGCAGCACCTGCTTCCGCAGGTGCCAGTAGTAGTAGTACCGCGCCGTCCGGTCGCTGCAGGGGGCGAGAGGGTTCGGGGAGGGGGTGCTGGGGAGCCGACGGCGGCACGAGGTCCACGCGGGCACCCCCTCGCAGCACCCCCAGTCGGCAGCTGGGAAATCAAAGCCGCTGCCACGGCACCGCCGCGCGGCCACCGGGTCCCAGCGCGGCACGGAGATGGTTTAGGCCCTGCAGATGTCTTGTTTTTATGCTGAAAGGAGATGTCAAGATCCCTTCTGGCTTGCTGGAGAGGGATAAAACCCTAAATCGCAGCCCCCAACCCCAAAAATGGCTCCTTCATCACTGAGGGGGGAGATGCGTCCCTGATAGTCCCTGCAGGGAGGTTCGCAGAGCGGGGTCCCTTGGCACACGAACAGATTTAGGGACAGGGACGGCAAAAAGGGGCGAGCTTTGGGTGCCTGCACACTCCTGAAAGAGGACACGCTATTTTGGGTTACTTTCATAAAAATCTGTAGGTTTTTTTTTTGCAGGGTTTTGGCACTGCCCAGACGCAGCCCGGTGCGCCACGAGCCCCCCGCGCGCGGTTGTCACCTTATCAGCCCTCACCTTATCAGCCTGCCGTTCTCCACGTAGTACTGCACTCGGAAGTGGATGATCATGGGGGGGCCGAACTGGTCGATCCCCTGAAACACAGAAGGCGTTCGGGGCTCCTGCGGGGATCCCGTTTTCACGCTGCGACCCCCCGACCCGCTCCGGCACCCCCAGCGCGAGGTCTGCCTTGGCAGTTCCCCTCCCCACCACCACGTTTTCCCTCCCCCAAATCTGCCTTATCCGAAAAAACAAAGGGGATTTGGGTTTAAAGAAGGTGGAGGTTGGGTTTGAGACCCCCAGAGGGTCTGCAGCCACTTTCCCCCGTGCTGCTGTCCCTCTTCCATCCCTCCCTGTCCCCTTCGCCAGTCCCCGCAGCAGCACGGGAGCCTTCGCACCGAGCTCCCCGTGCAGGCTGCACTGAAAATGATGAAAAGGTGCTTTGGGAAAAGGAAAAAAAAAATTAAAAAAGGAAACAAAAAATGAAACAAAAAAAGGGGAAAAAAAGGGAAAAAAAAAAAAAAGGATGTTTGATTTTAAATATGAAAAAAAAAAATGAATTTCAGATGAAATTCTGCTGAAACATGGGGAAATGAGAGAGGAAAAAAATCACTGGGGAAAAAATGAATGTAGAGGACAGGTCCCCAGCTGGGGCACGTGGTGGCACGGGGGTGACGGCCACCAAGCCCCCTCGGGGTTTGCACGCTCCCCCTCCTCCCCCCCGCCCCAAAACGCGTTCCTCCCCCCCGCCCCCCGCAGCTGCGCAGGGACAGTGACCTGCGCCGGGGACAGAGGTGGCCTTAGTGCCGTCATCTCTCCATGCAACACCTCACCGCTGACCTTGCTGGCCTCCTTCTTCCACTCCTTGGGGCAGTACTTGTAGAGTTTCTGGGCCAGGTCCATGTACACGTGCTCATTGTCTGCCGGGGGGGGGGGACAGGGGTGAGCGTGGCCGGCGCGTCCACGCGCCCAAACGGCACCGGGGACGGGCACCGGGGAGGGTGGGACAGCCCCAGACTTACTCTGGATGACGCTGAGCCCGAAGAGGTGGCAGTCCTTCAGCCTCAGGAGGTCGCACACCTGCACGAGGAGCTCGTGGCACAAGATCTTCACCTGCGGATGCACGCACGAGCCCCGTCGCACCGGCACCGAAACCCTGCCGTGGCCCCCGGCGCGCTCACCGGGGGGGGTCTGGGTCTTTTCCAAGAGGACAAAATCCCCCCCCCAAAAATGTGGGATACACGCAGCTGGGGCAGCTTGAGTGCAGGTGGTGCAAGCAGCCTGCTTTGGGGGCAGAAAGTGGAATATTGGGTGGCGCTGAATAAAAAAATAAATCAGCAGAGTGTGGGAATTTCACGGCCAGCAGCCAACGAAAAGCTCAGCAAGCGGCGCACGGAACGAAGAAGCAGCAGGAGAGCGTAAAGCACCTTCAAGGGGAACAACCATGGGGGTTTCAGCAGCAAGGAGAGGGCAGGGGGGGCTCGAAAGGAGAAGCAGAAGCGAGAGGAGAGCTGGCAAAAGAGGCGCAGGGCGACGCCAGCGGCCGTGCTCAGCGGGAACGGGGGGGTCCCCGATCCGCCACCGCCGCCGCCTTACGTTGATGATGATGTTGAGGGAGTCGTCGTTGGGGAGGAAGATGCACACGCTGCGGCGGTCCTGCATGACTCGGTTGTTGTGGAAGGGCAGCTTGTTCATCGTGGGCCGGGCTCTCCCTCGCCGAGCGGCCGGGCTGGGGCTGGGGGCGGGCGGCGGGCACCTCACCGGCGAGCCGGGGCAGCCTCGGTCCCCGCGGGCGCCATCCCTGTGGGATACGGGGTCGGATGAGCCCTGCACCAAATTCCCTGTCCTGTGCCTTATGATGAGCTCCCCAGGAGGCCCCCACAGTCGTATCCCCTCCCATTAAGCTGGTGTCCCCCCCCGCAAGGGGTGGCAGGGGACACCCGAGCGTGCCCCGCCGTGGTTTGGGCAGCGTGGGGTCTCAGCCCAGCCCTAAAAGCCTGAAGCAGCGGGTTTCTTCTCCCGGCTACAGTTTCGGAAAAACCTCCGAAGAGGCTTTCCGGGCATCGCAGCCATCATAAAAAACTCTTTGTGCTGGGAACAAACCAGGCTGGCCCGCCACGGCGCTGCCTGGCGGGAGGTTTCGCGGCGAGCTGCAGAAAGCCCCAGATCAGTGGGGGCTGGATTTAGGATCTGTGCCCCCCCCCAGCAGCCCCGTGCCCCTCCAGCACCACCCCAATTTCTTGCAGGGCTCAGAAAAACCCTGCAAGAGCCCCACGGGATGCACGGGGCAGCCAGCAGCCCTCGCCCCCTGCTCGCTCATCCCCTGCGTTCGCCTGAGTCGGGACCGGGGCCAAGACAAACCCGTCCCAGCACCAACCACAGGCAACTGGGTTTTATCCTATTTTCAAGGACAAATATTCCTTAAGCACTCTTCATCCCACAGCTGTCCCCGGGGACGCAAACGCCGGCGTGAAACAATGAGCAAGGATCTTTAAAACCCCAACTAGCTCGCTGCTTTTCCTAACCAGCAGCTCTGCGCTGGCACCGAGGACACGACAGCGTCTCCCTCTGCACCAAGTATTAGCTCTGCTCTAAACAAAAACACGCCTGGCTTCCAAAAACAGTTCCACTCGGAGATTTTTACAGCGGAGGAAGAAGTGCCCCGAGGTGACTTGGCGCTGGGTGGTTGCTGGCGGTGAGGGCGAGTTGGGAAACCCAGGGGTGAAGCTCTCCTGCCATGCTGGGCTGGACCCTCCGAGGTGTTGTGTGGCTGTGCAACGTGGCCGTGCATTAAATCCGTGCACCAGAGCAGTGCAACGAGGCCGTGCATTGCACACTTGAATTGTGCCCATGCGTCGTGGCCGTGCACTGCACCCGTGCCTCTGCGCACCGTGCCCGTGCCCGGACACGCTCGATCCCGACTCGAAGCAAGCAGCCCAGCTGCCAGGCTGCTTTCGGGGTTCATTAAAAATCACAGCAGGGAAGGAAATGGGGCTGAAGGTATTTGGTGAGCGTCCCCAACAGCAGGGAGGGCGCCGTGCCCCAGGGGCAGGCACTGCACGGCGCCCTCGGCACCCCGCTGCCACCCACGGGTGCCCCACAGCCCCCGAGCATCCTCCTGCTGCAGCCACAGCACAGAGTATTTTTGACTTTCCGGGTAGAAATAAGCGGGTCCTTCCTCCAGCCGGGCTGCTGGCACACGGCCCAGCCCCGAGGAAGAAGCCCGAAGAGCTCCTGGAAATGAAACCACATCTTCGGGGCCCTGGCAAAACCGCCCGTGCCCCGGGAGCGACGCCAGGCCATACATTCACTCCTCGCCCTGCAGGGCACTGCCTGCAAGAGCAGACAAAACGCTTGAGGAAAAAAAAACAACACGCATTTCTGTGTTTGTAGAGGAAACGCTCCAGATCCTCCTGCTGAACGCTGTCTCCCTGTGTTGGGGCAGCTTTACAACCCCCCCCAGCTGCCGGAGCTTCCCCAGGGTGTCCGCAAGCTGGGTGAGAGGCACCCATCGGGCACCCCGAGCCCTTCCCGGGCGAGCTGTCCCCCCGCAGAGCTGGGGGCATTATTTTGGGGCAGCTGCTGCCCCTTCCCACGAGGTCAGCTCGCATTCCCTGTGCTGCTCCGGCGCGCCGAGACAGCCGCGGGCTGGGCGCTGCGCTCGGCTGTCTCCCCAAAAACACCCGCCGGCGCTGGGTGGAAAGGCTTGAAAAAAAAGGAAAATAACCCGGTAAGTGCTGCTGTTGGCTAACCGTGAGCCGGGGGCAAACTCGGTCTATCTGTGGCCGCTGTTAAGATTCCCAGCAAACAGGTATTTTTCTCCCCGTGTGCCCAAACAAGCGCTGACACGAGCCCCGAACACGCACGGCTCCGGGCTGGGAACGGCAAGAGGAGATTGCAGCAAGGGAGCTCTGCTCGGATCCCACGGTTTTCCAGCAAGAGCTGCCCCTGTGCACGCAGAGACCCCCAGCAAACCTTCCCCACGTGCGATTTGGCAAGGTTTGGTAGAGCCAAGCGGTGCTGGCACCCGTGCAGCTGCAAAACCCACCGAGGACGGAGGGTTTGGGCATGGAGCAGCCCCGTGGTGCCGGCACTCGCGGCTCTCCCAGCCACGGCGCAGCTAGAACGGCACGCTGGTGGTTTTCCTGCTAAAGGGAGCTCGGGCAAAAAGCATTAAAACATCACGGGAAGGCACTGCAAACACCACATCAGCCTCCCTGCGCTCCAGGACTCCGGGGGGCAGGGAGAAAATTCCTCGATCCGTTGTGCTTGCCCCGGTGCCGCGGGATGAATGCTTTTACAGAGCTGCCCTGGAAGGAAAACGTTGTGCAATAAAGCCCAGAAAGCAGCTCCCAACATCCCTGCTACCCGGGCACGCGCCATGTGGAACCCACGCGGGTCCTGCACGCACGGCTACGGGCACGCGAGGGCTCTGGCAGCGGGGGAGCAGCTTGCCAGGCTCTCACAGCCAGCAGCAATTCTGGTCCCGTTCCAGCGCCGGGGATTTGCATAGCCTGAACTCCGTGGCCGAGGTGGGTTTTTGCTTCCCTAAAGCCGGCACACAGCTCCTTGCCGTGCCAAACGAGGCTTTTCTGCACGTGCATCAGACCCAGAGGACGTGGTCGGCTCTCGGGTTGTGATATTTCTGTGATTTTGGCTCCGGGGATGCCCGAGGACGGGTGTCACGGTGCTGGCGGGTGGCACCGGTCACCAACGAGTCCCTCCTGCTGCTACCAAGGCGGGGAGAAGCAGCACAGCACAAGGCACACGCTGAAAGCACATCCCTTAACAGCATCCCTCGAGCGCCGTCACGTTTATATTTGACCGATTTCCTTTTTTTTTCCCTGTAAATTCTGTCCTATCAGCCGTCCAAGCCGGCCGCCGGTCCCCGGCTTTTGTTTGGGTGCGCTCGGGAGCCACAATAGCAGCGCATTAAGGGATTATGCAAGGGTTGATCGGCGCAGGGAGAGGAAAGGCAGAACAAAGTGCAGAGCTGGATGGGAAGATGAATTCACGGGGCAGGAATTTCTTGTTTGGAAGAGCTGAGAGTCGGTGCTACCCCACATCACAGGGCGCAGGTATGCGCAAGCTGTTATTACAAGTTTGGAGGCTGTCACTTAGCGCAGCTTCTGCGAACCCAAAAGCGAGATTAATTCGCGCTTGCGGTCACCCCGTAATTAAAATTGTCTCCAATTCCTCCTGAACTCAACAGTTTCCTCATAACGAACTGAGGCAGATGAAAGAGACCTGCACTGGGAAAAAGGACCGGGTTATAAATATTCCATTACTTCATCCCCCACAAAGCTGTCGGGGTGCTGGGGACTCGGCCGGGGCAGCACCGGGGTCCCCGCGGCCACCGGCGTGCAGCAGCTCTGGGGACACCCGGGGACGGCCACCAAGGGCTGGGACACGAGCACAATCCCAAAAACGGGGACGCTGAAGCTGGGGCAAGCCGAGGGGCTCAGGAAATTGAGCCGGGGGCTCAGGAAATTGCTCCCTGTGCCATGCAAAATGTCCAATCCAGCCCGGGAGCACGGAGTTTCCCAGCTGTGCGTTACCCGTGCGCGGCACAGCAATTCCTCCTGCCTTCGCTGCCTTCTTTTGGGCTCGGTGCTCCACAAACTAAAACCAGCAGCGGAGGCGCTCAGGAGACGGATCTCGGCGGGCTCCGGCCGCCAGCTCCTGCTTTTTGCTTTTTTTTTTTTTTTTTCTTCTCTGTTTTCCTTTCCTGTTTCACGAACCAGCCCCTTCCATTTTATTTCCTTCTGGAAAACTTCACCACCGGCCTCTGGGATTCCAGCAACGCCTGCCGACAGCTCCCAGATGCGGCACCACCGGGTCTGGGGGGGCTCTATCCATGCTCCCCCCCGGCTGCTGCAGATGTCCGAGCCCTGAAGGAAGCTGGTGGTGATGATCCATCGGGACAGCTCACCAGGGGCAAGGCCGGGGCTGCACGCACGCATCCGGCCAAGCTGGTGTCCTGCAGCTCTGCCCGGTTTGGGAGGGCTGGAAACAAGGAGATGCCCCCACGCCAGGATGGCCATGCAGCCCACGCCTCCCCGCTGGCGCTGGGAAGCAGCTCTCCCTCCTGCAGCATCCAGCTGGGGCACTTGGGCTTCCTTCCATTGATTTTTCAGCCTCCCAAAGCCGGGTTTGGCCCAGCCACCTCCACCCCCGTCCCGTGGCGGTGCCCAAAATCGCACCGCGAGGCGCCCAGACCGCTCGGAGGCCGGAGAGGAGGCGCACGGCTCGAGGCGGGCTGGAGGCCGGCTGGCACACGGCTGGAAGCAATTATCCCCTGCGGCAGCGCCGGGAGGAGGAGGAGGAGGAGAAGGAGGAGGAGGAGGAGGAGGAGGAGACGCGGCGCTGCTCTGCTTGCTGCGGGTTATTCGAGGAGAGGCAGGGGAACAGACGGGGCTTTGTGCGCCCCGGCCAGACGGGACCCCGGCGCGGGCACCCCGAGCCCCTGAGCAGTGCTTTCATCCTGTTACACCCCCCCCCTACGCTTTCCGGGGCTTTGTGAAACTTCCCCCAGCCCCACAGCAGGGTTTTTTGGAGCACGGGTCCCGGGATGGCAGCAGCTGCCCCAAAGGATGCCCGGGGATGGGAAGCAGCGCTGCCCTCTCCGTCCATGGGGTTAGCCCGAGCAGTATCCAAAAATCCTCGGGGGTTTGGCCCTGGGTTTGGCTGTAGGATCTGCTCTCCAGCCACAAGGCAAGGAGCAGAGCAACCTCCCCGCAGCCAGCTTGGCCTCCCCGTGCTGGAAAGAGACATTTCCAAACCATGAAAGCCCCTGTTAAAAAAAATAACACCAACTCCAGGGCAGCGTCCTGCCTGCGTGATGCCCCGACCCCAGGAAAAAGTCCCTGTTTGCAGGGAAAGGGCTTTCGGGAGGGTTTGGAAGATTTTTGTGCAAAAACCCCTTTTGGGAGCCCCATCCCATGGCCGTGCTCCCGGGCAGGAGCCGCGCTGCCACGGCCCAGCTGGGGCTCAGCGCCCAAACCGGTCCCCGCTCCAGGTGCATGTGGAAAAAGCCCCAAACCCAAAGCCTCCATCCTACTTATTGTAGCCCCGGGACAGGGGAGATTTCCCAGGAGAGAAGGAGACGGCTTCAAAACCGCACGTGGGGAAGCGCTGCCCTGCCCCGGGTCCGCAGCGAGGTGCAAAGCACGTGGGGTGGGTGCTGAACCCAGCCACAACCCCACGGGATGCCGGCGGGCTCCCCAAATTCAGCCCCACCGGGTGGCTCCCAGCATCGCTTCCCGAAGAGCACGCATGCCAGGCACCAAGCCCGCAGCTCCATTTTGCACAAAACCAGCCCCATTTCATGCCGAAACGCACACAGCAGCGCCTTGAACCTTCAGGTCCCCATCTGCGCCCTCCGAAGTCCGCGGCACCTTTGCCTCCGGCTCCGGATTGGGGCAAACGAAGCCAAAGTTATTATTTTGGGGATCCTCAGGACTGCAGGGGAAGAGCAGAGACGCCCTGGCTGGGCAGCCCACGAGCGAGCAGCGTGGTCTCTGCGAGCGGCCGGGCACCTCCACGCTCCAAATCGCCCCGGGCAGCCCCAAAAGCAGCAGGGCTGGGGGAGCCACCCCGCACCTCCCCGGCTCCCCTTCCCCGGCAGCGCTGGGGAGAGCCTTCTGCCTTTGGAAAATATCATAAGCCTGCTTTTCAGAGAGGCAAAGAAAAAAAATAAAAGCATAAAACTAAATTAACAACCAGGCAGATATTTTAACCACAACCATAATTTGTATATTCCATCTGGAGTCCACAGCGCTGCCTTTCTTTTTTTTTTTTTTTTATTTTCTTTTTTTTTTTTTTAGCAGGAGGGAGCTGACATCATCTTAATTTGAAATTCGCATTTATTTTTACATCTGGTCTGAATTAATCCTTTTCAGTGTACTGACTTTCATGTAATGGAATAATTGCTTACAGATTCTGGGTTTAAAGAGCCTGAATAAACCGAGTTTAAAAAAAGAACCCCTTTGCAAACTGATAGTAAAAAGCCTCTAACCTATAACCAAATCCCAATCTGCCTTCGGGACTCGGAGTTTTAAACGAAACAACGTCGCTTTCAGGCAACAGAGACCAAATCCATCCACGCTCTGTCTAAGAATTAGGGAGTGCGAGCAAGCCTGGTGGAAAAACACCGACACAAACCAGCCCAGGAACCGCGCAGAGCAGGAACCCTCGGCGCGCAATCAGCGCGGCTGGAACCGTTCTGGAAAAGCTGAGCTTGGCTTCGAGCGAAAAACACCCTCATGACCAGAAAACGCCTCAGCCACGAGCAGAAAAAAAGCTGATTTGGGACTGCGAGGTGACAGCGAAGGCACCCTCCTGTGAGGTGACAGCGGTGGCATGTCCTGGGGATGCCGCGGTGGCAGCAGCAGGGAAAGGTACTCCTCGTGGGAACGCTAGTCCCTATGGGGCCACCAGCTCGTTTAGGGCCTCGTTAAGGGGCTGTATGGGTTTATCCTCATGGATGGGGGATCACATCCCCAGTGGGAAGCACAGCACTGAGCCGTAGTGGTGTTATCGGGTGTGCTGGGTGCCACCCAGCTCCGTGCCATGGCACCCCCGTGTCCCCACCCGCCCCGGTGACCCTCTGGCCACGCAGCCTCCCCTGGGACTGAGCGGGTCCTGGGGTGACGGCACCCACAGGCAGGGGCACCCATGGGTGAGCGGCACCCAGAGGCCACGATCCATGGCCAAGAGGCCCCACGGTGAGGGTACCAACGGCACCCATGGGTGCTGGATCCCATGGGGAAGTGTAACCCACAGACAAGGGGAGGGGACTGGGTGAGGATGGGACCCCCGGGCGATGGGACCCACGGGTGACCGTGACCCCTGGGCGATGGGACCCATGGGTGACTGCGACCCCTGGGCGATGGGACCCACGGGTGAGGGGACCCCCAGACAAGCGCAGCCCACGGGCGAGCGTGACCCAGGGGCAGGGGGTGCCACGGATGGGCAGGACCCAGGGCCGAGCACAGCCCCGGGCGAGGGGTCCCGGGGGCCGGGCGGAGGAGCGGAGAGGAGCGGAGCGGGGCGGGCGGGGGGTTGGCGGAGCAGCCCCGCCGCTGTTAAATTTCAACTCCCTGCGACCGGCCAGAGGAAATGACTCGCATTCCTGGAAAATGAAGCCACTTGCAGCTCTCCGGCACCAACTCGGCCCCCAAGCGCAACAAGCCGCCGCGCCGGCCCCCGCCGCCCCCAAACGCCCCCCACGGCCACGCGAGCCCACCCGGGGCACCTCAGGGGGCTGCACCGGAGCCGGGAGAGCGGCGGATGGACCGTGCCGAGCCGTGCCGAGCCGTGCCCGTGCCCGGCCGAGCCGTGCCAAAGCGTGCCCGAGCCGTGCGCGCGGTGCGGGGCGCACGGGTGCGCACCTACCTGCGGCTCCGGGGACCGCGCTGCCGAGCCGAGCCGTGCCGTGCCGAGCCGTGCCGAGCCGTGCGGAGCCGTGCCGAGCCGTGCCCAGCCCAGCCCAGCCCAGCCCGACGCCCCCGCCCCTTCCCCGGCCGCACCGCCCCGAGCGCCACCGGCACCGCCTCCCTCCAGCCTCGGCGAGGGGCCGGGGCCGGCCGGGGGGCAGCGGGCAGCCCCCGGGGGGAGCGCGGAGAGGGGCCGGGAGGGGACGGAGGGCACCGAGGAGGGGGTCCAGGGGTGGTCCTGGGGGAGCTGAGCTGCCTGCGGGGAGCTGATAGACGCAGGGAGCGGGCAGCCCCTGGGGGGAGCCGGGCATCCCCCCGGGGGCACCGGCATCGCCTGGCCTCTGCGGGGGGAGCCGAGCACCCCCTGAGCCAGCCCTGCGGTCCCCAGCTCCATCCTGAGGCAGCCCCTTGGGAGCAGAAGCCCCAGGCTCTGCCTGTGCCCCATCACATCACTCATCCTTCCCCCCGCTCTTAAAAACTCGTGCTGCCTGGGCCGCTGCTATGCCACCGAGAAAGAATCCCCAGAAAGCTTTCCCCCAAAGCCCCAATGTCTCATAAACCTCCCCAAAAAATCCCCAAAGCCCCCAGGTTTTCCCACAGCCCCAGCCAGCCGTGGAGGAGCCGCTGCCACCCCTCAGCGTGCAGTGCCTGGGGCTCTGAGCACCCCCCGGCCGTGCCAGCGACCCCCTAGGCCTGCCCTCAGGAACCAAACCGAGCCAGAATTAGGGCCGGATCCTGCTCCTACAAAATCCTCCCCTAATGTCCTGGCAGCAGGACCACGGCGGGGTCAGGCTGGCTTTTGTGACGGCCCAAGGGTGCCCGTAAGGGGTGCCCCGTGCCCGTAAGGCAGCCGAAGCGCACACGGGGCCAGGCTCCATCATTGACCCGGGCCAGGAATAGCAGCAGCAGCGCCATAAATTAGCGGCAAAGCATCTTCCGCGGCGCTCCTTCCTCAGAAGTGCCATATGGCGAGATTTGTTTTGGGAGTAGTTATTTATTCCTCACTTTTAAGTGTCTATAGGCATCTTTCGGGCTGACCTGCGAGGCCGGCTCTGCCCCCGCAGTCTCTGCGAGGCTGTGGGAGAGAACAGCCGCTCGTTCCCAGACCTAAATAAAGAGCAGCTCTGCTGCGAATACCCTGACGCTCGCTCCTGAAATCTGTTTGCAGCCCGGCAGATCGTGCCGGGTAATTACACGACGCGAGCGCGCGGTGCCGGCAGTGGGAACCCGACGCGCTGCTGCTGCTGCTGTCCTCATGGAAAAAAACAGCCTGGCTTTCGGCAGAGCTGAAAGGGGCTGGAGAAGCGCCGGGTTTGGGCTCTCTTCTTCCATGAAAAATTCAGGGAGCGTTTGCACTCTGCAGCTCGCTGCTGCTCGTGGCACACCGCGTCCCCGTCAAGCCACCGGTGGCACGTGCTTGGTGCCACCGCAGCCAAGGGGACGGGCAGAGCAGAGGCCACCTCCCCAGCCAGAAGTCTTTTTTTTTCCCCCAAAATTCACTCTGGAGACCTCCCTTCCCCAGCTAGCACAGGGGCCATGCACATTGCGGAGCTGCAATTTGCTTCATTTTCTAGAAAATTAAGAAAACGTTTTCAGTGTGGCGCTGGTGGGGCACATCACCAGCTCCAGCAGCGAGGGGCAAACATCCCCATCACCTCCTGCTCTGCTCAGGAGGGCAAATCAGTGCCACAGGTGTGCCACACGGGTCCCATCCTGCTGAATATGTCACCTGTGTGTCCCAAACAAGCCCCTTCCCTGCTGCTCACCCCCAGGCTTATGTGAGCTGCCCCTCGGTAATAAGGTGCCGTGATCTGGAGGCACTGGGACAGCCAAATAAAGCAGCAGAAAGCTTGCAGATGCCAGCGAGGCGATACACAAACACATATTTGGATGGTGTGCGTGCTCACTCTGTGTTACAGATCCCAGGATAAGTGGAGATACTCCCAGGCCAGGGCTGCGGGCGTGTCCCCTCCACAGGGAGAGCTCGGAAAGATGGACACGAGCCAGTGTCCGGCCGGCCGGCTTTGTGAAAGGAAAACCCCAAGGACTCCAGTGACATTTCTCTTTCACAATTCAGGCATTAAGATTGCCAAAAAAAATCCCAAGAAACGGAAACGCAGATGGAAAATGTAATAAATTGAACCTTTTCTTTCTCTCTTTCCTTTTGGAGAAGGTTTGAGCGGGGCTAATTGCATTGCGAGCCATGTCTCCGGAAAGGAAAAAAAAAAAAAAAAACAAAAAAAAACGGAGTTGTGGTTCTGACCAAAAATATCATCCACATAAAATATACAGATTTTTTTCACACTAGATGTATTTATATTAAGAGGAGGGGAAATAGCAGCTGTTCACTGTGATCCTGCATTATCGCCAGTCGAGTATCTTCTGTAGCAGCGTCTCAATATCGGCATTGTTACTGGCAGGAATCGCTGCACAGACGTGGAAGCTCTCTTATCTCATACATATTTTCCCTGTGATTTTTGCTAATGGGATAAAAATTATAAACAAAGCCACAGAGTAACGAATAAATTCATCTGGTTCTCAGCGCCCGGCTCCGTTCTGCAGAGGCTGGGGTTGCTGCAGCCTGCAGCGCGCCGGGCGCTCCGCTCCGTCCGGGGAGCATTTCCAAATTCAGGCTGGGGCTGCGCTCACCCGAGGCATGTTCCCTGTCAGTGCTCAGCATCACCACCGGGTGCTGCAAAAATAGCCACCCGTTTCGCACGGGGAATTTTTAGGATGTCCCTTACAGCAGAATTTACCAGGAAGGGTCTAAAACCCCCGTGCGCAACCCCAAGCTCCCTGACTTCCCCCATAACCTGGCCACGAGCTCCTCCATCTGTGTCACTGATTTTGCACATAGTTTTCATAAAAGCCGATGAAATGCAGTCTGAGGGGGGCTTCCAGCTCTCTGCCAGCCTCCCCCAGTGTATATTTGCTTTTTAATAAACCATATCCAGAGGCATGGGCACGGCACCGGGGTGCGCCCGGGGACAGGGGTGTCCCCGCCGCCCGGGGACGCTTGGCACGGCGGCAGGGCCACGGCTCCAGCTGCAAAGTGAGGTTCAGAAATTCTTCCTCGGGGCAGGCAGGACAAAGCCGGCGGTCACTGAGTGGGGGAGGCCGGGCTGTGCTCGGCTTTGGGATGGTTTCTCAGCCCATAAAGGGAAGAAAATAAATAATGAAGCCCCGCTCGGCTCCGCGCAGAACCACAACAGCCGCGCGTTGCTATAAACTCCGGCGAGGAGCTGGACCTTGCTGGGTCCTTTGCATTTCATGGAGGATTTCCAAGGAAACTCATCTTCTGCACCCCCTGGGCCAGGCAGATGTGTGCCCTGTCCCGCTTGGGGCCAAAATTGTGCACGGCGAGCTGGGCACCAAGCTCTGAGCCTGGATTCTGCGGGGTTAACGCGATGGGGTGCGCCAGGGGTGCCTGCTCTGCAGGGGCACAACCAAGCCCCTGCCTTTATTTGCTTGATGACCAAATTCTGGGCACCTGCGGGTGCCCTCCTTGGGGTTTTTGTCCCGGTGCTGCCTCGATTCTTTGGTGTTGGATGAGCGAAACCTCCAGCACCATCCCAGTCCATCCCGGTGGGATAGGCAGGGTGGCAGCAGGACCCTGTCTGCTCCAGGGCTCGCAGGGAGATTTGGGGCACATCCTCGGAGTTACGGGGCTGGCACAGCCTTGGGGAAACCCCGCACAAGCCGAGCTCCATCGCACCCTTCCGCAGGGGAGCGGGAAGCAAGGGGTGGCCCCGAGACGGCCCAGCTGAGCGCGGGGATGGCCGGCGGTGGCACGCGGCCATCAGCGCCGGGGCAGGAATGCCAGAAATGCAGAACCACCCACGGCTCCACGGCCGGGGGGGGACCGGCCACGCCGTGCTCCGGCTGGGCACTGCGAGCAGCGGGACGCAGGGTCCCCACCGAGGGGGGTGCCGTGGGTCTGGACCCCAAATCTCCTGCTCTGTTTGCCCCGCTATCCGTGGGGACAGCGCCATGGGAAGGCAGGCTCGCTGCTCGTCTGCTGCTTGTCATTGCCAAGTTATTGATAAGGCAATTAATTAGTCTGGGGGGGGGCGGGGAGGGGAGTTGACGAGGCCAGCAGGGAAGTGCCACGGCGTGGGTTTGGCTCAGCCCCCTGCGCGATGAAACACGCTGCACTTTGCATTTCCAAAAAAAAACACACAAAAACCACCAAAATAACCCTTCTCCCTCTCCCATCTGCATGTTTGCCCATTTCTAGGGCCATAAATGAGCATTTTTGGGGGCTCTGGACCTGTTTTTTTAATCTCCCGGAGCTGCTCCCTGCCTGCCGGAGCTGCTGGAAAGCTGTGGAAACGTGTTGCAATGCAGGAAAGGCAGCGGCCGGCGGGGAGGAAAGATCACAGGAGCTGGGGGGAATATTTTTAGCCTGTCTGTGCGCCTGCTCGCCGGCTTCCCTGTGAGAGCTGCAGAGCCACCAGCACATCCCAGCCCCATCCGGAGCGGGGACAGACACCCCCGGGGCTTCTCCGCGGCAGGGGCTGGGATTTTGGGAAGCCCAGTGGGGTCCCCCCGCTGACCCCATCACAGCCTCAGCCCTACGAGACATCAGAGGATCCACGGCGGCGTGGGGTTAAGGAGCTGGGGGAGAAACCAGCTCGGGGAATCTGCTGGAAAATAATTGCAATTAATGCCATTTGGGCGGGGGAAGCACCCGTCTGGGGCCAGGGCGCATCTGCAGCCCCCCCCCAAGCACATGTGCTTTCAGCCAGAGCCCCCGGCAGCGGGTTTTGATTAAGGACTTGCACAAGGCAGCAAACCTCTCCCTCACTCCCTGCTCACTTTTGGATGCAGACGGCAGGGAACGGGGTCAAAACGTCGCGCGGGAGGTCAGAGACCAGCCTCTGGAGAGGCTTCCTGCGCTGGAGCCGCTCCGTTTGCACCCGTGTGTGCTCAAATCTGGATGGAGGAGTCCCTCACCAGCAGGATTTTCAAACCAGACGGGACTCCAGCACTGAAAGAGGCTTGCCCCAATGCGTAGGGTGAGCTGCATGCTGCAATATGGCTCGTATTTTGGAGCACGTTGCATTTGGAGCTGTGGATGATCGCTACTCGAGGGAGCGCACGAGCAGCCATGGTGCAGGCAGGAGCCAGGGAAACAGGGCTCCGGCCTCGTGCTTTGCAAATTTGCAGGGCTGCAGGGCTGGAAATATGCAGGAAACCCAGCCCACGCCAGCCCTGTCCCCGCCGGCCCCAGGGTGAAGCACCCTGTGCCAAAGCACCCCATGCCAGAGCACCCCGTGCCGCGCTGCCTTGGGGCCACCCCTTGGTTTCCACACCCGTGCTCTGCCTGGTAGAGGGGTGCCAGCCCATTTTGGAGCCAGTTCCCAACAGGGCCAGCAGCACAGTGGCCACCCCAGCCCCAAACCACCCCTGCTGGCACCGCGGGTGTTTGGGCTGTGCCTCGCAGGAGGGCTGGGAGAGGTCCCGGCCGTGTGGGTCCACCTCTGGAGCAGAGCACAACGTGCCTTAAATGCCCAACCAAATGCTCCAGGGTTATTAAAGAGCAGACTGAGCAGGCCTCTGGGAGCATCCATATCTTGGGTAATGTTTATCTAGAGGGATCCCACAAAAAAATGCTTAATTCCTGGCTCGTTAGCAGCCGGCAGGATAAGGCCCGACGCGGCTGAGCTCCCTGGGCACGTCGTGGGGGTCCTGCGGGGCCATTTCCTTAACTCCAGCTCTGGTCACCTGCATTTCACTGCTTTTATTTCAGTATTTTGGGGCCATCCTTTTGCGGAGAAGACCCGTAAATACGCACATATACACATAGATTTATTTAATGCAGCTAAGGGAGCGCTGCCCACGGCGCACAGCGCACCCGCGACCGGAGCGCGGCTCCCAGCGCCCTCCCGTGCAGCCGGGCACCAAGTTTTGCACAGATGTGAGCAGCAAGGAAATGCTGCACGGTGTTTGGGTCTGCAGGGCTGTTTTCAGCAGAAACATTCCCCAGACACGTCGCTTCCCCAGGAAGTGGCAGCTGGGAAGTCTCCCCGGCTGGCCACGCACCGCACTTGCTCGCACACAGGGCTCCCAGTTAGTGGGATGAAAGAAAAAAAAATGTGCTTAAACCGTGAGTTAGGCACAGCCCCGGGGCCAAAATGATATGAAATGATATGGGGCAGGCTGGCATCGCCCTGTGGTGCTTCGTGTGGCACAGCAGCACCGCTCCGTGCTGCAGGATTGGGCCCCGACAGCCACAGCATCTCCCCGTGCGCTCGGGGTGTCCCAGCTGGCACCCAGCGGGGCCAGGGGATGCGGGGCCAGCCGGCTGGGGCCGAGCAGATGGTTTCCATCTGGATTCCTCCAGCTGGGGGAAAAAACAGCAGCGGATGCCAACGGGAGGCCCCGGGGTGAGCGCAGGCAGCGCTGGAGGTGCCCAGGCCACCCGACGTGGGTGCTGGGGGTGTCCTGGGGGGGGTAGGAGCGGACCCGATGCTGATTCCGGCTGGGGTCCTACCCCTCCAGGACAGGGCTTGCTTGGATTTCAGAGCCTGGGAGTCTCCTTCCCTCCTTTCCCAGCTCTCCGGGTGCAGGCTGTTGGGTTCATCCCAGAAATAACCAAAAGAAGAGAAATCTCCCAGCCCAACCCTGCACGTTTCCCCATCACTGCTCTCCAGCCACGCTCCCCTGCGCCACAGCACCACAGCGCATCCTAAAACCCAGGCGGGTTTTTGGGGTGGCCCCACACAGCCAGGTCCCCAGCTGGGCACCCCGTGGCAGCAGGCAGGAGCCCTCAGCACACCCCAGAGCTCCTCACTTCGCAGAACAGAGCTGTTTATGAGCTATATGAGCGCAATAAAGCAGAAGCAGCTGTGGCTACCGCCTCCTTTATGGGATTTTTTTCCCCTGCTCCTCTGAAATTTTATGATCCAGATATAAAGACTTAGGAGAGAGCACTGACACCCTTTAACGCGGTGGCATAAAGCACACGTGTTCCCGGGGTAAGAGCCTTTCTCTGGGCGTTGCTTTTAGTGGGATCCACCTTCCTTGCACCATGCCCTCTTCTCGTGGACTTTTTTTTGGGGGAAATAAAGTGGCTGGAAGGCTGCGGCGGTGCCTGGGGAGAAACCCCAGGTGTTTCTCATTCGGTGCTGGTGCTTGCACAGAGCTTCCCCGGGCCAGCAGGGCTTCGCCCAGGGCTTTACACGGGAGAAGGAGCGGGGCTAGAGGAGGAGAGGCGTGGGGAGCAGGCGAGCCTCCAGCCCCGGCTCGCTTTGTCAGCACTTGCTGTGTTTAGTATCAGTGTTTGTTTTTTTGTTTTTTTGGTTTTTTTTCCTCTTTTTTTTTTTTGCTTTTGGATATGCTTCGGAGCTGCCAGCAGGAGGGAAAAGCAGGGTGCTAATATTAGAGCATCGCCAGGCGGACGGAAAACCACGCCGAGCTGCGGGGTGGGGGCACGGAGCCACCTCCCTGGGGACGGGGACACCCCCAGAGCACCGGGCAGGGGAAGGTGTGAGGGGTACAGGGCACGTCTGGGTGGCAGCACCGATGCTGGCACCGCTGCAGGAGGGATGCTGAGCCCCTGCTTGCTTTTGGACCCCCGTGGCCACGTGTCCTAGCTCCTCTCCACGCTCTCCCCTGTGCCAAATCCCACTCCCGTGATTTACGCCGTGTGCCCAGACGTTTAATCACACGCAGGGCGGCTCTTTCCAGGTCGTTGGTGATTAGGGAGATGCTGCGTTACCCTCTGGCGTAATTAATGATGGGAACCCCGCGCTGATCTGGCACTTTGCACCCTCAGTGCTGCCTGCGAGCCCCTGGTGCATTAGCTGGGCAGGATCCGGCCGTGGGCACCTGGAAGGGCTCGAGATGGAAAAAAAGCACCCAAAAACAGGTGGAAGAGATACGGAGTGCCACAGGGGGCGAGCAAAGGGCCGCATCCTGCCCGTCCCGTGAGAAGGATTTGGCCTGGGGGAGCGGGGAGAGATGACCCTGCCCCTCGCTGCGATGCTCCATGGGCTGGGTGCAGCCCCCCCTGCATCCCCAAAGCCCCCCAGGGGCTTTTTGCAGCGCTGTTATTCGGGTGGAAGGCACTGGTGTGGATAAATCAGCCCGGGGGGGCAGGATTGGACCTCCCATGGTGGGTGCACGCAGGAGGGGGCAGCCCTCACCCACCCTGGGGATTTCTCCCCATTTTATTCCAACCCCCTGCGGCCCCAAAGCCACCCATCCCTCTGCTGCAGGCTTTTTGGCTCTCGTGCCATCAGATCCAGAGCTCTGCCTGCGCAACCAAGGACCCTACCAGGTGCCCACAGGCTCAAGGTAGAGAAAATGCTTGAAATACATTTTTTTTTTTTTTTTCCCAAGGCAGGGATTGCTCAAAGCTCTCCTCCCGGCACGCAGCTTTGCGCTGCTCCTTCTCCATCCAAAATAAGGCGGGTCCACAAGAAATACCGGGCTCTCCAGGACCAGCAGCTCCCATCCCAGTGTCTCCCATCCCAGTGGTCCCATCCCAGTGGCTCCCACCCCCCCGGTGCCCGTCCCAGCGGCGTGGGAAGCCTCCTGCAGCGTTTGCAGGCGGGGTGAGCGCGCAGGAGCCGGTTAATTACACGGTGCCGGGTGTTTTTCTGCTTGCCGAGGGCCGCCTGCGTTTGCGCTCCCCAAGCTGGATGGTTGCAGTCCTGGCTGACAGCTAATTGCCAATTAATGATATCTCCGCGTGGCGCAAACGGGTTACTAATACTGCAAATTTTTTTAATGTTTTTTTTTCTTTTTTTAATGCCTTCGCGTTTGCCTCCGAGCGCAGCCACGCTTTGGGAGCCGGATTCCTTTGTGCCAGGGGCTGGCAACGTGGATGTTTGAGGCTGCAAAAGCAGGAGGGGTTTTCCACGGCCCTTTTGGCTGCAGCCCGTGGCGCAGGCGGAATCGCTTTGGCAAGCACCGCGCCTGCACCCGGCTGGGCTTTTCGGCAGCGTTTCGCTCCCCTGCTGCACGCCCCGCACGCTGCCGCCGGCACCAGGCTGAGGAGGGATCGGAGCAGAGGGAATTTGATGGGTTTAAATCACCGGGACGCAAAGCCACGGTGCTGTGCTGTAGGACAAGCTGCTCCTGCGTCGCCAGCTCGCTTTGGTTTGGGGAGGGCAGGGGGCTCGCAGCAGCCCTGCCCGTTCTGCTGGCTGCAAGTTTCGGGGCGCAAAGAGGCATCGCCAGCTCTGCAGAGTGAGATAAAGGACCAAGGAGGAACAGGACGGCTGCAGTGCGAGCACCTGCACCTCCATCTCCCTCCGAACCCAGGGCTGGTTTTGCAATCACGTCTCCAGGCACAAAAAAAAAAACAGCAAGGGCCCCCTTTTCCTCCCCATCCCAGCGAGAGGTTTCAGCATCCGGATGCCAGAGGACCAGGAAAATGTAACTCACTTGTAAAATTGGCTGTCGAGGGCGCTGGGGGATTTTTCACGGGGGGTGGGAAGCTCTTTGGGAAAAGAAAAAAAAAAAAAAAAAGAAGTATTTTTTTCCCTGCCTCATGGACCTCTCCAAAAAAGAACTAAAATCTGCGTTCCTTTGGTAAGTCGTTTGCATTGAGGGTAATTAAACTTTAATCAGCAAGGCCAAGGATGTTCAGAGGAGATGGGGACGGAGCGATGGTCTGTCCCACGGCAGGCACCCCCTTAGGGCAACGCCAGCAGCTTCCACCTGCCCCTTGCTTTGGGTTGCTCAGGACCACGGCACCCTCGGTGCAATCCCAGCAGCTCCTGGCTCTGCTTTCCGACTATCAGCCCCCACCCCAAAACCAAGCTGCCCCCACGTCGTGGTGGTGAAACACCACCCAGCTGGCCGGCGGGGCGCCTTCGCCTTCCCTCTCGCAGCAGGAAGCCAGATGGGGAAGAACGAAGAGTTTGCCAGGGCAAACAGCAGGGAAATTCAGGCATTTTCCAAGCAAAACGACGCTGCTTAGATCTCGGGGCTAAAAATTACCTCCTGTCTGCTTCCTTATGCCTCGTTACAAACCCTCGGTGCTGGAAGCATCCTCCCCACCCAGGCGGGGAAGCCAGGGTGCAGCTACCTGCTTATTAACCCAGCTGGATCAGCCGGAGAGCAGGCAGGAGGGTGCTCCCCTTCCCTTCCCTTCCCTTCCCTTCCCTTCCCTTCCCTTCCCTTCCCTTCCCTTCCCTTCCCTTCCCTTCCCTTCCCTTCCCTTCCCTTCCCTTCCCTTCCCTTCCCTTCCCTTCCCTTCCCTTCCCTTCCCTTCCCTTCCCTTCCCTTCCCTTCCCTTCCCTTCCCTTCCCTTCCCTTCCCTTCCCTTCCCTTCCCTTCCCTTCCCTTCCCTTCCCCACTGCCCAGCATCGCCCCCAAGCCCCAGGGAGAGCTGGAAATCCCCGTTTGCCCCCCAAACTGCCCCAAAACGAGGCACGGCACGCAGGCGCGGGGATGTTTTGGAGCCCGGGGGGGGCCCCCTCCTGCTTGGGCTCTCGCACAGCCGCAGCTGTTGACTGGGAGCAGGGAGGGGAGCGCATATTTTCACCTCAAAACTGGCTAATTGCAGGCAGCGGGGAAATTCCCCCTCCGCAGAGCCAAACCTTGCGTGGTGGGAGGGGAAGGGAAGCTTGCCGTCGGCGCCAGGATCCCAAAGGCGAGCGCTGGAGCCAGCGAGGGCGGCCAGGGCCCGCGGCTTTCCACGAGCGTGACCAAAAGGATGTTTTTTCCACCCAGATTGAACCCTGGGTGCGTTACGCAACAGGCGCAAGGGCTCGGCTCTGCAGGACTCGGCTCTGCAGGGCTCGGAGAAAGCTCCGGGAGAGGAGAGATTGAGGCCACCGGCACTTTTGGGAAGCTGCACGCCCCGAGCCACCCCCTGCTCCCCACGGTCCCAAAAGCCAAGAGCTGGGGACCAGGCTGCACCCCACACCCCAGAAATCCCAGTGCCCTGCAGGAGGATGCTGAGCTCGCTGCCCTGCATGAGGGCAGATGCAAAAAGCACGTTTCCCACCCCAAAACACCTGAACCTGGGGGAGCCGTGCTGCCCGGCGTGTCGCTGCACGCCAACGGGGAGGCAACGCTCCCCCCCTGCTGCCTCTTGCCCTGGCTTTGCCTCGTTCCTGCCCGATGACGGGTGTGATTGCTTCACCCCAGAGGCTCTGGCCACGGGGAAAGAGCAGCCACCAGCACGCAGCGTTGTCCCCGCTTTTGCAGGAGGGTCTCACACCTCCTTCTCCTCGGGTGGCAGCGTGCCAGGCATGCCCAGCCCCAGGCTCGGCTGCTGACCCCAAAATTGCCAGATTCAGGCTTAACCAAGCCATTTTATTTATCACTGGGTGAGGGCAGTCCCACCTCCTGCACAGGTATGAAGGGAAAGAGAGAGAGAGAAAGTTTGCCACCGAGTTGGTTTTTCCCCATCCCCAGAGGCTTTGGCACGGATTTACTTTCCACTTTTTTTTAATTTGTTCTCGCTCCCTTGTTTTTTTAATCATTTCAACCAACGGGTTATTGAAGTTTTTCGCCTCCTGACAAAACCCGGGCTCCGCGCCAGCGCATATTTCTGATAATTCATCCATTATTAAACGAACTCAAAGATATGACTTAAAAAAAAAAAAAAGAAAAAATAAAACACAAGGCGCGGGACGTTCGCATCGGCGAGATGCTGCTGGGAGCTCAGCTGGGAGCTCCTTCCTCTGCAAAAGGCTCTCCCCAGGGAAAACCCTCCTGGTTCACCACGCAAAATCCATGCTCCTCGAGCTTCAAACCCGCTGGGGGTGCCGAAACACAGGGGTCCCGTGGCACGGCTCCGCGGGGTGCAGGCGATGCTCTCCGGGGCCGATAACCGCCCTCGGTGCGCCGGGTGCCGCCGGGAACGTCCTCGCCCTGCCGGCAGGCTACGGGGCCGACCCGCGGCCGGGGACACCCGACTGGCTCAGCCGGTCCTCTCCAAACCCGAGAGCGAGGAAAGATCTGATGGAGAGGGTGGGGCACGGCAATTACAGCCTCCTCGCTTTAATAACCCTCGCCGCTTCCCCGAGTCCCTATTTACATCGTTTTCGTAACAGAAGGAGTAATTAAAGTCTCTCCGCTCAGGTCTAAACAACAGCAGACCCTCCTGTTATTAAAAGCAGGGAGCCCAAGCTGAAAATCAACCCGATCTTCACGGGCTGAGCGCCTCGAAACCTTCTCCATGGGAGAGGAGCTCGGCAGCCTATAGGGCCGCGTGCTCGTGCTCTAGCAGGGAACGCATGGGATCAATAGGGTGGATGGATGTCCATGGGATGCCAGGATGGAAAACCGCTTGGAGAACAGCCCCAGCCCCTTCTCACCCCACTTTTTAGGATATTTGCACCCCCCTGGGCTGCCCCGATCAAAAGGGAGCCAATTTTTTTCTGGGGGCTGCAGGCGCCAGCTCCGGGGCAGCTCGGCGGCAGCTCGTGCCCGACCCAGCCCTCCCCTGGCTTTTAGAGGAGCTATCGAAAGAATTTGCGAAAATTAATTATTCACCAAGGCTGCTAATTAAGCCGATTTCCTCCGCGAGGGCATGGAAGGAAACGAGCTGGAGAAGCTCTGAATGGTTTCAAAGGAGCCGTCCCACAGGCGCCGCCTCCGCCGGCCCCGTGTGGCGCCGGGACAGGGCAAGGGACGGTGGCCTTGCTGCTGGCCGTGCTCGCAAGGTTTGAAACATCAAAAAAAAAAAAAACAACATTAAAAAATGGAGTAACAAGTGATGTGAACACGGGGTGAGGCTTCTGCCTGAGACGAATTTCGCTGCAAAATGGCGTGTAGGGCGGCCGAGCACAGCGCTGTGTTTCGACACGGAGCACGGGGCTTCGTCCTCAACCCCCTTGGCTCTGCGAGGCCTCCTCAAACCCCACGCGGGGATTTGCATGGGTTTGGCTGCGGGCGAGCCACAAAATGCTCCCAAACCGCATCCTCCAGCTGGACGCACCCAGCGCCACATTCCTGTCCGCTCCCAGGGCTCGGGGGGCCCCGAGCTGAAACCAGCATGGACGAAAGCTCCTCTTACCCCATGCACTTGCTTTCTAAATGCCACCAGAGCTCGGGGCAGGCCTCATCCTGTCCCCTTCCCACACAGCGGGGCTCTGGCTGAAGGCAGCCACAAGCAGAGCGGGGCCGGGGCCCGATATCCGTGGCCAGAAGGAAGGCCGAGTGTCAGCCCTCTGCGTCGGGATGGTTTGGGCAACCCGGAGGTGACACCAGCCCAAACCACCTCAATCATGTCCACAAAATCTGCCCTATACACAAAAACCACGGTGTGCCAGAGCAGGGAGGCCCTGGGTCAACTCCCATTTGGTGGCAGCCAAAAGGGGACCCAGCACAGCCCTGCTGTCACCCTAAGGAGCACCCTGGGGTGCCCGGGGAAGGGCACCCAGCACCCATGCCTCCTGCCCCCACCTCCTCTGGGGCCGGCACAAGCCCTTCCCAGGGCCTCTCCTTCTCATCCCATAGGGGCCGATGGAGAAAAACGCTTCGGGGCCTCGCATGGCGGTGCGAAAAGAAGAGTTATTTTTTAAAAAGCAGCTTTGTTTCCAAGGTGTCTCGCCAAGAACAGCTCAAGGACAGGACAAGAGGGCTCCCGTCTGCCCCTCAGTCCCTAAGGCCACCTAAAAGGACACCAAGAGCCCCATCCCACGGGGACGTGGGTGTCGGGGAGGGAGCGGAGCTGCCGGAGCACAAGATGGACGGTGCTCGCAGGCGGCCTGCTTTCCCTTCCCGAGTACCACCCCCTTCCTCCCCGCCCGCCTTTCCTCCTGTTTTTCCATCGCTGACCCACAGGACATGATTTTTTTTGCCCTTTTTTCCTTTCTCAGCCCCAAGCGACCCACCCTGGTGCTCCTTTGGAAAGCACCGCCACAGACAATGCAAACAAAACCGAATAAACCGAATCCAAATGGAGTGATCCAAGCCAAACAACCTCAAAAAAAGAGCCTCGGGGTTCGGGGATATGGAGACAGAGCCGTCCCCACCAGCACCCTGGAGCCCTGCATGGCCCCAGCACCCAAAAAACACCCCGATGGGACACGGGGAAGGCACACGTGCCCCTTGTCCTCGCCAGGAGAAGACAAAGCTCGATAACGAGATTGCCCCAAGATCCTCCACTAGAAAGCATTTCCAGCCACAGGACAGGCACGTCGTGGTGAAAACCACGTCCCCACGGGTGCCAGCCAAGACGCCCCCCTAGGACCAGCTCCCCACCCTCACCACCATCCCTCCCTCGCCATCACAAACCCACAGCAGCTTCCCTACCTGGAGCTGGGAACACCTACGAGTCGGGATCCTCCAGCAGCTCCATGGCGAGCTGGGGGCGATCTCAGCAGAGCTGGAAGACAAAACCACGACGGGGGAAAGCTCAGCGTCCCGCAGAGGTGCGATGGCTCAGAGCAGGCTCGGCCGATGGGAGCCCATGGTGCGTGCCGGGGCGCACCGCGTCCTGCGGGGCTGGTGAGGCTCCTGGGGAGCGCGCTGTGCTCCGAGGGACCTACCCTGTCTTGACTGGTGTCCAACTCCAAAATGCGTGTTCTTACCTGCTCGCTGGAGGCCGGGGGAAGGCTGGAGAGCCTTTCTGGGAAGCACATGGGTCCCCGCGGGGTGTGCACCTCGGCGGCTCCTCCTGCGCTTCGGCCGAGCGAGGGTTAGGGAGAAGAGGCGCCGCGGCGTTGCGGCAATCTGGAGGAAAGGGGCCGGTGGTGGTGCGAACGCTCCCCGCGGCCGGTGTCTGAACAGATCTGCCGGTTGGTTAACAGTGGAGCTCTGATCAACAGGTACATTGATGTCAAGCTGGGACTTGTCTTCTCGGAGAGGAAAGGGAACAGCAGAGATTACTCAGCGATGCAGGAATGTGGTTTGTTTAATATGAGCAATCAACACAGGAGAGTAAAATAATGACAGATGTGCAATCACATTTCCTGAGTCTAAAACCATGAGATAGAGAATTTAAACACCACTTTGCCCAAGATCAAGAAGAGGAGCCGTTTGGCTAAGAACTCATTTGGTTACTAATTTCCTCGGCATTAAAACTTGCTTCCCGAATCTCTTGACATACTTTGACGAAGCGCTCCAAGGACGGGGCTGCTCCCCGGAGCTTTGAAGTGAGGGCAAGCAGGGCGAGAAGATGCTTTGGAAACACGGGAACGCCGGCTGACCAGGCTGGCCCGGACCGGAGATTCCTGAGAGTTGCTTAATGGGATTATTTTAATGAAAGATGGCAAGAGAAATTTCACGTGGCTCCTCATCAGGGGAGTGGTGAGCGGTGGGAGGCAGAAATCGGGATTTCGGTTAAAGCAAGCCTTCCAGGGCAGAGGAACGCAGACATTTCCCCAGGAAAAGGCTGGCTGCTGTGGAAAGCCAGAGACTGCTCTGCTTGGGTCTCGGCGCCCAGTTGGTGCTCAGCTCGGTCATCCCCCACTGTCCCAAAGGTCCCCGGTGCAATGACCGTGGGGACACGGCTGCCATCCTGCTGCAGAGTGCGGTGAAGGGCTGGGAGGGATCTGTGTCATCTGCTCATCTCTCTCTTTTTTTTTTTTTTTAATTATTTATCTCAAGATCAAAAGCGGGAAAAGCGCCAAACGAAATGGGAAAGGTGCCACGGGGCGCAGGAGCCAGCTGCAGAGGGACTCTGCTCTGTGCCCGGTGGGGATTTAGGACACGGGTGGTTTTCCCCTGGCAGATTTACCAGCCCTGCCTCTGCTTCCCCTGGCTGGCTTTGCAGGGCTCGTGGGCCCAGGCCGTGTCACCCCGTGGGACATCTCAGGTGGCTCCACATGGTTGCAGAAATAGATCTAGAGTGGAGAGCCCCCAGAGTATCCCATTCTCCCACCCCAAGGTGGCAGAGCAGGGCAGGGGTCTCCAAAGCGTGCCTTGGCACGGCGTTGGCCTGGCAGGAGGTGCCAGAGCAGCCTGAGATGCTGGGGAGGACACAACCGATGTTGGACCTAGGTCAGGTCCGGGTATTTTCCACCCCCAGGGACAGAGCCAGAGGAACGGTGAGCTGGGGGCAGAGCTGAGCGGCGAGGACCCTCCAAATCCAGCTTCATCTCATGTCTCCGTGGGGATCCCACCTCCTGGTGCCACTCTGCAGAGTTTGCAGGAGTGCCGAGTGTCTCACCCCAGCTCTCCACCCCACCGTGGGCTGGAGGAGCTCACGGCCATCCTCCAAAAAACACTGCCCGCGTCCTGCTCGCCGCCTCGCTGCCTTTCGGCACACGCAGCGCTGCCTCCTGCCCTGGAAAAAGGCAGCTCCAGCCCCTCCACGGGCTTTAATCACCCCGACAGCCTGCCAGCAGCTGTGCCGGGGACACCCATGCTGCAATTAAGCCTCACTTTCCCCCCCCCCAAAACAGTGCAGGACCCAGGCACGGCTCGCCCCATGCCCAGGGCGCATCCCTCAGCCCGCGGCTCCCATCCGGGGCTGCCACTTCGTCGCCGGCTGCTTCATTAAGAGTCACCTGGGGTGGGATTTGGGTACGAGACGAGCTGAATCACACCCTGCGAGCCGGGCCTCGCTGCAAAGGGAGTCTAGACGGCGGGCCGGCGGGGAGCCATCTCCTCCCGGAGATACCTGCACCAGGCTCCCACATCAAAGGCCCCGCGCGCGGCTGTAATTAAGCCTCCCCGAGGCAGGAGGGTGAGGGTTTCTCCCAGCACCGACGGATCTCTTGTCACTGCTCCATCCTCTGCCACCATCCCAGGAGGTTTTCGTGGACATATCAGGGGTTCCTCGTCGTGCTGACCCTGTGCTGAAAGCTGGAGAGCCGAGCCCTCCTCTGCGCCCAGCTTCTCGCCCCTCTTGCACGCCTCAGCGATGTGTCAGGAGCTCCGTATAACCCATTTTTACTGCCATTTTGCCCCAAAATTCAGCCTGGGCAGCAACCCCTGGAAGGGCTGTCCTGCAGGGCTGGCGCCCTGGAAATCCTTGCAAAGCTGCAGCCTGCCAGCGAGGCGCATGCAGGACGGCAGGCTGCAATTTTGGCTGCAGGGAAAGCACGGGAAAGCAGCCCTTTAATTACCCAGGGGAACCTGCTTCGTGTCGCTCCTCGCCAGGACGCACATCCGAGTCTCATCCTCAGCCAGGCCAAAAAAAAAATAAACCAGGAAACGCGGTGCCAGGGCAGGACCCAGAGCACGCAGCTGGGAGCTGCTGGAGGACGTTTTCCCCTTTTGGCAGGGTTTTTACGGGTGGATCATCTCACAGAGCCAGCTGGTGAGCACTGAAAGGAAGAAAATCACCCCGAGCAGGAGGCATGAAAGCCCCGGTGGGCAGGGAGAGAGGGGTGAGCTGCTGGTCCCACCTGCCAGCAGCAGAAGGGCCGTGCCTACCGTGGCCTTAACAAAAGCAGGAGCTCACTTCTCAGCTCGCCACGGAAAACTAAGCTCCGCAGAGCATCGCTAAAGCCCACATTAAAGGATTAAAGATGGGCGAGGAGATCCCAGCAAGCTGCTGTCCTCGGAGAAGCCCCGGAGAAACACAGGGCACCGTGGAGAGATCAACCTCTCCATCCGTAATCCGGGCATCGCTGCAAAAGCTCTGCTGGTAAATCATGTGCAGGCACACAGCACACCTGAACCAGCTGGGGGACTTTTTTCGGGAGCTTAAAAATAGCAGGGATGTAAAGAAAATGACGTTTGGGAATGGGGATTGCTCCTCCATCCAGCCAACCGCTCAGATGCATGAACCCAGAGAAGTTTTTTTGGAGGGGCGGCATTTCCCTGCACCCAGAGAGTGGCTGAGCTTTAAGGGGGTGTCCAGCAGCACCCCAGGATGCCTGGGATGAAAGCTGGGGGTCCTGGCACACGGCGGTGTGTCCATCCAGCAGGAACAGAAATACGATAAAAACTCTCGACAGAAACTCTCCTTCCAGGTGGTGCCCGTCCCACAGTGAGGGCTGGCTGTCGTTAACCTCCACGTGGGGAAAAATTGGCTCTGTGACCCCCAGCATCCCCCGCAGACCCATCAGGGACCCTTTTAGTGATGCACCAGGCGCATCAGGTTTTTGGGGAGCTATTGACACCATCCTGCTGTCCCTGCACAGCCCCGATGGCTGCACGGGCACCTTCCCTGCCCACCACGCATTGCCCACCTTGGAATCAATTTCCCTTTTTTTTTTTTTTTTATCTTTAATTTTTTATTTTATTTCTCCAGCTCTTGGAGACTTCTCAGCTCGCCGGCCCCTTTTTCTACCCGCCCTCAAATCCAAGCCCTGCTGCGAACAGAAACTGGGTGGCCCTCGGGGAGAGAGGCGAAGCAAACCGGGCCAGGGCGACAAAAGAGCAGGGCTCCCCTTCCGAGGGTGGAAACCTCGCTTAGAGCTGAGCCAGGCTTTAAGGCTGGGGATTTGCATGGACCAAGCCAATGCAAAATGCCCTGGATGATTCATCCCGTCTCCAGCCCGGTCTAGAAGTCGTCGCGGGCTGACTCAGGGGGACAGTGCAGACACGACGCCGGCACAAGGTGACTTTAGGGGGTGATTGATGTCCCCCCCCACGCAGCCGGGGCTCGCACCGACTTGCTGTGCCCATCCCCTGGGATTTCAGGGGCTGAGGAGCCAGCCCTGACCCTGGAGCAGCAGATCCGTGGCACGGTGCTGCCTGCGGAGCTCTTCCCCTCCCTCCCACGGCTTTCTGCAGCTTTGCTCCTCGTACAGCAAGGCGGGTTCGCATCCGAGGCAGGAGGGATTGCCCAACCCCACTGCCCTGAGCGGTTGCAGGGCAATGGGTAAAGGCAGGAACTTGTCGGAGCTGCAGCTGATTTGCAGATATTTATTTGCTTATTGGGTCACATTTGGCTAATGGACCCTGCCGTGCTCCACGGCGGGAGCTGATCAACCTCCCCTGGAGCTCCAGCGGCACCTTGCTCGATGGGCAACTTGACGGCAGCCCTAATTAACCCAGTTTTGCCTTCCTAATGCAGCCCTGACCTGTTCCACCCTGGGCTGGGTGGGCACACTCGCTGCGTCCTCCCCCCACCCATTTTTTTGTGGCACGGGGTTGGAAGGGGCGAGCAGGGGACGGGGGGACCCTGGC
The DNA here is from genome assembly GCF_964211825.1 of Aythya ferina. Classification (NCBI taxonomy): domain Eukaryota; kingdom Metazoa; phylum Chordata; class Aves; order Anseriformes; family Anatidae; genus Aythya; species Aythya ferina. Next base: position 62,416,447 of record NC_140301.1, read on the forward strand.
ACGCAGCATCCCTGCAGTGTTTTTTGGAGCATCGCCCTCCTGGCTGCACAGGACACGAAGCATTCGGTCTCCTTTTCCCATCCTGGCTCATTCCCACCCCTGCTAATCCCTGATGGCCCTGACCTCCCTCCCAGACCCCTCTCATCCCCTTTTCACCCCCAGCTTTGCGTCTCCTCACCCCATCCAGCCGCTACCCCCTTTGGCACCGAGCTTGGCACAGCCGAGGCGCTGCAACAGTGCAAAAACCATCGGTGCCAGCCCCGAGCACGGCTCTCCCCCAACCCCTCACCCCTTCCTCCACCTCTCCCCTCCCCATCCAGCACATCCTTGCCCATCCCCGGGCTCACAGGCAGCTCCGGCTCTCCCCAGAGGAGCTGCTCCCCGCGGCGGGGCCGGTGCCAGGTATGAACTCAGAGCGTGACTCAGCCGGCCGGGATCAGGCCGAGCAGCACCAGCCCCGTGCTTCCCCTCCAAGCCTCCAGCTCAGCCCGGCACAGGCTGTTCCGCAGCGTCGGGGAAGGGTAGTTCACTTGAAAAATGGTTTTTTAAACAATTTGCTGCATCGCCCCTCCTTCGGGCTGCAGCTGGTAGGAGAGGATGATGGAAGTGCGATCGCGGAGATCGTTCCGAGGTGGTTTTATTATTATTTTTTTTGCTGTCTGGGTTCAAGGTTTCCCTGCGAGACCTTGGCACTTGTTCTGCACTGGAGATGTGCAACGTGGCAAGCGCTGCAAGATGTGGTCCGTGCCGTGGGATGGAGACGGAGGGGTTTGGGGAACCTCTCCCCTGGATTTGGGATGGGGCTGCGCTGGCCGTGGGGTTCCCTTGGGGCACGGCGTTGTCCTGCCCGGGGCTCATGGAGAAGAGGACCTGAATTGTCCCAGTTCCAGCCCAGGAAAAACATCCCTGTGGCCGCAGTGTGCCAAGCCTGGAGGACGGGCAGGGTTTGGTGCCAAAATATCTTGTTTTGGGGGGTTTTGTGCCCAGAGCTCGCTGCCGCCGAGCAAACAGCACTTTGTGCTCACGAGGAATCGCGGCACAAAAGGGGGAGCAAACCCGATGCCAACAGCACCAACCCTGCGCTGGTCCCAGGAGCAGCTCTGGGTGGGTCTGGGCAAGGCATTTCTCGGTGTTTTTATTAAAAAAACATGAAATAATAGTCCCTCAAGTGTTTTTTTTTTATTTATTTTTTGAGAAGCACACTAAAACATGCTCGGTTAGGAAGGGGCCGTGCCGGCACCCTCCCAGTTTCTTGGGTTTGCCCTTCCACCAAAAGCATCCGTATCTGCCCTGGCATTTCATGACCTCTGAGATCCTTTTGCTCATCCACACTTTTAGAAAACCATCTACAAAACATCCCTCTATATATACAACATCTATAACTTCTCCCCGTTAATAAACCCTCCAAGAGCTGCTGAAATCCCGAGCGCCTCCCCAGCCCTCAGCGCACCTTTCTATTTTTATCCCCGTTTCTGCCTTATTGCCTCCTCTGCTTCGCTGATTTGCCATTGTAATAGAAATAAGTGCAAAATAAATGTGAATTATATTCATTTTTGTGAATTCTGGGGCATGCATTCACCTGTCCTGCACAAAGCGCCCTGTGTCCACGCGGGGCTGCTGGGCTGGGTGCTTGGTGGTGCTTAGTTCTGGGTGAGATACAGAGCCCTATTTTGGCACGTTCAAAGGAAAAAAGTTGTCTTTTTTTTTTCTTCTCTTATTTATTTTTTCCAGCCGGGTCAGTTACGCCACTCCAACTCCTAGCTGAATTAATTATTGCGTTATTTTATGTTATATAAATACATGCGGACGAGGAGGAGGTAGGAACGATGAAACCAGCGCCCAGTTTTCCATAGCGTCGGGCCTGCCCCAAACACAGCAGATCTGAGATTTGCCTCCTGCACCCAGGCTGGAAGGTTTCTGAGGGTCTCATGGGGCAAAGAAGCCCAGGAAGGGGAAAATTGGTGGATTTGGGGGCGGCTGCAGGATCGCCCCATGTTTTTACTTGCAGAGCTGAGGGACAGCAGCGCCGGGAGGCTTTTGTTTGGGAGAAAGCTGCAGGGGAGAGAAGAGCCAGGAGAAGGGGGTCAGGCTCTAGCAGGGACTTGTTTAATTCATCATCCTTCCCATGGTGAACGGTGCTGGTGCAGGGCTTGGCAAAAACACCGTTTTCTGCCAGGAAAATCGCTTTGTGGCTATCGGCCAGCCCACAGGAGCCCTCAGGTGCGGGGCAGACACCGTCCATCGTGGCCATGCCGAAGGGGAAACACCACGGCGAGCAGCCCACGGGCACCAGGGCACCCCCATCACCCCAACCCGGGGCTCACCTGGCTCTGGGCACAGCAAATGTGCTTATTTTACCACGCCAGGAGGTTTTGGCCAGCCTCAGTTATTCTCTAATTACGACCCAGCGCATCGCTCAGCGTGAGCTCGCCAACAGCCCGACCCGCGTGGGCAGGCGGCAGGAGTCAGATTTTGCCCCCAAACCACTGTGTTTTGGGACCTCCTCCTTGCTGGAGAACTTCTCCCCGAGAGCTTTGGGCAAGAAGGGTTTTTTCCCTTTTTTTTGGACTCGTGGTGACCTCACCGTGTTTCCTCAGCACGGATCATGGCAAAATGTGCTAATCCGGCGATTACGTCTGCGGGAGATGTGAGAGGGCAGCGGTGCGGGGGAAAAAGAGGTGTAAGAAGTTATGAGAACATCGTTCCCCTACCACAGGCATGAAAAAAAAACTCGCAGAGAAGTTCCACTCCGATTCCCAGGAAGTTTCAGAGGCTTTTTTAAGGACTTAACACTCTGATTTTTAACCTGTGCCGTGCAAATGGGTCTGCTCCATCCCCAATAGCACCCGGCCAGGCTCTGGGGGAGCTCCCCATGACTGACCCCACAGCCTGGATTTGGGGTGCCCACACCCCCGGTGCTGCTGCCTAAACCCAGAGGGGCTGCACCCACGCGGCTACAACGGGGAGAGGCGCACCCGGGTGGTGATTTTGGGCTGGAAACGCAGGATTTGCAGATTTTGCTGGCGATGCCCAAAAAGCACCACTGCAGGCACAGCCTCGGGGAGCCATTAAAAGGCAGCGGGGCTGCGAGATGCTCAGCTCGGCCCCAAAACGAGCATCCTCACTGCTCCCAGAGAGAGGAGCAAGGGCTGCTTCCCTCTCCCCAGTCACCTCCGTGCCATCCCGACAGTTTGTTTTAATTACGCAGTTACGGCACGAAGCTTTCCCCGAGCTCCAGTGGGTAATTAAAACAGATGGCGAGCTTAATGGGACCGGCTCCTCCTCCTTCTTTTAATTAAGGTGTTAACACTTTGTGGGCTGGCTCCAAGCCCTCCTCCCACGGAGGCGTCCCCACACCTCGTGGGTGACCCCCTGGTGGCACGGGCACCCGGTGGGGCTGGGTTCAGGGGGTGGATGTTGGGTGTCCAGGCACGCACCGGCCTCTTGCAGGACCAAAAAGGATGCCTCAAAAAGGACAGCACGTGCCACCACGCTGCACCAGCCATAAAAACCCGTGGATGACCCTACAACGAGCCGTGCCCCCCGCCGGGCTCCCCCTGCGCCCCTCTCCGGCCAGAGGGCCGCGCGCCTCCGGCCCCTCGGCTGCACGAGGAGCTCGTTGCTACAACAGGAATCACAAAAACCATGGAAACTGCTCGGCTGGGCCAAACCCAAACTTAGCTGTGTACACAGCAGAAAATTTAGTTGCTTTAAACTCGCATTTTTTGGCTCAACCCTCCCGGCCACATCCTGAGCCCGAATGGATTGAATTACCGAGCGCAAAATAAATTCCATCTGAGCGGGCTGCGGCCGTTGTCTCCCCAAACAAAGGCCGAGGTGTTTGCTTTGCCTTTTTTTTTTTTGTCTTTTTTTTTTTTTTTTGTCTTTTTTTTTTTTTTCTCTTCTGGAAGAAGAGAATTTTTCTCTGATTTTGCCAGAGGGGAGGAGCAGAGGCCGGGGCTCAGGGCAGGGCCGCACCAGCTGCATTACTTTTGGGCTGACGTCGCGGCGCACTGGGCCATCACCCCCAGATGCTGCCACCTCCAGCCTCCTCCTTGTCACCCGAAGTGGCGGTGCCACCTCTTTTTCCACCTCTTTTTTTTTCGAGCAGGGACCGTGCACCAGGTGCTGCGCAGAGGGAAGCGCTCCGAGGGTTTCAGAGGGTGGTCGCAGGGGAACTTTGGGCTCTCTTTTAGCCCAAATTGGGCAGGAGAGCAGAGAGCAAGGGGCAGGGGGTGGGAGAGGGGAGAAGGAGGTGGTGAAAGATGCTTCAAAGAGCCCGGCGAGGGGAGGGCACTGAAGAATTGATGAGCCAAGGTGGCACAGGGCTGATCCCGACACGTTTGTGGTGTTGAGAAGCTCGGAGCGGGCACGCAGCACGGCCACACGGAGCACAGGGATGCAGGATCAGCTCCAGCACCGCCTTCGTGGCAGCTCAGCAGCAGCACCCAGCACCCGAATCGCTGCAAACCTCGCCGGGCGTAAGGAATTTAACCCCATGGAGCAGCGGGAAGCCAGCACCGCCCTGCTGCGCCCGTTTTACGGGTACGGAGAGAGGCTGCCTGAGTCACCAGGGAGGATGCCGCCTCCCTGGGCTCCTGTCCTCACCGCCAGCCCCTCTCTCACCCCGTGGGCGATGCCCAGAGCCCCAGCAGCAGGATGTCCCCTCGTGCCCACCCTGGGCCGAGCCGGGAGCTGCCACCACGGCACAGCTGTCCTGGGGGGGAACAGAGGAGCGCTTTGTTCCCCCGCTGCGTGGGACGCAAGCTCCCGTCCTCTCCCTCCCCATTTATCCGCCCTTTCCAAGGCAGTTCCCCAGGGCTGGGAGCCATCCCCTCCAGATATTTAGCTCAGACTCTGAAAATGGCCCGAAATCCCGATCATTTGTGGGTAAAAGCTGCAGCGGGTGGGCTGGCTGCAGCAGGGCTGACGCTGCGAGGCAACGCCTCCCGCCCTGCACACCCTCGGCACCCCATTTTACACGAACAAACCCTTAAATCCTTGGGGCCAGCAGCAAAACCTGGTCCAAGGCTGCCTTAAAATGCATCCAGGTTTGGAGGGAGACGGGAGGTAAAGGATTCCTGTCGGGCACTTCTTCCTCGGCCTCGAAGGAAATAACTGCGTGGCACGAGAGGGCCGATGATGCAGGACAAATGAACCTGGGAAATAAAAGCACCCAGGCTTTATTCCCCAGGCACTCGTCAGACACCGGCCGTGCTTCCCCAGCTCCTGGTCCCCAGGGCTCAGCCACGGCCCCGTGGTGCTCAGCGTGCCCCTGGCACTCTTGGCACAGGAAAAGCAGCAGCTCCGAAGTCGTGCGGGTGGCCTGAAAGAGTGGCCGAGTCCCGGGGAGCTTCGGAGGAGGCAACAGAGTGAACGCAGCTCCTCCAGCCCAGGGGTCCTGGCTCCACGGACCTCAGCGAGGGCCAGGATGGGAAATTGGGGTCCCACCGCTGCTTGCTGCATCCCTCCTTGCCTCAGAGGCTGCTCCCTGACTCAGGGCAGGGTTAGCCTTAACGAAAAGCCTGCTCTGTTGGTGACGGTGCTCCAAGGAAGGCAAAAATTTGGGAATGAGGCTGGGATGTGTTGGACACAGTTGTCTCCATCCTAAATCAGCGCCCGTTGTCTCCCGTGACACCGACCCCAGCTCTGACAGGCTCAGACATTTCCTCCCCTCCATACCTGGAGGAAAATGCCCACATGAGCTTGTCACAGCAGCAAAGTCACCTTTCCTACCAGCAAGGTCTGCTTTTGATGGCTCTCCAGGCAGGGACACGCTCCCGGAGGGGCTGGGAAGCATTTTGGGCAGCCTGGTCCCCAGCCAGCCTTCTCCAGCCACAGGAGCTGCCCTGACGATGCTCATCTGGTCCAAATACACAAAAGACACACGAGAGCTTCAGCAGGAGCTGCGTTTGTGCCAAATGTTGAGAAAAAAAGCCCAAGAAATCAGGGCAGGTCGATGCCCTGGCTGACACCACCCAGCGGGCAAAATCCTCCCAGCTTGCTGGGAGCAGCGGGGGGCCGAAGGCTGCCAGCACGGCCGGGATCGCAGGCCAGGAGGGATTTTCTCTCCGTCGGAGCCAAGCAGTCGTAATCTTGCCTTGATAAATGGGTTTTGATCCCGTGCCCACACACAAAGGTACTGCGCTGGCCAAAGGCAGAGCCAGCGATTCCACGGCGCTCGCTCCCGCGCAGAGCGCACCAACGGGGGTCAAATTTGGGGGAAATCAAGCCCCAGCTCTGATGTTCCTTGCTCTGTGGCATTTATGGGGCTGCAGGTGATGGGGAGGCCTCCTGTTTGAGAGGGGGGTGACACGGTGCCGTCACCGTCCTGTCTTGGTGCGCCTCGGCCACCCTCGGCGCTGCCCCAGGTCGCTGTGGTTTGTGAACGCAGGTGGGGGATGCTGGCCTGGCTCCCAAATTTTAATGCCCTTCCCCTGCAGCTCGTGGCTAAGAGTTTTGACCAAGTTCCTAAAGGAAGAGCAAGATCTGAGAGTCTCACTCTCAGCCAAATTAATCCCCCGAGATGCTGCCTGGAGATCCCGGGGCCTTCTCCTTTTGGCAGCCCATCGAGGGCAGCAGCCCCCCAGGAGCCCCTGCTGGGAGCCGCGGGCCCTTGGCGTGCAAATAAATAAATAAAGGGGAGAAGATTAAATCCCCTATTTCAACCTGAGAGGATGAGCCTGAATACAGGGACTCTTCCTCCTTCCAGAAAATCCAGTGCAATTAAATGATTAAAAGAGACAGAGCAGCAAGGAGAGGCTGGAGGAGCTGCTCTGAGTACAGATCCCGCCCTGGAGCCTCGGTGAAGCCTCCTCCATCACTCCCCTGTTGTCAGGACGAGCCTGGTGCCGTTCCCGTTCCTCTCTCCCAGAATAACAGCACAAAGCTCGGGCTGAGAGCAGCCTCATTTCTCAGCCAGAGCCCACTCGGCGGCTCTCTCCCATGCGCACAGCGCCCGAGCACCTTTCCTGCTGCGGGGATGCTCGTTGGAGAGCGTAACCCAACCTCGGTGCCCAAACCTGCAGCCTCCAACCCCAACCCCTGGAGGGATTTATGGCCCAGAAGGTTCACTGGTGTCCTTCGTGACTAAACCAGGCACGGGATGGAGATGAAAGCTGAGCTGCCCCTTTCCAGCTGGCCCCAGGCAGCTCCACGACCACGGCTGAGCCCCCTTGGGTGTCCCGGACATCTGTCCCCTCCGTCCTCAGGCTGCTTCCCTGCCAAAGGAGCAACCAAAAGGCTTCTCCAGCCAGCATGTATTACAGGCACGTGTTTCCCAGGGAGCTGTGCCCCTGTTTCTCTCTTTACCTCCGTGGTTTGACGCTTTTTTTCCTCAAATCCATCCCAGGGGGAGCAGGCTGCGTCCAGAAGGGCTCGGAGGAGGAGAGGAAAAGCACAAAAATCGAGGCTTACGGCTCTCTGCCCATGCATCAAAGGGGAGGCAGCTCGCAGCTGCAGGTAAAATCATAGAATTATAAAATATCCCGAGCTGGAAGGGACCCATCGGGATCATGGAGTGCAGCTCGTGGCACAAGGTGCCTCTTGGTGTGTGCAGCGAGCTGCAGATTGCAAAGCAATTCCCTTCATGGGGTCACCGAGGAGATGCCTCATCTCGCCGTCCAGCCTCAGCCCCGCGAGTGGCAGAAGGAATAACCATTGATGTCTGCAAACCTTTGGGCTCGCTGGCATCGTGTCCTGGAGGGGAGAGCAAGGAGCTCCTGCAGGTACCCAGGTGCAGGAGGAAGGAGCTGGCAGCGCCGCCACGGGTGGGCGCACAGCCCCCAGCGCTTCCACGAGGTGCTGGTGCCTCCTCCCGGCCCTTAAAAAAATAAATAAAATCAAAAATCCCTCGGTTAAACTCATAAAAATGCATAAAAAATAAGTAGATGGAATTTAAGGATGGCCAGCATCCCTCCCAAGCACTGCGCTCATCCCAGGGAGGGAGAAGAGCCAGGAATCAGCTCGAATTCGCTGCTGATTCTCCGTGGAAGGCGTTCAGCTGCTTTGCTGATAACAGCCATATAAATCTCTGAGCTGGAGAGGTAGATCATTAAGGGGAAATGTTTAGAGAAATTAAATCCTTTTTTTTTTCCTGCTTCTTATGCTAATAGGGAAAACCAAGCTGATTTGCAGGAGGCCAACATTCAGCGCCATCGAATTCATCAAAGTCTCCATCTGTTCTCCTCCTCGTGCTGAGTCTGTCAGAAATCAGCTTTCCTTCAAGCAACACCCGCGCCGCCTTTTTAGCCGAAAAGAGGCCAATTCTGGAGAGGTTTGTAAATAAACGACTTCTGCAAACCCGGCCAGAAAAAACAGGCACGGGCTGGGCCCGGCCGAGGGAAATGCGTGTCGGGACCGAGGAGAGGTGGCAGAGGGAAGGAGGGGATGGGGAGGTGACTAAGAGGTGCAGCTGCCAAAACAACCTGCAGCGGAGGCAGGGCTCGTGTGGCCGGCCAGCGCAGGGTTAACGACACCAGGATGGGGAAAATCTCCAAAGCGGGGAGATTCTGGCCAAATCCTGCTCCGGGATGGGGCAGGGTGCGGGAGGCAGCCTGGATGGGGAGCAGCCCCTTTGGAGAGGTCCTGAGCTACCCCATCCGCTGCCTCGTGCCCCAAATGCTGAATTAATTTGAATTAATTTATTATACTGCCCTACCTGCACCTGGGTATCGAAGCCAAGAGACCATCAATGTATTTAATCCAAGCAAAACACAACACGGAGCAGATCTTCTCCCAAAACCTGGAAATTAAGGATTTCAGCAGCAAGGCTACGTTCCCAAATTCTCCTTTAGGAGCAGGATTATTCGGCGTGGTTCATACAGGTAACGAGATGTTTCTGGGTTCAATTTATTCAGCAAACTGACTGCGTTTTCTGCGTTTTGAGCAGTGGGGATTTTGTTTCAAAGCGGGCAGCCCCTGCTGGGCTGGCAGCAGCACGGCAGGGTGGTTTTGGTACTGCTGGCAGCACCTGCACCCACCTCTGGACCTGGGGCTGCTCTGCCTTCAGGCGTTGCAGCAACAGAGGGGAAAAAAACCCTGACATTTGCTGCCCTAAAGACAAAACTTTTGTGGTTTTTGCTCTCCCTGCCGAGCATCGCCTGCGCCCGCACGGCTTTGCTGCCACCAGCCGTCTGCTGCCTTCGCGAGCTCCCTCGCTGCCAGCCCCGGCTTGCTCTTCTTGGCCAAGTGCAACAGCAGCAAAAACAGGAGAAAGGAGCACGGGGAGGCTGGAAAATCCGAACAGACACAGGTTTTGATGATACGGGAGGTCGTGCACGAGCTGCCCCTGCAGCACCGCTCGCCCCGGCCGGCTCGGACAGGGCTGCAGCAGTGGGGCTGGTCCTGAAAATAAAGGAATTGATCCCCCCAGTGAGGCCACTGCCCCTGCTGGGGACATCCCCGGCCTTTCTGGCATTTGTTTTCTCCTGGATGACCCCAAAACCTTGAAGGAAAGCCAGCTGCTGTGAATAAGGAAGGAGAGAGAGGAGTGAACTCTTTGCTCAGCTCCCAGCAGTGAATCCATCCATCCAGCCGGGGCACAAGGTGCCAGCTGGACCTTTTCCTTCCCTGTCATCCTCTCTCCCCAGTCCCCGTGTTGCTGCGGGGTTATTTCCTGCTGTGCTTCCCCTAGCTCAGCGTTAATTATTCATTTCCTAATGTCCTTTCTCTCGGGAAGCTCTCGCTGATCTTTAACCTGCTTTTACCTGTTTTTTTTAACCTGCTCACGGCCGAGTCCCTAATTGCAGCAGACAAACCCCAAAAAGCGATGCCCTTGAGCTCCACACGCTCAGCACTACATCCACATTGCCAAATCTCTCCCCAAAAGTCCCCTCCACCAGGAGCTGAGACCGCTGCTGTAGGCATCGGCCAGCTTCACCATTTCCTGAGCGGGCAGAAGAGAAATGAGGCATATCTGGACACCACGTGCCTCGCATAAATCCAGCCGAGGGACTGGAGTTAGTCAGCATTTTCTAAAAAAAGGCCTCTTTATGGTGTCTCCGACCCGGCCCCGGGCTGACCGGCTCCTCCAGCCCGGTGAGATCTCGTTTTGGGCTCCTTTAGTCATCGCTGCACAGCTCCAGCAAAGCATCGGGACACACAGCTCTGCCCCTGGGGCCAGCAGGGCTGCTTCTTTCCGTCTCTCGTGCCTAAGAAAATAGAGGGAAAGCTCCAACAAAAAGCCCGCTGCTGCTCGGGTTGGCTCCAGCCACGGCTCACCTGCTGCGGCTGGGCTGGCAGCAAGCTGGAGGCTCAGCAGATCCAAAAAGGGATCCATCACCCGCTTCCAGGGCTCTGAAAACACCCATCAAAGCGGATTTCATCAATTAGCCCCATTTTGGAGCACCACCGCTCACAGCAGATCCTTCGGCGACTCAAAGCCTTTGGGAAATTCGGCCACAGACGCAAGCTCCGGCCTACGGGGGACATAAAAATGTGATTTCTGTTTCTGACCAGCCAGGTGCACGCAGAGCCCACACCAAAGCCTGCTCAATGCCAAGTGCTTTGTCTCAAGTTTTGTTAAAAAAGCCCTTCTTGAATGATAATAATTAAAAAAGAGCTCGGCATAAGGCCACGCTGCATGGCCTTCCCAAATATCTCATGAGGGGATGGGGAGAGCAGGAGGAGGACATGGTTACTCACCTCCAGAGAGCCAGGACGCTTTACTGGACACCGAAGAAATCAGCTCTGCAGTTGGCAAACAGCAAGAAATAAGGGAAATGTGAATTTTTCCTGAGAGACTTCAGGGCTGAGGTAGCCTACAAGAGGAAATCAGCTGGGCTCAGCGGGCAGTGGAAAGGAAGAGAGAGAACTTGGATAGTCCAAGGAGCCAGCTGGAAGGGAGTTACAGCACCGGTGCTAGCTGCAGCTCTGAGCTGCATGGAAACAGAGCAAACTCATGATGGTAATGGGCAAACAGCCCCCAGTGTCACTGCTGTGCCACACACACTCACCTGGGGCTGAAATTACAGAGGTGGAGGATGCCATTTGCAGAGGCCAAGAAGAAATCCACACTTTGAACGCCCCTTTCCCCTTCAGTTGAGTCTCAATACAGCAAGCATGCAGAGGGAGCAGCTCTCCTGAGTGCCAAGGACACAGAGACACCCTTCCTGAGGAATTACCAGTCATACAGGGGAAAAAAATGGGGTTGCAGTTCGGGCTCAGCAAAGCATAGCTGAGACACTCTGGAAGGAGAAGCGCAGGCAACAAATTTTTATCTTTACTGATGATCTTGCATTAATGGTTTCTCATCTCGCATTTTTGGAGCTTCTCGGTTTAGAAGTCACCATTTAGCTTATAAATGAACCTTCTGAAGCCAGATGCAGAAGATTTAACTGGTGACATTTTTTTTTTTCCCTGCAGAGATTCACAGCTATTTTACAAATTTCTCTCATTTCAAGGGCACCGGTTTTAGACAGGCATCCAGCAGCTACCAGAGCCCAGCTCCTGCACCCCGTGCTTCAAGGCCCACGTGCCACGGCCATGCGATGAAATGGGCTCTCGTAGAGAAGAACATCAGCTCCCAGAGCAGGATAGGCTGGGTCTCTGATCTGCCTCGCATTCAGGACCCCAACACCACGCATTCCTTCAGTTGTTGGCACTTTCTGGCCACAGCACAAAGAAGGCACCTACCAGCAGGGCAGCAGCAGGAGGAGAATCGCGGTTCGCTGGGTATAGCAGGAGCTGGGAACAGGGCTCTAGGGGCTTTTTGGAAGGGTGGATTTTGCACTCAGGAAGTTAAGGTGAAATACAGCAAGTTTTACACCAGGATAATGCATATATTCTACTCCATCAGATAAAGGAAATACATTTATTCCTTTCACAGGCTAAAGATGACTACTGAATATCAGCTGTATACCTAAGGTTTGGCTTTCTGTATCAGTTAAGAAAGAGGCTGTAAGCAATGCTAAACAGAAATGAAACTGATCTGTGAAGTATTAAAGAGCTAAACCTAGAAACCTGAAGGAAAAGGGCAGATTGAGGCAGAATCTCTTCTCCTAGAAAGTTACTGAAGTTAAAACTTCTTAGCAAGGTCAGCAAGGTAAATAAAATAAAAATAAAAATCTGACCCAACAGCAGACTGTAGGGCATTAGCCAGAAATAAAATTCAGGGAAGAAAGAGCCAAAGGTGATGCTCTTCAGGTCAAATCAAGAACTTCAGCTGATGCAAGAGACTAGACAGTTCCAGGAGACAGCCTGCCCCACCTTTGAAGACTTTACAAAGTCTTAAAGTTGATATTTTGGTGGTGCAGAAAACTGAACCAATGCCATAGCTGAACGCTCTCCTTCCCTGTCACCGTTAAAACTGAAACTCTTCCAGTTTCAAAAAACAGACCCATGGCTGATGGCAATCTGGCAAACACCAGTTGCCAGCTAAGCAGACAGTTACTTTTCTGTTTCCCTCCAAGATAATTAAAATAGCTGGGATTAGCTAAGCATATTTGACTTTTAGCTGCTTTGGGCTGGTTATTGTTCTCTGCTGCACGTCATACACTGAGTGGAAGAGTAGGAAAGTCAGGCTTTTATGAGTATCCACTAATTCCCCAGGCAATGCATGTTTCTTGTTCCTGCTGGGGAAGGATTGCAGAATATTACTGCATTTTTCCAGAAAAATCCACACAGAGGGAGCATGCACAGACAGCTACCACATTCTTCCACAAGAGATGGATGAAAGCAAGGGAGCAAATCCTTGTTTTGCCCCCAAATATCTCCTTCATTTCGGACAGCTCCAGTTTAAGCTCCCCACTACCAGAAACATTCTGACGCCGGCCACTTCAGCTGTTGGGAAGCGATGCGGTGTGTAGGTGGAAGAGGGGAGGCAGCCGGCCATAGCTGAAGCGATTTGCATGCATACACAACAGGATTGCAGGCAAAGAAGTTGCAAAGAGCTGAATTTTAAACAGCATTTGCCAACTCTAGCCTACATTCTTTTTGCAACACAAGTTTTGTTTTTTTTTTTTCCCCTCCTCAACCATCAGTGTCTAAGCCTGGTATGCATGAAAGCTCCTTCCCAAACCGTAAAAATCATCTAACCAAAATGACTCACGCTACCACGAGAAACCCAAGCCAGGCTCAGCTAAAGACCACAAGTAGCTCAGCGCAGCTTTAGTCCAAAGAATTCCTCAGACTTGTCTTTTCAAGGAGATTTATCACAAATGGCTCATTTGCGAGAGCGTAACAGCAATTTTTTCCATGGAAACAGCTGCAGTTTTGCTCCTCTGCTATACAGACACTGTCCTAAAAAAAAGGAAAAAAGGAAAAAAAACAAACACTGAACACAGGAATCCAAAGCTCATGTTTTTTTTTACTTGAAGAATCTCTGAAATACTAAAAAACACCATTACAATTAATTTATTTCTTCCTGAATTACACTGGATGTGCTTGGTCAAGGCGAGGATACAGACACAGTCTGACTTGTGTAAAACTGATATTCAAGCATCATCAACGCACACAAAGGACAGGCTCTTATGCACATTTATTACATGGCAACCTTTGCTCTTCTTCAGTAAACATCTTCTGAATACAGATGGAAAAAAAAAAACGATATTCACAGGACAAAATTATATTATTAAAAATATGAACAGCAAGATTTACAGAGATCAGCACACGCAGGCTGCCTATGGATAATCAGAACAGCATTGTATAAATTACACTGATCATAAGCACAGGTCTGCAACAGGGGCTGGATTCCAGCAACTCAGAACACTTCTGAGCAAGAGGCAGTTTTGGAATTCAATCAGTTGCCTAAGGCAGGGAGGCAGTACAAAAAGGTAGGAGTGCAGAAGGCAAAGGCAAGGTAAATCAGTGCTAGAAGTTCTTGTTAAACCAGGAGTCTAAGATGAGAGCAAGGAAAAAAGGTCGTATTTGTTCTTCTGAACTTAAAACATCAGACAAAAGTTACCAGTATATACTTCCTGTATTGCACAACCAGTTATAAAGTAACTGAAAAATTAGAAAACCCTAAAAAAATTCTGCATTTAACAGCTACATTTAAATATATTCACTGAAGTTAGCCCACAGAGTTCAACTTTTAAAACAATTCATCTTTTTTTTTTTCTACCAAGATCATGTAGCATTTGCGTCCTGTCTTCTCGAGCCCTCTCCAAACTAATTAAATACACCATTTATCAAAGTGCTCCTACTTCCCCTCAGCACACCACAGATTTATTGCTTAATTTTCCTAGTTACAAAGGCTAACACGAAGCGTTCAGAGAATTTAAGGCAATCCTACAAGACCGACACCTTAATGGCATTTATGGCACACGCACGTCTTTGTTCCAACACCAGGAAGGGGTTTGATACTTAATGGCAGGAACACTTGGATTTTAACCAAAATGATCCTTTCAAGCATCGCAGTTGTATCTTGTCAACACCTAACCCAGCACTTGAGTAAAGTCGTTCCAGAGCACCAATGTTCAGAAAGAGAGGAGGGGAAAAAAAAGTCAAAGGAGGAAGTTCCAGGCTCTTATATAAGAGCTCGTTCTTACTCATCTAAGGACTTGCTGGGAGATTCACTCAGCTATTTGGATTGCTGAATCACTTCTTTCCATTCACAACACGCACGCCGAGTTATAACCTGTCAGATGTACTTAAAATGCAACTGACAAAGTGTTTAGGACTGACAAAAAACAGAAGAGTTGTTTGGGTTTTTTTTGAACAGCTTTAAGTAAACTCTTTCACCTGCAAGAGCTTTGAATCTTCTTTCCCCCAGTGTTTCTCTCCTATCCCACAGAACTCATTACCAGCTTTTTGTTTCATGGTCTGTCTTCTTATTAATCACAAAGAGAGCCTGGCTTTAAACAGCCCTGCTGCCAGTGAAAACATTTTCAAGAGAACTTCTGTTTGTGGTCTTAATCACAACCAAGTCTGTTACTGGCACAGATTTATCAACTGCCAGTCCTGCAAGCCCACTCAGACGAATAATTAAAAATTAAAACAACAACAACAAAAACACACCGACAAGAACAAGCCTGTCAAAACCCCAAGCATGCTCAGCGTAAGACCAACCCTTCCCTTGCAAATACTTTGGAAATTAACTGAAAGAACATGGAAAAATCTTTTTCAGGTGATGCAAGATAGCACTAGTCCAATGCTCATGTGCATTCATTTCCGTGCAGAGTGAAAACAAATACCAGGCAGGAAACAGGAGGTCACAGGTTTTTTTTGCTTTTGTTTTTAAAAGAACTAGGAGATATCGTTTCAAGGTGGTTTTGTGAAAACAGAAAAGATGAATTTTTGAAGAAAGAAATTAAGCAGCCAGTTCAGCTTCAGACCAGGTACAGCCTGATTGGATTTGCAGTAGGATTTGGTTATGCAGACGTTATTAGCAATGATTTAAAACCGAGCAGAGTCCTACAGCAGGACACACGGATGGGACTCACACTGAGCAGAGAACCCTGTGTGCAAGCTGTCCCTACCACTGAGGCTTCATAGTGCTACTTGTAATACTGCTCTGGAGCAGAACACTTCAACAAGAGGTTCGTACACTTTTTATAGCCTTTTCTAAAGGAAATTGATGCAAGTTTTACCAGAAACCTGTCTGTGTCACACACGCTGCTGCTTGTAACCTCCACCCGTAAGGACTGAACTGACGAGCTCTGCTTTTCTGTTCCTCTAGATGAAGGTAGTAACCTTCATTTCTTTGGAGAAGACTGGGGTTTTTGTAGCACTCATTGTCGTAGCAGAAAGCACAAGTTGGTCGCACAGAAAGCCCAGAAAACATCCCGTAACTGGAGGAACTCCTCCCCTCAGCATTTCTTCAGAGCACAACTAGATAGGAGTTATGCTGAGAAACCTTTTTGAATGCTTTGACAGCAAACAGGTTAGTGCATTTTTCTTGGTAATGTTCCCTAATAGAGTGGTTTACATTCTATTAAAAAAAAAAATCCCTACAGAACAAGTCATTTGAGAAGCCACGTCATTTCTTGGTACTCCTCTGCACACAGACAGAAGTTCCAGCCATGTGCAGCAGCAAGTTTTAAATTGAATACCTGATACCGAAGCCACTTTAATTCTGAATTAGTGAAATGCATCAGAACTACCACGATAGGAGTCACTCTTCTCTTCAAACTGAAGGATTTGACATTTAACTCCTTTTGATTTGGTGACTCACGAGCACTAATCCTGCATGCAAATAATGCTAAGATTTATCCGCTGTCCCAGCAGGGTTCACTGGGCGCTGTCGCACAGCATTTGGTGACGAGTTCCTGGTAGACTCCTCCTTATCCCCTGCTTCATCATCTGAGATATCTTCTTCATCCGCTTCTTGTTCCTCATCCAGCTTTTTCAACAGGTGAGCTGACTCTGGAGCTAGCTTTTCTTAAAGGGAAAAGAAAACAGGCATAAAGTAATTTGAATAAAAAGTGAAATGTCTGGTGTTTTTTCTTTTTGTCTTGTTTAAAAAGTATCACAGACTAGCACAGAATGTGAATAAACTTCATCCAGGTAGCACTTTCCAGCATCAGTTACTTAAATTGCTACCTTTGGTAGAACTGTTGCTAGCATGAAGTTACCCACAGGTCAGCTATTAAAG
Organism: Aythya ferina; assembly: GCF_964211825.1. Classification (NCBI taxonomy): domain Eukaryota; kingdom Metazoa; phylum Chordata; class Aves; order Anseriformes; family Anatidae; genus Aythya; species Aythya ferina. The sequence continues at coordinate 62,432,981 of NC_140301.1, forward strand.
CCTACAGCCTACTAGGCAAGGTAACAAAAAAACTTCTTCCAGTTTGGGAAAAATTAGTACAGTTTCTATAAAACATAAGCTAGCATTCAGATCTTCTTCCATGTATTTTAAATTACCTTGATAGATTTCAGAGACTAACCCCAAACTGAATCACTCACTATCCACAGAAACTTGAGTCCCCTTTTAATCCTCACTTTGCCCCTACAAAGGAAGCAAATCCCACAACTCAGCAGCAATGAGAGCTCCATAGAATAAAGCTCTCATTAAATTCCATATTTTATGGAATTTTAGAACTTGTAGGTATAAAACTGCAGGAAAAAAAGAAAAACAACAACATTTCTCTATCACCTAAAGCACGGCTTTTAAGCAATAGTTTAGCATTAGCCCCAAATATAATCTCTCACTATAAACCCTAAAGGGCAAAAGCTGCAGATAAAGCACAGCATCAGTCACATGTGAAAACTTCGCCATTAAATCTCCTTTCTGCAGCCCCAAGTTCTGTAGCAATTTGTATTCAGTAAGATTTACCCAAGATTGAATTTGAAGTAAACAGTAGGCTTACTTGAATAAGGGTACTGCGGTGGTCTGTGTTTTTTGGAAGGGCACAGACAGTCTGCTAAGAACACCATCATCTGAAACCAAAGAAAGACAGGGTTAAAGCAAAGACACCACAGCAGACACGAGCCACTCTGCTTCAAGGGGTTCACTTACAAGTCCCAGTATCAGTCCTGAGAACAGCGTTGCCAAGGCAAAAATGGCATAAGAGCCCCAAACTGGTATTCCAACGCTTTCTGTTAAATAACCATGGCAGTGCTAGAACAAAAAAATAAAAGGAGAGTCATTTCACAGACAGCTGAATATCCTAAATATTGAAACAAAGCTGAGATCTGAGCACATACCCTGATCCACATCGACAGCTGAAACAAAGCCGACATGCTGCTCATCCTGAAAGAAAGCAGAAAAAATTAACTGAAAGCATCCAAGTAAGTCAAATGTCTGTTATCTTCTCGTTTGCCTGACTAGTCACTATTTAGCTGCACATTGAACAATTCTCTGCTCGTGCCCGGTTTCCCCTTTTGACTACTTTGGTTTTTATCTTCTGTTTTGTCTTCTCCTGCAGTAAGCACCCATTTCCCACGAAGCTATCTTTAGAACCAGCATCACCCTGCACCATATTCCACATCTGGACAACCACCAATGCCTTGACTTGGCCCTCTGGCACGTTCATTTTAATTACTTGTGTTTATATTCTAAGTTATATATGGACCAACAGCCTCTGAGAAGCCAACTGGAACTCCATTTAAGATCCTAACATATACTAATAATTAATCATCTGGACATTATACTAAAACAAAGAACCTGTTGAAAAAGCTCAGGTTATGTAAGAACTGAGAGAACTTCAGGCAGCTGAGTTTAGCTTTGTGTTAAATACAAGTAAAAAAGAAAAAACAGGCTATCTGCTACGGATATTCTGCTGGTTCTGACATTTCCCTGCTACTGTGAAATTTGGCATTAAGCACTGGCTACCTGTAAAAATAAAAAAAAGGAGAAATCAAAGCATGAAGACAACAGAAGTTGTTAATGGGTGAGCTGCAGAAGCAGGCAGTCATGAATAAAGACCTGCACACACTCCTTCAATGTGCACAAAGGAGCTGTGCTGTACCCTTCCAAGATAAAACCTACTAATCCTGAAATTAGTACCCGATTTCACGTGTTCCTTGGTGGGATGGATAATACATTGTAAGAAAACTACATGGTTTGGAGATTCAAATAGCATTCTAAGTAGAGAACATAATGAAGCTGAGCTTTTTTGAAGACAAAAATGTAAGATTTCAATCTAGCATAACACTTCATGAAGTGAACCAACCATCCCAAACCTGTTTAAACCCCAGGACAGTCAGCACAGGTCAGTCACTGCAGTGACAGCTGACATCTCTCAAATGAGATGAGAAACCACGAACAATTGGGTTTGTTTGCCTCTGCCAATCTCATTCCCACCACGCCGTACCGCTCAGTTACTCGACTGCTCTGGAGCCACCCCTCTCCTCCCCACATGCAGTAACCACGGAGAGCATTTCCCAGCCGCAGAACACATCCTGTGCACAGCCCCGTTGCCAGCCCCGAGTCGCTGCGTGAGCTGTTAACAACCCAGGGCCTGTACCGACCCGTCCTTCCCCACGCAGCACCAGGTGGAGCACGTACGTGCTGCATCTCTCCCACCACGTCCTCCAAGTGCACGTGTTTGACAACAAGCGACTATAAAAAAATCACACCAAAACTTACAGGAAAGAGGAAGGACCAAACCACGACGAAACCGGCTCAATGGATTTCCATTCCTGGTCACTGATGAAGTTGATGAAGTCAGTTTTAGTTCTTGCGCCCTGGTATTTCCGAAACACCCCATCTTTACAGCTGTAAAGGAAGAACAGAACAAGTCCTTTATTTCAGGCAGCTGAAACATTTGTTTTCACTCAACATCTTCCCTCCCCGCCCTTTTTCCTTTGAGTTTTGCTTTGCTGTAGATGATACTGGCTCCGACTTGTTTTCTAAGAACCCTGACTGCACAAATCCTGGTTTGCTCAGGCTGCAATTCCATCCAGAGATAAGGATCTTCCTAACGCACTTGCCACCCAGCAGCACTAATATCAACCTACAGAGAAAAGATTGCAAAAGGGGAACGCCCATAAAAGATGGAATAAATATGGCCTGAGGGCAAAGAGGAGGAAAGCACTGGTGGCACTGTAAGGTCACTGGAGATAAGGCAATGGATGTCTCTGTGTAGAGACACTCATGTTTTTAAAAAGCATGGTAAATCTCATTTGCTTAGACCAAAAAAGCATAAAAAGTTATTTCCTCTTCAAACAAAAAGTCACACTGCATACTTACTGATAGATGGTAGGAAGAGCTGTTATGACAAATCGCCCGCTTAATCCTGTGGAAAAAAAAAAAAAAAGTTATATTCAGAGAAGTACAGCATTGTTGTATAAAAGGAAAAGCTGGAACTGTTATCATACACCCAAATAAAAGCAGCTGCTCCCAGGTGATCACATGAACTTGTGTGTATCAAACAGCACAACTTCTAAAGGAAGGGGCCATGAAGAATGGGAGAAAACTTCTCCACAGGTGATGGGAAAAGAGATGGCTGAGGGTAACCATTCCGCTCAACATTTGGGCTGCGGCTCTTCAAATATGCTTTTTTTTTTTTTTGTCCACAAGGAGGTGCAGACTCCAGTGCTCACCGAAAACAAACCGAGTGAGGCAAGTTTCAGAAGTTCTTGCATGCCTTCAGAGAAAGCACCAACTTCAGCAGTTTTTGCAAATCCCTCACGAACAGGCGAGCAGATCAAGGAAGCAAGCTCCAGCAGAGAGAAACCTGTTGCTCATGCTCCCTTTTATTAATGCTACAGGAAAGACTAAAGGTAAATTTTTAAGTCTGCACAGTACTTAATGAGAAGAAGCATTTCCTCGAAGCCTTCCCATTCAGCCCCCAGAGAAGCCTCCCTGTTGCATTTTGTGCCCCGGCAGCTTGGACAGCCCACTGCCCGAGCTGCCCCCCAGAACCCAGACCCCACCTCCCACTTTCCCCAGTTCCCCAAAACCGCCCACCCCACCCCCCCCCCCACCCTCCCCTTGGGCTCCCCGCCCCACCTGGCTGCTCCGTGACGTCCACCTTGGCGATATTCACATCCAGATCCTCTCCCCACTCAGCAAACTTCTCCCACTCAGGCTGCAGGCTCTGGCAGGCGGGGCACCAGGGCGCGTAGCTGCGGCAGGACACGGAGACCATCACTTAGGGGGGGGCCTCCCAGAACCTCTCCCTCCCCATTACCCACCCCGGTCCCCAAAAACTCACAACTCCACCATCCACTCGCCGTGCAGCAGCTCCCTCCACGTGCCGTCCGACAGCACCCGCACCGGGCTCGGCCTGCCCAGCGCGGCGGCGCCGCCGGCCGCCAGGAGCAGCGCCAGCAGAGCGCGCCGCCACCCGACCGCCGCCATCTTGCGCCGCCGCGCTTCTGCCTTCCGCAGCGTGCTCGGCGTCTTACGTCATCGCGCACGCCCCGCCCCCTTCTCCGCCCGTCGCGTGCCTGTGGGAGGGGATAGGGGCGGGGTTAAGGCGAGGGGCAGCCTATAGGGCGTCGAGTTGCGGGGAGGGGGGGTGAGGTTGGCCAATCACGGCTCGCCGTCGCTGCGGATGGCCAATGGGGGTGGTTGGGCTTCTCCCGCCGCCATGTTGAGTGGGATGGGTGAGGCGGGAGGGTCTGAGCCCGCCGCCATGTTGGGAGGGGCTGGGTGAGGCGGGAGGGGCCGCCATGTTGCAGAGCTGCTCCAGCCCTATGGGGCTGCTGTGCTATGAGGGCTCCTCTTCCCCTCTACACCCCACGGGCAGACCTTTAAATGTGAATAAAAAGCTGAAACAAAGTCTGTGAATGTGTGCTGTGTCCTTTTTCCTGCCTGAGGAGGGGGAGAGAGCTGGGGGTGCTTGGGGTGAGCTGTGGTGGTCGGGGACGGGAGGAAGTGGGCAAGGCTGAGCTGGAAGGTCACAGGGAAAAGCATGGCAATTCATGGAAGTTCAAGAGTTAGAATCATAGAATCACAGAGTCAGTAGGGTTGGAAAAGCCCTCCAAGATCACCTGGTCCCCAAGCACCACGTCCAACCTCTCCTTCAACACCCCCGGGGGCAGTGACGCCACCACCTCCCTGGGCAAGTTTGTTGATACCTTAAGCTATTCAAGGGGATTAATCTATTTTTTGATATGCACATATCACCAAATCACACAATCACCGAGGCTAGAAGAGATCTCCAAGATCACCCAGTCCAACCCCTGACCTAAAACTAAAGTCCTCCACTAAGCCATATCACTACGTACATCTTCTCCACAAAGTTTTTGCCAGCTCTCGATCAGAAGAGGCTGTGGTAATGTAATGTCACCTTTTCTGCCTGGATCGTTTCTTTCCCTGCATCTTTCACAGGGGCTTTTGCCATAATTTAATATCTCACAATTTAGGGCTTTGGCAGGTGGAGAGAGCTAGTCTGGAGCACCCATTAGAGGAGGGCAGGGAAAGGAATAAATCAGCATTTGGGATTTTTTTTTTAATTTTGGCATCTTTTCCGTAGTACAATGTGTATGTTCCTCCTGTATGAGGACACTAAGGCATTACTAAGGACTTGATGAAGGTTATTATTCATTGATTCAGGGTTCAGGAACAACTCACTGCTAGCAGCACTCTCACTGCCATTCTGCTTTAGTCATAACCATGGTTTTTTTTGGAAATTTTGTTACAGATAATCCAAGAACACTTCAGTTCTTCATCAGTCACAAGATGCTAAGAGCTGTCTTCAGTTCTTCAGAGTAGTGGTACACATCCTGATAATTTAAGATGTATTCAGGAATAAGATGATGCTTATCAATTGTGCTGCGTTACTGTTGTGTGGAGGTCGGGTGCCTACCAAGCCACATGGCTTTGATCTACATCCTAGGAGAAGTGGCTGGATGCAGGGTCTCACCTCTCTTACATGCTGAACAGGAGGATAATTAAATGTGCCTTACCAAACAGCTGTGTCCACACAGATGACTGAACAGAGGATGAATTTGATTTCCTCCATGTGTGTGTTAACAAAAGAAAAAACAGAATAGAGGCTACAACAGGAGCAAATGGCAACACAGCCTTCAGATGACACCACAGGAGAGCTCTTCAGGGACCGAATCCCACCTAGAAGGGCACGTGTGGGACTGAGAGATGGGGAGAGTGATTTTGCCATTTAACGCTGCTGTGCTCAAGGAGAAAGGAGCTGGTAGGCGTTTACTGTAAATAAAGAGTAGTTTCAGAGGCACACTAAGCTCCCTATGGAAACAGCTTGAAAGATCCACAAAAATATGACTTCATACCTCCTCTTCTCTTGGTACTAATAATTATTTTAATTAATAACTACTGTGGATTACTTCTCATCTCCGTTAGTATTACACTGACATTTCCTTGCTTCTTTGAAAAGTTTTGAGGCATTTGAAAACAAGCAAACCTTGGCCATATCTTTTATGCATGCATCCTCTCGCCTGTTCAGCCCTCCCAAACTGTAAGAGCAATGTTTGCCCTTTCAAGGCTTATAATAGAATAAAGAGATTTAATAACCAACCCAACAGGAGATGACGCTGAGTGCCTTTAACATACGAACACAGCTCCTGATTCTACCACCCCTTTTCCCTTTCTTTTGTGCCTGCTCTGTTACCGTGAAGGAAAAAATGTCTTATTTTAGAAACGGGCAGAGGATGGAGGCACAGCACGGCTTTAACCTACTCGTCACCACCATCCAGTCCCCTTCTCTCCTCTTATGCTCCCTTGAAGGTATGATGCTCCTCTGCAGGAGCAATCTCAGGTACCTCAGCGTTCACGAAGCTGCAGATCCCCGTGGCTTTGATCTTGATGGAGCTGCCATGTCTCCAAGACCATCCTGGGATTGCCCTTCTCCACTTATTCCTCAATCTGAAGAGGGATCCTCAGGCCTCGAGGTTCTTTCCCTTTGCAGGTTGTATGGTCTAAGTTGAAGCCCAACATATATTAAACAGCTTTTGGTACCGATCCTTAATGAGTTCTCTTTTTTCAGGGTTTGTCCACACATCCTGGTGTACAGAAGGGATAAAAAATGCATGATCCGGACTGTCAGAGGTGCTCTGCTGGCATTTAAATTCAATTAAAGTGTTTGCACAAAGGGGTTTGTCTGCTGTGATCTGTGCTTTTACCAGCATATCCCACCTTTAAAACCAACTTTGGCCTCAGTTTGCACCACCACCCAAAAGGGAAAGGATGATCAGTGGGGAAAACACTCTCGATCCTTAAGGACCATCATGGACCTGCCATCCTTTTGGCAAACCCCAAAAACTGTCCGCATCCCCCGAGAGAGCCCCGAGCGGTCCTGCAAAGCACCGGCCCCTCTGGTGGGGTGGTGGAGATCCTCAGGGGCAAATTCCCATCTGTAAAATCAACCCCACAGTGCTAAGCAGGTCCCTTTTCCCCTGCCTGGTAGGGTGAACCCACAGGGGATCGGTTTGGGATTTCTTTTCGCTGCCACACGGCGGCAGGGCTGAGGCTGCTTCTAGACAGGGAGGAGAGCGAAAAAAAATCCTCTTGGTTAGGAATGACCCGCATTGCCTGCTAGGGCATCCTGTTAGAGCATGGTGTCCTAGCGGAGGGCTTTTTCTGTGCCTGGTAATGCTCTTTCTCCTATTTTTAGGTTGATTTTTCTAAGAAGATGGGGTACAGGTGCTCAGTCTGCAGTTCTTCCCCCCGCACCGCACCGCTTTGGTCATTTTGGCTAAGGCCGGGGTGACAAAAATACCAGGTCTCTGTAAGCTCCACAATCAGTTAGGACAGAGTAAGTGCTACTGATGCACAGAAAGAGGCTGAAACACAAGTTTAGGTTATTATTAGAGACAGAAGAGGAGTTATGAGTATTTTAGCTGCAGGGAAAGGTTTGCTCAGCAAGAACACTTGTCAGAGACGGGAGATTCAGCCATGAGACACTTGAGCCCAGGAAACAAGACCTCCTGCCCACAGAGCTTTATTTTTTTTTTTAATTATTATTATTTCTAATAAAATATGGAAGATGATAAAGCAAAAAATGACTGCGCAACCAAGATATCATCTTCTTTTTTCTTTTTTTTTTTTTTCTTAATGACATCTGTGCCTCAGAAAAACAGATCCCGCAGGTAGGAGTGGGAGGAGAAAGAGTCTGCTTCCTTCGGAGTTTGTTTTCTTTCAGACTGCGAGTGAAAAACCAAGACCAAAGTGCCTCAATGTCTCAACATATCGCCCAAAGCTAGAGCCACAGAGACGAACAAATTTTGCGAATTCAAACAGTTCCATAAGCGGTCAAAAATGGGAAAAACATCCATGCCAATTCACCCACTCTCTTCCTTTTTTCTTTTTTTTTTTTTTTTTTCAGAATGTTAATTCAACTATATTTGAAACGCGAACAACTTGAACCAGCCCTATTTCTGCATATTTTCTCTCTCTTTTTTTTTTTTTTTTTTAAAGTCCCCTTACATTTCCTGATGGCAAGCTGAACCGAACCAGACAAATGATGGGGAGGAACCCCGGGGCTGTCTGCCTGGGGCCGAGCTTTTGAAGGGCCACTTGGGGAGAGCAGAGTGCTGGCCAGGTCATTATTTCAAGCTCTGCAGTCCCTGGGGGAGGTACAGCATCAGAGCCCTGACCTGATTTACAGAGGCTGCGTTTATGAAATGCCAGGAGATTATGCAGAGAGCGTTCCTGCAAGGGATCATATGAGGCAGGAGACGTGAAGTCATTGTCCTGGAGCCCAAGGTGAAAGCAGGCTGACCCCGAAAGTCATAGGAAGGCCTTGGGCTGTCTTTTGTACCGCTGTAGGAACACGGGCTGATCCTACCTAATTTATTTGGCTGTTTTCTAGCTTCAGCCTTATGGCAAAATTGGCCACTCTTACAGGCTTCAGTGTCTGAAGGATTAAAGTCAAGAGCTAACTGCTTTTTTGCAGCTCTGGGTTTCCAGCCTCATCCTCCTTCCTCCCAGCACCGGAGCTGCCCCAGCGTGGGCTCACGGGGTCCGAGGACCGCGTTTTGGGGTTTTGAGTCCTCGAAAGCTTCAGCTTCATCGCAAGAGCTTCGCTGCCTCGGCTCCTGCCGTTATGCAACGCGCTCCTGGCTGCAGCTTGCGTCAGCTGCTGCAAATGCTCTGCGCAGCACGGTTTGCTTCGGGAGACCTCGGAATTACACCAGCCCCTCTCGCATCCACCATCCGCAAGCCGTTCCCCTCGGGGTGCTGAGAAACTCCGGCAACTGCTAATTATTCAGTAATGAAGTGCCTCTCCAGGGTCATCCTTGTAAATCTGGCCTCTCCCAGTCACTGTTTGCTCATTAGGTAGCGGTTTTCTCAATGCAAAAGCAAATTCTCTGCTTTGTGTTTGATTGGATTACAAAATTGCCTTAAACTCAGCAGAGATGATTAGGGAAAGTGTGTCTTTGCGCAGCAGTTACCATGGGAACGAAAGTGGAGAGATCTTTATAAACCAAAAGTCAAACAGATTGTGTTGCAGACAATTAATATTGTCTCGCATGTTTATTCATTTGCTTTAACTCTTTCAAGCAGCATTCCGAAATAGCTTTATAAATAAAATATAATGTGTGTGTCATCGCTTTTTTAGCATCGGGTGCTGCGCCAAAGAGACTCAGCGCCTCGGAGGATTCATCCCCCTCCTCTCTCGCAAGGGCACCTTGCTCCCTCTCCAGCACTAATTAACTTCACCTTCCTCTTTGGCTTTGCCTCTCAGGGACATCTCGAGGCGTCAGGACACCTCAGGGGGCTCCCAGATAGGATTCGGTGTGGGAATGGGACACTTATGGGGAGAAGTGTCAGGGCTCCCATCCCGCCTGCTCCCATCGCTTCTCCTGGGGAAACTCCTCTGCTGTCTTTTCTAGCACCCCGGCCTTCTCAAACCTTCCCCTCCTCCAGTTCCAGGTTTGACACTTTAGGAAAAGGCAGAAAAACTGACCAGGTGCCGGCAGCTGAGCCTCTGCTCCCTGTTCTCTCCCCCCAAGCCCTCCTCTTCATCCCACCCCATCTCTCGATTTCCCTCCCATGCCCTCAGCTCCCTCCCCAATATCTCACCATCCTCTGGCTCATATACAACAACTCTTTCACCTCTTAAAAAATAATTAGGGTTATGCCAAAGGCCCACGTCCCACTCCAGCAGTTTCCATTTACCTTTCTCGACTGCACCCAGCTGCCGTACCGACAGCATCGCCCCTCACCCTGCCTGCCATTGCCCTCGTGCTCCCATTAGTTTTGAACTAATTAATTAACTGATAGAACTCTTGTTGCGTTCATGGCTTTCCTGGGGCAAGGTTTTGTCCTGCGCCCCTCGGAGCAGGGTTTTGGTGTGAGAACAGCTCCAAAAAACAGAAACAAGGCCAAAGAAAGCCGCGTTTGCTGCACATTTGGCTCATTTCACGCTGCTGCTCAGACCACAGGGCTGTGCCACAGCAGCTGCTCGCTTCCTCCCACCCCAGATCAGCTCCTGCTTCTTCCCTCACCCTCCCCATTTCCATGCTTTCCCCATGGCAGCAGGCAGCCAGCTTGGCGAGCTCCAGCAGGACCAGCAGAAGGCAAATTCCTGCGGCAAGGGTGGCGGAGCCACCGAATTTCCAAAATCGGGGACGAGCTGAGATAACCTTGGAGAAACACGGGCAAGAGCTGGCGCTGCGCGAAGCAAGCTGCCTGTCTTCGGTAGCTTCAGCCTCAGCCTGCTGAACTGATTTGAGCAGAAACCTTCCTGAATATTTGTGCCAAGGCTGGAATACATCAGCGTGCAAGGGTTCAGCTTGGGAGGTGAAAAGAGACTGAAAGCGAGGGAAATGTCAGGCAGCCAGGAGTGCCAGTGTTGCTCCTTCCTCTGCTGACAGCGTTTTGCCACAGAAGATGCACAAACCAGTGTGTTTTCTCTTGTTTTGCAGTGATTTACTCGTGTTTTACAGGATGTACTCTCGTTGTACAGGATGTACTCTTGTTTTCAGGAGACGGTGAACGCCGTGCTGATGGAAACCCATTTGCTGTGCTTTAGCGACAAGAAACCTGTCCTAAGGCCAGCACAGGAACCTGCCCGAGGGTGTCCAAAGACATACAAGGGGAAATTTTATTAAATTAATTGGCTTTTAAAACACCACTTTTTTAAGAGGAAGGTCTGTGTGGGTACTCCTGTGCTGATTTAGGAGCTCCTGCAAAAGCTGCGTGCACGGGGCTTGTTCAGGCGACGGAAAATAGGCCACGTTCAGCTACGAAATGTGCTATGATGCTATGAAATATGGCAATGAAAACATCCCAGTTTGGGCCCAGTTTCTCTCTTCAAAAGCCCGTGAGGCAGGGGAGGTGTCAGCGTGCCTCGTGTTTCACTGCCGCCACGGGAAGCGATGCCTGTGCAACAGGGGGGGCTGGAACCAGCAAAGAGAACCAGCAAAAAGCTTTCTGGCACCACTGCTTTCCAGTTCAGTCCCAGTCCCAGCCTGGCACAAGGTGTAAAAATCCAACCTGTCCTTTCAGCGAGGTCTCTGGGGCCGGAGGAGCTCTCCCGGGTAGCTGAGAGGGAAGCGATTCTGCTTCTGAAGCCGGGAATAAATCCTTGAGATGCACAAGGTGATCTGGAACAGAGCCCAGCATTTCCCTGCTGTCAGTTGGTGGCTCTCCAGAAGGTTTTTCTGGATTATTGGGGCAGATTGGATTAAATTCTCCTCCTGGATACGGAGGCCACGAGGAGCCTCGGAAGGGGGACGCGTTTCTGCGGTCAGAAGGAGCGGGCGCTGGCTGCCTGTCGGCAGGGAGCCCGCTGCTCCTTTTAAAAAAAAAAAGGTTTTAAAATCAATTTGGCATTTTTTCTTTGCCCTCTGACAGTGCCTTTCCAGAGCAGCCATGCGTTTCCCGTGCTCGCTTTAATGGATCTCTTCTCGCAAGGTTTTCCAAACACCTCCCCTTCTATTTTTATAACCAATATTTGATTTTTTTTTTTTCTGCTTCCCGAGCTGCTGTCCCACACCCAGGGCTCCCCACGCAGGCAGCCCTGATGAGGTTGGCCACCTTAACGCATCCAAACAGGGTAAAATCAACTCTCCCTCCATCTCTTGAAGACAGAGCAGGAAGTTTTCCCCATTCCCAGTTTGCCTCTCCTGACTTCTCTCCCAGTGGATGCTCACCAACAGGATGGAAAAATAAGGAGCCCAGTTAGAAAGGTCCAAAGGCAAAAGAAGCAACAATACTGCTCAGTGCAAGCAACTTGTCTGAAACCACAGCCTGAAAACCGTGCTAACCATATTTTCTTATCCTACACCCAAATTTGGAGTCTCAGTTGTCCAGAAACAAGGATAAACAATGCTTCCCTCCTCACTACACAATTATGACTTTTATAAGAGCCAAAAATCACACAATATTCCTGGCTGTCCTGAACCTAACAGCAGCACGGAATTCTTTGCCATAAATCAGATGTCCTAGTACAATTACTGACACAATGCTTTTTATTTTTTTCCCCTTTAAAAGCCCTTGGAATGGCCAGTGACTTCATTGTACACCAAAAAACACCTCTCGGCATTGCCATAAGCACGCACAAGTCCTTCAAACTCTTCGAACGTAAACGAAATAGGCAAATTAGTGATGCTCAGCAAAGCATCCGCTGGTTGGAGTCGCACGGATGTTTCTTTTCCCCGAAGAGAACACTGGTGAAATTTCCGAATCATATTTTGAGCCTGCTCTCCATTGAACAGAGTGACAAATGCTGTCAGAGACCAAAGCAAGAGACATCGCTTCTTACTTTACAAAGAAGCACTATAGCCCCCCTCACCTCTAAGAAAAAACAACACAAAACCCAGCAGTAGAAGGCAGAGGAAAAATAAGAGTTTGGGATTTACTCTGAAGACACAGTAGATAAAAAGAAATGCTGCAATATGTACTTAAACATCTGAGAAACGTAGCTATACAAAACCTCACTGCTTGTAACACGACAGAGTTTTACATCGGGGAAACAAAAGGTAATTACATTTTCTACTTAGGTCAACATATTGGTGATTCAGCTACATTTCTCTGAAGGCAGCATCCATGCATTCTCACTAGGGATTTGCTGCATCTTTGCTGCCTTTTGAGTCTCTAGGATATTTCCCCAAATTGCAGAATCCCAGACCGGCTGAGGCTGGGGGCCAACCCCTGCTCAAGCAGGGCCACCAGAGCTGGTTGCCCATGACCATGCCCAGCCGGCTTTTGAAGACGTCCAAGGACAGAGACAGAGCCGTCTCTTTGGGCAGCCCCAAACAGCACCAAAACGTTTCACGTAAGAGAAAGAAAGATGCAAGTCTACAGCTCTGGCTGAGACATCCTCAGCACTGTCAGGCACTTGCGGACACGGGGTTGGGCACTGGACATCTTTCATACCCAAAGTGTGAAGTATCACCTCCAGACTGCAAACATTTTTCTGCTGCAATTGAGCCTTCAAGCCCACAAATCTCAGCAGCAAGTACCACAGAAATCTTTACACTGTGGCAGTGGGTAGGCAGCACCTGCAGGATTTGATGCTCTTGTAACCTTTGCTGAGCTGCTGATCTTCAAACCGATCTTACAGCTGCTGAATTTCCCTCCCCAGAATTACAAGCAGCTGTTGGTTGTTGTTAGACTTTTATTTTATTTTACTTTATTTTATTTAACCGCTTCTTCTGCTTGGTGGGCACTGGTCCTGGTGATGCCATGGCCATGTCACAGGGGACAGAATGTTGGCGGTGGCCGTGTCACAGGGGGAGCAGCTATAAAAGGGCCGCAGCAGGCCAGGCCGGCCAGTCCAGCCGAGGAGCAGCCAGATGAGTTGGGGCTGAGGAGGGAGAGGAGAGGCCCTCCAGGGCAATGAAGGGCGGCTGCTCCCCTCCAGCTGGTTTTTTTTTATTATTACAGATAGAATCCTGGAAAACGACAGAGCAAGACGGCCTTCAACATTCGACAGGAGAGATCCCTGGACTCCATGGCCACATGATAAGGAAGGTCAACACCCAGTCCCTTCCCATATTGTGCCGCTGGCACCAGCCCCACTGATGTCACGGCCACATCACAGTGGGGCTGGTGTCAGGGTGGGCCCAGGAGACGCCTGGTATTACACATGGGCGGTTCTCTTGTTGCCTAGCCTCAGCGCTGGACACAGACGCGAGCCCATGACACGTCAGCATTCTGCAGGACAGATCCTTGGACTCCATGGCCACATGCTGAGGAAGGTCAACTCCCAATCTTCCCACATTGTGCTGCTGGCACAGGCCCTGGTGATGTCAGGCCACATCACAGTGGGGCTGGGGACAGGGTGGGCCCAGGAGAGGCCTGGTATTAGTCATGGCGGTTCTCTTGTTGCCCATACTTGCTTCTCTGCTAGCCTCAGCGCTGGACACGGACGCGAGCCCATGACACGACAACATTCTACAGGAGAGATCCCTGGACTCCATGGCCACTTGCTAAGGAAGGTCAACACCCAGCCCCTTCCCACATTGTGCTGCTGGCACCAGCCCCACTGATGTCACGGCCACATCACAGTGGGGCTGGTGACACGGTGGGCCCAGGAGGTGGGTGGCACAACACACAGGGGTTCTCTTGTTAGTGCTTTTGCTTCTCTGCTAGCCTCAGCGCTGGACATGGACACGAGCCCATGACACCACGCTCCTGGCCGCCTCTCCTTGACGCACCGCTGGAGACGCATCTGCATCCTACGGGACGGTCCTACAGAGGAGCAGATGGTGCCATCAGCTGCGGACGAGAATTCTGCAACACCCCACACTTGCTATATGAACTTGTCGATGTGTAACCTTTTCTTAATAAAAGAACTTTTCTTAATAAAATGGCTAAAAGAACTTAATAAAACCAGCCTCTGAGCCATGTGTTTATCAGGTGGGCTTTTCGTGTCCTGTCAGTACCCCTCCCTGCCAGCGTAGGGATAGACGAAAACACCACCAAATAAAAATAAAAATAAAAATAAAAATAAAAATAAAAATAAAAATAAAAATAAAAATAAAAATAAAAATAAAAATAAAAATAGTCATTTCCATATGCTTTAAGGGAATAATTGAGTCAATGATTCCCTAACGAGAGCCCTGCCCTCTGTTCCCCAGAGGGTGTTCTCGCTGGCACACGTCGCTGCCGTGCTGTTTTGAAGAGCCCCGTGTGCCTTGCCCACACGTTCCTTACCGAGGGTGCTGGAGCTGCTGTGTGGGCTGATGCAAAATGTTCCTTCACCCACAGATCCCCGCCTGCCTCTGCCTTAAAATGTCATTGAGAAACCAAGCGAGAAGCCAGGCTAAAAAGGGAAGCTGCTCTGCCAGGAGCACGCCTCCAGCACCCACCGGTGGCACGGGTGACACCGGGGCACCAAAAGGCACCGCGGGGCTGGTGGTGTGACAGCAGGGAGGGGGCACGAGGAAGCTCTGGCTGCAGGCATCACCAAGCTTTCCTCAGCCAGAGGATGCTGGAGAAAACGAAATGTCAGTGCTGAATCAGAAGCCCCCGTGGGGAGGCGGTGATCAGCGCACCCAGCCGTTCTCTCGAGCGCTTCTGGAGCGCGCTGCCCGTCCTTCTGTGGTGATCCTGCTGGGTGAGGGGCTCCAAAACAGCACGTGGGTGGCCAAAACCCACAGGCACAGGCTCGCTTATCGCCCAGCCTCGACGCAGGGGTGTGCAGGGGGGCTGGGAGCTGAGCAGGGTGCTGTGAGACCCCGCAGAATTAGTGTGGGAAGCGCCGGGCTGTTTGCTGGCCACTCAGAGGGAAAGGTGATGGATGCACCTTGTTATGTGCGGGGCAGGAGGTCTGAGGGTCAAACGTGGGAAAACCGAGCCCCCGTGGTTCTTACCGAGGCATCTAAAGGAGAGGGCAGGGAGGGATTTGGCTAAAATGGCCCCACCAAGGAGCACTCTCCCCCCTCCTGCCCAGCCTTGCCCCTTGTTTTCACTTCCTTACGCTCTCCCCTTCTACCACAGCCCCGTCTGCTGCCTGCCACTGAACCCAAACCAAGTTCCTAAACCAAGGAGCTGACAGCAAACCACTCCTGAACTGAAACTGTCTGAGCTGGTGAGGTGAGGAGACGCAGTGCTCGCGGGGAGCCGAGCTGCCACTGCCACCGGGTGCACTCCGCTCTTACCAAAATGCCTCCTGACTGCCCCCATCCACCTCCTACACTGCCTGAGCTACTGTCCCCTGAACCCACAGGGGGATAAGGGGACAGTAAGGGAATTAGGGGAACTCCGGAGGGTGTTTTCCTAGAAAGCCAAGCCACCACAGGCTCGCCGCGGGGAGGGCTTGCTGTAATCAGCCGGATTTACGGGGGCTGGCGGAGCAGCTGGGACAGAAAGGAGAGGCACAAGAAGGGGAAATTGGGCAGCTGGGAGCCGGTGGGGGAACAGCACGGGTCACAGATGTCCTGCTTTGTCACCACCCCATGCCAGCAGCAGCAGCAGCAGCAGCAGCGGTGAGCCCGTCGTGCCACGAGCAGGCTCCCGACGCGTGGCAGCCAGCAGAGAAAATCCACCCTAATGAAATGCTTCCCCGCGGTAATTGGATTTCCACTGTAAACGAGGCCATTATGCTGATTGCCCTTGCACTTTTGGAGGCGAGGCGATGCCAGCCAGCGGCAGCTCCTGCTGGCGGACCCGGCTCCGGCTCCCTGCGGGGGCTTTTCCCTAGAAATGCCTTCATCCCTGCCAGAGGGGTCGGCTCGAGCAAGGGCACGGTGGCCACAGAGCTCCTCTCCGAGGTCCCTGCAGAGCTTGATGGTTTTGGGGATGTTGCCTGACCTGGTGCCAGCAAGGGGAAAGGGGTGAGGGCGATTTGGGGTGCCCTGGGACCACCCACATCAAGCTGGGGGCTTGAGCAGGGTTTTGAGCTGCAGCGCGTCCCTGCCTGTGCCACCTCCTCCCCCTGCTGTGTTTTCCAGGTTCCTTCGTTGCACGGGGAAATGTCACGCTATAAAAAACTCACCGAGCATAAGCAAAAGCCCCAAGTGAGAAGAAAAACACAACTTCGGTTCTGCAGCTGTGCGCCGCTGAGGCTGTCTGGCTGTCTTCAGGTTGGCTGCGAGCAAAATCCTTCCAGCAGGGCCCCCAGCAAGCAGGGCTCGCTTCAGCATCGCTGCGAGGGCAAAGATGTGGGACTGGAAACGGGGCAAAGCAGCATTTGAGCCCGAGATACCCCGCTGGATCAGGGACAGGTGAAATAAAACGGATCTAAATGGGTGATTTGAGGCAACGCAGAGCCCTGGGGCTGTTTTTCCAGGGGAAGAGGTGTGTGCTCCCGGAGCTCAGGCCTGAAAAACTCAAGCTGGCAATTAGGCACCTGGTTTTAATGGCAGGTAACGGGTCACCGTACCGGGCTGCCAGGGCTGGGATAAAATCCCCACAGATCTGAAAATAAAGGGTTGTGTCTGCCTGGATGTGGTTCAATTCACTGCTGAGACACATCCCTGCTTGCTCAGTGAGCCGGGACGCAGAACAACCCCGAACACCATCACTCAGCTCACCCACAATGATCAGGTTAATAAACGAGCACGTGCCGAGCCCCACCGGCCTCACACCCTGTGAATATTTCTCTGTTCCTGCCTCTGGACGTCTGGCTGCGTGTTCGCACGGTCGCCGAGACGCAAAACGCCACCGATTTGGCTCAGCATCAAGAGCAGCCTCTACCTGAGCAGCCTGCAGTGGCAGCTCCCGAGGAATTTTAATCAGACGCTCACACGGCACGCGGGTTTTGACACCCGCTGCTCCTGCTGCCACCCCCAGCGTCTGTAAGGAGCAAAAAGAGGGGCTGGGGAGAGGGGAAGGGGAAAAATTTCTGGTCCAGGGTGATGTGCAGGGGGTGGCAGAGCTTCTCCGCTGGCCCCATCAGACAGCCGGGGAGCTGGAGGACTGGACGTCAAACAGAGAGGCACCAAAAGGTCCCGGGGTTTTATTTTAACGCCCTACAAGGGAAGATCTCATGGTGTAAGCCCCGCAGCTTTGGGTGAAGCCCAACCCATCCATTTGGTGGGGAAAGGGCACGTAAATGGTGCGGTGCCACCCCAAACACCGCCGGCACCGCCGCTCTCCTGCCTCCGCCTGCCCCAAGCCGAGGAGCTTAAAAAATAATAATAAAGGGTTACCACTCATTTATTAATGATATCTGATCGAGTCCGTAGGAGCTCTTTATGGCCCCTCCAGTGAGAGCAAAGCAACGTCCCAGCAGGAGGAGCGTGGTGGCGTGCAGGGACCGCGTCCCCGGAGGCTGCGGGTGGTGGGGCCGGCGTGACGCTGGCTGCTCGGTGCTGGCAGCCCCAGGGGAGAAAACGCAGGAGGTTGGGGAGAAGCAGCTAAAAAGGGATTTGCGTCTTCTCCTATTTTAGCAGCGCTTTAGTCAGAGCAAGACGCATTCCCAGGGTATTTTTGTCCGCCGCGGTTTGGGAGCGCAGCCTCCGGGGAGCGGGCTGGTGGCTGCCACCGCCGGCCCCCCGCGGCACGGCACGGCCCCACTGCCCCCTGCGAGGGGAAGGTGGCACCATCCCGGTGCTCAACGCCTCCAGAATCCAAGCTTTTCCCCTCCACACCCACATTTTTGGGGGGAAAATGGGGCTTCCCAGCTCGCCCGCCTCTCCCCGTGCCCGCAGCGGGGGCGAGGGGCTGCAGCGTGCCCGTGGCGCGCAGCGATCGGGGGGCATTTGGGGGTCCTCGGGGGGGGCTTTCAGTCAGTCCTGCTGAATTCCCAAACCCAAACGTTCAGCCTAATTCCAGAACTTTCTGCTCTGTCTTCCCTGGACCTCAAATATCAAGAGTTTTCCTTCGGCACGGATTATTTCCTGCTCCTGTTCCGTGAGGCAGGGCACCCCGGTGCAAGCGCTGTGAGCTCGCTTCGTGCTACAGCTGCTTATTTATGTGCGGCTAGCTAATTACAGCCATTAATTGGGCATTAATGGATTGAAAGCCATCCTCCAGCAGCCTGCTCGCTGCACAAAGGCAGAGCCACAGCTGCAGGGAGCACCGGGAGAGAAGGTCCTCCCCAGCGCTGCTCGGGGCTAAAGAACCTCTCCAAAATTTGGATTTCCAGCGCCTTTTTTTGAGCCAACACGAGGCTGTTTGGAGCCAGCCGAAGGGGAGCTTGGCTCCCCACTGAGCCCCGCCAGGACCTGGGAAATATTTTCAAAACACAGCCTGAAGGAGAGCAACTCCAAAAGCCTCCCCCGGCCCTCGCAAGCCCGTGAAGCCTACGTGCAGCAGGCGGGTAGGGACGAGACGGAGCCGAAAACAGCCTGGGGTGGCCACTTGCCATGGGCTTCGGGGCTTCAGGGGGGTTTTGCTCCGGTTTTGCTCTGCTGTAGCTGTTGAGATAAGCAACGAGGCTCCTCTTAGCCTTGAAATATGATTTATTTTTTTCCCCAGCCAGGTGGGATTTGCAGCGTGGGGACATCTGCCGTGAGTGATTCACTCCTTCCCCTCCTCGCTCCGCTGATACTTTCCCCCGTGCCATAATAACGCCCCCTTTTCCCCGTTAGCCTTCCTGATGCTGCTGGTTTTGGGATATTCAATGCCCAGGGAAGGGGCATGGAAAGGGCAGGGGTGGGCTCCTGGTCCCAGGGGGGTGCCCAGCCGTGAGCAGGGAGCTCTGGAAACCTGCTGGAGACAGCTTTGCCCTCCTCGGGTGCTGCTAAATTTCCCCGAGCTAAATAGGGAAGACAACGAAGATCTCGGAGGCTCTGATCCTATTCTCTGGCTGCCTTCACCCCGGTAATTTCGTCTGCCCACCTCCCGCTCCTCCCCCGGCAAACCTCCACCCACGGGCACAGCTGTAGCTGCGGCATCCCAGAGAGGATTTGGAGAGCAAATTTTTGGATTTTTTTCATGATATGTTCGCTGCTGAGATGCTGCAGCCCAGGAGCGGGCACAAATGCCCCCTCTGGCGTCCTCAGCTGCCCTCACCCCGTGTTTCTCAGCATCCTGCCAGGGATGCTGCTCCCAGCAGGAGCAGATGTCGCTCCCTTTTGAAGTCCCTTGCAGGCAGCATCGTCTCCTCTCCAGGTTTCGCAGCGGAGCTCAGTCCCAGCCAGCAATTCCCTTTCAAACCCATGAAGATCCCGCATCATTCTCAATTCACTCTTTCCTTTGGGGTGAATTGAAAAATTCACCCCAAAACGCTGGGCAGCCAGAGCTGGCATTTCCCAACCCTGCTGCTGAGACGTGAGCTGGGACTGGGGCTTTCCTTTGGGATCCAGCCACATCTGAAGTGGAGCTGCCCAAAAAGAGACCCCCCGAAGCCCTCCCCGTGCCTGCAGCTCATCCCCTTGGTGCATCAGCCCCGCACACCGGGTTTGGGGGGGGCTCGACCCAGCCCCAGAATAGGGAGAGGGTCCCAGGGGGGCTCTGCTGTGTGCTGGGGACCCGGGGGGGGGATTGGGGATGTCCCCCGGGATCTGCCTGCCCCGCCGGCCGGGGGTGTCACTTGTTGATTGATGTTCCTGCGGCCAACGCCGTGCCCAGGATCTCTCGAAGGTTGCCATGGCAGCAGGAAGGAGAAAAAGGGGGAAAAAAATAAAAAAGCAGGAAAAAAGCTAGCAATGGGCATGGGAGAAGTGATCCCCAACATAACAAAAAGCCATCCCGGAGCCAGGCTGGGCACGGAGCTGCCCCGCTCAGTGCCACCCCCCGGGGTAATGGGGTGCCCCCGAGTCAATGTTTTTGAAGTTCTTTGCAGAAAATCAACGCCAAAAGCATTTGGCTTTTAAAGGCCTCTTTTAAACAGGGAAATTAAAAAAAAAAAAGGGGGGGGGGGGAAGAGATGTCTGGGTTTGCCTGGGGAGGGGCTGGTCCCCACCGCTCTTGGCTGCGGTGCCCGGCGCTGCGACAAACCCCCCGGGGAGGTGTTTGAGCGCCTCGTCCCGTGCAAAATCCCAGCAAAAACCCCATGCCTGCGGGACACGGGGGCGGCTGGCACCGTTTTGGGGAAGAACACCCCAAAAGAACCAATTCGGAGGTGCCTGAAGTTGCTGGAGCAGCAGGAGGTGGCGGTGACGTGGGGGAAGCCCCGCCGGGCACCCAGGAGGACTGAAGGGTGTCCGTGCTTTCACCCCGATAACAGCACCAATATCCCTTGGGAGCAGCCTGCCTGCATCCCTAAATTATGCAAAACGCCCAACCCGGAGCCAATTTCCCCCGTGTAATTAGCGAAACGGTGAAGGCCGTTGCATAACGCCTGCAGATTGCGGGGCCGATACGCCGCGCGTCACGGAAGCAGGGTGTGTTTTGGCATTTATGGGCATACTTCTTATTTTTAGTTAGTTTGGTTTCCATGGCAGCGCGGAGAGGATCTGCACCCGCCGCAGCTCTACATTCGGCGTCGGTCTCCCACTTCGATCAGCCCCAAACTTTGCAACTGATTTCTCCCAAATGAAGGCGTGGAAAGAGGCTCGGAAAGCAAAGAGCCAGCTCGGTTCCTTGCTGAGGAAGGTGATTTCCAGCATCTCAGCTCCTGGAAACCCTCTGGATGGGAATGCTGCAGAGGCAGAGGAGCAGCTCGTGCCCTTTCTTCCCATGGGGGGCTGCTGGCACGGGGGGATGGCACGGGGACAGACCTGTCCCTGCCACCCCAGGATGGGAATTTGGGGTTGGAGGGCTGTCCCGGGGTGTTGCGGAGGGTGAACTTTGAGATAAACCCGAGGATTTTCTTTCCAGCACTGCAGATGCGGGGAATAGCCCCCCTTCGGGCTGCCTGAGGAACAGCTGAACGCTGTGGGAGGAAGGCCAGAGCGCCCCGGCGCGCTGAGCTCAGCGCTGCTGCTCTCTGAAATGAGTCACGGGGCGGAAAAGTGGGGCACGGATCTCGGGGGAGATGAGTAAGTGGGCAGCGGGGAGGCAGTGGCCAGAGGAGCGCCACAAATCACCCTTGCAGTTCTCTCTTCCTAGCTATGAGCAGCCGCTTTGGCTCTCCCGATTAAAATCGGAAATTTTCCACTAAGCCCCCGGGGTTAAAATAAATAAATAAATAAATAAGCAAATGACACCTTTGAAAGTAATCTGCCAATTCGGATTTGCAGATTTCTCAGCGCTCTGAGGCAGCATTTTAGCAGTCAGCTTTCCTCCTGCAGCCATCAGACGTCCCCAGGTGCCGGCGTGTCACCCGGCCGGGCCTTCCTGATGGAGGAGGTTTTGCTGACGTATCTCCAGAAGCATTTTTTTTGGGGGAGAGGATGCCAGGAGGTGACGGGGAGCTGCTGCCACCCCTGGGCACGGCCACCGGCAGCACCGTGGGCGAGAAGTCCTCGCGGCGCTGCCGGCTGAGCGCTGGTTTCAGGGAAGGGGCACCGTGGGCGTGAGCGATTTTCATTCCAGCCTGCTAAAGGAAAAGAGCATTAAATATTTAGAAGGGTTGTATTGCTAATGGTCGCTGGTGTTCCTCAGGAGGCCGTGCTCGAGCTGCTGCCCGGCAGCCAGAGCAGCTCTTGTGGCATCGCCCGGGGAGTGAGGATGTGATGGAAGCAGCCAGATGCCAAATATTTTGTGATTCAAGTCGCTGCAGAGCCTGCTGAAGTCGGTGGAAAGCCTCCTCTCGATGTTGGTGGGCTCTTGGGTCTGCCCCAAACCCAAAAACTGGCCAACCTACACGGAAACTGAATGACCTGGAGGGGTGGGATGGCAGCGGGGGTACGGATCTCAAGGTCACACATGCACGCAGGGAGCAATAAACAAGGATTCCTGCTGGCAGCCCAGAGCTCATCTGTTGAAAACAACTGAGGGGAAGGAAGATCGGGGTGTATTTGTTGATCATGGGGTGGATTACCCCTGAACCCCCTTCTGCTCCTTCATTTATCTCCTGGAGGTGTGATGGGTGTCTAAGATGTGAGTGCCATCGATTTCCTGAGTCCCACCGCCCTCCTGTCCTGTACTCTTCATGCTGCTGGGGGAGCAAAGGTGTGGTGGGAGCAAAGGAGGCTGGAGGGGGATATTGGAGGGGGTCCCGACACCGCAGACCACCCCCGACCCTCGTCAGGCAGGGCAATTTCTGCGATTTTCCAGAAAAAAAATCGCGGCACCGATGCGATCTCCTGGGCGGCAGCGCGTCATGCATGATTCAGGGCGCGTCGCCCACCACCCCGTCTCGCTCCCATCCATCAATACCCTCCTGCTTGATCCCGATCGCTCATCTGCATTTCCAGCAGACAAAGCAAAGGCTCCCGCAGCAGGAGCCGGGGCCGTCTCTGAAGCTGAGGCTCCCGGCCAGAGGCACGGGAGGGAAGCGAGAGGCAGCCCAGAAGGAGGTGACTCCTCGATCCCTCCGTGTGTAATCGCTGACATTAGACAAATGGATTTGGAAGCTGGGTCAGGTTAATTACTGCAGGCTCGTAGCTGCACGCCACGCGGCTCTGGGGGCAGTGACGGGTCTGACAATTGTAAATAACACTCAGCTGGAGCATGGGGATGCTTGCCTCTTGTCAAATAAAGTGAAGGCGTAAGCTGCTGCGAGCAAGGGTGGCCTCCAAATACTCTGCCTGCGCTCCCCCATGGAGGGTTTTTTCCCCTTTCTGCCCATTTATCTGATCGAAATATAGCTAAAGCAGAAATGGCATCGCATAGCTGCCGGGATGAGAAATGGCCAAGGGAAGCAAGAGGCAGAGGGAGCGAGGAATGACGGCTTTGCTTGGGTGAAACAAAAAGTTCACTCGCTCCTTATCAGGCTGAGAGGTGGCGGTGCCTTCCTTGAGCATCTCAGCTCATCCATGTGGTCGTCCCCTCATCCAAATACCAACGCAGCAGCTGGGAATTGTACCTGCTAGCTGGACGAACCGCATGAACCCCAAGGGATTGGCACCACCTGCGTCCCCACAGAGGGATGAGCGAGGCAGATGGCGACAGCTCCCTTTAATCTGCCCAAATCACAGATTTAACAGCGTGGCTCAGCAACAGCGGTCAGCAAAAGGGGGCGGACAGCCCTGCTTTGGTGGCAAAATCCCAGAGGAGGTGACAGACAGCCTTGGAGTGCCCCCAGGACCTCTGCCACCTCTCCATCGTGGAAATGGAGGTGCCCAGGAGCGGTGGGAGGCACGCTGTGCATGTGTGGCTCATCTACTTAAGAAAATAACCTCGATAAAAGATAATAACCTTAATTTATCAGTTGCCAGCACTCTGGGATGCTACGGACTGGGCAAAGGCAACCCAGGAGCGCTGGTACCACAGTGGTGGCTGTGAGGAGGGAGCAGAGGTGGGTGTCCCACCCTGTCTGGATGTCCTCAGCACTGTGGCTGAGCTCTGCTGCCCTCCCCTCAGATCCTTACACTACGTAGGGATTTCTTCCCTCTGCTGTTATAGGCAGGATGGGACTGCCAGCAGCTATTCCAGGCAGAGCAGCACTTCAGGACGCTGGCCTTGCAGAGAGCTGGGGATAAATCACCACTTTCAGCTGTAGGACAGAGCACAGACAGCAGCATCGCTTGGCAAACGCCGCGGAGGAGCTCTCGTGGGACCGGGCTGCAGTGCATCCTGCTTGGCTGCATACCAGGGAAAATGCCTCCAGGCAGCAGAGGTTGCCTTTGTGGAGATGTCCAGATAAGATCCACATTCGGAAACCTAATGAAGTACTTCAAGCAGGGGGATAGAAACAAGTCCGAGGCTCTGCCAGTCCCTGGGTATGAAGCAGAGGAACTACTGACAGACCACTGCCTCCCCTGGATGGACTGTCCGGGCTCTGAGGGCACTTCATTGCTCCAACGAGCCTCACCTAGGAGCCCCACAGCCCTCTGCCCAGCTTCCCAGAGCTCCAGGCAAGGGCTCTGCAAATTTCTGGAGCCCTTTAAACTCCAATTTTGAGCCTTTTCCTTGCCAGAGACCCCCTGTGCCTCCAAGCCCCCCTTCCATAGCTCTCAGGTCAAGGCTCCTCGCCCAAAGGCATCACCACAGAGCAGCTGCAGCCCCGCACGGCCCCAAACGTGGGCAGGGTGCTTCAAAGAGAGGGAAATAAAAGCTAACGCAGAAACATTCCAAGTAATTTGAATTTTCAGCTGGCTGAAAGGGAGCCGCTATGCAGCACCGCACGTTGCCAGGTTCTTTTTAAGACCTCAGGTGGCCTTTGGGTTAAGAAAGGTTGAAAAAGGCTGCTCTGGTTAGCGGTGGGAGACACCCTGGGGTCTCTGGGCAAGCTCAACCGGAGCTCGAGAGGGCTGCCCAGCACGGAGCTGGCCGTGCTCGCTCTCTGATATGGGTACCAACACGTTAATTTTATAGACAAAATGTAAATCTATCAAATTATTGATAGTGTGTTGCATTTATTATGAAGTCACACTCTCAGTAGAAGCCTTAGGGGACCCCCATTCCACACATATCCCATCTTTTGCAAAATTTTCCCCCAAAACACTCCCGTTCTGCTTGGACTTTGGCTCCTCCACTGCCCTCTGCCACCAGTGCTCAGCCAGGGGCTCAGCGCCCTGCAAAGCCCCTGCAGCAGCAGAATGACATGGAAAAGGCTCTTAAATGTGATGAGGGGGCTCTTAAATGTGAGAAGGGGGCTATTAAATGAGAGGATGTGGCTATTAAAAGCCAGGAGGGGGCTGTACGCCAGCAGGGGGCTGTGCTGCCAGGCACCTGTCCCACCTCAGCGCCACCCTCAGCGCTGGGTTCTGTCACCGCAGAGCCCATGAGAGCCCACCGCACGTGAAACGAGTGTAAAACAATCACAAAAACACAGAATAAGGCTTTAAAAGCCGCCCGCCCGGCACCCAGCGGGGGCACCGCGGCCCCGACCCGCGCTCGCTGCCTGAGGGGCCAGCGGGCGGCCGCCATCTTGGGGGGCACCCGCGGAGCTGCGGGCGGGCGGGAGCGGGCAGCGGGGGCTGCTCGGGGGGCCGGTGAGGAGCCGGTGCTGACAGGGCTGCTCCCCCGGGGGGCTGAGGGGACTGCGGCGGGGCGGCGGGGACACAGTAACGGGGCGGGGAAGGCGGCGGAGGCGGGCGGAGGCGGGCGGAGGAGGAGGACCCCGCCGCCACCGCACCGCCGAGCCCCGCGGCTCGGCGCCGCAGCCCTGAGGCGAGCCCCCCGCAGCGCCCGGCCGGTGAAGGGGCGGGCAGAAAGGCGGACGGACAGGCGGGAGAACCAATAGCGAAGCTCCGCCCGCCCCTTCACGTAGCGTTGGGCCAATGGGGGAGGAGAGGGGCGGGGCCAAGCGGGCCGCGCGGCGGGCGGGCGGCGGGCGGGCGGCAGTCGGCGCTGAGGCGCGGTGCGGTGCGGGTCGCTCCGCTCCCCATTAAACTCCCCCCCTCCTCCGGGCAGCGCCGCCGCCGCCGCTGCTCTGCCCCGCTCCCTGATGGAAGAGATGGAAGAGGAGCTGAAATGCCCGGTGTGCGGCTCCTTCTACCGCGAGCCCATCATCCTGCCCTGCTCGCACAACCTCTGCCAGGCGTGCGCCCGCAACATCCTGGTGCAGACGCCGGAGGCCGAGTCCCCTCAGAGCCGCCGCGCCTCAGGCTCGGCCGCCTCCGACTACGACTACCTGGACCTGGACAAGATGAGCCTCTACAGCGAGGCCGACAGCGGCTACGGCTCCTACGGCGGCTTCGCCAGCGCGCCCACCACCCCCTGCCAGAAATCCCCCAACGGCGTCCGCGTCTTCCCCCCGGCCGCCCCGCTGCCACCGCCGCCACCCTCAGCTTTGGCCCCTCCGCCGCCTCCCCGCAGCGCCTGCCTGACGTGCCCGCAGTGCCACCGTAGTTTGGGCCTGGACGAGCGCGGCCTGCGGGGTTTCCCCCGTAACAGGTTGCTGGAAGCCGTCATCGACCGCTACCAGCAAGGCCGGGCGGCCGCCCTGCGCTGCCAGTTGTGCGAGAAGGCGCCCAAGGAGGCGGCCGTGATGTGCGAGCAGTGCGACGTCTTCTACTGCGAGCCCTGCCGCCTGCGCTGCCACCCGCCGCGGGGCCCGCTGGCCAAGCATCGCCTGGTGCCGCCGGCTCAAGGCCGGGTGAGCCGGCGCCTCAGCCCCCGAAAGATCTCCACCTGCACCGACCACGAGCTGGAGAACCACAGCATGTACTGCGTGCAGTGCAAGAGCCCCGTCTGCTACCAGTGCTTGGAGGAAGGCAAGCACTCCAGCCACGAGGTCAAGGCGCTGGGCGCCATGTGGAAGCTGCACAAGGTGAGCCCCGGGGGCTGCCACGCCGCCGGGATGAGCCCTGCGTGGGGTTCCCTCTGTGTAATGGGGTCATGTGTTGGTTGGGGGCACCGTGTCCTCGTGCTATCCATCCACCATTGCCTCTCATGAGCATCGCCTGCCCGTCCTGGCACCCTCAGCCCTCTACTTTTGGTGGCTTCGTGCAGAGGAGGGCAGGAGAGGCTCCCCAAACCTGCTGGTGGGAAGGATGCTGCTGGCAGGAGGGAGGCGTGAAGCCTCGGTGGCTGAGGAAGGGCTGCCTGCCTCCTCCCGCACCCTGAGTCATCGGGAAGAGGAGGAGGAGGAGGAGGTGGAAGAGGAGGAGGAAGGCCGGCAGCAGGGAGAGGTGCCTGTCCCTGCATGCTGATCAGCGCAGCTCGCTCCCACACGCGTCCTCGCTGGGGGGAGAGGGTCCTGGGGATGCAGCCAGCGTGGGCTCAGCGCCACCCAGCTCGTGCTGCAGCCTCCCTCCTTGCTCACAGCATGACCCTCAGCTCATCCCCTCGGGGAAATGAGCAGAGGGGACGGGGACCTGGGTGGACAGGGCATGAGGGGATGCGTTATGCTCCTTGCGTGAGCTGCAGGAGATGGGTGCTGGCAGAAAGGAGCCGGGGAGAGGTGGAAACACGCAAAACCTTGCTGAAAGGGGCTGGAGAATCCATCCAGGGGGCTGTCTGTGCGTTGTGCTTCGCCTTGTGGCTCCCTGGGGGGTGCAAACGGCTGGGCTGGGGCCGTGGGCGCTGGGCACCGTGCTGCGAGAGAGGAAAAAGGGTGCAGTTTGTGCCTCTTGCTGCTCCTGGCCCTGCTTTCCTGGGGACAGCAGGACTCTTCTCCCCCGGCACGGTGGCTGTCAGATGCCGGGAGCATCTTTCCTGCTCGGAAACCCAGCCCGTGCTCGCCGCATTCAAAGCCCGGCGCCAGCTCTCCTGCGGGAGCAGGCGGCTCTCCAGCCACGGATGGATGGGCTGGGGCCGTGCCGACACGCAGCAGGGCAGGACACGGCCCCGGAGCTCAGCAGTGCTGTTAAAACAAGAGGAATCTCGCTTGTGCCAGGCCTTTTCGCCAGGCTGTGGCTGTGGCGCTGCGCTCCTGCCCTGCCTCGGGTGCAGCAAGGCATTAGGAGCACCCGTGGGTGTCTGGGCGGCTCGGTGCTGCTCGAGGTGCAGTCCCTGTGCTCTGCAGGGTGGCGTATTTGTAGGTGAGTGGTTAGGTTTTGTTCCAAAACAGCTTTTTGGGGAGAAGGTCTTTATCAGGGTGGCCATCTCACGTGGCCAGCAGGCACAGACCTGCCGTGCAGATCT
Organism: Aythya ferina; assembly: GCF_964211825.1. Classification (NCBI taxonomy): domain Eukaryota; kingdom Metazoa; phylum Chordata; class Aves; order Anseriformes; family Anatidae; genus Aythya; species Aythya ferina. Next base: position 62,460,959 of record NC_140301.1, read on the forward strand.
TGGAAATGAGAGGGTGAAGCTGAGCCTGCGTTTCTGCAGTCTGTGTGTGTGTCCTCGGGATGTGACAGGCAGGGATTTGTGGCCATTAGGCACTGGTTTTTTTATTAGGGGAGGGAAAGGAGTTGGGTTGAATACAGCAATATTGTAGAATTGAAGGGATGGCCCCGCTGCCAGAGCTCAGGGGTGCTCCCAGGGGCTGCGTAACCAAATTGGGGCCTTTGGAGGGGTCAGGCTTTGTGGAGCTGGTTTAAACCAAGCCACCAGGACCACCAAACCCCACGGACCTGGCTTAGGAACCAAGCCACCTTCAGACTGGAGCTGGTGAGCAGCCTGCAACACCACCTCCCTGCCCTCCTGGGGGGTGGCAAGACGTGCCTGGAAGGTGGCAGTCCCTCTCTGCCTGGTCCTTTCGGTGAGGTGAGTGCTTGTGAGGGGCTCCTACAGCTCGCAGGAAGAGACAGAGGAGTCCTGGGAGAGAGGGATGAGAGGGAAATGGGGTTTTCACCCGAAATGTCCTCGTTGTGTAGGTAGGTTGCAGCTGCCGGCCTGCGCCCTGACGAGATGTGGTGCTGCTTGTCATGTCAAAGGCAGGAACACAAGATGGAGCTGGATCCTGCGTTCGCTGCACATTCCAGGCCCTCTCACTGACAGTGCTGTGTATAAATACCTATTTATTTATTTTTTCAGACAAACTGCAGGGTTGCGGTGGTGGGTTTCCATCACAGGGGTTCGTGGGGCTCAGCCTCAGTTCTTCACCAGCACCTTCCCCGTTGCTTTTTTGTGTTTTTTTTGCCCCATTGCTTTGGCAAAAGGAAATATTTGCTGCTAAAACAGAAGCAGGGCAGGTCCTTAATCTCCTCTTGTTTCATTTTCCCAAGCCTGGCTGCGAGGGTCTCCCAAATCCCAGCACCCTTTCCCCTCCAGCCGTGCGGGGTGCCTCCTGCCTTCCCCAGGGCTGCGTTGTCCTGGGGGTGCCAGGGAGGTGGAGGTGCTTTGAGGCCAAAAAAAAAGCCAAGAAATGGCTGAGGTCGGTGGATTTACACCAGCTCCGTGTGTCCTGCAGGCGATGCTGCCTTTTTGTATCAGGATTTATTCAGAAAGCAGCTTTCTGCCCTTCCCTCTGCGCTTGCCTCGGTTAACAGAGCGAGGAGCATCCAAGAATACCCCATTAATCCCAGGTGACGAGGGACAGCAAGTTTTACAGGGTGTTCTTGGAGCTACTGCAGCATCCCCTTGATGCCAGGAGGCATCCACTGAGCTCTGTGCAGATAAAAACGGGCCCGGGGCTGCCTTGGAGGGGGTGTAAATCCCTGCGGCTCCAGTGGGAAGCCCTAAAATGCAGGGACTGGAGCAGGCAACGCTGTGCAGCGCCAGCCAAAATTCCTGTGCCCTGCATGTACCAACCCTTTTCCATTCTCTCCACGTGGAGGTGCGTTGGGTTTTTAATTCTGGCCACTTCACGAATGAAGAATCCCACAAACTCGGTAATTTTTGGTCAGGAGCACGCCAGGTGAGACGAGTGGAAATCCAGCAGTGGAAAAAAAATCAGCCCGTGGACCAATTCTCGTCTTTTTCTCCCGGAAATGTCAACAGGTGGCAGTGTGTCAGCCGGGGAGCCTCCTGACACTGCATCCGCAGCTGGAAAAGCAGGAGAACGAGCGAGCAGGGAGAGCAACCGCGGCTCCTGGGGTTAAATCAATGATCCGAGGGTGAGAAAAAGGCATTGCTGTTTGTTTGCTGGTGCTGCGAGCCCTGCCAGCAGCCAGCACGAGAGCTGACAGCCATGCAGGGTGGATCGTGGTCTGAGACACGTCCTCCAGAGGCTTATGGTGCCGCTTTTTGATTTCTGCTGTCCTAAATAAAGCGCCCCAAAGTTCAGGTTTGTGCAGTGAAAGCCTTGGTGTCTCCTGTTAGAACCTGCTCTGTGTGAACACAACCCCGTCATGCGTCTTCACAGCGATGCTGTGTGTTTTTTTAACAACTCATATTTGGTATAGGAATAAAAATCATTTATTAGAGGATCTGAGGAGGTTTGTAGCGTGCTTTCTACGTTGCCAGCACGTAGCACTTGGAGGTATTTTCATTTTTATTCCTAAAGGCTTGAAGGAACGCCCCGCATCGCCTGGTGGCATGATTCACCTGCTTACTCTTTTAAACCAGACCACTTTCGACTTGCCCCTGGTCTCCCTGGCTATATCAAGGGCTAATTAACAAACAACAGGCGGGTTATTGCATCTCCTGCCCTGTTCCCTGCTCCGTTTGTCCCGGGGGAGGCTCTCCGTGCGTTGTGCCCTCGCTGTCTGGATTGTTAAATTAGCTGCTGAGTAAGCCAGCTCGCTCCGTGCCCCTTCAGATCGTCCTGCTGGGGTGAAAATCTAATCAGGGGAGGTCAAACAAAGGAATTGGTGTCGATCCCTGGTGATCCCAGCTCAGATCATACACGAGAAGGGTGGCACGGTGCAAGTCTGCTCCCCGTGGAGAGGGTAAGAGGCTCCCAAGGATGGTTCCAGCTGTACCCAAAACACCACGGGTTGGCACACCAGTGCTCCGGGACCTCTGGGGTGGGGTGGCGTACAGAACAAGGATCCCACCAAGGAATCTCAGAAAGAAATGAAGTTTTTAGTGAGGGGCATCCCCGTACAAACAGCCTGCTCTGATTTTCGGCTGTGGTCTCCCCACTTGGGGCACGTGAAGCTGGCAGAAGGGAGGCAGAAGCGATGTGGCTGTGAGTGGAGGCCAGCTTGCCCTGCTGGGATTTGGCCTCGTGGTGCTGGCCAAATAACTCAGGAGGCTCCCTGCCTGTCCTCCTTCCTCGCTCAGACTCCTCTATCACGTCCAAAACTACATCAAACGCAGTGGCTCAGCTCGTGCAGCTCAGACACGGCCAAGATGACCTGTTCCCATCCTGCAGCAGCACTTTTTCCACCCCGAGCTGGAATTCCCTGCAGACGAGGACCCGATGGGCTTTGTGCCACAGCTCGGTGACCCAGAGCCAGCGCCTCGCTGCGGTTCCTCACCTATGAGATGATTTCTCCCCTCCCCTGGAGCCCGGCAGCACCAACTCGTTACCGGCTAAGAAATCCAAAGATTTCTCCCAAAGACAGAAATATTCTGAGGGCACGGTGCAATGCAGCAGGAGGGGAACGAGCCGTGTCCTCTGGGTGATCCGAGCTTATGTGAGCAGCTTGGCAGCAGGAGCAGGGTCACAGCTCACGGAGCTGTCGGCGTGGATGAGGATCCTTCCTGCCATCGGATCCAGCTTCCAGCAAGCTGTGGATTGTTGTAGCTGCCATGAGGCTCATCAGATCCTGGGATTTTATTTTTTTTTTCCTCTGGAGAGATCCCCAGCTTGATGCCGGGTGGGTCTGCAGTGGCAAAATGTGCAGAGCCTCAAAGTCTTCAGGTGCAGCGAAGACGCTGTGCCATCGAGTGCCGTGGTTTGATCCAGCTCTGCTCTGTGTGTCACAATTCGTGTTTTAATTTTAATCGTGAGCCACGATGTCCACAGGCAGCTCCTGCTTTTGTGTGCCTCGAGCTTGCCACGTCTTCGTTAACTCGTCGGTGAGTAATTTAGGGCCGTGTCTGCCTCCTTCCTCCGTGCAGCCATCCCTGCTGTAGGGAGCAACCGTGGGGGCTCGAAGCGATGAACTCCTCCAGCGTTTGGCTGGGGGAATTTTGGCTCTGGAGACGTACCCGGGGGGTGATTTATGGCACGTTTGGAAGGCAGTAAGCTCTTACCCACCGTTTGACACCTGCAGAGCTACGTTGATTTACCTCCTTCTTCCTGGGGATGTCTGGACAGCAGGGGGCTGGCGCACAGGGGGATGTTTTCAGGGTGGGATGTTTTCAGGGGCAGGATGTGTTCCCAAGGGCTGCCACAACCACCCCGCACGTGCTGGGCAGAGGAAGAGCAGCCAGGCAGGAGGAGAAGGGCCCCTTTGTGCTGCTCAGAGGCAGTTTTGGCCTCGTGCTCCCCGCAGCGAGCCCCTGGGTCCTTTCCCACCGGTTTCCAGCGAGCGAACTCAGCTGGGAGAGGCCGGGACAGATCCGAGCTCCATCTCTGCACGTGTGAAGCCCAGGGGTCACAGCAGGGCCACCCGGGAGCTAATTAAGAGTCAGGGCTAATGAGCTCAGGCAGAGCACCGGGCTAATCCCAGCAGGCTGGCTCCGTTCAGCCGCGTCTGCGGGGTGGATGCCGCAGCTGGGACACCTGCAGGAGTCTCTGCACCCTCTCCTGCACCCCACGAGCCTACCTGATGGAAAATGATGCTGGTCACAGCATCGTTAGCACTTCCACACCACGTGGAGCCCCTCTGCTTCACGTACAGGTGCTGCTCCATCACACCATGTCCCAAGCAGGGGCTCCTTGCTGTGCACGAAGCAGCAGGAGGAGCGAAAAACACCCCAGATTCCCCTCTGCTGCTGCTCGTCCGCAGAGCCCAGCAGCGGGGAGAACAAAGAGCATTTTAACAAGCTGCTCCCGGCCCTGCCAGCACGCCGTGTGTTTGCTCCTCTCCCTTCTTCTCTTTAAAGTTTGTTTTCGTCACGGCGGAGCTGGGAACCGGAGAAGAGCTCCCGAGACGCCCGGTGCCGTCCCTGCGAGCCGGCCGGCGCGGCGCTGCGTTTGAAGCTGAGCTTATAAATATTAGCAAAGCACCTCCTTCCCCGGGAGTTTCAAACCCTCCGAGGGTTTGCTGGAAGAGGTTTCTTTTCCCCTTCAACTTCACAGGGACTTTAGAAGAGCCCTTCAGCCAAGTGAGAAGTGGGCTCTGCAGATTGAGTGGGCTCTGCCTGCCAAACGCATGGCCCGGGGGCTCCACAGACCCTTTTAAATACGTATTTGTTGTAAAAGAGGTACGAAACGGATCACTTCCGAACGTGCCTGCGCGCTTATGGTGTAAAAGAGTTTAATTTTGTTGAAAGTGAAGTGCAGCAAAGCCTCGTGTGCCCTTTGGGATGCTGCCTGCTGCTCCTGCATCCCCTGCCAAGGGGATGCACAAAACCAACACACTATCACTGAAGCAAACGTGAATTATTCCCATTCCCATCCCTCAGTGCTCCCTGGGTTCCCCACATCTTCCAAAATGCTCCTGAATGGTTCAGCGAGTCCACTGAGTGCTGTCCTCGTGGCACCGAGGTGAATTGCTCGGCCCCAGCAATTTGGGCAGCCTTCAGCTCCGAGCTGTGGGTCCCCTCACCTCCTTGCTCGCTGTGGGCACCCTGACAGCTCCTTCATCACTTCCTAATCAGCCTAATTTAACTCTTATAAAAGAATAATTTTTTAAAGGCACGCATTAGTGCAGCTCCTCTCAAATTACTGATTTCTTCTTTTGTTGTTAACGGGTCTGCAACCTCATAATCCACCCGGTTTGGTTGGCCATCCTAACGATATCCCCTTCCCCTGCCCACCTCCCTCGTAGCCTCACGCCACCTTTGAAGGTTTTCTCACCCGTGCCAAATTCTTATTTCCACTGGAAATCTGAGCGGGGCTCCCGGGAGGCCGCTTGAAAGCCGTCCCCCACGCGCAAGGGATTTAACATCCCCCTTGGATGCTTGTCAGGCATTAACACGAGCTTTAAAGCACGAGCCAAGAGGGATATTTTAACAAAAAAAATAATGAATAAAGAACCCACATCCTCCTAAAAATGTCAGGGAAGCAAAAGGGGGGTTGCTGTGTCCTCTAGGACAGGGTGGCCAACGCGCCGAATGCAGGAGGAGGAACCAGGAACCACCCCAGGGGGCTCGCAGCCTGCTTCTTCGGGTGCTGTTTGGGGAAGGATTGGTAAAAATCATCGTTAGTGCAGCTAATCGGGTTGGGATTTAACTCCACGGTCATCAGGCTTAAAGACTTAATGCAATAATGGGACGGCAGAGCCGTGCGGGGAGGGGATAATTGGGGTGGGGGCGTGATTTTGAGGCTGTGGTGGGGACGAGGCTGTGTGGGGATACGTGGCAGGGTGCCTGGGGGACGCGGTGCTTGCAGGCACGCTCCTGCACTAACTGAAACCCCAAAAAATGGGTGTGTGATGCCCTGGCAGCTTGCACTGCGGGGTGGTGGCGTTGTTAGTGCATTTGTGCACCCACAGCGCCTTCAATTTGCGCGTGGAGCAGGTCCTTGGGACCATAACCTCTGCAGACGTGTTTTTCCATGCAGTGCGGAGGAAAGCAGGGTTTATCCGTTGGGATTTACCCTGCTGTTGGCAGGAATTCCTTTAATTTCTTTGCGTAAGCAGACGAAGCAGCAGTTGGTGCTGTTCCCACCTCGCCAGACCCAGCGCTGCCCCGACCAGGAGCGTTTCAGAGCTCCTCCACCTTCTCCAGCAGCCCTGGTTTGTCCTCTGGAAGTGAGAGCAGCTCACAACACCCCCCCAAGGGAGCAAGGTCAGTCCCCTGGTGTCACCAGCAGCTCCATCCCATCGCACACCCGTCCTCCAGCCCTTCCTTGGAGGTTTTTTGGGAGCCGAGGGAAAAACGCCGCGAGGAGCAGAGAGCTGGGCAGCGATCGGCTGCTGCAGGGGCGAGCTGCCCAGCAGGCTCCTCAGGAAACGCAGCCTCGGGCTTTATTAACTGCCTGCCCTCTAATTAAGGCTGTGCGCTGGCTTTATTACTCCTCACAACAATAATAACGTTATTTCAGTGATTGCCTGGGATGTGCTTGATGAGACTCTTCCTCCTGACCTGTGGAGTCCTCCTCCAGGGGCTGAGCCCTGCTTTGCTGATCCTAGGGTTGAATGTTACTACTCAATATTTTCTGTGCGCTGCCTGCCCCAAAAACCAAAAACCATGCCCCAGACGGGTGGAAAACTAACAATAAACCATCATTTTGTGCCTCCTGGATGCTCTCTCAGGGCTGGTTTTGCACCGGGAGGGCTCTGAGGGGAAGCAGCGCCCAGCAGCAGCTCTGAGCAAGGCGCACGGCGCTTTCTGGAGCACCACGAAGCCAATTCCTGCACTTTCCCTCCAGCACAGACTTGTGTTATTTTTTTTTTCCTAGCAGTCTGTCTGCAGCTTGTCCTGCCCTTTATCACCCTTAGGAGAAGGAAATCTCACCGAGGCCCCAATCTGCCTGTTCCCCGTGCAGCCAGCTGGCACTAGGGGGGTGCCGGCTGTACTCTTAGACCCTTCCTTGACTGATTTAAGCCCTTTTGCCACAAAATCAGCCGTGAGCACCTCCACGTGCTGAGCACAGGGCCTGGAGCTGCTGAGCTGTGCCTGGAAGGGAAAGGAAAGAGCCTGGAGAAATCCCTGACCAGCTGCAGGTTGTCCTCAGCCTCTCGCCAGCCTCATCCATCTCCGGGAGCACACCGACGCCGACGGGCAGCAAACGAGCCCTGCGCTCCCAGGGATGCTTGGAAAAGCCACCAGCAGCTATAAATCAGTGATAAATCAGCGATAAATCACCTATAAATCATCAGCGAGCTCCCAGCCATCAGCAGGGCTGCGCTCCTCCAGCCGGCACGAAGGGGAGCCTCGTCTCCCCGGCCATCAGCCCCTCTCTGCAGCCCTTCCCGTGCCTTATTTTCATTATTAACATTATAACATTAATAATATTTTATTTTTTACATCTTCTATTTTTTCATTATCAACATAGAATGATTTACATTACGCGTTGCCCTGGTTTCAGTTAGGATAGATTCAGTTAGGATAGATTCTAATGGATTTTTTACGTTATAAATGATCTTTATATATCCTAATCGATAATATAAATATTTTTTCTTGTGTCCTGGCAGTCCTGCAAGCTGGGAACTGAGCAGGTGGCTTCCCAAACACCAGAAAAATCCTTTTTGGAGGGGAACCTGGGGCTCACCCTGCTGGTACGGACGGGCTGCCGGATGTCTCAGCATCCCTCACCCTAAATTTTTTGGAAACTCGAGCCAGGAGGCAGAGCTCCGCGTGTGCTCCCCGGAGCAGGGAACCCCTGGGGCCACTTGGAAAGGCTCGCAGCGAGGTCACGGTGCTCGGGAAGAATATCTCCTTGTCTTCTTTTCCAGGCTGCAGCCTTTCAGTCGCTTCTGCCTGCTGAGGAAGGACACTGCCCCACTGTGTGCCCGAACAAAGCCAGCGGCCGGGGCCATCTGTGCGCACAATTCCTGCTCTGCGCCCTGCTCTGCTGTTTTTTTTTTTTACCAAAACTATCAAAAACACGGTGGTTTTAACCAATTCTGACCAAAAACTCGGTGGTTTTAACCAATTCTGACCAGGTGGCCGGCAGCAGCCTGGGTCCACGCAGTCTGGGTCGTGCTTTTTGTGGGCGCTGGGAGCCCTCAGCCTTTTTTTTTTGCCCTCCCACTTTCTTTTAATGAAAAAGCCGTAATGAAAAAGCGGCTAAAAGCTAAAAAAAAAAAGCTAAAAGCTGCAGAAAAAGCAGCTAAAAAGCATTTGAGGAGCTCTCAGTGAAGCTGAGCAGCCTCTTCCGTGGTCTCAAGCAGAAAGACTGCGTGCCTGGCCCCCCCCCAGCAGGACCCTCCAGGGTCTTGGGTTAATTCCAGCGGCATCTCCGCCTCTTCCCGAGATGCGGGGGGCCCTGTGCAAGCCCTGGAATTAATTCCTGTGTCAACTGCCCCGGAGATAATCAGCTTAGCAGATCCCCAGACCCTGCCTCGCACGTGCGGGGCGGCATCTGCTCGGCAGCAGCAGCAGCCCCCACGGGCTCTGTGAGCGTTTCGCCTTCGGTGGGGTGGAGCAGGGAGAAAACCCCGATTTTGGGGGCACCAAGCCGGCTTTCGGGGCACTCTGCTGCCTGATTGCCCTCCGAAGACACCGAAGGGTTATGGCAGGCTGCAGTGGATGTGGTTTCCACCAGCCCTGGGGGTGTTTTCGGTGAGTTTTCTGTCCCCGGGTGGCAGCAGCTCTCCGGAGCCCATCCTGCAGAGCCCTCAGTGCCACGGAAAGGGGACGGGATCCCCTAAGAGCTCTGGGGACAGAGACTGAAGCCCTTATCTCCCAGTAGTGCTGGTGGGAGCTACTGGGGTCTCCTCTTGCTGCTTTGGAACAAAAGCCCTTGATTTTAGGGCTGGGCTAGGTGATGTTTTTCTGCGTTTCACACATTAATTCAGGGGAGGGGCAGCAGGGCTGCCCTGCCGGAGCATCCTCCAGCCCACCCCTTCATCCCCAGCCCTTCAAGACCCCGATGTGAGCCTCCATCACCCCCAACCACACTCCTCCATCCCAAACTTTTCCCCTCCGTGGGGTTCCTGCCAGCTGCCTCCCCGTTTCCTTGCCCAAAACCCGCGACTCTGCCCCTCGTGCGCGCTGAGGAAATCCTCCGAAACCCCAGGCTGCCCTAAACCCTGGGCGTGCTCCAAGGCTGATGGCTTTCCAGGGAGCCACCTGGAGGATTTACAACCCCAATCGGGCCGTTTAATTCCTCTCCACACCCCAACTCGCAGACAGAATAACAGAATAACACCAGGAGTGCTTTTCTCTGCGTCCCACGGCTGTGAATCCCCTTGTCCCCGCGCCCAGGCGTGCCCTGCGCACCTTCCCATCCGCTCTCCCTGGTCACCCAGCATTAATTAACGCTGGTTAATGGGCTAACCACCATGGCTTTTGGGGATGCAGCAAGAGCTCTTCCAGGAGACCTGTGCCTCCTCGAAACCTGGCCACAAGGGGCTGAGCTCTGGTTTTGAGGTCATTTCGCTCCGGTGACCTACCCGTGGGCAGCGCAGAGCTCTCATTAAATTTTAAGGGCGCACTGAAAGCGTTGGCCCATTAGGAAAGCCTCAAAGAGTTATGCTGAGATAAAGATCCTTTTCTTTTTTTTTCCCCGAAATGCATGTTGATTTTAAAAAACAGCTTTCGGAAGGAAAAAGGAAAGAAAAACCACCGTGCTGCAGTTTTAATGAGGAGCTTGTAAACCTCGCAGGCTCCCGCTGCTTCCCTGCACCAGCTGCCCTGCGGTGCTCAGCCCCCAGCAAAGCTCCGTGCCGGGCTGATCCCTGATCCTGCCAGGGCTGGAGCTGTGCACGGGGGGAGATGGGAGCTCAGGCCAGGAGCCAAAGGGTTTTTTGGGGGGTTTTTGGGGAGGTTTTGTCGGGGAGGGGACGGGATCTCGCAGGGGACAGCTCGGGGCGAGGAGCCCGGCAGGCTGCTGAGCTGACTTAGCAATCCCGTTTTTATTAGAGATGCATTCACTGATTATCTCCGCGTCCTAATGACCGGGGCACGATAAATCACCAAGGAAATGCCAAAATCACCGGGGTTTTATTAACATCTCCGGGGGAGGCAGTGCCGCAAGGTCGTTTTCTGCTCTCTGCTCTCTCTGACAGCCAGGCAGCCAGCCCACCTCCTCCCCCTGCCCCTAATACATCCCCAGGAGCACGGAGGGTTAGGTTTTGGAGATGTGGGGCCGTCTCCACCCTAAAACCCGCGTGCTGTTTGCAGCCCCCCAAAAGGCGAGATGTCTCCGAGCGGTAACTTACCACGGGGGATTTGCCCGGCTCCTGGAATAAGGCAGCCAGCGAGGCACACCGGGTCTGCGCATCCCAAATCCAGGGCTTTGGGAGCCCTGAGCTGATGGATAACCCTTTTTCCATTCCCATCCCCATGGCAGCAGGGGCAGGAGGACGCCTCCGTGGGGCTGCTGAAGGCTGCGCGCCCCTGGGCACAGGGACCGCGCTCCGTGCCCAGCCCCAAATGTGCCCACCTCGGCTCCTCAGGCACGGGGACGAGTTCGGGACGTGGAAATAACCCTACTCTTTTTTCCCCCTGCAGAGCCAGCTCTCCCAGGCCCTCAACGGGCTGTCGGACAGAGCCAAGGAGGCGAAAGAGTTCCTGGTCCAGCTCCGCAACATGGTGCAGCAGATCCAGGTAGCGCGTCTCCCTGGGGAGGAGCAGCCTTTCTGGGGATCCTCTGCCCCTTATCCCCGCGTGGTTTGTAGGGAATCCCCTCCCAAAGGGGTCCGCAATCAGCACCTGCCTCTTTTCATAGCATCCCCGTGCAGCTTTTCCCAAAAACTGCTCCTCCCAAAGCCACCCCGCTTTGCTCTGACCCCCCAGGAGAACAGCGTGGAGTTCGAGGCCTGCCTGGTGGCCCAGTGCGATGCCCTCATCGACGCCCTCAACAGGAGGAAAGCCCAGCTGCTGTCCCGGGTCAACAAGGAGCACGAGCACAAGCTGAAGGTGAGCCCTGCTTGCAGCTCGGGTGGTCGGAGAGCTTTCTGCAGCGCTGCCGGCACCACCACGGCGCCGGTTTTGGGGTGAAACGCTGCTTTCGGCTCAAGCTGCCATCCCGGGGCACTCGGGGTCACGAGGTGGTGGTTGTGTCACCGGGCAGGAGCAGGAATCTCTCCGTTTTCTGTTCTGCCCAACGAAAACTCGTGGTGCTTTCGCCCAGAGGTGAATTCTTGGCACGGGGAGGGGAGCCGAGACGCGGCTCTCCGCGTGAGCTGTGAAAACAGGCTGGGCTCTGCCTGCGCTGCTTCGAGCACTCCCCACGAGGCTTTCCATCCTATTTCCAGGTGGGATTTCCAGCTCTCTGCCCCGCACTGGCTGCCCCTCCTCGCTCCTTGCTGCCCCTGTGCCTTGTCCCCAGCTTTTCCCTGCGGTCCCCAGCGGGGCGGGTGAGCGCGATGCGGCGTCGGGCTCTGATCCTGCTGAAGCCCCGTGGATCCCTTATAGGTCCAGCTGGACCTACAGGGTGATAACAGCTTTGTGGGGCCGAGCCCTGCCTCGGTGCTCCTTCTCTGGCACCGAAGCACAGCCCAAGCAGGCAGTGCCACGCCGACGGCCCATCCTGTGGGTGCAGGACCAGCTCGCTTTCACTTTTCCCCTGTGGGGCAGTTAGTTACCCTCTCACACAGCCAGGCAGTGGCTTCAGCAGTCAGGCTGAGGCTCACAGCCTCTGCACACCCTTTCCTTCTGGTTTGGGGACGGGGACAGAGGGAATCTTGCCTGCTTTCAAGGCAAGGGTGGCCATCACAGCACAGGAGGGCACGAGGACAAGCCTGCCAGCTGGCACCGGGCCACCGGCGCCTGGCACCACCAAGCCCAAGCTCCCAGCCCCGTGGAGCACCCGGAGCTGGGGTCAGCTGGGCTTTAGGGCTGACCTACTTCAGCTTGACACACATCTCGTGCGGCAGGCACCCAGCCAGGGCTGCCCGTGGGCCGGCACTAATTGCTCCAGAGGGAGGAAATGAAGTGGGGAGGGACATCGCGCTGCCATTCCCAAACCCCTCTGCCATTCCCAAACCTCCCCCCAGGCTCGGATTCAGACAAAGAGCCAGCCTTTAACAAACAGCATCCGAAGGAGCAGCGTGGCCAGGTTTTAAATCCCTTGTCTGTTCTGCTCCTCGTGGCCAGCCCTGGTTTCCAAAGGATTGTTCCCCAAGGGAAGCCACCCTACAGCGCGGGCTGGATTGAGCAGGGGCCGTACAAGATCCCTGCAGGGTTGTCCCAGGATGAAATTCCAAGGGTTCTGTCAAAGCCACTGAGCTCCTGGACATAGCTCTGTACACGTCTGTGTCTCCAGAGCTGAAACACTGGTCCGTGACCCTTCCTTCTTATGGGATTACGCTCCCCAGCAGGGCTCATCCCGCGCACCGGAGCCAGGGTTCACGCGAGGCCGGGTGCCTTGAAACCCAGCCAAGCGCTGAGAGAGGAGGAAGGTGAGGAAGACGTTTAGGTAGGGACGAGCACAGGTGTTACTGCCTTCCAGGAGCTGTGTTCGAATGTAAATTATAGCTCGGATCGTCTTGCAGGAAAGAAAAGCTCCTGAAATAAACGCCCTATTTTAAGGCGGCAGCGAGGTGCTGGGAGCGCGCAGCGAACGCCCCTTTTGTAGGCTGTAATTAGGAACCAGCTGCTGCCTGCTGCCTCCTTTGACATGCAAAGGGGAAAAAAAAGACATAAAAACGACCAGGAATGGGACGTGTGGAGCTGCCCAAATCCCCTCGTGGGCTGATATCACCCGAGCTCACTGCCCTGCAAGGCTTTTCCCAGAAGATGCCACCACTCGGCTACCCCTGGGCTCCTGCAGAGCTCTGCAAACGGCCAGCTTCCCTGCACAGCCCAGGGCAGGCTGATTTTCCTGGAGATCTGGTGGATATCCCAATCCTTTTGGGTTCTCCTGAAGCTGCCCAGCCCCTGCCTTTATCCCCGTGCACAACTCAAAGGCCTGAGGACCTCCCGGATTTTGCTTTATCCCCGTGCACAAATCAAAGGTTTGAGGATCTTCCAGGTCTTGCTTTCAGCTCTGGATCCACCTCCTCTGGTATTTCATGGGAATACTTCATTCCTGGGGTAGCGAGGAGCTGAGATGCCCCACACAGTGGAAATCCCAGGCGGCTGCAGCAGGTACATGACACCCACAGGATGCTCACAGCCATATGGAAACCCCACAGGCTTCTGGAAACCCCTTTGCACTCCCCCTGCACCTTCTGGATCCTGCCCCAAAGGACTGGGAAGGGAGGTTTGGGGGCTTGCCCACGCTTCTGGAAAAAGGCACAGCGGAGCCAAAGAGGGAGTGAAGGAGTCTGGCTCTCCAGGAGCGGCTGACGCCAGCAGAGCCATTCTGGTGCACTCGAGTGTTAAAAACTGGCACCGAGTGAGCTCTTCCCTCTGATGGAAGCTTTCGAGGCCAAACCCAGCGTGTGCTTCTCTCCTGCATGGTCTCTGAGCTCCTCAGCATCTCTGCACGGCTCCAGAGGACAAGATGGGAGCTCCCCCTGCTGCCTCGCCAGCCTGGCGTGCTGGTGGCTGCTGCTGCTGCTGCTCCTGCTGCTGCTCCTGCTCCTGCTCCTGCTCCTGCTGCTCCTGCTCCTGCTGCTTCTGCTCCTGCTGCTGTTACTGCTGCTCCTGCTGCTGCTCCTGCTGCTGCTGCTGCTCCTGCAGCCCCCTCCCCAAAGCAGCAAGTGGTGTCCTTGCAAACAGCAACCCCCTAAAAACCAGGAGCCAGCCAGGAGCATCTTTCATAGCATCTCCCAGATGCCTCATCCCAAGCTGCAGGGTTTACGGTTCTCTTCTTCCTGCTAGGCGATGAAGCGGAGGTGATTAGGTTCTAATTAAGCCACGCACGCTCTGATTGATTGCCCTGCAGGAGTCCTTGCCCCCGTGGAAGCCCGGGCTGCTTTGCCGCGGGGGGCTGGGACGTGCCTCCATGCAGCTCTGCGTCCCTCCTGGCTGGGCAGAGGGGGTGTCTGCAGCCCAGGGGGTGTTTTAACACGGGATTCACAGCCTGTCGTGATGGGGACGTGGCTCTGCTTTCCCAAATTTTAACGTAGTGCAGCCTTTTCCATCAGCTGCTGGTGGGAAGCTCGCCTGTCCTGCCCCTGACAGCCCGCCGAGGAGAACTTTACGCAGCTCTAAAGCTCTTCCAGGAAAGGAAGGGCTGTCCCTCTGAGCCCATCTCCAGGCTCTGCTGCAGCCTGGGGAATAAAAAAAAAAAGGTAATTCTGCGTGGTCCATCTCAGCTGATGCGGGGTGAGCACCTCAAACACACGAATCTCCCCCTCAGCACTGCAGCTGGGGCAGGTTCATCCCTCTCGGGAACACCAAACCCCAGGCTTGATCCTCACCCACCACCCGGCGGCTCTGCTCTGCTCGGAGGCATCCCCACGAGGCTGCAGCTTTTTTTTTTTTTCTTTCTTTCTTTCTTTTTGGGCTCCCAGCCCTGCGGCTGGGCCATCGTGGCTCTCCTTGTCGCCGCAGGTGGTGCGGGACCAGATCTCCCACTGCACGGTGAAGCTGCGCCAGACGACGGGGCTGATGGAGTACTGCCTGGAGGTCATCAAGGAGAACGACCCCAGCGGCTTCCTGCAGGTCTGGATGGGATTAGGAGCCCTGGGGTGCTACAACAGGCAGGGGGGGGCACAGCGAGGACGGGATCCCCATTTTTCCAGCCCTAAAATCAAGAGCTGGGAGCAGCGAAACAGAAGCAGGATGGGGTCGGTTGGCTCTGAGCACGGAAACGAGGGGTTGGAGGATGTGTTCGGGGCTCTCCAGAGCAGAGAAACGAGGGGAAGGAGCGAGGGGGAGAAATTGGGGAGCAGGATTAGGGCAGGGCAGGTCCCCAGCACGCTGCCCCTCGGTGCCTGAGGCCGCTCCTCGCCGCCAGATCTCGGATGCGCTCATCAGGAGGGTGCACCTCACCGAGGACCAGTGGGGAAAGGGGACGCTGACGCCCCGGATGACCACGGATTTCGACCTGAACCTCGACAACGCCCCTCTGCTGCAGTCCATCCACCAGCTGGACTTCGTGCAGATGAAAGGTAAGAGTGTGCCTGCCGCCCCTGCTCGCTCCCGGCACCGCCGAGGAGAGCTTCTGCCCGGGGAGGATGGAAATCAGCCTGGCTTTCCTCACCTTCTCCTGGCCTCCACATCAACCTCGGCTTTGTTTCTCGGTGGTGAAGCGCAGAGCCACAGTTTGCCCTTCCCTGCAATCCCCGTGGATGGTTTTGGGGCTGGTTTTGGGGCTGGTTTTGGGGCTGGTTTTGGGGGCAGTGCTGTGCCGTGTGTCCTCCGTACCACAGCAAACGCCAGCAGCTAGGGGCAGGGGGTGAGACCATCGGGGGTGAGACCCTCGCCCCTCACAGGCGAAGAAAAGGCTTTTAGGAGCCAAGTAAGACATTTGTTATCCAGCTGGGTGGCCCTGACAGCAGTGGCATCAGTTCCCTGGTCCCCAGCGTCAAGGTTACCAGGAGGGGGGGTCTTTGGCTCAGCTCCACAAAGAGAAATGTGAGAAATTCCACTTTGAAGCAGGCAGGTTTGTTTTTTTTTTTCAAATTTTTAGGTTTTTCACTGTGAGAGTGGCCGAGCACAGGAGCAGGTAGCACGGGGAGGTTCATCTTTTCCTCCCCGAGCATCCCCTGGCTTCTCCACGTCGTGTCAGGGCTCCCCGTGTCCTGGGATGTGCCCAGCAGCAGGAGCTGTGTGCGGGCAGAGCTGGCAGGGGACAACAGCCCCGAGTCCCCCAGGGGTGGGTGCTCTGCTGGGGACAGCGTGGGAGGACCCCGAATCTTTTTGGGGCAGCCTGAGGGCCATCGTTGCCTTGCTGAGAGGCACCCCCACGTCTCTTCTTCGCTGTATCTTGGTGGAAAACCAGCAGCATTTCGTGCTGGGCTGCGGGCAAGGCCAGGCACCCCGCTGCAGCCAGCTCTGCTGAGCATTTTTGGGAGCATCCCTGCTTCGGGACATGAGTCGGGGCAGTGGCACACCCTGTCGTGTCACCACGCTTCTCCAAAAAAAAACATCAGAAAGAAAGAAAGCAGAGAAACCCCAGGGAAATCCCAGCTTCACCAAGCTGCAGGGTGGCGAAATTTGGAGGAGCTCACCTGGAAGAACAGCTCTTGCTGCTGCTCACCCCCAAGGCACCCCCATTTCCACCCCGAGCAGTGCTGGCTGAGCCCCGAGGCCCTAAATCCATCTCCGTGCTCCCTCCCCGTGGCGGTGCTAGCAGCCAGGGTCCCTCTAACTTGCCTTTAGTTTCCTCTCCAGTGCCGGCCCCGCCGATCCTGCAGCTGGAGGAGTGCTGCACCCACAACAACAGCGCCACGCTGTCCTGGAAGCAGCCCCCCTTGTCCACGGTGCAGGTGGAGGGCTACATCCTGGAGCTCGATGATGGCAACGGCGGCCAGTTCAGGGTAGGTGCTTCCCCAGACCTTTTTTCAAGTCCTCTCCCGCCTTGGAGACGTGAGATTTGGCTTGCCGGGACGCCCAGGTGCGGTGCAGACAAGCTCTGGGCATTTTTTGGGGAGGTTTGGAGCCGTTTGAAGGGGTAGAAATACCTTCCTGGTGAGCAATGTGACTTGCAGACGCGGAGGATCCGTGTGAAGCTGCCTCTGCAGGTTGCTAAATATTTCGTGCGAGCCATGCTAATTGCCCCAAAAGCCTCGGGGTTTCGCCAGCTGCCAGAAAGCAGAGGTGTTTGAGGCCCGAGGGCTTTCGGATTGCTGTCATTACACAATTAAAATCAGATTTTTCTCTGATCCGACACGCTGATAATTCTCCCGGCGTGCTCGCAGCGAGCAGCCCCTCGCCTTCTCCGCGCACATCCACGCGAAACTGAGCTAGGCAGGAGCTGGAGCAGGGCGAGGATGGAAAAAAGGAGGTGAGATCCACAGAGAGAAGGGCACAGGAGGCCAATTTAGGGGACATTGAGGCTCTGCAGAGCCTCTCCAGCAAGGTGAGGGCAATCCCCCAGAGCCTCCATTCTTCCTTCCCTCCTAATTTACCCGGAGACCTGCGAGTGCCTCTCGTGGGATGCCAACTGCAGGAGGGTTCCTTGGGTGCCGAGGGTCACCTTTAGCTTCTCATCACCCATCTCAGGCTGTCAGCACGCTGCTGGACCCACAGCTTGGGCTGCTCCCAGTCCCTCCACCCGCCCCACGGAGGGCAGCAAACCCCCGGGCTTTCTTGTGGGATCTGCTAATTGTAAGTGAAAGTTTCGTGAGCCACACGTTTCGGTAGCCTGTGGATGTGTTTGCTCGCCTGCTCTGCTCCCACAGCCTCGCTCCTTTGGCAGCAGGAGCGGGAGGTGCTGGTGAATCAGCACGGCTGTGCTGAACTCACCTCGGTTTTCTTTCAAGGAACGCTTTGATCCTGCCACCCAGGAGCACGCAGAGTTGCTTTCCGCGAGGAGATTTCCCTCTGCGTGCCGCCTGCATTAATCCCTCTCCCTGGCACAGCTCTCCTGGGCCGGGCTCGCTGCTTTCTGACCACAACCAGCAGCTCCAATCCCTGCAAAAACTGCTTTTAGGGCAGGATATCTGCTCGTGTAACTCTTACAACTGCTCTTACGGCCGAGGAAGGAACCCTCGGGGCGCTTCGCTCTCCTTTAGACGTTGCCCCAGGCGGTGGCGCGGGGCTGCGGGCACTGACGCTGCGCTTCTTTGGCAGGAGGTGTACGTGGGGAAGGAGACCATGTGCACGGTGGACGGGCTGCACTTCAACAGCACCTACAGCGCCCGCGTCAAGGCCTTCAACAAAACCGGCGTCAGCCCCTACAGCAAGACCCTGGTGCTGCAGACGTCCGAGGGTAAGGCGCAGGGGGCACGGCCAGCACCGCCGGGCTCAGGGATCCCCCGAGGGCTGCTGGCAAGGGGAAAAAGGAAGGGCTGTGGCAGGAGGCTCGGGAAGATCCGAGTTTCTCTCCCTTTCCGTGCCAGAAGGTGTTTGGTTTTTTTTTTTGGAGAGGGTCGGTGTGGGTGCAGGGGGAGATGGCGCGGGGAGAAATGGTGTCAGGGTTTGTGTTACGCCCCGGGGAAGCTCCAGTGTCTTCACTGATGTTGTTTAAAAGAAAATCAAATGCTCAGCACCGCTCCCAAGGCATCGTGCGTGGCTGCACAGCATCACCACAGCGTCCCCTCAATGCCTGGTGGTGCCCAGCAGGGAGCAGAGCCACCACGGAGCCACCCGGGTGTCCTCGCAGACCCCCGGGACGGACAGACAGGGACAGACAGCCACCCTGGCACCGTCTGCGGGGCTGATCCCCTCGCTGGCAGGCTCTCAGAATAGGAACAGCCCTCTCATGCCGTGGAGGAGTCTCCCTGACAGACTCTTAAGTGCATTTGTCACAGCAGGCACTTAATCCGGGGCGGAAAATTGGCTTGGTGCTGACGTGCAGGCTGGAAGGGGGGCTCTGAGCTGCACGAGGAGGTCAGGAGCTGTGCTGCTGTGGATGTGGAGACAGGGAGCAGCCCCACATCCACTGCTGCCAGGCAAGGAGCCTCTTTTGGGAGCTCTCCACGCTCGGTGCAACCCCTTTCCCATATTTCCCAGGCTAAATTCCCTGAGGGTGTACCAGGAACGGGGAGCAAAAGGGGTTGAGCAGAGAGCCGAGCCGTGACAAGCCCATCCAACAGGCAGAAATCTCAAATCACGAGCCCCAAATGCCTCAACACATGGGTCTGGGGGCTGCGGGCACGTTTGCAGAGCTGGGAACCACTCGAGGAAGCTGCAGCGTTGCCCTGGAGAGCCAAAAATAGGAGAACCCGGAGCCAGCCCTGCTGTGGGGTGGCTGGAAGCACTCCTGAAGGTCAGCAGAGCTCCCCCAGCTCTCTGCCTGGCTCCCCCGAGCCTTGCAGGAGCCAGCAGGGCTTGGGTTCCTCCTCGGCTCCGTGGCCTTTAAGCTGCCCAGCTCCAAAATCCGAAGGAGCCTGGAAGGAACGGGCTGCTCGTGGTGCTCCTGCGTGCACGTCACGGCCCCTCTCAGGCTTTGATCCCCAGCAGGTTTGAGCATCATCTGGACAGGGCGAGCAGCACGAGGGGAACACTGCCAGGAAATACAGGGACAGGAGGTGCTGCTTTGGGGGAGCCACGAGCCATCAGAGGGCACCTGACCTGCAGCTCCATCTCTTTTGGGGAAAAAAAAGGAAGGTTTTGCAGTGATGCACGCACCCAGATTTCTGACCCCAACGATGCTCTTCGCTCCCGCAGCCTCCTCCAGAAATTACAGCCCACCGTGCAAAAAAAAAACGCTTCTTTTAGCTGTTTTAGCATGATTTCCAGCTTTATTGTGGTTCACAGAAAGAGCCAGGAGGGCTGGGGATGCAGAGTCAGGGCTGTGAATGCGGGGAGGATGCAGGATTTGGGATCTCCACACCCCTTGGCGAGACGAGGGGAGAAATCACAGGAGGTGACCATCAGTGGGGAGAGGGACCTGGTGGCATGAGGGGATCCCTCTGGTGTGACGTTTTGCCATAAATCACCTGAATTCTCCTCGGAAGGCTCAGGTGTTTTTGGACAGGTACAAGGGGACACCAGGAGCCCCGCATCCCGAGCAGCCTTTGGGTAAGGTGGGTGCTTGGTGGCGCGCAGGGCGTTAGAGCCTCGTTGCCTCTGCAGCCTCCCCAGCACCCTAGAAAGGGACGAACATAGCATCTAGGACACAAAAAAGGTACGAAATTCATTAAAAATAACAGAAGCTGTGTTGGGGGGAACTTGTGAGCTCTTTTAGGTGCGTTACGGTGACGAGGTGCAGGGCTGGCTTAAAAGCAAAACCTCATGAGCGTCGGGAGGACGAGGAACATTTTGGAAGCCAACCCCACGTTTATTTTGGATGTCACCCGAGGCAAAGCTCCCCTGGAGGGTGCCGCCGGGCTGCACAGCCCCACGGCTCCCTGCTGCACCCCCCTGTGCCCGCACGGCCCCGGGTGCGGCGGGCGGTGGCGCGGCGCGGTGGGGCAGAGCCCATGGCTGACCCCTGGTTTGCATTGATCTCACGTTTAGAAACGCAGCCAGAAGAGCAGACCCTCCCTTTTCCAGTGCCTTTGGAAAGATTGCAGCTTCGTAGAATGAGTCCTTTCTCCTCCACCCTTAATCTACAACCCAGCTTTCCGGGGAGATCCTACTTTGAGCTAAGATCTTCGGCCCACCAGCTGAGCTTGCATTCTTCCTTACAGTCCCTGAATTCAGCCGGTGAGCCGGGTGCCTCTGGCATTTCCTCTTGGTCTGTGCTTCTGGCCGTCTCCAAACCGTTTGTTTCGTTCTGTTCTGTTCGTTTTTCTCCCCACGACACGCGGCTGGATGGCAGGGGCTGCCCCCGAGGCGGAGGGGATTTCGGTGGTGCGGTTTTTGGGGACGTGCCCGGCTGTGCCCGCAGCACCACCGGGTCCATCCCTGGGGTGCTGGAGCAGCAGAACCACCCCTGACATGGGTGCTGCTCGTGGCCAGGCTCCGAGCACGTTCCTCCTCTCCAATCTCCTGTCGGTCAGGGGAACAGAGCCCCCCCCGGGGACATTTCCCTGGTTTCCTTCCCCTCCCCAGGCGACGCACGGTCGGGTAAGACCCTTCACAATCCGGCTCCTAACGAGGTGGGCGCTCCAACAGCTCCTCTGGGAGCTGCAAAGCCAGGCGTGAGCATACCCGAGGCTCCTGCCCTGCAGAGGTAACCACGCTGACAGTGCCTCACCCTGCTGGCAGCACCCATGGGTGCTTGGCTCGGGCCCCGCACCCGGTGTCCGCGGGCCGGCGAAGGAGCAGCAGGCGCGGCGCGTCTCGGAGCTGTTTTCTAACCTCTCCTTGCACGTCCTCTGTCGTTCAAAGATCCTGGGCCCCGATTCTTCCAGCCCTGCACCGATTTACACCGCTCCATGGGCTCCAAGAGGAGGAATTCCTCTGCTGGAAGCCCCGGAGGAATGGGGGCCCCCGATCGCTCCGTTCCCATCCCATCGCCTGCAATGAGGAATGAATGCTGCAGCATGAGCGGTGCCGACATAACCGGGGGCCCCGCGGCTTTGTGATTCCCTCTGTGCTTTTCGTGTTTTTCCTCCTCACCCCGCTGTGCGCTCATGGCTTCGACTCCGTTTCGTTTCGGGCCCTTTTTCTGCCTTCGTGCCCAGCCGTCCTGCCGAGTCGGTGTCTCCGCAGCCACGGGCCGGGTGGCGGGGCCAAACGGGGTGGTGGCAGGGGGCTGAGGTTCAGGAACTGCCCCAGGGACCCCAGGCTGGCAGCACCCAACCTCACAGGTCGCATCCGTGAGCCCTGGCCCTGCTCTTTGGCTTTTAAGGAGCCCGGCCCCCTGCGGCTGGCCGGATCCTCGGGGGTTTCTCAGGTGTTGTGTCGTAGCTGTGATGTGTGAAATGCAGTATCTCTTTGTAGGATGCAATTTTGAGACCCAAGGAACGCCTTACTCTCAATTAGGCAAGTATATCTGTTAACAATTAACTGGCACCTCCTCCGTCTTGCTCATCCATCGTTTGTTGTTTTTTTTTCATTGTCTTTAAGTTTAATTTGGCGAGCGAGCAGCGTTTCTTGCGCACACCCTCCCAGATGTCCCGGTGGCAGGCAAATTGACAGAACCATCATTGCCGTGTGCTGCAAGGGCGTTTAATTTCCTCCCCACCCTGGTTTTTAAGAGAAGCCCTGTGCTTAAAATCTGGTCCTTCTGCCCAAAGCCGTGTGCCCCCATCCGCGCTCATCGGGGCGCCGATGGGCGATGTCCAACACAGAGCGCCTTCCCCAGGAGTGGCACTCAGCAGCCCCCAAATTTGGGCCCAATCCTTCATCCTTTGGGGAAATAAATGTCCCCTGAAGGGCACAGCACGTCCCTCACACACCGTGCCTGCCAGCAGCACTGCTCCATCCTCGCTTCATCTCCCCCCCGTTGGTGTGTGCAGAGCCCTGAAAGCTCCGTGCGCTCGCCGGAGAGGCGGGCGAGCAGAAATTATTTCTGATTCCCTTTTTAATTTATTTTTTTATTTTTTTATTTATTATTTTGGACTGAATGCCAACTTCACGCGCTGTTTTCTTTCCCTGCATGCCTCTCCCGGGGGATGACCACAGTTGACATTAAAAAAATGGTGGCAGGTACGGACTCGCTCCTGTCGCGCCGCGCGAGCCCGCGTGCATGCGAGCCGTCCCGTGCGCAGCGTTCCAATAAAGCCCTCCACCAAATCTCACCCGAGTGTCTCCTTCTTCGAGCCGTGTTTACTTCTGCAGGCGTGAGAGTGGTTTTGTGGATGTGTCAGTTCACGTCTCGCTGACCGCCGGAGGAAAAAAACCACCGGTGAAACCGGCAGCTGGTGGCTTGTGCAACCACCCCCCCCGTTGTCTTGTCCAGAGCGTGACCCCCGTACCTGTCCGCTGGCCAGAGAGCGAGTCCCGTGCCTTTAACCCCTTCGTGGAGGTCCTCAGGCCTTGTCCGTGGGCTTTCTCCTGTCTTACGTGTGGCCGGCTGCTGGGCAGGGCTGTTCCTGGGCGTGCAGCGCCGTGAATGCCGGCCGGTGGATGCGCTTTGTGTTCCCGGAGCTGCTAGAGCCAGACAGCGCCGGGGACAACGATCCTGCGGGCTCCCGAGCTGCCAAGGGGACAGGCAGGGGAGCAGCAGATCCAAAACTCAGCTCGGAGCCCCGACCCTAAAGCCAGGAGCCCCGCGGCCGTGCCCCGGAGCTCGGTGTCGCCCTGCATGGAGCATGCGCCGCTTCTCGTCCCGTCCTCTCCGTGCGCCTCGGCGGCGCCGCGCCCGTCCCCCCTGACCCCTCTGGCTTTCATCTCTTCCAGTAGCTTGGTTCTCCTTCGATCCTTCCTCCGCCCACGCCGACATCATCTTCTCCAACGACAACCTGACCGTCACCTGCAACAGCTACGACGACAGGGTGGTGCTGGGCAAGACGGGCTTCTCCAAAGGGCTCCACTACTGGGAGCTCTCCATCGACCGCTACGACAACCACCCCGACCCGGCCTTCGGCGTGGCGCGCGTCGACGTCCTGAAGGATGCCATGCTGGGCAAGGACGACAAGGCCTGGGCCATGTACGTGGACAACAACCGCAGCTGGTTCATGCACAACAACTCGCACACCAACAGGTAGGGGCCCCGCAGCTCCGCCCTGCCCTGGCACGAGGGGCCGGGGACGCTAGAGGCACCCGCAGGAATCGGGGTTTCTCTCCTCGTCGCCTTTTGTGGGAGCATGTGGCTTTGCCCAAAGCTAAGGGCAGCTCCTGCTGCTCTGGTTCGTTGCTCTGGCTGTTTTTTTTCTTATTTCTGTGGCTTGGTTGCATGCTGGCTCTTCCCCCGAGCATGCACTGCACCCCTTGCGCATAGCACACCCCATCTGCTAACTTCCAAAGCCTTTTAATTCCTGCAGTGAGAATATTTTGCCTCCTTTCATCCCTGTGCCACAGCTATGGCACGATTTCCCCGTGGGCTGGTGGAGCTGGGGGCTGGAAAGCTTGTGGTAAACTTGGGCAGAGCCTGGCATCCCCTTCTCGAAGGCTCGAGGGCGATTCTCTGCTGGGTCAGCGGGGTTTGAAGCAGGGCTCGCACTTCTGCCCAGCAGCTTTCCCCTCCTGGTGTCCTCCTGGGGACACGGGGACAGGCGGTGGCGCGGGTGGCGATGGGCACAGGTCACTGGCAAGGTGTGAAGCCCTTTTTTTGGGGCTGTAGGGTCAGGGGGATGCTTTGGGGGATGCCAGAGGGCAGGGATCGCAGCCACACAGCCCTGGGGAGGTGACCTGGAGGGGGCCACAACCCAAACCCTGAGCTGGGAGCAGGAAGGGCACGAAGCCAGCGTGGCTGTCACCACCTCTCTGCTCCCGCAGAACCGAGGGCGGCATAACGAAAGGCGCCACGGTGGGCGTGCTGCTGGATTTGACCAGGAGGACCCTGACCTTCTCCATCAACGAGGACCAGCAAGGGCCCGTGGCCTTCGAGAACCTGGAGGGCCTCTTCTTCCCCGCCGTCAGCCTCAACAGGAACGTGCAGGTGGGTGCCGGGGCCGTGCCCCCCCGGAGCTGCTGCCTCCAGCTCCCTGCCCCGTGGTTTCTCCAGCTTTCCAGCCCCTCCTGCTCCCTGGGGTTTGGCAGCTCCATTTCGGGATCACGCCGGCTCTTGCATCGCCCCAAGGACCCCGGCAGGAGCTCTGGGGTGGAGCAGGGCGCCTTTCAAAGCCTCTTTTCCCCTCGGGAGGTTCAAACCCCTCTTCTCTCCCTCTCTCCCAAGCTCTCTGCTCTGCTGAACGGCACCGAGCGGCGGCTCCCCGTGCCCGTGCGGTATTTCCATCTTTCATTTCCCCTTCTCACCGATCCCTTCCCTGCCAGCAGCCGCCCCACGGAGTCCCCAGCTCACTCAGCCTGGCCGTGGCACGTCCCCTCTCACTGCTCGCCCTTCCAGCACTCCTCCCTGCACTGCTTTTAGGGCTTTCCTGTTATTTGGGAGAAAATGAAGGGTTTCATTCCCACCCCAACCCTCTGTAGCACCAAGAGACGAGCACATTGTGGAGCCCTCTGGTTTCTGGTAATTCAATGTGCCAGGCAGGGCTCCAAATCCCCAGAGAGCAGGGGAATCCCATGGGATGCTGATAAAAGGCCGCTAATGAACCCAAGCCGTTCGTTATCCTCCTCCTTCAAAGGCACGAGTAATTAAAATCACCCTAATCAGGCTGGAAATAATCGTGTTTTAGACAAAGTTTCTTACAAATCTGGGTCTGAAGGGGGAAGATGCTGCTGCTCGAGGAAAGATGGAGCTGTGCTTCCCTCCCAGATGAAATTATTTGGGGAGGGAGAGCCCTGCACAGCTCCTGGGTGCCTGGGCGCCTGCAGGACCCGGCCCGCTCAGTCCCCTGCTGCTCACCAGGGATTTTTGGGAAGCAGGGAGTGTCCCTCTCAAATTTTTCTTTGGTTTTCCCCTTATTTATGTGCTGAAGTCCGTGCCAAAATGCTCCCTGTTGTCAGGACCGGGTGCCTGGCTCCCATTTGGCACCCGAGCACCCTGCACCCCACGGCACGGCCCTGCCCAGCTCCTTCCTCCAGCCACGTCCCCTCCTCTGGGGCTTTTTGGAAGCCTCCCTCAGCCCTAAGCACCTTTTCTGTCCTTCAGCCCCCTCCATGCCCTCTCCTGCCCATCCCAACCCCAGGAGGACCCAGCTGTGCCCACGTCCCACCCCTGGCAGCCAGCTGGGAGCATTTGGGGCTCGGCACCTCGGGTACCAGCAGCCCTGCTTCGTGCTGGAGCTGCATCAGGGCCCCAACCCCATAAATAAGAGGAGAAGAAGCAAAATGAATCCACCACCACATCCTAGGATCCTGCTCCCACCCCCAAAAACCCCACCGCTGGGCTCCCCACGCCCTCTCAGACCACCTCCCACCGCACCGGGGGTCCCACCATCCCCAGAGGGGACACCACAGGGGCTGTCACAGCCCGGGGCCGTGTCCCCAAGCCTGGTGGGGACACGTCTGAGGCCTGGCAATCTCGTTGCAGGTGACGCTGCACACCGGGCTGCCCGTCCCCGAGTTCTACGCCTCGCGCTCGGCCATGCAGTGAGGCAGCTCCCCGGGGCCGGCTGCCTCTGCACGGGGCCCGAGGAGCCAGCCCGCTCCCTTCTGCGGCACCAGAGGCCTCTGCTCGACGGGGGAGGCGGAAGAAAAATGAAAAAAAAAACCACGAAAAACACAAAAAAAAAGAAAAAAGGGCAGGAAGAAACTGGCTTTCGGCAGTCTTTGTTCGCCACCCGCCTGCGCTGTCCTGTGTGTGTGCGCTTCGCTCCTTCGCTCTTCTTGGCTGATCCGGTATAGCTAGGTAGCCCGAGGTGTTGCTGCTCCCTGTCCGCTTTTAGGTTCGGTTTTCCCCATTTTGGTTAGGGTCCCGGGGCGGGGGGGAGGCAGATTTGTCTCGTTTCAGAGCGCCGAGCTGCAGGACGGGGCCGGCCGCACGGAGAGGGAACCCCCCCCCGGGAAGGCTTTTGCCCCTCTGGTCCCACAGCTTTGCGGGGTCCCAGGGCTTTGCGGGGTCCCAGGGCTTTGCGGGGTCCCAGGGCTTTGCAGGACGTTTCTTTCCCCGTGGCCTTTCTCTCAGAGCACCTCAGCCACCCCCTCGAGGTGGGGCCTGGATGACCAGCGGGTCCTGGGAAGCCCCAGGCGCCCTCCCGCCTCGCCCCGTCTTGCTGCAGCTCCCCCCGCACGCAGCGGGACCCCCCGGGAGCAGGGGTTTGGCGTGGCTCATTAACACGGGGCGTTAATTAACGCCACCAGACGCTTCCCACCGCCCCCCAAAGCGAGCACCCACCCTTGTGCCCCCCTCTCACCCCCGGCTCCCCGCGGAGCGGCGCAGCCAGCACCCCACAGCCATACGCCGCGCGGCTCCTGGGAGAGGAGCTCTTTATTTTTTTACACTCGCCGGATAAAAAAAAATTAGCCTTAACTACCTGACAGCCTCCTTCCCTTCCCGGGAGAGTCCCTTCTGCAGCGAGGAGCCAACAGGGGGGGACAGGGACGGGGAAGAGAGGACGGGGAGCTGCCCACAGCCCTGCTGCGCACTCAGGGACCCGTGCCCGCCGCCTGCCACCCTCTCCCTTCCTCTCCCATCCGCCCCCGTGCCCTTTGCTGGCGATTTTGGGGGGGACAGGAGAGGAGCTCGTGGCCACCAGCCCGCTGCCAGCACGCACCCTTCGCGCCGAGGGCGACTGCATGCGCTTGTCCCCACGCTTGGCTCCCCCGTCCTTTCCGCCGTGCCGGTTTCGCTGCCCGGCGTTCGGTGGCCCCCGGTCCCCTCGCCCCCGGGGCCGCAGGAGGAGCGGTGCAGAGCAGAAGGCCCCATCCTAGGACATCCCCCCTCCGGGACGGGGCCGTTCGGTTCGTTCCCTCGTCGCTCTAGGATCCCACTGACCTGATTTATTTGCAGGGGTGCTATCTCGTTCTTTCCCCTCCGACGGCGTTTTCTCAGCTGCAGGAGAGCCGTGTTGCGGGCCAACGCCGAGCAGCTTTTTTGGTTAATTCCCCACCAGCCCCTTCCCCCCCCCCCCCAAAACCCCTCCCCGTGGCCGGGTCACGGGGCCCATTTCTCAGCCCTTTTTTCCCCCCCAACCCACCCATTTCTTTAGGATGTTCACGGTGCTTATTAGACTCCTCGTGGTTGTAAGACGTCGCCCCCACTGTAGCGCGGTGATAGCTGCCTCCAGCTGCTGTACCCCCGGAAAAAAAAAGTGTCATGTTTGCTGTTCTAATAAAGGACTTTTACCAGAGAAGGGCAGAGCTTCCCGGAGCATCTCTGTGCCGCCGCAGCCCCCCGCATCCACCTCGCCCCCCACCCCGGGGCACCGCGCACCCCTGCGGCCCCCAAAACCCAAGGGCACCGTGCCAAATCCTAAAGGATCCAAGGGCCAGCCCTCCCCAAATGGCTTTCCCCGAGCCTTTCCCTCTCCGAGCACACCCACCGGGGAGTTGTTTCGGAAATGCCGGCACCCAGCGGGACGGGGACTTACCGGGGCTGGGTGTGGGAGGCTGCTCGGGGTGGTTCCTGCAGCCAGCCCCTGCCCTGGTGCCAAATTTTGGCGAGGATGGGTGGAAAAGAGAGAAAATAACCAAAAAAAAAGTGATTTTGGGAAATTAACTGGGAGCCCAGCGCCCTGTTGAGGTGCTGGCAGCATTAAAACCCCTTGAGGGGCTCATCCCTTCCAGCCGGGCGGTGTGCCCAGATGCACGAACCCATAATTTGGGGTGGGGGAGCCCCTGGGGGGCCGGGGGCAGCACCCAAAGGCGAGGGCAGAGCCCCCTGCGGGGCCCAGCACCGGCTGCACAGCACCGCAGGCCTCCTCCAGGCACCCAAATTCACCCAATAATCCTGTAAAAAAAATAAAATAAAATAAAATAAAATAAAATAAAATAAAATAAAATAAAATAAAATAAAATAAAATAAAATCAGGGTGGTTTCCCGTGCCGCACGCAGCAGCGGGTTTGGTTTTTTCTCTCCTTTCTGCCCTGCCTGGGCAGGGAAAACGCCCGGGAAGCCTGCGCAGAGCTGGGTGGAGGAAGAGGAAGAGGAGTTGCGCTGCTCGCCCCGCGCCGGGCCCTGGCTCTCCGGAAGAAACGCGGGCAGGAGCCGGTGGGGCACAGCCCGACAGAGGGACACGGGGACGGGACCCGGCCCAGGAGGTGCTGAGGGGGGCCTGGAGCTGAGTGGGGGGTCGTGGGGGAGTGGGGAGGGGAGAGGGGAAATGGGAGGAGGGGAAGGGGAGAAGGGGAAGGGGAGAAGGGGAAGGGGAGAAAAAGGGGTGCAGGGGAATGGGGAGAAGGAAAAGGGGAGAAAAAGGGGTGCAGAGGAATGGGGAGAAGGGAAAAAGGGGCAGAGGGGGTGCAGAGGAAGGGGAGAAGGTGAAAGGGTGAAGAGGAAGGGGTACAGGGGAAGGGGAGATGGGAAAGGGGCGCAGGGGAAGGGAAGAAGGGAAAGGGGGCACAGGGGAAGGGGGAGAAGAGGAAGGGGAGAAAGAAAAGGGGCGCAGGGGAAGGGGAGACAGGACAGGGGGTGCAGGGAAAGGGGGTGCAGAGGAAGGGGAGCAGGGAAGGGGGTGCAGGGGTGCAGGGGAGGGGGAATTGCGAAAGGGGCGCAGGGGAAGGGGGTTGGGGCAGCGCCCCAGCAGCGCGGCGCTTCCCCTTTGGGACCGGAGGCGGTGCTGCCCGCCCCCTTTCCCCCCTCCCTTCCCCCAAATCGGTTCCTCCCCCGGCCTGCCGGTGCCTCCCCCCTCCCCTCCCACCCTTCCCACCCCTCCCTTGGGGCCCCGTGGCCGCGGCGCCCGCCCCACGCGTGGGCGGCCCCGGGGCGGTGCCGGCGGAGCGCGCACGGTGCGCGCTGCCAGCCCCGTCCCCGTCTGTGTCTGTGTGTGTGTCTGTGTCCCCGCAGTGTCCCCCTGTGTGTCCCCCCGTGTCCCCCCGTGTCCCCTCGCGTCCCCCCGTGTCCCCTCTGTGTCTCCCCGTGTCCCCCCCCGGTGGTGTCCCCGCGGTGTCCCCGCGGTGTCCCCGCAGCGATGTCGCGGCCGCTGTCGGACCAGGAGCGGCGGAAGCAAATCAGCATCCGCGGCATCGTGGGCGCCGAGAACGTGGCCGAGCTGAAGAGGGGCTTCAACCGGCACCTCCACTTCACCCTGGTCAAGGACCGCAACGTCGCCACCCCCCGCGACTACTTCTTCGCCCTGGCGCACACGGTGCGCGACCACCTGGTGGGGCGCTGGATCCGCACCCAGCAGCACTACTACGAGCGGGACCCCAAGGTGGGTGGGGGGGCTCCCGGCCCCCGGAGGAACCTCGGTAGACCCCCCCGGGAGTGGGAAGCTGCAGGCTTGGAGGGCTGGAGCTCCTCGGTACTTCTTGGCACCCTTTGGCACCCCTCAGTACCCCTCGGCACCCCTTGGCACCCTCGAGGGCTCTGGCACCTCTCGGCACTCCTTGGCACCCCTCAGCACCCCCTGACACCCCTTGCACCCTTCAGCACCCCTTGGCCCCCCTTAGCACTCCTCAGCACCCCTCAGCACCGTTTAGTGCTCTGGCACCCCTCAGCACTCCTTGGCACCCCTCAGCACCCTTTGGCACCCCTCAGCACCCTTTAGTGCTCTGGCACCCTATGGCACCCCTTGGCACCCCTCAGCACCCTTTGGCACCCCTCAGCACCCTCTGACACCCCTCACATCCCTTGGCACCCCTCAGCACCCCTCAGCACCCCTTGGCACCCTTTAGCACTCTGGAACCCCTCAGCACCCCCTGGCACCCCTCAGCACCCCCTGGCACCCCTCAGCACCCTTTGGCACTCCTCAGCACCCTCTGACACCCCTCACATCCCTTGGCACCCCTCAGCACCCCCTGGCACCCCTCGGTACTCCTTGGCACCCCGTGACGCCCCTCGCACCCTTCATCACCCCTCAGCACCCCGTGGTACCCCTCGGCACCCCCTGGCACCCTTTGGCACCCCCTGGCACCCCTCAGCCCCCCTTAAAACCCCCCCGGCCCCGCACAGCTTCCCGAGCAGCGCCGCCCGTCCCTTTGCTTTGCAAAACAAACGGCGCGGGGCGCAGCAGGGGAACGGCGCCCGCCGTCCCGCAGCAAGGGCGTGGGGGCCGCCTGCCAAAAGCACAGCGAAGCCTTCTAGGGTGAATGAGCTGCAGGGAGAGAAAGGAACCCGAAACAGGCCGCGGGGACATCTCAGCTGGCACCGGGCACCGTGGCGGGGCCGAGCCCGAGCGATGCGGCGGGTGCGGGAGCTGCTGTGCCAGCACGGGGCTCTGCCTGCTGAGGGATTAAGCCCTAATCCCTTCCTGACACCTGCCTGGCCCTGTCGGCTCCGATTTATTCCTGTGCCCCCCTTGCTGGCACCGCACCGGCCGGCGGGAGCTGGCACCTCGTGTCCCCGTGGGGTGAAAAATCCCCCTCGAGGGATCAGCCGCCCCCCTGGCACCGCCGGCACCCACCCAGCCAGCGCCCGAGGAGGTCCCAAGGAAACCTGCGGAGTCAGCAGCTTCCTCCAGCCCCAATCCTGCCCTAAAACCCGCCGGTGCTGACACCAGGGCTCGGCTTGGGGCGGCTTACACAACCCTCCGTGCTAGCAGCCACGTGCCCGGCGGGGTCCGCGGCACCGCAGCCATCCCCAAACTCCCCCCTTGGGGTGCCAGGGCCCGAGGAGGTGGCCGGGTGCCCCCCCCCCCCCCCCGGCAGCAGTTCTGCTTTTCTGGCTTGCTTTTGCAGCTCGGGGTGACGTTAGGAAACTCTTTAAAGTTTAACTTTGTACCGCGGTGCCCTCGGGGTGACCATCCCGGAGCTGTCCCGTCCTCGGGCAAACAAAACGGGCGCTGTCCTCCCCCTGCAAAACAACAGCGGGGCCGGAGCCAGCGTGGGGTGGGAGGGCAGGGATGGGGCTGGGGGGGGCACTGCTGGGCTCCTTCTGCCAGCTGCAGGGAGATTCCTGTGGGAAATTAGGAGGCCAGGCCCTGCGGGGGAGCCGCAGCCCTCAAATTCCCCCTTGCGCCGGGATTTTTTTCCTCTTCCAAGCCAGATAACAGCGGGTGGGAGCTGTGTGGGGGGAGGTTTGGCCGAGCTGTCTCTGTCCTCGCTCTCACTGCCCGTGGGCTGTTCCCTCCCGCAGAGGATTTATTACCTCTCCCTGGAGTTCTACATGGGGCGCACGCTGCAGAACACCATGATCAACCTGGGGCTGCAAAACGCCTGCGACGAGGCCGTCTACCAGGTGAGCACCACGAATTTTGGCTCGGGGCGAGCTCCTGCTATCAGCCGCCCCCGAGGCGGCACCCACGAGGCCGTTGCTCGCTGCAACCTGTGGCAGAGGGGATAAAACCTTGTCCTCCCTCAACCGGTGGCACTGGCACACCGCTGCCTCTCGTCACCGCGTGGCGCTGGGGCCGGGGAGGGGTTTTTTTTGGGTTTTTTTCCACTCGTGCCCCGCCTGCCAAACAGCATCGCGCACGGCTGGAGCGGTTGCACAACAGCAGGAGCAGCACCCGAGCAAATACGTTCAAAGGGAGAGCAGCTTATTTTTAGGGCTTTTTTAACTTTTTTTTTTTTTTTTTTTAACCTGTTAACCTTGCAGCGAGGGCAACAGCCCGGCCGGGGGCGGGTTTGTAAAGGAGGAGACGGGGAGGTTGCGTAGGGGTTGTGTAGCCGTGCCGCAAACCCAAACGCTCGACTTTTCTGAAAATAAAATGTTTGGCGGGACGTGAATCACTCCAAAACATTTCTGTGGGTGTTCAAGGCTTTGGGTACAAGTCGGCGCTGAGAAACACCAGCAGGGTTGACGCTGGGCTCGCCTGGAGCCGAGTGGTTTGGGAGAGGCTGGCAGACCCGTTCTGTTTGGCGAGGTGGGAAGGGGCGGCTCAGCCCCGGCCGTGCCTGCTTTATTTCCTGCTGAGCTGCCCGAGGAGTTTTGCATAGGCAAAACCTCTGCCTCGATGGTATTGCGGGCTGGAAATTTGGCGTTTGCTTGTGCAGGCGCCGCGTCTCCGCACGTCTCTGAGCCTGGGTGCCTGCCCCAGAGCTGGGATGGTCCCTGCCCTGCACCAGGCAGCACCCAAGGGTGCGGGGTGGGCGCTCGGACAGCCCCCAGCCCCTCACTCCCCTTGTCTCCTCTAGCTGGGGCTGGACATAGAAGAGCTGGAGGAGATCGAGGAGGATGCCGGGCTCGGTAACGGCGGCCTCGGCCGGCTCGCAGGTGAGGACCCCCCAAAAAAAAAGATCTCGTTCCCTGTGTGGTGGCACCCAGCAGGGTGGCACCCGCGCCCCGGGGGGCTCCCTGCTCCAGGCACGAGCTGCTCGCAGCCGTCCTGGGCTCCCCTGGGAGAAAGATTTGGGGTTTTCCTTGCTCCATGAGCTCCCTGGCGTTGGCAGCCTGCTTCCTCGACTCGATGGCGACGCTGGGGCTGGCGGCCTACGGGTACGGCATCCGCTACGAGTACGGCATCTTCAACCAGAAGATTCGGGATGGCTGGCAGGTAGGACAGGGGCAGAGCTGGTGCCTGGAGTGCTTAAAGCTCCCCTCGGGTGGTTTTTGGGCTCTGGGGAGCCTTCATGGGGTCTAAAGGGGCTGTGGGGCAGCTGGGGAGGGGACTCGGTGTCAGGGCTGCTCGAGGCCACACGGAGCCGGCCGCCAGCACGGGGCTGGGCCCCGTTTGGGGTGGCCTTTTCGGGGCTCGTCCCCGTTTGGGGTGGCCCCGTCAGCGCCGTGGCTCTCCCTCGGGCAGGTGGAGGAGGCCGACGACTGGCTGCGGCATGGCAACCCCTGGGAGAAGGCCCGGCCCGAGTACATGCTGCCCGTGCACTTCTACGGCCGCGTCGAGCACTCCAGCACCGGCGCCAAGTGGGTCGACACCCAGGTAGGGGTCACGGCCAGGTGGCTTGACCCATAATCGGGGGGCTGTCCCCAAAAACGTGCCCTAAAGCACCCCCAGAAGGGCTCGGTGCCGTGCACGGCCTGCTGAAATCGGGTTTCTCCCCACGAGCACCTCTCTATTTTTGGGGGGGTTTTGGGGAACCGAGGGCAGCTGGGGTGGCACCGTGCACGCAGCCCCGGGTGGGGGCGACCCCAAAATCCCTCCCCAGGGCTTGTTTGGGACTGGATGGGGCTCCATCAGGACATAGGGACTGTGCAGCCTTGCCAATGCCCTAGGTGGTGCTGGCGCTGCCCTACGACACGCCGGTGCCCGGCTACATGAACAACACCGTCAACACCATGCGGCTGTGGTCGGCCCGGGCACCCAACGACTTCAACCTGAGGGACTGTAAGTGGGGGCCGGGGGGGGCCAAGGGGGTCGGGGAGCAGTGGGGTCACCCCTACCCCATCCCTTTGTTGCCCCGCAGTCAACGTCGGGGACTACATCCAGGCGGTGCTGGACAGAAACCTGGCCGAGAACATCTCCCGCGTCCTCTACCCCAACGACAACGTGAGTTGGGATCTGGGGGTGTTTTTAGGATGGATGGAGAGGGTTTGTCGTGCTGCAGAGGGGTCCTGGGGGGGGGCTGCAAACCTCCAGGTGCCCTCAGTCAGGGATTGCTGCAGCAGGGATGAGCCCGTGCTTGGGCACAGCGAGGAGAGGAGCACGTCCTGCTGAAGAAATATTCCTCAAATCCCCAAAATATTAAATTGGGGCGAACTCCAGCGTGGCTGCAGGCTGCTGGCACCTGGCTGGCGTTTCCCTGCCGCTCAGCGATGCCTCGAGCCACCCTAACCCTATTCCTAGGGGCATTTTTGCTGCATGGCTGCTCCGCCGTGCACGGGGACACGATGATGTGACACGATGTGACACGAGGATGTGACACGATGCGATGTGACCCCAACCCTTCCCCTTGCACAGCAGCGTGCTCGGGGGCACGGTGTGACCCCCACCGGCCCCGGCAGCACCCCGCTCCTCTCCCCGGCAGTTCTTCGAGGGCAAGGAGCTGCGGCTGAAGCAGGAGTACTTCGTGGTGGCCGCCACCCTGCAGGACATCCTCCGCCGCTTCAAAGCCTCCAAATTCGGCAGCACAGACAGCGTCCGGACCGTGTTTGACTCCTTCCCCGACCAGGTACGGGCCGGGGTTGCTCCAACACCTGCCTCCCAGCTCCATTTGCCACCTCCTTGCTCCGTGCCCGGCTCCGGGCAGGTTTTGTGGGCTCCACGGGGTGTCCCCAAGTGCCACCCTCTGTCTCCTTGCAGGTCGCCATCCAGCTGAACGACACGCACCCCGCCATGGCCATCCCCGAGCTGATGAGGATTTTCGTGGACATCGAGAAGCTGCCCTGGAACAAGGTGGGGAGCAGCTGCATGGCTTTTTTTTTTTTCTTCCCTCGTTGCGTTAAACTCTTCCCCTTCTTCCCACCTTCACATCATCCCCGTCCCCAGCTCCTCTTGTTGGAGAGGGACGATCCTGGCCCCGCTGCCCACCCGGGTGGGCGCTCAGGGCTTCGCGCTGCCTCCCGCAGGCCTGGGACATCACCAGGAGGACGTTCGCCTACACGAACCACACGGTGCTCCCCGAGGCCCTGGAGCGGTGGCCGGTGGACCTGGTGGAGAAGCTGCTCCCCAGACACCTGCAGATCATCTACGAGATCAACCAGAGGCACCTGGACGTGAGTGCGCCCACCCCCGGGGATGGTTTGGGGCTGGGTGGTTGTGGCAGCTCCGATTTTTGGCACAGGAACAGGGTGAGGTGAGGCATAGCCCCTCCTGCCAGCCTCGGGCTGCCCAGAGGGGCTGGGGGCTCCTTGGGGACATCTCCAGCAGCTGCCTGACCATGGGGCTGGGCACCCTGCTGGGGCTGGGGGGGCACAGGGGCACCCAAAGGTGCTCCAGCCCTAGCCACCCCATGACTCCATCACCACCCTGAACTGCTTTAAAAGCCTCACCCAGTGCCCTAGGGCCATTCCTGTTGGCATTTCTTCATTCTTTAAACCCTAAATTCATCCTGGGGAAGGATGAGGGTGGGGGTAGAGCTGGTGGCTTGGCCTCCTGAGCTGCAGCTGAGCTGGAACAGCCCCACGGGTGCCCCCCAGCCCCTCTCTGCGGGGTCTGGGTGTCCAGAGACACTCACGGGAGGCAGAAGGGCACCCAAGGGGGTGGCTCACCGCCACCCCCTCCCCTGCCTCCACCCCGCAGCACATCGCCTCCCTCTT
Organism: Aythya ferina; assembly: GCF_964211825.1. Lineage (NCBI taxonomy): Eukaryota > Metazoa > Chordata > Aves > Anseriformes > Anatidae > Aythya > Aythya ferina. Next base: position 62,496,249 of record NC_140301.1, read on the forward strand.
CCCCGCCGACGTGGACCGGCTGCGGCGGATGTCGCTGATCGAGGAGGGAGGCACCAAGAGGATCAACATGGCTCACCTCTGCATCGTCGGCTCCCACGCCGTCAACGGCGTGGCCAAGATCCACTCCGAGATAGTCAGGACCCAAGTGTAAGGGCAAGGGGGGGGAAGGGGGAGGCACTGGGGGATCCCCCTCAGCTCCCAGACGCTGCGGTGACCCCGTTCTCCCCTCATCCTCGCAGCTTCAAGGACTTTGCGGAGCTGGAGCCCGAGAAATTCCAGAATAAAACCAACGGCATCACCCCGCGGCGCTGGCTCCTGCTCTGCAACCCGGGGCTGGCGGAGCTCATCGCGGAGGTATAACCCAGGGGGGGCTCCCAGCCCCAAATCCACCCCCCCGGGGTGCTCGCCCTCCGTCGGCATCTCGCCCGAGTTCTTCGCCTCTGCTCCTCCTGCAGAAAATCGGGGAGGACTACGTGCGGGACCTGAGCCAGCTGGCGAAGCTGCACGACTTTGTGGACGACGACCTCTTCATCCGCGAGGTTGCCAAAGTGAAGCAGGTGAGGGGGGGGCACACGCACACGGGGTGCGGGTGCTGGGGGCCAGGGGCTGACACCCTCCCCGCCCCCTCGGCCAGGAGAACAAGGTGAAGTTCGCGCTGTACCTGGAGAAGGAGTACAAGGTGAAGATCAACCCTTCCTCCATGTTCGACGTGCACGTGAAGAGGATCCACGAGTACAAGCGGCAGCTGATGAACTGCCTGCACATCATCACCATGTACAACCGTAAGCCACCGTGGGCCCGGCGGGGACCCACAGCGTGCCCGGGGGTGCAGGAGCATCCCTGACCCCCGGGGCAGCAGCTGGCACGGAGGTGACCCCGGTCCTGCCCTCTCCTCCAGGCATCAAGAGGGATCCTACGAAGCTGTTTGTTCCTCGGACGGTGATCATCGGGGGCAAGGTAATTTGGGTTTGGGGGAAGCCCTTGGAAATGCCCTATGGGGTCTGGGTGCAGGCGTTGTCCTCAGTGGGTCCCCGCTGACGTGGGCACGTGGGTGCTGGGTGCTCCTCGCCTGCCCCACGCGCCAGGCTCACCCGTAGCCCTTCTCCTAGGCTGCCCCGGGCTACCACATGGCTAAAATGATCATCAAGCTCATTAACGCCGTGGCTCAGGTGGTGAACAACGACCCCGCTGTGGGCAGCAAGCTGAAGGTCATCTTCCTGGAGAACTACCGGGTCTCCCTGGCGGAGAAAGGTGTGCCAGGCGGGGAGGGGGCATCGGCTCTCCAGCCCGTGGCTCCGTCCCCATGGGGCAGAAGCTCTAAAGTCCTTCAGCGTGGTGTGAGAGCAGGTTTGGTGTCACCTGAAGTGGCTCGGTGTGTCTTCTTTTTTGGCAGTGATCCCCGCGACCGACCTGTCGGAGCAGATCTCCACGGCGGGCACCGAGGCGTCGGGCACGGGGAACATGAAGTTCATGCTGAACGGAGCCCTGACCATCGGCACCATGGACGGGGCCAACGTGGAAATGGCCGAGGAGGCGGGCGAGGAGAACCTCTTCATCTTCGGCATGAGGGTGGAGGACGTCGCGGAGCTGGACAGGGAAGGGTGAGGGCTGGGAGGTGTTGGTTGGGGACGCTGCGGGGAACCCAAAGCACCCCGGGCTCACCCCAACCCTGCCCCGCCAGGTACGATGCCCAGCAGTACTACGACCGGCTCCCCGAGCTGAAGCAAGCTGTTGACCAGATCAAAAGCGGCTTCTTCTCCTCCAACGAGCCCGACCTCTTCAAAGACGTGGTCAACATGCTCTTCCACCACGACCGGTGAGGCCACGACCCGTCCCCGGGGCTGGGTCCCCCCCCAAACACCACGTACCCGTGGGGAGCAGCCCCTGCCCCAGCCACCCACCCGATAACACCCCAGTTCCTGACCCTGGCGTTGGGCAATTCATGTTCCCCTGGTCCAAAAAGCTCCCTATGGGTGGCACTAGATGCGTGCTGCCTTAAAGCTTGGTTACTTTAGGGCTAGGCTGTGTTTGGGTGATGACAGATGTATCTCAAGGGCTTTCCTAGCGGGTTCTTTGACACCTCGTGTGGCCCTGGCAGCCCGAGCTGCCCACCAAGACTCGCTCCCACCCGTGCGTTCCTCTTCTCCCTAACTCCCCCTTCCCTTGCTGCTGCAGGTTCAAAGTCTTTGCGGATTACGAGGCTTATGTCAAGTGCCAGGAGAAGGTCAGCGAGCTCTACCTGGTGAGTGCCAGCCAGGGAACCAGCCCAGGAACCTGTCTCCCCATCCCCAGGGAAGGGGTCTGGCACGGTGGGGTGGTGGGGACGGGCTCGGGGGCCAGATCCCCGCGGGTGCCACCTCCATCCCCGTGCCTCTCGTCAGAACTCCAAGGCGTGGACCAAGATGGTGATCAGGAACATCGCGGCGGCGGGCAAGTTCTCCAGCGACCGCACCATCAAGGAGTACGCCCGGGACATCTGGCACGTGGAGCCCTCCGACCTGAAGATCCCCCCGCCCAACGAGCCCAGGGAGGTGGCCGAGGACAGGACCCCCAACGGGACGGAGGCGCGGGCGTAGCGGGGGCACCCGGAGGTGGGTGCTGCTGCTGCTGGGGGAGTTTTATAGGGAAAAGCAAAACTGTTCTGCCCTGTTGCTTGCGGTAGGTACTAAAAATAAAAGTGCCGAGCAGAGCCGGAGGGGTGTTTACTGGAACCTGAGACGAGGGGCTGGGCTTGCTTGCAGCACAGCTAAAGCCAAAAGCGGGCGCGCGAGGGCTGCGCGTGGCACGGGGTTGGGGGCGCAGCTGGGTCCTCGCGATGCCAAAACAGGGTTTGGGTTTTGGGGTGCAGCTCTTGGTGATTGTAACACACCAGCTCCAGGGAGGGGAGGAGGCAAGGAGTGTTGGCAACGCACCCCCTGCACCCTCCCCGACCCCTGCAGCCACCCGCACCCCGCCCCGTGCAGCGCCCCCACCCCTGCTTGCTCCATCCTTGTCCCTGTAGCAGCAACGTCACGGCGCTGTCTCCATCCCCAGCAGCAATATCTCCATCCCCCGAGCATCCCACAGCATCCTCAAGTCAGCGGGAGCGTTAGAAAGTTTCTCAGTAGTTTATTACGTACAGAAGTACGGTCAGTGCAGTGTGGGGTTCCTGGCGCGGGGCCTAGGTGGGGGGAGTGCTCACGGGGGCTGTAGGCAGTGGCTGGCGTCACTTCATGTTCAAGAAGTCTCTGCAACGAGACGCAATAAACCTCGCACTGTGCCACCGACCCTCCTGTGCTGCTTCAGAGCATCATTTCGCACCCCTGGGCGTGGGTCTGGGCTGGGCTTTGAGCAAAGCTGCGTCCCCGTGCCGTCCCCGTGCCGTCCCCGTGCCACCTCCCTGTGCCACCTGGGGCCACGGGGAGCCATCGGGGCTCGAAAAATGCCACCAAACCCCATGGGGACGGGAAGGAACACGAGGAAGGGACCTGCACGGTTGCTGCAGGGGAAGATGGACCCCAAGAGGAAGAGGTGAGGCTCGTCCTGCGCCCCCCACATTGCCACGGGGCAGCACTCACTTGACCAGGGCGGGCAGCTCGGGGTTGGAGGAGATGTAGTCGTGGCCCAGGCCCAGCTCTTTGGGAAAGGTGATGAACTTCACCTTGCTCTTGTCCTTGTAGGCGCCGCGTGCCGTCTCAAAGAGCTGGGTGGGAGCAGGGTTAGGGGCGTGCACGGCCCCTCCTCGGGTCGGTGACCCCCGGTGGGGTCCCAAACCCTCTCCCTGGATCACCCGCAGCCCCCCTGTTCCCCACCTTGCGTCCCAGCTGCACGGGCAGCACGGCGTCGTCCTCGGCGTGCAGGATGAGGAGCGGGCAGGCCAGCACCTTCACGCTGCGGGGGGCAGGCACGGTGCTGGGGTCAGTCCAGAGCCCCCCTCACCCCACTGAGCATCCCTCATGACCCTCACCCCAAATCCAGCCCTTTGGTGTCCAGGGCAGCACTGCAGGACATTGCACAAGCTGCTCCCCCAAGACCTTAATAACCTTAAACACCATTCGGGGGTGCTGTGACTGCAAAATCACCCACAAACCAGGCAGCTTTTTGCAGAGGTGCCCACAAACACCAAGGCAGGAGGACCCCACAGCGCGTGGGGTGGGATGCGAGCGCGCCGCGCTCGCCGGAGCGAAAATAAAAGGCCATCAAATGGTGACGTAGCCCGATAGAAATGTGGATTTCTGACCTTGCACCCAATAAAAGGCACTTCTGAGGCATGAGTAAGCTGAGCAAACACAGCGCACGCCGCAGCGGTGGTGCGAGGTGCCCGCCCCAGCCCCCTCGCCCCGTCCCGCCGGGCGCTCACTTCTCATCGTTGCGGAAGAACATGTTGGCCAGAGCTATGGAGTCCAAGATGAGGTACTCGAAACCCGGGAACTGCCGGTAAATCTGCCCGGGAGAGAGCAGGATGCTGGCTGAGCCGCCGATGGGGTGAGGGGACAGCGGGGACAGCCACCGCGCAGGGCCACCGGGCTCACCGTGGTGATGGGGACGTGGGCGGCCGCCTCGCGGATGCTGTTGTAGGGCGACTCCAGCACGATGGCATCAACCTGGACCCCTGAGAGCAGCACGGGGTGGGAGTCAGCCCAAGGGGCATTGCTGGGGGGGTTTGGGGTCAAGGAGGATGGGGACAGCGGCTTGTCCCCGCCCGATGCTCAAGCAGAGCCATGGGGACCCCTAAAATTTGGTGAGCGGCACGCAGCCAGCCCAGCCCTGGAGGTTACCTCGCTCCTCCTGCAGCTTTCTGGCCGCGTTCGTCGCGATCCTACAAGAAAAAGAGGTGAGGGTGAAGGGGGGGGGGCACCCACGGCATGCCCCTCACCTGGCCCCACACCTACCCGGTCCCCAAGGAGTGTCCCCAGAAGATGATGCTGCTGTTCCCACTCCGCGCCTTGACCCAGTCGTAGAGCGCCAGGACGTCGGTGGTGAAGCCGCTCTCCGTGGGGTACCCGCTGGAGTCCCCATAACCTGCGGGGGACACGTCTGGGGGGGTCACGGCCCCGAGGGGACGGTCCCCAGGTCCCCAGGGCATGGCTCAGCAAGGGGCAGGGGGTGGCCGTACCTCGGTAGTCCAGAGCCACGATGTGGAAGTCGGCAGCCCCCATCAGCTGGCGGAGGGGTGGCACAGAGTTATGTCCCCACCACGTGTCCCCAAAGCCAGCACGAGCCCAACGCCCGGCACGTCCCGGTCCCCACTTACCTTCATGAACTGGACCCGGTGGCTCGCAGCCCTGATGGGGAACACGAGGATAAAAATCGGGGTGTGCAGGGGGTAGCGGGCTTCCCCCGCTCGGCCAGGGCACGGCCAGCTTGGGGACACCGTCACCACCTGGGCTGGGTCGCACGAGGGACAGCTGCACACCCCAGGGAGCTAAAGGGGACCCCAGAGCACCCAGATCCTGTACCCCGAGAGCTAAAGGGGACCACAGAACTTCCAGGGGATGGGATCTGGGTGCTAAAGAGGACCCTGGAGCACCCAGATCCTGTCCCCTGGATGCTAAAGGGGACCTTGGAGTACCCAGATCCCATCACCTGGGTGCTAAAGGGGACCCCAGAGCACCCAGATCCAATCCCCTGGTAGCAAAGGGGTCCCCAGAGCACCCAGATTCCATCCCCTGGGAGCTAAAGGGGACACCAAAGCACCCAGATCCCATCCCCTGGGACAGCATCACTAGGACGTGTGAGAGGTCTCATCGGGTTCAGCGCTCAAACCCGTGTCCCCGAGCCTGCGTGTCCCTCGCAGAAGGGCAGCTGCCACCCACCCCGGGATGTCACCACGGCCCTCGGGTACTCGCCTGGTGCCCCCGTTGCCGTGCAGGTAGATGATGACGGGGTGAGCATCGCCCAGCGCCTCCTCGTACCAGCCCTGCTCCTGGCCCCGCGCCTCGGCCCCTCTGCTGCCCGGCACCGTGTGCCTGCGGGGACGGACGGGGACCGTGGTCCTCCACCGGGGGAGGACGAGGAAGAGGAGGAGGAAGAAGAGGAGGAGGAAGAAGAGGAGGAGGAGGAGGCCCAGCCCTGCTCACCAGATGCCGACGGAGACGCCGGGCTCGGTGGCGAGGCGCAGGCTGACCGTGTTGTTCAGCAGCAGCGCCGGCTGCCGCAGGTCCGTGAAGAAGGGGAAAGCCACTGGGGGGGACAAAGGGGTCGTCACGGTGGGCAGCACCCAGGAACCCCCCAACCCAGCTGATTTCGTGCACCTCCCGCAGCCCCACGGTGCTGTTTAATTCGATAATTCACCCCAAAGCCCAGGGTTGTGCCACCACCGGAGGACGGCCCTCGGCCAGCTCGAGGCTTCGTCCCACGGATGTTTTCGCGTGCCCACGCGTGTCGCAACCCCGGGCAGCAAACAGGGCTGGTGTCAGCGCCTTACAAAACGCTTGCAAAACGCGGCGTGCCACGGGGAGAGCCGCTTCTGCAGCTGGGGGCTGGCCCCGTGCCATCAGAGTGGACCCCCCCCCCCCCACCCCATCCCGGCCCTCCTGCCCCAAAAGCGGCACCCCAAAAGCTTGTGCTCGCCCAGGTGGAGCTCTCCCCGCCGGGGCACTCACGGAAGTTGAGGAAGATGAATTTGGTGAGGATGACGGGGAAGAGGCGGATGAGGAAGGGCACGGAGACGTAGACGAGGAGCAGCTCCAGCAGCAGGGTGCGCAGCCGGGGGCACCGGCCCAGCCAGCCCCTGCCAGGGGACACAGCCCCGTGAGCACCCCAAAGGGTTTGGGGCACCCCGCAGCCCCCCCTGTGGCTCGTTTAGGGCTGAGCCCCACCCGCCCCATAACTTTTGGCTTTTGGGGATGGGGCCGAGCACCTTGGCGCAGCCTCCCACGGGGCCACGAGTGGGCAGGAAGGGCAGGGCAGGTGCCCGGCAAGCAAAACCGGCAACGGGGAATCACCGAGACGGGGCAACGCCCGGAGCCCACGCAGCCCAGACCGGCTCCCGGAGGCATCCCGGAGCCACGGGAACCTGCGCAATCCCCGGGAGCCCAGCGGGGGAGTTGGGAAAGAGCTCGGGGAGCCCCCGGCGCTGCGGGGAAGCGGAGCAAAGGGCACCGAGAGCTGCCCGGTAATGGGATCGGCACGGCCGTGCCCCCAATCCGGCTGGAGGGCAGGGGGGTGACCGGCAGCCAAGCACAGCTCCGACCCCACCGGTGCCACCGGGGCGCAGCGGGAGGGCTGCGAAGGGCGAGGGCGCCCCGGTGCCACCCCGGTGTCACCCCGGTGTCACCCCGGTGTCACCCCGGTGCCACCCCGAGAGCCCAAAGCCACCCAGGGCACGGCTCGGGCACGGCTCCGGGACCGGGGCCGGGACTCACCGGGAGGGCTGGGGCCGGGGCCGGGCCCCTCCGCCGCTGTCCCCGTCGCTGTCGCCGCTCCCCGGAGCCTCCGCGCCGCCGCCGCGCCGCCGCATCGCGCCCGCAGCCCGCCCGGCGCGCCAACGGGGCCACGCCCACTGCCTAGGCCACGCCCACTACCAGGGACACGCCCATTCACGCCCCATTCATGCTCCGCCCGGTGGCCACGCCCCTTTGTCTTGCCGCGCCCTCGGACCACGCCCCTTTTGTGTTTGGGACACGCCCATTGGGTGCGGCCGTCGAGTGGCTCCGCCCACTCGGGCACGCCCATTCAGTGGACACGCCCCCTATGGGGTGGGGCTGGGGGGTGGGGGGAGCTGCAGGGGTTAAAGGGACGGGGGGGGGGGGAGAGGGCAAGTACCGAAATTAAAAGGAAATGAATAATGGAATAAAAAGACAAAAAATAAAAATAAATTTTAAAAATAAAAATAAATTAAAAATAAAAATAAATTAAAAATAAAAATAAATTAAAAAGAAAAATAAATTTAAAAAGAAAAATAAATTAAAAAGAAACATAATAAAAATAAATTAAAAAGGAAAATAATCAAAATAAATTAGAAATAAAAATAATCAAAATAAATTAGAAATAAACATAATGAATTATAAAATAAATAATTAAATTTAAAATAAAATAAAATAAAATAAAATAAAATAAAATAAAATAAAATAAAATAAAATAAAATAAAATAAAATAAAATAAAATAAAATAAAATGTGAATGTACAATAAAATAACGCCAGCTGCCTCTCGGTCCCAGCAGGAGGCGCTGAGCCGCGCTCCCCGTCCCCATTCAGCTGCCGGTCCTGCATGGGGCCCGGCCCCACATCCCCCTTTCCCCACATCCCCCTGTCCCCATATCCCCCTGTCCCCATATCCCACTGTCCCCATATTCCCGTGTCCCCCTCTCCCCATATCCCCTTGTCCCGGCATCCCCGTCCCCCTTTTCCCATATTCCCGTGTCCCCTTGTCCCCATATCCCACTGTCCCTGTCCCCTGTCCCCTATCCCCCTGTCCCCTCGCAGCAGCCCACCCCGTTCGGGTGCCCTGGGGGTGGCAGCAGCGCGCTGCGGCGGGGCGCGGAGCTCCCCCTTTGTTATTTTCCCCTCCCATTTCCACGGCTTTGCGCCCTCCTGGCACCGGAGGCCGCACTTGGGGACCCCCCAGCCCCACGACCCCAGCCCCACGACCCCAACCCCACAACCCCAGCCCCATATCCCCAGCCCCACCAAGCAGCCCGCAGCCAAGGGGAGCAGCAAACACGGTGCCACCCGGCCACGCACCCAGGACAGGAGGGCCCCGTGGCCCCTTTTTGGGGTCACCGCTGCCCTGGGCGCACACCCACGAGGTTAAACCCCTCGTTTTCGGGTGGCAGCAGCCACACGCGGCCATGGGAGGCAGCTTGGGCTTAGCAGGCCTGATTTTGCCCGAATTCCTGCTTTTTTTTTCCCTGTGCCACACGTGACGGCGCCGGCGAGCAGAGGTTTCCTTCCTCCGAGCTCGCCCCGCAAAGCGCCGGTGCCGGATGCGACGCTCGGCTGCAGCTGCTCCCTTGGGGAGGGGGGGTCCCAAAATAGGCTGGCGGGGCTCTGCAAACACGCTTTCCTCCCATGGGAAAAGGGGGAGAAAATATATCAGGATGCCTCCGCAAACAGCCGGTCCTGGGAATGAGTCAGGAATTCTCCCCCCTCGCCCCGCAGCGATGCGCCCTTGGCGCTGCAGAGGCCACGCGAGCTGGCTGGGGACACGGGGACACCGCGCTGGCTGCTGGCCCCATCGCTGGGCACACGCGAGCACGCGCTGAGAGCCTTTGTTTGGTGGCAGCCGTGGGTTTTCGGGGCTGTTCCGTGGATTAGCAAGGAGGAGGGTGCGGGGGATGAGGTCCTGGCACAAGCAGGGCTAGCAGGAAAACAAAGCGGCAGATGGTTTCAGCTTCGCATAATGGAAGTGCTCGGACCAGGGGATGAGAAAGCAAATGTTGGAGAGAAAAGAAAAGAAAAGAAAAGAAAAGAAAAGAAAAGAAAAGAAAAGAAAAGAAAAGAAAAGAAAAGAAAAGAAAAGAAAAGAAAAGAAAAGAAAAGAAAAGAAAAGAAAAGAAAAGAAAAGAAAAGAAAAGAAAAGAAAAGAAAAGAAAAGAAAAGAAAAGAAAAGAAAAGAAAAGACCCCAGCAAGTGTCAGAGCAGCAGAAAGCTGCAGAGAAAAATGGCAATGTTGTCAAACAACCCCCCGAGCCCTCCCCCAGCACAAAGCCCTCTGTGCTAACATCTGTCCAGCAAACCCCTCACAGAGGCCCCGTTCCCATCACAGTCCCCTCTCCTCACCCCAACATCGAGGGGACGTGCCCCATGGCCGGGGTCCCGCTCCCATCCATGCGTCCCACCGTGGTGGCACTGCCACAGAAGGTTGTGACATTTGGTGAGGGTGCACAGGGACTGGGGCTGCTCCAGGTGCCACCACACCTTTATTGGGGTGTTCAGGTCCCGTGCCACATCCCCTGTGTCCCCACAGCTGTGGGGTGGCACGGCAGGCCGGCCCAGCTCCTGCAGGACCCCGTGGCTCTCCAGTAGGGTTTCCCACCGAAGCGAGGCTTCATCTAGCCACAAGGTTTTTGCTTCCCTCCCTCCTAAACATTTTGCACCCTCAGACCAATTTCAGGTTCATCCTAAAGAAGAGGAAGGTGCCTAACGACCAGCACGGCCCTCGAGTTTCAGCAGAGAGGCAAATGAGTGCGTGCCGCAGCGGGTTGCAGGGTTGCACAACCCCTTACTAGCCATCAGAGAAGCCACAAGCCACAGCCCCAGCTCCCTGGCGAAGGGGGCAGCCGGGAGGGTTCCCATGCTTTAATAGGGCCCCTTTTTGGGGGTGTTCTCCGTGTGGGGACCCGGGTGTCACCCGCGGGGACGCACGGACGCGCGGGGGGGACCCGCGTTGCGCGCGGGCTGGGGGGCGCCGGCGTGTCGCGATACCGGCTGTCGCGATACCGGGCGGGCAGAAGGGGGGGTCCCGGTGTGCGGCGGGGCGGGGGCGGCTCCGGGGGGGCGGCTCCCGGCGCACAAAGGGCCGGCGGCCTCCCCGCGCCCCCGGGGCCGCCCCCGCGCCGCGGCCCAATAAACGCCGCCGCATTTGAACCGGGCGCCTCCCCCGGCAGCCGCGCTCCTGCTCCGCACCGCTCCGCGCACCGGCAGCAGCGCCGGGTGAGCTGGGGCCGGGGGGGGGACCTCGGAGCGGTGGGGGGGACCCCAATATTGGGGGGTGATGGGGATGGTGAGGAGGGGAACCCCAACGCCGGCGGGTGATGGAGATGGTGGGGGTGATGGGGAGGGGGCACCCCGGCACCGGGGTGGTCCCGGGGCGCAGCCCACCACCCTTTAGAGGTTGGGTGCTGGTGGGGGGGTCCCCGGGATGTGCCAAAAGCCCCCAGCAGCCCTTTAGTGAGGGTGGTGGCGCTCCAGGCAGGTGAGCGGCACCGCGGTTGGGGTGCCCGCTCCGCTGCGACCCCCGGGTGTTTCGCCCTTCGCCGCCCCCCCCCCCCCTCGGGGCCGCCCCTAATACCGGAGGTGCTGCGCGCCCCCCTCCCGCCCCGGGCCCTCCCGTTCCGGGGAGGCGGCGCCGGGCCGGCTCTGCCCCGGCTGTGAAAGCCGCAGAAAGCTGCCGGGGGAGGAACTGGAGGCAGCGGGGGGGGGATTTTTTCGCCGCCGAAGCCCCCCCAGCGCTGCAGCAGCAGCCGGTCCCCGGTAGGAAGCCATGGGCACGGCGGCTCCGGCGCATCCCGGGCGGTGGGCGGCACGGTAAGGATGGGGGCGAGCGGGGGGAACCCCAAATCGGATTTATTTTTTAGGGTCAGCCGCAGGAGATGGGGTCCGAGGCGCTTTTTTTTTTTTTTTTTTTTTTTTTCCGTGCGCCCTGCTTGGCGCAGCCGCATCCGTCCTTGCGCATCGCCTCCAGCCCCGCTGCCGCAGGGATGAGGGCGCTCGGCGCCGTGCCTGCGTGCGGGGGGAGCCGTGATTCAGCCCCGGGGGGGGTGGGGGAGCTCCGTGGGGGCTCTGTGTGCCGGCAGCAGCTCGCTTGGCATCCCCAAAATCACCTCCTTCGGGTGCGCAGCGCGGGTCCCCCCCGGGGCCGGGGGCTCCCCGAGTGGCCGCGGCGCAAATCCGGCCAGATGGGTGCTTTGTTTTTGCTTGGTGGCGTGCGGGCTGCTGGCTGAAAGGACCCATTGCCATGCAAATACCGAGGTGGCGTGAATATTCAAAGCGCTGCGCTGCCTTTTGAAGCTCTTTACATAAATTTATGGCGCTTAACGTGCCGCCGCTCCGCCGCTAATCTGGGGAGCGGGGAGGCTGGTTAACAGGATCCCCTTTCTCCGCCGATTTAGGGGGGGGGGGTTGCTGTGTTGTTTTTTTTTTGGGGGGGGGGGGGTGGAAGGTGGCATTGAGGTGCAAAGCAGCCCGGTGCCAGGCTGTGGAAATTATTGCGGTGCTCAATGGGGAGGAGGAGCCGCCAGCTGTACGGCTGACTGCGGTGGTGACCCCTGAAGAGCCGGGCGTGCTGCGAAGTGATTTACGGAGCCGAAGTGATTTACTGACACTCGGGGGCTTCGCTGCCCCCTTGTTGTTTTCCTTTCCCTTGCCTTCTTGTTGTGCGACCTGCCACGGAGCCACAGCTCCCCGAGAGGGGATGGCACATGGCGGGGTGGGACCTGGCGTGGGTTTAGCTCAGACATCTCCCCGGAGTTGGCGTCGGGGTCTGCGGTGTGAGCACTGAATCACAGCTCAGCTACAGCTGGGGTGGGCGAGACAGATCATTAGGGAAAGGAGACAATAAGTTGAGATTCATCCAGCTCCGGCCTTTTGGCTCCAGAGCCCCATTTCTGTGGCTGCTGAGCATCCCCGAACAAAAACCATCAGCGTGCCCAGGTCCTGGCCTCCCTTGGCAGCTCTGTTCCCATCACTCTGGGTGTCAAAGCGCAGAGGGAAGGTGCTGTTAACCTGCCCAGGTTCCTCAGCACAGGGTGACAATGGTCACATCCTGGAGCTGCTGTCGTGTTTTGGACGTGGCCACGAGATGTGGCTCCAATGGGCGGTCACACGCTGCTAATTGTCAGCCCCTCGTTTGAGCCGAGGCCACCAAAGGCGGAGGTGACAGCAGCACCTCTCTGTGCCTTGCAGGGCACACTGGTGCAGGCACACAGACAACGTTGGTGATATAGCCATGGAAATAGCTCCGTGAGCCTTGTGCTGAGCAAATGTGCTGTTCAGCTTGATGCACCCTTGTGTGGGCACAAAAAGGTGCTGTGCTCGCTGTGCCATCTTCACCTGATGTTGCAGGGATCGATCGGGCAGCGTGCGTCTTCTGTAGCTCGAGGCTAAAGCTTGGAGGCTGATGTCGATCCAGCAGTTGCTGTGCTCAGTGGTAATTACGATTTTGAGCCTGTATTATTTGAGTTAAATTTAGCTGGGAACGTGCTCGCGTCAGGCCTCTGCGTGGTGTGCTGTGCTCTGAAGGTTATCTGGCTCTCTGGAGGGGCTGGATTTAAAGGAAGGAAAGAAATGCTGCTCAAACTTCCTCGTCCCATTATTCCTTGCTGCCGAGGACTTGTTGTAGGCAGAGCAGAAATTGAAGGAAAAGCCCATTTTTCCTAAACCTGCCCGGTTTCCTCAAGCTGCCCATTTGGGAGGGGGGCTTAAAATGACCCACAGGGCTGAAGATAAATGCCAGCAGAGTGACTCCGGAGGGGCTGGGGGCCCCTCTCCCCCCTCTGTGGGCCGGGGCAGCCTGGCCCAGCTGCCGCCGGTGCTCAGCGCCGCTATTATCCCGCCAGCCGCCCTCCTGCATCTCAGCTGCTGGCCCATCTGGAGCCGAGATGAAAGGGCTGGGCTTTAATTCGGGGCTTTGTGCTGCTGCTTCGTGTTCCCCCCCCCTCCTTTCTCAGCCCTTCTCCTGCTGCCAATCCCCCCAGCCCGTGGGTTCGGGTGGCTTTGGGCACCTTGGTGCCGCTGCCCTCGTTGCGCCCACGGCAGGAGCTCCCCGGTACCTCCCGAGCCGGGCAGGTAGGAGGGTGTGGGGTGGTTTTATTTATTATTTTTTTTTCCCTGAAGCGCTGCTGAATAATTCAGCTGGGAGTAGGCATCTTGGGTCACCTTGCACAGCCGGCTGCCTAAGATGGAGGGTGTGCAGGATGCGTGCGGCACCGCCTGGCTGCCGGCAGCGCGCCGCCACTGACCGCAGGTAGGCGAGGAGCTGGGGGGGGGGGGATCCTATTTATTTTCTGGGTTTTTTATCCTGGGAAAGCTTGGAATATCCCCCTCTGGCTGTGTGGGGGTGGTGGGGTCTCTCCCTGCTTGTATTTGTAGCCTGGTGAGCTCCGGCTGTGCCTCTCTGCCAGGCTGCCCCAGACACCGTGCCCAAAAACTCACCTGGGGTCTGGCCCCAGACAGGGACCGTGCACCCCATGCTCTTTGACCATCCTATTTTCCTCCCTGGTTTTATGGTCTCCCTACTCCTTCTCCCTGAGCATGCCTGGGCTCATCTGGGGTCAGTTTTTGGGGCTGCTGCAGCACCGAGTGAGGGGCTCGGCTGGTGACCCCAATACCGCAGCAGCACCGGTGCCCAGGGACACGCCGGGGGGTGGCACTGAGCTCTTTGCCCTACCTAACTGGGGGAACTGGTTGTGGCCGTGTGGAATTAGGGTCGGGAAAGGTCTCTGAGGGACAGGAGGTGGCTGAACCTGAAGGGAAGAGGCTAAAAAAATGCCTGGGAATTTCCACAGGCTGGGGTTTGGGGGCTCTCAGGGTGGCGGCGATGCTGGTACCCAGCACCCTGGGATCGAGGGGGAAATGGGGTTACTGGTGTGAGAAGCAAGAAACCAGTTTGCTGCCTTCCCTCTGCTTGCAGGCAGCTGGGGTTTTGGGTGCTGACTCCTCCTCTGCACCCCAGGTTGAATGCAAACACGTCTGCACCCTCCCCGGGTGCTTTGCTAAAGCAACTCCAGAGGCTCCTGGGGGGTGAAAAACGGGGGACAGGGAGGTTGCAGAGCTTGGGTGTGAAGATATGGGGCTGGCTGCATCTCTGTAGGGAGGTCTGGCTCTGCTGCTGCCCTTGTGGTGTCCCCTCGGGGTGGGAGGGCAGCCAGGCTGGGCTATTTCTGCCCCACGGACCCCACACCCCTTGGCAGGCACAGGGATCATCCTCTCCAGCCAAACCCCGAACCCATCAAGGTCCTGGCTGCAGCACCTGCCCCGCAGGTGTCCAAATTCCCTAATTCCTGGTCGGCCTTCCCTGGTCACACCTCTGCTGCAGGGTGTGCGTGCAAGCTGATGGTTCATGGTGCTCCGACAGCCTAACCCCGCTTATTTTTGGGGTGTCTGTGAGCACCGCTGGTGGGGGCAGAGGTGGTGGGAGGAGGGGGGTGGCTGTGCCGTGGCAGGGGGCTTGGAGATGAGCTCCCCTTTGGGATTTGTGGCCTGGAAAGCATGTGGCAGAGTGGGCAAAACAAATTCAGATGGAGACTGGGACAGTGCTGGGCCGTGGTCTGAGGCTGGCCGAGCATCCCTGGGCACAGGGTCCCCGTGATACCCATTGCAGAGCCCACAGTGCGCTTCTGGGGTGGTGCTGGCACTTGGTTGAACGGAGGCCAGCCAGATCCTGCATTTTGGATGGGGAATTTCTCTCCTTGCCCCCTCCTCCCAAACCAATTCCTGGGGCTGGGGCGCTCTGACCGGTGCCGCTTTGGAGGCGCAGCTCCTGACTCGATGGAGATGGGGAGGGCGAGCCCCCGGGCAGTGCCAGGGCAGCTCCTGGGGCTGTCAGCTCGTGCAGCAGAGGAGAAATGATCCAGCTCTGCTCCGGGGCTGGCTCCGTGCCCTGCTGCTGCCCTGGCTGCGTCCCTCTCCTGGCGCAGTACTCTGAGCTTTGCCTCCGGGCAGGGCCTGACCTCGAGTCCCCGCAGCGTGGGGACAGGGCAGTGACCCAGCACGGGGACATCCAGCCCAGCTCAGCACAACGGGGCTGCGTGGCATTGCCCCAGCTCTGCGTGCATGCAAATAACCCAAATAATGGGGAAGGTGCTGGTTTGGGGTGTCTGCGCTGTGCCTTCTTGCGCCATGGTATCCGTGTGCCAAGGGGGCCACACGTGCCTGTAGGTGAGCTGCTGCCTGGCAGGGTGCAGATATCCAAAAAAAAAACACACATGAGGTTGAAACTGGTGGCGTGGGCTGCTGCTCTGTCAGCCCTTGGGGTTTTTTCTGCACCGCTTTGCTGTGGGAAGCCCTAACCATCCCCATCTCCCCCCGCAGGTGAGCGCGGCAGGCTATGGGATGGATGAAGCTGAGCAGGACCAGTATGAAGCCCGCCTCAAGGAGCTCTTCGACAGCTTCGACAGCACGGGCACGGGCTCGCTGGGGCAGGAGGAGCTCACCGACCTGTGCCACGTGCTGCACCTGGAGGAGGTGGCCCCGGCGCTGCAGCAGACCCTGCTCCAGGGCAACCTCCTAGGCAGGGTAAGGCCGGGGTGGGCGCCGGTTTTGTCAGCCCCATGGGCACGTGGCAGAGCTGCTTTGTGCTGAGTTGTTTGGACTCCGGTTTCCCATCAAAACGCAGCTTTTACAAAGCAAACTGGTTCCTTCAAGGGACAAATCCTCCTTTTCCTTGCTCGCCCCGTGGCTGCAGCCCTTCTCCCGACCGTGGGAGTGGCTGGCGTGGAAGCAGGAGCTGATCCAGGGGGGTTTCCGACCTTTGCATTCCCAGCGTGGCTTTTTGCTCCAATCCCAGAGATTTCCCGTGCTGCTCGGCCCCCTCAGGCTCCTGCCACATGGCTGCTGTTGTCTGGTTTTGTGGCTCACGCTCACCCCGTTCCAGCTACGAGCTCAACCCCTGCAGGCTGCCCTGCGAGGGACCCCAAGGAGCGTTTTTTCCCCTCTCTTTGTCTGCAGGGATGGCTCGCGCTCACAACCCTGCCATAACAACCTGCTCCTGACATTTCCCTGCGTCTCCCCGGTGCCTGTGCTCGTTAGCAGCACCAGCAGCCCGTGGCTAAGCTCTGGGGTCCCCCGGGTTTCTTCGGGACCCCATCGGGAGTGCAGCATCGAGCGCGGTGCCGCAGATGGTGGCGCCTGGCGGAGCCGCCTTTGTTTTGGTGCTCTTGGAGGGGCCCCGTTGAACGGGAGGGCACCGGGGGGAGCGTGCTTGTCTGTAGGGCCACGTGCTGCCTTTTGTGCCGGGGCTGTGCCGTGAGGATAAATGCAGGGTGCTGCGGGGAGCAGAGACACACACGGTGCCCCCCCGGCTCCGTGCAGCATTTTGGGGATTAAGCGGCGCACGCTTTGGTTGGGGTCCCTCAGGGTTGTATAAATCCTGCCTCGCAGCAGAGCTGGACCATCCCAAATGCCTCTTCTCACGCGATGCTTGCAGCAATTCCTGGCATTCCCCGGGCAGGCTGCCTGCTCGGGGCCCCAGGCCATGCGTGCAGCCCCCCCTCCCCGCGATACCCATCAGTTAGCAGCTAACGCGGAGTGGCGTTTGGGAACAGCCCGGTGGTGGTGGTGGTGCCTGTGGGTGGCTGGGTGATGTGAGTGGCAGGGACAGGGCGAGTCGGGCACCTCCAGACACGGGGCTGTCCTTGGTGGCCGTCCCCAGCTGGGGACGGGGAGCTCAGGAGTCCCCCGATGCTGGTGGTGCGCCACGGTGTTGGCGAGCCGCTCCCCATCATCCATGGTGCCTTTTAGCACACCAAGCAGGAGATTTGGGTTCAGGGTACCCCATTCCCATCCCATCCCACCCAGAGCTCCCCCTGTATGCTGCGGGAAGCAGCCCACGAGTGGGGACGGGGCTCTGGGGAAGGCTCAGTGGGGATCAGGGAGCTGCGAGGAGCCGCCGCCGCTCGCTTTCCCCAGGGCCCACGGCTGCAGACGGCTGATTTGCATTGCTGGGGCAAGCAGGGAAAAAAGCAGCAGGTAGCTCGGCACATGCGCGCTCTCTTTCTAGTGCTAACAAGGCGCTGGCTTCATAGGAAGCTGGTGTCAAAGCAGGTGCTGAGCCTTGAGAGATGCTGGGACCGCTGGGCAGCCGGCGCTTGGTGTGTGCCCTGGGCTCTGTGTCTGTGTGGGGTCATTTGTCTCGTTTGTCTCGGATTTGCTTGTTCTGGGAATGCTCTCCTCACCGGGGCTTGATGCTCCCAATGCAGCAGGAGGATAAAACACCACGATGCTCTCCTCTTCCTCCTCCTGTGCTGGCAGGGCTGGGGGAATTGCTCCATGTGCTGGCACCGTGGCAGCCCCCGGTGCCCCCAACCCCCTGCAGCTCACCAGGAGACGTGGCCCTGACCCTGATCCCACCTCCACCCGTGGCCAATTTGGGCTCTTGTGCCCCCCCCCAGCGAGCACCCCAGGGGCTGCCGGGGGGCAGCTGGGAGCAGATGCGCGAGCTGCCGCTTCCAAAATACCCCGGGTTCAGCCGAGCATGCTAAAAGGAGCATTAAACTTTAAATACCCTGCCAGCATTTCGCTGCTGAGGGCTTTCTGCCTCGCGTTCAGACAGCCTTTTGGCAGGGGGCTGACTCGGCCATCTGGGGCAGCCTCAGAAGCGCTTTGTCCTGGTGCTGGTGCTGTCCTTACCCGGCTCCCTCGGCTGCTGGTGCTGTCTCAGCAGAGCACAGAGGCTGTTCTGGCAGGATCCTGCCACCCCAGGGGGCTGCCACAGCAAAGCCAAGGCAAAGGATCTTTAAAAAGAGCTATTTTAGGCTCTGTGGCTTTTTGTGCCATGGGTTTCCTCTCCTGGCTTGTTCCGAGCGCAGCTTTAATTTTAGCAGCTGCAATTCTTTGTGCACGGGCGTGCAGCGTCCAAGGTCAAGTGTGCAACCCGAGCAGATGCTGCTTTTCCTGGCTCTTAGGATGTGCCCGAGGTTTTCCAGCAGGTCTAACGGGAAGAAAAATCCCCCCAGCTCTCACACCTTCATCCAAAAGTTGGGTGCTGAAGGCACGCGGGCTCTCCTTAGTGCCACGCCTGCACCACCTCCCTCTGTAGGACACCAGGGACACCTGTGAGCCCCACGGAGCAGCCATGCCCATTGTCTTGTGCTGCCCATTTGCATTTTAAATCCAGGGGTCTGCAGCATTACGGGCTCTGGCCCCGCAGCCTAATCTTCCTCGGGCTCCCGTGGCCGCGGTCACGGCACAATCGCGGTGCGCGGAGCCATCTGGCCTGCAGCTGCAGCCGGGGGGGCACAGGGTGCAGCCCCCTCCTCCTTCCCCTTCATTCCTGCTCAGAACCTGCCCCGTGGTTTTTTCCTGCCCATTTATTCTAAATTTCAAGGTTTTTTTTTCTTTATCAAGCATCTTCTCCTATCTCTGTCAACTGTCCTGGTGAAGCGCGCACATGGCCGGACCCCCGCCCTCCTCGCTGCGGTGCCTGTCCCCCGCTTCTCTAAATATAAAGGCTTCTGTTCGATGCCAAAAATTCCCCCTCAGGTTTCTGCAGCCCAAAGGAGTCGTGGTGGCCAGCTGTGCCATGCCAGAGCTTCCCCAGCTGTCCCCACGTTTCCGCCTCGCGATGCCGGGGCTGGCATTGCTCGCATTCCCCATGGGGCTCTACCCCCCTTGCAACTGTTCGTGGCAGAGGCAGAAAGAGATTTTTTTTGGGGGGAAGATGCAGATGGAAAAGGGAGGGGGGATAAACGAGCACTGAGATCATCCCTCCCTGGTTCTCCTATAGCCGGGCTCCAGAGCTGGTGTTTCTGCAGCTTTCTGCCATCAGCTCCAGAAAGTATTTTCTGGCACGTGGGGCCGCTGGGCATCTCCACGAGCTCAAAGGCACTGCCTGTGCCTCTGTTGCTCGCTGTGGTTTCTCCAAGGCATGGTCCTGGCTTGGTGTTGTGATCTGTTCGGGTGTTTCCCTTGCTGCCACTCTTCTGCGGGATCATTAGCCTGATATTTAATCACCTGTGCCAGCTGATCTCTTCCCTTCTTTTTTCCCCAGGTCCACTTTGACCAATTTAAAGAAGCACTCATCCTCATCTTGTCCAGAACCCTGTCAAATGAAGAGCACTTCCAAGAACCAGGTAAATACTGAAACTATCAAAAATAGCCTGTTTGCCTAGGAAAAGCAGGCTTGGGTGGCTCTCACAGAGAAACTCAGAAGCGAAAACGCTTTCTGGGTGCTGAGGTGGGCGCTCCTGCTCCCAGAGAGGAGAGCAAAAAAGAAAAGGATATTTTTTTTCTCCTTTCTTTGTTTCCCTGTGCTTTTTAGACATGTTTTTTGTTTGTTTTTTTTTTTTAAACCCTTGGCAGACGATCAGGTCACAGCTCTGGTATCCCCCTCCCAGCGCACGCGGCTGGGGCTGAGCCCCCGCAGCCCAGCTGGAGCGGGGGCTGAGCTCTGCTCTCACACACCTGTATGTAAATCCCATCCTAATCCTGCCCGCCGAGCAGCGGGGTGTGAAATCCCCCAAGGAGAAAAGAGCTTAGCACGGGGCCGAGGGGAACTCCAGGCTCCTCCTGGAGCATCCATCTCAGCTCTGCCCTTCGAGCATCCTCGCTCAGCAGCGCAGCCAGGCAGCAAAATGACAGCTTCCTCCCCAAAACAGGCTGGAAAATAACCCAAGAGATGCAATTGATGGATTTTTTAATATTTTTTTCCCCCTGCTTCATTTTTGAAGCTCTTAATGCGCCGAGGGAGATGGGCGCTGGCAGCTCCTGCGCCAGGCATCCCTTAACGCAGCTTCCCCGTGCTGTCAGTGGGTCCTGGGGGGCACGGGGGGGGCATCGCTGGTGCCTCGGGGGGGGCTCAGGTTTGCTGCAATCCCTTCCAGCCCACTGGAGAGGAGCTGGCACGGGGCGGGAGGCAGCCCCGGCACCCCAATGAACCAGAACTAATCCGAATCTCCACGTTTACGGGGGAATCATGTGGCTGAGAAGCTCTGGCTTTATCTAAATGCAAAGAAATCTTCTAGAAACGGCTCAATTTGGGGTTATCGCAGGGGAAATCAGCCTGGAAGAGGAGCGTGAGGGGTGGAGAAGGGGTGGCGCGGCAGGTAGGGAGCCGGGCACGGGCAGGCCCCGGGAGGCATTTATTTTTAATACGTTTTGACAGGTTGGTTAACGCAGAAGCCTGCGCTGCTTTTAATTTAGATCAAACTCGAGATTTGGAGAACAAGCTGCTTTGTGCTGCTGGTGTCAAGCTGTCAGCGACCGCCGAAACGCCGGCGTTACAGCCAGCCCCGGGCTGGGGGGGGGGGAAAAATCGCGTGAAGAGCCCTGCGTCGTGCGATTAAAATGAGAATTTAATTGTGGGGGAAGCACGGATTTGAAGGCTGTTTGCTGCATCTGCTGGGTTTCCCCCGTAAGGAAGGGGCCACGTGTGTTGGTGCTGTGGTTTCGTGTGGAGCTGGGTGATGGGAAGGTCCCTGGGGTGCGCGGTGACCGGAGGGAGGGATGGGTGGATGGGTGCTGTCACTGCTGCCCAGCAGGGCCCAGGCTGGGGATGAGGAACCCAAAAAGCTGCGTGGTGCAAAAGCAGTTCCCTCGGAAGAGGTTTCTAGGGGCTTGCCCATTTTGGAAAGGGGAGAGGAGAGCAGGTGAGCGAGGCGCTCACGCTCGCAGGGAGCGGCTGATTTGATTCAACTTGATTATTTTCCCTTGGCAAAGGAGCTCAATTCCCTCTCTGAAGGGCAGACAGGCAAGAGGAGGGGTCCTGGGGGCTGCCCTACAAATCGAGGGCAGGCAGAGCTCCTTGCACTGCTGTCATCAGCTGCGTCCCCTCGGGGGGCTGCTGGTGCAGGAGCAGAGCCCCAGCTGGCCGGGCAAACCCCAGCCCTGCTGGGAAGCGCTGTGGCTGGGCACCCCTCACAGGGAAGGTGCTGTTCCCCTGGGAAAAGCAGAAAAACACGTGCCGTGTGCCCTGCTGTGCTGGGAGGAGGCTGTCCGGGGGCAATAAAAATTAAGAAGTCCCATCCGTGCACTAGCAGCCTGGGCAGGGAGGGATTAATGGGGTGGAGTGCGGGATTACGGGAATAAATTAAAGAGCAGCTCGATGCCAGCCTCGGCACGGTCACGAGGGGCTCCTGATTCTTCCCTTCCCGTGGAGAGAGCTGAATTGCCTTCCTGAGAGAGAGCTGGGGATAAATAACTTGCAGGAATCCCACGTGTGCTTGCTGGGGTCTGGCTCTGGGATTGGACCTCTGTGGGGAGAAGTACAAAGCCATGGGGGTGGTTCAGGTGCAGGCGGTGCCTTTTTTTGGCCAAAACACCTCAGTTTTTGGCCATGGTGCATTGGGCAGGGTCCCCAGTAGCTGCTGCTTCCCTCTGCCTCGTTTGCTGAGCCCAACGTGTGAAATGCCTCCGAGGACAGAGCAGGGCTGGAGATGATTTCTGTGGGGCAGGAAGGCAGAAAATCGGGTGTGGGTCTCCAGCAGGGGAGCTGGGGAATCGATGGTTCTGGCTGCGGTGCTTCAACTGGGGCTTTCCTTCTGAAATGCAGACTGGTTTTATTTGTTCAGAGGGCTTTGGGGGCTGTGATTCCCCCGTAGGGGCAGGGAGGGAGCTCAGACAGGTGCCCACGGGCTCCTTTTGGCCATCAGGGCACCGCTGCTGGCTCCTGCCCTCGCCCTGCAGCTCGGGGGCAGTTGGGGGGGATCAGATAAGACCCCAGTGTCTAATTAGGCTCTGGCTCCAAAGCATGCATTTCTCTGATTCCTCACGTTGCTGAGGGCTGCAGAAAGCAGGGAGGGTTGGCCCTATTTTCTTCTTTCCACCTTTTTCCCTGTTTGGAGGCTGCACGGGGTGCATCTCTACCCACGGGGTGCCAGGGCTCGGCTCCATAGGAGCCTGACGTTCACCACGCCTGGGGGGGTGAGCACAGCTCTGTATCCCTTGAAGTGCTGATTTTTGATGTTTCCTTCTTATTTCCTCACCTGCCTTTGAAGCAAGTGTGGGTTAAGAAGCCCTTCCTCATCCTTCCCCATGATTTTGGGCTGGAAATGAGCTCAGCCCTTTGGCGCTCTGCGCTCGGGAAGCACAGGTTGCCGCTGTGCCCCGTGTTAACAGAAGCTGTGTGGCTCCAAAAGTGTGATTTTTTTTTTTTAATTATTTTTTTTTTTATTTTTTTGGTCCTTTGATGGGACCCCTGTGGCTGGAAGCCCCTCATGGGGTAGGGGCGAGCTTTCTGCTCTCGGCTCGGGGAGGTCACCGCTCCATCCCGGAGATGTTCCTGGGCCTCAAAACTCTCAGATTTACAGGAAAAATGAGATGCTCAGACCAAAGGGTGGTCTAGGAGTCAGAGTGGAGAGAGCTAAGTCAGTTGCCAGCCTCAAATTGCTTAAAATAAAAAATAAACCCACCTCCCATTGCCTGTTTGCAAGGCTTGGCGTAAAGGCACCTGTGTTTGTGCTGGGTTTTCCTCACTCCCTGGCTGCTGCAGTGCTTAAACCGAGCTGTCGGGGGGGATTGGAAGCCCGACTCTGAGCGTTAGGAAATGCAGAGGTAAATGTAGCAATAACCTGATTAGGGCTTAAATTGCTGCTGCTTCTCCCCCGGCCTTCCCGGAGACAGATGGGCGTAGAGGTGCGGCCGTGTCTCGGCGGAGAAAATTTATTTATCAAGAAAAACACAAAGCCCCCCCCCACCCCCCCAGCCCTCTTCTGCGAGGCAATAAATGGCTGAATGGGTAGCCACAAATATTAGCATTTCAGAGAGAGCTGCTGGATGGAGATTGTTCACCATCGGGCAGGCTTTAATAGGAGCGATAAGGCTGCCTTTTGTTCTCCGGCTCTCGCTTAATCAGCCTGTCTCCCTGCGATTTATTTATTTATTTTATTTTTTTTATTTTTTTTTTCCTCTATCGGCACACTTCATCGCCCAACTTTCATGTGCCGGGTCCCAGCTGCAGCAAATCTTGTTAAAACGGCCTTGTTCAAACACGGGGCGCCGGGGTTGTTCCCTAGAGCTGCAGCACGGCCGGATGGAGCGCGGGGCCTGGAGGAATCAAAGGCCTCCCAGGCCTGTGTATTTTATAATTCATTGCATAGCTAAGTTGCGGAATATTTTTCCCTCTAACGAGCTTGAAACCTCCTATATCTGAAGGAATATTATCCGAGGAGGCTTTTTGGCATGGGGGGGGGGGTTTGGGGACCCGTTGCTTCCCGTGCGCCAGCGATGGAGCGGCTTCCCCGGCCCTGATCAGTGCATTTATTTCAGCTCCTTGCATTTATTTCGTACCGGAGCGCTCTGCAAATAAAAAATTCAAAAAGCTGCCGCTCTCGGTGAGCTGCGAGTGGCGAAAAACAAAGATGATCAGGTCCCGGGGGGGGGTGGGTTTCGACAGCGAGGTTAGCAAACGCCAACACAAAGCGCGGCAGAGAGCCTTTCCCTAATTGAATCCCTGGTTAATTTGGTCCTCTGCTTAATTTGCCCCCTGCTCCAGACGTCGGATGACTCGTGCTGGAAATAGCCCGAAACGTGCTTATTTATTTATTTTTCTGTTTTGATCCCTGTCAGCGAGTGCTCGTGGATAATTCAGGCCCCGGAGGCAGGAGGTTGTTGCGGGGGAGCTGGA
Organism: Aythya ferina; assembly: GCF_964211825.1. NCBI lineage: Eukaryota > Metazoa > Chordata > Aves > Anseriformes > Anatidae > Aythya > Aythya ferina. The sequence continues at coordinate 62,520,169 of NC_140301.1, forward strand.
GCCACACGGAGCCCCCCTGTAATTAGGTGGCGGCTCCCAAGGGTTGTGGGGACGCCGCTTGGTGCAGGCTGGGACCTGCCCCGGCCCTCATTGGGATCAGCTCCTCCTTTCGGGCCCCTCGGGGGATGTTCGCCTCCGAACTCGCTGGTTTTTTTTCCACTTGCCTGCTCGTCTCCAGGCTTTTAATCTAGCTGTGATTCAAGCGGCAGGGGCTGCCCAGGTGTCTGGGTGATCTGGAGGCTCTGGCGATGCTGTCCCTAATTAAACCTGCCCGTCCCCAGTAATGAAGATGAGTGCGAGGAGAGCAGAGCTGCCTGCCTTCCCGATCCGAGGCAGGGCTGGCAAGGCTGACAGGTTTCCCCCAGCACCTTGTTAACCGAGCAAACGTGGTCAGGAAATGGGTTGGGGGTGAGCAAGGCAGATCTATCGCTGTGCTTTGTGCCAATATTTGCTTTGGGGTGGGACCGGTCCCAACCCTGCGTGCCCAAAATCACGGCGAGGTCCACGCTGCCGGACAGGAGCAGCAGCACTTTGGTGCTCCAAGAGCTGCCACCAAACCAGCTGTGTGCCCAGGAGCCAGGCAGGAACCTGGAAAAATGTGTCACCACCATGCTTTGTTCCCAAACTTCACAGATTCCTCCCCAGAAGCGCAGCCCAAGTACATCAAAGGTGGCAAGCGCTACGGCCGCCGCTCCCTGCCGGAGTTCTGCGCGTCGGTGGAGGATTTCGCCGAGGTGACCGTCATCGAGCCGCTGGGCGAGGAAGCACAGCCCCTGCACGTCGCTCCCGGTGGCTGCGAGGAGGTGAGCCTTTGCTTTTGGGGTTTGTGGGCTGGGGGCTGCGCTTTGCTTTTGGGGTTCGCTTCGGTTTTGCCCCCGTGGGCTGAGTTGCTCCCCTCCCTGTCCCCTTTTCTCACCTCTCTCTCTTTTGTTCTGCCCCAACCACTCTTTCGCATGAGGTTGCTCTGTCCCTTTGCCATCAGTTTGTGAAATAATTTCTTGTTTTGAGCCCGTGGCCATGGCCAAGCAAGGTGGGCAGCTCTGTGATGTGCTAGCACAGCATGGAGGCAGTTCAAATGTCCTTGGTGCTCACCAAGCGAAGGGGGTGGTCCCCTCCTGCTGTCCCCCAGCAATCCATTATGCATCTCCTACAGCAGATGACCCCAAAATCTGTTGCTCAGACCCCAAAATCCTGCCCAGGATCAGCTCCACAGAGCCGTGGGTATCCCAGGAGGAGCTGGGCGTGCACGGCGGCGCGGTGACGTGCACTCACCGTGCTCCTGGCCAGCAATTAAAAGCTGGCTGCCACCCTGCCTCCGCGGCTAACGAGGTGTGGGCTGGGAGCGATGCGAGCAGAAGGAGCGTGTCCTCCTCCAGCAGCTCACCCAGGAAAACCCCGCCAGGCCCTGGCGTGTTGGTGGGAGAGCTGGGCAAGGGCACGTGGCCATCAGAGGGCTTGGCAAAGCAGGGATCAGCAGCAGGTGGCTGCCGTGGGATGGTGCTGGCATCTCAGAGCTGTCCCCTTCGTGGTTCAGCCCTTTGTGTTTTCTATCCCCATTTTCTTTTTCTAGTGAGCCACTTGTAAGGCTGTGCTACTGTCCTGGTGCCACGGGGAGGGTGCTTAGTGCTGGGCACCCCCCACTCCGAGCAGCGTGGGTGCTAACAGGGCGCACCCTCACGCTCCAGTTTTGCTTCTCCAAAAATATCTGAAGGTGAAGGAGGGCCTGGCTGGGTTTGGGCACACATTAACGTGCATTTCCTCGGAGCTGGGCCTGTTCCAGCCCGCCGAGGGCTTGCCAGGCATTGTCAATTCAGCAGTGAGTGCTCAGGAGTGTGCGGCACAAGTTTTGCATTGGGAAGGGGAAACGTGACGTGCTGCTCTCTGCCCTCCTCTTCCCGGCTTCCCTTGGGCTCTCCGCAGCCACCCTGCACACGGGGATGCTCAGCCCTGAGAGGGGAAGGGAGAAATTTCCAATTTCCAGCTTCACAGCCATATGTGTTACTATTCCTGTGAAGCTGAGCTTTTTAAAAAAAGCTCAAAAAACAGTTTTTTCCCCAAAGGCAGCTTCTTTGCCCTGCCTTCTTGCTCGCTGCCCTGGGTGATGCTCACCCACCTCCTGGTGCTGGGCTGCCCTGCCCTGGAAACCAGCACGAATCCTCCCACACCCCCCTGGGGAAGCGATGCCCTCGATAGAAGAGGCCACTCTAATTTTATTCCTCGCTTTTAGCTGTTGGGTAGGCGCGAAGGGCTGCTCCATTAACAAGGTCAGGCAATTAGCTAAATCGGTGCCTAACAGCCTGGGTGCAGCCGGCAGGGAGCACGGCCTCTTGGTGCGCCTCTCCGGGTGGATGGGGTGGCTAATTCCCTTGAAACGTGAGCCCAAAAAAAAAAAAAAAAAAAAGAACCAGGATAAATCTGTAAAATCTGCAATTTTCATCTTTATCAGCATTACTATCTTGTTTCTAAGAGGGTGATATTTTGGTATATGGAGAAACTGGTTTCTTGGAGGCGCTGGGGGTCCTGGGGCTGAGATGCTGCCTGCTGCTGGAGGCTCCCGAGGCACTGATATTTTGGGGCTTGACATAACCAGCACCATTTCCCCTTTTTTTTTATTTTCTTGCTGTGCACATAAACGCGCTGCTGAGTGCGCTCAGGCTGTCTCCAGCTCGGGGTGTTTCGCCAGCCTGAGAACTGGGGCAGCGCGGCTTAATTGGCGCTTGCTTTCAAGCGGTGCCAATTAGAAGGGCTCGGGCTCTGTCTGGGAGGCTTCCTTCCCTCTCAGCCTCTCATCTCGTGTTTGTGGAGCCGGGGAGGGCTGGTCTGTGGGGATCGGCTGCCCTGAGTGGCTCCATCACCTCTCCAGGTGCCACTGGACCAAGCCCCGAGCAGCCGGGCCTGAGCTCGGTGGCATCGCTGCCACCGGGATGTCACCGGGCTCCTGGGCAGCGAGGAATTTGTGGCTCTGGTGGCTTTGTGGATGTGGTGCTGCTGGAGCTGCGACCCTGAAAGCCCCTACAAAAGCAATGTGAAAACTTGCAGTGGTTGAAGCCGCTTCTCTCCAGCCCTGGTTGCTGTCTGAAATTGCTTCATCCCAAAACCTCGATGCAGGGGTGGCCAAATGCTCCCCGTCCCAAGGCTGTGCTGACTTCCAGACCTCAGGGTCAGGCATCTGTCGCCTCCCCTCGCCCAGCTGCTGGGCTCTGCTCCGGGAAAGGTCCCTCTGTCACTGCAGGAGGCAAAACCTCCCAAACTGCTGTCGTGTCCCAGCCCCGTCCCTTCGGTGCCTGCTGAAGCTGCTCATTCCCTGAGCATCTGCCTGCTGGCTTCTGCCCAATGTGGTGTCTGCTGTGGTTCCCTTGTGGGAGGAGAGGGCAGAGCCGTGCCCTGCTCCCTGCTGGAAAGCTGCTGAGCCATGGGGCTGTAGCAGAGTAGAGCTTTTTTTCTCCTTTATCCTGAAAAAAAAATCAGGATCTGCGGGTGACAGCTCAGCACGGTGCTTGCTCTCCCCGTAGGTGCCTTTATTGCTGCTTGGCAGCTAAAGGTAACTGCGAGGTGGCTTGTGGAGCTCTGCTGTCCCTCAGCAGCCCTCGCTGTGATCATTTGTCCCCCAGCAGAGGCTGTGGGGCTGCCAGCCCTGCCGCCAGGGATCGCCTGGCCGTGTGCGCAGCGGGCTCAGCGTTGCGCCCCTGCTCGTCGTCTTAATTAGCAATATATTCCGGGGGAGAACAAAGCTCTGTCTCGCTGGAGCAGATGGCAGGGTGGGAGAGGTTGCTGCATCGCTCTGGGGAGAGGCCAGGCCGAGCAAACGGCCCAGGCTGCAGATGCTCGCCCGGGCCCCGAGCTGGAGGGCGGCGAGCATTGAAAGCCGCGGCCATCTGCCGCTCGGCGCGCGGGGGCACGCGCCCGCCCCAATAATGCATTCCTGAGCCCCCCGTGCCGTGCGTGACCCACATCCAGCTGGAGCATCGCCTCCTGGGGACAATGCCCTGCCTGACACCGCCGTGCGCCGGCCCCAGGCCCCCTTTGTCATCCCCCTGGCGGTGCCGACCCCGAGCCCCCGCGGCACAAAGGGCACCCTGGGGCCCCCCGTGAATGCTGCCAGGGGGTCACGACAGCCCCCCGGGGCTGGTGGTGAGGGGGTGCCTTGGTGTCCTCAGGTTGTTTTGGGCTCGTGGTTCTACCCTGTGCTGTGGTCTGGGGGCTCCTGGGGTTTTGGTTGTGTTTTTTTGGAGTGTTTTTGTCTTTGACAAGTCCTCGATGTGAGAGGTTCTGGTGCTGAATGGCCACATTTAGGTTCTTTAAATAAAATGATATTGAGGTGAATATACACACACTGCTTATGCAAAAAGAGTTGGAGGCAGCAGTGGGTCCCCTTCTGAGCATCACTGCCCAGTTACCCCTTGGTGTGAGGATAGGAGCGCAGGGCAGGGGCTGCTTTTAGCACCCAAAGGTGCCTTCTCCCTTCACGCCGAGGGCTGTTGTGTATGGACCAGCACTTACAAGGCGGGGTGCTATCTGTACATTTTGGGGGAGCAGGGGCTGGTCTCTGCTTTTACAGTACCTGTTGCCTCAGCTCCTGCTCTGTGTGATCAGCATGATGGGTTTTTGGGGAGTCTGCCCACCCTAATGGTGGTGGAGCTAGCTGAATAATGCTTCTTTGGGCTGAAATGCACAGCTTTATAGTGCGTTCTTCCTTATATCCATGGCTTTGCCCAAAATATCCAGCAGATATTCAGATATCCAGCAGAGCTGCAGGCTCCAGCCCTGTCTGTGCCAGCCTGATTGCTGCCTGCAGCCTCCTGGGGGAGCAAAGATCCCAAATCTCCTGGGTTCCTGCCCTCCTGGGCTCCTGCCCTGGCCCCAAAACCAAACGGATCCTTGGAGATGCTGCTGCTCGGAGCAGCCCTTCCCTCATCCGGCAGCTGAAACGGGCACAAGCAGCAGAGCTAAAAATGTCCAGTGACCTAATCCAGTTCCCATGGTAACGCCGTAGATTAATGGCTTTTAGCTGTAATCTGAATGAGACGTATTGAACTTTTCTGTGATGATTTAGAGCCTCTTTATGTCCCGGGTGACTTTGCCATCCAGTCCATCAGCGCCATGCATGCGCAAGCACGCGCTGGTGGTGGTGGAGAAGTAACATCTGCCCCCGCTGTCGCTAAACTAGAAGTTAATATTGCTGAGCATGGCTTGTTAGCAAATCCCCTCGGCTGGTACAAGGCTGGTGGTGGCAGGGCAGCACATTACGTACGGGAAGTCATTTTGAGCACTGCGCTTCTGCCCTGCTCCTGGTGCTGCCTGAGCTGCTGCTGCATTGCCTTGGAGGAAGCAGGGTGGCTTCAGAGCAGCAAAGGATTTTTTTTTCTCCTCTGTGTAGCTCAGGGAGCTTGTTGGCAGTGCAGTTTGCTCTCCTGACCTGCAGCTATCACCAGCAGAGGTGTTTTGGGGTGGGTTTGGCTGAGCACAGGCTGCTGGCCCTCCAGCTCTGCAGGCAGATGTGTCCCCTTTGTAAAGGCGGAAGCACAAAGCAGCAAAACCTTCATTTCCTACATCATGTGTGCTCTGGGAGCAGACGTCCCCATCGCCCTCATGTGTGCAGGTTCATTGCAGCTTAATTACTTGCTGCTAACGTGCTTTGCCTGGGATGCTCGGGCTCTGCAGTGGGCGCAGGTGATGCGTGACCCCCCGGGGAGGCCGTGGGGTGGTGGTGTGCTTCAGGGTTACGTTACGGGCTACCCACAACGGGGATGCTCGAGGCTCTGCTCTCATCCTGGAGCTCAGGCCGGCTGCGTGTAGGATCCACAAGGGGTGTGGGAGTCACCCAGGATGCTGTAAGGAAGGGGTAATGCACACTCAGTGCCTACACGCAACCCACGATCCTCGCTGCATCCCCCATCTCTTAGCGGCACGGCTCTGATCTGCTGCTGCGCCTCTCCTGGCTCGGCTGGGGGGCTTTGGCAGTCCCCTGCCTTATCCCCACGGCAGCACCGTGCCTGCCAGCAGCAGGCAGCATCAAAAAGCCGGGGGCTGCCAGCCTGGCCCACCGAGACCGAGGAGATGAAAGCCTCGTTTGATGCCGGTGCTGGAGCCTCTCATCAGCACCGTGTCTGGCCATAATAACAACCCGGGACCCCTTTGTTTTCTCCCCAGCACTGGAAGACGCGGGGCAGCGAGGAGTACGAGGCAGAGGGTAAGAGCAAGCAGCTGGATGTGTTTCGCCTTCAAAGCCCCAAGGAGAGCAGCCAAAAGTGTGCTGTGGGGCCACCTCAGGCCTGTGGTGCTGGTGTGGGCCCTATATGGGGTCAGGCAGGCAAAGCACCACACGGTGCAGCCCCTGTGGCCATCCCGTGCTCCGTTCCTCTGTCACGGCCTTGCTTTGTCCCTCCTGCTGTCAGCACGAGATGGAGGCGAGCCCCATGCAGGGATGAAACCAGGCTCCTTGAAGGTGCTGCCTTATGGCCTAGCATCTCCAGGCCTGGTCCTGAGCGTGCTTTGGGGGCTGTGGGGCTGTAGTAGAGCGTGGCAGGCACTAGATGTCAGTCCCAACCAGTCCTTAGGGTCCTCCTGTGGGACAGCAGGGTGACCCCGGGGTGGGGGCTCCCCGTCCTGCCCCAGCACCATGGCCATATAGCTTCTAATTGCCCCAACACCCCTACCCCATTAGCTGTGGTCTAATAACCACCACCCCATCCAACAGGACCAAAGTTTTGCTCCCAAAAAGCCCTTTCCCAGCCCCTGGGTGGGGTGAGGTGGCAGCCCCAAGGAGGTGGCCTTGCAGCTGAGCAAGCTCTGTGCATTGGGGTCTGCAAATCTCTTTGCCGAGCAAGCAGGGGGGCTCTGGCTGTCTAATGGGGTCCCGTGTGGCATGGGGTCTCCTGGTGGTCACTGGGGAGCAGTCCCATACACCGGAGCTGTTTTCCCCCAATTCAGGGCAGCTGCGTTTCTGGAACCCGGACGACCTGAACGCCTCTCCCGGCGCCTCGCTGCCCACACCGGAGTGGATAGAGGAGAAACTGCAGGAGGTCTGCGAGCACCTCGGCATCACCAGGGATGGCCACTTGAACCGCAAGAAGCTCGTCTCCATCTGCGAGCAGTTTGGGCTCCAAAATGTCAGCGGGGAGGTGAGCGCCGTGGGGCTGGGGTTGCCGGAGGGGTGGCTCGCACCCGGAGCCGTGCTGGGTGTTGGTGCTGCCACAGACACCTGCCTTGTGGCTCATCGCTTTTTGCTTATCACAAAGCACAAGTGCAGGCTAACAGCTCGCTGCTTTCCAAGGGGTTTGTTGGCACTGAACCACCGAGAGGCTGCGCTGGGCCGAGGCAGCTGCCCTGCACCATAATGCCTGTCCGTCACCATGTACCATCACAGAGTAAACTTTAAATTAAAAAACATACCTTGGATTCCAAACGTGACTCCTTAATCCTAGGATCTGTCTATCTGGAAAGCAAATATTGGTTCAAATATTCATAGATAGTTGCTTTTGACTTCGCAAAGACCTGCGGGCTGTCTTTGTCCTCCAGACAGAGTCCCTGAGTAAATTATTTCTTTAGCAAAATGTCGTCTTAAGATTCAGTGCTTTTTTTAATAAAACTGCTTCCCATCTTAGAATACCACTGCTTGAAACGGTTTCCTTCATAAAGCTTGTTTCTGGGCTGTTATTCCTTTGCAGCATTTGCAAAAATGTTTTCAGGATATTAAAGTGTAGGAAAGGCAGCAAGTGGGAGAAATAAACTGAAGGCAAAGGAATAGGAAGGGACTATCATAACCTCTCTAATCCTAGTCTTGCTTGTAAGCAAGAAGACTGTCCTTGAAGTATAAAATAGATTTATTGTAACCTTGTAGTGCCGTACTATTTTTTTGTTCAGTGGCTTCAGATGCTGCAGAGGTTTGGGCATTTTTCTCACGAACTTGCACTAAATTCCTCGTGTCACCTGGGGTCGGGAGCAGGGCACAATGAGGCTTTTTCGTGCTGCCTTACAAGATGGATGCTTGAAGATAACCATGATAAGGAGCTTATATGCTCTGGCAGGCAGGATTTCGGTAGCGTGCATAGCTCTGCAGTTTTCTGTAAGACGACTTTCCCAGTCCGTGCTGATGCAGCGAGCCCGGCAGCTCTTTTGGTCCTTGCCTGCTGTGCTGAGTTTTGCTGCGGTGCTTTTGGCAATAACCAAAAAATTTCTGCCCCCTGCTGCTCGCAGGTGCTCGAGGGGGTGCTCCACAGCCTGGACCAAGATGGCACCATGAGCGTGGAGGATTTCTTCTACGGCTTGCTCAGGAACGGGAAGCCGCTTACGCCCTCGGCATCCACCCCGTACCGACAGCTGAAGAGACACCTCTCCATGCAGGTGAGGGGCTGCTCGGCTCCCTCGGGGCTGTTGGGAGGGGGATGGGGCAGGAGGCATCCTCCTGGAGAAGGGAAGAGATGGCCCCTTTGAAGTAATGGGGTTTGGGATGCACCTTGCAGGACGTGGTGGGCACTAAAAGGGTGCAAACTGCGCACAGGGGGGAAAAGGTGGCCTGAGGTCAGCTGCAGGCTGTGGGCTTGCACATCCCACATCCTTTTTTTTTTTCTCTTTTGAGAGTCTGGAGTTACTGCCCATCTGTGTCTGGAAGCTGAGGGCTGTAACACAAGTGCCCATGCAGCCTCTAAGGGAAAGGCAACACTTAAAAGCAGGTGGTGGAAAACACTTCAGGAGCACAGAGAACCCATCCAAAGCTATTCCTCCTCAAATTTATTCGAAGCCCAAAGCACCTGGTTGTGCTGCAGTGCCATGAGGTCAGCAGCAGTGCTTCTGCTGCAAGGAAAAGCAGGCTAAATCCTTCACCCCCCAGGGTCCTGCACCCTGCCACAGCTCTCCCCTCTCTCTGCAGTCCTTCGATGAGAGTGGGAGGCGCACGGCTGGCCCCACTGCCATGCCCAGCACCCTCGGGTTCTGCCTCTTCTCCAGCCTGGACGATGGGATGGGTTACGGCTGCGTGGAGGGCATCCTCGACTGCTGGCACCAGGAGGGCGTCGAGAACAGCCAGGACATCCTGAAGGTAACCAGCAGGCACAGCTCGCTCCTTCTATTGGCTTTATTTCCCCCTCTTTGTGGGGTTCTGGGCTGTAACTGGATTTTTTTCCTCTAAAATTCTTGGTGCCAGCGTAACTGTTCTGGGAAATCTCCGGTGATTTCCTGCATTGAAACGATGGTGCATCCCAGAGAGCTGGAAGTTAATGATAAAATGTAATGGGGCTTCCAGCTCAGCTCGAAGAGGTCACCTACATTTGTGTAAAGCAATTTAATTCCTTTACCTCGCTGAACAGCAGCACCTTCAAAGCTCTTAGTGCTGGAATGGCCTGGGTTACAGCTTGCACTGCCCAGTAATTATACAGGGTAAAAGGGTCATATGTATTGCAAATCAGGAACCTGAAGCAAACTGCTTCCCTGCCTGTCCTGCTGGAAGCTGTGCACGGGGTAAGACGCTTCCACGTGTCTGTTCCCACACCCTCTGGGTTACTGGCAGTGACAAGGACAGGTTTTTCTTAGCATTTTGTGTCCATACGGATTTTGAACATCCAGGCTGCCATAAATGCTTTATGCAAAACTGTTGCTCTCATGCAAGTAAAACCCTTTTGGAGCCTGGACTCAGCCCAGCTTGATAACTCCGTGTTATTTTAACCAGACCTGCACGGTCTGCCCCTAACTCACCTCCTGCCAGGAGCTGCCTTTAGCCCACAGCCAGCCCTGTTGGCTGTGCTGCTGCGTGGTTTTGGTGGCATGGGTGCAGTAACGGCACCACCAGCAGTACTGTGAGCTCCTTTGTGCTCGTGCAAGGTGAGGGGAAGGAAAATACAATCCATTTCTACTGATAACGTGCTGGAAGATGTGGGGTTTTTACTGTGGAACCTCCTGCAAGACCTCTTCTGTATCACCTCTGTTACAATACCCATTTTATGTGAACGCTTTCAACCACTTTCTTGCCTTTTAAAACATGCAAATGCTCCTGGTGCAATTATGTCCCCTAAAGAATTAATATTCTTAATCAGGCATGGGCTTACTTTCCTCTTGCCCTTGCAGTGTAGCCATGGTTTTTCCGTCTGTAGAGCCGGCAGCAGCACTTTAATGTAGGAAGGTGCCTGAGAGGTCTGTTTTATTGCTCCAAAGCCATTCTTGAAGGGTTCATCAGCAAGCAAAGAGCTTTTCCAAGCCTCCCCAGTTTATTCTCCCTTTGTGTACAAATGTCTTCAGGCTCCTGCAGAGCAAGAAAGCTCTGCTCCAACAGCATGTTGTTCCACAGGCTTTGGACTTCAGCTTGGATGGGAAGGTGAACTTGACAGAGCTGACGCTGGCGCTAGAAAACGAGCTTTTAATAACCAAGAACAGCATCCACCAGGCAGCCCTGGCGAGCTTCAAAACAGAGATAAGGCACTTGCTGTAAGTCGCTGGGATTGTTGTCTCTGCTTCCTCCCTGGGGATTGCCCAGCAGGAGCTTAAGGAGCAGCCGCTGAGCGGCAGCACGGCCCCTCCGAGGGGCATCGCACTGCCTGTCCCCCTAATCATCGCTATTTGGTTATCATTAATTCATCTTCATTTGGGTTTACTTGGATAAAATAGCCAAGTATCACAGGAGAATGTGCTTGGGGGGGGAATCAAAGCATTGGGCTGTTCCCAGCCTGAAAGGGTTATTGCAGTCTGCAGTGGGCACTGGCCAAGGAACACAAAAGTGTTCAGGCAGAGGCTAGCACAACCTGATAAGTGACACCACAAATCCTAAATGCTTTCTGGGAGTACTTTGACATAGGTTTTGCTGTGGGACAGGGATGCATGAGGTACAAACTGAGTTTCCCCTTTTTTTCATTTGAATGTCAAACATAATTTGACTTTGCACAGGACTTGTGGTGTGCAGACTTCTTGTTTGTGCATCACTGGGGATGACTTTGGTCATTAAGACCACAGATGTGTTACCTATCAGCTTAGCACTCATGCCTATGAGTTCCCCATTTCACTTTTAGAGCAAAAGATGAAGCTTCCCACTGTGCGGGTCTGTCTTTTTACGTTTACTCTATGGAGAGATTTGTTATTGAGTTTCCACCAAGAAAGCAGCTCAAGAAAGCAAACCTTGCTAACCTGTGATTAAAATAGGTGGGATAAAATGTGAGGATGAAGTGGTGAAGGCGATAAAAATAAGAACAAGTAAATGGGGCAGGAGGGATCGCATCTGGTTTGGGACCTGTGGGAGCACCAAGATAGGCCCAGAGCTGTGTGCCCAAGCTCATAGCTAGCTACAAATGCAGCTGAGGATAAAAAAAAAAAAAAAATCAGAAATTTTTCCAGGCTCTCTGAGAAGCCTCTGGTGAGCCTCTCCTCTGGGGGAGGGCTGCCTTAACCCAGCACGGCCATGTTCACCCTAGGGAACGGGTGGACCAAGTGGCCAGGGAGAAAGAGAAGCTGCGGTCGGACTTGGAAAAAGCTGAGAAGCTGAAATCCCTGATGGCCTCCGAAGTCGATGACCACCACGCTGCGATAGAGCGCCGGAACGAGTACAACCTCAGGTAGAGTGTCCTGGGACACCAAGGGTGAGCACGAGCAGCTCCTGCCTGTCCTCGTCATCACTGCAGGTGTTGGTGATGGAGGTAGAGGCTTGGGAGGAAGGGCAGGAGAGGTGTGAGCACCTGTGGTTTGGATGGAAACTGGTCTGAGCCTGAGGACTAAAAATCATCCAGCACCGTGCGGCCGATCTGCGCGGTTAATCCCCGTGCTTCTGTCTGGAGCCAGGCCCAATAGGGGCAGTGGCTCGGAGTGCCAATACCACCCAGCTTAACGCCGTGGCATTTGCTGCCTGCTTCCCTCTGTGAGCTTTCTTTGCCTTTGATGCCTTAACAGGAAGCTGGATGAGGAATACAAGGAGCGGATCGCAGCTCTAAAGAACGAACTCCGGAAAGAGCGGGAGCAAATCCTGCAGCAGGCTAATAAGCAGCGGCTGGAGCTGGAGCAGGAGATAGAAAAGCTGAAAACTGATGAGAACTACATCCGTGACCGCCTCACCCTCTCCCTGAAGGTAACGGGCTGAAAGCAAATGGCACTTTCTGCTGAAAACCCAGGGTATGCAAAAGCAGGGAGCGATGCTTGTGATTTGATCCTTGTTGAGAGGATCTATGCCAGCATATATTGAGCTAGGTGAAAGTAGTTTCAGCTGATAAAGTAGCTTCAGCAAGATAAAAGCACATCCATAAATGTTTTGGGGTCACCTTGATTGGTTACTGCTAGGACTTGTAGGGCTCTTTCAGATTTCTGCTGCCACATGTGCAGGGTGTGTGTGTGTGGATCTTGGGGGGCTGCTTGCCTTGCTGGCCCTCTGGCTGCCTGGCCAGGAGGTTATGTCTGGATGATGCTTAAAACATTGCTTAAATCTCTAAAGCAAGAAATCTCTAAAGCAAGTTTGCTGTTTTTTTTCCATTCAGAAAACTATTTGCTGCCTTGCAATGATATTCACCCATGATCCTACATATTCAAATCCTCTTTCCAAATTTTTTTAGGAAAATTTTTTTGAAAATTTTTTACTTAAATCACATTTTTTTTCTGAATCTGACAGCTGCCTTATCATAACTTAATGTTTTGTGTTTTTTTTTTAAGCTGAGCAGAAGCTAAAGGTCATGGTGTTGGCTTACAAATATCAAAAGCGCTGACAGTCAGTGTGAGCTGACACCTGTAAGGATGTTCAGGAGAGAGGCTTCTGACCAGGTCAGCTGTCCTTTTGGTGCCAGGGAAAGTGTAAAATGCTCCTCCCCAAGCAGGGATTAGCAAGTAAGAAGTGTGTGCCTGGTGGCCACCAGGCCCACAGCCAGCGTACACTCACTGTGCACGTGTGAACAGTGGGAAAGAAATTCACAGCTCCCGTCATCGGCTGCAGATCGTGTCGGTGCTGTGCCCTGACTTGACTGGGAGACTGCTCTTCTTGAATGAGCTGCCACTTTCTGGTTCTTTGGTCTTCCAAATGCTGAGGCTGTCGGGTTTCTGTCTGGTTCAGGAAAACAGCCGTCTGGAAAGCGAGCTCTTGGAAACGGGGGAAAAGCTGGCGGAGTATGAAAGCTTGGCAAGCAAGCTGCAGAGGAACTTGGAGAACGTCCTGGCTGAGAAGGTAAATGTAAATCCTCCTCTCTGCAGTGTGTCCAGAGCTGAATCTGCTTCGAGGTGCTGCTGGTGGTGGGGTCCTCGGGGGCTGCTCCCAAGGGGATCAGACAAATGCTGAGCCCGACTCCCCTCAGTTAAGAGAGTTGCAGATACCCCAGCCTCGCTGCGGTCCTGTGCTAAGTGATAACAGCAAGCCCTACAGCAAAGCAGTCATTCCACAGGTTTACAGGGATTTTTCCCCAGAATATAGTTTCACATAGACCCGATGTCCAGCTAGGGCAGATGATACCTGTGGTGTCTGGTGCTATGTGGCATCTCTGTTAAAACTGCATCTGAAAAATGAGAAACAGCTGAGCGTGGCGATGATACAATAAACTCATCAGCTTTTCCAAAGGCATTTCTGTGCACGTGCATCTACAGACAAAGGCTCCTTGGTGATGATTCCGCAATGATCCTCACCCAGCATCTGTCTTCCAGACATGTTTCAAGTTGGAAATGGTTTATTTCTGTGGAATATGCTGACTTTGTACATGCATTAAGATAGAAAGGTGTAGTCTGACATCACAGTTAGTGTAAGAGTGATGGGAAGATAGCAGATAGTATCCATTAGGGAGGTTCTTCCCTTTTGGATTCCCTAGGGGAATAAAAATGAAATAAAAACACCAAAAAAAAAAAAAAAAAAAAAAGAGGGAGCAGGTTGCAGGACTGCTTGAGAGCTGCATCCCAGCTGGGGTGTGTGAAAGACTGACTGGGTCCTGTTGATGCTGTTTCAGTACGGTGACCTCGATCCCAGCAGCGCAGAATTCCTCCTGCAGGAGGAGAGGCTGGCACAAATGAAGAGCAAGTACGAGCTGCAGTGCAGGGTGAGTCTAGCCCTGGGGCTGGGGACACAGCACCCGAGGGATGCATCTTCACCAAGAGCATCCTTTCTGGAAGCAGCATGCAATGCAACACTGCTGTTTGTGATGCTTTGGTTTATTTCTTTTCTACATTAATCTGTGCTCTTGGGTGGTGGAAAGCTTTTATCGCAGAAGCAAATGGTCAAGAGAAGGTAAGATGCCTTAGGGGTGGGTTGGAATAGGGTATATGGAGCCTCCTTTGCTCCACCGGTGTAAACCAAGCTTAATTCTTTGTGTGGCAATGCGCCAGTGGTTTGTCTGATTCGTGAAATAAAGGATGCCCTCATTTGAATTTAAAGCTGCAGGAACTACCAGCAGGAATAAGAGAGATCTGAGTTTTGTCAGCTTCTGGAACAGTAATAGCTTAAGGAAATAAAGCTACACAGATCTAAAGCTTGCCTTCTCCCTGCATCTTGTGCAGCTGACTGCTTCTTTAAGGTGGGCCTGCAAGTGTCTATTTCCATACCTGTTTGCTGATGACTACAATGATAACAAGCATTTGGCTCGCCTGTTCTGCATTACTCTTTTCCTTCAGTGAAGGACTGTCTTGGCTAGAGGCTGCATAATCTGCAACAACATAGTAGCTCTGTTAAGAAGTTGGAGTTAAAAAGCAAATATTTTCTAGAAATATTTGCTGAACTGATGCTTCTTGGTAAGAATTTGCTTAAATGTGCAGCTGACTTCTTTGAGTACTGGCAGATCTGAGTCAGTCTTCAAGGTTCACTTTCTGAACCTTTCAAATCTGCAGAACTGCATGTTTACACATTCATGGATTCATTTTCCTCAATAAACGATGTTCATTGAGCTCAGCATGCTGCATTTTGGCACAAACACTTGGGATATTCTGCTGGCAAGCAGGCAGCAGTACCAGATGGAAATGCACTAATGAGGATATCTCCTTTCTAATTTGATCTCTTGCTTCTGATTTGATTTTTCAAGTAGAATGGTGTTTGAGGAAGTATTTCTCAAATATGCTTGAAAATGTTCCTAAGCTGCTGCTTAAAACTGTGGTGGGAAGAAGGAATAAAGTGGAATAAAGGACCTAGAACGTGCAGGTTTTGGAAGCAAAACGCATGTTTTCAGTCTGAAGAAGGCACTATTATTTTAATAAACACTTCCATGTTATTTGCATGGGTTGCGGAGAAGGTGCTGTTTTGCAGACAGGAGGATGGTAACTAGCAAGATTTAGTCTTTACCCACAGCAGTTCTCCCCTAAAAGCCCTGTCACTGGGGTGTGTTGGTGCACGGATGCTTGGCTGCTCTCACTCAGCTCCTTTCCTTCCCCTCCCCTGTGGTCAGGAGCTGCAGGACCAGATAGATGAGCTGCACTCCGAGCTGGAGGAGTACCGCACTCAGGGCAAGGCCTTCAGGCCATCGCTGAAAAACTCGCTGTCGGAGGAGTTCGACATCGATCTTAAAACTCACGGCAACAGCGGCATTGAACCTGACCAAGGTAAAACACATTTCTTATGTGGGAACTTCAGGGATGTAGATATTCATGAGATATTCATGATAAAGCCTTGGCTGTGATGATGTAAAGGCTCCCCCAAACCCTCCTAGTGCACTCCTCGGACAACATCCCATTTTAATGTGTAACGTTAAGTGGAATGTAACTGCTATATTCAAAGCTAAACAAATATTTGTAGTTTCTTGTCTTCAGTGATGCTGTAGCTGCCCAAATACATTTAAATTGATTACCAATTCTATTGAGAATGTAGCTGTTTGGGTTTGAAGCTGTATACAATTACTGTTTTTAAAGGACTTGGTTCAGAAGACTGCAATCCGTTAAACATGAGCATAGAGGCAGAAATGGCCATTGAACAAATGAAGGAGCAACATCACAGGGACTTACATCACCTCAAACAGGAGCTTGAAGACACGGTGAGCTATTTTCCCTTCAAGCTTCACAACTCTTCCAGCCTTATACAAACAGTGTGCTCTTGGAGAAGGACTTCTGACCCCTGATGAAACCAAAACCTTTCTGTGAATCTGAGCCTCTGCTTCCCCTGCTCCTCCTGGGTGCTGGCGAGGGCTGGATGAATGCTGCATTACATCCCCAGCCGCCCACCAGCTAACAGGAGCAGCGAGCCTTTCAGATGCAGTAGTGCATTTCCTGTCTTGAAGGGCTGGCACAGCTGAATCAGCCACTTCATTCACACTGGCAGGGAATAATTGTGGGTTAGGAAGGCTGCTGGCAGGAGTCTGTGTGGGGAACACTGCGCTGAAATGTGCTCCGTGCTGTGAAAGCACAGAAACTGCTGCTGCAGTGCTGGTGGTGCCTGGTGGTTTCCCATTTTCTGGGTAGGGGTTTCCTAGTTTGCAAGGCTTATCTGGCCTCACAGGCTTGTTCTGCAAGAGCCAGCTCAGGATCAGAAGTCAGGGATCCTGTCGGGCTTCTGTTGCATCTCTTAGACCATCTCTGGATAGAGCTGGTAACTCTGCAATGACTCTATAACAGACCAATTTTGTGGGTGGCACAACACAGGGGCACTGAAACTATTCTGATGAAGCTGACAGCCCCCTGCCCTGATTACAAACGGGAAATGAGGCATGGGTATGAAGAAAGGGCACCAAAAAATATTACCCTGAAATTACTTTTCCTTAAAGGGCTTGCCCCATGTCATTTGTAAAAGCCTTTTTAAAGGGAAATCCGTCATCATCTTAATTTGGGGAGGGGGTTGAAAAAGGAATCAGTGAAATATTCTACTTGCAATTTGCAAAACTCACTTAGACTCAAAAATTATTAGTGGCTTTTCTCTTCTTTCGCAAACTGAACAGAAAAGCATGGATTTCACCGGCTTCTACAGAATAATCATCTTTATCCCTGTAAGAAATTAAGCTGCACACTTCAGTATTCTTTGCAGGGAGAACTGATATAAGATGCTAATATGTAAATCAAATCATTCTGTAGAAAGTTAGGAAATATGTAACACAAATGTACAGGAAACATATCTAGAAAATGCATTATTAAATGAACTGATCTGTTTTTCCTTCTTGCAGGTGAGCCATTATGAAAAGCAGCTAGATGAGACAAAAATCCACTGTGAGAAGGAGCAAGAGGATATGAGGAAGAAGTATAGTGAAGAGAAGCACGTCATGGAAAAGCAGATAACTGGCCTGAAAAATCAAGTTGCAGAACTGCAAGGAGAGGCAGCGGTGCTCAGAGAACAGCAGGAGAAGCTTGACTGCAAGCATAACGATGAGAAAAACAAATTACAAATGAGTTTCAATGAGGAAAAAGCCAATCTGCAAGAACTCTTGAGGAAAGAGCACGAGGACGATCTTAGAGCCAGACTGGAAGAGGCAAAGGAGAAGTTCAGTCAGGAACGAGAGGAACTGCTTCAGAACAGTGTCTGGGTGGAGGAGAAGATGAGGGTGCTGGTGCAGGCGCTGCAGGACGAGAAGGGAGAGCTGGAGCGTGGCTTCCATGAGCAGCTGAAAAGGATGACAGAAATGCACGCCCTGGAGAAAGAGGAGCTGCAGGAAGAGCTGCTGAGGAAGCACAAGCAGGAGCTGGAGGAGGAAAGGTGAGTGTCCCCGCCAGCCCTGGCAGCAGAGGTCTGCGCTGACCGCGAGTGCTTGGCACAGTGATGCTGGTGCAGAAGTCATTCCTGAGGCTTATTGCAGGTGTGTTTTGAGCGGTGCCCTCACCTGCTTCATCCCAGGACACAGGTGGGATGGTACCCAGTGGCTTTTGACTTCTTCCAAGCAGATATTTGTATTGGTTTTTAGCTCACCTACAGGCAACGGCACTGTTAAAGCATAACCAGATGTGGCTGCCTTGAGCTCTCTTCAGTGTCCTTGTGCTTTACAGTCCTTTGCACTTAAAGAGTTTGAATTTTGAGGTGTCTTTTCTGAAGAAGTTAATGCATGGCTGGTAAATGCTTTTAGGCAGGACTGAGTGTCAACAAACTGAAGCTGTCCTGGGGTGACAGAGAGAGATGGGGGACATGAACATCTTGGTTGGGGATGTTCTTGGGACAAGACCCTCTAAATCTGATGAGAAGCACAGGAAAGGCATATTGTATGCAAAACAATATCAAAGGACATTTAGTGAGTTATACCCTTCCAAGGCAATTAGATTTTGGTTTCTGAAGTTTCAGCAAACTGCCTCAAATTTAACTTTGACTCTCAGAAACACCCATCACATAGTAGCTCCACTAAAATTCAGCGGAAATAGTAACCTTTCAGCTTGTTTTATTGAGTGACTTAAAAAAATTGAATCTTTCTGAGTTAGCTCAGAGTTTAGTAATTTATTATGTTAACCATGTTTAGGAAAAAAATGGAAATTGACTATAACAGAAGAGCATCTCATGCTGAAACTCAGTTTTCTGTGGACACACAAACACTTGCAAATAAATATGAAGAAGTGATCCAAAACCTGGAAAGATGCTACCAGCAAGAGTTGCATGATCTTGTTGAACAGCAGAGAGAGGAAAAATCTCAGTGGGAGTTTGAAAGGGATGAAGTTGCCCAGGAGGCTGCTGAAGCCCACGAGCAGCTGAAGGAAAGCCTGGCAAATGAAAAGGCTGCTGCTGTTGCCCTGAGCCAGGAGAAAGAGCTGCTGGAGAAGAACTTCAAGGAGGAATTGAACAAGCTGGTGTGCGAGAAGGAGCAGCTCCAGAAAGAGCTGCAAGACCTGAGGAATGCTGCTGAGATGCAAGAGGAAAAGCTGAATGATAAAATAACACAACTCCAAAATGACCATGAGAAAGAGCTAAAGGACAAAGAGGAGCATATATCCCTGGTGGAGGAAAATGGGAGGCTGATTAGCCAAAAGCTGGAGAAACTCAGCAGTGAGTATAAGCAAGAGAAAGAAGAACTGAATTCCAAACTTCTTGCTTTGGAAAGCTTAAACAAAGACGTTTGTGTAAGAGCAGAAACAGAAAAGGCAGAGATGAATCTGGAAATCTCAAACCTTCAAGAAAAAATACAGAAACTGCAGTGGGAGGCTGTTAGTTTTTCCGCACTGCAGAACCATTATAGGGTCCTGGAAAATGAATATGCAAAAGCAAAGAGCAAAATTGCTGCTTTCTCTAGTATAGAACCTCTGGGAGACGATGCAGATGTGCTCATAAATCTGCAGAAGGTGCACGAGCAAGCTGTGAAGGAAAATGTGAGGATGGCTTCGGAGATCGTCAGGCTGCAGCAACGGCTGCGAGCTGTGGAGCGGGAGCCCCCCAGACCTCCTGGGTCTGGTCGCTCCAACCCCGGTGCAGAATCACCACAGCTGCAAGACAGAAGGGATCCTGCTCTCCAGGGGCTGCCCCGTGATCGGAGAGATGCAGGCAAGGCGGTAGGTGTGAATGTGCCTCCACTTCTAGAGGCTGACACTGCAGACCTGGAAGAAGTGCTTGAGATGCGCTCTGCTGTGGAGAAACCGTGGGATGAAGGCAGAGCAGACGGCCACGCACTCAGGTTGCAGGCAGGTCAGATGCGAGGAAATAAAATGGCAGTGGGAAGTGATTGTAATCTTAATTATGACAAAAATCAAGAGCTAGTGGCTCAGGTGCCTCTGCTGCAGAAAAAGAGAGATCTTGAGAGAGTTCCCAGATTAAAAGTACTTCAAAATGACACTAAGCAGCAGAATGCCCATCTGCCAAATAACAGAATAGCTCCCAGGAATAAAGGGTTTTATTCTGATGCTTCTAAGCTGCAGACTGATCTCAAGAGGGCTGAAGAGCTGACAGAAGCCTCTCTCCAGCTGGAACACGCTCCTGGATCAGTGAACGGCGACCTGAGGGATGCGATTCCTCAGCTTTGGAAACGGGTTGAGGAGCTGCAGGAAAGGTTGGTGGCACAGGCTAAGCTTCTGTCACTCCAGGAAGAAATCCAGACGGAAAACATGGATCTAAAATCTGAAGTGATCGAGTTAATTGAGAAAAATAAAGCCCTAGAAGACAGCTTATGTAAGCTGAGAAGCTTTCATTGCAAGCTCGAAGCAGGTAACCTGGGAGGCATTAAGCTCGGAGAAGAAAGCACACAGCTCCTCAAAAAAGCTAAAGAACTGGAAGATGGTCAAAACCAAGATGTACAAGGAAAACTGGATGTGCACAGCGAGAAGTTAAGGCTGCGGTGCCAGCTTGGAAAGCTGGAAGAACACCCTGAAATGTTCAGGGTCCTGCAGGACGAGCAGGCCCAATGTGACAGCACAACAAAAGAGATGATGGCAGACAAGAGGGAGCTGCAAGACCCCAACAGAAAGCTGGAGGAGAAAGTTACTGCCCTGGGGAACCAAAACGGTGTGCATTTCTATGAGGAGAAGGAGGAGAGGAACACAGTGACACACGGCTTGCAGAGCACGTGCACTGAGCTGCAGCAAAAAGTTGATCTTCTGAGGTAACGTACACTAAAACCTTGTGGGAAGCGTGCCGGCCCCGCCGTGCTCCAACGTGCTGCTTGCTCCACGTAGAAACTAACCTAGTGTCCCACTGACTGCCCCACGGCTGCTGCATTAACCTCTGTAGCTTAGCTCTGAGTAGAAAAAGGTGCCTCGGACTCTAACCCGTAGCAGGCAGGCTGTCGAAGCGTGGATAACAACGGCTGAAATAAGCATGCGTGACTTGGTTCTCTCTGAATGTGACCTAAAATAATGGGTAAAACCAGCAACTTGCTGCCCTGCCTGTGGATGCAGGCATCTTCACAGTGTATACTTGACGCTGTCAGAGGTTCCTGTGCTTTTATGTCCAAAATGTTGTGGTAACATTTCCAGAATGCTTCTAATTTTTACTAATATCACCTCTTCGCTCTGTGCCTTTCTAGTACTGAATGTTGCTTGGAAAGCTAGAAGCGTTTCGCTTTTTCTAAATATCAAAGTTAATGCTAAAGAATTAGTTACTTTTTTGTTAGGAGTTGGTCTTATTTTGGATTGTTTCAAACTGGTATTAGGAATGCATCTGCTATACTACGTGGCAAATACCATTGTAACAAAGAAAACACAATAGGTTGCCTCCTTTTTATCTGCTGTATCTCAGTGCTGGTCATAAACTGCTTACAAATGGCTTAGTTATCCCTCAGCACCGGCTTCCTATAAGAAATTGTTCCTTCAAGTATTGCTCCATGCCTGAATTATTTCCCTTCAGGTGCCCAGGGAAAGGAAAGGCACTCACAAACTCTGCTGTTTCCATGCTGCTGCCCCCAGCACACAGAGCTCTGAAGCAGCTGGGGTGCAGCCTCCATATGGCAGTGTTAGGCTGTCTGAAGTTAGGGATATGTTATTGGAAGTTTAAGGACTGAGAGGTACAGTACAGTATTGGACTGTGATCCTTCTACTAGGTATCCTAGATTTTAAGCAACTTTGTGCAGTTCTTTTATAGCTAGAATGTCCCTTTTCAGTGATCTGGGAAGCACTTGAAAGGTAAAATCTATACAAATCCATACACAGCTCATAAAATAAGCCGGCTGTAGCTTTGTTTTAAAGTATCACAAGCAGCTCAGGCTTTTAGTGTGGGTTTTTTTCCTTGTGGGCTTGGACAATGCACAGGAGCAGTTCTCATGTCTTGTCTCTCTGCCACAGATGTGAAGCCGAGAAGCTCAGGGAAGAAAACACTGCTCTGAAGAACGAGGTGACGTTGTTAAACGAGGAAGGTAGTGCTTCCAGCCTGAAACTGAGGGAGCTGAATGGATCCCGGGAAGAAATGCGGTAAGGATGCTACAGGGACATAGACCACGTGCCTGCCTTCAGGCACACAGCAGCAGAGTCCTTTCTCAGAGCTCCTTCACGTTGTAGACCTTCATGTGTTAGCTATCCTACAGGCTGTGAAGCAGGCTGCCTTCTGGTGCCATCAGCTCTCCACCTGGGTGAGGTCTGTTCCTTCTGCTTCTCCCCTGTCCCAGCTTGTCCTCCCCAGTCCTGGAGCTAAAGCAGGAGCCTCACTGATGGGATTCAGGTGACTGCTAACACTTAGGAGCTGACCTCTTATAATTCCTGCTGCTTCAGCAAGGACAGAGGTGGTTAGGCTGGTGTAGCCCTAGAAAAATTAGGAAGAGATACAGTGGGACAGAGCACTTCAATAATTTGGTCTTTTGCAAGTAGATAACTACCTATAGTCTTGGGAACCCAGCCTTTCCTTCCAGGAGAGGAACACGTAGGTAGGTGAAAGAAGTGAGTACTCACAAAGCCAATGCAAAGCAGTGGTGCTAAGTGAAAAATAATGAACATCCAGAATTACCTTTTCTCGTGATGT
Organism: Aythya ferina; assembly: GCF_964211825.1. Lineage (NCBI taxonomy): Eukaryota > Metazoa > Chordata > Aves > Anseriformes > Anatidae > Aythya > Aythya ferina. The sequence continues at coordinate 62,542,367 of NC_140301.1, forward strand.
CAAAAAGCAGCCTGTTCTTGCAGAAATTATATAAAAATGAGTGACCCTAATGTTAATGAGCTTTTCCTTTTTCCTAGGCAAAAGATAGAGGCAGTGAGAAAGGAGAAAGTGGCTGTACAGAAGATGGTTGACAACCTGAAAAAGCAGGTAAGCAGACTGAGTCCATAATCTTCTCTGGAGAAATCATAAATGTACAAGTCTTTTTTTTTTTTTTTTTTTTTTTAGATCATCAGGTAGGTTTTTTTTTTTTTTAAAAAAAAAGACCACTATCTACCCTTCTTGATAATTGTTCTCATTAAATGTTTGGGATTGCTGTGAGGCTTCTTTGACCTGATCTGAAGACAACTGCAGTGCTACTGTAACTGTCTGGCTTACGGACTTGAGAGCATTCTCCATAGTCAACTTGGAAAATTTACTTAATGGAAATATGAAGTTAAAGTCTTCCTTTGTAATCATTTTGTGGGTAATGCTCTGCAGTAGCCCACGGGAGAGAGGTTATGTGACTCAGCCTCTTACTTCCCAGCTGGATGGGTCTGGGATTGCTGCCAGCAGTGACCATTTGCTCATATCTGTGAGATTCACTGCTTCTGTTTAAAGGGAGGTTCATTGTGCTAGGCAAGCAACAGAAGGCTTAAATAGGTTTTACAGCCATGTTCCTTGTGGTATTGCTCAGGATAATTTCGTAGCTCGTCAGCTACTCAAGATACTTATATCAGCATAACGAAGGGAAGAAGGAACTGAGAGGTATGCCAGATAGAGCTGATACATCTGAGGCCAATTCCCAGAAATGAAGCTTGTGAGGCTGTGTGCAGTGTGTCAGCAGCAGCAGTCCTACTTTTATATAGGGGTCTACTTGATTTGGCCTAATACTAGGGCATGGAACAAGTTCTGCAGGCAATAGGGAAATAAAACAGTGCTGCTGGGGTCATGACTGTTATGTGGAGTGCGGGTAGTTCACTGCTGTATCACCATTCAGAGTCACCATGCTGGGATTCTGTCTCTGTGGCTGGGCCAATGAATTGGGGTGATGTTTGTCAGCTTTTCTTTCTAATCACCTGAACAGAAAGGAAATGGATTAAAACAAACAAAAACCCTACCATCCAGTACAGGAATAGTCATAACTGACCCTGCTGTCCCACTTCAGGTGGCAGATCTGAAGACCAGGAACCAGCAGCTGGACTCTGAAAACACAGAGCTGAGCCAGAGGAACTCCAAAAGCCAAGCAGATGTGCAGGATCTTAACCAACAGCTGGCAAGGGTGCTCAAGCAAAAGGAAAGGGAAGCAGGGAAGTGTACTCTGGAAGAATGGGAGAAGGAGAGACTGGTACTGAAAGAGGAACTGGAAAACTCTAAAGTAGAGGTACAGGATAAGTGTCTCGAGTGGTATGCAACAACTGAACCTTTAGGAATTAGCATCCCCTTCTCGAGCTGTGTGTGATCTTTCAAATCTGAGCTTTTCCTATTACATATTGCAAATGCTTATGCATGCTGCAGTAGGGGTGGAGGGAAAGTGTGGCAGCACCTGCTTTCTGGCTGCTCCAGAGAAATAGAAGGGTGCAGTTCTGTCTTGAAAATAGAGGCTAGTGATGGCAAATATTTTCACTTGCATTTTCCAGCATGCCTGTTCTGTTCAGCCCCGTGCATCCCACCTCTAACCCACTAGTTGTAGCATCCTTGGGTTAATCTGTTACTCTGAAGCTGAAATCTGAGTTTTTACTGTCTGCAGTCATCAAACATGGTGTCCTCCTTGGAGATGGAGCTGTCGAAAACCAAAGTTCAAGCTCATATACTGGAGCAGGAGAACCGCATCCTCAAGCAGGAACTAGAGAAGACAAAACAGGTACAGCACCCTGCCCGGTACCATCAAGTGATGGGGTTAGAGCCACCATCCTGCTGGCTCTCTCTTCGTGTGATCTGTTATCTTGACTGAGTTGGAAATAGTTAACTATCAAAAATAAATATAAATTAACTTACAAAATGTCGTAACACTAGAGGAATATAAATCTTATTGAAAAAAACTCCCAGTATGGTGCACAATTGCTCACGTAAGATTGGTTTCACTTAGCCCTTGCCAAAAGGTATTCCAGAGCAGTGGATCTTCACAGATGGACTTCAACAATGAAGACCAAAAATTTAAAGTTATAATCAAGCAATTTACCAGGCTTTTCTAGGTTGTGTGGGTGGGATGGGCAGGGGAACATCCCCCAGCCACTGAGCAGTCCCTGATATCTATCTAGGTCCACAAGAGGACTGGTGTCCTCCATCATGTCCTCTAGCAGAGATGTAACATTAAGAGTGCTGCTACCTGGAGGCTTCAATAGCTCAGAACTTAAAAAGATAATTTCCTGGAGGACTTGGCTATTGCCCATATAAGCATGGCTCATTTGGCTGTAAATACATGCTAATAATCATAGATAATGAAGGGCACAAATGAGTTAGCCCTCCTGATTAGGGTGCCGAAGTCATTTTCTTCAGAGTAAAGCACTCATTTGATGTTCCTAATGCTTTGTGTTTATAATGGTCTTAAAAAGCAAAAGCAGATGAGGCATATTCAGTACAGTGAATTGTGGCTTGAGTGTAATTAAAGACAGAAGATTGAACAGAGACCAAATCACCCAGGAGCAGGCAGACTAAGCTAAAGCACTCTGTCAACTGGGAAAGAGATCAGAAGTCATCTGTATGGTATTTTCTCCCCTTCCTTGGAAGGAGAAATCTAAAACCTTATTCACCTCATCAAGGTTATAAGAGGAACACTGACATTAAGCTTCAGGAAGGAGAATTCCCAATCTGTTATGGTTATTTTAAAAATAAAGCAATAAAAATGCCATAAATGCACACAATGAAAAATAGGTGTATGGAAAGTGCTCTTTTCATGGCAATTGGTGTCATGCAACCCAGAGGGCAGATCCTATTAGGGGTTTTATGCTAATACAACTCAGGTAAGAGGCACAGCATCCATTTGCTGGCCTGTGATTCGCGGGAGCATTAACACAAATCTGAGGGACTGCAGGGTGATTTTGGAGTCCTTAGCATTGTTCCTGCAGGAAGGGTGTCTCAGATTGTGAGTGGTATTTGTATGATCACTCACGAAGCAGCTTTCAGTCTGCTCCCACCTTTTCTGCTCTGCCTGGAACGTGATGCTTGGCCCTGAGGAGGGGAGAAAGCTTCGTGTGACACTTGCAGGCAAAATTCGGAAACAGCACAGGAACTTGACTTAGAGTTGTTTTCCACAGCTGCCCAGATGTGCTGATCTCTCTGACCTTCAAAATGAAGTTTCTAGCTTGATCACTAAAAACGAAAAGCTGCTGAAAGAAAAAGAAGCCCTGAGTGAGGAATTAAACAGATGCATCGATAAGGTAGGACAACTGCAGGCCCATGTCACTCCTACATGCTGTAACAAGCTGCTAAAATTATTAAATCCTGATCTCCATCACCCTAACCTGTAAAACTACTTTTTTTTTTTTATCTTCAGTCCAGATAAAGGCTCTATTGCCATCGCCTTTTTACCCTTGCTGCTTTTAGAGAGCTTTTGGAGCACAGCTTTACTGTAATTTGATTATGTAGCAAATTCCAGACATTGCAAGGAATAGAGGGCTGGATATAAATATTGTAGCAGGACAAGGAAGACAGTGTTCTTGCACTTACTGCAGCTCTGATGTATTGGAGCTCTGAACTGGAGCAGTGCAGTCGGCGTGCCATAAATAATGGTCCTGTTGTGTGGAGATTCGGGCAGGGAGATGAGTTTTTTTTTTTGCTTTCCTGCACTTTCTTTGCATAGCTGTAACTCCATCTAGCTTAACTCCCAAAGTCAAATGGAGTTAAAGAAGATCCTGAACGGCTGGGGCTTAACGATGTAATCTTATTTTAGGTAGCTAAAGTAAGCTTCTTAGAGAACGCAGTCGGCAGCCTAAAGCAGGAACAGAAGTCCTGGGAACAACAGAGTCAGACCCTGAAAACACAGCTCACAGTCGCACAAGAAAAGGTATAAAAGTGGGTTTTGTTATAGCCCCGAATCAAAAGTATTTCTTAATCTCTTGTAGTGCTCTTTTTTTCTAAAAACAGCCGTCTCCTAATATGCTCAAAGGCTTCATGCAGCTAAGAATGGACACTTTGATGGGCTTTCAAAGTGACATTCTTAAAGGACAAGAGGAAACTTGTTAAATATGATGAGATCTCTTTCCCCCCCCTTCCACCAGGAATAAGCTGTTTTGCATCTACAGCCAAGTTCCCTTTGCCAATTCATTCAGCCCAGCGATCCCTAGAACACTACAGAGATTCTGCTCCCTCCCTTCTTGTGGTGGTTTGCTTCTCAACAGTCAAGGGAGGAGAACAAATGGCCATTTGCTTGGCTCTCCTTGTTTCTTCTGGGCCATGGGCTGCCAAGAATAAATAACTCAAAAGGAATCTCCTTTTCCCAGCATATCACAGGAAGTGTTCTGGGGTGGAAAATGCATATCTGAGTACAGTATTTTGGCTGTGTTTAAGAGTTTGTGGCTAACTCCAAGCAGAAATTCAGGGAATCATTTAGCATTTTCAGGAGGTGGGCTGTCACTGGTTTCTTCACCCCTTCCAACAGGCAGCAGCCAAATCCCTGTGATTTGTGGCATATGTTATGAGCTTGGTGGCTGAGGGGTACAAGTCTTGGTACAGCAAACACGAAGCTGTGTTCCTGCCCCTTACAGGTTCAGAGTCTGGATGAAACGCTGCAAAACACCAACCTCCAGGTGTCCCACCTGAAATCGGACCTACGGGTGGCGCAGCAGGAGAAGGAAACTCTTGAACAAGAAGTGATGTCTTTACACAAGCAACTGCAGAATGCCAATGAAAAGGTAACTGGCTTCAAGGGCCTCAAATTTGGTCAACTCCACTTGTCAAATTTAAAGATTCAGATTAGGAATTTAATAGCAGCTAGTTGCTGCTCTTCTGTAGCCTGTCACTGTAGCCCACTTTATTTTGGGGTGGGGTTAGCTTGCTCACTAAAAGGACACAAACAGAGCTGCAGATCTGAGCAAGTAGACTGAATTGTGTAATTATTGACTCTTTTGTGAACACAAGTTATAAGAAGCTAACAATAAAAACAACTAGAAGAAGAGTACAAAAAAGTCCTAATTTAATGGATTCTGTTTTAGAATTCAGTTTCAGTTTTCAGTTTTAAAATAGTTGACTAAGTAGTTTTGTAATGTGTATAGCGGATATTTACTTCTAGAATATCTGAATGTGAGGGCAGGCTATGATTCATGTCCTAGGAGTCTTTGTTCTTCTTCCTCAGAATAAAATCTTTTCCAAAAAAATACAAAAAAGCAGTGGGTAATATGAATTTACACAGACTATAAGTGTATCAACAACAAAGCTAGTAATTGACAGGGAGGTCTGATTTTGAAATTTGTTTTTGAAAGGCAGGGTATTGTGGTATTGTAGCAGCCTTTCTCAGCTGATGAGGAACTGTAACTGAAGTAGGTTGCAGACAGCAGTCTCGTGATTGGTGTTATGAATTCAGATACTAATTTGGCTTGTTTGCTATGTAATTAAAGGAATATTTAATGTCCACATGGAGAAGAGAGTGCTTCAGGATTATACAACAGGAACTAAATTACAGCTATTACCGAATAATATATAATGGAGTTCTATTATTTGCTTGATGAGGCTGTGAAATAGAGTGCAAATTGCCATTTTGCATTGTCGAACTGCGTGCACTCACAGTAACCATGCTGGCACACGGCTGTATCTGTGATTTTAGCAGAGGGAAGCACTTGGGGAAGCACTTGGCTTTGCACCGTGATTAGCGTGTTGGGTTTTATTGGAAAATGGTGCCCAGGCTGGGGGGAAGCCGGGAATCCTGTGCCTTTGGTCTGCAGCTACTGAAAGCCTTAAAAACCCGCCTGAAGAGAGCAAATGTCTGCTTCTTTGTTTAAGGCCTAACCCTGCAATTCTGTCTGTCTTAAGAACCGGGTCCTCGAGCGGGCTGTGCCTTCCCCAGGGCCGCAGGAGCAGCAGCAGAGGCGGTCGCAGCGGGACGAGCCGGAGCAGCTCGGGCAGGAGAACGAGCGGCTGCGGAGGGAGGTCCACAGCACCACCACCGACCTGGCCCTCGCCAGGGAGAAGGTAATCTGTGTGCGCCCACATCACCAGGGCACTTGCTGATATGAGGCAAGACTCAGTGATCCTTGTTTTGCAGCGGGTAGTGCAGAAGAGGGATGTTGGCCATGAGTTTTGGGTGGAAACTTGAGTAGAAAGAAGGTGTTGTGGGGTGACTTTCCTTCCTACCTGCACTAAGTAGGCAGGCACTCTTACAATGGTTCAAACAATGGCTCTTTTTTAAAGAAAACCCTGGTCATTTTAAAGAAAATCTTGGTAACTCCTGTCTTCTAAGATTTTGGTCTAACTTTTAGTTATTACCACTTAAAAAAAAATAAAATTCGTCATACTCCCAGCATTATTCACGTTTAATTTCTTAGCTTGCAGTATTAGGCAGATTAAGGGGAGAGGGAAGGGAAGACATGATGCTGGAAGCTAAAATGTCAAAATTACCAGAATCTGTTATGAGTCTGACATAGATTGATACTTGATATTGTAGATGAAGTAGATGCAATTGACTCACAGTGCAAAGTCAGTTTTGACCTAGTGGAAATGCCATTGTGAAGCAGGTTCTGAATGGTTTGGAATGGCTTTCCACATTTGTTCATCTCTGGTCTCTTTAGATCCGACAGCTGGAATCCACCATCCTTTCCCTGAAGCACCAAAAACATCAAAGCCAGTCAGGTATCGTCAAAGCCATAGAGCAAGAGAAATTAAGCTTGAAGAGAGAGTGTGAACAGCTTCAGAAGGAGTTGTCATCTGCAAACAGGAAGGTTAGTTTCAGATGGTAAATGTGTGAGTCAGTGCTGTGTGTATCACAACAGCTCTCAGAGATGGAAAGCTGTAATTTTCTTTTACTCCAAGCTTTGTGCTGCGTGTCTTTTTACAAATCCCTGTCCCAAGGAGCCCACAGTCTCTGTGCCTCTGTGGTGGGGCTGTCAGAGTGCCAGTATGCTGTAGGACTTCTGCTTGGCACAAACAGTTCAGTGGTGAAGCATGGGAACATTAAAAAAATAATAATAATAAAAATAAAAAAATGCAGCCTTTCCAAGTGCTCTGCAGCACACAGTGCTCACATGCTAGTATTACCACATTTAGACTGAAAATCAGCTACTTTACCTATTATTTGATGCTTTTGTCAGCCACGCTGTGTAACATTATCTTAGACACAGCTTTTAACAAAGCATTATGCTTGTCCAAATACCTAATCTTTTAATCGTGAATTGTCTGGATGTGCAATGACTCATGACTTGCATATTGAACACAGCAGATGAAATGAAACTACTGCCTTTCTAAGGAAACTGCCTGTCTTTCGTAGATCAGCCAGATGAATTCTCTCGAACATGAATTGGAAACCAGCTCAGAAAATGAAGGGCTGAGAAAAAAGCAAGTCAAGCTGGATGATCAGTTAATGGAGGTACTGTTCAATAGGTGTTGACTGTACTGGCTGTAGTGGGGAGGTTTATCGCTATCTCACTGAATTTGTGAATTTATTTGCAAAAAAAATCCTCTTCGGAGGGAAACTGATTGAAACTAGAAGAATCGATCCCCTCTAATAATAATAATGTCATCTTTTATGATCAATAGTAGTGTGACAAACAAGTTCCTATGCAGTAAACTGGTTTATCATAATTCATGTAAGATCTGATAAGAAGTCAAATAGTGAAGAAATTTGCTTCTGTGCTTGAGGCAAGGCTAACATTTTCCTCTTCCTTCCTGAAACATGTAACCTCAAGTTTCTTAACTAATATTTGCATAATGCTGCTCTTAACGTAGAAACCTGTTCTTATTTACTATGGGAATAATTTGCTGAACTGAAGCCTTGCTAGCTTATCTACAGCATAATCAAATAACAATTTATGCAACTTGCTTTTTAATCTAAAGGCATGAGTGAAAACTTCAGTTGAGACTCTTCAAAAGCCTCCCATAAATGTGGAGGCTTGTCTGGTGTTGCTGGAGATGGATTGTATGTCATGGGAACTGCTTAATTCTTAGGTGATCCTGGTTACAGGAACAGAAATGTTTAACTAAAGTTGCTGTATCCCCTGTGGTCAGGACTGACCTGGGAGCTGTCTCTGCGACTTTGTCTGTATTTGAGTCTAAAACATAACTTAACCCCATCAAAGCTTTGGCATGTTCCATAAATTAAAGTATCTTCTAGATGAGACTTTTACAACACTGTTAAAAATATCTCATCAAGTGAGTGAATGGGAAACATGTTATACTGAATATATTATGCAATTTAGCTGTAAAATTATTAATAACTCAATTGCAAAAGATGAGATCTTGATGAGTTACTGACTCGTTTTTATATCCTGTGCTTTTATGTGTTCTTAAATATGCTTTGGGAAAAATCCAGACACTTAAATCCTTCAGTACAAACATCAAGTGTGGAATTACATTTCCTCCCAAAACTTTGTATTTCACACATGCAGGATTTTTGTTACTTCTGATAACATTTTCCCAACAGGTGTGTATAACATTCACTTAACGCTTTGACTTCTAACTTTCTCTTTTGTGCCTGTTCTCCTTTTGTTCATGGCTAACCTGTCTAGAGCTCAGTGGTTGGAACTAGCAGAGAAGGGTGCAGTTCTCTTTCTGAAATAGTGTGCGAAGGTAGAGCAATCATTTTCAATGTACTACCATAGCATGGAGAAAACACGTTGTCTTTTATGGATTTCTATTCCATGTGTCTCTTAAGCAAAGAAGCCACTATTCATTTTAGTAGTGTTCTTTGATAGCTGCCCTAATTTGGTGTGGCTAGCACATTTCTGTGATTTGATTCTGCAGGCAAAAAGCTGCATGTTTGTAAAGCATTACTGTGAAAATCGAGAAAAGACCAATTGCATCCCAAAGAATTAAACTGATCGTAAGAAAATGAAAAGTGGCTCAACCCCTTCCTTCTAACCCAATGCCTGTGAGGCTTGAAGGTGTTCTCATGTTTACCTGTGACATCCTGCATGCTTTTTGACCAGACAAACGTTTCCTTAATACCTGATATGTGACCGCACTCACCCTAATAGTCTAGCAAATTCATTACTGTTCTACTTCCTTCCACAACTGAATATGGCAAAATACATTGTTTTCATTAACTATGCCACCAGTATTTGTTCTGAAGATGTTGTTAACATTTATTGATTGTTTCATCAGCACTTTCATTAGTTACTCGTGTGTTTTACAACATCATACCAGCATCATATGAAACCCTAAACAAATTCCACTGAAATTTCATTATTTACATAGTCTGCAAAGGACCTGTTCTTTTACTGACAAGTTGATTCAGGAGAACCTACTAACAGATTTTTTTTAAAAAAAGTTGTATTTTCTAAAGTATTTTTAAAATATTTATAATATTTAAGTTTATATTCTATTTACTTGGGCCAGCAGAGGTGAACAGACACTAACATGGCCAGGCACTGACATTACCACACTTCAAACAGGCCAATACTATGTCTACATTAGAGCAGTACCCCTGATACCAAAACTACACCATTACGAGAAATGCTTACAGTTGATTCCATTATAGATGAATTCAATAATTGAACTACGGTTACTAATTGAGCCCTTAATTACAGCATTTGCGAAAGGAAAAGTAATACCACTAACATAGTCTCACATACCTTTTCCTAAGGGACCAGAGTAATGGTTATGAGATAATGAGGGAGAATTTTATGATACGGTTAAATGACTTTTACAGGAAGAATGATCTTTACAGGAAGAAAGCATTAATCTTATGCAAATTCAAGCTGCAAAATGGCTTGCCTGAAACATCAGGGGTTTTACTGTGTAGTTTAAGGGGATTTTTTAGTATTATGACTCGTTACAGCTCTGAAATGGTCTTACCTGGATTTTATTTAAGTTTAGAAAATCACACAAAACAATTTCTATTCATAATGTTGTACAAAAGTTCTTCTAATTCAGGGACAGCTTATCTGTCTCTTGTAGTTACAATGCTACCATAGTGAGGTAATTCCAGAAGTGCCTGACTTCTCTACCCATTTTCACCCAGTAACTGCTGTGGCATTGCCTGGCAGCAGCACTTAACTAAAAGATGTGGGAAAGCTAAACCTTTTCGAACAAGTCTGTTCTTAAATGCTCTTTTTGCTACAGCAAGGATGATTATGAATGTGAATTATTACATGTGAGTGGCCTCGTTGTACTGCTACAGAAGCTTTTTTTTGGTATAACTTCACAAAGGACACCCAGTATGTGCAAACTCTGTGTTGGCAATAACTGCCTTTTATATAACAGACTTGGTACATGCAGTAACTCTCTTAATGAAGGCAAGACTTAAGTTGGGAATTAAACTACTTCAGGTTACTACATGCATGCATCTCTCAAGGGCCCCTCTGGGTACACTTGCTTATGCAGCACAGTCACTTAGGACTCCAGAATTTCTATCAAGCTCTGCTTGTGGTGTGACTCTAAATGAAAATCATAAATTGTGCTGAAATTTCTACAGTAGTGAACATAAAGGTGTATGGGATTCTTAATACTGAATTTTGAATTTAATGTAGCAGACAGCATGAAGTTACTTAAATCACCATACACAAAAGGAAAACAAGTTTTCTATATAGGGAACTTATCTCTCCATCCTAAATTACAGACTAAAAATGAGCAGCACTGCTGGACAACAGCCTGCCTTGTGCTAGTGCTTTTATTTGTAACTAGACACTATTTTTGAAAGAGTTGCTAAGATCAAGGTGAAAATTAAAAAGGAATATTCAAGTTAAAGCTCACCACAGGCCCGTTTAAGTTTGCCGTGATTTTATCAGAAATTCAGTGAATTATAGTTCAGGTCTGAAATTATGAATCAAAGTTCACTCTCCTTTAGACTTCAGCTGTAGAACTACACATAGAGAGGCATTTTTTCATTGGGAAGAGGAGTTTTAGCTTCTGTTTCTGACTTCAGGGTTGTTTCTCTCGTGTACAAGGAATTATTTAAGACTAAGCTGATGTCTAGTGAACCATGTATCGTGCAAAAGAAACTCTGAAAAACGCCTTGTGTGAACTGCAGTGCTGCTTTCTGCTGATGGCGATGTGTTTTGCTGTTCAGATGCTACACTCCAGCAGCAGCGTGATGCTTAGCCAGCCGCCGCACCCCTGGGAGCTCCAGCAGCAAGGCTGTGCCGTGGTGCCCAAGGACCAGTTCCTGCAGCTCCAACACCAGCTACTACAAGCAGAGAGGAGGAGTCAACGTCTTCAGGAAGAACTTGAAAGCAGACCCTCTGAAACAAACATGCAACAGGTAAAGCCCTCGTTTCTCTGCAGGTTATAACTTTAGAAGGGTGTTCAGTTAGCTGACTTTTTTTTTCATTTGGATGAGATCCATTCTCTGTTTATGCCAGTTCAAAAATTAAAATTCATCCTAACAAAGGTTTGTTTTGTACATCTTTGACATTTAGCATATTTAGCTTAAGCCATAGCTCATTTCTGACGTCCCCTTCTTGAAATAAAATCACTCCTATCCACATTCAACTGGCTTTTCTCTTTCTGATCGGTGTGCAGTAAGTGTTTTTAGTTTTTTCTTTACCTACTGTCCATGTCTGGAACCATTGTCTTGAAAAACACACTACATGTGCAACATCATATATACATCAAATATAAAACATCCGTTTTGGCAGTTCCTGTCAGAAGGAATCCTACTGTAAGATGTAGTAGAGCATAATACAAACAAGTAATCCCTTTTATAGGGTCAGCCCATCTGCATTATTTGGTCATGACAGGACATTGTTTGAACACTGTTCCTGTTATACAGAGACTTCATCATTGGCATTTCTGAAGGAAAACAATCTAATTCCAAGGAAGAATACAGTCATTCAGCATGTTGGGCTGAATCACTTCTAATATTTTAACATGTTAAGTTATAGGTAAGAAGCTTATAGGTAAGAGTAGTAATAAGCTCTGGTAGAAAATGTTGCATTTCCCATAAGAAAATAAGATTTTAGTTAGGCTTGCCAAATGACTTGTTTCTTCAGAAAGTATCCAGATCTCTAAAGCCTCAGCTCTGGCCATATGTCTTACGATCAAGTTGTATTATCTTATATGAAAAGATAAATAAAACACTGACATTTTTATTAGAAATACAAGTTTCTTAATCTGTTAGCAGAAAAAAAAAACTTTACATTTTACACTGGGTTGTTGCATTATAAAATATGAATAAAAACATAATTATAGCAAAGTTCAAGACTGAAGTTCAAAAACCTCTGACCATGCATAATCATACCATCATGCCATAAATAGGATATTTTTGAAAAAAGTTATGGAGAAAGAATATATGCAGTAATGATAGTTTCTAAAGCCTACAAAACTTGGAGTAAGATTGTATTTTTAATAAAGACATTAAATTGAATGCTTCTCCCTCAAAAAAAAAAAAAAAGGCGCTTAGCAGCAAATAATATAGGATAAGGAAAAAAAAGCAATTAAAAGGTTCTCTCACTTTCAGCTGAGTCCTGATGGAAATGCATAACCACAGGCTAATGTGCTTGGTCGCATACACTAGAAAGCAGAGCATGCAGTTTAATTTTGAAATCAATAAAAGCCATCTTACAGCAGTAGCATCTGCAAATGAATGGGCTGTGAATTGCATTAGGAGTCATCTTGTAATTTTGCCTCTGAAAGCCTGAGAAACAATTTGCAAACTAGTCACATCCTGGAACTCGTAGTCCTACAGATGCATTGCTTAGGTTTCCTGTAAAAACCTTTTATCCTAGAAGGTTTCATAAAGTTAAAAATCCTTTTAAAGAGGTTTTGCAAGTATTTGCTGTCAATATACTTAATCCTTTTAACTTTTTCTTTTTATATTGATTTTTGCTTAAAGTGAATGGGTATCAACAAGCTCCCAGTTTACGTCTCCTACAGCTGTTTTCATGAGCTGTACTACATAACTCTCTAAAATCGTTAAACATGCATTCTATAGCAATTAAAAAAGACTAAATTTGTCAGTACTTTAAGCTGAGACAAACTAAAACATTTCTCTAAGCACATCTTCATTTAATTCTCATTGATTCTTTTTTTTTCCTTCACCATCATTGGCTGGATATTAGGAAAAATATCTTGAAAAATATCTTCACTGAAAAGGTTGTGAAGTCTTGGAACAGGCTGCCCAGGGAAGTAGCTGAGTCACCATCTCTGGAGGTCTTCAGAAAACGTGTAGGTGTAGAGCTTAGGGACATGGTTTAGTGGTGGACTCGGCAGTACCAGGTTAAAGGAAGGACCAGATGATCTTAAAGATCTTTTCCAGTCTAAATGATTGTATGCTCCCGATTTCTAGGGTTAACATCTAGTTGAGCTTATGTCCATTTTAATGTTCCCTTTAGCATGTTGAAAAATTGCACCCTAATCCCTCTTCGTCATCCTTTCACCAGTGAGTACAATGTCAGGTTGTCCATGTTACTAGGTAAATTTAACTACCTAGTTTTGCTGCTACTGCTTTGCACCTTGCAGCTTTCTTCGTTCAGGTATCCCAAGTTATCCTCCTCTTTGAAATTCCTGTGTCCTCCTCATGCTCTGCAACTTCCATTTGCTTTCTGATTGTGGTGGTCTGTGTTCTCATTTGTATGACAGTCAGTGTTAGCTGTTGTCCACCAAGGTTACAATTCAAGCTTCACCAAAATAAAACTCCTGGGCCTTTTCTCCTGTGGTGACCTGTCTGCGCTCTCCTGAATTACAGATGACTGTGCCTGCCCTGGCTAGTGCTGTGATCCCTGTTGCACAGTAGCAATTGCTGCACTCCTTTTCCCTTTCCCTTCTCCCTTTCCTTGCTCAATAACTAGAGCTGTGGGCCTGTTAGTGACCCAAGGTTTTCCCGAGTTCCCTTACAGCCTCTGCTAACCCATATTCTTGTTCCCAGTACTTTGAGTTGCTCAACTCCCCCCTTATTCTGGTCTTAAGTTGAAAACTCAAATAACCTCCGACCCAACAGCTTGTTCTGTCTCAAGAAAAGACTTGCGACTAAGTTTAAAATAGAAATGCAAGCAAGTTTTCAAAGGAGGTCAGCTGGACTGCATTTTTCACAAATGCTATTTGGCAATCTGTGAGACACATATAGCAGCAGATAATTTCCGCTTGAGAAACTTAACTGCTTTGCTAATTGCACTTAATTACTGTTATTGATCTTAATCCCCCAAAAATGTGGATAAACCCTCTTCAGAGACCTTACGTCTAGGAAATGCATCCTGAATATTTCCTTAATTGCATTTGTGTAGCGCTAATACGAGTATTCAGAGAAATATGTGATGCTCTGCATGCTTTCTTGTGTGTGTTTTATGTCTTGTGTTGCTTGCTTAGCTTGTATTGGTGGTTTGCTTTAAGTAAACGTACATATTTAAAAGAAAATCTGGATATCAGGGTGAAGTATCCCACTTGCCTTCTTTCTCTAGGCCTTGCTACCGGAGCAGCGAGCAGTGCATGCAGATTCCTACAGGAGGATCGGGCACCTCTGACAGCTTGGCTGCTTATGATCTCATTCCTTACCATGATAAACACACACAAACACACGAACTGGCATAAGCTGAGAAACTTGAGGATCAAATGTTGTGCTTTTTTCTTAAAAAAAAAAAAAAAAAAAAAGTCTTCACAGTGTTATTTCCTATTTATTTGTCTAGAAGCTATTTTGTGAAAGTTCATAAGCTGCCCTTTTTAATTTGTTACAAATCATTTCTATTTATGTTATTTAAAATGTGGATTTGTTCAGCGGGGAAAGAGACTATTTTTCTCAAATGGTATTAATTTTATATGAGACTTGAAGAAAATCTGAGGTATTTATACTGCATTTTTGTAAAAGATGTATAAACTTTTTAACAGGGAGAGATGACATTTTTTGATGTAAATGAAAAATAAAAATTTTTTTAAACATAATGTCTCTTGTCTTAATAGTATCAATAGTCTCAGCTTTATGATGAAGAATTAACAAATTTAGACAATGTCATTGTTATTGAGGATTATTTTATCAGGACTTCACACTGAGGGCGGTGAGACCCTGGTGCAGGCTGCCCAAGGCCAGGCTGGATGGGGCTGGGGGCAGCCTGGGCTGGGGGCAAGGGTCTCTGCCCTTGGCAGGGGCTGGGATTCGATGGGCTGTGAGGTCCCTTCCAGCCCAAACCATCCTGTGATTCTATTCTATGACTTCTGGGAAAGATTTGTAGCATGGGATATACTTACATGCAGATATGCTGCTTCCCCAGCAGATGTACATGCAAATTTGAGAAAATTTCCAGAACACATTCACATATCTTTCTGTTGTGACCATAAAGTAAAAATAGTTCCAGAAAAGGGGAAAATTATTAACAGCCTTTTTTTCCCCTCTGATGGCATTCCTTACTGATTTTCTTTGGTCTCAAATTACTAGATTAAATGACATTTCTTTTCCCTAGTAATTTGAGGTCTACCAATGCTGCTTTCAGACCTATGTTTTTTCTAGTCGGGAGCCATGAACCTTTTCAGCTGTTTCCTTTCAACGATCCTTTTGCTTATCTTAATGACCTTAAAGTTAATGTTTGAGCTGGCTTTTCCCTTTAAACATGCAATAATATGAAATCAGGCAGAACCTTCTCAAATTAACTTTAAGCCAAACAACAAGGATCACAGACGTTGAGACCACTAATTCTTAGATTCCACTGAACTACTCCCTCAAAGCTCCTGTAACCAGTAAGAAATGTTATGTTCAGCCACATTTTTGAATTCCAATCAAATTACAAAAGATAGCTGAAGATAACTTGTTTAGAAAGTCCCTTGCAAAGTCCCTTGCAAATTCTGCAGTTAGTACTTTTATTAACCTGGAACCATCTCCTGTCCAGCAACACTTTAAAACTGCTTTCTGTACAGCTCTCTGCAACTTTTTTCCAACTTTTTTACAAGCAAAGCGTTTGTATAACCCCACACAAAGCCTTAAAGAGTTTCTGGTGTTCCAACAAATAGTATGTTGAGTGGACATCCCTAAATCCAAGAGGATCTTCCTACAGTGGTTTAGATGAACAACCAACTTCTTGAACTGGTCTCCTTCCTCAGGGTTTTTTTCATTCATTCTGCCCCCAGAAATATGAAGGTACTTTGGTTTTGAAGGTGTTTTGTTTTAGGGAGGCTAGTGCTTTCTCAAAGGTAATCTGCTCAGATGACTTCCTAGCATTAGCATCAATAGGAAGACAATAACTGTTGGGAAGCGGATTCTAACTCCTTATAGTTCCTGGTTTTTCTAATTTATTTGGGAAAACCTCACTCAACCCCTGGTGTAACAGGTGCTCATGACAATGAGTTACTATCCTCTTAGTTATATTGTCCATCACTTCACTGAAGGAAAACAGCAAAAGCATGCTAGAGTATTCAGAAGATTATCTGTCTACAACTAATCTGAAGAAAGTAAAAGAAAAAAACAAGTTTGGGGTAACAGCACCCTACTTTTTTAGGATATTATTCCGTTTTGAGGGGTCTTTGGCACAGAAGTATTGCACAGTCAAAGTGATGCCATTATGCCATTGCTTTTTTTCTTTTCTTTACCCCTAAAGTCACTACAAATTTGATTGGTATTGTTTCCCACATTCAGCAGGTATATGGCAACACCTAAAAACAAGGAAAGGAAGTGATCCAGATCTAATTAGCACAGACAAGATGGAAATTAGAATTTTAGATCAATTTGTCTTATATCTAGTAATCTAATATACAATTTACATTTGGAAAAATCCATTAATGCTGTGAATGTCCTTTAAATGTTGCCATAAAATTTTGCTTCCACGAGCTGTTTAATAACTTAGTTGACTCTTTAAAATGGACTCAAGCGTGGATTGCCAACTTTTTTCTTACACATAAACTGAAAGGAAGAAGACTGGTGAATGGGAACAGCTCATCATTAACTGATTCTCTTGTTGCTTTCCAGGGGGGTCATGAGCAGCTTCTGAAAATGATGGAAGAACGCATGATGGATGTTGAACAGAAACTGAGGCTTGTGAAGAGGCTTCTCCAAGATAAAGTAAATCAGCTGAAAGAACAAGTAAGCATTCTTGCTCTTTTCCCAGCTCTTCCCCACTGCTTCTGTAAACAACTAGGCGAGCTAAAGCCACCAAATCATTCTTGCTGAAAAGAAATTTAAAGGAGTTTTCCTTTCTCTTTTAATGCATCTGAGCTACAGTAGAACGTATTTGCCCCAAACTTCCCCCAAATCCAAACTGGGACTGTATTCACTAATCATTATGTATTTATTTCTCACTAATCATTAATTCATGAATCGTTAATCCCGACAGCCATGCATGTTTGGTATGCTGATACACTTAAAGCTGGGAAACAAACGCCAAATTTGGGCCAAGTATTTTAACTAGAAAAGTTGCTTAAAAAAGGAGGAAAGCGAATTTCCTGAAGAATACAGATGGGATTAGTGTACAATACGGATTTTTTCCCACATCCTCTGCCCCATTACACCCTTTGCTTGATGTGATTTTGGGGTTTCCATTCTTGCTGTGGTTTGCCTTCTTCAAAAGTTTCCAGGAGTGTAGGAAAAGCTGGCTTCTGAACTCTTAGGAAGGCGTGACATGATAACAGTGGGGAGAATATCTATTTTCTGCTGAGGTACATTCTCCTCTCATGTTAAGTAAGTGCTACGCTGACAGGGCCTTCTGCTAAAGGGCTGTTCCCAAAAGCATGCAGACAAGCGCTAGGTGCTCTCCCTGATTTTACAGGGGGAGCTGGCAGTCCAAACCTCTGTGGAAATATCTCTGTGGGATCATGGGGTGTGTGAAGTTAATCTGTCTTTAGAGGACAAAGGCTGTAAAGCAGTAATGATCTGACAGACGAGTCATTTGAAGCACTCCGACATCTGCATGAGCTTTCAAGATCCTCACAAAGTCTTTCTGGTTTCAAAACATTCACAGCATCCATAAGGACTTCACAAATGTATAGTTTTTAACAAATGAAAATAGCATGAATGGGTGGGCTGTCTTCCTTTAATATGTTACAATGAACACATTACCTATATTCCCAGCGCTGTTCTTGCTTTTAATTATTCTTAATTTTTCTTTTACTTTTAATTTGCTGAGTAATTGCATTTCATTCACAGTAATTGTGTTTCGTTCATTTGCTGAGTAATTGTGTTTCATCCACTATTCAGCTTTCCAAGAACACTAAAGCAGATGCAATGGTCAAGGATCTCTATGTAGAGAATGCACAACTGCTGAAGGCTTTGGAGATGACAGAACAGCGCCAGAAAACTGCTGAAAAGAAAAACTATTTACTAGAAGAAAAAATTGCCAACCTCAATAAAATCGTAAAGAACTTGGCATCCCCAGCTTTTAGTTCAGCATCCGAGTTAAGATCATAGCAAAGCCATTAAGTATGCCACAATCCCATGCACTTTACTGAAATGTTAATATTTCAGCTTTTCACTATGTTGCCTTTTCTACTGGTGAATTTTAGTTAACAGATGCCTCCAAGGAGATGGCAGAGCTAAATCCCAAACCAGACACTGCCAACAGATCTTTTGTTTATTCCCACACTGTTTTTCTGCTAAATTTTGCCTAAAAGTAATTTTTGGTATTTAAAAATACAGATGTTTTTCTAGGTTAACTTATTTTGATACTTTGGTTTTCATTTAAAATACAAATTCTGAATTTACTGATTTGGTTGTATCTATCTAGATTGAAGCCAATGTCTAATGCAAACTTGTGGTATTGAATTAAAACTTTAAAATTCTTTTCATTTTCTAGGGGACTTCGTGGCCCAAATGTAGTACTATTGACGGGTCAGTCTTGAACACTGTCAGTGTAATTGCTATTGAAAGCAAGACTTTACTGTTGTCATCTGTATCCTGCAATCTGGTTCTAGTTTCTGTAAAGCAATATGCTCCACCTTATGCATTAGGCATCTGGATTTTTCTTCATGGCTGTTTTTCTGCAGAGCTCAGAAGAAAAAAAAAAAAAAAAGGAAACAAAAATATTAAAATATGTAAATAGACTACCGCATCCAACTAAGCATAACCGTATTTTATCAGAAGAAATTTCCCAGATGGCAAATAAAGACTACTGCTTTTTTTTTTTTTTTTTAAACTGTGCTGCCAGACAACTTAAAAATTGCAGAGGCCTTAATTTTTTGTGTGTGGAAATTAGTTATGCTAAACAATGGAAGAGTCGCTAAACAGAAGTGAAGAAGTGAGTTTATATAACTTGTAAATGGAGTAAAGCAGTGGAGTATGTTTATTAAGCAGCTGGCAGAAGAATGAAGAGGGGGATTTGGGCGATTTCTTCAGTGAAATCCTGTCTTTAGGCCTCGCAGACGTGAACTTTTGCCACTTAAGCAGAGTTCCGTTTGACGTGAGTGATGATTTAGAAAGTTATGTCGTTTGTACTAAGTCCTGATACAGAATCTACGTTTGTAATTAATTGTGAGGAAACATATTTGATGTGAATACAAAAAAAAACTCAGGGAATAATAGCCTATATTACTTTCCTTCAATATAATACATGTGGATATTAATGTCACTAGATGAAGATAAGCAGATAAGCATGCATTAAGAAGAGCAGGATACACCAAACTGGTTGAGTATTACCTTAATGCTCCCAGACCAACCTGCAGTAGTGTTGTAGTTGTGGAGGCTGAAGAGCATCTAGGTTTGTAATGATCTGTAATACCTCCTATCTGATGAGTTTATGAGGCTAGGGAAATGCAAGTGCAACAAGAAGTAGCTGAATAAGAGCCTGCATGCTCAAGCTTGTATATAATCCATTACTACTACTAACAGTCTGAAGGAGAGGCTAGCCCTCCCTCCAAATGCCCTGCCTCCAGCAGTAAGTCACACTGAAGCAGCGTGCATAAAACTGGTGCAAGGGGCCATGCTGGCAATACTTGAAACTGGACCTCTTTACGTATGCATCATCATGGTTGCAGAGGAAGAGGGCAAGGTTCTTTGTCTCTGGGACCACTAGCAAGGTGACACTTAAAATAGTGTTTGTAATGAGCCAGATGTCTCCCAGACTCTGGGATTAGACTGCCTGCAAGCTGTTGAGTAACCTATTGAACATTATTTTCGCTTGGTACTGACTAGCATGTGGCTGTAGGGGATGCCCTCTATGTCTAAAGGGTTACCTGCCGCTTGGAGGGTTGACAGACTCAACTATACATACTGCATATGACCTCCTCTTCTCCCCTCTCCTCCTCCATCCCTTTATGCAAGCAGTGTAGTGGAAATGGAAATCCAATAATGGAATACCTTAGAGTAACACAAAATCCTATTAAATTATTTCACTACTCTGCTATTCTAAAAGCCTGTGATGGTTATTTGTCTGCATAATCTCAGAGATTTACATATCCCATTTTTCACAGGCTGCAAAAACAAGTCACTTTGACAAATTGCATTGGCATAAATTGGAGCTTGCTTTCAAAATCTGAAGTAGGGAGATCTTTCTTCTTTTTACATTAATCACTGGTATCAGTTATAACAAACCTCTGCGTGCAGGTACCAGGGCTGTGTGTTAGCAATATGGTAGCTGAGCTAAAATCATGCTTATGCTATGGAAATTAGCAAAGTTTTAAAATACTTCAGGAAACATAGGTGAGGTTCAGATAATCAGGACTACATATTATCAGCTAGTACATTTTAATGCTCCTTCATATGGTGACCTAGATTTAGTAATAATGCTCTGTATGTGACCAAAGTCTGAACACTGACATAAGTGAGTACTTCACTTGAGCTACTGTGGAGTTAATATCACATTACTCGTTTTAAAGGCTAGACTACTTACCCAATTCATTTAATCTCCTGGAATTTACCAGTTGTTTTTTTGTTTTGTTTTGATTTTAATCAGCCATTTCTAGAGCACAGTACAAGCCAAAATATGATATTATCATTGGAATATAAGGAACAAGCAGAGAAAAGGGATTTTGACTTCTCCTTTTCTCACCCAACCCTGTCACTACTTTTTTTTTCACTTAGCTTCAAAAATTTAACCTAAACACAAGAGAAAGTAGAAGGATGGAGGGAGAAGAAAATGGTAAATATTTTTTAGACAAAACTCAAATTTCACTGGAATACTTGCGTGAATTAATTCCCAGAAGTGCCTTTTGTGATTACATACACTACAGCCTTTCTGTACTGTACTGTTTGTGTTGCTACAGGACAATTTTCAGGACAATCCCTTCCCAAGTGGAGGGAACGCAGAGAAAGGTAGCGCTGCTTGCCAGCGACTGTAGTGTTGCTTGTTGGTTCGTAGTGTCAGCAGCTCGTTCTACAAAATTAAAGCTACTGAAAGTAAGCATATAAACATGTTCAGCATTTGTGGTCTTTTGTGTGTGAATGTGTCTCCTACGCAGCACAGGCGTTTTAAAGATACCAAAGTATTTACTGGTATTCTGACAGTCAAAGCTCACTGAATTTCTAGGCCACGTTCCTGCAACAGGTCTCACCAATTAAGATGTTAACCACTGTATTACCAGGAGGTGTTTTGAAAGCATTCAACTCTTGCTTTGTGAATCACTGTGAAAATAAAGGCACAGAGATATCTAGGGTTGGGATTTGGGGGAGAGGAGGAGGGAGAGGCAGTGGCGGTATATGCCCGAGTTAAATTTACCCGTACTGAATTCACACGGGTGGACATGCTGTGTGTCGATTTAGGATGACACAAAGGTTCATATTCTCGAATTACCACTTTAAATACAAAGAAATAAAATTGAATTCTTTGAATTCTGATGGAAGTAAAGGGTTGTAACATACATAATATTAGCCAGATTATATGTAAGGTAGAGTAGGGGACAGTGGACCTGTCAGGAGTCAAATGCCCTAGTTTACTTTCAGCAAAAGTAAAAAAAATATTTTACTTTCTCTCAGGTTTTCCATCGTTTACCTGTTAGGTCTCCTGTGCTGTGTCAGATGCTGTCATTGCTGCCGTGTTGTGTATAAACGAGAACAATTGTATATATTTTCTATTATGTTTTGTTCCAGTGTAATATATTGTCCTTTCGACATCATGTAAAACTGAAAGATGAACCAACTTACATGTTATTTATAATGAATGTAAAAAAAAAATAAATAAATGACTGTACGATCCCTGTGTGTGGTGGTTATTTTTATTTTTATTTTTATTTTTATTTTTATTTTTATTTTTATTTTTATTTTTATTTTTATTTTTATTTTTTTATCTGAATGTGATTGTATATGCCAATAGTTTGCTATGTTCCCATGCAAGCTGTAGGTGTTTCAGGCAGTACCTACAATACTGTGATCAATGTGTATGGACCTACAGGATACCTACGAACACACCACGGTATCAAAAGGTCGCTTTTTTCCATTATGAGAGCATAAAGCTGTTTAATGGGTAAAAAAACTGATGGGCAGCGAGCGAGGTTGACGTCAGAGCACACCCTGCCCTCACCTCACATACGAATTATCCACCTTCACAGTACAAGTTATAAGTATATATGAGTTATAACTTACTATACAAGTAATACCCCCATCCTGTTAAATTTAATCTCATAAAGTGTTTTGTGGTGACTGAGGGAAGGGTGGGCACCGTTCCTGTCAGCGCCCCCCTCTTCACAGTACAAGTTGTATGTATATAAGAGTTATAACTTATACAAGTATAACTTATACAAGTTATACAAGTATAAGTTATATAAGTTATATCCCCGTTTTGTAAATTTGATCTCGTAACTAGTTTTGTGGTGACTGAGGGAAGGGTGGGCACCGTTCCTATCAACACCTCCCCCTTCACAGTACAAGTTATAAGTATATAGTATAACTTATAGAAGTATAAATTACACAAGTATAAGGTAAATAAGTTATATCCTCGTCTTGTAAATTTAATCTCCTAACGTGTTTTGTGGTGACTGAGGGAGGGGCGGGCACCGTTCCTGTCAGCACCCCCCCCCCCTTCACAGTACAAGTTATAAGTATATAACTTATACAAGCATAACTTATACAAGTTACACAAGTGTAAATTACATAAATTGTATCCCCGTTTTGTAAATTTAATCTCCTAACGCGTTTTGTGGTGACTGAGGGAAGGGCGGGCACCGTTCCTGCCAGCGCATCCCCCTTCACAGTACAAGTTATAAGTATATAACTTATACAAGTATAACTTATACAAGTTACACAAGTATAAGTTAAATAATTTACACCCCTATCTTGTAAAATTTATCTCCTAACATGTTTTGTGGTGACTGAGGGAAGGGCGGGCACCGTTCCTGCCAGCGACCCCCCCCTTCACAGTACAAGTTATAAGTATATAACTTAAACAAGTATAACTTATACAAGTTACACAAGTATAAGTTATATAAGTTATATCCCCGTTTTGTAAATTTGATCTTGTAACTAGTTTTGTGGTGACTGAGGGAAGGGCGGCCACCATTCCCGTCCCCCCCCCACTACGCATGCGCCCTCCCGGCCGCGCGGGGGCGCTGTGCCCCCCCCATCATCCCGCGGCCATTCCCCTAGGGCGGGGCCCCGCGCCCCACAACCCCCCTCGCGTGCGCGCGCGCGCGCTGTAGGCGTGTTGAGGGGGGGGTGGGCGCGGCCGGGGGCGCGCTCGGCGGGGGCGCGCGCGGTCGGGCACGCGCTTCCCCCCCCTCCCTCCCCTCCCCTCCCGCGCCTCAGGCCCTCAACGGGCGGCCCCTGAGGGAGCGCGGCCGGGGGCTGAGGGGGCGGCGGGGCCGGTGCCGGGTATGCGGGGCCGGTCAGGGGGATGCTGTCGCGGAAGAAGACCCGCACGGAGCTCTCGAAGCCCGGCGAGGTGCAGGGCAAGTACGTGAAGAAGGAGACGAGCCCGCTGCTCCGCAGTGAGTGTCAAGGGGCCGGGGGGGGGGGGAGGTCGGTTTGGTGAGGTTTTTGTGGAAAATTAGCGAGCGGGCGTTTGAGGGGCTCGCTGTGGGTGTTTGGAGGGAAAAGGAGGTGAATTGTGAGGTGTTGTGGTGGCTGGGTTAGCTGAGGGACCACCAACACCCAGCTCCCAGCCTGGTCGCATCGGCCTGGCCCTTAATTAATGCACATTAAGGCCTTTAAATCAACCTGTGGGTGTATCTGGCGGCCTGAGGCCTCTCACCCAGCTGCTGCTCGCCGTGATGTAACCGTGGGGTGCCTGTCATAAACTGCCTGATTACCCCTCCTGGGAGGCACTGAATTCGTGGTGCAGGTCGTTAAATCATCGCTTCACAAGGGCCTTTGTTAATAGGCTTAATAACAGGCACGGCTTCCCTCTAAACTGGAGGTGTTTGCAGTTAGCTCACCTGGAAGGGCAGCAGATACTGAAGCCATGCTGAAGGCAGTGGGAGCGGGGCGAGGCTTTGTCTGTGGGGCTGCGTGAGGGGGTGTCAGCGCTCACGTGCCGAGCTCCTTTATCTGAAGGAGAAAGCGAATTTTTCCAATGACTTGACAATTTACACGCACAAAAAGGCAGTGTTTTGCTGCCCAAACTTCATATTTAAGGGAGAAAGGACAAATTCTCTGCGTGGTTTAGTTGTAGGCAGGGTACGTGGATGCTCTGGGCCATGCGGGGAGGAGAGCGATGAAGCCTGGCTGGTGTAAGCCACAGACAGGGGGTGGGAGGTGTCGTGTGTTGGTTTTTGTAGCTGCGATTATGCTGCCAAAACTGTGCTTTTTTTGTTGCAGGCAGAGGGTGTGTGGCTTTTGTTGTGGCAGCGCACGCTGCAGCGTTACCGTTATACTCACATGTCCATTAGAGCTGCTTTAAAGGGATCCAGGCATTCGAATTTCCCCATTTCCATGGCATAAATCGAGCAGTGTAGCTAGCCAAATACATCAAATGCACGCACAGTTCTTATTTCTCTTTTATTCTATAACAGATCTGATGCCTTCATTTATCCGCCATGGTCCAACCATTCCAAGACGAACTGATATCTGTCCTCCTGACTCCACGCCCGCATATGCTGCTGGGGGAGATGGAATTGTTTCCAGGAACCAGAGCTTCCTTCGAACTCCAGTGCAGAGGCCACCTCATGAAATAATGAGACGTGAAAGCAACAGACTGTCTGCACCCTCCTATCTTGCTAGAAGTTTAGCTGATGTCCCTAGAGAATATGGCTCTTCCTCCCAGTCCTTTTTAACAGAAGCTAATTCTGTTATGGAAAATGGAGACGCCGGTGCCCGTTGCTACTATTACGATCACTTTTATGATGCCCAAAGGAGACGGCAGTTAAATGACCGCTTGCATGAGGACTACAGGTATTACGAACACAACAGTGATCTTTTCCAGAGGATGCCCCAGAATCATGGCAGGCACACTTCAGGTAGGTGTGGATTAATTGTTGGTTTTTAAATGCTATTGAAAGCCTTTTGGTGTGGCAGTCTATCTGTGGTCATGTTTCTGAGTTACGCGTGTAGGACAGAGCTTTTTTTCAGTGACATTTCTATGATCTGAGTATGTGTTGACACTTCTTAGTATAAACAGTTCAATTGCATGTAGACAGTGACTGATTTGTGGAATAAATAAGGTAAGTTTGAGCAAATTTATCTTAATCCCAAACCTATGTGCAGTTCTGTTCTCTGTGTTGAGTCAGTTGCTAGTGAGCCAGCAGTTTTACTCATTAGGGGACAGCTGCTGTTTTCATGGTGTATGGAATAACCAACAGCTCTAAACTATAATATTGCTTTTTTGTTGTTGTTACTATTATAAATATTTATTTTTTAATTTTATAATGAAAAAAAGTTGTTTATTTGATGTCAGATAAAGAGAAGAATGACTGTTATGCGTAATTAGCAAATTGGCATGTAGTTAGTGCTCAAATTGACTTCTTAGTCCTTGACTTTTTTTAGCTTGTAATATTGCTTGAGGGGGAAACAGGCATACTTAAAAACTCAGTGGAACCTGTCTTTGTTTTCTAATGGAACAAGGCAGTAAGAAAGAAAGAATCCATTAAATACTTCAGAAAGAAGTATTTGATTGCCTGTGATGACGCTGAAGAAGAATTCTTACTGTCATGAATGTATTGCTGAAATTAAAAAATCTAGGATTTCAATGTTACCTGTGGAAAGGTGACCTTAAAAGCAGTAAATCTGGTGGTATTGGAGCACTGTGTATGCTGCTGACACTACGTTCGAGGAGGAGTTTGAAAGAAACATTTCAGACCTGTAAATAATACGCTGCTAGCTCATTCCTTGTAATCTGTAAACAAAATAGTAAATCTCCTGTCTAGGAGAACAAATTTGCAACTAAAAATGTCATCGTTTATGGCTGCTGACAGAGCGCATGGAGTTACAAGCTGACAGTGCTTTGGTGTTTGTGATGTGTGGGCTTTTTTGTTTTTTTTACTACAGGAACGTTTCAGTGAAAAATAGCAGAAAAGTAATGTTAGCTTTACTGCTGTCAGCCAGTAAATCTTGAAATGTTAATGTTTAAGGCTGGCTACTCCATCCTTGTTAATGCTGTTAGATTTATGTATTAAGCCAGCATTTATCGAGATTGTGCATGGAAGCCCTCCATCTCTGTCAGCTGTTCTTCAGCCAGCAGTCATTAAACATTTACCTGGCCCAGATAACGAGCACCTGTTTGCATCTGCTGTGGGCCTGGAGGCAGGAGGGGAGGACTTCATAAACCAATGTGACCTTTAAAACAAGAATACTAATGCTGAGAGTCTTCCAAAATATTGCTGCTTTCTAGAACTGGATCAGTGTTGAAGTGGAAAAGGAGCTCCACCTGTTAGTCTGAAGATGAAGTCAATCTAGCAAATTTTAGAACAAGCTGAAAGTAGAGCTTCACAGCCAGATTTTTCTCAATAGTAGCAGCACATTTCTTTCTCATAAGGCTTTTCCCTCCTGCTTATTTTCATGCCTTCTTAGCTATTGGAAAACATAAAGGACATGCTGGTATTTGCTTGGTCTTTGTCCCTTCCTCAGACGTTGTAACAGTTGAACAGATTTCACACTTTTGGTAAGGGGTGGGTATTCAGTCATGTGTTTGTAGGAAGAAACCAAAAAGGTGAATGTCTTGTCTGACAGTGTGAGCCCTTTTCCTTTGTTTGTTGTTGTTGTTGTTGTTTTTTTCCTTTCATCTCAACCTGGAATATGAACTCTTAAACTCCACCTTGAGGTTTCATTGCAGTAAGAGCACTGACCTGTGTCCTCAACTTCCCTGTGTCTTCTCAAGAGTTGCTGTTACTTTTTTCAGTAGAAGAATTGTGTGTCCAAAAACAAGAAAACCCCATGACATCTTGTTTCTTTTGCCTCACTTTTAAGCTTGTTTTTATTCGAACCATCCATTGTCATCAAGCCTTAAGTGTTTCTCTTAAGCAACACTAATCACTGTAATTTCAAATTCCTCTTCTCCTGCATCTCCAGAGTACTGGGTCAGGCCTTTTACTTTCATTGTCTTTGTCTGAGTTCTCACACATTTTTTAGTGTTGTTAAGTGTTTCACCTAGCTGAAACTGTTCCTCAGCAGGATCACTGATGACTGCAGCTTATAAACTTGCCTAATAACACAGGTACAAAGCGTGATGCACACCCCTCCATTAGCTGTGGTCTGTAAATGCTGCCTCTTGCCTCCTCCCCCAGAAAGTGCTCTCAGTTGTGTTCTGGTTTGGGTTCATTGATGAAGAGGTGTTGCCTGATGAGGCCAAGGTGTAATCACCAGTGGTGAGTGATGTTTCATTTAGTGGGGGTTACAGCTGAGATGGCCCTTGAGGAGCAGTGTCTGGATACCAAATGTGCATGGGAATGCCAGCTTTGGGTCAGAATAAGAATTCCACTCTATAATTTGGTGATAACTTGAAATGTGTTCTTATTGACATCCTCCAACCCAAAGTGGTTGGCAAAGCCTTTATCCAAGTCTCACAATTTTTCAGAAGCTGATGGTGACAGTGTTGCCTTTCATAGGAGTTTCTCCTTGAAGTCATGTTCTCTCTCTGCATGATTCAATTCTCCATATCTTCATTTTCTCATTCTCATTAGATTTATTTTTAATTAACAAACTAGTGCTAGTTGTTTTCCTGAGAAATGTTTTCAGTTATTTCCTGTTTTTGTATGTGTAGCCACTTCTGTGCAATTTCTTATTTTTTAATTTATTTTTTTTTCCAAGTGTCCATTTCAAACTTAATTCTAAGAGACTTTACCTGTCTTTCCTCGACATCTCTTTCCTCTCTTCTAGGTTAAAGGTTTTGGGAGGTCTGTGGTTGAAGTTATACCTACAGTATAGATTGGAACTAACTTGTAACCAAGACCTCAGAGTTATTTGTACCTGTTTGAGCGGTAAGCTGAATAATTCTTGTGTATATGCAAATTGCTGAGATTTTAAAAAGGGATTTTGTGGTGTAGTATTGTAAGTAGTTGCCTGTGATGTCAGAGGAGAAAAATTTTCTCCCTCTGAAGGGAGAGTCTGGTGAGCTGTAGTTGAAAGGAGGTTCACCTCGTGTTAAATTTTGCCCCTTCAGAATTGCAAACTTATTCATATTGAATGTGAGAGCAAAATCAAGAAATACAAGTTATTTAAAGGACTCTCTTTAGAGTTAAAGTAGCAGGGCTTTTCTTTTCAAGTGTGTACACTTCACCTTTTTTCTTTTTTTTTAACATGGCAATTCCTGACCTTTTCTTCTTTGCGCTGATTCTGCGGTAATTTCAGTGTCGAATTTTTGGAAGCTCTCAAAATACTTCCTGTTGTGTCCCCTTCATTAATTTATGCTTGCCTGGAATGTCCCATGCCCTCTGACAATCGAGGTATTTGTGCTCAGGAAGTACCTTCAGGAGCTCTGGCATGCATTAGGAAGGCCCAGAACTTTTCTGCTATTTTATTGTTACTCACTCCCTTAAAGATAAACATTTCTCTCTCTGCCTGTCTCTTATCCTGGTTTGAAGAGGGAAAGGGAGAGGATTTGGGCATCATTAGGGAAAGGGGGGAAAAAAGCTCTCAAAACGGTTGACCTAAGTAAAGACAAATATGAAGGCCTTGCATTTGGCTAGATTTGTTCTCCAGTGCTATGAATTTTGGTTGAAGTTAGCTGTGGGAGTTTATAGCCTCTAAAACTTCTCTGTGTTAGCTGTGTCTCAAATAAAATGAGACTTTCTCCAGAGTCTTTGCCCTTTTTTCTTTCTGCTGGGCTGCTCTGGTGGTAGGACTTTTCTCCTGTGCTTTCCGCTACCATTGCTGATGAACTGAAGAACTGCTTGACTTTCTTATGCAGAATGCTTTTCTGTTAAAGCTCCTGTATTGCCCTATAAAAGTATTTCTTCCTATGACTCACAGTTTGCGTTGTTCAATATTAATGGAGTAAAAACCAACCAGACTTCCACCATTGTAGAAGATCCTACGGAGTTGTCCCATTTGTGACATCGTTAGCCTAAGGTGGATTTTTAAGGGAATACCTTGGGGTGCACTAGAATATGGTGCTCAAAATTAAGCTTTGGGCTCTGGTGTTAAGACACTCCATTCCTGAAGATGTTGAGAAAGAGGCTGAATAATGGACCTGGCCTCACTTAAAACCGATTTTTTTTTTAAATCTTAGTTCTCATAATTAAAGTGATCGTTGCTCCTTGGCACCTTCTTTTTTCAAAATGCTAAGAATATACATGGTGATGCTCCTAAGCAAGCAAACTTGAACAGGATTTTCTTTTGCTTTAGAACAGCAAATAATACTCTAGGCTACTTTGCAATTCACTCAAGACCTTAAATTGAAGATACTGTGTTTTACAAGCATTAGGAGATGGAATTAACAAATGAGACTAGGCAGGTTCCAAAGACACAAGCTGAAAAGGATTTACGATTGCATAAATTTAAATTCATTGGAGACTCTGCTTGAAATTTAATAATGCTGAGAGTGTTTAATGATGAGCACTGTTCTTTAAAAAGAGTGAAGGAGATTTTTAACATTAGGAAAAAGCAGATAACTTACATAATGCCATTCCTTAGAGAAGCAGGAAGAATTGGAATTTCTGCCTGGTCATGGGTGCAAAAACGTGTGTGTAACAAAACCCTGAGTAGTTACGGTGAAGTGGAGATAATTTCTTCCATCAAGAGGAAAGTCACAGGTTTTAAACTAGATGTTTTGACAAAAATGGTTCAAGCTGTAAATTTATGTGTTTTTATTTTTCCTGTAGATAATTTTATGTTACTAAAATATAGTACAGGCCCATAGTGCATGGAATAGCCTTGGTAGTAAACACCTATGTGAAGCTTTGTGCTGCTGTGAAAATGTTTTAGGGCTAAGACCTGACCTGAAATTAAAACCCAGAAGAATATCCCACTTGGGCAGTATTACACAGAAGAGCAATGTTCACAGTAGATGGCTTCAGGCTTTCTTATAGTTTGATTCCTTGGCAAATGCTTTGGAAAAGATGATGTACGAAGTTATTCTTTGACGTGTGGTCCTGTCTTACTGTTCCTTACAGGTGTGTAGATCTGAAAATAGATGCTCATCTTCTCTCATTTGAAATGTAGCAGGAACTACTCCTCATACACATGTGCTCATTCTGCCTTGAAGGGAGCATCTGCTGAGTTTTATAAGGAAAATAGGATACAATTTATTTTGTTCTCTAGTTCTCTAATTATATAAACAAATGGCTAAATTATACTAATTGCCATAATGGCTTGATGGTCATAATACATGGAATATTACCTGACATCTGAAAACTTCCAGTCTGCAGGACATTTCAGTGTGATGCCTGGTTTTAAGGAGAGGTAATGCCCACTGAGCTTGTACACGGGGAGAAACCAGGAGCTGGAAATTAGTGAAGGGACAAAAGCAGAACTGCCAATGTTGCCTTTCCACAGGGTGTGTAGCACTGCTTTTTAACATACTTTCTAGGTAATTTCTGTAGTCAGAATCTGATTTTTCTCTTTACCCAAGTGCATCTCCCAGTCTTCTCTGACTTCTGGATGAAGAAATGCAGGCTTTGTGTCAAGAGAGCTTCTGGTGCAGAGGATGGCTCAGCATTCATCATCCTGGCTTGTGCAACTCTTAATACCAAGTTGAGATGTTAAAAAGCATTAACCTTTACCCCCAGTAAATAACTGTACTGGTATTTTTCTGCTGCAATTGTGCTAGAATTTAAGTGGGAGGAACTCATTTAAAAAAAAAAAAAAAAGTGCTGGTTTTAACAGTGAGCAGAAAAGTGTGTTTATACCTTTATACCTTGATGAAAGTTCTTTCCCCCGTCAGCTTTGTGTGTTTGATCTGGTGGTGGTGGTTTAATGTTTGCTGTTTATGCAGAATTCCAACACAGCAGCTCACTTGATTGGGGAAAATACTGAATTTGTTTACCCAAAGTGCAGTATTTCCAAGAAGCCGAAGCGCTTGTATTTTGTCACTGGAATGAAAACAAAAACAGTGGCATAACTGTAGCTAGGGCCTGAAATAGTCTCCCTGGCCCCAGTACTGCTAAAGGTCAGGAAGTGTCTAGGATGTTTCTCCTCACTGGAAGTAAAGGTCTGGCTTGCTTAATCCTAATGAGAGGTGGAGCTGTCACATGAGGGCTGCTATTAACTTTTCTTCCTAAAGCTAACGAGTAGGTGAGCGCCCCAGCAAGCAGAGGTGCTTGAAGGCCAATAATTTAGAACATGGCAAGGCTAGAAACAGGATGAAACAGGAAGTTTCCAGCCTTGTATCTTCCTAGAAACAGGCACCCCTTGGCTGGCATGTTATAGATTGGACTGTGACACAGTCAGTAAACAAGCTAGGAAATTACCTGGGAAATACAACAGCTTTGGTGCTGCTGAGGTGGTGTCTCTCTCAGTTAAAGCCCAGACCTGAAATTTCATCTTAGTAATACGATTTCGATGGGAGAGGCTGTGCCTTTTCTTTCTGCTCTCAAAAATAAGAACACAAAAAGAGAAGGAAAGGGGTGTATTCACTTGATCATTGAACAAGGTGGGTGTGATGGAGTCACTTTCTGACTTATAAGAAGGTAGGAAAAGTCACTCCCATACTGCTCCTCCTGGTTGTAGGGAAATAGTGATACACAAACTCTGAGTACCGTGATCGAATAGAGGTGTTTGAGAAGATGATTAGAATTTCTTTAAAGCCACAGACTGTAACTGTAGAGTTACAGGTAATGGAAGGTAATTACTTTAAAATAGAGGTGAGTTTCAGCCAGCACAGGCTTCCAAAAGATGAGACACCAGTGAAAATCTTGATTGCCACTTACTTGTGTTCTTTTTTTTTTTCTTTTTTTTGAGCTTTCTGTAAGTTTTCTTTGGGTTTTTAACCTACCTACCTAAGTATCCCCAGTATAGAGGGAAGGAAAAGAGGAAATGGAATGATGTTTCTTCAGTACATCTCCCAGCATCCAGCACACTAATTTTGATAATGTAAAAGCCGTGTGTATGTTGGAACAAATTATTTTAAAATAATCATGAGCAGTCTCTTTAACTGGTTATTTATAAATCATAAACCTGCTGTGTTTGTGGGGCAGAGGTAGGGAATTAATCAGGTATGGCTTCGGGTCAGTTCTCCCAACCCAAAATACACTTGACCTAGGTCATTTTACTTCTCTTTTGATGCAGAAATTCTTCTACTGCAGCCTGCTTCACTGAGAGAGCTGGAAATTACCATTTTGCATGGGCCTTGTTAGCATTATGAAGTGCAGGTGCTCAGTACTAAAGAAGAACCAGATGAGCGGACTGCTAGAGCAGGAAATGTCCCTCCAAGATCTGTGGAAGGAAGGGAGGAAGAAACAAGGAGATTTTGTGACTTTCTCTCAAAAAAAAAAAAAAAAAGGCCTCTAAATCTTGTCTGGATCGTGGTCAGGCTGTCCCACCTGGGGTGCACATAAGCTAGCTAGCCTAGCAGGCATGGGTGGCTTTGGCAAAGAAGGCATGGCAACACAAACTTCAGTGTGTGCAGAACTGTTCAGCAAAGGGCTTTTGCAGGATCCTGGGTGCATCTGGCCTCTCTGTTTTCTGTAGTTACTGACGGTGATTTTTGGCTGATTGCACACGCATCGCTAATATCTGTCAGTGCAGTGCTAACCTTTTCCCTCTGCTTGGTTTTCCTCTTCAAGCTACTGATTTTGAAGGGTTAAGGCTTTGTTGGTATCCTGTGACTGTTCTAGTTAGTTGTTTCTGACTAAACTAGGAAAAAAAGCTGTTTTTTTTTCTTGTAGGTAAATAGTTCTGATGCATCTGTAATAGTGTATAAACAGAAACTCATTTAGGTGAAGCTTTAACACTTGTAATGTTATGTTGGCTCTCTGCTCAGCAAATTGAGCCAATAACAAGAGTTTTATCCCTGCTGAGTATGCTAAAATACATCTCTTAATTGAAAAAGCAAGGAGGCTTTCACTGTCTGAACGAAGCTGGCCAATGATCCTGGAGTAGGAGGAGAGCAAAAACACGTGAGACTTAAAAGGGGAATAGCTATTTTGACTTCATCAGGATGTTTTTTGTTTTTTTTTTTTTTACTAGTGTACGAGTGCACATGCTGTAAATCTTATGGTATCGTTCAAAGTTCAGTTGCATCATGCAGGGGGGAAAAAGTTGACTTTGTACATAACGTTGGTTTGGGTTATTACTGGTTTGACTAAACGCTGTTTTCCCTTTCTTGTTAGGCATCGGGAGAGTTGCTGCTACATCTCTAGGAAACTTAACAAATCATAGCTCTGAAGACTTGCCTCTTCCTCCTGGCTGGTCAGTGGACTGGACTATTAGAGGAAGGAAATATTATATAGATCATAACACTAATACAACTCACTGGAGCCACCCACTCGAGCGCGAGGGACTGCCCCCGGGATGGGAGAGAGTCGAGTCAGCAGAATTTGGAGTGTATTACGTGGATCACATCAATAAAAGAGCTCAGTACAAACATCCTTGTGCTCCCAGGTATGACATCAGTCTTGTCTGTTACGATTGTTCTTTTCCTAACCCAGCTGAGAAAGTGGGGCTGTTTTTGCCTCACATACAATATGCCAAAACCATCTTACTTTTCGAAGTAAGCTTTACTGGTTCTTGACGAAGATTTTTAGAAGTTGTTATAATTGTTAGAGTCTTTTTTTCCTCATCTGTTACTATCTTAAGTTTAGAAACAGGATATTGTTCCTAACTCACTAAAACAAAGCAACCATTCTCCTCAGCTGTTGGTAAAACAGCCAAGTTGCTGAGAACAGAACTGAGTTGTTGGTTGAAACGAAACTTGATCAGATGTTCCTGGAGGTTCTCTGGAAAGTGGCACCTATAATCTGAACTATGAATTGTCTTCTTTAGAATGAATTTAGGTATTTTAGCTACATAAAATTCAAAGGTAAAATAAAATTAGTATGTACCAGATCTACCAGTTACTTTCTGCTATTCAATCTTTTTTTTACTGTTTCCCAGGAAGAGAAAGCTTTTTTTAATGTGTGACACACAAAAACAAACATAAGAGGATGTCATTTGTTATAAATGGAGTAACGTATCAGCTGCTGCCTGAATACACTTGCTCTAAAATACGAAATGGGATGTTATTTGGTTGAGTTTGCCTTTTCACTCATTCCAAACCAGACAACACTTCCTTTCAGCTGTAGTGTCCAGGTAGCGGGCACTAGGTCAGTAGGTCCTGAGCGAGTTGTGCAGCATGCTAACAGATTACAGGTTGTATTAATCTGTACATTGGTGTTAACAATTAAATAATGCCTGCTTGGAGCTCACTGAGTGTCTCTGCCTTCCTTCGTACAGCGTTCCCCGTTACGACCAGCCTCCCCCAGTGACCTACCAGCCGCAGCAGGCGGAGCGGAGCCAGCCTCTCCTTGTCCCTGCGAATCCCTACCACACCGCCGAGATTCCGGACTGGCTGCAGGTCTACGCCAGGGCTCCTGTGAAGTGAGCTTGTTTCTTTATTCTTTTCACACCAAATTACTCGTGCGTAGTTTAGAAGGAAACCAAATGAGTTCTGATGGCTGAAGGAACTCTAGCTGGTGTGTGTTTCTGAATTGCATAAGAACTGATGCTGACAGCGCATGAGGAAGTTATACTGGATGGTTTCATATAGAATCATTAGGGTTGGAAAAGCCCTCCGAGATCATCTGGTCCATCCCCCTATCACCAATGTCACCACTAAACCACGTCCCTAAGTGCCACGTCCAACCTTTCCTTGAACACCCTCAGGGATGTTATCAGAAATATGACTTAAACAAAACTAGATGCTTTAATATTCCCAGCCTGTAATTGCATGGGTGAAGTTTTAGCAGATATGCAAATGCAAAATAAGTATATTTTGGTTTTATTACACATTTTTATATATTAAAAAAAGCCACGCTGAATTCAGTGAACCACCATTGCTTTTTACGAGCTGAGGATCTAGCCTGAACATTTAAACTTCTAATTTGCTGTTGCTGCTTGCAATCAGCCATCCAACAATTAGTATCAAAAGATGCTTTTTAAACCATATATAGATATAATCTCACCCTATATAATATATATTATGTTATTAATGTATAATGATGTAATTATTGTTATAATGAATATTATTTAAATAATATAATGTATATATGTGGTTTAAATTATGGTTTAAACCATTATTATATGTATGATTTTTATATCTCCCCAAAGTAGAGCCAAAATCTGCACATTAAAGGGATTTGGCCCTTTCCTCTTCCAGTTGAAAATTGTGTGTAATAAGTATGACCAATTTTATTTGTGTCATCTTACTAGAAGATTTGGAGACTCTGTCATCACATTAGCTTGCTTTGTACTAGGCATCTCTTAAAATCATCACAGTACTTCCTGCAGATCCCATGGCTTGCAGAATGTTATGTAGGAGAACTGGTAGGATGTGATTTACTGTCAGTGTATTTGTGAGAATGGCACCAAATGGCTTATAAATTTTTTCAGGGTGTTAACTTTTTAATTCTTATGTTACTCCTTTTTTTTTTAAAAAAAAAAAAAAAAAAAAAGGTAACTGTGAAGGAGAACTTGTAGTTTGAATTCAGACTGAAATCTGTTTCCAATCAAAAGCTTTAATTACTACTAAGTGGTGATAAAAAGTTAGTTTTTGAAGAAACATCCCTCTAGGAACAGGGAATCGCCTCCAAGAAGAGATTTAAGTCAACATAATGAAACATTCTCTGATGGGTTCAGCTCTGCAAAAGACTAACTAAAGAGAAAAGCAATGAAAAAAATCCAGATAATATTTCAGTAATTATGAAACCATGTATGTTTTCAGAAGAAGGGAAATATGGAGAAACTGATTTTTACAGCAGTGAGCAGGTCAATCTATAGTTGCAAATTCACAAGCAGCGTATGATCAGTGACTTCCAGCTGAAATATTTTTGTAGCTGCTTCTGAACTATAATTTGGAAGTGTTTAATTACTCCTTGTGGCTACTGGGCTTGCCTAAAATCCAGCAGTATATTATACACCAAGGACATACTAAGTTCCTGTAACCTATGAGAGGACTTATTTCCTAGAAACACTTCCAGGTTTTGGCTGTGACTGTATTTCTTTATTTAGGTCTTTGGCACATTTAGACAGTGCAGTTTGAAATATTTCAGTCTGTGTTGTGTAAATTCCTGCCGGTACTTCTCCTGAAACTTGAGGATAAGCAATAAGGTTCTCAGAAATGTCTTTAATAGGCTGAGACATTTTGAAATATTTAATTCATTCCATGTTTGAGAAGAATTGGCATTGTTTGGAGGAACCAAAAGTCATGTAGTTGCCTATATCCTTTTAACTCTTCTGGTAAAGTAGTTCTGGTAATAATATGAATGTTCACAGAACTCTCAAACAATTCTATGAAGAAGCAGATCCTGTTTTATGCACTTTTATACTGGAAAAGTGGGGAAGAGAGGTAGAAACTGCAACTGGCTTGGTGTCACCTCAGCATGAGGGCTTCTTATAGACCATCTGACAAATATTTTTAGTTACTGAAATCAAGATCACTTACACATTACAAAGGTAATTGTGATAACAAACCTCTGTTGTGAAAACAACTGGCTTAAAGCTTGAGGGGAAAATCTGGTGATGCTTGCAAGTTCTTAAACAGCACTTCCTAAAAGCTGAGTGTGAGAACTGCATGCATTTCTTACTGTCTTATAGCACAAAAATGAAAGCTGACAGAACACTTTTATAGTGGTAGTAGGGGAGTATCTTTTGGGATCTGCTATTTGAAATTCCCTATAAAATTTGTTGATTGATAGTGCTGTTTTCCACTGAGATCACTGTGGTATATTTTGTTATGGATGCCTGGTGCTGTAGCTTGATTAGCTGACTAAAGGCTGGATGTTGAGGAAAAGCCAAGTAGGTATTATAGCAAAAATAGGTAACAGCTTTTACTTTGACAGGTTTTTCTAAAGGGTAAGCATTCTGACCACCGGAAAGATCTAATGGGGAGTTGTGGCAGGTGTTAACCATAATGTTTCACTATTTTAGTGAAAAACAGTCAATCTGTTAAGAACAAAAAGAAGATAATTGGCTCACCAGACAGCAGAGAGGCTTTGAGGTCTGATAATAACTTAAGGCGTAATGATTTCCAGTCCCAAGGTACTGGTGACACCTTGAAGCACCCTTTCCCTCTCTGTCCCAGGATCTGTCCAGGGCTTTTTTTTGAAAGCATAAGCACAGTTACCAGAATATTCATCTTTTGAGCCTGGCAAGGGCTTAAATGCACGCCAGGTGTCTTGGTTTCACTGTGAACAAACGTTCAATTTTAAAGTCCTGAAGAGCAGTTGTGGTAGGTGCTGTGACAGCGTGCCACAGTGCCTGCATGGGACTTTGGGGGCAAGGATCAGAACCCAGGTCTTTCTCCTTGCAGCTGTAACCAAGTGGCCGTAAATATTTTGGGCAGCTCACCATCTGCTGTGTGAAAAGTGAATGTTGTATTGAATTCTTGCTGTCTGCTGGGAATAGCCCAGGGGACGGAGCACTCTGACTGGTGAGCCCTCCTCTCCTTGCCCAGGAGGAAAGGCTCGGTGCTCGGCAGGATTCCTTTGCCACCGTGCTCTTGGTTTCTGGCTCTGTGACTCGCTGCCCCTCTATGAAATGCCCGTGGTGTCTAGGTCAGGTACTCTGGGCCCTGTTCCACGAGACATCTCCGTGGTGTGCTCCTGGCCCTACACCACTTTTTGGGTAGGAATGAGTCCGTTCCTGTCAAGGTGCTGCTAGTGGCTTGATCTTTAGTTAGACCTCCTCCGTTCAGTACTTCTCTCGGCAGCCAAAGTGAAGCTGCCACGGAGAAGCAGCCCCGATGTGCCAGTTGTATCACAGACCACCAGCAATGAGTTTCAAAGAGCTAAAGAACAACCACGGTTTTGGCACTCTGTGATAATTTAAAATCAAGGGAGGGGGCTGTTCTTAGCTGCAGGTCCCAGGAGATGTGCAAATGCGTTCCTGCATGCGGTGTAGCTTGTTCTTTCCTGCTTGTGCCACCACCTGAGTAAGAAAAAGCTCCAGGGTCACTCATTGCCTCCCCATCCCTCGCGTGCCATGAGAAGTGTCTGCTCCTGGAGCCAGGCGGTGTCCCCGTGGCCACCAGCTGGGGCTCTCCTGGCCAGACTTCACCAGTCATCACCTTGAGGTGGTTGGAAACATCAAAGGGAACAGCCTGTTTATTTTAGGCTTCGGTATCTGCCTGGCTCTCTGAAGCCCTTGTGCCACTTTCTTTACGCATATAAGGGGTGCCCGCACTGCGGCCTGGTAACGCAGCCACTCCTCAGACCAGAGGAGCCAGAGACCTGCAGTCCTCTCTCTGCAGCATTACCACGATTTTGTTGAAAAATTTTGTTAGAAATTCTGGTTTTCTACTGGGACCTTGGAAACCATTCTCCACCACTGGCACAAAAAGCAACACATTTAAAAAAAAAAAAAAAAAGTTTGTTTTCTTGATGGGGTGGATAGATTTTGGAGGCAACCCAACTTCCATATAATTTGATCTGGTGGCAGCTAAAAAGTGACTGATGGAAACGTGGAGTGTATTGGAACATGGAGTGTACGGGCAGCGTGCTCAGTGAGTCTCAGCACAGACGTGTTCCCACGCACAGCCTCTGTTCTGATAGCTTCTTGCTTTAGAAGAGCCACAGAATAACCCGAGGTGGAAGGGACCCACGAGGATCATCAAGCCCAACGCTTGGGTCCACGTAGAACCACCCAAAAATCCACCCATAAGGGGTCGGATAGCTCCTGTGGTTTATATATTGAGGGAAATGGATACTATAGGCACTAAATATGGGAAAACAAGCTTTGAGGAATTTTTATGGCATGAAAGCGAGTCGCTGACTAACGTGTGATTGAACAACCCTCTGCATTACGAATGTCCCTAAACCAGCATCTCGTTCTGTGCAGCTGCAGTGCCAGTTTGGATCGTGGAAAATTACCGGAGAATGGCCGTGATTACTCACACGGGTGGGTTGGCAGTCGGGACACAAAACGCAGCCTTGGGGAAACTTCAGCAGCTCTGCTGGCGAAACGAGGGAGGCTCGAGGAGGCTCCTGTTGCATGGAGCTCATAGCTACCTAGTGGCAGCAGCTTCGACAGCCAGACGGGTGATCGTAAGGAGATGTTGGTAGGCTTCAGCAGTTGGAAAAAGCACTAGGAGTACAAACAGCACTCCAAAATCGCTCCATATTAAAAAAATAAGAATTAAAAAAGCGAGCGCTGGCGGTAAGTGCAGCTCCTGTAAGAAAAGCAGTGGAGGAGAGGAGGCTTTCAGAATGAAAAAGGCCGAGGGTGCCTGGCCAGCCAGCATTTAGCCCGTGTAGTTCTCCAGGGGACCTCCCCAGGTCCACAGCAGCTCAATTTTTTTTCCAGTGTGAGGACTGAGAACATCTGTGGGCTTCCTTCTCTCCCTTCTCCCTCCCTCAGCCCTCACTGGTGCTATCTAATCCCTCCGTCTGCTGTCCTGGGAGGTTCGTGACCTGCAGTTGGAGGCACTGATTGAGATTATTGCTGCTAATTAACCAAGAGCAGGGCAGTGTCCAAGAGTGCTCGTTAAGGCTGGAACGAGAATGCTGTGGAAACAAAAGCGCGTTGTGAGGGAGAACTTGCAGGCCTGCAGAGCTCTGCCTTCTGGGAGGTACTTGCTGGGGAATACTAGGATAAGCTGTTAAAATAGTTCATTTTTTCTTTCCTAGTCCAATTTTAAAAGGTGTTTTATTGCTAAATCTTGAAGGTTTGTGTAACAGAATTGATGTTCTAAACCAAGGTGTAAAATGCATTTGGGGAGTGTTCGTGTAGTCAGTTAAGAGGATCTGTAGTACTTTGTGAATTTACCTGTATAAAAAGTAATTTGGCATATTATGGGTGATTCTGCAGTTTAGCTCTAAGTAGTGTTTCTCCAGTGCACTTTGAGCCACAGCTCACTGTCTGTGGGTGTTAATTAGTTATTTCCTCACATAGAACATGCTAATCAATGCAGGCTGTAGATGGCTACAGAGCTGATGAGTGGCCGTGCAGCTGTGAGGTCAGCTCCTCACCGAACACACAGTGACACGTGAATAATCACCTCCTACTCATCTCCTATCTCCCCCCAGGTACGACCACATCCTGAAGTGGGAGCTCTTCCAGCTGGCGGACCTGGACACGTACCAGGGCATGCTGAAACTGCTCTTCATGAAAGAACTGGAACGGATCGTTAAGCTGTACGAGGCGTACAGGCAGGCCCTCCTCACCGAGCTGGAGCATCGCAAGCAGAGGCAGCAGTGGTATGCCCAGCAGCACGGCAAGAATTTCTAAGCTAACAACTCTTCCTAATAGACTTTTCCGAGGACACTACGAGCTTTAAAAAAAAGTTTCCACACTTCATACTATGAAAAAGTGCTTTGGTTAAAAAGGCAGCTTATTTTTGTTGACGTTGCACCTTTGTTATTATCCTCTTGAATATTTTTCTACATGTATTATGTATTGTTTATAAAATGAAAAATGTTTGTTAATCTTTTTCCATACAAAAACTAGTTTGTTATTCTGAAAACCAGCATGGAGTTACAGAGTTTGATCAGAGACTTGATTCTGGTATCTTTTTTCTAGCAGTTGGCTGTATTATTAAGAAGCTGACTATATATTTTTAAACGGCAATAGATGCAATTACAAGAAATGCCCTGGATGCAAAACATTGTTAAAATCCAAATTAGTATTTTGGTGTATTTCCCTCTGGACTTTTTGTATCCCTCTTGAGAGAGAGGTCTGTTCCTTGTTTACAGCTTTAATGTACAGAACGCTGGCACTGTTACTTCTCAGTACTAGAACCGTACAGAAGCTGATTTCATCACTCTCAAAGTGCTTCATGAGAATGAAGCCTGAGTTGCCTTATTTTTTACTTTGTTTAATGCATTATTACCTTAGATTTACTACTAGTTTTCACAGAGGTTAGTCAGAGGGCGAAATACTCGTACCTTCTTAAAGACCAATATCACTAAGCAAACTCTTCAAAGGTTCTGAAATGCTTGGGAGGCTGCATTTTATGAGCCCCAGCCACACGGGAAGGTTGTAGCATTGTCTAACCAGCTTACCAACCAGCTGTACCACACCACGAAAAAAAATCAGGGATGTATCAACATTTTTTTACCGAGCTTTGTCTTGTATTAAAGTTTCCTGACTTGGGGAAAATTTTTACTTGTACAGTTACCCTCGCCGATATTTTCATTTGGTTCATTGATTGTCCTGAAATGTTATTTATGGATTCTTTTTAGTGCAATAAACATGGTTGCAGACAAAATACATTTCTTGTAAATCCTATTAATTCAATAAAAATCAATTTGTTTAATGAGTGAAAGGGTGGACAACTGATTTTTCACCTTTCAGCAGGTCAAATGAAGTGGTTAGAGCCAAGGAGATCTGACTGGGAGTGGCCGCAATCAGAAGCTGTCACGGATGCTGTCCCCTGCGTGAGTCGTGGTAGAACAGAGCTGCTGTTGGAGCTGGTCCCCATAAAACCCAACCGCTGCCCCTGTGAGCCTGCTGTACCCAACTTGCTGTGACTGCCAGGTATGGGTGCAGCTGTTACAAAAAGCTGGAAGCTTTGCTTTGCCCCAAACTTGCTTTTATAAAACTTGCTCTTACTCTACCAGTGACAGAAGCACCTCATGGAGGTCGCACCTGGGCAGTGAACACACCAGAATAATTAAAGATGTCAAGCTACTATTAAAGCACCAATTCTGAAGGTCAGAAAAAAATCAGAAAATGTAAAAAGTAACGCTAAGAAGCTCTGAAGTCGTTAGTCAATAATTGCTTCTGATGGAGCCAACTTCTTAGGAACAAAAAGCAAACTTTAATAGTTCTGATGATAAAAGAATAGAACTGTTTAACACACTTTCTATGCACTATAATGAATATATATATGTACAGAAATACAGTGAAACTTTCTCCAATACATATACAAAGTGATACTTTGTGCATCAGTTACGAATGGAAAAGTACGCTTTCCTTACAATATCGTTAACATACCATAGCAGCTGTCCTTACAGTTTCTGATAAAGCAAGTTAATACATTTTTAATTATGTTGATGTAATTAGTTGATTGAAGAAAACCCTCGGTTACATGTTATAACTCGTTCAAGTGTTTGAAAATAAGACGATTTTGAATAATGCGAAGGTTTGGAAGGTTTTTAGCTGCAGCGTCACGTAAATTATAATTCCCGTAATGACTTGGTGATTAATTAAAAAGGGAGAAAATAAGGCTTCATAAATTAGTTGGGAAGTGTGCCGGATATTGCAAATTAAAAGCACTTGGTACTCGCAGCAGTGCTGATATGTACATATTAACAGAACAAAACTCATGCCTACATCTTCCCATCCAACGCTGTTGCTGCAGGAACGGATCGAGCACTCGAGCGGCCGCGTCTCCTCCGTGTGCCCCGGGCAGCCCCTCTGCCCTACAGCTTCTTCCTCTCCGAGCCCTCGGCAGGCTCCGCTTTCTGTGCGGGGAAGGCGTGGTGGTACAAGTGTCTGTGAGTCGCGGCCGCGCTGTACAGTTTGTACAAAGCCTAAAAAAAAAAAAGCAGAGGAGATGCTGACGGGCTGAAGCAGCAGGGTCAGCCTGCGTAGCGTGCAGTTTGCTTTGGGCACCGGCTCAGCAATGCAGTGTCCAAAAAGGGGAAAAAAAAATAAAAATAGGGTTCAGGAGTTTACCGATCTCTCAGACCTAAGGGGAAGAGCTGCCTTCAGCTGTGTTCGGCTGAGGCCTACCTGCAGTGTGAGCAGGGGTTGGCAGGGGCTGGGTTTCCCTACGTGTTTCACGTGCAGGCTTTAAATTTCTGCACTCTCAGCACTTTTTTCCCCCACCAGGCAGAAATTGCATCGCAGAGAGGGTTTTGCTGGGTCATTTCTATCCGGCTTTTCTACGTGATTTTTCTGCGGGTGAGTGCAGATTTTTTTTTCCTTCTCGTGTTACCATTTTTTGCTTTCCTCGTTGGTGCCTTTCCTACCTGACAGCGAGGCCTGGCCTTGGCAAAACAGCAGCGTGCCAGTCCCAGAGCACACCAGGTGCTGTCACACGAGTCCCATGGAGCGTGCAAGGGACACGCCTGGCACCAGACCCGGGCATTTTCCATGTGGCAGTGGCTGCATTACCCATGCTGATGTGGCCGTGGGGTGTGTGCCCCTCGCAGAGCTCAGCTCAGAGCAGCCACAGGGCCATGCCCGGGCCCCTCGGATGCTGCAGCCTCCCAAAAGGGGGCCACTGCCCCCCCCCCGACCCCAAACTGCACCCAGGGCACAGCGCAGAGGAGATGCTGAGATGTTACAGAGCCCTGAGGGTGACTGGCTAGCGCAGCGCTGAGCTTTCCACTTCAAACAACTTTTAATTGGGGGGAAAAAAAATAAAAATAAAACCACCAGCAGCTCCTGCTGGGGCTCTGAAGGCTCCTGGTGATGTAAAACAAGGATTGTAGCGGGGAGGGACAAGGCAGACGATGGAGATGGGAGCTTCATGCGGCGTGATGGCTTCATCATGTGCGTGTTGAGGCCGTGGAGTGAAGCAGGAGGGCCCAAGGCAGACACAGCACAGCCGAGGGTGAGCAGAAGGCCCCGGGGTGCTGAGGGGC
This sequence comes from Aythya ferina, assembly GCF_964211825.1. Lineage (NCBI taxonomy): Eukaryota > Metazoa > Chordata > Aves > Anseriformes > Anatidae > Aythya > Aythya ferina. The sequence goes on from NC_140301.1 coordinate 62,586,296, forward strand.
TGCTGCCCGCATCCCTGACACACCCTGGGAAAGCCTGGGGCTACTGCCTGCCGGTGGCTGCGTTTCTAGGGCTGTGGTGGGCTGGTGCAAGGGTCTGCCAGCAGCTTCTCTGCGTTTCTTTATTTTTTGGTGGTGTCTGATAACATGCCCTCATCTCCCCCACAACAGAACTTGCAGCACTTTGGGTTATTTTCAGCTTTTCTCGATGCCTTCACCCCACACAGCTGCCTTTTTCCTGGCAGGAAGGCTTTCTCTAGCAAAGAACACCTTCTGGGGTTTGCTGTAGCACAAGACACAGCAAAGCCTACGGCCCCGGAGGTCAGAAAAGCTCCAGGCAGCTTTGGGGACACAGCGAGATCCCAAAAACAGCCCAGCTGTGCAGGCCACCATGGGCCACAACGGGTTCTTTTTCCCTGCACTCACCGAGCTGCTTGGCACCGCCAAGAGCTGCTTCAAACTCCTCTTAAGAGGCAACCCCCACGTAACTCAGTGGCAGAAAAATGCACCAACACCGAGCCCTCGGCCCAAGGAAGAGGCTGGGGAGGCAGAACACACCTCCGAGTCCCCGAGCATGGTTTACTCCACCCAGGATTTTATTTTTTTTCCCCAAAGCTGGGCACGTGGTGCTTGCAGACACACCAAGCCAAGGGCTGTGCTCAGCCCGAGCCATGCCTGGTGCCGCAAAACCAAACTCACGGGCAGGGCTCAGCACGCCAGGAAAGCCCCCAGCCACAAACTGAGGGGGGGGAAAAGGTTAAAAACCCCATCACAACAATCACACAACCCTTCCTTCCACCCCAATCCCACCCCAAAAAACCCCTCCCTCAGGCTCCTGGCTGTCAGCGTGGGGTCGGTGGCAGGCAGCAGCTCCAGAGGTGACACCCTGGCAGCAGCGAGCACCCCGCTGCGGGGTTGGGGTCCCAGCCACCACCCAGGGCCCTCCTTTCTCTCCGAGCCCAAGGGCTGAGAAGCAGCCCAGCGTGCGTCTCATCCCGGGATGATTTTTCTGTCCCTGAGGCTCGGCCGCCCTCAAGGATCCCCTGGGAGCCGTGCGGTGCATGCCAGGGGAGAGCAGGGGAAACGAGAGCCACTTACCTCGTTTGTGCTTCCCTGGCGAGAGGCATTGGGAAAAGAAGGGGGAAAAAAAAATAAAAAGGAGAAGAAAAAGAAGCATCTCTGTGTATCATGCACATCCACGGAGCAAACAGCGCTCACCTCCAGCCAGCAGCCACCTGCCGGAGCCCCCAGGGTGGTTTATTTGCAGGGGGCTCAGCCCTGTCCCCTCACAGGTCCCCCACGGGGCTCTGGCCACCCCTCCTGCTGCCGGGGACAGCGTGTGTGACCCCACACTTGTGGTGAGTGCTCTGTGTTGGTGGGATTGGCACAGCTCCTTTTTTACACCGGGCAGGGTTCAGGGGGTCGGACTCGAGCAGCTTTGCTGCTGATTCCTGCGGGGTGGCTGTACCCAGGCCCTAAAACTCGTCCCCTCCATCACCAACTCCACAAACTGAGCTGAAAATATTCCCCCTGTTGCTGCCCTCCCCACCTGAGGAATGGACTGGAGCACATTGTCCTGCTGCCTGAGGCCAGCCCAGCTCCTCCCTGCCTGCACAAGCAGCTCAAGCAGCTGGATCTGCCCGGGCAGGCCCCGCTGGAGCACCTAAAACAGCCCTAAATGCCAACGCAAAAAGCCATTTCCGAGAGGAGGAGCAGCCCCAGGAAACCCAACGCTTAAGCACTCGGTGTGGGGATTTGTACTGTTTAGTTTCGTGTGTTTTTGTGTGTGTTTTTTGTTTTAAATCAAAAGCTCTTTATCCTACCTGGTCCCACAAGGCTGCGGCCACTTGGTCTATTACTGCGCCCAGTTCTCTGTACTCCCCAGAGTATCTGATATATGCCCAGGTGCACAGTGTGATAAGTGTCAAGCCCATGATCATGTTGCACAGACTGGCTATGATGTCCAAGCCAATGAAGCCGGTGACCCCAGCGATCACGTAGGTGATGAAGATGACCACGAAGAGCGTGGCGGGGGTGCGGGCAGCGTGGAAGATGTTCTTGCTGTCGTTGTGCTTGATGTACTGGATGTAGAGCTCGTCTATCTCGGCCTCCAGCTGCTGCAGGTAGCGGCGGCTGAACTCCTCCCCGCCCATCTTCTTCACCCCGCGGAACAGCTTCACGGCCTCCTCCTTCAGCTCCAGGTGCTTGCTCTGCAGGTCGCTGGGCGCGAGGAAGGGCTTGTCCCCACCACAGACCTGCGTGGAAAACACGGCCCCATCGCTGCACAAACCTCAGCACCCTCAGCTCCTGTCCCCTGCCAGGCAAAACACGGGAACCGGGCTCTGGGGGGGCTCCTGTTTGGCACAAATATCCCCTCTGCTCCCCTTAGCCCTGAGCTCCAGTTTGGAGAGCCCCGAAACCAAAGGGCAGTGCAGGGTTTGTCCTTGCCATCCTCTTGGCACTATTTCTTCGAGCTGCAGCTCCTCAGACACAGGTTAAAGCAGGGCTGCAGGTGTCTGTACTGAGAAGCCGGGTCCCACAACCCTCCTGTTCAATTTGCTCACAGCCTAAGCCAGGATCTCGGGCAATATCGAGCTACGATCCCAGCAGATCTGGAGCCCAGCATTTTCCTGTGCTGCAAACTGTGCAGCTTTTTTTTTTTTTTTTTCCCTTAGCACTTCTGGCTTTAAGGCATAAGCACCAACACCCACCCAGAGCAGCGTGGGGATAATTTGGCCGTGTAGCTCTGCAGCCCCTTCAGCCACCTGGAGAACAGACGGGACACCTGGAAGTGGCCGGAGACAGGCTGAGGGCTGAGCCTCACCCTAAAACACCTCAACCATCCCTCTCCAGAGCTGACTGGGCAGGGCACAGGTGAAAAGCCTGCTGTAATGACTTTATCCCCTAATTAGCACCAGCCACAGCATGGGTTAAAGAATGAAACAGAACAGTTCAGCTGGAAGGGACCTTCCACCAACTCCAACTGCCTGAGCACTTCAGGGCTAACCAGAAGTGAAAGCGCGTTAATGAGGGCGTTATCCAAATGCCTCTTGAGCACTGGCAGCCCCGGGGCATCAGCTGCCTCACTAGGAAGCCTGTGCCAGTGCCTGACCAGCCTCGTGGTAAAGCAATTTTTCCTTCTGCCCAGTGTGAACCTCCCCAGGTGCAGCTTTGTGCCGTTCCCTCACGTTTTGGTCATCGTGGGCTGCGTGCTCACACAGCGCTGCTGCCCCGACACGATAAAGCCAAGCAGGGAGGTTTCTCCAGGAGGACAGGAGAGCCTGGGGAACGAGGTGCTCAGCACCACCTACCTCTTCCATTCTCCTGCTGTAGGTGTCTTTGGCAGTGGCAACTGCTGCTAAATTGTTGGCTTCCGCTGTGGCCTGCACGAAGAGCAAAAAGGGCACAAAGTTTAGCTGCAGAAAGGTGAGGTTAAGAAGCGTAATTGCAGAGAAGAGCAGCCACCAGCTGGGTGCACACAGCCCACGTGTTTTCAGCCAGGATGGATGCATGGTGCACGCACACAAAATTAAACAGCCCCCCCTGACTCAACCAGCTGCACTCTCCCCAGCATCTGACCAACGCCAAATCAAATCCTTCTGTATTTACACATCCAGTATCCTCAGCCCCCCCCCCACCAGGCAAAAGCCTGCATCAAGAAAGGATTCCTACCCTCCGAGCCAGGGCAACAAAACCTCTGGGCTTCAGCTGTGGGAAACAGCAAGGGAAGAGATAAAAGGCTCAGCTGAGGGTAAACAGCTCCAGCTGCAGCCTCCCGCTGAGCTGTCTGACACGGAGCAGGGAGCTGAGGGCAGCTCTGCGTGGGGCCACGCTACCTCCATGTGCCAGAGCACGATGCTGCTCACCTGCGGGGAATAATTTTGGCCAGGCTGGGTGCTGCTGCGTGCGTGGAGTGACCACAGCCCGGCCGAGGTGCACGAGCTGTGCTGCCTCAACTGCCTGGCCACATCACACCTTCCTCAGGCTCTGAGTGACTGCTGAATGCTGCCCAGAGGGACGTTGGGGTTGTGCAGCTAAGGCACTTGAAACAAAATCACGAAGGCTCGACGTGCTGCACTGGCTGGATGCTGATAATTAAGTGGGAATCGATGGCAGCTGCAGTGCATGGATGCCCAGCAGCTCCCCCTCACGTACCTGCAGCATGGACTTGGGGTGCGGCAGCTCTTCCCCTTGGTAGATCTTTATGTAGGCCTGCAAAACAGGGCACAGAAACACAGAATCAATCGGATGCCAGCGAGACGCAAACACCTCCACCCAGTTCCAGGCACAGCATTAACAGGATGAAAGCAGCACAGGAGAGGAGGGGGTTCCTGGCACAAGATGGCTTCAGCAGGGGCTGCTCTGTCAAAAAAAAAAAGGCAAGTAGCACAGCCCAAGGTCGATTCCTTGCGTGGTATGGGGCACTCACTCAAGGCTCACACTCCACCACTTCCTCTAAGTATCTATACCATAGGATTTGCACCTACCTCCGTCCTTCCCTGAAGGAGAAGGAACCAGAGTCAGGTAGCCCTGGAGAGTAGGTGGTGAGAATTACTCACTGATATCTTGCATCAAAATGTCACGGTAGTCATGACAACAAAATTAATGTGTTTTTTTTTTCCAAAGGCAACGGGAATACGGCCCTCAGCCTACCTCCCCCTGGTCCGCAGGTCCCCGTGGTGGGGTGAGAGCCCTGACACCTTTTGGGCTTACAGCATGGCCAAATACAGAGCCGTGAGGGGTTTGCTCAATGCAGCAAGGGAGCCAGCACTATTAGGCTAGACCGAGATCATTTCCTCGAGCCAACAAGTGCTAGCTTGTCTGCTGCTGCTTTCCCCTTCCATTAGAAGTGCAAATGTGCTGCAAACAAATAAGCCCCGTTTCTCTTGAATAAGCCAATACCTTAAAATACTCCACAAGGCCTCGACAGGTGATATGGTTTCCATTGATCTCCTTCACGTCCAGGCTCTCGGGACTAAGCAGCCACGGAATCAAAATCTTCAAGTTCTTGATGAACTCGTCGTCTATTTCTGGAAAGAAACCCAACGTCATCAGAACCAGCCCTCGGTCAGAATTGTGCTTCCGTGTGCGCTCCCATCAAAGACAGGAGGCTCGAGCCAGGGCACCAGCTCAGACACCCTGTGATTTAGTGATGTGAGCACTCAGAAATGGTCCCGGCCCCGGTGAAGTTGTCACTTAACCCACCAACAGCACATACAGCTGTGCATAGATCCATCGTCCAGCTTTCTTGTCTCAAAACCAGTTGCACAAACACAAATGTGACTGCACGGGGAAAAAAAAAATGCTTTTGCTGATGACATGGGTAACGCACACCAGCACTGGCAGCCAGAGAACAGCACCTTGCCAAGACAAACACACTCTTTGTAAAGCATGATCTTGAGTATACAGCATGGAAACGTGCTGTGCCTTCCCTTTGCACGCCTCTGTGGCACCCATAGTGGAAATCTTCAGCCAGGGCTTAGGCTTTGGCTCTTCTGTGCCAGCAGGTAGGATTTCCTGTGCCCAGTTCTCGGTCCCCTACGCACCCAGATGTCAGATTCTCCTTGCGAAGTATTTTAAAGCTTTTGAAAATCGTCAGGCTCTCAGCACTAAGAAATCCTGCAGGTGATGGCATTTACACTGCACCCTCGGACACCCCTCGATGCAGGGCTCAGGGATGGGCACAGCCTCTGCTCCCCCAGTGTGTCCCCTACAGAGCTGGCAGTGTCGCCGAGTGCCCCACGGGCTTGTGTCACCTCGAGGGAGGCAGGCTCCTTGCCTAACAGCCACTTTTATGGCTTCAGAGCGCCTCACATCCATTACTGCTATTTAAATTAAACTGACATGCAAGCCATCCAACATCTGGGCATCTGGAAGGTAACAAGAGAGGGGAAGTTTCCCCAGATTTCTCCTCAGAGAGCACAAAAGGCTGAGTCCAGGTCTAGAGGAACAAGAAAATGCTGTCGAGATGCCAACAACTCCCAGGCCAGTTCTGCACACACCGCTTGTTAATTGCTGTTTAGCACCTGAAATTAGAGGGGGAACTAATAGAAACCAGTTTGGCTTCCACCAGAGCCTGCACTGTTGCTAGTTAGCACAGAGTTTGCCAGAAGGACGAGTCTGATCACTAGCCAAAACCAGAAGAAGTAACTTCTTTCTGTCTGGTAATTTATTTTAAGTGACTAACAGCCACTTTCTCCATTGCTCAGAGGCTGCAAGCAGCCTCTAAGCAGAGGTGCTGGTAAGCAGCTGATTCACACAAATTGAAAATTTGGAACCTGATTTGGCAGGGGGTTGGACCTGATGATCTTTCGAGGTCCCTTCCAACCCCTACAATTCTGTGATTTTGTGAAAATCCACAGCACACGGCTCCTTTCAGGGTAGAGAATCCTACCTTGTGTTTTTTTCCTTCGTGTTTATTTTACCTGTGAACTAAGTCTGCCCTGTAGGGAAACCACTGATCAGATAAGTCAGGATTAAATATTCCTTGGAAAGCTTTTCAAAGTGAAATAACGTTCCTCTGAGAGCACGTGTAACCAGCCTGCCACCCTGCGCAAGCACAAGCCTGCCGTGCAGCAACCAGTCTGCACGGCTGTGTCTGTGCCCAACTGCAGGTGAGGCACAGGAATTAACTGCAGGCTGAGCATCACGTCCATAAAAATCCTATCTCACCTGCCCTTCCCCATTTGTCTATCAGCCATCTGTTGGCAGGGCTTATTGTCAGTGAACGTGAGCTCATGCTAAGGTTAAAAGCATCTGGCAAAGGGCAGGCAGCTGGCTGCGCTCAGAGGAATGAGCTGGGTATGTCGTTGGGAAGAGGATTCAGGTCCTCTTGCAGAAGCCCTTCCATGGAAAATACTCAGAAATGTTTCAGGAGTCAGTGGGCCTGTCTGTCAGGGCATCTAAGGTATCTAAAGCAGGCCTTTGCCTCGTACCTTTCAGCTTTCCGTCAAAGTTAGGGTTGGTGGCGACCTTCAGGCCGGGGTGAGGTAAGAGGAAGCAGGAGATCTTGGTGAAGCAGGAGTGGATGTGCTTTCTGACGTTCTGCAGTTCTTCGTGCTGGTTTCCTGAGACCTGCGAGAGATCGGTTTGGGGTCAGCTTCCCTTCGGATGCAGACAGAGGTGACACCGGGGTGCCAGAAGCACGGGGTACCCCGCACTGCGGCTGCTCACAGCGGGAAGGAGCTGGCGAGGATGTCCCTGTGGGGCACGATGTGTGAGCACCAAGGCAGGGCTCCTCCAGCGACCAAGGAGCTGGCCTATCTCTGACCACACGCCCTGGGGCATGTCATTATCATCAGGAAAATGTGCGTGCCTGTGCATGACCCGCATACAAAAACATTTGGGATTTCCCACTGGGGCCTTTCTCGGCTCCCCTTTAATTAGGTCTCTCCACTACCAAGTGGCCCAAGCATTTCCTGATTAACCCCACTGGAGCCCATCGGTTTTACCTGTTCCTAAAGCGTTATTCCTGGTCCCAGGAATCTCCCAAGCCCCATCGCTGAAGAAAGCAGTGCAGGACCCTACAGCCCAGCCAGGCCAAGGCCTCACCCTTGTGTCCGCACACTCTATGTCCACACAGACAAGGACAACGTACTGCCCCCAGGACACAAGCCACGTTTGCCTCTCGCTCTCCATCACCCAAAAGCACAAGGCCCTGGCCATGCAAGGCCACGTGGAAAACGTTGAGGAAATCCAGCTCCGAAAGAACGAACCTTGAGACGTTTCTCCAAAAACTTTGCGCCGCCATCGGATCCGTAGGAAAACTCGTAAGGGAAGCTCCAGTCGCGCACGAGGAATATAAGGGACTAGGAGACAGAAACACGTCCAGGTCAGTGCCACGCCACAGGAACCCAAGCACCGCACGTTATCAGGAGGGGTTTGAGAGGGAGATCGGAGCCTCCTGCCCCACCACCATCGCTCGTGGCAGCCCGGCCGGATGGCAATTTGGTTCCCGAGCTTGAAAAATAGCGTCAACCATTTCCACTGCAAAACAAGAACGAGGTTTTTGCTAACCGGGACAAAAGGCAACGAGCTCCCTAATTCCAGCCACATTTAGTTCCATCCTATGGGAATTTCACAGGCTCGTTTTTTTTCAGCCGTTTTCACTGGGCAGCTTTCCAGACAGACTTTTAATGAGAAGCATATGTAGGATAACGAGGCTGAATAAGAAATTGCTGGCTTTTGTAATCTTTATTGAGGCAGTCGAATTTCTATTCAATGAATAAATAAATACCAGCACGGTCAACGTCTAATCTTTTTCAGAAAATCATTTTCAGAAGAAATCACGCCTCCAGTGCCTCTTCCACGCAAGAAAGCTGCGTCCCACAGAAGGGATCCAGGGGCTGCAGAGGGAAGCCCTGAAAGTAGAAGCCCCAGAGGTGCCAGGGCTTCTCCTACGTGTATGAATAAACCAGTCAGTAAGTGGGATGCATTTCAGTGGAATTTCCCTAAAACTCATCTATGCTTAAAACAAAGATTTTGGGGAGGGAAAACATTTCACCTCCTTAATTTTCTTCCATAAAACATCAGAAAAAAAAAATAAGAAAGAAGAGAACAGTGAGCTGGCCATTCCTAAAGGCATTACAAGCCCCAGCAAATGTCCACAGCTAGCTCTCCCAGGACATGCTGTTCCTTCTGAGACTGCAAGAAGCTCAGGAAGCATGACCATGTTTAGGACTTTTCCACAAACACATTATGCACTCTGTGCTGTTTGGACTGGGAGCTATTTTCTTTTTTTTTCTAAAGCAAAATTGTTCCCAACAGGCTGCCCGTATCCCACCTAGTGTCCCCCCTCACCAAGGCACGGCGACCTGGCGGCAGCTGGTGTGGTGCACGAGGTTCTCCGCAGGCACAAGGCAGCGGGAGGAGGGAGCAGAAGGGAAATGTGCATTTTCCACAGCCAAGAGCTGCCTCCTTTCCAGCAGCATCCACTCGACTATCTCACTATCGGCACTTTCAGAGCACTCCCTGCTTGGCAGCGCTCTCCTATATGAGATTTTTTTTTCCAAAACCCTCCTTTCCAGGCTCTTATATTTTAAGGACAAAAGAGATGCATTGAGCTTGACTTCCAGGCCTAGAGCCTCGCCCAAGCACCTCCAGCTGCACTGCCTTCTGCAGAGAGCTGTCTTGGTTTGAAGACCCCGAGTGAGGGCTGCAAACTGTGAAGGGCTCAGCCTCTGGTGCTCTCCTGGACAGACCAAGGTCTGTGCTCGGTGTCTCGCTGTTCCCCCGATGTCTGACCACTCCGTAGCAGTCACTCAGAAGATCCTTTTTCAAGATGCCCTCTGCAGGGACAGGCCAACCCCATGATGCTCACCTGGCCACGTCGCCAGCGATCCTTCCCCCAGCGTCTATCTCAGCTGCAAGGGTTACTACCAGCCCTTTGATATTTTTCCACAGATCGTTAACGGAGATTGCAATGAATCAGAGAGACCCTGGGGGGAGCCCCAAGGAAGCACTTCTGAAGGATGATGATTTCCCCATTAAAATTAGCTCAGCGTTCTCAGTCATCTATCAGTTAATGGGTTTTTAATCCATTTACACGGATTAAACCAGACAATGCTGACTTGGTCTGTTGTTCGCTTTCTTTTTGAGCAGCATTGTATGGAGATAAGGAGTACAGAAGGCAGGATGCCGTGGTGATAGTTACCTTTATCAACCAAACTTGTGGTCTTTTTAAAAATTGATACTGGGATTGCTTGACAAGACTCGCTATCTGCAGAACTGCGTGACTTGACAGCAATTACAGTCTTTGGTGAAATCACAGGCTATTACCCAGCCCTAATGACTTAAGCATATTTAAAAGTGCCTCATTACAGCCCTCTTCTTACTGATGGAGAAGGAAGTATTTCGCTTTCACTGTGATATTTGGCTACAATATTCTGGTACTTTCTAAATAAGGAACAGAAATATTTATTTCATGTCTGTCTTTTTCTGCACCGTGTTACAATTTTCTCCTAGCTCTTACTACAAGTCACATACTTTTACTGGTAGCTTTAACAAGGTTTATCAGTCATCGGCCCATGCTAGCATCCAATATCTACTCAAAGCTCCCCAAAATCTCAATTTGTCCATTTGTTGCATTTTTTAACCTTTTCATTTTATTCCCACTTCCTGACCACAGCCACCTTATAAACGCCTTACGCCTTCCAGGCTGATGGTGTGGCCAGCAATTCTATTTTTATGTTGGAAAGCAAAAGTAAAATAGCTGTAACCCACTCCCAATTATTACTTGCATTTTTATAGCATGTTTTTACTCTCTGCTGTATTTCATTTTGGGAAGCTCACAAAATCCCCAGCCTGCTACCAGCTCACCTACTGCGGATGGAAGCTAGAAGTCAGAGCAAGCCACTGGGACTGCCAGAGGGCACCTGGATAAGGAAACAACCTGTACAGGATGCCCCACAGAAGGGGGCCTCCTGCTTGGCATTGCAATTATGCAGAGTGCAGGGGATAAGCAGCCCCGCTGCCAGAGCTCTGTAGCCCCACAATTACACCGGGATGTGTGGGGGTCTCCCAGCAGCACCCTCCATCCCTGCTGGCCCTGCTTCCTGGCTTACACCCACTGCCCACGATCCCCAAATCTTCCAAACCTGTTCAATCACCTTCCCAGCCTCCCAGGGGCACAGGACTCGGTACAGCCCTTATCAAAGCCGTACAAAGCCATGACTTGGTCTGTTACAGGTCTGCAGGCATAGCGAGCTGCTGAACCACCCTTCTCAACAGCAGCTGCTACAGCCGCCCCACAGACTCCTAACCCCCTTCTTCCACTTCTTTTCATCCACGTTCATGGCAGGGGATGCCACAACCCATCACCTCCCACCATCCTGAGCTGCTTGTAGCCCTGACATCCAGAGCAAGCCCTTTGCCCGACACTCTCCCTCTTCTGAATGCCAGCTTTTCACAGGTTGGGAAGCAGATGATGCTTATTTGAAGCTAAAATCCCACTTAAACCGAGCCTTCCCACAGCTCTGCTGCCACCCACCAGCGCTCTGAGCTAATCCCTGTCCTCCTCTCTGCCAAGAGCTGGGATTCCGGGGGCAGGTGGCTTCAAGCCTCTGACAGCAAAGGCTGGGCAGAGAGCGTTAGGAACCTGGCCGTGCATTCATTATGCAGCTCTGCCACAAAACCTGACTGCTTTCCGAGCCCAGCAGGACGAGGCAGAGCTGTGGGGACGGCTGCCTGCACAGTCTCTGCTCTCTCCCTCCTTCAGCTGGGGGCATTGCAGCACTGCATGCACAGCTCCCCAAGGCCCAGCATGGCTTGTATCTGGGAGCAGGGCCCTGCCAGGACGCAGCTGATGCCACACAGCGCTCATTGCGTTTCACCCCATGCCTTTTGTCCCCCCGAACAAAGCCTCCCACAGATAACAGCCTCCAGCTGCATCCAGACCTGCTGAGCGAGGAGGCTGCTGCAGGGCTCGGCAGAGCTGCCAACAACAAAGGTTGGGAGTGGAAAGAAAGAGGGATACTGGATGTATTCAGAAACCTCCTGGGGGCAAGGAAACACAAAGCCCTTCCTTCGCTTCAGCAGAGCCAGACTCCAGGCCTCCATTTCTCCTCCCTGTCCTGCAAACTGCAGTGACACCTCGTGGCAAAGCCACCCAGCTCAGGGCCAAGCCACCTCCAGCAGCAGGATGCGTGGTGGCCAGGACCCTCTACTCACCTGGAAACGTGGCCAGGACCCTCTACTCACCTGGAAAGGTTTCAGGAACGTTTCCTCCATGGCCAGCCGTCCGTACTCGGTGAAAAGCTGGAGAGAGAGGCAAAGAACAGCAGGACTTTTAGCTCCCCAGCATACACACAGGCCATACAGCTGTGGCCACACAGGCACAAGCAGCAAGGCGCAGTTGTTGATTTGGGGTAAAAAAACACCATTTGCAGAGCTGGAACCGAGACTGGCTGGCTGTGTGGTTTTGGTTCCCATTTAGAGGCAGATGGAGCTGTTAGGGACAATCGCCATGCTAAGCCCTTATGTGAAAGATCTCGCCTAGAGTTTCTGGCTGCCAAATCTGTGAAAAAATGGCTCAAATCAGCTGCTTGCTGTTGCTTTCATACCAACCAGAAACTTCACGTGCCAGAGGGGACTGCTGGAGCCCGGCTCTCTTTAAACGCTCCAGGAAGAAGCGGAAATGAATTCAGAAATAAGTACTTTCCCTGCAAACCCCCACTGTGCAGACTGTAAGATCAGCCTACCAGCAAGATTTGAAGGCTCTCCAGTCTCTCTGGGCTGTAATTCCTAAGCGAAGGCACCAATAATGTATTTCACAGATGCCTAAAAATGGGTCAACATATTAAGCAATAATGGCCTAAAATTCAAACTGAAAGATCAGATTTGCACTGGATAAGTTCAACATCTAGAAGGTATTATTGTTAAGCAATATTTACTGGCTGAAACAGTACAGAACTCTTCTGATTTTTCCACAGCTTTTCTTTCCTTAAACTACTGGAGGAAAAAAAAAAAAAAAACCTAACCAGTCAAACAGTCACTCAAACAAAAGAGAAAAGTGTAAGTAGAGGTAATACCAGGAGATGGGCAGGACAAGAGTGCCACAGAAAAAAAAAAACAAAAAAAAGGAAAAAAAAGCAACCTTAGCTGCTTGTCTCCAACAAGCAGGGCTGTAATTATCCTTATGGGTCACCTGTATTGAGCCTGTACCAGATGTCAATATCCAAGTTTATAAACCAGTACCCAGTTTATTTGGGTTTCTCAGACAATAGGTCCTATCCTGTGGTGTGAACAGTGCAACTTCTACCTTCAGCTTCCCACTCACAGAAGTCAAAGGAGCACTTTTACTGCCACCACTCAAGGCACGCTGCAAATACGTCACACAAGTAACAGAGCCTCCATTTTAAATACAAGACCCCTGCTGCTCCCCTACAGGGCCCGACTCTGCTCCTGGCAAGTGTCCCACTGACTGTCCTGCCAAACAGCCCAGGCCCTAAGCATGTGTGCTACGAGAGCACAGGCAATACAGGTTTCAGTCCCGAGTGAATGTTCCTCCATGCTCATGAGCTGAAGCGAAAGCTGGGAGATTCACAGACCCCTTTGTAGCTCCAAACATGCCTTTCCAGCACAATGCAGCTTGCAAGTGTGGAGCATAATGCAGGCACCCCGGTGACACGGAGCAGCAGGACAAGGGGACTTACCTGCAGGTGCTGCAGATCATCCTCCTGCACGTTCTGGGACAAGTTATAAACCTGCATGAGAAAACAGAAACTTCAGAGCACTCAGAATGGCCTGTCCCTTAGGCCAGTGCATGTGTCGGTGTGGTTGAAGCTCATGACATGACCATGGGGATACAGCCAAAGGCCCAAGTGGCCTCTGAAGCTGTTCCAAGACAGGCCCCAAGCACAGCTGTACTGCTGGACAGACACAGACAGACAAACAGGCACAGCAAAACACTCCAGCATGAGGGCAGCAAGGGCTGTCGTGCCCCAGCCAGGTAGCCTGTTAGGTCCAAATGATGCTTCTCCTCCTCCATTTATGTGTTGAACTCTGTATCAGGACCCAGCTTCCATCCTGTTAATGCTGCTCTCTGGGAGCAAAGAGCAGAAGACAGGAGGGGAAAGCCCTAACAGACCACACAGTAACTGCTGGTTTTTAGCCACCACCTTTAAGGAACTGCTTCCTGGAGACAATCCCATTCTTACCTGTATCGAGCTGATCATTGTGCTAAGGGCAAACACGGTGGCCGAATCCCGCAGGGTGGACTGGCTGTCAAAGGTCCCCTGCGTGTCCATCAGCAGCACTGCAACCTGCCAGGCAGAAAGCTCCAGGTCAGCTTGGAAAACACTCAGCGAAAACACTCTCAAATTCCAACAGGGTGGGTGGGTGAATGCCAGCTGTGTTATCGGGTAGGGAATCTCACTGCTCATGCCTCAGACTCACAGTTGGTGGAGGACAAAGGAAAAGAAAGAAACTCTGAGGAGTCCAGAGTTGGAGAGACACCCAGACAGCATATCAGGGACACAGGGGGGCACCAAGATATCATACTGCTCAGTGCATTAAATTATGCTAACTTAGGGATATGGTATCAAGACATTCTCTAAACTTGCACAAGCATTTGAGACACTCATGGCAAGGCAAGGGAGTCTTACAAAAGCTGGACCAGCGAGATGAGCTGACCAGCAACAGAGAACTAAAAAAAACATGCAGCAGAAAAGCAAATACCTTTTTACCATCAGGCTTGTCCACCAGGAAAACCTCACTCCATATCTGAATGCCAGTCGTCTCCCGCTCAGACCCTCCCCTCCAGGAAAAACCAGTCAGAGGCTCGTTGTAATCTCCAACCCAGTCCACTGCTTCCTGCAGGTGGGAACAAAAGAAGCGCTGAAGTTCTCATCCCACTTTGTTTTTACACCTTTCTTCTGCACTGCCTCACCCAGCACTGGCAAGAGGCAGCCCTCCCAAGAGTGGTTTCCCACAGGGCAGTAAATGTGAGCATCTCTGCTGCAAAGCCAAGAAAGGCAGAGTCCCACTGGAGACCCACTAATGTATGGGGTTGTGGAAGTATCTGCTCTATTTTATTTTGTGAGGCCTCATGTTAAAGAGAGGCTTGAGCATCTCTAGAGCACCGAGCCAGTGTCCTGTCCAGCTCATCCCAGAGCAGCACACAGGAGCAGAACCGTACCTGCAGGAAGAGCCCCCTGCAGCTGCAGCCATACCTTGTTGTACATGTACCGCAGCATGAAGTCCATCAGGAACGACTTTCCTTTCCTAAAAGCTCCGGCAACAGACACAGCCACAACCTCTTTATCTCTGACAGCCTCTGAGAGGAGGATGCGGTTCAGTGCAGCTTCGTCCAGTTCAAAGGAGTGGTCATCTTTGACGATGAGGACTTGCACCGGTCCTGCCTTCCTCACAGATTCCTCCTCCTCCGAGCTCCACTCGTAAGTCTTCTCTGCAAAACTACCTGCACAAACAGCGAAACAAGAGCAGTTTGGTTCTTTCTGCAAAGCACAGAATCACAGAGAGCAGGGCTGGACAGGGCCCTAACAGGGCAGTTAGCTCAAATATCACCCCAAAACAGCATAACTCGGAGCAGATGTCTGTCCAACATTCCCCAGACATCCTGGTGGAGCCACCCAGCTGCTTTGGGGCAATCTGTCAGCATGCCCAGCCCTCCCAGCAGCCAGGGAGTTTGCTGGGATCCTCCTGGACAAATGCTCCCGTCAGCTTTTGTCCTACAAGAGCTGACATGAACAGATTATTCTCTTCTTACCTGCAACATCTTACATACACAAAGACTGTCCTAGCCTCTCCATGTCCTTAGCCTTCTCTGTGCTAGACAGGAGAATTCCAAGCTACTGATGATCATCGCTTGCTGACTACACTGTTGTCCTGGTTTTGGCTTAGATAAAGTTAATTTTCTTCCCAGTGTCTGGTGTGGTGCTGTGTTTGGGGTTTAGGGTGAGAATAACACTGATGGTTTAGCTGTTGCAGAGCAGCGCTTACACTAGGTCGGTGACTTGTGGCTTCTCATGCTGTCCTGCCAGCAAGGAGCTGGGGTGCACAGAGAGCTGGGAGAGGACAGAACCAGGACAGGGATGTCCCATGACTGTGGTATCATGTGGAACCATAAAACCTGGGGACTTGGCTTAGGGGGCTGCCACTGCTCAGGGTCTGGTGGGGCACCAGTTGGTGGGTGGTGGGCTGTGGTGTTGTGAATCACTTGATTTGTGTGTTCTGTTATTACTATTATTATTATAATCTCTTCTTTTTCTGTCTTATTAAACTGTCTTTATCTTAACCCATGCGTTTTGCCTTTTTTTCCCCAATTCTCTCCCCCATAACAAGGGGGCGGTCTGCGTGGTGCCAAGCCAGGTTACACCACCGCTGCCTGAGCATCTCTCAGTGCTGTCCTCCACACACTGCCCACCAGGCCCTTGCAAGAGGCTCCTCAGCCATGGACGCAGCACTCGAGCTGAGGCACGCAAGCACCTCACGGATCCACCAAGGACTGCCTGGATGCATCCTATGCGGCTGCTGTTTCTGTAGCAACAGCGCAGCGCAGGGGCCTGCTCCATCTGCAGGCCGCACTGCCGCTCTCAGCACAACCTGCTGCTCCTGTAACCTGCTCAGCCGACCGCTTCCCTGTCTTTGGACAGCACATGTGGGTGTCCAGCACCAAGTCACTGCCACCTGCACACAGTCACTGCCACCCCGTTTGGTTCCCTATGATGAGGGGGCTGCTGATGGCAGCTCCCCGGTGTGGGCCTTATTCACCGACAGCCGCCCGGCGGTTCAGCAGGCGCGGGCCAGCTCCTGTAATTTTCCTTTCATTGTCTCCTGACTTCCCAGCACAGGAAAGGAAAGCCCAAGGTGATTAATCACGCTGCTCAGCTCACCTACGGCCACGTAAAAATCTCCTCGCCAGCGGGGAAGGGAGCGCGCGGTGGAAAGTTTCCCCTCGTTTCTACAAAAAGTCCCCAGGTCGCTGGCTCAGGCTGCAAGTTTCCAAGCACGGGAGCCTGAAGTCTCTGTTTCAGACCCTGACCTCAGGGGCCCAGTTTTCAGCCAGTCCCAGCTGTTTCAAAGCACAGGGCTGATGCGTGCACATGCTAAAAGACGAACTATAAATACCACAAGGAATGGGGTTTGCCCATTCCGGGCCTCTTTATAAAGAAGCCTCCAGCAGCAACTTCTTCTTTTAAATAACAACGGCGCTTTTGTACGTGGTTCTGATTTCCTATGATCCTGAAATATCAGGATCATTAAGCCTTGTTGCTAGGGGATATCTGGTGGTTCTCAGACATATACTGCGAGCTTTCTTTGCTCACAGTTGAAAGACAAAGATCTTTTCTTCCCAATGCCTGGACTTTCCTTAGCAAAACAAAAGTCCCGAATGCTCTGAAAAGCTAGATTCTCCACCAGCCTCCAGCAGCACCAAACTCCCTTCGAACACCAGCCCCTGGCCCATGCCACTGCTGGGTGGCCACAGGAAAAAGACCTTCCTATTCCCAATGCCCAGACATCACCAAGCCACCCGAAAAATGAAGCCCCTGAGCACACTCGGTCCTCTTGCTGCACACACCACACACCATTAAGATCTCCCCAGCACGTAAGCACGGACAGGTGCCAAAGGGCCACAGGTTTGCGTGCTCATTTTAAGGGCTGCCATGCTGCAAGTGCCATATAAAGCCTCCGATCGGAAATACCTCTCTCCTGTGGTGTTTCCCAACACCCCGCTGCGCTAACCGAGTCCAGTTTCTTTTTCATTTTTACAGCTGCATAAAAAGGACAGCGGAGAGATCTCTGTAGGATGTGACTCATGGTGGAGGCAGGAAAAAATCCGTAAATGGAATTAAATCTAAATATTTCTGACTGTAGCCATCAGCGGAGGCAAAGCCATCGGCGTGCAGGTGGCAGAGCTGTACCACCACCCCAAACCCACCTCGAGGCCACACAGTCGGCACCCAGATGTGCACAAAAGCTGCTGCCCAGGGCCTCATGCAGAGGCAAGGTGGTGAGGACATCCCCAGCTCGGACCTTGCTGTACATCTGAGCATGTTGAGAGCCTGGGGAGAGCCTCGCTCATCCCTCCTGTCCTGCTAGGAGAAGGGATGCTTGGTACCAAACTTCCCCCTGCTGCTGCTGGATGAGGTCTCCCGGGTGGTCCTCTCCCTCCAGTTCAACTGCCAGAAAGAGCAGAGAACACAAAACCTCTGTTCCAGGGGTTAATGGAAATCTCCACTGAAGAGTTTTTACCGCTTCCCACCAGTCTCACATGAGAATGAGACCACTCGGGGATATCAGGAGCAGACCAGTCGTGCATTTCTGCGGTGCTGCAGCAGCTCCTCGCAGGCAGAATGGGGTGGAAAAGGGATCTAGAAAGTGGTCATCCCCACTGTTGGTCATCACCAACAGTAACCAGCTCAAAGACGTTGTGTTGTCCATTCAAAACACCAGAACCTGTGAGGAACGCCTTGTTTTTCTTCACCAGGTATTGACAGCTTTTGGGAGAGTGTCTCTGGACAGAGGCAGCTGCCCAAAGCGGCCGTGGTCTGCTGGAGGACATCCCTGCCTCTGTCACCTGAGCTGGCTGTTTGCACAACATGGGGGCAAAACACAGAGTATTATGAACACGATATGCTGATTTTCCAGTTCATTAGAGACATCGGGAGAAAAGGCACTATATTAAACAGGTCTCTGAGCTGATTTCAGCCCTATTAGCTCTGTTTCTTTCATGGAGGCCGTCTGCAAACAAAACTCTATCTTTCATATTTATTTCCATGTGATGAAACTTCCACGTCCTGGTTATTAGATTATCTGCTGTACTGGACAGCCAGAGATTTTTTTTACAAGCTGGCGGCACATTACTGAAAATCAATTATTTTAATTGTTCTTTCCGGCATAAATTAGTTATCTGCTTTGAAGGAAGTCGTACCTGGCAATGGCAAAACATCATCTGGCCAAAAAGGAAAGGAAGGAGGCCTAAGCTTTCCTAAACACGCTCTTTTTTTTTTTTTTTACTCGTTTTCCAACTTGACTCCTCCTTTCTGTCGGCTCTCTCTCGGCGCCTTGCAATTACGTCAATTCTCAAGCTGCTCATTCAGAAATTGCCAGGATACAGTTCCTTTTTCCCATTTCATAACAGCTCGTTTCCATGACTCGAAAGCGGGGTGGAATCCGCGTCTCTTTTCCATATGGTGATTTAAAGTGGAAAGGTGGAGGAGACTGGAATTTGCATTCGTGCTTATTGTGTTGTCAGACAGCAGCAAGAAAATGGCCCTGCTGCTGCAGGCAGCCCCGTAACACAGCGCTGCTCACTTTGTGAGGAAAAAATAAAGCACTTTTCAATTGCTGTAGGAATTCTTTTTGGTTAAAATTAAATAAAGTTTAATAAACTACACCAGCATATTTCACATTTTGCCCATGTAAGGTCGGACAGCTGATTTAATGTATTTAAGCTCCCATAGAAGAACAGATTAGATAAATTACACGTCACTGATCACGCAGCATACTTTGGTGAGTACTTAAGCCTGTTCTTCCTTAGTTATGGACGAACAGGTCACGGAAATGCTGACTCCTTTCCAGAGGCCTGCTAATAAAGTCATCTTTTTTGCTAAACGAGTTTGCGCAATAAATACATTTCATTCCAGGGACTAACCCATGACCCAGGGCATCATCTGTGCAAACACAGGCTGCCTAACAGACCTCGAGAAAGCCAGCTTGCCAGCCCTGCTCTTGTGCTCTTGGGGCGCCCGGGAACCTTACCTACGTATGCACACCCTGTGAGATGCCAGGGCTGCAGCCTGGGTCCTGATTCCCCTGCTGAAATACACAGACATAAAGTGGAGCTGCTATTCTGAGGGTCTTTGAACCCAATTTCTTCACTGCATGAAAAAAAACTAAACTACCAAGGAGACAAAATAGAGGCTTAATGTTTTAACTTGTTGTTCTTCCTCTGGAATGAAACTTCCCTGTACTGGCTGGGTTAGGTCGCTTATCAGCAGCCCTCTCGGGATTAATTCAATCAGCAGCGATAGCTGTGCGGATCCCTTCTGAAGCCGTTCCCACCCCAGCTGTTTGCCTTACAAACATATCACAGTGCCACCAACATCACCACGAGCCCAGCACTGAGCAGACCGCGGCCAGGCAGGATCCCTTTGCACAGAGGGCTCCAGCTGCCAGGAGGCTTATCTGCCCTGTGCAAACAGCTCCGGCAGAGAAAGACATCTCTCTCCAAGCTACGGTATCCCTTGCACTTATCCCATTCAGCACTGCCATGCCACAGGTTCTGCTCGCTCCGCTGATGCTGAACTAACTCCACGGCCTGCCAAGCAGCCAAAGATCATGGGCAAAGCTCGGAGGAACATGGAAAAGGCAGCGCCGCTTTGAGCACGTGTCAGAGACCCTCTCCTTCCCTCCAAGAGAGGCTTGTGCAGCACTCTCTATCTTACCATGCTAATAAGGAAAAATGAGAAGTAAACTGACACAAAGCACATACTGGATGTTGTAGAGCAATAACCTGTATCGATCCTGCACAGCAGCAGGGTAGGGGAAGAATAACACTCCCTACGGAGTGCAGAAGGACACAGCTGCATCCTGAGGTGCTGAGACTGCCTGGGCAGCTATGAGTGAGCAAATTCCCCAGGCACGGGGCTGCCATAAGGTGTCTAGACAGCGCTGCCCCTGGGAGATGGTGTCTTGGAGAGGACAAAGCGGGGCCGCCCGGCTGGGCAGAGCCCTCCCTTCCATCCATCAGTGCTCAGGTTTGCTGCTCCGAGCTCCATGTACAGACACGGTCACTGCTCTGTCCTGAACTCAGGTGTAAGGCAGGCTCTTGGTGAGCACCACCAACCAGGCGATGCAAAAAAATGTCTCCTTCCCTGGTCAATAGCCCACAGCGGGTAAAAAGCTCTCCCCTCTGAATCACAGCAGTGTTACTGCCCCTGCTTGGGGCCATCAGCACTCTGCCATGCCCCCAGCGAGCTTCTCTGCGCCCAGGGTGCTCGCAGGAGGCAAGATGCCGAGTGCACCTCCTTGCCACCAGCCCTGAGTCATCCAGCTGGCAGCACTGCAGCCTCGACTACAGCACGAGCAGCTCGGCTCCTTTTTGCTCTGGCAGCCGGAACGAGGAGCTGAGTGAGCGTGCTGATAACGCCAGTGGTTTAGGAACTCCCTGCATGGAAGGCTGCTGGGAGAAGCAAGGGTTTGGGTGATTACTGGCCACCAAACGGTCTGTTACAACAGGGGCAGCTCAAATGCCAACATACGAAGTGAAACCAACGCCTATGACCTCTCTCATTAAATTTCAGTGCCTTAGCCAGCCCTGAAACAGCAGCAATACCTATCCGGGCGGAATTCCCAAGGCTGAGCCTGTAATTAGCATGCTTCAGAGACGGGCACACCAACTACCTTGGGAAGAAAGCAGATCAAACAGATTCCCTTCTAGAGGTCGTTCAGGAAGTTTGAGGTCACATCAGACAGCCCCGTGGTTATGCTCATGCCAGTCTACGTGCCAGGACTGGCTGATTCAAAGCCCAGGTGGGCAACCCTCAGAGGGAACCTTATCCCATCTCTGTTTGTCAAAACACTATCATAAGAGAAACTACAGAAAGGCCATCATTTATTTCTCAGACAGAAATTCCAGGACTGTTCGCTCACCCACATTTAAGTCTAGCCAGACACACATGTGACACGATGACTGAAACACACCTTGCACGAATACGTCCCCAAAAGTCTTGCTTTGCACCCATTATGCATTTCTTGCATGGTCCTTAATCCACTTTGTCAGCAAGCAGCCTCCCTCCACCACCAGTATTTCATTTACTCATTTCTGACTTTAAATCAGTTTTACCCTTTTGTTGTTGCCTGAAAACAAAGTTTGGTCAATGTGCCACAAGATCCCAGGATACAGCATGAAAGGCCACTACGCTCTGAAGGAATGTAAAAGTATATAGAGGGCTTTAAACACATTTTACTGGCTTGGCAGAGGTCAGTGAGCCTCCACCCCATTTGGGAAATTTGTGTTCAGTTCCTTCATCGCCCTAACACTTAACTGTCCTTCACCTGATCACAAACATGAGCATTTCTCCAGGACCCAAGGAGCTGGGGTGGCTCCAGAGCGAGGTGGCTTTGGAGGTGACCCACTGGACACCCCGCACCTCGTAGGCAGGACAGAGCAGAGGAGTTAATACAAGGCCTGGTGCCTAGGAACATCACCTAGGCCCTAAGCAATGTTTGTGTGTGCTCCTCACCTGTATGTTTAGCAGAGAAAATACAGCAAGACACAGCCCCACGGGCTGCCTGCCCTGACGTTGACCAAGCTTCTTGCAGCATGGGCACGGCATGGAGCATGACCACGGCAAACCAGGCCCAAAGGATCCTGCTTCTTCCCCAAAAGGGGAAAAACAGGCTGCCCTTGCTCCTCCTAATCTTTGAATGAATCAGACCCCGCTCTTCTGATTTATTATACAATACTACCGCCTCAAAAGGGCATGAGGACCAACCACCACGTGCTGGATCTCCAGCCTGCAATGTCCTCGTCTCTTCTCACGAGTCCCAGCACTTCATTTTCCCTTCTCATTTACAAGCTAGCAATTTCGTTGTGAATCTTCTCATGTCTATTTTTTTTTTAATGCAAAGGCTCACCTGCCTGAAAAACCTCAGCTTCCGTTTCTCAGGAGATTCCCAGCGTTCAGAGTGACAAAGAAACGCCTGGAAGGGGAATCTGAGGTTCCGCCAGAAAAGGTCAGGAACAAAACGACAACCAGAAGGGCTGTTAGCACTGCTCCTTCACACCAACCAACACCAAAATCGCCCTTCTCTTTCCAGCTGAACCCATGAAGAAAGTGTGCATGAAGAAAGTGTGACATCAAAGATCTGTCTGGCCTGTTTTGGAAGAGTCCCTTCCCCCAAAATAGTTGCTCGGCACTTCCCGACCATCGGGCTCCTTTAAGAGCTCTCAGTAACCTCTAGTCCGGCTTGAAAACCCTGACCAACGAGTATTACCTCTGTACTCCCTTTTACGGTTTTGAAACTGAATTCTTGACGAGTGGGTCATTCTGATTACAGCATGGGCCGTGATGGGAAATGAGAGATTTCAAGCAGTTTGTCCTCGTCTGAGCTGCGTAAAGGAGTGACGGGGAGCAGAGATCTCTAACGGCCTTGCCACAACAAGGGGAGCAGGCTGCCGAGCACCTGCAACTGCAAAGCACCAAGAATTTCAGAAAAATAAAAAAAAAAACATCAGGGGAAGCTACTATGAGCCTTCATCAAGCTGGCTGGACTTGACTGCACCCGTCAGGATTCAGACTTATTCAGGTAAAAGCAGGATCCCTTCCTCTGATGCACAGTTCTAGGTGTTTTTGTTTCATATCCAGCTCCCTCGGCCGCTCATCCCACAACCAGAAGCAGTTGTGAGGTCTCGGCACCGCTTAGCACGCTCAGTAACGGAGCCCTAAATGCTGCACAGCCTTACACTGACCTCCTGCCCAGGGCTAAACCCTACACTTGATGCATTACATGCCCCTGTGTGAGCTCGCGGGGACGTACACGTGTGGCAGCAACCTAGCTTTGATAGCTGACTGGAGGCAATTTCTCCTGGGCGCTATGCAATCGCTCACCCTAATTCACTTGGTGATCTTTAAAAAAGCAAATTGTTTTTATGAGACAAAGGCGAAGGATTGCACTAAGCAGTCGTCTCCTTTCAGGCCTGGCTAACTGGAAAGGAACTGGGACGGAGTTTGATCCGTTTCAAAATAGCGTAGTATTTTTAATGACCCATAAGCACATTTTCAGAGCACACCGAGGACGTAGCTGGAGGGCCCGGATGGTGAAAGGCTCAGACTCCTCCTTCAGCAGGCAGGCTGAGAAATGGAGCCCTGAATTCCCCCTTGGGCTGATGTCAGCACCCAGCGGGCACAAACACATCCTTCAGGGCACCGAGGTGCTGCCCTACAAATGCACGCTTGGTTAAAGGGGGCTTTTGCTGGATTACAAAGCAAAAGGGGGCTTTTGCTGTCTAATTTATTACCTGTAATAACATCAACCAGCCTGGCGAAGTGCTGGGAATCGTTCTAGGAATACCTAAACCTCTGCGGGTACGATTTGGCTCCGTAGATGGAAGGCAAACCCGCTTAGATTCGCAGTTGGTTCCAGGTTCTTGCGAAGCTTACCAAGAAGCTAAGCAAGAGTTTAGTGAATCAGCACCAGATCGCCTTAGCAGCACGCTCACACCGAGGTACGTGCCTAATTGTTCCGCTAGGCCAAGGCTGTACCTTCCTGGATGAGGTTTTTCTCCCTCGAAACCCACTTTGCCATCGCTTGCATTTTCTCCTCACGCTACCAAGATGAGAGGGGGAAGCTCGAGCGCGTGTACGTGCGCCCAGTGCTCAACGAGAACGGGACTGACAGTTCTGCAAGACAAGGCTGAGAGCATCAAAATATTCACGAGAAGTTTCCTCTGCTGTTTATCCAAGGCCTAGCAGCCTCCTCGGAGTGTCACGGCTCCAGACGGCCCTTATCAAATGGACGCTGCTGATGTTCTCCTGCAAAGAGGCCACCGCACGCTCCGACTGCTTGACTCGCAGGCTCCGTTATCTGAACGCCTCTGCCAACACGTCCCTGAGCTGCTAATCATTACCGTGGGAAATGCTCCAGTCATCTGTCCAAATTAGAATGTAATTTGTGTATCTAAACATCACGGCTCGGCTCACCTGCTCCGCCTGAGGAGACAGGGCACCCCGAGCGCTGAGGGCTGGGTTTGCACGGCGCACAACTCGGGGGATGACAAATCACACCCCAGCGGCCCTAAATGACGGCAAATTGCCGTATTAAAGCTGGTTTTCCCACAAAGCCGACGATGCATCAGCAGAAGCCGGTACAGCGATGCACCAGCGAAGGGCGAACAAAGAAGGCTGCGGGCAGGGGGAGAGGGGCTCGGAGCCCCCCGGGTGCCCTGCACAGCCCACCTGTGGGCCCAGTTTTGGCTCTGCGTGGCTGGCGGGTGCTGTTTTTCCCCCAGAGCTGCCCGTAGGATGTCGGGTTGGAGGAGAAGGGAGGCCTTGAGGGAAGCAAGCCTTCCTCCTCCCTCTGCGGGTGGGAAGGGGCGCTCTGAAAACGGCCCCGATCCTCCTGCAGCGCCTCAAGCAGGAGGCAAAACCCCGTGTGGGACCGGAGGGCTGGGCGTGCGGGACCCCCGCTCGCGTCCCCATCGTGCCAGCGAGGCTGGGGCTGAAGGGGGGCAGCGGGGGCGTGCAGGAGGAGCAGCAGCAGCAGTAGCAGCAGTGACAGCAGCAGTAGCAGCAGCAGCAGCAGCAGCAGCAGTAACAGCAGTAACAGCAGCAGCAGCAGCAGCAGCAGCAGCACTAATAGCAGCCCCCCCCCGCGCAGGCCGAGGGCGGTGGCGGCCAGGGACAGGCCTCGGCAGCCTCTCAGCCTCCCTCCCTGCCTCCTTCCCTGCCTCTTTCCCCGTCCCCGATCCCCTCCCCGACCCCTGGGACCGGCCTCCCCCTTCCCTTCCCTCCCGCAGCCCCCCGGGCGCGCCCCGTCCCATCCCACCCCGCAGCCCCGGGCATTGTTCGGCCGCCCCCTCCCCTTTTCTCCCTTCCCCTCCGTTGCCGTGCCGTGCCGTGCCGTGCCGCCTACCCCAGCCGCTCCTTTCCCTACGGTTCCGGGCCATGGTGGGGGCTGCCCGGGGCTACCCGGGAGGCGGTGTCGGTGGCTACGGGAGGCTCCGTGCGCGCTCCGAGCCGCGCTGCGTCTGGCGAGGCTGCCGCGGGGGCGGGGGGCGGGCGGGGGCACCGGCAGCATCCCCGCCCGCTTCTACGGCACGGCACGGCTCGGCACAGCACGGCACGGCTCGGCACGGCAAGGGACGGAGCCCCACGGGGTGCCCGCAGCCGGAGCCGGCTCGTCCCCGGGCGCTGCGCACCCTCCGCCGGGTACCCACGGCTCGCGGTCCCCCCCCGCTGTCATCCCCCCGTGGGGTGGGTGGGGGTGGAGGTAGGGGGTGAGCAGCAGAAGGGTAGCCCAAAGGGGTACCCCAAAGGGATGGGGGTCACGCCTGCACGCCCCTCGCCCCCGGATTGTGTCCTGCTTGGGGTGCCCTGAAGGTCTGGGGGTGTACACGCACCATGGACACCCCCCGTGCCCATGCACACTTGGGCTCCCCGTGCACACAGCGGGCAGAAATCCTGCCCTGCTCACCCCTGGTGCACACCGGGGTGAAGAAATCACTGGTCGGATCCTGCCCTGGGGTGCTGCCCCCCATCCATGGCAGCAGCATCCCCAGGAGGTGCACTCTGCACCTCTGGGTGCAGCGCAAGAGGTGCCAGGGTTGGGCACCCCAGGATTGAGCTGCCCCACAGCTGGTAACACACCCCCAGTTCCCCCGTATCAGCAAGCCGTCATGTTTGGGATGGTAACACGAGGGTTTCCCTTGTGTCTGGGGTTGATTCACTGCTCTGTCACGCGAGACCGTGACTCAGCCCGAGCGCAAGGGAACGCCCAGGCGTGAAACTCGGGCAGGGGAGCAGCAGCACCAGCCCTGGCCGTGCCCCAACCAGCCCTCGCCTACAGCTTATGGCCTGTGTTGATTCTTGCCCATGCTTCTGCTCGCCAAGAAGCAGATTGAGCCACCCGTCACAGCTCCCTGCTGCCCTTTGGAAGGAGCACGGTGCAGCACTCGAGGCACAGCCACCTAAACTGGAAATGCTGGGGGAGCGCTGCTCCATGCTGCACGCTGGCCTGTGGTGGTCGGGGACAACCCAGATGGCTGCTCAGCCTCGTTGGGTGCGCAGGAACCATCAGGATTTGTTCTTTGTGAAAGCAGGGAAAACACACAAAAATGATGCAATGTTCCAGTAGGTGCCCAAGTCACGTTTCGTTGCGCTCCCGTTGGTATGCTGATACTTAATTCCTAAGTGCCCTCTCGAGCACCCAGCGACTGTCCCCCGTTGCCTTCCCCTCCGTGTTTATAGCGTTGGAGGGAAAGATGTAATTTCGCCTCGCTGAAGGGCTGGCTCATGTGGCCGGCAGCTGAATCCTCCTGCCCGCAGCCTGCGGGCTGCCCGGCCCCTCGCTGCCTTTGCAGGAGCTCCCTGACAACTTGTATAAATAACCCCTGTAAAACAGATATTATTGTAAACATAATAAAAATATAATAATAATGTAATAAAGAATTAAAACGGGGGTTGTTGTTAATATGCGTGTAGATATATTTATAATATACACATAATAAAGTCCCGTGTGTGTGTTGATCCTCCCTTTGAAGCAGACAAGGAGCGGGCAGCATTGCAAGGGGGATTTCTTACACTGGAGACAGCCCGAGTTCAAATAGGTTGAAAGAGGAGATTAAAAGAAAAGCAGCTGGGAAATGGAGAGGGGGAAAAAAAAAAAAAAAAAAAAAAAAAAAAGAGGATGGAAAAGGAGATCTGTTAATTTGAAAGTCTGATTAAACCAAGATGGGCTCAGGCCCTGTTTCCTCATTCCCTCTGAGAACTGCAGCTCAGGTCAAGCTTGTATTGCCCCATTTATGGGTGTTTCTTTTTTTTTTTTTTCCTTTCTCTTTCTGTTAAGGCATGTGGCATCAGAGGGAAGGAGGGACAGAGGTTTGGTCCTGTGCTGTGCCAGGGGAACGTTCCTGCCATATTTTTCCACCCGGGGCAGGGCGTTCTGGGCATGGCTTCGTTCCCGGGCTCACTCCACACGTGCTCATTGCCACCCGCCCTCCACCCCGTCGCTCCATCAGCTCTTCCTGCCTTCGTTTTTCCGAGCAGCCCTCCCTCAGAGGCATCTCGACGTGCTTGCTGCCCGAGCTGCCAGATCACAAAGAGCTGACTGCGGGGCAGGCACGCTGAACGGGCACGCAGTGGAAGCACTCTGGAGGAAAAGCAACGCCAAATGGGGGAAAGACAAAAGGAGAAAACTGCACAGAGAGATACCGCGGCCGTGGGGCTGGAGTGCTTGGGGGCACAGAGCTGAAAAGGCCACAGAAAACCTGGATTTAAACCCATAATGTGCAACGCTCCCGGAGCTCGCGGGGGCAGTTTCATAATTCACCTGGTTTCGGCTGGCCCACTTACCCCGAGAGCATTCAGCATTGCTTTTCCCACCCCCAGTCCTTCGCCAGCAGGAGCCAGCCGTGCTGTGCAATCCTTATGTAAGGGGTCGGGTGCTGCAAAATCCCTGCTCCGACCCAGGTGCCACCTCACTGCCTTAGCCTGGGCCCTCCTGGAGCGCCAGGTCCGTCCTCACGCTGGTTATAAAAGGTTCCTGAACACATTTGCTTCTTCCTGCGGTTATTCTTATCACTTCTGCCTTCTCCGTCTTCATTCTTACACTGCTTCTGCTTAATTGCATGAGAAAGTACAGGGGAAATCTTAACTGTGCTTAGAGAAGATTGCAGGAGGACTTCTCCTAAGCACTCGCACGCCTCTGTGGCAGTGATTTGTCATCGCTGTTCTTGTTTCTGTATCCTTATCCTCGGGTTAGGAGGCCAAGATTCCTAGGAAATAGCAAAAAGTGTTAAAATGAAATGAGCTTTCTCCCTCCTCTTCTTCTGAAGCCTTTCTCATATTTCTGCGTTGTTGGTTTTTGTTGTTGTTGTTTTATTTTTTTTTCCTTACTGAATTATTTTTAAGCGAAGCAGATCTTTGTTGCTTAGGAAATCCTCCTGTTCCTGCTGCTCTTGTTTCTCACCCCAAATCTTGTTGTGACCGCCTACATTTAAACAGGGATTGCAACCAGAGGAATCGTCTTTGCTCCTTCGGTAAACATTGCTGCACACCGTGGCTGTAACAAAGCCATCATAATTCACTCGGAGAGCAGACAGAATTGCAGCAGTTAATTAATTGACTTGTTTCATCAGTCTGCGGGGAGGACCTTCCTTCTGGAAGATGCTCTGTAAACTGAAGGAACGACCAAAGAATAGGAGAAGTGATTTAGATAAAAGAGACGTCAGGCAAAAGCTTCAACCAAAGCAACCTCCGAGTGCATTTGGGGCCAGGCTGGGTTTAACGCTGTGGGCTGCCTCCCCGCTGCCTGGGTCTGGTCAGGCTGAGCACAGGGACAACAAACGATTGCACAAGTCCTACAATAAACAGATGCAACTTTTCTAATCTGATTCAAACCATCAGGCCAGTTTCCAGTAGGTCCCTCACCCCGAATGGCACTCTCAGGACTCTTCCAAGGGTTTGTTGAATAAAATACCCCACTCTCGGCTCTGGATTCGGATAATACTGGTGTTGGAGGACCAACTACAACCTTCCCAGGCTTCTCTTCCTTCCTCACATTTCTCTAAGGGTCAGTAAGAGCTCTTCTAAGCCCAGCTGCCCATTTATTTCCAATATTGTTTTCGATTCTTTCTTTCTCTCCTGTGCTGACAGACAGATGGACACCGTGCTCAAAACATCCTTCCCCACCAGCCTCTTTTCTGCAACGTGGCTGCAGTAAATCCACGCCAAAATCTGCCTGTGCCAAGTTTGTTTCTAGGATTTCCCCCTGCAGATACACCTCTTCCCAGGGAGAGGCTTCCAGCTCCTCTCGTGCCTTGGCAGAAATACCCGCGTCCACCTGCCTGCATGATTCAGCACGATACTCGCAATATGTTGCGGCCAGGTTCGTGCACCTGGAAACCAGGGGAGCAGATGGGTTTCCAGGCAGTGCTCTGAAGTCCCCTCGTTAACGCTGCTTTTAATTGAGCGGTCACACTTTCCTGCAGCCCCGTGCTGAGCAGTGGCTGCCGGCGAAGCTGCCTGCTTCACCTCTGCCCTCGCTTCCTTCCTGCTGAGCACAAACAGCACACTCAGCTGCAAAGTGCCCTGAAGCTGCAGCTACGTAAACGAGGTGACGTGGAGCAATGTGCAGCCACCGGGGCTCCCGTTCCTTCTGTGAAAAACAAATCCTTGCCCAAGGACCCAAGTGAAAGCCAGCAGAGGGGCTGAGCTATGTCTGGGTTAATTTTCCTGCTCCTGCCAGGGATACAAGCCCCTGGACAGCCTGGGAAGGCTTTGTCCTTTGGAGACCCTTCGTGACTTTTCTCTCCTGGATGGTGTTTCCATCTCAGAAACACCCCTCCCTCTTTCTGCTCTTGCAACTGAAATAGCCGGCTGTCTTCAGAGCCCCTTCACCCACTCTTTATTTTTTTTTTCCTGGCATCTTTTGCACCGGTCGTGTGCTCACAGCAACCACTATCCCAGCTGCTTCCAGCTCCAAAGGGCCGTGCCAGCAACGAGAGCTCATTTAGCCCCTGGGAAACCTGCCTGGCCCCTCTTGTCTGTGGGTCCTGCTAGCAGAGCTCAGCAGGTGAAGCGGCGTGAGCAGCACTGTGAGCTGCTGAAGTGATGCTGAGAAGATTTAGTAGGCTCGGCATCCTACCAGCCACGCTGAGAAGCTTTCAGTAGGCTTCCAAAATCCTACCTTGGACTTGGTGGTGGGGAGCTGCCCTGGAAAGAGCTCCTCTGTCTTCCTCGACCCTTCCCTCCGGGCAGGCCCCGGGCTTGCGGCAGCAGTCTGCAGCAACAGCACGTGTTTCATCAGGGAGGAAAAGCAGTCTGAAAAACCCAAACCACAAACCCCACACCGAAAATGCTGCAGCGCTTCTTGAGCACCTGCTTTGTCACCTCAACAATGAAGTTTGATGTGCAATAGTGCATTGCTCGAATCAATGAGAGGAAAAAGCTGCAGACCTCGTCGCTGATTCCTGAGTCTTTGGCTTCCTTATTGCTGTTCATCTGCTCTATTTTAGTAATAATCCCATGAAGTAATCCCACAGGATAGTTTTGAACACCTTCGGTGTGCGATCAACAAACCGTGTGAAATTAAAGACACTTTAGCAACCTGATGAAAAGTAGGGCTGAATTTTTTTTCCTCGTGCTGATGTTTCATAGCTCAGCTTCTGAGGTGAAAATGAGCATGCGTTCACATGCACAGCACCCTGCGCTGCTTTTACGAGCCGCTTTATGGCACTGCTCAGTTAGAAATCGGTACACTGCTGCACCGACCGCTACCAGATAAATCTAGATGCCTCATTTAAATAACCTTCGCAGTTCTTCCTGTTAAGACTACAATGCAAACAGATCACATTCTCTAATCCTACGTAATGCCTTATGTAAAACCACTTAACATTCCTTTTAAGGCTGGGACCCATCCAGATGAAAGATGCTACATAAAAGCACATTCCTTAACGTGCTTGACCAGAAAAGCAGTGTGGTCCCGGGTGGAAAATACAGAATGGAAACCAGCGTGTGTGTGCAGGAGGAGATGGCTGGAAGTGTGCGGTGTCAGGCCATGTCTTGGACCGTATACTTCACACAATTCATTTACCTCAATTTTTGTAATCATAAAATGGCTGTAATAACACATTGCTGGTGCTGCTATTATGTATGTACACTTTCCAGAAGCGCTTCCAGCAGGGCCTGGGACCCAGCTGGGGAAGATGGAATAAAGCAGGGATCACGAGGCAGTCTCCGAGTTCACTCCGCAGCACTGGCAACGTGCTACAGGAAACTAAACCTCCAGGTGGGACGTGAAGGCTGACCAAGCGAGGGCAAAATAGCGGTCAATAAAGGAGGCTGTGCGTTAAATTGCAGCCATCGGAAGGCCCTTGGATCTGCAGGACGTTCGAGGAGGCCAAGCCTTAATGCACCATCTGCTCCTGGAAAATGAAACGGCCTCTTTTCCTGTGCTGTCTTCTGATGTCTTGACAAGAGCAGAAAATCAGTCAAATGAGAAGCGGTGCTCGAACCCTTGGCCAAGGAAGAGGGAAAAAAAAAAAAAAAAAGGACACAAACAGCTCGCTATCAGGAGTGCAGGAAGCTAATTTATGGGGGAGAGGTAATTGTTTTGTTAAAAATCGCTGGAGGAAATACAGCTCCCTAAAGGGTAAATAGTTTTTTCTTTTCTTTATTTGCTGGGTGTTCAGGAAAACTTACGTATTTATGTTGGAGAGAATATACAGGATGTAGAGAGCTTTCAGAGTACAAGGGGAAATTAAACGCGAATCTCTTTAAGTTAGCAGTCACATGCTTCCCCGCCTCTTTGGAAGCAGGATAGTTTACATTTCGGAGCCTGCTTCTGAAACACACTGTTTCAAATGAGCCCATAAATCAAAACCCAATAAAATCAGATGCGACTGTGCAATTCCCGAGCGCCTGCATGAGTTGTCTTTAGTTTAACCTCAAACAGTCCAATAATCCTAATGAGTTCTGCTGGAGAGCCTGTGTTTTGAAGGGAAAGCTTATGCAATCAGCTGGGCTGGTTCAGGTACGTGCATGTGGCATTTCTAAATGTGCTGAAGCAAGCTAAAAATCCAGACTCCATTTTAAACTGGGAATCAGCACCTAGCTGCTTTGTCAATAGGCTAGATTGGACCTGGTTGGGCTGTTTGCCTGCCAAGGAGGCAGAATCTGTTCTCAAGTAACCGGTCCGGTGTCCTGAACACCAGAAAGGCTTATACATCTGGCATCCATTTACTTTTTTTTCTACCTCGCTTTTGCAAACATATTTCCTGCATTGAGTATGTGGTATTTCTTGCACCTAGAAACTCACACCTCCTTTTAGGCCTTAATGATTTTACTGTGCAGCAAAGACTAATGCTAATTCCAGCATCCCTCTACCCTTGCCGCTGCCTTTCGGTTTATTAAATTGTTTCGCACTCAAGAGACCATCGGGGGGTTTTACTCAGAAATTCGGCTGTTTTGCTGAAAATAATTACTCTCCAAAGGCAGAAAGGCAGATACAGCACTCCTGCCATCTCACAGTTTCAAAGAAGTGCTTCTGAGTTTGGCAGCCCAAGGAGACGAGCCCCAACAGGCCTGAGCTAATTCTTGTGTGCCTATCATCGCACTGACTGGCTGTGGTGCTCGATTTGCCCACAACAGGCGTTACATGACGATGTGGCTGCGAGGTTACGATCCAGAACACGAAAATTTGGGAAGCCCTACACTTGTCCCATGTCCTTGGTGTGTGGCAGCGGGTGAATTGCCCCCGTCCCTGTGCTGGGAGCTGGGTTTTGCTGTGTGATGAGCCCTCACAGGGGGCTCAGGCATCAGCCAGAAGGCTCAGCGCTGTTCGGACAGCAGCATACACACAGTTTATATATTATATATTTATTATATAAGTTTATTTATGTGGTGATTTGAGGCTGGACGAGATCCCTCAGCCCCACAAGGCGGAGAGAAACCCAAGCACCGTGCACTCCCCTCAGGAGGGGCTCACAGCCGCTTCTCCCTCCGGCCTCAGGAGCCTCGGGGAAGGGCCTGAGGGTTCAGGGAGGAGGAGGAGGAGGAGGAGGAAGAAGGAGGAGAAGGAGGAGGAGGAGGAGGAGAAGGAGGAGGAGGAGGAGGAGGAGGAGGAGGGCGGGCAGGCAGCGGGCGGCCGCGCTGTGGCGCTGCGGCGTCGCGGCAGGCCCGGCCCGGTGCTGTCCGTCCCGGCCTGGCCCGTCCCGGCGCTGCGTGCGGGAGGAAGAGGAGGAGGAGAAGAAGGACAGGAGGAGGAGGAGGAGGAGGAGGAGGAAGGGGAGGAAGCCGAGGCTCTCGCTCTCCGCCGGGACAAAGGGCCAGCGGGTGCGCAGGCAGGGCCCGGCCCGGCCTCCCCGCGGGCCTCCAGGGGCCGCCCAGCCGCTGCCCCGCCGCCCTTGGGCGCTTTCGGGGCCGGGCGCTGCGGCTCTTCCGCCGGCCTTTGTCCGCCCTCAGCCCCCTTCCCTCGGCCGGAGCCATGCGGGCCAGCGGCTGAAGCCCCGGCCCGGGAGGCGAGACAAGGGAGGGAAGGGAGGGCCCGCCGCGATGGAGCCTCCGGCTCGGCCGAGCGGGGACATCCTGAGGCGGAACCCGCAGCAGGACTACGAGCTGATCCAGCGGGTGGGCAGCGGCACCTACGGAGATGTCTACAAGGTGAGAAAAGGGCTGTTTGTTTGTTTTTTGTTTTGTTTTGTTTTTTTTTTCTCCCTCCCCGGGTGTCCCCCCCGGCTGCCTCAGCCGGGCTGGTGCTGGAGGCTCGGGGCCGTGAGGGCTGCGGGCGCCGCTTTTCCGCCTCGCTGCTGGGGAAAGCAGAGGGGATA
Organism: Aythya ferina; assembly: GCF_964211825.1. Taxonomy (NCBI): domain Eukaryota; kingdom Metazoa; phylum Chordata; class Aves; order Anseriformes; family Anatidae; genus Aythya; species Aythya ferina. The sequence continues at coordinate 62,619,804 of NC_140301.1, forward strand.
TCGGCTTGCCCTGCCTGTTCCTCGCTTCAAGCACCCGATTAAAAGGGTGCGAGTTTATCCCCGGGGTTAATAATAGCGTGCGGAAAGGCAGAAGCAGATTAGGGCTGGTTAGAGGCAGGGGCTGGGTGAGGGCTCGCTGCTGGAGTCCCAGAGATGCTCCTGGAACTGCAGGTACCGTGCCTGAAATTTTTAACCACAAATGTGTGAAACAAGAGGTGTAGGCACAGCACGTCCCTTCCTCAGAAAGACGCAAGCCCCTTCTGTAGGCACCAGGGATGCTCGGCGACCTCAGAAGCCGGGCCGCTTGCAAAGAAAGCGTTCACGTTTTCGGCCTGTGCCGTGGCAATCCGAATTGTTGGGCTTCGTGGGAAGGGCAGCAGTGCTGTTTGGCTTCACACCGCTGCTGAGTGTGTTTTAAATAGACCTGGCACAGCCAAAGGTACAGGAAGAGGTGCGTTGTGCTGCCACATGAAAGGCGCAGGTAATTGCCGTGCGCTGGGGGAGGGCTCCTTGCTAATGTTCAAATTGAAGTTTTATAGCTGCGTCTCGTTCCCACCACCCCTTTGAAATGGTTGCTCGTGGCCTCGGGGAGTTATTTTTTAACAGTTTTCACCGTGCTGAATATTTACCTTCTTATTTTCCTAGAGCGCTGCGCGCGGATCAGTCAGCTTCTCCGCTAGGGAACCCGGCCCCAAATGCCCCAAAAGGACATTTCGGGTGTCCTAAATCTGAAGCTCAGCGCGCCTTCAGCTAGCGTGTTGGGGCACAGCACGGGGCAGCCCGATGAGAAATGACGAGCTGTGTCGCAGGGAAATGTTTTTGTGTCATCCCTTTGCTCTCTGTGGGGAAAAAAAAAAAATAAAGAAAAGAAATATTCTGCTTTTCATTATCCTGCTAATTAGCGGAGAGCTGTGCTGACATGTCATACAGTTTCCGCTTCCGGAGCTGGTCGAATGCATGGCTCTGCTCTGGGCCATGTAAACAGAGCCCTTTTTTAAAATAAATCACCCCCTCCTCTCAAATCCTCCTTTATTCGGGTTGTGAAAAATGCCCCTTCTGCTCTGAACGGGTCCCAGGCAGGAATAAACCTCATAGTGCAACCTGACAAGTTTAAATCAAAGCCTTTGCCAGAGGTATGCCCCTACAGCAAGTATAAAGTTAATGAGTTTAAAGTAGTTTAGGAGCCTGCATTTGTTTCTAGGTCACTGGTTTGCTCTTTGTTTTTATAAAGCCCTGCAAACAGGGAGGAACTGTGTCAAGGGAGTGCTCAATAGGGTGGCCCAGGCACTTAGGGCAAATATGCAAAGCCAGCTTATTCCTGCAAGTCATTGATGTGGTGTTAATTTTGAGAGTAACGAAGGTAAACCTCTTTTCTTGCGAGCAGTTACCTGTAAGCATTGTACTTTTAATTTTCTCTGCCCATGCTGAGTCTCTTCTTAGCGCAGATGGCACATCTTGTGCGTGCTGAGGGCCGTCAGTTGTGTTTATAAAATGCATTTCTCGGTCAATATCTGATTGTTGTTCTGTCTCGGAGCTCAGGCAAGGCTTGCTAGAGAGCACTCTGAAATTAAAATGGAATTTTCCTCTCACCTCTTCAAGTGGTTTCCCTGCTCCATCACCAATAATGAGTCACCGGTGTCTTCAGCACAGTTGTTTTTAGGATGTCTAAAGGAGGCAGCCCTTCTGATTGTGGGAGATCTGCCTCTTTCTCAGTTGCTTTTTGGTGGCGCTGGTGGTTCGTGCCTCAAATTCCTCTTGGGGCATTTGGTAGCTTTTAGAGTAATTAGTTCATTTTTGGAAGTTGAAGGCGGGGGTTAAGCAAATATTTGTGTTCGCTATTAGGTTACAGAAACTTATTTAAGGCCTTCCTAAAAACCTCCTGCCCACTTTGCTTTTCATAACTGCTATGGAAGCTTAAAACTAAAATGTGTTTTTTTAGTCTTTGTGCTTTTTTTCCCCTCTGTTCCATGGCGCACAATGGTTGATTGTAGGGTACTCATAAGTACTGGATTGTTGACCTTATTTTAATATTTTTTTCCCAAAAATGCATTTCAGGGTGGGGAAGAAACCATCCTTAAATAAACTATTTTCTTATCTGTGCACTGTGGGTGGAAGTAGATCCAAGTTTGGGCCTACCAGCCTTGGAAGTGCACTTCTCGTTAAAATCCTAGCATGTTACTTGGTCCATTTGTGTTGGGAAAGCTTTTTTTCTCCCTCATAGAGGATTTTACTCTTAAGCTGATTGTAACCCACTTGAATACGTTTTCTCCCAAAGCATTGTGTTAGGCACATCTTAAATTGTTGGCTTCTGAAAGAGCTGGTAATGTATCTGGGTACTCACTGGAACTTAATATGACAACATTTGTGGTTTTTTTTTTCCCCCAATACCTGTCAAATGGTTCGTGTCCCCAGCATCGTACCCATTAGCAACGATGAGGGCTACAAGAGAGGTTTCAGCTTGGCCTTCCTGGTGAGATTTTTGCTTGCCCACTTCGGTCGCACACCCGTCTCAAAGCAGGAGTTTAAAAGTGGTGTGGGCTTGTTCGTGTTCCTGGAGCTGGTACTGAAACGGACCTCGTGTGTGTGGTGTTAACGTGGAAACTCTCCAGCTGTCCAGCGACGGGACAGAAAGCTGAAAGGAGTCCTTGAGAAACTGCAGGTAGAATTTAGCCTCCACTGAGTGGCCCGTCAGATCCCATCCCGAGTTGTGGGTAGGTGCTTCCCAGATGTTTCCCAGGTCTTGATGGGGTTTTATTTGGCTATTTATTGACTTGGGATAGATTTGGTGGAGAGATTTAGGAGAAGGAATACCCTGTGTTGTACTGAGAGCTGTGGGGTCACCACCCCTTACACATAAAAAGGATTTTAAAGTCTTCTGCTGTGTGTGAGTGCCTTCATCACCAGCCTGCTGGGGAACAAAAGGCTCGCTACTGCCTCCTCTGTGCCCTTCTCTCCCAGCTAAGCGGGGCTTTGCTTGTTGTGGATTTCCATGTGCCCCAAAGAGAGTTTTAACTAACCTTCAGCACTGAGGGAGGGGAACAAAAGGGTGGTTGATTCGAACTGTCCTTTTGAATGCTCTCATTTGGCAGCCGAGCTGAAAAATCGTGTATTTGCTCAGCCCAGCACCCTCTGCAGGCTGCTTCTGAGTGATGAATAGCTCGATGTCTGTCCTCGCTGAGAGGCGATGATAAAATATGATCTTGTGCGGCAATACTGAAGCTGTCTTGTCTTGTTGTGTTTTGTTGCTTTCCCAAGCAGGGTCGTGAACAGTGCTGCAATAGCTTTCTTTCAAAGTAAGCACAGGGGGAGACAAATGTACCAAATTAATAGCAGAAACTATCCGTAAACAAGACACATTTTTGGTAAATATCGCAGAAATTGAATCCCTTCTTAATTCATGTGCTCAGCCTCTCTCATTCTCTTGGGATGTTGTTTAATCTCCTGAACCAGTTAACGACGTTGGCTGAGAAGTGCCCTGTGCAGGAAAACACTGAGCCGTGGAATGGGATCAGCACAGCCAGAGGTGCTTTTGCTCCAGATTATTAAAAACAAAGAAACAAAACCCCACCAAATCAAAAACACCACCATCAACATCACAAAACAACTGATTACTTCAAAGGGTTGCCATAAATTCAGACTTCCTCAAGTTCAAGTCAGGTTTTGGCCCTGCTTTTGTGGTCAGGACCTTACTCACAGCGCCCTGGAGTACGTATAACTTCTGTAGTAACAGCCTGCTGAGAGCAGGTATTTGATGTTCTTAATGTCACCCTGGTTTCACGGAGCAGGAGAACCTCCTGGTTAAAGCCAACAGATCAAAAACGGGGCATTACGGCTTTGTTTTTTTAATTCATACTCTATATGAGTGTCTCTGCAGCTGCAGACCATCCCTGCTTCGGCGCTTCTTTTCCCGGTGCCTCCACGTCGCTTACACGGAGCGATAGCTGTAAGCATTTGTCACGGAGAGGGATTCCACTCCTCCTCCCTGGATCAGAGCTGTCTGCTTGAGCAGTGTTTGCTGTAGCCATGCGTGAGCTCTGCACGCTCCTGGTTTTCCATCTGAAGGGTGTTTGCAGTGGCATCGAACCAGCTGCTGTTGAGTTTCTTCCTGCTGCTGTGGATTTTCTCTTCTGGGAAACTGCGTGCTTCTCTTCGGGATGCAGTCGGTGAGATGCATGCTGCTGAGAAGTAAGTTGCTCAGTGGCTTAATGACACCCACTTTTAGGTTATTCAGGAGTTGGGGAAAAGCCCTTGCTTTTTTATTTGTAATCTTTGATTTTTTTCCTTATTAAGCATTTGGTTTTTATCGTGTAACACTCAAAGCTGCTTGGGTTTAAATACTACCTCCTGTGTGCCTGTGGTTCCCGTTAACGGGGTGTGAGGACCTAAACTCATTCCCCCGAGTGTTTAACAGAAGCTTTGCCTTTCAAAGCGAATGCTGAACGCGCAAGGTTTTGGTGCCAGAGTGCCCTGTGTGAAATGTTTCTGATCTGGTGGCTCTCACCTCTGAAAGCACCACGTTGCAGCTTCCTGACCTCGTGGGAGCTCTGCTCTCTGGTGAGCCCTGCGGCTTGCCTGGGGCTCTTTAAAGGTTCTGCGGTGCTACAGCACCTCTCCCTAGGAGCATTTCTCCCCAGCTCTCATTTCGAAAAGCAGGTAGCATCCGAAATCTTCAAAAAAAAAAAATAAAAAAATCTGATTTCTTTTCCATCTCTTTGTGAAGAGGTTTGTCCTCCCAGGCTGGGTACCAGAGGAGCCAAAGAAAGCGTGGCAGCAACTTTCAGTATGCTTCTGTCAGCCAGTGCCAAGGCTGCATCCAGAAAGGCAACTGTGGTGCTGTTGGTGCCAGCAGTGTTTTCTTCAGCGAGGGCTGATGTAGGAGGCGATGTTAAGTGTGCTGACAGCGCTTGTCTGCGAGGATTATATGCTTGCTTGGGTTCGGTGCTTTGTTTGCCTTGCACTGATGCATCCCTTCAGTCGTAGAGGAGCTGAGAGCCTGTTCTGTCGAGTTTCATGTCCTGTTCTTACCAGCCTTGTCTCTGACGTAGTCTTCAGTTGCCTTTTCTGCCTTTCACCCTGGAGCTCTTGTTTCATCCTGAGATACCCGTTCAGAGGAAGCACGTGGTGCACTTGGCGTATCCCCTTTGAATCGCCCCCGACAGCAGGGGAAATCTCCTGAGGAGGAAGAACAGATCAAAGATCATGACATTTGCATACCGCTACCTGCTTCAGCTTCGTCCCCAGAAGACGTTTGCTTTCAGAGCCAACTCATCTGGATGGCTTTGAACCTGGCCAAGGTTTTGCAGCGTGAGGTGGCCGAGTGCTTCCAAGCAGAGCGATAGCCGACCGTCCGTGTCTGATGGAACAGCTCTTCCTGGAAGCAAGGCCAGGGTGCAGCTCGCCAGCTTATTTGGCTGACACCAGCAACTGTCCATCCGCCCTGCAGCTGGAAAAACAAATACGCTCGCTACCTTTATTCATCTTTGGCACCTCGCTTCTTGGCTGTGGCTGTGAATGAAGAGAGGAGGCAGCGTTAACCGCAGGTGATTCCGTAGGAGAGCAATGCGAAACGGGTAGGTCTGCTCACACAGAAAGTTGTTCGTCAGCTCGAGGCAACCCTGATGCCTCCCGTTTTAGATTACCGAGACTTTCTTACGCTTTGCCGTTTTGTTAGGATTTCTTATTTAATATTTTTTCAAAGATTTAGAACACTTCACCCTCTCTCCAAATTTTTGAAGGCTTCCTACCTCATCAAGGTTTGGCGGACCTTTGATTTGTGGTTTATGGCAACCCATGAGGTTATGAGGGCATTGTGGGATTCCAGTAAAGGCTTAGGGCAAAGGGCAGGGTGTTTTTTGTTCAAGATTCGCATTTATTACCTATAAAAACAGATGCTGCCTTGCTTTCAGTGAGGTACGTAAGTTAGACCTGACACTGACAGTAGTTGAAAAACAGCAAAAGCCAATTTATTTCATTAGGGCTTGTTCAAATCTCCTGGCAGAACGTTTCTATGGAGGAGGTAGTGCAGAGGATTGTTTGCCTGAACTTCCATTTGGCTTTGTCACATAGTTGTCTCTCTGACAGGCTAACCAAGCCTGCCTAGATGTAGGGATGGGGTCTGTGTACTGTGTACCACCACGTTTTTCTCCAGGCTGTGCTTTGTTAGACTGGAGAGCGTGTTTTCACAGCATGAATTTCACATGCAGCATTGTTCGACATGCACCTCCCATCCCCTTTCCTTGTCTTGTTTATGGAATCTGTTCCAGAGAAAGATTGGTATCACTTCAGTTTATCAGGAAAGCAGAGCAGTTCCCCTGAGAGTGAAGCCTTACTCACATAACCAGCTCTAAAAAATGAGTGTCTTCAGCTGCTGGGTGATGCTTAGCCCATTGCCATCATTTAGAGCCCCCGCTTTGCCAGTTCATATGCAGGCAGCTGGCCCATGGGAATCGTCTCACCTGGAGCTCTGTGCTGTCAGGAGTTCCTCATTTAAGGAGGCTGGATAAAGTGCTTCCTTCCAAGATTATTTTAGGGAAAATTTCAGTATTTGGTACAGAGGGGTTCCATTCTATGCTTCATTTTGTTGCAGTCCTTTACCCAAGGGTTCCAGTAACTCATTTTACCCGGCACAGTGGATAGAGTCTGCATGGACTTTCTTTGAAGCTCATCCTTCCCCATGGCGGATGGAAATCACCGTGCTGCACTGTGCCTTGACTGCATCCCTGGGGCTCTCTCACCTGCTCCAGGTGAAAAGAGCACGCAGGAGGTGAGCAAGGAATTGCTTCCCATTGGGACTGTAGTTCAGAGGCAAATCTGTTTTCTGGGTGCTGTTTCCATGCTGCCCCTATCAAGGCAAGGGGATTAAGACGGGACTGGTCTATGCAGAAACTTCAGGAAGGTGGGAGTGGGGGTACTAGGGAAAAGGATAATTTCTTATCTCTGATCCAGTGACCGCTAACAGCTGTCAGACGCAGCACGGCGTGTTCCTCTCTGCTCTGTCAAGAGCTAGTCGAATTATGGGGCTAGCACATTTAGCATCGAAGGGCTCTTGAAATTGCACACTTCAGAGACTGGAGAACACTAAGAAACGGTTTGAGCAGATGCCTCTCACTGCATCACACGCAGGCCATAAAAAACCTGAAGCTTATTGCAACAGAGGGAGAACAAGAAGTGCCAAGGCTTTTGTTCCAAAATCTTAGCCTCTTCCAGTGCTTTTCCCTAGTCTCTTATCCCCGGTGCTGGTGTATGTGTTTCTGCTGACTTCTCTGCTCCTGAAGATAGTAAAAAGATTGTGCAGGATGCAGTCACAGGTATCACAGAGGGCTCTGAGCTGACATACAGTGCTGGTAGCCAGAACTGCTGCTTTTACTGAACTGGTCCGTGAAAGCAGCACCTTTAATGCCATATTTGATATTTTAGCATGTTGGAGTTTTCTCCCAAGTCTATTTTTATGTCTTCCACATGAGTGTAATATGTAGTAAGTTCATGATTTCATAGAGGTGAGGAAGATTTGGCTAGACATGTCCAGAAAGCTGACTGAAACATATTCTCAAGTTCATGTAAACCGCTGGATTTGTAGCCTGTTGAAATGTGAAAATTGAGATATTCCAGAAAGGCAGGTGCTGTTTCTCCTCACAAAGCAAAGAGATCTTTGCAGGGGTCTGCTGTCTTATTGGTAAGTAACCCTTATGGAGCTTTCTTTGAATAACCCACCTGTGCAGCAATAAGGGCATCACTTCTTCTCCATTAGTAGAAATGCAGAAATCTGGGGTTGGGTATAAGCCATTCGTATTCAATTTTATTCTGGTTAAATAATAAAGGTTAAATAAATAAATAAATTGCTGTCAAATAACAGTAGTAGCCACAATTTAAGTGTGGAATAGATGAACTTACTTTGGATGTTTTATCAATGAACCATACTAATGCCCTACTTAGAGAAGAAGATGGAGTTGTATTTTTGGTGTTTCTCCATAACCTGCTTTGCCAGGATGCTGCCAAAGGAGCCCAGTACACGAGAAATGTATTGTTTTCCTTCAGAGTTATTAGTAAGAAGGAACAGCAAAGGCTGAGAGATCATAAGGCCAGATATTAAATTTAATTTGATGGTCTACTCCAAGAAGTTATATTTTTATTCTGTTCTCAGCTATGCGAATGCCTGTTTGCTGACCGTTGTTGGTGAAGCAATAGTCAGTGGTGGTACAGCTGCCTTAACTCACTGTTTAATGTACAGACGTGCAAGATAAGAGATTAATTATAATCACTGGATAGTCTCCCAAAGATAACTGGGACATTGCCATTAATCTTAATGGAAGATAAGCGGTAAAGTCTCTTGCAGAAGCATGGGGATGTAAATGCAGTAGGTAGGAAGAAAAAAGGTGGGGCTATGCTGTCTGGTATGGATGTATTTTGTCTTGATAAAACTTAAAGAATTAGCATTTGAGCGGAACAGGAAGCAATGTCTGTCTGATGAGGGTTCATTGCTCTGCAGTGACTAACAGCTTGAGGTATTTGTGTTGTATTTACCCAGGGTTTGAAAACGGCAGCAGCTGAAATTTTTCCTTTGAGTTTGGCCTACGGTGGGGTGGGGGAGAGTATTTGATGTGTCACTTGTGGGTATTCACACTCGTGTGGGCTCTCAGGGATTATTAATTAAAGTGTGACGATGGATTATCTCAAATATCTGAGATAACTTTTTCTTGGAAAAATCTTTTTTGAAAGAAGTGCTGCCATTTTAAACGCCCTCTGCCTTCGGAGGACAATTTCCACTGCAGGAGAGAGATAATGGCAGATGCGTGTTGGGAGGCTGCTGGGCATTGGTAGCAGTAGTGGTTCACAAGGGATGAGGGTTTCTGGGCTGTGTTGTGTCTGCATATCCAAAGTACCTACACCAGCATGAAATTCAGGAGTTCTGTGGGTCAGCGTTTGGGCAGGATAAGCAGTTTCTGGTAGTGCTGTTTCTTCTTGTCAGGCACATCTGGATTGAAGTTAAAAGCACTGTTTGAATTCTGATAGTCTGCTGGGGTAATTGCAAAGAGGCAGAAGTAATGGTCAGAAAATGTGTGTAGTGCTGTTGATTAACATAATGCCTTTAAAACTTTGCCAAGCTGTTGCTGTCTAGAGAACTGTTTTTTAAGTTTGGCTCCCAGTACTTAAATGAGGAGGAAGGGAGTTAAGAGAATGGTTAGGGAGTTCTGAGGAGAATGTTTTATGATTTTCCATCCTAGAACTGTAGAATGGTTTAGGTTGGAAAAGACCTTCAGGATCACCCCATCAACCTGACCTCCTGAGTCCCACCGCTAATCCCCGTCCCTCAGCGCCATGTCCACACATCTCTTAAATACATCCAGGATGGGGACCCCACCACCAGCTTGTTCCAATGCCTGACCATCCTTTTCATGAAGAAATTTTTCCTGATAGCCAACATAAGCCTCCCCTGGAACAATTTGGGACCGTTTCCTTGTGTTCTGTTACTTGTCAGCTAAGAAAAGAGACCAGCACCCCCCTTGCTGCATCATGGAGGCCTCCCCTCAGCGAGGCCTCCCCTCAGTGAGGCCTCCCCTCAGCTGCCTCCTCTCGACCGAGCGGCCCCAGTGCCCTCAGCCGTCCCTCACAATTTTTGTCTCCCAGTCCCTTCACCAGCTTCCTTGCTCTTCTCTGCACATGCTTAGGCAACTGTGTGTCCTCCTTGTAGAGAAGAGCTCAAAACTGAGCACAGTATTTGAGGTGTGCCCTGACCAGTGCCACATACAGGGGCACAGTCACCTCCCCAGCCCTTCTGGCCATACTAGTTCAGATGCAGGCCTGCAAACACAACCAATTGCCTTTTTTTAGGGTATAGGAACATAAAATTTTGCCTTTTTCTCATTCTGTAGGTGTTGACATTTGTCTCAATCCTAGAATGTCTTGAGTACAGATGGGCTCTGTTGGCTTGGCCAACAAAGGTAGCTGCTGTAGGGCCGACGTTTGGGGGGAGGAGGAGGAGAACCAGCAGGCTTTGGCTTCTCTCCATGAAACCATGAAGTGATGGGCTTCAGAGAGAGATGAAGCAGTTGCTGCCTCTAATTCTGGGGCTTTGGTGCTTCAGGCAGTGTATGGGAAGTGTGTGGGAAATGCTGTGTGCCAGCTAGGGTGGATGTGCTTGGTGCTTCATCCTTCCCCGGGATGCAGTCTCGAGTTCAACGTGACGTGGTGGCGGTGGCCCTCCTACTCTCTCATGGTTTCTGATTTCATTGCTTCATCTCCGTATATCATTTTATTTGGCTGAGGGCAGCTTTCCAAAGCTTGGAGTGGAATTTGCATGTGATCCCTGTGTGGTTGCCCTTTGATTACGTGAGTTTACTCTCCCGTGGATTTAGGCAGAGAAGGGCAAGAATGATATCTGAAGCTTCCTGCAGGTGGAATATACTTGCAGGATATATCATGTCTTCAAGATACCTTATAGCAAGTGTAGCATTACATGCAACGACTTTGGCTTTTCTATTTAAGGATGTGGATGTGATCTGTTTTAATTTACAGGGCTGCTTTTGCATTTGTTTTTCTGTTTTTTTTTTTTTTTTTTTTTTTGCATTTTGGCTGCTGTCTTATGTAAGAAAAAAAAAAAAAGAAAAAAAACCACCCCACAACTTAGTGTTTTATTTCATGAAGATCTTGTGGCTTGTTGCTTTCAATTAGGCAGGTGTGCAGATCATCAAGCCTCCACCACGGTGGTTCTTAACATAACCAGGATGCTGAGGACGCCCTGCACGTGGCAGCTGAACTACTCCTGCCAGCTACTACGACTGACTTGCTATCACATTTTCTTCCAGCTTTCTTGAACACACTCCTTGTCCATGCAAAATCCACACGGCTGCAGAAGGGAGAGGATTGCATGTATCGGGGGTGGGAATTGCAGGTGTTTGCAGAACCAGAGAGGATGGAGGGGCATTGCCTTCACAGCCTCGAGGGCCCACCGAGGGTCAAGCAGGTAATTTGTTGAGTTAATGACATCTAGAAACAGAGACGAATAAGGCAAAATGGAAGATGTTTTCAACTACATTAAAATCAGGGGGAAAAAAATCTTTAAAAATTTAGTTAAATCGTAAGGCCAAATTTACTGTAATAATATAATTTCTGTAGTGTGTATGCTGCAAAAGCAGCAGGTCTTCTGTCCATACTGTGAAGAAAGTAGAACAAATGAACTGGGGAAGTCACTGGCCAAGTGACTTGAAACCAGGCTACTGAAGTGAAACTGGTGTTCGGCAAGCGTAGCTTAACTGTAGAAAAGCCCTTGTTTCTGTTTTTCAAGTTATGTCATTAAATGAGTCGATGAGCCAAAAATTAGAAAAAATAAAAATTGAAAAAACAAAAACCTGAAAAACTTCATTGTGACTAAAGTATGGTGTCAGGGGATAAGATAGCACATCTTCCAGGATTTTACAGCTGCCATTTGATTACAGATCACATCCTCTCTGCACTTAGTGTAAGTGCAAGATGCATTTTATACTTAACCTTCCTTATGTATCTAGCACATTTAAAAGTTCTAGTTTTCCTCATTAAAAGCTTACAAGAAGTTACTAAGCTTACTTTCAGACTGATCTTAAATTGTCTGCAGAAGTAGAAATGTTACTGATGACTATTTCATCATGGTAAGACATAAATTAAGGTTGTAAATAAGTGTTGCGTTATATTCTAGTAGAAACAGCTGAGCAGTGGTGCCATCCCAGTGATCCAAAGGAGGCAGGCACACTGTGATGGGTATACACAGGTACACAAGTGAAATTGAGAGGCAATTGCTCTGTTTCAACCAAGCCAAACCTTTCTCCATTCTCACCCCAAGAAGATGACAATTGATATAGTACAGGTACAAAACAGAACTTCAACTTAGGACAAAAGTATCTCCCTACTCCTATTTTTAACTATTTTTCTTTTATCTTTGATTTACACAGCTGCTTTTTTATTCATTCTTTCCAATCTGGTTGCTGTTTTATTTAACAACAACAACAACAGACCGAAACACCCAAATCTGTTTTCTTCATGAAGACAACTTTATGGCTTGTTCCTTTTATTTTTCAAACTGCTTGTGTATCTCTGAGGAATTGAAATTTAAGGAGGCAGTCACTGAATAACGATGTTGGAGTTAGATTTCCCTATTTAAATGCATGTTTTTCACCTGCACCTCTCTATATATTCTATCAGATAAATTGCAAAAGAGATTTGTGCCCTTGGCATGGAAGGCTTGGTACCGCACAAGAGCCTGTGTGTGATATTAAAAGCCGGAGGGGTTTGCCCAAACACTCTGTAGTTAAAAAGAGCTTGCACACACAGCTCAGTCTCAGCACGAAACACCGCAGTTCTAGGCAAAATAGCTTTAATTAAAAACAACAACAGAAGTGTACGCTTGGATATTTCGTTCTGACTAATCTGAGAGGACATCCAGAAGCGTGTCTGGTGTTGTAGGAAGTTGCATGCATTGGCGCTGGTGTGAGAATCGCAGTCTGTGACTTGCAGTTTCTTCTTAAAAATACCAGCGGCGGTTCCGTAGTTCTGCCCTCCTGAAGGGACGCTGCTTGTGGGTTAATTCCTGCTTACAAAGTGAGAAATTAATTATTATTATTTTTTTTTTTTTTTAGTACCAAAACAGAAAAGGATGGTGTTTAATTCTTGAACGAAACAAAAGTGGCTTCAACAACACGGTTTCTTCCCAGTCTAGAAAGCCAGCCAGGATTTTATATCGTGATGGGAAAGAACAGCCAAGTGCTTTGGACCCTAACCGTAGATTTCCTGCGTGACTATGAGGTGTCGCCCAGTGGTTCTGTCCTTGTTATGTGCAAACTATCAGAAATTCTTCATCGCTTCCCTGAAATGTGAAATGTTGGTGTCCATCGTGTGAGTTCCTGATGTCTAAAGTGCTTAGGGTTAAGGGTTCTGCCTTGCCCTGGTAGGGGTGTTAAGAGATTGACTGCCTTGGTTCACTATGCTCATTCCTCTCTGCAGTGAAAAGAAGAGAAATAGATACTCTTCTTCACGTATTTTGGCTGACAGATCTTTCAGTTCTTTCATCTCTAAGGAATAAATAAATTCCCTTGCAGCAGATAAAATGTGCGGCCTTTTAATGTTACTTGAATTTGCAATCCATAATACCGGGGGGGATTTTTTTCCTGTGTCTTGATGTGTGCATTCAGCGTAGGAAGAGAGTTGATTAAATTTATTCTTTTTATTTTCTGGTGAATTAACCCTTTTAAAATCCAAATTGGTGTGTAGATGAATAATATGTCTGAAGGTATCTTTTTATTTATTTATTTCAATTTTCCCCTATTTTACATCCTGACCAGTAAAGCTGTTAGGCATGGGCTCAGTTTTCAGTATATTAGCAGCTTTGTGGGCATTCTTTGATTTGTGTCATCTTATGCTATGCTCACGAATAATATTGTGTGCCACAATATATGAACTTTTCAAAACAGTCTTACTCACATCGCTGTAACTTGAAGAAGCTCTTTTTGTTTTGTCTTTTTGCCAGTGGCCTGCTCCAACTGAGTCAAAATTTGGCCTTTTTTTTTTCCCCTCATGTGGTATTTGTTTGTATCTTCCGTGCAGCATTAGTTGCTAAATAGTACTTTTGTGGTCAAGCTCTATTTCTAGCTTCAGCTTTTCAGTTTTTGGAGGGTCGTGCCAAATATTTTGCAAATTATGGTCTGCCAAAAAAATTTCATAGGAGAATAACCAACTTGGATGCATATCGCTGCTTTTTTGTTATTTCTTCTCCCAAACACATACTGTTAAGATGTGCACTGATCTTAGCTTTGCTACTATTGTTTTCCGTAGTGCCATAGGTCTTTGTCCTTCAGCAGTTGTTGCCAGGAATGAGAATTAAATGTTTTGGTGTCTGCTGAGATCCGTAGCAGAATGGTAAGGGCACGTGGCTTATACAAATCCTGTATAAGTCTGTTTTCTGTGCTGGAATAAAGGGAGTTGGCCTCCCATCCTTAATGAGCTTCTAATCCCTTATTGCTTGAGTTAATTGGCCTTGAGTAAGAAAGTGTATGAAGTCTGGGAGTGAAAGGTAGGTTCCCCTCCTACCAATCTTCTCTGCTAGAGATACACTATCGAAACTTCACCAACCGCCAGCAAAAGTAAATACGTTCGAGCCTTATTTGCATTACAGCTGTGCTTGGGAGTGCCAGTCACCGATCCTGCTGCTCTGGCTTTGAGGTTTGAACGTGGAATTTATTTAAACCCTGTTACTTTTGTGTATTCTGGCTTTTGCTCCTCCAGAGAGGGGAAAATTGCGAGCACCGTAAATGTGGAAGTGGGCAGAGACAGCTGCGAAGCGTCAGCTCCTGCTTTGCTCTTGCATGCGGCGCTCACCTGAGGAACGAGGAGTGTCGTGTCTGTCTGCAGAGCACCCTGAAGAACTAATATTTGTGTTTGGAGAACAGCATGCTGCTCTGGCATCCACGGCGGTGGCTCTCGGTGGTGCTGCTGCAGTGTAAGGAAAGAAAAGGCAAGTTAGCACGTGAATCTTTATTTTTGGTTGATTCTGAAAAGCACCCTGGTGATGGTTGTAAGAGGCGAATCTGTAAAGTCTCTGTTCCAGAAGTGGCTTCTGGAAGCCTCTGTGCCTTTTCCCTATAAAAGAGCCTGGTACTGCTCTCTATCTTAGAAACCCAGCTGGAAAACGGCGGAGTGAACAATTGCCTTTTGGCTCTTCCTGCCTCCTAAAAGAGAGAGAGCCCTGAAAATTAGAACTTGCTGCTAGGTATCTTCTTCTAGCAGCTCGGATTAGATTGACATCTGCTTGACACGTGAGCTGCCTTGGCACACCTTAAAAGACAACTGGAGGGTAGGAGGGACTCCGAACAGTTGTTTCTGCCCGGCACAGATCCAAACCCATTCGGTATGATTTGCATTAATATTTTGTAGAATCATCCCACTTTTTTTTTTTTTTGTATTATTTTTTCCTTAAAGCTATTCCATTCTGTGCCTTCTTCTAAAATTTTAATCCTTTCATAGAGCTTCCCACATGGAGAGAAATATCTGTTCAGCATCTGTTCCGGAGGTGCTCCCAGTGCCAAGCAGGAGGGCCTTTACTCGGTCCAGTACTCTAGTTAGGTTTTCTCAGTCTAAAACTGGAAAGCTGTGGTGGGATCTACTGGTTTTGGCTGGAGACCAGGCAGAGGAGCTCTGCGGTCGGTCCGTGACCTGATTCTCACTTTTCACCATCCTGACACCGAGGTCTGGATTTGTGCTGGCAGAAGGGCAGTCACTTACTTGCTTTGCAAGGTGCTGCTCAGGTGAGCAGCTCAGGAGATGGTGTTCAGCAGTGAGCTGTCACAGCTAGTCTTTGTGCTGGCTTGGGTTAACCTTTAGCTGCAAGTTTTTAATTAATTTAATTATTTTTTTCTTAGAGCTTTTGAAGAGTTTGATTTCTTTTGCAAAAGTGCTCTCCGAAGTGTGGCACCACAAAGGTCCCGGTAGCCTTTTTTGAAAGACAGCAATTCTGGACTCACACAGTGGAGACGAACTCTTGTTGCTTTTAACCTGGGTTTTGTGAGAAATTTTTGAGTTATACATTGACTTTTTAATGACTATCTAGCTCTGTAGTCCGGGTGTTAAACTCAGCTGGCAAAGAGGTGGTGTTTCAGAAGTTTGAGCTTCTCCTTCCTGTTCATTAATGGTGTTTCTGCTCTGCCTTCCCGATTCTCTCCCAGCTTGCTCCCTCAGCTCTGTTTGCAGAGCATTTTTACAACTGACAGGCTGCTTACGTAAACCAGAGGAGTAAGCAAAATTGTAGCAGATAATCACGGTAAACCCGAGGACAGGTTGTTTGAACTTGTGCGTTAGGACATAACTCGGATTCTGTTAGAGGCCAGCAGGTTGCCCTCCACCGAGACCTAATTCTTTTCTAACGTGTCTTTTGCTGCTTACTTGAGAGATAAATGGCAAACCGGACAGGTCAGAAACCTAACCTAAACTGCCCTCTGCTTACTGATTCCTATGGATGTGTATCGGTGTGTTCACTAAAAGCCAGCTACAAGGGATGAAACCCCAGTGACTGTCCTGCTGGAGACAGTGGGGCTCTGAGGACTGGCTGCAGGTCTGCCTGGGGGGGCTGCAGCACGATGCAGGGCCTTAGGACTTCCTGATCCTTGATGGTTTCTTCTGGCGTGCTGGGAAGAGCAGTGAGGAACCGTGGGCTTTATCCTGAGAAGGAAGGGCCACCTTTGCAGAAGGTGCAATCAGTTCAAGCCTAGCACAGAGAGATTGAAACAGGTTGCATACAAGAATTTGCCATGTGTACGGGAGGACGTGTATCTCACAGGAGAGGAATCAGACGAGAAGTAGTAAAACCCAGATCATTAAAAGGAAAGAAGCTCAATGCTGAGGTGCTGCTGAAGGGTCTGGTGGTGGTGCCACGTTGTGGCAGGTGCTCACACCAGAGGTGGGCTGCCTGTGGTGGCGTCTTCAAGACCCCATCCTCTGTTTCAAGGTCTCTGCTCTTGCCTTCTGGTACACGTATGTAGTAGTTTTGGTTTAGTTTATCTCATTCTTTTTCTTCTCCATAGTATTTTGGATTCTCTTTTTCCACGACAGCCAAGATACTTACTGCGTGTCCTGCCTGTTAGGAAGGATGCTGTTCTTGTACATTTAGAGCAGCCCAGGTGAGAGATTTTTGGTCACCCTAGCTGGCTGAGAGTGGTGGTGGATGTGTATCCAGAGCTGTAGGTAGGTGGATTCAGGGTTTGGTGATGCTGTGAGATACAGAAAAAAACAATACAGTATAACGGGAATTTCAAAACAGGGCAGAGAAGCTTAAGAGTTATAAGTGTCAGAAGACAGAAGCTAGAAAGCAGATGAGAAATTTTCATTTTGATGTCTGGGCAGGAGGTCAGGGGACCTTCTGGAGGTCCATGCAGTAACTGAGAAGAAGCAGGCAGCACGTGACAAACGCTGTGGTCACTGATGAGTGAAGCTTGGCAAGGAATGAATAAGATGGGGATGTGTGGGAGGGTTGCCACAGGGGCTGCAGTTGTGATTAGATTAAATGAAGACTCCATAGAACAAACGGATCTTCTGGGGAACTGGATGGTGGATCCAAGGCTGGAGATCAGGCTAGGACAAAGGGGTAAGGAGGAGATTTCACCATGGAAATTGAAAATTCTGATTTGGAGGTCGTAATACTGGTGTCTGAACCTTCTCTTCCTCGGTGTTGAAGGAGAAAGTGGCTGGATAAGGAAACCAAGCACATAAACTTACTTCCAAGGTGTGCAAGTGCAATATTTCTCCTGCTTTTGTCCATTTCTACTCAGCTTTGTACCGTGGATCCCTCTGGGCTGCAATCATCCTGTTCACAGCCTTAAATAAAACTGCAGTGTGTAACTGATGCTGAAACCAGTTTTCTTTGTTGTTTCTGGTCATTAGCTATAAAAAGTGTCCTACCCAAAATGTGTCTTCTGCTGTGCATTCTTAGGGGTGCAGAGGGAAGCATCATACACACAGCTTGCTTGTCAGTTCTCAACCACTTGCTGAAGCATCTGCAGTTTGGGATGGGACCGTGAATTTAGAGGAACCTTTGGTCTCTGCTGCAGCTGTGTGTATGCTTGAGCGAATCTGTGGTTTGCGTTGGCAGATGCTGACATAGACTGAGAAAAAAGTTGACGCTTATTGTGTTTTAACATGAAGCTGCTGGCATTAATCCTGTTCCTCGGCCTTTCAATTTCTATAATGAGACATTGAAAAGAGGTTGCGTTTTATTTTGATCGCATGCTGTTGTCCTGTAGTGTTTAGCTAGTAAAATATTGTGGAGGAGCTGTGCTTGCTGGGATGCTGCCACTCATCCCGTGTGAGACAGTGGAAGAGGAGGTGGCCAAAAGCCCACTTAGCCCTTCTTTCTTGGTAAATACATGCTGTATATGACATAGAAAAAAAAATAAGGTTAACTCTGTGACTCCCCTCATTCAAATATAGCCTTGCTCTGGTCCCGTTCTTGTGTAGATCACGGTTCCTCTTGAAGCTTTGCAATTGTTCTGCTAAAATCCTGGCCTTTTAATTTTCATTCCTTAGAATGAAACCACAGAGCATAATTTTCTGAACTCACAATATCTGCATTCACAATATCATTGCCATCTCTGCGTGAGGGCTGCAGATGCATGATAACTTGCTGTATCAGTAATAGATAAGAGATATTAAACAGCAGGTACCGAAGTGAGATGTTTGTTAATTGGCAGGACTTGATTACTTGGCGTGCAGATATTGTAAAACAGCTCCCCTGGTCCCTGGTTTAAACTACTTTTAAATTAAGACTTGAAATACAGAGGAAATTTCAGGGGAGCAGAAGCAGGCAGGTATTTTGCTGTTAGGTTTTAAAAACAAATAAAATGAGTAGGAAAACTGCAATTTTTTAGCTTGACATCTATTTTTTTCCCCAGTGAAGAAGTATATCAATAAAACAAATGGAAGATCAATAATTAATTCTTCACGTCAGGGATACGGGAAGAAGTGAGGTTTGTCAGATGTCACTCGTAGTGAAATTCCACGTTTGGGTCACAAAGACAGCAGTGGCGATGGGGCGATTCCTGTCTGTGACTTCCTCGGCACTGCACAGCCCCTTTAAAAATCAGAGTAATGAGGCTGCCGTGACCCATAGGAAACGAGTTGAGAATTTCTTTAACAAATGTGTCTTAAAATGATTTCAGGAATCCTTATTTGGCAGCTTTCTTATTTAGCTGTGTACCACGGGGAACCAGTTCTTAGCCTTCACCATCGTACATTTTTCATGATACGCAGTGCTTCATTATTGATGAAGTTTTCATCTGACAGGTATGGAAGAGAAAGCTTTCAAAACCAGGAGGTGACAGCAGAGAGAAACGTAGGTACCTGTGTAAAGTGGGTGCAATCGAAGGTGAGATAACAGCCGTCAGTCGCGCTTACGGCAGGTGGCTGTCTCCTGGGAAAGCCACTTTGGGTAATTTGCTGCATGCTTGCGACACGGCTGGCTAGACAGAACACCTAATGCCATTCCTGCACCTGTGAGCATCCAAACAGGGA
Source organism: Aythya ferina (assembly GCF_964211825.1). Classification (NCBI taxonomy): domain Eukaryota; kingdom Metazoa; phylum Chordata; class Aves; order Anseriformes; family Anatidae; genus Aythya; species Aythya ferina. The sequence continues at coordinate 62,638,824 of NC_140301.1, forward strand.
CCTCACAGTGAGCAGATGATCTTGCAGGTCTCTTCCAACCTTCATGGTTCTGTGGCAAACCTGACGTGTTCAGCTCATAAACACCAACCTGGTGACGAGCTTTCCATTCCGGCAAAGTTCGACGGCTGAAAACCGAAACAATTTTGTGTTCTGTCCCTAGGTCATGTGCAAGCGCTCGGTGGCAGCACTGGCAGCAGCAGGACAGGGGTTGGTGGAGCTGCGAGGCCTGTGCTGGGCACCAGCTGCCAGCCAGCAACTGCAGCAGCCTCTGGCCTGAGCCCTCAGGGCCCAGCCAAGCAGCCTGCGTACCAGAGACCTTTGGCAAACCCCATCTGTTTTTTCAGGCTTCATCACAGTAGCAGTGACAGCTACTGCTTGTGTGGAAGAGGAACATCAGGAGGGAATGCAGTCTTCCCCGTGTTTCTGAGATGCAGGTGATCGCTACACGGTGCAGTCCCCTTTATCCAAATATCTTGGCTGCTCAGCAGGCAAGAGGATAGAGGATGGACAGTTGAGGTTCCCTGACTTCAGTGAGAGAGGCTGTGTTCTTGGTCTCTTATAGAACCTTTATGTTTTTTTTTTACTGGTAATTTGGTGTAACAGCACCCAAGAAACCCTAAATCCTCTGTCCACCCTTGGCTGTATGCTCCTCCTGGATGCTGAGGGATGCAAATGCTGTGGTCTTCAAAGCATCTCTGGTAGGAAGGTACTTTGAGAAGTGGTAAAGATTTTCTTTGTGGTTAGCAGATACCTGTTCCTGTGTTCAGTGATTTGCTTGAGTTGTTCCATCCTGTTGCGGTTGTTCAGGTTCTCTCTGTCTTCAGCTGAGTCGTATTTTCCTGTGTCTCTAGCATACGTTTCAACAGCCACCACTTGCCTGAGCACTACAGGACTTCACATGGGCCAATTATTATTATTTTTTATTTTTTTTCCTGGCAGTTGGGAAGCCATTCCTGATTTGGAAGCTTCACTAAGTGTTGACAAAAGCAAGAGGTTCATCTTCCAAATTCTTGCTCTCCCTGTTGGCAAATAAAGACTTTTTCTTGTCCGTAAGCAAGAAGAGAGTTCTGCTCTGTAGTGGCTTTCTCCAGCTCAACCCACAGGGGCAAATTTGCTTTGCGTCCTCATCCTAAATACTTACCTAGATCAGTTTCACCTCCCCCAGTTTTTCCCCAGATTTTCTCCAGCCTACCTTTTAACCGGATTTTATATGCAGCAGACTCTGCGTGTTTGTTGTGGTAAGAAGAAAAGAGTTGGGTGTAGGCTCCTGTAACTTTCGGATGCTCAGCAAAAAGGGAGCGCCACAGTCCCTAATTGGATTAGGTTGTGTGTCAACAACACTGCAGCTTAGCTCTGGTGACGGTGCCTAGGTGATTTAGAGCTCATTTTACCGGAGTTAACAGTGTTAATGGAAGCCCCTCTTGAAACTTTCCATATCTGAGGTTCCTGTAGCATTTTCCTCCAGCACTGAATTCTTGGGGTGAAGCTTACAGAAGTGCTCCCTGCAGGTGTGGTGCGAAGCTTGAACTTGAGCTCTGTACCCCTTCATCTACAGGGTCATGGATCCACTGGAAGAGTGTAAGGGTCAGGTTGTTCCCAGGGAACTGAGACTCATCCGTGTTGCATCCGTGGTGCTGCTCTCTTGCTACCCACCGGTTTCACTTCCAGACTGCGCGGAGGTTTCGCCCACGAGGTGGTGGTTGAGCAGTGCGTGCTCTGGCAGCCTGCCTTGCAGCACAGCTCTTCTGTACCACCCCAGTGAGCACGGGCAAGGCACTGCTCAGACTCAACAACCCTTAAAAACAGTGTTTTAGAGGCATGAACTCTCATTCTGTGACAAGTAGCTGCTTGGGGTTTTTTAAAGCTCTGCAAAGAGCTGCCAGTAACTCTTCAACGAGGTTGTTGCTGTGCTAATACTAAGACCAGATAATCCTCGCCCAGGTCGCTCTCAGCTAATTGCATTGTGCCATATTTGTAGCACGTTACATCACAGCGTATCTTTTCATACCTGGTAAGACTTCGTGAGAAACCTTTGCAGTGTAATTGAATGTGTCTTAACTCTCTTATTGCAGGCTAGAAATCTTCATACCGGAGAACTGGCTGCTGTAAAAATAATCAAGTTAGAGCCTGGTAAGTTTTGCCTTCTTTTCTGTATTTTTGGATTGCATTTTCAGTTTTCTCACATGTTTATTTTTTCATAGCTGCAAAGCTCCAGACAAAAGAGGTGTGTTTTTTGTTGGTTTTTTTTTTTTTTTTTTTGCTGTTTCAGTGGTTAGATGACAGGAAGCTCTGCAGGATGTGTTACCACTCTCGGTTATGTCCTGCTCACTATTTCCTTGTTCGTTCTTATCTGCCTTATCATTGTTTCATAAAAAGTTGCAGTTACAATGTGTTGTCAGTACAAAGAGAAGATTTAGGACAGATGGTAGATTGTGAGCTCTGAAAGAATAGGGAGCTGGGAGGGGAGAGAGACCAAGCAATGATGCTAATGCTCATCAAAGGTGCCTTGGGAAAAAACAATGCCTTCTGCTTCATAATGGGTTGTCTTTTTTCTCACCTGTACTGAGAGGATGGGTATCGTTTCCCCATACATTTCCTCACCTCTCCTAAAAGAGGGCAGAGGTTTTCTCACTTCTCCTAAAAGAGCTCACTTGCTACCCAGGAAACTCACTGAGCTGAAGCCTAATCTGAGTCCTGCACAGGGAGCTGAAATCAGACATTAAGTCTTCAGTGGAAATGAGGCAAGGAGCTTTTTATCTGTCCCACCTGGGGATCATGTATTTGCTTGAAGAAGTAACCTGTCATTACTTGTTCACTGGAATACCTTTCAAATCCCTCTTTAATGAAGTCCTCTTCTGCATCTCTTTGCCACCTTAGTTTCCCATAGCCTGAACTCCTGTGCTGTGACCATTCAGGGTGGCTGTGGGACAGGGAACGAGGGAGGCTCCTCCTTGTGAATGCAGGCTTTCCCAGTGCTCACGTAGTACCACGTCGTTTATGAAGCAATTAAGTGACACTGGAGATTAACCTATAGTCACAGAGCTAGGAAGTAGTAGGATTTCTGGAGACACGATGGGATAACTTGTGGCTGGTGCGCTACAGACAACGAATGCAGACTCTTTAGGAAGTGGAGGAAAATTTGGAAAGACGATTGACACAGGAGAGGCTGATGGAGCCATGTGGTTTTTGTTCTGGAGACAAGAAGAGTGAAGAGGGATCTCACCACCATGTTCCACTGAAGACATGCAGAAGATGCCTGGTGAAGAGCAGGCACAAGCAAGGGAGATTCCAGCTGGAAATGGGAAAAACCCTTCACAAGGAGAGCGCTTGTGCTCTGGGACAGGGCCCTGAGAAGTGGTGGTGGGATCTCCATCCTGGAGGAGTCTTAGAAGTTGAGTGGACATGGCCTGGCAGTGCAGCCAGCCCTGCTTGGAGAAGAAAACTGGAGCAGAGGACTCTGGAGGTCCTACCAACCTGTCTGCTGTGATCTGGGGGTTTGAAGACCAACTCTGAAATGTCTCCGGTCCCTGAACTCCAGCATCGGTGGTGGTGGTGTGACAGGACAGGTTAAGGGTCTGTTGTTTTGATGGGGGTCTTGCAATGTCAGTATACTGATAACAACTTGAGGTGGATGTACTGTTTTCTGGTTTCTTGCTTAAGAAAACCCATTGTCCCATTTGGGTGGAGTTACGTGGTTCTATTGACTTGGGTTGAAAAGCACAGCTCTTGTTTTGTTTTTGTTTTCTAATTTTTTTAACAGTTACAAGTTAGTGAAATCAGAACAGTTTCTTCAACTGGAAGAATTTGAAAAATTCGAGTGAATAAATAAATTAGAAGAAAAGGCTCAGCTTGATTCTTTAGCTTTTTTTTCCCTCCTTTTGTGGAAACATAACATAGGTAACCACTAAAGAGCAGCCAGGCCACGTTGGTGACAAAGGGAGCCCAGAACACTGCCACATTCTTCGCAGCTCTCTTCTTCGAGACTCAGCAAGGTCTTCTGCAAGCTCAGCTTCATGCACTCAGTGTGGTTCGGATGTCAGTGGCTGTGGTTAAATAAACGGCCTTCATCTCTGAACCCACTTACCCACACCAGAATTCACGATTGTACGACCTCAGGAGTGGTGGTCAGTGGGCAAAACCTCAGGTGTGGCCTCACCTCCTGCTAGCAGCACCTTGCAAGCCGCTCTGACTCCATCTGGTCCCTTCAAGTCCTCTACTGGTGGGTCTCGTGAGCTGGCAACCTCTTCGGAGCAGAGCTGAATTTTCCCTGTCATTGTTTGGTGCTGTGCACAGCGTGGCTTTCCGTCTTGTTTGGGGATTGCTGTCAGGAACTGAAATGTTGTAGTGGTTCAGGATGGTTCTCTTGGCCCTACTTGCTTCATCCTGTCCCCTTGCGACTGTGTCCCAGGGTTTTGGAGGCAGTCAGAAAGTGTCCAGTTTTCTCTCTGCACATCTGCGAAACTCCTCATTGTACGAAGCTGTGTTTACATAGGTGCAAAAAGCAACTGCACAAATTTGCACGGGTGAAAAATAGATGGAGGACGGTTAAATACAAAGATCCCATCTACGACCGAGAGATTTTTCTGAGCCATCGGTCTCTGGAGGTGGGGGGAGAGCGTTTGGGGAAAGCATCTCTGTGTGGTCTGTTTGTAATGCTTCCTTGGCACCCTCGACTGGAAGCTCAAGGCCCCGTTTCTGACTCAGCGCAGCTCCTGGTTGGTTCCGTGATCTGCTCTGCAGCCAAGCAGATGTTTGGGAAGCTGAAGGCAGAAGATGTGTGGGGAGGCTCTGAAAGAAGCTGAAGCTGCTGCCTTGGAGCGATACGACCATGGGGATGAGTGGTGGCTGCTAAGCAGCCGTGCACCCAGCGCAGGAGCGATGTGAGGTGTTGTAGCCTATGCTTGGGGAGAGCTGGGCACCACATTTATCTCTTGGTGGGGCAGAGCAATATTCCCATGATGGAAGGAGGATGGTATTAACCTCCTGCTGGTGTAGTGAGAAGCTTCCTTGAGCCTCCACGTTGCTGCACCTGGTGCAAGTGAAGTAGGTCGGGTTCTACTGTGAATTTCACAGAATCATTTAGGTTGGAAGAGACCTCCAAGATCACCCCGTCCAACCTCTGACCTAACACTAACAACTCCTCCACAAAACCACATCACTGAGAAGAATTGCTTTGAAAACTGACCACAGGCAGAGGCTGAATCCTCTGCTATTGGGGCCAGAGGAAGAGCACGAACCTTGGGCAGCTGAGTAAGTAATCCCAGTCTCTGCTTGTTGCTGCTTAAGCACGACAACGAAAAGTGCAAGGCTCTGGCCCCAAGTCATCCCTACTGAGAACCCCATTAAAATTAGCATTGATGACCCCATCTTTATAGTTCTTACTCTGTTTTTAGTCTGACTTACCACAGAGAAGTGATTTCTTCTGGGGTAGCTGTCTTTTTTTTTTTTTTAATGTCTTTTAAAACCTTACCAGCCTGATCTCCATCCGCAGCATGTACACCCACAGTCTCTTGGCAGAGATCTTGTCGGGTTTTTGTTTTGTTTTTAAGGAGGGTTCACAGCATTTATTTATTTACGTTTGGTGCTCTAGGATGTCTGCTGCCTCTGTGGGGTAGCTCGATGGTAGCAGCTTACTGTCTTCGCTGGACAGGAAGACACAGCTGTTCAAAGTCTCCCAGATTAAAAACAATAATAATAAATAAATAAAAAACAGCTGCACCTTGTGAGAGTTTGTCTTCAACATTCAAACTAATTTTAAGGATTTTGGGGCTGTGCCTGCAGAACACCAGCAGATCTCGGATCAGGTGAGTGTTAGAAGTTGGTGCAGCCAGCTGGGTGCTCCCCCCAGGGGGGCAGCCAGGACGAGCTCCTGCCAGACTGCAGGGCACAATGAGCAAAAGATTCGTGATAAATTCCATAAATTAGTCACCGGGGAAACAGGCCTGTGGCTCTCTTCGAGTTAGGTACAGCATCTTTGGGAGGGGAGTGGAAGGCTGCCTCACAGATGGGGAGTTAATTTGGAGATGGAAAAATAAATCTCCAAACCCAATGCTAGTGTAATACATCGACGGGTGACTGCGAGCAGAAGACAAAAGCCTGTGAAGCAAGGAGGTGAGCAATGTGTTGAATTCAATCTGCAGGAAACATCACGCAGTACGATGGCAGCGCTTTGGGAGACCCAGCAAAACTGCTGAAACGGCGAGTGTGGGTGAGCTGTGGCTTGATCCTGTTACTACCTGTAGCAGAAGAGGGATTAAATGAGTTGGGAGACTCAAACTCACGACCGAGACCCCAGTATGACCGCTTTAATTTCATCTGCTGTTGCCTTCCTTTGTCTGCTCTCTGGACAAAAGACATAAGCTCCCTACACAGAAGGTTACTGTCGTCAGCTTACTTGAATTTTTGGGCAGTGTGCGAGCTCTGCTACCACAGTTCCTTAAGCTGTGCTGTTAGGATCGAAATAGACAGTGTTTTTCACTTTTTTGGCATAGCCTTTGGAGAGCATTAGGCAAAAGTATTATGGCACGCTAATGACATTTCCCAGCATTCGCCGAGTACAAATGCTTCAAATAATTTGGGAGCCAATTCTATTTCAGAAACTAATCCAACTGTACTCAGCAGCGTGGAAGCCAAAACCACCCGAAACACTAAAGCCACTTCCTTCTATGGGTTTAGCAGATGAATCGAGAAGGCAGTCAATACAAAGAGATAACTATTTGCCAGGGTAGCTTTACTCCACCGAATTTTCTCCCTGGGAAAATGTAAGAACCGAAATATTTTAAAATTACGAGACGCCTCGTGTAAATACTGTCAGAATGATAAATAGTGACCTCGGAAGCCTTTGATGCTTTAAGGGCTGGTGGTGAGCTGTAGTGCAAGATTACAGAAGGATCTCGTTTGTGGTTTTCGTTGGGTTCAGTGAGTGTTTTCTGTGTGAGATCTCTGTGGGAGCCAGAAGTAGCCGGTTACGTGTTTCTAGTTGGATCTTAATCCATGCGTGGAGCTGTTGAAGGGTGTCTGTACGAGGGAAAATAGTCAGCCAGCTCCGTGTAGCTTTGTGCTCGGGACATTCACAGCTGGATTTGGTTCATTACCTTTGGTATCTCGTGGTTCAGATGTGGAGGTTCGTGTTCCACGTACGAGCACAGCCTTCGGGCTGAGTCGGGTCAGGGTCTGTCCCCTCTGGACCACAACCACAGGGGAGCTGTGGGACACGCCAGGGCCTTGCAGGACTAAGAGGGGTGCTGCAGCAGTGCAGCCTCATGCTCTGTGTGATGAATTCCCTAGAGATGCTATGAACTGTGGAGGAAAACAAGCCTGAGGCTTATTTGAGCTAAGCCTGCAGGGCTCAAACCATTGTTACAAGCTCCGGGAGCTGAAGAAATATGGAAATAACTCCTGGTTACCCCTTTCACCTTCACTGCCTCGTGGTGTGGAACCTGGTTGTGTTGGGATCATGTCTGGTGTGTGTGATGGTTTAACTAGACACAGATTTTACGTGCTGAACTGTCAGACACTGCCAGAAGCCCTCGCTAACCCGTTCCTGAGCTCCTTTGCTGGCTGCAAACTCCCGTGGCATCAAGCTGGCATCGCCATACCCCGGGGACACCTGGAAGAAGTCGAAGCACAGCTCATTCCACCACCACTGCATCTGTCTGAGCCCAACGCCTGCCTTTCCAAATGCTCTGGAGCTGCTAAAGGCTGGACGTCGCTGCCTTGTGCTGTGCCATGTGCCGAGTGGTACTGCTGCCGCCCCGCACAGCTGCTCAGCCCGCTCCTGGAGCGTACCCAAAGCAAAACACAGACAGCGTGGTCTCTTAATGCAGAGTGCCCAGCATTTTAATGATATTTAACTTCTTGGAGAGTGGTCCGATTTTGCTTTGCCTGCTTCTAATGCGTTTATAACCTGCTGTTCTTCCTGCAGAAATGTCTGTACCCAGAGTGGGTGAGCTCGTGGTCCCAGGTAGTAAGTACAGAAGACAAGGAGAGAGGGAGGGAGATGAAAACATTCGACATAGGAGCACAGGTTATCTGTTAACATGGCTGCTTGTAACTAGGACCACGCAGGGGAAAAGAGAGTATAAGCAGGGAAATTGGTTCTGGCGTTGGAGCAGTCACTGAACATTCATGTGCTGCGTGCTGCCAAGCTCGTGCTGCTGTGGCAGCGCTTTGCCATCAGTTATATTTTGCATCAATCGAGAGCTAATCAGTACCATCAGCCCTCAGCAGTCAGGAGCTGAGATGCCTGGCAATGAAATCTGCTGGTGGAAACATCGCTGTTTCCAAATAGTTGTATCCTACTTGGAATCAAGTTTCTCAGCTTCAGGGTTTGGGAATCTAAATTCTTTCAGTCAGACTGCAGGTTTCCTTGAATCCCGAGAAAAGACGTATGGCTAAAACAGCTCGGATGCTTGAGTGCAATCTGAATTATTCTTCTTAAAGACACGAAACTTTAAAAGGATTGTTCACAGTTTTCAAAATGGTTGGTAAAGAGGAATGCAGGTCTGCAAGGCAGGGAAGAAAGCAGGACTTCTGTGTGTGTCAGAGCTATAGGATGGGATGCTACACTAATGCCTTGCATCTCTTCACCTCCCCCAAAATATTTTGGGGCTGTAGTTCAGTCATGTTGTGTGTCAGGCTATAGAAATAGGAAATGGAAAATGTCTCAGGAGCTAAACTTAATTAGGCTGGAGGGAAAAGACTGGCAACAAATTTCAGTGTTAAGAAAAACCTGTATATTGGGGGTGTCACCTCTTTCATCAGTGGAGATTGAACCCTTACTAAGTTCAGAGAAGTGGCTTGGAGTGACTGAGAGCTGGGTGGCACAGGGATATGCGGAAATCAGCACAGAGGAGCTAACGACCTGTAAGTAGTGCCCGATGGCAGCTTGGCTGTGAGGTTTGTCTATTGGGATGAACGGTTTCCGCGAAGTAGTGATTCCCGTGGTGCTTTCTGGCCTGGTTCTGGCACCCAGGTTGTTGAAATAAAAAAAAATAAAAAATAAAAAAAATAAAAATTGAGACATGGTCCTAGCTGCAGCTGCTTCTGCTAACAGTGGTGTTCACCTGGTCTCGTTACTAATGGCATCCCACTTTGTCTAATTAAAATATTGTGATGGAAGTCCCAGGTATGTACAGTGAAGCCTCCAGGGGAGGCTGCTGGAGCCAGCTTGTGAGCACCCATCGCGCCTCCTGCCAGGCAGCCTGGCGTGCCTGTCAAGCACATTTGGGAGGCCAGGAGCATACAGTACTGCCCAGCACGCTGGTACCATGGAGTTCTGCTCTGTCTCTCCATAATCACTGCTGTCCCACCCTTCACGACACCATCAGCATCTCCAAATGCCGTCAGTTCTCTCCTCCCAGTTGCATGCAAGGCCTGGGCGCTGCCTGCCTGTCCCTCCCTCTGTTCCCTCTTGGTATCAGCCCTGTGCTGCAGCTCTGAAGTAATGCTGAAGAAACCAATTTACAACAATAGCTCTGAAATTCTCCCCTGAGGAGCCTCCTGGACAATAAAGTGGATCTCAGCTGACCCAGGAGGAGATGTGAGGGGTGACCCTGGGTCTTTTTTGCAGGATGGGCCCACTCAAAGCAGTCAGTGGAGCCCATGAAAATAAGACCAGGAACAAACTTGCTTGCAAACCACCAAGGTCAGGCGTGCTCAGAGGACCTAACAGTGCTGCATGAAAGGCTGTAGAGCCATCAGGTCCTTCCTGTGCTGCAGAGTGGGGCATGTAAACCCAGGCTGCACATTTAAGGGAACTTGGCAGGACATCCTGTACCAGGTGAGAAGTGTCTGCAAACAGAGTAATTCACGACTGTCAGTGAGTTCTGTCAGCGATCTCTTGCTTAAATACAGATTTATCACAAATTTACTAATCTTTACTTTGTTAAGCTTCTGAAATTGATCTGCTTGCAACACGAGAGGATGGGGCTGCAAGTTGCAGTAGTCGTCCTCCCCACCAGCTGTGCTGGCGGACAGGCGGCTCATTGTGCCGAGCCGAGCGGCCTCGACCACGGACCCTGATCGGGGGAGAATATTCCATTGTAACCCTCCATTGTGTCCTGCATGTCTCATTAGAGAGGTAAAATTACATAATAGTAGCGCACTGCAGTGAGTCACCACGCTGCTGGGGTGATTTACAGCAGCTCCCTAAACTACGTTTTTGCTCAGCATGCCACACAGCCCATAATTGCAAACATGTGAGTAGACAAAAAGTACATTTTTCCAATTCCATGTTATTTAGCATCAAGCGATCTCTGATGACTAAACCAGATGAAAATCTCTTTGTATGGATATATTGTCACCTTTGATCTAACTGTTCTTATCTTGCTGTCTCCCTCTTGATTAAGTATTTTCTACAAATTCGTCTTACTGTCTTTTTTATTTTCATGCTATCCAAGGATATTTAATTTTTGCCCAATTCCAGCATCTCTTGCCAAGATTAATACTCCAGCTGCCTGGAAACTCTGAATTCCATTGTTTTGAATTCATTTTTGTCATCTTTGAAGCACTATACATCTTCTCTCCTATCTTTGAGTCTGATCTTTCAGAATCTTTTTCTACGTATTTTGCCAGACTTTTCTCGTGGATATGTCTCTTCTTTCTTCCGTCTGTTTGTTACTGTTCTGTCAGCCCTGTGCCCACATTCAGCCCATGCCCCTTTTTCCAAATCCCTCTTTTATTCCCTTTTTTTGTAGGTTACTCCATTTTTTAATAGGTTCTCCATTTATTTAATTGCATGGAGGTTACCTTTTCTGTGTTCATCTCCTCTTCTGAAAGGTAGGATCAGTCTGAGTCACTCCTGATGGGTACTTCTTTGGTGGTTTTGTGGTTTTTGTTTTTTTTTTTTTTCCACTGGTGCAAAATTTCTTGGCTTTCCATGCATTGAGTTCAGTGTTTCATCGCCACTTTCATAGGAGAAACTTTTCATATGTACAAGGGTTGAAGGTTAAGGCAATTTAAGCCCCTGTCTAATTGTCCTATCTTAGAACAACAGAATAGATTATTCCTGTTGTTTTTATTTTTCCACAGATGTCTTTTATGGGCATGAAGGTTGTTATCTCATCTACCATCAGTCTTTCTAGTACAAAATCACCATATTTCCTTCATTTTCTCCCCTATTAGTTACAGTTCTTGTTGCTCCACACTAGACAGTGCTATCGAAGGGCAAGTCAAGATGCTACCTACAGGTTTTTTGCTGTTTCAGGAATGCTTCTTGATCATGAAGTTCATGAGGCAGTGTTTAGATATTCTGAAATGCTACATACCAAAGATCCTTTGCTTCGAAGAGTAGGGATTGAGTTCTTTGAACTCATGGACAGCTGGCTGTATTAGAGAAAGGTGGTACCTTCTTTGGTGTGAGGTGGGAGTTTTTTTGCTTTCGCTCTTGCTCACATTTGACTTTTTTGAAAAACTTCTTTAATTTTAAAATGCTCCAGTGAGTTACCTGTGAGTATTTACCAGTTTCCTTGTGGAAATTCATCACAGAAATAGAAGGGATTAGTCCACCTGGAACAAACTCAACCCTTTGTTCATAGCAGTTGTTTATAGGCAGGGTGCTTGAGTTCAAGCAAAGCTATAGTTGAAAGGTAACCCATAAAGCACAGTGTGAAGCCTGTGCTAAATTTGATTGCCTAGTTTGTGTTGCCTTTTCCTTTTTTCATTATTCCCAAAAAATAACTGCTCGTATTTCAAATGTCAAGAGTCTGTCTTAAACTCCTCTACTAATATTTTCCTTCCCCGGTGAAGTCTTTCTCCACACAACTCAACTTCAAGAAGCCCTTGAGGATTTACTGAAGTTAGCCAGGGCTCTGTTTGTACAAATGTGTTCCTCCCTCTCTACCTTTGTGTTTTGTGGCTATTTTCTTACGTAAAAATCCCAAAGGTTGCGATCACTTGAAAATAATTGTAGTGAATGGGCACTTCTTTCTCTCTATCTGTAAACGTTTATGCACAATGTGAATGTCTGTAAGTAGAGAGCCACGATTTGCACTGTGATCTCCAGTGCCATGGGGCAGGCCATCAGTCCTGGCTGGCTGTGGGTCTGTCCAGCATGGGTGGAAAGTCCGGCCTAAAAACCCTCTGGTGTGGTCTCCTTGGTGACTCCATTGCTCGGTGAAGTTGCTTGAAGCACAGCCCATAAAAACATCGATTTTTAAAGAGGTTATTAAGACTATTAGCTGCGCTGTTACTTCTTGAATAAACACACCGGGGATCCAAACAGAATTTATAGCAGTACTTGAGACCTCTTGGACTTGTCAAAATCACATAAATTAAGGGCAGCGGTATAGGGCTGTACTTCTGCTTCCACATCCCTGGCTTGATATTAGCAGATAGATTTCACTAATAAAACTTGAAATGAAAATAAATATACAAAGCTCTTTTTTTTTTTTTTAATCATGAGAGGACATGGTAGTTGCCACATTTTCGGAAGCAGCACTTTCTCTAAAACCCAAGACCTTTATCTAAATTGCAGTCTTTCATGTCCTGCAAGCTGCTACAAGCGCCTTGTTCATGCCAAAGGAAGAACAAAGGTAATAACACCCGTGTGCATGACCACAAGGCGGGCAGATGCCTGTGAGGGCCTGGTCGGCCAGTTCCTGAGGTGTTGTTCCCCAGAGGCAGGCTGCCAGGCTGTCAGCCTGTGCCGGCATTATGGCATTACATTATGGGATGGCAGGGAAGCGCTGCTCACAGGGAGGGAGAGCCTCTGGGGCCAGGCCACAGACACGGCCCTCGGCCTACCCTGAGGCATGGGCCTGAGGAGTTGCCACCTCTGAGCTCGGGATCCTGTGTGGAAATTCTGCCCATGGGATTAAATAAACATACACCAGTGTTTTTCCTAGGGCTCCGTATTTTTCTTGCCTTCATTGCAGCTATACAATTACATCTTTTTGAGTTTAGGATAGCTTTCAAGCTTTTACCCTTTTAAATTAACGTGTTAGGAACATGCTAGGCTATTGTGCTGTCCCTAATGTGTTTTTAAGCACAGGGCTCTTTTTGCAAAGGCTGTGTAGAATGTGTAAATGTGCTTATGTAGCTGTCCTAATCAAAAACTGCTCTCACGACGAGGCAGCCGGTGGTGCGGGCTCTGTGCTTCTCTTCTGAGTCAGCGGTGGCCGAGTGGGCGTGCAGGCCGTATGCTGCCTCAGAGGCATTTTGAAATGAAAGATTTTTAATGGCGAGCCTACGGTGCCTGTTTTCTCTCGGTTTCAGCTGGGGGACTCTGGAGTTACATTGCTGCAATATTTCAGTCTGTGTTCGGGACCCTCGTGCTGCAGACACCGTGTCTGGTGGAGCTGGGTGGGCCTGGGAGCCATGAAGGGGCTGCTGCAGTTATCCAAGCCCTTGGCTTGTTTTTACGAGCGTCGTACACGCTTTGAGGTCTCTTTCAAAGTTCAGCTTTGTGTGATGTAACTGTGATTGTTTCCTGTTTTTCAGGAGATGACTTTTCATTGATACAGCAAGAAATATATATGGTTAAAGAATGCAAACACTGCAACATAGTCGCCTATTTTGGGAGCTATCTCAGGTAAACCTCACTGTATTACCTACATTTCATCTGGTTCTTTCCTGAGACAATCTCAGTCTGGATTATTACTTATATCCTCTCTCATTGTTCTCATTGTCTTCTCTATGCTGAATTCCCTTCAGTTCCCATCTGGCTTAAAAAAAAAAAAAAAAGTAAAAAAGAAAAAAAAAAGTGACTAATACTTTGTTTTCTCTGCTGGCCAAAAGGCTGGAATATTTTTATCACTAGGAACAGAAAGAAACTTTTCCCTTAGAGACTCTTGCAACATATCCAATCCTGCTCTCTTGCTGGGCAGATTTTAAACATTTATCACTTCTAATATAAAGCAAGCTCACTGTTTATCTAGAGTAGAATTGCTTTTAGGTATTTTATTTAATGGCAGTATTGTGTGCTGTGCAAGGATAGCCAGTGAGTTGTAAGAGCAAAACACACTAAATCTGGGCTGCTGGTAATAACATTTTTCATAGCTCTGGTGCGACAGATGCGACGTACTGAGAGCAAGGTGATGCCAGCTGGCCACGTCTTCAAGTGCACACGTTAAATGTTATACAGAAAGTTGGGGAATATTTTCCATTTCTGTGGAACAATGCCATTTATCAATTGGCTCTGAGGGAATATATATCACCACTTTGCCAATTTGGTCTTTTTCTACACGGCTTCGTCTTTGGATTTCATGGAGGACTGCATTTTTTTAAGTAATTTGTACAGCCCAAGTGGACTTCAGCTGGAAAATAGCTGGATTTCTAAATCCCCAACACTCCTTTTGGAGGTTGTGAGGAATTTTTTTAGATACAATTAGGTAATTTCAATTTCAGATTGAAACTGAGTGTAGCATGCTTATCTAATGTACTCTTGCTGCTAGAAGGTAAACCTCAAGTGTTCCTTAATCACATTATTCCTTGCAGTTAAGAGGTCAGGGTTAAAGCAACATCTTTTAGGTCTGATAACAGTTAAAAGCTTCTCAGTGATTTTGGCATAAAATTTTCATTTTGATAGGTGAGAATTTATATTGAGATTTTTAATAACATGCAAAGCATGTAACTGCTAGTCACGTATTAGTGTATGTCTTTAACAAAGAGCGATCAAGACCAATAGAAAATAATTTAAATAATCATTATTAATTGTGTTCTGCATACAGATCAATCAGCTTCTGATGTCTGTGTTTTAACTTTTCTTTTGGTAGCCGTGAAAAGCTGTGGATATGCATGGAGTACTGCGGTGGGGGATCCCTCCAAGATATTTACCATGGTACTTTGAAAATTACTTACTTATATTTGTACCCTTTGAAAGGTTTATGCAAAGAGGAGAATTTGAGAGGAAACTATCAGGGAATGGTTGGTACTAGCCAGCACTACATGTGTTTTTTCTTAAGAAATGAACAGTGTTTTTTAGCTACAGTCAACAGATTTTGTCGAGAGCAATTCTCAGCATGGAAACAGTCACTTTGTGCTAATATCCTGCCATTCTAGGCCAGAACATGCTTTATCTTTTAATCATCACACTGTTCGTTTCTCTCTGTGATACTTAGGTAACAAGAGCTTGATTTATCCCAGTGGAGAGCTCTTTGGTAACTACAGTTGTTGTACATTGTGAGCTCGTCTACGTCTTTAGTTGCCTTCTGTCAGCCCAGTGTCTTGAATGTCAGTATGCAGTAGTAGTTTATCTCCTTTCTCTGAAGGTACTGGAAAAAAAAGACCTCTAAATAGTTCACAGCTAGAAGACATTCTGTTTAGATGTGGAGACTCTGCATGCTATGAAGAAGCAGGTTTTACTGAGAAATCTCTAAATTTGTTCTTTAAAGAATAATAAAAAAAAGACTCTTTATCTCTCCTCTTGTACAATACTGTACCACTCTTCTATTATTATTTTCACCTGTCAGGTCTAACCTAGAGTTGTTGACCCTGTAGAAGGATTTACTGGAGTTGTTAAAAAAAGCAGTCCAGAAACTTGCTTTGCCTTTAAATGAAAATGTGGGGTTTTTGAGTACAAAAGCTTTCTAACTTATTTTTCAGACACCTTTAAAACAATTCTAAGTCCCATGGCCCCCTAGCATAAAACATTGCTGTTGCTAATATTAGAAAATTAGCAGAAGTCATTTTTATTGCTTTCTACGTTTCCCAGAGTACAGGATATTTTATTACTGCGAAGTCACTTTTAAAATGATAATTAGATTTCTGTCAAACAAGTTTTCTTCTCGCTGTGGGTATTGTCTTCTGTTGCTGTGCTGTTTTTGTTTTTTTACAGAAAGGCTTTCTGTAAAACAAACAAACAAAACCTTCTTTTCAGCTGAATGTAAAATACAGTCCTTGTAAAAAAAAGGTCTTTAACTTTCATGGCAATAAATTTTTTTTGGCTGCTTCACAATATTTATATGTTACAGGCTGTCGACTTACACACTTTTTAATCTTTATTTTCAGTAACAGGACCTCTGTCAGAGTTACAAATTGCATACGTGTGCAGAGAAACTTTACAGGTACTGTACTTCTGCAGGTGTGTGATAAAGTCTTGTGTGATAGTCTGTGTACAGAAAGTAAATCTGGAAGGTGAGTCATTCCAGAAAATGATGCGGTAACATCACTTCCATTTGCAAGCATTGGGAATTCACTTGAGACCAATTGACCAGAGTTAATCTGTTAGTTTCTATATTGTATACATAAAAACTAGCAAAAAAAATACAGTAATGTAGTGCAGATATTTGCTTAGAACCATTGTCAGAGCAGTGCTTCTCAAGGCCAGGTTAGTTGGGTCTTTGAGCAACCTGATTTAATGGGAGGTATCCCTGCCTATGGCAGGGGGATTAGAACTAGATGACCTTTAAGGTCCCTTCCAACCCAAACCATTCTATGATTCATTTGCAATGTAATTTGCAAAGGAGCTTATGCAGGAGTAGATGTCTCTGTGGAAACCATTACAGGGCCAAAATACTAAAACTCAGTCCTGTTTGGATCACCTCTTTGGTGATCTTGTTGGTTTCAGTGAAACTATGGAAGACAGGGCTTTGCAGGTTGTGACCACAGTGCTGTCTAGGCTATTTTCATACATTGTTCTGATACAGTGATTCCGTGCAGAAAGTGTTTAGGTTTAGGACAAAGTTCTGAATCTCATTGCAGAAAGCAGCTAATACCTAGCAAGCAAGAGTAAGTACCTGGGTATTTAAAAAAAAAAAAAAAAAGGCACATTTTAAACTGCGTGCTTGATCTGTGACATTAAATTTTAACCATTTGTAGAGGAAAAATATTACAACCAAATAACTAAAACTCTTTCATCTTCTGATTGCTAATAATTGTAGAAATATAAGATAAGGTGATGCAGGCAGCATGTTTCTTAAAGGAACTTTGCATTCCCTGCTGCATCTATGAATAATAATTGCATAAGAGAATCACAAAGATGCACACCTTTCCCTGAAGCGGTGGCTGAACTCGTCACTGCCAGAGGCAGGGGTGTAAACCTATGGACAAATCTGCTAGGGAGTTCTGTTCCTGATCTCCTGTTGCTGCAGGAACTGGTATTGCTGGACGGGCAGCTCAAAAACTGAACACCTGTTTGTTGAAACCTTCAGGACTTCAAAAATATAGCTAATTTTAGTAAAGGAAAATGGTGATTTATCCTGAGGCTTGTTTTGAAAATACACATATCCATATGTAAGATGCTAGACCATGAGTGGTTTAAACAGGTCTTCACATGTGTTGGGTAGGGCTGGGAGAGATGAGGAACAGAATCCAGCATACCTCTTAGCTGCAAATCTCAAATTTTTGACTTTTCAAATAAGGTACATTGAGTAATTCCAATTTGTTAAATAAGACTGGCTTTGCAGAATGTTAACAAATGACAGAAATGATGAAGTGTTATGTCAGAAATGATGAAGTGTTGTCTCTTTTATTTCCAGGGTCTTGCTTATTTGCATATGAAGGGAAAAATGCATAGAGATATAAAGGTAACTTGGAAATTTAAGAAACTTATCTTAAACTTTCTAGTGCAGAAAAATATTTCTGATAAAGTATTTTAATTTTATATTTATTTTGTTTTAGGGTGCAAATATTCTACTAACAGACCATGGAGATGTCAAATTAGGTAAGTTGCTTGAATTCATTAGTAAGACAGAAAGCAAATAGGAGTTTTTTGATTATTGACCATTGATTTAGAAAGTTGTCTTTTATCACTCCTACAAGGCAGAAACACAAAAAAATTTAAAACACAAAAAAACCTGTAATGTAGAGACCCTACCTCCTGATGAGAATATTCAGCTTTTATAAGGCCTTGTCTTTGTGTTGAACAGCCCGTGTTCAGCCAAGATTGAGCTTGCAATAAATGATAAAGCATAATACAGCAAATCTGTATTAACGCAGCCAATTGTATTAGTTCTCTGTGCCATGAACCTTTGGTATTGCACTGCGGAATGTTCTTTCTTGCACTATTAGGGCAGTAGTTGACAACAGAAAGTGTGTATCTATGGCTGTATGTATGTATGAGATGAGAACTTTTGCACTCTGTCAAGAAGTTGCAGATAATTGTTTTTTTTTTCAACCAACAGACCTTGAAGCTTCCCAGGTTTCCCTGGAATTTGTCAGGCTGGGGCTGCCTCGATATCGATGTGTTTGTTCCTAGCCACAATGACAGCTCTGTAGTGAGATAGCTTCTCCTGAGCCAGGCAGCCTGTGGCAACACAGGGTCCATTGCTGGCTGTGCCTCCAGCGTGTGATGTTGGGCATGTCCACGCAGGTGGAGATGAGGAAACTTTCCTCCTTTGCAAGCACTGTGTGGCCCACAGATGAACACTCAGAAGGGATCTGTATTGCTGGCTTCCTCCAGTGATGTTTCGTGTTTAGGGGAGCTCAGGCAGGCTGAATCTTTCATCTGAGCACACTGCCTTCTAAAACCCCGTCCGCCTGTCTGCTGCCTCTCTTTAGAGCAGCCTACATGCACACGCAGACATCCTGGGAGACAGCATGAGATATTCATCATCATGTGTCTGGTGTTGAAACTGGGGTAGCTGCGATTAGCTGCATTGCTACTCCTCAGAAAAGCTGTGCAGTTCCACATGCTTACTCCCCTGCGGTGGCACAGGAGTGCTATGCTAGGAAAGTAAAGCTTTTTTTAAAGAATAAGGAAAAATAAAATAAAATAAAACCTTGAAACTGATAGGAGCTTCCACTAACTCCGTTAAACTTGGGCCACACACTGATACCTTCCTTTTGCCTGCTGAGCTAGTTAGATTTGTCCACAATTAACCTCCAGCTGTCGTAGTACAAATACAATAAAAACAAAACAGGACTTAAATGATATTTGGCTCTGCAAGACCACCTCGATTATCTGCAGCTCTCAGAGTAAGGGATAATTGTCCCCTAGACAGAATCTCCAGAAGTAAGAACAGATGGCCCCCCACAGTTCCTTTGTAAGTAACACAGAAATAGTGCTGCTTCCAAAGCATGATGCTATTTTTCTTCTAGAATATTAAACTGAATACCCACTAAATTTTGTGAGGTTGCTTGGTTGCCGTTTTGTGAGATGGAAAAATAGCTAGGAGAGGAAGAGGATCATGAGTGAGCTGTACATAGAAACTAATCTTCTTAATTTGAGATCATGTCAGTGTAGAAATTAGCTGATCTCATTATTAATCTTTAACTGTTGAAGCTTAATGAATTCTTAATTTGCATTGATTTGCATTAGTGTCTTTTCATAATACGATACTTCCTAGAGTAGAATTGGAGTGTTAAAATCTAAATTTCTAAATATGACCATTTCATTTTCCAGCTGACTTCGGCGTAGCAGCAAAAATAACAGCCACCATTGCAAAGAGGAAATCATTTATTGGTACCCCTTACTGGTAATAAACTACTTCCATTTCTGTGATTGCATGCAAAGCTGAGTCTGTATTTAGAAATCATGCCAGGAATTCTAAAATACACATACTCAAGTATGTGTATATAAATATAGAAGTATATGCATGTATTTTAAAATATATATAGCAAATGCATACATTCCCTTTCTTCCAAGTAAAATGCCAAAGAGTAGAAGTCTGGGAACCACTGGTTGTAGCTGGTCTGTTGCTGTAACATAACCTACCTGGTGTTTGAGGCCTCAGATTTCTCTCAACCTTATTAATGCAAAACATTCTCCCCTTTTTTCCAGCTATGCAGTGGTCATTTAGTTTCTCACCAGCTTCTTGTTCTTCTAGTGAATAAACTAAATGATGTCTTTCAGATTTCTGCTGTGCAGAAGAAATTGCAAAGAAAAAGATTTTGATCTTTTAATCATCTCTAGTACCTAATTTCTGTGCAAGACAGCTTTTAATATGCTAACTTATCAGTGTAAATCTTGAGCGGGATGAATATGCAAATGCGGCTGCTTTTGAATTCTGGCGTTACTGTGATGCAGTTAGGATGCCTTTCTCCAGGGCGATATTCTTAGTATAGACTGAACGTGTTCGTCCAGCTTAATTCAGACAATGCCTTCTAATTGTTTGCTGCCTTCCTTATCCTGGTGCAGCGTGAGGACTCAGGGCAGGAAGATTATCTGGTCATTAAAGCATTTCTCCAGGAATCATGAGACTCTGGTTCTATTCCTAGCTTTGCTGGCAAGTTCACAACCTTAGGCAGAACACGCAAACCTCTGTGTTTCTTTTGTCCTCTGATGCTGGAGAGGCAACAGCAGGATTCTGCCTTACTCGTGCTCTTTGTGGGGTTTTCTGCACTTGTATTATATAAAGTACTGCGTGACTCCTGCGTGCAGGCAGTGATTCAGATTTGGCTCTTGTTTTCTGTATGTGCTGACTGACTGATGCCTTTGCTTTTAAAGGATGGCCCCAGAAGTTGCGGCAGTGGAGAAGAATGGTGGATACAACCAGCTCTGCGACATCTGGGCGGTCGGCATAACAGCCATTGAGCTCGCGGAACTCCAGCCACCCATGTTCGATCTGCACCCCATGAGGTCTGCTGGCAGCGGAGCTTGCTTTCCTTCCAGATCCTCTTCAGTCCTAGCAGGGGCTGTTACGATATGCTTCAACCCTCTTCATAGCTCAGAGTTAAAAACCCACACTAGTATTCCTTCATCAGTTGCTTTCTGCATGAGCTATGTCTGTTTTTAAGATACCAGTCTGAAGCTAAAGACCTGAATTTAGAATTGAATTAATAAACTTAAATCTTTTAATTTAACAAAAGAAATTCATAGTGTCAGTAACAATGCGATTAAGAACACGTAGAGTAAATCGCTAAAGAAACCCGTAGCCTTAGGTTTAACAAGATTATGCATGGCATTAAAAAGATTTTATTTAAGGATAAGAAAATGAACAACTTTATCACATCTGTCCTCTAACACAGTATAGACTATAATCCAGTTTCACCAGAATGATTCTGATCATGAATTATAAATTTAAAGTGTTTAGATATTGGAATGAATATATATATAATTTATATATATATATATTATTTTTAACCATATGATGACATTATTTTACGTTATTCTTCCTTTACCTTTAGGGCTTTGTTTTTAATGTCAAAAAGTAACTTTCAACCACCAAAGCTAAAGGAAAAAGCAAAATGGTAGGTTAAACCCTTTCCTTTGTTCAATATTTTGTAGATAATATGAGAAAATGATTTGTCATTATTGAAGATAATGACACGCTGTGAAAAATAGTGTGGGCTAGTTTTAAATTCAGTAACTCAGAGAAGAGGTGATTTCACCCAGAAGTTGTTTCTCTGAGAAACAGCCAGTTGTTTGTTGCAGTATGAAAACAAATGAGAGAGAACTGAGGTCCAGCAGCAGGTATTTGCTGACATGGCAGAAAACCAGTAGTATGGCACAGGACAGTCTTATTGTGTGAATTGGCCCCTACCAGTGGTCCAGATGGATTTAAAATCTCCCTCCTTGGGTCCTCTTGTTTGTCCTAGGAAGAAAAGCTATTTTTATCCCTTCCCTTTAATTCCTATTTATAAGGTATTTGCCACTATTAATGGGACAGGTAATTGTTTAATCCTTTCATGAAGTATGTGCCTCTGCCAATTTATATTCAGCAATAATTCCTTCAACTTGTGATACCTTCCTAGCACCTGCAGTATTTTGTGTCATACTTAATAACATTTTATTTTCATATTAATTTTCATGTTTTGTTATCAAAACAATTATGGATTTTTTGCTTGCAATTTTGCTATAAAATCTTTTTACCTTGAGGTATTTGGGTAGACAGGTGTGTGCTAGAAGAAGGGAGAAAACACTTCTAAATGTTTGTCTCCTGAATCGAAACTGCTCGCTGTAACTGCAGCCAGTCAACGTACATTACTTCTCCGATGTCCTTTTGTAGATGTTAAAAATAGAAGAGGAAATGTGTTTTTTAACATGATTTGAAATCAAGTGTACTTGGACTAATGTTGGCCACAGAAGTTATACTAACACAAGTGCAACTGAGAAAAAATGCTTGAAAAATTGTAGGTCCAGTCATAACATCAAATTGTACTTCAAAATTTAAAAGATTATATAGCATAACCACCTAAATTGTTCTGGAAATAGCAACAAAATATTTTAAAGAGTAAGTTGAGTCTTTGTCTAGAACTCCGTATATATTTTCCTACGAGTAGCTAAGAACAGTGAAATTTGTAGGTTTGCTTGGATTTTGAGGGTTTGCTAGGTACCTAATTCAGAATTTTTGCTACCTAATTTCATAACAGTTGAAACTGGAAAAAGTTTAAATAGCAACATATGTGCTTAGTTTATTTTCTGTATCCTACCAAAACGTTTTTCATGCAAGTTCCATTAGTCAAATGTGTTTTTCCTATCTTGTTAACTTGGTAACATAATAATTCAAACCTGAGATGCATTGAGGTATTTAGACAGCATTCTAACTTAGTGCATCCTTTTGTAATCTGTCTAGTTTCTGTGTTAAAATCAAAATGATCTTACTGAAAAATTAAATATAAAACTTCATTTTCCTTTAAGGTCATCAACATTCCATAATTTTGTCAAAATTGCACTTACAAAAAATCCAAAGAAGAGACCAACAGCAGACAGACTCCTTTCTGTAAGTGACTTGGAACGTTTTGTGACAGTAGTAAATGATCTCTTGCTTCAAAGTGAGCAACAAATCAATGGAAAATCAAACTGGAACAATTTTCTTTCTCTCCCACAATATGGGTGGTGAAATCTGAATGAATGAGACAATGATTAACTAGAAAAAGTGGCAAGACTTTATTCTGGGTCAAGTTTTTTATGATTTTTGGTAGGGAAAATTACAGAAAATTGCCTTATGTTCTTCAGCCTGCCTTTTCCACAAGTGGATGTCTCAGCCTCTTAGGTATAGCTGCACAGATGTTGACCCTTTCTGTCACACAAACAGAAAACTGATCTATATAGCTAGCATTTGTTCGTGTGTCTGTCTTACTAAATTTGACCAAACTACTTTTGTGAAAAATGAAGTTAATGTGTAATTGCTTGACTCAGAATTTAATTTCCAACTGTCAAAAGTGTGCCATTTCCATGCTTACAGAGGAGATAGAAACTCTAGTCACTATGGAGTCATTAAAGAAATACTCGAGCTCTCAAACAAGGCAAAATTCAGTGATGTTCTATATTGGGTGTTTATTATTGGAAGTTGCATATCAGCTGCATATTATAACTTCTTTTTTTTTTTTTTTATGATTTTAGCATAGCTTTGTAGGGCAGCCTGGTCTTTCAAGATCTTTAGCAGTTGAGCTGTTGGACAAAGTTAATAATCCTGACAACCACACACACTACAATGAAGTTGATGATGATGATTTTGAGGTGAGAACATCTGTTATTTTCTACCTTTAGGTAAACCCAGCGTTTAAATATCTTGCTTTGCTTTCATCATGTAAGACTCCAGCTTGACAGGGGCACTGCCCCAACATTTTTAGAGTTTCTGTAAGTTCCTGTGCTGGAGGAACCAGGAAATGTTGTCAGAGCTTGTCACATTTTTGCTGTGGAGTGTATATGAAGTTCCCATGTGCAGCCTGTGCAGGGTCTTGGTTTGGACAAAGATGATGTGGCTCTGCAACAGCTCTTCTTTCTCTCTGTTGGTTTGATTGTTGATTGAGATCCAACAGAAAGGCACATAACTTTCCTATTTTTTTTTTCTGTTTACAATTCTTGCAGCCTCACTCTGTTATTCGCCATACAATTCGTTCTACAAACAGGAATGTTAGGGCAGAAAGAACGGCATCAGAGATAAACTGTAAGTTCCAAATATAATTTGTCTGTTTGATGGTGTTGATTTGTTTCTACCAAGAGAGGATGTTGTAGTCATTCTTCAGTTGTGTACTCTAGAAATTCTCTCCTGCTGTTGGCACATTTGAGAAACGAAACCTGAAGAAACAATGCACAGACATGAATCTTCAATGATATTTTCATGGAATCATAGAATGGTTTGGTCTGGAAGGGACCTCACAGCCCATCTAATTCCAGCCCCTGCCATGGGCAGGGACCCCTCCTGCCAGCCCAGGCTGCCCCCAGCCCCATCCAGCCTGGCCCTGGGCACTGCCAGGGATGGGGCAGCCTAGGCCAGTGCCATTTTTCCAAAAGCAAAACTAAAACTTGCCTGTTATTCTGCTGTTTCATTTCATCTCATTGCTGCATAGTAAAGTTCAGGCAGAAACCTTCTATGACCGGTGTAGTCTTTCAGTTCTGTGATCTGTCAGGCTTTAAGCCTTACTTAAAACATCAAAAACACTAATTGGAAGTACATAAAAAATTAAGAGTGACTTGACAGGAGTGAATACATGGGCTGTCCTTCTCTGATAAGAAAACTGTAAAAAAGGTAGCATTTTGTGTTTGTCTTTACACTATTTCAAGTTCACAAGCTAAACCTTTTCTTGACCTTGTTGGAGCACTTGTAATTTTAATAACTGTCCTCACAAGAGTGTCTGTCAACTGAGGGCATTTTCTTTTCATAAAACCTTTTCTTTACTTTTAAAACAATGCTAATGCTCTACCCAGTTGGATCTAAGTTGAAATTTTGAGGGCAGAAACTGCCTTTCTTCAGGTTTGGACAAATGCCTGTTGTAATATAAAGACTAGCTGCTCCTCTGAGTCACGTATGTCTCGCTTTTAGGAAGCTTACTTTTAAAAGCCCCTTTTTTTCTTTCATGTGAATTTAAAAATAACATGTGGTTACACAATTACATTTTAGTGTGTTTTCATATTATGACTTGCTGTTTACTTTTCATCTGTTTCTTGTGGGCTTCAAATTTGTGAATTTAAGCATTTAGACAATAATGATATTTATAGTGGTAGTCATTTTATAGGCAAATTAAGTGTTGTGTACGTTATTTTGTTGTGCTACAACATGTGCTTCACTGTAGTAAGCATCGAAAGGACATTAGCAGAATGTTGCGTGTATTAAAGTTGACCATGTAATGTTTTGTAGTTGATAAGCTCCAGTTTGAGCCCCCTCTACGGAAAGAAACTGAAGCTCGGGATGAAATGGTAAGGACAAGTTTGTTTTTTCCTTCCTTGACTAAAATCATAGCACCTTCATTGTTCTGTGGTTCAACTCTAAGTAATTTAAGTCTGAAGTACAGAGTCATGAGAAGGCTACTCTTGGTCCCTGGACAATTGAAACATTTTTAAGAAAATGAATTGCCCTCTATGCTTTGTGCAGGGAGTCACGCTCAGATGAAAAAAACAGCAAGTGCCAATTAATTTGATAATGTGGAGAGGCTGTTCTGCATTTCAGTCCCTGATCTTACCATCATCAGCTTATTTGCTGCTTGTTTCTTGGAACCCAGCCAACTTGCATGCAGACTTTTTGCCCCCTGTGAGCTGCTGCTGTTTATTCCAGTTCTCAGCAGTTTACTTCAGATCAGCTAATTAACGTTCTTTTGGGTCAGTATGTGACTGTTTGAAAGGGCTCCATTTTTTAGTAAGTGTTGTGAATACCAACAGCTGCCATTAATTTTGATTTGGAGAAATCTGTGCTCAGCGTTCCAGAAAAATCCCAGTCCTATTTTTTTTTAAAGCTGTACTCGAGTTCACCAGGTGGATACAAGTTCATCTTATTTGCATGTGATTTCAGAGACTTGTACATGTTGTTGCTGATGAGGTCCCCTTGGTACAGTGGCAGGAATGCCCCCAGCCTTTCCTGACAGTATTTCATACGAGTTTGGAGGTGGCTGCACTATGTTCTCTTGCTGGAAGAGTGTCTTGGAAGTGCCCCGAGTGGAAAATCCATACTGAGTTTTCACCATAAGTTTTTGCTTTCATGTTATTTAACGTTACTTGATACTGGCATTATACCATTTCCAGATGCTGCTTTTCAGTCTGAATCTAAGAAGAAAATATCTTTTCGATAATTGTTTTGTAACTATATTTTAAAACATTACCTCACTTAGGAATTTTATTTATTGCTAATGGGTCGTTCTGGGAATCTCCCAGGCTTCTTCACGTGCTGTGAATTCAGTTTGTTAGGAAAAAAAAATGAAAATCTCTGCGTCCTCAGGTGGTGGCAGCTGGCAATGACTTTGCTTCACATTGGAATCCTTTTGTAGAAGGTGGAAGCAGCAGGTAAGTACAGAGTTTTAAAACATCTTGTATTTCTGTGATTTAATGTGAAAATATAGTCTGAAAGAAATAAATTGAGGTGGAAAATCCAACCTTAAGCCCAAATTTATATTTAATATTTATGAAAGCAAGGGAGTTTTTACCCAGTTTTCAGTCATCCTTCCACTGTTGGTTGGTCATTGTCTTGGAGACTGGATTTTAATCTCTTTTAATGATGAACAGTAGTTTATTTTAAATTTATTGTAGCTCCCAGTTGTAGATGGAAAGCAAAGCATACACGGATGTCTGCCGTGCTGAAATAACATTGCCAAAGCCAATATTCTGAAGCAAAATCAGAAACCTTGCAAGGGCTGAGTTCAGGATCCTGCACTACCCTTGCATGTCTCTTGTGAGCCACTTCTGTAGTTGTGACATCCTGTGGCAAGTGTTTTCGCAGTGCTGGAGGTCAGGTCTTTGCCAGTAAGCGAAGGAGAAACCTCTTCTGAAGATTTAGTGGTGCGACTGCTGCTGTGGGTGTCTGCTTAGCACAATCTATAATAACAGCTACGTAGTGTTAAGGGATGCAGTGTTTCAGGCAAAGATACCCTCGAACTGATTTCCTTTGGGCTAAAGCAGGCCTGATGCAAGGGAGCACAACTGTGCCCAAGTTAGGACTGAATTTACCATGTATGTGGCTTCCTTTTGCTGCAAACTACCAGATTCTGCCTTTAAAGGCAACCTCTGAATTTGTGTTGAGTGATATGAATGTTTAGTAACAGCGATGCACATCTGTAGGGAAAGATGGTATTTCAGTTCAAATAATTGCTAAGCTAAAAGAGCCTCTTTCCCATCTTTCTTTGGAACTGAGCAGCACGCAGTAAATTTCTTTGGCTTTTTTGCAGATAAAGTCTTGCATAAGCTGTCAGCTGACACTCCAGCCCCCTGGAAGGCTGACCTTGTCATGTAGATTGCTAGTGTTTGGGTCTTTTTAAGTTCAACCCATTCTTCTTTTCTCACTGTCGTCATAGTAAAAGTTCAGGGTGGCTTTCTAGACCTTGCCTTTCTCTGTCCAGTAATGACAGTGGCTTCTTTCCTTCCTTTATTCATGATTTTTTGCTTGTGTGACCCTGATGAACTAAAAGATTTGAAGCCTTTCTCATGAGTGGTGAGTTTTGTGCAGACAGCTGGAATCTGCAGGGTCGAAGAGCAGGGAGGGAGGAAAGCTCTGATTTCTCATCTTCATATCCTCCCTGCAAAGCAACTTACTGATTTAATTCTGTTCCTGTACCATTATTAAGATTGTCCATTCCAGCCTATACTGCAGAAGGAATGTAGCTGTAGCAAACGTTGCTAGGGCTATGAATGTGTAAATAGATACAGATTGAGTACACAAGCTCTCTGATTGAAAGGAGAAGAGTCATAAAACTTCTGGATGGTCAGTCTGTGCCGCTCACTTGGAAGCCACTTCCAGTTTAAAAAGATAAACAGGAAATGCATAGCTCCTCTGTCCCCAGCAAGTCAGAATAACACCAGGGATGTAAAGAGAGGATGCGTGCTGCGGGGAGACAGACAGCCGGCCTTGCTTTTCATGTCCTTTGGCTTTTATCAGAGTAATGGCGATTGCTATGTTTGACTTGGGAATTGTTTCAGTGGAAAGAGGCATACCAGAAATTGTGCCTGAAGATTGAACGTTACTTGTTGGCTCTTCCCATCCTTATTGTAGCATTTTAAAATGACTTTCTGTATAGATTTTCTGTATCATGGAGGTGTTTTTTTGCTGATGGGTAGGCTTTTTTTTAGTAGCTCCTGGTCACAGCTGCTTTTCCTTCAAAACAAATAAATGGTAGGGGAATTGTAGAGCAATCCATGTTTGCTTGGATTAGTTTTTGGGTAATATGTTTTGATTTTCCCATTAGCTACCCCTGTAGCCATTCCTCACTGGGTGACATGTGCTGTGGGACACGGAAGGATCTGTGTGGTGGTGTGGGATTTGGGGGTGTCTGCACTGTAGGCTGACTTGTCTGCAGAGTCTTGGGTTGCAGCAGGCTTCTGGAGCACCGAGACAGCCAGCCTGCAACCTTTTGTTGGCTTTGGAGGAAAAGTTCCTGCTGTTATGGGAAACAGTCTGTGCCTTGAGCATACAACACTCAAGGAAGCAATTTTCCACTATTTCTTCTCTGCAAAGGCTTTTCTCCTTTTGTAACTTCCTCAGGTTTCTTTTTTTTTTTTTTTTTTTTTTGTTGGTTCTATTATTAGGCATTTCAGCAATATTTAAAATACCACGTAGGAAGAGGAAGGATTAGCTGATGGTATCTAGTGTGGAAGAGAGCTGAAATGATTCTTTGGGGGTGGGGGGTGAGGGAGGGAGGGAAAGGAAGCGACTGTGCTGAATTGAAAAGGGCTTAATGCAGCAAGAGAGAAGCACTGTGTTTTGTAAAGGGCTGGGAGATGCTCGTTACAAAACTAAAAGATGTTTTCACCAATCAGTTTGGTTGCACGTGCCAGCCTTAGAGCAGAGCTCCTAATGTTCTAAACGTTTCACCTAGGGGACTGCTTACAAAATTTGGCGATGGGAGTGAAGATGTGGAAGAGTGAGTGAACCTCCTTCGTGTACAGTTGCATTTACCCCGTGTGGCTCTCGCTAAGCAGGCAGTCTCCTGGCAAAATCTCATCCCCTAAAATGCTGCAGGCAGCTTTGCCACTCGTAGAAGCGAGGGCTGGTCGCGCTCAAAGAGCTAACGCACGCTTGACTGTTTTATCTGATCGTCTGGAGAATGTACGCAAAGCAATGCTTTCTTCCTTTGCTCTCCTTCCTGAGGTTATTTTAGGATGTATGGAAGTGCCTCACACTTGAAAGTAGACTTTGTGTTGACGAATCTGCCAGGCCTCACGGTGGCAGTGGGCATGCAAATATTCCTGCAGAGCTCCAGGAGGGTTTGTGCAGCTCCTGTTACCCAGACATCTGAGTGATCCAGAAGTGCACTGGAAAGCAGCAAGCGGCACTGAAAGGCTGTGAACCCTTGTGTTGGTTGGCCCAAAGCTCAGGTGCAGCTGGGGCTGCTGTTAGTAGATGTCCAGTGAACTTCTTTTGTCACTTTGGAAAAGCTGGGGAAGAACATTGCTCTGTGATTCACTGGCTGATCCAGAAATGCAGCATTTTCACTGGCAGGAAGAATTTTCGAGAAAAAACAAGTGCAAAAGTAAAATCCAAGCAGTGGAAAGGGGATGCCTTCAGAGAACTAGTCCTTTAATATATATGATTTTCAAATTTCAATACCCTTCATCACAGAACACTCTTTAATGCCTACATTTATGAAAGAACATGAGTTTATCAAAAACTACACTTCTAACAAGATTAACATGCTTTTTTTTTTCCCACCCTTGGACTTCTAGTTTAACCCTGTTCGTGCAAAGCTGTGATCAGTCTTTTCTATGCATCTGGCTTGTATCATTTATAATCTTTGTTCTCGAGCAAGTCTATTTATATTACTGATTTAACTAAGACAACTCCTGCACCTTTTTATTTCAGATCAACACTAAAGCGAGCAGGGCCACCTCCTCTACCTCCTAAGGTAAGTGGCTGTGGTTTTAGGCAGCAAAACCCCACTCGTGCAGCCTCTGCCATGCTTACGTTGGATGCTCTCAGTAGGTTATAAATTCTCTTCAATACCATTTGCTTGCTGACTTCATGTATTTTATGCTGACTTGCAGTCTGTACAGTCTTGACCTTTGGGAACTCCTGGCCTTGTGCACTGTTGTAGACAAAGTGAATTTTAGGTATTTTCTCTGTAAAGAGAGCATGCTGTGTGGAATGTCCTCTCAGTCAGCATCGTGCCCACTGCTGGGATTTTTCCATCAGAGAAGGAATACCTCTTAGATTATTCTTCTGACAAATGTCTTTGTTCAAAGGCTGATTTTTACATTTTTTTTAATATATAAGCAGTGTGAGTTGAACTAAAATTTGCTTTAAGCGTATGCTTCCAGATGCCATTTCCCAGGTAATCATCACCTCTTTTGTTTGTTGCAGCCAAGAATAAACAGTTACCCTGAGGAAAACCTCCCAGATGATGAGAAATCTCAGACGATAAAGCATTTCCCCGACTCCCAGAACAGAGCCCCACCAGCTCATAGGAGACAGAGTATTCCTGTTTGTGGGCCTCAGACTGATTCGTCCTCCATTGGTATGACCAGCAGCATCAGTAGCCCAGGATTGCTCACAGCTAGATACAGCGACTTGGGTAAATGCATTGCATTTCCTAAAGGTGCCTTGTTTCCTGTAAAAGGAAATCAGTTTGGGAGTCAGCTCTGGGTTCAGATGATTGTTATTTTAATACAGGCTGACCATGAAGTGAAACTTTACATATGTGCTGGTGTGTGTTAGAGCCATGACCCATGGTGGAAATGTCCTTCCCAAAGCAGGGATGCTCAGCCAGTCAATACTGTTGCCTGCAGGAATAACATAAAAACAATGAACGTGCGGGAAGAACCATCTGTGAGGACATTGCCACAGCTTCATTCTCAATCCTGTTTAGCCTGGGGACTGTTTGGATAATGGGAAGCCTTTTTTACTGTGTAGCTTTGCATGCAGAAGAGAAGCCAGCTGCTCTTGGAAAGGTTCAGCTACCTGAGAAGTGTATACACAAGTTTCAGAGTTCACTGTGCTCTACTCCCACTAGGCACAGGGAGAAGAGAGAATAGGGCAGCAAAATATTTTCTATTTTGTTATGCCAAGTGAGTTCCAAAATGTGCCTGGGCTTCCTTCTAGGAAATGGGGATGGCATGTTGAAACTCATTGAAGAAAATGCAGAAGGATCTGGACAAATCCCTCAGCTGCCACGTAAAAAAGAGAAAAGAGATTTTCCTGTAAGTATTGTGACTCTCAGTCTGATCAGTTGCCCTATTTCACATATCATTTCAAGCCAGCTAGTTTTATTTCAGTGCGTGGGAGCTATTTTATGATCTTTTTCTCTTCCCACAGAAGCCAGCGATCAATGGTTTACCACCCACGCCGAAGGTGCTGGTAAGAAGCCTCATTTGCAGTGGGAATTATTGCAAGTCTGCCCTCATGTCATCTCTCTAGTGACAGAAGCTTTATGCTAGAACAAGCCACCACCTCATCTGGGCTGATGTGCATGTTGTAGCCAATTACTTTTCACTCGGTTATTTGTACTTGTTTCCTTTTCTTAAAAACTTCACATCCTGACTGGTGAAGGGAAGAGATGGAGACCTCACTGGCTCTGTGGGCTGTGATCTCCAGTGGCATTCGCTCTTTAATACAGAGAAAGGGGGAAAGGAGGTAGCAAATGGAGAGAGTGCTACTTGCTTGAATGTTTCTGCTTGTTTTGCTTTCTTACACAGCTGCATAAGCACTCGAACTTCTTCTTACCTAGTAGGTAAGAATTGTCCATACCATTTTGAGCACTCTTTGCATTTCTTAACATATATGAAGTCTATGAAAAGGTTTGGAAGGCTGCATTGTAATTGGGGGGAAAGGTAAAAAATACTTTTCATCAAAGCAGGTTAGAGTAAGTTTGTGTCTGAAGAGAAGAGGGCCATGCTGTGTGTACAGTTGTGTGTTAAGTAGCCAAGTGCCAGAAGTTAAGACCTTTATCCTAGAAACTTGTTTCAGGTTTCAGTTTTTGTGTCTTTCAGATGGGAGCATGTTTTTCCAAAGTCTTTGATGGTTGTCCCTTGAAGATTAACTGTGCAACATCATGGATACATCCAGATACTAAAGGTAAAGTTACTTTTTGTGTTTGTATGTTAAGGCTGCCTGTTACTGAAGTGCTAATGAGCTTGTGAAATAAACAATTTCTCTTAATTTTTTAGATCAGTACATTATCTTTGGAACAGAAGAAGGTATCTATACTTTGAATTTGAATGAACTTCATGAAGCAACAATGGAACAGGTGATCTTTGGTGTATTGAACACACAGATTTAGTAATAGTAGGAAGCAAGAAAGTTTTATATTAAAGGGGGGGTAGACAGGATGCCAGACTTTGTGGCATACACTGATTCACATCGAAGTAAACACTGGAAGTCTTAAAATTAATAGTTCCCTTACCTGATTTTGTTGTTGCTCTTTATATAACACTGCTTTCAGAGGACCTCTGTACTAAACTAGCTTTCTTCTCCATGGAGACGACTGATTACCTACCTTTCCTTTCTCCATTTTATCTCCACTAGGTGGCATATTGCTTCTCCACTGCACGCTACCAAAGCCCTCAGCCATTTAGTTTAGTTGGTGGTGATATCACCAATAAGTATGCATTTGCTTCAGTTTTCTTGGGCTCTCTAACCCTTTCCAAAGAGTTTCCACTTCATAAAATCATGGTGTTGCTACATTTGCCTTTTTAGAATCAGAAGCAGCAGGATGCTTTTGCAAGGGAGGCATTGACAGAGGCTGCTAATGAGATGTACACCTGCAGCTTTCAAAAGCAGTTCACAAAGGCACTTCAGGCCTCTAAAGTGTTACATTCAGCCACGACATGGCACTGCTCAAAAGCCAGAGGTGACGAGGTGGACACTGATGACTAATAGTGAGAGAAAGATGATTTCACAGAAAGGGCATTGTGTAGGTGTCTGTGCTTAAGAGGAAAAAAATCCTTTGTTTCTGGGAGCATCTTGTTAGAAGACAGAAATTCAAGGGAAAAAGAAAAAGGGAAGCAATTCAGCAAGGTCGGGGAGGGGATAGTTTGGCACAGACAAAAAAAAGAGAAGTTTATAAATGGCTTGATGGTGAGAAGTCTGAATTTGAATGCAATATATCGAGAAGACCCTTTCACATTGAGAGAGATGACCATGTACCTGAATGCAGTAGCAGAACACTGAATATGAAGTTTGTTTTTTTTTTAATCTTTTTGTAGCATCAGCAGACATGGCATCATAGAATCACAGAATGGTTTGGGTAGCAAGGGACCCTAAAGATAAGCAAATTCCAGCCCCACTGCCATGGGCAGGGACACCTTCCACATAAGGAATAACTACTATTTCTAACAGATTTCCAAAAAATGTGCTGACTACTGTTGGAGGCCCCCTGGCCCTACCTCAATTATCTCTTCCCTCAGTCAGTAAAACTAATCTGTTTCTTCGTATATTTTCGTAATTTATTTTATGTGACAGTCTTCTCTGAACTATTCCAGATGCTTTTTTATATCCTATCAAGAGGTTAGACATGGTAGTGGTTGGCAGAGTGAACGTAGCACTGTCTAATTATGACATTTAATGCATCCCCAAATGAGTTTCCTTTCCTGTAAGAGCATCCTCAGTTGGCGGAGGTTAAGTGTGATTCACTACAAACCCCAGAGGCTTTACAGCAGTGCTTCAGCCATGCCAGTTGTTTCCCTATTTGCATTTATTCATTTCATGATTCCTCCCCACTAAATGTTGGTGCTTGAGATTTTTTAACTGTTTCTCCAATTTTTAATTCTGGTGACATCCTTCGAAGTGCTTGTTGTCTCTCCAAGCATAGTATCTGCTGATTTCAGAAGCATTCTCTTATTCTATTACTAATTTTTTAGCAAAAATACTGAATAGAACCATACCTAGAAAAGACACTATATCTGTAGGCTGCTTCTTTTCCCCTACTAAATAGCGAATTTCTGATAGATACTCTTGTTTTCATATCTTCTTTTTGCATTTTCTTCATATTTTCTCATTTTGCCCTTGGAAGCAGCATGCAAGATGAAGTCCTTCACGTATATTTCATATCTGACTGTTTCACTGCACCCAGCAGGGCAGTTTTTCTGCTGAAAAAGGAAATTCTGATGTTCAAATGCAGCCCCTTCTGTATAAGTCTGCACTAGCTTCTCTTGTTATCCTCTTGGTAATTAAAAAGTGTGTGGTGTGTCCTTGTGCTACCCCGGATGACCAGGCAGTCCATCAGACTTTCATGCAGCTCTCAGAGTTCAGCCTAGGTGCTGTGCTCGTCCTTCCTGAGGTCCTTGGTTGTCTTCCAACAGTTTTTGAAAATAATTGTTACTGAGGCCTTGGGGTTTGAGCCAGTTCTTAAGTACTGTTAAGGAAACTTGGGGGGCCTGCTGACATGAGTGCATGTAGTCAGAATAATTATCAATGTGTTTTTTATCTGATTCTAGCACAAGTTTCTACCCCAGTGCTAGTAACTGTGCTAATCATGCAGTTCAGATTAATTTTCTTTCCTGTCAAGCTGGGGTCCTCGCCATTTGTTTTCCCAAGTTACTAGGAGTTGAAGTTGCCTTTGTGTACTCTGCATTGGTAATCGGATTTGCATCTTAACTTTTCTTAAGTTTCTTTCTTCAGGCTTATCCTGTGATTTTTCTATTCACCCTCACACCCTTGTTTCCATTTTCTGTATATGTCTGTGTGATACTTAAGGTTTGGGGTGGAAATAACAAATACCCATCTTGTGGTAGCTTGGAGAGGGTTCACAGAGAGCAGCTGTGCCCCTTCTCTTCCAGTGGCAGCATCACATGAAGCTAACAGCAGCCTATGTAAAAATAAACAGGGGGTAACTGGCCTGGGATGTTTTGCTGTGGGGAGTTACAAATGGTAGGAGTTACGTGAGTTCAGAGGGGAGCCTGGGCAAATTCATGGAAGATGAATCCACTGAAGATCACTAAGAGCATAAAAACCCCTGTCTGACTCAGCAGGTTTCCAAGCTGAAGAAACTTGGCACCTGGCAGAGCACTTGGTGCAGCGTTATGTACGTTGTTTTCATGGGCTGAGCATTTTTTAGGAAAGATTTTGTCACTTTATAGTGTCTGTTGGAAATAGGTGTTAGTTTAGGCAGACATTTGCTTGAACCAGCGGAGCCCCTCTTTGCAGATCCTTGATTCAAGCATCTTCTGCTCTGTCATGCAGTGGTTTCTCTCAGTGGTCGAGTCTGCTGTTGTCTTTTTTTTTAAAGTATCCTTTCAAAACATCTCGATCTTACGAACTCCTCCTTCTGTTCATGGAATTTCTTCTCATGGGAGGTCCTTAGCTATGAATCCTCATCAATAAACTCAGTCTCTTTAAAAAAAAATAATTAAGTAAATAAAGATGTATCCTTATTCCTTCCATTGTTGATGCTCCTGAATGCTGTAATTTTCCTATCACGTAACAAAAGTCCCTTCCTCCTTCAGGTTGTCAGGAGGCTCCTAGCTTTAAATGTTCTCAGACCTAGGTTAGCTGCCTATGAGTAATTTCTTTACTCTGAAACAAAAATAAGTCCCGATGCCTTCCCTGAGCTGCCTGTTTACAAAGCAGTATGCTAACATAAATAGCCAGCAGATAAGTCCCACAAAATACAGGATTTTGTGCTAATTCAAGTTACTTAGAAAATATGACTGCCTTTTTTTAGTTTTCCCTCTTCTGACTTGTTTGGGGCTTCGTGGGCTTCTGTAATAACATTGCTGTCTCTCTAGCTGTCGTTCCTGAGCAGGCTGTGTCTGTCTGTATTTGGTATTCCAGTCTTGCCAGTTGTCCCACTTCAGCTCTCTGCTGCTAATTAAAAAATAAAGAAAAATTAAAAAATAAAGAAAATTTGAGGTTTTAAAGTTTCAGGGTTAGAAGAGGAAAGGAATGAAAACTGGTTGAGCCAAAAAATAAAAAAATAAATAAACAAACTAAGCAAGGGGTCCAAAGGAGTGAGTTAAATGGGAAAATGTAGTTGAAGCTGGGACATTCTCCAGCGTCCATCACTGCAGGAATGGTGACAGATGTGGAGCTGGCAGGGAAAGCCATGGTTAGAAATTCCTGTGTGCTTCTAGTAATGGAGATAATTTCTTTCTTCAGTTATTTCCCCGAAAATGCACCTGGCTGTATGTTATCAATAACACCTTAATGTCCTTGTCAGGTATGTATAAGCAGAAAAAATATAAACGATTAAAATTAACGTTCAGTACAATGTCTGTTCATTGCAGTGAAATAGAAAACTGTAATTATTTCATGTGTTTGTATAGAAAGTTTTGCTTCATGAGTGTTTTAATTTGAAAAACTTTCATAGATAGAGTTTGGCAATACTGCTGCATTACCAAAATGGGGCTGTTGGACAGCATGTTCGGTATGAACCAGATTTAGAAAATAAATACACCCTAAAAAAAAAGTTTTAAGTTAAAGAATAGTGAGGTGGCTGTGAAATACTACCAATCCATCAGATGGATTCTTAAAAAAAATAATAATAATAAAAAAAAATCAGCAGTTGTGGAATTTTTTGGCAGGAAGCAGAGGTAGTGTGGCATGCAGACTAATTGTAGGGTTGTGCCTTTGAACGTACAGGGTTTTGTGTAGCGCCACTTTTACTGATTTATAAAGATGTCCTGATAAAATGAATTGTTGTTGTGTAATTACAGCCTTCTAAAAATGTGTGCATAAAACTAACTTTCAGAGCTTTTTTAGTGTTACTGAAATGAACTTTGAGTTGAATGCCATGTTTTCTCTATATGCATTATTATTGTTGTCTTGTTTTATTTTTCTTCATAATTGGACTTGAAATATCTGACGCATGTGGTCCATTTTTCTAGAAGGTAATTTCCTATACATATATTTCTCTAAAACGTACGTTCCTCTGACGGAGGTGTGTGTGCCATATCAATTGTGCTGTTCTCTCTTACAGGGAAAACATTCCAGCTCTACTCCCATAATTTAATAGCTTTGTTTGAACAAGCCAAGAAAACAGGATTAGCTGCTCATATTCAAACCCATAGGTTTCCTGACAAAATATTACCAAGGTACAAATCTTTCACTTATAATTATTATCAAGTGACAGTTTTCTTGAATGCTGTTGAACTGGTAGCATGAAAGTCCCTTGGCATCTCTTGCTGATGCATTTTTATACCTGTTATTCCAGGAAGTTTGCCTTAACGACAAAGATTCCTGATACAAAAGGATGCCACAAATGCTGTATAGGTGAGTAGGCGTTGAGTTTCACAGTTATTCTCCTGGTCTTTGTTGTTTGGACATGGCATGTCTTCAGCTCATTGCTTTTTAATAAACTTATAGTTAGTTCACTGTTCAGAAAACAATATGATTATGCTATTTCCTTATATTATTGCAGGGGATCTTTATGCCAGTCAATGGCAATGATAACACAAGCATTTTTGGTATCAACTCTTAACCTAGAAACGTTGCTATCTAGAACAAGATCCATTGGGAAACCCTGGAGAATGCCGGTAGCATGCAGCTGATGTGTTGTATGCTGTTTTTGAGAGCTGCCAAGGGTGAATCTGAAGCTCTCGGTGAATAAGGAGATGTTTGGGATCACTGGTTTCAGGCTGCCACATGAGCCAGCTGGTTGCTGTGACATGCAGGCTGCCTGCAAGTGTCACGCTTGTAACTGAATCCCAGACTCGGTGCCATACACAAACACCCTTCTGGTTTGTCAGTTTGCCTCAGGCTTTGACCTGGATCCAATTTTTAGTGAGGCTAATGTGAAAATAATATTTTCCACAAAGAAAAGGCTGGGCATGGATAAAAATGATGTCAGTATGGGGAGGACTGAAGCCATCTCTCAGTGTTCTAAGTGCCCACAAAAAAGTTAAAGCTTGTGAAGTTATAAACTTGTCTTTGGCTTCGCTGACTTTCAGGAAGGTTTGGGTTTTCTACAGAACACACGTCCTTCTGAAATCTGCCCTGTGTGAAATGGTATTTTACACTTTTGTTTAAGCAAAATACAAAGTACCTTGTAGCAAATTTGGACATCCTGTTTAGCTCATCTAAAGTGTCTACAGTAGTCATATTTACAAAGTATTCCTAAAATCAGGCTGGTCTTGGATCTAACTGAGAAAAAAATGTATTTCATTAGCTGTCAAAGCTCACAGGAAGTTCTGGGGCGTCTGGACTGCTTGGGAATCTTTTTTAATTCACAACATGACCCAGACCTTTCACTCCCCCTCATCTCTCAGCCCCAAGAAGAAGGTGTTACAATTTTTTTCTGGCCACTCAGCGTGTGGCCTCTTCACTGGAATGCAAAAAATGCTAGGGGTTATTAATTACAAGGATAATTTAATTTATCTGGAATGTAGCAGAATATTAATCATGGGGGATATTTGAATGGAAATCCAGAAAACTATTATCAGTGTCAAAGTGAAACTGTTTCTTAAATTCTTTGCCAAGATATCTGCAGTTTTTATTTTCAAGTATTCATTAAGCTTCCTGGACTTAATTTTTTTAATTTTTTCCTGTTTGTTTATTTTATATAGTAAGAAATCCATACACAGGACACAAGTACCTCTGCGGTGCCTTGCAGTCTGGAATTGTTCTGCTACAGTGGTATGAGCCAATGCAGAAATTCATGTTAATAAAGGTAAATATCTCATTTTAGTTCAGAACATCTAATTTTGCATCTCTTTCTTACCTGCTCCAAGGTCTCAATTGTTGTATGGTTGTTGAAGTAACCTTTCTAGAATTTGTAATGGAAAGTACATCCTAGTATAGTCCCATTTGTGGGTTTTGAGCACTTGAATTTCTGGCTTGACACATGTTGACTAAGAAAATCCGGTGACTGAATCAGTCAAGTGTTGGATCAAGCCCAGCACTAGCAATAATGGAGTAGCGTGCCTCTGTGTAACCTAATGTTGCTCACAGCTCATGATTTCTTAAAAAAAAGCACTCTTGGTAGCAGTGAAGCACTGTTCTATATCTTTTACATTTTGTGCATGTCATTTTAGGCTTCTTTCTTCCTAGGTAAAAGGAAACTTTAAAAATGTTTGTTTTTTTTTTTAATCCCTTTTTTTTTTCTCCCTCAGCACTTTGATTTTCCTTTGCCAAGCCCTTTGAATGTCTTTGAAATGCTAGTGATACCAGAGCAGGAGTACCCGATGGTCTGCGTAGCTATCAGCAAGGGTGCTGAACCAAATCAGGTAGTTCAGTTTGAGACAATCAACTTGAACTCTGCTTCTTCATGGTTTACAGAAATTGGTGCAGGTAAGACCCTTGGTCTCTCTTGCAACTCTTTTATTGTCTGGTAACTGTTGAACATCCCTGCCTCAGAAGTCATTTGGAAACCCTTTATGCTAGGCAAAATGATGCAGCTTCTCTATGTAAAGTATATAGAAGCCAATCCCAAGTTCTTCTTGTGATGATTTGCCAACCTTACTGTAAACTATCTTAAAAGACTTCATTTTTAGACAGATCTTTTATTAAACTTCCTTAAATAGTAACGCAGACCCTGCTGATCGAGTTCTCATTTGTGGTCGCATACTTTTTACTGGGGTCAGCCTTAATGCTCTTTCCCCTTCTTTCCTGTGTAAAGACTCACATAAATGCATTCTTGTCTGTCCTCCAGTCCTTGGGGGAGGCTTGTCATCTTCAGCTGGCTATTAATAAGTAGAATGTTTTGTTTTATCTTCAAAAGCTGGTTGATATTTTGCAGATGCTTTTCTTTGCTGCCTTTGTTGGATGCAATTTTTAACCTTTAAATACAGCTGTATTGAGAAATTCATTAATAAAAAGTATGCAAACTATTAAATTCTAGTTTAATATCAGCACAATAATCTTTCCAGATGTGAATTTAAAGGAAAAGAACATTTTTTAGGGGCAAGGATTCCCTTGATGATTCCTTTTGTTCATTAACATGCCCCTTCATGAAGGAAGCTGACTTTCTGTGCTGAACTGTAACATAAAATGCATTTTATGCCAATAAACAGTAATGCTTTCATATTAAATACATGCTTTGAACTAATGGGTTTGTCCTTAGGCCCTGTTCTGCTCCTATAACATTCTGGAATCACGTAGCCTTGAAAATACAAAATAATAAAAATATTGTAGCTTGCAAAATGCTTGTAGCATTCTGAAAATACTGTACCAATTGGCAAGAGGATGGGGGGATGGCAGAAATCAGTGTTATGATGTGATATAAACTAATTCCTTTTCTTTTTCACTAGGCAATCAACAGTTAGATGCCATTCACGTAACACAGCTGGAAAGGGACACTGTCCTAGTCTGCCTGGACAGTAAGTAACAAGCGACTCTTGGGCAACTTACTATCTCTTTTGCAAAACATGCTTTGCACAGTTGTTGATTTTAACTCTACCATAAGTTAATTTTTTCCTTACTAATTTGTGGTGTAGCATTTCCTAACAGATACGATTCGAATAACTGTTCATTGTGACTCCTGCAGTTCCACTTTCCCTCTTCACTCTTGTTTCTTTCCAAAAGGAAATGTAATGCAGCATTACGGCTGAGAATTCAAATCCATGCCAGTCAGAAATTTTCAGAATTTCCTTGGAAAATGTGCCATTTGCCTGTTGTGTATGGCTAGCCAGATAAAAGGCTAGCACTTGCATCTTCCACAATACCAGTAACAAAGACTCATGCATCAGAGGGTAATACCTCCCTGGGAACTTTGCAATGACTTAATCAGCCTACGTTTCCAACCTTTATGTTGCATTCACATTTCTGCAC
Organism: Aythya ferina; assembly: GCF_964211825.1. Classification (NCBI taxonomy): domain Eukaryota; kingdom Metazoa; phylum Chordata; class Aves; order Anseriformes; family Anatidae; genus Aythya; species Aythya ferina. The sequence continues at coordinate 62,679,203 of NC_140301.1, forward strand.
TAAGTTTGTTTTCAGGAAGGCCGTCAGTAAAGTCTAAAATCATACAAAGTCTATAAAAACGTTTTGTGTGTTTATTTTGAGAGAAGGTGCTCTTGGATTAGATTTGGGCAAACACCGTAGCTGTCAGATGTGGGCATTTTTTTGCATCTGAAAGTTGAAATTAGTATTTCGTACTTAAAGCCATCAGTAATCCTTTTTGGCTGTGGGTTTTAATATTTATTTTTCTGCTTTTCTTGAGAATTTGTGAAAATTGTGAATTTACAAGGAAAATTGAAGTCAAGCAAGAAATTGGCCTCTGAGCTGAGCTTTGATTTCTGCATTGAATCAGTGGGTAAGTAATTTGGTTCTCTGTCAGCTCTCAAGAGCTGAGTATGGGGGGAATGTTGAAGGGATTTTAATAATCTAGATTAGTCTAGTGCACCCTGTGGGGTCTGACTCTAAAAATTGCTTGCGTCGGGATATTGTGAGCAGTTTCTTTGCAGTGGCATGTGTAAGAAAATAAGCCAGTTGCCAGGTAGGGTGTATCCATTGTGTGTGTGTTTCCATCTGGTGTCATTTCTGTTTCTGTAAGCAAAATCTATCATGATTTGATTTTAAAAGGTTGAATAGTAAGTTTAAGAATTCAGTATTTCAGAAACTGGACTCTTACCTGGAATCAAAATCAGTGAAGACACAGAAAGTGAACTTATTTTTGTTACCAGTTCTGTACAGCTTGCATTTCTGGGTTGCTCACACATCTTCCTTTTCAAAGATTCTTGACATAAGCGTTTTGTATTTGGACAGCAGGTGGTAAGCAGTGTATAATCTGTGTACAGCATCTTTATTAGATATGTCAGAACCATCCTGAAGTAAGAATTATGATACTTTTAATCAAGCCTGTGATTCTTCCCTAAATTCTGACACGTTCTAATTAACTGCACTGCTTGTATCATACAGTATCTCCTGCTGACACATACATAACATGACTTGACCATTGCCTTTTCCTTGAACTCTGAAGGAATTCACAGACAGATTCATTTATCTAGAAGTCTTGTGCTTACCAACTGACATTGAATAATGCGAGCAGTTCCTTACACTCCAAGCAGTCTCTTGGGAATTCAGGGTATTAAACAACTTCATTTTCTGATCGCAGGGTGGAGTGAGGAATAACAGGTGGAGATTAGTTGGCCGTTGTGAAAAACATTGCTCTTAGGATTGTGTTGAGTGCCTTTGTTCTGTGTATGTAGTACAGAGCTAATACTGAGCAGATGCAAAGCGTGACACAGGAATAGTAAAGGAAAACATGTAGGGTTTAAGAGAACAAAACGTTGTATAAACTACGTTTCTGTAACACTGCTTAAAGAACACCAGGTTCTTCATCCAGTATTTTAAAGAATCTAGTGACTGAATCATTCAGAGCTGGTAGTTTTCCTCTCTTTGGCCCTGAATGGCAGACTCCTCCCATTTTTCGTGCTCATGTCTATTTTGAAGTAAATGTAATCACTAAAAGGGTTTGTAATTTCCAGCAACCCAGAATGTTGTGGTTGGCAGCATGCTTATGCACTTCCTGGTGTTTTTTTCCAGAATCAAACCATTAGGAAACCAAAGGTCCAGAGAGTAGATGTGAAAGGGAGAAAAGTTAAAAACAGAGATACCTATCTTGTCTTGGCAAACAGGGCATGTCTGAGTGCTGTCTGTAAAAAGTAATGTGTGCATCAGATCTAAATAGTAATTTCAATCAAGTTTTTCTACAGTGATTTTAGAGTTTTGGTCTGTCAGGAGTTGAAGTCTCACCATGGACTTTATTATCCACATGCTTCCCATTATCATTGTTGGTGAGAAGCCCACGTTTTCTTGGTTCGGATAAGCCACGCTTGGGTCTGATTTTTGTTTCTTCTCTTGCAGTGTGCCTTCAAGACAGTGTGCTAGCCTTCTGGAAACACGGCATGCAGGGGAAAAGCTTCAAGTCAGATGAAGTGAGTAATCTCCCAGCCTCTCCTGGTTTAACTTTGTCCTATTCCTCATTTACTGCTTGATCCTTTGGCCCCTCTAACTGCTTCCCCAGTGATAATGCTTGTGCTTCACATTGTCATTGTAGCAGCTTGCTGGTTCTTTGATTTCCCCTTGTGTGTTGCTCTCAGTAGAGCTCACAGACATGCTTTAAGCAGCTCTGTTTCCAAGAGTGTCATTCAGAGACTCCTAGACTGGTTCTGCACAGAGGCAGCACAGATCTGGTGTATGCAGCACTTGGGTTTCCTGGATCTCATGAAAAAACCCTAGTTGGGAGTATTCCCTTAAAAAAGGAAAAACAAACAGCATCCCTTTGGAAAACAAAGAAGTATGATTTTTTTTCAAAAAGGACATCGCCCTATTCAATAGCATCCTGTGTAAAAATGCAGGGGAAAGCTAGTCTCGCCTTCTGTGGACCAAGATTTGATCAACATAGTCCATCCATGCCACCAAGTCTTCTAGACTGATAATGCTCTCCAATACAAAAATTATTTAAAGTAAGTTTTACTTGAGGAAATGTAGAACACTACTTAGTATCAGTTTTTATGATTCAGTTGTGTAATTTGCACTATATTTGAGTTGTTGAAGAGACTGATCTGTTTTTTGTCTTCTGGCTCAGACCAATACATTTCATTTTGCCACTGAAATGGACTCATATCTCCATTTTTCTACAGGTTACCCAAGAGATATCAGATGAAACCAGGGTTTTCCGCTTACTGGGATCAGACAGGTAATCACCTTGGGAATGTAAACCTATTTTCTTTCAATCAGCTCTCTAACTCCCAGCTGGAATTGGGTTCCATCTCACAACAGATCCATCCGGAGGCAGTTGTGGGGGAGGCAGTAACACTGTTTCTGCCTGCAATAGCCAAAAAATTCATTAGTGATTTACATCCAAAATTATTTCAAAGAGCTCCTGTAACTCCCCCACTAACTTTTCACTGCAGAGATAGATTTTTGTGGTGAACTGACATTATCTTGGCAGCAAATTACTTCTAAAAAAGCCTTTTTGCTCTGGACCTTGAGGCCTGGAAGTTGTGGAGCAAACTACAGCACTTAGAGGTTTTAATGCAAGGTGGTCTAAATTCACCCTGTTACTCCTAACCCCTGTGGGCAGGGGGTAGCACACGCTGCTCAGCCCAGGTTTGAATCCTTGGCAGAAGCTGCCCCAGTGCCGTGGGTTTGGACACAGGTACTTGTGGCTTCTCAGGCAGTCAGAGCGCTGAGTGTGTAAGCAGACGTGAGTCATGAGGCAAGAAAGGAGTCCTGGTACCTGAGCTTCTGCTCCCTCCTTTGGCCTGCGGGCAACCTGGCTCTGACTCACTTTCTGTAAGTAAACCATAATTTTGTGTGGTTACGTTCTTGGATCCCCCGTCCAGAGAGAGAGAGAGAGAAAGAGAACAGGAGTAGCCTATGCAGGAGGCACCTGAAGTCTTGGCTGCGTGTGTGAGTCACCGAGGGCCCATTGTGCTTGATCACTGTGGTTGGAGTTGAGGGCCCTTACCAGAGCCGACTCTGAGATCCCAAAAATGTAAATACAACACAACCTCTGACAACGCGTCCTCTGTCTTTTCTGTCTGGTATCCCCCTCCTGCAGGCAGGCAGTGGTGATTTCCTTCCCAGCGATCCCCAGCAGAGCAGGGGGCATTTTATTACAAGAATAAGCTTTTGCTAAGGTCCACTGCTGTAAAAATGCCATTTTTGTAAGTTCCAGGCATGTACTGCACCCCCATCAGTGAATCTTTGTTGCGTGCTGGATTTGGTACCTTTAAATGGCTCAAATTTGCCTAATTTCTCTGGGCTGGTGAACACGAGTGTACTAAACACGTAGAGGGATGGAAAGCAGTGTCTTGGCTGGTTCAGTTTGAACTTCTATGGAAGACCTGCACATCAATAACAACTCGGTACTAAATACCAAGGTGTTTCCGAGGCTGGAGAAAAGGTTGAAGTCCTGCTATGTGCAGGTTTGCAGAGAAGCCATTTTCGTCCATTCTTATTGAACTGCCAAATCCTTCCTTCTGTATTTTTGCATCACTGTATGGACAGAGCAGGAGTCTTTTTTTATGACATACATCTGAGTGAGATGTGGTAACACATTTTTGGCCTGGATCACTTAAGAACTACTGAGTTACAGAAGTGAAGAGCAGGGACAGAGGCTGTTAAGGGTGAGACTTTGTATGAAAACCATCTGAGGAACGTGATATGGGAGGAGAGTGTGTGCACTGCTAACCCTGAGATAGGCTTCCTTTGAGAAATCCACCTCGGAGTTCAAATGGCACATTTGGCTTATTGGAAAAGCCAGTGGAAAACAAAAAGCAGAGAGAAACAACAAAAAAAAATGACAGAATGTAGTCGTGGGACCTGGTGTAGGGAAATGAGGGAGTCAAGCAGCTGGAAAGCAGACAGGAGGACAGGGGCTATCAGCTGATGAGGTGACTGTCAGGGTTCAGCACAGCACAGACGTGTAGAGACCAGGAGAGCAAGGTACCCAGAGGAGCATCCAGGACTGTTACCAGCAGGATGAAGGCTGGGAGGGGTTGAGTGTTCCCTATGAACCCACTGGGTGATGAGCATTTTTAGGGAGAACTGTTTAGGTTAGCGGCTGATACTCACCATAGGAGATATAAACATATTCAGGCTGTGGATGATAGGAGGGTTGTGTCTTTTCACAGCACTGTGGCTCTGAGATAGCTTCCCAATAGAAGCAGAGGACGTAGCTTATTTCAGAGTGGAGTACACCATTTTGTAAGAGATTTGTAACATATTACACGTCTACAGGTGACAGGGGTAAATTTTGGTTCAAGGAGCTGCTTCTAGTTCTCTGTTCCTTGTGCGTTCTGCTTTAGGCTTGCTACAGAAGGGATGCTACAGGAGGTAACTGGTTTAAAGAATAAAATGCACAAAACATTTAGGAGTACCTGTATCTCTCTAATCTTTAAAAACCTGTGAGCAACAAGATTGTTCTTCCTTGGTAGTTAAACTATGTGCTTCATATTTTTGCCACTAACGATTTTGGATTTTGTTTGTGTTTGATTGCAGAGTGGTAGTGCTGGAAAGCAGGCCAACAGAAAACCCGACTGCACACAGCAATCTCTACATCTTGGCTGGACATGAAAATAGTTACTAAGCAACAGTAACCTAACGCAAATACCAGTGAATTCACCACACGAGGAAAAAAGGAGCATTAGGAAACTCAGTACAAGCAGGACTGTGACTTGCCGTTTCTTTTCTTGTCACCTAAATGATGCTGTTTTAGGGTGGAAATCAGTTCATTTTTGCAGCTGGGAACAGCTGGTTCTGTCTCTTGCCACTGTGTGGTTGGTTATATCAAGTTTGCTTAATAAAAGCTGAGAGATAAATAGCCCTTTACTCATTAGCTGTAGGGAAACAGAGCCTTTAAAATAATGTTATTCAGTAAAGGTGCCATAACTGTTAAATATTTGACTTCCCTTGGATTTTCCTTATCTTCTGTAGATACAGATATAGTGCTGGCTGTTTCCTTGTTTTATACTGAGTCTTATTCTTAATAAAAAAAAGTTTTGTGTAGGAAGTGAAAGTATCAGCAAAGCTTTTTGTTTTTAAATCTGCCATTCAGTATGGCTTTGTATAATAGACTATTTAATCCTTATTTATTAATCTGCTGCTAGAATGGTGTAATGTATCTAACTTTTAGCAAAGGAAGGTTGCAGAGCAGCTTACAGGTTTTTTTACAATTGTATAAAGATTTGATTATTCTTTTTTCTTGTAGAGATGTAGTGCATTATTGAGGGGTATGTTACAATGTTGGTTGATCTTGTAAAAATGCAGTTTTGTACAACGAAGTATTTTGTATTGATTTTTTGCCTGCAGAATTGCCATAAAAGGGATTTTCTTATTTACTAGATGTAGGGTGTGTGTACACAAAATATAATATTGATATCAGACATGTTGCTACTGGGTGGGTGTGTACAATATACATACGTGTGTGTGTGCATGTGCGCATGTGTATTAAGTTGACCGGCAGTGTGTATTTTTTATATATATATATATTTATATATATATATAAATGTACAAAATATATATGCTTTATTTTCATAAATTAGGGATAAGCCTCGTGACGTGAAATGGAAATTGTACCTGGTCATCATCCTTAATGAATGAAAGTATCATGTATCGAACTGCCCATGACGTATAGTTTATTTATACTATTCCAAAGGGGAGCCTGTTAGCGATGGCTGAACTTAGGAGCTTTTTTGTCCGTGCAGTCGTTCAGCTGTCTTCAGTCAGACAGTTGTTTGGAAATGGTTAATTCCCCAGCTGTGTAGTATAAATAAATATGATAAGAACCCGTACTCTATATTAAAGCTTTCAATCACCTTTTCCCTTTCCCTATTTTGTCATCTGCAATTTTCTTTCTCTTTTTATTTCTCCATTAAAGAGTCACATTGGTTCCTTTTGTCTTCCTCATTAATTGAAATTCCTGAGGTACCATGAAATATAAATATAGGCTGACTACAGGATAGCATCTGGTTCTACTACCTCATATTAACCTGCTAGCTTTGATGTAAGTAAACACAGTCCATAGGCAGATACAGTAGCAGTTCATTAAAATTTGAAGGGAGGGTTTTTTAAATTAAATCCTTCAGTCTGCTGCCATTTATTCAACTCCTGTGATCTGCTACCCTGAGAAAGCTTCACAAGTCATTTTATTAAAGCATTAAAGGTAAGTGTGTTACAGCAGCTTGGCCTGTCTCAAGGCTTTACTGACAGAGCAGAACTGGGCTGGTTTGATCTTAACTCGCAGCCTGGCGAACAGAGCGCTGGGTTATCTGCTTAGGCATCAGACTACTTGATTCATAATTTAACATAGATGGAATTAATTCATCACATGTGATGAATCAGTAATGTCTTTTTGTTACGAGGTACAGCTGGAGTTTTACGTTATGGAAAGGAAAAAAAAAAGACAAACCTGCACACAATTTAGCATTTTATCCACTTAGCATTGTCATTCAAAACTAATTCTTGTTACTGACTTGGTATTTAAATCAAGTCAAGCTTTTCAGTTCTGAAACCTTATCAAGGTTTAATAAATACTAAGTGTACAGATAGAACTTGAAAATCAGCCCACAAGCAATGTACTGAAAATGTTTTAAGTGGTCAGCTGTAATTGGATCAGCAGTGTTAAAAGAGACATTTAAATTTTGTTTTAAGGAAATTAAATTCTCTAGTACTGACCTAGTCTATAGGTAACAATGATTGGTGACTAACTCTAAAATTGTGTAACTCATAGATGACAACAACCTTGATGAAAAAGTGAAGCACCAGGTATAGATGTTGTAGAGCAAATGTTTTCACATAACTTACTTTATTCACTGCAGAAGGTAATTTTGGCTTCATCTTTGAAAAGACTTAAAGATCTCTCAAAGAGTAGAGAAATGTGTGAATAAAATATGAGTATTTATGGGGGATAACTGGAGTAAATAACTACTAGGTCAGGACACTGTCATGCAAAAATAATGAACTGAAAGTATTTTTCTTTGAATGACATGAATGACTGGTGATTTGCTGAATTATAAAGAAGGAATCCAGGAAAGCCCTCCTGTAATCAAACTTCCTTTTTAGCTGTTAAAGCATTTCTCATGGTTTATTCTGAAATGCTTTATCTGGTCTGGTTTTATAGACAGTGGCATTTTTTTATATAATCTGCAAGATACTGTTTCCTAGTGTAAAACCTCACTTGTTACTCTTAGGGGAGTATGGCACAACTGATTAGCATGTTTCCTAGCTGGACTGGCCAGTCTGGGTGACTCTGACTAGTGTGATTTGTATTGTTAGGCTGTTTAAGTTAATCTGGTATCGTCTGTATCCTTGTATGTTTTTGTGACATTTCAGCCAGGGTTGAGAAAGCCTAGCGTGTGGTTTTGGAGTTTATTAAGCAAAAGCTTGCTCTCCCCCTCATGAGTCTTTTGACAGATATCAAAGTATTAGTTATTCGATGCACAAGGTGCATGTACTCAACTTGAAAGCCTTAAAACAGGCTCCTAGTGCTCTTTGAAGTACAGACAGTATTTGAAAAGCAGCACGTAATTAGTCTCTTGATTTCCTGATCAAATTCATTGTAACTGAGAACTAAAACTGTACTTGTGATGACATCTCTTCAAAAGATGAGAGGTACAATGCATCAGTGAGCCACTATGTCTCTGAGTAAAAAAAGTGAAGACTGGGAGACTCTGAAATGTACTTTTTTACCTTGTTTATGCATTAGATTGTAACTGAGACTCTAACTGCACTCGTTCCAGTTTGTGCAACTAGGCTTTGTTCTACTTCAATTTCTGTTGCAGTTCATTTCAGTCTATGCCAAATAAACTATGCTTTATTTGATACCGAGGTGTGGTGTGGCCTGTATGGGGTGTCTGGGAATGACGTTTGGGGCTGACCTCTCATCTGAGGAGCTTCCACAGCGGCGTAGTCCATGGACCTCTCTCTCTGAGGGAGCTCTGCAGGTCTCTCTTGGGGACAACTCTATCAGATGATTTCCTCAGAAAAGCAGCTGGAAGTTTAGTTGGCTCACAGCATTTGTCTGGTGCTTTGATTGCAAGTCTTGACAGAGCCAGGAGCATCTCAGTGACTGGGTAGTACTGCTGAGAGGAGACACATTTGTCATAAAAATGAAAGGGTACGCAAAGAACCAGAAAGAGACCGTGTGTGGCAACACGGGGAGAGTTATCGCTGATAGATGTGGCTTAGGAAGAAACAGAAATGGTGCCCCTTTTGTTCTGGGTAGTATTCAGAAAAGACCTTGGGAAAGAAAGGATTGGTGGTGCGACAGGAGGTAACCTTATCCCAGAACGCTGCGTGGAGCAGAGGATCTACACAGAGCTGAATTTCTACAAATCAACTGGAAGAAGATTGCCACCTCGTTAGGGCATCAGGAACTGGGTAAGCAGTCACGGACCTAAATGGGTGCCCAAGAAAAGGTGATATAAAGGTAAGAGACGGGAACGCTGCAAGGGACAAGCTCCTAGTGGAAGCTCAGCAGGGGGCAAGCACTTGAGGTGCTCGAGCTGTGTGGGGGAGACGATGCAACATCTGGGCTCCACACCAAATCCAGCTGTGTTTGGGCACCCAAAATCCTCTCCAATAAAATATATATAAAAAAATCAGAGGCCGCCAGCGCCGCGCAGCCCCCCCACAGCAGAGCAGGGCGGGAGAGCCTCGGCAGGGGGCAGAGCAAGCGGCGGCGGCTCCCGGCTGGCCCCGTGTCCCTAGGGGCGGCTCCTCCACATCTTCTTTCCCCTCCTCCTCCTCATCTTCCTCCTCCTTTTTCTCCTCCTCCTCCTCCTCCTCCTCCTCCTCCTCCTCCTCCTCCTCCTCCCTCCCCTCAGCGCCTGGCGGGAGCCGCCTCACGGCGGGAGCCCCGCGCTGAGGCGAGGTGGCGGCGTGAGGCGGGCTCGGCGCCATGGAGCGCTACGAGAAGCTGGGCAAGGTCGGGGAGGGCTCCTACGGCGTCGTCTTCAAGTGCCGCAACAAGGACACGGGGCAGGTGGTGGCCATCAAGAAGTTCCTGGAGTCCGAGGAGGACCCGGTGATCAGGAAGATCGCCCTGCGGGAGGTCCGCATGCTGAAGGTAGCAGCACCTCGCCTCTGCTCAGCCTGTCCCGAGCTTGCGTTCAGCCTCTCTGTTTCCTTCCCTGAGGAAATAAAAGCTCAGGAATGTTTGCAGTGGGTCAGACCCCGGGTTCACGTAGCCCACCCTGCTGGCAGTGGGCCAGGAGAGTGCAGAAATGAGGAGAAAGCCAGGAGAAAGGAGAGGATGGGGTAAGATTTCCTTGCACAGACCCAGCTGCTGCCAAAGGCACTAAGGCTTAGCAGGCGCTCACGGGCATCTTCTGCTGAGAGTTTGATCTCTTTCTACACTCATGTATTCATCTGGTCTCCATAGCATCCTGAGGCAGCGAGTGCCACAGCCGTCAATGTGCTGTGTGAAAAAAGTATTTCCCTTGATTTGTTCCAGACTTGGTGCTGGGTGGCAGCACCCTGGTTGTGTAGGAGACGTGGGGGGTTCCCTTTTTGCTCCAGGGCACTCCTGGTTTTATACACCTCCGGCATCGCCCCATCTTCAGTGAGCTCCCTTCCCTGCAGAAGAGCAATGTAAATGTTTTTTGACGTTGAACTGATGAAAGAACAATAATAACAATGTGTTGGGTTATTTTACATTTTAAAATAACATAGAACGCTTTCAGTAGGATGCTTTTTTACAAGGAACGCGCAATTCAGCCTGGATACAACGCGTTCTTGTAGACTGTCAGGGATTTAGGATTTTGAAGTTAACTAAACCCCACAGAAAGCTGCAGAGAAAGATGTTGTGTTTTAAGACTTCTTTCCCAAAACTGATAGCTCCTTGGTTGCTGATTTCTGCCTGAGGCTGTTCCCAGCCCTCGCTGCCCATTGGTGTCGCAGCGGTCGATCGCTCCTTGCTGTCCATGTTCCCTTCCATGGAGCTGCCCTGGTTTGCTTTTTGGGAACCAGGTGACTTTCAGGCTTACAGTAAGTGCAGGATTTCAGCTGGTTGCTGTATTTCTTGTATTTCTCCTCTCCAAATCTCTTTTGTGCTCTCAGCTTGTCTTTTATTGAGCATTTATATATAAATGAATGATGTAAATGTTATTGCCGAAGGAATCCCTGGAAGTCTTTTTAAAAGATGTTTAGATGTAGAGCTTAGGGATATGGTTTAGTGGGGACTGTTAGTGTTAGGTCAGAGGTTGGACTCGATGATCTTGAGGTCTCTTGCAACCTAGAAATTCTGTGATTCTGTGAATATGAAGGCCTGATTCCCTACCTGCTACAGAAAGAGGTAAAGAAAGCCTGAATGTGAGGCTCGAAGAGTCATCATCTAGGGAAAAAAATATTAATTTTTCAGTTAGGTTATGTGAAGAAGCAGTCTCAGTTTTCTCCTTTCTGAAGCAAAGGGATGAGAGGTGGCTGGGTTGTTTTAGTAAGCGATGCTGGAGATGCATTCAGATTGAAATGATCTAAGAGATCTGAAGAGGAAAATAATCGCAAAGTCCCTCGTGCAGATGGGCAGTGCATCACCCTGCAGGGTACAGAGCAGCACAACTGCGGCTGGCCGTGGCAGGACCTGTGTCGGGGCAGTGTTGATTTTAACAAGTGCAGACCTGCAGAGAGAAAAGTCTTTTCAGCTTTTTCCCTGTAAATAGCAACAGTTTGTTTGCTTGTTTGTTGAGGTGGTTCCTTGCTCAGGCAACAACTCGGTGTTTGTCAAAGATGCAGTGAGGTTGGGTTTCATCAGAGGAAGAATGTAGGGCTGATAAATCACCACCGTAGGGCTGATAAATCACAGTAAGGCTGATAAATCACCATTCTGCACAACAAACGCCTTGTAGATTCAAGGGCTTTGTGGCCAGGAGCCGCAGGAGGCAAGGTGGGAGAGCAGGGCTGGAAGCAGAGAGCCAAAGACGGGTCCCTGCCTGCTCCCCGTGCCCTAGGAGCGGCTGAAACGCCTGCTGTCTTCACACAGGAGCAGCTGTAACCATGGGGAGAAGCCCGCAGGTTTGCAGTTCCTTTGTGTGGAGAGCTGCCGGCCTGAATGCCTGCAGAGCCCTGACCTGAGGCTGGCTGTGAGCAGGGCGTGGGGTGGTGCCAGGGGCACCCTCTGCAGGTCCCGTGCCCACCAGAGCTCGTTCCCAAAGCTGTGTCCCCCCTGAGCAGCCCCAGCCCAGCCAGACCTCGTGCTTCAAGCCCAAGCTGTCTCCCTCCAGAAATCCAGCTCCACACTCTCGTGAGGACAGCCAGGACACAGAGATGGTGCCTCGACACAGCCAGCTCCTGCGACAGTCGCTCCTGAAGGCGATACCACCAACCTGTTAATGGCAGAGGTTTCCAGAGGTCTCCTGTTACCGTTGGTTTCCTTTCTTCTTGCGTTACAGTCAGCTGGCAGCTCTTCTGGCCTCGCCTGTCCCTGAGAGGGGACACCTACCAGAAAGGAGCAAGGAAGTGAAAAGGAAGGAAATCTTGGTTGTTATCTGGGTTTAATCCACGCCACCACACGGTTTACACGGTGTGGGCAGGAGCCCTGGCCCCTCACAGAGACTGAAGGAACAGGATGTGAGGGTGGTAGGAGATGCTCTTTAGAAAGATCAGCTCCTTGCAGCCAGCTGCAGGACTGAACAGCCACGTTCCATACACCCGTGGGGGGCTTGCTTGAGGGCTCGGAGTAGTTTGGGTTCAGTAGTTTGGGTCCAGAGGCAGTGAGCTCCCTGGAAGGTCTTTTTGTAAGGAGCATTTACAATGATGTGTTTGAATAAAATGCATTCCGTGATCCTTCACCCTGGGGCTTCTGTGTCCTAAAGCCTCGGTGCACGTCCCTGCAAGCAGTGTGGACGGGGCCGTGCATCATCTGAAAAGAAACACCAACATCCCCCAGCTGCCTCCCTGCTTTCTTCTCTGAATGCTTTGTCTTCACCCCGTGGTTGAAGCCCCCTCCTCGTGGTGTCCCTAAATGTGCGTTTGCCTTAGGGGGCTCCTCCCGTGTGCCATTTCCCCGCGTTGTGCTGTGCTTCTGCAAAAGGTTTCAGCTCGAGGAATTGAGATCCTGGGGGGTGAAGGCACCGCATCCCTCACTTTTCCCCAAACACCCCCCCTGCCATGCAGCAGCTAACGAGTCCTTCCACTGTGTTACAGCAGCTGAAACACCCCAACCTGGTGAACCTGCTGGAAGTCTTCAGGAGGAAGAGGAAGCTGCATCTGGTCTTCGAATACTGCGACCACACGGTGCTCCACGAGCTGGACAAGCACCCCTGGGGGTGAGTGACCTGTCCCGCACTGACAGCTTCCAGCAGAGGAGGCAGGGGGTGTCCACGGGAGCCCGTTGCTGCTCCGCAGTTTCCAGAGGGATTTCGTTAAGAACAGGAGAGGTTTCTCAGCACGGCGCCCAGGACTCGGGCTGTTATTGTGGCTCAGCAGCAACATCCAAAAGAATTGCTCCTGCCCTGCTCACCCAGGTGACCGGAGCGCCGAGCCCGAGCATTTGGGTGCTCGTTGGCTGGCTCGGCAGCAGCAGCCCCCAGTGCTGAGAGATCTCGTGTCCTGCTGCAGAGTTACCTGGAGCTGTGCCTGCTCCTCTCTGCACAGCCTCAGAGAGCTCGGGAAGGTCAGAGAGCCTCCTCTTTGCACAGGCACTTGCACAAAGTGTGAGCTACGTGAGCAGAAGGCACATTCTCCAGGACAGGGTTTATTCTTTTGACACGTTATGAAGGACAGTCCCACTAGATAGCTCACCCCTAATTATTCACCGTGAGCTGGTGCCATGGAAATGCTAAGCACAAGTTCATAAATCATTTCACAGGCCTGAAGCTCAATGAATTGCCTGCAGGAGGCTAATTTGGGGCTGAGTAAACAAGAGCCTGGTATTCTCTGTGTGGTACGGAGCTGTAGGAGAACAGAGCACACTCGCAGCACGTGGCGCTGGGAGCTGCTCAGCAGCAGCCACCCCAGTTTGAGCCTGTTCACCTGGAACCCAAAGAGAGGACCCAAAACCCTCCTGGAAGAAAACACTTCACATTTCCTTTGCATTCATCACAACAACTGCAGTGGGAACGTGTAACGCCTGGCTGCGTGCTTTGCTTTTGATCTGCAGATGGCCAAGGCTGTTGTGGTCGGGATTAAGATGGGTGGGCACATGTCTCTTTGCACGATGTTTCCAGGTAATTTGGCCAAATCGTCCCTTTCTCAGGCTGTCAGTGCAGAACTCATCGCTCTAGGGTGTTGCTGCAGGGAACCTCAAGCTTTTCAACAGCAGTGTCAGCACAAGACCTTCAGCACTGACAGCAGAGGGGATCTTAAAGCCAGCCTCTTGCAACTTTTTTGTAATTTATTATTTATGATGAATCAAAATTTTTACAGCATTAGATATATGGAATAAAATTGGATTTGAGCTTGAAACTGCCAAGACTGTCACTCTGCCTTTCCTGGGGTTGTTGAAGACCATTACAGGCAGACAGAGAAGAGGAGAGGAGGCTGAATTTTGAATTTTTAACAAATATTTTTTCTCAGAAGCGATTGCCAGCCACTGGAGGAAAGGAGCAGAGACGCAAACCAAAATAGGGCCTTATACTCCTGCAGGAACATCCTTCCTGTCCCATTTGGGCACCTCTCCACTCTGCATAATCAATGACACGACAACATAGCAGCTCAGAGCATGCATCTCCATTGTGGCTACCTCACTGCCTCCAATTCTGAGCTGCTGCAGAGGCAGAAATGCCCCCTGGCATTTCAGGAGGACTGCGAGGAAGTGTGGGTGCCAAGCACAGCCACGAGACAGGACTGGACACGGACCTGCAGGCTCTGACACGCCGTTACCAGGCTTATGCTGCTGGGACTGAGTGGTACGAGATGCTCTGCAACGCTCCTGGTCACCGTAAATCCTCGTGTCTTATTGCACTGGCGTTGACTTTCTCTCTGATGCTCCTGCAATGCTGGGAGGGCAGCCTGAGAGGAGAGCTTTACCTTCTGCAGGGCTCTCTGAGGAGGTGCAGGCAGGGCTCAGCTGCAGCTCTGAAGCAGGGGAAGAGGCACAAACAGCCTTTACCATCAGCAGCCCAGCCTGACAGCTTCCCTGCAGTGGGAGAGCAACGAGCTGAGGATTTTTGTGTGTTTCTTGTAACATTTATAGCAAAATAATGCAGCTAGTGTTTGTCCTCTGCATTTTCTGACTTGGTCCCCGACTGCTTTGCTCAGACTCCTCTATGATTGTTTAGCACTCAAAGGCCTCCTCTTCCTTTTTCCTGTAATAGTGAAGTTATTTTTGTGACCAAAGTAAAAAATGTGCTTTTTTACAACAGGGTGCCAGAGCATCTAGTCAAGAGTATAACCTGGCAGACTCTCCAAGCTCTGAACTTTTGCCATAAACACAACGTAAGTCCCCTGACCAGCACTACCAAGTGCAGTAGCGTGGCTTTGGATGAGAGATTCTGGTGCCGTTTCTCTGATTACGGGGTTTTCATGGGAAGAAGTTAGAGGTGCCATTTCCCATTTTCAACAGAAAACACATATCTGAACTATTAGTGTGTGCCCACAACAGCTGCATTTAGTCACGCAGGTCCCTTGGGTTTGCTGTCGAGAAATGATTTGCACTAATGACCTTAAAGCAGCTTCCAGGCTGAGCAAGAATATATCCTTATATGTTCCCTGGGTCATGTTTCCTGTTATAACACATGTAATATTACAGCTGATGTTCAGAAAACTGGCTTAATGTCTCACCAGCTCAGACCTGAGCAAACTGCTGCTGGTTTCCCGGCAAGTCCCTCTGCTGATAGTCACAGGAACTGAATCCTGTCGCCAGTGAAGAGGTTTCAAAAGTTAGATGCAGTAAAACAGCCGTACAGCCCCTCCCCTGCTTTCTGGAGGGAGATGAGAGCTCTGTGCAGGGCAAGCATTTTGCAGAATGCTGTGGGGATGCTTTAAGAGGCAGGGGAGGAAAGGAGCCTTTAGGAGAAGTCCATTAGGCAAACTTAGCTGGGAGTTGTCTTTGGTTTTGTTTATCTGCCAGTGCTTGAGGTTTAGGAGGCTGGCAGGAGATTGCTCTGGAATGGGTGTTTTGTCTTTGCTCGAAGAATTATGTCCGGCTGAGACGCAGGAACTTGGTCATGGGTCTGTCCTGCTTCCAGGATTTGTTGTTTTGCTGTTTCTTTCTGTTCCCTCTCTCAGTCTGAAAGATTTAATGGAGTTTTAAAGCCAAGGAAACAATTAGATGCAGTCTGGCCTGCTGTACATCACAGGTAATGAGTTTTTATGCAGTTGCCCTTTTCTGGCACTGGTTTAACAAGGAGCATTTCAGTCCTTGGGAGCAGACACAGTAATTTACCACCAGCTCAGCTAGGAGAAGCCCAAGGTGTTTGCTTTGCCAGCAAAACCCTTTGCTTGTCCACAAGATCATCATCAGGAAATCAGTTCCTGGACTTGATTGAGGAACTGATCCCATGGAGCCCCACACACAACAGCCCCTCTCATCGGGATCTCTCCTAATTGAGCCCCTCATTAGGAGTGTGTGATACAAACCTGCATAAGGTTTCTGGTTTCTAGAGAGCTGGTTTCAGGTTAAGGTACACGACAACCCAAGCTCAGCCAGTACTGCCCGAGAGATAAGGATCTGTGCAGGCAAGGCTGGGTGCACGATGTCTCATCCCAGGCGAGGTAATTGCCGTGCCCAGCAGGACGTGACTTTAGCTGCTCCTAAGAAATCCTTTCGTCTTCTCTCCCAGCAGAAATGATTGCGTGGTTAACATTCGTGGCACAATTTGCGCGGGGTGTGTGGCTGAATGAAGAGGTTGTTTGTCCGAGGGCCAGGTGAAATACTTGCTTCTAACCTTGGGTGTGTTTTTTTTGTCTGTTTGTTGTTTGTTTCCAGTGCATCCACCGCGATGTAAAGCCAGAAAACATCCTGATAACGAAACACTCGGTCATCAAGCTCTGTGACTTCGGATTTGCTCGCATACTGAGTGAGTGCTGGCCAGCTGCTCACACGGACCGTTACATGTGAGGCTCAAATGGAGTGCAGCTTCAGGCTTTAAACCCCAGTCAAGACTCAATTGTCTTTGATGGGCCTGGAAATCATCCCTATAACGTATAAGGGTTGGTATAAGGGCTGGCACAAGGGCTGGCACGTTTTCACAGGGAAAGAGGCTTTGGAGAGGCCTGGGTACAGATCCCCAAGCCAGTTTACGTGCAGCAAGCTCAGACAGCCCAATGCCTCTGTAAATAAACTGCATCAGAGCTCCCCGCCGGTGCAGCTGCACTGCTGTGGTGCAGGAGCTGCTGGATTGCAGCCAGCTCGGGCACCTCTGCGCTGCCTGCGTTGCTTGTGCAATGCTGGAGACCCAGCTGGAGCTCCCTGGCAGGAGGGCCGCCTTTGGCAGAAGGCACTGTCTCTGCAAACAATGTCTTCACATTTTCCGTCATAATAACCCCCTTCGTTTTTATTTTATTTATTTTTTTTTAGCTCTTGTTCAGACAAATCATGTGGGCTTTGAGAAGTGACCACTGGCTGGCACCGGGTCCTGCTGCAAAGCTCCGCATATTTTCAGTGCGAGAAAAATCTGGTCTTGATTTTCCCCAAACCCTAAATGTTTCCACGTTGGGTTCTGCGAGCGGCCGGTGACTCATCCTGTTCCTGTAGCTCTTCCCTGTCCAGGAGGTGCTCTCGTTGCTGCCCCAACATCCGTCAAAACCTCTGGCGGCGTGCCTGCCTCGCTCTGATCCCGCTCTGCTTTTTGTTTCTCTCCTCCCGGATCCCTCCCCAGCTGGGCCCAGCGATTACTACACGGACTACGTGGCCACCCGGTGGTACCGCTCCCCGGAGCTGCTGGTGGGCGACACGCAGTACGGGCCCCCCGTCGACGTCTGGGCCATCGGCTGCGTCTTCGCGGAGCTGCTGGCCGGGGTCCCCCTGTGGCCTGGCAAGTCCGACGTGGACCAGCTGTACCTCATCCGAAAAACCCTGGGTAAGCATCCCTCAGGGCTCCCGACACCTCTGGCAGGCTGCAGCTGCCCAAGAAGTGGGTTCCTCTGTGCTGGGAATCAGCCAGCGGGAGGTGAATTCACCCAGGGTGAAAAAAAGAGCGAAAAAGAGCGTGCACACTTTGTTTCTCTGTCCCACCTGCTTGTCTTTGCTCTCCCAGGAATTCTAGGAGCCACTCTGGCTTTGAAACAGGTTGAACAGAAGAGCTGTTATCCATTTAACACTTGAACTGATCCAGTCTCGTTGCTTCCTTTTAATGCTGGTGTGTAACATCTTGTTTATGGGGTGGGAAGGAACAACCCCCCCCTGTTTAGATGAAATTCTTGGAACGAACACAGAACTGTAATTTTTTACTGAGCAATTTACAAAACTGTAAAGGTGACGAGTGGCTATAAACAGATGAGCTCCCTAGCCAGAAACCCAGTTTGATTGCTTCATCCTCCAGAATACACTCGAGCCACTGTTAGCTGAGCTATAGTTGGTTTATTTTTAATGACAGGGTCTCAGCCAGAAATCCTCTTTTGATCCAAGTGGTCGATGGAGGTAGAATCAACAGCAAAAAGCTCCTTGGCCAAAGCTGTGTAATTACGGTGCTTTGGCTGTTGCACTGGTTCTTTTTTTAAATTCATTTTAAACATTTTGCTTGCTCCAAGCTGCGACAAACTTCAAAAAACAACGATGAGGCTGCACTGGGGAAACAGCTACAGCGTGTCTGCAGCGACGCTGCATTTCTGCCCTTTTCCACACAACATCCTCAGGACTGCACAAAAAGGGTTTCGATGGGAGTTAAATTTTAACGAAGCAGGAACAATTGTGGTCGGTCCCCTTGCAGCAGTCAAAAGGCAGGCCTGTTTTTGCGCGCAGGCTGCCTCGTGGGGATCCTTTCCCTTCGGAAAGGCTGAAGCAGAGCTTTGGTATGGCAGTGGGCTGGCAGGGCCCCGCTCAGCCTCCCTGCGGACACAGCCCAGCCAACAACGTGTGCCCACGTCCAAAGCAAACAGCGACTCCTGCCAGTCGCTCGTCCCCGCCCGGGCAGCTCCGTCGCGTCCCGTGTGAGCAGGGCAGCGAGCTGCTCATCTGCTCTTGCCTAACACTTTGGGAAGGATTCCTGGCTGAAGCACAGCTCTGTGGTGAGGCTGGAGTTTCAGATCCCGGTAGGTTTTTGCACAGCACCCTCTAGCTATGATGCCTGAGCACATCCCAGCACGCTGTCACTCATCGTTCAGCCGGCACACGGTGGAGGTACTGGGTGCTGGCACGGAGCAGGTGTGGTTACAAACCTTAGTATTTCTTCCATCTCCTCCCAGTGCATTCTTCATTCTCCTATTGAGGGGTCTTTCTGCCAGTGGAAATCCAAATTTGCAGTTTCCCAAATAATGAAGTGATAAGATCCAGGCATTTGGCGTGAGGAGATGCACAGAAATTTGTGTTTTTACAGCCCCCAGCTGCAGTGACCACAATTCACACTGACCACTGCTGCACAGCACAGAACCTCGGAGCCTGGAGGGGAAGAGGCACAGCAGCTGGGTGCTCCTGCCCCAAAAACTGCTCCCAGCAGCTGCATTTCTTGGCGTTATTTCCAGCATGAGGCCCCAGGCAGTTGTGACTGCAGGCAGCTAGAGATGTGTGGCCCTGCCTGTCATTCAGCACAGACAGGTGGCTGTGCGGTCACTGGTGTGCTGGATGGATGGATATTTTCACAAAAGAATACTTTGTCAGCTCACTTGATGGTAATTCCACCTCTTTAATTGTTCTCTTGGGTGCTGTCAGCCTTGTTCGAGGATAAGCTCGTTCAACGCAGGTGCTGTAAAAACAGCAAATCAATTTAACTTTTCTTTTTTTTCTTTTTCTTGGTCAAAGGGGATCTTATTCCCAGGCACCAGCAGGTGTTCAGCACCAACCAGTTCTTCAGCGGGGTGAGAATTCCGGACCCAGAGAGCATGGTAAGAGCTCCCTTCGGATGCATTCCCCTTGCGCCTAGCACTGCCCAGCAATCCATCTGTTAAGGAGACACAGTGCTTGGATAGAGAAATGCCCCTGCCTCTTTTTCCCTAGAGTACAGGTTACCTGCATTGGATCTAGAGCTGGAAAAGCTTTACTTTTCAGCTTGGCCAATCCTTTGCCATGCAGAACTTTTTCCCTATCCAAAAGCTTTGCCTGTGACTTTGTGCATGTACGCTACAATATCATTTGGAGGTGGCTGAACCCCTCTCATGACTTTTTAACTGATACCCTGTGGAAAAGCAATCAAATAATTAATCTCTGCTCCTTCTCCCCCACTTCTGGTGGCACGGCAGCCAATCTACCTGTAATGGCAGGCAGCTCCCTGCTAAGCATGTGAAGTGACATGAATTTGGGGAGGTACAGGTCACGCTGCTATGGAAAGCTGGGCCTCTGTATGCTGGTGAAAGAAAAACTTGCTAACACGAGTACACTCACTCTTTTTTTTTCCTCCAGGAGCCACTGGAAATGAAATTCCCCAGTATTTCACACCCTGCTTTAGCTCTCATGAAGGTATGCAAACTACCACAGAATGGCTGAGGTTGGTGGGGACCTCTGCAGGTCACTGGTCCAAGCCCTGCCTCAAGCAGGGCCACCCAGAGATGGGTGCCCAGGACTAGGGGAAGAGCTCTGCACGGAGACTTAGCAAATGCAGTCTGATTCAGGTGGCAAATTGAGATTTGGCTACTGAATAATCAGACATTCGTAGGAAAACAGAGCTCGAGGGTACTTGGGGAATACTTTTAATCCATTTCTCTTTTATCCACTCATCTTTAGCATGAAAATGGAAAACACTGCACTGTTAAGATGCACTGAATGGAAACTGAGGATGAATGAATGCATTAAAACTAAGGTGCAGCTTTCAATAGTGCTACGCTAAACACTGGAACGACACAGCTAGTGATGCAGTGGATTCCCATTTAAGAAAGCTGTTCTGGTTCAAATGAAAGTTATAGGCTTAACTGTTTTTTGAGACGTGATGGTTTGCTACACCACACAATTGTAGCTGTTCCTGTAGCCTCAGTTTCTGTCAATGCCTTGTGTCAGAAGAGCCAATTGTTCAACATTAGCTGCTTTGCAAGCTTTGTGCTGACTCTGAAAAGCCAGACTCTTAGAATTAATTTAAAAAATGAAGGCATATATCTGTGGGAATAGTTGTTGGTTGTTGTGAGTAGGTGGAATTGTGCAGACGGTTTTATCAAGTGTTCTGTGTGATTCTTTATTTGTTCTTTTCTAAGGGCTGCCTTCATATGGACCCTGCAGAGAGGCAGACATGTGAGCAGCTGCTGCAGCATCCCTATTTTGACAGTATTAGGGAGGCAGGAGATCCGGGGAAAGAACATGAAAAAACAGCTCGGAAAACAGCCAAGCTGACACGGAAGCATGTGCCAGGGGTAACATTTTCATAGTAGTATTTAATGTTCTTTGTCTAACGAGGGAACTCGTTTTCTTTGCTTGGTTCCCAAGAGTTGCTCATCCTGGCACTTAAGGGAGAGGCAGAGGTCCCACACTGGACCAATCTAATTTTAGCCCAAGGAGAAAACGAATCTCCTGGCTAACGAGTAACTCAGGACAAACCGAATTCTGCATTGCAGCTCCGTTGAGTCACTGGAGATAAGCAGCACAGCAATGGGAAAGATCGGGTTTATCTAGGAACGTGCATTCCCGACAAAGTATAGCAGGATAGCTGAACAAACTGCAGCTGAACAGCTGGTTTAATTCAGAGTTCTCTGGGATCTTCTTGATGCTTTTGAATCCCAAATTATAAAGATGGCAAAAATGCCCGCTTCCATTTGTAACTACTGATGGGATGTGAATCCTTGCTGACTTCCAGACGCTAGACAATGCAGTGGGCATTTCTGCAACTGAAGTGGCCAAGCAAACATTTCGCTGCCGTTTCACTCTTTCCAGACTCCAGCCCAAGCCTTCGAATCCTGCCCATGATAAGAGTCATTCAGCAGTTCTTTCTTCTAACGATGTACATTCCCCATGACAGCTGTAATACTGAGCTGGTAACATGCAGGGAAGTTGGAAATGCAGGACAGAGAACTGCTAGAGCATATAATTTCCTGGATCCAACTGACTCACATCTTCCATTTCTATGACACTGGATATAACTGTATTTTTTTTCCCCTGGATGTTTGGAAGAAATACCTCTAATGAGCTACTCTGGTTGCAGTCCAGTTGTAGAACACCAGATCCATGACTCTTACTTTAAAAAGTATAGAATTACAGAACAAATAGTTCTATAGCTTATATTCCTGTTAAAAAATGAAGTGTGTGCTTTATTCTCATTTCAAACACATACACACTGAGTAACTTCTGCTTTAGTTGCAGTGCCTGCCTCAGTTAACCAGCAGTAACGTTCTGCCAGCTCTGGACAGCAAGAAGTACTTCAGCAAAACAAGGAAATCAAACTACCATTTCCCTAACATCTAAGGGATGGAAGATTAAAAACTACGCATTGTTCAAAGTTCAAGTTCTTCAGAATTTATACAAGGAGGAGATGGGATGGAAAACTAAATTACTACATGTTATGACATATAAAAGTGGTCTGTAAAGTAATGCACTCTGGGCCACTAATGGAAGGAAAGCGATGCACTCCAAGCTCCCGTTAGTCAGTGATCTGTGTACAAAGGAAACTACGTTTGTTTTGCTTTAATTCATGACTGCATGCTGGTTCAGGATTGCCACAAACCAGTGTTTACAGTGTGAATCTTAAGAACTCTGTCGCCTATCTGTTGCCTGTAGTTCAGACTTGGCAGAAGACCTGCAACCTTGCCAAATAAATCGGAGAGTCCCACTGTGTCCAAACAGTTACACTGTTTTAGACTGGGGCTAAGTAACTGATCCTGCACTGCTGTAACCTTATTCCCTATGTGCGTGGAAGACAGATGTGTGTGTTTATGGAGCCAAGACTGAAGCCAGGCTACCTAAGTGGTGCAGTTAGTTATAAACCTGCTGAAACAGCACTGCTTTAAAGATATGTCTGCCTTGTGTACTGCTTTCTATATCGTGGAGTATTAAAAGTACTGGCAGTGACTTAGACTTAATGGAAGGCTCAGCAGGGACGGTTACCAGAAGGAGAACATAATTAATGAAAATCTATTTTTTCTTTAGTCTTTTTGGATTTTGTCCTACCTGTTTCTTCCTTGCATTATGAGGTTATTTTTATTTGCTGTTTCTGTCAATAGTGAAGTCACTCTGCCTAGTGAACAATTGTTTTTATCAAAAACAATTCATGAATGTAATTTATAACAATAGCCAGACACAGGCAGGAATTCTACCTAAGTATGTGTAGGAGAACAAACGTTGGGGTTTGTGTAACTTCAGAATGTAATGTTGTGTTTGAATAAAATAAATGTAGCTTGTTTTTCCAATTTACAGGATGTGGTTTACTGCATAAAATTTTAATGACGGTCAAGGAACATCCTCTTCCTACTTGCAAACTACAGCAGAAATGTTTTCTTTTCCCAGTACTGCTATTTTAACCTTGAACGTTGTTGGGTGCATCAGTAGTTTTGGTTACACTCAAAAAGCTTTGTCCTTCCTGTATGGCTAGTCAGTCACCTCATCCTGTGTACTTGCAAGGTACCCACCATCAGTTCCTGGACCTGGTCCTAGGCAGTGCAGGCTGGAAGGAATTTCGTTTCTTGACACTATTCGTGCCTGCTCTGTGCTAGGAGACACCATGAAGAATCGGCCCCACCGTGCAATATGACCCCTTCCAGTGCTTGGCACCATTTACCTCAGAAGACAAGCTGACAATCAGGGGTAAGAAAAGAGAATCACAGTTCTGGCAAGGTAGCCATGCTTGAGACATTACCATTAAACCTGCTTTCTTTAAGTCACCACCTACCGTCTTTCTCTCCACTGCCACCAAAGCTAGGAATTAGACTAAAAATGCTACGTTCCTCCTGAGGGTGAATCGTTCTGTTTAGCAGAAGTGACATGGTTACAGCTAAACAGGTACACAGAATTTAGTCCATGTCAGCACATGGCAAAAATTTGAGCAAAGGCATATCTAAGGAGAACCCGCTTCTCCACAAATGAGAGATGTACACTTCATCAACACAGGTTTTTATCAAGTCGGCCTGCCTGTCTGTAGTTTAATCCATTGGAAACAAAGGCTCCACCAATTAAAGTGTGAAGAACAGGAAAAAGGCCCATAGGCTTTTATAAAACCACCACCCAGTGACCGGGTGAGATGCTCAGAGGGTAAACAGCTCTGATTTACACAACCATATAGTGAAACTGTACAGCACTGCTGTTTCACAACACTGACATTCTTTTCACTGTCATTTTGCACACGATTTCTTGTGCAATTAAATACTTTATAACTTCTAATTGATGAATTAACAGCTTCCTATAAAATCAGAAAATAAAATTATACCGAATCCTGCCTTCACAGTTGTTGGTTCACCACGCAGTTTAAGCTTAGTGAAATTTAATTACATATTTTGTCAACAGACTGCATGCAGCTTTTAAGGCTGGATTGAGAGATGTGGGCTTATTTCCATACCTGGAAATATGGTAACATCTACAATTTAATTATGCAACATATGATAAATACTGTGAAATCAAATACCTTTCATTTACTTGAAATTGCATTTATTCTAAATCCAGCTCCAGCTCTAAGTTTGGCAGTGCCTGCTGAAGGACATGAGCAGTAGTTTCTTTCTGTTTTATTCCAGGAAGGTCACTCAGATACAAATATTCAAGGTTCCTACAAACACATACAAAGAAAAGTTAGCAACTACTAGTTAACCACTGACTTAGAAATTAGACAAAGGATTATTCGCTGTAACTATTACAACTATTTTAAAGATTACTGGTCCTAATGGAAAATTTTTTTCTGAAGCGGGAGCTGTAAGTTTTTAGTTCATCATAAATTTAGTCTGTCTACACAGCTTAAAGAGAGGTCCCAGGCCCCCCCAATCATCAAGCTTCCTTTAAATTAAATACTAATTAATAATTTAATTGCCAATTTAATAAGTTATTATAATCTATATAGTAATTGGAGTAATATTTCAAAGTCCTTAATAATAACTTCCTGTAAGATGAAATCCAGTTCATCCCACCACCCATCTGTAGATGTCTGTAACTCTGTAACACTGGAACAGTTCCGAGTTACTTCAAGTCCACAGCTCGACAAAGCACATCCGATGTGCTTCAGAGCTACAGAGCACAGTATACAGCTGGCAGGTTGTCAGTCAGGTCAGTTCCTCAAACCCAGCCATCCCACAGCCCCACAAACATCTGAAACAGTCAGACTTTAGCCCTTCCAGTCAACATAATCCCAAAGCTGTGGGGTGATAGAGAAGAGCTCAGCAGTTCACGTACGTCAGCTTGTGAAGTGCAATGATGCCTTTATCTGTGACATTCCCACAGGAAATTATCTTCAGCTGCAGGAGACTCTTCTGTAAATTCTTAGTCTCACTGAGCCTCTTCAGACACTCGTCTTGTATGTAAATACACTTCTGCAGCTTGATTTCTGAAACATGTTCAAGACCATCTGGAAAGACACACACAAAAAAGACAAAAGTTTGTTTCAGAGTACCAGCAAAAACTTGTACTGGCTGTTAAACTCTCACTTGCAAATTTAGTAACTACTTCCACACACAGCAACCTGTTCCTGTGTGCAGGGAGTGGACACATAATGACAATGAATCTCCAAAATCCCCTTATGGGACTTGAAATTACAGAAACCCTAAAGTTTTCATCCTTTCGGTAATATTCTAACAGTTCTGACATGAGCAAGTAACAAAAAACTTCTGCAAGTCTGGGTGATAAAGAATGACTGAGTTAGGAATGTAATAATGCATGTAATTCCAACTAAGGGAAAAAAAAAAACTGCTCACCATTCTCCTTTTTGTTACTTAAAGGAAACTTAAAACACTTTTAAATATTTTTATTATTATATATATAAGAAACCAAGTGTTTGTTTTTTCTAAGATCATCATAAATGCCTGCAGGACAAGTAGTACTATGACACCAGAAACATCACTTGGTTTAAAAGAAAGAGTATTTTAAATAGTGCCCTTTGCTACCAACTACTTAACTATAAGCCCAATGAAACAAAATCTTTTTTGCACCACCTTAGTGCTACTGTCAGTTCAGGTAAGGGTGAGGAAGTTGCCAATTTCTTCTTGCTTCATAGCAAACGTGCAGCAAAATCTTAGGAACTGCTAAATCTTTGTAGGGCCAATTTAAGGGAATGAAAACAAAAGATTTCTCTAAATATTGCTACAGAATGAGGAAAGGACCCAGTTATTCATATTTTGAAGCAACTGAAAAGAACTAAGACCATTCAGTATATTGTTTGCACTGCTGGGTCTACATTACCCAAATAGTCAAATCCTCTGTACATGATGCAAGACTCGGTGGCATTAATTGCTTCTATCTTGTATTTCCCCAAGGGCCCAGTGGGGAGACCGTTGTAGTCCTGCTGCCATTTCTCAGAGCCTTGATAGCGCACCAGGGCACCGCACCGCAGCAGCCACTCTGAAGCT
Organism: Aythya ferina; assembly: GCF_964211825.1. Lineage (NCBI taxonomy): Eukaryota > Metazoa > Chordata > Aves > Anseriformes > Anatidae > Aythya > Aythya ferina. The sequence continues at coordinate 62,705,219 of NC_140301.1, forward strand.
GCCCTGTCTGGTCCAACTGCTTGGATGCGTTCATAGTCCACTCTGCCAAGACAGAAAGAGCATTTACACATTTATTATAAGGTAGCAGATCTATTATCTTTGTAGTAATACTGCATAAGAAATATACAGTTATGGGCACAATAAGATATCAGAAGACCAAGAATATGATTTCCTGTAAGTGTTTTATTTGGACCATGCTGGTTCTTAATCAGCCTGGTATTTATTTTGTTGTCATCATTTTTGTTGTGTGTGTTTTTATTTGTTTGCTTTGTTTGTTTTTGATTTAACTTATTTTAAATAGCAGTTACTTTTGGTAACAAAAGAATACAGACACAGTTTGACTTGGCACACGTTAACCATTCTAATTGTTTATTTCCATGTCTGTAAGAAGAGATTAAAAAAACACACACACACAAAACAAAACACTTTTCTCTTTCCAGAATAAGATTTCACAACTGCAAATTTTTCTTGCAAAGATACCTTGATTATATAAGAACATAGAATGGTTTGGGCTGGAAGGGACCTCACAGCCCATCTAATTCCAGCCCCTTCCACGGGCAGGGACTCCTCCCACCAGCCCAGGTGGCCCTCAGCCCCATCCAGCCTGGCCTGGATTTTCTTCCTTACATTTAATCTAAACCTATTTTAGCTTAAAACTATTACCCTGTGTCCTATCCCTACACATATTGCCTGCCATATATATGTCATTCCTGAAGGCTTTTCCTCAATAATTACAGCAAATAGTTAAAATCTCCAAATCTAGTCAAGAAAAGGCTATCTTTCATAGTCTGGTGAGGAATGCTGAAGGCAGAAGCATAAACCTAGAAGAGGACCCTGGTCTGGCTGAACTTCCCACCCCATTACAGCCATCAGCTGCACCACGCAAGGCATTTCCGTAGGGCTGGAATACATAAGGCTGTTAGCTACTGGTAAAAGTTATGAAGAGAGAGAGTTACACTGAGAAAGACTTTATCTTTCTGAAAGATAAAGACTTTATCTTTCTGAAGGACTTTATCTTTCTGAAAGTAAACACGAAACCCTTGTGCAGCGGAACACTATTAAATGTTGGGCAGATGCTTTTCTGAATGAATAAACAGGACACAACAGTAATTCTGGCTTAGGTGTCAGTGCAGTTGGGGGCCAAAAGAAGACTGGGGAATAGGGAGAAAATCCCCCTTGCCAGCCTGCCTCAGCTACCTCAAGGAGGGGGCAAAGCACACCCTTCCTCTGGCACCCACTGCTCCATAGCTGGAATATGAAGGCACAACCCTGCCAAGCGTCAACATACAACCACTACTGACAGAAAATATTCTCTCCTATGCTGGGTCTTGGTCTGCCCCTCTCCACACAGCGTGTGGTGGATGTGTCAGACCCCCCGTGCTCACCGAGCGACCCCGCCCGTGCCTTACTTGTTGAACACGGCGTTCAGCCACCCCCAGAAATGTCTGCTCGCACCCGCATCCAGCACCTTACCCAGGCTGCGTGCTGGTGGCAAGGCTCTGCCCACCAGCATCCCGTCCTTGAAAATAAAAAGGGAAAGGGGAAAGAAGGGAGAAGGGCGCCGTTACTCGCAGCACCGCCAAGCCCACCCGGCTCCGTGAGGCGGCGTCTATAGGGGAAGCCCCTTCAGCCCCACCTCGCAGCCTCCCCTCACACCGGGCTCCCCTAAATCCGACCGGCCCTGCCCTCCCCTGCCCCGGCCGCCCCTCACCGCCACCTCCTCGCCTCCCGGAGCGGAGGAGGAGGAGAAGAAGGAGGAGAAAAAGGAGGAGCGCGGCGCGCTGTGGTGTCCCTCACCGCCCCTAAAATGGCGGCGGCGGCGCTGCTGCGGCCACGGGCGGGCAGCGGCGGGCCCGGGGCGCTGTGGCGGACCCAGCGCCGCCAGCGCAGGTGAGGGAGCGGGGAGGGAAAGAGGAGGCTGTGAGGGAGCCGTGAAGCCCTGAGGGAGCCCCGCTGCCTCCCCTCGGTCATGGGGACCCCCGGCCGTTCCCTCACACACACCCCGAGGACGTGAGGGGGGCGCCCGCGACGGGCGCTTCGCCCGCCCTGAGGGACGCGTCCCCGCCGGGGGCTGGTGGTATCCGCCGGGCGAGCTCTCACCACAGCCTCTCCGTGTGTTTTGTAGCACTTTCGACGTGGCCGTGGTCGGTGCGGGCATCGTGGGGCTCGCCTCCGCCCGGGAGCTGGTCCTGAGGCACCCCGAGCTCGCCTTCGCCGTGCTGGAGAAGGAGAAGGAGCTAGGTACGGTGGGTGTCCCGCTGCTGGGCTGTCAGACATCGCTGCCGAAATACCTCCACCAAAACATCCCTAGTTTGGAAGCGTGTCTTTGAAAGGAGATGCTTTTTGGGGTGGGTGAGCAGCAGTGGGAGAGCGGCTGCCCTTGTTGTTGAAGCAAGTGATGGTTTCCCCTTAGTTTGAGCGTCTTTGCTCCTAGACACTGGTGCCCTGATGGGATTTCTTCCTTCTCCTGAGGACATGTCCATCAGGTGTCCCTCAGAGCTGCCATCAGTCCCCTTCACTGCTGGCATTGCCAGGCTGGTCTGGAGACCATGGTCTGTGCTGCCAGCGTCCCCAGACACGTCTGAAGGGTAGCGGCGAGGCAGCACGGAGCAGGTCACAAACAGTGGGGGTACCGGGCTCTGCACCACAGCTGGGGTTTGGGGCAAAAGGACAAGGAGAGCAGATAACTGAAAGAATGAGCAGTGCAGGTATTGCTCTGCTGCTTTCACCTTTTCCTGCTGTTGCAGAGAGATGAGGATGAGGCTGTTTTAGTGCCGTACGGAGTGGGAGCAATTTTAAAAACGTTTGGGTGTTTCTGGTCGTGGCACTCTCTACGCTTGTCTATTAATTGCTAGCGCTGTAAACCACAATTGTTTGCCCCTTGTTTCTTGATATTCCTGTAGATGCTGCACAGGGTGCTCCCAGTTGGGTGGGAGGTCGAAGGTAAAGTAATGATAACTGGGCAGATACTGCTAGTTACTGGCCCAGCATTAGCCAGAGTAAAGTGGCACAGCTCCCAGTGTTGCCTGCTTACATCAGAATAGTTATTTCATATGTTTTGTGGGAAATCTTGAGGCACTTTGCACCTAGGCAACTCTCCTGGCTTTGAAATAATAAAGACTGAGCCCTGTTGCTTTGCTGTTTGAAAGCAACCCTTGGGAGTTGATATTTTAGGAGGGAGAACCTCTTACTTCAACTTAAATCACTTCAATAAAACTTGTTACAGTAAAATGAAATTATTTTAATAAAAATGCTCTTGATATTTTTCACCTCCATTTTACTTAGTTACTTCAGTTTAATTAGTTATGAAGTAATTAAACAGCAAGCTGATCCAGTTCACAAGTGTTTGAAAAGTGTACCAGTCCTGCCAGCATGTCCAAAGAAATGGAGGATTACACTGACATTACTTTACGTGAGGCCTTTAAGGATGTATTTTGCTTTAAAAGTGGAATTTCTTAAAACTAATTTTACACTTTCTACACTAACATGTAGAAAGGTTGGATGGATTTGCATGCAGTTGTAGCTCCTGGAGGAAAAACTCCCCCCACACATTGATTCAGCACATTTCAATCTGTGATGGTTTGTTGGCTTGTTATTAACTAACTGTTGCTGTGTCAGTGTTTTTTTTTTTTTTTCTAGCTTTTTGGCACCAGGGGAGGAATCCTGTGTGCTGTGTGATTATCTTAGTTGCGCATCTCTCGTAACATTGATTTAGGGCAGAAACTCAAATTGCTCACTTTTCTGACAGCTGAAATAATTAACCGCTCTTGGGAACGTGTATTTTAACGGTGTATTTTTCTTTCTGTTTAGCTCATCACCAGAGTGGACATAACAGCGGTGTAATTCACAGTGGGATTTACTACACGCCTGGATCTCTGAAAGCTAAGCTGTGTGTGCAGGGTGCAGCTCTCTGCTACGAGTACTGTGACCAGAAGGGAATTCCATATAAGCAGTGTGGCAAGGTACAGGAACTGCGGTGTGTTTTTACCTTTGAAACTGTAACTGTGATGTATGTTACAGTGTACAGCATGTGCCCCAGTATGGTATTTTCTTCCATGTTGCATTTCTGCAACTTATGTCCTACAGGATGAAGGTCTTTTTTGTTTTATTTCCAGCTGCTCAAGTTAGTTCCTTATCTGAGTCTAAGGAATAATCCTCCTTATCTGGGGGCTGAGCTGAAATAGCCTAGGTAACAGTGGAAGGAGGGCACCCACGCAGAGCCACGAACTCTTCCAGTATGCATATGCTATGCTTCTTGGCATAGCAGGCTCTGAAAAGACTCAGACTTGAATACAGCTCCAGGTGGGACCTAGGTACGTGCATTTGTACCATATTATATTCAACTCATACAACCTGAGATGCTGGAGACAGAAGAGTGGCTGTACTGATTCAGATCGGGGTTCATCCAACCTGGTTCTGGAGTTATCTTCAGAGACCAAGGGAGGAATGCAGGCAGGACAAACAAACATGTTAATTGTTAATTCTCTCAGCTTCCAACTATTTTCAGCTCAGGTTATTCTCTGAGCCTGATCTGTTTTGTCTGTGTTAACTCAATGGGTTTCTTGTCCAAGTGTTTTTCAATTAAAAGCATTTCCAGAGATCAACAGCCCGTTGCATGAAGAACTACCTCCTCTTGTTTTGAAACTGGTTCCTGCTGGCTTCATCTAAGGGCTCCTAGCCCTTTTATTGGGAGATGTGGTGAACAGTTGATCTGTGCCCATACTCTACAAGCCATGTTTAAATTTATATTTCCTCCTCCCAGAGTCATCTCTCGTAGCTGATGAGTCTTAGCCTTCTCAGTCGTTCCTCCTAGAGAAAGCACCTCATGACTTTTGTCATCCCTGTCATCTGAACCATTTCTACTTCAATTCATCTTTGATACAAGATAAGCACCAGTGTTCAGGGTGTGGTCGGGCAGTGGATTTTTGCAGTGAAATAGTGAAGTTCTCTATTATCATCTTGTATTCCATTCCTGATTGTTTTTAATACTCCATTTAGGGTATTTAGACTGTCAGCAGGCATGAAGCTGATGTTTTCATAGGATCATTTGTCACAACCCCCAGACCTTGGTCCTGATAACTCTGAACTTGGAGCCCAACACTTATATATGAGGCTCTTTTTTTTTTTTTTTTTTTTTTTTATGTGATCATCATTTCATATTACTCTGCACTGAATTTCATCTGCCTTTTTGTTGGTCTCTCATTCATCTCAGAATGTCCCTCTGCAGTTTTTACAATCACCTCTTCTCTGAACCACCTTGAGTCACTCTAAACCAGCACCTGACTTTCTCTCCTCCCTGGTTTCCCCTTTGCAGGTCACTCAAATGTCTCAGACAACACACGCCTTTCTCTTAGAAGTGTTGCGCAGACCCTGTGTGATATGATGAGGGCCACCTCAAGGCCTCCTAGCTCAGTGGCTTTTCCTCAGCCCCATTTGGGAGCTGGGTGCAGATCTCTCCCAGATCTGGGGTGCAGAGCTGAGATACCTGGATGTGGCAGTGTTGGTGGGCCCCATACCCACTCTGGTTCCGCTTTTTTTTTTGGCTGGACTGTTCGTGCTGTGCTCCTTAAGCTGTGGCACTGGTCACAAGATGGCACTGTGCGTTTGTGCAGCCACACACCTGGAGTTAGAAGCCTGCTCTTGACTCAGAGCACCAAGAGGTGTGGTGCTGGGAAGGGCTAACACAATCCCCGCAGCGTTGTTGGTCCTTTGCTGGCACCAAATTTCTGTATCTGTGCATCACCTTCCTCAGCAGTGTTTATTCCAGGAAAGGTGATATTGGGAATTAAATTTTAAATTTGATTTTAAATAGAGCAGCTCCAGGCTTGGAGAACTTGGTGCCTTGGTAGTGCAAAGGTGCCAGACCTGAGCAGGGCCTGGAAGTAGCGTGGTCTGCACAGGCTTGCTTCTGGTGTCCTTGGCACAGGTATCATAGCCTGGATAAATCTCTTGTGATAGCTGTGATCTAATGATGTGCTGAAGTGAGTAAGGCTGGTGCAGTTTAGTTGAGATGCTGTGTCAGAACATGTCCTTTATTCAAGACAGTTTGAGATTTTTACGTGTTGGGTTACGTTCAATTTTATTTTTTGGAAGCATCCCAGTGGCTCTTTGAAATCATGCTCTCTTCCTTCACATTCAGCTTTGTGGTCCCGTAGTACTTTTAGCAAATATTTTCCGTGGATAGTCACTCAAGCTATATATTAACATTTGTTTTTAACTCTCCCTGGTATATTGATGCTATTTGATGAGTTGTGTTTTTTGACTTTTGTGCTAGTAGTGGCACAAACCATGTTTTTTTTCCACCTTGCATTGTAATTCATTGTTCACACATTCACTGTTGCTTGCTTGTTTGGGCTGGGTGCCAGGGCTGAACTGGCTCTGTGTATTTTGCTCACTGGTGTGCCTTGTTATCTCTTTGAAGCTCATTGTAGCCGTTGAGCAAGATGAAATTCCAAGACTCAAAGCTCTGTATGAAAGAGGGCTGCAGAACAATGTCCGAGGTCTGAAATTGATTGGATCAAAAGAAATACAAGCGAAAGAACCCTTCTGCAGGGTAAGGAATTTTCTTATATTTAACCATTGTGTAAGATCTCAATTTTTCGGATGATGATATTTTTGAATTTAACGTGAACACGTTTCTGCCTTGGGGTAACTTGTATGGGTAACAAGTCGAAAAGAGCCTGAAAATCCAGAAGAAATGCAATTTTCAAGAAAAAAGAATACATCTGTTCATTTCTCAGGCCAATTCTTCATGTGTGTTTGCCATTACATACAAATCAGACCAGGCCTAACACAACATAAGGTGATCCTGCAGAAACTTTCTTGTCCATGCTTACTTTCACCCCGCTTTGCTGCTGCTTGTGCGTTCTCATTCCTTGTTCATCTGTTCACTGCACACCAATTCTCTGTGTGCTGACGACATAAAGAGCTGCTGCTGCTGTACTAATTGCAAATGACGTGCTGGTTTGTGTCACAAGGACCAGAATTCATGAATTGGAGACCAGGTAACTCATTTCACTTGCAGCCTACAAAAGGAACCAGATTCACTTGAGTCCAAGTGGAAAAGGAGGCTGTAACTCCTGAACAGGACTGAATCTATAGGCAAGCAGATGGAACCTGCAAGCTGTTCAAACTTCTTCCTTTTCTCAGCTTTACAAGGAGGTGTTCTCTCTGTATTTATGTGTTCAGGGAAAAAACAAACAAACAAACTGCTTTCCCACCAATAGGAATCGGTGATTTTTATTTTTTTCCCTTCTACTTGCAGGAGCTTGCTTGTATGTTTTTGTGGTCGATAGGCAGATTTTCCTTTCCCAAGGTCACAACTGCTATTTCTGAGTTTATGCTGAGACAGTTCTGCTCCTTCACACTAAAATTGTTTAACTTATGTTAAACTCAGTAATGCAGCAATGAAAATTCCTTCCCATCTGCAAATACAGGCTTGGTTCAAGCCAATTTTGATCGAGTTGCTTCCTATCCACTTGGCTGTAACATAGCACTTCTCAGCTTGTTTATTTTGACAGCAGGAGAAATGTGGGTGGTTTGTGGAATACAAAGTTGTTATTGTTTGGTTTGCCTTTGATTGAAAGGAAAATCTGGATGTAAATTCCCCATACTGTTTCATCTGGCAGCCTGCTCTCAGTGTAGTGCATGACTCATTGCTTCTGAGCAGTTGGAGGCTCAGACAAAAATTTTCTGGAGGGGAATCTTTTTTTTTCTGTCTTGTAAACACTTTGTATCCACTCCTTAAAACATTCTTTGCGTGTTCAAGATCCATCTGAGCACTTCTTTCTGCAAATGACTAGGTTCAGGTGGGGCTTACTACACTTGCTTTGGTTTCCTGTGCTGAATCCTTTTCTTCTAAGGAAAGGTAACTGCACATAGAGTGCAATGTATTATAAGACCATTGAAGTGGAGAGAAATCTTTTGTGCAGAAGACAATTTTATAAACCATTCTGTTTGTCTCAGGCTTGTGAATGGCCCTTATTGTAGTATCTAAGTGGCTGACAGTCTTCAGTGTATTTCTGCTTGAAGCATCTCTGCAAGATAAAGCAATCCTACTATCCCAATGGTATAGCTGGAACTAGGAAAACGTTCTGTCATCCTGCAGGATAAAAATTAAGTGAGAAACTGAGACATTTTGGTAGAAAAAAATAGTGAAATGTCTCTAAGAAAAATTTAAAAATCTCGCTCTGCACTAAACTTGAACCTTTTTTCTGCTTTCTGCTAGGACATGCATAGGCTGTTGTCTAACTCAGAAGGGACTTTTCTCTCTGATGTGCAATGCAGTGGGTGTTGAGACCAGGCTAGATCATATCTTTTAGCCTTGCAGGAGGCATTGGTAGTAGCCACACGTCAGGTAAACTCCCAAGTGACTGTTTGTAGGTGGAACTGCATAGTACGTGGTGAAAAATAAATGCATATTAGTTGAAGTCAGGATTAGGTAACGTGTTTTAACATTAAGCATTCTGTATCAACTAGTTGTTTTTGTTGTATTTTCACGTTCAGTGAAATCCCTGTAAGCAGTTTTCACCATAATAGTTGTCAGCAAACACAAACACTGCCACTGGAGCTGGAAAATGGAGAGACTGGGAACAAGCAGCCCAGGATGGGGAGACACCAGTACTCCCTTCTTGGTGGCAGCGCACATCATTCCAGGGAAAATATGTTTTGTATCAAAGACCAAAGTGCACATACAGCCTTCACTGTTCTTTCATATCTTAATATTGTTTCAGGGTCTGATGGCCCTTGATTCTCCATATACTGGTATTGTGAATTACAAACAAGTGGCCGAGTCCTATGCTGAAGACTTCCAGGAAGCAGGTGGAACAATCTTGACAGATTTTGAAGTTACGGGCATGGAGATGGCTAAAGAAAGTTCTTCAGAAAGCGCAGATGGTAAGGCGATTTTTGCCCTTCATTTACTACAGTCCTGCAAAAGATTTTGTTCAAAACATGTTTGCATTAGGCTCAGAGATGTGATTTCAGTTTTCTGCCTGAAAAGGATGTTTTTAGACAAACTATGCTAACTATTAATTTATAAATACAGTCATGTCCAATGATGTCGGTTACCCTGAACCCTTTGTTGTGTCAAGTGGCTAATTCTGTCGGTTTTCTGTTATGTGTCCTCTTAATTCCTTAATTCTTAATTTCTTCTCTTGTCTAATTCTCTTGCAGGACTGAAATACCCAGTCATCGTTAGGAACTCCAAGGTAAGAACTAAACTCAAGATTTCGTTGCTTAATAGGAAGCTATTCTTCCTTTTCTTAAGAATTGGTGTCAAGTCCTAGTGCATTAGTCAGCCTCTGGAAAGCTTTAAAGGTGCTTTTCTATAACATGTTCGCTGTCATCCAGGACTGCTGTTATAGAACAGCTTCAGTCAATTGTTAACAAAGCATACGAGTATGTTCAGATTTTACTGTGTGCTGAGAATAATAATGAAAGTATAACTTTCTGCTGCTTGACATCTTTGATGGTATGTGCTCCTTATCTTCCTTATTTGCACATTCTTACGCTTGTTGTTTCCATGGACTCCTTTTATTACTTATTGATTTAGAGAGAAACATGAATTTTCATGTTTGTTCTTGATCTTCGACATCTATAAAAATGATAAGGAGGCATTTGTAATCGTTTTATTATCAGAAAGCCACGAGGTAATGTAGTGAAACAGGTACACGTACTGGGGTTGTTAAAGCAGGTTTGTTAATGCTGCACAGCAAACATACTTGTAACCTTTTCACCTTCAGGAGAAAATATCTGTGCTCTTTTTCTTGGGGGGAGAGAGAGAAAGGGAAAACAAAGACCAAAAAAAATGACATGAACAAAGAACACCTTCCCTACCATATCCCAAATAGCGTTTCAAGTTAGAGCTGCTGCTTTTTTTAATCCATTTCCCTGCTTTCATTAAAAAGTAGCTTCCAAAATCTGTTAGATTCCCTCATCAAAAAGTGAGTACCTTATAGAAATGTTTTTAAACGGGGAAATAAAAGTTTTAAAAACAACAAAAAACAAACAAACAAAAAAAAAAACAACAACAACAAAACCAACCACATAGTATTTGAAAATGTGGATTATGATTTTTAAAATTTATTCAGATAATAAGGTGTTGAGCTATTTAACAGCTCTCCAGTGCTATGAATTTAGGTGTCTGGATAAGCTACTGTTCAGCATGACCACTCCCAGTGCGGGGGTGAAATCTGTTAATGGCCTCATTTAACCAAGTGTCTTGTGGTTGTTTAGGTACCTCACCTATAATGTGCCCTCTGGCAAGGAAAATGTGGCCAGGGAGCTGCATTAGTGTGGCATCAGTGCTTTGTAGGATGCAGACAGCAATGAGGGAGTGCCAAAGGGAGGTAGTTGGTTAGCTGGAGGAGCAGTGTTTAACTCTCATGGTGGGCCTTAGCCCCGTGCAATAAGCCTGTGTAAGGAACTTGAAGGTAGTTTGAGAGTTGATGACATTTCTTGACTTCTTTTTTTTTGCTTTCCCCCTTTTGTTCTTCAAAGATTCTTCCAGTCTTACCTATCCAATTAATTGCCCTTTCAAGATAGTTCTCCTCCAGGGAATAAAGGAAAATATCTGAAATAAGATAAAAGAACTGAAATGAAACAATTAAATGTTTTGAAAATGTGGTTGTTTCTATTTCTGGTTTTGACTCATATTTTTCCAAGGATTTTAAGTGATAGGTGATCTTTTAGTAGATATGCTGAATTTTTAATTGTTTGATTTTGCCTTTTTTCCCCCATCCAGGGTGAGGAAATCTACTGTCGGCACATTGTGACCTGTGCAGGACTCTACTCAGACCGCCTGTCTGAAATCAGTGGCTGCAGCCCTGAGCCTCGTATTGTACCCTTCCGTGGAGATTATTTGGTGCTAAAACCAGAGAAGTGCTATATGGTTAAAGGAAACATTTACCCGGTAGGTACTCTCTTGTGCATGTTTCACAGTGTCCTAGGAATTGCTAAAACTACAGAAATAAGGGCAATATCACACTTTTGTTTCTGTTAGACTGAAGATAGTGATGCACAACATCTCAGCATAGGTTCAGTTGCTTTCTGACAGGACAGCTTGTTTTTTAAGGAACAGGTAAAAGAACCATCAGGGAAAATTATTGCCAGTGAGGTTTTCTATTTGTTCACTTCTTAAGGAATGGGTTGGTATTATTATTTTAGGGAAAGAATCAAACATTTAACATGATAGCCATATACCCACAAAAGCCTGGATTTTTTCCATGTATTATAAAATAAACCCGTTGGCAGGATTCAGAAGTCGATGAGGGACAACAGTAAATTATCAGTTAATTAGATGCAGTGTTTAATTTAGTCTGCTAATGCTGAAGGCTCAGACTGAGATATATTGTCTATTAGTTTCATCTTGAATTAACTTTACTTTGTATGACAAAAAAATAGAAGTGGTAGGAAAAGGACAAGCTTTCTACAATCTAGTAAGAAAACTGGTGTGATGAAGAGGGACAATTCCAAAGAGAAAGTGAAATTATCAGTGAGGAAGAAAGGATTCCTAGGGTAGCATTTAATCAATTCAGGAAGTATATTTAGATATTGCCTTTTTAATATGAGCTTAGGTTTGCCTGCTAAAAGCTGGCACAGGTCACCCCATGGATCTCCAGGTATCGGATGTTGTTCGGCCTCCTGTCACCTGGCAATGATGCAGGATCCTGCATTGGGATGGAGGGAGGAACTGGCTGGAAATGGCTTCCAGCCTTGTGCCATGGCTATGGGAGAATAGTTTGTACCCTCTGAAAATTTGTTATGGCCAAACATGGCAGTAAGACTAGAACACTGCTTTATTCACTTAGTTATATGTTACCAGAAATGGATTTAGTTTGTGGAATGGCTGCACTAAGCTTGGAAAAATTCTGAAGCCTATTTCTAACAGGAAAAGCAGTGCTCTGAATACAGGAAAGAAACTTATGTTGAAGTAATTTCATAGTCATAACCTATTTTTGATAACATAACCTATGTTTTGATATACCAATCGATTGTTTATTTTCAGCCTGTAAGATAGTCACTCTGTAGGCCCCTACAGCTAAAGATCTTGAAACCCCAGCACATAGAGAGGTGTGCTTATTTTATACTTTTTTCTGTGTATAGACAGCTTGTTTCTGTCAGCCTTCACACACAATTACACTGTTCCATTCACAAACAATAAAAGAAACTGCAGATACTTATTATTCCTATTAATCAGGCTTGCTAACCATTTGAGTTATACAGGAAAGGTGAGGTTTTCCTTATATTTTATAACCTACTTTATTGTAATGTAATTACTATTGGTGAATAGCATTTGTGTGTTCTTGGTTTTGTTGTGGGTTGATTTATTTATAGCCTGAGAAATCACGTATACTTCTTCATACGTTGATTGTTTTGCTTTATCTGGGATGCAGTCTTGCTTGGCCCTGCTCTGTTCTTCAGCATTTTCAATTAGTTACGTGCTGTAACTGTACAATTAACAAACACAGAAATGAGCTCAGGAGCCAACTGCGTGGTTATTTGTCTTGAATGTTCTTGTGGTGAATGGAAATAAAATGGCAAACTGAATTACTTTTTCACTTTTTTTTAATTTATTTAAAATGAATTATTTCCATTTATTGGGAGGACGGCTCCTTTATTGTGTTTGGGTTTGTTTTATTCACTCTCACACAATAACCTGTAAGTACCATGCTTTCCTTCTCACAAATATTTCCCATGTTTCTCAGAGTAGTTTGTTGGCCTGGGTGGTTGCATAGCTATTTGATTGATCTGGTTTGTAGCCGCTGAGGTTAGCTGTAATAACTTGTATCCTGCTTTAGGTTCCTAATCCTCGGTTCCCGTTCCTGGGATTTCATTTCACACCAAGAATGGATGGCAGCGTTTGGCTTGGTCCGAATGCAGTCTTAGCCTTTAAGCGAGAGGGCTACAAATTGTTTGACTTCAGTACTACAGACTTCTTTGATGCTGTGCTGTACAGGTAATCGCATCTTGTCTTTTTGCTTGCTCAATACAGTAATTTAAATGTCAGCCTGTGATCCAATGGAAACTTGTTTTTGTCAAAAACCCTGCCAACCTTTTGATGTGTTAAAAGGCAGTTGTGCTGATACGGGTGGACTTCCCAAAGAGATTCAACTTCATGTACTCTAATTTCAGTATTTGTAAACTACCAAGGTGTTTCTCAGCTGGTCTGAGGATGTGACTGCTCATCAGGAGGTACTGGTGAGCTGTGTTGCCACTAATGGGGCTGCTTTGGGACTGGTCCTGGTTCAATGGAGTGCAATATTTTAACCAATGTAAACAGTGGGAGTAAAATCTCTGCAGAGGTTGCTTGGACAAGAGAATACAGAGTGGTCTGGATTGTCATGTTAAACTGTATCAGGTCATCGATATGAGTTTAGAATTTAAAAACATCGGAGTGCAAGGAGATATGTTGAGAGCCACAAAGACTGGGAAGCTGTCTTACAAAGCATGTCAGAGCAGCTAGGAATCGTTGCTAAAAATGCTAGCGTAAATCAACAGAGTGTCTGTAGAAGTTAAGAGAAATTTTGCTCCTCTATGAGGGGCTGACAGGTACTGAGTGCTCAATTTTAGAAATTAGGCTGGAAAAAAGGATGTGAAAATATTGGGTAGGGTCCAAAGAGAGGCTGCAGAACAGGTCAGGGAACTGCAAAATAGCTTCCTGGCAAGGAGCTCAGCTTAATGCAGTTTATTAAAGGAAAGTGTTGAAAACATCTTGATCTTTATCTATAGATTTTTATACTGGAAAACCAAGCAAGCAAGGCTTACAAAGGCATAACAAGATTCACTACCAGAAAGCTGAGGTTTTTAGGAGTAGATGATCTCTTCAGAACAACTAGAAAAAAGCCTCGTGCATGTGGGTTTTCAGCTTCTTGCATCGATTTGATTGAATCAGTCAAAAAGCCTGGACATAGGAAGGACTGGAGTTCAGAGTGATGTTCCACAGAAAGAATGGAAGTGAACGATACAGCTCTGTTTTCAAGGTTTGATGAAAACAGGGAAGAACCAGCATGTATTTCCCAAGAAGAAAGCCATGATTGGATTATTGACACAGGGAATTGAAGATTTTGCTCTGCAATTGCCTTTGCTACCTTCTAAAGACAACATTATTTTGACATGTCTGCATATATCATGGAAGATTTGTTCTTACTGCAGTTATTTTTTTCTCTACAGTGGGTTATGGAAGCTTGTACTGAGAAACCTGTCGTATGGACTGAATGAAATGTACCGAGCGTGCTTCCTTAGTGCACAGGTAAAGGAACTTCAGAAGTTCATACCAGAGGTCACCGTCAATGATGTACTCAGGTAAAGAAAACTTTTCTTGTTAGTAACACCCAACGGCTTGTTTAATCTCTTATTTTTGATTGTAGCAAATGTAGCGTAGCTTACTCCTTTCTTCCACCAAAATGCGCTACCAAAGCATGAAAGTATTTGGATGCTTTCTCCAAGAAGGTGTTTTATATCGTGTAAACTTAAGTATAGGCAGGTTTGATGAATAGTTTTATTACTTTTACTCTCCCTAGGCTGAAATTCACAGATATGACATGCCAAAAAAGAGAAATATCTTCCAAATGACACATCAAGTAGCTTGAACATAGTGTTTGCTTCCTTTGTGAAGCAAAATTAATGAAATTCATTAGTGAATGGCTAGTGAATGGGGAAGCCTGAGAGTTGTTACTCATACTACTAGAGGGAGGGATGTAGCATAATAGGTACCCCGGCTAAATTTCCTGTATTTAGGAGAAGAGAAGGCTGCTGATTCCCCTCAGGAAGGGAACATATGGCTTAAGGCATAGATGTTTAATGAAAAGTGGAAAGCTGTAGTGCTAGGAAAGAGCAAGAGCTGGCAGAAATTGCAAGAAGTGCTTGCACCTCTGTTTTTTACATGGAGGAGGACAGTGATGTTTTTCTGTGTGCTTGAGAGCACTGTGTCATCAGATAGGAGTGAATAATGCCTTGGTTTGATCATGTCAATAAATTGTATTCAGCTTCTTAAGGTGTGGAGAGAGACTAATTCAAAGGAGTGTTGAAATGACAGGGAACTGAAGAGATTTGTGAAGAAAGCTGAGGCATTTAAAGTACGTGGAGGTGGGTTTAATTGTCTAAATATTTGCAGGGAGAAAATGCAAAATAAGAGGGGGGAAAAAAAAGGAGTTACTTCAGGCAGAATACCGTTGGCATGAAATTCATGTTTGACAAGGCTTGCTGTTTCAAAACAAAAGGTTTCCTTTTGAAAAGAGAGGGCTTGTTTGCGTGTTTGGGGAGGAGAGTGACTTCACAAGGAGGAAAGATACAGAAAATCCTCTGCCTGGCTACCTGCCCTCGTTTTACTGTAATGACTCTGAGACATCTCCCACTCTGCTTCTCAAGTTCGTTACGCTGCCCTGCGCTCCCCCAAAAGCCTGCCTAGCCTTTGACTCCCCAGCCTGATTTCATTGTTTGTTTTTTTCCTTGGGAATCTTTACAAGGCTGGAAAAAAAGTTGATTTCTCTGCCTTCTGAAAATTTAAGAGCTCATAACCTTCAGGAATGATGGGAAATGGAGAAGGAGGAATTTATAACCTATCAGGAAGCCTTTCCTTATAGGAAGAACAAGTAGCTTAGAAAGCATAACTTCTTAAATGTTGTAACACTTATCCTGTTACTTCAGAGACTTAAAACTAGACAGAACAGGAGACTGGAATGATCTCCAGAACTTTGTTTGTGGAGGGTGGACTTGCAAATCTGGGGCTTGTGGGAGAGGTGAAAAAGGAGAAACTTGCTGGTCAGGACTGGAGAAGTGAAGTCTCTGTGCTGCAAGCTGGTGGTGACTTGAGAGCAGTTGGAAGAAGTCTTCTGGGCTTGTTCTGTGCAGGTATTGGCATGTGGCTGGCAGGAGGCAAGCTGCTGGGGTAGGTGAGCCTGTGATCTGACCCAGTATGAATGTCCTTCTTGTGTTTGTTACAGAACAGCAGAAATCTCCACTTTGGGGGTTATTTTCTAGTAAAATGATACTCTTGGTTCTCTAATTCCAAAGGAACAATGCATTTTGTTTTTTTCTCTAGTAACCCGCTGAGGTGGAAACGCCCAGTAAGGTGTTAGAGAATGGCAGGACTGGACAAGCAAGCCCCAGTGGCTGTTGAACGGAAGCAAATTTCTTAGACTGACTCATAATCAATAAAGTGCAGTATCTTCGGTTTTGCCACCAGAGGGTCACAGAGACTCTGAGATGGGAAACTCCACAGAATTAGTCTACAATGAGCTATTATTTCAGATTTCTCCCTATCTGCCAACAAATTATCTTTAAGGAGAATATGGTGCCATGTTTACTGCAGTGCTTTCACCTCTGGAGTAAGACAAAGGAGTCACAAATGTTTGCATGTCCTTTGTGGTTCTTAATTCTCTACATGAGTGCTAGTGCCCTTTACAGTAATCCTAATCATCTTTTCTAAAATCAGCGTTGGGAAAACCTTAGCACGTATGCTTGTGAAGAAAGCCTGCTTACTGACAGACAGGCAGGTGCTGCATCAGGTTCAGGGCTGCAGGTAGTTGTGCCCTGCAAGGATTTTGAAGGAGCACACTTAACTTGTGAGCCACTGCTACCCTGCCGTGTCGTCTTCACATGGGCACAGTGTTTGGGAGTTGATGCTGCCTTAAGATTTGGATGATCAGATTCAGCTCCCTGCTCTGCCTTGTGACTTTGGACAAACGTTGAGAATATGTTTACCTGAAGAAATTTAGCATAATAATAATATGAATAATCATAAAGATGTAATTTATAATGTGGTAGTATGGAATGACGTAGTATAGATGTACTTATCAGTGTTCAGTGTGTCTGAGAACCCTTCCTCCTTTTACAGCAGGAAATTTGTCTATGCACCTGAGGTGTTCTGTTTGTTTTTTGTTTTCCCTTTGTGCTCCTGTAAAATGGGAATTACAGCACTTTCAAATTTGCATTGGAAAGAGTGCTCTGGTAGTAAATTCCTTAAAGATTGTGAGGCACTGGGTACCATAGAAATACCACTGGGAAGTCATTGTTACTTTTTAATCTGATAAATTATTGGGTGCTCCTTGGTTTTCACATGTGATAAAGATGTTGGCCTTGAAATAGTCATCTTGGCTGTCATGTGGAAACGCATGGTTATGTGTTGTGCAAACTTCACAGCCATAAAATGTTTTCATGATGTCACACGTTACTTTTCATGGGAAAAGCCTGGTGCTAGAAATGAGGCAACGTATGCAAGCACCAAAAGCCCCAAGACAGCTTGTCAATACTTCTGCCTTTCTGGACAGAAGTAAACATTGGAAAAAATGCAGGTGCTGTTTATATAATCATTGCTGGTATTTGCTAAACATTGTGTTGACATTCTGAGAGAGTGTGTCAAAGCTTGGGTAAAGTCTGTAACTTTAAAATCCATCTAACTTCAGATAAGAATCCTTTTTGATCTAGAATAAAGCAGACCAATGTCTTGTCTTTTCCTTTGTTTCTGTGGGATGGTTCCCTAATATTACAGAAAGGGATTCAGTTCAAAATTATGTGGTTTCTATGGTTTGGTTTTAAAACATATTGGAAATGTTACTAATTCCTGGGTCCTTTACATTTTCTTAAAGAAATTACTAATATTACCATATTTCAATTAAGCTGACTGGATTGTTACAACATTCTCTTTCTAACAGTGAGCTCCTCTGATTTGCAGGGGTCCCTCTGGAGTGAGAGCTCAAGCGTTGGACAGCGATGGAAATTTGGTAGATGACTTTGTATTTGATGGTGGCACGGGAGATATCGGAAGCAGAATTCTTCATGTCCGAAATGCCCCTTCCCCTGCTGCTACCTCCTCCCTTGCCATTGCAAAAATGATTGCAGATGAAGTGAAGCGAAGATTTGAATTGTGAATATTGACAGGTGCAGTGCTGTTTTCCCCTTCTCGTATGTGTAGCAGCTTGTCTGCATTGAATGAACCCTGCAGCCTTTAATGACAAAGATGAAACAGGCAATGTGTTGCTTGCAAGATCAACCGGTAGAGCTGTGCAGTGCAAAACCAGCACTTGAAGTGTTTGCCAGCCCACAGCTTGTCAGTTCCCTGAGCGAAGGATTTACGGTTCCTGGCAAGGCCTGGTATGGTGCTGGCATCTGCAAGAGCCAAGCAAACGCACCGTTGACAGGTTCACAGTAAAGGCTTGTCCACCTCAGCAGGAGCAGCCTGTGGAGGGGCTGGTGCCAGGCTCCGGACGAGGTTCTCCCAGGACTGCAGGGAGCAGTAGGTGGAGCAGGAAGAGTCTCCATGGTTGGGTTGCCCACCTCTGGGGAAAAAAAACAAAAACAAACAAACTAAAAACCACACAGGCATGGGGTGGTTGTGTGTGTGCTTTCTCTCCGTCTCTTTAAATTGGTCCCCTAACTTGTATTAAAATAATGGAGATAGAAGGATAAGCCCTGCTTAAGGATTCTGTAGATATGGAATTAAAAGCTTTATCAGAGACTGAAAACGATATTCAGAGCCTTTTACATAAAGTATTTCAGAGAAAAATAAGCCTAACGAGATTGACTTGGATTTGGTAATTTAGATATGCAATTCAGATACACAGTCTATCTGATCTGTCTCTGTTTTTTTTCCTATAGAGCAGAAATTAAAATGTGTATAGAAACAGTCATTTTTCATGTACCTTAAACCTGGGAAGTCATCACAGATCAGGAACTACTTCGGCGGTTTGGGTTGGTATTTTTTTTTTTTGTTTGCTTTTACCCTTTGAATACTGGTAGGGCAAAAGGAGCTTATCTTTGTACAGCATATTGAGCAATCTAGTGGAAATGGTCTTTGTAAAAGCAAATGTGAAGGGAGGGAAGCTACAGAAACCTGTCTTAATTGACTCATGTTGCATACTGCTTCCCTTGGAGCCCAAAGAGCAGTGAGTCAGGAAAGCTTCCCATTTCCCTCATGCCTGGCAAGGGGGGAGCTCAGAAAGTACTGGTTACTCTTGTGAGCTCTTACTGGTACTTGAAGCTTTATCAAAAGTGCACCTAAAAGAGAATCTGTGTGGAGACTGGAGAAATATAAGGAGATGTTAAACAAGTTCTAAGCTAACAGTATCTTGGTGTGTTCTGCATAATTGCTACAAAAAAGAATTATGTGGCCCGAGGGACAAAGTACTTCAGAGTACTTTTAAAGCAGATGTTCACAGGATGTTGGGTAATACAGATAATTGTGGGTAGTTTGCTACCAGGCGATTTGCCATGCTTTTTTTTTTTTTTCATTTGCTTTCTGTAGCTCTCTGACATGCATGAGGGATTGTGTTATCGTAGAAGGTCAGGTGTGCTAGCTGGTGTTTTTACTGTACAGAGCTGAGCTGCTTTTGAGAGCCAGGGCTTAACCTATCTGTTTGGGTTTTGTTGTGTTGTTCTTTTTTCCTCTGGTGACATCTACTTTACTGGAAAAGTGACTCCCATATAAGGGCAACCTGGAAATGCAAATAATTAATCCTTCAAAGAAAAGCTTTGGTCTTTATTTTTAGCCTCAATAACACCAGACAAAGATTCAGATGTTCCAAATGCTAAAATACAGTGTACAAGTTATATCTTCACAATGAAACAATTGTATCTTCACTCCCCTCCAGAAGTGTTGCCTATCAACAGTAAATACTACAAAAAGATTGCAAAAGCAACTTCCTCCCACACGAGGTGTGGCCCTAACATGTATTGACAGAATAAAGAACATTAAAATGTAAAGCAGTCATATACTGTGGTGAATCTTAAGTCAGCACATTTAACTGCACAGCCTGCTGTGCATTTTATCTCAGGAGATGATTATTTTGGGGTAGAGCTTAACTGAAGCTTTCAAATTCTGTAGCATTCTGCAAAATATTTATATTTTTAGAGATTAAAGCTATAAACCTTTTTTAAAGGAATAACTTCAGTGATTTATGATAATTGGGTTTAATACATACATTGTGTGTTGCCCATGAAGTGTGAAAATGTATGAATGTATTTTTTTTTTAAAAGGGTCCAACTCACTGGGATGGCTTAATCACCTTGCCTTTCACTATTGTGATTAAAATAGCATATTTTTAAAATTGCTGTAAGGTCTGTGTATTTCTCCTGACTTACAGAAAAGTTTCACTGGTATTTGCTAGCTCTCATTAGAGTTAGATGGCTATATCCCCACATAATAGGAATTACTTTATTTATTTAGAGGGTAGGGTGCAGAACCTGTCTTCCTAAAGTACCTTTATCTTATCTGTGCTTGTACCACTTCACAGCTTTTTCTCATGTAGGTATGTGTGCGGTGGGCAGAACTGGTCCTGAGCCTGACCTGGACCTGTAATGACATGTGGAATGGTAATTCTTGAAATTCCGAATAAACGCATTAAGACAGCTTGTGATAAACCTCCTTTTTTTCCCCTAAAATTGTTCCTCTATAGGGTCAGTCCTAAATGTTGGAAGAGTGTGGTATGATGAGTGTTCTGGTTTTTTTAAGGTGTTGTAAAGAAGTGCTCGAGTGTCCATGCCATGGCTTACTAAGCATCTGCTTTGGGGAAAATGAGCTCCTTTTTGGCACTTTGTGTTTCCAGAACAGGATCACCCCATCCTAAAAAAATGGGGCCTGGAGGCTTGGAGATGGGGACATGGAGCAGGGAGGCGTGGTGCTGGGGTGCCTGCTGCCAGACGGGGGGGCTCACAGCAGTTACCCCAAAGCCACATTTGTAATTGCCTTTTGCTTTTTGCTCATGGATTGGAGCTGACAAACCTGCATTTTCCCACAGAAATAACCATTTTGTTGAATATTTCCCTGTCCAGCGGGAAGGCTGGGAGCCTGCAGAGCAAAGGGAGCTGTCAGTACCTCAGCAGGCACCTAAGTCCTCCGGGAAACCTACCCTAACAAGGCAGAAAGGCACTGATTCTGATTTAATTCTGATTTAATGAATCCCTTTTGGAATAACTTTTGTAGATAAACCCTAAAAGGGCGGGGGGGAAGAGATACGTAAGGTGTGAGGGTACCTAAGCCGTGAGGGGCACACAAAACTCCAACTACGCTGCCTTCAGACAGCGGAGGGGACACCCTGGAGGACGAAGAAAACCCCCGAGGGCGGCACAGAGCCGCGCCGCCTGATCCCTGAGGCGATTTCGGGATGGCGGCGCCCTTCTCCCCCCCTCAGCCCGGCCGCCCCCTGGGGGCTGCCCGCTACTGACGGGGAAGGAGGCGGGAGGGGGGGGCACAAAATGGCGGCGTTGGCGCATGCGCGGGGAGGGCGGCGGCAGCAGCGGGCCCGCAGCGAGCGGGGCTCAGGGCGCCTCAGCCGCCGCCCCGTCAGCGCCCGGCGAGCGGCTTCGGGCCCGGCCCCTCCCGTGCCGGATGTGATGGCCGCCGGGGCGGGGGGGTGAGCGGCCAGCCGCCGGCGGCCCGGAGCTGAGGAGCGGCGCCTTTCTTCTTCTTTTCTTCTTCTTCCTCCTCCTCCTCCTCCTCCTCGGTGGGGACGGGCGGGCCCGATGCGGAGGAGCCGCCGGCGGGCGCCATGCAGCCGCCGCCGCAGCCCTACGACTTCTTCAGCGAGGAGAACGGCCCGAAATGGCGGGGGCTCTTCGTGCCCGCCCTGCGCAAGGTCAGTCCCAAGCCGCCACCGGCGACACCTGCCCCGAGTCCCCCCCCACACACCTCCCCCAGCCCTCAGCCGCTTGGTGCCGGTGTCCCCCCTGAGGGGGCTGAGGGGGACGCTCCTGGGGGCAGCCCCCGGTTTTGTGAGGAAAAAATGCCCCCTGAGGGGGGTACCCGCTGTGGGAAGCTCCCCCCCGGGGGGGTTTTCCCCTTCATGAGGCGATTTGTGGAGCTGGGCAGCCCCTGCCCATCGCTGAGGGGCTGGGTAAGGCTTGGGGAGGTGCTTGATCCCCTCAAAAATAAGGAGCAGGATTTGCTGAAGGGTCAGGGGTGTTAAAAGGCAGCCCAGTAGTCCGCTGGCTGGCCTAAAAAAACGCTCAGCACCTGCCTGAAGGGTCCTGAGGTGGGATTTTGCCACACAAAGCACTAAGCCTGCCCCCAGCACTCTCCAGCTCCATCAGCTTGGCCCAAAGGATTTCACATCCTTACAGTTTATTTTTACTATACAACGCCAAAAAACGTTAAAGTCACAGGATTGACATCACTCTGGCTGATTCTCTCTCTGTACATTTCATTTGGAGCAAAAGAAATAGGGCAGGGTCTTACTTTCCTAGCAGGGAAAATGATTTTTTGATACCAGTGTCTGCTTGTAAAAATTGGTAATTGCTTATAGATAATCTTTTTCCTCCTGGGAAAGTTTCCTTGTCTGCAGTACCCACCCTTTGGCGTGAAGCAATCGTACCGTAACGTGCATTTCGCCTATGGACGGGCAGTATCAGTGAGTCAAAACAAAATCGTGTCATTGTTCCAGTTTCGGGGAGAAAGCCAGTTTGAAAATCCTGTTTAGAAGATGGAATGCCCTGATACCAGCGCGGGGGATTTTTTAAACCGGGCTATTTTAGCAAATGCATGAGTTATTGTTTTGTTTACGTCTTGCACTTTCACTTTGGTAATGAGATGAGAGCGCTCCCGTTATTTGCAGGCTTGCCGAAAACTTGCACGGAGCTCCCAGTGTGCATAAAGCCCCCGCCTGTTAGTTTCTGAGCTTACAAACTTATTACAGTATTCAATTCTTGCAAGGTAATTCTGTGTAGGTTTGAAAAATCTGCACATCAGCCTGTTTAGATGCAATCCTGCCAAGCAGCATGCTTTTGTGATGAAAATTTTAAAGTCCCGTTAAAAGCTCCGGAAGCTTTTTAGTTAAATACCTGGAATCAGAGTTAGCTGAACTTCTGAACTGCTCTTTCATCACAGTAACCGATGCTGCAGGGGCAGAGATAACGTTTTATTTCCCATTTCTGAAAATTTGTTTTGTTTGGCTTTTTTTTTTTTTTTTTTTTTTTTTTTGAAATGAACACTTCTTGAGAAACTGGGAACAGAAAAAGAGGAAAGATTTTGTTTTCCGTTGTGTGTTAAGGTATGAGGAATCTTAGCCCTAAAATAGAGAAAGAAGTGGGGCTGGATAACGGGTCACTTGAACTTTTAAGTCCACAACCTGCTTTGAGGAGCTCGGCTCTTTTTGCATTCATCTAGTTTTAAGGTCGCTTCTTATCAAAACACTTCTAAACTCTTGCACTTGCATTTAATTCTATGCAGCTGACTTGACAAATGGAAAAAATAAACTGTTGAAATACCTTTTTTTTTTAACATATTAAAGAACTAATGTGAGAATCTGTCTTTTGAACAATGCTCTGCATGCATGTAGGCAGGTAGAGATCCTTAAGATGCTAAAGAGTGCCAAATCATGCCCACCAGTGGGACTCTTCTTATAGAGAAAAAATAAATAAAGTTAAACAGAAGGACATCATTAAAACAGATTTTTTGGTTTACTTTTTTAGTTCTTTTCCATTTAAATCATCACATTGCTAGCATTGGTACCTTAGAATCTAGTTAAGTTGAATCTTTTCCAGTAGTTTGATGTATTCACTCTTTTCCAGCTGGTAGATTTACAAGCACGTCCTTACTCTGAAGCATTTTATGTTCATCTGTTGCTGTGCTGGAAACCTAAGTAGGAAGTGAACATAATGGAACTCGTTTTAAAAGTGCTGTCAAAGTAAACGATTCAGAAAAAAACACAATGGTTTTTTGCTTGCTTGCGTTATAGTTCCTAGAAGTGCAGTTTGTAGTGAGTAAAACACGTTTATGGGCTGAGCTTTGGGAAGTTGTTTAACCTGGGAGCTGACGTGAGGAATTAAAGGGTCAGGATGCCTGTCAAATACCTCCAGCAGCCTGCAGGATGCTGCTGCAGCAGTACTGTGCACGTTTCAAGCTCCCTGCCAGCACTGGGTTCACACCAAACCCTCGGCAGGTTGGTGCTGGTGGGCACCAGCACCGCTGCTGCTCTGCAAGGGTCTTCCCTGCTCCCCCTGCAGCTGGCAGGAGCTGCCTCCCACGGGACAGAGATCCCTCCCGGGGGAGATTCCCTGTTCGGAGGATGCTGGAGGAGAAGGTGATGCTCGAGGGTTTGCTCTCTCCCTTTCCACGCAGGTTTTTGTTGTTTGGGGTGGTTTGGTTTTGGTCGTGGGGTTTGCTTTTGCTTTCGAGTGTCTGGGTATGTTCTGTTTTGTTTTGTTTTGTGTTTTTGTTTGTTTTTTTTTTTCCAAAGCCCAATGGGCTTTGAGGAGAAAGATGTCAAATTGTGACACGTGTGTCTGAAGTTGGCATTGCAGCTTTGTAACCCTGCTGCCTCGTACAGATGTGGTGCCAAATCTTGTCCTTGCTGATTGTCAGCTGGCTTCCAGATGAAGCTGGCCAGAGCTGAAATGACTTCCCAAGGTGATACCAATCTTTTGATGTCCGATCTGTTAATTTTAGGCTGGGATTTTCGGGGACCCTGAGCAATGAAGCATGAGTCTGAGTGGTAACACCTGAACATGTAGCTGCCACCAACCTATAAATTATCAGTTTTAATATACCAGACGTGCACTGTGTAAAGAGTTTTTTGGGATTGAAAACTTATTAATGCCAGATATCTTCAATTAATACCTGGAATAAAGTTTTATTCCAGTTATTTGGAGCAAGTGTTCAGGATGAAACAGGTGACTCCTTAGAAGTATTAGGCCTTTTTGAAAAGGATGCATAATGATGTGTACACGGGGATTTATTTGCCCTAAAATACTGTTTTCCCAATACGCATTAGCATTTGTGCATGCTTTTACAAATCCAGTGGCAAATTAAAAATCTCATTTTGTAAACAAAGAGCTGTGTAGTCAATTGCTTTGTTTGTTGGATTTCTCTAAATCAAATTCAGGAGCATCTCCCAGGCCTTGTTGTGTTGATTCTCTCCCTCAGCACACCCAGAAACCATTAAGCAATTAACGCTGCCCCGGCTGTGGGCGCTACACGTGTAACCGTGGCTCTGTGCGCTGCTTGCATGTTCTAAAACAATCCCACCATTGCTCTGGAGCACTCATCGGATTTCTAGAGCATGACTAAAGGGTTTATTCTTAGCAAGCCCTGCATTCAGAACTACAAAAGACCTCACTGAGGACATTTCTGGAGTTTACGGTGCTCTGGCGCTTCGCACTGCTGTGAAACCCCGGGGAGCTGAGCCTGGTGCCCCTGCTCTCGTGCAAGGCAGCGTGGTCAGGGTGTCCATCCGTGCTTGGGTACCTGCAGGGGCTGCCCTGCTTCCCTCCCTGCCAAGTGCACTTCACCACACATTTTCCATCGCAGGGTCAGGCCGCTTTGGGTTAGAATTATTTAACACCTTATAATTCCATTTCAGGGCACTATTATTTAATGCGTTGTAATTTCAACAGCGATATCTCTTCCCATGTTACGATGCTTTAAAATAATAGGGATATTTGGTTTTGAGGGCTGTTAGGTCACTGAGCTTCTAATAAATATCATTATTTGTGCTCTGAAACCTGGACTTTTGCAAACACGAGTGCCTCAGCACCATTCCGCCTGGGAGAGTGCCGAACCAGGGCAGTGATGGCGATGCTTAAATAGAAATTATCTGTGAAATGCACACACCTGAACAATTCTGCAGGGCATGCTCACAATGGAGAAGAGGATGGAGGAGGTGCAGAAAGGAACACTGAGTCCCTGTGAAGTGCTAGCCACCAAGCCCTTGTTAAATAATGGGCTAATTCCTCCAGGCCTTTCATATCCCTGGTAGTGGTTGGGTATCTCCGTGGGTTGCTTTTGGTCCCTTATTTGTGAGCAGAATTATTTTTGTTGCTGCATCAGTATTTGTTACCCTAAATAACATTAGGAACCAAAGGGACTGGTCCCTCTACTTACATCTCTTTCTCATGCCTTTTTCTCCTCGCTGTTGCACCGTTCAACCTAAATCCCGTCGCTGGGTTTTGCAGTTGGCACAAGGGAGCAGAATAACTCCTCAGGCAGCGGCACGAGGTGGAGGGAGCTGTAGATCCGAGGCACATACGAGTAGAAGGAAGAGTGCCCTTGTATTTGGCAGCAGCTGGGGGAACTCTGCCTCCAGCAGAACAGCCCTGGGCTGCTTGCTGCGTGCCCAACCTCGTCCTTGTGCCTTTCTCCCCTCACCTTTGGTCGTTTGCCCCTTGGGCACCGCGTGCTGGGGGAGCCGGGCTCAGCCCCCGGCCCTTTGAGCCCTCCAGCCAAAGCAGAACTGCCCCACAGTTGCCCTCAGCACCTTTTCCATGCCTCCTACAGCTCCAAGCAACCTCAAAACCTCATCCCTGCCCGTGTCCCACCGCATGCTGAAGCCCAAAACAAGCAGCTGAGCAGCATCTTCTCCTCTCCTTCTCTCTCCTCATGGATTTTGCGCATATTCTGAGTGAACTGCGTCACCAGGTGCAATATTTGTCTGGTATCTTTAGTTTTTCACATCTTGATTTCTTCGCGTAGTGTGAGCATTATGTGATGTCCTCAGGAGAAGCTGCCCAGCCTGCAGTTTGCCTCTGTGATTACCTGGGGCTGTTTCTGCCAGGCTTTCCTGGTGAGCTGCCGCTGTTCCTGGAGGGCAGGGGCTTCTCGTGTCAGAAACACACCGAGCACTGCTCAGAGCACAGCTTGCTTTCCTGTTTCTACATCCTCTTCATCCTCCTGACACTTGGCGTGCTTTTTGGATGGCATTTTAGTGACTGCGTGGCTCTCAGAGAAACGACTCTGCTGCTCTTCACCATCTCCGGGTTTAAGCTTTGTTCTTTTTCCCTTTCCTGTGTTTATCACCATTTATCCTTTATCACCATTTATCCTTTCTTGTGACATCTCCGTGGCAGTCCTCTTACCTTCAAATACCATCTCAAACCTCACCCCGCTGTCTCCGAGCTCTGCTGCCCCGTGCTGCTCATGGATTTATTTATAAGCCTTTGAAGGACCTGAGTGAAAATGCAGGTGTGTTCGTGGTTCGGGCTGAGCGAGCTGTTGGTGCTGGGGAGGACACAAAGCAAAGCTGCAGGGTGCGGAGTGGAGCAGCCCCTGCCTGGGGAGCAGTGCCTGGAATATCTGCAAGAGTTACAGAGCTGGCATCACAGATGTCTGCACGCCGGTCTTGCACTGGCTCTGCTCTTTTCCTCCCATATTGTGGGGCAGAGGCTGTGCCTAGCTCACTTGGGGTTTATCTCGATTTAAAGAAGGCATTATAACTGGGTGGATAAAATCGAGGTGTTTAATTTTCCATCTGTTGTTAAGATACAAGTGTTGGTGTGTGTACAAGCATGCACATTTCAATTTCTGCTTGACCCTCTGCGTAAAAGGACGCGGTCGGATAGAGAAAGGAGGTCGAGTGCTGGGGTGGGAAAGCAGCGAGCGTGAAGATGTCAGAAACAAAACATGAGGTGTGGAGGAGAGCAGACAGAGCAGAGGGAAGTGCCAGCAGGAGAACTGCCGGAGGAAATACCTCTGTGCAGCGGGCACGGGTGGGCTGTGGGCAGATGCTGAGCTCTGGACTCGAACGCAGCGGATGCCTCGTTTTGGTAGCAGCAAACATCTCGAATTGCAGTGAAAAAGCTGAAATGCTGCCGTCTGTTCAGTGCTGGCTTACTCCCTGGCTTACTTCGAGCCCTGCCTCTGGCAGCAGCTGTTAGAATCGGGTGTGAGACACGCGGGCGGTCTGGGGACTGCTGTGCTGGGCACGGGGTTAGGAAGCGGCACAGTTAGCTTTAAAAAGTCGATATTGCATTTTTATTTGGCGTGTCTCTTCAAGTCTCAAAATCTTTGGGTTTCTTTCTAAATGCCGGCGATTATGCCTGGGAATTGGGAGTGCTGGTGCTGTCGTTTTTCAGTAATTAAGAGCAGCAGAGGCCTCGAAGCTGGTTCTCCTCTTCCCCTGGCGTGTGATGGTAAATCACCCTGACTGAGGGATTAAAAACACCTTCAGAGCAGCTGTTTTCTGCTTTTAATGCTCGGTGTTATCATTAGACAAGATGAGAAGGAACAAAAACCCAACCTAAAAAGAAACATTTCTCCGATTCCTTTTTTCTTCTAGCTAGCTTTCAACATCCTGGTACAAGGCAGGCCCAGAGCTACTTTCCTTGGCTGGGGGGTGTTTTCATCACCTTGGACACAGCGCACAGAAATACTGACAAGTGCTGGCAAGGCTGTAACCAGCGCCTGACAGTAAACATTGAACTTCTATACACTAATTATTTTTCTTGCTCCCAAACGTATATGCTACATTCCTCGAGTAAACAAACAGCCTTGCGAAGTCTTACACCTCCTCTGATCTGGTATCGCTGTGTTTGGACGAGGCAAGTCCAAATATAAATCATTCCGAAGTTGAAATCAGTCACTGTGGGACACAGGGAGTGAGTAATTTCTGTTACAAATAGTTTACAACTTTAATGTGCAATTTATGAAACCGTCCTGGTAGTGCAGGGGGCTTAGAAGCGTCAAAATTGTGCTAACGGTTTTTGTGGTGGCATTTTTTAGAGACTTCTTGTTCTGAAACTTCTGTTCATGCTGGAGTTTTGCCTTCTGAAACTGTAGGTTTGTTTTGAGTATAGGTAGAGGAGTGGGACGTCGTCATCTGGTATTTCAGGAAGATGACAGCGTATGGCTTTGGTGCGCTGTGCTGCCTACAGACTTGATATGTGTGTCCTGGGGTGGGTTGTTTTTCTGTTTTGTTTTTTAAGAACAACCTCTTGGTTTGCACGTGTTCTTTCTGTGGAACAAGTGGAGCTTTCGGAATGTGTTTTGGTAGCTTTACTACCAAAATAAGTGCATTATGTAAAAATATATTTAGGCAGCAAACTGCAGGTTTGTCTCTGTAGTACAGGCTAAAAAGAAGTTGCAGTTTTGACTGATATCTTTTCCTCAGCTTTTTGCAGTTTCAGATGCAACATTTTGGCCCTTGCTTTAATACTCAGCACTTCAGAATTTCTCCATATCACTGATATGGAGAAATTTCTCGATATCACTGAGATTCAGACTTCAGGCCAGGGCTCCCGTGGGTCAAAATTCAGCTTGCTACCCCTGTAGTGGTCCTAAAAAGTAAGATCAGTTTGTTTCCCGTCCTGATGCTGCTGGTTGTCTCCTTGAAAAGCTTTCGTCCTTGTCTTAACACACTTCTTCCTGAGGGGCTGTAGGGATTATTAAAATCTCACCGAGAAGGAATTTTGAGCCTGACTTCATCTCTGGGGCTGCCTGTTTCCTCTGCAAGCTGTCGTGGCGCGGCGCAGGAGCTGCCTGGGAGCGAGGGGTAGGATCTCAGTTTACCCGTGAAGGCTGGATTATCATCAAATATGCAAGAGGTGGGGGGTGGAGGGGTAGGGAGAGGTGAAGAGGAGGGGCGAGGGAAGGAGCTGTGTGGGAGCTCCTACCTAAAATAGGGGCATGTCCCCCAGAAAGGCCTTAGGGCCGTGTTTAAATGCCATGCTTACAGGGCTTCTACCTGGTGCTTTGGTTCCACACCTTGGAGCAGCTCAGTAGGGAATAATCACAAAGGAACGACAGCAAAATAAACCTGGTCCCACTGATCTTCACCTCCCTCTTTAGTGACCTCAAGGTTTCTGCTTGGATCATTTCAGAGAGCAAATGGGTTAAAAAGAATCCTGTTTCCCTGATAGCTTCTGCTCAGATTTCTTGCAGTGGGGTTCTCGCTGGTTAGTGTAACGCCTGCTTTTAAGAGTTTTGACCCTTCAAGGAAGCAGTTACGAGTTAGATCAAAAATGATTCCTGTGTTAGCTCTGGTGCATTGTTCCAGGCCAGCTAACGCGGCATGCTCAGGTATTTCAGCCTGGACCTGAAATCAGTGAACGTACCTTCTGTAAGAAATCCGCCCCCAGTAATTCTTCCTGCTTTTTTCCCTACGTTCAGTGCTTTATCAAACATCCTCTCCTTATTTTTTCGCTTCTTTCACTCAGGTTTTAGATGAATTCCATAAAAATCAGTTCTGTTTTGAGGCAGCAGCCTCTGATTTGCATGGCTGGTGCACGGCTTCCCGACCTGTCTCTTTGGTTTGCCCGTGTCTCACGATCAAATCGTTTTGTTCAGACTCACCAACTGAAGTGAAGTTATTTTCCTCATGGCACCACCTTGCATTTTGAAGACGAGTGCCCCTTGTGAGAGGAGGAGGCTGGCTGCGGTCAGCACGTGAAGTTTTCCTTCTGCTCTTCGGGGAGCCCAGCTTCCCTTCCTCATCTTCCAGCTCCACTTGTCATTTCCGTGGAGCATCTTCGAGGGTTATTGTGTGGAAAATGTCATTTCTGCTTATTTCCCAGCGAGGTAGCCAGTGCTTCTGCTGTGGTAACGCTCTGCAGAGGGATGCGTGGCAGGACCTTCGCCTGATTTCCTGGTTTTCCATTGTTTTGTGAGTTCAGCTCGTGTGCAGGAAGAACGTGAAATGTTCCTGGATTACTGAAAACCCGCAGCGTGCAGCGAGTGTTTTCAGGGTGCTTTGGGCTTTCTTGAGTTTATTTTTTTCTTTCAGTAGTATCAGATCTTGTGTTCAGCTGCACAACAGCTAAACGAAGCCAAAAACTATTCGTAGTTGAGGTGCAGAAAAATAAATGATGCCTGGAGGTCCATACAACTGTGACAGAACTGGGTGGCTGCACTAGGAGCAGCGGCTGTGCTCCCTGCTCTCAGCTCACTGCTGCCTTGGTAATGCAAGTCTTCACTTGTGGTTTTGGAGGAAGGGTGCCAGGGCAGAACCGAGCCCTAGAAGCACGCCTTGTTACCTGGCCGGGCAGATTTCCCAGGGCATTGCACAGGAGCCCACACATTCGGCCATCCCTTACACCACCACAGCACATTACCCTGATTATCAGCTCCGTTACAGCACCAGGGCAGCCTTCACATTTTTGTTGTCTCCCTCTGCTCCCCTGAGATGTCGTCCCCATCTGTGCTACCCATCCCCGAGACCTTCAGGCTGCAAACGGAGTGCCCTGAGCACAGTGCTGTGAAATTATTAGTTGCTTAACTTGGAGGAAGCCCCCTGAGCCCCTCCGTTTGTGGACTCGCCCGTGGTCTATGGAGGGATGGGTTTCAGAGGAGCAGAGGTTGACCCCAAGATGTCTTCTCCTGAGAAACTACCAAAACATTTTGTCTTGTGCTTGAAACCACGGACAGAATAATGGTGGCGTGGGTATGTACGATTCCTTTTTTGAAGTGATTAACATATAATTTGTTTTGGGGAAAGTAGGGAATTTCCCTGGATTGCATTTCTGAATCTTTTGGCTGCAGTTAAAGATGGAGTTAGCCCTTTCCTGACTGAGATGCTGCCAGGGAAAGCTGAGTGTATAGGCTAACTCCCGAGGGTGTTGGGTTTTGTTGTAAGGTCTTCCTCCTTGCTGGAGGTATTTCATGTCTCTTTCTCATGCCTCAGACAATGTTTCATGTCCATTTCAGTTCATTTTCTAGTTCATTTTCCAGTTCTTAGGCATCTCAGAGAGCTGTTGCAGCCCTTGCCCAGCGTTGTGGCCATGGCTTTTTATTGCCACAGGTTTTAAGAGTGCCTTGGTTCAGCTCCTTGCCAACCCAGTTAGCTCCTTCCCTGGTTTCCTTGCTTGTTAAGTCTTTTCCTGTCCATGCTCCTCCTCTGTTCACAAATCACCCAGTACTCATTGGTAGGGTTAGGAATAATTGTTTCTTACTCATTCTGTGGCTGAGTAACTGTGGAATTACTTACAGGGCTGGTTTGCAGTGCATCTTTAGCAGAAATCTGCCTGGGCTTAAAATTTCTTCCTGGCCATAAAGGCTAAACAGATTTAAATGGAATAGAGGCACCAACATTGCAGCAGTAGGAATTGTCATCTTAACAGCCCGGGAAAACTTGGGGGGAATTGCTGGAAGCATGCACGTTTGCAGCAGGACAAGCCAGGGGTACTCTGCTTTCACTACAATTCATCCTTCTGTGCAGCTTCTGAATGAAAAAAAGGCTTAATTTCTTAAATTCTTTTGGACAGGTTCAGCAACAGGTTCACCCAAACCTTTCAGCAAAGGAAGATTCCCTCTACTACATTGAAGAGTTGATACTTCAGCTGCTAAACAAGCTATGCATTGCTCAGCCACGGACTGTCCAAGATGTGGAGGTAAGGCTGGATTCTGGGAAACCGAGGGAGAAACAAAGATGTTCTGACCAGTGCAGGTCGGAGTTAAAGCAAGATGAAGCTGAAGAGTAGAGCTCGGTAACACTGCTTATCTAAAAGATTATATAGCATTCAAATTTCTTAGTGTGTTTAATTGGAAATTCTGTTTCTGAATCGGTGGAGTTTTATGCTTTCAGCATTGTTTTTGTAAATGCAGAACGTTCTGAAAGATTTTCCTGCTGCTTGAATGCACCTTGGATGTGAGAGTGAAAGGAGGTTGTGATTTTTTTCCTGCTCTTTGACATTAATATATGGAAAAAAATAAATGTTGTAATGAAAGGTTACCGTTGTTAGGCCTGGATCGTGCAGCTGAGGGAATAGAGTTGGATGTTCCTGGAACTTTATTGAACTCACTGAGGCTCTTGTATTATTGCAGCTGTCTGCTTTTGTGTCATCAGTTAGAAAATGAGAGCTTTAATGGAGTACGCCTCAGTATACAGTCTGGAGGGAGAAAGTGCTTTCATGGAGCTGTGATCCATTATAGCTTTGCAGAGTATTACTTTTACAGCAATCTATATGTCCAGGGTTTTCAGCCTAAAGCAGGGTGAAGTCCTCATCTACCATTCTCAGTGTTCATCCTGGAAAATAAATAAATAAATGTTTACAAAATAATTGCCTGAGGAGATTCGGATTTTTATTAGATGCAATAATCACCCTTTATTCAACGTTGAGTCGATTCATTAATTATTAATTGTGGTTTCTGATTAATGTATTTTGTAATACCGATGCATAAAGATTACAGTACGACAAAATAAAAGTAAAATTTAATAGTCCTCTAATAGCTCGCAGGATTGTTACTACCTTGAGTCTGGATTTGAACCTCAGATGTGAAGTTGAGCAATCCCATGTTCTTTCTCCAGTTCCCAGCTGATAAATCTTTCAGTGCACAGGACAATTTGAGATAGCACTGATTATTTTGCCCACTAACTCCATGATTTTCTGTTTCTGAGTCACGAGATGATAAAATACCCTGTGTACGTATGAATTAATTGTTTTTTGTTAGGTCGTGTATATGCTCCACAAATAACTGTGTACAAAGCTGCACACCATCCACCCCGTCTTCTGACAGCTCTCCAAGTTGTGCATATGAACGTCACAGCAGACACTAAATCCTGTCTATTGTATTTTAAATATACCTGGCATTTTAAAGCTGTGGTCAATAAAACATTGTTGCACTTGGCAATACAGCAGTTATTTAACTTGCAGAGTTCTGTTTAAACAGCAGTAACACGTTCCCCAAAACTTTATTATTCTGTTGATCGATAAATTCAGACTCTTCCAGAGCAGGGGAAGTAGAATTCAATTCAGTGTCAAGGTTTGTTGGTGAGGTTGCGCTGCCAGCAGGCATCTGAGAGCCCCAAGTGAAGGCTTTTGGCTATGCTCCTCGGCTGTTTTTAGCTGTTGGGAGAAAACATGAGAGCTGTGATCTCTAAAGTTTATCATGCGGCTATTTACGTAACAGCCTGGAGTTAAGGGAACTATCGGAGCATAATGTTAAACGTAAGTATTTGCAGGATCTAAAATCTCAAATCATAAATGTTTTATAAATAGTAAAAGCCCTTCAGATCGTTCCCAACAAAGTGCTGGCAACCAGTGAAGTCCTCATGCACGTGATCCTTGTTACTCGTTGAAGGACATCTGAATTTCGCATTTTACTCGTGATCTCCTGGTAGCATCTCAAGGAAAGTTCACTTGGTACAACCAGCCTGCAGCTTCAGGCTGCTGTCCCAGAAAGGTCCCAGCGCGTTTGCCTGGCACAGGCGGCTGGCACAGCTGAACATGGAAAGGCCAAGTGCAGGTACTAAAAAGCTGCCGCTAGGAAGACCTCAGGCCTCCTGTGAGATGTCAGAATACACGCAAAAATCTTTTTATCAAAGGGAGGCATAAATTTCACCATCTTTCTCGATTCATTCTGTAGCTAACCTATCATGGAGCCGTGGCAGTTGCAGTGTCCTGGAAGACAACTCACTTTTCTTCTGTGCTCGTTATGCAATAGCTGTTTAACTTAATAAATCTGTTTTTCCTCAGTCCCTTAAGAAGCAGTAATCAGAGCTGAGTTTAGACTTGTTCTCGCTGCGTTTCGTTCCTCAGCTCTCAGGGGCTGCTGCTGCTGCAGGAAGCCCGGAGAACGCTGTGGAAAGCAGGAGGGAGGTTTTGCACGTGTTTAGCGTGGGACTGCTGCCCAAAACAGTTTGTTCTGTTGTGGGGATCATCTCACCTGTTTCTGTAGCAGGTGGGGAAGTGCAAACCTATATAAAAATGGAAATTGCATACGGTTTACTGCGGTATTGTGGGCTGTAAACTGCAGCCGCTGTGACTGGCCATGCAGCAGGGAAGCTGTTCCTGTGCGGGCTTGTGGAGTCCAAAGTGCTCCAGCCAGCCTCCTTCATGAATCATGAACTCCTACCTGCACTTACTTTTCGCTTCTGCCATAAAATTCATCTGATACAGGGCGAGTTACGTTCTGGTCTTTTACGAAATAGGAACAATAAAAATTTGCTTTCTTCATTTAGATCGGGAGCTGTTTAGTACTTCCTCGTGTTGTTTGTATTTTGGGCTTCTGGTCTCCGCTGAGGTTTCTTGCAGCTCTTGTTCTTTGTGCTTGGGGAAGGGAAGTTTGGGGTTACTGCAAGGAGTGAAGCTGAGTTGGGTAAGAAGGAGAGAATACTTAGGAAAACATGTTGCAAGCTCTGAGGAGGAGGATAATTGGCTATACTGCAGGGGAAGTAATTTGTTGTTTTGTTTTTTAACTTCTCTTTGATTATTGTGGTTAATCTAATTGTGTTCCTTATGTTTGGACAGGAGCGTGTTCAAAAGACATTTCCTCACCCGATAGACAAGTGGGCGATTGCTGATGCGCAGTCTGCTATAGAGAAACGAAAAAGAAGAAACCCTCTCCTGCTACCTGTGGACAAAATACACCCATTATTAAAGGTACTTAAAGCAACAACCTGATGACTGCTGCTTCTGCCCACCACACAACCCCAGCTGTATTATTGCCCTCCAGCGTAACCTTTAGATATTTCTTTAATTTGTGTGAAATTAGGTAAGTTTCTTGTACTGGCGGAAAGAGTAAATAGTCACCATAACACGGGACAAATACATTATAGTGTGTAATAAATCTAGATCCCTGAATTCATGTTCTACACATTGGTTTGTTAACATGTTACTCTACTTTGGAATATGACTAGTTAGTTTTTAACATAAATAAAACCCAAACTGCAATACCTTACCTATTTCAGTAGCTCTGTTTTGATGCTTTGTTTCAAAATGCTGCAGAAGCCAAAATAGAAGAAGAGAGAACATTTAGACACCTTTCCCTGTATACTGTCAACTAAGATGTGTATCAATGTCCTTACTGTTAAAAGTCACTGATACCTTGCTTTTAAAATCCCCAGATCTGCAAAGGTGTAAAAAAGGACCAAATACTGACTTTATTGTTGGTGGGTTTTGAGGAGAGTGGCCATCTCAGTTTTCAGATGTCACATCAGTTATAACAGGTGTAGAGCTCCTTACTCCCAGCCAAGATTTAGTGTCACACAATAAGCATCTGTTCATATTGTGCCCATGATACAACAGTACTCTGAGTGCTGAATCATTTTCAGATCTGTGCTGAATCAATTGATTCAAGCCGATTCAAACATGGCTCTTTCTTTGGTATTTCTTTTTCTGTTTATTTTGCTTGTGGTTCATAGCTTAAAAAATGCTTTTCTCCAGTGGTGGCATTATTGAGCAGAGGTTCCAGCTGCATTGAGAAAACGTTATTCAAGCATAAGCAGAAATCAAAGCACTCTTTCAGGCATAGTCCCTGTGCTCTTACGTCCAACTTCTCAGTTTGTGACAGTAATGAGATGGGAAGAGAAGTTAGGAAAGAAAACAGCATTTACCAAGACCTGTCCAGACAACACTGGCTTGCTTTTGTGAAGTCTGCATTAGAAGTGTGTGGATGTAGATATAGAACCTGTTTTGTAAGAAGATGCATCCAGAAATGGTAAGAATGATGCTAGCATGAACTTAGTCCTGATGGTCCTGTCACAGATACGACATTGTGTGTTGCATGCTGTGTGGAACATGGAACATGCATCACAAGGAAAAAAGTGTAACATTCATCCTGTTTATGTTTTGGTCTTGTTTTTGTTTTTTTCCTGTGCAGATTTTAAACTTTTCCATCAAAACCAATTCAAAATTCAAAAACAATTCAAAAAAAGTGTGCTCTTTTTAGAAGAGTCCAGATTTGGGCCACAGTCCTGCAATAACCATAGATGTAGGCTAAAATTTAAGTGCAAGACTGTTTCCAGTGAAGTCCCTTCCTTGAACAAACCCTATTTTTAGGCCTGTCATTTTTAGGGGAAGGTTTGTTGTAAGTTCTGTAGCTTTTCATCTGGTCAGTATATGGCAAAATAACACAAGGAAGTGTTTGCAAGCATTTCCTTTGAGGCTGTTTGATGTCCTTTGTCCTTGCTATTCCATTGCTGTAAATCAGCGACACAGACAAGATCAGTTTCAGTAGATACCCAAATGTACTGTCACTCCATATGAATTTTTTGAATAAACAGCATTTTCCCCCTTGTTTTCAATTTGCAGGAGGTTCTAGGTTATAAAGTAGATTACCATGTCTCTCTGTATATTGTGGCTGTCTTAGAATACATCTCAGCTGACATTTTAAAGCTGGCTGGAAACTATGTCTTCAATATACGACACTTTGAGATCTCCCAGCAGGACATTAAAGTGTCAATGTGTGCCGATAAGGTAAGGAGTGGGTTGTCGTTTGGACAGATAGATACTGGAGGTGATATTTTTAGAGGATGCATCTGAAGTAAGAGGAGGGAGGCTTACTGAAAGGCAGAAGCTTCTCTCTGAATTTGTGCCAGACCTGTCATGGTAAAGACTTAAGGTTAACCTAAGCCTGCTTTGGAACAGTAATACTTCTTATAAAGCAATATAAGGACAGAAAATGTTGTCCTTTGTTTCCCAGCTCTGTAACTGTCCTCCTGATGTCGCTTTGTCATGAAAGCTCTTTCCTTCTTTTTAATACAGAAAAGACCTTTAGCTTTCTATCCTCATTAATATGAGAAACATTTTTGTTGAATTTTATCTTTATCAGCAGGGTTTTGTCAAAAGCTTATGCAAGATGCCTTGTTTTCAAAGTTCGTTCTGCATGAATTGTAACTTGTTTTCTAGGTCGTACTAACTTATAAAGGGGAAAATGGCTTTGGCATCTGTTCCAGCCTTCTGCTGCCAAAGTTTAAATATTACTCCCTTGTGAAAGTGATCACAGAAAGTATTGTATTAAAAACTCAAAGGATTTCTCTGAACACATTGAAATAGCTGAGCTTGATCCAAGTGTAAAAATCAGGCTTGCATGTAATTTTTTTAATTTCTGTGCTAGGTTTTGATGGATATGTTTGATCAGGATGACATTGGCTTGGTTTCTCTCTGTGAAGACGAGCCCTCTTCTTCTGGGGAACTCAACTACTACGACCTAGTGAGAAATGAAATTGCAGAAGAAAGGCAATATCTGCGGGAGCTGAATCTGATAATAAAAGTATTTCGGGAAGCTTTCCTATCTAACAGAAAATTGTTCACACCTAACGTAAGTCCTTAATAGGTTATTGATGTGTAACGCTGGTTTCTCCATTAGCAGCCATAACGTATCAATTTTACATTAACTGCACTGGAGGTAAAATTGAATTTGATTTATTGTATGTCAGCGCATAACAAGCGGTGCCTGTATATGAAATAAACGGGAGGAATTGCCATTAAGGGCATGAAGAGCACTGCTCCCAGAGTGAAGCCTGATGGACAGGATTCCTGGCTGGATGCCAGCGAGAGCTGGTGCCCTTTGGCCATGGATGTAATAGTTAACTTCTGCTTAACACAAGAATTATCTACCTGCATGTATGCTGAATGCAGATGAATGCTTGAATTGACATTTGAAGTCCATTCCAGGGCCCCCTATCTGCAGAAACTGCAAATAAAACAGCCCTTGGCTCCAGATTCTCTAGCATGTGACTGACCGTAAAGGAAATCTCTGTTTGATTTATGGTTCAAGTACTTGATAATTGACTGAAATTGTATTTGTGGCAAATTTTGTTTTCAGGATGCTGGAGTCTTAAAGGAGAAGCACAGCTCTCGTAGGAGAAGTTAGAGTAATAAGAGATTTCTGAACCCTTCATGTGGGAGGGAGGAAGGAGAAGGGGACCAGGCCAGCAAAAACTGAACTGGGATTCTTAAGTGATACCAGAAAGTTAAACAGAGAGGCAGCAGAAGACGTTCTCCTTACTGCTGAGCATGGAGGTCCCTCGGTAGCTGATGGGACATCAGAGAATTGTGAAAATATGGGGAGAGAATTCAAATAAAGAAGATAGGGGGAGAAGGGCGTGATGTTTTGGAGTTGAGGAATATTCTTTGTTACGTGGGAATGGGTATGAAAGACTGAGATTGCTCGTTCCCATGAGGAGCTTGCCATGGTCTTGCAGCGAGCAGGACAAAGAAAGCTGCAGGGTTAGGTAGGGGCAGAGGAGGCTTTTGAGAAATGTTTTTCAGGGGGGTCAGAAGAAGAATGAGAGCTGTTGGAAGAGATCGCGTAGTTGCGTGCCTTTGTGGTGTGTGAATCTGAAAAGTCTAAAAGCAGGCTTTGTAAAAAGAAACTGCCAGCTCAGCTCCTCTGTACCCAGGTAGTGTTTTTGCTGAAGCAGCCCAGTGCTGCTTTAGTTTTACCTGTGCTCTTGAGGCTCTGACCTTGGAGCTGCTTTAAGTGGCCACCTTCCTGTTGTGTTCGGAGACAAGAAGCATCAGAGGGGAAAATAACAGCTGTGAATTGTGGCTGAAAAAGCCGGACATTTCTGTCCAAAGCTCGAAGCAGACTGTACCCAGACTACTGCCCTTCCAGCCTCGGAAGGAAGGTGTACTTTCTTTTGCTGGGGTGAGAATTGTGCAAGGTTGGATGTGCCCAGACAAGCCTGCTGGGCTGGGGAGGCCACGTAATTTAACTTTCTTCCTAGCTGTTTTCCACTTACCTCTTGGTTCAGACTTCCTGAAAAATGCTGTGGTATTTACATAAACAAAATATACGGTTCTAAACACTACTAAGAGACATTTCACGTTCACAGGATATCGATGTGGTATTCAGCAACATTTCAGATATTCATGAGTTGACAGTGAAGCTTTTGGGATTGATTGAGGATACTGTAGAAATGACTGATGAAAGCAGTCCTCATCCTCTGGCTGGCAGCTGCTTTGAGGATCTTGCAGAGGTAAGGGCTTTGCTTCGCTTTGCTTTTAATGTTGTGGTTTGGTTTTGTTGCCTTTTTTTTTTTTTCTTGGTAAATTTTTGGTCATGACTCTAATATCGCCAGTAAGTTTATGGCTGTAATTAGTTCTCTTAATAGGTTCTGAACAGAGATCTTCCTTACCTATTCTTTAATAGGTAAGCTAAAGTATATTTTTTTGCCCATCACAAAACCTGTATCAAGCAGGTGAGCACGAAACCAAAACCTTACTTTGTAGTGGGAATTAATTGCTACGATCCTGTAGGGATGTGGTTTTGAAAAGCAATTACCTGGGATTGCTCACTGGAGGAAGGTGGTACATCAATTTCTGGAGGCTTTGATGTCAGGCCCAGTGCTACCCAAAAATTGTTGCCGTCGTAAGGTGACTTGAATTACTCAGACAAATGCGTTGTTATACATCTGGAATGGGAATGTCCATGCAAAGCAGTGACTCTGGGAGGGAATGAATGATCAGAACAGACAAGCAATTAAGCAGGTTCTTTACTGTTCAGTATTACAGTAAAAGTGGTACTGATACCCATTGACCTATAGGTATAAAAGAGGAGGAATTAAGGGGAGAGGCTGCACATGGAATTCGCGTGGCTCATGCTGGAACATTACTAACAGTTCTTTTGTCAGGTTTGTGTGTTTGTTTCTGTTTTAATGGGGCTTTCACTTTCAAATACTGGAAGGACAGCAGCAGAGAGTCATGGAAGTAGTTTCAGAGAAAGAAATAGTCTGAGATAGAGCTCAGGTTAGTCAAACAATATGAGACAGGTACTGTCATGACCGTAAAACTGAGTACAGAATTGCTCAGGAATTTATCGTGGAGGGGCACAGCAAAAAGCAGTATCTGGAAGGCAACAGGACAGTTCAGGTTAGAAATATGCCACACCTGTGTAACTGTCAGGGGAGCTAACTCTTGGAGTAAATAACCAAGGTGGGTGTGGATTGGATTTTTTTCTGCCTCAGGACACGTTTAAATGAGAGATGTGTTGAGCCCGGTTTTCTGAACCAAAGTGTTAGGGTAACCGTGTAAACCATATGGGCTGTGTTAGAAAGGAAGTCAAATGAGATGTTCTGGCCTGAGAGAGAGAATATCTCAGACAAATCACACAGTGAGTGTGAAGTTTATGGTTTTATCTTAAAAGTACTATGTTTAAGTAAACGAGAACCTGTAACTTCTCTATTTCATTTTTAAGTACATCTGATGTTTAGAGCCGGAGTGCATGAACCCACCAGTGCCACCTGGAAAAGAATTATATTCTTGTAGGTGTCAGGAATATACATCCTTCAGCCCCTGTGCTGCTCACGTAGGAATATACCATAAAGATCAGGTTTTGCTGTCTTTATTTAAATTAAGCCACTCAGGAGATCTATCAGTAGAAAAGTCCGGTTGAATAAGTCTTAGCTCTTAAAATGTTAAAGCATCATTGCTTATACAATAACAGGGAAAAACACTTGAACAACAAATTAAAGCAGCTATTATATAAAATTGAAAAAAAGACTTAAAATTTGAAATAGTACAGCACAATCCCAGAAAATAGATACATTGCAGTTTGTGGCAAAAGCTATTCGTTGGCATCCTGTGCTCTAAAGGAAACAAATTATTTCAAATGAGTAAAAATCTGGTTTGCTTTTTATTAACTGAAAAACTTCAGCAGGTGATGAAGAACATTATTCTTCAAACCTACTTTTTATGCAGTTAGTAAGTTTGAATTGAATAATGGAATTAATGCAGAAAAAGACGTACTTAATTGTTCATTTGATCATCTCACGGGTCTAGATCATCTTTCTGTGGATATGTGTAAAAGGGATCATTAAAGAGAGATTGGAAAATGAACTGTTTATTTGCTCTGCCTATCGTACTGCCAGGCTTGTTTGCTTAGTGCTTCCATTATAAAGGTCCTTCAACTTGTTTGGAAGGATAATTAAAAACAAACAGCCCTTGCAAGCTGGAATTTTCCTGCTTTGTCTGTTTTTTTTCTGCATCAGTCCTTTGGAAAGCTTTAACCATAAATATTATGGTGTTTTTGAGATAGGGAAGTATGGGGAAAATAAGTTTTCCCTGGTGTGAAACAAATTCAAAAACTTGATGCCTGACGCACATGAGTGGGACATGGATATTTGCTAAATATTTGGGTAAACACATTTTTTGTTTTAGCTTGGCGCTACCCTTTGCAATTCTCACTACCACAACATGTTTTTAACGATTGCCTTAGATAATCTCATCGGTGGTGTTCAGTTGGTGGCAGGAGAACAGCAAGAGTGAGGGCAGTGCCTTTGAGCCTATGCTGAAGTTGTCTTCAGAAGGCAGCAAACAAAGCAAGGTTATTAGCAGTAGATTGTATATTTGTTATGCTGGTATTGGTGTTTTCATAGGAGATGTTTTAGGTGTCCACAAAGCGAAAAAAAAGACGCCAACAGCTGCACTACAGCAAAAGGAGCTGCAAAGTACAAACGCCACTCCAGAGCTGTGCGCTGCGTTAAGATAGGTTATATAGGCATCAAGTTAACGTCTCCGTAGCTCAGGAGGTTTTGTGAAATTGCAAATATAAAATCCAAGTTTTTTTTCTGATCGTTCTCTTGGGGAAGATAGCTAATGCAGTTTGGTTCAGTCTTGTGCTCAGAAAACAAAACCGAAAACTTGAAATATTGATTAAAGTCTGAGTGGAGGAAACTGAAAACACTTCTAAAATGCAGTAAAAGGCAGTAAAAGCACATCATAAATGTGTTGGTCTGGCTCCCCCCGTAGATGTGCATGCGAGATTACATTTTGAGTAGTTCCAGCTCTACACTGTGCTTGTGTCCAGTGGCACAGAGGGGAGAGTGCCAGCCCGTGGAGCAGCTGCAGCCGTCTGTGTCCCTGCCAACTGCCTCTGGATGCAGCCGAGCCCATGCCCATGGATGATTTAATGCTTCTGCAGAGGTTTATATTCATTTTTTGTCATGGCTGGTATGGAAAAGAGAAGCCGTGTGTGCAGTGTTGCCTTCCTCATCTTTAGTTTGGACACTGTCAAGTGAGACCCTCGTATCCCATGCCTGTAGGTAGTGGGCAGGAGTGTAATGTCACCAAAAGAGCGGGCTGTAAAAAGCATTCAGACTGCTCAGGAAAATCAGCCTGCTCATTTAGTGCCTCCTCGTTCCTCGGCAGCTGCTGCTGCTGATCTGCCAAATCTTTTTTTCCCCACCACGAGATACAGCCTAATGCGAATGGACAGTAATGAGTAGAACTTGAGGATGAGGCTGAGTGAGGATTAGAATTTGCATGTGAAAAGAGAGCGAGTTCTTTGCTTCTCCTTCCCCAGAAGAGTTGAATCAGAGCTGCCCATGAGTAAAGTAGGAAATCCCCTGTGCCCCTGGCCATACGAGACTTGAGACTTCACCTGAATGTTCCAGTGAGCCTTGGTGGTGCTCGGTGCTCCCAAATTCTGCTTCTGCACTAGGGGGAAAGAGGGATGTGCTAATTCTGGGCGTGGAGCCATCCGCAGAGACTCACTCCATGATTCACGAGTGATTCAGCCCTGTGAATCTGCAGACTCAGGAACAGCCTGGCGGGCTGTGGAGCAGGTGATCTATGGGCAGTCGTAAATGAGTCCTGCAGAGATTCGTGTCAAGTCAGGCTTCCGTCCCATCCTGCTGCGGTTGGTATTCCAGAATCGCGGCCAGGTGCCCATCCAGAGTTGTGATTTCTGCACCTGGAACTGTCGGGGTCAGCCTGCATCCTGTGTCACCCTGCGCAGACTCCTTAGAGTATCCAGTGGCTCGTGGTGGAGATCTTCCATCTGGAAGCTATGGATGCCACAACTTTTTGGAGGCTTTATTTTATCAAATCCCAAGTATACTGTGTTGGAATTGGTGGGACTGTATTTTAACTCCCTTAAGAGCTCTTGTTTTCTAGTAATCTTTTGGATGTGTTGCTCAACCTACTCTTGCTTCTCCATCC
Organism: Aythya ferina; assembly: GCF_964211825.1. Taxonomy (NCBI): domain Eukaryota; kingdom Metazoa; phylum Chordata; class Aves; order Anseriformes; family Anatidae; genus Aythya; species Aythya ferina. The sequence continues at coordinate 62,748,521 of NC_140301.1, forward strand.
TTTTCACAAGAGCCAAATCCATGCTTTTCTACTGGCCAGTGTTAGCCCCCAAAGACTCGTTTGACCCCCTTAGAGGGCTTTATTTACCCTGAGACTCTTGCAGGCTTGTTACTTTGTGCCGGTGAGATATTTTCCCTGCTTTACAACATGGCCAGAGGAGTGTGCAGAAGACTGGTGTTCACAACAGGCCATCTTTAAGCAGTGTGTTCTGAAATGGAGGTGGCACAACAATGCCTCCTTGTGACAGTGTCCAAAGTTCACCTGAAGTGGCACTTTACCTTCACTTCTTTCCAAATTTTCATTCCTTACTGCCAGAGGAGGTGAATTAACCCTTCTTTGTGAAACGTGGGGGGGCTGAAAACTCTTGGTGGTTCCCACTGTTTCAGTAAAATGGTTTGTATTAGCGATAAGTATGGTGAGGTTGACAAATTGTGAAAAAAATGTGAAAAGTTCTACATGTCTGTCTGCTTATTAACAGAATGAATTGTGCCAACAGGGCCAGAAGTATGTTGTATTCTTCTGTATGTACATAATTCTCTGCCTTTATTTAGGAGCAAGCCTTTGATCCATATGAGACCTTGTCCCAGGATATTCTCTCTCCACAATTCCATGAGCATTTTAATAACTTGATGGCAAAACCTGCTGTTGCTCTTCACTTTCAGGTAAGTGCAAATGAGAAATACTGAATTGATTTGGTTCTCAGGTTTTGAAGGTTTGGATTCTCTTGGTTTTGAATAGAGGGGGTAACCTTTCATACCCGCTGTTTCTATTTCTCTTTTGCCTTTTAACAGCAAGCACAGGCACCAAGGAGCAATATTTGCATTTTCTTCCTTGGATATCCCAGGTCCCGTGTTTGGCATTGGGATTGGCTGACAGTTTTTCCAAGAAAACTGCAGAAATCATTTCTTTAATAGGACTCTCCAGCAAGATCATCTGTGATATTGTTTTCATTATTATTTTTTTATTTTTAATCTCTGCCAGCTTGGCAGATCTATTAAAGGCTGCTGCTGCTCAGAAGAAAGCTGAGCTTGTGTTCAGTAGTGTACTTGGAGGAGCTGCAGTGTGCATTCAGTCACTGGGGCTCCCAGCTAAACCCGTTACAGTAGCACCTAGTTTGTGCAGTTCACTGGGACCTGCATCTCTGAGAGCACAAATTCCTCTTCTTCAGAGTATTTCCAGCTCTGAGTGCTTGGTAAGCTGCCTCATCTTGCTCTGAAATATTACTTGGTGAATGAAGGAAGGCCCTCTATCCATCTCCCTAGCAAATTTAAAGCCCCAAACTATATTCCAGATTAAATTGGTAATCGAGTTATTTGACAATCAATCTGGGCTCCTCTCTGACTCTTCTTACCATAGGAGGGTTTGGGCTTTCCTAGGAGTGTTCCTTCACCCTTCCCCAAGCTCTGAAGGAAAGGCAGAGATCCAGGCTCTGGGCTGTGGCCTTGCAGGAGCTGTCTCTGGCAATTGCAGAGAGATGCAGCCAGAAGTCTTAAACAAGGGGGAGGGCTCGTTTCCAAAACAGAGATCAGGTAATTCGGTTCCTGTTTGGTGTGGAAGAGGACAAGGATTTTCACCATCAGCTGGAAAAATTCTTCTTGTCTCACAACCCAAATTTCTGTGTTAGTTAACTGCTGGGAATGGGAGAGGATTTCTGATGCATTTTCTAACTCACAAACTTGTGATATCTCAGCTTTTGAGGAAGGGGAGATACTAACATTAACGTCTTCAGCGATGATACCCCATATTTCTGTGGTATTTTGGGTCAAAATGGCAGCACAGCATGCCTAATTGAGAGGAGGGGTGATTAGAGGCAAGTTGGTGACGAGGATAGGAGTCCTGGCTGTTCTTGAACATACCAGTGTGTTCTTTAAATTCTGCAGCAAACTGTGGCCCACAGTGAAACATGTTTTGGAAGTAGGCATGAGCATTGTTCTGCATTCTGGGATGTGTCTGCAATCACAGGGGCAGCTTAGCCACAGATAGCGCGTTATTTTTAGGTGTTGTCGCCTTGAACTGTTGTTATTAATTGAGTAATCTCAGCAAACTGCTGAGATACAAAGGTGTCTAGGGCTTGTGATATGACCATCTTGTGTACTAAAGGGTTCTTATAAAAAGAATTGTGGTTAACTTGGTCATCTATCTTATCTGTTTGATTTGCTCCTTCTGGCAAAAACGTAAACCATTCAGCTGGTTACCTCTTCAAACAGCAAGATTGTGCCAGCATTTGGGGGGGTTCCCAGAGCTATGGGCTTGCTAGTGAGCGTGCATTAAAATCCATCCTAAGCTGCTGATAGAAAAAAAGCGCTTGCATTATCTGCAAAAGGGTGTTCACAGGTTCTCTTGCTTGATGTCAGAGCAGTTTTTTTGTCTCTGAATTTTGCAGGGAGTCTCATTAGACAAACGATTTTGCAAAATTCCTTGCTTGTAAGCATAGAGTAATGCAGATCGTGACACCCTGGATCTGTTAGCCCAAGCATCTTGCTGTGAGCAGGGCTAACTTCAGAATCTGACCAGGGTGCTCAGGGCGTTGTCCAGCCCTGTTTTGAGTATGTCACTGTAAGGAATCCTGTTTGTTCTTCCTTTTCAGTCTACTGCTGAAGGCTTTAAAGAAGCTGTGCGATACGTCCTCCCACGACTCATGCTCATCCCAGTCTATCATTGTTTGCACTACTTTGAGTTACTACAGGTAAGTGAAGCCACGCTCTTCCTTCCTGCTAAAAACCTTTCTTTATGTGGACAGTCGGAGCTTTTAGATAGGCAATTAGATTTTATTTACTGCTGCTGAAAATCGAAAGTTATATCAAACATTAATTCGACATCAGGGTACATCTGAAAAATAAATTAATGTGAAAAATCATCAGAAGCACCTCTTGTTATGAATATTTGAAGTAGTTTTTATATTTTATTCAGCTAAACCTTTATTGAGTGTGAGTTCTAACATAGTTTAAAATGTAATACACACATATTTTAATTCCTTCTTTCCTAGGGTTCTGCATTTTATGACCATTCAGTAAAAGCTAAGCATGATTCAGAAAAGTATTCTCAGTGCCAAGTCACACTACAGTTGTAGCTCAGCTGATCTTGGTGGGGCTGGGGTGGTGGAGAGCACTTCTTTTCAGCAAGGAATAATCTGTTCTTAATGTTAAATTATTGGTCTTGAGCCCTAAACTGAAGAAATACTGCAAAAAGTACCATTTTTCATGGTGTACCACACTTTCTCCATGATAAGGAAGGATGAAAATAAGTGATAATATTTTCTTACTTTGTATCTTCCATGCAATGGTATTGATGAAATACGCAGGCGTTACGGAATTCTGATTTAGCTGATTAAAAATTATCCCTCTAGGATGTATTTTGGGGGTCTTACCATACAAATTGTTTACATTGGCATCCAGTCTGTATGAGCTGTGCTGCCTATTAAGGCATTACTTAAATTACAATAGCCTTGCTTGGTCTGACCACATATCACTTGGGCGTATTTTATTCTGATATGCACTAGCAAGGTAGTTCACATCAGTAGATATTTCCCCTGGGTATAACAGCTAAAAGCCAAAAAGTAACTAAGCGTGGATCTTTTTTGCTTACAAGCAAATGTTTCTGCAGTGAGTTATGAGATCAGATGCCAGCAGTCAGCAGAAATTTAACATCTGAGATCTATAATGACCATTCTTGAATAAGAGAAAGCACCCTTGCTGTAGAAAATGTAGTGTCTTGAAAAAATACTTAGGTCAGAGCTTTTGGAAGTAGTTGAGGATAATGTAAAAAAGTTTCTGTTTGCCCTATTGTGTTGGGAAAGTTTGTAATACGAATAAGGTTAAGTGAATTATTAACTAAATGGGATATACTCAGATTAAATAGATGGAATATCCTGTGGCTATAGCTGACATTTCGTTAATAGCTTCAGAAATTACACTTTTTTTTTTCTTTTTTTTTTTTTTAAGTTCTCAGTGTAAAAAGCATTGTTAGCAGTGTTGTACTGCGCTATGTGTTCTGTGGTCTTCCATTTTATTTCAGGATTTATTTCAATGAAGGAAGAATAGGAAACTTTGCAACCTAGAACATCTGTAATGCAATGTAAAATCTTCTCAAGAGTAAAGGAACTCATACCAGAAAAAATAACAGTTGGCTTAAGACTAGGTTTGTGATTAATAACTAACAAGTACTCTTTTTTTTTTTTACCCTCCATAATACTGGTCATTTGACGTGAGCCAGGAACCACACATTGCAATGTATGGATTTACCAGGATCATGTAGAAAGTTTTAAATCCAAGTGACTTCAACAAATTTTAAATCTGCAAGTGTTTCTGTTGATACTCAGCTTAGAAAAAAGTTAACAAAGCTTAAAAAAGCATCCCTGTCAGAGCTTTTATGCAGATTACTGCAGATCTATTTTGAGAACCTAAAATTGAAATTGCCATAGTTTTAGTATTTGCCTTCATAAAACTTGTGTTTCTATGAGGAGAGCTTCAAAAAGAAAAGAAACACAAAGCTGAGAACTAAAGGATGGCAGCAGAAGTGCAGCGTTGTTCTGTGAGCCTTGCTGTGAACGCTTACAGCTTCGTAACTACATCTCCTTTTCAAAATAGTGCAACTTCCCTTTCCGTAAGGGTCAGTTGCATATGATAAGTCTCTGGAACTTCTTAAAATGTTGTTCTTTCATGTTTCAACGACACAATTAGTTCAGTGACCTGTATTATGCTGAAGGTCAGGCTAATGTTTGATCCATTGTGTCTTAAAGCTGGGAATGAGAGTGCCTCGGTATGAAATCAAAGAATGAAATCATGAGCCCCAGCTTTGGCAGAATCCAAGCAGTTACCTGATTTTACAAGCTCTGTGGAGTTTGCTTGCTATTCAGGGAAACGACGACACGCATGTCTTACCAGCCAGTGTTTTTTGAGTGTTTTGTAATTTGTTTTCAAATTTAAGATTAAATGCTTAGCATATGAACTTGTTAGTTTTTTCGTCAGTGGCAGGAAAGGGTGGTTACTATTTCTGTTTTAAACTGTTGCACAGAGAAGACAATTCATTTTTGATAGCCTGTCTTAAGTTTGCAATGCTGTAAGAGTTTTCTGTCTCATGGGAGGCTCTGAGTCTGCTCAGATCTCCGGCTAATATTGATGGGATCAGCTTCTAAATGCACGTTCTTCAAATTGCCTCGGGTCTTTGAAGAATAATCTGGAGGTAGTAGAAAAAGTTTTGTTTCTTTTAATTGTTTTTACCTTTATTACAAAGTAACAGGATTCTGCATGAGAGGTAATTAGCCAATGGTTTGTTTTTTTTTAGCTAGGGAATTCTGATAGTAAACATGATGAAATTTGACCTTTATCCAAATAATCATAATTACCAAACCTTTTGTTGTGATCACTTCATTTGCAGGTTTCAAATCTGAACTTCATGTTGTATTTTGAAGACATCCTAAACCTACAGCAGTGATTCTTAAAAAGCAGAGTGTTTTTAGGGATAGCAAAAGCATTTATTCAACAATATTAGTAAGTTATGAAGTATGGGTGACTGCTTCTCTGATGCCATTGTATTTGGCTCTAGGAACCTTGGTTGAAAATGGAAGCAGAAGAGGAACAGAATACTCATATAGAATATTTTCTTGGCTTCAGCAGAGAGAAAAGCTAAGTTTGCTAACTTTCTGTAGGACCAACAGTCTGACAGAACAACCTAAAAACCCCAAAGCTACTGAATTTGGGAGGTAAATAAAATAATGAATGATTTACAGAAGTGCAGGCCCTGACATTTGCTCTCCTGCAAAACAGGAAAACTAAATTGGATTAAATTAAAGTTTGAAAAGCATGAAAATCTTTTCAAGCAGAACAGCTTTCCTCTTTGCAAAAGCCTGGACATGCAGCCATTTCGTGCAAAATCTGCATCAGAATATGGAAAGGACTTTCCTAGTCCTTTCCATATCGATTTCCTCTTGTTTGTCTGCTCTTGGGTAGCAGCAGCAGAGAGGTCTCTATTCTCCAGAAATACTCCAGGAAATAGCCTTTGAACACCCTGCTGTCACTTCTCTTTAATGACGTTGATTGCTTATTCAAATCATGACAGAAGACAAACCTTACCTTGGATTGTTTCGCAACGCGTGATTGTAGTGAAGGTTGAAGGAAGTCTCACTAAGGAAATACCTTGAAAAATGACTGGTAGCAATCAAAAAATGTTAGCTCTTGCCAGCAGGTAACAAATGCGTTCAGACTGTGACATTTTTAATTGATTATCCGAATATTCTGTGTTTCAAATCACCAAGTTTGACACTTGGGAGGACAGGCACCTGAATGCTGGCAGTGTAGAGAAGCGCTCGGTGTTTCATCAGTCTTTCAAGCTCCAGTAATGTTTTCATAAACGTCTGTCAATACAAGAGTTCCAGGAAACATTACTCAGTAAATGCAGTGGGAAGGACTCGAGGGGTCACATAATCTATCCAAGTCCTGAACAAGGTGTGAGACAGATGAATCTTTAAAATCCTGAAAATCAGCAGCTCGAGTCTGTGCGCAAGTCCAAGATGGCTTGCTTTTATTGACTAGAGAATACAGCCTGCCTTCTCATGTGACTGTCAGACACAAGATTGCCCCTAATTCATGCATGTGACTCACTATGTAGTTATCAGGCAACCCAAAGTATATGAAATTCTGCCTTTTGATCTTTTCCACTGTTACCTAATTGCTGACACAGACAGAAACCCTGGCCAGTATGTTACAGGATCATCATGGCATGATTTCCTTAATGAATACCGTGCTTCATTACTGTTCTCTCCCAGTTTTCTGTATAATAAAAAAAAAAAAAAAGAATAGTTAATACTCGATTTGTCTGGTATTCTTAAATACATCTGATATATGTAGGACCCCTTTTTCCCTTTTCCTGTAGATTTACATATTTTCTCTGTCTAGCAAATGTTGCACTTTTTTAATCTGTTTAGTCAGAAAGATGCTCAATATGAACAGGCATTTGGAAAAGCAGATATTGGTCAAGTGATTACAGAGAATGAGCTTCAGGTAGTCTGCCTGATCTTCAGGAATCTATTTGTTAAGATGTAGAAATGGATTAAATTACTAGACAAGTGGGGTTTTGTTTGTTCAATACCAACAACAAAAGCAAAGTATGCCCTTTGACATCTGTTAACTGCCAAAGTCTCACTTCGGGAAGGGTATGCAAGAAATTGTGCTTGGGACATGGGAGGAAGAAAAGTATTTTATCAGGCTCAGTAGCTTTCCCCACTTCTAGGATATGGCACTTTTCAAGCCATTTTTATGTTCTTTGCATTTCTATGGCAGATACAAAGGAAGAAAAAAGGGTTTCCACAAAGATTTACATCTTGTTTTTTTCCCTTTCTTGTACTGTTCCCCAGCTCATAAACCTCCCAGAAGTTTTTTGCCACGAAACTCTCATTTCTCTAACACACAAGATGAAGGTTGTTTGGGCATGTGAAAAACAAAAAATTCAGTGATTTAAATTAAAGGAAGAGAGTGGACCAATCTGGTCAAATCCCATTCTCTCAATTACTTTTAGAGGAAGCTAAATATCCTTGCTGAGGGAACTTAGTGGGGAAAAGAAAAGAAGGTTTCTGCCATGCTGAGTGATTGTAAGTAAGATTTCTCTTGAAGTATGGAGGTAAAACAGAACTTACCCAGAACTGCCTGGCATAGTGTCTTGATATTGCCCAGCAAATCAGTTTGCCTGAGTTTTCTTTAAAGAAATCGTACAATTTTGAACATGAAAGGGGTTGAAAAGCAAAATCTCTCTTATTTAGAGCAGTAGTGTTTTAGGAGTGATGACCTTAACCAAAAAGAGGAATTCTGGAAATAGGCTTTTCTCAAACCGTACTGCAGTTGAGTGTATAGAGGTGGTAGGAAAGCTTGTTAAACTGCCAAATACGAGAAGTTTCTGCCTAGTGGCAAAGACAGATCTAGTCTTCATGCTGATTCTCACTGTGTTTACATTTTGCAATTAGAAGCAAATCTTGAATTTCAGGCTTTATTTGGTATGGTGGAGTTTGCCAGACAGAGTTGGTGTTTCTTCTTGAAATAGATGAATTTGCTGAAGATGGCTGAGTTCAGAGCAGTAAGAAGAGAGCAAATCTTGGTCCTTCTGTCTTTTAAACGTGCTCTGAAATGTTGAGATGGCCTTATTGAAGGAATATTACATGTGGTTACATACAACAGCATTTCACCCTTGACTGCTTCAAACCTCCAAACTGTTTAACAAAATCATTACCAGTTGTAAAATAGGATCTTGTTGAAAAGATAACAGCAAAAAATGTCTCCGACAGTTAGTATTGGCACTCGGTAAGAAAAGGGTTGTCTTTCTAAACTCCCACCTGTTCTCTGCTTTTGCATGTGTACAGACTGTTCCCGAGTATCTGACAAATGGTTTGTAGTTACACACACAGCTAGCTCTGAGTGTGTCACTCTTTGATGGGCTCAAAGTCAGTGATTTCACTGAGTGCTGTGCAAAACACTGTACGAATGTTTGTCAGCCTTCCTACCCGTCTGTGATTCAGATAAATCTGAAAGAAAACTGTTTATTATGTTCTAGCAACTGCAGGAATGCAGTGAAGATGAAGAGGATCGGGAGTGCCTGAAACAAGCCATTACTGCTCTTCTGAACCTCCAGTGCAGCATGGAGCGCATTTACAGCAAACACTCCCCAAGACGTCGGCCTGGGTAATAATCCACAAAACTACACAGGTTTCCCAAAGTTGAGAGAGAAAGAAATAAATTACATGGAAGGAATTGTCATTTTTTTTTCTAGTTAGTGTGTGTGTTTCCTGTTCAAGGCGTGTCTTTATGCCCATTTCCATTGGAAATGGAATAGCAGCCCAAACTTTTAGAGTCCATTTCTATGAATAATGTCAATATCTTACTCTCTCACGTGCCAAAACAGTGCACATAGTTTATTTGGAACAGTAAACTTGATTAGGGGAAAGAAGGAATGATAAGCAATTAATTTAGGTGGTTTTACTTTGGTCTCTTGGGATGGCAAACATGGAATGTGCCCATCGTGACTTTTTCTTTTATTCGTTCAAGGGAGCCAGTCTGTCGCTTCTATAACCGACAAATAAGAAGCAAACACTTGGCCATCAAGAAAATGAATGAAATCCAGAAAAATATTGATGGCTGGGAAGGCAAAGATATTGGGCAGTGCTGTAACGAATTCATAATGGAAGGCACCTTGACAAAAATAGGAGCCAAACATGAACGCCACATCTTTCTCTTTGATGGTTTAATGATCAGCTGTAAAACTAATCACGGCCAGTCACGGCTGCCCGGTTACAGCAATGCGGAGTATAGACTGAAGGAAAAACTTATCATGAGAAAAATACAGATTATTGATAAAGATGACACATCTGAATATAAACATGCTTTTGAACTGGTGCCTAAAGATGAGAACAGTATACTCTTTGCTGCCAAGTCTGCTGAAGAGAAGAGTAATTGGATGGCTGCTCTGATTTCCCTCCAGTATCGGAGTACTCTGGATAGGATGCTTGATTCAGTGTTACTGCAAGAAGAAAACGAACAGCCCCTGAGGTTGCCCAGCCCAAGCGTGTATCGTTTTGTAGTGGAAGACTCTGAGGAAAACATTGTTTTTGAGGACAACTTGCAAAGCAGGAATGGAATTCCTATCATCAAAGGAGGAACGGTTGTGAAATTAATCGAAAGGTTAACATACCATATGTATGCAGGTACCCTCAACATTTACTATATACGTTTTTTTTTAAGATGGTGCTTGTACGGGTAATTAATTTAGTCCCTTTTTTCTCTTTCTTTTCTTTTCTTTTCTTTTCTTTCTTTTTTTCCCCAGCATATAGTTAAATGTAAAGCGAGGTTTGCAGAAATAACCAGTATCTTATTAAATCAAGTGGCTTTGCTGGCAAAGCTATAAGAAGACTTCAGGCATGCAGGCTCCCCCCCCCCCTGCAGTGTGTCAGTGGTCTAATAGGAGCTACCAATGCTTTCTGTTAAACCTTTGCTTCATTCTTCTCCCAAGACCATCGTGGCTAAAGCAGCAGAGCTGCGTGCTGTGTGGAGGAGGAGAAACGTCGCTGGTTATTTCTGTTAAGCCTTAGCCTGCCACTTTCTGAAGTCCCTCAGTAGAAAAGGAGGCAAATCCCAATCAATTCTTCAGCCTTCCCTGTGAAATGCTGTCTTAAAGCCACAGAAATAAAACTTGTAATTATGTAAAGTACTAACACTGCTGAAAAAGTTTGAGAGAGCTTAGGTATGAGTCTTCAGAAACGTGCATGCTGTTGTAACAACTAGAGCTGGATTGTCTTGAGCTGTATATTTTAAAGAAAGAAAGAGAAGAGAAGAGTATTTCTCATTGGCCACACACTGAAATTGATGCAGCTACCTGTCACACAAGTAACCCAGAGCTGTGTTTGTGGATCCCACCTCATCCAATTCAAAGCCATGTGGGTTTCTGTGGCGTTTCAGGTTCTCTCTCTTTCGGAAAGAACTGGTGCATTTGATTATTAGTTTGATAGTGTAACTTGTGAGGGCTTTATAGCACAAGTACATGCTGCTTTGGCTTTGGGAATCTTCAGCGAAAGCGTTGTCCTCTTGGGTTTCTGTGTGCTTTTTCCCAAACAGTGTTTGGAGCCAAGACTAACAAACCCTGTCCGTCTGCCTCCGCAAGGGCATTTCAATAACTAACAGCGTGCGGAGGGACTCCGAGCAGATCCTGATGCTGCTTTATCTTTGTATTTATGTACCAATACATTTTTAGCTGCTCGGTTTTTAGATGTTTGCATTGGTTTCAGATTGTTTGAAGCAGGTTTGTTCCAGCAGAGGTTGTTTGTAGAACTCCTGTCGTGTGAAAGAACTTGCCAGTTGATACCGGGATACCATGGCACGCAGCAGATGCAGAGTTGTTAATCTCTTGAATTTAGCTTGTAAGCCACTATTAGAAGCACGTTGCTTGTATTTTCCATTGTGTTGAGAATGTTTATTTATAAAAATAATCTAAAAAATAATATCCAGGCACCTGCACAGGTCAGAAAGCAGAGTAGCAGTCCCCATTGTAAGAGAATTGCAGATCTTGTCTACAGAGCAGAGAGCCTGCCCACCTGTTCAGTGGTAAGAAGAAGATTTTTCTTTTAAAAATGCCATAAATAATACTGGTGAGTGACTGCAGATGTGACGGAGAGGCAGAACAGGCCAGTCCAGGACTAGGGTGCAAACTCAGCAGCCCAGAACGAGAGCACCATTACTTCAACCTTCAAGCACATTCCCAAGTAGGCTCCCTTATAAACGTTGAGCCTTTGAAGGGAATTTAAGCCTGCTTAAAAGAAGTGTCTCTTAATCTTCTGGGTGCCTCTTAGAAGAAATTAACTGACTGCATGTTGATGACTGCTAGCGTAAGTTCCCTGACAGACTCAAGATGATTTACAGCACAGTAAGTAAAAAGAAACACCCAACAAGCCCAAATCCGTGCTTTCAGTGAACATCTGCACGAGCATTTCTCTGGGCCTGGTTTTCCTGTATTTCACCATTCATTTGCTCCCAAGCAGCTCAGGCAGCTGCTGCGGCCACAGGCTAGCAGCTTGCAGCCACTGGTAGCCGCCTGGGGGGTCTGCTGCAGGCACGGAAGGATTAGGGCCAGATGATGACCCGCTGAGGCTCACACTGAAGTGATCCGTCTGTCAGCCTGCTTATTCACAATCTAGGAAACTCCCCGAGAGTGGAATTGAAAGAAATTAAAGGAAAATGTTGGGACTCTGTATAATTAAGCATTTAATTTGTGTTTTGTTGTGGGTTGCTGTTTTTTTTCAGGCAGGCATGGCCGTAGAGTTTTATTCCCTCGTGTCTGCGTGCTGTGCCACCTTCCTCAGATGGTGTTCTGGGGATGAGTCAAAGTTGTCTGATCGGGGGGCTGTAATTTTGTGCCCAGGCTTCAAATGAGGCATGGAACTGTGGAGCAGGAGGAGAAATGTTTGTGTTTGCAGCACGTGGGTGCTGTATTAGAGGGCTGGGTTCTCTCCTTGACTCTGTTTTGTGGTGCTGGTCGGTTTGATGGAGCTTTTTAGCAGATGGCCACTGAATTTATAATCCAGCTTGATGCAGAGGGGTTTGACTGATGGGAGTGCTTTTGCAGCACGGAAAACTATGTTTGGGGTGTGAAATAAAGTGCACTTAATACCTCTGATAAACAAGATCATAACAGATGTATGCTTCTAAGCTAGCAGCGGGCCAACACAAACACGTGTTGGCCTCAGCCAAAATGCCAGGGCAGGCAGATTGACACCGGGCTGAGAATTGTCCTGGCTTGCAGACAGCTGCACCCGCTGGTAACACACCTCCTGCAGCAGCGAGAAGGCAGGAGGCAGGTGTGGTGGCTTCTGGAGATGCACGGGCTGGAAGTGCTGCAGGTATTTTGCTTTGTAAGGCCTCTGCTGCCCGTGCTGCTTTCCCTGCCGGCTGCTCAGCCCACAGCAGTTGTGTGCTGGGGAGGCGTGCAGGCTCTGCTGGGGAGATTTTTGTAAGAACAGGTAAGACAAATGTTTCGTCGGGGTGGTAGAGGTATTTTTGATGTCATGATAGCAGACAGCCTAGCTCTACATTGTTTTCCTTGTCTTTCGGAAGGCGTTGAATGGCTGCCTGGGCAGTGAGTGTAAGCCATTCCACATGCCAAGACTGAGACACAGTTTTTGAGAGAATGTGCAGCTGAATTGTATCAGGGGAATTGTATCAGAGGGCTAAATGAAAATTTCACAAGCAGTATCAGTTCGGGTATTTTCGAAAGTGCTTGACTTAAAATTTCCGTGTATTTTCTGCACTTCAAACTTTTCCTATGTGGACCTGTATTTTTTTCCTGATATTTTGAGACAAGATTTAAAAAAACTTTCATCGTTTTCTTACTCTGTCTTTACAGATCCAAATTTTGTACGTACTTTCCTTACCACATATCGCTCTTTTTGCAAGCCCCAGGAACTGCTGAGCTTACTGATTGAAAGGTACGCTGTGGTTATCCTTCCTGAAAAAGGCTTTGTGTTCATTTACCTGCTCCTTTTCTGCTCGTGTTCTCAGTGCTGTGTGGAATACATTTGGCAGACAGGAAAAACAGCAAAGTGCATAAAACAGAAACTTCTTAACATGGCTACAGCAATGACAGTTTTCAATGCAAGCTTCCTTTTTTCCTGTTTGTTAAATTAGCACCTGAATTCCTTATCAGCTAGAGAAGTTGGTGTGCCTCAGCTGTGGGGTGGTGGTGGTTTGGACTGCTTACATGTTGGAGTATCCTGAAGTGTTCTAAGCAGTTTGTTTGAAAGGCACAGACTCGTACTGTAAACAACATGTTAATGCAGTGTGATAAAGCTGTTCTTAAGCTCTCTTCTAATCTTCACTTAATCAAGCTAGCAGGTAGTTAAAAACCTTCTATCCTAGTCTAGACATCTTGTGATGACCAGAAAACTAGGGAATTATCAGTGAGAGCTGGGTGTGTTGGCAGCACATAGCCAGGGGAAGAGGGAATTCCAGGCAGACTGGATGCCAGATGAGTGCCTGAGTTTCACTGCACTGAATTTCTTTAAATAAAATTGCTCTTCATGTCCTACATAAAGGGTTTGGCTTTTATCTTAATTGCCATCGGTTTTCTGGTGCTTGTGTTCGTAGGTTTGAAATCCCCGAGCCGGAGCCTACTGAAGCAGACAGGCTGGCAATCGAGAAAGGAGAGCAGCCCATCAGCGCAGACCTGAAGCGATTTCGCAAGGAATACGTCCAGCCAGTGCAACTCAGGTTTCTTTGCTTTTAAATTTGTTCTCTTAAAGCCAGATTTTAGTTCAGCCATTACGTTGCACGCCTGGAGACGGTAATCTCTTTAGGAGACTGCTGTGCTGTCAAGTAGGGACTTATCATTGTCTGCAACCAGACTAATATCCCAAGCCGTGTTCTGATTAGTCATACTGACTTCTGTTGTTGTTGTTGCAACTGTACTTTGGGTCTCTGCTGCTCACAGCTGTGATCTCCGCCACCCACAAGAACGCTGTATGGCTGCTATGGAGAGCGGGTGTGGGTGAGAGATGTACAACTCAAAGTGTTTCTGACGGCGTTTTGAATGGGTTCCTTGTTAACAGGCCCTGTGAAGATAGTTTCTCTGTTTCCATTTTTTCAGTCCTGCTGGTATTTTACTCCCTTTCCCAGCCTATTGATGGATTTGCACACAGGGAGACTCTTGTCTGTACTGCACTTTGCAACGGGCTACAGTGAATCTTCAAGGTCTTGCTGACCAAGCTAATTTGGGGAACAATTAAGCATTTCTAGCATGAATGAGGCTTGTTGTTTCCCTGATAGGGAATCAAGTCAGGAGGAGACAGAGCTCACAGCCAGTGTTTGTTAGAACAACCTTTATTCATTAAACTTGCTATTAGTAGTATCAAGCTGTTACTATTAATGGCAAATAACCACGGGCACAGTACCCTCCATTTTTTTCCCTCACCACGCAGTCATTCGTAGTTACCTGTTCAGAGCAGCAGCAATTTACTGTTAATTAGAGAATCATCCTGACGTGCCAGGACCTTCAGTATAGGTTTTTGGAAGGTCACCGAGGGCGTACCTCTTTCATCACATACCTGTGTACAAATACATACATTTAAAAAAATAATCAAGATCCAAACTAAACACCCAAGCATGTGAGTACACAATCCTGTAGCTCTCGTCGATATATAGGAGCCGCCACTTTCTTGGATGTGGTCCAAGTTACACAACCCCAGAGTAACCTTGATACTTCTGTGCGCTCCCGTCCTTGTGCAGCTTTCTCAGGTTCTTGGTGTTCTGAGTTTATCAATTCCCCTGGCTTCAGCAGGGCTGCTGGTCTCCAGAGCTATCAGTTCGTGGGAGATCTTCACGCGCTACTTCTCAGCATCATTTTTTCCTGGTTTCAGATTGCTGTTTTCTGGTTAGTGTTTCTGCAGACATCCCCATAAACGCCTATAGAGCCCCTCCAAAGAAACTTGCACAGAATGGGCTTTTGTGACATAACTGGCTCACGAGTTTAAATATAGCTGTATCGCTTTTCTTGCTATTTTTATATCCTCCTCTTCTAGCTAGGCTTGAAGCTGCTTGGAGACCTCCTCACAGTGCCCATCTGCATGCTACAAATGCATCTTCGTGCCGCGCTGCTGATGCCATAGCTGAGCAGGACAGGGGCTTATCAATGAAACAGAACCCGTAGAACAGTTGAAGGCAGCAAGTAACCATGATTCTGGCTATTAATTTCCAAAATCAGTGCAGCACTACTCACATGATACGTTTGAGCTGTTTGAAACCTGTGCCTAGTTCCAAAGTTTCCAGGGTGTTTGGTTTTGGTTTCTGGTTTCTTTCTTTGAGAGATTAGGATACCTCTTGTCATGACAGGTACCCTTAATGTCTAATTCATGCTGTGGTTGGTGAGCTGAGCGCCCTTATTAGTGCCTCCTCGATGAGAGATGTGGTTCAGAGCTGCTATTTAACACACACACTCCTGTGGCTTATAGTTAATCTTAGAATCGAGGAGATATTACAGGTTTCTGGTGGCTTGAAAATGTTAGCTTTCCTACAGTTCAAAAGAAGGGTCTGAATTTGATCTTTCATGCTGATATGCACAGCACTTCGTACATCCCAGTTTTGTACCAGTATTGAGCTCTACTTCAGAGAGATCTGAGATTTGGGAGTAAGGTGGGGAACATGAAGGTGCCCAGTCCTTCCCCCTCTTCAGCACTTACTCCACACGCTGTAGACATGCTGCGCAGTGCACAGAAACAGTCAGGTCTTTGACTTGACTAAATGCAGGTGAGGTTATGAGAAAGAGGAGGTGCCCAGCTGCAAGTGCAGTCAGCAGAACCAGGTAGTCTTTCTTGCTTTTTCGGTACTCCTACCACGATATCTCAAAGGCAAAGACTGATTAGATAAGATCCTCTATTACTGTTATTGGGAACTCGTTTCAAAGCATCCCTCCTTTGATGGTTAGAAGCTGTCATTAATTTCCAGCCCGAAGGGTCTGAGTAGCCATCCTTCCATGGGATAAACTTTCTTCTTTAAGTTAAATAGCTCTCCTCTTCCCAGTGTTTCTCCTCCATGTGTTCATGTTGAGCGTCCTTAGCTTGACTCAGCTAGCCCAGCCGACTGCTCCAGTACTTAGACTCACACCAGGCTGGCAAATTAAAATCAATTATCTGCCCTGGTCCTCTCAGACATTCTTGCCCCCAGTCTACAGAGCTGAACCACTGCAAACAGTAGCCCGGTGCTGAAAGGAGGACCACAATTAGCGCTGCTTTACCTTAATATCCTGAGCTGCAAAAAGTTAAGCAGCACTCTGCTGAGCCACTTCTGCAAAGGCAACGGGGCTGAAGTAACCAAATCTCACTGCAACCATCTCCTCTGTGAGCCCTTGACTGTGGGCTCTCCATTAACCCCACCATCCTTACCCCAGCTTTTGGGCTGGCACGGGGAAAATCAGTTGTGCTGGTTGATGGAGGAGGTATCAGCTCAGCACTCAGGTAAGGTGATGTGGTGCACCCCAATAAATAGGAGGTTTGAGTTATGAGTTCAACTTGTTTACAAAAAGAAGAGGCAGAAGAGTTTTTTATTCTGATACATCTGAAGAGAGTGGAAGGCTGAAGAGCAGTCGTGGTTTAGTTCTTAAAGACTTGTTTATTAGCGGTCTGTTTAAGAAAGTAGAGAAAAGTCAAGAGAAAGTTGAGTGTTATCCTTAAAGCACTGGATCTTGTAGTGCTGTTAGTGTAAATAAAAAGATGAAAAATTAGGCCAGCACACCTGCAAAAACTTCTAAGATTGAATTTTACGCATAGGAAAGAAACTGTTACAAATTTGTTTCCAATCAAATGGTCAATTCTAATTATTTTTGTTTGTTTAAAAAATATACCAATAAATTATATTCATGATACTTGTTTTATCTGTTATTGATGAATTTTTTCCTCTTCTGAAAACACCTCAACACTAGCATTCTTTATTTGTTTGTTTTTAAAACTTATATACATGCTAAGTCTGGAAAATGAGGTTTAAAATACTTGGGGACTTCTGTGTTCATCGATGCATGCTTAGTCTTTGCTCTGCCCCTGTGTCCATCTGCATTTTGATAGTCTTCAGTCACACGAATCTAACTCAGCTTTTATATACCTGTGTTTTGTTTAATGTTTACATAGGATGAGCTTGGAAGTCCTAAAAAAAAAAAAAAAAAAAAACAACACCCCAAAATAATTATTTTTTTCTCTCTCCTTCCTCAGAATATTAAATGTTTTTCGCCACTGGGTAGAGCACCATTTTTACGATTTTGAAAGAGATCTGGAGTTGCTAGAGAGATTGGAGACGTTTATTTCAAGTGTGAGAGGTATGGTAATTGGTAGTCCTCTGTTCTTCCCCATTTTGGTACAGCCTGCTGTTCTAATGCTCAGGGGTTTTAGGCATGAAAATATCTTCACACATGAGTAATTTTAATGCCTTTAATGGAGCTGTTATTTAACTCTCCTTTACATGAGCAATCTTTGGCTTGAATCATACGTAAATAGCTACCAAAAAATGATTTCACGCATTGTGGCATTGTTTAACTTCAATGTATTTACTTTTGGGCAGTAGGGTTCATCCTTGCCTGACTCTGTAACAGACTTAGGAGAATTCAGAATTCTCTCACCTCCCTTCTTTGCTTTGTACTTGTAGAGAATTCCTTCCCTGTTGGATAACGAGATGAGTTTTTCCATAGTCTTTTCCCATTGATTTAAAATTCTAGCTGAAAATCATTATCCTTTAAGAAAACCCTTGTTCCATTTGGTATCACTTCCTCTGGAGCAATCCTTTACAAACTAGCAGATTTTTTGGGCAGCCTAGATGGAGGGCCAGCAGTTTGCATCATTGTCCTGGCAATGCTAGACTTTACTTTTCAGATTGTCAGACCGTATGTGGGGCAATACCACGCTGAGCCAAACTTTGAGACCCATAGTTTATCTTTTGCAGAGGTTTCTACTGCTGACCAGAGAGAAATAATTCAATTTTGGGGGCTAGTCTCATAAAAGTTATTTGTCTTGAACTGCTGAAGGTACTTCTTGTCTTGTCCATGATGCTGTGTACTGTAAATGTTGGACTGATGGTGTAAGCATATTTTTTTTAATCTCTTCATTATGTTGTGCACTAGTACAGCATATTGCAAAGTTTCCAGTTTAAGCTTGTTTACTTTTTTTCAGTTATTTTCCTTTTAGTAGGTGAAGCTAGCAGTCAAAAAGATGATGGTTGCAGTTTAGGGGAAACAGTAAAATGCAGTGTGTGCGTGGTCACTTGTCTCCCACTAAACATGTCAGTAGATGCATTTAAATGCAACTGGACACCCAAAAATTTGTTGGTGTGTCTGTATTTGCAAACTGAGATAAGTGCAAGAACCCATAAGACAAAAATAAATAATGAACTGCAAACCTAATTAGCTTTCCTGCAGAAATGCAGTATTTTGAGTGCATGTGCGTATTTTGTTGTTTTCATTAAACTATTAAAAATAAGTTAAGATGACATTAAAAACGTTTTTTATTTGTTATGTTTTGTAGGAAAATCCATGAAGAAGTGGGTGGAATCAATTGCTAAAATCATCAAAAGAAAGAAAGCTCAAGCAAATGGGATCAGTCACAACATCACCTTTGAGAGCCCGCCTCCCCCCATCGAGTGGCACATCTGGCGCGTTGGGCACAGCGAGACCCTGGACCTGATGACTCTGCACCCCATAGAAATTGCTCGGCAGCTGACGCTTCTGGAGTCTGACCTGTACAGGTAGAGGTCTCTTTGTGCTATCTGAGCAAGAAAGTTCATAGAATCAGTCAAAAGTACGTCCCCTTGTTTTACAGGGTTTATGGAAGTAGGTTTTCTGTTTGGTACCGAAATATACAAGAGAAAAGGTGTTTTTACATCTCTATATGAGATTTCTGATAGCATAACTGAATAAATACAGTAGTTTAGGAAACTAAAGTATTATGAGTAGGTAATATCAGTTTATAGTCTCCTTGTTAAAAGCAAACTTTGTTACATTAATAAAAAACTTTTATTGTGTCATAAAAAACACATGATTGTCTCTCCCCCTTTGCTTAATAGATGCATAGCAAAGTCCTAGGCGTTACACACAATATAACTTACAGGACTGGTACATCGGGGTCCTCTAATCTAGTTCTGAAGAGTTTTTTAGCCTGGTATCATAAATGCTCTGCTGTTTCTGTGCTTTGTTGTTACTGATCGTAAATAAAGCTAGCCTCGATGTGAGAGCTGAGTTTTGCCAGGTAGAAGTTCTTTAAGAGCTTACGAAACAAAAAGGTGAAGCATCCTTTAATGCTTCAGTGATAACAGGTTTTCAATGGAAATAGGTCACTTTTCCAGCAGGTTGCTCCAAGTACTTTAGCTTCCTATTAAAAAAAAGATTTTAATTGCCTTTAAGATTCTTTCTTCTGCCTTCAGGAGATTAAACTTAACTCCTTTGTAATTTTCTTATGTGGAAATGCTTATTCAAAAATGCCAATTTCAGTTAAGATAAAAATGGATTTTCTCCTATCCGCAAGTACTCATCGAAAAGTTATTTTAAGTAACTGTTTTTCTTATACTGGGTTGTATTTGTGAAATACCAAGTCGTGATTAAGGGAAGAAATAATCTTTTAATGCAAACACGGAACACAATTATTATTTATATTGAACAATCCTGTTCATCTTGCTTTATCATAACAGGGCAGTACAGCCTTCTGAACTCGTCGGTAGTGTGTGGACTAAAGAAGATAAGGAAATTAACTCCCCAAATCTATTGAAAATGATTCGTCACACTACAAATCTTACTCTTTGGTTTGAAAAGTAAGTAAAGTGATGGTGATTTTAGTATAGTGGCGTGAACTCCTTCTGAAATTGAGAAACGTTTTTGTCTTCCTTGAATTCTGTTGCCTTGAATCTTGAGATAGTAGTAGAGTATTACAATAATTTCAGGTTTTATTTCTAGGTCCATGCCATGCCAATCATGTGTTTCCTCCATTTTAAAAAAAAATTAAATAAATGGATTTTTTCCAGTACTGTCCACATGGTCAACATGTGCCCTGCTGTTATTTCTACAGTACATCCAAGGGCACTGAAGGCAATGCAGGACACTTTTCTGCATCTCTTTTGAAAATCTGTTGTGTCTATCCCCTTAGCTTAGTCTCTCTCCCTTCTTGTGATGCATCACTAAGGACTTCTGAAGACATGGCCATGCTGCAGTCAAAAGGGTGTAGCAGTTTGTACGTGTATACGTAACCTCATGAGCTTAAAATGCTATCATAGATACTGCAGCATGAGAGGGTCACCCTGCTTACCCTGGATTGTGCTTGGGTCTTGCTTTATTTTAGAGTACGTGCCAAAATCATCTTGTTATTTCAACCTAAACATATATAATATGTGATTACATAAATTTGTACTTGAGATTTTTGACAGTGCACCAAACCGTGCCTGCTAGACACACTGTACAGTTTTCACTTGGACGTTTTGCTAGCTACTAAATTAATTTGCTAGCTTGCTGAGCTTTCAGGTTCTGTTTATCAGTACTTCTCAAGTTACGTCTTTTGATTAGGTGCATAGTGGAAACCGAGAACTTCGAAGAGCGGGTGGCTGTGCTGAGCAGGATTATAGAAATCCTGCAAGTTTTTCAAGATCTGAATAATTTCAATGGTGTTCTGGAGATAGTCAGTGCAATGAACTCCGTGTCAGTGTACAGATTAGATCACACGTTTGAGGTAAGCTCTGGGCATTGCTCTTGAGAAAAAAAATAAACAGAATCCAGAAATGAATCAGGCAAACTTCATAAGTGAAATCCATATTGTACTTGCTTTCTTAGAAGAAAACAAATTAATTATGAGACAGAGTTACTTTAAAAGTTACAAGACAACATGAGATGGACTGGTTGTCTCAAAGGATTTGTAACAGGAAGTGGAGCTTTTCAGCAGATGTTTTCTCACTTGTATTCAGCTCAAAAAGGGGAAACAGCATAGACATTTGATTGTTAACTTGTCTGAAATGAACCCATTGCTTCAGTCCAGTGTTTTATGTGTGTGAAAGGGGAGGGTCCCAGGGCAGAGAAGCCTGGAACACTTGAACAGCAGAATTTCTTACCTACACAAGGACCGTGGGGATAGAGGGGCATAAGAGGGGATAGCTAAAGCTCAGATTTCAGTTCATGAGCACTTTTGCATGAGAGTCTCTGACAATTCACATTGTTAAGAGACAAAAACAAATGGTTGCTGACTGCTTTAGGTGGACACTAGGAAGAGAGGCTAGGAAGAATTATTGAACTGATGGTGCTGTAGTCAAGAGCCATTTACAGAAGAGGTTCTTTCAAATATTAATTTGAGTTTCTAAGTTTTGTTAAGAAACCTAGGTAATTATCTTGTATTTTCTAACCGTGCTGTTGAGATCTGCATAGCTTCTATTTTGTTTTTTTTCTCTTTGACAATTTAGGCACTACAGGAAAGGAAAAAAAGGGTTTTGGATGAAGCAGTAGAACTAAGTCAAGATCATTTTAAAAAGTACCTAGCTAAGCTCAAGTCAATCAATCCACCCTGTGTGCCTTTCTTTGGTAAGTAACACCAGAATAGGCTAATACTGTGTGTGTTGTCTTTCTTAAATTAGGTTTGATGCAGATGTGTTAATCTTGCTTATAGTAACAGGTGGTGTTTTGCTCTAAAAAATATTTATTTGTTACTTTAACTTCCTAGGTTTGTAATGATTTTAGACTTAGTGTCTTGTATATAAAAGTTATTTTTCTAATTTAGTAATACAGATTACTGGTATTATTGGTATGAATATTACCCCACTTCATTTTACTCTGCTTCTGCATTGGTGAGCTGATTGTGGCAATGACCTGAAGATGTTTTTCTAAATTCGGGATCTCAGGTTAAGGAGTTGAAACATCTTATTTCAATAATACATTGTTCCTTTGTAAAATGCAAACTTAATTCATTTTTACCAGTTAGTAAACTGTTGGAGCGTTAAAGGGAATGGTCTACCTATACTTGGACTTTTTTTTATCATTCATTCATTATAAAGAATGAAATTAGATCTTAGAATAAACATGAACTTTCAAATCCATTTCTTTTCTGTCAGGAATATACCTAACAAATATTTTGAAGACAGAAGAAGGGAATCCTGACTTCCTTAAAAGACAAGGGAAAGAATTAATTAATTTCAGCAAAAGGAGAAAAGTGGCTGAAATCACAGGAGAAATCCAGCAGTATCAAAATCAGCCCTACTGCTTACGGATAGAGCCAGAAATTCGGGTAATCAAAAACTAAATATCTCCTTTGGGGGTAAGAGAAGGAAAAGAATGCATACAACCAAAAATGGTCAGTCATTCTGCCAGCACAGACCTAATCTTGTGTGATCAGTGACCATCAGAAGAGGGAGGAAATGGTGGCTGGTCTGTGGCAGCAGACAACAAAAATGTTGCAGCAAAGGGCCAGCTGGAGCCAGGTATCTGCTTTCTTGGGTTCCGTGTTCTGGGTCTTGCTCATCCCCTTGCTGGTCTGCAGCCTGGTATTGGTGAGGTTTCCTAGCAGCAGAACAGTGCATGAGACTCACTGACTGAGCAGCAGAACTTGGGAAGAAAAGTCAGTTTATTTGGGCCTAAAGCACCGGGTGTAGCTCCCACTCTACCAGGTTGCCCAGCCTGGCCGTGGACACCTCCATGGGGCATCCACAGCTTCTCTGGGCAGCCAGTTCCAGTGCCTCACAGCCCTCCATAGAGGTGCTCCAGCCCTCTGAGCATCTTCATGGCCCTCCTCTGGACCCTCTCCAGCATCCCCACATAATTTTTGTGCTGGGGGCCCAGCCCTGGACACAGGGCTCCAGGTGGGGCCTCACAAGGGCAGGGCAGAGGGGCACAATCCCCTCCCTGCCCTGCAGCCCACCCCTCTGGTGATGCAGCCCAGGACTCAGTTCCCTTCTGGGCTGCAAGCAGGCAGTGACCCTACTGACCCAGCCTCCTGACACCGCTGCGTTACATAAACGGGGCACGTGGAGGTGTCAGCCAGCACGAGCTTGAGAAATGAGAAAGCCTCAAGAGGTTACTTAGATAAGAAAAACACCCAGTGCATCCCAGATCATTTAAAGTAAATTAAAAGAAAACGATGGAACCTGAGCCAGGTAAAGGCAAGTGTTTGTGTAGAGGGGTAATAATGATTGAAAAGAATAGTTTGAAGTACCCAGACATCTTCCTGAGTGCACAGCTAATTGTAACCTTTCCAGAAAACAGCTCTGTGCATAGCTCTCTCAGCTTGTGAACAGCAGCAGTCAGGAAGCAACAAAGAACTTGGTTACATAAAGAATGAAATGGGCAATAATGCTGGTGTTTAAAATGTTATTTGCATTGTGTGTTTAATTGCTGTGGACATTTCTGGGAAGGGTTTTGAAGATTTACAGTATTCTCAAGCCAAGAAGTGAAATAAACTCAAGGGATGGCAGGGTTTGCGCTTTAAAAGTAAAAAGAGCAAGTAGAAAATGTTGTAATTCACCACCCAGAGGCTCCAGCTGCACCAGGGAGCTTCGTTCTGTGCCATGCCCTTGGTGCCAGTCCTGCCTTACCATGCCTTACCTCCTGTCCTCGTGCCATATCGCCAGATTCTGTCCCTGCCTCTGACCTTCCTGCTTTTGTCCCCTGTCCCTTCCTGTCCTTTGTAGTTAACTGATGACATCCAAAATTCCCCTAAAAATGGCACTGGCAAAATAACACTTGCTTTCACTACCGCATGATCTGATTCGGCTCCTTCCCAGATCTGTGCTGTTACCTGAAGGGAAGTGTCCAGGGCACGGTTGTATGGCCTGGAACACTGCCAGGCTGTAAATGATCAAGAAGTTAAAAGAAATGCTGGCAAAGTGTACAGAAAACTTCATTTTACACGTCTGGGTATTTGAAATAAGGTCGTTTATTTCAGGAAACTTACCAGGATCTTTGATTATTTCTTGCATAGTATTTTTTATTTATTTATTTTTATCAGGGAGCACTCCACCATCTCTTTTTCCTGTCAAAAAGTTACAGAATAGTGAAGAGCTAGATTTTTCATTCAAATTCTTGCTCTATGCATGTGGGTTTTTATTGTTGCTGTTTGGTTGTCTGGTTTTTAATGTTATTGATGCTTGTTTCATTTAGAAGTTCTTTGAAAATCTCAATCCTATGGGGAAGATACCAGAAAAGGAGTTTACAGATTACCTGTTCAACAAGTCATTAGAAATTGAACCTCGAAACTGCAAGCAACCACCTAGATTTGTAAGTCTTGGCCTGTAAACTACATAGATGAAATCCACTAGCTGCCAGGAAAAAGAATACTTAGTTAACTCAGTAAGCCATGTACATTTTCTCTGGAATTCTGTCTCATGAGATTAATTTCCAGCAAAATGTGACTTAAAAATATTTTTATTTCAGGGGTTTGTTGTTACTGAAACATACTGCCTTTAGCTTATTTTGGAATGAATTCTTCTTTTCCCCCAAACCTAAAATATTACAGTTTACATTTGGGTTTCTTACCTTACAGTCATTTGGTAGAATATGCAATAACATTTCATAGCATCAAAAGTTGTTATAAAATATTAATATTAAGAAACTGTTTTTGTACATGTTATATTTTCTTTAATAAACTTAATTTCTATTATTTATTTGTCTAAGCATCTTGTATTACTGCAAAAAATTGAAGTGCAGCACAGAATTGACAAGGTACAACCTTCTTGCAGAGTAAAATATGATTTGAAGGTGTAGCTGTGTTTAAAAAAAAAAAAAAAGCTGCTGGGGCCTAGAGTTCTTTTTTTAAGCAGAGAAATACAGCTCACAAGAACACTTGATTTCTACATGTTGTAATTGTGCATTTGAGTAGCTGGAAATTTATCGAATTTTTAAGAGCCATCAATCATTTTAGCAATCTCCTTTTAGAGGAATGACTAAGATGATATTGCAACTATGGCAAGAAACTGGCAGAAATTACTGGTGCAAAAATGCTGTTTACAGTAATTTCTCTCTTCTTTTTTTCTTCCTTTTCTAAAAATAGAAACCCATACTGCTTTCTCTGTTATCTGGGCATGAATTCTTTATAGCTTGTGTCTTCCAAAGTAGACATTCTTATGGGAATTTCAGGAAGGTCCAGTTCTGGGTGCTGTAATGTGGTGGAGTCACGCACACCACCACAGGATGGGAACGGAGCTCGTCTTCAAAGCATGGGCTTTGATCTGTGCTGTGTTACACCTGAGTCTGATGAGGCTTGTTTCAGGCACACCACTAATGCGTGTGTAAGAATTTCAGACTGATTCACCCAGCGTGCATACACGGCATGCGCCTGAGCTTGTCCGTAGTCCTGGACACATGCAGGGGCCTGGAGACTTTCACATCTTACGTTGCTGTTATGTGAAGCTCTTCTGCAAGCCTATGGAGGCACTCGAAATAACTCCCTGCCAAGATTGTGACTTGCTCTTCCCTCTATTTTGTCATGACTGACGTGCATCTGAAATTTGACTATTTGTTCTTCATAGCTGTGAGAATATTTAATAAGCTGGAAAAAAAGATTTTTAAGCCGCATCCCTAACTTTTCAGTAAGCTCCTGTAGTACAGATAACAACCTCAAGGCAGTTGCAAAGAGGCTGTAACACTTTCATATGTATTTGACAAGTACCTTTTAAAATTGCTCGTAGAGACTTGGTGATTTTGCTATCTGCAGTGTTAGCAGTACTAACCAGCTTTATTCCTTCAGCCTAGAAAAACAACGTACCCCCTAAAATCTCCTGGGATAAGGCCCAACACCGGCAGACACGGCTCCACCTCTGGCACCTTGAGAAGTCATCCATTACCACTTGAAAAGGAACCGAGTAAGATAAGTTTCAGTAGAATTACTGAGGCAGAGCATGAATCAACAGTATCGGCACCAACTTCTCCAAACACGCCGTCTACTCCACCAGTCTCTGCTTCTTCAGAGTTCAGCGTATTTTCAGACGTTGATCTCAACAGTTCTTACGGTAAATATGTTTTAATAATTGTTGCTGCTGTCCCTCGGGGTTCCAAACTGTGTTGGTCTGTGTGCCAGCCTTTAAAAAAAAATCATTGCAAAATTTAGTTGTGAACGATTAAGTTCTTGAATCAGCGCTGTATGTACTGCAGTTTGGAACTGCCTGCCCTAAGTAGTTAAATAACAAGGGATATTTCCAGTCTTTTGGCCTACTAAAGCTGAGGCAATCTGTTCTGGGAGATGTCCCCGTGAGGCTTTACAGGGACTGCGCCTGCTTTACCACGTATGGCACCTATGTAAAGAGAGTGCTGAGAGCCTGGCGTCCACGCCAGTGCATTTCAGGAGCATTCCTGTGGACTGAACACACTCTAGTGATTCTGGTTTCGTTTCCTTTGAAGAGAATCCAGTCTGTATATTTGGAGATGTGAACCAAAGCGCCAGAAAGTGGGGGGTGGTCAGGGCGCTCGCTGCAAAATGCGGTCTTGATTAAAAAATGATCCTCTTAGCATAGATGCACTAATATGCTGCCAAGCTTTGCTTGTAGCTGTCAGCAGCTCCTTGGTCTTAGGAGCAGCCTGTGAGAGGCCTTGCCTCTTCTCAAAGGGAGCTGCAGACTGGGCAGGCAGGTTAATCCTCATGGGGGGTAAGTGACAAGATCTATATGGCAAATGCTGAGGGCGTGTGGGCTGTAGGGGAAATGAATGACAACGTGGTGGTGTCCAACAGACTGTAATAATGAAGTTTTAATTCCCAGCATAACTTAAAATCTTTTGTTCAAGAATACTTTTCATAGGAAAGCTTAATTTGTGTTAGCAGTAGATAAACTTAGAAAATCTGGTCGTCTTTGAGGTCATTCACGAGCATGCTTTGTGCTGTAGTGGAGATGTTCTGTCTGGAAAATCTTTAATCTGTTTTTCATTTAACAGGTAACAATAGCATCTTCGCTCCCGTCACTTTGCCACAGTCGAGTGAGTACTGTAACTCTATTAAATGTTTCCTTTAACTTTGCTTTTCCTGGCTTCAGGAGAGCTGAATAGTAATTAAATGGTCTCTGAAATCTGGGATAAAATATGGACCGTGTTCGTTAAATAGAGTTCTGAGGGGAGTTTTTACAGGCTTTAGATCAACCATCCAGTAAAGCAGTCTAAAAAATCTAAGAACTGTCTGATCTTTTTTTTTTCCCAGGCCTCTAGTATGATGTTGCTTCTCTTTTGAATGTCCTTGATGATTGTTTTGTTTGACTAATGATACAAACGAAGCAACCTGATAATTTAGCATTACCACTCAGTGAAAATAATTGTTCTATTGCTGGGGAATTAAGAGGTGCTTTTTGTACCACAGCTGTGAGGGAAATCCTGTATTCATCTGCCTTTTGAGCTTCTCTTTTTTCACTCCCCTATTACGCAGACATATATAATCCATAATATGAACATTTCAAACTGGAGAGCGCAGTTGCCTGATGCACTGGTATAGAGTGCTGTGCACATTGAAGCAAAAAAGCAAAGGTGTGACAAAAGTCACGTACAGGTTTTGGGTTTTGCTGTTTCTTTGAGGATTTTTTCCTCGGTAAAACAGAAGAATTTGGAACGTAATAAAACGCTGTGGGAGTTATCACCATCTCTTCAGTGCAGCGTATAATTCTTCTGCTTTAGAAACGCTGCAAAGCTATTAACAAAGCCTCAAAACTTCCAAATTTGAGCATGTACCCATAGGGCCAAGAGAACAAACTTTCCACTCAAAAGTGTAACTGAGCCGTGTGGCCAAACTGCAGGTGCTGTGGTAAAGAGGCAAATTCTGCAATACAGAGAGGATTGCAGTGCAAGTTGTTGAAGTACCCGCTAGGAGTTGACTTCATTTTATTTATTTTTGGGTCCTTTAGCATTGACTGCTAACTGCTGACGTGTATCTTTGATTTTGGAAATGGGAGACCACTTTGTAAAGAGTATATCTGATGAAAGCAATGAATGAGAGTTTCATACAGCTGCAATGTAGTGGTTCATGTTGCTGTTGAACACAAAGATCTGCTTGTTGGAATTTCATCTAGTTTGGTGTAATATTCTTGAACACGTTCCTCAGATATTACACAAGCAGTAAAATACCGGCTCTTCTCTCTCCAGAGACTTTCTTCAGCTCGTGGGGTAGCTTTCCTAAACTAAGTGACGAACCTCAAAACCCTCCCCCGCTTCCTCCTCGCAAAAAGATGGATCAGGATGCTTCTAACGCTAAGGTATATTTTCCCTGTATTGAACAGCTTTGATAATAAATCACTGAACGTCTAGCCAGGTTGGATTTCGTTAGTCTTTTGAAGAGTTGGCACATTTCAGATGCAGCGCTCCAGTTACTCCTTTTGAAGTTTCAGGTTCCCAGTGTCCAAATCCTGCTTAGCTGCTTTGGGAACATACCGGTCATAATCAGATCAGAGATAGGGCTATGCCAGTATCACATTTGTGACAGCATCAGTAACAAACTTGAAGAAAATTCAGCAACTCTCAGGAGATAATGCTCTTCTCATAACAATCTCCGTTTCTTACGGTGCCTTTTTCTCTTGTAATGCCGTAGGGAAGTTTAAAATCGGATGACGATCCCCCCGCGATCCCACCCCGGCAGCCGCCACCTCCAAAGATACAGCCTCGTGTTCCTGCTTACGCTGGCTCCTTCGAGCAGCCTCTGCACAGCCCTCCTCCGCCTCCCCCTCGGGACCCTCTTCCTGAGACTCCGCCGCCAGTACCGCACCGGCCTCCCGAACACTTTATCAACTGCCCCCTCAACCTGCAGCCGCCGCCGGTGGGACGCTTGCACAGAGATCCCGAGTGGTTCAGGGAGGCTGGCACGGGCCCCAGCTCTCCTGGCACTCCTCCCAGCACTCCCTCTCCACGGGTCCTGCGCCGCTGCTGCGTGACCAGCGCCAGTCACAACAACCTGGTCCACCCGCCCGCGCCCCCCGTCCCGCCCAGGCAGAATTCGAGCCCTCAGTTACCCAAACTGCCACCAAAGACTTACAAAAGGGAGCTCTCCCACCCGCCTTTGCACAGACTGTCTTTGCTAGAAAATGCAGAAACTCCTCAATGACCTTAGCCATAGTAGTCATTGACACTGGAATAGTATTTGTAAAGTTCCTTTTTTTTTTTTATTTATTCGAAGAAGGCAGTGTATTTTAGTACTTTTCACAAATTATGCTCTTAAAGTGCTGCTGATCAAACAAAAAAAATAGCTTAAATTGGAAAAATAAGACGACACACACTCTAGCCTGCGTCTGTTCGACAGCATTACCCTCAGGTGATCAGCAGCATTGCCTTGTTTCACGTCCTTAGTGCCGACAGTTATGCCAGTATACAAAATATATCTTTTTGCACTGTAAACTACACTAATTGAGTTTAAACTGACATCATTTAATTGCACTGAGCCAAAAAAGGTGCGTCTGTGGATTTTTTTTTTCCAATTTGAGCACTAGTGGCCTTTTTTCAAAAGAACAATGGGATGATTACCCAACGGCAGGATATACAGCGTTTCCTGATTTTAAACCTCTGGCCACTTGCCTTCTAACTCTGTGTGGGCTTGGAGGTTCGTGAGTGACAGCTACTGTTCCCAAATATTTTAATGCCATGTCTTAATTGCCATTGATTTGCTGCTGAATACAAAAAAAAAAAAAAGATTGAAATCTAAAAGAAGATACCAAAATACTCAGTTGGTCGTGATTATTTTGAGGAAGTATGAACAAGGACTGCCTGTCTCAGATACTGGAAAGGATCCCTAGTACTTAGCATGCATCTTGTTCAGATGTGCCTTTTTGTTTTGGTAGGTGAAGATGTCTTAAGCTAAAGAGTTGTCTACTGTTCTGGAGAACAAAGCTATATGCCATGTATGTACAATTGTTTATATTGTATATTTACAGATAATGCTAATAACCTGTATAAATTTAAGTGACGTGAGGCCTATAATACAGTCTGCTACTCTCGCAATCCTACACGGTCAGAAGTGTTTCCTCTGGCTTAGGAACAGTCTTGCCTTCCAAACCTAATACCTTCCTTTAGATCTCACTTAACTTAATCGTGAATCCATTTTGGAAATCGGTAGCATTTAAACCAGCAAACACTTTAAAGCTTTATTAAACTTTTTAAACTGATAAGTGAATGGAACTTTTATTTGCCAGTTGAACTACTTGTTTGAACTGGTGTGAGAGTGAGTCTGTTTTACTGGTAGTACTGTAGCAGCATTTATAAAGTGGTCAGAAGCCACATTTTATTTACTGGTCTGTGGCCTTTTACTGTGCTTTGTATCAGAGTTCTTAACAAGATTAATAAATCACCCCAGTCTTAATTTTCAAGAGCTTGAGCAGTGCGTGTTCCTTGTAAGGACAAGGTTTGGAACTGGATTTAGTAAGTCTGCAATACAAAATGCCCCAATTTTCCACGTTGCTATTCTCAGCTTTTGTTGTCATTTCTTCTGCAATTGGGTCCACACCGTGCTGCAAGCAAAGTTTCAAGGAAGCTGAGCGTGACACATGACAGCTCCCTGGGAGCGTGTCCTTTCCCTCCACCTGCTAACCCACCAGCTAGATGCCTCAGCCCCTCTAGCTGGAGAAGTGGTTTCCCTTTTTTCCAGTTCCTGTCTGGAGGCTGAGCGCTGCGGTGGGATTTAAAGCAGCTCAGGCTTCCAAGTCACACTGTGGCTTTTCATCAGCCTGCTTATGTTGCTGCCACCGTGTCAGGCACTTCCTCAGGAAGAGGAGAGACAATACGGCTGGGAAGGAGTGCTAATTCTCTTCTCCTGGGAAGATGCATCTTGCTGTCTGTCTCTTGGACATGCTTCTCCTGCCTGTCCCCTTCATGCTCCTTTCCTGAGAACATACAAATGTCAGCTTTTTGTACCTTCCTACACAAGTGCTTAGACCAGAAGCATGTTCCATATCCCGTATTACAATGCAGCATAGCTTTATTTTGGTTCTGATTCAGCAAAGTCCTCACCAGATCGCTTTAAGCTGAGCATCTGCTGATTAGTAATGGCCCTCCATGTATGTCAAAATACTTCCCTCCATCAAGACCCTGAATAGATCAGTGTGAAGAGACCTCCAAAGACCATCTAGTGCAACTGCCTGGCCATTTGAGGGCTAACCAAAAGTTAGAGCATGTCATTGAGGGCGTTATCCAAATGCCTCTTGAATCCTGACAGCCATGGGGCATCAGCTGCCTTGCTAGGATGCCTGTGCCAGTGCCTGACCACTCTCAGGATAATTTTTTTTTTCCTGACCTCCAGTCTGAACCTTCCCTGGTGCAGCTCAGTGCCTGCCTCAGTGCTTCCCCTGCTCAGGGAGCTGTAAAGAGCAAGGAGGTCTCCTCGTGGCCTCCAGACTGGACAACCTAAGTGTGCTCACCTCTCCTCACAGGCCATGCCTTCCAGATCCTTTGTGAGGCTCCAGCTTGTGATGGAGTTCAAGCAGAGTGTGAAGCTGTGGCAGAAGCAGTGTGTGTTTAGTAGAGCTCCCCTTGGGATGACACAGGGGCACACCGCTCACGACAGCCTTTTTTAGGTGATGACTTGCATTTTATGTTTCCAGCCTACAAAACACATAGGGAGGCTTCACTTTTTAATTCTTAAACCTAATTGTGAAAGAGTGGCTTGGGGTGGAAGTTCTACATTCAGACGGGAGCCTATGAGTTTATGTTGTGGTTTTGACAGCGGCAGGTCCCACAAAGCAAGCGCCCAACCTCCTCCTCCTCCTGGTGCCTCTTCAGCCGTATTTTGTTGTGCTCTGAACTGGATGTGGAAAAAGATCCCCTTGCTTTTCACAAGGTGGGCTTGGTGTGTCACTGCCCCTCTCATGAAGACAAGGCTGAGAGCTGGGACCTCACAGCAGCCTGCCAGTGCCTAAAGGGGCTGCAGGACAGCTGGGGAGGGACTCTGTCACAAGGTGGGGTGATAGGACAAGGGGGAATGGCTTTAAACCAAAAGAGGGTGGGTTTAGAACAGACATTAGGAAGAAATTCTTCCCTCAGAGGGCGGCGAGGTCCTGTCCCAGGCTGCCCCAGGAGCTGTGGCTGCCCCATCCCTGGCAGTGCCCAAGGCCAGGCTGGATGGGGCTGGGGGCAGCCTGGGCTGGGGGCAGGGGGCCCTGCCCATGGCAGGGGCTGGAATTAGATGGGCTGTGAGGTCCCTTCCAGCCCAAACCATCCTGTGGTTCTGTGAAGTGAATCAGCACTGGTGGAGGGCCAGTAAAGCTCTAGCCAGAGGAGAGGAGAGCAGGAACCTCTTAAATTAGATCTCCCGATAGAGGTAATAATGAGGAAACATGTTGCCCAAGGTATTTGGGCAGTGCTAGAAGAACACGCTGCCTGTGCTAGAAAGCAGCAGGAAAACATTGTTCCCGGTTGCATTTCCCATGCGTGAAATATTACCCGTACCTTCACGGAGCCAGTTCTGAAGTTAACTCGAAGTATATAAATCACAGCATGATTCAGAAAAGAGGCCTTGCGTATGGATAACTTACCGCACAATTAAACCGTCTTCCAAGCATAACAGGAGCTGGAAAATGCAAAAACAAAGAACTGTTCCAAAGCAGGGCAGCAAGAGCAATGCCAGCAGCTTTAAAAGTACAGCGGGTACAGAAACGCGCATTCCCAAAGTAACCGTTCTGCTGTGGAAGTGGTCAGAGGCAGGCAGGTTCCCAGCAGCGTGGTTCGCTGGAATGCCAAGATAGCAGTAAATTAACATTTCAGCTACTTCGTAATTAGAGGGGTGGATAAAAAGAGCAAAAAAAAAAAAATGCTAGAGGAAAAATGTGAAATTGCTGGGTTTGAAGTTGGCTGGTGTGGGAAAAGGCAGTTCCCTCAGAAAAGTGCAGATAAACAGATGGAATGTGAAATCGCTTAATAGCAAACGAAACATGTTGCTGGTTTCTTTCAGTGATCCTATTTCGAGTTACTGGGTTTTAGCAGTTCCTCCTGCTCTGGAGCCAGGATAATTTCTTCAGGCACTATGACTTGGCTACAGCAGATCCAGAACAAAGGAAAAAAAAAAAAAAAAAAAAGAAACCATCTTTAACCATCTTTTATTCTTTTTTTTTTTTTTTTTTTCTTTCCAGATTTCAAATTTTTCCAGTTTTCAAAACTACACCACAGGTCTGAATGGCCCGTTCAGGATTCCTACTAAATGCAGGAACTCCTCCTGAGGGAAGGGAGTAAGCATCAGTAAGAAATGCTAAGAAAGAGAGTAATTAAAGTTTCCAAACATCGAAGGAAAATAACAACAAAAAGCCTTTGCATTTAACGATGTTGACTCACAGTCCACTCATATTCAGCTGCTTTTTTAAAACCTTGGAAGTTTAAATGTTGGATGAGGACCTCGAACACCTGGGACTTGCAGCAATGCTGTGGCATTAGGTGGGACTGCGTGCCCACAGCGCTTACAGGCTACAGCCTCTGGTTGCATGGAGCAACTTGTGGAATGGGTTTTGCTTATAAACAAGCTGGAAAGATGCTGGAAACTGATCATATGCTCCCCGTGTTTACACAAACACACATGGAAAGCGAACATCTCCAGGTGACATTGGGCACCTGCAGCTCTCCCAGACACCTGCACAGTGCTGGTTTCCAGCCCTGTGGTTTTTTTGGAAGAGCAGTTAGTGTAGGGTGAAGAGAATGGTGATAGAAACCCATTTTTCCTCCACAGCTGACTTTCCTCTGGCTGGCATTCAGCATCAGCCCAGCAGAACGGGAGGGCTGGGCGAGGAAGGTGGGACGAGGGCCAAGGATGGGGATGGGGTAACTTTCTCCATGGGGTATTCACATGGAGGTTTTTCACCTCTTAACTAAACTCTGGCTTTTGTGGAGAGCATGTACAAGATTTTAATGACCAGACAAGCAGGGACTGCTGTTTTCTTCCCTACAGCAAGCATGCCCGTTAGCGTGGCAGCTTTACATTTGCCCCTGTGCTGCCAGCAAACAGTAAACTCAGGTGGAAAGGGATTTTTTCTGTCAAGCAAG
The DNA here is from genome assembly GCF_964211825.1 of Aythya ferina. Lineage (NCBI taxonomy): Eukaryota > Metazoa > Chordata > Aves > Anseriformes > Anatidae > Aythya > Aythya ferina. The sequence goes on from NC_140301.1 coordinate 62,782,454, forward strand.
GGCAGCTCAGAATACACTTTCCTATAGCAGCCAACGTACAGGTGAGTTTAAAAAACAGCTTATGGAGCACTTCTAACGAAACAGCTCCATGTGAGACCCCCGCTACTTCAGCGGAGAGCCCGATAGAGGCTGAGCAGGGGGATCACCGCTCCCTGAGGCGCCGTCCCCGGCCGCCATTTCCTTCAGCCCGCCGCGGCCGCCATGGCGGCGGGGCGGTGCCCCTGAGGCGGGGAGGGGCCGCGCCGCCTCAGAGCCCGCGGCCATGGCGGCGGCGGGCGGCTTCGTGAGGGAGCTGGAGCGGCGGGGCGGCCCGGCGCTGCGGCTGGAGCAGCGGGCGGCGGGCGGCGTGGGCTGTGTGGTGTGGGACGCGGCGCTGGTGCTCGCCAAGTTCCTGGAGACCGGCGCCTGTCCCCTCGCCCGCCGAGCCGTCCTCGAGCTGGGCGCCGGCACCGGCGCCGTGGGGATCATGGCGGCCACGCTGGGGTGGGTGAGCGGAGCCTTCCCCTCCTCCTCCTCCTTCGGTGCATGGAGATGTGCGAAAGCCGGGTTTAAATCCTCTCCCCCTCATAAAAAAAAGAATAAAAAAAGGGGGTTGTGCATGTGGGGAGGTGCGGCCGTGAGGTGACCCGTGTGTGTTGTAGGGCGAACGTGACGGTCACCGACCTGGAGGAGCTGCAGGAGCTGTTGCTGGTTAATATAGAGAACAACAAACACCTCGTCACGGGGTCAGTCCGAGCCAAGGTACTGAAATGGTTTGTATGAGCCTTGAATGTTCCCGTTCTGCTTCCCGATGTTACCAAATGTGAAAACGCTGCTTCGGAATGGAAGCACAAATCTCTAACTCTGTGCGTGCTCACTTATATAGCGCAGCGTGCTGTGTGACGGAAGGCAGCGCTCACCTTTTTCTGCTTCTTTTTTTAGGGGTGAAGATGTCACGGAGTTTCAGCCGCCCCCTGATTACATACTCATGGCTGATTGCATTTACTACGAGGAGGTAAATGAGGCCTTCGCGAAACCTGCGTAGAAAGCTTGCCTGGGAGGAGTTGGGGGTTGGCGTGAGAAGTGTTCAAATAAATCCTGTGCTTGTGTCTTGCTCCCTGTGTCTTAGAGGGCTGTGTAAAACGAGGCTGAAAAGGGTATTTTTAACAGATTTAGGGCCATCTGAGACTCAGCCAGAGACTTTTTTTTTTTTAAATCTTTGTAGTTATTCCCTCTCCTTTTTCTTTAACCTTTCAAGTGAAGTGTGAATGAAAATGTTTCGACTGATAGCCGTGAGCTGTCTTGTGCATTGGCAAATGGAATCTAACTAATAGTGCCATCCCTGCACTGCTCGTGCCCCTGTCACTTCCCTTAGGAAGGGAGAATTCGTGCTTCAGCCAAGCGGCTGTTGCAGCCTTCCCCCAGCTCTCGCCCTGTAGCGCTGTGGGTTGTGCACAGAGCAGAGAGCTGACAGCAGTCGTCAGAAAAGGGAAATGACCCGAGGAACCCCGTGGCCCAGCGCTGTTACAGTTACCAGCCCCTTGCACTGGCTCCCTGGTCATGCTTCCATATGTAGGGTTTGGGATCCGAGCCATATTCCAAGAACCCTTAAGAACACACACTTCTGAAGTGTGTCAAGAAATAGTCATTCTTGCGTGCCTCAAGGAAGTGCCCACTTCAGCGCTGTGGGATGTTCTTGGCTTTGATGCTAGTTCAGTTTCCCTGGTCAGTCTGTGAAAGTCATCTTCTGTGCAATCTCACTTTCTCTTCTGCTTTCCAGCTTGGCCCCATGTTCTTTTTGTCCTAGATAATGTACTAAAAATAACTCCCTGAAAAGCAAAACTGGAAAGTTTTCTCTTGGGTGAAGACTTTCTCTAGTTAGAGGGTATCGTACCAGTAAAATGAACTTGAAATCTAAGTGGGAAATTCTTAACCTCTTTTGGGCAGTCGTTAGAACCGTTACTGAAGACGCTGAAAGATCTGACTGGCCCTGATACGTGTGTCTTGTGCTGTTACGAACAGAGGACTATGGGAAAGAATCCTGAAATAGAGAGAAGGTACTTTGAGGTAAGTGTTTTTCACATGGGCTTTTTGACCACGAGGAAAATAAGCAGCCAGACCTGCGTGGGTTTTTAAAATCCTCTCTGTCCTGTGATGCTGCCCAGATTTGCAAAAGGGACCCTACACATCCAGCAATATCTGTCTGTATCAGGATAGGCAGGGTAATTTATATAGGAGCAAGAGAATTCACAATTAGTTGTTGTCTTCTTTCTGCAGCGATTGTCTTGATGTTAGCAGAAGTCATTGGGAGGATTAAAAAATAATCTGGCGAAAATCTCTTTTTTCTTTTAACGTGTTCAATTGAAAGCATAGGGAAAACATGGGTAGAGTTTTCCAGAGTAGCTCAGGAAAATCAGCTCCTTGCTAAGTGGTACAGCTGCTTTTGCAAACATTTCTGCCCCCCACCGAGAGAGCATTAATAGGTGAGGTGATTAAAAATAGATCAGCTGTATCTCCTGAGCAGGTCGAGACACAAAACACTGGTTACGGCTGTGGGGGTGACGGTCAGTGCAGGATTGGACTCTGTACCTGTGAAGCCTGCTGAAAAGCAGCCCTTGTACAGGAGAGCTGGTTTGTATGAAATAATAGCGCTACAAAAAAAAGGAAGGGCAAGAATTCCAAGGTGATTTGTACGTGTTAATAAAAGCGCCTCTTTGGTAATTAGCCTTGCCTCGAACTCTTGCAGGGACCTGACTGTGAGGAGGGTTGCTATAATTGAGATGGGTTCTGATGAGGTACTGCTCCCACAGTAAATACAATAGGTGTAGGTGTTCCTGGATGGGTTCTGCTTTCCTGTAATTTATTTCCTTCCTTAGCTTGTCAGGGTTCAGCCAAGTTAATCTTCCAAGCGCTGTTGCAGGGTTGATGTGTTTTTGTTTTCTTTTCTCTCCAGCTGTGAAGGTTGGCAGACAGAGGCAGGTGCTGTGGTTTGGCGTAGCACTTTGGGGATGGGAGGAAGCAAAACCTTCTGTCAAAAGCTTTAGGGTTTTTATTTTGTACGTCGCAAGATGTCTGTAGCTTTGAATGGGCACGGGGTTAGCTAAAATGAGGGCAAATGTGCTGCACTGGGGGGAAAATGGCTCGCCTGCTTGTAAAGGCCTTCAGTGGAATGGTCTGAGCAAGGAGGCTCCAGCCCCGTAAGGATTCCCACCTTCGTGGGGCGTAGTGTGGGACCTTTTAAATCGAGTTTGTCTTCACGTGTGCTTAGTTCAAAAGGGCAGTGCCATTTGAGTTATTTTGTGTCCTCTCATAACAGCTGCTTCAGGCGGACTTTGAGCTGGAAAAAATTCCCCTGGATAAGCACGACGAGGAGTATCGCAGCGCAGACATCCACATCGTGAATATCCACAGGAAGCAAGCGGTAGGTTCATTTGGCCGGCGCGGTGCGCGTTGCCAGGAGTTAACAGAGCTGCTGTTTGCTTGGCACCGGTGGAGCGTGCCGCAGCTGAAGCTGTAAACTGGCTGTGAAATACCGTGAGGGACCCCGTGGAACTACAAACCAGAACTGCGCTGGTACAAAGGAGCTCTTTTGTTGCGGAGTTCTGCCAGGTGCCAACCTTTGACTTCAGCAGGGCCGCCTTCGAGCCGTGCGCCGACTTTCTCTTCTGTTTCCGCGCTGTGTAGCACGGTAGAACCTCAAAGCTGGAGTTTTGAAGCACCAAAGTAGTAAAAAACCAACGTGCCCACTGCTGCTTTCAGTACTGTGCGCTCTGCTCTACCTCCCTCCTCCCAAAACCAGCCTGTAGAGGTGGTACTTCGCTCCCTGTCACTGTTAGAGCATTTTTTTGGTTAACACTGAGCAGACAGGCATGAAGAAAGTGCTCTGCGTAAGGTGCTGGCGTTACACGTGGGTCCAGTACTTAAACAGAAGTGGTCCAGTTAAAAGTCTGTACTTTTGGGGTTTTTTTCAGATGTCTTCCTAGATTTTTCTGTTGTGAGATCTTTGACCACGTTATCTGTCCTCTGGCAGCTGGCTGGAGCTCTGGAGACGACGGAGAGAGCATGAAACAGCACCGCAACGGGACTGCCTGCAGCGTGGCTGGTGACTCACCCGCGGAACGCTGCTGGACTTGGCACGAGGCGCGGGGAGGAGCGGGCTCCTTCCCCCAGATGCCCTGATAGCACCGTTCTGAGCGCACACCGATCTCCTGCTGCCTGCAGGAGAAGAGGAAGGCCAAAACGGAACCAGAGCTTAATCCAGAGCTGCGCTGGTTGCGTGGTCGGGTTACTGCCCGGCCGAGCACTCCCAAAGCACACCCAGGGGTGCTGCGCGGAAGTCTCCGTGCCATAAAGCAGCACCTCCCACCCCCTCCGAGGAGAAACCCCTGTGAGGGGGCTCAAACAGGCCCAGAGAGCCACTCAATAAAACTTTTCCACTCGAGTTGGGCGTTTGGTGGTTTCTGTGTCTGTTTCTGCGTTGCAGAGGTCCCGGGAATCACACTGCAGGAGCAGGGCAGCGTGGCGGTGGGTACAGCGCCGAGAGGATGCGCAGATGGGCCTGAACCTGGGCAAAATTGTTCTTTCTTTTAACCCCATCTGAATTCTCTTATAATAAGGGTGCACAGCGTTAAGTTGGGCCACCTTTAAACTCTTCTGGTGAGCAGGCTCCTTGCTGCAGGTGGTGTTCCTTACCCAGCTGCCCCTTGCTGCTGCGCACTTGGAAATTAAATTTCAGGGGAAAACCGCTTCGAAATCTAATTTCAGGGGAAATTGTGCTGCTTCTCCGTACGGGGAGGCATCCCAGGCTGGCTGTGCCATCCCCCAGCACGCCGTGAAATCAGGTCTGCTGCAGCAGCGATGCTGCCCGGCGCGGCTTATAACAGCCTGTTCCCTCAGCCCCTTGCTGCACGCTACGTGCAGCACACGCAGTTCCTCCTCCAGAACCGGCAGCGGAGGCGCTGAGTCAGCAGCTCGTGCACAGGGAGCCCTGTTGGGAGGCACCTGGGTGCTGTCTGCAGCCCTCCTCCTGCCCCCGGCCCCGCTTTATATCCGCCGAGAGCGCTCCCAGGGAGCCCCGCACCGCGCTGCCCCGGCTTGCAGAGCCCGGCGCGGGCGACGAGCGAGCGAGCGCGCGGTGAAGCGAGGCTGTAATTTGTCCTAACCGCACGCGTTATTTGTTAACTCTCTCTGCAAAAAGCTCCTTAATTAAAAGGTGGCCTGCAGGAAGAGATTTACTGGCGTTGTTCGTGCCAGCCTGATGGGGCTGGTGGAAAACCTCACCCGAAAAGAAGCCGGGGGTACCAGCGGGGCCGCGGGAGGTGCTCCCCGCTGGGGGTGCAGGGGTGCAGCAGCATCTCCCAGGGGGCCGGTGCTGGCGGAGCAGCTGGGTTTTATCTGCGGGGTTGTGTTCTCAGCACTTCCTTTCATCTCTTTCTGAAGAAAAAAGGAAGTCGTGCTTCTCTCCTCCTCGCCTGTGCCTCCGGGCCCTCAGCTTGGGGTGTGCAAAACTCGACAGTGCCCGAGCTGGGGCTGGTGTGGGGTGAGGGGGACACTGGGGGGCACATGGGTCCCCTCACACGCCCTGAAACCCCCTTGTCTTGGTCGTACCCGCTATGAGGGGATGTGAAACCCAAAAACTCTGCCCCTGCTGCTGCCACCCCGGCTCTGTGTGGAGGAAATGGCTGCTGAGCAGGGGGAGGCCCAGAGCACGGTGGTCGCCTCTGTGCCTCTTGTTCTGCACGGCCCTGAGGTGAAACGGCTGCTTTTGGGGAATAAAAGGGGGATTTTGGAAAGGGGGGTCAGCATCCTCCTCCTGGCTGCCTCCCAGTAAGGAAGGGGGCCTGCAGGGGAGCTGGGGAGGGAGCAACACGGCCATGGGAAGGCCGCGTGGCCGTGCCCCTGCCCCATTCTCTGTGTGTTGTGGCACCAAAATTGGGTTTCCACCCTAGCAGGGGAGCAGCAGACGCTGCACGCTGTGCTTCCTGTGCTGCACGGGGCCACCGAGCCGTTTGCAGGAGCTATTTAAGTCGCTCACTCGGAGATCAAAAAGTCACATCCGCGGGTCCTGTTCCTCCCCGCGCTCGCTTTCTGTGCTGTCAGCCCCAGGAGCCCCCAGCCCCGACCCGAGCCCCGCGGCCAGCTCCTGCCCTGATCCTACAGGAGGCCCCTGTTGGCCTCCAGGCCTCGTCCTCCTCCCCTCCATCGTCCCATCGAAGGGGAAGGACGGAGCTGGTGGGCACAGAAAGCGGCAGCTGCAATCCTGGAAGCTGTATCCGAGGCCTCTGGGGACATTTCTGGAGGCTGCCCCTTCGGGATGAGGGCTGAGCCCACCCCAGGGCTCGCTGTGGGATGTTTCACCCCTGTCCTGAGGCTGTGTGGCCTCCTGCAGGACACCAAATCGCTCCTGTCATTAGCGTGTTGATTATTTCTGCCCTCTGGAGCTGCCATGTGGGATGCGGGGGCACCTGAGGGCTCCTCGGAGGCGGTGTCGATGCAGGGTTCCTGCTTCGGCTTGATTATTTTTCATTATTTTTTATTCCTCTTTCACTTTTGGGCCTGGTTTGTATGCTTTTTTTTTTTTTTTTAATTTTTTTTTTTTAAAGGCTATATAAGGGAGGAAGCCACCATGGGAGGAAGGGAGTTGGGGACACGGGGAAGCAGCCGGGCTGGAGGTGGCTCTCTCTGCGTGGGGTCCCAGCCCTGGTGCTGTGCCTGGTCCTGGTGGGCTGGGGCACGCAGCACACCTGCTCCCACCCCTACCCCTCTTTTCTCCCCGTGCCCAGCCACAGGGGAGGTTTTGCTCATGGTGCTGGAAGGATCGGAGCCTCAGGGCCCCATCCTGCTGTGTCCCCATCCCGCTGCTGGCGGCGTCCCCGTCCCTGCTGAGCCCACACTTCCCATTGTGCCCCGAGCCCTGACTCATCGCTCTTGCTGCCGGCTGGGCCGAGCTCATCTGCTGCAAACCCTGAGCACAAACCCTGGTGCGGGGCCAGCCGGGGCTCCCCAGCTCGTGGGCACTTTCTGTTCCCCTCCTGTGGCTCCAGGGATCGGCCGCCTCGCCCTTCGCTCCCGTCAGCTCCCGCTGCGCTTCGGCTGAGCCCTGGCCTGCGGCTGGACGGTGTCTTATGAGCCAGGGGATGCTCTCCTGAAAAATAGCCCAGCACGCCGCCTGTGGCTTGGCCTCTGCTCCCCAAATCAGGCTGAGGAGCAGGGTACGAGCCCGGCTGGGAGAAGCAGCGCGTCCCCAAACACCCAGGGCACCCCCTTGTCCCCTTCACGGCACCCCAAACCCCTCCCCGCGGTGCCATCCCCGGCGGGGAGCTGGGCTTGGCTGTCCCCAGCTGCCGCTTCCCCTCGCGGTGTGCGGGTGCTAAATCCGGCACGGCCGTTTTGGGGAAGTGCCTCGCTTCTGGGGAGGGGGGGGGGGGGAGCATCTTCTCCTGGAGGGCGCAGCAGTTTTGGGGAGGGCACCTCACTTTCTTGGGGAGGAGCGCATCATTTTTTGGGGAGAGCGCGTCGCTTTCCTCTTGCAGATTGCATCATTTTGGGGGGCAGCGCGCCGTGTTTGGTGGATTTTGGGGGTTCAGGGGTTGCTTTTCTCCCTCTGCTCGCAGCCCTTGCCATCGTGTACAGGCCCAGGGTCCCTCCGAGGGCTGCAGCACCCTTGGGGGCGCGGGGCCCCGCCGCACTGAGTCACCCCGGCAGCGCGGGCGCTTCCTGCCGCAGGAGCCTCTCCGGGTGCCTTCCTGCTGCAGGCAAGAAAAACCACGGTGGCAGCAGCTTCCCAACGGGTTTTGGGTTTTCCCTCCTTGATTTTGCCAGGACTTTTGGGGTCGGTGCACGCTGCCGGCACCCGCAGCCTTCCATAAGCCCCCCAGGGCGGTTTCGCACCTCCCGCCCCATTCCCTCGGCCGGCTGAGTTTAGGCACCGAATTTCCCTTTGGGTTGGAGGCAAGGAGTTAAGCAGCTCGGTGCTTCTGTGGATTTGGGCCAGATATTTAAAGATCTCGGCGAGGCGAGGGGAGGTGTGATGTTCCCAAACACCTCGGGGCTCCTGCTCCAAGCGCCGTCCCCGCTCCCAGCCGCGGGCAGCGGGGGGGAGGCAGAGAGCGAGCGCCTTGCTCGCAGCTTTGGCGGTGTCAGTGGGATCAGTTGGGACTGGGGGAGCCCTGGAAAAACGCTGGCTGTGCAAAATGCCCCGGCAGGGAAAAACTCAAAAACTGAAAGGTGTGGGAAGTGGCGTGGGAAGGGATGGGGACGGAGAGGAGCCATGCGGGCAGGGTCATGCGAGAGCAGCCATGGGGTGAAGGGGACAGGCTGCAGCAGGGTGACACGGGGCAATTTGTCAGACCCGTCCTTAACAGCGTCCCTGGAGAGGGGTTTAAATAGCGACGAGGTGCCTGGCAGGGAAGCCCCGATTAACCGGGGTCTGTGGGGCACGGGGAGTTTTTGGAGACGTCCTGCAGCGGGGCCGGGCAGCCGCAGGCTCCCTGGGGGAAGGAGAAGGGACACCCACAGACAACTCCCACAAATTCCCCCTTCCAGCCACTGCTCCCTGCACCCTGGGCTCATTGCCAGCCCCGTGCCGCCTGCACCCTGCCTCGCCCCTTGGTCCACTTGGCGAGGTCGGAGGCTAAACTTCAGCTCCTGACCCCGTTGGGTGGCCCCGAGCCCGGACCGACCTTCGCCCCCTGCGCTCCCACCTCCTCTTCTCCTTTTTCTGCTCCATTTAACCCCCAGTTTTGCTCAGCCCATCCCACCCTTCCTGCGTTCCCCCCCTTTCTCCATACACCCCCATCCTTTCCACCCCACAGACTTCCTCCACCCCACAAATATCTGATTTTCTACCCTGAACTCGTGGCTCCCCCTCGCCCGTCTGCAGGCACCAGCACCGCCACGGCTCCCTCGGCTTCACCCCGCTCCCAGCGGGGTCTGTCGAGGCCGTGTCATCACCGCGGTGCCTTCATCCAGAGCTGCTGCTGCTTAACAGGATTTTTATTTATTTTTTTGGAGAATCGGGTCATGGGAAAAGCCGGCAGCGGCCTCGGGAGCAGAGCGAAGAGGATGCCCTGCCTGCCTCCGCTGCCGGTGGTCTGCAGCCCTGCGGGGACGGGGTCTTGAGGCCCTAAATCAGAGCAAGCAGGACGTGATGGGCACTATTTTAGAAGTGCCAGGGCCTCCGAGCCTCGTGCCATGCTCTACCAAAAAACGGAGAGGAGTGGGGAACGTCTGATACGGCATCACCCCAACGGGGCCACGGCCAAGGCTCCCACATCCCCTCCCCGCATCAGAGGTCGGCACCAAGCGGCAGGGATTGCTCCTCTGCGGGGTCCTTGTGGGGTCCCACCTGCCCCAGGCTTTCACCCTGGGTCTCTGCACCCCTGGGGTTCCCCAGGAAGCCACCGGGACATCGCTGCCCCCCTGCTGGGTTCCCCACCCGGCAGCCCCGGGATCGGTGCGTGGGTAATTAATTGGCTTTGGCTGCAGATTAGGGTGCCGGGGAGGAATTATTGGTGGGGGCGGGCGGGAGCTGCCCGTGGGGCTCTCTATCTTGTTGCTGGGAGCTAATTTCAGTTTTTCAGGCCCCAAAAATTAAAAATTAATAATTATCCATGCCGATTTGGCTCAGCGCGGTGGCGACGGGGGGGAACCTAAGGGATCCCGTGGTGGCAAAGGGGCTTCTGGCAGGCAAAGCAGCAGCGTCTGTGCAAAACCCCAAAGGGGCCGGGGGCCCGGGGGGGACGGGAGCTGCTTGGGACGGGCGGGCAAGTTGGAGCAGCCCGGGAACAGGTAATTCCTGCCGCACCCGGCCGCGGGGATTACGGGCGTAGCCGCCGGGGCGTGCAGGATGGGTGCAGCCCCGATTCAGCTGCAGAGAAAGGAGGACGAGGCACCCAGAGGGGAGCGGGGTGTCCTTTGGGGTGCTTTGCCCCATGGGCATGCGGGGTTTGTGCCCCCCATCCCCAAAACGCCTCGGGAATAATCAGCCCCCAAGCACAAAATCCCCGCGGGGTTTTGCTCCCAGCGGGTCCCCAACCGCCTGCGCCACCTCCGCTTGTTCCTGGTGCCACCAAATCCCCTTTTTGGGGCCGGTTTGCAGCAGGGGAAGGGCTGTGGCACGGCGATGCCCGCTGGGAAACCTCGCTGGGAGCAGGCTCCCCGCCTCACCGGGCTGATTCACCCGCGGCACCCCCGGGTTTCGGTGCCTGGGAACGCCGTGCCAGCCCCGCGGCCCCGCTGCCGAGGTGGGCAGCACGCATCCCGCTCCACTTAATGGGTTCCCTTTCTGCTAATTGGGAGGGGAAGCCAGGAATGGCCTTAATTGGAGGGCGAGGCGGCCGTGCAGAAGGGGCCGGCTGCTTTAGCAGCTCCCCAGCTCTCGCCCTCGCCGCGGCGCCCCCGGGGCCGTGCCGCGGTGGCTCTCCCAGCCCCACAGCTCCCAGGGCCTGGGCCGTGGTTGGGAGCAGGAGCTGCTGGATTCGTCTCGTTTTTAGCCAAATTGCTCAGCGGGTTTCCTCGTGGGAAGGGGTTGAGCCAAGCACCGGTGCGGGGACAGCTCCATCCTGCACCACGAGGGAGAAACCTGGGGGAAAAAATCAGCCCGGGGTGGTGCCGTGCCCCCCGCAGCCGGGAAGAGATGAGAACCCCGCTTTCGGGCCCTAAGCATCAAAAACATTAATTGAAGAATCAAAGAATCCCTTTTATGCAGCAAACATCCCCAACACGAACCCGGTTTCAGGCAGCACAGCACGTGCCGGTGCTTTTAGGCCATTTCCTCGTTCCCAATCTCCTGTGGGGGAGTCCATGGGGAGTTTCATCTCTTGATTTGGGGGAAAAGACGAAATTTCCCAGGGAATTTTGACACCGAGCTGGGACCGGGGCTCAGCGGCATGGCTGAGGCTGCTGCCAGCCTGGGAGCCACGATTTTTTTTGGGGTGAAAACCCCCAGAAGCCATCAGCAGTACCTGGGGGCAGGAGGGGGCTGCGCAGCCCCCGCACCCCGTGGCTGACCCCAGACTTTTTCCCCTTTTTCCATCTTCCCAGCTCAAAACCTCCCGGGAGGCCCAGCCGGGCCGTCTGGTCGCACGGGGTGGGGGGAAAAAAAAAAAACAAAAAACAAGCCGTGTGACTATGAAAATCATATTGAAAGGAGCTGAGCCTTAATTAGGTCACATCCTTCACCAGCAACCCGTGAGCTGCCTGTGCAAAGCGCCGGCCTCGGGCAGGCCGGGGCTGCCTGAACCCCCCCCCTTCACAACGGCTGCACCTCAGGAGCCACTTTTTTCACAGAATCACAGAATTACTTTTTTTTTGGCTAAAAACATCCCCAAAAACCCACCCCGGTGGTGCCGGGGCTGTGGCCGAGCCGCTCAGCGCAGGCCTCGGCCTAGCTCGCTTTCGTTTTGCCCTGAGGGAGAGGAAAACTCCCGATGTACGGCCCCGAGCTTCTGGCTGGAAAATGTGACGGGGCTTGATGAGAAAAGCACGGCCGAGCGATTTCCCTTCCAGGAGAGGCAGCTGAGGGAAAAAATCAGCCACATTTGGGTGTCCCCGAGGCCAGCCCCGCGTGCGGGTGTGCCCTGGATGTGATGAGGGGCACAGGTTGGGTGCTGCTGCCCCCGTCCTGCCCCTGCCACGCTGTCCCCGGGGGGATAAAAGCCAAAATGCCCAAGGATGTGCAGCCTGCAGTGATCCCTAGGACCATGCATTCATCGCTGTCCCCTCCGGAGCTTTCCCAAGGAGGAAAAGTGGCTGTGGGGTGCGGGCCGTGGGTCAATATTGGCTTTCTGGTTAACGAGTAACGGGGCCGAGCGAGCACGGCCGCGGGTGTAAAGGCTCTGCTTTGGAGGAGCCGAGATTTGAACCCAGCCGGCGCCGTGCCAGGGCTGGCACGAGAGGCATGGGGCAAAGAGGAGGGATTTTTCTGGGGGAAAACACCTATTTTTGTGCATTGTGCTGTCCTGGAGGCTGTACCCACGGCACGTTTTGGGCTCCGGCGGCTGGCGGCAGTAACTGGACGTGCAGGACACGAGGGATGGGGGTCACCCAGCCAGATTTATCTCGGGTTTAGCTCCACATTTAAAGGCTTTGAGCCTTTAAATGGCAGCGATGCCAGCCCTGGATTTCCTCGCATGCTCCATGTCTGGCATTAATTGCTGTGTTAATGACCGCCGTCGCCCTCCCTCGGTCTTGTGCAGGGCTCCCCAAATGCCACGCTTGCTCGCCAGCAACACTGGCTCGGGTTTGGGTTTTTTTTTCAGCCCTGCTTATTTATTAGCCGGCGTTGCCTTCCCAGCCGCCCGGATTGAACGTTTCTGTTCCAGTTGGCAAAGGTTTTATGGAGCGTGGCGAGCAGGAAGCGCCGCCACGCACCGGCAGCAGGGGCAGGGGCTGAGGTCGGGTGCTCGGCTCCTCTTCGGGACGGCGAAAACTCCTCGCCCACGAGCGAGCGCGGCCGCTGCCACCTCCCAAAAAAAAAAAAAAAAACAAAAGGAGATGATGAAGCAGCAGCTTGGGCATCGCCTTTTCCTCTGCACGGCTCCGAAAGCCTCAGTGCTGGCATTTAACTGACTCCAGACACACGCTGTACGTGCACACGCATTCTTTGGCCATGCGCTCAGACCGGAAAAGATTGAATTCAGCCCAGGAGCCCGAGCAGGGGAAAGAGTCCACGGAGAAGCTCTGCGTTAATCAGCCTCCAGAAAAGCTGCAGTCGACTTTTTTTTTATTATTTTTTTATTTTTTTGGAGAAGTGGTGCTAAAAGAGGAACTGCCGAGGGACGCGTGGTTGGAAAGGCCTAGCTGGAGAAGGGGGCGGGGGGGGGGAGCAAGAGGGTTTTGTGCACACCAGCCCCGTGGCGTTGGGCTCCGAGCGTCCCCGTGCCAAAATGCAGGACCTGGGGCTGCTCAGGACCTGGGTGTTTGGCACTGGGGGCACTGGGATGGGATGGGTGTGCTCAGCCCCTCCATCGTGCTGGGTTCCTGCGCTGAAACAGCTTCACCCCCAAAAGGTGCCGCAGCGGGGTGGTCGGGTGCTCGGTGCTGCAGCAGCACCCGTTTTCGGCTCTGTTCCCAAAAGGGGGAACAGGTTTGGGGAACAGCCCTGCCATGCCCTGAGAGCTGGGAGAGGATGGGAACCCGTCAGCCCCTCTGAGCACAGGGAGGGAAGGGAGCAGCCCCCGGGCACCGCTCGGCCTCCCTCTGGGGAGCCTCCCTCACCCGCTGGGCTCCGCTCCCTGCCCGCCCAGCACCACCCCAAGCCCTGAGCTTTGGTCCTTTCCTCCTTTCCTCCCACACCTGCAGGCAAAAGAAAAGCAAAGCCGGGTGGTGGGGCCGGCGGGGCCGCCTCCCCTCGCCCAGATCCTCCACCTGGCAAGGGCGCAGGCAGCAGCGGGGCGTTGAGCCATCGCTGCCTCCCAGGAGGGCGCAGCAGGATGTGCCTCATTACTCACCTCGCCCTCCCTATCTGTCATCTGCGAGTGCCCCAGCCTGAACTGCAGGTTTGGGAGCCGCCCGGCGCGTACCCACACAGCCCTCCCGAAGCTTGGGTGCCGCAGTTTTGGCAAGAAAGGGCTGCAGGGGAGCCGGGAGATGTTAAATGCTTCCACGGATGCAACGCCGGCACCGGCACCTTCTTTTTAGCCGCAGTCCCTGGGGGTGCCCGCTTGCCCTGAACCCCTTTTGCAGACGCAGGGAACCAGCAGCACCATCCTCCGGGCCCCTTCGTTAAGCAGCACCCGGCTCATTAGCAAGCCAAACGAGGAATAAGCTGCGGGAGCTGTCAGTTCAGGAAAAAAAAAAAAAAAAGAAATCAAAATGCTGGGAAGCTCCGGGTTGTCGGAGGGCCGGGAAGAAGCACGGGGCTGCCAGGAGCTGGCACCGCCGGGTGGAACCAGTTAATCCATGGGGCCGGTGCCAGCGCCCCAGGAGGAACCAGTTTGGCTGCTGGGAGCCCTTCCCGAGTGTGGGACGAGGGGACAGGGAGTGGGGCATCCCCACGACACACCGGGAAGCAGGAGGGCGAGGAGGCACGGCATGGGAGCAGCGGCTTTCAGGCCGTGCCCTGGAGATTTGGGGTGGGGAGAGCCACGCACACACAAGCTGGGAAAGCTTCAGGGAGGCTGTCATCAAGGAAAGCAGGAATAAGGGCCACGGCGGAGAGGAAAGCTGGGCAGTTTTGCTTCTCTAAGGGAGCAGCTTCACCTTTGGTGAAGGGAAGGAAGCCCCTTGGGATGCTGAGGGGTGAGGGCTGCAGGGCCCGGGGCTGGAGGAGCCGCGCGGGGCGCGCTCGATGGCTGTGGCTCGGTGCTGCTCCCACTGCCAGCAGCTTTTCTTCTGCTCTCGGCCACTCTTGCAGCCAGCAGGTGCTGGGGAAGGCTTTCCCAAAGCTCTGCACCGGGCAGCAAGGAGAAACCCAGCACGGCGGCAGTGTTTCCCCGGCCGCTGCCCCTCGCCCCCCCCTCCAGACCTTTTATTTTCGGTGCCGCAGCCAGGAGGGCTCTGCAGGGCGAAAACAGAGCTAAGGACACAAAGCACGGGCTGCGGGGTGACCAGAAAAATGCAGTAACCTGAAAACTTAACGAACCAGGCCTGCTTCGGGGGGGGAGGCAGAGCCAAGCCGTGGCTTTGTTTGCGGGTTGGAGTTCGAGCTCCCCGGCGCGAGCACGCGGCGCTGGCCGGGCGCTGGGTTCGGTCCCAGTTCGGGCAGCGGATTGAAAGCCGCAAGTATGTGATAGGAAAAGCTTCCAGGAGAGCTGGGCCGGCTCCAAACTAATCCAGCCCCCGTGGGGAAAGGGCGTTCTGGCAGATGTTAAGCTAATGGGATAACTGCGAGCGCAGCCCAGCCCGCTGCGAGGCGGCAGCTGAAAGTTGCCAGCCACCGGGGGAGCGCCCGCTCGCCAGCATCCCCCTGCCTGCAGCAGGAAAAGGGGAACACGTGGAAAGCTGCTTGGGGTAAAAATGGCAGATCTGAGCAGCACGAGGAGGGAGCAGGCCTATAAATGGGGCTGGGAGAGCCACAGCTCAGCTCTTGCTCTGCAGCCGGCTCTCGGCGAGGGGCAGCGGGGGCACAAATGGCCTCTGGCTGAGCCTGGACCCGCTGGTGGCACCCCCAGGGGCGAGGATCCCCCATCCAAACTAAGGAAAAAAAAAGAAAAAGTGTTTAAAACCTCACCAATTTCCTTCTCTTCCACAAGAGACACCCATCAAACCCTACTTAATTTCTGTTTTATTTCCTGGGCGCCGTCCCACCAGCACACCGGGCAGCCGGGGAAGGGGAAACCTCCCTGGCGAGGAGGAGCAGAGGGCTGAGACTCGAACCCTGGCTGGGCTGTGTGGCTGCAGCACCCGGCAGCTGACTCACACTTTGCTTTTCTTTCAGCCTTTTTTTTTTTTTTCTTGCTGCAGGAGGGCAGAGGTACCTGTTCTTGGGCAAGCGCGGCGGCTTCCCGGGCAGCGCGGGGCACGTCCCGCCTGCACCCAGCCGCGGGCGGAGAGAGCAAACCCTCCCCGCCAGCGCCACGGGGCTCTGACTCAGCCATTTCCCCTTCAAAACCGAAGGCAGGGCGAAAATGACGCCGTTCTTCGTGGTGCTCCAGCTTCTGAAAGCGAGCCTCAAGCCCCGGCAGCGGGCACGGCTCCGAAACTTTTTGGTGCTGAAGCCGGTGTGGTTCGAGGTTGAGCTGGACGGGCACTGGGAGCAGACCCAGGACAAGCACAAACCCTCACCAAGCCCAAATCCCAATGCCCTGAGTGCTTTAACAATACAAATTGACATAGGGCAGGCTCCCCTCCCTGCATGCTGCCCGTTCCCAAAACCAAGGACACCGCACCCAGCACCGCTCGCCCGCCTTTTGGCCCGTTTTGGGGACACAGCTCGCTCTTAAAAGCTGAATGTCGCTCCTGGGGGGGGATCGTTACACGCCCAGGTTGTGTTAGAAGAGTTAATTTCCAACCAGGGAGGGCAGGTGCATTTTTTCCACCCCTTGCCCACGAGCCCCGTGGCCGGAGCCCCGCAGTGAGTCACGGCGAGGCGCTGACACGGGGAGAAATGAGGAGGTGCTGCGGCGAGAGGGACGGCTTCACGCTCCCGGAGCCGTGGCCACGGCCCCGAAGAGGCTGAATGAAACCGGAGTGGGTTCATTTACACAGCCACACCCTGAGCTGGCGTGCAGGCAGCCGGGGCCCAGCCCCAGCAGGAAGGCTCGGTTGAGGCTCGCAGCCGCCGGGTTCCCCTGCACAGCCCAACCTGGTGATTTCCTGCTGCTTCCCAAAGGTTTTGCAACCCCAATACAGCGCCAGCATCCCCACACTGTGCAGCGGGGTGCTGGAAGCCCACCGTGTGCACCCCATCCCGCTGCCCCGATCCCCACGCCGTCCCCGCTGCACCTGCCCGAGGCCTTGTGGGGCTCGCTCCCATTTTTTGCTCCCTTTCCACTCCCCCAATCCATCCATCCATCCATTTCCGCGTTCCCTACGCTGCCCTAAAAACCCTCCGGGTGGTTTTTATGCCGTGCCCTCCCGCAGGGCTGCACCGCCCCAGAACAAACCCGACAGCGAAGTTGGCCAGCAAGATTTCTGGCTTCCAGCGGGGGTACTAAAGCATCTTCCTCGCCATTTATGAGTCGCTAATCGGAGCCCCAGAGGATCTGCAGCCGGGCTGTGAAGCACAGAACAGAGGCCCCTTTATGCCGGCACAAGGCACCGCTCCGGTACCATATTGCCCCTTTCTGTTTCTCTCAAAATTCAACGTAAGCAAGATACCAGGAGAGCTCCGCTGTATAATTGCTTTATTTTCTGCTTATTAGTTCTTTACCAACACTACAGCCATATTGAGAACACAAAATTCCTGTTTACTTGTCAGGGAGATCACAGTCTACAAACTCATTCACTGATCAGACACGATTAACGCCATTCAAAACTTACTCCATAAATTCACATGAACACAGATTGATGCGCTTGAACTTCAGATCAGTTCTCAAATCACCGGCTTGCTGACAGATTTGCCCCTTCCTCCCGCAGGCTGCGTTCGCTGCCTGCTCGCCACCAGTTCATGGTGAGGTTCAGCTCTAAGCTAGAAAGGAGATTTTGAAAGTGAAACCGCTGCGTTGTGTTCGGTAGCAATGGCCATTTAGTTTTGAAGTCTCCGCCACGCTTCAGTAACTTTTTCTCCCCCTCCCCCCCCCACCCCCAAAAAAAAAGACATTTAAAAAAAAAAATAAATCAGAAGCATAATCAGTTTCCTTCTCACCTACAAAAAACAGAATATCTAAAGTAACAAAGCTGCTAAGGAAATACAAAATCGTGACTGCAACTCAATGGAAGGCTAGCGAAGAAGTCTGCCCCGGCGCTGGAAGAGAACACACAGTAAATCAACTCAGACGGAAAGTGAAGTCATTGAAATTTTCATTTTGACTGAGAAGAGGCTTAAGAAAGTTCAAGAACCATGAATAGAGCTTCAAGTTTTCCAGTTTAGGCATTTACTTTGTGCTTGGCTATTTTATTTCTGCTCCAGAAGAAAACAGTAACCACATTCATGTATTTTTAGGCTTTATACCACCACACCGTTAAGTTACATCGACAGAAGGAAAAAAAAAAATAAACCCTTGCGCTTGTAAAGAGCCAGAAAATAGAGCAGTGATATCCCAACGGCAAGAAGACTCGAGCAGAAGGCAAGTCTCACCTCCTCTGCTTCAGAGCTGAGAGCTAGGAGTTATTTTACGCCCCGCTTACTTCTGCGGGCTCCCCTCGGCCCATCAGTGCTCTATCTTCCAGCACCACGAACCCATCCCGGCCCATTTGCAACCCCAAAAAGATCCACCGCCTGGAACCACGTTCCCAAATAACTTTGAAGCGGTCCCAAGCGCTCAATTTCAGAGGTGAACTCATATTTTTTCTATCTTCCCCTTCATCTTTGGTAAGAGCTCCATATACAACACGCTTTGCATGCAGAGTCAACACTGCGGAAATGTAGTGTAATGCCCCCGATCTCATGTAAAACTCAGATCCTCGGAAAAAGAAAGAAAAAAAAAAACAACAAAAAAAAGCCATTTTCTTCTGGTTTTGTAGCATACATTCCTAGAATTCCCCAATCGAGTTTAACTCCTTGAGGAAAACTGAAGATAATCCTTAAGGCTGAATGAGAACCAGCTGCTTTGACTGTTTTTTTGCACCCAGCGTTAATACTCGGTGGAGATTTTAGGCTAATACTGGTTCTGGGTGGGGTTTTTTTCGCCAGCCACACCTGCACACTGTGACAGGGCCAGCAAGCCGCTCGCCCTTTAAGAACTACTTGTGGAAGTTTACATTCATAGTCGTATTCTCCCTCTCTCCTCCCCGCTCTCATTAGCAGTTCCTCAATGGGCCTCAGCCACCCAACGGAGTTCCCTTCCTGCAGGACTTCAGCAACAACTCGCCGCGGGGACAGCTGGCGAAGGCTGCCCCTGTCTGCACCAGCCCAGCCTCGTCTGGGGGAGCCACCCCGGCGAGCCATTTCCTCAAAATGGCAAGGCGACGGCAGAACTTCGGAGCTCAGGGGAAGCTCGGCGCTGCGCCGGCCCCTTGGGCAGCCTAAAAGCGGGCAATCGGGGCGCTCCTCACCCCACCACACATGGGAAATCCTCTCCAGACTGAGGCGCCGTAAAACAAAACTTGTCTTTTCCCCAAGGCAGGCAGGTCGGCGCCAGATTTTTACCTGAACGCCTGCGATTTAAAGTCAAACTCGGTGCAGTGCCTGCGCGTTCTTGCTGCCTTTTTCTGGAAGGAACCTGTCTTGCACTGAACCAGAGACTGGCCCGGGCAGTAAAAACCGCGGCTACACATCCCCGAGTTCGCAATGCAAGAGAGAAACCCAACGGTGGAGACCCTGGAACTCTCCCATCATTCACGGCTTATTTGCTATATGGTTGCTATGTGGTATGGGGAACTTATTTGCATCCCTTCTCATGCATGATGTATGGTTCAGAACTTCACAGCTGACATTTCAAAGCAGCTCTTACATTACCTAGTTAACATGATGCCTGATATGCACTTTGAACATGTTACAATGGTATTCTCACTATCTGCCACGCTCGGCAGGAATTCGTTT
Organism: Aythya ferina; assembly: GCF_964211825.1. Lineage (NCBI taxonomy): Eukaryota > Metazoa > Chordata > Aves > Anseriformes > Anatidae > Aythya > Aythya ferina. Next base: position 62,801,517 of record NC_140301.1, read on the forward strand.
CGTTATTAGTCTGAGATATGAAGCCAGACCAAGAGTCACTATTCGGTTACAGATTAACAGAACTTTTTTTAAAAAAAAGTCCTTAATATAAAAAGACAGACGGCGGTTTGATTTTAAGCAATAATTTTCAGTTTACTAGATGAAGGAGACCTAGCAACATATTCCGCATGAATGCAAAAAAGTAGCAATCTACAGCAAGTGATAGAAGAGGGAAAAAAATATATATATATAATCAAAAAAAAAAGTAGAACCAGAAAGCATACGCTGAAAATGGTACCCCTCCCCCAACCGTCCCCCAAAATAATCAAACCATCTTAAGGGCTATCAAGAGGAAAAAAAACAAAACAAAACAAAACAAAACAAAAAGTTACTTAGCAAGTCTACAATGTGTCTTTCGCCTGTTTGCTGGAAGTCTGCCATAGCATCTAGTGCTCGCGTTCGTGTCACATTCGGAGATTAGAGCATCCTAACGCCAAGCGAGAAGAGTTAAAACAGGAATCCAGTCAAGTGTGGAGAAGGAAGGAAAGGGTGGTAACTGGAGAAAGGTGATCATAATCCTATGGATGCTTTTGTTTTACTTTTCAGTAGAGAATCATTCTTCCGGAAAGCCACGTGGGTTATTTTTTTTTTTTTTTTCTCTTTTAATTCTTTGTAGACTAAATAGTTACTCTCTCATTAGGATTTATAATTGGACGTTAACCATGTCAGCCCTTCGTAGAGTCCGTCCCCTGTAGTAGCACAGGAGGGCTGCACGTACCAATTCCTATCCCTGATCCGGGTCAGGCCCAGTTTCTCCTGGATTTCGTGGGGTTTCATGGCATCGGGCAGGTCCTGCTTGTTGGCGAAGATGAGGATGATGGCGTCCCGCATCTCCCTGTCGTTGATGATGCGGTGCAGCTCCTGGCGGGCCTCGTCGATGCGGTCGCGATCGGCGCAGTCCACCACGAAGATCAGCCCCTGCGTGCCCGTGTAGTAGTGCCTCCAGAGCGGCCGGATCTTATCCTGGCCGCCGACGTCCCACACGTTGAACTTGACGTTTTTGTACGTGACCGTCTCCACGTTGAAGCCCACGGTGGGGATGGTGGTGACCGACTGGCCCAGCTTCAGTTTGTACAGGATGGTGGTCTTGCCGGCCGCGTCCAGCCCCAGCATCAGGATCCGCATCTCCTTGTTGCCGAAGATCTTGGACAGCACCTTGCCCATCCCGGCGGCATCCAAGGGCCCGGCGCCTGCTGAAGGGGGGGGGGGGGGAGCTGGAGGGGAGCGCAGCGGGGCCGGGCGGGGCTCAGCGCCGGCCGAGCATGAGGCGGCGGCGGCGACGGCGGCGGCAGCAGCAGGAGGGGACAGCGGGGCCGGGGCTGCGGGCAGGGCCCCGCCGGGCCTCGCCTTGCCTCACCGGGCCTCGCCTCACGGGGCCGGGCCTCGCCTCACGGTGGGTGTGAGGTGAGGTGAGGTGAGGTGAGGTGAGGGGGGGAGGGGGGGGGGGGCCCGCCGGGCGCCTCAGCTCATGGACCCCGGCGGGGCTCGGAGCGGCGCGTCCCGCCCGCGGGGCCGCCTCCGGTTACCTGTGGGCGGCTCCGCGCCGCTCTCAGCCCGGCTCCGGCTCCCGGTTCCCGGCTCCGTGCCCTCCGTCCCCTCCCTTCCCTTCCCTTCCCTTCCCCTCCCCGCCGCCGCCGCCGCCGCCGCCTCAGGGACCGGGCGCCGCGCGCCGCCTCGCTGCCCCCTGCCGCCGCCGCCACTGCGCATGCGCGCCGCGCCCCGGCCCGCCCCCGCCTCTGCGCATGCGCCGCCGCCGCCGCCGCCGCCGGCTTCCCGCGCGCTGGGGGGGAGGGAGGGGCGCGCCGCCCGCATCCCTTTCCCGCCACGCCCCCAACCCGCCTTGGCCCCGCCCATGACTGGCGCTGATTGGGTGAAGGGGAAGTGGGGGGGGTGCTGCTTCCGGAAGGGAGGGGCACAGCTCGGGCGGAGGTGGCAGTGCGCATGCGGGAGAGGAGGGGGCGGGGTTTGGGTGGGGAGAGGCGCCACGCGATCACACGTCAGCGGGAGGCGGTGGGGGGCGCGTAGGGCGCGTCTTAAAGGGGCAAGGACAGGGGGGAGTCTTAAAGGGGCGTGAGCGGGGCGGGACGGTGGGGACACAGGGAACAAGGGGGTCCCAAAAGTGCCGGGCGCGGCCTCGGGGGGGGGGGCTCGGCTGGGAGAGGGGGGCAGAGCTGCACCCAGCGGCCCCCCAGCAGGAGGGGAGCTCGGTCACACATCAATACACAGCCTCACTGCAGCACAGGGCACTGCTCATTGATTGTCTTTGGGCATTGCTCATTAATTGTTATTGGGCATTGCTCATTAATTAGTGGGCATTGCTTATTAATTATTACTGGGCATTGCTCATTGTTACTGGGCATTGCTCATTAATTATTGGGCATTGCTTATTAATTATTACTGGGCATTGCTCATTGTTACTGGGCATTGCTCATTAATTATTGGGCATTGCTCATTAATTATTATTGGGTATTGCTCATTGTTACTGGGCATTGCTCATTAATATTAGGCATTGCTCATTATTGGGCATTGCTCATTAGTTATTATTGAGCATTGCTCATTGTTATCGGGCATTGCTTATTAATTATTATTGGGCATTGCTCATTAATTGTTATTGGGTATTGCTCATTAATTATTATAAGCATTGCTTATTAATTATTATTGGGCATTGCTCATCATTGGGCGTTGCTCATTAATTGTTATTGGGCATTGCTCATTGTTATTGGGTATTGCTCATTAATTATTATTGAGCATTGCTCATTAATTATTGATTTCCACGATCGGGTCTCCAAGCACAGTTTGCAGTCCCTAAACACGCCCTGGGTTCAGGGACCTCTTTGTGGACCCACTCGAGTATTAAAATCTCCCCTAGGTGTGTGGCTGCGCGCAGCGTTACGGGGCAGCCCGGGGAAGTTCAATATTTTTAAAAGCCAGCCCTGGCTGAGCACCTGCTGTGTGCCAGCGAGCATCCTCAGCCTGGGGAGCACACAGCAATTAGGGTTATGAGGTGAGCGGAGGTCAGGGCCTGGGGAAAAAGAGACCTGGAGACACCCCAAGGGCCTTCTGGTCGCTGTGTCAGGGCCTGGCTGCAGGCTGTTCATAGCCTATTTTCCCCCGGCAGGGCAGCTCCCGAGCTTTGCAGCTATTTTTGCATCTTTCCCCATTTCGTAAGGCTGTGTTTGCGTGCCCTGTCCTCCACCGGTGACCTAAGTGCTATCGCAAGAACGTGGGGGAAGACAGTGATGTGCTTTACGTAACAGCCCTCATGGCAGATAAGCAACCCTCAAGGAATTGGATCAACCCCCTCCCCCCTTTATTTATATCCCTTAAATATAATTTCCCTTCCCAGTCAGTTTGGGTTACCAGGCCAACCCTATTTTCACACGCTTCCTTTCATCTTGCTTACTTTCTTCTCCTCTTTTGGCAGAGCAAGATGGGAAAAGACCTGCACAGATCTCCTTCAAACACCCTTGTGGCCTCCCAGGGAAGGCCGGGGCAATGCAACAATGCTTTGGTTTTGGCATCTGTGTTGGCTAAATTCTTCTGTTGTGAAAACAAATGACATCCTTGGCAGGACGAGCGCATGCCAATGGTGGTTTTCTTATCACTGCGATTTGATACAGAGGGCCAAGTGCCACCTTTCTTTGGGGGGAAGACGACTCGGAGCAGCACTTTCCACGAGTGACGGGCTGTGGTCACCCCGGTCTGCAGGCAGGGAGTGGCGGTGACGGTCCCCTGGGGCGCCTCAGCCGTATTTCCTGCGATTCTGCGATGTCTGTGTTTGTGCAACCGCAGCCAGGCTGGGCCAGGAAGCTGAAGCTTCAGCCTGCAGCACAAGCTTTGTCAGTAAATCAGCATTAAACAGATCCTCAGCCCCTTCCCACGAGGTTAACGTTACCCTGTGAGGGCAGGAGTGAAGTGTTGTCGAGGGCTGCAGGTGTAGGAGGTCTCTGTGAGCCCCTCTACATGCTGGGATGGTGTAGTGAGGACCTGGAGAACCCCCAGAAATCCTGCATTTCTCATCAGGAGAAAGCCCTCCTGGTCTCCCTGGATGTCCTCCAGCCTCTGTAGAAGTGGGGAAGAGCCCTTGGGAAGTGACCTCCCTGCAAGGAGAAATAATTTGGCCTCCGGGCTGTTTGGGTTTGTTTTGTACCAGAAGTCCATTTGCCATGCCTTTGCAGTTTCTGCTGGCAAACGAGCAGGCTCCTCCTCGCACAGGTTATTTCTGGGAGCAGACAGAGGAAATGTAGGTGGGAATTGCTGTGTGACCGAATTTCCATAATCCCGAATTACCGCCGTGACAATGTCGGCCTGAAAAATCACGAAGCCTTCACAAAAAAAAATATAAAAATAACTTGTGAGGCCTTTCCTTCACTCCCTGTTTTTTCGTGTGTGTGTGTTTTCACACCCTGTATTTACCAGCAGCAACAGAGCAGGAGGTGCAGCAGTGACCTCCAGGACTGGGCTGGTCATGGTGGCTTGCCCCATGGAGACCCGTGCCCTGGGGTTTTGGGATCTTGAACCAGGGCATCGCTGCTGCCCAGGTGTGGCTTTGCAGAGGCTGAATTAGGATTGTTTCAGCCCTCCTTCAAAGGGTCTCTGGTGAAAAGGCAGCGTGAGCTTTGCCTCCTTGTGAGGAGAGGAGCTTTGGAGCAACAGCTCTGTGCTAAGGGAGCCCAGAGCAGCTGGCGAGGTGCTGCGAGTGGCTTCAGACTGTACTGAGGGGCAGCTGAGGTTTCCCAGCTCTGAGTGGCCTCGTTCATCATTTCAGGAGCTGTTTGGAGGCCAAGACATGCCAGGGTGCACCCCTGCTAGCAGCTGGTACTGCTGCAGGACTCTGCTTCTGCATCCCGGCCGTGCCCCATCCCTCCTCGGTCTGCCAAGCCCGTTCCTGCCCGATTTCCTCAGGCGAAATTTCCTTCACTTCCCTGCTATCTTGATCCACTCCTGCTAGTTTTTTTTTTTAATGTGATGAAGAGTGTGCATTTGTGGTAAAAGGTGTGTGTTTGTGGCCGGACAGCATGGCACAGAGTTACCGACAGGAGGAGGGGACACCAGGCCCCGCTGGGGAGCGGGCAGGGGGCTGCCTCTGCCTTGCTTCTGCCCCTCTTTGTGGATATCGAGCCTACATCTCCTCAGGCCCATGACCCTACAGTCATTAACTAATGTCATTAGCCACCACTCCAGCTGTCGCTGCTGACTGCTCTTCCTTAAGTCAATAAGGGGAGCACGGAACGAGGTGTCTCTGCCACCCAGCATTAACACACTTGGTGACGCCAGGCTTGTATGGTCTGAGGAAAATCTCACTTCTGCCTGCTCTGAGGTGGGGATGCTGGGCTTTGCTCTGCTGACATGGGTCAGGAAGGCTGGAAGAAATGCTCTGATACCTCCTGAGTGGGCCTGGTCTTGGGTAGGAGGCATGGCTGTACCTTGGGAAGGATGTAGAAAAAAAAATAGGCCATTTTGGCAACGGCAGTGCATGGGTTGGGATCACCCTTAGCTATATGTTAGGCAAGGTGCAGCACAGTTTACACGTCTGGATTAGACCAAAGGCTGCCTTCGCTATCTGGGCCCACTGGCTCCAAGATTTGGTCTCTGTGGGTGCCAGTGAGAGGTGTCTGCAGCGTCCCTCAGCCAGCCCAGCTTGGAAACAGAAGTGCTGAGGTACTAACAGGCCAACTCCTGGTCTTACCCCTGGCATCAGAGCGGTTCCAAAGACTGTTTATCAATATAGGTGTTTTATATATATAAATATATATATGTATATATGTATATATATAAATTCATGGAATGTCTGGGGAAGCTCTCTCGGACAGTCCTCTGGCATGCAAAATACACAGGGGAGGTCTCAGATGTCCTGTGAAGGTACTTTGAGAGAGTTGTCTATTGCAACAGTGAACAGATAAAGGCAAGAAGCTCCTGCATTTTATTCTTTGCATTACATTTCTGTTATTTTTACGTCCTCTGGGAATCAGAATACTTCACTGCAGCCCCAAGCAGTCACTGCAGCAAGTAGGTTGCCTCTTAGTCTCTCTCCAGTGCCTCATCACAGGGAATTCTGAGCTCTCCCTGGACACATCCTAGAACAGGACCTTGCACTTTTTTTTTTTTCTATAAAGTTTAATGTGTCCATTCTAAAGCAAATTATTTCATTGAATCTTCATGCAAAAGAGCTAAGTTTTGCTTCCTGCAGTCTGTGCTCCTCCTCTCCTGGGTGCTGTGGAAGCTTTAACCCATCCTGCTGCCACGGAGAGCCAGGAGGTGCTGGTCCCTGTGTGATGGAGAGCAGAGGCAGCAGGAGCTGTGGCCAGCCGGGCACGGTGGCTTGTGCCTGTAATCCAAGCGCCGGGGAGGCTGAGGCTGGAGGATGGCTTGAGCCCGGGGGTTCTGGGCTGCAGGGCGCTGTGCCGAGCGGGCGTCCGCGCTAAGGTCGGCATCGATATGGTGTCCTCCGGGGAGCTGAGGGGCACCAGGTCGCCTAAGGAGGGGTGAACCGGCCCAGGTCGGAAACGGAGCAGGTCAAAGCTCCTGTGCTGATCAGTAGCGGGATCGCGCCTGTGAACAGACCCTGCAGCGCAGCCTGGGCAAGACAGCGGGACCCAGCCTTTTTTGGCACCTTTCCCCTGCCTGACTCTGTGCTTGGCAGCTCTGGGACTGTCCATCCTGGGGAGCAAGCACAAAAGGGTCAAGCAATACTGGTGTGGGACAAGCATCTTCTGCAGATGTTTAACCTCGCTCATTCATGTGTGCTCACGTTTTGGTTATGTGCGTAGTGGTTTCTTGCAGCAGTGAAGGGTCACAGTTCAGGACTCAGCCAAACCTTTGGATCCAAATAAATTTGACTATAAACGTGGGAAATCCCAGGCAGTAGAATTTCCCATCATGTTTCCATCTCAGAGACCCTGCAGACCTGCAAGTCAGCAAAAGTCCCTTGAGCACAGTCAGGTTAGGCAGCCTGTTCCATGCTGATTCCAGGCTCCCAGGAGCGTCTCATTAGCCTCCTCCCTTGGGTATTTGCTGTCACAGCTCATTTGTGTCCTCGGCTCTGAGCTTCTCACTCTTAGGAAATGAATCGAGAAGCCTTTCTCTGTAAGAGAAAGCGGGGAGTGGGACAACTCTTATCCCCTCTCCCTCTGTTCAGTAAATGAAGCATATCGAGCTGTCCTGGAGACAGAGCTCCCCAATGCGCTTCTTTTGGCTTAAAATGAAAGCAGAGCATCACGACGTGCCTCTTCTGGCTCAAAATGAGAACTCTGGGCTTTCTCAGCTGCTTAAACCTACTTGGGCTCAGAAATGTCTGTCCTGTGTACTTTATGATTAAAAATCCCTCCATCCATTTTCAATCATAGAATACAAGCAGCACAAGGCCTGTCTCTCAGTTCCCCACTGCCACTGTGTGGCCAAGCAGAGCCCGTACAGGATGGATGTGGAGGAGTCTGCAAAAGGCTGGAAACCAGCCGGGCACGGTGGCTTGTGCCTGTAATCCAAGCGCCGGGGAGGCTGAGGCTGGCGGACGGCTTGAGCCTGGGGGTTCTGGGCTGCAGGGCGCTGTGCTGAGCGGGCGTCCGCGCTAAGGTCGGCATCGATATGGTGTCCTCCGGGGAGCTGGGGGGCACCAGGTCGCCTAAGGAGGGGTGAACCGGCCCAGGTCGGAAACGGAGCAGGTCAAAGCTCCTGTGCTGATCAGTAGCGGGATCGCGCCTGTGAACAGACCCTGCAGTGCAGCCTGGGCAAGACAGCAGGACCCAGCCTCCTTTTGTGCCCTCAGGATGCCTGAATGGGCAGCAAGGGTTTGGGATTTGATTTGGGAACGCTGCGGCATGAGCCGCACTGACACACTGGGGAGTCCCAACCAGGAGAGGGGAGCGGGGCATATCACATGGGGGGCTTTCTGAAAGGGAAGAGAGGAACAGAGGGGGGAAAAACAGGCATCTCTAAAAGGAGGAGGAGAAGGATTTTAGGAGGATTTAGAAGGATTTTAAAGAAATTCGCTGATCAAGGTGGTGCTGCTGATCCTCCACTAGCCCCCAGCTAGATCCTGCAGTGAAGCACTGGCAGCATGACCCCAAATGGTTGTGTGGGAGGCAATGAACCCAGGCCTGTGCCAAGGAGGCAGAGGCTGTACAGATAGGATTTGCTTCCTTTGGGGCAGCTCAGAGCCCCTCTAGCCCTGGGCAGTGCCCGGCTGGCCCATGGAGTGCCTTCCTCAGGGCTTGGTGGGGCAGAGCTCCAGGAGTGCAGCCAGCTTGTTGCTGGGGGGGCAGACTGGAAAATGGTGTATCGCTGGTTTTTCTGTTTTTATAGCTATCACTCCAAACATTTTATTTTTATTTTATTTTATTTTATTTTATTTTATTTTATTTTATTTTATTTTATTTTATTTTATTTTATTTTATTTTATTTTATTTTATTTTATTTTATTTTATTTTGTTCTGTTCTGTTCTATTCTGTTCTGTTCTATTCTGTTCTGTTCTATTTTGTTCTATTATTTTATTTTATTTTATTTTATTTTACTTTGTTAGGGTTGTTTGCATTTCCCCTGTGAAAGTTTGGGGTCCTTCCGGTTTTCACTACCTGAAAGGAAGGTGTGGGGAGCTGGGGGTCAGCCTCTTCTCACAGATAACTCGTTATTGCACCAGAGGGAATGGCTTCAAGTTGCGCCAGGGCAGGTTCATGTTGGAAATGAGGAGAAATTTCTCCTCGGCAAGAGCAGGCAGGCATTGGGACGGGTTGCCCAGGGAGGTGGTGGAGTCACCGTCCCTTGGGGTGTTTGAGGAGAGGTTGGATGTGGTGCTTGGGGACATGGTGCTTGGGGACGTGGGTTAGTGGTGACAGTGGTGGTAGGGGGTGGTTGGAGCAGGTGATTTTGGAGGGCTTTTCCAACTTTAATAATCCTATGATTCTATTTGGCTAACGGCTGAACTTCTGGGAGACAACACATGGATTAACAAGCGGCTCTGTGAGGGAGAGGACGCCCTGCTGCGGACATCCTGAAGGGCTGGGGGCACCATTTTCCCTTCGAGGCTGAGGGGAACGTGGGGCAGCGGTGGCCGGGCGCGGTGGCGCACGCCTGTAGTCCCAGCTGCTCGGGAGGCTGAGCCCGCCGGATCGCTTGAGCCCAGGAGTTCTGGGCTGCAGTGCGCTATGCCGAGCGGGCGTCCGCGCTAAGGCCGGCATCAATATGGTGAGCCCCGGGGAGCCGGGGCACACCAGGTTGCCTAAGGAGGGGTGAACCGGCCCAGGTCGGAAACGGAGCAGGTCAAAACTCCCGTGCCGGTCAGTAGCGGGATCGCGCCTGTGAATAGCCACTGCAGCGTAGCCTGGGCAACACAGAGAGACGCGGGCTCCTTTTGCTGCCCAGGGACGTGGTGGAGTCACCATCCCTGGACGTCTTTAAAAGACGTTTAGATGTAGAGCTTAGGGATATGGTTTAGTGGAGAACTGTTAGTGTTAGGTCAGAGGTTGGACTCGATGATCTCGAGGTCTCTTCCAACCTAGAAATTCTGTGATTCTGTGATGCTTCTGTGTTTATCTTTCTGTGTTTCTTTGCCGGGCCCGCCCGCACCGTTTTTCCCCCGGGACTCGCCCGCCCCCTGGAGCTCCGTGAGGCGGCGGCGCATGCGCAGCGGGCCGGGCCGGGCCGGGCCGGGCCGGCGGCGCCATGAAGGGCCGCTTCGGCACCATCGACATCCGTGCGCTGCTCGCCGAGCTCCGCCGCAGGTACGGCACCGGGGGGGGACACACGGCACCGGGGGGGCACCGGGAGGGCACCGGGAGGGCTGTGTGGGGCCCCCAGACCCTGCCCGGGCAGCCCGTGCCCCCCCAGCCCCGCCGCTGCCTGAGGCGCCGGCACGGTTCCGTGTGGGGCTGTGTGGGGTTGTGTGGGGTTCTGCTCGTAACGCGGCCGTGTTTATTGCTTTTTTTTTTTTTTTTGGCAGCTTGCTGGGAATGAGAGTGAGCAATGTTTACGATGTGGACAACAAGACCTATCTCATCCGGCTGCAGAAGTAAGAATCGCTGTTAACTCCCCTCACCCGGTCGCTGTATGCATGGAAATTGCGCTTTTTGTACATACGGCGTTGCTGCTGGCAGGTGTTTCACTTTTCTGACCAGTTTTCAGCGGAATCCTGTCATTTTCTGCTAAAACTCGGTAACTTTTACTCTGGAAGGCCCTGGGGGTAGCATACATAGGGTTGTGAAACAAGCAAAATGCTGCAGCAAAGGTAGAGAAGGCCCCAGGAGCTGCTGTAAAAGCACACAGCCATCCCCATTTCTTTCTGTGGGGAAGTAGGAGAGGCGTTCAGGAGGGCAGAGCCTCAGTTCTGCAGTGATATTAATGCCCAGGCCAGGTGGTGGGGATGGCACGCTGCTGTCCCCAGCCTGTCCGCTGCATCGTGTCTCACCTGGGCCCAGCATCACCTCCTTGCCTCCAGTTGCACTGGGGAATTTCTGACTCCAAAACCATTTTTCTTGGCCCTTTGTCTGTAAACTTAACATGTGGGCATCCTTTTGCTGTCAGCGTGGCTGCGGCACTGTTTGATGGATTCCAGTGGTCTTGGTGAGTGTTTTCTGCAGGTGATGCGCTCCTGGCTGCAGTGCTTTGGTCTCGTCCCAGTGCAGCCTGGTGTGTAGCACGAGGTGGCTGTTCAGGTACCAAGTGGTAAATCTGTGTTTTGGTAACAGACCCGACTGCAAGGCCACGCTGCTGGTTGAGTCTGGAATACGGATTCACACGACGGAGTTCGAATGGCCAAAAAACATGATGCCATCCAGCTTTGCAATGAAGGTAAACCAACCTGCGGTTTCGTTTTAAAAAGAAAGTGGTTAAAGAAAGCAACGTTAATGTGCTGTCCTCGGAGACAAGAAAATACTAAAAGGTTTTGCCTGGTGGATCCTGATCAGGCAGGTGGCTGAAGGTGAGGAAGCAGCAAGTGTGGCCCGTTGTTGATTCTCAGCACCCAAAACAACAAGTGTGTACGTTTATGAAGACTGGTGTTAACCTGATGGATGTTTTTGGTGCCACCCAGACCTTTCAGAATTTGCCTCAGTGAAGTCCTTGTCATTCCAGTTGGAGTGTCCAAACGTGTAGGTCCTGGGCACAGCACGCTGCGTTAATAGAGTCCTTCTGTTCGCTCTGCCAGACTCTGAGGGTTCAGATCTTGGGGCAAGCTGTTGGGCTGCATTCCTCTAGGTAGGTCTGTGGGAACGTGGCCCAAGGGCTGTCTCACAGGTCAGGTCTGCGTAGCTTGCCACCACTGGATGTGGCCTCATTGAAATGGCTCCCCAAAGACTCTCTTGGGAGGCTTTCCATGTCCTTTGTTGATGCAGGGTTAATCCTGAATCTCTTTGTAATACAAAGTCTTTGGACTTTAACTAACTGCTCGCTTGTTGAGGTGACATAGATGACCTTGCTTTGAATAATGGCTGAACAAATAGCAGTTTTAATGGCAAAAATCACTTAATGTAAGAACCTGGAACAATTGTATTATCTATAAATATCAAGGTGATATTATTTTTCCTAAGAGCTGCCTTACTTTTGTATCATTGGGATTGGGATTTTTGTCTTTCCAGTATTTGTATTCAGAAAGAAGCAGTCGGTGTTGTAGCAGGGATCAATAGCTTAGAAAACCAACAAATATATTTCAGCGTAAAACATCACAAGCAGGGCTCTTTGCATCGTCTGACAGACGCTCTCTGCTCTTGGCAGTGCCGTAAGCATTTGAAAACCAGAAGGCTGGTCAGCGTGAAGCAGCTGGGTATAGACAGAATCGTGGACTTCCAGTTTGGGAGCAACGAGGCTGCTTATCACCTCATCATCGAGCTGTACGACAGGGTGAGTGCGAGGCTCCACGCGCGTTCCCTGCAAGCGAGCGCTCGAGCACGGCCTTGGCTGATGATCCCCTGGGGTGTTCTTGCAGGGCAACATCGTCCTGACAGACCACGAATACCTCATCTTGAACATCCTGAGATTTCGCACGGACGAAGCAGATGATGTCAGGTTTGCGGTTCGGGAGCGATACCCGGTGGACAGCGCAAAAGCACCTGCACCTCTGCCAACCGTGGAAAGGTAGCTGCTTTTAGGTGGCGTATGTGTTGGAATAAACCCCAATTACTGTGCGAAAAGTACTCTGTCTGTGGGTATTTTTTTCATGTACCACAGCCATTTTGCATTTCTTCTAATACTGAAAATGTTTTGTTGCTTGTAAGCGATACAATGTGATCTTAAAACCCGTTGTTCTTGCAACTCTTTTTTATCTTTCGCAGGTTAACTGAAATAATATCAAATGCACCCAAGGGGGAGCAGTTGAAGAGGGTTCTTAACCCGCATCTTCGTAAGTAATTCTGTTTCACTTGGAAAAGAAATGGGGGCAGTGTCTGTCCTGTTTTGATGATACTGAATATTTGAGTAACTTCAAGCTGTCTTCATTTTTTGAGGTTGTTGGTGACAGCCTGCTTTTATGTATGTTTGAAAAACAACAAAAAATGAAGCCTTTGAAAACAGATTTTTGTTGTTGTTTTTGATTCAAAGCAAGCTGCACAATGAGCCTTGCTGTGATCCTGCAGGGATGAAGGCCTGAGAACAGCTCTGTTGGAGCTTTGATGTGGTGCATTTTGCCCAGCATCCTGTCGGTGGTGGTACTGACCAGGAGGTGGTACATGTACAGGCGGGGCAGGGATGCTAGGAAGTGGCTGCGGGATGCCAGTCCCACAACCAGTACTGCTGTGGTAAAACCAGCACGATTAATCTGTCTGTCTGGGTGTTCTCTGGTAGGCAGGCAGAGAACTGATCTGGTTGCTCAGGCACTGGTGGCCTGGCGAGGTTCTGCTCTCTAAAAGGGCTGCGATTCTTCCCTCCTGTGAGCTTGGCCTTTTCTCACACCTCTTCCTTAACCACCTGTGAAACCCGACCATCCCTCTGGGTTTCAGTGGAACTTATTGTGCTTCCCATGCTGGGAGCTCTTGTGTCCAGGGGTTTCTGATGTTGTGTTCTGCAGATCCTCACGTCTTACTCAGTCAGCTTAAACTCGGGCTGGGGCCTGGTCCTTAGCCTGTAGCCCTAACAGAAACCCTGCTATTTCCCCAGGACAGCCCCTCAGTCCCAGTACTTTTATGTTTTAGAGACTTCTAGGCAGCACTGACCAGCAGGCATCCTTGCATTTAATAGCTTGGGTTGGATTTGTCTTCCATACATTTACCCAATCTCTTTTTGAGCCTGTATGAACTTCTGCAGCGTCCTGTGGTGCGGACTTACACTTGCTTTCATACCACGTGAAAAGTCATCTCTTTTTTTTTTTTAAGCTGATCTCTTCAATTTAACTTGGTGCTCTAGTATTGCATTTGAGGAGAAGGTGAACAGCTGCTATTTACGAATTCTGCACCACTCATTTTATGTCCTGGTTGTTTCTAGGCTGACCAGCTCTTACTGTTTAGCCTTCTGAGTCTTGTACAGAATCTGTTCCAAGCCTCTGATACTTGTCCTTCTCTTCACTTTTTCTAGCTCTACCTGTTTTGAAACAGGGTAGATAAAAGTGTACCTAACATTCAAAGTGGCAGAGCACCACAGGTTCGTGCTGTGGCATGGTTTCCCTCGTTCCACTTGCTGTTCCTTTCCCAAAAGTTCCCAACACACAGCTTGATGTTTTTATGTTCACTGACAGTGGAGTTTGTTGCAGAGCCATCTGTTGTTCTTGCTCCCAAGCGGAAATGTTGGTTGGGTTCTGGTGCTGCACATGGAAAAGCAGGACTGTCTTTCCTCACGTACATCAATTTGTGTTGATTTACAGTGAGTTTCTCTCTCAGTTCTTTAATCACCAGTGTTTGTCTCCTCCAGTTCTTCACGGCTTACTGTGGTCTTTCTTGCTTAGGCAGAATTTGCTTTGTCACTGGGCTTTGTTCAGGGGCACACGGAGCAGCGCGGGCCCTAGCGTAGCTCCCTGCAGAGCTCTGCTTCCCTCCTGGAGGGGGCTGACAGCCTGGGCCTCCTCTCTGGTTCCTGACTTCCAGCCAGGAAGAGGCTGGTCTGTTACTTGATGGCATCTTGTCATCTCTGAGAGCTTTGGGATGAGCTTTGCTAAATGTTTTCTGGAGATCTGAATAGACTGTATCTGTTTGACCTCCTGTGTTTTTGTGTCTTTTTAACAGTCTGGTAAATTTATTAGGCAAAATGCAGAACTGTGCTCCCTCTTCTGTATCTAGTACAAAGCTCTGCTAGTTCTAGGCTTTAGGCTAAAAAGAGTTGAGAATAGAAAAGTTTTAAGACCAGTTTGTGCTGGTGTGGATGTTGAATTCAAGTGTGTTTTGTCTCTTACCATGTAGCTCTTTAACAGTGGTACTTCATTCAGATTCTGTGGGTTAACGAGAGAAGCTCTCTGACTACCTATGCCATTAAACAGTTGGTAACAATGTCTATAATGTTCGTGTCGACCTTGTACCCTGGTGTGGCATCCAGCTGGGCAGACTGGGTGGCTGAAATCTGATTTAGCCGTTCTGTGCCCTGCCTTCATGGGCTCTTGGCTGTCCCACTGCCTGTTGGGGTCACCTTCTGTGAGGCCATGTGCATCATCCTAAGCTTGGTGCTGCCTTGTCTCGGTGATCGTCATCTTTCCTCATTTCTTTTTTGCCTGTCCTCAGTTAAAGGTGCTTTTCCAAGGGCCCAGCTTGTTTCTTTGTCTTAAAACATCTTAGAGGAGGATCTTGTATCTGTTTTCATTTGCTGCTTCTCGGCACCCTGTTCAAACGGGGCTCCATCTGTTTCTGCTGCCACTCAAGTTTCACCTTTAGCTTTGACAGCTTTTTCCCACTTTTTTTCCTTGAAGCTGCACAGCCTGTATGACTTCACCCTTTGTGCTCCCTTGTCCCAGACCAGGTGGTTTTCCACCCTTACCGGGTTTCCTACACTCCTCAGTTCTTTTCCTACCCCCTTTTAAATTTTTAAAGGCTTTATTTTGTTTAGGCCAACGTGAAGCCCAGCCCTCCTGAATATCCTCATTCAGTCTTTGACCTTTCCCACTTCCAGATGAACCTAAGCATCCCTGAGTTTGTAAAAGCTCACACCATAAGCTGAGACCTGTCAGCTCTGCCCACCAGTGAGCATTTCTGAGAGCCACTGCGAGAGTCCTGATAACCTGCTTGCCATGGATCCTGCCTTCTGAATTCAGGACCACGATGCCTTTGCTCTCCCTGGTCTCTCTAAGGATTGTGACTGTAGTTTCCTGGCTGTAGATTGTTGAAACGCTTCTTATGATTTTATTGTGAACACAGTTTTCATGGAGAATCACCTCTATAAAAGAGTTTTTTAATTTTTTTTTTCTTGTAGCGTATGGAGCCACTCTAATTGAGCATTGCCTTATAGAAGCTGGATTTTCTGGTTCTGTCAAAATAGATCAAAATCTGGAAAATAAAGGTACGTAGAAAATAATGTTTTAGAGGCTGTACATATTTGGTCATTGTCATGTCTGGGTAGTATTCTTTTCAAAGAGATGAGTAATCCTTAAACCTGTAGTTCTGACCACACGGTTATATGCTGTAATGTTCTTAGGTTGGGACCAATCTACTTCATATTAAAACTCTTGAAATAGAACGTAAGACTCCTCCTATAGTCTCAGTGGTTTTATGAGACACTGCCTTAAACATCAGGTGAACTCTGGCTAGGTAAAGGGATATTTTACAAGAATTCCATAGGGAGGAGTTGGCATCAAAGTCTTCCTTTGGCTATAACAAACATGGTGGGGGTTCGATAAAGCAGGGGCTTTACATTTATTGCAAAATTTCAAAGTCAGAAAAGAAAAGTAAGACTACAGAAAAATCAAAGAGATTTTTTACTTTGTACTGCTTTATGGTGCTGTAACAAATCGACTTTATAACAAACAGCTTGCAGGAACTGGTTTATGCTTTTCTCTGCAGTTTTATTTTATAAACTGCTAGCATTCGTATGGTCTTTCTTCATGGAACATGAAATATGAACAGTAAAATGAACAGTAATTGCTGAAGCAATTAACTGAAACAGTTACTAAAAACAGGGTGCAGGATATCTGCAGTTTTATTTTTGAGCCATGCTGGGATCCTACTCTTAGACTGTCTGACAGGGCCACAGCTGGAGCTTGTCATGGACATGGTTAGGTCGGACAGGCTGCTCCAGGCACTTAGAAGAGCTGATGCCTGGGTCTTTTGATTTGCTGTTGTGCTAGGTTTATGTAACAATATCTTTCTGTTCTAGGTGTCTTAAAATATTCCTCTCCTCCCCCCTCTCTCTTTAGAAAATATTGAAAAAATACTCACTGCTTTGGAAAAAGCTGAAGAATATATGGCACTAACGGATGACTTCAGCGGAAAGGTGGGTCTCAGCTGGGCAACTTGGTTAGCAGTCACGCAGGAACTGCAGAATTAAACTAGTGGGCAGTTATTGTTCACAACGTGCCCGTTCTGGGGTTATCAGCTTCAGGTTTTGTTCTGGGAGCTTGTGCTCCTGGTGGTGTTGGGTCATACAAACGACCTCCTTGCACAGAATGTACAGCAACTAAATGATTTATGAACAGGTGATGTAGGTCCTAGGAGAACTGCACTTGTGCTCTGATGGTAGGTAACGCTCTTCTGCCTGTCAGCCCTGCATTTGTGTGCTAATTTGCAGGGTGGATTCACAAAATGTCTGGGGTTGGAAGGGGCCTTAAAGACCACCCAGTTCCAGTCTGCCACGGGCAGGGACACCTCCCGCTACATCAGGTTGCCCAGGGCCTCTTCCAACCCGGTTGTGGACACCTCCAGGGATGGGGTAGCCACAGCTTCTCTGGGCAGCCTGTGCCAGGGCCTCACCACCCTCTGAGTGAAGGATTTCTTCCTAACATCGAATCTAAGTCTCCCCTCTTAGTTTAAAACCATTGCACCTTGAACTTGGACTTGGTGAACCTTCCTGGGTTCACGAGGGCCCATTTCTCAAGCTTGCCCAGGTCCCTTTGGATGGCTTCCCTTCCTTCTGGTGTATCGACTGCACCGCTCAGCTTGGGCAGTTCTGAGGTTCCTAAAATAAGTTCACCTTTTCTGGGGGAATAAGATGTCACGTTGCTTTTGCCATAAAGTCTCCCAGCTAGAGTGAAGTACTGTCTCTTGCTGATCAGTAGGTCAGCACCTGAAACTGGCTGCTTTGCCAAGATAAAAGGGGATCCTTTTCAAAGACAAATGCTGATGTCATATTTATCCATTCCTTTAGGGTTATATTATCCAGAAAAAGGAGAAAAAGCCGAGCTTGGAACCAGATAAACCCGCAGAAGATATCTACACGTAAATATCTGAAGTGTTTATTTCCTTTTTTACTAGTCTGCATAACCTAAATTAGTTTTCAGGTGATAATATCAAATGTGTATTTTACAGATATGAGGAATTTCATCCTTTCTTGTTTTCTCAACATTCAAAATGTCCGTACTTGGAATTTGACTCATTCAATAAGGTACAGTGCTTTTGCTGATGCTGTACTTAAGTGCTTTAATTGACTGATGCTAAGAAGAGTAATTAAAAAGCGGTGCAAAAGTTGATAGTGAAAACACAGAGCTTGGAAGAGGTGATTAATTTTATGGGTAGAAGTTTTACACGTAGAAGGCCGAGTAAAACAGGGCCTTTAGGCTGCTGTTGAGTTTTGCTGTCTTTGCTGGCTTGGTCCTGCAGCTGAAATGATGGCACGTGGCACTGAATTTGGGTGTGCATGGAACACACCAAGCTGTTGACCAGGACTGGTGACAGCCAAACGTTTTGTTAGTGGAGAGTTCAGATGCTGAGCTCTCACCGGAGATGAGCTTTCACCGCAGTGACCCCTTTGAAAGCCCGAGGCATCTGGTTTAGTGTTTCCTTGAGTGTTGTCCTTCCTGGTCCTTGGCTTGTTAACATTATCTGGAATCACTAACTGCGTGTTCCTAACCTTGATCTTCAGAGTTCCCGTGTTACTTTCCTGCCCTGCTTCCTGGCTGAATTTCTGTCATCTCCTTCACAGCACTGATGGTCTAAGCAGCCTTAAAACCTTCCTCTCCTTTTGTTTTAATCAGTGTTTGGCAACGGGAGCATCCCATCAGGGACGGTTCTTAGGCTTAGTTTCTAGGATTTCTGTATTGTTTTTTGTTTTTTTTTAACCGACCTATCAAAGCAGCAGGGATTCAGGGCATTGCTCTGAATTGCTCTGCAGATTAAATGGCTGCACACAGTACACAACAGCAGGTTCCTTTTAATAATTTCTTAACAAAAAATGAGTGTCCAGGTTGGCCAGCTGTTTTCTGTTGTGTGTGTGGCCCACTGTTTGTAGTGAGACATAACCTAGAGTGCCTTGCTGAACTTGTCTCAGGCAAAGGTGAAATGGAGGAAGTTGTTGAACCCTGTTTTAGCATGTCTCTTCTTAGTGCTTTGCAGTCAGCTCTTGAGGAAAACCTCCTCTGCCTGCTTGTTGCTGGTATCAGTCAGTGCAACTTGGAGATTTTAAAACTGCTTTTCTCTTGTAGGCAGCAGATGAATTCTACTCCAAGCTAGAGGGACAGAAAATTGACCTGAAAGCCTTGCAGCAGGTATGCTCTCACCCGGGGTGGAACAGCTGAGGCGGCTCTCTGAGCTTCGAATGCTTCTTTAGGGCCCTTGGTCTCTGTAGCTTGGGGTGGGGGAGGTGGTGGTTACTTATTTGTGGTACGGAAATGATGTGGTACGGATTTCAAACTGCATAATGCAGCAATTGCTTGTATGCAAAGTTGAAGTAACGACAGTATTTTGGAAACTTTGTGTCTCATGCCGTTGTGTTTTTCTTTGTTGGAATGCTGTACTGGGTGTCTCACAGGGATTAGATGATGAGATGATGTCACATATGTATAGATATAATATTTTTCCATTTTACTTGTCTTTGAAAGGAAAAACAAGCACTGAAGAAACTTGAAAATGTCCGCAGGGATCACGAGAACAGGCTAGAAGCTCTTCAGCAAGCTCAGGTAAGACTGGGATTTTTTTTAATGAAGATGTATAATGTTTTTTTAAGAAAGAGACCCAGTGGGTCTCTGCTCCCCTACAAATGCTCTGTACCTCTCTTGCCAAAGTTTGCTTGTGCAGCTCTGCTTGCAAGACACAAGTTGGCTATTGCCTCATGTGATCAGTTCTGTGCCATTTTTGAATTCTGTCTCAATATTAATTACTACTATTACTTTTTAAAATATTGCCTAGTAGGTGTTTAGCTTCAATGGGTGTAAATTTCTTTCTTACCTTAAGGAAGTTGATAAGATCAAAGGAGAGCTTATAGAGATGAACTTGGAGATCGTTGACCGAGCCATCCAGGTGGTCCGTAGCGCGTTGGCCAACCAGATAGATTGGACAGAGATTGGAACGATCGTTAAGGAAGCTCAGGCACAGGGGGACCCTGTTGCAAGTGCAATCAAGGAATTAAAGCTTCAAACAAATCACATCACGATGCTGCTGAGGTGAGTACGTTGCAGAGCACGTGTACCAAGTGTGAGTGGGACTGACTGCGTGCTGGGGGTTGCGCTCCCACCATCTTTTTAGCTTAGGAATTGTTACTGAAGTTTTCTTTACTGAATAAAACTTTTCTTTACTGAATTGTTACTGACGTTTTCTTAACAGCATTGTGAAGAGAACATAGTTCAGTGGGCTTTCTTTTTTGCTTTCAAAAATAATAATTTGGTTACTGTAATAGCTTTTATTGTGGTATTTTTAGTCTGGCTGACTATATCCTAAAATATTGGAAGGTGTCCTAAAGCAGTATAGGTCCCAACCATTGTATTGCTCAGCAGTTAACTGTATACGTTTTATTCTGCTTCCACCTAAAATTCATGTGAGATCCTGCCCCTTTCAATGTCAGAGGCAGTCCACTGAAAGGATGACGGATCAAGACTGCAGCTGTTGTGAGCTGCAAGTTTTGATGCTCATCCCTGTGGAAGTCCTGACGAGAGAGCAGGCAGTGAGACGGTATCTGGAGTGTTTTTAGAAAACAGATTTGACACTGTGTCATGATTCCAGAGATTTAAAAAAAAAAAGTTAGACTTTCTTTTTTACAGCTAGAACTTTGGGTACGAAAGCTGTAATGTTGCAAAGTTAATTACAAATTTTTAGTTATTTCATTTTCAAAAATGTTGGTATGCGAAGTAAACTCGCTTTCAGGAGTGAGGTCTGTGTTTGCAGCTGTGATCTCTGTCTGTCTCATGAGCAGTAACGATCACTGCGCTGATCAGTCAGCTTAGTCAGTCCCCCAGTTGTTGAATCATGCTTCCGCAGTACAGGAGACTGTGGAGATGTCTTTCCCTTTATGAAGCACATTATTTTATGCTCCTCCACTGCCTTTTGCTACGCAGACTTAGCATAGCCAGATAGAGCAGGATTTAATGTACTGGTGAGAAGCAAATACAAATCCATCTGATGTGTGCTCAGCATAACTGCTTAAAAACAGTGGCATGGATATTTTGGGCCCTGCTTGAGCGGGGAGGTTGGCCCAGGTGACCTCCAGAGTCCCTTTCAACCTCAGCCATGCTGGGATTCTGCAATTCTGATTTTTTTTTAAGGTTTTAAACCAGTGCACTGCTGTACTGTTCCCTGAGTCACTGTGACAGCACAACTGCTCTCTTTTTGTGTGATCAGGCATAATGTCGTGTATTTCTTTACTTCATGCAATTAGATCTTCAGACTTGTTCTTTAAGTTTGGCCTTTTCGTTAGATTGGTAACGTGGATGTGTATCTTTTGATAGAAAAAGCTGCCTTGGAAAATGTCACTTCCTTGGATTGGGAAACGTGAGCTCTTTATTTTGTACTTTTGTTTCCTTTTTTCTCCAAAGTCTGGTTTACTCTAAGATACAAACCTGCGTGCATTGCATCCTGGAGCCTTCCTGTGGCTGCATGGTGAAAATGTTTTTGTAGTGAAAAGGGTTCTTTAGGCCATTTCCAGTCCTCATGAGAGACTAGAAGTATAAAAATGCATTGCACTATGGTTGAAAACCAACTGTTTCTCTTATCTCAATCACATGATGTCGTGTTTTTTTAGGAACCCGTATGTGTTATCTGAAGAGGAAGAAGAGGAGGAGGAGGCTGATTTAGTGAAAGAAGAAACAGAAGAGCCAAAGGGGAAAAAGAAGAAAAATAAAAACAAGCAGTTGAAGAAGCCTCAGAAAAACAAACCGTCACTGGTCGATGTTGATCTCAGTTTGTCTGCGTATGCCAATGCCAAAAAGTAAGGCTTACAGCAAACTGTGCTTTGCTAGTAGAAGTTTTCTGTGCCGTCAGTTGGTGGTGATAACATCATAGGAAAGGCTCTGTGCGTAGCTTTTCAAAAATAACAATGGAAGTGGGTAGGTGCCCTGAGTCTAGGATGCGCATTTTCCTGGTCCAAAACTGTTATCTCAGTGTTGTGGCTGCTCTCCAGCTATTGCAGCACTTTAATTTTGAGTACGGTTCTGCACAGTGACACAGAGTGGCTGCTTCTTGTCACACAGCAGTGCAAACACCGCGTTCATTCAGTCTCAGAAGGGAAGTTTCACCATTTGGTTGCTTTTCTCAGGGAAAGGCCAAACGAAAGATCTGAGCTAGAAATACTTTGTCAGAACTGAACTTTAGTACAAATGTAAAGAACCCTGAGAAATACGTCCTAAAAATATTAGAAATCCCAGCATGTTAAATCATAAACAAGCTTCTCTTTTGCAGGTACTATGATCACAAGAGACATGCAGCTAAGAAAACGCAGAAGACAGTAGAAGCTGCAGAAAAGGTATTTTTTTTTCCTCATTTTTAGATGATAATTAAAAGCAAAGTCCCTGTCACTGATAGGTGGAAAATCGTGATGTAGTCGAGGTAGTCCTAATGAGACGTGAAAGGTAGGGAAAAAAAACCAAGCAAATTTGTTTAATTTTTAAGCACTTAAGGTGACTAAATATAGAATTGAAGACCTCTGCTGTATTATTTTGTTAGCATTATGAACACTTCAGACAAGTGCCCGGTGAAGGTACTGACAAACCAGTAATTGCAGAGGCAGGGGTGGAAAATCAGTGGAAATCTGTATGATCAGATAGCTGATCATCTTCTCAGGGGCCACTTATGTGGGGCAGAGGTTTATGAAGATTTTAGATGTGCTTTTGTGCCTGAAGGGAATGCGGGCTGGTGAACAGCTGTATGTGGAGCCTGCATTCTGAAAAAAAAAATAAAAATTAGAGAAACTTCAACCATCTTTCCTGCTGTTTGGTTAGCAATTTTATGATTCCTGTGCTGGCTGATCAGGGTCATGCTTTCTGTCAAAACAGGCGTTTAAATCAGCTGAGAAGAAGACGAAGCAGACGCTGAAGGAAGTTCAGACAGTTACCACCATTCAGAAAGCAAGGAAGGTCTATTGGCAAGTATAGTTTTGTTGTTGTCTAACATGTTGTGAGCGTGCATCAATTTAAAACAGCTGCGTCAGGCTGACTTCACTGGCTGAGAAGTGGAGCTAAACTCTGCACCTCGTATCGAGTCTCTTTACAGCTGCTGCTTTAAGTTGTTGGCTTGATCCCGTTAGAGCCTTTGTCTGGGAAAGTTCCTTTCAGTGGAGCTGGACTTAAAATTTAGCTGAGTTTCTGGCTTTTAACAAAGCTGGGAAGATGGGCTTAGTAAAACTGGGGAACTTGGCTGTTACTTTCTGGCAGCTCAGCATCTGTGAAATAGTAACAGTAGATCAAAAACGTTTCAACGAAGCTTTTTATAGTCTAATAAGTAAATTGTTAAAATAAATAGGAGGCAGCTGGACTTGGTGGTGACAGTATTTATTTCATCTCAAAATACCGTTGGCAGCGATGTTATATTTGTACCATGTCTTGTTTCCGTGCCACAAGCATGCCAATGGATATGACACTTTGCAGTGTCTTTTATAAGCAACAGATACCAAGTTGTGTATTCTCAGACTTTGACACAAAAAGTACCTCTGGAACATTCTGCTAGCCCCATGTGTTTTTCCCCCCATGGATTGATGTAATTTGGCAGGTTTGAGAAGTTCCTGTGGTTCGTCAGCTCGGAGAATTACCTTGTCATTGCTGGGAGAGATCAGCAGCAGAACGAGATAATTGTAAAGCGCTATCTTAAGCCAGGTGAGCATGACTGAGCGGGGCGTAGCAGCTTTCTGTCTCGTTTTCCAGTTGTCTGAGAACAACACGGCAAGGTCTGCCTGGTTTGTTCTTAGCTCGAGCCTCAGATAAAGGGGCTTTGGTGGTGGTGAGGCCTGGAGGCTGCGTGTGTGCTGTCACTGGAGGGCTGGGGGCGAGTGGACCCTCCAGCGCTGCAGGACAAGTGTCTGTTAAGGAGCAAAGGAGCTGATCCTTCTTGGGGCAGCTGGGGAGGATTAAAAGACTTCCAAGTCCTCTTCCCATCCTGCTCCTTGCAGACAAAAGGGCTGTTTCCCACTGAAGCTGTGAGCCTTTCTTACTTTAGCTCTAGTAACCTGTGGAATTACCCCGTACGTGACTGATTTGAGTCACTTCTTTTCCAGGGGACATATACGTGCATGCCGACCTCCACGGAGCCACGAGCTGTGTGATCAAGAACCCGACAGGTACGTTGTGGGGCTCGGAGGGATGTCAGGGCCCTGCAGGCTGGCGGTGTCCTCACTGCGTGGCTGTGTCCAGCCCTGCGAGCTGCCTTCCCCCCGCGCTGCGGCACCCAGCTCCAGCAGAGGGCTCAGTTAGGACGTGAGGGGCATCGCTGCCTCCAAAATCAAGTTGTTATCGACCTGATGGGGGACCAGCTGTGCAAACCTGCCTGTGCCCCAGTCCCGGGAGGTGGCAAAAATTGGCCTCGTGCTGTGAGCAGCGCAGCTGCTGCTCCCTTGCAGAGCTGAGAAAGGAGCAGTGGCAGGGCTTCAGCTCCTGCTGGGGAGCTGTGAAGACCAGCTGGTGATGCTGCTCATCATAGAATGGTTTGGGTTGGAATGGACCTGAAAGATCATCCAGTTCCACCCCCCCTGCATTGGCAGGGACACCTCCCACTAGATCAGGCTGCCCCCAGCCCCATCCAGCCTGGCCTTCAACACCTCCAGGGATGGGGCATCCCCAGCTTCTCCGGGCAGCCTGTTCCAGTGCCTCACCACCCTCAGAGTAAAGAATTTCCTCCTCATATCTCATCTAAACCTCCCCTCTTTTAGTTTAAAGCCCCTGGGAAGCACACGTGCTGGATCAGGGGGCGTGTGGAAACTGGGGAGCCTCATCTGTTGTGTTTGTGGTTGTGTTAATTGGTGTGTTGGCTGTGACTGTTGCAGGGGAACCCATTCCTCCGCGGACCCTGACGGAGGCAGGCACGATGGCCTTGTGTTACAGCGCTGCCTGGGATGCCCGGGTTGTCACCAGTGCTTGGTGGGTCTCCCACAACCAGGTAAGGAGACCCGAGCGTGACCTGTGCAGGTGGAACATCTGAAGGAAGTGGTGTGGGGCTGCAGATGGAGCGTCTCTGGGGGGGAACTGATGGATGGGGATGAAATTCCTGTTCCCTGATACCAGTCCTTGAGTTCTCCCTGGCTCTGCTGCGCTTAGGGCAGGGTTGGAGGAGTCACCTCTGAGCTGATGTGACCACGACAAGAAATATTGCAAGCTTGGCTTCTTGATACCAGAGAGGAAGAACTTTAATGAAAGAGGAATTTCCTTTTTTATTTTTTTTCAGTTGGGCTTCTAGGTTGTGCATTAGCTATGGTCTCAGTCTGCTTCCAAGCAACTCCGCTCTAAGGGCAGAGAGATCACGTTAAACTGAAGGTCGAGGTGCTTTCTGTGTTCTTACTGCCTCACTGGCCCAGGTCCTCACCCAGGACTTGTAAAATCATTGTGTGATTGAACTGAAACATCTCTTAGGAAAATATCCTACAAAGGGCCAAAGGAAACCCTTGGGTACAGAGTCCTCCTACAGAGCTGTTCCCATAAGTTTAAAATGTGGCTTGCTTGGACGTTGCTCTTGTTAGTGCTGTTATTGCACAGTGCTGGTCTCCTCTTACAGACACTTTATAAAATCCGTATCGTGCTTTTTAGGTTTCTAAAACTGCACCTACAGGAGAATACCTGACCACTGGAAGCTTCATGATCCGAGGTGAGACACAAAGGAACCGTGTGACATTAGGCATTTTCACAGAACCACAGGCTGGTTTGGGCTGGCAGAGACTTAAAATCCATCTAATTCCAGCCCCCTGCCATGGGCAGGGTCCCCTGCCCCCAGCCCAGGCTGCCCCCAGCCCCATCCAGCCTGGCCTTGGGCACCCCCAGTGCTGGGACACCCCTTTTGTCTGAAGATGCCGTGCTGTCCCGCGGTGGCAGGAATTCAGCTGAGCTGCCCCCCTCTCTGTGGCAGCCGGCAGATCCTGATCTTCTCAAAGTGTGTCCCGAGCAGTTTGTAAGGAGCACCAGGTGCTGCAGCAGCATCTGCTAGCCAGGGCCCTGGACAGCAGATCGCTAGCTGAGTGTTTCCCCTGTTGTCATCCAAGAGCTAGAACAAGCCTTGGTGTAATTTCTGGCAGCCTGAAGCCTCTAATAAAGATGATTTTTGAAAAGGCGTCGTTTAACACTGCTGTTAAACCTCTTCATGAGAATCTGCCTTTATTTTTCAGGGAAGAAGAATTTTCTTCCACCTTCATATCTGATGATGGGCTTTAGCTTCTTGTTTAAGGTACTGCTTCCTCTGTGCACATCCTGCTGGCTTTTGCAATTTGTTTTGAGCTGTGGGAGACTTAATTTCTAGTCTTTTTTCCTCACTGGGACAAATCCCATAAAATGTGTCTTGCTGAAAATTACTCTCCTCATATTTCCATTTTTCCCTGTCTTGATTTAAAGCAAACAGACCCTGGTACGAACTAGCAAACTCTACTGTCTGCTGAATTTTTATATCAGCTGTTTGAGATGTGTGTGTTTAGGGAGAGTCTGCTGCTTGTGCAGCTGCCTCCTCGCTAGCTGTGCTTTCCAGGTTGTCAGACTCAGGTCTGAAGGTGCTGGTTTAGTTTTCTGCCCTTGGAACTGCAGGAAGCGTTCCAAGGGAGAGCACGAAGCTGAGTCAGGTGTGCTCTGCGAGGGCTGGCGAGCCTTATCGGGGCTGGTGCTGGCCTAACGTGAGGTCCCCCTGTTGGTAGGTGGACGAAAGCTGCGTTTGGAGGCACCGAGAGGAGAGGAAGGTCAAAGTACAGGATGAGGATCTCGAAACGGTTTCCAGCAGCGCCAGTGAGCTGGTGTCGGAAGAAGTGGAGCTGCTCGGTACGGTGGGTGTGACGTGGGCTCAGGACAAGCAGACCTGGCTGCCTCAGGCACTCCTAAAATGAGCTGTGTTTTCCTCACCTGTGCACCGTAGAAGGAGGGGACAGCAGCAGTGAAGAAGACAAAGCAGAGTGTGAGGAAGCACCGGAAGATGTGGAAGCCGTGCCTGAGAATAATCGGGATGAGGGCGTTGCTGACCTCGACCAGGGCAGAGCAAACACCCCTCCTGCGCTGGAGGGGGAGTCCGAAGAGGAGGATGGTGAATCCGAGGATGAAGTGGAACATCCAGAGCCGAAGAGTGAAGCGAAGGCAGAAGAGGTAGATTACCCAGACACAACCATCGACCTGTCGCACCTTCAGTCTCAAAGGTAAGTGAAGAAGCAGCTGCTGCTGCCGAGGGCAGGGCTGTGATGAGATGCCATCAATTCTTTTGGTGCAGGCTGTCAGGGTGCAGGGCAGTAACCCTGTACCGTGCTAATCCTGCCGTGCTGCCTGCCATTTCCTGCTAAAAGGCGCTTCTTTGTGGGCTGCTTGCTCTGCACCCCCCTTCCTGAAGCGCACACACGGCTCCCTGCTCCCTGCCTGGGGGTGTCTGGCTCCTTGGCCGCTGTTTGTTAGTCCCCGTTCTGGCCTCAGCATCCCGTGACTGCCCACGCAGTGATTTTGCTCCTCGGGAGATGGCTGCCCCTGTTTTTTGTGTTTTTTTTTTTAATCTGAATTGCCATTCAGCCCCAAGAAACTGAGTCACGGGCTGCTGTGCAGAGCTGGTGCTGAATTAGTGCTCTGCGTGTGGCCGTGAGATGAGCTCATCTCCCCGTGCCTCTGGAAATGGAACTCCTCAGAGGATGGAAGGCAAAACGATGGGGTGGGTGGAAGCGGGCAGCTCTCCCAGGGAATGCCGTGGCCCATCTGGGCTGTGCACACAGGGAGCTCTTTGCCTGTGCTGCGTGTGTGCTTCGAGGCAAGCTGGCAGGGATCTGAGGGCTTGTTTGTCAGCTGCATCCCAGCATCGCTGCCCTTTTTCTGGAAATTTTAAGATCTAGAAAGCTGAAAGCAGGGTGCCCAGGCTGGCTGGTGGTGGTGCCTGCAGGGTTGAGCTGCTCCTCATCCACTGACCAGCTCCGTTTTGATCTCCCCACAGATCCCTGCAGAAAAGTGTCCCCAAAGAGGAAGAACCCAGCTTGGTAAGGCCCCAGTCCAGGCGTGTGGCAAAAGCAGCAGCTGCTGCTGGACGTGGTAGGCTCTAACTGTGTTTCCCTTCTTAGAGTGACAGCAAGTCCCAGGGGCGAAGGCATCTCTCTGCCAAGGAGAGGAGGTGAGAGCCTCAGTGTTTGGGGTGAGGTGAACGCCTCCTCCTCGTTTCCTCCTCCCTGTGAGTGGGATTTGGGGTCAGCCTGCTCTTCGTCACCAGGAAACCTGGAAACCCGCAGCTGTCAGAGCTGTCAGTGGTCAGCCAGCAGCCGAGAGGGGGGTGGGAAGCTTTGGAGATGATTGTTTGCGTGTGGGGGTCCTGCTCCAGCAGCTAAAGCCTCCCTACGGAGAGCCTGAACAAGAGGGAAGCTTTTCAGCTTGGTGTTGCTGCTGTCTCTGAGGAGGAGGCTGTGAAATGTTCTTCTCCAAGTGTGGGTTCCCCCCGTGGAGAGCAGCCTGCTCCGGCTGACTCACCAGCACTGGTGGGAGAGCAGGAGCTGGGAGGAGGAAGGGGGCTCATCAGCGAGGCGCCGTCACCCCGGGGTGCTCCTGTCCTTGTTCTCCTTAGAGAAATGAAGAAGAAAAAGCAGCAGAATGACTCCGAGAACGTGGAGCCCCCCGAGGAGAAGCAGAAGGAGCCGGAGCCGCAGCGTCCCCCTGCTCCCAACGCCACCAAGGGTGTGCCAGCCCCTCAGCCCATCAAGCGGGGCCAGAAGGTAGGCAGGGAGCAGCACTGCCCCCGAGCTGAGCTGTTGCCACGTGAAGTGTGGGCTCGTCTCCCGCACAGGGAGAAGTTCTGGGTTTCTCTGTGTGGTCCCTGCCTGCCTGAGAGCTGCAGACTCTTGGTGAAGCTCGGTGGCTGGGGATTGCTCTGAAAGATCTTTGGGAGACCTTGAAGGAGCACGCTTCTGGGGTCAGCATCTGGTTCTGGGTGGCTACAAAGCCCTGCAAAAGTCGTCGTTCCTAAAATTGTTGCGTTTTCTTCTCCAGAGTAAAATGAAGAAGATGAAGGAGAAGTACAAGGACCAGGACGAGGAGGACCGGGAGCTCATCATGAAGCTGCTGGGGGTGAGTGAGGGGAGCTCTGCCCCCCCCTTGGTGCGCTCAGGGCGCCGGCTCCAACCACCTCTCGTGTGCAACCGCAGTCTGCAGGCTCAAACAAGGAGGAGAAGGGGAGAAAAGGGAAAAAGGGGAAGACGAAAGAAAGTACAGTGAAAAAGCAACAGCAGAAACCCAAGTCTGGACATCGCGGTGCTGGCGGCGGCAAGGAGGTGCTCCCAGGAGGAGTCCTGCTGCATGAGTCCCAGGACCCAGCCCTGGAGGAGCAGCAGGACGAGAAGGTGAGCGGTGTGCTGGCCTCTCCTCGTGTGGCTGCTCCTTCTCACCCACTCTTGTGACCCTCCTGGTGCTGCGTAGTGCAGCTCTCGCTGCTTTTGGGGCACTGATGGAGAACAGCGTGCCTGATGCCACCGCTCTGGGAGCCCATTGGTTTCAGGCAGCAGCACAAAGCCCTGCAGCAGTCTGTGTGTGTGTGTGCTGGGTTCCCAGCACAGCCGAAACGAGGCCTGGGGAGCAGCTCGCCAGGCTGCCGAGGATCCAGAGAAATCGATCCTCCCACTCGGTGCAGCAGAAGTGTCCCTGAGCTCTCCTGATCTGTTGCTGTGAGTCAGGATCTGAATCACAGCCCAGCTCTCTCCTCCCAGTTTGGCATGTGCCAAGCTAATGGGAGTTTTGAAGGAAATCGTCCTCCCCCACCTACACGAAACCGCTCTTTCTACCTTCACTTTCAAACGAGTTGAGCTGTCGTTGCAGTGAAAATTTGGCTTTCTGTGTCCCGCTGCTAAAAGAATTTATTTTCTCCGGGGACTTAGGGAGAAAAAAGCAGTTGTGTGCTCGTTTCAGCTCTGATGTCTCTTTTTCTGTGTATACAGGATGACCAGGAGCAGGATCAGCCAGGAGTTGAGGTAAATGCTCTCCTCTGAACTTCCCGTACGTGCTGAGGAGGGGGCTTGGTCCTGCTGGAAGCTGGAGGGCCCCGCTCTAGGCTAGGGACACGCCTGGAGCCCTGCAGGCTGCGGCTGGCACCGAGGCTCCCACCCTGAGCCCCTCGGAAGGGTTTGGTTCTGCTGATTTAAGTCCCTTTGGGGCCCAAAGCTGCTGGAACCCAGCTTGCTTCTGTCTTTTTATTTCTCACACTGCTCATCGCGCACATCCCCTGTGAAATTAGGGACCAGAGGAACTGGAGCTCGTCCCCGTCTTCGCCTCTGACCTTTTGCACCCCCAGCAGGGTGGCTCTGGGCTGCAGGACACAGCGTGATCGGGGTTAGGAGGTTGTTTAAGTGTAAAATTGTTTCAGAGTGCTCTGTAATTACCGGCTGGGGGTGTTGCCCAAGGCTGGAAATAAGTTCACTTCTTCAAATCTTTTAACTGAGGAGGGTAACGGTTGGCTGTAGGGGGAAGCTTTTGGTGACCTCGTGAAGACGTAACTGCATTTGGGGGCCCCCTTTGGGCCATTTAAAGCTAAGATCACTGAGATGTGATATTAGCAATCAAAGCTGGTCAGTAATGAGCCATGGCTTGGTAATTAATTACCAGTGAAGGTGATAAATCTAAATTCAGTACGTCCTGGCAGCCCCAGAGCTGTGATGGGGCAATTCCAGCTGGTAGCTGAGCTGGAAGGGGCGATGCTGCAGCCACACCAGTGACAGAGGTGGGTTCGGGTGCCAGTGCTGCTCCTGCCCTGCTTCCCCAGAAGTTCTTTGCCCCTGCAGGAGGCCGTGGCTTTGCTGGACTCCCTGACCGGGCAGCCGCACCCCGAGGACATCCTGCTCTTCGCCGTGCCCATCTGCGCTCCCTACACGGCGATGACAAACTACAAGTGAGTGGCGGCGCCTCCTGGGGGAAAGGCCCAGCAGAGGGGCGCCTG
This sequence comes from Aythya ferina, assembly GCF_964211825.1. Classification (NCBI taxonomy): domain Eukaryota; kingdom Metazoa; phylum Chordata; class Aves; order Anseriformes; family Anatidae; genus Aythya; species Aythya ferina. The sequence goes on from NC_140301.1 coordinate 62,831,868, forward strand.
CTGTCCGACTCACAGAGCCCTCTTCTTTTCAAAGGTACAAAGTCAAGCTCACGCCAGGCACCCAAAAGAAAGGAAAAGGTAATGATTCAAAGAGGTTCCGTCCTTCTCGGTGCGTTACCTGTCGAAACCAGAACGTTTGTAGAGTTTAAGTCTTTCCCGTGGTTTTACAGCCGCAAAGATCGCCCTGCATAATTTTATGCAGTCCAAAGAAGCTACTGCAAGAGAAAAGGATCTGTTCCGCAGCGTCAAGGTGACTTTCTTTACATACTTTACCTTTTATGAGTCTAAGAGCAGCAGAAAAACGTCCACTGGTGCCAATTTGGGGGTAAATGCTTCAAAAAAAGTTACTGCTTTTTTTTTGGGGGGGAGGCTCTGCCAGCCACTGCCCCTCCTGGCTCTCAGTCCCCAGGGGACATTTCTCAGCTCATGTCCATGCCTGCAGGTTGCTGGGCAGCCCGGGCTGTTCTGTGACAGGACATACTGAAAAGCAGCAGCCCTAACGCTGCCTGGTCATGGAACCCTGCTAGAAAAACCACAACTAATGGGTAATGATCTTGAGGCAGTGTCCAGGGACTTGCTGACTCAGCCCCCCCATCCTAATGGAGCCGAGGGGTGGAAGCTGCGTGGAAACCCATTAAAAGTTTCCCGTTAATAAACTGGGGGCAGAGACCAGAAGCCTGATGTCAGCCGTGTATTCTGAGGGGAAGGGCAGCAGAAACGGGCACATCAGCCCGTGCCACTGGTCTCAGAAACGCTCGCAGGGGTGAGGAAGGTATTTGTAAAAGCACTGCTGTAACGCTCAATTCCTCATCTTTGTTGTGTAGGACACCGACTTGTCAAGAAATATTCCTGGTAAAGTGAAGGTATCCGCGCCCAACCTGCTGAACAGGAAGAAGAAGTGACCTGGGGCTGGAGGTGTCGCCCCCCAACTGGTGCTGTGCAGTCAGGAGCTGCACCTGCAGCCTGGGAAGAGCCAGCCCCGGGCTGAGCGCTGTGACCCTGACTGAATTCAGCTTCCGTGGCAGTGAGACGTGGACCAGTTCCTCCGCTGGGGGTTGGATGGACTCTGACAGCTCACCGAGATAAACAGCAGAGAAATGTGCGAGTAAATTGCTGGCGTTGGGTCAGTGGCGTGCTGCCGAGGTGTCTCTTCTCTCGTGCTTTGAATTTGGGAGCTCAGTGTTCTTTCCCTATAGCTGTGGGCAAAGGCAGCCCTTAATTTACTCCTAATTTACAGCATTGCTCTTCTCTTTCTTCCTAATCTGGACTGGGGGTCCTAGTGGGAGCAGGAGAGGTTCAGGGCAGAGTGCTTTACTTGAGGAAAGACAGAAGCACGTTTTTCCCCTAACATACCCTCAGCTGCCAGGAGATAAGAAGCCCAGTTCCAGCTGTAGCCATTTCCCTGCTCCCTGCTGTGTAATTCTCACCCCCGTAGGAGAGCAGCACACAGGGAAGAGCTGGAGCCCGGGTCAAAACAACGCTGCGTTTGCTGTATCAGCAGCCCCCAAAGCTCTCCAAGTGCATCTTGGTGCTTGTCTGCACCTCCCTCAGCGCTTCCTGAAGCCGCAGCTAAAGCTTACACAAGAAATCAGCACAGAACTCCAGTACAGGAATTGTTTGTTCTAGAAGTCAGTTGTTTATTGATTTATATTTTTTTTTTGAGGACAGCTTAAACATGATTTAACCCCTTCCCCACAGCAGCACAGCCTGCTCCTTGGCCCAGCTGTCCCCTGCTGGGGCTGCTGAGCTGCCAGCGGCAGGCACTGAGCTCGCACAGCTGCTCGCAGCGGCCCTGCACCCTGCTGCAGTCTGCGGGGGCTCGGGCTGGGCCGGCTGCAGGTGAGCTCCACGGGTTACTGACACAGCTGACAACAGGCTCAAGCACTTTTTAGTTACACTTCTCAGGGCAGAATATCTGCTACCTAAGGTTCACAATTGAAGTTCCACGACATAAAAGAGTTTCAAAAAACAAACTAGGAACAAGCAGAGTAGTGGTGCTTTAACATCTGAAGGTTTACAACAGTTTACCAACTCCGATAACGTACAATTCTCAAATCCTGTTGCTCTGACCTTGACTCGTTGTGGCAAAAAGTATGTTAAGCACTTTCCTAATGCTGTAGACTAAAACGGGCCTCGCCCATCACGGCACTCCTCAGCCTAGACTAAAGCCACGCTCCCCTTCCACGGCCGTGGTGTGCCTCTGCACTGCCTGCACAGCCCCAAAACTATCCCTACGCATGCACACCTCCTCTCCCTGCGTGGGGCTGGCCCTCACAAACACTTCAAGGTGGCCAAACCCAGAACTAGCTGAAGCTTAAGCACAGGATACACCTCCACTTGCATTAAATACATTTATTGCAAACATCTTTACACAAAAATAGGTTCTCTCTAGGCCATTCACATGCAACTTAAAGGCGGGAAGCAGCTACCTACAGGACAGCTACGTCATCTATACAGGGTTAACGCTTGCCACACTCGGTACAGTTACTACAGCTCAGGATTGCTCATCCACACACTGCCAGTGCAGAGGGCTTAGGAGCCTGAGGTGTTGTTGCTTCCAAACCGCTGATTGACGCTGTGCAGCAAGTGCTTGGGGAGGCAATTCCAGGAGCTGGCCAACATCTCCTTAAAGCAAATGACTGCTTCGAGGCACAGCCTTGGGGAGAAGGAATAGGCAGCTGTTGTTAACGTGGATTTGAACAAGGCCTGCAAACTAAGCTAATTATTTACAGCTAGTGAGTTAGGGCTTGTTCTCATCTTTAGCACCAAATGCATACACCTGAATCTCACTCTAGCCTCATACTTGGCTGCTGTGGTTTCATCTTTAGGGGAAGAAATGTTTTCAAGTATTTTAGCACCCTAAAAACCAGCTCTGGCACTAGGCCTGCACTGTTTGTTTAGAAGGGGACAGAACCGTTTAACATTTAAGCCTTGCCTTCTTACCTTACAAGAGATCTTGGCTGTAGCGAAAACACGAGAATTTCATTACTGTGAGCCTGGAGGGAGAGAGGAGCAGTTTGACGATGTGGATTCACATTATTACAGCAGGAGCCAAAAAAGCCAAGGCTCGTGCACAAAGGAACCCCGGCAAACAGCAAGAGTTCATGTAAGCCACAGAGGCAGCAGACAAGCTGATGATGAACTTGCTCACCAAATCCTACAGCGCCTGTGGTTATCAGCACTCAGGGAACTACAGCTGGGTTAAAAACCAGCCCAAGGGCCATTTTATACGAAGAGCTGAAGGGGAACAGGGGCGTGTTGTTGAATGATTCCACGTCTGCTCCCATCCTGCCTGCACCCCGTGGCACGGAGCACCAAGAATTGCACCGCTCTTGTTTGCCACCTGCTGCCCACAGCTCCTGCCACCAGAAGGTGCTGCTGTGCCCCTTCCAGCCAGGGGGGGGATTTTACAGCCCCCAGCGCTCCCCTGTTCCAGCTGGAGAGCCCCTCAACGTCCAGCCCGTTCTCAGCAGCCCTCCCTGAAAACATCCTGGTGAGAGGCACAGGGCAAAGCTGAAGAAACAGCCAGGGGATAAGAACAGGCTCCAAGTGAAACACAAGCCTGAGGGACAGCCAGTCACAGTTTGTTTGAATAACGACGTTTTCTAGAAAAGCAGCAAAACATTTCCCCTCAGAGCTTTGTTTATGCACCTCTGCCAGGCCTCGGTACTTTGCGCTGCTGCCTGTGAGCATTTCAAACCTGCAGGAGCGCTGAGAAATCACAGCTCCTGCAGGAAGGGCCGGGCTGCACAGGAAGGGAAAAAGCTCGACATAAACTTACGGCTTTCGAATGGGCAAGTAGGTTGTTGGCACAGCCCCCAAAGACGATCACCTCTCCCTCCTCGCTCGCACAGGCGGTGTGCCACAACCTGCCAACAAGAGCGTGGCGTTACACAAAAACCCAGCCCCACCCAAAAGCCCGTGTTTGGGATTTGTACTGTTTGGGGTTTGTACGTGGAGGTTCCAGCTGCCAGGCTGCCTTTCCGCCACCGCGCTGCAGAGCTGAGCAGTTCAGGAGTTTATGCTCAGAGGGGCAGAGCGGGAAGTGCCACTGCTCCAGGTCATTTAACCTCAAACCAAAGCATTTCCCCAGACAAGAGGGAGCACATTAACTTGACACGGGTGGTTTTGATGCCACACGCATGCATCACGGTAGCTTTGATGCTTTTAAATTGCTGGTCATCACCTCTAATTTGCCCAGCAGGTCTTTACGGAAGACAAAAACATTCTGGGCATGCACAGGGCCAGCCACAGCGAGGACGCGCAAAGCAGCGCGTGCTTGGTGGCCCAGCAGGAGCACACGGGTGCTGCTCAGCTCTTGTGCTGGTGCTCAGAGCTCAGCCAGAGCACACCAAGCCCCAAATCCCCGTGTTTCTGGCTGTTTCACAAGGCTCTGAGCTACACGCTGCCTCCCGCACCACTTGTACGGTGGTGTTAATCTCCCATTGTGTGCACAGATTCAGCACATCAGCGTTCCTGGGGCTGGAACTGCTGCTACGAGGTATTGTATGGTTAAGACAGCCGAGTGCTGTGAGGAGGGATGTGAATCCTCTCTCTCACAGCCCAAGTGAGGAAGCTTCCTCACTTTTTTTTTTGTGTTCGTTCCCAAGAAAGTGTGTATCGTACCTTGGTTTTTCAGAATAGTTATGCTCAAACTGCACCCACTCATTCTTGCTGATACAATAAATCCAAGCATCACCTGGAAACAAGCAGAACCCCAAATACAAGCAGTATTATATCAGGTCTCTCACGTTTGCTGCAGTAAACACGTGCTTTGGTATAACACAGTCTATTTTTGTTCTTAAATTAAGTTTTTCAGGTAAAACCCTGCAAAATTTTGGGTTGGCTATCTGAAAACAGGAGTTTAACAGTGGTTTATAGGAGTGAAGTCAGGAGGGAAAGATGGAGAACTGTAAAGCTCTTACTAATTGCAATTTGCATTAGACACATTTTTAGAGCAGCCGAAGTGCCACAAATAGCAGAGTCTCAACACACGCAGCGACTCCTACTCTGCCAGTTGAGCTGGTGACCATAAGGAGCCGGATCACAAGTACGTGGAAGGAATGTGAAAAGAATTTACGGTGACTAGGCAATAACTCAGGCCTGTGCATAACTATTCAAGAACACAAAGACAACACAAAATCCTTCTGGAATGACTTACTTAATGGCTGCTTGTCTGTGGTGAATCCTCCAAAGAGAAAGAGATGATCTGAGGAAATTGGTGTTAAAGAATGCCAGGATCGGCCGACCGGGCAAATGCCTTGCGTGATTCTGTATTGCAATAAAAGCACCATAAATTACAGAAGGGCTACGATAAAACGCTGCTCTTCTTTCCTGTTCATTGTTTTTCAGGTATTTGAGCTATGCAACTTCATACTGTGCACAGTTCATGACCCACCAGCGAGTTTATTGCTTTAGACACGGTAAAAGAGTTTTGCTCCTATCAGTACTTGGAAACTGCTGACAGCAAAGTCAGGAGGCTCAGCTCCACTTGAGTTTACCCACAGTGGCGTTCGCTAAGTTTCATTGGATTGATTAGAAGGAGATAAAAATGACGTCTTCATATTGCTTTATAAAAGAACTCGAGTTTTAGTACCTACATTTCATTCCACTCCCACGTATCCAAGTTCAGGTAGTAAAGGTCGTTCATTCGGGACTCCTACAATAAAGCAGACCGAGGTTGAAATTCTCCATCTGTGCTGCAGCAGCGCACTGGTAAATCGTGCTGGGACTTACTCTGTATCTGCCACCGAACACGAAGCCTCTGTTCCCAACTGTAGCACAGGCATGGGCTGCTCGCGGGGACGGAGTTTTACCCTGGGGACAGAAAAAGTGAAAGAAGGAGGTTACATTTGGTACAGTAACAAAAGAAAGGCGATGTCATCGCAATAGAAACCTGCAGTGGGTCAAGGAAAGGGAGGAGCTCACACACAGACAGAGAGTTTCCCACACGTCAGCCACCCAAGGAGGTGAGAGGCTGAACTACAGTCAGACTTAAGGTCAACAAGGAACAGGGAGTGAAAAAACATGCAGCAGGTCATTTTGCATTCAGAAACTTGCTTTTTTTGCTGGCTGGAAGATCAGAAAACTCATTAAAAAAATATTTTTTTCTTTTTATGCCTCAAAGTACAAATTTTACTTTTAGAAGAGGGCTCAGACGGTCACAGAGGACCTCAGACTCTAAACAAGGCAGTGATACAATGAATCAGGGATACAATGAATCAGTTTTGTTTTTTTTTTTTGGTAAATTACTCTTCTGACATAATTGAGATCCTTCTGCACTAAGACAAGGCAATTCTTCAGTAATGTGAGCAAGGAGTTATTTAACTCTAATTTGATTTCTTCCAATTCTGTAGCAGCATCACTCCAACTGCCTGTTCCTGAGTCCTCCTGGGACACTTCACACGGGGTCTGTTTGCAATAACCGTGTTTTGCTTTGCCCGTGATCCAGCACCCAAGCGGAACGCACCGAACTGTCACACTGCAGTGAGGCTGACAGGGAACCAGACATTTTGTTTTCCTCAGCTCCCCAGGAGAACAGCGCTACTGAAGCATGAAAGAAAGCAACCCAACGGGAAAAATAATGAAGAGCAAAAAAAAAAAATTAAAAAATTAAAGAAAAAGCAAAACAAAAGGCAAGTTTCTTGTTTTTGGAGAGGAGAGGATCAGGTAAATAATGTAAACAAGCATTCAATAACTGTGCCAAGTTGGGCTAGTGAAGGTTTAGACTAGACTTGAGGCAGAATTTCTTCACCAAGCATGAAGAGAACGGGCTGCCCAGTCCGGGTCCCCACCCCGAAGGTATTTAAGAGATGCTGAGGGACAGGGCTTAGTGGTGGGACTCGGGAGGTCAGGTTGATCATTGGATTTGGTGATCCATGAAGGCCTTTTCCAACCTGACCCGTTCTGTGATTCTGTGAAACAAATGACTTAAATTTGGTTTAAGTGGTCTCAGGAATGCCACTGAGCAGGCAAGCAGGGAGCTTTTATTTTTTGTGGATGTTTCCAAGCAAGCCCTACTGACAGTGTTTTGAACCCTTCTCTTAGCAGTCCTTTCCCACAAACAGCTTGTAGGAAGGCTGCAAACACAGCTGACACCGCCCAGAACCCATGCAGAGGAGAGAAGTTAACAGCCACACTTTGCTGGCAAATAAGCAAGGTGCGGGGGATTAAGACAGCTCGCTCGGGAAGCATGAGAAGGGAGCAGAGCCCAGGTCACAGAGCCCTAAGCTTTAGCTCCTGGTTTCCTCCCAGGGCTGGATCAGGCAGGCTGCCTGTCTCAGGAGGGGAGGCAGAGCACCAGCCACAGCTACACAGCGGCTCCCAGGCAGCAGATCAGGAATCATCCAAGGTGAAAACAAACTTCACAGCACCAGAGCAAGCAGATCAGCTCCACACAGTCCCCTTGTTCCAGCGCCCCATCTCGTGACCCCACGAGGCGCCTCTCGTGTCCTCCCGCCAGCCAGCACCAGGCATTTCAGGGAGCCCTTCCACAAAGAAGGAACTCTTTAACTCCTGACACTCGGGGACTGGTTTATATACCCTGAAGGAGGCAGGATCACGGAGCACCAGAGGACTGCTCGCTTGGCAGTTAAAGGCTGGTGACCTATAAACCAGGCTGCGGGGCGCAGCAGGAAAGTGAAAAAATAAAATTAAAAAAAAAAAATTGGGTGAATTTACATGCTTCTCGCTTGGGTACAGTTAACCACATCTTCTAAAATAATGCCTGGGAGGTGGCAGCTGGAGGTGGGACCCTGCAGCAGGCAGGATACGACCGGGTAAGCCCGTTTTGTCCTGCGGGTTAGCTGAGCACACAGCAGGCACTGGGACATCTGCAGCACACAGCCACCAGGGCTGGGACAGCCTCTGCTAACGCCCCACAGTGAGGCTGCTTTTATCAGCAACCTCTTCTAATTAAACCAAGTTAAATCAGTGAACTCCAGCCTAGGAGAGCCATGTGTATTTTCAGGGGAAATGAGAAGAGAAATGGCACACAGAGCTGTAACGAAAACAACTGGTGTAAGAGTAATTACCGTCGTTATAGGCTGGCTCCAGGTAAAAGTTTCAGTGTCCAGAACATGCACGTGGTCATTCCACCCTCTTGGAAGACCTGAATTCTTTAAAAATAATGAATAATATTCAATAAGAAGCGAGATTTAATAAGCACTAATGAAATACTAGAGGTTAAACGGGAATTGCACAAAGGTGGGAGAAGTTAACTTACCCAAAAAGAGGTTTCATCAAATTCAAAAGTTCCTCGTTGCTTCCCTTCAGGAAAATAGCCATAGCCTCCAAAAAATATTAGCCTGAAAGAAAACAAGCCACAAGGTCTGTTAGAAATATTATCCCATTTGGTGCTAGCAAGTAAAGCCCTGTAAAGGCTGGGCTCAAACAGAAGGCAGGGAAACCAGGGAAGCCCCTTTGACTTCATTGCTTCCAATATGTCAACAGTGCAAGTTTTCCAGGTGTGGGCCCTGTTTCTTGCCTCATCGACCCTACCACCCCCGGTAAATCCCTCTGTAGGTGTTTTCCAGGCTCCAGGCTTCCAAATTTGGCTCTGGTTCCAACTGTGAAGCTGCCAGGCCTGCCGCCTGCTCACTGCGCTCCAGCCTTTGTTACCGGGGCTCCCACGGGGCAGCTACGGGGTCTGCTCCTGAAGGGTCCTGCCTCCACCCTTCCCAGGCCTGCAGCTCCCTGCCCTGACCCCAAAATGCTCACAGACACTCCTGGAAGAAGCACGGGGATGGGATTGTGCTGCCTGGGTGAGCTGGGCTGGGCAGGGCAGGGCGGCCACGCGAGGCACAATGCACCCACAGCCACTGGAGCTGCCTGCGAGGGTTTCGGGTTCCTGGGGCAAGACACTGCTCGTTGCACTCCTGTTTTGTTTCAAAGCCCGAAGAGTAGCTCCTGAGAGCACTCCTGCAGCTGCTCTTCCTTTCCTGTCATCTTCTAAGTGTGATTTACGTTACGTTTGGGTCTCCAAAGGCTGCAAGTAAAAGCCTGCAGAGCCCCGGCACGACGTGATGCTGAGCCTCCGAGCCCTGCCAGCTGAAAACAAGAAGTAGAAGCCCCAACCACTGCCTGCTCGCAGCAGAGCTCAGCCCCAGCAGCACCACGAGCCTGCTCACAGCCTGCAGAGCCCTGCCCCGTGGGGAGCAGCCCTTCCAGCCCTCCTGCAGGGCACGGGTCTGGCCATGTGAGCTGTCACCTGCTGATTTTTGGGTCCTGCTCTCTGGAAGCTGGAAAGCCCCCGAGAAACCAGCCCTGAGCCCAAGGAGAGAGCCAAAAGCTCCTGCCTGCCCCCAGACAATCCCTTTCTGCCCCCAAACTGCTGAGCACCGGGTGCAGGGCACTGGTGGAAGGGGGAAGCCACCACAGCAGGGGCATTCCTCAGCCTGTCCCCAGCGCCAGGAGGCTGCAGCAATCTCATCCCGCAGCTCCCTGCAGGGACTAGCACGGCACTGAGCAGGGGGAGGCTGCAAGGCAACGCTCTGCGTGTCAGCTCATCTGGCTCCGACACCTCCTCCTTGTCCTCCTCATCTTTTCCAAGGTTCGCGATGCCAAAAGGCATCTCTGGGACACCACTCCAGCACATTAGGTCGGATAACATCGCCAGCAGATCATCCCATGCATTCTGGTTTTGCGCAACCAGCACAAAACACGCAGCACGGAGCTTGTGCGGCGCTGAGAGTCACACGTGGCTTTTGACTGAAATGGCTTCTTGCTCCTGGACTATCAGGAACAAGCTGCCCCACAAGACACGGCCAAAAGTTTGCCTTCTGTATGTAACAGGAATCCTACAGCAGGCTTCTGGGAGAATAAATCCAGATGCAACTGCCAAGGGGAACAACACTGCTACGAGGAAGCAGGGATGTACTGAGAATGCACTGTGGAAGATTTGCCTGTCAGGAGCCCACAGTTCGGATCGTGACTCACCCAGATACTTTGCAGCTTACACGTACCCAAACTGGGAGTGAGGTTTTCCATTTATCAACAGTTAAAGGACAGAGCAGCTTTAAAAGGCTGGCTGGGGAACAAATCCAGCATCTTCCTGGAGCACGTATGTGCTGCAGGCAAGAAATCTTTCTGCAGCCCTTGTTTAAACAAAAAGACACAACAATGACAAGGCTAAGAGTGATTAAAGCACACACACACGCAAGGACAGCTGTGCTGACTTCGTTGCTGGAGCCTTACTTGTTTTTGTAAACCCAAACGCCAAGTTTGTCCTTTGATGAAGGGGGGACCCCCTGACACTCTACTCTGACCCACTGCAGCACTTTGTCCGTGGATCTGGAATTTAACATGTAGAACTGTAGAAAATAAAAAGATTGTTTTTTACCCACACGGTTAGCTTAAAGCTTAAGTCTGACTGATGTTAAAATAATTACTTTTAATTAGCATGTATTGGTACAGAAACACTACAAAAGTTCTTTTCCTAGCTGCACAGAGTACTGACAACGTTTGGAACAAAATATGGATCTAAAGATCCTTGTCTTTTTGCAGACTTAAGCCCCAAACTTTCTTTTACAAAAGTCACAGGACCATTAACATTGAGTGGCACCATCCAGAAGCTGAACCAGGATAAAATGAAGGCGTGCATAATATAGCAATTGTCTCAGAATTTAAAAAAATAAATCAAAAATAAATGTTTTTATTGCCTCATCCCTTCTCTGTGTGTTGTGTGATTTTACATGGAGAGAGATGGTGCACACATAAACACTGCAAACACTGAAGTGTCAGAATACCCCCAGCAGGAAGGAAGCAACTCACACTTCATAAATTTAGTTTGGTTCAGCCTGTTTACAAGTATTGCAGCAGGTTACTTTCAGGTTACTTTCAGTTTATATTTAAGAGCGAGACCGAAACCATTTACTTTAAACCCCACTTTGGGAACATCAAAATATTTTCAGGTACTCCAGAGAAGAGTGAGTAACATTTCAAAGCATTTACAAATCACCTGCTGATACTGTTTCAGTGAGCTCTGGAAATTCCCAGGTTTCAGAGGAATCAAACTCACAAGCACCACTGCAATACAATTTATGGGGTGAGCTGCTTCAGAGCAACCGCCACCCAAACAGGTCACGGTGCTCCTTTGGTGGTGGAAAGCAACAGGGGTGCAACCACCATGTGAAATGATGCAGAGCTGAAGGCTAACTTGTTTTCCAAACTTCAGGTTAGCTGACCTGTTGCAGAGAAACTAAAAACTAGGCTGATAAAAGCGTGCCAGCCGATCACTTGCACGGAAAAAAAAATAATTCAAGTGCTAAGCACCATATTTTGTTAGTCAAAATCTCTCTGGCAAGCACAAAAGGAACATGGCTTCAGTTAGCTCGCATCTGAGGAAACTGCTGACAGCATGAGAAAGCTGGTTATCTGCTTCCAGGAGGTGAAAATATTATCCTGCAGAAGCCATGGAGGGCACGGTGATTAGATGCATGTTCAGCATCTCTGGTTACTGACATTTAAGCTCTGAAACAGGATTCAACCTGTCCAGTGATTCAGAAGAAAATGCTTTTGTGATTTGTTATGATCCATTCCTTGTTTTGGATGGGAATTAATTAACTGAGAAGTCCACCTCTCTCTCCTACGAAATGGGACCAAAGCTAACGACCAGAAACTTCTCTGTGAGGAAGAGTTTATGAAACCACTGACCTTGTTGGTGTTGCCCCGTGCGTGATGTCCTCCGAACAGGTACACCACTCTGTCTACACACACCGCACAACTTCCAGACATGGAAGGGGGAACATCTCCTTCTGTTTTACTCTTCTTCCTAGAAGCACAGTTTAAAATATTACATCTGATCAAACCAAACAACAACAATTTTCTCTGCAGTGGAACTTTATAACACTACCAGTACGTTTCTCATTACAACACGTCCCTGCGGACCCTTCAGTTAGGAGTTTTGCAGCCCCGTGCACTTTAACAATTCACAGCACGAGGCAGGTCTGATGAAGGGGTGGCGTGGGGAAAGGCCACCTTAATTAACACGTGTTTTCTGGGGGAGGAATCCCGTCTGCCCAGTTCAGGAGTTTGGAGTGATTTTCTTGTTCAATATCCCAGAAAGATCCCCAGGCAAAGAGGCTGCACCTGTCTAAACTGAGGCTTTCTGTTTTGCTACCTTTTTTTTTTTTTTAATGCTTGTAAACACAAAGAAAAGCTTCCACCCCCTGCTCAAGGCTCTCCTCAACCACTCTGGTGACTGCAAGCAGTGCTGAAGCTGCATTTTCTGCAGAGCACTGAGGGGGCCAGGTCTCACAGAGCAAGGCCCCAGCTAGGAACAGAATTGGAGCACCGTTTTCCCTTCTCTTGTACCATCAGGCACGCAGGTTTCACACAACTTCCAGGTTCCTACTGGTCTAAGAAGACACAGTAGTTTCTTTGGCAGCATCAATATTTAAAAACAACTCCTTAAAAGGACAAGAAACAAAAACATACGGTACCCTCAATGCACTCTTCCCCAGTGAGTGGTTCAAGTACAATTTCCAGGTGTTATGTCCTATACCAGATATCCCAAAAAAACTTTGTGCTGTTGATCACATTTTCCTGTATGGGCTGCCTGAGCTGTCTCTCCCACCTCACCTATCTCACCCCTGTGAAAGCATAATTGTTTTCCACATAGAAAAACAAAACAAAACAAAAGAAACAAACAAAAACTAACAACCCTGGAAGCACTGCACACATTTATGCAACAGTTTGATACGTGGGAATAAAGAGATCAGAAAATTCACTCTGTTCACAGACCCTCAGCATGGTTTCTGTACCAATTTAAGAACTTCTCTCTTTCTTCCCCACAACACAAAAATTATTAAGTTAATTATTTACTGTACCATCTTCCAGTTTCCATGTTGTAGATCCAGATTTCATCTCTAGGCAGATAGAAGTCATAAAATCCCCTAACTTGGGCATTCTGCAGAACAGTTCAGAAAAGAAAAAGCAAAAGAAGGATGCTTGAATTAGACTCCTGCGAACGTTTAAAACCCCTCAGATGTCTAATCTGCAGGAACAATGCCTGCTGTAGTCCTGTACCTCTCACCTGCAGAGCAGCCCCAAAGAGCAGGTATTAAATCATTTTAGCTTCTGCTGGGGACCACACAAACTCCCAGCAGAGGCAGACACTGATACAAATAGAAGCTAATCCTCCCGTTTGTATCCCAAAGAGGACAGGGTGCACGAATGAGCCAAAGTCTTCTTTTTACATCCCCCATCCCTTCCACAAAATGCAGAACTCACCAAAAGCTTTATCTTGAGCTAGTTTATCTACTGAAATCGCTGTCAAATAATTTTCATTGCTGTCAAAACCATAGGACAGCTTGGTGCTACTTGCTCTACACCCCCCTCTTATGCTAAACAACCAACTCGTGCTCGTTAACGTGCACCACACAGCTGTGCTGATAATGGTGGACATAAAAGCACCATTTTGCATGGTGCACACTTCAAATCAGACAGCGTTTCCTCCTCTTCCAACAGGGGCACGAGTTAAGGAAGCCAAACGACACGTAGCATCCCACAGAAGTTATCTGTGTGCCGAGATCTGTATTTAACGCTCATGATTATTTCAGTAACTCGAACCTCTTAAATGCCATATTCTAATTTGTTAAATACTTTTTTTTTTTCTCTAGAGGAGGGATAATTTTATAGATTAATTTCCAAACTAACGGGACCCAATTATCAGCACCACAGGCAGCAGGGGTGTACCTTGTAGCCCCCAGACGTACATGCAGCACCCGTGGGTGACAGCCACATACTTTGTAGCCCCCTAGACATAAATGCAGTGCCTGTAGGTGATGTCCACGTACCTTGTAGCCCCCCAGATGTACACGCAGTGCCTGTGAGCAATGGCCACCTACCTTGTAGCCTCCCCAGACATACATGCAGCGCCCGTCGGTGACGGCCACATGCCCGCTGCGCTCCGCGGGGCTGTCGTTCTCCAGCTGCTCGAAGCTGTCCTCAGCCGGTGCCGGGAGCTCCTCGTCGGCCTGCAGGTCCTCGTTGTCATCAGCCATGTCGACAGGGTGCTAGGTGCGCAGAACGACACGGTGAGGGGCTTCGAAAACCAGCGGGGAAAAGCAGGGGAGGGGAAGACGAGAGGCCGCGCTGTGGTGCCTCTCACAGGGAGCTCTGGGTGCAAGCTGTCCCCTCAGCCAGCAGCGCTGCGGGTGCGGATTGCTGAAAAATTTACGAGGTTTTCAGCTGCCTGTTTATACCAAAATCTCCATCTTATTTTTTTTTTAAAGATTATCTAAAGACACCCAGAAGCAGACCCCGCGAGGCACGCACCTCAGAGCTCCGCCTTTACACCGAAGCCCCCCCTCAGGCAGCGCCCCCTCCGCACCCCCCAGCGGCTCCAAACGAGGCCTCCCCCGGCCCCCTCAGCTCCCCCCCGACCCCCTCAGCCCCCTCCCGGTCCCTTCAGCTCCCCCCCGGCCCCGTTACCTCAGGGCCGAGCCCTCCCGGCGCTGCCCCCCGGCCCCCTCGGCCTCAGCTGGGCCGCGCAGCGCCAGCATCCGCCGGGGCCGCTTCCGTCAGCGCCGCGCAGGCTCCGCTCCGCCCGCCCGCCACAGGCCCCGCCGCCCTCAGGGCCCTGCCCCGCCGGCCCCCGCCATAAAAAAAAAAAAAAAAAACGACTTTAAGGTGTTTTTATAGCACGACAAAGCCCTTCTCGGCCGAAATACCGGGGTTTTACAGACCCCCAAACACCCGAACTAACAGTAAATAGTCGTCAGTTTCAGCACATGCAAAATGCCGTCTCTCTTCCAACACCCCGTCACGAAACTTCCCTTTTCTGATATAAATAAGCCCGAAAGACTCCTCCCCCCCCCCCCCCCCCCCAAATCAAAGGGGTTTTGCGGATCGTAAAAATGTCAAAACCAGTCAAAAGTGGTCTCCAACTCTATAAAATTTTAATGACTGTGCTCCTGTTAACTGGGTATTCGAAACAAAAATAGCAAGTACTACATATGCTCTTCTTTAAACAATAAATAAGCATTTTTTTTTTAAACAAGAATTAAATATAAACTTTACACATCCAAAATACAATATACAACCTATTTCAAAAAGGACTCGTTGATTACAGAAACATAGCAAAACCACATTATGAGCAGCATGTGAGCTTTCCTATGCGAGCTGTAATGCTGCTCCTTACAGTGCTCTTCAAGTCCCCCGCTCAGCTATCGCCCTTCATGGGGTGGGTACGATGCTCAGCTCTGTCACTTGACTACGTATTCATATGACAGAGTCTAGTGGAATCAAATAATAAGATTCGGTGGTGTTACCTTCCAGTTACCTTCTTCAGGATGGACAAGTCTGAGTCTTCCAAAGATGGTGTTAAACTTATTTTTTTCCAAAAAGGCTGATGTGATAAGGCTCTAGTTAAGTTTTTAGACTTAAGCCACATTTTGGTCAACTGAAAACATTTTTATGGCATGTCACCTTCAAAAAGAACAAGTTGTATGGACTGTCTCATTAAGACCACAACAGCAGAAGTTAACAATATATACAAATCAAGTTTTCTCAGTTTCCTATAACGCAGAAAACAAAAGACTTCCATAAAAAGGATTTCTTTGTTCTCAAACTTCACTTAGAAACTCAGCTTAACATACTGTTGCTCTGTAGCATTAGTAAAGTTCACTAACAAAAGACTTTGCTGTACAGTGTAAATAAACCAGTGTTCAACAGTTTCGTTGCCATTGTTCATGTGGTGTTTAGTTGACATTGTCGTTCAGTTTCAGCTTTCTTCTCTTGCCGGTGGTTAACTGCAGCCCAGAAGGTTATTTTTTTCAGCACCTGCTGCAGAAGTTTGGATGGCAAGCAAGGTATTTGATTTTTTAAGAGGGCTGCGTTTTTACCAATGCAGTCAAGACACAACCTGAGGAAGAGGGAGAGAAAAAAAAAGGAGATTTAAGTAAGTGGCCTATAACCTAAAGACAAAAAATATTATTGAATAAAAGCTGCTTGTGATGTCATAGTTCTATGAACATAGTCACTACACGTGTTGTGCATGCATGTGCAAGAAGAGTATTATACAATACCAACATTTAAACTGCTACGGATAGTCATACACTGCATGTTTCAAATATTTATTGAGAAGGTGATTTTATATTTACCTGCCTACTTGGGATTAAATAGTTAAAACCTGTGCATGAAAAAAGCATAGTGCTACAACAATTTACTCTTAGACTGCCTGTACTGATAGCTTCAACTCACCTGAGAAGCGAGTAAGGTTGAGTCTGAAATATCAACAAGTCACTGCAATGACCCTGATAAAGAGAGAGGAAAACAAACATTAAAATGATAAACAGCTTATCTCAGAAATACTGCTACTTTCTGGATTAATGTAACATTTATTACCACATACATAATTTAAAGCGGTGGATATTTAAATAATTATTTTTAAAGAATGTGACCATCAAGTTATTTTTATGACCCTAAAAGAGGCATGAAAACCCCTCCTAAATTACATCTCAGGAACACTTGAAGTCACATCTTCACAATAGCATGATATGAATGAATCCAATAATATCAACAACTGTATTAACTTAATTTCAGCTCTAATTATTTAGAGCTAGGATTTCATTACTCAGTTTACTGACCGTGTCCATGAAATGCAAGTCATCTTTGCTTCCACCAAACACCATCACTTCTCCTTCTTTTCCAAGGCAGGCTGTATGCCACAATCTAGCAACAAAATTGTAAACAGGGTTAGTGACTGACTAACAAGAAGCAGCTGTGTGTTATCAGCAAAACAATTCTAAGAACTATATATTTTAAGGGGCTTCAGGGGAGCAGGAAGTTTATTCATTTATTAATTACCTCACACAGACTTTCCTACATTCCTCATATTCAAGTTTCTTTTCAAACAACTTTTGTTACGAGGATATATGATCCTTTTAATTAAAACGGAAAGGTCACATTTCCTAAATCCTGTGATTCCACTACTTAAGCACAGAGACTTGAAGTCTTATTATCTCACACTATTTACCCAGAAGAATTTCACAATTTTAAATAATTTGTTTTACAAGTTGCTCTTGAGGTGCAGAAACAATACAGGCTGTTTTTTAACAATTTGTATCTCAAGGAACACCTCCCAGTCTTTGCTAGTAAGCACTAAGCCTTAAAGGACTGAAGTGATTATGAGAGTCTCTCTTTTCTGTTTGATCATTTCTTTGCAAAGATTATGTTGTGAAGCATCTCTGAGGTTTCTAATTTGTCCAATATTACTGAGATAGGTTGATTGATTCTAAATGTGCATGGGAAAGAGAGATGCACATGCACAGAGTACTCTAATGGAACCCCTACTTTTTAGAAAACCAAGACATTATTTCAAAGGTTTTCAAATCTGAAAATAATGCATTAGAATGTTATTATTCAATTCTTTAACAATATAAAAGGACAAAAGTAATGTGACTATCCATCTCATGACAGTTTTGGTGAATGGTTACATTCCATACAGACCAGTATCTTTTTGTCACTGTTTGACCTATCTGTATTATGCCTATATATAACTTGTCTTATTTATCAGTAGCTCAAAAAAAATGTTACAGTGGAAAAGTTAAGAAAACATGCTTTTGCCAAAAACAGCCTTTAAAAAAATCCACTGTTTCTGTAATTCATAACTGTAATTCTATTGGCTTTCAGACTGCAGGATTTTTAGTACTGACTGTTGCCCCTGAACACCAGGATGAGAGCTTCACAACACCAATTACCTCGTGGCAGTTACATTCTAAGCCCGAAGACTCACGGGGATCATTTTCTGTGCACCAATTACTTTCATCATGCCCACAAGTAATTTGTACATACAAAAGCAGATTGTACAAGAAATAATAAAACCCAAAACCCCGATTTATATAATCTTGCCAGAACAATGATTCTGCTTCAGTAGCTACACCTTGCTTGATTTATTGCCAGCAGATCAAAGTCTGTTCCTTTTCTACTGGTGTATCACCACTGAAGTAAGTATCACAAGATGATTATCACCAAAGCTCTGGCCCTTTACGTTTACTTAAATGAAAAAATACACACAGCTAGAACTTTCATGCAGAAGTAAACGCTCTCACTTTCTTACTCCATTCATTTCAGTTATTATTCACTCTTCTCCTTAAGCTAAACTGTATCCCACCCTTTTCTCTTCCTCATACCTGGAGATAGATCTGTCTCTGCCTTATCTGCATTAGGAAAACTCTGGCCTGGACTTCGTCACCGAAGAACACTGGGGAGCCTTTCCTGCCTTGATTTTGTTGACATCCTAGCTTGCAACCTGATGCTTTTTTCTACAGACTGACAGAGTTTATGTCCTCTCACAGCTGCTCTAACTTATCACCTAAACATTCTAATAAAGCACGTTATTTAAATTATACAGAAGCTGAATCAATGTAACCTTCTTATACAGCTCTTCTAACTAGAATATAGATTAAGAGAATTACATTGTAATGAAAACACTAAGAATTTGTACATTAAACACACATTTTGTTCTGTATATCAAGCTGGTATGCAAAATACTTTCTGAAGTATGATGTATGGACAAAAGAACCAAATATTTTCCACCAGAATTACAGGTCTATAACCTGGAGGACAATTTATTAGAAATTCCTAAAAAGGGAGGCTGAAAGAAATTAAAGGAATTGTTCTTTATATAAGGAGAATAAATAAGGAGAGAATCAATTTTGCAGAAGCGTTGGGAAAATATACTAATGCATATATGATACATAGTGTATTTTTATAATAGAAATATATTTAAGTACATATCTAAGTATTGTTGCCATTACATATTAAGTCCTACTGTTAAAAGCATGGGAGCAATAGAACTGATTTAAACCTTTTTTTGTCTGCAGAGACCCTGCAGTAATCCTGTGCAAGTGTAGGGCCATAATTATGGTACAAGTACTTCATACTCGTTCAAACTAATTCAGTATATAGGCAGACTTTTGGTATGGCTCCTTTTACCTTTACTTCCAAAACTTCCTGAAAAAATGTTATTATCTTCCTTTAAAAAGGAAGGCAGTGGCGGGGGGGGCATTTACTGACTTAAAGGCTTAGCTCAATGCAAGGCACCTGACCTCAGCCTACCAAAGCACACACCAAGAGCTAGAGATGGCAGAGAACAAGATGCAGGACTGAGGGAGCCGACTGGCATCAGCACAGAACCCAAAAAGCTCCGTTCTCCAGGAGGGTCGGGGCTGCGTGTGCGGTTGAGTCCCCAGCCGAGGAATCAGCATCAGTCTGGGGACCCCTGTTTGTGCTTCTGCAGCAGCAAGGCAGGGGCTTGCACAGCAGTCTCCTGCCAGCACAGCCAAACAGAGGTTATTCTTTGTAGCCCAGCATGGGATCTGCCCTCAAACTGCCTGTAAGCCATGTGGGGCTCACGAGGCAGCTGCCACCACCACCTGAGGCACGAATTATCCCTGTGTAATTACAGAGTAAAGGCTGAGCTGCAGGTCCCTGGCCTGCTGCCTGTAGGAGAGCACATCCTGTCCCTTCCCAGTCCTTTTTCATGGGGCACCGATAAAACTTAAAAACCTGAGGGGAGGCAGTCCACTTCAGCAGTCAACTTTTAGGAAACCATCTGTATAAAGAACTGAACAGGAAGACAGGTATGAGTTGTGACTGCTAATTATGTGCTTTGTTTTTTAAGGCAGTCAGTCTTCACTTGTCAGTTCACTGATCATAAAAAGAAAATACTTTGTGAACCTAAGGTATGAGTTTATTTAGTCTTGAAATAGTTTGAAATATACGAAAGCAGAAATCTTGGTCTAACAGTGGCTGCTATATTTAAGAACGCCCTAGAACAGAATAAAATGAGAAGAAAATTCAATGACGTAAGGATATTTCAGTAATAGAAAACAGAACATAAGGCAGGAAGCATACAAATGTCAGACTAGAATCATACACTAAAAGAATGACAAGAAATTGTGCTGAGAATACCTGGATGAATATATTGAGTGAACTCCATGAAAAACTGAATATTTAATATATACAACCATTCATTTCCACAGTATTCACATTATAATACAGAGAATGCTGCGAAGACTGGGATAAAAATAAAAGCTGTACAGCAGGCATCTGTTTTTAATGGCAGCTTTCAAATAATGCCCAGGTTTAGAACATGCAACTTATTTTTTATTTAAAGACAGAAATAATCTTTTTCTGTGCTCTTAAACTGGAAAGGAAAGGGGATTATGGTCTGGAAGAGACAGTACAGCCATACACATCCTAGAGCTAGGTCTTTCTGGTTGGCAGTTAAGTTCCCAAAATAAAAAAAAGCTCCATTTACTGTGCTGCTTAAATCTAGCTACTGTACTTTAGTACTAAATTCAGGTTTGAAAAACTGTAATCATAATTTGTTGCTTCTGATCAGAGAAAAAAAAAACAAACACAGCAGCTATTTCTAATTCCCAAAAGGTGCATCAGCATTTTCACTGCTGTCTTCTTCATGTTTCTAAAAATGTATTAATGTTAATTAACTTTAGTCATTCTCCTTGGTTATTAAATTCCTCAAAAGTTAAGCACTATACATTTTCTTATACAAAAATCATTTGGTTATATACCACCAGGTTAACTGGACACCCAGATCCTTCATCAGAATCTCTTACTGCAAATAATCACCATAAAGAAAGTAAGAATCAGCTGTAACAAACACAAAGTAATAATGCCTCAGCTGGTATGGAGGCACATGAGGGAACAGTGCAAACTATTCAATCATGCCACATTCGCTTTGTAAAGTATTTCTATAATGTAGTTTTAAAACACTGTTTTTTAATTTAGAATTCCTTAACTTGAAATGTCTAAATTTCAGTGTTATTTTCGTATACCTCGGCCTACTCTTAGGCAAATGGGTAAGTTGTTTCCATCCATTTGTTGTAATACTGTGAATCCAGCCATCACCTATAAATAAGAACATATATTAGGACTTTTTCCTTGGACAAAGCATTACCTTCTCTTTTTATTTATACAAAAGCTTTCTGTTCTAAGAGAACATTATATAAAGATAACAAAAACATCAGTCAATCTTTTCAACCTTTGCAATTTAAACTTAACCATTCAGTTACAAAAAGCTTGCTGCATTGAGATCTGGAATTTAAACACACAGACTTTTTTTTTTTTCTTTTTGGTATA
The DNA here is from genome assembly GCF_964211825.1 of Aythya ferina. NCBI lineage: Eukaryota > Metazoa > Chordata > Aves > Anseriformes > Anatidae > Aythya > Aythya ferina. The sequence goes on from NC_140301.1 coordinate 62,852,976, forward strand.
TTGAGAAAGGAGGTCGATGTCCCTTAAAAAGCAGGTCAATGTCCCTTTGAAAACTGTCCCCTCCCAATGGAATGCATCTGTGACACTCAAAGCTATTTTCATATTTTGTCATGAGAAGATTGCCTTTTCTAGAAAGGGAACACAGTGTAATAAGACCACCTTACTTCCCATCTAATATTTTGTGGACATGATTCATCCAAAAATGTACATTATGTCGACATTATTATTTGAATCTTCTAACTGTAATTCGTAGCAAGATCAAAATTTATCCTCTGCACATATCCGAATGTGAGAGACTCTTGCCTTGATCTTTAATCAAACTGTCCTTGATTTGAAAGGATGATTAGTTTGATCATTAAATGTTATCATTGTACTGCACAATGTACTGCACAATGTGCTCCTACATTTCTTTAAAAGGTAAAATGGCTCAAGAAATACTCAAGCATCATTAAAATTCTGGAAAAATAATAGTCTACATGTAAACAGTTTTCAGAAAGACAACAAATATGCACAATATATTAAGTTACTATCAAAGCATATAATAGAATCACAATTTTAAAGTTACTTACTTAAAGGAACATTATCAGAACTCAGTCCACCAAAAAGAAAGAGTCTGTCATCTCCTATCGGAGTCAATGTGTGCCATGATCGATCTTTTGGTTTCTCTCCACTGATATTAATTCTTGGTGAAAGAAATAAGCAAAAACAAAATTTCAAAGAATGATGAAAATGAACCTGCCAGAAAACGTAGTAGTTAATTTAGTTTGTCTTTGAACAAGCTTATTTTCCCAGCGGAAAAGCTGCATTCAAGCAATCTGAATTTACCTTCAAGGAGTGAGGCCATCCAAACCTTGAGAAAAACATTAGTAAAAAGGGCAATACCTAAGCACAAAACAGAGGAGGGTTCACCATTCTTAAATTCTGGTCACATTACAACAATTTAGTTCTTCCAGACTTTATCTGTGGATTTCATTTTAGTCACACAATTCTGTATGCTGAAGATGGGAATCTGAACAATAAAGAACCTGGGCATTAGGGGTGGATACAGGGTGGCCTGAATTCACACCATTTAGTTCAGGCACTTCAGTGTACAGCTGTCTCAGATGGATCCCAGGAGTTAGCAGAGAAAACTAAGGACCTCCAGAGGGCATCAGACCACGTAATATCTCGATCTAACCGAAGAGGCAACTTCTTTTGTAAAAGTACCTAAACTCAGACACACAGAATCTAGGCCAGCACACACTCGGTATGTCCTGATTTTGGAAAGATAAGGAAAAGAGCAGCTACGAACACCAATCAGGTCTCTTGTGGGGTCAGACTCTTAGTCGGAGACTGTCCCTAAGTGGTGAAGAAAGGACTTTTCTGCAGTTCACACAGATTGTATCTCCAGATACTTTTTTTTTCCCTGCTTTGCTGAAGAGGGGTTGATGTAACGTGTGCTCTATCTATAATGTGAATGTGGCAGAGAGACAGCAGAGACTGCAATCTGTGTCTCCTTTACAATCAATGAAGAGAAACAGGTCCTTGAAGAGCACAACTTGTGCTCTTGTGATTTCCTTGTGATTTTTTTTTCATCTGTCTACCTTAGCAGCAGTTACCTCACGCCCGAGAAGTGCCTATTTCTCTTAACTGAGCACAGAGGGAGCCTGGGGTGAATAATACAGGCAGCTGCAGCTGTTAGAGGAATTTCACTACTGGTGACTGTTAAGCAGTTCTCCATCTGGAAGCAGAGACTGAAGAATCACAGCTAATTAAACACTGATTGCAAAACTGTCCTACTAAATTTGGTGTGAAAGTTGGAGCCAAGTCGACAGTGTTTAAATGCCTGCTTTGCACAACTCTTGTATAAGAGACTTCTGAAATTGGCAAAAGAGGCAGACTGCCAAGATACAACACACTTTGATGTTTAGAAAAACATCTACCAGAAACTGATGGGTGAGAGCATTTGAATCTTTCACGCAATTGATACCACAAATGATCACAGCAACAGAAATACCATAATATTGAACGTTTCAGTTAACAGGCTGGTGGAGCTCAGGGGAGATGATGTAAATTCTGGGCGGTGGCAGAAATCTTCTCCTCCACCTCTACCTCACTTTGGCAGCCCATGGTTGGGGTATTCATCATCTGGGACCCTGTCCTTTTCCTCCCCTTCTAGCTACAGGAGATCGCTCACTGTGGGACGGCTCGTGCCTGAGACCCCTTCCCTACATAGCAGCAGTACATCAGCACTTAAAAAGGCTGAGGAAGGACAAAGCAACGTGCTGCCAACTTTCCCCAGCACCTGACTCGATGCCAGACAGCTAGCACTGCAAAACAGACATGGGCTGTACCCTCCTGGGTGGGACTCAACACATTTCGCAGATGCTGCATTTGTGAAAGCACCTGGCAGCGTGAACACTGGGTATATTTGGTTAAGATTTTGAAAATAGTAACAGGGAGGTTTGAGGACAAACCTGAGAGGTGACTGCAAGGTGGGCTCCTCTCCTCCAATTCTTTTGCAATGATAATTATCTCTAGGAGAGGTTTGGCCCCCAGCTTACAGCCTGCTTGCTGTGCTGGTTGGTAAATCGGTGAGTGAAAGCTGTATCTATGTAATGCAAGAGTATTTGGAAAGAAGCTTAACAGTTCATATATGGAGCTTGAAAAGACAATATTGCAACCCCACGCTGGAAGGTATTCCTGGATTTATACGTTAATGTGATGCAATTCCTTGAGAAATCAACACAGAGATGAAAAAGAAAAAAACTTGATATGGCTGGTTGGGAAAACAGCCTGGTGAAATGGGTGTGTGATGGATCATTACAGCACACCAGTTAATGAAAAGCCAGGGGGCTTTAAATAAAATCATCAGTACATTTGGTGTTTGTTTTTAGGAGAGGATATTCAACAAGTGAACTTGTTGTGCTGTGCAAACCAGCGCCTCCTTGCTGGGAAATCTGGACTTTACAACAGAATCTCAAACACCAGCAGCATTCAGAGAGCCAAACTTGTAAATCTATATAAAATGCTTGACCTCCTCTGGTGGTAATTCACACGGGCAGTCCAAAACAGCAGCTGCAGAATGGCTGAGGTAATTCTGTTATCAAGATCAAATACCTTGCAACTTGCCCAAGTTCTCATTAGTCATCACATCAGAGGAGCTTGAAGCTATAGCGTAAGAAAGGCAAAGGCTGATGCAAGAAGCACCTACAGCAGAAAATATTCACACTAATAACACAAAACTCTGAAGGAATTTCCCCACTTGTGCAATGCTGGGCTCTTAAGAGGCAGCTTTTAGCTGGAAATAGACTGTCTGATGAGAACTATTCAAATCCATTCCTGAAGCTCAGAGGATATGAAGTGATTTGGTTTATTTCAAGATCTTAATACCTAACTTCACTGGTCTCAGCCAGTATTTCTTTGCTATGGAAGTTTCATCCAAGCCAATCTACAAAGTAGAATTCTTAGGAAACAAAAAAATAATAATAATAAAAGGAGAGAAAAAAGTTCAGCCTGTTTATCTACACTGCCTTATTCTGCATTGTGTGGAATCGACAGACTTTTGGGACCCAGTTCTTTGTATTGGAGATGATCCCCACAAAAGCTCCATTTCTAACACAGCCACCACTATTGACTCTATGAAAGGAAGCACGTGGCCAGAATTCATTTCCCAAGCAATCTGTGCAAAGGCAGTCTATAAACTGGAGCAAAAATGTGAATAGATAGCAATATGACAGATACAAACTTTCATATGGCTGACTAGGACTTAGAACTTCAACACTGACACATCTCCTTCAAGGCCTGAGTTCCTCTTACTGACTTGTCACTCAGCTGTCATGGCTTTCCTTTTTTAAAGCAATACAAAGCAAGTCAAACAGCAACGGCTCGTGCAACAACCGAAAAAAAAAGGAAGCAGTTGCATCCAGTAACTGGAATAATCAATCCACTCAGAGGCAAAGTCTGCAGTCTAAGTGGGACAGTGCTATCATGTAGGCAGCATGTTATTCATTTAAAAACAACCAGCAAAGAAAAAGGGAAATTCAGCTGATTACTTAATCCTAAGTGCTCGTTAAAGAAACCTCCAAAGAGAAGTTTTTTTTGAAGGGCCACTTGTGAGACTTCCTCGTCCTGCTGCCATGAGCAGTGGGAAGGAATAGGTGGAGGATTGCCTGCTCCCTCCTTCTGCATTTGGTTCAGAGGGTAGAGAAACTCGCTCGGTGCACGACTGATCAGCAAGTCACAGGTGAGAAAGGCGCCCAACACAGGTGCACACAGCACATAAAGCTCTGGAGCAGAATCAGTATTCATTAAGTTGTATTTCGGGGTCTTTTGTGAAATTACTACTAGGTTAACTTGAGGACAGGACCAGAACAGTGGTCATCACCAACTGGTTTCTGCTCGTCTTCTGGTTTGTCTGTCAGCGAACAATACAGCCACTGGCTATAAATAAAGTGAGCACTACCACAAATGTATGCAAGCAAACCTGAACAAGTACACTAACACCTGATTTAGTTTAAAATTGAAATATTTCGGTGATTTGTTTTACCTAAATAAATAAAAGACGCTTGAGAGGAGAAAAAAAGATCTTTCCTCAATCTGGTCCACAGTGAGCAATATATGGATATAGTAAAAAAGAGTATTCAAAAAGACATCAAACCTAAAATTCCATATGGATGAATGTACCAGTCTTGGAAATGAGCATGTTAAATCACTACATGCTGTGCTTAAAATAGCATTAACAATGCTGTGGTGCAGAACAGAAAAAGCATGGTAACCCCTATCAAATTAAATTCAATCGAAATTACAGTGTAACAGCTGTTGAAGTCCCCAAACTCCCATTCTCCTCTTGGAAAAAAATACAGAATTAAAATTGGAACTATTTAACAGCATGTTTCAATCTGCTACATTCAATTTTAAGCATTAGAGAGGGCAACCTACCTTCCAGACCAAGTCCACGTGTCTAAATTCAGGCAGTGCAAATCGTTCATTCTCGTTTGCTACAAATAAAAAATAAAATCCCAGTTGTGTTATATTAAGCAAACAAAGAGCAAAGTATTTCAGTGAGGCCTTCATAGGACAGAGCATTTAAGTGAAAGTAATTTAAAGAAAACTGTACCCATATGCCTTAAAACAACTCTGTACTACAGAGCACATGAAAAAACATTTTTTCTTAAAAAAAGCAACAAAGAAAACAGGCAACTGAAAATAACCTGTCAAGAACATTTCTAGTAATGCAATGGCACTACGGGGCCAGTTTTACTCTTTAATAGTAGCTTAATAGTGAAGAACTGCGATACTCAGTTCCTGGAAACGCACTGAATCTCAATCCACAAAACCTGCAGTGGGTAATTGCAGAACTGCTCATCTCAATACTCTACCCGCAGTTTCTCTCATTATTTTTATTTGCATTCTGATCCTGACTCTGCATCCTCCTGGCTGCCTGCTCACTGATTTCTTGGAATATGTTAATAAACAGCATACTCAGTACATGACAGGCCTCAAGCAGTTCATTACATCTGTCTTTTCTGAATGGCAAGCCCTTTCAGCAAGTTAATACTAGCAACATTAAGGTTCCGTGACCCTTTAGCATTTGCCATAGAAATAATAAAACATATCAGTAAGAAGAATGGGAAATCGATACACTTGCATATGTGCCTGTGTTTTGAGGTGAAGAAAATAATTGCCTTGGAAACATGGCAGGGGGGAGAGAATATACGAAAATTTATTTGCTTTAGATGGTAGCAATACTTTCAGTGGCTTCCAATATGCTTGGCTGATAGCTGTGATTCCTCTAGGTACTACTAAACAGTATCTGAGAAGTAGGGAAATATAGCTTGCCTTACCTTACAATTTCTTTTCTCCTAGGGTAGTCCATAGATCTATTAGAATAAGCCTTTCTCCAGCTTGCAGATCCTCTGAGGCAGAAACTAGACTTGTCATTTAAGTCAGAATAGGAGTAGCTTTGTCCCTGAGAACTCAGCCAGTTAGTGAGTTTGAGAGACTTCCAAAGCCGAGCTGTGGAAGGTCTCTCGGTGTATTTCAGGGAACCGCAAGGATTTCGGGATAGCTGTGGCCTCCTCTGATCACATAAGTGCTAGCCCGTTTCTGTCCTAGGGAAGATGATGTTAACTGGCATTTTAAAAATGCCTTCAGAGCCGGCAGCGGGCTAAAGGAAAGCAGAACGTGAGTGCTTTTGTGCATTGCCTGAGAAGCTTTACTCCCGTAAGAGGGTGAATGTAACAATAAAATATGGTCCAACTGACAGCTAGCGGATTGATCTGCCTTCCATGACAAGTCTATCCAGTTTCCTGCTCCCTCAGGTTGCTTCGAAGGAAACGAGGAACAAATCATACATGCAGAAAGCAAAAGGCGGTTACTGAGTATCTTCTGCTGCACCTGTACACAGCCAGACACTTGGGGATAGGGTGGGAGAAAATAAACAGCATCCTGGCCCCCAGAACTGCAAACATTTCATCATCTCGGAGTCACACAGCCCAATACAGAGGACATTGATTAAAGACAGGGAGGAGAGCGAGTTGCTGTTACGCTGGAAATTAAGGTTTCAAGAAGATGCTGTTCAAGACCTCCTAGCTGACTTTCCTCTCTTTACAAAGCTAGGCATGAGGCGGAAGATGGAGTAGTTTTCAGTTCCTTGGTCCCTGGGAAATCAATGCGTTATCATCTTTACATGCTAATATTTCAACAGACTGACAGATGAGAAATGACACCCACCTCGTTTGGAATTCACAACTCGGCATCAGTCAGACATTTCTGCCTAAGATTCGGTCCTCTAACAAATAACAAATGAAAATGCCTTTCTCCCCAGCCCTTATTTGGGCAGCTGTAAGGCCCGGTCAGGCTATCATCACTTGCCACATGCACAATTTGCTCGCAGTTTCTCCTGTAACCATAAACGCTACCTACTACATTCAATAATTTAGCTGATGATCCTAGATTGATTCTTAGCTGGCTTGAAAGCACTGAGCCTTGTAAGAGCATTTGCATTTCCGTCTGAGCCACAAGGACTCCGAAGACATCTTTCTTATCTCTGGCATGTTCATTTATTTGCAGCCCAGTAAATATTAACCAGGATCTGCTTTGTCTCGGGACCAGCTTTCTGGCATGATGAAAGGCATTACGGGTGACATGTTTACAGATCACTGCTCTGTGCAGCTCTCCAGTCTCAGATTTACAATCAAACAGCTATTACAACGCAGATCTTTGTAGAAGGACTGCAGTTCAATCTATCTTCTTATCTTCAGTGACAGGAAGGATAAAAAGAAATATAAACATGCATACATTAAGGCATCGGATGCGTGAAGAGCTGCTGAAAAGACTTTGTGTTATTACTTCATTCTTTACATGAAAACTTTCCACTTAACCATGAGACTTGCATCAACTTTTGGACTAACTTTCCTTCCTTCCCACTTTCTCCCATTTCTGTTTGTCAGGGGCTTACCTGGAGGAACAGAGTCCACATAACACTTCTGAGCCTGTTTTCAAATGATTCCTGGTACAATTGATTTTGATCACCATCATCATCATCTTCTTTTACCAGCTCTAGCTCCAACTTTGGAAAAAGGTGCCCTTTCCTCCCAGAAAGATGAATAGGAGAAGCCTCATGACACTTCCTGGCCCTTTCTGGTTCCTTGTAGAGCCTTTTCCCTGGGAAGATTTGTATTATGGTGAACTAGAAGGAGAAGGAGGAGCAGAGCAACCCCGTATTTGCTCCTTAATTTGCGGAGAAAAGCAAGACTTCATCCTCTGGGGAGGAATTACTCTTGTTGTCAGGAAACGCAAGCCTTTTCTGATGTCTTTAGCTTTCCTTCCTGCTTCACGACTTACATTAACTCCTCAGGCCCCACTGAATGCACCCTAACCTCTGTAACTTTCCTTCTTTTTTTTTCCTAGGATAGAAAGTGAATCAATAACTGGGTATCACTAAGGTGAAAACTACACTTGCTGCTTTCCTACAAAGCTAAATACAGCTTTCCAAAATTTCACTCTTCTCTCATATTGTTCCCAAGTGGTTTCACTGAAATTTAGCAAGTGGTTATTAAGGAAGCAGATGCTACCCGAGGAAGAGAAAAACCTTCAGCTCAGAGCCTTCTTGTATTTCTGAACCCTGCTGTCAAATAGACATGGGTAACTAGAAGCCAGAGGGCACGTCCTCTTAGGGCACATCAAACCATGCAACAGCACAGCAGAGGGATCACAGGTGAGCTCCAGTTTTACTAATAATTTCTCGTGCAGGTAGCAGAGGCTGCATGGGAATCGTGGCTTGGGTTATAAAGCAGTTCAATTGCAACAGGCACAGTGCAGCAACCCTGGGCACAACGTGCAGTGCTGTTCTGTTGTGGTGTGAAGACGTCTGCACCACACAGACAGCCCTCGCTCACAGCAAGCCAGCGGGAGCGAGGCTTTGAAGGCTGAGGAAGCGTTCAGAAATAAATGGTAGGCCAGGAGGTCCTGAGCTGCACATTTAGTTCTTCACGTTTGCTTTCTCTCCCTCTCACATCTGTGGGCTTGCTAAATGAGAGGCAGGATTCGGGTCAGCTGTGGTTAGCAAGAGTTCATTCACACAGCAGACATCAAACAGCACGTCTCTAGCAGGAGCACGGAGCTCACTTAGCCCAGCATGGCTCACCCTGACACACAGGATTTGATCAAAACCAGATACTTTGTCAGTCTTTTCCACTATCCATTTATTTCCTTGGTCGTTTGCAAATATGTTTGACGAAACCTACAGCTCTGGAAGCTACCGTGTGCAATTGTCACAGCCCGAGGTGGGGCTTTAGCAACAATCCTGAGGTTGTGAGCCTGTACCAAGGGCAACGTGACCGGTTAGGATAAACAGGAGCAAATTCGGTGGCTTTCTTCTCTGAATGCTCTGAAAAAGTAACACTTTACTTAGGTAAAAACTTTTCCTGCAGCTGTGGGAGGCAATTCAAACTGAGTAACTGGCTGGGTATTTGCTGGCACGCGCATTCTCAACCTGCCTCGGTCTGGGTCTGGTTTCTGTCTGAGCAAGCAGGAGTAAGCCGTTTTGTAACAGAACTGTAGACTTTCCCTGAGAAGAAGGTTGCACCACTGCAGAGCTTTTGTAATAGAGCTTAAAAAAACGGGGAACTTGGCTTCAGAAAAAAGCTTCATACCTTCAGAATACAAGGTTTAGGTTATGGCAGATTCTAAGAGGAAGTTGGTGTATGTTCGTTGTAGGACATTTCCAACCAACAGTTAACTCCTTTTTCATATAGGAAAACTACAGAAATAGAGCACTGAGTGCTTTCAAAAGCACCTTCACTGTTACTTTCATGGCAGTAGAAATCAAAGTCTCATCGGCTAGCTGAATATGATTAAAGGCTACAAATCAGTTGTAGGTTAAAAAAAAAAAAAAAAGGCTAAAACCATAACAATTTTTAAAACTATGGTTGAATACACAGTAACTTACATTAGATTATTTTTTTTACTTGCCTTGCAAACTCTGCTTCTCGCATTCCTCATAAATTCCAGCTCATACGAAGTCATACACGAATATTATCTTACCTATGCTTTTGCAACAGTTCTAAAAAGAGTTAGTATATTATCCACTCCATAACAAAACTACACTGGCAAAAAAAAATTACAGCTCATGGGTGGAGCCTGCTCTAGTCAAAATTACCTACTTTACCTACTACCTACCAGTCTTATTTTAAGACACAAGTAGGTATACTTTTTTTTTTTTTTAATTTTATATTGAATTGCTGCCTCAGGTTTAAATTCTCACATTTATTTAATGCTTTAGCACAGAACAAAGAAAACTTCCCCTAATCAATGCTACAAAAATTGAATGTTGAGGTTTTGGTATCTCCCAAGTTTCCAGTGATGACTTCAGGTTTGTTAGGTACAGACAACCATAGGATGATACCTATGATTTTTTTCCTTTTTAGGTTAAAAAAAAAGCTAGAAAAAATAAAGAGTTAAGATTACATAGCAAGAATCTATTCTTGCTTTATATATGCACTGATTATATATGATGCAGATCTTATGCCTTCAATTACCTACAGGGCAACAGATTTAAGATCCTCCAATAATGTACTAAAGGGTACAGCTTTGGATCAGTTACCAAGAAAGTACACAAGAGCCTTACTCTTGTGGTCAAGAGCCTTATGGGATGCACAGAAAAGAGCTGCCAACAGCAATCTCTACAGGATGCTCCACATTTTCTTTATCAAGGTCACGGAACATGCTGAAGGTAAAGACTGAGACTGCAGAACTGGCATTCAGAGAGCAGCGGAGAGGCTTAAGTGACGGGTGGCTGCAGTACCCTGTGCTATCAGGTAACGTGCTGCAGCTCCCTGTGCCAGCCTCAACGTACAGAGACGCTGGCTTTGCATACAAACATTATAATCACACGCTGCTTGTCCACATGAGTGTATTTCAAATACTTCTATGCAAAAAAAAAAAAAAAAAAAAGGTTTAAATTATAAAGCCAACTGAAATCTGCTGTTTCCTACCTTTCGGGACCACACGTTGCAATTATAAATCTAAAATACCGTATCAAACCTGCTATTCTAAACTTTACTTTCCCAGAAGGTAAAAATCAGGAGGTGAGAGGCGTGTATGTGAGAAATGACTGTTCTTACACATTTCCCCTTTCTTTAAGAAAAAAAAAAATCACAAGCTAAAATCCTATTTGTATTTATTTCTTGCTACCATTTCATTAAGGGATCTATAAACCTGCAGAGCTGTACTAAGCACAGGATGCTAGCATCTCACCATTTATAAAAACCTGATCTATCATCGGGCTTGCTTTTCCCCCACTCTGAAAGAAGCATCTCCTACAGATCTTACACAGAGGTCAACCATTTTTGTTGATTTATAAACACGTAAATTTACTCCTTGTCTGTTTTCTCCTTTTGGGGACAAAGTATGCTTCATCGTAAATACTAGAGACAGAAAGACTTCTTTTTCTAAGGTACAGAGGAATGAAAGAAAGTATCCTGAATTCACCACTACTAAACATACCAGTTAGACCAAAAACACTTGGGATTTTCTTCTACTGCAACAATAATTTGCTATTAGAAAAGCAAAACAAAACCAAACAAAAATAACTCCTACTAAACTACTACCTATAAAATGTTTTAATTAAACACTAACCAGCACTCGTCCTCCGAAGATGTAACCTTTATTTCCCAGCACTGCACACGTATGAGCTGCTCGAGGCTGAGGCGGATCTCCACCCTGAAAGAACCAATAAATGACATTTATATTTTTCATATTTCAAATTAAATAATTTATAGTCACGTCCAAAATTCCACAGCCATTAGAAGATACACATAATTGCTAAGGAATCTTTAATTGAGTTTCCTCAGTTGCTAACGTGTAATGTATTCCCTCTTGGTCTAAGACATTGAGGCTTCTTTCAAGTGAGATTCAATTAATTTATCTTTAATTCCTAAGCATAAAATTAAAATAACACATCAGTTATTGTTGGCGTGTCCTGTGCCGCTTTATTTTTCCAAAGCACAAACTGTCAGGAGCTGGTACTAAAAATCTCTAGAAATCAGATCTTAAGTTGTGATGCAACATGCAACAGCCACAGGCTAAAAAGTCTTCCCTGGGTAAATCAGAAATAAAGCTAGCAAAACTGCCTTTTACTTTTCAATGGTAATTTCTTTTTTTGCATTTAATTTTGGAGGAGTTTTAGTACAGCCTATAAACAGCATAAAACAGTGTCAGACCTCACTGCAATACAACTCGACTGAGTTGTAAGCTCCCCAGGATTTTATGAAGCTCTCCACTACACTATCACGTTTAATGTCAGTACATAAAGACGTGCACATTGCTATTTCACTGGGAAACTGAGTACACATGCTCCTTTGGAAGACTATTAAAGTAATGTATTGCTGAATAATATCTGGTCTGTTTATTCTAACAAGATTGCATGACTAGTAGATACTTGTTTAAAAGATTTTTCAACATTAGCCCTTGAAGGGAATACAGCAACTGCATGTACACAACAAACAAATAATGAGCGTATTAAACATACATCATACCAAACACACATCTTTACTTCACAAATAAAGACTGAAGGCCTAAACTAACAATATAGGGAGATTTTTTAAATCTTTTTTTAATTCTGTGAGAGCAATCAAGAATCAAGAGAGAATCAAGAGAGACTAGGGTTCAAGACCACTGTTGCTCTTTCAGCTATCATTCACACTGACCTATCAGCTTTCTGAAGGAGAGGTGGGAAGGGAGGAAGAAATCCACATGTATATGGTCAACTCCCAGTTACCTGTGATAGCTTATCAGTGTTAGAGGTTCACATACACAGCTGCAGTCAACCAAATAGCTTTGTATCAAAATAGGTGGAGGACACTGGTTAAATTCAGCTTGGCATGATTAAAACCACACGTACGTTTGTGCTGCACGCTGCCCACAGACCTTCGCTTTGCTCCAGGAAGCCTTTGCTAGGTGAGATGCGCCGTGGGTCAACAGCTTTGCTCCAGCCAAGAAACTCTTCCCAACCCAAGACACTGGCAAACCCCTCAGGGATTCCCAACCAGCCTCCAGAATGCGTTTGGCAGGGCCCACGGGGGCTTTGTGAGGAGCTGCTGAAACACCTCCTGCTCCTCAGCACCGCTCTGGGAGTCACGCTGAATGGTTTCACGGAGCATGCCAGTGCCGTGGCTTCCCAGCAACAGAGAGAGCTGATGGGAATTTCATATTCCCAACATGTACTTTAAAACCTAAATACAAAGCCTGACCTCCTAGGTACAGGATACTGCATCACCTCCTAATCTATTCAGATGTCAAATACCTCTCTGAAGCTTACTTTATGTTTTGGCTCAGAACCACATTATAGAACAAACACCAGTCTACATCCTGCAGAGAAAAAAAGTCATGACATCAATCTTGAATTCTCCACTTTTCTGATTCATTGAGTGTCCTCCTGTGCTATGTTAGAAGACAATGAAAATGAAGCATATTCAAATTACTTGCCCCAACATGAATTTCGAGAGCTCAGTAACTATTCAAAATGCAGGAAGGTCACAATTGTCTCCAAAGATAAGACTTAAAGAACACTCACTCGAATTGCTGGTTGAGACCAAGTTTGTGTGTTTGTATCAAAAACATGAACATCATTGTGCCATCCCCAGAATATCTGTCCTTCCTGAAAGAGAAGTTAAAAAATTAAAAGCGTTATTTTAAAATCTTTGTGCTTGTTAAAGGGTACAAACCTACAAGTGATCTATCAAAACAGAAAATAAACTAAAATACAGAACTTTATTTAAAGAAATACACTAACATTTTCAAAGTGATAGAGCAACTCAGGTCTAGTTGGAGGTATGATGAGGGATAATGACACTTTTGAAAATGGGCTTTGGGCTCCAAAATTAGTCACTGTGGTAGGCAAAGCCTACATCATGCCACAACATACTAAGAATTAAACACTTAGATTGTACAAGGTAATACATTTCTTGTAAGTCAATATTTAACATTCGATGTTAAGGGTCAGGACTCCGTGGATATGTATCTATTAATTCGTGTGAAAAGACTCTAATCAGCCTCCTTCTTTCTAGTAAGAATTCATTATAGGAAACTAGCTAATCCAGGCATCTTAAAACATATGGCATTTACTTTGGTTAACAAATTAAGGAAATTAACTGAGAGTGCTTGTCCGTTGGAGTTGTGAAACTATAAATTCCCTTCTGTTACTTCAAGAAAAGCAATTCTAAAATCTTCTGGGAGCTCCATGTTTAAAAAAGGGTCTTCAGATTTAAAATACTGCCTTTGTTTTCTCTCTGACAGCATTTTGTTTCATTGCATTCAAAGTCTAGCACTTCGAATACACTGAACACCCAACACCTCCCAGCAACATGCAACACCTGAAATTCCAAATCAAAGCAGAATAGTCAAGTTTACAGCTCTCATGATTCTTTGTACCTACTGAGCATAGTAAAAGAGATCATGCTTTCATGAGCAAGGACAAAACACTCTGAATTGTAGCAAATCTCTTACCCAAAACGCATCGTGGACATCAAAACAATCACTCAGCTCATTATGCTTCCTACAGCCATAGCCACCAAAATATATTAGCCTAAAACACCAAGAAAAAAAAAGTTGTTAGCTGTTTTTAGAATAGAATTCAAATTAATAAACTGTAATAATTAGCCTCAAATATTGCTTTACCTGCTGTACTATAATACAAACAGATTAAAATATTTCATACTGCATCTAATCATACAGAAAACCTTACCAACATGAAGGTGGTATTGTTACACTCCTCAATGTGCCTGACAGAAATCCTTTTAAGTAAGGAGGAAGCTTCAAGGTACCTCAAAGCCCTTGTTCTGCATTCCTCCATCCCCAAGCTCATCACAGTCATTTTCAGACAGGAGTCAAAACGATGCACTACACACAACAGTAACATCCCTTTGCTTCTACAATATTTGTTAGCCTTCTGTATTAAGCTTTTTTCAACAAATGTTCCCAAAGGTCAGCTCACTGGCTATGACTCACAACATCTTCCTCTTGCTTTCTGTAAGCTTATGAAGAGATTCTTTCAGCTAAGTGCTACTGAACATATTGCATTGCAAGTAGCGTTACACACCTCCCAGCCTAATATTCCACCCATGAAATGGCCATCCACAAGTAATGGTTCCTAAAGTTTTGTTTAACTTCAACATTTGAGGATATTTGATATAGCTGTTAGTGATCTCGGGAGAAGGCAATTTAGGAACTGATGGCATGGTGCAGGTCATTCCAGACACATTCCTGGGGAAACAGAGTTACTGAAAGCATCGTGCAACACACCAAGACATCCTGATCTGCAAATTCACACCTTGTGAATTTTTAAGGTATACTTCTACAAAGGTGCATAGCTTGTCTCCAAATATGTTTGTTACATTAAAAGGTTATGCTTGTTACACTCTGCCGCCTAAAATAGGTTTGATTAAGCTTTTTTTCTAAATATGTTGACTAACTTTTACAACACGTATCTAGCCTGACTTGGTTCTTATAATGTAAAAATACTCACTGAAATGTTCTTGTAATTGTTAGTGTATTTTTCAAGGCATACAAATGCCAAAATACATTTTTTTGCATGAAATAATTAATGGTTCCATAACACAACAGAAATTCAATGTCATTTCTATACTGATTTTTTTTTTGTTGTGCATTAAAATTAAAAACATAGGTAATATGTGCATAACAAGTTTCACCTCAAGTCTCAAAGCATTCCAGAAACTTCCACGGAATTTCGTAACTCTCTCCCAAAGCCACCTTATATTTACCATTAATTCAGCTTACTTGTGAAAAAACTCTGGTACAAAGTTAAGAAAGTTGCACAAAATCCCATAGCAAGTCAAGCTAAGAATTAAAGTTTTGTGAATCACAAACCTGTGTTCTCCTCACTTGATATAATGGCCTCTCTGCAATCAACACATATTAAATATTCTTAATGTGTTACCTGTCCTTATACACCCAGCAGGAAAGCTTGTCACGTGGTGTAGGAGGTTGGCCTTTAAAATTTGTGATTTTTTTCCACCTATAGGTTCCATTTTTTGTTCGCAAATTAACATAATACAGCTGAAAAGAAAAAAAAAAAATACAACATTCTCAGTATAAATGGTATTGAAGAATCTGGCACAATTGAGCAGCAAAGAGAACAACCCGCCTCCCCCAGAATACGCGACTTACTTCCTTTAAAAAAAAGGAACTGTCAGTGAAATTTACGATACATAGCAGCATATGGGAAGAGTCCGATTCACCACGAGAACAGTTAAAACGTGAGAATTAGCAGTTTCCTTGCCTTCCCTCTGTCAGACCTGTATAATACTACCCTGCTCCTTCAATTCTCCAACCAGCAGTAGCTCTGCCTAACCTGAAGAGAACGCCCACGCAGAAATCAGCAGTGTTTGTGAATGGAGTGCTGAACAGATGTGACTGCAAGCTCCAGCTCAGTTATTTTCTAGTCTGAAGCCTGACATCGCTGACACTAGATGATAGCGTACTTGTGACTTTGCTACTTCAGTCTTTGGTTACTACGAAATCCTGTAGCTATATTTTAACTTTAATTACTGCTTGGCCACATAAGAAAGGTAATCACCAAAGGGATATAGGAGATCAATTTCAATTAAGGCTGACAATACATTTTTTTTTAAAAGTAATTAGGAAAACGCTGGCAATTCTTAGAAATAAAAAGTTTCACATTCTGTGCCTGGTTCTGAAGCTATGATTCAACAAAAATTCCCAGAAAAATAAATGGAGTTGAACAGTAAAACAGAAATTAAACTTTTTATTTTGTCAGTTTAAAGTATGTTTTGTCTACAAAACTAAAAGATTTTCCTTAAATTTCTCCTTATTTCAGAAAATAGGGTCAGCATTACTATTCATTCCAATACAATCCTTTGTGAAAGAAAACAGAAGAATACAATACCCGATTACTGTATCCTTTATCATCAAATCCACCAAAAATGTACAGCTTCCCATTAATGCTTGCTCCACAGCTTCCTGACATGGAGGTAGGGAGCTCTCCTTCCATTAGGTGCATTGTCCTGCAATTTAGCACATACGTTAGGTGTTATAATGCTGTTTCCAAGCACAGTATAGAGGTATAAATAATTTTTGCACTTAAAGCTAAAAATACACTTGCAATATTTTGGCCATAACTAGGAGGAGAAACTATAGCTGATTTATTAAGTTGGGCTCCTGTGGTAGAAGAGTATTTTCGCTTGAACACTGCGTATACATTTATGAAGTATCTCATAGTAAAAGAGCTTTATTAGGGCTAAAAGTGTAGTTACTCAAAAACTGGACGTGTTATTAGCAATAACTCCAAAAACTCCTGAAATGAGAATACAGCAATGCTGTTACGTTAGAAATAACTGAAGTAGAAATAAAGGTCACAAGTACTCACTGGTTTTGACACTATGTCACTTCTAAAACTGCCTTTTGCACTGCATTTAGCACCATAAAAAAGCTCCAACAATGCCAGTTACAGCAGTGAGCGCTCTGTTCTTCAGCCACCATCAGCAGTCCCAACCTTCTTGCTAGCTGCACGTACAAGGCTGTGATTTCCATGGTGCAAATCCTAACGCCACGCGGTCGGAAGCGCCATGCAACTGGCTGACCAAAGTCACTTTCTGCCAAACTCCCATGGCTGAGCACCAGGCCAAGCCTGTGCTTAGCATCATTACTCCACGTTGCAAGCAGCTTTGCTAGAAGCTTAAATTTCTGCAGAAGATGGGGACCTACCCCTCCCTCTCTCACACGTACACAGCCAGAGGACATGGGATTTTCTTAGCATTTACACCTTGTCTCCACACCTTCATTTTCTGGAGATACACCAGCCAGATCCCAGACTCTCAGTGCTGACACTCCAACTCTGTTCTCCAGATTTGCTGCCGAAGTCTCAACTGCTTTCACCCCACAGTTTCTGGTCAAAGTTCCCTTCCCTTGTCATTCCCATTACTTCTCAGCTCTCCACCTGGGTCTCTAGCCCAGTCTCCCACCTTCAAAGCCTAGCTCCAGATTTTCTTCTCTCTGCTAGGTGTAACGTCACCAGATTTCTGAAGCAGTCACTTCCATTCACTCCCTTCATCGATGCACCTGCACTTAGACCCGATGCCTTCAGCTTCTGGCACTGGCGACCATGTAGAAGGATTGTTACAGCGTTCAGTTCTGACTCCTGACCTTATCCCAACCTAAAAGAACTGGAAGCAGCCTTTAAAAGGAAAAGCTGTTTATGTCCTTAATCACCAGATGCGAATGATGCATGTGTAACCTGTCCTTACTGAAAGCTGTGCTAACAAACAGCAGGTCATGGCTCTGCTTCCAAATACCTTTGTTCTGGCATCAGCACTACCACAGGCAAAACCACCTTCCCCTTCTCTGCTCCTGCTCATTCCTGTGTCAGGCTGTGTGTTCTGCTGTATGCTTACAACTTTTGTGCTGTAAGTGAATGAGTTCAAGAACTGATCCATGTTAAAAATAGCTCTGAAAAAAGAAAGGTTATATTTAACTCAGATCACTTTCCCGATCCAATTTCCTACGTGACCATATAAAGAGCTGTACCAGGACAACTGATACAGGGACATCAGGGGGTTAAGAACACGAAAGGGTATGAGGTTGCTTTAGCCAACCCTTTCACCAGAAGAAACAGACATCAAAAGACAGTGAGGTTACACTCTTAAAAACCCAAACCACCAAAAATAACAACAAAACACTAATGAAGTCTTGCTAGAACCGCACAGCTAGCTGTAGGCAAAATGTTGTTTTCAAAGTCGGTGACTTGACTGAACAGATTAGGAATTTCATACGTAAGACTCCTTCCTGATCTAGTCCTCCTCCCCTTTTTCCTCAATTTCAAAATGTTGCTTTTAATATGGGTTCAAAAGAAATCTCGTGACTATGGATATGCAAAGAACACATAAACAGTTGGGAGATTAGACAGCTGGCAGAAAGCACATATGAACCTAAATGAATACTGCTCTACTAGGCTGGAGACAATTATTGTAATAAAAACCATTGGAAAACTTAAAACAGAAGCATTGTTAATCTCTCCCCCCATACAGTGTGTAAACTTAATAAATATAAACAAAGATTAAATTGCTAGCGATGTGCAGGATTTGTATAGCTATCAATTACTTGTAGAAATACACAATTAAATAATAGCACAAATATATATAATTGTAAATAGATCAACAATACAACTACCTGATGTTTAATGTTAAAAGGAGTATTTGATATATGGAGAATTAAGCACAAGTAAAATGCACTTATTCTAACAAGAGAGCCCTGAGATGGCCATTTCAAACATCTGGCAGGAAAAAAAAACACACACAATTATACTTACGAAATTAACGTTTCCTAGAGTAATTTCCAAATACGTATGCTTGTCTTTCAGTCTTCATATTAAATATTTGCTACATAAACGCCAAGGAACATGACCAATAGCTCATGTAACTGAAGGAAACCTTTACACAGCAGCTAATTGTAACCTCTGCAAATATCAATTTTGTTTATCAATCAAATATAAATAATTTAACTTACCATAACCCACTATCCATTTCATAGATCCAGAGCTCATCATTAGGCAAATACACTTCATTTTCTTCAATCGACTAAAATGGAAAAAAAAAATCACAAATGTTAAATCAATTATGCATTATACACCATACATTTTTAAATGAATACCAAATCATGTTACTTAGCAACTCCGAATACTCTTAAGGAGATAATCTTACCAGAGCATAAGTCATACTCCAGCACTCTTGCTCTGATCATTACCTTTATGAGCAGGCAGCTCAATAATTTAAATATTTTACAATTTATACTGGAAGTTCAAAATAGATGTTTCTACTTTTCGAAGCTATTAAAAATGCTGTGCTAGGTGTGTCCTCGTGTCATTGAGTTTTGCTGATTGTGAATAGTAGACTTAATCACTACTTTTTATAATCACAGTGCCCTAAAAGGAAATTAAATTTGGTCTATTAGTAAATTAGAGGTAGGGAGATAAGCATTTCGATATTCAGAAAGCATTATCTTTTGTTTTGGGAGATACTTCAAATTAGGAGGGGTCTCTGGGCATGGCTCCGTCCTCTCGGCACCCTCCTGCAGGTAGTTAGGGACATCAGGAGGAGCCTAATTCCTGTGTGAAAAACAGAGCTATGAAAGAGGCTATATAAAAATAATCTGGGAAATAACGATGAGGAAGAATAACAAAAAGGAAAAGGAAGTCTAAAGGAATGCAACTGCAGAACTCCAGCTGGGTGACAATTATGTTGTTATTCTCTTAGCCTTAGAAAGAAATTAAACACTTTAAGGGAATAAGCAGCCAGAGACGGTAACCAAATAAAGAAAAAAGAAAAGCAGAGATAAAAGCGAAATCAATGTGAGGAAAAGAAGTTATAAACAAAACTGAAGCTTAATTATTTATTACTGATATTGATTACTTGCCTTTATTATTACCTTCTCAATTTGAGAGGTGCCAATTAGGCAAGCAAGGAATTCATTTGCTCTAGTTTATCTTGCCAGGCACCTTTCCTAAGGAAGGCTATGCCACTACACGCAGCTTGCACACTTCAGAAAGTGCAAAAGTCCACTACATTTAATTTAAACCCAACAGTGGTAAGAGGCCAAGTAGTTGCTAGAGAACCAGCCTGGAGTAAAAACACTGATACCAAGAGTAAGTTAGCTGGGTGGCAGTCTACCATTCAGCATACAACACGTAAAAACATAAAGTGATTTGGCTTTGTAAAGCGCTGCTTAAACATTAACTTACTGATTTTCACAGTACACAGGTAAATACACTTTGTATATGCATTTAGTAGTTTTATCTGCAAAACTCAACACACATGGTATTTTGTCTGTGCCAGGAACCTATAATCTTTCATCAGAAAGCCTTTGGAAATACTGCAGTAGTCAACCCAATCTTTAAGGCTACAGCACAGAGAAGTACTGAATATTTCCAGTGGTTTAGGCGTTGCATAGCTATAGACTATTATTGAATTTAGGGCCAGAGAAGAACTTTAGAACTTCCTGTACATTACAGATCATTCACATTTATTTATATATGCTTATTCTGGAGGTGGTTAACTTCCTGACACCGTAAGGTATTCAGGAAACGCCCCCTAGCAAAGTCCCCAAGTGAAGGAAAGCTGTAGAAATAGCTTACAGGATACTTTACAGGTTCCTCAATTTCAGTTTTGGTATTGGGCAAGAAGGGCTGTGCCAGGGTAAGTTAACATCCCAGCCAGACCCTGCAATACCTGGCAGTCAAAGCTGCTGCCTGGCTTCCCAGCACAGCTCAGGACTCTTATTTCAGTACAAGGGGGCTGTATTTTCAGCCTCGCAGCAGCCACCAGCAGCACAGCTCCTTTCAGGTCAAATGAACCCAGCTCAGGAGCAGAAAAACTCTTCGAATTGCACAGGCTGCTCGGCTCTTACCTATCTTTTAAGCCCAAAATTTTAGTTCCAAGAAAATAACATTCTGATTTCCAGAAACCAAACCCTAATGCACTTCAGGAAGAGACCAGAGGCTATTGGGCAGTGGTACCTGAGGGCCCTAAGAGCATCCTCCCCCTGCTACCACCTACACTGAGCACATGCCATGTTTTAAAGTTTAAACCCAGGATGCTCCAACTGGAACTCTGCTTGAGCACAGGAGAGGTTTTTCACATTTAAAAGCTGACTTTAACCCACAAAGAAAAAAATAGAGATAAAAACTGAAAATGTAATAGAAACATGATTTAAACTGGAGTAAGACTAAGCACAGTGACTTTCACATTTTATGCCCAGTGTGCAGATACTGTAGATTAATGAACCGGCTGTATGTAGCGTAGCATCATTTGTAGTTTAAGACTGAAATAATTGAGAACTAGGAGTCAGAAGCATTTAGCGGTGGCGGTCTTTTGATGACAGGCAGCAGACACCTTTCCGTCAGACAACTACTAACGCCCCAAAAACGCCGGGATTACGTAAGGGTGAGGCACAGCCGCCAATTACAGCTGTCACCCTTAAAAAAAAAAAATAAAAAAAAAACATTCAGCCCAGACCATTGCCCGAGCCCCACGACCGCGGGGGGGGGGGGGGGGGGGCGCTCCGTGAGGGGCCCCCCCGCCATCCCCTCAGCGCGGCCGTTGGGGGCCATTTGAAACGCCCGCCCCCGCGGCGCGCGCGCCACGCCGCCGGCCAATCAGCGGCCGCGCTGAGGTAAACAGCGCTGCATGGGGGGGGGGGGAGGCAGGCATGGCGGGGGGGGGGCCGGCTCGGCGCCCCTTCAGCCCCCGTGTGGGGGCTCGCCGCCGGCTGCACCCCGCTTCTCGCGTCCCCTCCTGCCGCTTCCCTCCGCCCTGCCCCGCTCGCCCTCCTTACCACGTATCCCCCCCAGACGTAGAGAAAGTTGCCGTCCACCACGGCGCAGTGGCCGCTCCGCTCCTCGGCCACGCAGAAGCGCTCCGCGGGGTCTGCCGCCATCTTAGGGGGAGGACGGGGAGGAGGAGGATGAAGGAGGAGGAGGGAGCCGCCTGCCTGCCTCGCTGCCTCACCGCCTCCTCCGGGAGAGGCTGCGGCTCGCCGCCGCCGCTCGCTGCCCGCAGGCGGACGGGAAGCGAGGAGGGTCCAAAATGTGGGGCGGCACCGGGCTGCCCGCGCCGCCGCCCCCTGCCCCGGGGTGGGGTGGGCGCCTCAGGGTGCCCTGAGGGGTTGATCGGTGCTGGGAGGGGGCCCGGGGGGGGGAACGAGGCTCTGAGGAGGCTGCTGGGGGACACAGGGCTCCGTGCTTGTCCGCTGAGGCACGGGGGAAACAAAGCGGGAGGTTGGGGGCTTGATAAAGCGTGTAGGAGCCTATCGAGAAGGGCTAGGAGAGAAGGGGGAAAGCGCTGGAAATAGGGCACCTGAACACAGATCCAGGGCAAGAGGGGAAGGCAGAGGGGGGTCTGCAAACACAACTCCACACGGCAGGTGGGTTAGGGCAGTCATGCCACTGCCTGCTGGTTAGATGTGATGTGTCCCTTCCAGAAACGGCACCTGCGAAACAGCGGCTGATATTAATTAAAACAACTGTGTAGGAGTTCAAACTCTTGACCTCAGGAAGAATTATCCTGTGAATGCCATCTGACCTGGAGCAGATGAAGCGAGGCTACAAACCGGTGTGGCGGATCCCAGAGCTGCCACTCAGGGCCTGTGTTTTGGGGCTGGTGCTGAGCTATGGGTAACTGACAGAATAAAAGTGATGTTGGGATCCCAGCAGCGCATCTATCATGTCAAACCACACATTTGTCGCTATTTAAGAGCTCTCCAGTCCCTGCTGTCCCCATCTATATAATTTTTTTCCTAAATATTTGCCTAGCATTATGCAGCAGACTGGGAAAGGCAATAGCCTCTTACACTCCTATTCTAGCTCTTATGCTGTTAGACTGACAACCCCGTGAGTTCCAGCTGAAGTATGGATCAATTTGGAATGAGTGGA
This sequence comes from Aythya ferina, assembly GCF_964211825.1. Lineage (NCBI taxonomy): Eukaryota > Metazoa > Chordata > Aves > Anseriformes > Anatidae > Aythya > Aythya ferina. The sequence goes on from NC_140301.1 coordinate 62,875,918, forward strand.
ATTCAAAATAAAGCAGGTACAGCTCTTCAGGAAGAATAGAGCTTCTGAGAACTGAGCACTTCTAACATCTGTAAAAGGATGTGAAAGTGAGACACGCTTCCTCTGATCTAGAAGGGAAGACGTTAACTATTCCTGTCAGTGACTGCTAATATCAAAATGAAATGTAATGATGACACGTTGGGATGATGTATAAAACATAGGAATAAACATTTGAAAGAGTTAAGATTTATTTTTTTTCCAAGTTGTATCTATAATCTATAGGTCAAGTAGAGCTACAACGTGATCTCTCAGAAAACTCAGGAGCAGTGCAAAGTCAGCAGCCCGTGGCTTTTGCCAGCGGAGCAGTGACAGACATGAACGATGAGCTATCTACCGTGCTTGGTGTAACAAAACAATTCCATCAATTCACCTTTGGCACGAGGGGGATGTGCTGTCTGATCTTAAACCATTACCCTGTCTCAGCCAGCTCTCTGCTCTCAAGCCACGTGTGCTGACACCGTGGTGCTGATGTCCAAGAAAGTCATTGCAGATAAAGGGCATGAAAAGCAGCGGGGATGAAGAGCTGGGCATGGCTTCCAGAGCACAAGACAGATGGCTCAGTGGAACAGAAGTCTACAGCTCACGCTGGAATACTTTTATATCTCTGGTGGGAGGCTCCAGGCAACCTAGCAGAACCCCAAGTACCGCACGGTGCCACAGGAGTATGCTTTATATTCTTGTTTTTGGTCATGTATCTTAAAAGAATTGCTTTTGTTAGAAGAGGGCTACCTTCCTTCTCTAGGTGAGACATGAGCGGATTGACAAATTTTATTTTTTTAAAGGAGAAAAAGCAGTAATCTTAGCAAATAGAAGAACTTACATAAGGGTTCATAATTCACACCTAACTGCATGCCTAGAATGAAAAAATGAATCGTATTTCCTGCCAAAATAGCTGAAACCTGTCAGATGGTAGTTTTATGTCTAAAGGGAGTAGATAGATTCAGCTTCACCCATGAGCTTCCTCCAGATGAGGACTGGTTATAAATGACGCAGTCAAGAATGGACTATATAAAATAGGCTGATATTTTTTATCTGGTTTTATATCCCTACAGTCTTCTGATCAAGGAACTTTCAGTTACTTTTTGAGCATTCTGTGGAACAAAGCTGTACTTTGACGGATGGGGCTGAGAATATTTCAATTTCAATATTTCAATTTCCAATATTCCAACCATTTTTTTGGCTGGAGAGAAGGCAGCTGCCCCACGAGACTGGAACCGTAAGAGGTGCGGCGCATTTATTGCGCTCTGTACCAGGATTTGGTATGCTGCAACAGACTTCAACTGCTTAGGCCCAAAGGAAAAATCGCGTGTAGGGCTAATTCCCTGGTTAAATGTAAAGTTAGATGTGTAAAATGTAAAGTTAGCCGTGGGGACAGCCGTATGCTTGTTGCCCACGATGGAGCCAGCTGGAGGGGATCTCCATCTAACCGTGCTGGGCCATGGGCAGTCTGCATTGTGGGGTGATGGACCAAAGAACTAAGAGTTTACCATATCCTAAACCTTGAGGCAGCTGACATTTGTCCTAGTAAACTTGACATTCAGGTGAGGCAGCTACAGCACAGTAGGGACCAGGATTGCAGGGTACCCTCCCTGCAGACAGAGGCGCAGGTAAAGGTGAGGCAGCCATATCAGAGGAGCCCTACACCCACCGGGCAGTGCTGAGGGCCTCCATCCAGACCTGCTAAAACCTGGACAGGTCGAAAAGAAATGCAAAACGGGGCAAATCGGGGAAAACCCACCCCGTCCTGTCCCGTGAGGGGCCCACAGGGCTCCCTCCAGCCCGGCCATGGCGCTGAGGGGCGGCCATGTGGCGGCAGCGCCCCCCGCGGCGGGGCCATGACGGGACCGTGAGGGGGCCGGGGCTGCGCGGCCGCCATGGAGCCGGAGCGGCTGAGGCGCCGCCTGGGCACCGCGTTCCGGGTGCGGGGGCTCCTGCTGCGGGCGTGAGTAGCGGGGAGGCGGCGGGGGGAGGCCGGCGGGGACCCGAGGCACGGCCCGGGGACGCCTCGGGAGCTCCTCGGGCTGCCCGCGCGGCGCCGCCCGGGGCTCGGCGGGGCCAGGCCTCGGTGCCCGCCCTGCTGGTGCTGGGGCTCTTGTCCGCCTCTGGCAGCCCCCGGAGCCGCAGTTACGGGTTTGGGTCTCCTGAAGTGATATTTCTGAATGCCCAAAGGGCTGTGGTAACGTGGCTAGGCTGCAGTGAAGGGAGAGAGCGTGCTGCTTGCAGGGGAAGGTGGCAGAGCGATGCCTGGGGCTCCTCTGCCTTTATTTCTCCTGTCACAATTATGCTAAATATGAGTTTTGTTTTATTCCTGGCATCATGGGACAAGGTCCTGGCGAATGCATTAGTGAGGGGAGAGAAGTTCAGAGCCCCTGCTTTGCACCATTAAATGAGCAGAGACGTCAGGAAGGTCAGGCCGTCAACCAAATGCCACCTTTGATGGGGTGACGGGTGATGTTAATAAGAAAATCGTTATCTGTAATGGCCAGAGTGTAGTCGAAGGATGAGGGAAGAAGTGGTTTTTTAATTCTCGTGTTGTTTCGAATGAAAACAACGCCGATATTGGGGGACTGGTGGAGTGAAGATGGTTGGGGTGCTGAGGTGCAGGGGCTCAAGGTGTGTGGGGAAGCCAGAGGAGCTCAGTGATACGTGTAGAGCTTCGTGATATGGTTTAGCAGAGGACTTGTTAGTATTAGGTCAGAGGTTGGATGAGGTGATCTTGGAGGTCGCTTCCAACCTAATGATTCTGTGATTCTGAGGTGGCGATGTTCAGCTGCCCAAAGGGGACATGGGGAGAAAGAGGGGCCAGTGCACAGGGAAAGGGAAAGGCAGCAAGCACAGCATACAACAAAATAAATCCCACTTGTCCAGTTTTAGTTCACTCGGTTCAAGACAGAGATTAAAAAGTTGGAGAGGGTCTAGTGGAGGACCACCAAGATGATTAGAGTGTCGGAGAACCTGACCTGTGGAAGAAAGGTGAGAGATTTGGGTTTGTTCAGCCTCAGGCTGAGAGGGCTCAGGGGAATCAAATCCCAGTGAATCCCGTGAAAAAAAAAATGTTCACAATCAGAGTAGTTAAACACTGAGACACTGAAACTGTAACATCTCCATCCATGAAAACAAAGTTTTCTCTATCTCTGTACCTGCTTCCTGTGCTCAGTGTTTTCAGTCCTGGTGAATTTTTTGTCTGACTGTATTACGCAGTACTGATTATTTCTACATTTTTAATCACAAGGCATTTAGTGCTTATGTGCACATCTGCCAAAATTGGCACTGTTTGTATGAACTTTATTTAGTATTAATTCCTTTTGGAGCTAATTTTCTTCGTTGAAATTAGGGAAGCTATAAAGTACCTTACTGAAGCTCTTCAGTCCCTCAGTGAAGTAGAACTTGAAGATGTAATTGAAAAGGTCATCGATGCTGTTGAAAAGCAGCCTTGTAAGTATCTTATTTTTCTTAATCTTGCTAAGTTTATCTTGTAATTGTGATGTTATTTAGACAGAGAGTTACTGCCAGCTTATGCACTACAGTGTCATTCTGGTCACACCGTGTGGATCAAGGTAAACATATTTGTTGTCATTTTGTTTTGTTAAATACTGAAGTTATCAGTGAATACTGATGTCAGCAAAGGATAGCATAATTTTGCCATTTGAAAAGTTGGCAGCTTGGTACCCCCTGACTTTTCCAAAAGGAGTGAAATTCTTCAATGCCAGCTCCTGAGACCACCTGGCTGGACACCATGGACATCCTTGCATGTGAAACTGTCATTTTAAATATTAAATATGTAGCACAAAATTATTTGACTTGTTTTTTGGTAGTCCAAGTCCAGAGAAGGGTTAGAGGTGTTGACAGCTGTAACCTTCAGAGCCTTGCTGCGACCGCAGGAAGGGACCGGTCACCTCCCTTCATTCAGAGGTTGATGCAGATGGGGTGGCAGTGCAAGTGCAACTGTGCAATAGTCCAGCATAGTAACTTAAACCAACTGTGGAAGGAGTTTAACCAGCACCTGATCGTTCTCTGAGCACGCCTGAAACTCCATCATCTTGGCAGCAGCATCTCGTTTGGGTACTGCCCCCTACTTAATGGGGACACTCTGTCCTCAGGCACACAGATCCAGCTTCCCTGATCCTGGACCACCAAAGTGGGAGTTGTAGCATCTTTAGTTAAAGAACATGGCTGAAAGAGGTGCCTAAAATCTGTGTGCATTTACTGATCTGAGCTCATGAACACCAGGAAACCTGAGCTCACTTCCAGTTTTTGACTGAGGATGTTCAAATCCATATAAATGTGATCTAAAATGAGTATTAGGCTTTACATGAATTCAGGAAACTTTCCCAGCTTCTATTAACCAAGTTAAATCAAGGGCAAGCATTTGCTTGCTTTACATGCAGTTTAACTGGAGCACCCACGACAGAAGTTATGCTTTGTGTTCTCACAGTAGCCTTGGGAAAATGTCAGAGCTGATCAAACGGGGAGCAAAACCACTTTTGGAGAGCTGCTCCCCATCTAGCGTGAAGCCTGCTGGTACAAATGATCGCATCCACGTTTTTGAACAAATTTCAATCAGTGCAAGAAACTCCAGAGCCAATGTAGCACATGCGGTTGGTGTACTTGCTAGCGATGCTCTTTGTGCAAGCTGCTGTTCTGTGCAATAAATTCCAGTGTTGTCCAGCTGCTGGCCAAGAGTTGCTTGAGACTGCAGTTCGGACAGGCTGCTATCTATCCCCTGCAGCTCCTGCCAGCTCACTTGTGCTGTGCTGTTGAGCACTGCCTTCCAGGAGCTGTGATTTGATGTTGTGTGCCCTGAGAAGGGAACTCAAGGGCTGCTCTTTGTGCGCTGATTGATTTCTTCTCCCAGAGCTCAGCAGTGAGGCTTGGCAGTGCTGACCAAGCCCTTCTGTGAATCCACGCGTTGGATTCCCCTGCAAGTTCAGGAAAACATTGGTGTTTAGAAATGTTTTTGAATTTCAATTAGCAGTTTAACGTCCACGAAGACAACAATGTGCCTGTCTCCAAGATTGTGTTAGGCTGTTTGAATACTTATTTATGACAGCAATCTGTGTGATAATGTTCTGGAACAAAATTAACCTCCAGAATGTGAAAGCTCTCATCTAACACATTTGTAGTATATTTGGCAGCTTTGCATAAACTATAATTGTCTTGTTCTCCATGTTTAGTGAATTAATGGCGGGCACAATATGTGTGGGGGTTATTTTTTAGCCAGAGATGTGTCCTTCTGGTAAGAATATTAAGCTCCATTTGCAGAGAGAAAGCAGTGTTGTTACATTATTGAAAATATGCTTATTTGTGGAGCTTATTCCTCTAAGAATACTGCGCCCTTTTGGTAAAATATTTGAGACCTGCTTACTTCCTTAACATTTTCCATAGGCTGTGGTTTTAATGCTTTGAATTTTTCTTTTCAGTGTCAACTAATATGATTGAACTATCCACGGTGGAAGCAGCTGTCCAGGAATGTAGCCAGGCATTAGACGAAACAATGTACGGTGACATTTTTTAATGTGATGTTTATGGGAGTCGGTACGTGTTCCCTTATTTCTTGCTGGGAAATAAATGTCAGGCATTTTCTGCAGTGCTACACGTGCAGTAATTGCTTTATGCTTTTCCTGATGCTGCCTTTGAAGGTTAGTAATGTTCCTTCTTAGAAAATTCGTTCTCATGGATAGGCCTCTAGGGGATTCTAAATATAATGCTGAGATTCTGGAATTAAAATTATACGGTTATGTGTTAAATCTGACACAGGCTGAATATTAACCAATAAAATAAACGAATAATTAGGATTTCGAGAGAACTTGTTACCTCTCTGTTCATTTCTTTATTTTCTTTTCTGTAGATGAAAATTAAATGAGGTTATTTTTGCGGCTTTTTAAGACACCTCGTTTCTGAAAGCACTTGGAACACCTTCCTCCAGGGTGCTGCTTTTTGTTGCTTTTTGTTTTTGTATAGCAGGGCTGTTCTGCTTGATTTTCACTGGGTGATAACAAAGCAGAGAGCAATTACTTGTGCTTCTGAGAATTTTGTTTGTGATTGTGATGAATGTGTTTTCTTTAGTGTTTACTTTGCGTGCTGGCATTGAAATGCAAATCATGAAAATAAATAGTTTATTGGGCATGTCAGATACCGTGATCCCGTGGTGCCTCAGTATGAAGCAAATTTATTTTTGACTTTTCTCCTAGGCATTGGCACCTTTGCAACGCAGACAGCTTGAGTGGGACTTTTTCTTATGTCACTTTCCATACTTAAATGCATTTTTCACTCGTCACTTTCCATACCTAAATGCATTTTTCACTCCCGTCTGCACAGATTCTTAGTGCAGCGTCCTGGAGGGAATAGTTCACAGACCACAGGACCAGCCTGTAAAACTCTCTTGAATTACGGCGCAGAGAGCCTCAGGGCAGAGTTTTGCAAGAAATTCAGTCTGAAGCCTAAGATACCATTGCCTGCTAGGCAGTGCTGGTTGTCCTGTGCTTGTAAGCCTTAGCAAAAGTTCATGGGCTGTTTGTTATCTATTCTGCTGAGTCTGATGCACTTACAGTAAAATGGGAGGCGTCAGAGAGCTGCTCCAGTGCATATAACGGGATGTATCAGCACAATTAATAGTTTGAAGATTGTGCACGTTTAAAACTATTAATTTTAACCATGCCAAGGCTCTTCTGCTGTCCAGAGAGATACCAGAGGATGACAATGCAAAGTGATTTATCCCTCTGACATTTCTAAATAAACGTCTGAAGAGTTCCCTTTTTCTGAATCCGAAGATGCTGTGGTAGCCAACAGGTAGAGTGGAGTGGGAGAAGTGGTGCTAACGCAGGGTGATGGAGAACAAAATGAATATAGTTTTGTTCAGTTGGTTTCTTTCCGTAGTGTCTGTTAGTTCCACCTAAGATAACGCTATAAATGGATTCTCATTTCAGAGAAAACGTTTTCAACATTATCGGAGCCTTTGATATTCCACGCTATGTTTACAATTTGGAAAGAAAGAGGTTTCTACCGTAAGTGTTGCATATTTTAAGTTCCAACTGCTTCGTGTTTTAAGAAAGAGGTCTTGTTTGCTGTCTTTGAAAGTCTATTTTCTAATCTTCCCCTCTGGGGTTCACTCATCTCAAGCTTGTGTGAGAAAATGAGATAATTTTGTTTCTCAGAGCCCGGCTGGCTTTTCAGAGACAATGATAAATGCTGTCTCATAAATAAATGTGCCACTGGGTTTCTCCTCGCCTGGCAGGATGAAGTTGAAATGGCCATCTGTATCTTCTGTGGTAGCGTGCTCTGTGCTGCCACGGATCTTACTGCCTCTGAAGCTTGGGCGTTTATCAGGCAGTAAAAATTCTCAGACCGTGTTAATGTCACCTAACGAGTAAAAGAGATCATGAGGCTAAGGGCATCACTAGATGAAGTGTGTTTTTGTCTTTTTTTTTTCCTTTCTGTATTTGTCTGCTTCATTTTATTTCAATAAATGTGGCCTGTCTGTTGCCTGTATTTATTCCCTAGACTGTAGCTCGCAATATCTGAAGCTCAAGAGGGATTTCTAAAGAGAGCTTAAAAAAGAAAAAAAAAAGAGGAGTGATCCCCCAGAGTGGAGAAAGAAAGAAGTAGCTGCAGGAATTGGCCGTGAAATGTTCTGCTAGCTAAAGAATTTGCATTGAACAGCAAGCAGCCCAGGCTGCTGAGCCAAAAAGAGCCTGTGCTCTTAAAGCTTGAAGGGTGGTTAGCTGCAGAGCGGGTAGTGATACTCGTTGTGAGGCATTACAGCGACATTCACGTAAAGTGCAGCTCATTTTCTAGTCTTGGTTCGTGATTCTGCTGGTCCAGCACCACCACTCAGTGTGTTTGCAGGAGGAGGTTAGCTCCAGTGCCACTTTCTAGCTCTCCAGGCTGTTGGAAGCAGAGAACCCCATGAAGACAATCTGCCAACCAACAAGAAGAAGATATACTTGTTCATGGCCACTTAGGAAACTTAACTGCCTTTAAAGAACTGATTTCTGCAGAGTCCCGTTCAGATTGAAAGACAGGCCTCAAGGACTGTGAGTAGGAAGGAAATTAAACCGAGGTAGCCTTCAGAATGCAGAAACACAGGGTCCCTAGCAGAGATCTTAGGCATTGGCTAAATATATTATGCAGTAGTGTTGTAACTTCTGCAGCCTCCCACACCTTTTGAGATCAATAAGTCATTTCTGTGTGCGGAGGGTATGTTTTTTAATCTCGATTTTGTTAAACTTCTTGCAGTCTGTCAATGACCAACTTGCCTGCACCAAATTTATTTGGATCTGCCAGAGATAAAGCAGAGTTGTTCCGTGAGCGCTACTCCATCTTACAGCAGGTGAGAAACAGTTTTGCTTTGTTCAACAGAACACATGAACAAAATGCAGTTGTTTGGGTTCATACCTGTGTATATGGCAGTGCTTTGTCTGGAGGTGCTGCTGGGAGCTCCAGTTTCAATAAAATCTGAATAAGAACAAGATCTGTACTAAATTTGATCAGGCTATTCAGCTGATACCATACAGCGTGACCGATGCTTGTGTTTCTGCATTTTAGCATCATAAGAGTGGATTGGGTGTCCCTAGAGTAGATTGTGTCTCGCTCTTGTCTCGTGTAGGCTGGCTCTGTGCTGGGTTTGATTAGCGTGTCATCGTACGGAGCACTTGTTGAGATAATATAAACCCAAACCCTGTGAAGCTCACGTTCAGCCTCTCCTTGAAGCACTGAAGTTTGCTTCTGGCTTAATTGCTTATCGGGTGCCTGCTTTAGCTGCTCCCCTACACAGATCATGCTCCGTGCTGCAGGAGCTGTGCACAGAGAGCTGCCTGGCCCTGACTCCAGGGGTAAGCACAGCGCCGGGACGCAGGCAGGCAGCGAGCTGGCTTCTTGCTGGTGCCACCCCACGGGCAGCCTGCGTGACCCGCTTGTCCTTCAGACCGTGGGCAGGTGCATGCACAGTGTCCCAAACACCAAAATACCAGCAACTTTCTGTCCCCAGGAGGCTTGCTGCTGCTGTGAGTGTTCGTACTGCAATTTGGGAACCTCTGCCCTGGGTGGTTGGTTAACCATTAGCTAAAGGTTCAGTTCCTCCAAGCAGTGCTCAGGGCTGGTGAAGCCTGCTGGTGCTGGCACGCTCAGGTTGGGTTCTGTGAACAGCAGCTGGAGGTGTCAAGTGGGGATGGATGTCCTGAAGCCTGTTTGTTTCCTATTGTGCTGTTGCACCTCTTTGCCTGCTAGTTTTTCACGTAGGCTCTGTGTTCTGTTGTCATATTTACTCCTTTCTGACCTCCAGGAAAGTGAGGGTTTGGGTCACGGGGGGGGAAGGCTGCAGGTAGTAACTGCTGCACGTGTGACATGGGCTGGTAGCGATGGGCTTGTTCCAAGGGGAGGTATTTAGACTGCATGAAAAACATGGAAAGACGTGAAAATTTCTACAATGCATTTTCTTCATGCCCTCTGCAGTTTATTTTTCACTGTAGTTTGCTCCTGTTAGTTAAGAAAAAAAAAAAAGTCTACTTTTAATAGGTCCTGCTCTGAAGATAGAACCTGCTCTTTTCCACATGGCTAGCATTTCATAGAGTTAACCTTCTTTGCTCTCTTACCCCTTTCCTCCAGATGGTCAGGAATAATTTTTAAAAGCATTAGAGATGCACTGTTGCTTTTTGAGCTTAGTTTTATTGTCTCGTGTTACTGATAATCTATTTCTTAGAAGCAAATTTTTGTCGAAAGAACTGGTTGTGCTCAACAACTCAAATGTTGCTGGGTAAAGCAGAGTAAGATAACTTTAGAAAGTGTTTTGTATGGTGGTTGTAGTGAACTGGCTTTTTGACTACGCACATTTTTTTTTAAATATGGATTATTTCCATTTTGCTTTCTGCAGAGGATTCACAGACATGAGTTGTTTACACCCGCAGCAGTTGTTGTTCATCCTGATGACAGTAGGAGCAAATTCCAGGTAAAAAAATCTGTTTTCTTTTCTTGCGAAGGGAGCTGCACTTGGTGTTACACTTCAATGCAGTCATACTTCTCCAGTGACACCTTATTTTTACATCCAGTATGGGTAATCAATGAAAATGAGTTTTTTTTCCCTATCATTTTTAGCCTGTGTGTCAAAAACGCAGTTATTTGGCTTAGATCAGCATGATGACTAAGCTACTCAAAAGCAGCTATGAAATGCAGGGGAGACACGGCTTCCCGAGGTGGAAATCCATTCCCTGTTCAGCTTACAGCACTTTGCTTCTCTGTGCTGGGAACATTTTTCTTGCTTTTTTCTTTTGTCAGCACTAAAGTCACCAGCCTACAGTTGAGTAAGGTCACGACTTCATGCTGTTCTGTTCCCATTTCAGTTTTCTCATATGAAATGCTCTCCCCATATTATATAATTATTATATATTTAAAAAAAAAAATCACGTGTGTGTCTCTGGGCACCAAATAGAAGCTTTTTCTTTGACCAGCTTGCCTGTTTCTCCTTGTTCAGTGTACGATCATGTAGAAAATCACAACCGCCCTTAGCTGAGGCACGCCCGTGTCTCCATCCAGGCTGTGTAGGCATCTTTTGCTCTTGACACCTTTCTGTCCTCCCTGCCAGCGGTGGCGAGTTCATTGTGCTGGTGTTACAGGAGGATTGTCTGTCTTAACTGCAGCTTCACAGACCAAAATAAGCTTGTCCAGAACCCACAGACAGCGTGTACGCAGTATCACTGGTGTTACTTTGGAATATTCTGTCATCCCTCTGAGGTTCCTCAATAAAAGGAATTAGCGGTGCTGTGTGGGCACAAGCTGGCCCTGGGGTTCAGTTTGGATCCCACTGAAGATCCGATTACTGCAGTTGACATTCATTTGCCAGAGCAGAAATTGTCACGTGTTCTTTTCAGTTTTAAGCCATTTGTAAGCAAAATAACCACAACAAATATTTACTTGCTAAGCACGTTTTTTATGCTAGCAGCCATAATTGGAAATATTTCCCTAAACTCTGCCACATTTGACCATCAGAAACGTGTCCCTGATTTTCTAACGAGCCTGAATTCTGTCCCAGCTTGTTCGTGTATTTGTGTGGGAATACGTGCTGCCTGGTGCTTTGTCTTGCTCGCTTTAGAATAGCTGCATGGAGAGTTAGATTTAATTCTTACATAATTCTTTGCCTTTGGTTCCAGCTTAAAACAATAGAAACTCTGTTGGGCAATACATCGAAGGTGGGGGAAGTGATTGTCCTCGGGATGATAACTCAGCTCAAGGAGGTAGGTTGCTGTTCACTGCGGAATATCTGGGTCAGCAGCCATTCAGTGTTGTAATATTTTAGAAAATGGGAAGGCTTAAATGTCTTACAGCTTTATCCCGCTGTGTGGTGGTACAAGATTCATTCCCCAAAAAGAGGCTTATATTTTCTGAGCGTGCTCCTTATTGAAAAGCTGGAGCCTCAAATCCCTCAGTGTGGGTTTGTCGTTGCATTGGCCTGTAATTATAGGGGAAGGGCGCCCCAGCAATCAAAACTGTAGGATATCTAAGGGGAGCTGCTATGATACCCTTACTGGAAACTACATTGTTTTTAGTTCTGCCCCATGCTCTAAACTTAAGATATTAAACACTTTGCTAAACTGCTTCTAAATACTGGCTTGTAGGTGCTTCTGCTTGGAGCATTTATGTGTTTGGATATGCTTTGCTTCATTAATGAATCCTCTTTTTTAGGGAAAGTATTTCCTAGAAGATCCTACAGGAGTCGTCCAGCTAGACCTTAGTAAAGCAATATCCTTTATCTGTGATGTAAGAGTTGAATAAACTTCCTGTCGATCTGGAGAATTTCAATTAGAATAACAAACCAATATTGACCGTTAAAAATTATGTATAGAGAGTTGCAGCTCTGTTGCTCTCTTTCTTTTGCAAATTACATGGTTTCTGCAGCTCAGTGCCCTTTCGAAGACTTTTAGGACAAGGTTAGTATTCCTCCTAGTGGAAGGTTTCTGTTCTGCTTATGGGCTTACCTGTTCAGCTACCAGGTGATCACCAGGCTCTGCAGGCAGCCCCTGAACTCCCAGTAGAGTCCAAATGTGTTAACACCAGCTGGAAAGCAAACTTGGGCTAATGAGCTAGCCTATGAGTCCTGATCTAAGAAAAATATGTTTCTTAACCTCCCTGCACCAGTTCCACAGCGGTTTATATACTGAGTCATGCTTTGTTTTGGCAGAAGGTAAAGTAGACTTGTTTTTTTTAATTTATTTTTTAAACTTGGAATAAATTATTCTGCATGTGGCTGTTGCTGCAGTTAGATATTTGCTAGATCTGGCTGAAAAGATCAGTCTCGTGATGGTGAGGCTTGACCATGAGCTAAGTTTATGACTGAGGATTTTGGCCCTAAGCCTTTCCTGCTATCTTGTGGGCTCTGGAGGCAGAGCTCTGTGAAATTCTGTGGTTTTCAGTCACATCAGTGGGATGAGAGCATCTGTAGCAGTGCTGAGGATCGGCCCGAGTTAACATGGCTACAACATGCTTGGAAAAGATATGACTAGATTAGGAAGACGGACTAAAATAACCAAGCAGTGAGTTAACAATATGGAAATGCTGCTTGCTGTTGGCAAAGCCTCAGTCCTTCAGAGGCTTCTCACAAAGCCAGTGTAAGCGCTTGCAGTTCTGCAGCCTTAAACATGTTTCAGGGCAACGATGGACGTTGCCGTTTGTAGGATATTACTCTGTGAGATGCACATAACCCCAGTTTATTTTCTGTTAATGCATTTCTGCTTACAGTTTATAAACTGAGTAGAAGTCAATAGCAAGGGGGGACAAGAAGCACCCTGTTACTTCTGCTCTTTTAAGATAAGACAGCTCTCAAGAAAGGGTGCAGTTTCATGTAGTTCAGGGGCCAGGCCACTAAAAATGATTCCTGTTTCCCTACATTCTTGTTACTCATTTGGGTTGAGCAGGTCATTTGTGTGGCTGGGCAGCAAATCCATTCAGAGAAATGACGGGGTAAAAAGGAGTTGGCTTCTTGCTCAGCCTGTTTTTTCAGCCGGGTATTTCCCTGCTCTGGTTCACCACCGCTGCACAGCGCAGGGACCGGTGCTGTCACAGGAGGGATTGACAGAGCCTGGGACGGGCTGTGCAGCACAGCTGCCAACCGTCTGACTCATGTCTAGGACATGATGTTGTTAGAAAAAACTAAAGGTTATTTTGTTGTTGAAAAATGTTTTAGGTTGGTATGAAGATGAGGTTTTCCACGTGAACGCTTTTGGATTTCCGCCTACTGAGCCGTCTGCTACCACTAGGTAGGAAGCTGACTTTCGGCAGCCTCACTCTTGACTGTGTTGTGTTGTGGGTTGCCAAGTGAGCACGTTATTGTTGTATAACTTCTGTTATAAGCATGCTATGCTGGTGAAGTATGCTATTATTTCCCCTCCCCAAATGTTCCCAAATAAATAAGGAGGCAATTCTGGGCCTTGCAGGTCTACTTGGGCTGGTTCTAAAGCCTATCATGTGAGCAGGAAAACCCCTCCAAAGGCCGTGGGATTCTTCATGTGGATAACAATTGAGATCTAAACCCTTCTCAATTGCAAAGGAGATAACTAATACACGCGAATAAGAAACTCCTTATTGCTCAAGGAATGACTGTGGGAGAGAAGCCAGGATAAATATTACCTGGAGATGATCTGTATAATATGGCAGGGCAGCACCCGTGCTTTAGATTTAGGTGACTGCCATTTCTCTTTCTTCTTTTCTTTCTGAAATACAAAATGATAATTGATACCATCTGAGCTACCTCTCACAATAATAATAATTAAAGTGGCTCCAGTGAGCCATATTCAAAACTAGTAATGACTTGGGAAGAAAACAGAAGTAACTTGAGTATTTTAACATTGTAGAGCCTTCTATGGAAATATAAACTTCTTTGGAGGGCCTTCCTCAACTTCAGTAAAGGCCTCTGCGAAACTAAAGCAGCTGGAGGATGAAAACGAAGATGCCATGTTTGTATTTCTGTCCGATGTATGGCTGGACCAAGCAGAAGTACTAGAAAAGCTGCATATGATGTTTTCAGGTAGGTGGTGGCTGCTTTGGTTCAGAGCCTGGTTTTAGAGCGTTTTTACCATTTCCCTTAGAGCTGAGCAGCATTGCTGGGTGTGAAGCCCATGCAGGGGAAGCTGGACAGGCTGTTACTGACAGAAAGCCTGCTCTGGGTAGGAGCTGCCAAGTGTTAGGCCAGCTTTAATGACAAACTGTGATCTAAAGGTGCTCTTCTGTGAAACAGTGGATTTGGTACCTTTGGTCAAAAGGATTCTTTTAAAGGAAAAAGTTGAGCAACGATTTTCAAAGTTGAGTAACAATTTTCTGTTACTACCATATCGTGTGGTTTTGGGGAACTTAAATTCTGAGAAAGCCAGAATAAGCCCAACTATTTTTTTTTTTTTCATTCATTCTCTTTTAAACCCAAGCCTAAAGCCAGTGAAGTCTCCCTGCAATTTTAGTGATAGCTGTTTGCATTTCATGGTTACTATTCTGTTTCTTTTGGATCTTTTTCTAACAGATTTAAAAATTGGATTGTATTGTATTTTTGCAAGCTGTCACTCCCTTTTCATAAATCACTCAGGACCAATATTGTTTTGGGCAGTAGCCATTTTAGGTGCTGTGACAAGAGTGTTCATGAGAACTCTTCGAGCCTTAGTTTAAGGAAAACATTTTCCTTCATCAGAGATCAGCACTCTCCCTTGAATGCTTTCTGGTTTTTACCAAGGAGAAAATGTCTGTTAGTCTCAAAATATGAACTGTTTCTTGCACGCATCATTACATCGGTAATGATGACAACATTTGGATAGCGAGCATCTGTGAGATCTGTGAATTGCTTCTTTGTAATCCAGAACACTTGTGGAACAGCTTGTCCTGTCTGCCTTAGGTAGAATGGAAATGTGAGAGGCTGTCTGCTTTAAAAAACAAGCAATGTAAAATGAAGGGTGGCACGCTGCTAGTCACTTAAAGAAAATTGGACACGTTATCACAATATCTAGTGGGAAGGTAGGAAGTTAACTTTGAAGTTAGGAAATCAGTTCTGTATCTGGATGAAAGTTGGCAAAATCCTTGAACCAAACCGAACCTGACCTAAGGCTTCAGATGCTGAAGTAACAAAGGGACTTTGGTCAGTTTAATAAATCAGACTGGCGAAGATGTGTGTATTGCATTTACTATTTTCAGATTTTTTTAAATAGACAAGTGATGAGCTTCATAATTATGAACTAAAAATAATAGCTGAGAGGAATAGAAAGGAAAAAATCCTGATGAGCCATTTCTCTGGTATAAGGAATTCCGTTGTATTTATCTGCTGGGTTGTAAAGCAGCAAGGGAAAGGCAAGTCTGGTTCTGAAGGCCAGGGAGCTGGAGTGTAACCTGGAACATGAGGCAAATGCCTGAGTAGAGGTTTTATTTTTGTTACAGAGTTTGCAAAAGGCTTTTTTTTTTATTTTTTTTCAGTCATAGACTCATAGCCTTTGCTGTAAAGCCTGTGTTTCTGTGTGATTCGTGATCCGGTGAGAATTCATTAGATTCTTAAAACGCTCAGGCAATTGCAGTCACTGTTGCTTCATAATGCTAAAGAGGGAATTAAATATTAGCAGAGCCCTTGAATTGGAATGGCGCATGGAGGTTAATGGTAATCCATTGCTACTTACTTACATGCTATTTTTCTCTTGAAGGGAAGAGTGTGCTCTTAAACTGTACTATTTATTACAGTTGTACTTTGCGTAATTATATGGCTGGGTCAGCAGTTAGGTGCATACACACAACCAATGTTGTTGGAACTGGGTCTGTAAATAATGAAAGCCTGTGTTGAGAAAATAGTTTGGGGTATTAATAGCAGCAGAGCTTCAAATATTGCTTTGGTTTCTGCCTTTCATGAAATGCTCTGCAGGCTGACTGATGAAAGGTAGTGGAGGGGGTGGATGTTAGACTCACAGATGCTCTGTTTTCCCAGGTTATTCCTCTGCACCTCCAACCTGCTTTTTCTTTTGTGGAAATTTTTCATCTGCACCATATGGAAAAAATCAGATTCAGTCTCTGAAAGGTAAGGAATTCTTTGCAGTCAGACGTGTGTGTTAAATTAAAATTATGATGGCAAAACAATTCAGGGGAGCGGAAAAGAATCACATATTTTCTAAGTGACACATTTTTGGTGCACGGAAGTGTGCAGGTGATTCATATACTGTGTATTTGTTGCCTAACCAGGTGCTGTATCATAGATATTTTTCTTCTGACTCTAGGTTCTTTGAAGGCTCTTGCAGATATAATTTGTGAATATCCCAGCATTCATAAAAGGTACCCAGCAAAGTGCTATGAAAACGAGAAATATGCTTATTTTGTGAAGAGCTTTGCTTTAATTACTTTAAGAAACTGACAGATAACCTGTTCTCCAGTTACTGTGAGCCTGCTGTGATCAGGTAACAGGCCTGTAAGGTTGTTTTGGGAGCAGCATAAAGCTCTGATTCTATCTAGAATAGCTTGGTCATGGAATCTGCTGTTGAATGAGCAAAGGTGAAACTGCCTCTCTCTGGAACATTTTCCACATCATTAAGCAAGGCCCACGGTTCCTGAAAAGCACTGCGTGGGCAAGCCTCTTTTCCTCTGGAATTCCCTTGAAATTAGCAGGGTTCTGCCCATGCAGTGCTCTTTTATAAACTGCTGTTTAGGTCTCAGTGCTGCTACCAGCAGTATCTGCTTTTTGCTTTCCTGTTCTTGCCTACACGGTTCTCCATGGCTGCTAGTTTGAGAGCTAACTGAAACACAGGCCTGGAAAGAGATCCTTTTTTTTATCCCTTCTATCCCTGGGAGAACTAAATCTTTCTACAGAGATTAGAACATATGAAAGAAATTAAAACAGGGAGGCAGCCGGGCTTGTCCTTTCTGTAATGGTGAGCATTTTTTAAGAGTTGTTCCACTAGGGAGGGGTGGATATGCATCTTCTGTCTCTGCGGTGATTTATGTTCTTTATAAGGAACGAGGGGAAGTCTTCAACAGGGGGAACTGTCAAGTCTGTCCCAGAATAGGTTATTTGCATGTATCTGTGAAGTAGTGCACGTATAGAAGCATGGAACCAATGTTTAGATACACGTGGGGTTATTTTATATAAAAGCACTATGCTGATCTTTTTGCAGTAGTCGATTTGTGTTTATTCCTGGCCCTGAAGATCCTGGTCCTGGTTCTATTTTACCACGGTCAGTTTGCTTGTTTTTCAGTTTTTGAAACTTTGAATTGAATAGTTAAGGACGGTCAGAATCTTGGCTGATACACCTGTTGCTGTTTATTTTAGACCTCCTCTGGCTGAAAATATTACTGAGGAATTCAGGCAGCTAGTGCCATTTTCAGTTTTCACCACAAATCCTTGCAGGTAACAGTCTAACTTGCTGCTGTTTTATTTATTTGTTTATTTATTTATTCATACTGAATGACTAGTTCATGTGCAGATGTAATGGCCTTAACATTTTTAAATTACGAGAATTCCTTACTTGCATTAATTGTAACTAGTTTTAAATACAGTAATGCATAAATAAATTACTGCTGAAACTATCCTGAACAAGATGGTTTAGACGTACTGCCAGAAGTTTAATGACAGAGTATAACGACCTGCTCAAAAGCATCATGTTTTTTTCTGAATCTGGAGGTGTAATGAAGGGAAGATGGGAAGTTATTATTTTAATTGAAATGTACTTTTTAATTTTGCTGTATCAGAGTAAGATTGACTTCATAATACAACTTTCCATCTTTTGGTGTTTCGTCATAATTTAATTTCGTTAATGTTTTCCATTTAGGATTCAATATTGCACCCAAGAAATAATTATCTTTCGTGAAGATTTGGTAAACAAGATGTGCAGAAACTGTGTCCGCTTCCCTAACAGCAACATGGATATTCCCAACCACGTGAGTGAGTTTTGTTCAACACTTTCTGCTAAGAGCTTTACTCTTTATCTTTTGATCAGCAGATTTGCATTTAGTGTACTCTGATCTGCATACTCCTGATGTTTTGAAAGAGTAACTAAGTTTGCTAAAAGCATTGTGAAGAGGGATCTATACACTTATTATTAGTAATTTCATTTACATCTTGACAGCAAAATAACCGAAACCAGGATACTGACTGATGTCACTGAGTCATTCTGGCTGTCCCTTTGCAGGTGCCCTTGAACTCAGAACTTCCTTGCAGCTGACTGTTGGTGCTTATGCACCAGCCACGAATGTTGTACCACAAAACATTGATTCCTAAATGCAAAGCTTAATACAAATTACCTTTTTAAGATTTGATCAATTAACCAGTGACATTTGCAGGAAAGCAGCATGTCACTTTTTCCGAAAGGTCACCTGCTTCCCCTGCCTTTTTACTTGAAGTCTTAATCCTCCTTTTGATACATCGACACAGCGCTCTGAGTTATGATTCTAGTTAATGAATGCACAGCAGGAGTTGATGGGACTTACTGATATAATTGAATGAGAATGATCCAGACAATACTGGCTCATTGCAGTGATGGATGGAGTTTGCTTCTATTTATTTTACTTTTTTTTTTTTTTCTTGTTTGACTTGGAAACTTCCTGTTAATTCTTCCTTCTCTCCATCAGAACAGTGCTCAGATTCTTTGTGAGCACAAAAAATCCCACCATGGACACTGATCAACCTGTTTTTTGCGTGCATTTTTGCATATGTTTGTGTACACTGTACACCTTCACTTCCCTGCACTCATACAGGGCTTTCTTCTGCTTGGTAGAGGAGTCATGAAGGAAACATCAATTTATGTCTTGTAATAATTTCTGCAAATAGGAGTATTGGCTTGCATTTGCATCCTTTGTTTCTTCTCTGCCTTTTCTGCCTGTCATTAATATCTTAATTATGCCATCCGTGAATGAGTGGGAAATTGTGTTACTAACATGAGATTGAATCAACAGTGTCTTTAGGCCTCATACAGTACCACTGGAATAGCTGGGCCTCTGCTGTGTACGTCATTTTGTTTTAACAGCAGCCCCTCTCACCTAGTTGCTGTAGTGATTTTAGGCCTTTGGGGAAAACAGATCCTAGCTGCAGCTACATGGTTGAGGAAACATAATAAAAGCTTTCAAGGGGCTTGAGTGGAGGGCTTCAGGAACCCAAATTCCCTGGCCAAATTCTGCCAGATGAAAATGGGAACTACAAAGGAGGCGGCTAGTCAGGTAGTGTCTAGAGCAGGGCAACTACCGTAAGAATGGTCAAGGGAAAAGATACTATTTGGGAATCAAAGGCATGAGTTCACAGTAAAGACTGTTTAAGTGTGGGTCTTCTGGTTAACTGGAATTGCAAGGAAAGTCTGGAGGAATGAAAAAATTGTACCCCAAAATTATGGCAGTGCTGGTATTTCTTGGGCTGGAGAAACAAGTAAGCAGATTGTGCGTTTTTTGTTTTGTTTTGTTTTGGAGAGTCTGATTGATGTAATAGTTTTGAGATCTTGATCTTGAGATCTTTTGAGCTAGTTGCTGTAGTGGAGTCACTGCTTTACTATAGAAATCATAATAATGAGAGGGAGTGAGATGCATAAAAAATATTTCTGTGTTAAAAACCTTTTTATTAACAGAGCATCAGCATCTGCAGAAATACATTTGACTTGTAGAAAATGGTTCAAACTATCTGTCTGCTTGTCTTGCAGTTTGTAAAGACTATATTATCACAAGGACACCTGACACCGCTTCCGCTGTACGTTAGCCCCGTGTACTGGGCCTACGACTACTCCCTAAGGGTGTATCCTCTGCCAGACATGCTTGTCATTGCGGATAAATACGACCCATTCACTGTCACCAACACCGACTGTCTTTGTATAAATCCTGTAAGACTTCCTTATGCTTTACCAAAATAAGAATGTACTGGACCTGTATAAACAACCTTTAATTTACTGAATGGATGAATTTAAATACCATGAAAATGACTGGTCAACTGCCAAAGGGGATGCAGTTATGTTTAAGTGTGTCTCTTACCATCTGTACAGTGGTATACTTACACAAGCGTGGTGTATTTTTCTTTACAGGGTTCATTTCCAAGAAGTGGGTTTTCATTCAAGGTATTCTACCCCTCCAACAAGACAGTTGAAGACAGGTAAATATATTCAGTTTCTCATTTAACAGAAAGCATCTCTTTATTTGCTGACTTTCCAATTACCAGGAAGAATACAGCAAATCAACTGTAAAAACAGTGAATGTTCTAGCAGTTAACATAGACTTGTGCTTTGTACTTAGTGTAAGAATGCCTAGAACTAAAATAAGAAATTCAGAAATTACAGTCAAGTAACAGTGATGAGAAGCATGATCCAAAATAGAAAGATGGATTGTACTACATCATTTTTAATAACTGAGACCCAGTTGGGAAACAGATTTAATCTGTTTCTGGAGATGATGCTTATTGCATAGGTTAATTGCACTTAGGAACAATTCTTCGTTCATTTTATGATCATAATCAAACTCAGAAGCCACTTCTCATGCTTTGATTTCATGTATTTTACATCCGTGCTTATTCATTCCAATTGTGATCTTGCAACAACTGGAAAAAAGGCCAACTTCAACACCGAAAAAGTATCAAAGGGCTTACAGCAGCAAGGAAAATGTGCATGTTTGAAATAACCCAACGGGAACTTGAAATTTGCCTTGTCTGTCTCTCTGATTCAATTTCACATCTTGTTGCAGAAGCTTTTTCTCAAATAGAATCGCATAATTCTCCACGTAAGGGAATTGCTAAGATAGACCTCCTTTATTTGAATATAGAAAATATCACGAGATGCTTCAGGTGTTTAAATAGTTTAAAACATTATGAAATTTTTCACAGATCAAGAAATAGAATAATATGTCAGTTATGGTGAATTTTTTAACTAAATATTGTTTTTGTTTGGTATTTTCAGCAAGCTTCAGGGGCTGTGATTTCCTACAAGATGGCAAAAAAGGGATGGAGTCTTTGTAAAGTCGACTGTAGCACTCATTTTAGATGGACTGATTTTATAATGTATTACAGACTGTTCATAATGAATGTCAAAGCCAAAAATGGCTTATTTTGTACGTCAATAAATTTTTACAGAAAAATATTCTGGTGTTGGCATAGATAAAACGTAGTCACAATGAAGATCGCCACAATGTAATAAATGAAGGCAACTGGAGGAAGCAACACATGTATAACAGATAGAAAATAGGCATCTTTTAAAAAGGAAGTTGAAGATAAGGAGAACTTCGGTTTTTGCCATGCTGTTCTTAACTGATAGCTAGTTATTTGCAGCAAATACAGGAAATACAGGCTGGGATTTTTCTTTGGACAGGAAAGGTCTACAGAAAAGTTGAGGCACTGATTACTGTGGGCAATATAATTAGTGAATAACATAGGCAGCTATGGTGAGGAGGGGTGTAAGGGGAACAAGGACATGGTCCTTTGACATTTCTGGGGAGGCTGGTGGGTGCTTTTTGGAAATCCCACCACAGGAGTGATCAGAGAGGCGGAGAACTGAGGGCCAGGCAGTGCTTATATCTCTATATATCTTATCTATATCTACATATATATCACATATATGCACACGGTTTGCCTTACAACGGAGAGCTGCCACCTTTTCCACCCCGGGCAGCTGGGACACTGAGGGAAAAAACCACGAGGGGAATGCACGGAGTCACCAACCACCACGGCGCCCCCACAGCAACCCGCCGCGGGGTCCCGCCGCCATCTTGTTTGCCATCACCATAGCAACGGGCGGGGGCCGCCATCTTGTTTGGCGTCTCCACGGCGACCCGAGCCGGACCCCGAGGCGATGGCGGCCGCGGGGCGCCCGGAGGAGCTGGAGCTCAGCGCCGAGGAAGCGGAGCGGCTGCGGGAAGCCTTCCGCGACCCCCGCTTCCGCGAGCTGTTCGCCGAGTACGCGGCCGAGCTGGCCGACCCCGAGCAGCGGCGGCTGTACGAGGAGGAGGTGACGGCGCTGGAGCGGGAGCGCGGCGTGGAAGTGCGCTTCATCCACCCGACCCCCGGCTACGTGCTGCGCACCAGCCAGGCCGGCTCCCGCCGCTGCTACCTCAACATCTGCAGCAACCCGCACATCGACCGCCCGCAGGCTCGCCGGGAGCCCGGCGGCCACCGCTGGGCTCTGCCTTACAGCCTGGCGCCGGGCCGCGAGGAGCTGATGCGGGGCGGCCACCGCCGCTGCCTGGTGTACGACGTGGTTTTCCATCCCTCAGCCCTCAGCCTGGCCGCCCGCAGCTCCCGCTTCCGCCGCCTGCTCAGCGACACGGCCATGGAGGCGGTGGAGCGCCGCTTCGCCCTGCGCCTCGACCGCACCAACGCCGCCGTCCTCCGCGGGGCCACCTACAAGGGCGTCCCGCAGGCTCCCGTCATCCGCACCCCGCTGCCCGGCGGCCCCACGCCGCCCCCCTCCGCCTCCGCCAGCCCTTTGCCACCTTTCCCCGTCCCCCCTGCCCCTGCTGCGCCCCCCATCCCCTCTGTCCCCGTCCCCGCTCCTCCTTCTCCCCCCTCCGGCCCCACCACGCCTCGCTGGAGCCTCCTGCAGCGCTCCTACGTGGAGCTGCAGGACTACCGCTGCTGCCGGGACTCCGTGCCCAGCCCGGTGCCCCGGGAGCTGGTGGTGACGGTGGAGCTGCCTCTGCTCCGCTCCGCCGCCGGGGCCGTGCTCCAGGTCCTGCCCCGGGAGCTGCGCCTCGACTCTCGGCGACCCGCCTACCGCCTCCGCCTCCGCCTGCCCTACGCCGTGGACGAGAGCCGAGGCCGGGCCGCCTTCCACAAGGCCGAGAGGAGGCTGCTCGTCACCCTGCCCGTCCTGCACGACCCCCCTCCCGCTCCCCAGCAGCCGCAGGGGGACGACGGGGGGCGGCTGGAGGAGCCCGGCCCCGGTGGGGAGCCGGTGGATGAGGGGGGAGGCAGCGGGGCTGCTCCTCCTCCTTCCTCCCCTCCTCCTTCTCCTCCTCCTCCTCCTCTTTCTCCTCCTCCTTCCCCTCCTCCTTCCTCCTACAGCACGTGGAGCAGCACTGGGGACCCCCTCACCCCCTCCAAAGATCCCCCCGGCTCCGGAGCTGCTTCCCCCGAGCCCAGCGGCCTCCCTGAGGGCTCCCCCCCGTGCCCAGCCCCGCTGGAGGCTGAGGCTGAGGCCAACCCGGCTGCCATGGCCCCCAGCCTTCCCCTTGCCCTGTGCCCTCCCTTCCGCTGCCGCCAGGACGAGGCCTCCCTCACCCTGCTGCTGCCCGTGCCCTGCATCCAGCCCCACAGCTTGCAGGGGGATGTGGGCACCAACCACTACAGCCTCCGCTTCTCCAGTGCCACCACCTCCTACTCCCTCTTCCTGAGGTTTCCCCCAGCAAACAGGCTGGCAGCCCCCGAGACCAGCGTGAGCGTGAGCCCCCACAACGCTGCCATCGGGCTGGCCAAAGCCCCCGGGAGCGACGGGCACTGGGAGAAGTTCAGCTTCGGCCTCGACGCCTCTGCTCTGCAGGTAACAGCCCTCCAGGCAGGTTGCTCAGCCTGCTCCCCGCCACGTCACAGCCTCACTCTCCGGCGTGCAGCTCCTGCTTTTGGAGCTGTTTATAAATGCTATCTCCGGGAGCTGTTAGGTTATCTGCCCTCCGAGAGCTGTGACCAGGCGTCAGTGCAACGACACGGTTAGCAGCGGTCACGTCCCGGAGCTGATAACTGTGTCCTTGGAGCTTGAAATGGCTTCTGCCTCCTGAGCTGGTGTTTTTTTTCCAAGGGAAACACT
Source organism: Aythya ferina (assembly GCF_964211825.1). NCBI lineage: Eukaryota > Metazoa > Chordata > Aves > Anseriformes > Anatidae > Aythya > Aythya ferina. The sequence continues at coordinate 62,899,653 of NC_140301.1, forward strand.
GATAATGAGTAAAAACAGCCTGTGCTGTGTCCTTAGCTTTAGTCTTTAAGGCCGTGTAAGCGACCATCTGGTTCATGCCCACCTGTGTGCATGAAGAGAGGAGGTGTTTATAACACATCAGAGGTACATACATGCATACTATTTCTTGAAATGCAGGTGTGTGTGTATACCTGTCTGCCTTTCAGGGCAGAATTTCTATTTACACAGCAGGAACACCTGCTGGTTCAACCAGGGCGATGCTGCAACCAGCAGCTGTGAACGGGCAGCTGCTGATTGCCATTTTGCTGGCCTAGTTCTTCATCCCCTCTCCTTACAAATCCCAATATGATTCTGGTTTAGGTGTCTTATTGTTTTATGGGTTGTTAGGCAGAGGATGCTCCGTGTGATGGGAGGAGTGTGCCGTGTCTGCTGCATCTGGCTGACAGTGCTAACGGAGCTGGCAGTCTCCCCAAAAAGATGCTCACGTTGTGGCACTCCTGCTGTGAAGAAGCACTGACACAAGTTTTGTGGAGAGCTGCGTTATTCTGGAAGCTGAGTGCTTCAAAGAATGTATCATGCACAGGGATTAAGGCTGCGTAATTCTTATGCAACTTTTTGGCCCAGTGATTGTCAGTTGATCTTTGTTTTAGAACAACAAAACCCTGTGCAGCTTGGTTCACAAGTCCACAAAACTAGCAGACAAAGTATATCCAGTGGGATGATGGCTTGGGGTGTCTTAATTGCTCTGTCCCTACAATTAGAAAATACTGCATGATTCTGGAGGAGATGTAATTGTCCAACTAGCATACCTGCAGCTGAATCTTCATATTTTATTTCCCGTTTAGCAGGCTGCACACCTTTTCTGTGAGCTCCTCTGAAGGAGCTCATCGGTTCGGGTGCGTATCAAAGATGATGGATTTATCCAGAGCCACCCACACGGAACTGTTTGCAGTGCGTGGCCTTGACTTTTACCAAGGCAGGAGCTTGCAAGTCCGTGCAGGTGGGACCACAAAACATTTGGCACTCACGTTAATCGTTGTGACCAGGTGCTGGGTGCTGACACAATGTCAAATTGCATCAGGCAAGCCGTCCTGCAGACTGCTGGCCCTGTATAGGTGTAGAAGGGAGGGATGGGCACTACAGGCATTTTACCTGCTTTTTCATGTTGTCTGGATTTCCATCTCTTTCATCGTGTGCCATGGTGCACGTCAGTCTGCTTGCTCATTGTTTTATGGCAAACAGGCCTAAATGCAATCTGCCACCGGAGCATCTCACAGCCTGCTTAGTTTTTCAGGGAGTTTGGCAGAACCAGGAAGGCGGTGAGCTTACAGAGGCTTGGACACGCTGCTGTGATACTCTCTTTTGTTAGCATTTGTCATTTTAAATGGTTGTAGCAAAGATCTACTTATTTTAGTGAAAAAGCAGCTTTATGCCACTGTGAAGTTATTGCTGAAAACTCAGTTTGGGAACAGGAGATTCTGCTTGAAGTGTGTCTGTAGTGCCGTGGTTGATTGGCATGTTTGCACGCTTTGATCTCAGTCTAATTGTTACGCTGCTTGGTGTGTGTATTCATTATTATGACTGGGGGAACGTTGTTCTATTGAAAGGTGTTATAAGGCTAGCCAGTAATGGGATTTTAGGCAATATTACCTCTTTGTGACAAAAAAAAAATATCTTTCAGTGGCCTGAATTTATTATATATTGCCAAATGTTTTGGATGGAGTAGGAGGAGGAGACTTGGAATTAGTCATAGGCCTCCCAGCCATTCATTCATGCAGCAGAGTAAAAAAGATTGATTGCTTCTGGGGTGCAGTCCTTTTGGATACAAGCCTGCAAATGGAAGCAGCTGAAATAATCTGAAGTCATTTGTTCTGTTTGCCTTTTCTTTCTTTTTTTTTTTAACCGTGCTGTTTCCCAGAAGTGCCTGTGCCAGCACAGATAGCCGCATCCAGTCAGCGTGAAGTGAGAAAAATTAATATTTAATTAGAGCTGCTATTATTTGCCGTCTTCTGTCCATTAACAATTTGCTTGTGGTCGTTTCTCTTCTACTTACGTTGATTTCTCCAATTTGTCTGCCGTGATCGCTGGTGGTTTTTTCCTTTGAACCTATTCCTATAAATCAGAGCTACATTCTCTGCGTTGAGATCCGCGAGGAGTTGCATCAGTCACAGAAGAGAGTATTTCTGGAACATGCCCAGCAGCAGCGCCCTGTTTAATCGCTTTAGGCAGCTTTTGGTGGCCTAGGTGAGCAGGAATTTTGTCCTTTACCTCCCAGCTGTGCTGCTGCCCATGTCTTTGTAGTCGCTTCCCCACAGCAGCGTGGCCAGAGGATAGCTCCCGAAGAGACCAGCGATTTTTACGGGTCGGAAATGCCTGTTCTGCTGTCTCCTGGGAAGCTGTTTCGTATTGGAGACCAAGAATTTCTGTTTTCCAGGCTGCTAGGAGCGGGCTCTTTGCTGGGTTGGTTACAGCAAAAACCTGCCACAGGGGCTGCTGCAAACCCCGTGTGGCTGCCCCGTGTCTCCTGTTAACGTGCCAAATGACCAGGATAGGATAATTGTTCTCTGCATGAGCAGGATGCGTCTCCTTGGAGCCCTGTCCCTGGACTCTGATGTTGTGCAGCCTCTGTTGCTTGCTTTTATTGCCCGTGTGCCTCTGCCAGATCAACGTGAGTGATAACGGGGCCACTAATTGCACGGCCCTGCCTTGTGCGATCATCAGGGTCCTGTTATCGCGCTGCCCTCTTTTCTCCTCAGAAATTGGACTGATACAGATAATGGCAGGAGAATGAGTCGGGCTTGTGCTTAGGACAACGTTCTTGAAACGCAATTTCAAGGACTGGCTTTCCTTTTGTGAAGTCAGATGCGTTTGAATCCCTGTGCTGAAAGACGATATATTTAGAGCGCAGTTTCCATAGATGCTGAGCAGCCTGGATCCTCACCCCAGCTAAAGCAAGTGCTTATTTTCAGCAAATCTTTACAGTGCAGCAGCCCTCCACCCCCCAGACCTTAAGTGTGTCATTGCCAGCCTGCCTTCGTTTGGTAGCTGTTAATGTCCTCTGGCTTTTACCACTTCCCCGTACAACGCACGGCGCTCTGCCGACTCCGCGCCGTAACTTTGTAGTCAGCGCTTGCAGCCTTTGCTGCTTTTTCTTTCTGAGTAGTTTTGCCCCTTGGCCAGGCCGTGCTGTCTCTTCACGCTCGTCACAGTGAGCAGAAATCCTATAAAGGTAGAAATTTCATAACTTTGGACTTCTTTTGTTTTGGACTTTTTCTGCACCTTTTGCTTCCGCTTCTTTAAATCCTGGGAGCTCAGGCCAAGGAAACTCCTGCATCAGAGAATTCCCCTTCATTTTAAGAAACAGAGCCTGAGGAATATGTTGTGAAAAAGAATGGCTGAGAATTAAATAACCATTAATAAAACCTGTGAGCCTGCCAGGCAAGGTTTCTGAGAACAGCGTGTCCCAGAACGTCCTGGTTTACGGCGGAGCTGGAGTTGGGAAATAGCTGAAATTGTGCCTTCGAGAAGCATCATCTTGTGTTTGGTCTCCTGGGGCTAAACGCTTCAACCTGAACAGGAATAAAAGCCAGTTTCTGGTGGGTGCATCGCAGCTTCTGAGGCTTGGAGTCTGCGTTCTTGGCACGTGGAACATGTTTGGTAGATAATTAATTGTGCATGACCCCAGAAGAGTCATGTGTGCCCGTTTTCACGTGAACCCAAACCAACGAACCTCTTGTAATAAAATCCCACATAACGTGATGGAGAATATTAAGATTGAAGTCGTGGTGAGGTGACTGCTGAGGAAGCGAACCCCGGCAGGGCTCCAGAGAACAGGGGGGAGCCTTGTTCCTTCTGACTGAGATTTATTTATTTTTAATGGGTACGGAATGAGAAACGTTATCCGAAACATTCCCAATTAGCTCATGGTTTGAGCTATAAGCACGAGCAGTGCTGTTTGTGGGGATTACTGAACACAGATACCCTTTTCCCTTTAGAAAGGAGCTGGTAAGTACTGTAGAAGTGCTGTAACCCCAGGTAAGTGAGCTGCACGCCCAGTGCCACGTGTCTGACCCCTGGACTCGGGTCTCCTGCTTCGACAGCAGCAGTGCTGTGGGGCAGCTCCTCCACGGCAAACACCTGCTGGGACCCTGTGCAAGAAAAAACCACCAGAAGAGGATTTTTTGTAGCTGTCTTTGTAACCGAAGGACCCAAGTCTGAACTCTTTCTAACTAATCCCTCTTGTTAGCTCATTAGACCTGGGAGAAAAGGTGAGGGGTGGCCTCCAGAGCTCGCTGCTGGCAGCGTGGGCTGGGGGTGCCCCCATGGGTGCCCCCCTGGACCCGTGCTGGGGCCCTCCTCGAGCCCGGTGGTCCTGGGGTTGGGGCTCTTGTGGAGGAACCGTCTTGGTTCCAGAGGCAACCGAGCGTGCAGCCTATGGAGTTGTGCTGGGAAGTGTAAGATACCTTTCAATTTTAAGCCCCTGACCTTCAGGAAGAAATCTGTACTGGAGAGCAGCGCGGATGCTGCCCTGAAGGGCACTTGGAGATCCTGGCAGAGGTGCTGGACCCCTGCTGGCTGCGAGATCAGGTGCGCTCCTGCTCGCTCTGCTTTTGCCCTCGTTTCCAAGCCATTCTGAGCTGTTCCGTGCTTCCTTTCAGTTCTTCAATCCGTGCTACAGTTTTCAGTTTCTGAACTGCTGTGAGGAGTTAATATCCTTCGGTTAGGGGTCACTTCTTAGAAGGTGATGCTGGAAACCGAGACTGTTCTGCCTAATCTGACAGAAGTTTATTTTTGGTTCATTTAATTGTGCGCTCAGCGTTTCAGGACTCTTGGCAAGTTTTTTTGGGAGGCCAGAGGAGGTTGGAAAAGGAGAACAGAACAGGCTTATTTGATTTTTTTTTTCCAATATAACCTCTCTAACTTAAAAATCATAGTTAGTTTTCTTCTGCTATAAAACAATCTAATTTCTGAATAGCCTTTAATTGGTAGGCACATTATGGGAATGATGTCCTTACACAGAACAGTTGTGTCAGGAAGGGCTATTAACCTATTGATTAAGCTCATGAAAGCATCTTTTGAGCTGTTGCACATGACAGAAGACTGTGTTTGGGGAAAGCCATGTGTGATTCGAAGTTGCTACCGGCCTGTCATAAATATCACAGAGCAAACTGAAACCAAATCATTATTTCACAGGGTCACTGAAATCAGCTGCGGAGGCCTGTCCTCTGCTGCTCCTGCAAGCCAGAGCTAACAGGCTTTAAATAAATCCCCGAATCACTTTTTGCCAAACTCTGTGCTTCGATAACATCTGCAGTGCTAATAAATGCCTCGGCCTATGCTCGGTGTGAATGCAAAGTTGGAGTTCGAGTTGCTGGTTGCCTGAACACGCTAACGACAGTCATTGGTAACAAACGGCACTGCTTGCGTGTCCAGCACACGGTGCTTTGATTGATGACAGGCCACTGGTGACAAAATTTTAAATGCTTCCTTGAAATGTGAGCGTGGGGCTCGGGGAATACATCGCCGAGCTGGGACTGAACCTGCAGAAACGGGCTCGTGGTCGTTAAAGGGGTGCGGGCATCAGCTCAGGCAGCTCCCTGCTGTCCTTGTCTAGAGTAACAATCAGCAGGCCTTCCGTTCTGTGGTGTTAACTGGTTTTCTTCACAGGAAACACTGCTATTTTGCTTTGAATCAGAAGAAATAAATGGTAGGTCTTGTGGCCCAGGGGCGACGCCGTGCCTGGTGCTCTCTCTGCTGTTGGCACTCCCGGCCCCAGCTGCTGAGGCGGCTCCAGCTGCAGCTTCCCAACCCTCACAGCCACTCAGAGGGGTCCTTTCGGGTTTGCTCGCATCTCCTGCCCTTTCCCCAGTGCCCCCGTGATGCTGTTTCAGCCCCCTGTGCTGTACTGGGCTGTACTGGGCTGTACTGGGCAGTGGCTCCACAGCTCCCGCGAGGGACTGGCCGGTGGAAGTCAGCTCAGGCAACGCGACCTGAGGACGTGGTTTGGTGTGTTCAGATGTGGCAGAACTGTTGTCATTTAAAGCTTCTCTTCCTCTCTGCATTCCTGCACCTGGGATTTGGTTTTGTTGCTGCCTGGCTTACAGACATCAGCAGGATCGGTACCGCCGCTGTTAGGAGCACAAATGCGCAGGAAGAATCCTTTTATAAAAGGCTGATGCTCTTGCTAGACAAAACAAATACAGGTTCAGAGGGAGAAAAAAAACCACACAAACCAAACAAACACGTTTTCCCCATTTTATACAGAAAAACAAAGGCAAACAGACTTGTGCACAGTCACAGCAGGCTGGGGAGAAGCAGAGGATCGCAGCCGTGGTGCTGCACGCCTCGATCCTTTACCCTGCCACCTTCTGAACCCTCCAGAGTGCTGCTGTGACCCTAACGCACCAGCAGGGTCCCGCTCTGGCAGGTGAGGAAGGAAGGAACTGGAGGGAATAAATACTTCAGGCTCCATACGTAACAACGTGAGATGCACCTCCGTGACAGGAGGGTTTTCCATCGGGGAACGGGGCCGTAGTTCAGCCTGCTCACAGGCTGCCTGCACCCACTGCTGGATGTTTGCCTGGACTGAATCTTTCTGGATAGAAAATGTATTTTATTTTCTTTTGAAAACCAGCACTAGATACGTTAGGGCTTCCCATACTGTGATTTCTAATTTAAATAGTGGAAAAAAAAAGGAAGCTGTTTTATTTTTCCCATACAGATTTTTTTTCTAAAGATGACAGTTAGGTTCTGTACCGCAGGAACTGTGCAGCATCTGACTGTGCATAAGGCTGCATCCGTAGGGGGCCAAAAATGTGCAGAATTGCCTTTTTGCTTCTCAGCCTGCAAGATGGCAGTGATAATTGAATTAAACCTGAGTTGGGTTGACAAGAGGGTAGAACTGGAAGGAGAAATTTAAAGATACGACTTAAAATAGATGGCTTGCAACTTTTTTCCTACTGTTTCCAATGAAACAATTGTTAAGTGGGAAAGGTAATTCTCAGAGCATAAGAACAGTCCCAAGTCAGAGGATTTTTACTGTGCTGAAGTCCGTCCGTACCCACAGCCTAGAGCAGATGTTTTCAGAAGAATATAAGGACAGGGCGAGCGCTGTCATTCTTATGAAATGCTCCTCCAGGATATATTTTAGGACCATTAATTACCCGTAACTGATTTACATCTTAAAACCTGTAGCGACGTGTCTCGCCCTGCTTCTGTACGGCACATCAAGGGCCTCAAACCCTGCCCCAGACTGTCTGTAATTGTGCTGCCTCTCTGCTTTCTCCTACCGGTGTTTACTCTTGCCTAAGTGGAGATCTGAGAAACCTTCTCAGATGGATGTGAAACAGATATTGTCATGCATGTTTCATAGCTTTTGCTTTAGAAGGTCTGATCTTGAAGCCTGAGGAACGTCGGAAGTGTTTACATTTTCCTAAAGGAAGGCACTGAAACAAATCCATAAATGCTTGAGGCCTTCCTGGCGTTAAGGTGGGTGAGGACAGCAGAACAGTGCTGGTGCGAATCGTTCCTCAAAGGGAACCTAAATCTATATATTAATCATGTATCAAAGAGAGAAAATAAAAGTTTTTTATCTCTGTGTATAACGAGGATCCGTACTTGTAATCAAAAGGAGCTAAGCACCGCTGTCCAAATTCGTTTCACCTCGTCACTTCTCAATGTCCAACATTGGGTCTATCTAGAAGTGAGCGTGCTGTGAAAACCGCTTCGTGAATCGGGGTCCTCGCGTTGCTTTGAGAGGGTTTCTTGCTCCAGTGGCACTCAAGTGTAGTACAACAAGAACATAACCTCTTCTTTCTTTTCTTTAGGAGAGATTGTTTGTCAGCGAAGAAAACGTCAATGGGTTCCTAGACACTGTTCTATGCCCTTCCGTTTGCGCAGAGGCAGAACTGGGAAGTCAACCATTAATTGAAGTGCTTGATGTTTCAGAGGACAGAAGTCAAATCAGGCTGAAGGTAAGGATCGCTGGCAGTCGTATGCATCACTGATGGATGTGTGTCCTTCAGCCAGATAATATCAGATGTGACTGGAGCAGCTTTGTTCCTGTTTTGTCTTGATACAGCAGGGAAAACCAGAGAGTACGCTGCATCTGTAAGTATAAACGCCAGCTTGTAGAAACGGGTTCATGCTTCTGCCATTTAATGTGACAGAGGGATCAAAATGTCCAGTGTTTCACTGGAAAGAGGGAAAGCCATGACAAAATCTTTGAAAACAGTGCTTTCTCCTGGCAGAAGTATACAGTGGCATCCACACACTAAATCTCTCACTGGTATTGAAAGAAAAAAATGACCGAGTGGTTAGTTAGTGTCCCTCACGTAGAGAGACAGTAAGTTCTTCCAGGTCAGAGCTGATGACAACGCGCTGCAAACAAATCATGGCACGTATCTTTAGAACAGAACCAGAATTATTCACTAAATGAGTGAATACCCCATGTCCTTCATGCATACAAAAATTTGGGTCCAGGTACCGGAGCCCGCGGTTAAAGCACGCCGCCTTTTGCACAGGTAGAGCCTGGTGACTAGAGCCGAGCGTACCTGCAGGGGCCTGGGGTCATGGAATCATAGAGCAGAGGGGTTTGGGTTGGAAGGGACCTTAAAGATCCTCTAATTCCACCCCCCTGCCATGGGCAGGGGCAGGAAGGAGAGGCCAAGAAGCTGCTTGCACAGCAGGAGACAGAAGGGGCTCATGAAGATGGACAGAGGGTGCTCAGTTGTTGCCACTGTTTCACTGTCTCTGCCTTATCACAAAGATAGAGAAAACCTTGAGGATTTTGTCTGTGAAGAATGGGGTCTCATTATCTCTGTGCAGTCCAAGTGTTTGAATACTTGGTGGTTTCCTGTTGTGTAGATAGTTAAACACGCGACTATTCATCTTAAACTCTGGTCTCAAAATCACAGCTTGTAATGTTTAAGGCATCGTTCAGGCTGCCCTTCTTCCTCGGTCACCTCTCTGTGTAAGGGATACAGGGGGGTCTGTTTCTGAGGTCTGTCCCAGGATTGAAGTGACCTCCCCAAGGTAGGAAACTGAAAGGTGAAGCTTAAAGAACTTGCCAAAAATCGTTTGGAAAATTTGCTCTAGTATTAGAAAGTGCTGCCTCCAGCAGTACTTGGCGGACTTGACTTTTGGAGTTAGTGTGGACTGCATAAAAATTCAAAATTGGGATTGTTGGAGGGCTAAGGTGGATGTTTTGGTACCTAAGGAGGGGAAAGTGAGATAGCTCAAATGATTCCTGCTTCCCTGTGGGAGAACCACGCAGCGCTGAGGGCTGGTACGTTCCTGCAGTGGCTTTGGGGTCAGGAGGGGCTGGGGAAGGGAGAGCAACGCAGGGCTGCGAATCCCTGAATTCAGCTGCTCCTGCTGGGGCTGTACGGCGTACCTGCCACGTTTTGTTAGCTAGCGACTGCTCCAGCAGTGGAACTGGGTAAGTGCTACCTAGGCAGCAGCAGGTCTCGCAATTCGTGCTCTCCTGGGGCAAACAGGAACAATTCCTCGATTAACTCACTTAGCCCGACTGAGAGGGACAGCTCACGCACCAGATACTGCTGTCTCATACAACAGGACAGCAATTTCCTTACCTGTAAGGTTAACACACGCTTCTTGCAGTGAAGGTTTAGAGCCTTTGACCGATTTTTATCCCCTGAGTTCCAGAAAACAAGGGCCTGGGTGTGGTGAGTGGCCTTTTTCACCCCTGCCCCCGGTTCTTTGCGATACATGCTGGGACAGTGGCAGCTGCCCCGCAGCATTTCCTACTGCAGAGGAAACCTCTGGGAGGCGAGCAGCCAGCCTCCCTGCCACTCGTTCCCACGCGCATTTACAGGATCAGGAAACCCTCGGCACCATACCGGCTGCTTTCTGGTGGCAGGCGTTGGAGGAACAAGTGTCCCGGCCTGTTGTTACAGCAGTTTTGTGTGCATGGTTGGTTTTGAATTTAAAACAATTTATTTCCTCAACAGCCGCAGGAAGCAGCCGGTAGTGAATGTGGTGAAAAGGAACAAACAGCAAACAGCTCAGAAGGAGATCCCGCTGAAAAGACGAACGATGACCCCTTCCAAACCAAGACAGAGACAAACTGTCCTGCAGCTGGCACAGTGGAAGAACGTGCTGCAGAAACCAACACAACTTCGACATCTTCTGTACCAGCTGAAACAATAGGAAAAGCAGATTGTAGTTCACACCATTGTTTGCAGCGTGAACCCTCTGACACCGGTTCAGCAGTTCCTGGCAAATCTGGGAGCAACGAACCAGATTTAGACTCCGCTCTCACAGTCGGCGAAACGGCCGCGTCCTCAGCATCTGACACACAGGGGGGCCTTCTGCTGGGAGGGCAGGCGAAAATGGAAGGGGAGGAAGCAGCTGCGGACGCAGAGCCAGCCCGCGGGGCGCCGCGCAGCTCGGGCAGCAGAGTGGCCTCCCCGCTCCTCCGAGAGGTGAGCACGCAGGATGGGAGCGTGCAGATCACCAGGGATCACACCACGCGCTGCGCCGTCACGTTTCAGAATGCTTTGCTGTATGAACTGGACTAGGGTGATTGTTCCAGGATTTCCTCCTGTTGTTTGTTGCTTACTGGGACTTCCACGCGCTGCTTGAGGGCTCCAGGGCTGAAAGCAGAAAGCAGGCTCCTACTGAAACCATTCTGCTTACACCTCAACTTAGAATACTTGAGCTGTTAATAATTTTTCAAGTTAGTAGGTCTGAGTTCTCTTTAATTATATGTATGCGCTGAAATAGTTTTACTGACAAGAATGATGCAGCTGAAGGTGAATCTTAAGCTCCTGGAAGACAATGCATCTTCATTACTTATTTAACTTTCTTAATCTCTTACTAAATTACGCAGGTTATTTGTACATATCCTCCTTCTAACGGCTCCCACAGGAACTGCTGTATTTAGTCCACCTAGAAATGAGCGGTGTTCATCATTTTTTTTCCAAACCCTTCATTTTGTGATAATCGGAGGATTAGACTGCCACTGATTTTTAGCAATCAAATGAAATTTCTAATTACACGGAGAAGTTCTAATTAGTCTCCTAGAAATAATCATCATTTATACTACGTATTCCACCCTGGTATATTACTTGAGTTATGCAGCATCCAAACATACCCCAGTCTGTCAGCGAACAAATTCGATTGTACAATAGAAACACCCTGTCTTGTTGCATCTGCTACTAAGTATTTACAATTTGTAAAATGGATTCATTTCATCCAGATTAGATTCACTTTTCAGCTCTCTGTCAGCTTCAGCACGCTGTTTACTAGTTCGTGTCTCTGAAGTGCGATAACCAAAAAGAACGGATCTATAATAAACTTTCGGTTCCCTTTCTCACTCCTTCTGACATAACTTCTGGTTTTTTGTTTTGAGTTGTACGAGACAAAAATGTACCTTGGAATAAATTTTTTTGACTTGTTTCACAGCTGCTCTGGAATCTCTCCTACATCGCTCTGTTACAGGCAAGTGCTGGCAGGGACGGGGGTATGCAGCGTATGCGATACTTCTACGAGTTCAGCAGAAGCCAAAAGCGTTTGTGCCAGCGCAGCACGGCTCCGGCTGAGCGAGGGTGGGTGTTTCGCTGGGTTAAGTTTAACCCAGATCAATTCTGTCACCCAGTTGTGCAACTCCTCGTGGGAGGTACCAAGGGGCTGACACAACTGGCACGGCTCTTTTCGGCATCAGCCCTGACTTTGTGAAACTCTGAAAATGTGGCAGTTACCAAAGCTCGTACAAAATCTTGGCAGTAAAATTACCGCTGAAAAAAAAAAAAAATCATCAAAAAATGTTTTATCATGGCACATTCAACATAAACATCTGCATGCTATTTAAAGTATTTCACAAACCCTGGCGCTCTCCCAAACGAACATTTAACTGATACACTCACAACCCATAAAGTAGGTGACAAATGCTGGAAAAAGGGAAGCCTTGCTGCAAGTCCTTCCATTCAATCAGTAACTGTGATTGCTGGGGTCATAAGGACGCCAACCCCTGTTAGCTAATTAAAAAAGGAAGTTTTCTTTTTCTTCTCCTCCCTCCAAATCTCTCAGCATAAAATCTACCTGTTTGTCTGTCACCTTAGCTGAATGTTTGCTTTTGCTGACATCCTCCTGTTCCACAAAAAGCTCCTTCTGTGCTGCTGCTGCCAGTTGTGCCTTACAGTGAGGTGCCATCAGAGCAGCTGTACCGTTACACTTAGAGCAGGCTAATAAGTGCTCGGTGTTGAGGAACGGCGCTGATCTCTTGCCCGTGGCTGCCAGCCCCACTTTGGTGCGTTTCCAGCACGCAGCACAATTGTCACTGGTCACCTTACCCGGCTCGCTAATCTGGGAGTGCACCTTTTTTTTTGTTCCAAACAAGAGCGTGCGGGTATCACACGCTTGTTTCTCTCGTCTAACTCAATTAGTAAGCATCATTAAAAATTTAATAAAGTTAAATGCACCCTCCTGGAATGGCTGATGGCATCTGTTCAGCACTACAGATGCCCACCCTCCTGCACCCGCCCGCCCCAGTCCTGGCTTTCTAGCAACGCAAGGTGACGTGATCAGTTCGGGATAATCAAGAACTCCTCAGGTATTACAAAACAACTGAATTTTATTTTGGCAGAACTAAAAAAATCGTATATATTTATCTACATTGTAGTAAAAACAATGATTTTTTTTTGTTGTTTCGTTTTTCCTTCATATATTCATCAACACATCGCAAACCAACCGGGACGCAGGTACCGAGGGCCGCGGGGAGGCTCAGTCCGCTCGCTCCTCACCCCGCGCTGCCCCTTCCATGCTGCACCGAGGGCACGTCGGAGGGAAAAGGAACGAAAACCACACGCTGTGAGCACCCGGACAGATGCACTTAAATACGAGTTTTCTCCTCCTCCTCCCGGTAAGACGGCGACGGCCGCCTCCTGCGCATGGGTGTCGAGGCTGCTCCGAGCGGCCCAGCGGCAGCACGCCGCCCGTCTCCAAAGGCTGGTGGCCGGACATGAAAGATGACCATCGTGGGACGCCTTTGACAAGAACGTTTATTCATATTAAAGCAGAAACCAACCCATAAATGCTTTTATACATGTGTGTGCCTGTAAAAGACAGTATGGAGCAACTCAGAAAGAAAAAAGGCTGCGAGCGCGATCCTCACTGAAGTCTGCGGTAACTCTTACAGAGTTCGTGGTCCCGGATGTCCCCCCAGCCTCCGTTTTTCACGTGGGGGGACAGGGGTGCCATGGAGTACCTTTTACTGATACTCATGGCTTCGGGGAACAGGTACTGTCGGTTGCTGTTCAAGAGAGAGTCGATTTTGGCACTCTGGGTGGACGGTCTGCAGGATTTCTTGTGGTGCATGCCACAGTCCCCCGTGTGGAAAATCCTGGGGATTTCGGGGACCAGCACTTTCCAGAACTTTGGAAGACAGGAGACAGTCAAGTGCTGCAGGGTCCAGTCCCAGTTGTAGTCGTCGTAGGTGCAGAAGGCGTCCGTGCACTCGATGAGCTTCTGGTAGGTGTCTCTGCCGAAGGCCATGCCCATGTTGTGCTCGGTGGACTTCCACGTCTTCATCTCCACCTTGTCGGCGCGCCCGGCGAAGCCGCCGCGCACGGGGCTGTAGGTGCCCAGCGAGACGATCTGGCACTCGGGGCACTCCCTCTCGCGCAGCGCCCACAGCTTCTTGAGGACGTGGTAGAAGTCGGGCGCCAGGTAGTGGTCCTCCTCCAGGAAGACCACGGGCCCGGCGTGCTCGCGCAGCGCCCGCACCCGCTCCCAGACGAAGTGCAGCTTCCACCACCAGTGGTGCTTGGTCTGCGAGAAGCGGGCCTCGCGGTAGTGCCCGAAGGAGTCGGGGTACTCGGCGTTGATGCAGCCCAGCCGCAGGGCCGCCGCCTTGCCCACGTCGCGGGGGCAGTCGCGGGGGTCGTGGCCGGGGAACTCGCGGGGGTAGAGCTGGATGCTGAAGGGGAAGAAGACCTGCAGCACCGGGCAGAAGTCCACGCCGGCCGCCAGCCGGTTCAGCTCCTCGGCCCACAGGTCGTGGCTCAGCACCAGCAGCACGTTCTCCACGCCCGCCGCCCTCCGCAGCGACTCCAGCAGCAGCCGCAGGTGCTCGGCGCGATCGTGCACCTGCACCACCAGCACCACGTCGGCGGCACCGACACCGGCACCGGCACCGGCACCACCGGGAGCCCGCACGGGGAAGCGCCCCGCGTTGCTCAGCGGCTGGTCGAAGTTCAGCCGGTAAACGAGCGAGCGGTAGCTCCGCGTCCCGTTCTCGGCCAGCACCGGGACGAGCTGGGGAGCGGCCGAGGCCGAGGCGTTGGCGGCGGGGCGGCGAGGCGGCGGCGGGGGAGGCGGCGGCGGCGGCTGCTCGCTCGCCCGCGGCGGTTCCCCGGTGCCGCCCCGCTGCTGCCTCCGCCGCCCTCCGCTCCACAGCACCAGCGCGCAGGCCGCCAGCGCCAGCGCCAGCAGCAGCACCTTGCGCTTGTAGATCCGCAGCCTCATCCTCCAACGCCTCCCGCCGCCGGCGGCCGCCGCCGCCGCCGCCGCCGCTCCCGCCGGCCGCGCGCGCCGCCGCCGCCGCCCCCCGCGCCCACGTCGCCGCCCGCCATAGGGCGCCCGGCCGGGCCCGCCGCCGGAGCCTCCTCATTGGCCGCCGCCGGCGCCATTTGCTGAGCCGCTTCCGCCGGGGGGAGGCACCGGGAGCGGCACCGGGAGCGGAGGGCGCCGAGCGCGCGGGGAGAGGGGGACGCGGCGCCCGGAGCCCCGTGGGGAGCTTGGGGTTGGGGTTGGGGTTGGGGTTGGGGTTGGGGGGGGTGAGGAGCAGCCACGGGGCAGTCCCCGGTCCTGGACAGCCCCGTCCCGGACACCCCGGACCCGGGACACCCCCGGTCCAGGTCACCCCCATCCCGGTCATCCCGGTCCCGGTCACCCCGGACCCGGGACAGCCCCAGTCCTGGACATCCCGGACCCGGGACACCCCCGGTCCCGGTCACCCCGGACCTGGGACACCCTGGTCCCGGTCACCCCCATCCCGGTCACCCTGGACCCGGGACACCTCCGGTCCTGGACACACCCGGTCCCGGGACACCCCATCCCGGTCACCCCAGACCCGGGACACCCCCAGTTCTGGACATCCCAGACCCGGAACACCTCCGGTCCTGGACGCCCCCATCCCAGTCACCCTGGTCCCGGACATCCCAGACCCAGACACCCTGGTCCCGGTCACCCCGGACCCGGGACACCCCCAGTCCTGGACAGCCCTGGACCCAGGACACCCCCATCCCGGTCACCCTGGTCCCAGTCACCCTGGACCCGGGACACCCTGGTCCTGGACACCCCAAAGTTCCTCCAGGGAGCCCTGGCCCCAGCACAAGCACACGGCCACCCTGAGGGTTGATGCTCAGCACCTTTTTATTCCCAGCACAGAAATCCCGGGGTGCAGCCGCAGCTGCTCCCTCCCCGCCAGGCTGACCCCTGCGGCACCCAAGCGGGTGGGAGGCGAGCTCGGAACTGGGTGGGAGGTGAGCAGCGAGCGCCCCGGCACGGGACGGAGCCCCCCGGGTGAGCCCCTGCCCCGTCAGTAGTCACAGCTGCCCTGCAGGTAGGTGTCATCCAGGAACTCGGAGTAGCAGTCCAGAGAGCAGAAGTAGCAGACGATGGGCGCTTCGGTGCCTCCCATGTTGTCCACCAGGACCACGGTGTGAGCGACGTGGTGCAGGTTCATGGTCACCGTGATCTGGATGAAGCTGCTCAGGCAGGCGCCGCCGCACTGGCACGTCTTGGCCACCTCCAGGTCTTCGCAGAGGTGAGAGGGGAGGAGGTGGCAACCGTAAGGGAGTCTGTGGGGTGAGAGGAGTGAGCGTGAGTTCAGTGCACAATCCATCAGCCACCTCCAACAGAAACACCCTTCCCAGATCTAAAATGTGCAACCACGTCCCTGAGTACCACGGATCTGACCTCCGGAAAATGCTCCAAGAAGAGCAGGGAATTCCCAGAGGTCACAGCAGCCTGCGTGGCAGTGCCAGGGAACCGGACAGAGAGAATTAAAGAAAGGATTCAGGAGGAAACGGGCGAGTGTGCTGCTGCTCTTTTCCAACATCGCATCACTGACATTCGATGACGAGGACAAGAACTGCTGCTGCTTAAATCCGCAGCCGAGCGGCAGTGTTTGGGGTCCAGCGCGAGGAATTTCCCCGCAGTGCTTTGTTACCTGCCAGCTGCGGAGAGCACCGTGCCCTGCTGTCACTGGAGACCCGCAGCACAGGAGTGACTCACAGCCAGGCTACACCTACACACCCCCCGTGCCTTCTCCCTGCCATCACTCACATAGCTGAGGCTCCTGTGGTTCTGTTTTTGTCACCGTCTCAATTTCAGGACTTCCTTTGCTCTGATCAGGGCGCACACAATCCCAGCTCTGGTGCTTGCTGAGAATGCCACCGTGAGGATTGATTTCCAAGTGTTTGCTTTTGTGCCTTCTCTCTGTTTTCCTCCCTTCACAAGGTTTTTACAGCTTATCATCACTCCCATTTCTTGCTCTGTGTTAATGGCAGACAAGGTCTGGGGCATTTGTGTGTGTGTGGGTGAGGGGAGCCCCTCGTCTTACCCAGACTCCTGGAGCAGAAAGCAGAAATTGCAAAACCCCGGCAGTTTATGTAAGGAAGCGTGGAGTTTGCACCCTGTTAACATCTCCAAGGTCAGGAGTGCCTGAGAATTGCACCTGAGCGCTCGGTTGCTCAGCTCATTTCCAGGGCGTGCCCTGCATGCCTGTGGACACCTTTAGCACTGACCTGTGAGCAATTAACCCGGGACCTGTGGGGCACTCCCCGTCCCCAAGGCAGGAATTGGCAAGGAACGCAATTACGAGGCCTTCCCGGCTGTCTCTCACCCCCCTCCTGTACCCGTGACTCTCTTCCATCTTCTTGCTCCTTTTTCCACCCAGAAAAACGAGGTGGGAGCAGCACCAGATGGCACCGGAAAAATCACAGGCAGAGGCACGTGGGCGAGCGGAGAGGAGCAAACCCCGTCACCAGCAGCAGCCTGACGAGGGTGACGTTGACCTGGTGTTAAATGGTTTTAAAGCTACCCCTGAACTGGGCTTCTCTGCCTAATGGGGCCCAGCCGTCCTGCAGCACCCTGCTAACATCTCTCAGCTCGTGCTGGGTGCTGTTTGAAGCAGTCTGATCCACCTCTGTAGCTCCACGGTGTGTGTGGAGGGCAGCTCTTGCCAGCACTGATCTCACAAGGGAAGGGGCTCACAGACCTCCCACAGGGCTCCAGTGCACTTCGGTGTCAGCACAAGGTGAAGGGTAACTGTTTGAGAGCACTTTCCAAGCCAGAGCCCAACACAAAACATGATCTGTGGCACAAAACCCACTGTGCTGTAAGCTCCTAACTCTAAAGAGCTGGTAGTAGTTCAGGCTTACAGGGCTGATTCTCCTTCCCCGTGGTTGGGCAAGAATATTCCTTACGGTGCCCCCACTTTGTGGATAAAGAACATTTCATCTACGGCTTTCCCCAAATGCTTCCCAGTCACTGCTTTGCTACTGGGACCTGCGTTACCCTGTATAATAACGGGATTAAACTGCAAGTGGGATTCAAAGCAGCTCTAACTTCGTGAAGAGCAGCTGCCACTAACAGGAAAAAATAAATCAGGGAAATTTAGGCTTGACAGCTTTGAGACAGAGTAGGCGAGCTGCGTGCCCACCGTGCTGCTCTTACCTGTAATTTACGGTAGCTCTCGCGGCACACTCTAATAAAGTCAATGGTATTTTCAGCTGTATGTTGGGAACAAGAGGGTTAGGCTGCTCAAAAGGGTTCCCAAAGAGATCCAGGCTCTCAAGACAGAGTTTCCTAAAATCACTGGGCAAGAAAGGAAGTTTGTTTCGAGCTGCCGACAGAAAGCGCAGATGATCTAACTGGCCGATCTTGAATGGCAACCTAATCAGCTCATTGTCATCCAGCTTCAAATTAACAAGTTCTCGCAGCTGGCAGAACTGAATGGGCAGTGCTTTAATTTTGTTTTGGCTGAGGTCCAAGCACTGGAGAGACTTCTGAAGGGTGGAGGTGCACAGGGCACTGCTGAAGGTCTCCAGGTGATTGTCGTGCAGGTTGAGCTCCTGAAGGAACACCAGGTCACCGATGGTGGCCGGCAGCTGCTTAATGTGGTTATGGCTCAGGTCGAGTTTTCGGAGCTTCTTCAAGCAGAGCACGCGCGTGTCGATCCGAGCGAGTTTGCAGTACGAGGCCTGGAGATGCTCGAGGGAATAAGGGAAGTTCTTGGTGAGCGGGTAGTCCCTTTTGGAAGTTATGATCATTTTTGTTTTAGGCTTCTCCACTTCTGAAGTCTTCGCTGGTACCAGAGCTGAGAGCGGGAGAGCGCTGATGTTGGTCCCTTGGTGAGCCAGTCTCACGGCTGAAAGGAAATTCTTTAAATTGCTGGCATTTGCCTGCAGAAAAACACAAGCGTGGAATCACAAGTTTATTATTCTTGCACTTATCTGTACCACAACTTTCTGAACTATTTTGTGCATGTATCAGGAGACACTAACTCAGCAGGGAGCAGAACTGGGAAGGGAAACAATTCAGGCTTGTTTGGTTCATGTGCTGTTTGCAGGGTTTAAGAACAAACGGCAGGCAGTCTGAACGAGCAGTTACGACCTCCCTGAACAATCCAGATCGAACAAACCGTGGTGTTACTCAGAAAAGGAACAAAGCACAGGCCTCACAGCTGAATGCAACGTACAGAAAAAGAGCCCGACGCGCCGGGATGTTCCTAACCTGCAACATGACAAAAGGGCAGTCAATGAAAACACAAAGAGGCAAAGCAGAGACCTAAAGTCTGAAGCATTTACTTCCGAAAGCTGCTAAAGGTGGAAGCTGAGGTTGAATTTGATGGAAAGCAAGGTGGAAAGCTTCACGGCAGGTTAAGCGAGTGCTTCTGGCCACAGGCAGCACTGCTTGGCTGTGCCAGCATCAAACGAGAGAATAATTATTCGCAGCCCTTTTTGCAAATAAGCTACCCAGGAAATTCTAAAGTTAAAAAATGATGCACGTGTACAGCCCCGATTCATCTCATTCACTGCAGGAAAGAACAAACGTGCCAGCTTGTTCTTGGAAAATGTCTTAGAAACATCCCAGCTGCAACCTGCTCGTGCCTTGAGACCCCACTTGCGCACCTGAAGTTTCCCGTGCAGCACAACAGAGCGATGATCCTAGAGACTTCTGGATGTTCACGTGATACAAATAAAGGCAAAAAAGGTCAAACGCATTTGACTGCATTGCTAACCTAATTATTGGTCTTCTTAATTATCCCATGCACATCTGTTCTCTTAACTCCCAGTGTGAAATCCTCCAGAGATGGGGAAATTGCACAGCAAAAGCCTTTGTTATCCAGGACTGCCCACACTCGTTATCTCTTTAGCCAATCTAAAACATTTAGCTGTGTGACTCCCCCTAATTACAGGGGCATTTGTCACATTTCCAAGTAGCTAAATACATTCAAAAGTAAGAAGAGGTCCTCCAGACCTGTAGAGACCCAAGTTAAATTATATCTTAGAATGAAGTTCCAGGCAGTAACTCTTTGCTCTTGAAGTGTGAGACACGACAGATACCTGATTTTTGTAGCCAAATTCTCTAGGATGTCTAGGATAAGTTTACACCATTAATGTGACTTGAAAATAAGAGTACTTTGTGTTTCAGATCCTTAAAGCAAATTTCCACTCTAATACCTACATAAAGGCAATGTATCTGTAAACCTGTAAGAATATGTTGAGAAAAATTCTAAGACAAATGTGGAAAAAAAGCGAAGAATTAGCTGGAAGCGCTCAGGAAGCAATTTTCTGCCACAAGTCTGAACTCTTGACCACAGAAAAGACGTTGGAAAACTAAATTAATTCGCTCTGCCTTAAAGGTCCAGAGTTAAACGAAAGATGACGAGGCAATCTGAGATTACACAGATTTCAGACCTTGCATGCAGCGCAGCAGGCACAGGCCTGCTGACGGGAAAAATAAACAAACAAACAAACCAACAAAGCACAGTGACTTTAGTGCTTTTGCTCCGGGGTTAAATGCTCCAGACTGATGTTTCTCAACTTAGTTTTTGCTGGGGCTGAACACAGCAAATCACAGCACCTGGCAGAGCACAAAGAGTGCGGCTTACGCTGTAGTTGTATGCAGTCAGCACAGTCGTACCTGGAAATTTCTTGTTCTACAAAGCTTTTGTCTGTCGTGAGAGTTCAGAAGCCTTTCTGTAATAAAATTATAAATGACTAACAGAAATAGAAAAGAATAGAAACAGAAAAATAACCAATCATCTTAAACTGGGTTTCCAGATTCAGCGCATTTAAGGAGGGACATACAGAATCACTGGCTTTGGAAGAATTTAGTGTATTTTTTCCTGGAGCTTGACAGTATGAAGGTGAGCCTTGTGTACAACACGAGAAGCAAGGATCTAACTTCCTTGGAGCAACTGTGATCAGCTTTGTACAAGGTCAGAATTCCAACTCCTGCTTCATTAGATTCTGCGGAGACATTCTTTTCAGCCAAACAACATCATTATCATAAAGAAAAGAACACATTTAGTTCTTAGTGAAATTATTCCCTGCACTGGCATGCAGTTTTCTTACAGGCCCTATAAATGCTCTAAATTAGGTCTTGCAGCACTAAGACACTGGACTTCTCCTTGCTGGTTTTATACCACTAGTAGATCTTCTTCCACCAGGCCTGCTGTTATACCTGTGTTCTGAGAAACCTTCCGACTTTTCACACTGCAGTAGAAATGCTCAGAGGATGTAAAACAAGAATGTTTTAGATCTAATGCAACGTGCGTGACTTTTTTTGCTGCACACATTTGCTTTCGACAAAGAAAACTTAATATTATTGAATTTAGGTAAGTACTGCTTATATTTGACCCTGCAATGTGAACCACTCTCCTCATCAGACTGAGGCCGCCTTCCGTACCACCACGGCCTTCACTCCCACACAAAGTATTTCCAGATCATTGTACCACCATGCCTCTTGCTGCAAAATCTCAGGCTACCACAACTATACTCAGACTTATATTCACTCATTGGTCTTAATCCCAGTAAAACAAGTGCTTTTTCTTTCCAGGAAGCCACAGTCCCAAGTGTGGACTCATTTACCTGGTTTCTCAGGCAGACCCTGCAGCCTGCCCCGAGCTCTGCTCAACTCTGGCAAGACTGGGGGCAGCGCCTGCTGGAGCTGCAGTTTGGACAGACCCCACGCCTCTCACCTCAGCCTCTCTGAGAAAATATTCTACTTGGGAGAAAGAAGCTTAACCAGTGATGATTATTGCTGCTCAGTACAACACCATGAAGTTATTGACTGATCTCCTTCAGGTCAAAGGACCACAGCTGAAACAGAAAGAATGATTTTCCAAGTAATAAATCAATACTTTTTGCTTTTATTTACACAGCCTAACTCCAAAGTTTTGAAGATCTGTCCCGCTTTCCTTTTCTATGAGGGTACTAAAGATTAGAGGAACAGCCACATAAAAAAAAAATAACAGCACAGATACTAAATGCTAACGTGGTGTTTTTGGAGGGTGGGTTCAGCATCAATAAAAACATGTTTACATCTTCCAGGTGCCCCTTGAACTGGCCGTGGACACATCGGTGAGTTCTGCTTTCAGCTCAGCACCGAGGCCTGGTGGTGACCCGCCGAATGTGTCCCAGCTTGGGGACAGCAGCGGGCACACTGTGTGCCCCCAACATGAGCACGTTTTTTAATCAGTTTTAATCAGTTTTTAATCAGAAAGAGTTTGGCAATGCCCTGCTTCATGAGACCTGCAGCCCAAGAAGTGGGATGAGGCAGGTGAAAAGCTTCTCTCAGAGTAAAGGGACGAGACCTGACAGGGAGAGGGGGCACTTCTCCCACAGGGGCAGAAGGAAGGAGGCTCAGGGCACAGCTTCTCGGGGCTGGGGACCCGGTGCTGCCCCTTTTTCCCCAGCAGGGTCCGTGCCCGTCCCGCACCCACCTTGCTGAGGCAGATATCCACAGCAGGCTCCCGGAGCCGCAGGGTGGCTTTGCCCTCCTCCACGAAGCGGGTGAAGCACCGCTCGACGTTCTCCTGCACCTGCAGGGGGGAGGACGAAAAGAAGAAAATCTGAAGGGCGAGGGGATCGAGGGAAGGGAAAGGGACCGAGGGAAGCCGTCCCCGAGCCCCGCACCTTGTAGCGAGCGCCGGCCCGGTCCCTGGCCGTGCACACCATGAGGTAAACGGAGCCGCCCCCAGCCCCGCCGGGCGGGCGACCCAGCGACAGCAGCGCCCTGGTGGCACGGCCCCGGCCTCGCAGCCCGCAGGAGGGCAGGAGGCGGCTGAGCACCTCCACATCGCACTGCAGCCGCATCGCTGCCCAGCCCCGGCACGGCGGGCGGAAAGGGCTCGAGGGCGGGAAGGGAAAAGGGAGGAAAGGGAGGGACGAGGAGGAACGGGGGAGGGAGGGAGGGAGGTGATGGAGGCGGCGGGAGCGGGCGCCGCCTGCGGGTGGCGGCCGGAGAGGCAGGGGGGAGAGGGGGGAGAAGGAGGGGGGTGAGGGGATGTGGGGGGAGTTGGGGGTGTGAGGGGATATGGGAGGAATTGGGGGTGTGAGGGGATATGTGGTGATTTGGGGGTGTGAGAGGACATGGGGGAGCTGGGGGTATGGAGGGTGTGAGGGGACATGGGTGGAGTAGGGGACATGGTGGGTGTGAGGGGACATGGGAGGAATTGGGGGTGTGAGGGGTCATGGATGGAGCAGGGGATGAGGTGGGTGTGAGGGGAGACGGGACTGAGAATATGGCAGGTGTGAGGAGGTGTGGAGGAGTTGAGGGGACAGGGGGTGTGAGGGGACATGGGGGAGCTGGGTGCATAGAGGGTGTGAGGGGACTTGGATGGAGCTGGGGACGTGGTGGGTGTGAGGGGACACAGAGGGAGCTGAGGGGTATGAAGAGGTAGGGGGGAGCTGGGGGCATGGTGGGTGTGAGGGGACATGGAGGGAACTGAGGGGTGTGAGGGGACACGGTGGAGCTGGGTTCACAGTGACTGTGGTGGGACGTGGATGGAGCAGGGGATGTGGTGGGTGTAAGGGGAGATGGGGAACTGAGGACATGGCAGGTGTGAGGGGATGCAGAGGGGCAGGGACACAGGGGGTGTGAGGGGACATGGAGGGAACTGGGGACCTGGGACATGTGAGGGGAGATGGGAACAGAGGACATGGTGGGTGTGAGGGGATGTGGGGGGAGCTGGGGACATGGTAGGTGTGAGGGGACATTGAGGGGACATGGAGCAAACAGGGGTATGAGGGGACAGGGGTGAGCTGGGGGCATGGTGAGTGTGATGGGACGTGGATAGAGCAGGGGACATAGCAGGTATGAAGGGATACAGGGGACTAAGAACATGGCAGGTGTGAGGGCACATGGGGGAGCTGGGCGGTGTGAGGGGACACGGGTGAGATGGGGGGCATGGAGGGTGTGAGGGGACTTGGGTGGTACAGGGGACATGGTGGGAACTGGGGATGTCAGGGGACGTGGGGGAGCTGGGTTCATAGTGTGTGTGAAGGGACACGGATGGAACAGGGGACATGGCAGGTGTGAGGGGACAAGGATGAGCTGGTTTCATAGTGGGTGTGAGGGGACTTTGATGGGGCTGGGGACATGGCAAGTGTGAGGGGACACAGAGGGAGCTGGGGGCATGGTGTGAGGGGACATGGAGGGAACTGAGGACATGCTGGGTGTAAGGGCAGATGGGGACATTAGGTGCAAGGGGACATTAAGGACCTGAGGACACGGGTGTGGGGTGCCATGCCCCATAGATTTCTGCCCTGCAGTGACAGCAGAGACATCACCCAGTGACAGTTATCTGTCCCTTTATGAAGGGACAGATAACTTAATCCGGGCTTCGTCCCCCAAACTATGGTCTGGGGGTGTGCGGAGGGACTCGAGTGCCCACAAAAATCACTCAGCCGCCTGCCACCTTCACTCTGGTGGCGGCTCCGGCTCCCTAAACAACAGGAGACTCGCGATGAAGAATTTTTTTCCCTCAGATTTCCACAATCCGGCACCCGCAGGAGGCGCTGCGGAGCGGGCGGCGGCGCTGCCATATCCGCGCCCCGCCAGCAGGAGGCGGTGTGGGTACCGCGGCTCGGGGGGCTCCCGGCAGCTTTTTGGGGGCTCCTGGGGCAAAATAGTGCTAGGGGGGGGCAGCAAAAGGAGCCCGCGTCTCTCTGTGTTGCCCAGGCTACGCTGCAGTGGCTATTCACAGGCGCGATCCCGCTACTGACCGGCACGGGAGTTTTGACCTGCTCCGTTTCCGACCTGGGCCGGTTCACCCCTCCTTAGGCAACCTGGTGTGCCCCGGCTCCCCGGGGCTCACCATATTGATGCCGGCCTTAGCGCGGACGCCCGCTCGGCATAGCGCACTGCAGCCCAGAACTCCTGGGCTCAAGCGATCCGGCGGGCTCAGCCTCCCGAGCAGCTGGGACTACAGGCGTGCGCCACCGCGCCCGGCCACCGCTGCCCCGCGCCAGCGCTACTCCACTCCTCCTGCCGCTGACGTCACGGCCGCCGCCATTTCGTGAGGGCGGGAGCTGAGGGGAGGGGAGGGGAGAGGTGCACGCCGGGAGGCGGCGCGGGGTTGATTAAGGCAGGCGCCCGCCGCCATCTTCCTCTCGGTCAGGCGGCGGCGCGGCGGGCAGCATGGGGCACCAGCAGCTCTACTGGAGCCACCCCAGGAAGTTCGGGCAGGGCTCGCGGTCCTGGTTAGAGCGCTTCCATGGGGGGTTGGGGGCTTCGGGCTCATCTATCCGCCCCCCTTCATCCCTTTATACCCCCCCCCTCCGTCGCCATTACGCGCCCTGACCGCTCCCCCCCCCCCTCTCCCTCTCTGTTTTCTCCTCACAGCCGCGTGTGCTCCAACCGCCACGGCCTGATCCGTAAGTACGGGCTGAACATGTGCCGGCAGTGCTTCCGACAGTACGCCAAGGACATCGGCTTCATCAAGGTAAGCGCTGGGGCTGGGCGGACAGGGGAACGTGGTTTTCTTTTTTTTTTTTTTTTTGCTTATTCCTCACGTCTTTCTCGTCCTCTCGCAGCTGGATTGAGCGCTGGGAGAATGAGGCTGTCGACGGATGCTCCTGCGGCCTTACCCGGGCCTCCCTGATCCACCTGCAGCATCTCAGCGCGGCTTTGCTCAATAAATGGTTTCCCCGCCAATCTGATGTGTGTGTAGCTGCTTTCTGGGGCAGTTCTCGTGCCTCATGTTCTGTTACCGGGTCTCTTCTGTAGGAGTGGGTACTGTAATGGGAACAGGCCTGTATGGTCCTGTGCTGGTGTCCTGACTTTACCCCCACAAAGCCATGCGGTCTCAAGAGTGCTGATGCTCCTGCCTCTGAGCCCTGAGGCAGCAGCCTGCCTGCTCTTAGCTGCTTAGTGACTCCCTCTGCCATTTTACTCCTAAATCTATGGGCTTTTTAGGTAGTGCACCACTGGTCTGGGCTGGTATGTTTGTCCTCTTACATGTAATATGAATCCTAACATTTCCCCTGTCTAGCTAATTTGGAGGTGGAGTGCTGAACTTTAGTCATGCAAATACTACTGATTGTGCTTAAAAACTTACTATCCCTTACTTATGGTTCATACGTAATGATTGGTGAGGGTAGAATGTTAAAAGTGTTGGGGCTGTCCTACCCAGGCTGTTTTTTTTTTTTTTTTCCCAACTGTTGCTCCTGAAGTTACTTCACAGGAGATCACTGACGAGTGAAGTGGAGGGATACCTGAAACGGCAAATGATGCCTTCCTTCTGGGTGCTCTGAATTCAGTTTGGGAATCCTTTCTCTTTTCAGTCTAGTGACTATTAAATGACACAGAACACAGTGGGGCAGGGTTTGGGGGGGGGGAGTGGGAACAAATTCTGTTGCTGGTGGCTGGAGTATTTATTCCATGTGTTAAAGCCTCACTCCTGAGGTGAATAGGGCAGTGTACCTGGATCCTCATCTTCTGTGAGTACCTCTCAGAGCTGAAGCGTGGCTGCATCCTGTCACAGCTCCTCTCCAGGTGTCTGCAGTGATGGAAGCACGGAGGAATCTGATAGATGCCATGGGCATGAGCTCAGCACGGACCTGTCAAGCAAACAGGCGTGCCTGGGGTCACAGCTGGTGGCCTCTGGTGAGCTGTAATGTCAAATGTTCCTTGAGGAAGCTGCGCAGGGATCTGAGGTGTGTTTACAGCAAAAGCCAAAGGGCTGTGGGGGTAATGCTGCAGGCTGGTGGCAGCAGCATGAAGCTCATCTTTTTTTTCCACAACTGGCCTGTTAAACTGGCACAGCAGCACGTGCTGCAATGGTTGGTTGGTGCCAGTGGTTTAGGAATTACCTGAAACTAGTTTGAAATTTGCTTCACTACTTGGTAAGTAATGCTGAACGTGAGCTAAAGTAACTGTGGGTTAGCACATTTGTTCCCCAAAAAGAAGGTATTGCTATTATCTGAAGAGCTGCTATGTTAGCTTCATCGCAAGGGGACTAAACCTGCAGTGAACTACCGGGGAGGAATGGATACACCTGGGATGCTAACCAAGATCAATTAATAGTTAAAGCCTGCTACAAAAATTGAAAGGTAGCTGTAACAAGAAGCTGGGAAGGGCTGGGGGGACGAGGGGAGCCCTGAGAGTGGTCAAAGTGGAGGCCCGGAGAGGGGGGAGCCTTGAGGCAGTGTGGGGCAAGAAGGGCACCGAAACAGGAGCGAGCTGTAGCTGAAAACTTCCCAGTGTAAAACTCAGTTTGTATGCTAAAAAAAGTTCATCTGGTGATTGATTTTCCAGTTTCAGCTAAGACACAGGTGAATCCTACGGGGTGTGTTTGTTTGGCTTCAACATCACTGATAATCAGGAACCACTAATTGCCTTTCTAGCCAATTACTGAATTTCTTATGTAAAGGGGACTCATTGGAAGGCCCAGTTAAATGTTATTTTAATTAATGCTACAATCTTAGATTTGTTCTGTTTCAAGAAAGCAAGAAAATGGCCAGCTTTTCTGTGACCGGCCTCTGCTCTTGGGCCCCCAGCACAGAGCTGGGAGCTGCGGTGTAAAAGCTGCTTTCTCAGCAGCTTTCTTTGGGTTGACACGGTCTGTCTGGAGCAGTTACCAACTTGGCTACATCCTGGGGCACAAAACCCTCTGCGTGATGATGGAGCACCAAAACTCTGCCAAGGAATGATGTTAAGGAAAATTTACTGACACTGCTGGTGGCTGGGGCTGCATATCCAGACACACCTCTTCTTACCATGAAAGATGCTTCTTGTTTTTATTCCGTCATCTTGTCATACACACCTGACCATAGTGTAAAATTTCAGATGCCCTTGGACACCTCCTTTCTCTGCCTTGTGTGGGTGCCGGGGCACAGCACTGAATTACACTGGGGCTCCGGGTCTGGCAGCCCAGTGCCCGAGCTGCTGGGCTAGCTGCATGATGGAAACTTGTAATAAAAAAAGCTCTGTACCAAATAGCTAAGGAATCCCATCGAAAAGCAGATTCCTACGTGAAAACAAAAGTGAAAGATGTTTTTGAATTACTTTGCACACATTAAAACACCTAAATTGTCACTTGGTAATTCTATAAGCGCCTTAAATGGCCCTGCCTTTTTCCTGTTCTGCTGCTCCCATCTTTTAAGTCTAGTGGGAAAGTGGCGTAGTAGAAATTGCAACACCTCTTTACCTTACTCCTGCCTTAGCCAGGTATTTATTGCCCAATATACAGAGAATGCTAGGTGCCAAAACCTTGAATTTCCTGAGCTCATTGTGAAAATTGCATTTTTTTTTTCTTCCTAAAGCTGACAGTTACAGGCTCTGAAGGTGCACAGATGTGAAGCTCAAATTTATTTGGAAGCAAAATGATTTATAAAGAGCTGCCGATTCCCCTAAAGAACAGGCAAAATCAAAGTACTCTTCAAGGACTGCTTTAATAGCAAACAACTAATACATGTTTTTCTGTGGGGAAATAATGTTGCCTATTTGAAGCCACGCAGGAGATACTGATACCTTTGCTTTGAAAGAGATGAACCTCTAATTGCTGAAATAGAGTTTATGTGGGGTTTGGAGTGTAGGAAGAAACACTAAATTGCGCTGGATTATGCACCAGATAAAATCTGTGATTATCAGAGGCTCCGAGAGGAATTTGCAAAGGTTTAGGTAGAACACCATCTTTTGAACTTGCCCTGAGGCTAGAAAAAAATGAATCTGCTTGGGTAGGAGGCAGTGCAATGCCTTCAGGCTGCCCGCAGCAGCGCAGGTGCTGTGGATGCCTGTGTGCCTCGATGCCCTCCTGCACAGCTTCCCAGCCTGTGTGCAGAGCTGGTCTTCAACCAACTGATCAGTTTTATGGTGGTGGGAGGATGTGGGACCAGGCTGAGGTGTTTTTTGGGCTGTTGTCCCGTTTGCAGCATCTCGGGATGAGTGCCAGGCCTGGCAAGGGGCTCCCTGTCGCATCGGCTGGATCTGGCTCCTCACCCTGTGGGGTGTGTGGAGGTCTGGGGGATGCTCTGGTGTCAGCAGAGGCCACCAGAGAGCTGCAGAGATCCCTGACCTGAGAATTCTGTGGCATTTTCACTGTTAATAGAGTGATGGCTTTCCTATTAGACACAGCTGATCCTTCCTCTTCTGCTGGTGCTTAAAGATGCACTTGTGTGGTGGGAAGAACACCAGGTGCACCCTGCTGGGATGGGACAGCAGCTTGCCCAGGGCTGTAGGTGTTCCAAAAAGCGCCATTCCTGAATTTCTGGGGGAGCAGGCTCCACCTGGAGCAGTTTGTTCCAGCACATGTGAGCTGCAGGTGATGCTCGGAGCGGAGTGTGCTGAGCCACTGCCCCCACAGGCAGGGGGAAAAGGGCCGGGGAATTTTGGGGAGTTTTACGAAGAAAACGGGGTGTTTGGCTGAGGTCATGTCGAGCAGGCTCAGGGTGGGAGCTGCTGCTCCAAATGTGTGTTTAATGCAGTACTCAGCACTGTGGGGTCCTGGGTCCCACCTGGTCCAGCAGGAGCTGACCGCCACGAGCAGGACACCCAACAGCAGGGTCCTGCCCCCTGCCCTGTCCATCCACCAGACCAGGAGGGACCTGGGGGTCTGCGGCCCCACACACCAGGGTTAGAGTGGGCACTGCAGTGAGCACTGAGCACAGCACAGCTGTTTGTGCCTGGGTGCAGAAGCTAGATGGCACAGTCAGCCCGCGGTATCGCTGCTGCGGCAGCTTTGCACAGCCTGGCTGCCAAGGGGGGGCCAGAAACTCTTCTTTTCTCACTGTGACATCAAAAATGAGTTTTCAAATCTTGTCTTTTTCTCCTTTTTTCTCTCTCTCTCTCCTTTTTATTTTATTTATTTATTTATTTATTTATTTTTTGTTCCTTACGTTTTTGTCTGCAGCCAGCTGACCCGGTTTCCAGGATGGCCCTGATCTCACTGATACCTGGCAGGATCACTTCACAAAACCAAAACAAATGCAGGTGCTTCACTGCCAGCCTCGTGTTCTGGTCCTGCACTTGCTGTCATTTTGGAGAGGAAGGTTAAAAACCTACCCAAAGCAAGAACCCCCCTTTATCCCCAGTCAGGTCATCACTGTCTTTCTCCTGAGCTAGCGTGTCACTACATGAAGTTGTGCAGAGGGGTGCCTGCTGGGCTGGCACTACCCTGGAATCTGGGATCATTTAATCATAAATACATTTTTGTAAAGTCTCAGCTCCCACCTGTGTGTCAATTCATGTGCTTAAGTGCTCGGCTGTTGCTCTTCTGCATGCTCTCTGCTTGGGGGCGAGCATCGCTTCTACACCAGCGCTCAGCCCTAGCCCCAGCAGATATGGGTAAAATGCACAGATTTCCCACCCTGACTTCTGCAGATGGCCAACACCAAGCAGGCTGACCCTGCAGGCACACTCCACAATGACACTCAGCTATTGTGGGCCCTTATTTTGCAGATTTTGGCTCCTCTGCTGCCCCATCCCAGCTCCTGGAGGAGCCCCTGGCCGTGGGGTGCAGCACCCCACCACGTCCCTGCTCTGAGCACTTCATGGCACGGTGAGACAAACGCCTGGAAAAGGCCAGCCAGATGGGATCTGGCTCACGGCACGGCGAGCAGAAGTGCTTCTAAATAAAACGTTCTCAAAGACCGGCATTAGGCATCAGTGGCTCTCTAATTCACGCCGCTTGTGGGGAGTGTGTGTTCGTCGCAGACAATGTTTATTTATGGCATGTAAAATCTATTTCAATCAAATAATTTCCATAACTGAATATTTATGCCAACATCCACTGAATGCTCCTTGACTAAACTGAAAACTATTTATTCAGTTATAAATGTTTACTTGTTTAGTGTTAAAACTGCTTTAAACAAACTTAAAAATCAAATTGACATCTTCCCCGCCAGCAGGATTTTCCCTGTGTTCCAGACGTTGGCTGGCTGAGCACTGTGTTTTATTATTGTAATTTCAGTTCAAATAGCCTCTGTATATTTATGTCCTCTAATGGCACTGACTATTGGAGTGCCAAGTCCAAATGCAACGGAGCTGCTGCCGCTGTTCCCAAATATTTTTGTTGTTTTGAGGCCGGGTCAGGTAGAATAGCACTTTGCTGCCCCAAATGCTCAGCATTGTCTTAAATAACATTGTGCTGAGTTAACTCTGTGTCTCACTGCCTTGTTGTTTTAAAGCCCAGGAGACTTTTAAATGGGGTGAGTCCCCAAGCATGAGAGGTTGGAAGAGGTATTTGGGTCTCGAGGGATTGTGGGTGCTCTGCATGGGGCTGTGTTGGTGGCTTGGGGAGCAGAGGGTTTTGGAGACCCTAAAGGGAAACCTGCCTGCAGGGCTGGTGGCACCAGGGTGGGCAGCACGTGGTGCCACCTGTCCCAGGGTGACAGTTAATGGAAGAACTGCCAAAAATCGCAGAGCACTGCCATGTGCTCATGGCGTTTGTGCCCCCACCTATGATTTTCCAGCCAGAGCTGTGCCCCCAGGGATAGTGGCAGTGGCCATCAGCTGCCACTACCCTACTGAAGTGTCCTGCCTGTCCCACCCCAGCCAGGTCCCAAGGATGCGACCACCAAACCCAGCTATTCATGGTGCTGAGCAGGGCTGAGCAATGTGGTTATTCACAGCTTACAAAATGAATTTTTCCTTATCTCGCATCCCGCAAGAGGCTGAAGCTGCCCGTGCTCTCCCTCTGCAGCACTGGCTGCCTGGCAGGAGGCGGTGGCGATCCTGTGTGGGTACAAAAATGTAGCCAAAGTCCTGCCTCCTGGCCAGGTTTGTGCTTTGCAGTAAGGGTTTTGCTTATTCAGTGCCTCTGTGCTGCACTCTGTCCTGTGCTTCTCCATCATCCTCCTGTGCCGGTAATACCCGTCTGCAGAGCTGGGACTTCGTGTAGGAAATGTGTGAATTTTAACTAGGATTTCACACGCACTGCAGAAATCCCCTCCTAACCAAACACCTGGGATCCTACCGTGTCTGCGGTGCCTTCTGATGGCTTAATTATTTCTTGCTTTTCTGCTAACTCCAGTGCAACAACGAAAATTGTGATCCTGCTCGGAGCAGCGGGTGAAACCCAGCCCCTGCCTGGGGCACAGCTTCACTCAGGGCAGCTCCTTGCTCCGCTGATTTCCTTGAGGATCTGGGAACACAGACAAAAATCCTTTTGTGCACGTGCAGGCACTGTTTATCCCTGCTTTGGTTGTGTATACCCTGGGCAAGCACTACACGAACCCCAGCAAATAGATGGTCTGTGGCTTGGAAGAGCAGAAAATCCCCTGGAGTTATACCCTGAGTTTACAGCACCTTGTCTGCAGCACTGCTGCACTCGCATCAGCTGTAAAACTTGGTTATGTTTCCCCTGCTCTCTCCCAGTGCTTGATGTAAGGGTGGTGGCACAAAATCAATGCCCAGCTCCGTGCTCTGAAGCATCCATCCCAGCTGCAGGGCTCGGGGCTGTGCTGTGCTTGTAGGATTTGGGCCACCTCCCATGTCTTGTCCTTCCCAAAACTCCGTGGGACAAAGAGGTTCCCACAGATGTGGGTGTTTTTGGGCACAGATGTGTGGGTCTGACTGTGCATCACTTATAGAGCTCATGATGGGTTTTGTGGGGATATGGGATTTGCACATTTCCGTGTTTTTGGGGAGCATTTGGTTTGGACTTGAATGACCACAAGCACATGATGTTTTTTTGCCCTATGTGAGGTGAGACATGAAGTTATAGCTAATTAATACAACTTATAATAAAAGTTTATTAATACTATTAAAAAATCCGTTGCAAGTAGCAGGAAGGGAGGTCATATTTTAGGATCACACATCCAGAAACACATCCCCCTTGAAGGCAACTGCAGGAGAATCCCATTGGCATGGGGCTTTGTGGCTTACCAAGCCCCCTTGCTGTGGGGCTGCAGGAGGAAATCAGGGTTTGCCCTAATGTCCTAATGCTTGCCCTCTGTATCAGTCCTCCTGTGACACAAACCCGACCTTCTCTGGCTTGAGGACAGATCGAGGACAGGGCTGAAACCTCCGTTTCTGGGATAAGGAGGGGAGAACTGACAAATCACCCTTGTATCTTTTATTACGGAGCAGTGTCATTTTATATTACCCCTGCCAGCACTGTGGGTCAGAATACACAGCAAAAAGATGAGTTCTCTTCCACTTGCAGGTTTCCACCCTAAAGGCTGTCCCCTCTGCTGCTGGCTGAGAGTCCCGTGGGTGACGGAAGTGAGGAGGGGACCCCAACACCCGTGCACCAGGCTGGGGTGAAGGAAAAGAGAATATAAGAAAAAATACAGAAGGAAATGTTATTTCCCCAGTGCTTTCCTCCCAGAGGGGTGAGAGTTACTCCAGGGTTGTGTGGGTGGAACCAGGCAGGGCTTTGAGCATCCAGGCACCATAAACCAGAGGGATGTCGTGCTCTGAAATAAGGCCGTGAGCTGTGACACCTGCCTTTGGGTGACCTGAACTGCCTGCTGCCTAAAGCTGCAACCCTTTGGACACAGATAAGTGTGTGTGTGCCCTCACATGTGTGTGTGTGCCCCTCCAGGGGCTGATGGCTGAGGCTGGGGGTGCCAGGACCAGCAACAGAGTAGAGAAATGCATGGGCTCTGCCGCGCTCACTCCCAGCCCCGGCAGCAGCAATAGAGCTGTTCACAGGCCTGCTGTCTGCGGGAGGCAACTTTTAATTACTCTAAAATAAGCACACGTTCCTGGCTTTTTGGCTTCGGTGGGTGAATTTATTTTCCGCAGGGGGATGGAGCGGACCCAGTAAATAACTGCCCGCAGCTGCAGCAGGAAAGGTCTCGGCGCATCTAGAGGGCTGGGTATAGATTGATTTATGGTTTTAACAAGCATGGCTGGGTAGAGAATCATGCCGATATGGTTTCAAAGTCGTGAAGAGATATTAATCAAAATTAAGGCTGCTCTAAGAAGGTATCCGAGCCAGCAGCCTGGCTCTGGCTAATTGATGGCCCAGCTCGGGCTGTCCCTGCAGAGACAGCCGAAGGACAGCTCTGGTGGGGGGCTCGGCATCTCCCGGCACACGGGGAGCCAAGGAGGGAACAAAGGGTGTAATGAGGAGTATTACGAGTCAGTTAGGGGGATGGTGGACTTGTCCCCATTGATTATGCCACATGTGAAGGGAGGAAATGATGAATGGAAACGTGAAGGAGAAGCAGCGGTGGCATTTCTAGAGCTGCAGCGTGAAACCTCACGTTGCCAAAGGTCAGGGTTGCTCAGACAGGTAGTGAGCGCCAGTCCCCAAAAGAGTTTATTTTTTTTGGCAAAAATCTACCAAGAATTTTCAAACCCTGCTTTTCACTGGTCTGCACAAGGGGATTGTGTTGTAATGTGAAGATTGGGCTTAAAGCCTTTCTTTTAGGGAAAATTGTGTCTGGACTTCTCTGCCTTGCCTCCAGCCAGGATGCACACCACGCTTTGCCCACTGAGCTCTGACTTTACCTTGCCCTTGGTCTTTGTGACACAAGGTGGCCCTGGACACGTCCATATTATCCAGGCTGTACTCACACAAAGCAGCGGAGCCAAGGTAACCTCTTTCTATGTCCTGAGCTCTTGCAGAGGTCCAAGTGTGCCAGGAGGTCTTGTTGCAAATCTCCACATCCTTTGGACCCACTGACAGCAGATGGGTATGGATTAGCTGAGCTCCTTGTGAGGCTTCTCAGTGAAGCCTCTGAATTTCTCCAGGCACGCTCAGGCATTAGCAGTTTGCATTGTCTCAGGCTTTGAAGAGTTGTGCAGGAGATCCCATGGGATTAGCTGCAGACATCTGGGGATTTAAGAAGTTTCCAAAGGGTATAGAGGCTTGATTGCTCATCCAAGCCAAGTAAAGCCCCTGATAATAAAAGTTATTTGCACTTTGTAGTTCAAATGATGGCTGCCTGGGGCTCTAGCCTCCTTCACATAATGAGTTTTGCCATTAAATTAAATCTTAGCTGCATTGAAGCCACTCGTTTCCTGCTGGGAATTTGGCCAGCCACCCATTTCCTTCTTCAAGGAGGACACAGCCTCCATACCCAGCTGGGCCTGAAGATTTTGGTGTCCTTTCTTTGGGGCAAAGTGCCAGCGATTCTGGCAGGTCTCCTACCCAAACCTGACCCCATGTCCTGCATAAGGCAGGCTCAGGCTCAGGGCTCTGTTGGCAGAGCAAGATGTCCCTTCTTGCAGGAATGCTTGTCCTGGGCTCTGCTCCCACCAGGTTTTTGCCAGGGACACTTCTTTGGATCTGTGGGATGAATGGGGAGTGTTCAGGGTTGGGGGTCAGTCCCTGATAGCCTGATGCTGTTGCACATTCCAGAAGGACGCAGCTCTGCTCAGTGGGTCTGATGCTTTTGCTTCTCAGAAGCAGTGCTCTCACTGACTTTGGAATGATTTCCCCCTCTTCCCTTCCTCTTCAATCACAGCTCAGGCGTAACTCAACAAGATAGATAGTTACGGTCGTGAACATGAGAGAAGAGCAGCTCCTCCGTGTGCCTCTGCCCTGTCCCCTGCAGCTCAGCTTCCATCGGGGTGTCCACCCTCCAGGCAGACAATGCCACATCAGCATTTCACTGCAAGAAAGCTTCTCCAACTCTGTCCCCATCAAAGCCCACAGCAGCTTGATGCAGTGAATTTGTCAGCAGTCCCCAGGAGAGCTGCAGTGCCCGTCCTCATCCTCCTTTAGCCTCGTGCCACTGCTCTGTGCTGAGGACGAGCTCACTGCTGAAGGGCCAGCGCAGCAGGTGGCTGCCTGCCACCATCAAAGTGGCAGTTTTGGGACAAAACTCAATTTAAAGCATCCTCAACTTCCCTGAGCAAAGGCACAATGGTAGCCACCTCGGGATCCATCCAACAGCAAGGATGCATCGGGGTGAGCCACCATTTGCTGTGGTTCCATTGATTTCTGGTTGCAAAGAACCATGTGTCGAGGTACAACCATGTGCTGTAGTATGGAAGATGATTGATGCCCCTCATTCTCATGCCCCCCTTACTCCCAAAGGAGTTACCCACCTCCCAATGGCACCCGATGCTCTTCTTGTTAGAAAAAATTACAAGGATCAGAGCCAGCTGCTCGGTTAATGCTAAAATCAGAGGGAAAGGAGACCGGACACTTTGTTCCTCGCTGACCTTGAAAACCAAGCTGGCGAATGCAACCTTTCATTTCTTACTGCTCCGGGATTAGTGGGATGAGGTCAGCCTGTAGCACTAATTCACTTTGCTCTTAACTCATTTCATTACATTACAGGAGAGCATCGCACTCAGCAAGTGTAATCTTCTATGCTATTCTCCTCTTGTCTTTGCTTTTGTCATAAATTAAATAAGCTACTGACATTTTCCAACTATAAAGATTGATTTTTTTTTTTAGAACTGTACTGGGGCAAGTGATGATAATTTATACATCTTAAAGTTGTCCACTTAGTTGTCTCTCCATCTAGTTATTCTGTCAGCCGCTGAGCTGGCTGCCTTTTCCTTTACCCATGCGCTCAGGGGCAGGCTCTCTCCCACTGGAGAAGAAGCACTGAGTCTTCAGATTTCCTGCAGTGACGAGCACGGACAGACCTGAGGTGGGCACTTGGCTCCTGTGAACTCCAAAATGAGAGCTCAGGCTGATAGGATTTGCTGTCCCCTCCAGGGGGATGTCAAAATGTGATGCTAGGGCATGACTGTGTGCCTGGGTTATCACATCCCCACTGCGAGCAAAGAGAACACAACATAGATCCTTGGCCAAAATGCAGGGTCCAAAATAACCCATGCTGAGCAGAAGCCATCTCCCAGTCTAGACATCGAAGTCTAGAAGTTGACTGTCCTGGCAGTATTTGAAGCCCAATGATAATCCAAGAGGACATGGCTGAGACTTGAAGCTTGGCTCTTGGCTGTTGATTTTGAACATGAGGTGTTGAAAGTTGTTGTTTGTTGTGAACTACAGGCTCCAGGATCCACATGGCATCTGACATGCCTGTGAGCTGCTCCCAGGACAAAACGTTATCTTCTCAGACTCCTTGAGCTGATGATAGTGCTTCCTAAAGCAGAGTGAAAGGGCCCCAGTGCTGTGATCTTCTGGCACGGTAATGATGCACCATGGTTAGGGGACATCTCTTGGTCAAGAAGGCTGTTGGACCACTGGCTCTTTCTCTTCTTTCCTTCCTTCCTTCCTTCCTTCCTTCCTTCCTTCCTTCCTTCCTTCCTTCCTTCCTTCCTTCCTTCCTTCCTTCCTTCCTTCCTTCCTTCCTTCCTTCCTTCCTTCCTTCCTTCCTTCCTTCCTTCCTTCCTTCCTTCCTTCCTTTCCTTATTTATTTACTGTCATTTTGTTTAATAGAAGGTGGACTAAGTGACTGGAAAAAAGGGAGCTTCTGGACTTTGCCTAGCTGGAAGGGGTGAGCTGGCTTAATGAAGATGAAAAGCCAATTGACTGAAAGTCCCTGTGGAATGAAAGAAAGAAGAGCCTGCACTAAAAATAATGTATTTCCAGGAGACAAAGTGTAGCATCTGTGGGGAATGGCAGGTGGGACATTCCGGGGAAGGTGCTGAGCAATGCGGGCAACTGCTCAAAGAAATCTTCATTGGTCTTAGTCAAAAAAGATGCATATATGAAGCAGACAATAAGCTTGATTACTAAAAATCAGGATAAAAGAATGATGCAAGCAAAACTTGAAAGGCTGAAATGGAGAGCAAAGGGCACGAGGGGAAGCTGTCTCCAGGCATGCTGGAAGCAGAGCAGATGAGCACGGCTGTGCTGAGCCAGCATCAACCGGGAGATGACAAAACCAAATGGGAAAACTGGTGTGGGAATAAACTACCTAAAAAAATGTTCTGAGAAAACCAGAAGGTTGTCAGTAAGAGATTATTATTATTATTATTTTTTGTCCAGCAGCAACAGTCAGATACATAAAGTGGGGTAGGAAAGGACCAGTGAGCAGAGCTGGAGAGCAGGACCTGGGCTTGGTGCCCTGGCAGGTGAGGGCTCCTTTGGAAGAGCCATGTGCTATATCTGGTGTAGACACAGGAATCAGGGTTTGAAATTTGTTTTGCAGTGCTGATTTTATTTATGCACTTGTACTAACAAAGGAAAGAAATGCCTGGAAGGTTATTAAGACAGGTCAGACATCACAGGAATGATATGATGAAATAAATTCTGGCCAGGGAAGTGAATGAGCTCTTCTTATCTTCAGCCCTATGTATCTGTCCATTTTTTTCCAACATTTATGGCATTATACTGTTCAGTGTGGAAATCTGCTACCCCTGTGCACTTGATTCATCTCCCAACAATCTTTTAAAGCATCATGTTAAAGCATCATAAGGACACAGTGCTTTTAAAGACAATTATTTGATCACTCTGAGGATGCCTCAATGCAGCAGTTTTAATGATCAATGAAATTTTATCATGTTTAGAGGGGTTACATGTGGTATCCACAGCTGCCATCGCTGGGGTGAGTGATGGGGAACCACATCCGTGTCCCAATGCAAGGCTCTTCCTTGTCGTGAAGCCCGTCCTCTGATCTGGGGAGTGCAAATTGCATTTTAACAGATATAACCTATGGAAAAATATTATCAACAAAGGAAAAGAAGATTAACTTCTTGCCTGGAGGCAATGTTTGAAGATTTTACAGATAGGGTTGTACCTGCTAAAGCCGGCACTTGGGGAACAGCGGGGAGATACAGCTCGTGATATACCAAATAAACCAGCACCGTTTTTCATTAGACCTTGCTGGAAATGCTCTCCTTTCAAGGTGGTGCATCTGTGAGCTGGATGCTTCTGGAGCTGAAGCTGTTTTCAGTGCTCACCAAGGAGCTGTTTACCTCTATTTTTGTTCAGAGTTCTTTGGCAGAAGGAAAATCCCCCCTTTCTTGCACAGCTGATGTATTGGGGCTGCTTCCAGGCGCGGCTGTAAGCTCACCATGGTTTGGGGTTGGCGTTGGATCTGAGCCCTTAGAAGTAGGACTGGCCTGATGTATTTCATGAGGATGCATTTTTGGCTGGTTTAGTGCTTGCACTAAGCATCAGAGGCCAGTGACCACACCTTGCTTTTCAGATGGAATATCTGGTTTAGGACAGGAATAATTTTATTTTCTGGCTTGAATGGTGTAAAAATGTGAATGTCAGAACAGAACTTTAGCCTGTGTGTTAAAGCTGCCCGGGGTCTATCCTGATTCTCCAAAATGAGTGATTTCAATGCAAAACCAGAGAGGACTTTTTGCATGAAATCTCATGGAGCGGGCTGCCCAGGGAGGTGGTGGGGTCCCCTCCCCAGAGGTATTGAACAAGGACACACGTTTGCTCTCCCCAAAGACTTTGCTGGGTTGGGCTGTACTTCCTAGTTTGAATTCCTGAGAAAATGAAATAAGCAATTGCTGACTTTTCCCTTAATTCTTCAGCTTGCTGCCCAGTTCCTATCTCATTTGGCAGAGAAGCGGAGCTCACTGGAGATATTACACTTCCACGTGCTATGAGGACAGCTGGCCAAGCAGAGGAGAGAGACCTCTGAACAGCACTCCTCTGCAGGAAAGGCTGAAGTGTTTGCAAAGCCCTTATTAGACAGGAAAAATACACAGAAGAGCAAGTGCCAACATGAACAGAGAAAACATGAGTTATTTAATAAGTTTTGCAACCCAAAACTGTGCATGGGATGAGCTCCGCCAACACTGAAAATAAATGGGAGAAACTGCTGTTATCGAGGGTTTTTAGGGGTGGGCATCTCTGTCAGAGTCTGGTGCACTCTTATGTTCTTGCCTGGGATCAACCCTGGGGGGAACCTGCTTGTTTGCCCTTGTGAGTTTTTGGAGATAAGCAGCCTGCTAGGGTCTCATCCACATTTTGTGCATCCACTCTTAATTAACAGAGCCCTGTGCTCGCTGCAGAGCCTGGGACACTCGGTTTCATTCATCTGATACCTCTGGAAGCCCTATGTGGTTACTATTAACCACACAGGACCAGGCAGCCCCCAAGGATGGGTTTTGGCAGAAGGGGCTCTGGCAAGTTGGGTATCACTACTGGGGAGATGCTCTGGGTGACATGATGCATGTGAAGGGAACCACGAGCTCCAGGTGAGATAAGGAGAGTGATGGTGTTTAAGGACCAGAAATGGCTGCTCCTGCAGCCCCATGCTGAGGTAGGAAAGTTTCTGGTCTTGGAAAAGCAGCTGGTTCAGAGCAAGCCTCAGCCATGCAGCAGAATTAGCGGCTTAGCCCCGGGCGATGGCTGGGTTGACAAACCAGCCTCTCATGTCCGCAGCCTGTTTTGAAAGGAATGTTAAAGCTGTGACATCCATAAAACACTGGGGCTGCAGCGTTTTGTTTCTTCTCAAGAGCTGCTCACAGAGGGAGACTAAAAAAAGGGATACTCCATCAAACCCACCTCCCCATGGACAGGCAGCAAACCACCAAACCTGCACCAGCAAAGGGCATTTCTGAGAACAGGAGGGTTGGTGGGGGCGAGGGAAAGAGCATCCCATGCCCCAGGGGGATTAGGGATGAGGCTGGAGCTAAGCAAGTAGATTTGAGTGAGGATGAATAA
This sequence comes from Aythya ferina, assembly GCF_964211825.1. Classification (NCBI taxonomy): domain Eukaryota; kingdom Metazoa; phylum Chordata; class Aves; order Anseriformes; family Anatidae; genus Aythya; species Aythya ferina. The sequence goes on from NC_140301.1 coordinate 62,939,617, forward strand.
GTGCCATCGCCTGCCTGAGCAGTGGTAGGGGGACGTGTGGATGTTCTGGGGGGGCAGAGGTTTCCCTGCACAGCACCATCTCCTTCCTGGCATTGCTGTCTCCCACTGCTCGTGCTTGTAAGGAGCTGTGGGTGCATTAATCCTGCCAGCAGTCCATTCCCCTCACTGTCCGCAAATACACGGAGTTACCCTGTGCCTGCCTCTCACCGAGGTCATGGGATGCAGCTTTCCCTGAGCATCCTCACGGGCGCAGAAAGAGATCATCATTAGTCCCCTAATTGCTCACCACAGCCTGCCTAAATTCATTTCACCTACACAAAATCTAATGATAGGAAGGGGCTCTTTCAGTCATTAACAGATGCAGGGCTTGTGGCACGGGGAGAAAATGCCTCTGGTGTGTTCCTCCACTGCTGTCGCAGAAATGCCATTGCCCTGCTCTCCCCATCACTTCCCAAACTGTCCCTGCTGAAAGTCCCAGCCCCATGCAGTGAATCCCTGTGAGCCTTTTGGGGTTTCTCACAGCCCGACCCAGCACACCAAGCATCCCCTTGGTGAGGAGGAGGATCGGTGCCCAGCAAGGTCCCTTAGGATCTAAAGAACAATAACTCCTGGTACAGGCTGTCATTAAGCTTTTTCAGGGAAACTCGTGCATCAGTGGGAGAAGGGGACGGGGGATGGAGGACGAGGAGGCAGCTCCTGTGGGTGGGGAGGAAATCAGGGCAGGCTGCTCACACGGGAGTAGAATTTGGCACCCAAGTGGCCCTGGGAACCCCAACAGTGGTGATTATTTATATATTCAAACAAACAGCTATTCTATGTAGCAGTAAAAATAAATAAATAAAAAAAAACATCCCTTAATAGCAGAGCATCTGCCTGAAGTTATTATTTATAGAGAGAAATGGCAAATGGAATTTCAGGTGGTCCACGACAGCCCTTGCTGAAAAGATGTGTTACTGTTTGGCTTGCATGCCTTATTTATTTATTTATTTATTTATTTTTACCTTTGCATTTTAGCCCAGGGGCTGCGCTGTTGGAACCTGGCTCTGCCACAACAACCCCAGGACCTGCACCCTGCATACCACCAGGTAAATCTCATCTGGGGTCTGTCCCAGCTCCTGCTGTAAGGGAACTGAACTCACCTCTGGGTGTTACATGGGTCAAAGCCTTGGGGTTTAATGTTAACTTAACCCATGGGTGGGCTTAATATTTCCTCCATCCCTTTGGCTGGGTGAAAGCTGAGCAAAAAAAAAACCAACTCAGCCAGTCTGAGGTTTCCTGCAGATGCATCAGCAAGCTTTTAGCGCCTGTTTTCATTTGATTTGGTTCTTTTCCAAGGGGAGAGAAGTAATTTCTCTTGATGTTGTGTCCCACATCTTGTCCCTATCTGCCCAGGACCTCTGCCCCTGTTCCTGGTCCTCGGGGACCACCAGGGTGGGCTAAAGCAAGGCTGTGCTCATGGGCTGAACCCAACCTGTCCCAGACCTGCACGGGGGTGCAGGAAAATCTCCTATTTACAGCCTGCAGCGGGGGGTTATCACCATGGGTGAGTTATTCAGCCTGCTCTGCAGACCCAAAGCCACTGCATGGATGTGTGCAGATGAGAGGAGAAGAGAGGAGAGGGAGCCCTCCTCACTGCTCTCCACCCTGCCACACAGTGTCCACTTGCTTCGAGCAGTGGGACCTCAATCCCTTGTGGCCAGAGACCCCCCACCAGCCTTTTCTCAACCTCCTGCCTCTGCTTTCGCGCGGCTGCTGGGCAATAAAGGCTGATTTATCTGCTGAGAGTGGAAACACAAATAAAAAATGCCAGCAGCGCTGACAGATCTCCCCCCCCACACACACCTCCCAGGAAGGCATAAAACTTTAACAAGGAAATGAAACTAAGTTTGTGCAGCGAGGTTAAAGTTGCATGAGGAACGTTTTTGTGCTCGGTGCTGGCTGTGATCTCTGCTCAGCTGCAAACCCAGCCCTGTGCCACCGCACGGCCCCCAGATCCTGCAGGAGCACAGGCACCATTTCCAGCTTCAACCCGGCCCCAAAGCCCATTTTTTGTGGTCAAAACAGTGATTTTTGGTTTGGGAAAGAGCATCTGTTGACGGGGTCCCAGTCCTGCAGGGGGTGATGCTGGCTGGGGGCACCAGGAGGCTTCCTCTGCTTGGAACCTCCCAGCCCTGTGGATGCAGCCCTGTCCCTGTGGGTCTTTTGGCAGGGTTTATAAGGTGATAATTATCTCTAAATGCTTCTGTCAGGGTTTTAGCATGATTCTCATGCATCTCTGTTCATCTTACCATAAAGAGCTGAAGTGGGAAATCTGTTTGGGCTGGTGGCACTGGTGACGGTGACATGGGTGACAAGGGCAACGAGCCCATTTTGCCTATAGCCAGGGAGCACTGGGCATCTCTTGGATGGCAGCTCACCATTCAGCTCGTTTTCTAAGGGCTTTGGTCTTTTTTTTGAAGGGTTTTGAGTGGTCTTCATCCCATAGGCACATGGGAAGGGGATTCCTGGAGGACATCATGAAACCTGCTCAAGAGCTCACATCCCACCTTTAAACCCCTTTGCTTTTTTGCTTTTTTTTTTTTTTTTGGCTCTGTTTTGGTACCTTTGTATTTTACAGGTGCCTTTGGATGCCTGCTGCCCCCAGTGGGTGCTGAGCTGCCCGGGGCGAGGTGGGCTGGGGGGTGCTGATTTTAATTCCCCCCTAAAACACCGCTGCTCTCCCCAGGGAATGCTGCCAGGGTGCTCCCGGACCCGTGGGCTTTGTGGGGCTGTGCCCGGGTGGCAGCCAGGGCTGGCTCTGCCCTGGCAAGATGTGGCTGATGGCACAGGATGCTCCCACGGGGTCTGGGTTTTGGAGGTGAGGATGTCAGTAGATGGAGCTGTTTATTAATGTTTCCCGGTAATTTACAGTGCGTAAGGATGCTCCTGTGCCACGCGGGCCTGTGCCTTGCTCAGCACCAGGAAAAAACCTGCTGGGGTCCCTCTGTCCCCAGGCTGTCCCACGGTCCCCGCTGCCTCTGTTTCCCCTGGGCTGTGTGGCTGAGGGCAGGAGGGGACAGCCAGGTCCTCAGCTCTCCTCTGGGACCCCAGGTTGTGCAGTGCCCGGTGCTGTGTGGGGACCCTTGGTGTGCCAGGAGGTGGCAGGAGGTGGCAGAAGGTGACAGGAGGTGGCAGGAGGTGGCAGGACACAGTGGGCATGCATTACAGTAGGATGTAGATGGGCAACTGCTCTTGCACAGGCACAAATTAAAGCCAAGTTAAATTAGAGCCCTGTGGCCACCCAAACACAAGTTTTATCCCCAAAGAGCAGCAGAGATGGGTGGTGTCCCTGTCACCATGGCTGGGTCACCCAGCGGATGCCACCCTACCCCATGCAAACCAGAACACTGCCTGTAGCATGGGGTCTACTCTATTTTCGCTAAATGCCCTCAGACTGGGATATCGTGCACGCACCTGCTGGTCCCAGTTCTGTCCTGTGCAACATTTTCTACCAGATTAAACTTTTGGTAAGAGCTGCATTGCTATAGTGCAGCTTTTAGGGCAAATCCTTTTCAGGGTCACCCCTCGGTAGCATGGACGTGGGACACCCCGAGGCTGGACACGTCCAAGGGCAGCAGAGCCTGGTTCCTCACGTCATCCAGGTCTGTGCTCTCCTCCATGCAGGCATCTGGGAAATTATCCCCGGCTGCCACAACACTAATTTTAATTTTAAAGAAATGAGCCATGAACTGTTGAAAATAATAATTTTCAATATGAACACCTGAGAGGCTGCTGTGGATATCTGCCAATATATTAATTTTATCTTAAATTCCACCAGGCTGAAAATCTGCTCGTTAGCGAGATGGAGGAGAAATACGTTGAGATGCGAGCGGGGCAGCTGGGGAAGAAGAAAGGAGAACCCAGCACGGTGGGACCAGGGGGGAACTCTGCCCTCCTAGGAAAAAGCAGAAAGCTGGGAAACTGGGAGAGGGAAACCTTGGAGGACAGAATAAAGAAAATTATGCAAAATCAAGAGGAAGAAATCAATTTTTTAAGCACTTCAGTACTTTGCTGGGAGTATTCTCCAACTTTGGCCAAGGAAACCTTTAGGGGGTGTTGAATTGAGGTACATAAAAGGTGTCATGGAGGAGCCTGAGGTCACCCCACCACCGTGACTGTGTTGGCCATCAGGAGCAGCACCAAAATGGGAGAGACCTTCATGAGGCTTGCTCAGATTATTTTGGGGTTTTCTTTTCCATCCACAGCATCAGAGAGCCCTTTGGAGCCACAGAGTTTGCTCTTGCAGGAAAGCACCATGACCGTGGTGCAGGGCTGAGAGGTGGCTACTTCAGCACACACGTTAATCAGCACATTAATTTTCTTGGAAATGGCCATTTTGGCCATTTTTCCAGTTTGCTGCTGGCTGCCCCTCAGATGGCTGTGGCAGTGCGGGTGTGCACAACGTGGGCATCTTCTTGCGGGATGCAGAGCCCGCCTCTCCTTTCCATCACTTGAATACCCAAAGACATCACAAAATTGATGATTTTGCTGTGTAACAGCAGTTCAGGTGGCCTTCTAATGGCCCTATGTGCCAGCTGGTCCCCAAAGAGCTCATAAACCACTGTCACATGCTCCAAAGATGTGGCAGGTGTGTGGCACGCGCTACAGGACAAAGTCTTGGGGCATGATAAGTGGGATTTATATGGGATTGCCAAACCCAGCCCTGTATGTCATGTCGGGGTCAGCAGTTACTCCACCAAGCATTAAAATTTCAAGAAACCAGGGAACTATTTCCAACAGGAGCCTCTTAGGGTGTGCACTGTGGCCAGCGTGGTGCTCCTGCTCCTGCACACCCACACTTCTCCCCTCGCAGCTGTGTTGCAGAGGCTGTGATCATCGCAAGGGGCTTTTGGGGTGCTCTCCCATGCCGATGGTACCCCTGCAGCACCTCTCACCCCTGCCTCGTCCCCACTGGTGTGGAGCCCAAGATGCTGAGACGCGTTTCCATGGAGCAGCCGAATCCGAGCTGGATTTTCCCCTGAGTGCTGATAAAGTGCTGGGGTTGCTGTAGCAACATGTTTGGAGGTAAAAACAAAACAAAACAAAAACCCCAAACCCAAAACCAAGGTGGGGAGGGATTTTTTAGGAGGGGAGAGCTTAATGGCAAGCCCACCATGCCCAGCCTGAGGGTGGCAGCAAGTTGCCCGGGACCTCGGTGTGGCACGGGGCTGAGCTCACCGCTCCCTGCATCCATCAAAGGAAATTATTTTTTTTCCATCAGATTCTCAAAAGCCGAAGAGCAAGGTTTTGATCTGTGTGCTGGTTTGTTGCAGGGCTGGAGGTGGGTTTTCTCCCAGACTTGGCGAATTGGCTGGATGCAGGGGCACCCCCAGGGGCTGCCATGCTGGTGGCTGGTGGGCGCAGTGCTGCAGAGGTCCCATGGCCACCCCACGTGGGAAATCGCTGATATTTTGGGTGCAGGTTCATCCACACAGGGTTTTTTCCTGCACTTTGTAGGTGAAATATTTTGCTTCCTCTTCTGCTTTTTATTCAACAATTTTATGGGAAAAAAAAAAGAAGCACAGGTGTGGTTTGTGAGCGGTGGTGTTCGCAGGGGCTTTGCTCGATGATGCTCAGCAAAGCTTGCAGGCTGCCATCGGGACCAGAGGCGATGCTGGGTGTCCTCTTTCGAGCTGTTCCCAAACTGAGCAACTGTGAAGCAGTCCCAGGAAATCCCTTTCCTGGGGCTAGAGGAGCAAAGCCGACTGCAGTCATCTTCAGCAGGTTTTACAGCGAGCGCTGTGGGTTTTTCCATTCCAGTCCCAGGAGCCCAGTCCTGAATTCCCTGCTCATTTATCTGCTTTTTTCCTAATTCCTCCTGAATGCTTCCCTCTCAGAGTATATAACAGTGGTTAAGAAATAACGCTTTCTGGAGGGCTTTTGCTCCCAGCTGAATGATGTTGTATACCTAATGCGATCCTGAGTAGGGCTGGCGCCTGTTCTGCAGGCTCTGGGAAGCTGCCCAGGTCCCCTGTCCTTGCCAGGTGCCCTTGGGGACCCATCTGAGTGGCACGGGGACAATGTGGGCTGAGCCCTGCCCGGGCTCGGTGTCGAGGGTGGAGATCTGGGTCGTGTTCCTCTTTGTGCAGCAGTGGTGATGCAGGAAAGCGGAGGAGATTCAGCTTCCACCTCTGCTCAGCGAGCTTCCCTTCCTTAACACTTCATCTACTAATAACATGCTGCTGGAGTTGTTTTGCCTTTGTATTTTTGCTTTGTGGAACAGCCTTGGTCTTTGCATGATATATATCTTAATAGCACCTTGGATAAAGCAGAATACTGCTAATTCCATATTATGGGATTATTATGAACTCACATGAATTAATGATGCTTATAAATATAGTCCCATTGAAATCCTTGACACTGCATATTAACCTGGTAGCTGAGCCATAAAATGCAATGCATATTAAAAATCACCAGCCTGCACTTCCAGTGCTTTCAAAATAGCCAGTCCTTCTGTGACATATCTGGTGTGAAAGGGTTCAGAAAATCCTAGAAGAAAGTATGACCACTTTTATCACGAGGGCAATGCATTTATACCGGAGACCTGTCACTTGGCTCAGCGGGTTGGATAGATATTAACATATTTAGTGCCTTTTTTAGTGGGATTTAGCTCCTGATCCTGTTCAGCCCACGTTTTGCCCACATGGAAAATCCCAGAGTGTTTGGGGGATGGCAGAGCTTGTGCCCAGGGGTGTGCGGCTGCCTCCAGATGTGGCTGCTCCGTGCTTCACTGAGTCTGCTGAGACAGCTCCTCTTGTTCTCTGACTTTTAGGGCAGGTAGTTTATTTTGTCCTTTTGTTTTAGGAGCTGTTATGGTGAGGCTTGGGGGAATTTTTGTGGTGGGACCCGCGGGCCGGTCCAACAGGCTGCACACAACCACGCAGCGAGGTGTCTGCAGCAGGGAGCGTGGGCGACGTGCCACGGGAATGCCCTGATCTGGGGAGGCTGACCCTGGCACGGGGCTCTCAGAAGTCTCTCCACCACCTCACTACCTCCCCATTTCTGTTAATGAATCCTACAGCCCCAGTTTTTAATCTGTCTCTCTTAACAGCTCTTCCAAAGCCTGCGTTTGTGCGGTCTGCTCACCATGCAGTGTTTGCTGCTGACCGAGCAGGAGGGGCTGCCTGCCAGCAAAGCCCTCAATTTTTTTTTTTTTTTCCTTACAAAACATCCCCGTGTCAGGATTTGGGCACCTGTCTATGTGTTAAGTGCGCTGGGCTCTGTTTTTATTTGTGCAAGCAGAGGGAAATACTGAGCTTAGGGGGCTGGGATAGGCACTGGGATGGGCAGGGTGTCACTGGTGCCCTCCTGCCCTCGTTACAGTGTCTACTCCATTTACATCCTTAATTACTATCTCTCATGCTAATTAGGCTTCTTCTTGCTGTCACTGTTTCGAGCTCCAGCCTTGGAGTGTTATAAAGATAGTGTGGATGCAACCAAAATACTGCCATGAATATTCATCCCTGCCCATCTCAGAACTGTTTCTCTTCGCCTGTTTGCACGCCTTGCAGTGTTTTGGTTTCGGTGTTGGGCAAGGGAGTTCGCAGGCAGGACTGCCAGTCAAAACAGAGCCTTTTGTGGGATCCTTGCAAAAAGCAGTGCTTTGGGATTGGCAGCCGAGCTGACGGTGCCCAGAGATCTGCTCCATGAGCCGCCAGGGCTGGGTGCTCCCTATGGCACCTGCCTCCATCCCACAAACCCCTCATGGAGGGTTAGAAGTTTCCTTCTAAGATTTTTATTTAAAAATAATCTCAAAGAAGGTTTATTTCTTGAGTTTTACTTGTATTTTTCTCAGTCTGTTGGCGATTTGCACCCAACTCCTTTCTCCTCCTGTGTGCCTCATCCCCATGCCCCTGCATAAGAGTAAAAGGAAGGATGGAGCAAAACCCAGCACAGGTCCTCCTCTGACCTCTTGACAAAATGCAACAGTTTGTAACCAAAAAGAACCAGCATGTTGCCTCAAAATCACGCTTTTATGTTTCATGAAACTGGCCCTTTTCTACCACATGTTGTTCGCCTCTCCTCTGCCAAGCTTGCAGCAGCTCCTGACACCTTGGTGGGCCACAAGCTTTGCACGAATGTGGCAGCGAAGGGCCAAAGGCCTCAATGCTGTTCAAAAGAAGGCACTAAATTCCAGTGAGTGAGCCCATTTGGTGAATGGCACGATGTTCTCTGCTTCCCTGCAGTCCGGGCTAACGTGGGGCAGGACACAGGAGAAAGAGAAACCAACGAGAGAAACCAAAACCCTGTCTTGGTTCAGCCTGGTGTGGTCACGCTGTGGTGCTGCTATCAGCAGCAGTGGGTCTTGCACCTGCTCCTGCTGCTCTTTTCCCCTTTGCTGCTTCTTCTCACTGAAAACTTGGGTGTTTTCAAAAAAAAAAAAAAAAAAAAAACCACCCTGTTTTATTATTAAATTAATCCTTCTGTTGAGAATTAAGCCCAAGGATTTCTTGCTGCCTTTATCATGTCACGCCAGGGGAGGCCCCCCCTTGTGGGGAACGCAGCCTAGGGGCATTCTCCACCCGCAGACACGCAACTCCACCTGCATCCACCTGCATGTCTCGTCTTACCCATGGCAGCAGGAGAAGAGCATCCCCCAAACCGTGACAGATCCTGGCACATGTGGGACATCCCGCTGCTGCCACTGCCCTGCTGGCTGCGGGTCCCAGCTCAAAGCTGGGTGGAGAACCCCCTATTTTGGGATGCGGGTGGAGCTGTGAGGATGTGCTGCATCCCCGAGGTAATTTAGGAGGCTGGCAGCCAGCTCTGGAGCAGTTTAAAGGGGGTGCTGGAGATGGGGCTGTCCCAGCAGGATGGATGTGGTGCCCCGCACCTGCTGCAGTGTGTTCCCATTGCACGTGGTTGCTTCACATACACCAGGTCTCTCATCTCCCATTTCCCTTCTTCTCTCCCCACACCCCCATCTTGCTTTCAAAATTGGTATTTATTTTAAATGAAGTGAGCTTCTCTTCAAACAAACCCAAGCCATGGATGCTATAATTAGCAGGATGTAGTAATTTTTCTTCGAGCATAATTGGAAGGTTTGCCATTTAGGGATAATACTTAAACTCTCCTATTTTATGGCTCATTTGCCAGAAAATGCCTGTGAAGCTAACAGCTTTATCAAACCTTATCAATGGGTAAAGAGTGTCAAAGGAGAGTGTTTGTTCTATCTGGTGTTAAACGTGGTGCTGCTGCTGTTTGGTCTTCTCATTTAACTAACTTCTGTTAATTGAATAGCCTTCCGTGGTTGTTTGGTGGTAACAAGTTCCTAAAGCATGCCTTAAAACTGGCACAAAGAGCCATTGCAGGGCCAGAGGATTTTCATCTCTTCCTGCTGGGGCTGATTTGGGGCTGGGGTAGTTTTGGGGGATGCCCTGGCTGGCCGACCACCTCCCTTGGCCACCCTCAGAGCTCTGCTCAGCACCAGGAGGCTCAGCCCCAACCTCAGCTGGAGCAAACCCAGTAAGGTGCCTAGGCTGGGTAATCCTCATTAGCTGTTAAGCTAATTAGCAATTCTCCATTTCTAAGGAGCTCAGATTGAATATTCCTGTTGAATATTGGTGGTGAAAGCTCTTCTTCCTTCTGAGGGCATAAAGGCACCTTTACCACATTTTTGCTCCCCGCTGAGCCTCGAGACAGGAGAGCAGGGGGTGGTGGGGGCCAGATGAAATCTGAAATCCAGCCCCAACCTTGCAATGGGTGCACTCATGCTCCTGGGTCTTCTTGAGCACTGTGGCTGTGGTGTGCCCTGAGCAGGAGGGCTTCCTTGGGGTCTGTTTGCTGAAAATATGCTGCTGGACTTGAAAGTATTTCTCAGAAAGTGATCTGAATTGCATTAACTTCTAATCCCGTCTTTTTTTTTTTTTTTTTTTTTTTTTTTTAATGCTTTTCTGGCTTCAGTGGAGATTTATGAAGTGCTGTGGCCTTGGCAAAGATCAATAGATAGCCTGTTAAACAAAGACTCAAAATTTACTGTTTGGATGATTTCAGGAGGGAAAAAAAATAATCTGAAGTATTTAATTTAATATTGAGCTCAGTTTCATAACAAGGAGGGACAGAGCCCCCATCCTAAATGAAATGTGGAACTTTTATTCCTAGACTGCCTGAAGCATTTAATTAACATCCTGAGGAGTTATATTTGTACTGCGTGGTGACAAAGCTGCAATAGTGGGAGTCTCCAGCTCCTGTTCTCTGCTGTTGCTGCAGGGTTGTGCCTGCCACCTTCCTTAATCCATCCAGAGCCACCCAAAAACCAGGCAGATGTCCTCCCTATCTCCTATTCCTTACAAAAAAAGCTCTCATAGCCTTTTCCCTTTAGATTATTAGAGGCCTTCTCTCAGTTTCCAGCCTGAGGGTGTTTTTAACCAGCTTATCCTGATATCTTCCCCTCATTGACACCTCTGCTTTGTGTCATGCTGGTTCCTTGTGCAAGGTTTGTTCTTCAGTAGGGCTCCTTCCTCTCCTCTGTGCCCAAAAACTTCAGATTTTCATTGTCTCCAACCCTGGGTTATCTTTGGCCCCTCTGCATGTTCCTGGGACACCTGAGCTAACAGAGGGTGCAGCTGGGGCTCTGCCTTGCTGGGGGGTTCGGATTGAGGCCATGGGCTGGGTGCTTGGTGATCCTCCAGTGCTGAAAATCTGTCTCTGATACCTGAAATTCATCTCATCACAGGGGCTCGGTGATGCTCCAGACCTTGCTTTGACCCTTCCCGTGGGCAAACCCATCCTGAGCAAATCTTTTGACCGGAGCCTGTTTATTAGCTCAGCGGGAGTGAAAACCTGCCAAGAACGTGGAGAGGAAGCAGGGGAGCAATCCTCTCTTATCTCCTTGGAAATAATGCGGCCAGGAATGCTTGCTCCTTCTTGAAGCTTTAAATTTATGAAAGTGAACAATAATTTTGCAGCCTCTGAGAGTGAAATGTGGGGGGAACAAACGCACCTTATTGACTTTTTTAGCTGGAGCAGCGCGGGGAACATTACTTTGAGCTGCATCGCGCTAAGCTTGAATCCCAGGAGATGTCTTTGTTGATGCATAAGCTGTGACCTAAAATATTGACTTTATAAAGTAATTGAATCCCAGAATCATGTTTCAGATGAAAAGCGCTTGACAAATGACTGTAGGAAGGAGCCGAGCCTGAAGACTGGGGCACAGATGTGTTGGGATTTACTCTGCTCAGCTCCTGCCTGCCTCTCCAGAAGAAAGTCCCCACCAGGCTGGCCCGATCCAGGCTCTGGGTGAATTATGGGGACTGCAGAGGTAAGTCACAAGAATCTCTTTCCTTTCTTCTCAGGAAGAAGGGTAATAAATCCTTCTGGACCTATGGAGCTCATACAGGGGGTGGGTGACCAGGAAAACGGGGACATAGCAGGTCTCTGTGGGTGCTGAGCTTGTTCTGACACACCTTGATTTGCCTTTGATTGTGTGTGGCAATATCTTGGTTTTGCACAAAATGAGTTTCAGAGGAAGTCCTGGCCCCAAATCTTCTCTGCGTTGCCATGATGTGACCTGTGCTCGTGCTGTGTCACTGCTCAGAGTGCAACGTGCCCTAGGGGAAAAAGTGGGAACCCAAACAGAGCTGCTGCAAAACAATAAAAACACTATGGTGAGACTGGTGAGGAAGAGGACGAATAGTGCTGGTTCACATGAGAAATGCCTCTGCCTTGCCCCAAGCCAACCCTCTGGGGCTGAGGGCTGCAAAGGGCAGATGCTGGAGGAGGACTTGTGCTGTCGGGGAGCAGTGAGTTAGCACCCAGCGCTGTGGCCCAACAAGAATCCCCTCCTTCCTCCACTCTTCAAAACAAATTTCCCTTCTTAATTTAAGAGGGCATAATTATATCATTATTTCAAATGGCTCTATTTAAACAAGGCCTTATTTTTGACTTATAAATTGTTACCTTGCTCATCCCACGATGACTGTTTTTCTTATAAGTACGTTAACCTCTCCGCTTTCTTTACTCAGCCGTTTTGCATAATGTTATAATAAGCATTTAAATAACTGTAAAGGTTCCATCAGCTCTTGCTTTCATATCTTGCTGTTGCCATGACAACTGGCTATCCTTCTCTGTCTATTTTACCTTTTTTTAGATTTGGGCTTCTCAGTCCAGTGCCGTTAAAATCGAGTTAGCTCCGTCCCTCGTTTGCACGCGACGCTGCGGAGCTCGGTGTGTGTTGGCTCTGCGCTGCTCCACAATGAGGATTTTCTCTGCTGGCTGCTAGCGAGGAGGCTTTGGGCTGGGAGACAGGAATGTATTTTTCAATTTGCACAGCGTGCTGGGGGACAGGGAGATCTGCAGCAGTAATTACTGGGGTTGGGGGCACCGGGGTGAAGTTGGAGTGGGCGCAGTTGGTTTCAGAGCTCTGCAAGGTGCCCTTGTGGCAGTGCGGCCACGAGGGGATGGCACCGAGCCCCTCGCAGAGAAGTGTAATGATATTTTCGTCAAAGCTCTCATTTAAAATGATTCTTAATACCCTATTTCTCCATTTTAAAAGAAATAATCCGACAGCATCCTAATGTAGTCTGGTAAACATAGATCTGTCAGACCCAGACCACGGGCTTGTAAACAAATGCCAAAAGTTAATGCAAATGGCTAAAATGAGCCCGGGAAGGACTGACTCAGTGGGGCTGTCTGCTGCGGGCGTGAAGCTCCAGCTTGTCCGGGGACATAATCTCTCCTGGCAAAGCAGGAGTGAACAGAAGGCAGCAGGGAAGGCTCGCAGTTCATGCCAGTCTGCATTTCCATCTGGAAGTAGGTGCTCTTAAAGATGATAAAAATGGCAAATGAAGGAATTCCAGAGAGGCTGTTCACTTTTATTTTTTTTTTTCCCCATGCCCAAATATAACACGTTGACACAGTGCCTCTTGGGAGCAGCATGAGGGACCCAGATGGAGCACGAGACAAAACCAAACCCTGAGCACACAGGGCAACCCAAGCTGCTGGCGTTTTAGTGCTGTTTATTTCGAAGGCAGGGGAGCATCTGCTTGTTTGGACTCCGCTTTGGGAGAAGTCTCCACGATGGGGTGGGTTCTCTTGGGCTATAGGAAGGGAAAAGCTCTGGGTCTCCTCTTCTGTTGGACTTGTGGCTCAGAAGTAGAAATCGTTGGATCAAGTGAGAGGAACTGCCCCAGAGGAGGAAGAGGTGGTCTGTGGAACAGCCAAACGTTCGTTAAAGCCACTAAAGCTGAGCTGGCCCACTCAGGGTTTAGACCATTTCCCACTGACCACCACAATCGCCCTGATCACTTCTGACTGCTAGGACTGGTCACACACCCAGCAACAGCAAGCACGTGGCAAGGGGCTGGTGTAAATCTACAGCACGAGATTTTTGTTTATTTCTAGTTTGCTTTGCAGGAGGCTGGTGCATTTGTTCATGGGGGTTTGTGCTCTATACCTACATATCTGTATCTCTGCAAAGTTCAGGACATTTAAAAAAAAACAAATTTTGTTCACTATGATATGACATTTGGGGCAGGAAAAGGATAGTGTATTTTCAGTCACTGAAATTTCATTTACGCTTATCCATGTAGCATCTCTTGACCCTCAGTACCTAAAAGGACCAAGTGCAGTGCTGGTGGAGGGATGCCACGAGACTTTGTTAGCAGGGTGCATTGTATGAGTGAGGTATATGCGCTGGATGACCCATGTCTGCCGGTGATGTGCTCTGTGCCTTCCCTTGCAGGAATCCCATTTCCTGCCACAAAAGCAGAAATCCAAGCAGGGGCTGAGTTAATAGAGATGGACACGCGGACGTGCCTCGTCTGCCTTTCCCCGTAGAAGCACTCGGTGTGTCTGGTTAATTCATCTTGCCTGGTGTACGCTGACAGAGCAGCTTTTCTGAAACACGCTGCTCGGGAGCTGGCTGTACACCGGCCAGTCGTGTTTAATATGTATAATTGTAATTGCATCATTTATTAAATCAAATGGCTTAATGCATTTCACAGCGGTGACGTGTGACCAGCTGTATTCCTGCTGCTCACTTGAAGGCTTGCTTCGAAACAAGTGTGAGAAGTGCTGGTCGTTTGGGTCAGACCTAAAGCCTGGTGGTGTCCTGTGCAGGCACTGCTTGCTTCTGGTGCCTGCTGGTGGGTGTTTTTCCTTTCCTTGTGCTCTATATTAATTACGTTCTGCACGGTGCCCACTCCTTGTGGACCAACAGGGGTTGTGGGATATGTGAAATGACCCTGAGCAGTGCCCACACCACTGTCCCTGCCGATACATCAGGGGCTGATGAACCCCGTGGCAAGCAGAACACTTTGCACATTTTGTGCATGAATTTTCTTCCTCTCTGGGGACTGGGAAAAATTTCCTTTTCCTTGGGAGCTGCACAATTATTTTCCATCCTGACTGTGCATGTATTTGGGTATGGTTTGCAGAAGGGATGTCTGCGAGGATCCAGTAGAATGGAATTAGGATGAAGGGAAGGGTGAGGAAAGGGAAGGTGGGAAGGGAAAGGTGGCTGAGGCAGGACAAGGACGGGCATTCAGCCCACCTGAAGGCACTACCACAGATCCCTCTGTTGTATATTTGCTCCAAGGTGTATGTGAACCTGGGGCTCAGGTTTCACTCATGATTTCTGTGTCCCCAAAACCCAGCCTGCTCCTTGCAGGGCCGATTCCTGTGTACTTCTGCAAATAAGCCAGCTCAGATGCCATCTGTGTGCAAGGTATAGCTGCTAATGCCAGGGCTGAGCTAAGTGTCCGTTTTGGGTATTTATCCATCTGGTTTGCCCAGATATCTGCCAAATGGAGCACCCGCCAACGGCCGGGGAGGGGATTTGGCTTTGGTTTCTGCAGACTCTAGAGCAGCCTGAGGAAATGCCCAGTGTGAGTGCTGGCCTTGGACACGAGTCCTTTGGGGTGGAGGTGAGGACCTGGGGAGGCTGAGCCTGGCACAGGCAGCCTGGGAAGGGCAGGAGAGCTTGCGAGCGAGTGGGGGGAAGGCAGGAGGGATGGGGTGGATGTGTGTTTTCTAAGAGCACAGTCCTCTTGTGCTGGGACAGAGCTGCTGGGCTGGGCAGCCTCAGGCAGTGTTTGTGCGGAGCTCCACGAGGTGAGACTGCATCGCTATTTTTTGTTCATGTTGTCTGAAAAGCGATGTTTTGGAGGAGAGCTCTGGATGCGGAGAATGCTTTCCCCATGGTCAAAAGCTTTCACTGTTTGAGGAAATAAATCATGAAAAGAGAGGGAAGCATCACAGCAAAAGAAAATGTAATCGTAATTTCAGGAAAATCTTTTCATATTGATTACCCATATCTTCAGTGTCTGTCTTTTTAATTTTTTGTTTGTTTGTTTTCTGAAGAAGAAAAAACCCTTCCAACAGCTGCTCCGACTGGCACCGCTTCTCTCTGTGCAGGTTTGCTGCCTGCCTGTTTGGGAAGCTGCAGCTTTCAATAATGAAGTTCTTACCCTTTCACCAGGTTTTGCCTCTTGAGGTGAAGTTGCTGGAGCTCTGCAAGGCTCTGGGTCCTGTCCCCCCCTGCTCACACAATATAAGTGATGGACATTCATATACCTGGAATAAAGGTGGAGGGCTGGGATTACCACCTGAGGTTGTATGCTTGAAGGAAGCTGCATGTTCACAGTCAAAAATATAAGTTTAGGGGTTTGGTGGAGGAGAATTAGCTTGCAAAGAGCACTGAGCAGAGTATGCAAGGAACAGAGGAGAGCGTAAAGGAGCGTACAAGCTGGGAGATGCATCCTCAGGAGCCGATGCTCAGCCTCCCTGCGGTAGTTGGTGGGTGCTGGTGGGGCTGAGCCATGTGTGGGGCCCGTGTTTGCCTTTTGGTGCTTCCCACAGGGTGCAGGTGCTGCAGGATTGCTGCTGTGCTGCAGGCTGAAGTCTTTGTCCCACGGCTCTGTGCTGGCAGAGTTGTCACGTTACTGAGCCGCCACCTGCTACAGCCACCGCTTCTGTAGGGGAGCAAGGGGTGGTGTGAAAATGCTGATGGGAAAATCATTAGATTTGCTTTAATGAATTAGAGCTGTACAGGCATTTAAATATCTCACAAATCTGCTGATCAGCAAATCAAGCTAGTTAGTGTTTTTGCCCGCGTGAGCTGCACACACACACTAACAAGGTTCATTTGCTGATCTGCAAATCTACGCAGGGCCTGAGTGACTGCGCTGTGTAAATTAGGGGAACAGGATCATTAAAACAAACATGTCATTCTTCTGGCAGTGCTTTCATTAATAAAATAAAGCCTCAGATGGGGAAATAGTTAACTTGGTTCTCTCTGTGGGTTTGCAAAGTAGTTAAGATGCAAGTAATTAGTCTAAGTATAGACCGGGAGCCTTGCTGCGAGCGCTCCCTTTCCACGCACGTTTCTAGATGCTGAATTCTTAAAGAGGAGAAAAACATCACCTCTCTGCTGGTCCTTCAGGGTGTTTCATTTTGACCTCACTGCTGGCTTGGCAAGGTCTGTCTTGTGGCCGTGCACCTTCTGAGAGGAGATCACAGCAGGGAGTGACGTGACTTTGTAAATCGTGGCTGGCATGCTTGGTAAGGGCCGGGTGTGCAGGCTGCAGGCTCCAGGTGAGCTCTGGCTTTGCCCCATGGCCACTCTTTGAGGCATGTTGGATGCTCGAGGCCCCTCTGAAGGCAGTGGATGCTCCTGAAAGCCAGGACCTTCAGGAGAAAGAGCAATCAGCTGGTGGAGGTTGCTGCCTGCTCCATGCCCCTGCTTGGTGATGCTAGCGAGCACTCTAGGAGGAAAATCCTAATTTGCCCATGACTGCTTTGTCTGGGGGAAGAAAGACATGATTTGATACTTGTTTTCATTGAAGTGGTCACTAATGACTAATCTTCAGTGACATTGAACAGTTCTTTTTTTTTTTTTTTTTTTCCATTCTGTTTTTCATCATTTCAATGAAAATGCCCATTTGTAGTGGAAGCTCTCCTCTCTTAATAGTATCTTCTTAATTTTTTACACATTTTTAATTTTTATTTATCTGGGAAGGAGATGCTATCGATGTGCTGTAGGTCCAGGCACTGCAGGCAATGTCTGGCAGAGCCCCTTCCTGCAGTGATGGAAGAAGAATCTCTTGGAAACTTGTGCCAAAACCAGCAGTGCCACGTGCCTTTTTTTTTTTTTCTTCCCCTTGAAATGAAATTACAGTTGTCTTATATTCTTGCACAATGAAGAAACCCCCAGCTTCTGATGGTGATGAAGTTAAATCTCTTTTGGAGTTCACTTTGAAGCCCAAGGTGCTGTGGTTGCATTGGGCCTAAGGAAAAGGGAAATTCAGGATGCTCAGGCAGTGCCACCATCCAACCACCAGGGATCTGTGTTTTATTTATATTATTTTTTTTTTGTAGCAAACAATGCCTACCCTTTGTAATTATGTTGAGCTTTGCAAGGAATATTTCAGGAAATTCTGGGGTTATGCACCTGTGACTGAAATATCCAGTTACAGTGATGCTCCTGACCCTCACCCCTGCTAAATGCCTTCTTAAGCTGTCCGTCTCCATGCATTACTGTAAACCCTGCTCGTGGGGTTGTTACCTTGGCTTAACGAGAGCACTCTGATATCTGTCACTGGGAATGAGAAAACTCCTCCACATCCCCCAGTCTTCCTCAGCTGTTCACAGTGTGCTGCGGGGAATTGTGCTCTTCCCCCTGTGTTGACTGTAGATCCTGCATGGATTTTGTGGGATTTCTGTCGTTTGCCCTCAAATATTGCTCCTGCAGGCATGAAGTCCCTGCAGACCTCCTCCCACCTGCCCCCTACGTTCCCTGTGGTGTCCCTTGCAGCCGGGTGCTCTGGGGTTGAGGCTGGCCCCGTCCTCATCATCACCTTACTCCATTCCCCACCGCCTTTCCCTTTGCTGGCTGCAGGCAGGATCCTGGTTTCTGCTTCTGGACTCTGATCCCCTTGGCATCAAAATGAACATTTAATTATCTGGAGTCCGATGTCCCTCTTCATTACTGCGGCTGTATTTACCCTTAGACCTTTAGGGATTTAATTGCATCAGTCCCAGATCTTTCTGCTGAGCGTAACTTGGCATTTCTCAGCGTGTTCCTCTATCTCTGCTGAAAAGGTCTCCAGGTCTGACAGTGGGGTGAGCAATTTGTCACTGTTTGGCCCAGGTAAGCTTTTTTGTGCAGCTGAGCGGGTTTTTCCTAAGCGTTTGCTTTTCCTCCTAATTTTCAATCGAACATCGCTCTGTGTTTCTCTTGGCTCGCCCCTGCAACAGCTTCTGAATGCGGGGAGAGCAGCGGCCAGCTGATGTGTCTGCAGGGCTGCTCAGCACCAGCGTGGTGCTGGGTTGTGCCTTCAGCCCTGCTCCGAACAGGGGACAGCTTCTGGGATAAAAGTTATGCTTACAGTCAGTTGCTAATTAGCAGCAGCAGAGTAATTATGTAACTGATGAGAGAGGGCTGCAATTTGTGATTTGGATTTTTTTTTCCTTGTAAACATAAAGCCCAAATAAAAAAAAAAAGAGGGGAGTTTTATTCCACTTGGGTTGTTTTGACGTGGCAAGCTGTACACACTGGGAGGTTGGAGGAAGCCCTGGGGTGCTGGTAGGACTGGTTGGTGAGGGTCTGACCAGTTGGGGTGTCTGTGGAAGGGCTGGGGAGCACTGGAGCAGCTCTGTCCACCTCCACAGCAGCCTGGCTCTCCTCCCTCATGTCTTCCTCTCATTGCCAGAAGATGAATGTCCCCCGGCGTTATCTCTGTTCCAAGCCTCCAGCTCCCTCCCGAGCCATCACTTTCTGCAGCTGTTCTCATAGCTCTCCTGTTGAATCCAAATGAGTTCCCTTTGCCTCTGGGGAGATTTCTGTGTTAAGAGGGTTCATGTGTGAATGAATACGCTTCAGCTGGTGGCCTCGCACCCGGACCCAGGGCAGTGAGGATGGTGGGGAAGGTGGTGGGATGGCTTCTGTGTGCTCCATGCATGTGCTTCTGCCCACTGTTTGTGTGTGAGACAAATCTGTGAGAAGTTCAGCCACCTCCTTTGAGGTCTGCATCAAGCCCTGCCAGCCCATCCTTCTCTGTCAGCTCATTTCTTCTGGAGCACACCGATAGCTGGCAAGCAACGTGAGCTGCCAGCCTGCTTGCATTGCCTTTGTCTTTTAATGCATTTTGTGTCTCTTCCAGGCCTGTGTGGAGCTCTGGGTGTAGCTGAGATGTGGCTTTGCTAACTGGGAGCCCTCTGGGCTGCTTTCTGCAGGCACAGGGTGAAGTGCCCAGTGTGGTGGTTGAGTTTCCAGTGAGTCAAAGTCAAGCTTTGCTCTGCCTCTGGTGCATGTGCTGCTGTTCCTGGCGTTATCTGTGCTCATAATAAATTGAGTCCCTATGGGGTGGTCTTTGTTTCAACTCCGCCAAGAGTCCTCCAACTGTGACAGCACTTCTCCTACAACCTTTAATAGCTTTTTGTCTTTTTTCAGTTAAAATGTGCACCACTAAATCATTTCCCAGTCAGCTCCACACAGTGGTACCTGAGAAACCATGCTTATTTCCCATCCTAAATACAGGGAACATCTGTGCATACACCTGCAGTGTTAGAAAGTCAACATTTACCTACAGTAACTGAGATGTTAAGACGCAGCAGGGCACAATGCTGTCCTGAATGCCTGAATCCTTGAATTGTGGAGTGGCTGTCATGGCCTCTGAAGAGATGCGGGGGGGGGGGCCATACAAGACAATAACTCAGGATATGCACACCTGAGAAGAAAATATGTAAAGACTGAAACACCCAAGAGCCAGTAATGAGAACTGGATTTTTATTTCTTTGCAGGCCATCTCCTAAATCAGGCTATCTGTCTTGGAGAGAAGCTCAGAAGAGGGGGACCCTCCAGGGCAAGATGGCATTGTGTTGTTGGGAGCAGTAAGGCATAAAGTCTGGGGTTGCCTCCTGCCTTGGGAGCCCACAGATTTTGGAAATGGGCTGAGCCTGTGGGATGGGTACCTGTGTTGCAAGAAACTCCATGAATGTTGGTGGTAACGGGTGATGGTGCTGGGAAGGATGAATTAATCTCATGTAGAAGGCCTAATGAGGAGAGTTTTTACTTACTGATGGCTTTCAGGGGTAGTCTTCCTTCATCTTGAGTGGTCGTGCCCTGAGGACTTCTAATCCAGGAGAAAAAAATAAAGAGATGGTGGATGGACCACTCCTGTCCAACTTGGCAGTAAATGTCCTGTCTTTGTGCTGGAAAACATGAAAATCCTCAAAGTTTCACTAGAGATGTGTTCAGAAGATGCTCCTGGGAGAGGGCTCTCTCCAGTGATGTAACGAGCTGCAGTTTGCTTCAAACTTTAAGTATTATAAATGTGGCTGATGTAATTCTATTTCAAAAAGCCTTAGAGGCTTGCAATAATAAACAGAGCCTTTTAGTACCAGGTTATTGATGCAAAATAGTTTAGCAAACTGGGTTGCTGAAGTGCAAATGCCATGTATTATTCATTAAACTCTTTCTTTCCACAAATCACTGCTTTCCATGGCGTAATGTTCCCCGGTAGCACCACTCTTCGGGAAGCTCTTTGGTGTGAGCCAAATGTGGAGCCTCAGACCCATCCATCAGGATGAGCCGTTGGTTACGTTGTTGTCTTCCAAATGGAGTTCATAATGGGCAAAGAGGTTTAATTAATGCTTCAGAGTAATGTGTCTGTTTATAAAGAAATAATGTACTATAAAATTAGGCAATGCATAGTGAAATGTACCTTCTAATGGGTAGGCTGGCATTTTAAGTGATCAGTAAATCACTTAAATATTAAGACCTTCTTGAACAAGGATAATAAAGCAAGAGATTTGGAAATGGTAGATACCAGTACTTACAATTATCCACTAAATAAAACATTTTTATAGTGATCATAGAGTTAATCACCTCGCAGACTGGACAGGTGATGGGGACAGTGGAAGATATGTGGCATTATTGCCTGCAGAAATAGGAATTTCAGATGTATTCTTTAAGGCCAGGGCTAACAAGGAGAAAACATAAACATTTTCTGTACTCTGTCTACTCTTTTGATGAATAAATGCAAACAACAGCAGTTATATAGAAAAGCTCATGATCTAAAATATGGTATATCAAGAATATTCCCTAGGCAGTGTTAACGTGGTCGCATGAGAGAAAAGGGAGATGATCTATGAATATTACTTTCAAATATTTGAAGTAGGAGTTTGAAAATGTTCTCAAATTTTTAAATACAAGTTGGGCAGAATTACTGAATTACTTCTTTACAACCCTAATGGAAGAAAGCTTTGTGGTACTTCTGTAAATTCTGATCAGTGATGGGAAGGATATAGGAGGAGAATCCCAGGTCTCCACTGCAAGAAGTTTGGCAGTTTTGAAGGTGAAATGAGCTTTTAATGAACTGAATTGTATCCAAATGACGGAGTGGTTTTCAAGTTAAATATACAGAAACTAATGGCCTGTAAGAGATGTCAACTGCTTGCGTAAGAACATTCACAGACTTTTGTCCCAGGCTGGAGATTATGATAACAGCTTTGAATGGGCGTGTAACAGGATAGTGGAAAGGAAATGTGAATGGAGATTTTTAACAAGTGATATCCAAATGGGTCGGATGCCTTTGAGTATGGCCCTTATGCAATTATCTTTGCGATGCTCTTCCTGGACTGTGTGTCTCCTTTAGCGGTGCAGCTCCAGAAATAATCCACCCTGTAGTCCAATTCAGGAAGGATGAGGACTTTTCTTACATGTGGTGGGATTTTCTTACTTAAAAGAAAGGCATCAGTAGGCAGCTCAAATCATTTCCTAAAATAATTCAGTCAGAGAGAATATGGAAATATACTCGTGTAAAATATTTTGTATCAACTGAGATGATTGATGAATTTGATGAATGAAGAGTTAGCTCCTGGTTAAGAATTCATAGACGTTAAGTGTCTCTGAAGACAAGGAGGAGTAGATTGCACAATTGTGCATGCTGCTTTCAGTGATTGGTATTTTATCATTTCTCTATGAGGAAAAATGAGCAAAGTTTTTAAGCAACTTTACATAAAGAGGATGGAGAGATAATGTGATGGATTCAATCTTTGGGCTGTCAGAAATTAAAAAAAAAGGCGTGTGGGGAGAGTAATTGTCAAGAAGGAACAAAACAGCCCAGGCATCCTTTAGGTCAGTGGCTCTGATGGACCAACAAACTCCCTGGGGTTGCAAGGACTATGTTCTGTTCCTGTGTGAGCTGGATGAGAATGTTTGTTGCAGGCTGAAGAAGAAATAAACCATTTTCTGGAGTCACCTTTCAGAGTAGGAAGCTTTAGGGATGTTTTTGCTAATAGGTAGCTTGGGTTTTGGGATTTTGGTCAGAACTCATGTGGTTGTATTTCTGTATCACATGAGATGCTGACAACCCAACAGCTGTTCCAGTTCTGAGCTGAAATTAAATTAGAATTAATCTCCCCATAAAATAAAAAGAAAAAAAAATATAAAACATCGTTTTGAAAATTATTTTGGAAAAAAAAATAACCAAACATTTTTTTCCTGTTTGTACTACTTCTCTTGATGATGAGTCAGGATTGCCCAGGTGGGACATGGTCTGTCATGGGAAATCACACAATTAGCTGAGTGCTCTGCTTCACTGGCTGCTGAGATGCATTGAAACAACAAATTCTAGAATATCCTCTATGTTTTATGTGGAAGTATTTCATGAACTAATCAATACAGAGATAGCTGAAGAGCTCCTGTATTTGGTTTCCAAGTCTTAACTTGACCTACTTTTATGGGATAAAAATTTCAAAATAATTTCCTTCATCAATGAGTACTTTCAAATGTTTCTAATATTAAGAAAAATGTAGCTTCAAAAGCACATTTGTAAGAAATAGGTTTTAAAGCCAATAATTTCACAAGAAACAACAAAAGATTCCCCAAAACAGATTTTCAACAAAAACTCTTCTGCACTTGTTGGGACCAAGCCTTGTGCCTGGTGTTGTGCCCATGAAACCCATGAGTGCAGTGAGCTTTGAGACGAGCTGACACCTCTCTCATCCCATGTTCTGTCTGTGGCCGATTAAGCTGAATTAAAATAATACCCAGCCCTTAGAAGCTGCCAGAAGAATGCTTCAGATGAGACGCAGTAATTTATTCTGAGTAGAGCTGACTGTGTGTCAGACACCAGCCTAACTATTCCCCATCTCCTGCCCCAAAAGGTCAGAGAGCTCGACATCAGCTTTGCCTGGATTCATCTTAAATAACAGAGCGAGCGGAGGGGGAGGATGGCGAGCCACTCGCAGGAATGGGGACTCGAAGAGGGCACATTTCATGGTCTCTTGGGTAATTTGCAGCTGGATTTCTTTTTGACCTTTTTGCACCGTATTGTTAACAGCAAAGAATTCCCCTCCCCACCCCACAATCGTTTTATCCTGAAGAAAGCTGCCGGGTAATGCTGAAATCTTGCTGGGCTGTACTTCCTATGCAAATAAACTCTTTGTGATGAATATTTAGCATCCTCGGCCCTTTGATCTTGACCTACAAGTGGGAGAGATCTTCAAGGGGCAGGGATCGGGTCTATAAATGACACTGATCAGCTAGCACTTAGTTTACACTAGGCTGGCAATCAGAAAACTGTTTTCCAAGAAATTCTGCTGCTTTAAATAATTTTATTCTGAAATGAAATGGAGTAAAAATTAAGCTTTTTGGCACAAGTTCCAGGAACCCATCTGTTTTAGCGATGCTTTAGGGGACAGAATTATTTATTTCAAATTGGATTATTTTTTTTCCTAAGGAAATGTATTTAATTTTTCAAAAATTAAAATTTAATATTTAAAAAAATTAAATACTGAGGAGAAATCAAATCATTTTGCCAGTGCTGGAATAGGGCAGGCCAGTGTTAGTGAAATGCTTTTGCTTAAATAAAATATTACTCACATCAGTGAGGTTTCAAAGATATTCAGACATGGGTGAAAATGCCCACTGCTCATCCCAGCACTCGCAAGAATTTCCATGCAGAGCTAATTCAAGCGATAAGTGCATTTTTCCTGGTATTTTCTTTGCCAGTGTCTCAACCCTTTAACCCAGTTGAGAGAAGCGTACAAAGTGCTCCTGTTTGTGTTGAAGATAGTCCACAGAACTTGGTTCCTCTGGCTGTGAGGTGGATATTGATCTTCAGAAGCCCCCCCAAACCACAGATCTCCAAGCAAAACCAGCCTCTGTTCCTCTCAGAGAGGGACAGATGGGAAATTTCATACTTGTTCTAACATCTTCTCAAAGCTGTCCGATGTTTCCAGCACTGGTCCTGTAAAATGCAAACTTTCTGGCTCAGCCTCATTAAAAGCAACTTCTGTCCCACTGCCCAAATTGAGCCCCCACTCGGCCTGATTTAATTTGCAAAGTCTTTAAACACTTTTTTATTTAAACAAATACCAAGTTTGATTTTTTTTTTTTTTTTTTTTTATTATTTTCATTTTTCTCTTTCTGAATGCCTGGAGAAGAAAGGAAGGTGTTCCACTACTCCTTCTTAGTTCCCCTGCTCCTGCTCCAGCTTCTCCCAGATGGAAAATATTAAAAAGTGAAAAACTTGTAATTTAAAATCACAGAAAAAATTCCAGCTTCAAACACCCTCCTGGGAAAGAGCTGATTTTTGGAAAAGCCCACTTTTCCAATTAGGAATATTTTGGGCTTCCAGGCAGACCGTGCTAGCACTGCTGTGTCCACCTGCAGGGGTGGGTGAAGGTGCTGTGACAATTGCTGTAAGTGGAGTATTTGGTGTTGGTGTAAGTGGGTGCTGAGTTTCCTTTTGGGTGTTAGGAGGAAATGGCTCACTGGACTGTGGGTTTGCCCTCCAGCACCTTGCTCTGGGAGGGTTTTAAAACAGGGAAGAGCTGAGGTCTGCTTTGGGGTAGGAAAACTGGGCTCATTCTCAGCAGGAGCGGATGTTTTGGGAGCCAGGGTAGAGGGAAATATTTGGCTCTGTATGCAGAAGGAAATTTATTTAAATACTGTTTTACACTCATTTCATAATAGTAGCATTTTATCTTTTTTACATTGATTTATGGGCACTGAAGCAGAACAGAGGAGTCAGAAGAAAGCAATTAATGAATAAAGAAAAAAGCCCTGCACAAATGCTTCAAGATAAAAAAAGAAAAATTAAGAAAGAAAAAAAAAAAGGAAAGAAATCTTCCAAACGCCGAAGAAGGGGGATAATCGATGGTTCCATTTTAACCTAATGTTATTTCTGGATCTCCTTTTTTTATAATGTGTTATTTACTGCATAGTTTAGAGCTGACAGAAAATAAACAGCATTTGCAATATAACGTCGTTAGCACCCCGATGCACTTGCTCATCCTACTTGGCTGTCAAGTTCGAACTCCAACCAACATCAGTCAACGTCGGCTGTGATGGAGTCTGTTTTTAATAAGCATGGTGCTATAATTACCTTATTGCAAAGTTAAAGCCAAATGACACTTATGATGAAGGTTTCATGGCTAAACAGTAAAGCCAGTGAAGCATTCGCATACCAACTGTCAGATAGGAGATAGCTGGTGCAGGATTTGTTTCTTTATTGCTTGACTGGGGTCACTTCGTTTGTACTTGGGAACTTTGTCATGGGCACAACAGGTAAAAGAGGGAGAAGGGAAGCCAAACTCTGAAATGAGGGGAAAATTCTGCAGGTGGCTGCTGGGAAGCAGGTGGGGGTGTTTTTGGGGGCAGAAATCAACCAAACCCGACGCTGGATGTGCTGTGCTGTCGTGATTTCCTCCCACTGCTTTAAATACGATGGGCACCAGGTGGAAGGGTGGAAGCATTTCATTGGGTCTTCCAGCATAAAACTGGAGCTGCTTGGTGTCATAAAGCTTCCTGCAGAGGGAAAAAAAAAGTTTTCTAGGGACCTTTATCTTGATGAGAAATTGCCTATTAATTGTAACCATTACAAAGTGCACTATTTAAATCATCCCCCTTCCAGTTGCACATTTTTAACCTTGCTCCCTGTTCACAAGCTGCTCATTGCTGGAACCAGAAGGGTTCTGCCTGGATGAGTTGGATCTTCTGGATGTTAAATAAAAGAAGAATTGTGCCTTTGACAGCAGAGTATCTGTGGTTAGGTTTAAATCTCTGTTTCGGATTTACTGATAGCTAAAGAGGGGCTGGCATTAGCACACCTGCAAATATGCAGCATTACATAGATTGGCTCTCAGTTCAGTTCATATTAGGAATGACCTTTTTTTTAACCTTTTTTTCCCTCCTTTTTCGTTCTTTATTTTTTAATAAATAAATAGATAGATAATTCAGGAGCTTTTGTTCCTGTGCAGGCTTGGAGATCACTGGTGGACCATGGACTTCTCCTGACTCGAGGGCAAGTACATTGTTTGCTTTGAAGCTTATCCCTCTGTGGTGTTCCCTAAACGTCCCTTTCATAGGAGAGCAAGTCCATGTCCACCACCCCATGCAGGAGGCTCAAGGCAGACATTTTCACCTCCCTTCCTGCCCCAGGCTTTGCAGCAGCTCACCCCAGTGAAAAAGGGGATGTCAGGGCAGGAGTTGTAGGGCTCTGGGTCTCTGCTGTCCCTCCTGGAGCAGATTTAAGGTGGGGGCCGCAGGCAGTGGACCCACCTTGCTCTGATGTGACCCTGGCCTGAAGGTGGATGGTGTAACCCAGTGCCCCATGACTTCAGGTGGAGGCGAGCCAGCCATGCAATCCTTTTCCTGTAGCAGCTCCTCAATGCTTGCATTCAGCCCCTCTTGCTCCCAAACAACATCTGGTAAAAGGCTCATGGGAATAATAGAACCAGGGCAAAAAAGGACTTCAGTGATCTTGGGGCTGGTGTGGAGATGCTTCCCATTGAGCTTTTTACTGTTCAGTTTAATGTGTAATTTCTCTGCCCAAAGAACCTATTGACTCAGCTCTTAAGATAATTACTGGATTTCACATTGAGAAGACTTCATACAAATATTTTAAAATACAAAAGAACAAAGACAAAATAGCTTCATGTTATTAATCAGCGAGAGTAGAAGGGCGTATTGTTATGAAAATACAGCACCCACTCCTCCAGCTTGCACAGAGCACCAGATGGTATAACATTTGTGGAGACATATCTTCAACAAACAGTCTGGATTAACCATTTAGCACTCCCAGCTCCTGCTCCTATTTGCTAAATAGGCAGGGGAAGGCTGGGCAGCAACTGGCTTTGGGGCTGGCATCAGGAGCCAGCTGAAGGTGTCCTTGGCTTTGTGCAAGTGGCTTTCTGCTGCACTCAGATTGATGCTCTCTGCATTTGGCATGCTCAGCTTGGTGTTCCTTTCAAGAGATAGAGAGGGATGCTACAGATGTATGGGACCAAGGGCAGCATAACTCACAGCCTACTTTCTCTAACATGCACGAGCATGCATGTTTGCAATGCAAGAAATGGTGACACTGCTGTACATGAGCACCCTCATTTTCATTTACTGCTTTCATTTGTGTCTCAGAAAACTACCAGAACTATGGAGGCGGGAATACAGAAGGTCTCTGTCCCAGAACCCAACCTGGCAGGCAATGGGAGAGAGGACAATCCACTCTCCTCTCTAGCTATTCGCAGAATAAATGGAAAACTGCATTTATTCTATCATTTCTCTAGTGGACTCCCCCAGGTTATTAGAATCTGACTTATTAAATAATTGAGAAGGGTTGTCATAAAGTGACTTCTTGCTCCCCATCTATCATTGAGATGTGCAGAAAATGGCATGTCAAGGAACATTTGCTAGAAAAGCATCAGGGACCATTAACTCTTGTCACTACTTAAGTGATTAAGGAACCAGAAACAGTGATACTGTTTCCCAGACAGTTTGTAAATATCTAAGTGTGAGATCTTCCATCCTCCTCTCACTTGAGAGGTGGAAAAAGAGTACTGGGGTGTGGACAGGACAAAGAAAAAGCACTTGGCTGGAATGTATCCCATAAATGTCCAAGGACAGGCCACCGTGGGAGCCTGCCACCAAACTCTGGGGCCACATGCACATTAACTGCCTGGTGGCACTATGTGCTATGGCCAAATCCACTTTCTGCCCCTGGCATTTTGAGATGCTGCCCAGCCTCACCATCTTACCAGGAACACCATGACATTCTCTAGTTTATATATACTGCCCATTGTCTGTGAATATATATTTTTTTCCCACTAATTTTGAACCACCCCACCGTGACCCATCAAAGTATGTGACAATGCATCAACTCCTCCATCGCTCTTCCACCACAGTCCCCTGCTGTTGATATCTTGCCATCCATCCTGATGCAGTGCTTCCCAGGTTCCAGCTCAAAGAGAAATCCCCTCTCTGGAGCCAGAACAAGATTTACACCTGTCCTACCATGATGTTTCTCAGGCAGCTTTCTTCACCCCAGAACTGAAGCTGCAGAGAACAGGACAGGATGGAGGCTGGGACCACCACCACCGTAGCAAGCAGATTTGGGGCTAACATGAAGTTTTAAATTCATTCTGTGAATTTTGCAAGAGCAGAACACATAAAGTGCCAGCAATAGGATTTTTGGCTTCCGCCCTTGAGGACCAGAGGCTGCTTGAATGCTCTTCTTCCCTCCTTAAAGGCCACCAGAGACACCTGTATCTGCTGCAGAACTGTGCTTCAGCCAGGCAGGACAGTGTTTTTAGGGCAAAATAGAATGGAATAGAACAGAACAGAACAGAACAGAACAGAACAGAACAGAACAGAACAGAACATTTCAGTATGAAGGGACCCTCAAAGCTCACCTAGTCCAACTGCCTGACCTCTTCAGCACTAACCAAAAGTTAGTGCATAGCAATGAAGACATTGTCCAAACACTGACAGGCTTGGGGCATCAACCACCTCACTAGGAGGCCTGTGCCAGTGCTAATCCAGCGCTGTCTGGTGTGAAGGTGATGCCTAGCCATGTAGGTGCTCAGGATCATATTTTCTCTAGGGAAGTTTCATAGTATCTAAATGTTCCTCCTGTTCCAGATCGCCTTAGCCAAGCCAAGTCTGAAGCTCCTTAACTGGAAGAAGCCTCAGCTGGGATTTGTGACCCAGGGAAAATTTCCCACCCTGAGGGTCTCCCCTGGGACTGATGCTAAAATCACAGCTCACCACCACACACCTGGGCTGGAGTATTTCATTGCCAGAGGGACACAGAGCCCATGAGGAACCCAACTGCTTGATGTGGTTTGATTTGCCTCAGTGATGTCGAGGCACCATGTCCCCAGCCAAGAATAACCCACACGGGCAAAGAAACTGCTGGTTAATACAACAGGTTGGCACAAAATATATGAGGCAATTGCATTGCTAACATTCTCATGGGTGTCTTGTCCCCTCTGTTGTCCCAGAAAAGTCTGGTCCCTCTGGTCACAGCTCACCAGATCCATATTCATGGCACAGCCTTAGCTTGGAGGAGAAGTTTGTGAATTCAGGAAACAGCCATAATTTTCAGGAATATGTCATGTAAGTGGGATGGTTTGACGTATCTTTATTCAACACACTCATCCAAGGGAGAAACATGCTGCATTGTGTGCTGGAGCAGCCTTGTATTTAATGTCTTGTTATCGTTGTTATATATTCTAGGTCAAGGTGAACTCTCAGCTCCTAAATGAGTATTTGTAAGCGCAGGCTCGTACATGGCAAGCAGTGCTCTTAAATCTTTTCACCCAAGTTTTCTCACAGTGAATTACTAGGTTGTAGATAAGATCTCGGACATTTTGTACTCGGATGAAAATATACCTTTTGTTTTTAAAAGGCTCAACCCAGAAACAATTTTAGACTCTGAAGGGGAAGGTCACTGCCTATCTCTTGGACTTATAAAATATTAGCCCTTGCAATTTGATGACGAGCAGAGCCGAGTCCCTTGCTTTCACCTCTGCTGGCACAGCTCCTGTGTACTGATCTGTCCCCAAATAAGCCTTGTTTCTCCATAAGTCACAGCATTGTCAGCTCACGTTTCACATCTTGAAGTGAGATGCTGACAGTTTATTCTGTTTCCAGCAACTTTTCCTACCCATGCTCTGGGGAAACTGTCCCTCACAGACAATTTATTTGATGAATTTGGTCTCTGTTTCCACGTGTGAATTATCCAGTGAGATACTTGGGTATTTTGACAAAAACATTGGTTCTTCTGTTGTGATGATGAATGCCATGCAGACACCCACGTCAAGCCATTCTGAGACAGCTGTACCCGATGATCCCAGAGGTTTGTTTGTGTGATCGGACACCTGACAATCCATGAGGCTGTGCTGGCACCGAATGCATGGAAGCAACTCCCATAAAAAAGCCTGAAGAAATTTCCATGCTGCAGGAGTCTTTCACCAAACATATGTTTGCACAGTTCCCAAGGATGTGATCGATGTGAGTATTTGGCAGTAATTGGCAGTGATGACAGTGAAGAGAGAAGCCTCAAGGCTATCAAACGGGACTTTAGGGGGCTGGGGCGATTAGTGGAGGGAGCGGGAGTACAGGTGGTGTTTTCGTCTATCCCTATGGTGGCAGGGAGGGGTACTGACAGGACACGAAAAGCCCACCTGATACACACATGGCTCAGAGGCTGGTGCCAGCACAGAAATCTTGTTTTTTTTGACCATGGAGTGCTTTACTTGGCACCCAGACTGATGGCCGCAGACGGGTCCCTATCTCTAAGGGGAAAACAGATCCTGGGCCAGGAGCTGGCGGGGCTCATTGAGAGGGCTTTAAACTAGGTAAGATGGGGGATGGGGCTGAAACAAGGCTTGTTGGAGCTGTGCCAGGGGGAACAATGGCAAGGCCAGGGGATAAAGCAATGGCCCAGCTGAAGTGCATCTACACTAATGCATGCAGCATGGGTAACAAACAGAAGGAGCTGGAAGCCATCGTGCAGCAGGCAGGCTATGACTTGGTTGCCATCATGGAGACGTGGTGGGACCACTCTCATGACTGGAGTGCTGCAATGACTGTGAAGGGATAACAAGGGACAACAAAATTCTGTGATTCTGTGAAAGTGTGAAGGGATAACAATACCTTTTGTGGGTTAGCTTTCCAGTTTCATTTTATTTTCAAGATAGAATGTTTTAGCTTTTTGATTTCTTCCCAAATAAATTAATTCTAGACATGTGTAGGAGCAGTTTAATATTTTATGCATACAAGGGATTGAAGTGTAAATATGGCCCCATGGCTGAACAATGGGTATTAAGTTTCCATTGGTCTTTGTGGGAGAACAGCATACAGGAAATCAGCAGGAAACAGCTAAAAGATACTTCATCACAATTCATAGTGGTTCTCAAAATTACATTTTATTAAGAAAAGTTCTTTTATTAATAAAAGGTTAAATATAGACAAGTTCATATAGCAAGTGTGGGGTGTTGCAGAATTCTCGTCCGCAGCTGATGGCACCATCTGCTCCTCTGTAGGACCGTCCCGTAGGATGCTGATGCGTCTCCAGCGGTGCATCAAGGAGAGGCGGCCAGGAGCGTGGTATCATGGGCTCATGTCCCTGTCCAGCGCTGAGGCTAGCAGAGAAGCAAAAGCACTAACAAGCGAACCCCTGTGTGTTGTGCCACCCACCTCCTGGACCCACCGTGTCACCAGCCCCACTGTGATGTGGCCATGACATCAGTGGGGCTGGTGCCAGCAGCACAATGTGGGAAGATTGGGAGTTGACCTTCCTTAGCAAGTGGCCATGGAGTCCAGGGATCTCTCCTGTAGAATGCTGACGTGTCATGGGCTCGCGTCCGTGTCCAGCGCTGAGGCTAGCAGAGAAGCAAGTATGGGCAACAAGAGAACCGCCATGACTAATACCAGGACTCTCCTGGGCCCACCCTGTCCCCAGCCCCACTGTGATGTGGCCTGACATCACCAGGGCCTGTGCCAGCAGCACAATGTGGGAAGATTGGGAGTTGACCTTCCTCAGCATGTGGCCATGGAGTCCAAGGATCTCTCCTGTAGAATGCTGACGTGTCATGGGCTCATGTCCATGTCCAGCGCTGAGGCTAGGCAACAAGAGAACCGCCCATGTGTAATACCAGGCGTCTCCTGGGCCCACCCTGACACCAGCCCCACTGTGATGTGGCCGTGACATCAGTGGGGCTGGTGCCAGCAGCACAATACGGGAAGGGACTGGGTGTTGACCTTCCTTATCATGTGGCCATGGAGTCCAAGGATCTGTCCTGTAGAATGTTGATGTGTCATGGGCTCGCATCTGTGTCCAGCGCTGAGTCTAGCAGAGAAGCAAGTACGGGCAACAAGAGAACCGCCATGTGTAATACCAGGCGTCTCCTGGGCCCACCATGTCACCAGCCCCACTGTGATGTGGCCGTGACATCAGTGGGGCTGGTGCCAGCGGCACAATATGGGAAGGGACTGGGTGTTGACCTTCCTTATCATGTGGCCATGGAGTCCATGGATCTCTCCTGTTGAATGTTGAAGGCCGTCTTGCTCTGTCGTTTTCCAGGATTCTATCTGTAATAATAAATAATAAAAAAAAACAGCTGGAGGGGAGCGGCCGCCCTTCATTGCCATGGAGGGCCTCTCCTCTCCCTCCTCAGCCCCAACTCATCTGGCTGCTCCTCGGCTGGACTGGCCGTCCTGGCCTGCTGTGGCCCTTTTATAGCTGCTCCCCCTGTGACACGGCCACCGCCAACATTCTGTCCCCTGTGACATGGCCATGGCATCACCAGGACCAGTGCCCACCAAGCAGAAGAAGCAGTTAAATAAAATAAAGTAAAATAAAGTAAAATAAAAGTCTAACAACAACCAACAGCCGCTTGTAATTCTGGGGAGGGAAATTCAGCAGCTGTAAGATCGGTTTGAAGATCAGCAGCTCATCAAAGGTTACAAGAGCATCAAATCCTGCAGGTACTGCCTACCCACTGCCACATTTTAAAGATTTGTGTGGTACTTGCTGCTGAGATTTGTGGGTTTGAAGGCTCAATTGCAGCAGAAAAATGTTTGCTGTCTGGAGGTGATACTTCACACTTTGTGTATGAAAGATGTCCAGTGCCCAACCCTGTGTCCGCAAGTGCCTGACAGTGCTGAGGATGTCTCAGCCAGAGCTGTAGACTTGCATCTTTCTTTCTCTTATGTGAACCAAAGAACCAATGTTGTTAGACATTGGAACGGGCTGCCCAGGGAAGTGGTGGAGTCACCATCACTGGAGGTCTTTAAAAGACGTTTAGATGTAGAGCTTAGGGATATTGTTTAGTGGAGAACTGTTAGTGTTAGGTCAGAGGTTGGACTCGATGATCTTGAGGTCTAGAAATTCTACCTAGAAATTCTGTGATTCTGTGATTTTGCCACCATCTTTTTATTGTTTTATTGCACAAGCCAGTAGGGCCAGCATCCCATCGCCGTGGGACAGGTGTGGGAAGCCCCCTGCTCCAAGCACCCCTTCCCTGTGCTGTGGAAAGAGCCACTTCAGGACAATTTTTTGTGCTGTCCAGAGGAATGTGAGTCCAATTCCTCTCTCGGGTTCCCACGGCTGCTATGATACTTATTATCCAATTATTTTTAATGAAAAAAGAATTTGTTCCTTCGCTTTCGTGCTACTGGAAGCAGGATGAGCTGAGAACAGTTAAATATGGCCTTGACTTTTTATCGTGCAGTCCTTGCCTCTTACCATTAATTGGCTGGGAACGGATTTCCCACTCGGCTAATTATTTCTAATTGTGCTCCTCTCGTAATCTTGCCATTTTTGCCTCTTGCCACAAATAGGCCTGACACAGCTGATGAGAAGAGGCTCCACCTGGGCTCCATCTGTGGGTGCACCCACCACCAAGAGGAGCAGCTGGCCCTGGGGTGCCCCCCTGCCCTTTTTGGACAGTTTCTTGGGGAATATCAGTTTTGGATCTGCTTTTGGAGTTTTGGGGGAGATCTTTGGGAATGATTTTGTTTGCATCCCACTGGCTTGCAGACTGTCAGTCCCTGGCCATGTAGATGTGTCCTTGTCCAAATATCTCCATTCCTTCTGCCATCAGCCCTTTTCTGGCCTAGAAAACTGAGCGTTGTTTATTTGGGCCCCATTGCAGATCCAGGACACTTGGATGCAGTGGTTTGGTGTTGGCACATGGACCACGTTGCCTGGCCCTCAGGTTGGGTGTAGACCCCATTTCAGGGGGGATTTCAGGTCTCTCCTTCAGAGCACTGCACCCATGGTGTGTGCCAGTCCTGCTTGTTTTTTAGGTGCCGTTAGTCTGTTATCTGCCTTTCTGTGCTCCATGTGGGCAGCGTGGCATGTTTGGAAAAGGACAAATGGGCTGTCAGCTAGCCTAAACAAGTTTCTTTTGACTCTTCCCTGTGATCTGGTTGTAATTTAAAAGTCATTGGTATTTTCATTTGTTGGGTAATGGAGGATAGTGTTTTCTGTGCCTAACAGACGTCTCTGGATGTCACAAAAGAGAAATGATAAGGAAGAGACACAGCACAAATGGCTGTGTTGTGTAGGTGCTTTTCTGTGTGTAATGATGCTCCCCTTCTAATGTTCCATGGCTACATCAGAGAGGAGCCAAGAAAGATATTTAAGATGTAGAGTTATGGAGGGTTGTATTTATTCATCTATCTACTGGAGTGCATCATGATCACAAATTCTTGTAATATGATGAGACTTTAAAGCTCTGAGCAAGTGTCTCTCTTGTGGAAAATACTATTGCAAAACACGAAATAATATTTTCATAATTATGGTGTCTCAGGAACATCTGACAGCTGCTGTTTTTGTCCTTGTATTTTCTGCTCTTTTTCTTTATTGAGTGGAACAAGACAGTTGTGGGGTGTGGAGAAGACCCTGTTATTAACTTACAGCAGTGTTTCACTAACTTCTGATGCATCATTTCCTGAGAATGTGGAGAAGGACATGGAAACCCCAGCCGGCTCCTCTCCTAAGACCTAAGCAGTACCTCATTCAGAGAGCTACTGCAGCTTATTGTGGTTCCTTCCACAGATACAAACAATCAATACCCTGCAATGGTATAATTATTAGCTCCCTTGCTTGGGTTGTTTTTCATAGTTATTTCCTAACACGGAGAGAAGGCCAAGAGAAACAGAAGAGCTCAACTTCAGTGATCATGGGAGTATTAGTGCTTTTCTGAAGGGCGTTCTTCAAGGCGAATGAAAACTGTCTTGCACACACTCCATCACTGTGACACCTTATTTTGGTACTTGGCTTCCATGAGTGTGTGGGTAAGTAAACTGTTTCTCCAAGTGTATTTAGCTTGTGCTTTTACAGCTGTCTGTTGTGAGTTTCAATTGAAACCCTTTGAAATCACGAGGAGAATGGACTACAGAGGTGTATTGATCTGACCCCCGTCCTCCAATAAAAATGAAGAACACTTTAAAATCTGTGACACGGCTTATCCATCACTCCTTCAGCTTTGCTGCTCACACTGCAGTCGTTAGGAATCACCAGCCTGTTGAGAAGGTCACAGTCCTGACAGCTCTATGCGTCTTAGGAGAAAACAGGAGCAAACAGCCAGGCCCTCTGACAAGGGAGTCTATCCTTCTTTTCTTTCTCGAACCTTTGTTAACAGCCCTTGGGGTGGCCTTTGTGAAGTTTCCACTCTGACTAAAATTGTAAAGGTTGCATGAAAACATTATTTTTTGGAAATACAAGAGGGTATGAAGGTAGAAAAAACAAGTTGGTGATGAATCACACGTTCTGCAGAGGCAAGGTAGGGAGGGTTCCTGTTCTGCAGAACGAGAAACATCACAGGCTTTCTAATACCTTTCTTATTCCAACTCCATTTCATTTGAAAGGTATGGACACTGGCATTTCAGAGGTCCAGCACTAGGTACTGGCTGCTCTCCCCTGCTCCCCTGGAGCTCCCTGTTTTCTTGCTCTGGTCCTGAAGACTTACCTCGGTTAAGATGTGCTGCTGCTGCAAGGCTCAGGCTTGCGGCTGAGTTTGGGATCTGGGCAAAGTACTTTTACTTCTTCTCTGCTTACCCTGTTTTGTCAGCTGAAGAAGACCTC
Source organism: Aythya ferina (assembly GCF_964211825.1). Classification (NCBI taxonomy): domain Eukaryota; kingdom Metazoa; phylum Chordata; class Aves; order Anseriformes; family Anatidae; genus Aythya; species Aythya ferina. The sequence goes on from NC_140301.1 coordinate 62,975,478, forward strand.
TGAAAGGTGCAGAATCTCCATGCTCTCAGCCAGCTGGCCAGAGATGCCACATCTCCATTGAAATCAATGACACAACATTGATTTATACCAGCTTCTCTAGATTGATAGCTTTTGTGCACTAACAATGACCTGTATTTTGCTAGGGCTTGCAATTAATGTGTTGCTTGGAGCTCTTTCTTCACCCTCGTCTGTCCATCACTTTTATTTTCTACATCTATACCTAATGGGTACACTAATGTCACTGCTCTGCAGAGGACAAATGACTGTACATCTCTTCCTACGGCTGAGCTCTTTCATTTCTTTGTCTAGATCAATGAATCAGAGCTTTGCAGTAATTTGTATTAGGTAATGCACACTAAATGAATCATTGTGTGATTGTGTCAAAAGAGTAAACTGCATAAAACTCCAGTTCCTACTGCTCTAGTTGGGAACTGATGCATATGCTCTGAACTTGGGCTTGTTTGTGCTATGTGGGTGAATTCAGACTCATCTCCTCCTTGCGATGCCATTGCTCTCTGTCCTCCAAAGTTGTGCTTGCCTTCACCACCCCAACCAGCAGCTCTGTCAGTGTCCAGATGGGGGCAACATGTCTGAGCAGTTCTAGTCTGTCTCTGGGTCCTGCACTGGCAATTTAATTCTTCCACAGATGTGGTTTTTTCCCTTTCCTCCCCGTGTCCCAGTCTCCCCCTCATTATAGTCAATTTATCAAATCCTCAGAAATATGCCTCAAATCCATGAGCCTGTTTGCTTTTGTTACTGATTCTGAACTCTTATTCCTAACACTTAGAGCTTTTTTGCCTTCTTTGTGGTTGATTTAGCACTGCTATAGATGTGACTGGAGAGTCTCTGTGTATGGCCCAAGCATCTCAACGCTGCCTATAGCACAGCTGAACATGAACCACTGTGAAACTCTCTTTGCTCATACAAAATGCAGCACAACTTTACTAAGTGGCTGACACTGTGTTGGAATACATATCCCTTTTTAATAGCAGCTCTAAAGTGGCAATTGGACTTTTGCTCTGCTGCAAGTTAAATCCTGTCTGCATCTGAAAGGAGACAGGCAAGCCTGTGGCCAAAAATAGGGATCATTAGCTGGATAAGAAATTACTGCTTGGCCACGATGACTGTTCTTTAAAGAAAATCAACCAAACATTTGGTTGCTTTTCTAATACAGCTTCATTTTCCTTTTTGGCTATAATAAAGTGTACTTTGTTTGCTGAAAACCAGCTGTAACAACAGTAAACCACTTACGCCCTGATGTGTGTGACTGCAGTTAGCTGCCAGTTTGTTAAATGACTGAGGCAAAAGGTCTTTGGTTTTGAAAGAAACCTGTGTTTATTGTGTACTTTCCCCTGGAGAAGGTGGGCCATCCTGTGGTAAAAGCAGGAGGCAGCTGTCAGGGCTAAGCACGGAGCCTGGTTGTCGCAGACTTCTTGTGCAAGCTTGCACAGGTTGGCTGGGGTGTCTGCCTTCAGCATGCAAAATGGGTGCAGAAGAACTTTCTTCTTTGTACAATGCAGACTGGGGTGAAAATGCTCCTTGTCTTGGCCACAAACCCAAATGGATTTGGTATATTGAAGGTATTGTGGCCTGGAGCATCCCTGGGATGTCTGGAAGGAGCCTGGGCAGTGGTAGGCAAGGTCAAGACCTGGCCAGGAGCATCGATGGGGATTTGGATGTGAATTGGGGGCCAGCCGTGTGTGGGGAGGACAAGCAGCAAGAGCCAGCGTGCACTAATGTGGAAATAAAGAGGGAAAGAGGGGAAAAACCACAAATGTGTGCCTGCTGTAGGAACTTCAGCCTCTGCTCTGTTACTGCTGTGGCCCCAAAATCTCTGGTTGCATGTGACACACACAGCGCTTCCAGACATCCCATACTTTTATAAAAGCAACATAAGACTCCTGTGTGTGTTTTTAGCATCATCAGATAGCTCTCAAGTTCAAACCTACCCCATTTGGTATTTTCTAGCAGCATGGGGAAACTCTCTGACTTAAAAATAGTAAATGTGTATGCCAAGCTTTGCTTCCTACAAAGGCATCAAGATGTGGACTTGAGGGTTGTGTTTGGGTCTTTCATGACAACTTGCAAGCTTCCATCATTAAAATGGTCTTATCTAAAAAAGTGATTTTCAGTTTTAAAGCATGTAGGTTCTGCTAGCTAAGGGGTTAATTAGGTTTGTCCCATCGTCATTCAGAATCCCAGGTGCCATCTAAAACAGGGCTTCATCAAGAAATTTCTGTCCAGCATCGTATTGATGAATGAGCATTTGCTGCAATTATGTATGGAGATAATAATAATCTACCTGCCCTGTAGGAGAATCAGAAGTGTCCTAAAAATAAGTAACTCAATATGATAGGAGCACAGATGTAGAAATTAATAAATAGCATTTTCTGTCATGGCACTAAATTCATTTTCTGTGCTGCAAGACCATGTCATAGATAAAAGAGAGCAAGTGGGGAAGGGTGGAGGAGAGTGCAGCAAGGACAGACCTCGGCTGGCTTTGGTCCTCCTCTTCACTTTTTGGCCCTGCTGGCTCATGGTGGAGGCTTTTTGTTCTGGGGAAGCTCAGGGGAGCACAGCAAACACATCCTCCTAGGAGAGAAGTGGCCTCTGCTCTTAGCTGAATGCAGTAATTTTGTTTGCCCCCTGGGCAGACTTAGAGCTGGTTGTTTTATCTTTAGGAGCTCTGTGGTTTCATAACCTGAGCACTTTTTTCTTTGGTTTCTGAGCTCTGCAGATGGAATCAGCATGGATACCTGCACAGGACTGGAGTACCTGGGGGCTGGGAGGAAGAACAATCCTTCAGCTCCTCAGCTTTCCTCCTGCTGTGGCCCCAGGGCCAAATGTACTCGAGTGTGATCTCCCCATCCTGCTGCCGAGGAGGTTTCATGGCTTTATGCAGACCCTCTCCTCCCACACAAACAGCCAGGAAAGTGCTAATCCTGGGTATTTTCCATCTCTGTGGGAATTATGAAGGGAGGAAATGTAATAAAAGTGGAAAATGTGTTTTTAAAGCCTTTGAAGGCAGCACATTGAGAGAAAATAAACATTTCATGTCAAAGTCATTTTAAATAAGAACAGATCATATTTTTGATGAAAGAAAACTAGATTGATGGGGTGAGGAGGTGGGGGGCACAGCCTTTTCCCTCTGTGTTGTATTCTGAAGGTATTAAAAACTTTGATATTTAGAAAGATTGAAGAAGTCTTGCAACAGACACTGGGGCAAAGCTAGTTTTGAGGTGGGTGAAATTGCCTCAAAGTGTGTCCTCAGTTTCCTTAGTGATGTTTCACTATCAAATGGGGTAAGTGTAATAACTTGAGGTCCCAAGAGGTCTCTCCTGGGTCTGGTAGCTCTGGGAGATTTTGAAGCAAGATGAAGAAATAGAAAGGCCTAACTCCATGCATTACAAACCTACGCTAGAGGCATAGGTTATAGGGATATATATAGGGATAGACTGTATGGGGATAGACTATATGGATAAGGAAAATCAGAGAAATGATCTGAAAAAGAAGGTCAATCCTTTTTAAGGAGAAATGCAAGGTCCTGCAGAAGGGCTGGGCTGGCCGGCAAGGTCACAGCTTTGAAGAAAAGACTCCGAGTGTAGGGCAGTCACATAGGCTGGCTCCCACAGCACAGCCACAGCACCTGAACTGTCATAAGTGTAGAGGAGGGGACATCCTGAGCTGGATTAGTGGGACAGCATTGTAGAAGTATGCGAAATACAATTTATAGTGCAGAACATAGTGAAATCCCCTCTAATTTTGTGGATCCTGCTAGCGTGAGCAGGGCTGGAGGATCCAGGGAGAGGCAATAGCTCATCACACCTGGTGTAACTGAGCTGTGGCTTCGCCTTCTGCCGGCTGTAAAACACCCCGGGCTCGATCTCCTTCCTCTGATGGCTTTTCTAGCAGAACAGGGCCATTATGGATGTGTCAGCTCGGCTAAGGGAAACTCCACAAGGCTGCTCGAAAGGAGAGCTTGTGTGACATATTAGGCCATCAACACATTCAGGACAGGGAATTGTCTTCCATCAGTCTTGGGTAATGTACTATATCCGAGCACAGCGCTCCCGCTCTGCTTGCAGTGACTAATCCCAGGTAACGCATAACACGTCTGCGTGCCGCGCGGGCGGGGAGGCATTAGCCTGTTGCTTGGCAAAATGAGCCGCAATAATTTTGTGCTTTGGTTTTATATCCTTGCTGTTTTGGGATGGCTCCTTTGTGTAGGCAAGCCCTTGTTTTTAACCTGGATACAGCCCTTTCCTGCATGACTGTGCAGGTTTCTCTGGCTGATAGGTAGAGAAGGAAGGTCAGAAATAGGGCTGGATGAACTCTTTGCCTCTTAATAGCTTTCTCAGATTGTCCCAGTTTGCATATTTCAATATTTTATGTGTATATACATATATATTTATGTTTATGCTCTGTTAGTAGGCAAATGCTTGCATTATTGATCTGCTTCAGGCCATTTATATATAGGTTCTCTCTGTATGGGTTCATGCAGCTGTAGTTTTCAGATCATGGAAAAAATTTGCATTTACAGTCATTTCATTAGCTGTTGGAGCGATGTTTGTAATATGACAAACCTCCTGCTGCCTGTGTTGGTTTAGCTAATTGTTCTGCTGCTGTAGGATAATTCAGAGGTCCTGGTCTCTACTGCAGCAGAAATAGGGTGATTTTTCTCCACTTGGGAGAAGGGAAGGCAGCTACTTTTTCCTTTTACTAGAGGTGCAGTTGCTCTGGGCACTGGGGGGAGTCACTAGGAAGCTTCTTGTTGGTGCAGCTTACCTTGAACATGGGAAAGTTAGAAAGCATGGAAGGAGATTTGGGACTCCATCATTGCCCTTGATCAGGAGAGGTCCCAGAACCACAGTCCTGGACATCAGTCCTCACCAGGGAGTGCCACGGGGATCCTTCATTTCCCCTAAACCTCAGCTCTGGGGGCTCACAGCTGGCTCGTGGTGGCCCCAGCTATAAACAACAGCGGAGAACTGGAGAAATGTGCACTCAGCTGCCTCCCATGTCCAAGCTGTACATGGGGAGATGTGCTCCTAGAAAAGAAGTCATCGACCTGGAAGAGAAGAGCAGGTCCCTGCTGCACATTTCTCTCTGTCGGGTTGCTGCTCTCCAACCTTCCTGCATCACATCGACGTGAACGGCAGCTGAAGGGAGATCTCAAGGGTTATGTTTAGGAAGGTTTGGAAGGATAGGAAATTGTTTTCCTGCTGTTCAGTCTCAACAGTCACCTCCACTTTGTGTCTCTAATCTACCTTGTTCTCCTCTGGAAGCAAGGAAACAAATGAACACCATGACAGCAGCTCTCTGTTAAAGTCCAGACAAGCAGGAGTCATTTGTATAGGTTTATTTATTTATTTATTTTAACTTTATAAATGTTATTTTTGTCTTTAAATGCTCTTAGCCATTTTTGGGCACAGGGATTGCATTTGATTCAAAGCTTTATTTAGCTCTCCCCAGGAAAAGGGTCCCATTGCATGCAGATGAAACCTTTTGAGTATGAACGTTGCTTATCTGGTGCTGCTTTCTGGGGAGGTTCAGAGCTGGTCTTTACAGGGAAGAGGTTCCCCTACGTGATGGATTAAGTGCTAAAGGCAGAAGCACTTGCCATGTTTTATTGCTTAAATAAAGCTTTTGCCTGGCTGTGTCGAAGGAAAGCTAAATCTTCAGGTCCAGGGAATCCATTTCTCTTCTCCCTTGAAAAAGGATGGATTAATCTTCAATATGGTCTTTAAAGAAGTCCCCCAAGAAGGGTTTTCTTTCCTTCTGCCATGTAGTGCTTGTACTAAGCCATCTCTTTGGTGCCTGAGGACCTAGTGCTCTGCACAGAGTTGGCTGAACAGGAATTCTGTCCCAAAGCATATGCAGCCACCTGGTCTTTGTAGCCCTCTTTTGCTTCACACTCACATTCCTGGACACATCACACGGCATGACATGCACTGCTGCTCTGAGATCCTGAATTACTGTCTCAGTGGCTAAGCTCAGTAAATCACTCTGCATTGAATGAATCTGGCTCAAAAGCACAAACACGGGGGCTCTGAACCACTGCATAAGATTGAAAGTGAGAAAAGTCTTTAAATTACCCATAGCGTGGTAGTGATGTTGGAGCTTGTGCTGGCTGGATATGCTGCATACTGCACGCACTTAATAACACTGAGCAACCCTTGTATGCATTTGAATGACTTATTGCAGTGGTTTCCCAGGGTCCTTTCTGATCAGTGAACTTCTGCATGCTCTTTTGTTTTTTGGAAACAGCTGCCTCCCAGGTTTGATAACTTGCGCGTGCTCATTTGTTATTTGAAAGCAACTGCCAGCTACTTTTGATGAATAATTTTCCACCTACTGCTTGGTAGCCTGCTGCTTTTTTGTGCATAGCTGGTAATTTGGTCTTCTGGGTACGTTACTGAACATGTGGGTCATGTGGTCCTGAAAGGAGGTGCAAAATGGATTAAAGAGGAGAAGAACAAAGGGTGAAAAACAAACCCACGTTTCCCCTGAACTTCTGCACTACCGAGACTGTACAGTTCACTCCCCTTTGGAAAACGTGAAAACTAACTCCTGAACTGTGTGGGTCTGGACATCCCAATTTTTGGATGCAGAAATATGGAATAAAACCGGGGTGAAATGGGATCACAATGGCTGCATGTTTGCTGTGGAACCTGCTGGATTTGGGGAACGTGGGCTTGCACGGTGTGTGACTGTGGGGTGCACAGCTATGGGACATGTGCTTGCCACATGGGCAAGGTGTGGGGACTATCACCAGCCTCAGCATGCTGGCTTGCTCTTCAAATTTGCCTAAGTAATTAGTGTGTCACTTGAGCCATTTTAATAAGCGTGAGTTTCCTGCAGTCGGTGGCTCGTGGGATGCTCGGCAGCAGCCCACTCTGCACCGCTGGCAGAAATTCACCTTCATCACGTCTCCAAACCTGTGTTCTCGGTGCTGAGCAACCTTTATTAAACAAATCGACCAGTTCAAGTACATAATTTAAAAGTTCTGTTCAAACATGATATTTTGATCCGATCACAGCTTCCCTGTAAAATTAAGGATTTAATGCTCCCATTCCAGCTAAATGGACTTTACGGCTTTCGGGCTGAAAAGACTGCATGGTGGATTAGAAAGCCATTGTGAAAAGTGTCATTGAAAACCTGTAATTTTCCTGTCTCTCCCTCTTACATCAATGATCCATTTTCATGCCAAATTTCAGGAGACAAATGCATTAGTTCAGCTGGGCTGGTAGTGCTTTGCTGTTGGTATGCATCTGCAGCCTTTGGGGCCCAGCTCAGGAGCTTTAAGGTGGAAATGTTCATTTGGGAATGTGTAAACAGGACAGTTATTGCCCTACATGTGATGGTGCTTTTAAATATTGGGAATTTATAGCTATTATTGGGAGAAATAGATTTTATTTTTATTTATTTTTATTTTTTTTGTGCTAACATGTCTAATTGTGTATTACCCAAGGGTTTACATCTTACGTAATCTATATGAAAGCTTAACTGACACTAAACATTCATCTTGTGCAGATGTAACAATCCACATGCTTTTGGCAGATCTTTCACTAGCTATAAAAAACATCTAATAATCCATTAACTAGCCAACCTGAAAGCCAGCCTGTGAGAATATTATTGAGTTCTTTCTTTAATACTAAATTTAATATGATGAATACTCATCTTGCATAATAAGATTTAAATTTCTTCTCTGCTCCTGCTGAACCTCACCGTAAGACAACCATAAGCTCAGGGCTGCTTTTGTGTGGTCACTCACTTGGCATGCTTGCTAAGAGATATATCAAGCTATAGACACTTAAACTCAGATTAAAGACAGTGCTCTGACTCATGGTGCAGTGATTAAGGCTCCGAACAATGTCCCTTTATAGCCCTGTTAAAATCACTGTAGCCTTATTCTGATGTGATTTTCCTCTTTTTATTCGGGAGCCCTGCTGAATGTCCTGCAAGAGGGGAGATGCTGTCCTTTGCAGGATGATGTCTCTTTTGGCTACGTGGCCTTACCTGAGAGAAGGTTTATGAAAGGTTGGGAGGGCTTGTAAGTTAGCAAAGGCTGGGATTTTCCATAGGGTATGCTCTAACAGTGGTTTATGAGGCTTGATAGCTGATAGATGTCACATTTTGATACAGTTAAAGTTGGACAAAAGGGTTTTAGCGAAGCTGATAAAAATATTCAGGCTGAAAATGAAAACCTGAGACAGAATGTTGATCCCCCCCCTCCCAGTTTCTTCCCTTTCTGTGTTCTCAAGTGACTGTTTCCTAAGTCACAAGCAAAGCAAAAGTCAGCCCCTGGGGAATCAGTGCAGCCAGGGGTTGGTGCTGGTGCTCCTCCAGACTCTGCTTCACACAGAGCCTGTTCACAACTGCACTGTGTCAGCTTCCCATGAATAAACCGGGAATATTTATGCCACGAGGATTAAGAAGATGACACTGATAAATAGTGCTGAGGGTGAAAAATGCTTGCAATTGCTAAATAATCACACTTCTCTGCATGTCGGCAGTAACCTCTGCTGAACTTATAGCAAAGAGGAGTTACACTCTCTAGGAAGCTGCTCAGGTATCTTTGAAGGCTGCCCTCCTCTGGGTGCAGGTCATTTCATTTTATATTGCTTTTCCAAGAGCAAACCCAACCCATGAACACCCAGGTCTTGCTGCACACAGCCACCATCCTCAGATCCTCAGTGCTCCCCAGACTGTTTTCCTCCTATAAGCTGCTCCAGCTGGAAAATGGGGTTTTAGGCTTCCTAAGTCATGACCACTCATAGCTGGGTGAGGAACAGGGTTCCTGAGAAATGCAATACAATCCTAGGGCATTTCTGAGATATGTTGCGTGACTGCTGGAGAAGCATCTTTTTCTCATTGCTTGAATTCATCTTGAAATTCAGGCTCCAGAGTGACTTTGCGAATAGGTTAGTGAAAAATCTATATGTTAGAATAATGCTGAGTGTAATGAATGACTTCTTAATAGCTAGGAAATAAAGCTATAGCTAGCTAAATAAAGCTTTGTGGCTCTGGACTGTTGCCTTATTCTACATGGGCTTTTAAAATAAACCATAAATTCCCTGAGTTTTACTATTGAGATATGTAACTATTCAAGTAGGAAAACTGAAATATATATTGCACTGGAAGAAAATAAATGCCTGAGTCTGCTTTACAGTTGAAGCAAGACTGACTACAGCAGCAGGCTAAATTTCTGAAAAGTGGGGAAATGTTAATTTGCTATTTAACTCAGTATGAAAATGCATCATGAGCAGCTTCTGTGGCTGCTGCCATAATTTCTCTTCCACAAAGAGTGTCAGGCAGACTTTAGATATAGCCAAACCCCTTCTGAAACTTTTATTCAGCCAGTGCTGTAAAGTAACTTCATCCCCATGCAGCTCTTGGTTTTACAGTACCTGGATTTAAAACCAGAGGATCCATTTATGGGGACTGTGTTATATATGGTTTGGCTTTGAAGCCAAGATACTCACATGAGGTGAAGTATTATCTTCCTGTGACATTAATTTTTGCAAACTTCCCTAACTGCTCTGAAACACCAGTAAATGTTGTAAGGGCTCCAGTGAGGCTGGGGGAACCTCAAGGGGTCCAGCTTGGTTGTGCAGGCTAGGATCAGCCCCGTGACTCTGCTCCTGAGGAAAAGAGGTACGAGGCAAGGATTAGGGTCAGAATATTGAATCCCTCCCACCCCCTTTTAGTGAAACTATATGGCTTTTTTGAAACTTTTGTATTTCTTTCCCAAAGTCTGTTTCTTAATTCCTAGGTTCACAGAGCTGACTTAGGGAGGGAAATGCAAAGGGAATTCAGATCTGATGCTTGGGTCTGCTTGGGATGACAGGATTTTTTTTCTCTAGGGTATATAAGAAAGAAAGGTGCTGATAATGGTGAGAGCTGAACTCAGTTTGGGGTGTGGGAGGGGGCACAGTCCCTCAAGACCTTGTGCATCAGCCAGTTTTAGTCTTTGGATCCGATTCAGTCAGGGTCACTGTGACTAGGGGACAGGCAGACGTTTATTCCCTGGGGTTTTGGACTGGTTAATAGGTATGTGTAATCTCCTTATGACATTCACATTTTATACTCTGCCATATGATTTTGTTTTCGGCTGAGGCAGGGAGGGTAGATAGCTGTGGGGACCTACAGATAACTGGGCTTCAGCATTTATAAGGCAGCCCCTTGATGCCCAAGTCTTTTTCAGCAAAAAAGACTTTTTTTTGGTGGAAGTTTGGACCAATCACTATATTTTCGTTAGACTGAATTGTCCTTGTTTGGATAAGCACATTAAATATGGTTTATATTCATGTATTTTTCATATATTGATGGGGTGCTAGTGCATGAACTGCACTGCAGCTTCAAGTGCTCACATTTCCTTGCTGAGTACAAGGGCTTCCCAGTGCCATTGTGAAGGGAAATAATGTGGCAAAGCGCAACAGCTTCATCAGCAGGGTTGTACAGCTGATGGCGTTGTATTGCAGCTTCACTTCTAGCACAGTTGCTCCTTCATTTAGACAGGAGGGACGTGGCACACTCCAGTAGGTGGAGGCTGAAGGTTATTGATAGATATGGATAAAATGAACCTGGTTATTGATAGCTATAGATAAAATGAGCCTGGCTTTAAGAGGCAACTGTTAAAAAGTGAGAGTAATTAAACATATCACTTTATAGGGGAAGTGATACAAGCATCATCACCTGGAGCCTTAAAAATCAAACTGGGATGCACACTGGCTCCCTGAAAGGTGCAGCTTGGCACAACTGCAGGTTGAGAGATCTGACAGTGGCTTTCCCAGGGCAGAAATCTCCCCAGTGGAAGACTCCAGGGAGCTGTCTGCGAGATGTCTGCCCCATGCAGGGTCCTGGGGGAGCTCTTGCCACGTCCTGAGAGTCCATGAAAACTTACCAAGTGGACAAATTCCTGCTGCTTTCCAACTTTTCTGCTTCAAACAGTGTTTTCAAGACCACATATTAGTTTAAGGACAACAAAAGGAGTTGAGCTCCTTCATTCTCTCCCCATGACCCCAAACCCCAAGAACTGTTCAGAAAGTCTAAGCCGCCAGAAAGCAGGACAGTGAGAAACTCCAGAAATCTGGCAATGGTTCTGAATTATGCCTATGTTTGCTTGACCTGATTTTTCCTTATCCTTATAAAAACAGTTAATTAAACATATTTTGAGGCCCCAAGCTGCACGACTTCTGTTGTTTAATTGCCTCAGATAACCCCCCCTTTTGTGTGTGCTGCTAACAAGCAATTTGCTCTGTGGCACTTGCAGCTCTGGCAGATGACTACATTGGCTGGTAATATTTGCCTCTCCTTTTTTTTATTGTTCCTCTCAAATGACTGTCACTGCTTGTATGGAGAACAGCCCAGACATATATGCACAGCACCCAAGACCAGAGCTCCCAGCTGAACTATTGCTGTGCATTAAGAGCTGTGTCAACAGCTTTCTGGGTTTTACACCAAGGTAAATATTAATCTTTTTGCATGAACTGATGATGGAAAAATCCAGAGTAAATAGCAATATTAATAAACCTTAACAGTTTGGAGCCGTGTGATGGCAGGCAGTATGGGAACAAGGTTTCTTACCCTCTGCTGTGGGGTTTTGGGTTGAGGAGGCTGGGACATCGGCTGGGCACCTCTGCAGCGCGGTGCCACTGCTGGGAAGGGAGAGGCTGCTGGGCTTGGGATTTCTGCAAATGTTTTCTCCTTTCCTGATTTCTGCCCATCTTCTTTTAACGTGATTTGGGGCTGGAAGAAGTAGGATAGCAATGGGTGCAGGGGCAGCCTGTGCTGGGCTGTGTGCAGGCATGCAGGGAGGAGGGTGCAGGGTCACCCTGTGTGTCCTCCAGGAAAGTTCTCCCATCCCAGCTGCTGGCCAGAGCCTGGCACGGCTGTTTATATGAAAACAAAGCACACACTGCCTCGTGGCAGGGCTGTGCTCATAACTCAAGTCGTGCTCCTCTGTGTGAGCCTGGGAAAGGAGAGAAGTCAGACACGTGTCCTCTCATTACCCAGACTGGGAACGGTGAATTGGCTTCATTTGCTGTAGGCCAAGTGGTGAAAAGCTCACCAGAAGACTCCCCAGGTGAAGCTGTGATAAGTGTTTTCCAGCAGCTTTGCCACGGGTCTGCCTCCCTGCATCAGGAAGGTCCCTGGCGTGCCCCAGGACATGGTGGCACTGCCTCACCTCAGCTCCGGCTGGCAGTCAGCAATCCCCCTCCCAAATCATGGCTTCAATTGAGCTGAGTTCAAAAAATGCTAGGCGCATGACAGAGAATTATGGATTGTTTGGTGGTGTTTTGGTGAAATTCTTTATGCCATCAGTGTAAAAATGTCTCTGAGCTCCCAGGATGTGCTGGTTTCCTCCCCCACCATGTCCCTCCTTTTAATGTTGGTGTGAAAATGAGGCTGCTCTGTTGGAAATTCATTTCTGGGTCAATCCTTTCTAACCTCTCCGTGCATTAACCGTGTTGTTGTAGCTTCATTTAAACAGCAGTGTTATCTTCCTAATTAAGCTTTATGGATTAATAAGTGGATGACCAGTGGCACATCGTCTGGCATTGATTTGCTGCCGCTGCTTCCGGGGGGACTGCAGGATGACGGTGACTCCCTGTCTCAAGAGATGGGGTGATGGGCACTGTCCTGTGCCATACGACCCCAAAGTGTTTTTGGCACCCTACACCTGAATGTCTTCCACACCACACAGCAGTGGTGTATTTGAAAATGTGTCCCTTGGTTTTAAACATGGACCTAATTGAGTTCCTCTGTATTCCCTGTGTTTTCCCAGCAACAAGAGTTTTCTCTTTTAAAAAGGAAGTTAAAGTATTTACAAAGTCTGTTGGGAAGGCAATGCTGCTCCTGTTTGGTGGCATTGCAAAGCTCAGGAGTGTCTCCAAGGCTGGCACTGAGATGTCACCAACAGCACATGGTCGGGCGGTGGCACGGGCAGGGCTTGCCATGCTCACCCCCAGCCTGGGCAGTGGAGAACAGGTAGCCGTGGTTTCCAAACAGATGCAAAAACAGCTGCTCCTTATTTTTCAAGTGGAAAAAGGTTCCTTACAGAAGTACTCAGGATAAATTTTCTTTTCCTTAGGTACGCACGGAGAGGCTGGTCCTGCTCCCCCCTAACCAGCAGTGCGAAGTGATTGATTTTAAATAGTATTTCCTTGATGCATGTGTATTTTTTTTTGATTTTAAAGCACAGCAATTCAAGTCTGTAGTCCAGGTTTAAAATGGAGACTGAGGTTTGGCAGAGAGGCTAAAATATTGCTTCCTAGAACATGACAATACCGACAGTGCTTGCAGAGCCCTGTTCCAGGAGCTATGAGAGAGATGGGAGACTGAAATGAAAGTTAATAATGGCTGGAGAGCATTAATTTACACCCCAGTTGAGACTGGGAGTCCTGGAGGAAGGAGATGAGGGCTTGGCGGAAAGTTTCTGTCCGGATCAGCAGCTTTCCTTCCGAGTCAGTGCCGATCAGCCTGCTAGGATGCTTAAAAGGATGTCCTATGCTTATACGACTGGAAACATTTTAATTAAGTGATGCAGCCTGGATTGCTAAGTGAATTTAAAGTGTATGTAAATAATTGCCCAAGCCTCATGCACGATGGGCAGAAATTAGGTACAAAGAACTTGAGATCTTTGCTTGCTTTTTAGGTTTCAAATGCTTCCAGTTTTGCTTAAGTGAGAACCTTTTTTTTTTTTTTCTTTCTTTCTTTCTTTTTTTTTTTTTTTCCTGCTAACAACAGTGACTGAAGGTGAGCCCGAGCGGCTCCCTCCTTGCTGGAACTTGATAACACGGGGGTATCAATCAGCCTTACCGAATTAGCATTTTACTGGTAGTGATGCACAAAGCCTTTTAATGAGGACTTTCAAGTCTCCCAGCTCAGGGTTTCTGCCTGCCTGTTCCTTAGCAACAGAGGGGATTGGCAGGCAGAAGGGTTTTGATGTATTCTTACATAAAGGATTTACAATGCTGGAAATTGCATGCAGAAATTAGGATAATTGTGTTTTGTTGTTTTGGCACAAAGTTCAAAGATAAACAAACAACCTTTGGGTCCCCAGAAGCTTCCTGTTTTGTTCCCGTTCCTTCCTCTGTTCTCGTGGAGAAGTTATCCACCAAGTCTGGAGTTTCAATTGAACGGGCTTGGGTCTGTTTTCTAGAAATTAACACATCAGAGCAGCAAACACAGTGCTCATTGATCTGCAGTGGGAGGAAGAACCAGATGAGCGGCATGCCGAAATGCGGGGAGAGGCAGCGCTCTGTGGTGCTTTGGCAGTGTCCTGGCTCCTTCGTGGTGGCATCGTCCTGGAAAGCCTCGGTCCCCATCCTCCTGCAGCTCTCAGAGCCCTGCTGCTGGTGGCTGGGGAGCTTCCCATGGCTTGCTGGTGCCTGATGTTAACACTGTGCATCACTTCTCCTCCTGCTCTCCAGGCACTGACTGGGATCGGGGCTGTAGGGAGGGCGCACCTTAAGCAGACACCCTTCACCAGGCTGCTGCCTTCCTCTCCATCCCTTGGCCAGCCTGGGTTCCTGTGCTGTGCCACAGCCTGCTGCATGGCCAGCGATCCTGATCAGGCTTTTCTTTAAAGAGATTTGGTGTGAGCAGAATTTAGGGTGAGCCAGGCTGTGGGAAGGGCCACCAGGCAGAGCCACAACACCACCATGTGCTTGCTGCTTTGAGCAGCCTGAGATGGACTTTGTCCACCAGTCTGCTCTGTTCACTACAAATTTCCTGTATTTCACAGAAGTGGAAGTTCAAAGCTCATCAAATTACATCCAGTAAGCTTTTCACCCCTCCTATATACACTGAGCATCACTTTTCACCTCGGCTTTGCACGTCTGCGCCTGCTGCCCAGCTGGACATTGAGCACTTGGCCCAGAGCTGCTCTGCTGAGTCGTGGATCCAAGCCCCTGTTGCAGAAAACCCAGTGCAAACTGCAGGGAACTCACCCGTTTTGCTGCTGACGTGTGCTTGGTGCAATGAGCTCTGTGTTTTGGGGCGCTGAGTCAGCCTCGAAGCTCGATCCCTGCCTGGCTCCTGCTGGCACCCTCCTCACCCCTCCCAAACCTGCCTTGTGCAGCAGTCCAAATTCTGCAATTCACTAATAACCAAACCAAAGTAAGAACAGTAAGAAAACCTCTGCAAAATAACTCCCTGGCAACTTTATAAGAGCTCAGCCTTTCTTTATAAGGCCTGCCTAGAGGAGGATGCCGATCCCTGGCACCAGCAGCAGGCACTGGGTACCTGCTAACCCGTGGGTTTTGCAGACCCCATCCCATCCCTCTACAAGGGCTGGGTTTCTCCCTGCGAGGTGCTCGTGCTCCTCCAGCACTTACCAGAAGCAGGTGTTGCCCAGCTTAACTCTGTGCAGAATCATCTGCAATGCTAATTGAGAAGAACGGAGCCGTACGTGGTTATTACAGCCTGTTTGCTGGAGGCGTTTTGGCGTGCTCTGGCACGGGTGAACCGATCAAACCCTGTTGCCTGTGCCAGTCTGCTCTGCACCCTCTGAAGGTGCTTCTGCAGACAATATTCGGCTACCAAATCCCATCCCCTGCTGTCACTTGCAGCTCTGGCAGGCAGCACCTGGCTGTCTTTCGTTCAGCCCATCCTCCTTTTGTTCACCAGGTTTGAAATCCTGATGGAGTACGTGGCAGAAATAGGAGCCAGTTGGTTTGGGCTTTGTCTCCTGGAGTAAACCTGGAGCAGTTCTGCTGAAATCATTGGAAATATATTTGAGAGCACTGAGGAAGATGCGACCACCTGATTTGCAGTACTCAAAACTGGAGCCGATGGGTGCAGAAACCGCATTCCTGTGTCTCCAGCCATCGGGAGGTAAAAGCCAGCGAGATGCTGAGCTGGGCTGAGGCACTGGGCTCTGCTGGGGCCATGCAGCAGAGTGGGGATCCCTGCAGCACCACTGCTTGCTTCTGGAGGGCAGATCCTTCCCTTTAAGCCTCCTGCAGGGGATGGGTGGGCACCAGGCCCTTCCTCATGGGCCACCACCACTGCCCAGAATCCCGTTAGCGGTGCCAGACTGAGCTGCTCCTCGAGGCTGGGCAGCAGAAATCCTCAGTACCACGGCTCGCTGGCTGTGCACGCATGGGAATCTGTTATACCTGTATTCAGAGGCGTTTTCTTGCTGTGGTTTAAAAATATTTTCTGTTTAAGAACATAAGTTTTTTTTTTTTTTCTTCCTCTTTCCTTCAGTGTATCAGTCTGTTTGGATTTGACTGGGAAGCTGTTGTCTCATGTCACCCACTAACTCAGTGCCCCATTTTGACCAGAATACTGACTTTCAATCCTTTAAGACATTTTTTTTTTCACATTATAGAGATGTGAGGGCATTTTATGTGTGCTATTTATTTTTTTTCTCGAGGGCTTTAGTAACTACTTTTTATTTAAAGAGATCAAAAGTTAGAAGAGCAATAGCAATTTAAATATAAAAGCTGTGAACTAGTCCCCGGTTTTATAGACAATTAGCTTGCTGAGATATTGCTGCACATTACGTGTAAGGATGTACATCAGCCTGTGCACTGGGGGTGCCTGAATGAAACACCTCTGGAGGCCCTGGGCTCACTTTCTGCTCCCCGAGGCAGGGCTGTGGCCAGGGGAGGAGCACGTTGATGCCAGGACTGTGCATGGCAAGGAGCTGTCCTCATTGTAGGACTGCAATGTTCCCAGCGGGGTTTGCATGGTTAAGTTTAATGTCAGCTTTATCCCTTGCAGGCTGTGTCTGAGCAAAGGGTGGCCGCCAGCTGCTTCTTCACCAAAAAGTCACCTGCTGAGAGAGTCCATGCGCTCAGCCCTGCGGTGTCCCCATCCTTCTCCTCCTTTCTGCCTGTCCCTCTCTAAACACCCCCCCCTTTTGTTTCTGAGGAGGTCTCTGGAGCTGGCGAGCTTTTGCTCGGAGAGGACGTCAGCACACCCAGGTGCTGCAAGGCTGAAATTTGGAAACCTGGCTGCATCTTCTGGGCATTTGAACGGCAAGCTGCACGCGTTGTGTTTGACAAGGAATGGCTGTGATGTTGCTTGCCGTTTTTAATGCATCTAGATGAAACACGCTCTCTGACATTTCCTTTGCTAAACTCCGTGGCTTAGTATTCAGCAATCTACCCTTCATTATGTTAAATGCCTTTTAAAAAGTAACCGGAGCGCTATTTGGAGAAGGCCCACTGGCATGCAGAATGGCTTCATCCCCATAAAAATGCAAATTAACGCTCTGGAAGTGTAGGTCTAGCTCATTTGTGTAGAAAATAAAAAAGGGCTTCGAACAGAGCCCAGATGAACTCTGTTACCAACAAGGCGTTCAGTGATAGCTGCGGCTCTACATGCTCCCACAAAGATAATTTCTTGTCTCTTTCCTGAAGATTCCTTTTCATTTTTCAACCTGACTTCCCACCAAAACCTGCATGATTCCTGCCTTCCAACAGCTCCCAGCTTCCTCCTGCTTTCTGAGACCTCCATAACCAGGGCAATACTTTGGAAAATGGGGCTTTTACATCCAGTCCTTGCTCATCCTTCAATGTGATTATCACTTCTGGAAAACACACATCCATTCCCGTGTACAGTTTAAAAAATAATTCAAAGCACACTGCACGCACCTGACCATTTCCAAGGATCTTACCTGGGAAGCTCACAAATCTGGAGGTCTGATATTAAAATATCCAAACTTGTTTGTTTGTTTATTTATTTATTTATTTATTGCACAGCATTGCAGTGCTTTCCTTTGAAGCAGTGTTAGCAAAATAGAGAATTCTGTTGAGATTTTTTTTTTTTTTCCCCAATTTCTTCCCAAACCAGACTTTTCCATTTTTTTGGAGGTGATGTGCTTATGCCAGACCTTCTTCCCTGCAAGAACTTGAGGCAGAGAAGGACCTGGGAGTGATGGTGGATAGTCGGCTGAATATGAGCCAGCAGTGTGCTCAGGTGGCCAAGAAGGCCAACGGCATCCTGGCTTGTATCAGGAACAGTGTGACCAGCAGGGCTAGGGAGGTGATCGTCCCCCTGTACTCAGCTCTGGTGAGGCCGCACCTCGAGTACTGTGTTCAGTTTTGGGCCCCTCGCTACAAGAAGGACATCGAGGTGCTTGAGCGGGTGCAGAGAAGGGCGACGAAGCTGGTGAGGGGCCTGGAGAACAAGTCCTACGAGGAGCGGCTGAGGGAGCTGGGCTTGTTCAGCCTGGAGAAGAGGAGGCTCAGGGGTGACCTTATCGCTCTCTATGGGTACCTCAAGGGAGGCTGTAGCGAGGTGGGGGTTGGTCTGTTCTCCCACGTGCCTGGTGACAGGACGAGGGGGAATGGGCTTAAGTTGAGCCAGGGAAGTTTTAGGTTAGATGTTAGGAAGAACTTCTTCACTGAAAGGGTTGTGAGGCACTGGAACAGGCTGCCCAGGGAAGTGGTGGAGTCACCATCCCTGGAAGTCTTCAAAAGACGTTTAGATGTAGAGCTTAGGGATATAGTTTAGTGGGGACTGTTAGCGTTAGGTCAGAGGTTGGACTCGATGATCTTGAGGTCTCTTCCAACCTAGAAATTCTGTGATTCTGTGAACTTGGCTTTGCCAAGGAGGAGGACCTGAGCTAGATATCCCAAGCTGTCATGCTGCAGGGATGTACCCCAGCCATGGAAGTGGCTGCTCCGGGGGCAGTGTGAGGGGCTCAGAGTGCTTTGTCCCTCCTAGGACAATTTGTAGCTGTGAAATGTGGCATATGATCCAACACAGCTTGCCACAGGAATAATGACTGCATGAAAATACACTGAAATTGCATTCATTTTATTCACTTCTGATTTTTTTTCATCCTTTCTTTCTCGGTCTTTTTTTTTTTTTTTTTTTTTTTTTTTTTTTTTTTTTTTTTTTCCTGTGGGGTTCTTACTCCATATTACCAGTGCCTGGCCATATTCTAGTGCCACCAATTTCCCTCGGGTCTCTCCCTGTGCAGGGGTGACTGTGCCACCATCCCCATCCACTCCAAAGGCGGAGGGAAATACCCTGCTCACCACAGCACCCCAGGGAATGCCAAACACCTATATTTTGAAGCTTTCCTGTAAATAAGCTGGTGCCTTAATTAATTTGTTGAATTTGTTGCATATTTCCATGCGCACACTTTGCTCCCTGACCACAGCAGGGTGTTCCACACAGCAGGAGGTGGGACAGAGGCAGGAAAAAGAAATATTTCACTGTGCGTGGCGGTGACCACTGCCTTGCTGTGGTTGATAGATATGATATACACCAGATAAACAGATATATACCAGAGGGCCCCAAGGACAAGAGCTTGGTCACATTTATCCCAGGTCAGATTTGGTGCCAGAAATTGTGTCTGTAAGTGATGCTGAGTCACAGTGTTGGACAAATCTTTGGATTGTCTCTGCAGGCCATTGGTGGTAGCTGATCTATCTCAGTATTCAGTGTAAACTCTCTCTTCTGGTGCTAGGAAAATTGGGCTACCAGTGTGACACTTTTAGCAACCTCAGGCCTGCAGATGCCACTTCCAGCATTCAGCTGAGATGACTGTGTTATGGAGAGGTTCAGCCTTCCTGCTATTTTTCCTTATTTATAGCTTTTTTATTTTATTTATTTATTTATTTTTTTTGGTGTCCTTTATGCTAATATTCAACATCCTATGCCAGATTTTTCTGTCCGGTTGTAATTGTTTAACACACACGCTTCTTTTTATTCTTGCTTATTTTGCACTTGGGTTCTGTCAGGCAGGAGTCTCCACGCCGAGGTGTCTGCCCCAGTAATTGCCTGGGCTGCATTCCAGGTTTGGATCATAATTTTGGAAGCACTTCAGGAATCACAGTGCCCACAGAGGAGTTTTGCCGTGTCTTCACATCCAGCGTGTGCCTGGGTTTTTGGGGACTGTGCTCCTATCTCACCACCTGACGTGTGGTTGCCATTTCCATGGCTCAGCCCCAAAGCTGCAGTGCGGTTCCCTGGATTTGGGACCAGGCTGCTAAGGACAGAGGGTGTGTGGCTCCCAGCGAGTGATTTCTGGCTGCTGCCATTCAACTTGCTTGTCTGCTCTTGCTCCAGCAGAGACCCAAGTGATGGTGATGGATTTTCTCACTGAGCTGCTGTCTTCAGAGCACATTGACTAGGTTGTACACTCATGGTGCTTCTCAAAAATTTCATTTTTTATTTCATCTGCTTTTTGTTGCTTGAGGTAGGTATCACTGGGGTTTCAAACTGCTTTTTAAGTCACTGGCTCATTTCAGGGATGCTTGTTTTACTTGGTTCTGTTGAATGGTGCCATACACAGCCTCCCACCCGATCCCTCCACACCGAGTCCTGGTGATGCTGATGCAGAAGGCAGCACCCACCTGGGAGGTGGCCCAGGAGAGGAGGATGGGACAGGAGGGTGTCAGGAGCAGGAGCATCCCCATTTGTTCTATTTATGATGTAGACTATGAAATTTCTTTCTTGCTGTCAGCCACAATACATCTGTAGCCTTCTATTTAGAGAATTATTTTATTCCAGTCTTTGCTCCCATTCCTTTTCATCAGTGCCAGGTGAAAAATGTCCTTTTTTGGGTGTTCTTGAGATCCATGCATACGACAGAATTGCCCACTGCCTTTTGGCTTTCATCATAAATGAACCTGTGCAGCAAGTCCTTGATCCATTATTTCAGCACTATTTTCTGATGTTCGGTTCAACTCCTTTTTCAGACCTTTTATAATTTAATAAGTAACCAGAAGCCTTAGCACTCAGCGGGTTTCTGAGTCTGGCATCACAGCAGATAAAACTAATGCACTCCAAGAGGTTAGGCTGGGTCTGTTTTTTTCCTGTATCCATTCACAATGCCAGCAGTGTTTTCTAAATACGTGTTTATTTCTGGTACTGCATCTTACATTGTTTTCACATCCACCCTTATCTATAGAAACATAGAACACAAACCCAGAGTGAGAACAGCCCGCTGCAGGCTTTCTAGCAGATGCAGCAAACCTGTAGGTGCGTCCTCCTGAAATCTGCCGTGAATATTGAAAACAAACCAAACGAAGAATTTAAAATGCAACACTGAACGTGCACTGAAGCTGCAGGGTGTGACAGGGTTTCCGCATCCTGCTCTGCACTACTGCAGCTGTGATCGAGGTCCCAGCCCCACTGAACCCCATGCTTATAGAGCATGATGGAGGTATCCCAAGCTGATGTTAAGCACTCCAATTCAGCATCCAGAAATATGTTTTATATATAGAAATGTCTATAATGGGTCAGATAAAAACCCAGCACCCCACTCCTGCCAGGGGCCAGGAGGAAGGGTGGGCACAGCCACTGGTGGTCCCGTGCTACAGGACGTGGGGTGGTTGTGTTGTGAGGGAAAGGCAGAGCCCTATTTTTGAAGAAGATCCAACAGGTCTTGCAAACTCTTTTCTGTGCACTCCTTGTTCCCTCCAGCTGCACCCTTGCAGCTGCTCTGTAGTTTCACAGAAAAAAGGAGAAAAACTGACACAAGACTTACGTGGAACAGCTCTTTCTGAGCCATATATTTACTGGTGCACTGAGTGAGGTCATGCCAGAGACACCCCTGGGAATGAAGCTCATCACATCTGCTGCTGTAGGGACCTGCAATAAAGCCGACCCCGAGAGAGGTTACAGCTCCTGCAAGCCCTGCATAAAACATATCTCATGCATGCTGTTGTTCAGAAATGCTGAACTTCCAATCAAGATCATGTCTGTTGGGCCAGACGAGGTAGGAATATTCATTCCAGCCCCACCAGTCATTAAGAAATTGGGGAATTGCACCAGGAGTCAAGAACAAAGTTTGTTGCATTGTCTTTACAAAACAGGAGCTTGATCTTCATGAAGAAATATGATCAGAGCCTATCAAGTTTTTTTTCCAAGATACTTTGAACAAAATAATTGAGCAGGAAAACCTCTCGGGCCTTCATTTCTCAAAATATTAAAATTGTAATGTAAATTATCTTATGCCTGGAGCAAAAAAGCGTATAAAATGTCAGGGTTGTCATGGTTTTAAATATACAAGCAGTCAATCCTTTGTCAACTCATATTGGAATTTTAGTCATCCAGATAAATTGTTCCTTCACATAGACACACACATATAGACACAAACATAAGGCTTTTTTTTTTTGAAAAATAATGAACCTGCTCCTCAAAAGGTGTTATAGAGACCCGCAGTTCACAGCTTCCAGAAACATCTGTGAAAGGAGCTGGCTAATATCTTCAGAGCAAATCCACCTGGGTGTGGGGAACATGTTTATGTAAAAAGATTTGACTGTGTAAAATGATTTCTGCTACCGCATCCATTTATACTTTTGTCTTGGTGTAACTAATGGATACAGCAGCCGAGCGTGGTGGAGAAACATTAAAGAAGCACCGACTGGCTTGATCCAAATAATAGATCTTAAAAAAAAAATCCAGTTGTGAGCAAATCTTTGAATACAAAACTTGTCTCGGGGTGGATTGTGATTCAAACGAGGCACCCCGTGCAGACAAATGAAACATGTCCGCCTCCTCCCAAGGACACGCTGGGTGCAGGCGTGAAGGTGGTGGTGCATGGAGCAGTGCCGGAGAGCCCCGGGTGGCTGGGTGGGCCGCTCAGCCCCACAGTGCTGTGTATAGTGCCAGCATAGGGAGCCTTGCTGCTGCTGCACCTGCCTGTTGTGTCCCGAGGGAGAATGGGGAAAACAAGAACTGCGTCTGGGTACAGCTGGGATGGGGGTTTCTTAATTAATTTATATGATATATAAATATATTTCAATATAATATATATTATTAAATATATTATATAAATCATATTATTAACATGGTATAATATAACATAACACAATGTAACATAACATAACATGACAATATAATATAAATTATTTTATTATATATATACACTATATACTATATGTTACATAAATATATAATATATTTAAATATAATTCATTTAATGTAGATTGAAGGTCTCTACAAGTACTTTATCCCCACCAACAGAGTTTTCTTAGGATCTGATTCATGTGCATGCAGGTAGACGTAATGGAAGTGAAGGCATCCCATACACTGAGTGTGGGATGATTTGTAGTTTGTTCATTGTGTTTTTGTGAGTCATTTTTGGGGACTAAATATCTGTTCAAGTATGAAGTGAAGATGCCTACAAACAAATCAGTGTGTATGCAGAGTCAGTCTTGCATGGGTATGCAGTGCCTGGGCTCAGGAGGTGTGGGTGGAGAAAATTTAAAAATTTTGCAGGAGGCTTCTTGTAGCTCTGTTGGACATTAAGGCAAAGGTGGATGAGATCCCTGGGACTCTTAACCAGCACTGGTCTGATAAGGATAGAGCAATGGTGCAATTCATATCTAACAAAAACTGACATGGGGGCAGCTTATATTTCACCTTATTTTAGGGGAACACTCTTTTGATATCATGTCTGCATTGCTCATTTGGGATCTCCAGTAGGAGAAGGTGCAATGACTCCTGCAAAAGTGGTTCCTTCCACCTCACTGCTGTACCAGCAACTGGAGATGCACGCACAGAAAACACTCCTAGGAGCCCTGATCATGTTGGTTGTATGGGACACACTGCTTTACAGCTGGGTTAAGTCAAATTCACACAGCATAGACAGCTCCTTGTCCCTGATGTCCTGGCTAGGCTCCCAGTTTCCAGACAAGGGGCATTCCTGCTGTGGCTGGGATGGTTTGGCTTGCTTGTGCTCAGCTTCTTATTCTGTTTTTCTTTTCTTTTTCATTCCAAAGTACAATATCATTAACACTGACCACATGCAAATATCTTTATTGTGTAGGGTTCCAATTAAAGCTAGTTTATGTTTCCTCTTGTGTTTAACTTCTCCTTTGACGAAATTCTGCATCTGGATCTCCTGTGTCTCTTGCTTGGCAGTGTATGCATCACAGCAGTATTTGGCCCTGCTTTGCACTTGTTTGTTTACAGTATCCCATCCACAGTAATCAAAGGTCTGATTTAATCTACCTTTCTTTGTGTTGCTGATTAAATGGGAGAGTAAGAGAGAGAGACCACAGCGCATGACCTTCTCATGAAAATGGAGTTGTTAAGCACAAAATGGTGTTATTTTAGTTGCACTCAAGCCCAATGATATTAATATTTTCCTGTGCTAAGAGGCATCTTGGAAAAATTATAATTTTTTGGAGGTATCTCAAAAGTTTGACCACAGAGGAAATGGACACAGGTGGTTTGGCTTAAAAGTCAGCCTTTAGGTGTGTAAGGTAGCATATGAGCAAACCCATCCCTGAAATGCTTCAGCAGCGGGTTGCTGTCCCTGCATCGTGTGCCCTGACCAATGCAGCCCCTAATCCAGGGGACCAGTCCCAGAGCAAGCACAACCCAAACCATCCTGCCACGGCACTTTTCTGCCAGCATGGGCAGTTTAAACCTTCAAAGCCACTAGGTAAATTTGCTCCTTAGCAAAGCAGTACGAGCAATGACAACAGAAATCACCGGAGTTTTTCTAAACAGGACGATCCTGAGCAGGGCAGTGTTGACCTGTGCTCAACACACCATTTGCTAGCCTGTGTTGATGCGTTATTGAACCGGTTGTAATTATCGTGTCAAAGAAAGCCAATTTGTACCCTGGCAGATTGACATCTGGTGCTAGATGGCAGCAGCCTTTCCGTCAGTAATTGAAATGATTGTTCTTAGTGTGCATTGTCAGAAAATGACATTCTTGCTGATATCCATGAAGTGACTTATATTCACTCTGGAACTAAACAGATATTGTCAGGCCCAAGCTGACAAGTCATTTTCCTCTCTTGGGAAGAAATCTCTTTACTCCAGCAATAACGGCCGGGTGCTGCTGGAGGGGGCTCTCAGATGAGGGTGTTTTGTTGCCCCCAGCTGCTGGCTTTGCCTGCATCTGCATGTGGCATCCAAGGAGCCTCCCATCCCTTTCCTGTGGCTCCATGGCTTGTTGAGAGCCCTCTTCTGGTGTCAGATTTTCCCTGGCCTGTGAACCCAGTGCCATGGCCCCCTTCAGAGCCATTGGGAGGGTCCTGGGAATGGTGGGACCAGGTCACGGTGTCCTTGGTTTGTTCTTCCTCAGACTTTATTGGTGAAGCAGCAGCGGTGAAGCACAGGCATGAGATCTACAGTCAAAGTCTCCTTCTAAGTTGCATATTCCCCCAGCTAATGATCAGAATACTTTGGCCTCAGTCACTTGAGGAAATTTGGAAAAACGTCAGACTTTTCTAATTACACACAAGTTGCTTTTTAAGGAACGCTTAAAGATTTTTTTAATTGCTCACAAGGTTTTATCAAAACGTCTGTCAGAAATATTGTTCTTTTTTATTTCCCTAGCAATTTGTTTGTGTGTTTTATTCTTAATTAATTATTTTATTTAACTATTTATTTTTTTACCCCTAAATAAATCAATTAGTTTGCAATGTTTGTGAAATTGAATGAATTTCAGCTTTTTTGACTCTTTGCTGTTACAGGTGTGACCATGTAGTGACGGGGAAAGCAGCACTCCCAGGGACTCCTCCATCACATGTCCATCAGTCAGCCTCTGAGGGCTGAAACTGATATTTCTGAACATGGTGTGGGCTTGTGAGTTTTTGAAAGCATCCAAAGCACAGAGAATTACTTTAAATTGTAGCCAGCCTACCTGAGTTTCTCCCTAATCCGGTCTTCCTAGATATTTGCACTCCTTTTTCTATCACCATTTGTGTCAGTCTGGTTTTAAGGAGGAGTATGCTGGATTGATGCAGTTGGCGTTCTTTTCTTAGGAAAGGCTAGGATATAATAAAAAAAAGAATTAAACACATAGTTTCCTCTTTGCTTTAATTAGCCCCACCTCCAGGCTTTTAAACCTAAGTTATCTGCATGTCTTCCTGCAGTTGTCAGGAACACAGGGAGAGCTCTGCCTCTCTTTTATGAAGTTGGACATACTAATTATTTAAATATAAGGTACAGGAATGATCCCCTTTTCTCAATGCAGATAGGTACTGACATATCTGCACCACGCAGCTGGTAAGTGCCAAGAGTTCATTATTGACACTTCGTATTTGTTCTAAAATATCAAAGCTTATTCTTGAGCACACCACTGAAAGTACAGGGGGAAAATCTCACACAAGACAAAATAATAAAAATGGTTCAATGATCTGCAGGACCTCCATGGTTTAACAAATTGAGAGGAGACAACGTGTCAGAAAGCGCCAATTGCCACAGGGCAGATATCTATATTTCATTAGTTATTATTAAATGCCGGAGAAGAAAGTCAAGAAGTAGGAGAGAGTGATGTAATTTGCCACCAATTACGATTTCTGTATTTCGCTACACGATGCATTTAAAACAACAGAGCTGCTTGGATGCTAAAATGTGCTATTTAAAACCAGCAAAATAATATATGAGGACAGGGCTAGTAGGAGTGAAGGGGCCACAAAGTGCAGAGAGCTTTCAGTATCATTACCAGCTTTCTCGCTTGAGCAGCACTAAATCCTGTAGTAGTGCTTTTTGGGCTGGAGTACTTATACTTCTTCGCTATTTTCTGTTCTCTGAGACTCTCTTTAGATATAACAGGGAATTAAGCATGGGAAAGCAGGGAAAAGAGCATCATCAGAGCACAAAAATCATGTTTAGCACTTCAGTAAGAAAAGAGCAGCCTGTAAAGAGAGAAAATGACAGAAATAAGCCTGTGGAATAAACCAGTTATGTGTTGTGTCATGGCCTGGGCAGAGCCAAAGTGCAGGCTGTTAGCTCAGGCTGCTAGCTTTAGAACCTGTTGTGCTTTATTTATTTATTTATTTATTATTATTAATTCATATTCTTTTACCTGGAACATGCACACCACACAGAAAAGTACACACGGGGGAAATCTGTATTCTTGTGATAAAAGACCAAAAAAGAAACACAAGTGCTGTATTACTCCAGTTTCTTGATGTCTATAGGTGATTGTGAACACGGATTATGATATAGCACACCCCGGATAAGCCCATAACACCACCTATTTGGTGATACCAGGGGAAAATGTCCTACAGGGCATTTGCAGCTATGGTACGAGCTCATAATGGCTCATAGCAGCCCCCTGGGAACCTATAAATTGGTTTCAGGGCTTTCCTCTTTGATGGGAGTTTGTTGCAGCTGGGATGTGTCCTGCCAGGCTGCAGGTGTGGGCTTTCCTCCCTGGGCTTTTTTGTGTTGTCTCAGGGCAGGTGGGTGAGCTATCAGCTCTTGTTGATTGCTGGGAGTGGGAACGTACCCACTGTTTGGGGAAAGTTATGTCTGAGCAGGCTTTGTTACATCTTGGGGACCTGCAGAGATGGTGGGACCCAACCTACAAGCAAGAATCTCCCCTGCATGTGGTAGGAAAATACAGCTTTATAAACCCTTTGTGTGTGTGTGTTGTGGTTGACTCAGTGGCTTAGTGCTTCTTGGTTTTAAGTGATACTTATCAGTACTAATATTCTGATAAATCCATTTTGGGATTGTCTATTAAGGGGTGCTTGTAGCTTCAATGCTGTTGTCCTGGAACACTGCTGTGGGCTCTGTGCGGAGATACTGGATGCTGCACTGATAAGGGTGGGATGCAGGGGTTATCCCTGTATTATTTGGCGATGCCTCTGCTCTGGGTGTTTTCTATCCTTGCAGGAAGAGCAAAAGTCCCCCTCTGTGACCGCAGACAATTTTGTTGTGGGTGCTGTGCTGTGCTTTCCTTGAGCTGTGGTGTAGTTTCAGAGTTTTTGAATGCAGACCAGGGTCTGACTGTGATAATAACTTCAT
Organism: Aythya ferina; assembly: GCF_964211825.1. Classification (NCBI taxonomy): domain Eukaryota; kingdom Metazoa; phylum Chordata; class Aves; order Anseriformes; family Anatidae; genus Aythya; species Aythya ferina. The sequence continues at coordinate 63,003,174 of NC_140301.1, forward strand.
TGCATCTCTTTGAGTCTGTTAGCTGGGGGATAATGTTGTCTTGTGGCTCCACACGGTAATGTCTTTATTGGTTGCTGCTTGAAGTCAAGCTTTTGCAAGTTGTCTGAAGGCTCCTCTTCAAGTGTTGTTTCAAGTGACTTGGTACAGAAGCACAAGATGCCAGTATATGGGTTAAATGTGGACAAGTGTAATATTGTCAGGAGTATGAAGATGTCTTGTGAAAGAGGATTTGATAAGCACATTCAAGGGGATCTATTTTTTTCCTACCGTATCTGTTCTATTTTGCCTTGTAACAGGGCTGCAATTGTAGGCTTGAACGAGAACATAGATTTTCTTGCCAAACAAATCCCAGCAATTTTCTCAATGTTGCTTTTTATCTGAGGACAAGATAAAATTAGATGTTCGATCCCCATGTGAACTTGCTGTGTCTTCTTAGATATCTCTTGTATGACTGTGGGAATCATCTAAGCCCCAAATTCCCTGGCATAGTAGGAGCTCCCCATCTATTGGGAAGTGCTGCTTGGTGCTGAGAGCTGCTGTCCCTCCCTTTCAGCATCGTTTTAACTGCCACAGCTTAGATCTTGACTGGCTATGAACACGTTCTGGTTTTGTCAGTGATGATTCCTGCCTAGTCCCTTTTCATCTGTCATTGCCTGAGCACTTGACAAAGGATGCCAGCTTTATTATCCTTATTTACAGCTGGGAAGACCTAGGCAGAGGGCTGGAACATCATGAGCAGCCGTGAAACTTTTTCTGCTGCCAGAATAAAGATACCAGGGTTTGGCTTCTGCTCTAATCAATCCCATGTCAAACATACCTGAGAGCAGCCCTCCTGTTTCAGGGGAAAATACATCCTGGTGTTCTTGTTTGTGTATAAACTATGGCCGTCAGTAAGATCTCCCACCAAGATGTTTTGATGTTTCTTTTGGAGAGTGTTTATAAAAATATGTGGCAGTCTGACTCCAGCTGCTGTGGTTAAGGGCAAGTCCATGCCCCCCAGGTGGGCCTCAATTATTTAGAAGGATGCTTGCCTGTTCTGGGTGATGGTGAGTTATGGAGATAGATTGGCGACTCACAGATAAGCATTTGTTACAGATAGACCTTATCGCTAGGATAGTACTGGATATATTACCAGGTAACGAATGAGGGAGAGGTGTACCAGAGAGCTGATGATAGCAGAAGGCAGGGGAAGAGTTTATAGGAACTTACACAAGGTAAGTGTTTGCTGAAAGGAAGAGATTTGTTTAAAGAACAATGTGCCAAGCTCTCCATCCTATGATGGAGCAAAAATCAGAAAGCACAGCTTAGGCAAGGCAACCTTAAATCAGCGTAGGGGATGGCACTGAATTTCATCCCCTTCTCAGTGATGTTTTTGCACTGCTTGGTTGCAGATAGGTGTCTGGGCCAGTGTACTAGGAGAGAAGTCTTGGGCTGAGATGAGAAGTAGTCACCTCTTGTCCCAGCTCCTGCTTCTGGCAGGTATGGCTCCAGAAATACCCTTATCACGTGGCTTCCCCTGTTCTCAAGATTAACTTCTTGTTTGCTTGGATAAGATTTGAAGCTATAATGTGAGATTATAAAATTGCTTGGCCTTGGAGATATTTCTTAGCCAGAGTCATCAGCTTACTCAAATCCTCTTTTGAGCTCAGCTGTAACTCCTTTCCCTCCACCCCACCCACTCCACAATGGGTATCTGTGCGCATCTTTGTCTTGTGTGCGATAACAACCTCGCGGCACAACCCCCCTGGTGTTTTATCATCTGTGTTTCTCAAACTGACATTTTTCTTATGAAGGCTTTGGTGTTTTGAGGGAGACATGAAGTACTTTTTTTGCTTTCTTCCCCCATCCAAGGTCCAGTAACACAGCAGTTCACCGCCAGCAGCAGGCTGCTTCGTTACACGTGGCAGCCTCCTGCTCTCACAGCATGCTATCTGCAAAAAGCACTCCTCAATCCTATGAAACAAGGGCACTCAGCACTTCATAAAGCAGAACCTTATAACTCTACCAGATACTTGTTTGAAACTGTTGCATGCTGTATCTAGGTATGATTCGATGTATTGGGGCTGTATTTCTTTATTAGTCTGTGTTTTTAGCAAGCTGAATAGCTCTTGGGCTCAGTGAAGTGCCTTCCTCTGTGTTACAGCCTCCTTGTGTCTCAGCTGCATTGCTTTGAATATTCTTTTAAAGGAGGACAAGATGATTGGTGTGGCTTTATGACAGCTTTGGGTCTGTCGAGTACCCTGCGCTCTTCCAGTTTTTCTCCCACCCTGTCTCAGCTTTGCCAATTCTGCTCTAACCCATTGAGAGTAATCGCTAAGATCTCTGGAGTGAGCTAGAATCACCTGATGTTTGACTTTAATTCCTAAACACAAGGCATAGCTGTGGCTATCCTAATTTCCACTGGTTTTACATAGCAGAACATCAGTTCCTGAAGGCAAGCAGTGCTTCATTGTAAGGGAAGTTTGGGGACCTACACTGCAGCTGTGCAGTGAGTGGAGGAGCAGCTTTATGAAAAGGTATCTTTTGGGAGAGAGAGAACTTTAAAGCTTGTCTTTGTCAATGGAAAATGAAAATACTCTATAGGAAAAGAATATTATGTTATTTCAGTGATAATATGTTGTCAGTGAAAAAATGCTTGTATTAAGGTGTATCTGTTATCATTGATCTATTTTTCAGTACTTATTTTGAAATATTTATGCTGCTTAAAAATGAGAATCCCCCAGAAGACAGAATACTGGTTCCTCTGGCAGTACTATTTTGTGTTTTCTTTGTACAACATTTACTTTTTTTTTTTTTTAAACTTTTTGCTGGGAAAAAGTTTCTGTAGGACTTTGACCAGCAGCACACTGGAAGGTCAGATCCCTCCTCTAGGGATGACGCTGATGGCAGGGCAGGCTGGAGGTGTCACTGGAGGTGTCTGTGTCCCTGCCCAGCAGCAGAGATGGGGCTGATGTGGAAAGGTGTGTTGCATCTTGCAGTGCTCTTCAGAGATGCTGTTGGCTGTGCAAATTGGAAAAGGTGCATTTGGTGGATGCTGTTCCTGAGCTGAACAGTTATGCCTTCATCCTGGGTGTGTGACAGTGGCCCTCACTCTGCTTGGGGCTTTCTGCTCCTGCCTGCAGGGATCGGTTTCCCCCAGAAGCTTTGGGGAGATTTCTCACACGTCTCTGGTTTGCATCTGCTGTTTTGCTTAGGAATTGCCTTGGAAGGTGCATGGTAAGACCTAAACAGAGGCAGAGGTAACTGTCCTTTAATGAGAAGCAGAGTCTAGGTTGTGGAGAAAAGAAACAAAAAGAAAAATTAGATCATTTGGCAACTTAATTAGATGCTGTGCTCCCTGAGTATATCAGTACCCTGTCGATGTCATTGACTATGTGGTGCCATCAGCAGCTTTAACTCTTCTGGTATTGAAATGATCCGGTACAGGATAGGAAGGAGAGGGCTCAGCTGCACTGCTGTCATTGGAGAAGCACAGGGAGAGCAGAGAGGGCAATAAATTACAGCTGTCTGCTGCCACCAGCGGCTGTGCACTATTAAGCCGCTAATTTTTGTCTGACTTGGTAGGAGAGCAGTGCTGCTGACTGCTGCATTCCTGGATTTCAGGCTAAAGTACTTTCCATTAACAAAGATGAGGATATATTGACTTGAACTGGAAGAATAATTGGCTCCTGTGCATTTAATTGGCTCCTCGCATTCACCCTTTGGTGAACTGATCTGCTATAGGGAGATCGTTGTCTCTTCTTGGTTCTTGATGACTTTCTACTTCTTAATGGTCACCCTAATCACAATGGATGGTGGAATATCTTCTCTTTTTGCCAAAGATGTGGCTAGAGCATCAGACTGCATTTTGCACACAGTCTTATAGTGATGATGGCTAATTATTGCTATGCCCAGCTGTAGAAATGGGTGTTTTGCTTTTCTCCATTGGAGAAGGAACTTAATTACAGAGCTGTGGATGTTGTGCTCACAAGTGCCAGCATGTCCTACATGACAATAGGAGATTTGTTAGGAAAGCTGCTTTGTAATACAGGCAATATTCCCTCTCCTCTGCCCAAGTATTAAGTCATTGAGCAACATAAATTTTAACCTATTACGAAAATAAAAACTTAGAAATCAGCTCCAGTTTCACACACTTGCAGTCATGGCTCAAAATTCAGAAAATAAGCTCAGCCTTGGCAGGCTTATAATATGATACACGCTCGTTGTCAACCCATTTAATATGTGTTTATGGTTATCAGCTCCAATAATAGTGACTAAATAAGCAATTAATGATGATGAGTTGGAATGGGCTTAAGACAGAAATACAATGTGAGTATTCCAAGTCTTGAAAATTAAAATTGTTTCACTCTAATTTCAATAGTAGTAATAATGAAGTGCTTGAGAGATTGTGTGTTGAGCTGGAATGCAATGAATGCCTCTATGCCTCATGTCACATCCATAAATGCAATTAAAGACTGGTATCAAACTGAAATGAAGAGTGGAGCAGATATCTGTAGCTCCTTTGGTTTTTGGAGGCAGCTTCAAATGGAGAACTGGTCATCAAGTTTGGACACAAATTTCTGTTTGTGGTACTGGGGATGCAGATGGCAATAGGGTCTGTGCTGGGGGAACTGGAACTAGATTTTGGAAGGGTAGCAAACTCTACTTTCTGTCATGAAGCTTTGGTATCTGTCCTTTGTGGCTTTTAAAGTTTATTTTAGGATGATTTATTTCATAAAATGGTTTATCAGATCACTTCCTGCATTCTTACCTCTTCCTTGATTCTTATCTGTATCTTGGCAGTATTTGGAGTACTGGCACAATGTGGTCACAGCTGATTATGCCTATCAGCTGTATCTTGTTTCCCCCACATATGCTTCCAACCCTGTGGTGGTGTCCAGGACCAGGCAGGCCACGAGATTTACCCATCCTTTGTGAGTCCTGGGATTGTGGGAGCTTCCCCAGCCTCTTGGAACACATCAACCCCAACCAGAATCAGATGGAGAACCTCCACCTTGGCCCCAGAGAGAGCTGGGGGGGGGTTGTGACTTGAGCAAGAACTGCAGTAATAAAAATCCTTCTCTCCTGCCACCAGCTTCTCCTCTGGTTGATTGCTTTTGACACTCCAGCAGCCCAACCACCCAGTCTCACCTGAACAGCAATGCCATACAGCTGGGTCCCATCAGATAACCTTCTGCAGCTTGGGTGATTAGTGGGGGCTTCAGCATCTGGAAGACTGGCCACTGCCCTATCCAGAACAGATTGTCTGATATCTGCCACTTAGACCTGGGCCAAGAATATAACATAACATCAGGTGTCCACTTGCTGTTTGACATCCTCTTGTTCCAGACCAGCCAGCACCTGGCAGTACAGCAGTGAGCAGCTGGGTGCTGTCCCCCCTTCCCAGTGCTGCTGTGTTACCAGGTGATGGCCCAGAGAGAGGGCTTAATTGCAGAAATAAAAATGAGTAATAACACAAATGCTGAACCACCACCGATGTTGTTTCATAGCTGAGCTCTATGAAGACTTGATGGTTAGAGAGTAAAGATGCCCTTTGCATGGTTGTGACCAAGTGTAAGCTCTGTAGCTGCGGTGGCAAGGCCAGGTTGAGTATTAGCAAAAGCAGATCAAATCACACTAGTCTCCCGTCAACCTCATACCAGTATCAGAAAAGAGCTGAGAAATGCTGGTGCTTAATATGGAACAAAAGGCATGTGGCTCCTCAGGCATGTTATTGACTCTAAGTTTGGTCTCATTAACACACATCTCATTTATATATATACTTTAAAGGAAATCTTTTAAAATGTTATTTGTGCTCCTTTTGGACTTGCCAGGGCCTGCTGAAAAGTGATGCATCCCTAAAATGATGACATATTCCAATAATTCATCAGGCCCAAATCACATCCTGATGATGTATTATATTAATACATCATCAGAAAAGCAGCTTTCTGATCAGTGGAGCTTTAATGATGTATTTGTGTGAACTCTGAGCAAAAGGCCATCCTTCTGCTGATATATTACTTAATGGCATAACCAGACCTGCTTGGCAGATGTGTGCTGTAGAAAGCAAAGAACCTGGATTTCCTAATGTGAGCTGGAGATAGGAGCCAAAGTTGCATCTCCTATGTGCGCAGTGAAGTCAGGACAAATGCGAGAGTAAAGCTCCTCTGGAGTCTCTGTTGTCTGCAAGCTGATTTAGGGACTTGTACCAGCTGAACTGAAATGCAGGCATTAAATGCTACTTGTGTTTGCTTGAGCTGGGTAAAAGGCATGGGATAATAACTAGCTTAAAGGCTGTTTTTTCTTGCGGCCTGGAAAACAACAGAGGAAACTCTGTTAATCTTGCATTTATGTGCTCACTGGTCTTTCAGCCAGATGGTGTGGGAGGTGTTCAGTACTGCAATTTATTTATTAATTTATTTATATAGTATTTAATTCAGCCTGATAAAATGTTTTTCTCTATATTATTCCTGTGATGTTTCTTTTAGGGCAGTTGAATTGCATCTTCTGCATGTCTTCTGTGTTTTACAGACCATGCTAACTATCACATATAAGCTGGGACTAGTCTTTGAAACACTTTCATCGTCATGCTGTTGTGTGCTTCTCCAGAAGGGTACTGCCCCTGGATGACTAGTGCACTTTGCCAAAAGACAAATTTCTCTTGGTAGTACTCCTCTTCTAGGACTGCTCTATTATTTATAAATTTTTAGCAATTCTTCTCCAACTCTCAGAGTTCAGAGGAGGGTTTGTATATCTTCCTGCTGTGTCTGCTGAATTATAAAGAGTAATGTTAATCCCAAGAGCAATTGGAAACTTCTGTCTAGCACAGGAGTGACTCATGGGGTGGGGAGGAGGCTGACAAAACCTGTAACACTGATACTTCAGTGGGACTGTTTTTGGCAGATAATTCTGCTGTACTGGGCTTACACGGCAAGGGGTTGCAGGGGGGCCATAGGGATGGCCTCTGTGAGCAGAGCCCAGCAGCTGCCCCATGTCAGATCAGAGCCAGCTCCAAAAGGGAACTGCTGCTGGCCAGAGCCAAGCTATGAGCAATGCTGCTTGTATCTCTGGGAGGGCAGATGCCAGAAAGGGGGGAAATAAATGTGCTACAGAAGCTGGGAAGATAGGAGTGAGAAATGTAAGACCCAGCCCTGCAGCCCCCAAGGTGAGTGCAGCAGGAGGTGCTCCAGGCAGGCAGCAGCAGTTCCCCTGTGGCCTGTGGAGAGGCCCCTGGTGGAGCAGGCTGTCCCCCTGCACTCATGGGTCCCACATGGAGCAGATCTCCACGCTGCAGCCCCAATGTGGGTGGAGGAGCCCCCGGTGGAGCAGGTGGATGTGGCCTGGAGGAGGCTGCGGCCCATGGAGAGCCCCCGCAGGAGCTGGCCATGGGCCAGAGCTGCAGCCCGTGGAGAGGAGCCCATGCAGGAGCAGTTTGCTCCTGGGGGATGGACCCCGTGGGATGGAGCCATGTGGGAGCATGCTTGAAGAGCTGCTAGCCCACATGGGGTCAGTTTGGGAAGGACGGCATCCCGTGGGAGGGACCCCACAGGGAGCAGGAGCAAAGAGGGACCGTGAAGGAGATGAAGTGTTCTGGACTGACTGCAGCCCCAGATCTCCCGACACTGAGCCAGTTTTGCTCATGACCGTAACTGGTGAGTGATCTCCATGTCCTTATCTTGACTCTTGAGCGCTTTTCCAGCATATTGTTTCCTACAGTTCCTTTGTGGAGGGGGAGTAGGAGCAGTATGGAGGAGTGAAGCTGAAACCATCTGTCCAGCCAACAAACTTTCTCCTGCCTTGGGGTTCAGCTCTGTCTCTCCTTGTCTCTGCTCAGGGTCGCTCCTGGGATAAGTCATGATCTAACAGCTGTGTTCAGCAGCTGCCTCACAGCAGAAGCACATCCCGTAGTGTGTGGTAGGCAAAGCATGCCTCACGTGGGCTGTAAGGGACCTTGGGGCCATCTCTTGTCAGCTCAGAGCACCAGCTGATGGGGAATGTGTGGAGCATTTGTGTTGGATTCGGCTGTTTTTCTACCAGACTTGCCACTTTAAAGTATGGCTAGTGACCATGCAAACCCTACTGGTTTTCCAGGAAAGCTTTTCAGTTTCTTGGAGATAATCTTCTGAACTCTTTGCTCCATGGGAGCTCACAGCAGAGGGATTTTTCTTGTAGGCTCCAGGCCAGGTAGTAATGACACAGTAAAATAGAAGTAACACCAGCAGCTGTGTGAAATCTATCTTAGTTGATTTTGATTGAGCTCACTGTTGTGAGGCACTACAATGCCCAGAATCAGATCTATATTTCAAAGTATATGGAGAGTTCATGCCCCCCCCTCTGCTGTGTGATGTAAAGAACCATGTCTGGAGCCACACTTCTCATTCTTTGCGTCTCCCCAGATGGGAATCTGCGTGTGACATGGAGCTGTGTGCTCTGCTCTGAGCTGATCCTGGGAGGAACTGTACATAAAGGCTGTGTTGTAGACACCCGAGTGGTGTCTTTTGTCTGGATCTAAGTAGAGAAGAGGGGATGATGGGCCCTGGTTGAAGTCTTGGCAGGTGACATTGATTTTTTTTTTTCCTCCCCTTGTCAACTGATGCAGTTGCTCCATCATAGAAGGCCACCGGATTTGGTCAGGCATGATTGCCCCTGGTGAAGCCACAGTGGCTGTCTCGGATCATCTCCTTGTGCTGCATGTGCCTTGTCGTTGCTTCCAGGAGGATCTGTTCCATGATCTTTCCAGGTACAGTGGTGAAGCTCACTGGTTTGTAGTTCACTGGGTCTTCCTTTGAAAGGATGGGAGTGATGTTTCCTTTTTTCTAGTCATCAGGGACTCTACCTGACTGACAGGACTTTTCAAATATGATGGAGAGTGTCTTGGCAACTACATCAGCCAGTTCCCTCAGGATGCTGGGATGCATGTCATGTTCTCAGTGTATTAATGTAAATGTTCTTAGTATACTGTAACCTGTCACCAAACATCAGCTGAGGTGTGACAGCAGGCTATATACGTGCTCTTACTGTGCAGCGAAATCAAAATAATACCACTTAGTTCTTCGTCATTGCCGGATAAGCTCAACAGCATTGTTTTTCATGTGGTGTTGGTCAAGGTTGCTTATAAAGGAAAAATCACACTAACTCAGTAGCTATATGGTAATTTAGAATTGTAGAATGGCCATATTGGAAGGCATCCACAAGGATCACCGAGCACAGCTCCTGGTTCCACAGAGGACCACCTAAAAATCAAACCATATTTCTGAGGGCGCTGCCCAAATGCTTCTTGAACTCAGCTTAACAAGCTCAGGTCAGTTGTGTCTCAGCCTTGTGAAACAGAATTGTTTTTTGGCAAAGCACAGGTGAACTCAGACTTATTAGTATCTATTGTCCCTTCAGACATATCATTTTTCTTGAGAGGTACATACAGTGTCCACTGAACAGTGCTTTGAGTGTGTGCCCAGGGGTGTGTGCTCCCCAAGCCTGCAGTGGGAGGTGGCCTTTCCTCCAGCTCTGGAGCTTGTGGGTGGGATGGAGTGCCCCAGATATATCTGTGTCAACCCATGCTTACTTGCTGGGGTGGCCTCGGCTGGTTAATCATGATGAGGGCTGTGTTGAGGCTCCAGTTAGCAGCAGACATGCCGTGTGGTCTGGTGGTGCTTTCTAGAGAGGCTTCAGATGTACCCTAGCAAAGGTAGTGACATCCACCTTGCATCTGGGCTTGCTTGAGGAAAAAGCAGAAGCTGAACACCCAAAGTAAAGAAGGGCTGCATGCTGTCGAGTCATCTGTATCAATGGTAAGCACAGATGTCATATGGGCAAGCCTGGCTTCCCACTCCTGTGTGGCAATGCTCTCTGAAAAGCACCACGATGGTCCATCTGGAGGTTGTGGTCTAATGGTTGTTGCAACCATGTTCCATCATATTCCTATAGAAAGAATTATATTCCCTTTCTATTAAGAGCACTTCTGAGGACAAAAATGATTGTGAATATTTTGGGAGTAGTCCAAGCTGACAAGATTTCTTTAAAAGACTTTCTAAAATGTGTTTAGGTCTCTCTTCCTTGCTGGCAGTTGTTTGAAATCATGAAAACCAGACCCAGATCCTGCCACGAGGAACAGATGTGGTGATTTCTGTGCCCTTTTGCCAACAGGGGAAGGAGACAATGTGAAATGCAGTTACGTGGATGTGCAAATGAAGTGCATCTCCATATCTCAGCTGGATAGAATCACTTTACAAGTTTATGATTATTTGTCTGAGTGTGGACAAGAAAACGTCCTTACTCCTGAACCTGCTGACGCAATTTCTCTGAACTGAGCCAAATCCTTGTGTGGAGTGGGATTCACTCACCCTTCCTTAGATAAGTTTTAAGTGTCTCTACGTAGACTAGTCACCTTGGGTTCACTTACAGTCAATGGAGTAGAACAGTTGCCTTCAAAGAGTGATTCATCTCCTCTTCCAGCTGACGTCTAAGGTAAATCAGATAAATCACCCCTTGCTACTGACTGGCTTTGAACTCCAAGAGTGAGGAAGAGCAGCAAAGTTAGAAGTGTAACTGTTGGTCATGTGAAATTGAGATGCATCTTACCTGATTTTTAAGTTCCATAAATATCACAGATACCATGGCATTTTGTACCAACAGAGGTTTACAACATCTCTTAAAAAAAAAAAAATGCATCAAAGCCTACCACATCTTTTTTTTTTTTTCCTAAAGCTTCTCCCCTCCACCTCCTTATGTGTTCTCCCTAGACATTATCAGCAAAGTTTTTCTCTCTTATTAGAGGCTCATTTTTCTCACTAAACTGGCTCCATGGGCTGACTAGGATATAATTGAGCCAAGCAACAGTTAGTGTGAGTAACCTATGACTGAGCCCGGAGCAAAACAAGAAGGGAGAAGATATAGCTGCCACTGAGTAATTCCTGTTCCTCAACAAAACAGGAGATAAAGGAAAGGTAACAGCTGGGTGATGAGTAAGAAGAGGCATTACCAGCCTCAAAGAACTGGGAAGATAATTACAGGGGGTCCTTCGCTCAGAGCAAAGGAGAGCTGAACATACCCCTTCAGTGGAGGGTTCAGATTCTCTGTATGGCAGGCCGTTGAGGCTGTGCTTCACTACTAGTACTACTACTACTGCTTTGAGGCTGTGCTGTCACTACTTATTCTGCCCAGCTTTGTGTGTATCCCAGAGAGCACCTCTTAGAGGATGACATCTTTTCCGTGGTGGTTGCCTGATGCTCACTCAGCACTGTGGAAAAAAAAATTGCATCTGATGTTCCGTTGGGCTCTGAAGTTCCCTGTTCAGCTCGGATGGGAGGCATTGAACATGCTTATTACATTGCCCAGCCATTGCATACACTAACAGAACGTCTTCTGTATTTGTATATATTCCATTAGTAGATCTAAGGAGCAGTAGAAAGTCAGTGCAACATCAAGCCAGCTGTTTGAAGTTGTTTTAATGCTAAGTCAGGTGTCATAATACAACTGGTTGTTTTCATAGGTGGTCAAAGAACCTTAAGAGGTTCAAAGACTAACAAGAGGTTAGTCTTTACACACACTTAATGAAGGGACCTGGCTTGATCTGTGTGAAACAAGCTGTGAGTGAAGCACAGTCAGTGCAATCACACTTCCCTGTAAAGTACTGTCAGGAAGCCTTGGGACAGCAATATTGCCTGTTGATTTTGTTTTCTGAACGCTGGGAAGGATTACACAGGATGTATGCCACTGTCTGGACATCATGGCCACCAAGGATGGGCTGATTTCCATTGCAGTGACATCTGGCACTCTGGGAGTACCTCCCACTGCAAGGCTGAGAATCATTTGAACAATCGGAATGATTTAGGTTGGAAAAGACATTCAAGATCAAGTTCAACCATTGACCTCACCTCCTGAGCCCCAGGGGGGACTTGTCCCCTAGCGCCACATCCACACATCCCTTAAATATCTCTAGGGAGGGGACTCCATCAGTTCTTTCGTGTCTCATTCCAATGCTTGATGGCCTTCTCCATGAAGAAATCCTTAATATTCAATATAAACCTCCCAGGCACAACTGGAGACAGCTTCCTTGTGCCTTACATCCAGATGTGGTTGGAGGGTTGCCTCTGTCATGCACTTGCATGCAAAGAGGTGCCAGAGGGGCTGAGTGACTTTCTACAAAACAAGCTCAGCTACTACATGATATCAAAGACACTTCAGGCAGTGGAAGAACAGTTCTTGTCCAGGAAGAAGAACACCAACTAGGGACCTGGGAGGGTGGGCATGGTCAGCACTTTTGTCAAAGACAGTTGCTGGGCACTCTGTCTCTTGTTATTTCCACTACACACTCTGTGATGTGTTTCACTTGTGAACTGAATTCTTCAAAGCTCACACGCAATATTGAAGAAAAACCAGATGGGATATAAAGTTAAATGAAAGTTTTTCTTATCTTCTTTTTATTGATGACCAACAGATGGTGGGAAAAAGATTAGGCAAGTCTTGTAACTTTGGTTTTGAGGTTATTCTTCAGCTTTTAAGTAGGAAATCAAAGCTTGGCTCAAAATATCCTTTTCACAGTAGCATATATTGCAGTGTAATGTCATGACAGGCTAATTGCTGATAAACACTATGAGCTAGCAATGATGGATGGGGCAGAGAAAAAGGATGGAGCAGATGACCTTGGAGCATTCAAAGGTAAAAAGACACAAGGGCTCAATTATTCCTTTCCCTGCACTCCCTCTGGTACCTCGATACTTGGTAGTACCATTATAAATTAAGGCAGACCTTGGATCTGTTTCCCAAAGCAGATTTTCTGTACACATTTTTGGGGGGAGTTGTCTTTAGGGAATCTCAATGGTAGGCACAAAGTGTCAGTAACCTACAGGTTGGTAGAATGATCTCATAACAAATCTGAAGAGCAAAGAACTGCTAATGGTCTTATCACACAAATTACATCAATATTGAGTAAAATTGTAATATACAGTGGGTCAATCCGGATATTCCTATGCTAGCAAACTTCATTATTACTACTCCGTGTGTTTTACCTTGGGGTAGATTTTTAAAGGATGCTCTGTGAGTGTAATAGCAGGGTTTTACCTCCTGTCTATAAAGAAAAACAACAAAATAAACAATAGCCCCAAACAAAAACCAAAAAAAACAACCCCTTGTTTTTTTGTAGGGATACCATCCTGAAAATTGGATTTTGGCAAGAAAATATTGAAGGGATAAAAACTAATTTTATGTATTTTTTTTTAATGTAGTAATTATTAAGTACCCATGCAAAACTGATGCCCAGCATCTGTTCCAGTTTTTTCACCAGTACACTCCTTGAAAACTTGTGCCAGGAAGGGTCCCAGGAGCATGCTTGACCCAAAGGCTGTGAAATGTCACTGAAAGCAGTTGGGACATCAACTTGCTTAAATGATTTGATGGAAAGAATCCTGTTGATAGGAATAGATAACACAACAGTTAAGACTCAGCATTTTGTCCTGCAAGTGATGTCTTTTAATTTCCTGAATTCAAGTTGACAAATGGATCTGTACCACGAGAGCTGTTGTGATTGCTTCTGAAATGCTTTCCCAGAGCCTAATGCACCTGCTCGGTGAGAGCCTCCTAGAGTACAGTTTTATCTAATTGTGACGAGGACAATTATGAAACGCATCCATTACTTAGATTGCATGAGTCCTGTCAAAATTGGGATCTATTATGTGGGGAATGATACATGCATCGGATACTTCTTTTTTTAGCAAGCTCGTTGGGAAACCATAGCAGATGAAAGGTAGGGATTGGTAGGAGAGATACATAATGTGAGGGAATATAGGGCTCACAAACACTTTGCTTTTATGCTTCATCAACAATTTTATGCTTCTGTCTCTGTTATATGATAAAGCTTAGAGTGCTTTAATTAAATTAAAGACCCCAAGATGGGACTTGAGTAAGAAATGTATTTATTAACATTATACTGACTGTTTACCTAGCTGTGATTCTGAAGTTTTAAAAAATGTTAATTACCGGGTTTCCTGGTAAAGACAACGTGAAAATTTATATATTGCTTGTAGAAGCATATGTTATTTTACAGCTTCTATAACTGTATGATCCAGGTAGAAAAAATATCTTTCTAACTTAAAAAAAAAAAAAAAAAAGATATTTGAAAGGCAATTCACAAAATGATTTTAGTAATACATATTAAAAATCATCTGTGTTTTGTTCAAGTGAGTGCTTACTTGTGACATTCTTGAAATAAACAGTTGGTTAGAAAAGTGGAGTCACATACAATGTGCCGTAATCATTAAGGACTTGATGGATATATATTCAATATAATTCAAAGAAAATTCTGTGTCTGAGTCATGACTTGCGGAAACCTCAGCTGGTTTCAGTGCAACATCGATGTGCAGGAAGGCAACAGCAGCAAAGTGCAGGTCTGGAAGTTTGTCTGTGTTGTTAATGACCTCAAATGGAGCAGAGGAGAGCGCTGACCCCACCTCAGTGGTTGTGCTGCTGCTTATCAGGCTCAGCGTCAAATAAACCTTACGAAGATTTAAAGCCTTGGTGCTAAGGGTCCAGCTGGAAATGCATTTCTGTTACGCATTTATAGCAACGTGATATTGCCTGTTAACCAAACGGGATTTAAAACACTTGAGCCATTGTGAGATGCAATTTTCATGGTCTAATACTAATTTTCATTGATCATTTTTATGACACAATCATTGTCTTTGTAATACTTGGCTTTTACTGCAGACTTGATGCCACCACAATTCGGCAATCTAATAATATGTGAGTTACTAATGGGACAGCCTCAGGGTCTCTGCGTCGCCATCCTTTAGGGCTGGTGTGCACCGATCATCAGCCTCCTCAGCTCTCAGGAACGCCTGCTGCATTCGGAGTTCAGCTACAAAATATTTATGGAATCTGATACAGAGGTAAACTGAATTCACACATTCGGGATCAGCGCTTTCAAATGTGAACAGAGGTGGTGTGAACATGGCTGTACCTGGAAGGGAATTATTTTCTCTCTCGCTGGAAGAGATTTAATGTGAACAGTAAACAACGAGTGTATATCAAATGCCATAGAGGAAACGGAAGAGGTTTTAAATCCTAGAGTGCAGGTGACAGTTTTACTGGGACACACACAGGTCAGGAAGCTGTCTGATATAAACTGGCTGGAATTGAGGAATTTATAGAAATGCTGGCAGAAAATCCAGCCTCACCGGTAGCTTTGGAGGTGGTCGACTCCGTGCACATGACCGGTAGCACTTAATATGCTCTCTCCATGTATATAGATAAAATCTGGGTGACAGCTGCGCTGATATAAAAGTTAAATCTCATTAATGGACACCGTATTTTCTTCTAACAGTCTGAAGTTTTAAATGTTGTCATTTACTTCTGGCTGGTGTAAGGAGGACAAGAAATGCATGCATTAAGGTTTCTCTGCCGTCACCCTTCTAGGCATAAATATGTGATAGGAACTTTTACCGGCTGGAATGGCTTTTCTGACAAATCATTAAATCTTCTTTCTCAGGAGTTAAACATTGCATCTCTCCTGGCCCTGGTGAATGAGTGACAACTTCTCCTGGATGCTAGTCAGAGGGAAAGCAAAGGGCTGCATCCTCCCCCTGGCATGTGCTGGCTTCGTGGGTGCTGCACCAATTTCCATCGACAGCTCCTGGCCCAGTGGCTATGAAATGCTCACTGGGTGAAAATAGCCGAATGGTTTTCAGGAAGGTGCCAGAGAGAAAAGCAGGCGGTACATCCAAAACAGTCCTTCCCTTAATTAGTGCTTCAAGTGATGCCAGGCCGTACGATGTGTGTCCCATTCTTTAGGATTAATGAGCAGCTACCATTACATTTTTATCACTTATGGCTTGGCAAATATGCAGGGAAATGAAAATGCTACGGAAAAAATACAGCTTAAAACAAGTGCTATTTACTAAAGAGATAATTGGTTACATGCAGCCTCAGGTGGAGGCATTACAGTGGCTGCTTTTAATCAGTTGTTCCAACATATGTTTGCAATCCTGATGTATCTATGGGACTATCTTGCTGTGACCATGACTAATTACACACACCAATCATGCATTGCTTTTGGTTATAAACCAGCTATAGAGCTAGAAAGTGCTGATACAGAGTGAAGCCTGGAGTTTCGCAGGGCTCTGAGTCTGTCAAATTAGTGTGGCAGAAGTCTCTGTCCTGAGCTTAGAGCTGCTGAACTTTAACTTCTCTGTAGCATCTTCCTCACTTCAGCAGGTGTCTCCATGGACCAGGTACTTGCAGCTTTATTTTTCACCTGCTCTGCTCCATCTTGCTCAGCTCTGGGTTTGTTGTTTGTCTCCTGTGCATAGGCTTTGGATCTAGGGCTGCTTAAGGCAGAAGTCTGCAGCTATTAAAATCTTGTCAGGGTGTGTGTGTATTTATTTATTTATTTTTTTTTTGTAAGATCGAGTCCTGAAGCACAACATTTCAGTGGAGTGATAGTCTGTGGTTCATTTAATGCTTTTTTTTTTTTTTTTTTTTTTAAAATAGGTCTGCTTTGTGGAAATAGGCCCAGGATTATGAGCAGGGTCTTGTGTATATGTGCAGCACCCTCGATTGTAATGCGTGCAGTAAGCACAAATGAGAGCTTGTTGCTCGTGTGCAGTTTTTTTTAATATCAAAACAGATGGAATCTATCACGATCAGCTTTAGGAACAAACTAATTTAGATCCTCTCTTTTCCTTTAAATAACTTGGGGGGGGGGGGGGGGAATAGAGGATTTATTTCACATAATCCTTCCAAGCAGAAGATTTATGCATATATATGTATAAGCTTTGTTTTGTGAAGATTAAAAGCTATTAATAAAGGATCAAGAACACTGAAGTTAGCAAGTGGCCGAAGGAGAAATCCCTTCCTGCAGTGTTCTAGCAGCAAAAGTTGCTTGCCCAGATATTGCAGATGCTCGTCCAAGTCCCTCTGCCTGCACAGAGCTGAGCCCGTGCGTCCCAGGATGGGGATAACCATCACTGCTGCAAAAATACCTGGTGAGCTTGTGCATGCTTGGTCTCTTCTGCTGACCTGGAGTTAATAAGTGAAGAATCACATTTCAGATGAGAATAAGGCTGTGCATATTGTTTCGGGTTGTCTGTAGGGATTGAAATCTCTGATGAAAAAAGCAACACCTCGAGCAGAGGCTGCTTCCTGCAGGTAGGATGGAAACTGGCAGCACCCCTGACTTTCTGGTAGCCCAGGGAGGAGGAAAGTGTTTTGAGTAGGAGAAGAAGAAGGCAACAGAAATTGCCACAAACAGAGGCTGGAATTAGGTTTTGTTTTCTTTATTTGGAGGAAACAGTTCAATGACTGACTCACCAGATCTAAGACTGGGGGCTGTTGTGACTGTGGTCACCACCTTCACGTTGGAAGGAGCCAAGCCCCTGCTCTTCTTACTCTCCCATTTCTCTTTTTTGACCTGAGAGAGTTTAGCAAATTTTTACTGAGGTTTTAGCAAATTCAAGTTCAATTCTCTAGTAGTTTCAAAATACATCCTTTGGTGAATTTTCTCAAAAAAATTTCCTTCTTTTAGTTAGTAAGTGAGCATATAGTAGTGATTTAATTTTGAGAAGCCAGTAGGCATAGCAAAATCATGATCTGATTAATCTAAACTAATCAGCACTGTGACAACTTTTTTTTCCCCACACTGAATGCAAATCCTTGGTAACACAGAATTGAGATGCTTGAATGGATCTAGAAATTACAAAATAAGAGCATGTGCAAGCAAAACAATTACACGCCTATGGACTGAAACCCCTTCCCTCCCTGATGAGTAAACCACACAATCTGAAACAGAAGAGGGAAGGCACTACCAGGCTAGCTTTTCAGCTGCTGTAGCTAGGTCTCTTTTATCAAGAAAGATGTTGATCTGTGCCACCTGAGGGCATAGGGGAAGGAGGGAAGGTGTATGAAATTTTTATAAGCTTTCCCATAAACACCACAGTTTGTCTCTGTTTTTCATTTGGAAGCACTAGGGATTCACGTCAGAGTTTTGTGTTTGGGGTCTGCAGCTTGACATCTCAGCTGCTCAGAGAAGGTGCCAGTTTGGCTCTTTTAAAGGTTGACTGTGTGTATATAGTCTTAGGTAGATTTATTCTTATATTAAATGATGACAGGTTAAATTCTCTTTCAGCTTCTCTGCTGGCCAGGACTAGTGGGATCCTGTAGAACAATGATTGGAAGCAGGGTCGAAGCGAGACATGCTGCATTTTCCAATGAAATGGAGGAAGATTTCATTTCTATGGAAGATCTGAGATTCAAGAAGAGCTCGGTTTGCTTTTTCCTTTCCCATCTGTGAAACAAATTACCTGAGAAACCTCTTAGTTTAGACTGAAAGGTGATGCAGCAACCAATTTGAATAGATCAGTGACCCCAAAAGAACAAATATAATATTTCAGAGGAGGTTTCTCCCATACATTGTTAAATGAAACCCCAGCAGTGTGTGTGAACTGTTCAGGGGGACCCTTGGTACATACCACTTCAAAAAAGGCAAAAAAAAAAATAAAAGCCATGATGGCAAGTACAGGTAGGTGTTGAAGGGAAGGTGCTGTTTCCACCTAAAGTTTAGGTGCAAGCAAGTTTTTTTTTTTTTTTTTTTTTTTATTCTTGAAGCATCCAAATTCATCTGTGGAACTGGAGTGTTGTGACCATCTATCTGTTGTCACTCTTTCAAGATGTCTTTCTGCCTGTAGGTAGGAGCTTTAATGAGTCAAGAGGGAAAAATGTTGAAGGAATGGAAGTGAGTTCCCACTTGCAGACAGGGCTGTACCTCCTGCACAACTTCAGCAGCATGGAGACACTGGCTCTGCACTGCTTTATCTCCCACAAGGAGTTTCCATCATCCTCAAGCATGGGGCAATCCTAAGAGCTTGTGGATAATGTCTGAGAAGGGTGAAAGCTGTGCTTTCTGTGTGCTACTGCTGCAAAGCTCTCTCCTGATCTGCTTGGGCTCTGGATCAGGCTTGTCCCCTGCGTTTTATGAGTTGTGCCACTTAGGTAAGCCTGTTGCTTGGGTGTGTTTTTTTTTTTTTTTTTTTTTTAACAGTGGAGCTTTACAGGGCAGGTGAGTGAAGATGTAATTGCATATAGGGCAAGATATAAAAGGGGTTGAATGGAGAAGTTTGTGTGTACACGTACATCTACACAGGGACTGGGAGATGGGGGGATTCTCCACCAGAGATAAAGGGCTGGAAAAGGATCAGGGTGCGGCAGAGAAAAGGACAAACTAAAGATGGTATCAACCAAGGGCAGGGAATAAAGGTTCAAAATATCATGTTGGCCAGAAGTGTGATGATAATAGAGCAGATGTGCTGTGTGTGAAACAAAGCTCACTCACTTCTGGCCTTGCTCGATCCCAGGAGCTCAGCCCCAGTGTGCGGCACTGCTGCTGCTCAGGCAGGACTGGCAGGTGGTGCTAATTAGGCTGGTGTGTTTTATGATGGTACTATTAAGCAGGGTTATTTATACTATCATACTTCTCATTTTATCACTTGCTGACTTCAAAGCATTCTCCTTTTGGATAATGAAGCTGGATGTTTTCGTACCTTGCAATGTCCCATTACTCTATGAAGACACCGACGCCGGTAAGGTACGGCGAGCTGACAGTTTTATTCATTGACTACCGCTAAATACTCATAGTCTGTATGGAGCTATTATGTGTTGTACTTTAGATAATGGGCTGTAAATAATAACAAAATCGAGTTGCTGAATGCCCTTATAGGTGACATTAAGTTTCATGAAGATATACGTAAAAGCCATGCAGAAATAATTTCTGCAAGACAGCCTTAATTTTCAGCCTCAATTTCTAAATATTGCCTATTATGTTCCATGGCCTCTGGAGATTTCATTTTTATTCAATGGTGACAAATGAAATTTCTTTTTAAGAATATCTGTTCACCAAAGAGGCCTGCATGGTATTTCTGTGTCATCCTGGGAGCCCTGGAGCAGCCCACCTGGCTGCCTCACCCCCGTGCAGCTGAAAAGCAGGAGCTTTTAACGCTAACAGCAGAAGATTGGTGAAAGTTGCAAATCTGACCCAGGAACATTTTATTCTTTTCCCTACTAAATGCTGATGGACACTCATTACCAATTCTCAGTAGGAGTTATCAGCCTAATAGGTTTCATTCCTCTGGAGGGGCTTAAAAAAAAGTTTGCTTTCATAGGTAGCTTCACAGAAAGATCCTGACAAGAAGGAAGCCGCGTTGAAGGCTGTTATGCCAGTGGAGATGGCTGCTCCTGCCTTCCTCTGCTGAGTGGCTGGGCTGTTAGGAAATGCCACATTGCCGTGTACTGCTTGTCCTTGCCTTCATACTCAATCTTTATTACTGTGCAACGTTAAAGAGAGATCTTCAAATTGTAGCTGGTAGCAGCTCTCTAAACAGGGCTGTTGGGATTCAGTAAGAGCAAATCTGCCAAAGAATATGAAAGTAAGTGAATAAGAGGAGGAGGCAAAAGAGCTGAGAGAGGAACAGAGGATGTGACCGTGGCCAGTTGTGATCCTGCTGGCCTGGAGGTGTGTGTAGGCAGAGTGTGTGGAGCCAATGCCTCCAGCAACACAGCACACTGGACAGGGTGAAGGTGTGCAAGGTGAAGGGCTGTTCTTGGGAACATGGGGCTGGAAGATCTTACCTGGTGCTGGCCTTCAAGGAAGTGATATCCCACAGGTCATCTTTAGATAGATTAGTCCTCTTTTGGAAGTGTCCTGGAGAAGGAAACAATCTTGTGTGTTACCCAGATGAGGAAAATCCTGACCTTGCTGACTTGACTGCAGAATTCCTCCCAGCTTCACTGGATTCAAGGTTTTACATCTATGAAATTTCTCCTATATAGGCATACACACATGTATAAACAGGCACACATCTGTCAATTCATCTATACACACAATAACACACATCACCATCTGCCCATTGTTTTCTCTCTAACCCTATCCTTGAGGGACCTCAGATCCCCCCCATAACTAAGTTCTTGTGTCAAACACTTGTTTAGTTTGGTTTCCCATACATTCCTGTCTTTCTCTCGTGGGTCTCTTACTTTCTTATGCGATGTCCTCATTTTCCAGTTAATGTAGTAGTTGCTTGTCTCTCAACTCCTCTTCCAGCCATCTTCTGCCTTTGGTACCCATAAGAAGGCGTCAGATAACTGAGTCTTGCTGATGAAAAGGAAACGTCCAGTAAGTCTTTTGTGAAATACAGCTTCTTGCAGTAGGTTTAGGTGCTGTTCCAAGGGTGAATGGCTTTGTGCTGCTTCAGGAAGCAGGTGCTCAAAGTCTTTAAAAAGTTGTGAATTCAAATAAAAATAAATCTTAAACATTCTCTGATGTTTTGTGGAAGGCTCAAAGGACTGATGGCTCTGTGAAGCAGCTGAAGAGCAAGGAGAACAGTAGAAGAGGAACAGCTGAACAGCAGAGAAGTCAGAGTAGTCATCTCAATGAACAACCAAGCTTTGCCCATGGTGAAATAGGATCTCATGAGAACAACATTTTGTGATTTCTCAACTTCCTATCCACCTACCACACTTTGAAGCTAACACTTTTGACTTTTCTGGAGCTAAGAACACGTAGCATAATCCTGGTACAGGAGAAGGTTTCTTCAGAATGTGATTACTGCTCCGTGCCTGAAGGGTATGAGAAAGTGTCCTGAAATGGCATGGCCTCAGCTCTGGCCCATCTCCGGGAAGTCCCAAGTGGTGGCTGAGGACAGGGTGCTCCTCCCGTTCACCGCACGCCAGTCTTACCTCTGCTGGAGGCCAAGCAGTGCAAAGAGCAATTTGCTTAACCGTGGCTGGTGAACTTCAGTGCCTCCATGTAAAATCCATGCACGTAATGACTTCATGTACGTTTCCAGAAGCTAAAGCCTGAGATTTGGCTCATTAAAATCCAAATGGCGCACTAGTAAAATGAAGTCTACCAATATACCAGATTTGTGCACTGGAAAGTGGGATTCAGTCAGATCTCCCAGTCGTTTATGAGCAATAAATACTCAGTAGCTCAGAATACATGCTTTCCTACTTTGTGCAGGTTCTGGAGGGAAAACCTTCTGTTGCACATGTTATAAATGGCTCAGGATTCAAATTAGGATTAAATAAAAAAAATAGGATTTATTGAAAGAATATAAAGGAATAGAGGTAAGCAAACAGCGCTGGGTGCACCGGGAGTCTCCGCTCCACCAGGACGCACACCAGTTACATCAAGCAGCTGATTTTTATGCTCCTAGACTAATACATATTCATTACTACTTCTAAAAAAAATAGATTATTAAAATTAGCTTCCGGGGTGCAGTCCCTCCTACTGGAGCATGCGCAGTCTCCTCTGGGGTCTCTTCTGGGGGTCTCTAGGGGTCTTTCATGCTGAAGGCTCGTAGTCTTCCTCTCCCCCTTTGTACTTACTGGGCACCATTCCAAGTTTATAGAACATCCTCTTCAAGTCTTGTCTCCCAGCCGTCCTTCAGCTTCTTTCTGCTTCCTCTTTATCTCTCGGCCCCCCCTAACCAGATACCAAAGATCCACATAGTATCCCATAACAGTCACTAGTTGTTATCAGTTGTTCTGAAACTCCCAGACACACGAGTAATTAAAACATTCTTCCCCAGCCATTCACAGACACATCTATAGCAGTGTTAGAAATAGAAGCCCGGAATAACAAAAGCAAACAGGTTCATAAATTTGAGAAGTGATAAATTGACTAGAATGAGGGGGAGACTGGGACACACTGCATCTGTGGTTCAAGAATTAAATTGCCAGTGCAGGGCCCAGAGGCAGACAGGATTCAAACAGAATTGTTCTTTATGGATACGAATTGTTAAAACATTCCTCACACACACAAGGACAGCTCTTGCTAGTGCTGAGGACACTCTTGTGGGCAGCATTTGGTGCAAGTGGTGTTAGATGTGCAGCACTGACCTGCAGCAGCCCTGGGGTTTGATGTACCACTCTTCTACGCTAACTCCCTTAAAAGCAGCTGGAACAACCCATGTGCATCATCTTGCTTGTGTGTTTGTGTCCTGAGAGTGCTTCCTGCAGCTCAGCCGAATGTGCAGAGCCCCTCGGTGGAGAGGGGAGCGCCACCAGGGAATAGCAGGGAGCAGCTTTTCTGCGGTGGAGCCGCCAAAGTGGCTTTGTTCCGAGTGCTTTGTTTCAGTGCTTCCTGAATAGGGATGATATTACTCGCAGGCTGAAGAGCTTTGCTGTTTGGAGCGTAAGATGGTTTAGAATTGGGCCCAATTTATATGGAATGGGTTTATTTCTGCAGTAATGGCTTCTTCTAGGATAAGAGGCTTTATAGCCCTTCCCTTTGGAACCGTTGTCGCTCTGACTAGGCTGTCTAGACAGCTCGGTTTTCAGGCATATTCACCACACCGTGCCTCTACAGCGGGTAATAATATGTCAAAGCCATAATATTGCCAGCTCAGGCGTGCTCCGAAGGGGGAAGTGATTCTGTCTCTTCTTTTCACAGGGAGGAGTGGAAAAAGTCCAGCTCCTGTTAGTGCTGTGCAGGAGGGGAAGGTCCATGGTCTGCTGCTCTTGTGGTCTGTGGTTGGGGGACTCTCAGACCCGTCTCTCCCTTAAATGCACGCTGCTTTCCTCGGGAGCACTGCAAGAAGGAAAAGAGCAGGGCAGCTTTTAGCTGTCTACTTCAAATAATGCGTTATTTAGAACAGATTTTCTTCTTGGGGGAAATAGCTGGTGATTATGCTATGAGATTAGTTGCCCTCAGGAAAAGCTTATTCTGTTTCCTTACCAGTTCTGGATTCCAGGTCAGACAGAAGATCTTCACAAGCCTCATCTTGTTTTGTGTGCCCTTTCCTTCAAGGACACTTCAGAAGCATGGAATGGTTTGCTGTGCATGACCTGGCCGAGCTGAACAGCACGGTGAGGTGGTGGGCGATGTTTTCCCATGCTTTGAGTTCTGTAAGTGCATGTTTTTACTCCTTTGACAGCTTGGTGAGAAAGAAAAATAGTGTAGAGGCATGATTATTTCCAAGTAGGTGCCCACTGTGCCCTTCTGCACAGCCTTTGTGCTTTTAGGGAGTGTTCAAACAACTTCTTTTAGCTTATATTAAAGACACTTGGAAATGAAGTACAGAAGACACTATGCAAATAGATTTTGGAGGAAGGCTCCTGTTTTCTAGACTACTTACAAATATACATTGCACAGCTCTGGTCAATAAAATTAATCATGGATCCAAAGTTTTACCACCTGCAATGGGATTTCTGCACTTCCCATAAAAACGACTAGTAGAATTTAAGATTTGCAGGCATGTGACCTGCAAACCCCTTGGGGAGCACAGAAATGCCCCAAAGCCTTTGGATACCAGCAGTGGACTCTTGGCTGTAGAACAGGGTGCAGTCTGGAGTTCACACATGGGCTGGGTTCCCAGTGCTCCCTCAGTACGTAGTGGGGGGAAAAAGTAGGTACTGCTGGGATATATCCCCTTTTAGGCACTGGGAAAGTGGATGGTAATATTGGATGTGATCCGTCTATTCTGGATCACTGACTCGAGTATCTCTGCCAAGGAGACTGTGGCACATAATCCCTTTCAGAAAAAATCTGACTGTAGTTTAAGACTCTACTGCTCTTCAGAGAGGCTGTTGCAGCATCTCTGCTTTGGTGGCTAAAAACTTTAATTTCCAGTTAACTGTATTTACAGGCACTTTCAGATCATTTGTTGTTATGCCAAAATCACTGTTTTAAATGCATATTTTTTTTTTTCTAGTAGTGATGTTCTGAGGTTGTTGAGGCTTTGTTTTGTAATAAAAAGCAAAAGAAACGTTTGTGGTGGTTTATAGCTAAAATGAGGTGGAGGTGAGACTTCAGGGCATCTCAGAATCTTGTCGGGAACCAAAACAGGTATTCAACTTAAACATAGCACTTCCTTTGATCTGGGATACACGGACTTGAGTTGCTAAGGTCCTCTCTGATGGTCTCTCCTGGCCAGCTCTCCTGTATGCAAGGCAGAAGCAGAGGCAATGTCCTGTTGCTTAACGATGCAGCCAAAATCTCTGAGGTCTCTTAAAGTTCAAGCACTTCTCAAACAAATATCTAGTGCTTGATTTTGGTTACCAGCAGAGATGATGCTGTTGCCCAGCTATCAAGCCTCTGCCTATTTAAGGAGTACATTAACTGAAGGACATACATAAATCCCTTTTGAACAGAATCAAACCCACAGTGATTACACAAACCCAGTCATCCACTCCCTGGCATCCCCTGGGAGCACCAGCATCTGGCGTCGGCGCCTGCTCTGAGCAGAGATGCTCTCACAGCCTACAAACCAGCATCCTGTGCTACCTCTCTGAGTAATACCAGGGCTAAGGATTGATCTGGTCCCTGCTTAATGTTCTCTTAGTGAAAGTAATTAAAATTTTCCAAAAGTAAACCAAATCAAGCCAATTAAACTGTAATGTGATCAAGGCTTGACTGAGATTTATCATCTTTTCCGTGGCTTGAAATGCTGGCAGCTGGATGAATGCAGCAGCAGCGATGAGTGTGCACGTGTTAGATGGGACTTGACTTAAAGCACAGATCTGCCTGAGTAACTCAAAGCAAAAAAAAACATGTTTGAGGTTTCTTCATTTCTTTTCAGCTTGTCAGGGGATGTGAAGTCCTGTTTTTTTTTTTTTTTTTTTTTTTTTTTTTTTTTTCTCTCCAGGTCATGTAACTGTATACTGTATGTCCAAAAAGAGCTGGTACAGAGTTCTGTATGGATGGAGTGAGTCTGAAGTAGGAAGTCTTCTGTACATTGGTAAGAAATGGTTGCACCTCCCCTTGCTGCAGGATGCCTACAGGCAGGTGCCACGCTGCATGGTCAGTTGTGTGGCCCCCTATTGCACCCCTCTGTGCAGCTGAATGGGGCAGCCAGCAAAACAGACTTTGACAAACAACGCGTGTTGTTTCTTCTGCTTTTCTTATGCCTTCGGGGGTGAGGAGGGTAGAAAAGGTATTTCAGAAGCTTCCCTGAAATTAGGGAACTCCTTCCTCTTCTTAGTGTTTTGTGTTGTAGATCAATATATTTTAATTTACATTTTGAGGGTACCTTTAAAAAGGAAAGGTTGCGGATGGTTTTTATCAGAATGAGGAGGCTGAGATCCCTTACAATGCAAAATCTAGTCTTTCAACACGACTTTCTCCATGGCATCTGAGCATGTTGCTGTTTAGTTGGAATAGACTGTGCAAGAGTGTGTGGCCTTCTGATTTTGAAGGACAAATGTGTTTTTGTTTGAGCCTGAATGAGGCTACAGCTCGTGATGTCCCAGACACATGCAGGAGTCACCTGCCTGCTGGTGCCCTTCCAGGCCAGCGGTGGCTGTGCCCAGGACCCTGCAGGCACGAGGAATTGCCGGCTCTGAGCACAGTCCTTGTGTCGGATTGGTGAAAGGGGTGAGAGAAGCCCAAGGTGATAGTACCGAATCCATATGCAATGTAGGATAACTGTGTGTAGGACCTGTCCCACAAACGCCCAACCAAAGCCTGCTGAGGACACTGTGTGTGTTGGCCTCAATGTGCAGCTTCTGTCCCCTCCCTCCCATCTGGTACCTTCCTGAGCTTCTGGGGCATCTTCCGTCTGTGCTAGGCACCTCACTCGTGGCTTCTTGTGTCTAAAGTTAGCTCCGTGTTGGAGGAGGTTGGTTTTCAGCTCCTCGTTCCTTAAATACCCTCCAGAGCTGTGGCTGTGAGACGTTAACAGAAATTAGACCTGTCAACTGCAGACTGTCTGAGCGTTACCAGGAGTCCAATAACTTGGATTAACATTTATCTGCCAGAGGTGCTCTGGGTTGTCTGAGTGCCTTCCCTCCCTCATGCTCATTTTGGTGTGCTGAAGGTGTCGGATGCAGCTTTGTCCTTCCTGCGCAATGACCTGAGGTGCAGAAGGGTCCATCCCTCCTTTTCCAGTCCTGTTATCCTGAGGAATTCAGTGCCTTGAATGAGGCACTGGCAGAAGAAATTATTTAAACTTAATCAGTGTTAATTTCTTCAATGTTTATTGGTATAGAAACTAGAGCGAGTGTCTCCTTCTGCCCAAATGTCCACCCAACGCTTGGTGTAAGGCTTCCAGACTAACTAGGTGATGCAGAAAGGGTTCAGCAGCTCTGAAAGGCTGGAGGAATGTCCAGCCCCAGGAAGACCTTGTGCACATGATGATCAAGTGGTGACGTGGAAGAGGCAAATTCCAGTTTTTCCATGAAACAAACCCATTTTGCTGGATAGAGCTCTGACTCTGAGCTTTGGGCTAAGCAAGGGCAGCTCAAGAAAGAGGGAGAAGATGCTGCAGCTTTCTCCAGTTCTGCATTGCTCGGGGATGTGTGGAACTGTTCGGTCCTGCCCAAGTTGTGGTAACCCTAGGTGTGCCCTGAGCAAGTCTTTGGGAACCAAGATGACTTTATTGGTGAAAACACAGCCAGTAGAAGGCCTTTGCTCCTTTTTGCCTGTGTGGTAGATGTATGAATATTATGAAGATCTGCATGTTGGATTTCTCTCCTGTTATGCAAGCAGAAATCTAGCCTAGCCGAAATTTACTGGAGTGAGACTGCTCTCTTAGCTTGGTACCGGTTGTTCTTCAGTCCTACTCAACTGCCCTGTATTTCTCTATTAACTGTATTTTTTTTAAACTATATTTCTACATTTCATGCTTCAGAACTTGTAGTGAGCATGCAGAGCAGGGAGCTTTGCCACATAAAATATTAGCGAATTGCCGAATGCTCTTGAATGGAGGCTGGGATCAATTTGCAGCACGGTTCTTGAAGTCTGACAGCTCTTGGAGGCTTGCAATAGCCAAATGTGCGTGTAGAGCACAGCTCCAGTGTGTGCTACTGCTGCTGACTGATCATCTCAGCATGCCCTGGTCTCTTGCAATGCACTTGACAGGTATTCCTGTTCCTCCTAGTGAGTGATTAATGTCTCGTCTCATGCAGCCCACCACATGTGTCTGCTTCACGAAGCTTCATAGGGATAACAAGGCCTTAGACACCTGGAGAGGATTGTTCTGGGATGGAGCAGTGGAGCTCTGGGTAAGTCCTCGAGTCTGCCCTGTGCAGAAGGAAAGGAGACAGTGTCCTGTCCTGGCTGGCAGCTCAGGGGCAGATCTTGCTGCCCAGCTGCTTCCTTATCCATACGAATGTCTGAGGGCTTCCTGGCCATAGCTGCCAACCTGTGTTGGGCAGCAGGCTGTTGTCAGAAGTCCTGTGAGTTCCTGTCCACCTGTGTCACCCAAGTTGTAATTGGAAAGCATTGGATGAACCAAGATCAATGTTGTTGCTGTTGCTTTACAGCCAGTCCTCCCTCTTGTTTCTCTGCGGAGAAGACTTAGTGCAAGCCAGGTTATTGCTCTGCAGGGATAAGAATGTCTGGGCCAGGCAGGTGCATTGGCCTTCTGCTGCAGTCCCCGTGCATTTGAAGATATTTTAGTTCTGGAAAGAATCTGGATATACTTTAGGCAGTAAGATTTGCTTGTTGATCCACTGCCTCGTGCAGGTCACCGAGAGGCAGCTGGGGCAGAGGTGGAAGGGTCAGAGGGGTAAGGGCTGTGCCAGGCTAGATGGCACTTGAAGTGTCCCTCTTAGTACTGAGCTGACACCACCTGGAACTGCAGGAAGCCTCCCGACATCTCAGCAGTGCAGACACAATCCCCCAGATGCATTTTGCTGCTCCATCTTTTAAGGCTGACTGAAAATGTTGCTGGTGGGAGTTGTTTCCATCTGTTTACCAAGGGTATCCTCATTGGGAAAGCTGATTTTGGGGAGTGCTCAGTGCAAATGGAAGGAACTAATTAACTGGAATTAACTGGGATGCTCACATAAGTGTCTAGGAGCTATTTTTGTAAAGATGAATGCTACACTGGGGGAAATTAAGGTCAGAAGTACAGGAAAAAGTAGATACGAGAAGAACTGATAAATCTGCTGGTGGTGAGGGCTTGCAAAAACCCATCCACTCACTGAAGGACAGGCTCCTCTTGGAGTCCAGTATCCAGGACCGTGAGCTCGCTCAATAAATTGGTCCTATCCACAAACAGCCAAAGCCTGCCGGGAGGTCCCTCAATCACATTAGCATTGGGAAGGGGACTTGCTGCTTTCCTGTGCTGAGAGGTGACACAAACAGACCCCATGCCTTGGCCTCGGTGTGCTGGGGATGAGGGAGGGTGATGAGTGTGGCTGGTGGGGAACACAAAGAAGCCTTTTCTGTGCTGACTTTATCAACAATCTCTCCACAGGAATCCCAGGGCCGTACTTACCCCATAACCTCATCCGCAAATACCTCCTCCACGTGTTGAAGGCAGCAAGAAGGATTGTCACACCAGAGTTGTTGCTCTTTGTGGGACAGCCACAGCATCCTACAGTGACCAGAGAGCCTCCTGGAAGCAAGCGGGAGAGGGAGCAGTGGGTGTGATGTGAAGGAGTGCTGGAAGAGTGACCGACGTGATGGAGAGCAGCCCTGTCATGCTGAGCTCTCAGGATATGTTTGGGTAATCCTAAAAGACTGCTTGGAGAAGCAGAAAGACACAGGGAGATGAAGAAAGCAGGAGGCTGGCACAGCTGGCTGTGGAAATGATCAGAGGTAAAAAGCTCTCACAGAGGAAAAGCAGATTCTTGAAGGGAAAGGAATGTAGAAAAGTAAACTAGACATGGTGAGCAGGAAAAAAAGAAATGTGCTCTGTGATGTCAGTTTTGGAAGACTCTAGGTTTTGTTTGTACTTGCAGGCTTTCAAAACTTGCTTTGCTGTCTCTCTGCGGCAAGGGATTTGCTGAAGTGACAATCACACTGGCTGCAAAACACGCAGTTAAAGCTCTGTGTGGCCCTAACAAGCTGTGGCTGCCAGGACGTGAAAATGTCCTATTTTCTGGCCATGTTTGGGGTATTCCAGAAGGCTGACGCCTATTGTGAATTATTAAAGCCAGTGAATATAATGTCCCCCATTTCTGTGACCAGAGTTCTGGTAGAAATTAGGGAATGGTTGACCCATGCC
The DNA here is from genome assembly GCF_964211825.1 of Aythya ferina. Classification (NCBI taxonomy): domain Eukaryota; kingdom Metazoa; phylum Chordata; class Aves; order Anseriformes; family Anatidae; genus Aythya; species Aythya ferina. Next base: position 63,033,086 of record NC_140301.1, read on the forward strand.
ACTGTAGCCATAGGGAAGATGTTGGAGAATATTAACATTTTCTAAGCAAAATCATCCAGAACAGCAGAAGAGATGCCAGCAGATATAAGGAATGACACAGGTGAAGGGTTGCATGGTCAGAACTCCTCAAGAACTGTTGTTGAGGAGAGTCAGGCCCAAAGCAGAGACAGCTGAACCACTCAGGAACACTTTCTGTTATGGGGCTTGGAGTAGATAGTTGAAATGAGGAGATTTGGGTTCTGGCTGCTACAGGCAGTTGTCTAATCCCTCTATTCCTGGGCTACACCTATGGTAGTTTAGGTCAGGAATATTTTTCCACCTCTTTTTCGAAGCATTTTTCCAATCCCTGGCTGTGATGTGATGTAAGTCTAAAGGTAGGGGGATAATTATTCAGCTGCCTATGCAATCTGTTTGATCTCCCTCGTCTAATCTCCATTATCTTCAAAAACACGCAATAGGTGCTTTTGGTGCAGCCTGTGATCAGAAGCCACGCACAGAAAGCAGAAAAGTAGGGCACCTGGCCATTTTCAAAGGGAAACTGCAGTCTGTTCCTCGACTGCATCCTGATCAGAAGCAGGCTTTTTCCATCTACAAATGGACTTTCATCTCCCTTTCTCCTTACCCGTCATAACAAACAGCTTTTTTTTTGGTGAAGCTGTCATGGCTGTTCAAAAGGCTTCTGTATCAGAAGTCTTGGGATGAAGAGACAGCATCTGGGGATTGCCTGCGAGAGCTGTGTTTAGCGCGGGCTTGAGAGGTTTTGCTCTTGCACTGCAGTTTTAAAAATGCTTGTGGGGTAAAACATTTTGATCAATTATTACGATAATGACACGAGAGTGTGGAATTATGAGCATAATTATAATTACCATTTTTATGCACAGTTAATTAATCATAAAATACTACATTATAGAATTTTTCTGTTTAATGAAATTCATTATAGAGGCCCCCGAAGCCTTAAATTTAATGTTAAACAAATTAAACCTGTGTCCGGGGCTAGGGCTATTAGCACAAATGTGGCCTTGGATTAGTTGCTCCAGCAGGACACAGCGAGCCATTAGCCAAAGGAGCAACCCTTCCTGACCACAGGTACCTGCTCCAGAGGGAGGTGAGCTGGTTTTTGGTTACCCTGGTGTTATCTTGGGGTAGCTCATGTGCTGGTCATTGAAAAGGGTGAGTTGGTGAGCCTCGAGCCCAAGAGTTTGGAGGAGAGCTTGTGCTGGCAGCAGGAGGCTGGTTCCCTCAAGGTGCTGGAGCTAAGGGGGCTGGAGGGAAACCTTCCCTCATCTTACTGGGCGTAACTTCTTGTCTGTGGTCCGGTTTTCAGCTCTCCCATAATGCTGTAATGCAAAGAGAGCAGAGTGTGGAGGCATGGTTAGCTTGCCTTGCAGAAATACTTTTACTACTAGATACTGAACTTTACAAGTGCTGCATACCAAAGACTTATGAGGCACCTCCTGGAGCATGCTTAGGGTGTGGAAATTCCCAGTGATTTCAGTTGCACTTCTTTGAAAGAGGTAAGGCTAATTTTTGGGATGGGAAGGCCAGTTGGCAGTAGGTGGCAACCAGCATCACTGTCATTGCTTTGCAGTCAAATTTCCTCCAAAGGACTGTGCTAATTGAAGAAGGCTGTAGATAATTCCTTACACAGCAGCAAATTGAACGGGCATCTCTGTCTTTGTGAGCTTGTTCTTTTGAGGTAGGTGCCAGTAGGCAGGGGACTGTTCACAGCATCATTCACCAGCGTCGCTCTGGGATTAAAGGTTTTTTTTTTTTTTCTTCCCTTCCAGGCACTAGTGCTATATTGCACCTCTGCACATGGCCCCGTTGGTCCATTACAGCTCTTTGCTGGAAGGCAGCTGGCGTCCAGGTAGCTCCATTGGAGGTGTCCGTAGTGAGCCAAGCAGCAAAAGGGCCACAAAACAGTGAGTTTCTGCGTGGGGAACTTAATTTCTGATTTGGGGACTAATCCAAGCTGAAGGACAAGTGTCGTCTTCCCTTGTTTTTAGGCATGGGTAACGTTGTGTCTGAACCTGGGCAAGTTTTCTAGATGTCTTTGTCATTTGGCCTGTCCTCCCCATTACAGGGCACAAGGGGGCAGCCCCGTTTCCAGATCCATTTGGTTGTTCTCATCCCCGTGTGCTGCAAAAAGCTCTGAAATGAGCACATTTGGAGATGCTGTTTGGTTTTGTTTTTACCGGTGTCTTTCTAATGGAAAGAGCTCTTTGGAGGTACTAAATTATCAATTTTCTCACAGGTACCCAGAGTGCTGATTGTTACGGTTGTTTTTATTGATGTCTGGTCTGGAAACAGATTGCAGGTTTTGTTGTTTTTAATATAATGCGACGTGTCTCAGCATGCAGCCACGGGAATGTAATATAACAGGGAATCGGCCTGCTCGGAAAGTGCAGCCGTGGGTTATTGCCCTTTGGCTGGAGACAGGCTTCATTTTTTTTTTTTTTTTTTCTCCTTTGCAGCTCTCAATCAAGGAAAGTAACTCAAACCTTTGGCAAATTCTGTGTTTGTAACTGCATCGTTGTAACACACACCAGCACCATACTAATTCATTCTGTGGGTATCCCAAACCCATCTCATTCTTGTTTTGACAATCTGATGGTATATGATACAATATCTGATAGGAAGTTTAGAGGCAGCTCAAGCTTTCCTCCATGCCTCAGGAAATCTGGTTTTATCCATGTAAAAATTTTTGGGCAGCACAGGTAAACTTCTGATGGTGGCAAAAAAATTTTTGAGGTGGAAATGGGAATGTTTGGGGGCTGGGAGGTGCCAGTGGTTATTGGGGTGGCTGCAAGGTTTCTAGAGGGGAGCAAATGTGATGGTGGGGGCAGCAGCAAGGGAATGTTGGAGGAAGAGATCTGACAACAGCCAGTCTGGACAAGATGAGGGCAGGGAGAGACCTGGAAATGCATCTGTGGAGCTTTGGAGGCCCAGCAGGATGGGAGCAGGTACTTGAGGCACTCAGCTTTGCCACCCACTGCCTCTGGGAGGGGGGAAGAGTGCCGTGGGTACAGCTCGGTGCAGTGCTCAGCCGTCTTGAAGCCAGCACCTACAATTGCTGATCTTGCACTGGCTTTTGCGAGCTGCAAAAGAACATGAGTTGTTAGCATGTGTCCTTTCACAGTTCTTCTGAACTCTTTTTCATTTTTTTTCTCCATTGTATCAGAAGGGCTGCACCGATTCCTTGTTGGAAAGGAGAGGGAAATGCTGAACTTGTGCTGTTGAAGCTGATGTCAAAACCTCGGTGTTTTCCAGTCAGTGACAAGGCAGAGGCTGTGGAGAAGGATTGCTGGCACCTCCTCAGGGCAATGCAGTCTGTCTGTCCTGCCTGCCCCCAGCTGGGTGGGCTCAGCCTGGATCCCGTTGGTGTGAGGGGATGGGGTGAGCACACAGAGCACTAACAGCACTGCCATGTGCTTAGAAGCACAGGTGTGCTGGGGACGCAGGTGGCACATGCCTGAGGCTGCTTTTGCCTGCGTGAACCTGATATTTGTTGTCTTTTTAACCCGGGGTTACCAACGAAACAAAGATTAAGTGACTGTTTGCTCTTGCTGTGCTCCTGCCTGTCTCTCTGTCCCTGCTGGTAGCTGCTGTGCTGTTTGGCCCTAAGATACGATGTCGTTAATTCTGAGAAGCAGCACCTGAATGGGAGAACAGGATCCTAGCAGATTGCTCATTTGTGAGGCTCCCGTTTTATTGGGCAGCAGGACACCATTTGCTGTGATGCTGTAGGAAATGTGCCTAAGTAATGCATCTCCTGTGGGGGTGATGGGGGAAATCAAGTCCTGGCTGTGCATGCAGAAGTGGTTGCCTACACGTTGCATCAACCTCCTTGTCTTTAAAGTAATGCAATGCTGTCAAAAAGCATAAGGATGGCTTCTCTACGAGACAGCCCTGCTCTCCAGGGGTAGGGTATCCATGGTCTATCCAGGGAGTAGATGCTGTTGGAATAAAAGGAGCAGCTGCTGCTGCTGACTACATTCATGAAGAACTCTGCACTGCTTGTAAGGAGCAGAGCAGCCCTCGCAGGGCTGAACCACAGCCCTCTTCATGCTGCCTGGGTGGCAGGAGGGCTGCTGGCTGTGAAGAGGATCCTGCTTCAAAAATGTTTATGGTGAGCCTGCTCCTTTATGCTGAAAACATTTTTGTTTCCTATTCTGGGCTTTATTTTTAGCTGCTCTGCTGTGAAATCTGTCTCACTTAAATAGACCCCGTTCTCTGTTTTCGGTGGTGCTTCTGGCATAAAGTCAATAAACTTATTAAAGAGGAATCTCTGGAGGATTTCACAGAACTTTCTGAGATTGACAACAGGTGGAACAAATGCATTGTAGGTTATATTTAAACCACACTGATTCGAGGCAAGTGTTCACATAGGAAACAAACTCATGGCTATTCCCAGCTGAGCACTTACCCACAGACGGGGGGCACTGGAAGGGGCATGGAGCCCCCTGTTCTGTGCTTCTGCACTGTGGTGTGGCCAGCTGGGTTCCTGTTGTTCCTAGGGACTGCTGAGAGACTTTGTTGGGTGCAGTGCTGGAGTATGGTGTGATAGGAGCTGAAGTAAACCTCATGATGACCCCAGTCCAGTGGGAATACCTACAGGAGAAAGACAAACACTTGAACTTGCAGCTTATTCTTCAAAATAGAGCTATAAAACCTTCTGAAGGCATCCGGAGAGGTAAAAATTTATAGCTCTGAATATAAAACATTCTAAATTCAAGTGAGATACTGACTTCAAGACACTTTTTTTTTTTTTTTTTCCCTCCACTGTGAGCTTTTTCAGTATCATATATGCTAACTTCCTGCCTTTCCCTGTACTGCAGGAAGGGTGCTCACCATTTCTGTGCTCTGTTACAGGTGCATTTTCCCCTTAGATTGCCTAATTGGTTTATATAATTAACTTAAACCTGGAGCAATTGTTCCTAATCTGTGCTTAGCTTGTGGTTTTCAGCCTGTGTCACACTTGAAAAGAAGCTTCTGGGCCTGTGAGTGCACTCATTACACTTTCAGCTGCATCCAGTTGATTAAATACGAGGTGCTGCTTCCTTCTGAAAACCTTGTCTCTCTAATAAATCTTCGGAGGCATAAAGCAGAGATTCTGCACATCCTAATGCACGTCGTGCAAGGAGCAGGGATTTTTGAGTCTGTAACATTGGTTGGGTTAGGAGCTGGTAATAGGGTTTGATGGACCTACGCTGACAATGTTCAGGAGCCAAAGGAAACAAACTGTGCTGGCAGCTTGCATTTTTCTCTTAGAGGGGACTACGGTGATTTCCCTGATACTGCTGCACTGGCATGTGAAGCAAAGCTGTCTGTTATCACTCACGCTTCAAGTGCTGAGAGAAACTTTAGAGCCCGCGATCATCTTCTATTCAGGAGCAGAGGTAGTTCTTGCTGTGGGAAATCTCCCTGGGAAATCTGTCTCTGAGATCTCCCAGCTCCTCTGCCAGAGGTGTTCTGCCAATTTGAGGGAAAAGAATCGTTCTTATAAATAAATCCTGCAGCAAGCATCCGAGGTGAGGGACGCCGGGAAAAAGGTGTGTTCTTGGAAAAGTGAAAAAAGTGCAGAGTGATGGGGTGGGGGAAAGCATATTGAGCCACCCTCTTTGTGAGGAGAAGGCTAAGGCTCTTGTTTTAGGGTAAGGGCTGCTCCTGGCCTAAGGGTGGGAAGGGAGCTCCTTTGCCAACACCCTTTTATTTGCTTCTGGGGGCAGAGATGGCTCTGTTTCAGGGTGTGAAGTAAGGCACATCCCCTTGTTCACTCCATGTAGCGCCTGTGTGATCCCAAAGTGTGATGTCCAACATGGGTGGGTACCTCTGTTTGAGGCATAGTTGTGTTTTGCTGTGGTCACAGCACTTTGATATTGAGTGGGCAGCATTGGGGTCTGCTGCAGGGTGAAGGTTGCTTGGTGCTTAGGAGCTGTAGATATATGCAGAGGGCTCCTCTGGTGATGTGAACACTTCCAGCTCCTTGCTGCTGCCAGGTTTCTTTGCAGTGTGGTGCTCCTCCACAACAGTAGGGTTGTGAGCCTGGCAAACAGGGGAGGCCAAGCTGGTGTTCACAGATGTTGCACTGAGGTTTATGGACAGATTTCCTTTGACATCTTCTGTTCAAAAGAGCTTCAGGTCCTTCTTGCAATGGCTGGTGGCAGAAGTTGACCCCAGGCTGGGACTGGGCAGCCCACAGGGGTTAGAGCAGCCCTGCGGCCCCACACAGGTGCTCAGGAGAGGAAGATGTAGATGTGCTTTGGAGTTGTTTGTTCTAAATGCACCAAACAAAAACATTTTTTACCATAACTCCCTTCCAAGCAGAAAAATGCCTTGATAAACATCCTTGTTCTTCACCAAAACTGTCAGTGCATTTTTCGACCTTCCCAAAATCTATTTCAGCACTGAAGATGAATGCAAATAATTTCCACGTATAACATTTTTATTTTCTGGGAGAAACAAACATAGCTACTGTGAAGGGAAGCCTCGCTTGAAATCGTCTCTCTGTATACCCTGAGCATGAAGGCCAGTACTTTATAAGACTCACAGTATTGGTAACTTGGCAACTTTTAAATCATGAAAGATTTACATAAGTGCTGCAGAGTTGGAAATGTTTTATGACATGTTCATTCACACTAAATCAGGCTCTGCCTTTTTAGAGTTTTCTTTCTAGACAGTTATGCAAATGCAAAAAGACAGGAATGGATTTAAAATGATTTTCAGCACTGGCAGATTAGCAGAAAGTGACAGACTGCCACAAAACACTGCCATCTCTGCTCCTGCAGACTTCCAGCTCTGGTAGGGATAGGATGGGCAGCAAAGAGAAGAAGGAGGAAGAGATTAAGGGTTTTAGTTTTCTTGTCGTTATTGGAACCTTTATGTGCTTGGGTGGGATGATGAGTCTGTTTCTGCAAAATGGCTGTTATGAAACCATAAGGGTTATAGAGAAACCAAATTCACACCTTGTCCGAGCCTGGTGTGTAACTTCTCAGGCTGAGAGAGTTGGGGGTGTTCAGCCTGGAGAAGAGAAGGCTGCAGGAGACCTCACAGCGGCCTGACAGGGCCTAAAGGGGCTGCAGGATAGCTGGGGAGGGACTCTGTGTCACGGGGTGGGGTGATAAGGTGAGGGGTGATGGTTTTAGTTGAAAAAGGGTAGGTTCAGATTAGATATAAGGAGGAATTTCTTTACTTTGAGGGTTTTGAGGCTGCCCAGGTAAGCTGTGGATGCCCCATCCCTGGGGGTGTTCAAGGCCAGGCTGGATACGGCTTTGAGCAACCTGACCTAGTGGGCCCATGGCAAGGGGCTGGAATTAGATGATCTTTAATGTTCTTTCCAACCCAAACCATTCTATGATGATTGTTTACCCATCTTTAACTGAAAACGAGCTAGGAAACTTCTCCTTGTGGTCATATCCAAGGGCTGGATCCCGCAGAGCATCTACACTGATAACTCTTTCTTGTTTAAGTGGCTGCACTTATTTTCTGCTCTGGATATAGGGGAGTTGAACTAGCTTCTACCACATGATGGGCACAGGGCAGAATTACCCTGTCCTGTTGCTGCCCCACCCCAAATCCCCCAAATTAGAAGTGCGGTGTTGAATACCCCTCATCAAAAAAGGCATTTCTCAGAACATTGAAAAGCTCAGCTCTCCCTCTGGTCTTCTAAAGGCTGCATTGCCCATTGTATTTTCTGTGTGCTTTCAACTTGCATGCATCTGCAGTTCTTAATGGATGATTAATTGGCTTAACGTAAAAGATAAATTCATGGAAATAACCTCCTGTGTCAGAGCCCTGCACCCTGCCGAGGTAGGCTACTCATCATACAATCCCCATGGATATCTGATATAATTTGCAAAGAATAATGCCTAAAAGGACTCGAGTTGATAGGGTCTGGTCTCTGTCACCAGCCTGGCTGTCCATGACTCAGGTGACGTGCTGAGGACAGAGGTATTTGTACTTGCAACCTTCACTTTGATTTATGAGTCCTTTGCTATACAATCATACATTCTCTGAAGGCCAAAGAAACTGAAGAAATCCAGAATAGCCCCATAGATAATTGGCTTTTGAATTGAATTCTTTGTCAAATTTTTTATTTGGGACCTACTCAGGCGGACTGAATCACTGTTTTGCTTTGAAAACCATGATATATATATATATGTGTGCGTGTGTGCATATATATGTGTATATATATATATATATATATATCAAGTCACTAAATAATAGATGTCAGAGCATTCCTATTTTCTTTGGAGTACACTTACATAGCTCTTACAGGGCTTTTTTGGCAATGTTCAGTCAATCTGCGTGTCCATTAGCCTAGCTCAGCAGGGAACTTTGAGGAAACCCTAAAAGCACAAGATTTTTTTGCCTTGTGTTCCCACAGTAGCCAGCACTGAGAGATCCTGGCTGGCTGCAAGGCCTGGGGATTGTTGTGCTTTTTGAAAAGTTCTCCTCACTTTCAGGACACTTTCTGCTCCCGGTCTGCTTCCTACCTCACACGCCTCAGAATCTGCAAGATTTCTTCCATGTTTTCAGAGTTGTGTTGCCAATCTCCAATCACAAGTTCATGAATTATCCACTCCTCCAGTACAAATTATATCTCTTGATGCTGATATTTCACCAACCTGCTGCAGTCCAGGCTGGTTTCTCTGTTCCTATCAAGTCCTTGCCTGTCTCTCTAGTATCTCCTCATAGGCATCCAGCTCTTGGCTCAAGCTCACTGAGTGTGAAACCAGCTCCTCCACCCCACATCTCTGTCACCTCCCTCTTTAGTCCCTGAGCTGTGCTACAATGGCCTGAGCAAATACACTCTGGGGAGGTGAAGTTTTCTGCCGCAGAAGGCAAAAGCCCTTTCAGTAACACAGGAGGTGTCACACAGAGTGTGTTTTTATGGCTATTTTTACAGCTCTTATTATACCTTAGATCTAGAACAGATCCTTACAATTGCTCATAATTGCCGGTCTTTGGCACTTCATAAATCCTCTTCCTCAAAATATGCAGCTGGGGAAGAATAACCTGCCCACCGAGTGACACTCTTACTGGAGGGAAAATAATGAGAAACATGGAGTGTGGGAGCAACAGGCTTTCTGGACAATTGTAAACAGCAATCATGCTTAAAAGCATCATCATCTGATGGCAGAGCATTCAGCAGCAGAAAGAGAAACGCTGTGTTTAATGAATTAAATTGTTCATTGAAAATAATGGACCATTTCTGACTTGCAGGTACTTAGTGACTTGTTGTGATGTTGTAGCCCTTCATCTGCGCAGGGAGCGAGCTGCTTCTGCACCTGCTTTCTCCAGAGCTGGCTGCTTTCGTGCCTTCTATGCCTTCTATGTCTTCTAATTCTGTTCATTCCATGGAGTTGTCTCAGGTAATTCTGTTGTAAAATAACTGCTGTGCATATGCCAACAACATATGTGGAAAACAGATATCTTTAAATATTTCTGCATCAGTTCTCTCAGGTAACTCCTTGTCTCAAACTTAAAGAAGGTCTTGGATTAATGGATAAGACTCGGGCAGCACACTCATGGTTCAAGCAGGGAGGTGGATCCTCATGTCCTGTAGCTTGGTTTTGTTTCTACACCAGTGCAGCAAGCAGGAGTACCACATTTCCCCTGTCCTTTTCCTAGGACCACGTTTTCCCTGTCCTTTTCCTAGGACCAACTCCTTATGCTTGTATTTAACACAAGTCAACTCTTCAAAGCATTGAGGAAATCTTAAGTCTCATAACTGGTTGAGAATATGTAACAGAAGATGAGGTTCTCCCTGGTGAGAAGAAAAGACACATACAGGCTATGGCCCCTTGCTGCGGGCCACCCCCAGCAGCCAGCCAGGTACCAGGAAGAAGCTGTCTTCTCCTTTGGGTGGCTTATCCTTAGCATGGGCCTCCTTGGGCCATTGTCTTTGCGAGGCTTTTATGGATTTACATGTAAGCACCTGAAATTCCAGACTTCAGGGGTTTTGTGGTGTGTAAGAAAGGTGATGCCGTGAGTCTTTGTCCAATACCCCATGTCCCAGGAATGGAGCTGGGATTGGTATGTGAAGGCAGATGCAGGTGGACGTTTAACCAAAGCACTGCTGATGGTGATAGATTTCCATCTGCTGGGCTGCGTTTTCCACCCCAAAAGGCTCTATGGAGAGTGGCGTGATGGCTTATAGTGCTTGGGGGAGTCCCTTCTGCATCAGCAGTGATTAAAGCACCCTTCATGGGAGCTGCTGAGGTGGAAAGCGCTGCGATTACCAAGCTGATAGCCTGGGATTGCTATTGACAGGCAAATTGGGCAATTCTCCTCTGGCTGATTAGACCAGATGTGCAGGACATTTTTAATAAACTGCAAAACAATTGAGATGATTTGATAACAAACCTGGAGAGAATGGATTAATAATTTAAGCATCAAGCAAGTATGGTCTTTGACAGTCGTGTTTTGCAGCAGGCAGGGTAACACTCCCTGTCGGCGGCTGTGCTGCCCACCTGCCCCAAATGAAACCTGGCAGACCTCATCAGCCCGGTGCCTGGCACTCCAGTTAAAATACATATTAAAAGAAAAAATAATCCAGTGCTCAGATGCTGGATTAAGCTCCTTGATTTGTCTGATGAATTAAATATTTGTTCTGATGTGATGAGGGGTGCAAAGGGGCTCACTGATGCAGGGGTTGGTCGAGGCATTGATGGAGATGCAGAGGTGCTCATCACAGCCAGGCAGAGAGAGAAATGTGATCAATTAATGCGATGTGCGGTCATCAATGCCATCGTTGTACCTACTGCAGACTGAATCTGTTAGGATAGATGGGGTGAGCTGTGGGAATGGCTTAGGAAAAGGCGGTTCTGCTGTGGTGGAGAAGTGGTGCTCTCATTCAAAACTGGACCTGCTCTGATTTGGCATCCTAACAGACTTGCTCCAACCCGTTTCTGTCAAGGTTGTATTTGTTTTTGAACATCACTGTTGTTTTTTCTTGGGCGTTTCTTTTTAAAATAAGAGTAGGCATTCTAATAAATGCTGACACAGAGCCAAATATTGGACTGTTCAAATCTGTCAGATTAGAGAAAAGCATTAAAGAAATTAAATTTCATGAAGGCTTATTACAAGGGACAATTAGCGAGAACCAGAATCCTTATCAGGTGGCAACTGTGTCTTCAAAATACAGGGGAGCACTGATTTGGGTCGTTAGACCAGAGGCTGTGGGGCAGGCACCATTAAATTTATTTATTGCAGAGCTTGTGATGAGAAGGTAGGTGGTAATGTCTCAGAAACCCCAAAATTATGAAAGTATAGTGGCCATTCTCTGCAAATCATCCTGTACATTTTTAAGGGATGCTCTGTCTCTTGCGATGTTGAGTCTGTATCTGGTGCAAGATGGTTCCCTACGTGAGCTCCCTGGGGAGGATATTCTCCTTCTGCTTGGATTGCTTCAGATCTCACCGGGACCATGTGTTTAAAGCACCCCAGTGCAGTCCAATTAGAGGCACTTTGCCTTTGATGGCCTCGAATAGAGGTATTTAACAGAAATAATTTAATAGCACCGGTGGACATTCAGCCGTGTGCTGTGCCAGTCCCTTCAGAGGTCTGGAGAACAGCAGGAGGCTGTTGCTGAGTTCAAGTAGCTTATTATTATCTGTACACGAGGGCTGTGTTTCATTTCTGTGCAAAAGGCAAGAGGCAAAAAGGCATGTACTTGGCTTCTTCTTACGAATTTAAGGATAGGAGGCAGCCTGCAAGCTTCTCTAGGCATGCTGTGTGTTATTTGAGCAGGAATGTTTGTTACTTTTCTAAGTTATTCTTACATGCAAGAAGTTGAAGTTACTCATGCAGGCAGTTCAAGAGAGGAGGTGAAATGGGTTGTGTGTTTATCCAGAACAGTAAGTCCTAGGGCTTTTGGTATCTTTGTTCAGAAAACTTATTGTTTTGGTCTGACCACTGCTGGCCATCTATGGTTCCCTTCTAACTAGGGATTTTGGTAGTGGTAGCTTGCTTGAACCATGCAGTGTGGGTGGCAAATGTGTTGGCTGCCTATTTCTGTGTTTTACCAGCAGACTGACTTCATAATATAACACAAGAGCAGGAGATTGACCACATTTGATTGGGGTTGATGGTGGTGTGTGGCGTCTTTCCCAGAGTCTTGTTTTTGGCAGTGAGTCCAGGGAACAAGACAAACAGGTGTTGATGTGTCCTCAAAGTACTATTCAAGACTCCAGGGCATTTACTTGCCCAAGATCTGTCCCCCACCCCTAAGTCTTGCCTTTGAAGTGTAAACTTTTAGCATCCCCAAGATGATTTAGCAGGTTCTACTGTTTATCGATGTTTGCAAATATATATACATATAAACCTACTGCCTGCCTGATAACTGCCATGTCCCTCTGGATCCTGTGGGTTTTTGGGTGTTTCTGTGCTCACCGAGGGCTTAGTGTGGCAGCACATGCTGGGGTAATGACGGACTAGGAACAGGAGATCTCTTGCTTTGGGCCATTGCTGCCAACTTGTGTAGTAATTTGGGACCCAAAGGATGCCTAAGCCCAACCAGCTTCATGGCATGATGTTAGCCAGGCAGCCCTATTGTCTTGTCCCTGGGTTTCTATGAGTTTTTTCTCATAGAGTGGGTGCAGCTGGAGAAAATTAGCCATTAAGCCAGCTTGCTTTTAGCTTATGATTAGTTTGATTTTTTTTTTTTTTTAAAGTTATCTCTGTTCAATTGCTCTTCTGGGAATCTCTGCATTAACACACAAATTGTTTTTAAGAATCTGAAGTTAAGAAGTTCTCCAGGTGCTTTTCAGTAACGGTGCACACACACTGGATTATGTAGGAAATTATGATTTTCAGATGCCAAGGCTTAGCTGACACAATACAGTTCACAAAAGAACAACATGAATTAATGGGATTATTAGATGAGATATCTCCAAGTACCATACAAGTGTGCTTTGGGGAGCACTCTGGCCATTGAGAAGTGCAGGAGATGCCTCCCTGCAGGGCTCCGTGCCCAGGCAGGGCTTTCCCATGTCCTCCAGGGAACTCCTGTCAGGAGCTGCAGGTTGGATCTGTGATCCCAAATGAGCAGGGATAAAGAGCTCTCCATCCTGTACATGCAAGTACAGCAGAGAAAAGTTGTTTTTGAAGTGTTTTTATAGTGGTTTTGAAGAGCTGTCTTGGTTCTCTACCTCGCACATTGCTGCCTGTTAAAGCCAGTTGCCTTAATTATCCAAGTCCAACTCTTCAGGACTGAGAGGGTATTAAAACTAATAAATGTAAAACATCTCTCTGTATCTTTCTCTGTTTCTATAGTGCTGGGCCTATGGATGAATCAATTAACCTCTCTACCTCATTTTCCTCATCCATAAAATGAGGCTAATAATTGCTTACATCACAAGAAGAGCTGAGAATGAATGTGCCTGGAAGGTGAGAAGTGGGCTATGAATAGTGATTGTGGTGAAACAGTAAAAGGAGAAAACCTGCCTCAAACAAGAATTTGTTTATGATATCCCTTTTAATGGAAGTGCTGGCATGAACTCCTCTTCACTAGGTTATGGAAATTTAGGACTGGAGAAAGTTTCTGAAGGAGCCATTTAGCTCGTTTGCATTTGCCTTGATTTATTAGCTGTGTTTTATCCTTCCAACATCTCCCTGCATCTGTGCAAGGGATCAGTCCCATGGTTTAAATATTTTTGGAAGCAGAAACTAGCAGGTCTGAGCATCAGGCCTTACGCAGAAGGGGGTTTCCAAGGGTGCCTGTTGTTTTCAGCCTCCACTGAGCTGAGCACTGATTTTGATGTGAGCAGCATGACTGCATGGCTATAAATTGGAGCAGGATGGGGCAGGATGGGTTTGTGCAGTGCAGATGTGCTGTACATCTACACCTCCCCATCCACCTTCTCCTAACTGTGTAATTACCTGACTTGCCCCCATGGAAATATCTGAGTTTTTAGGAGTCTTTATGGCAGTCACAAAAGAACTGAGTTGTTTTTTCCCATATAGTTATCTGTGTGATGGTGTCTAGAATGGATGCTACAGATGTTGAGAATCTGACGTATATTTTGAATTTGAGTGTTAAGCAATATACATGTAAGGTCATTAAATGCCCACAGAACTGATGAGAGTACACAGTCCGAGGTGAAGCTGCTGCCATGCCCACAGGTTTCGTGCTCATGCCATTTCCAGCCCACCACGGGAGGAGCAGTGGGCAGGGCTGAAGTCGTCAGAGAACAAAACTCTTCCGTCTGTCTTTCCGAACGCTACGTGTAGAAGTCCAGGTGCAATTAGGCTAAGAGCACTGAACAAATGTCTCTAAGAGAAAGAAGAAAGGGTGACTCATGGTATTTGTTCTCTTACTGCACAAGTTTGTATCCCTCTGTCTGACAGCAACATCAGAAATGTGAATCACTTCTGCATCAGCAGCAGCTGAACTTGGGCGCTGCTGGCAGCACGCTCAGCCGTGTCCGAGTGAATCACCGTCACGGAGCTGTCGCTGCCAGCCCAGAAGAGACGTACCCAGGAATTCCAGGCACTCGATGTGAATATTAATTCACAATCAACAGCATTTGCCCAGCTTTGTAAGCAGAAAAAAGAAAAATTGGGGTTACCATCAACAACTGCAGCTCCTGCACTGTGGCAAGGCTTTGTGGCTGGTGCTGGAGGGCAAAGCTGGGGGTGAAGGTCCGTGAGGAGGCTCCTGAGGATGTTGCATGGTGTGTAAGCACGACTGCTTTGTGACAGTTTTTCTTAAAGATGATCTTGGAGCTTTACAAGCCTTGAAAAGGCTCTGTGTTCCTGCTGAGGCAGCACAATGCTGCGCTCGGCTGGATTATTGGAGGTACAAAGCAAGGGTATGGTTTGCAGAAACGCTGAGCCTCCGCAAGTCTCTCGGTCTCCGTGTGGGCGCTCAGACAACTAGGCACAAATGTCTTGTTTAGGCAACACCCCAAATTTCTGTGAGAGCTGGAAACAGAAATCCAGGAGCCATGACCCCTATTCTTGACATTAAATCCCGGCCAAATTTCTTTTTGCTACATGTAATAAAATGACCTTTAGCTCAGGGAGACTGCAGGATTGACAAAGCTGGTTTGTGGTGGGTGCTTTGCTGAAGATGGATGTTACGAGAGTTTTGAGTAGCAAGTGCTGGAGCCCTGATCTGCTATGGGCTGGAAGATGTGTGGCCAACACCCTGCGGTTGTGGCGAGCGCAGTCCAGAGGGCTTCCTGGGGGCTGCTCCTTCTCCTTTGGTGGCAAAATGGAAAGGAAACCTCACCTTGAGCAGTGTGTCACTGCACACACTGGTGTTCCAGACACCACAGTGTGTGGCACGGCTCCTTATGAAGCTACCATCCCGTCCACATATAATTTTGCACATTACATGCTTCACAGGGATACAAGATCAAGGCAGGGAACTGCACTGACAACAATGTGGTCTGAGTGCCTGCACTGAAGCTAGAAAATGGCTGATGGTGAGTGTGTACCACTACGTCTGCAGTTAATTCTGGTCAAGTACTGGAAATAATTATATAGCCGAAATAGTTTTATATTGGGAAAGAAATAGCTCTTTGTGACATGTATTGCCTCTGGGCATTTGATTTCTTTAAGGGCTGATGCCACCTGAACCTGCAGGGAGCAGCAGGAGATGTTGGATGTCTGAGCTGGGGTGAATCGGTGGCAGTCTCATCTCCAAGCTGGATTTCCTTGGGTGGAGCTCAGTTTCTCTTAGGGATTTTGTGCCAAGTGTGAAGCTAGCTCAGTCCCTCACAAGTGATATATTGGCAGCAGCAGGGATATAACCGTGATTGTGCTAAGCAGCAGTTGCTCATATGGGATCCCTGTCTCGGTGCAAATCCCCGAGAGTTTTGCAAAGTTCCCTACGTGCTGGAAGAAGAAGCTGACTTTTCTATTTAAAGCTGAAGTATCATCCTGCTTCCTGTCTTCCAAATGTTCCCTGGGAAGAAATAAGGGAAGGAAGAACTGCCTTTGCCATCAGCTGGTGCAAAGCCCTGATAATCTGTTTGGCTTTGGTGCTCCGTGCTGAGGTGATGGCTTGTGCACCTATTCCCCCATTTCAGCCCTTAGGTGTGGATGCAGCTGGGTTGGGCAGTTGCAAGGTTGGGGTTTTGGGAGTCCCATAGCTAATATCAAGGGTCCTCCACCTTGGTGGGGTTAACTCTGGTGGCAAGAATTTTGTACTTTGTCTGTTCTCCTTCCCATGGGGAAGGTACAAAATGCAGTCTGATTTTGGGGCTGCTGGAAGGAGGGGTGAGAACTGGTGAGCTGCAGAGACCCTGACATAAAGAAGATCAAGATGCCCACAGAGAGATTTAGCTTCTGGAAACTTATTTAACATGGCTTTGAGTTGCAGAAAGCATTGCAAAGCCCTGAATCCTTCATGTCTTTAAGTGATAAGCTATTTTCTTGCCAACTTTATGTATCCAAAAAGGAAAAAAAAAAAAAAAAAGAGGTACCATTATTGTGATTACAGATAACACTCAACATCAGAAATGGATTTAGTAGAGCAAAAGGAAATGAAAGGTGTAAATTAAAACTCGATAATGATGAAGGATTTGCATGATACCAAATGCTGGGATACCTATTAGCCAATAAATAACCCTTGTGCTGGTTACCTCTGGGAGCAATGTTTGCATTTTAGGATAATTATTTCTTGTCTTGGGGCATTTACTAAGGAAAGACCTTTACTAAGACCTTTACTAAGAAAGTTAACAATAAATTTTTATAATTAAACTTCAAGATGAATTGAGACTTTGTAGGTGTAAATCTTTTAATTTGTGCCAATCTGTAATGTTTTGTTAGCACAATATCAACTAATTTATGGAAATACATCATTTATGGACATTTTCATACAAATGAAACAAAACTGACAATAATGGAGCGAGTAGCGTATTCTGATACTCCATGGATGTGACTTATTATGGAGCACAACTTCAGTTAGTTTTAAAAATTAAAAAAAAGGTTCTGACTTTTTTTTTTTTTTTTTTTTTTTTTTTTTTTTTTTTTTTTTTTTTTTTTTTTTTTTTCAGGAGAGGAAAGCTCATGTGAAATAGATAGGAAAGCTTAAGAATTAATACACCCATCACTGTTCCACTCCCCCTGAAAAGCACTGCGTGCTCTGGATCCTCTGTGTCTAGGTGTTCTTGGAAGTGGGCATGGGAGAGCAAAAGCCCTCATCCATCTCATGGGGATTCCTTGATCTGTCTGGGTTGGTTTATCCTGTCTCTAGATTACTCTGTGCTAAAGGCACAATGGCAAGCAAACAGCAAGAATTGCAGGGCTCTCATAAAGAAGTCATCAGCAGGCTGTCAATGAGGAGGTGTGGGAAGATGTTTCAGGCCCCTGCACCCAAATGAGGATGTCTTTACCCACGGGAGGTAAATATTACTGCAGGAGGTGAGATGGATGTACTGACAGACCCACGTTGCCACACTCCTGAGAAATCCTGGTGACAGGACGAGGGGGAATGGGCTTAAGTTGCGCCAGGGGAGTTTTAGGCTGGATGTTAGGAAGAACTTCTTTACCGAAAGGGTTGTTAGGCATTGGAACAGGCTGCCCAGGGAAGTGGTGGAGTCACCATCCCTGGAGGTCTTTAAAAGACGTTTAGGTGTAGAGCTTAGGGATATGGTTTAGTGGGGACTGTTAGTGTTAGGTCAGAGGTTGGACTTGATGATCTTGAGGTCTCTTCCAACCTAGAAATTCAGTGATTCTGTGATTTACATGGTATTTAGCTGTTTATTTTTTATTTATTTTTTTAAAATTATTATTATTAATTTCAGGTTTTCTTACAGTTCCCAGACCAATTTATTGGCACAGTAAAAAGAATAATCTCTTTGGCTGATGCAGCAAAGGCATGTGAGCATTCTGCTGCAGCCAGGTTCAGTGCATCCCTGTCACTTCATGTGGACCAGGAGGGAACCTTTGGTGCTTTCATTTAGTAGCAGGGATTTGTCCCAGCCCACGGAATATGGCTTGCATTGAGATTTTAGATACTGTTGTTGTTTTTTTTTTTTTTTTTTTTTTTAGCATTGATTGTGCATGGCCCAGTGGGGAGGTCCTGCTTAATGACAGATTGCATGTATGACACATGCAACATGTGGTTTTGTAAAAAATAAAGCCTGTTCCTAACTTAAAGGCAATAAAATGAAGCTAGTTCAGTCTAGACCTGTAGGAAACGACCTTCTGCAGTTGTTGCCCCAAGTCTGAGCTCAAATAGCATTGTATGCAAGGGTTATTTTCCCCAACTCTGAACTGTGCTGAGAAAAGAAGGGATAAAATCGTGGAAATACCAACAGGAACTAACAGGTTGTAGCTTAGATTTAGGATCTGTATTTCTGTACTAATTTCACTGAGTGGGAATAAGAGATGGTACCATCCTGGAGGAGTTTGTAAGCCTCCGTCCTGCTAATAAGAGCAGGTGTGAAGGAGCAGTGAAAGCCTGTTCCCTTGGCGTGTTGAGGAAAGAAATGGGAATTAAGTCAAGATACTCAGTGGTGGCTTGTTGAGCAGTTTATTTTTGTGTGCCTGAAACTTATCAGGTGTCTCTTTTGGGACTGCTCATTTGGACAGGGCATGTGCTCTCTGATGCCAAAATGAAGGCCCAGGACCACCCAAAATGAACTTCCAAACATGATTTCTGCGGGGATGGAGCGATCCAGCCCTGCGCTGTTCTGGTGTGGTGGGAGCCCCATGGCACCTTTGTGTTAGCAGGGCGCCCAGGGTGCCACTGGGCTTCTGCACAGCCTTAAAACAAAACCAAAGCAACGACAACAAAGAAAAAGTGGAGAAAAAACAAACTTTTAGCTCTGTGGCATCTTCCTGGTGTGGGCACTGCACAGCAGAGGAGCAAGCGACAATTTTCTAACAGATTGCCTGAGAGTTTGTGTGTCTGGAGGTAGGGAAGGGAATCAGTTGGAGAAGAGAAACGTGGAGATGACAGCTGGTTAGGGCTTTTGAAAGAGGATCTCAGAGTCTGCCCGGTGTCCTTCGTAGGAGGCACGTGGCCATAAACACAAAGTGAGCGGCTGGCGTAGTCCCTGCAGGGATTCAGATCTGCAAAACTCAGCCAAAAGAGAGGAAAAAAAACAAAAGGCATTGCAAGGAATTCAGAGGAAGTCCAGCAAAATTTGGAATGGATAAAAGGTAGCAGTGCAGCAAATCCTGCAGTGAGCAGAACAATGAAATGGCGTTTATGGCGATGCAGAAACCAGCGTTTTATTTAGCAAACGGCAGCTGTAGAAAACCCTGCAAAGCTAAAGGTAGTTCTGCTCTTTGGGATTGCTTTACAATTATCTTCCTTGTTCTTCTCAGAGCGTTTTAATTAACCTTCTGTGCCCTGATCCCACACCCACCCTTCATTTGTGGCTGTGCTCGCAGAGTCATGATACCGACTAACTGCACAAACGGGAAGGGAGAGCTCCTCTTTTCCCTCCACAAGTGAACTCCTTTGTTAGCTGCCCATTGTTTGTCAGAAGATTAAATTATTATTTTTTTCTAACTTAAGGAATGAAGAAAAGACCGTTCCCCTGTGGATTGGTCGTCTCATTTACACACAGCTTCAATAAATAACGCGTGGTCTATGAAATAAAAATAACTTTAATAAGCAGCGTGACAAGACAGTACAGTGAGGCTTTTTTACTACCATATATCTTAAATTGCTTTCTCCTAACCTGACAGCCACTTCTCAGTTTGTGCATTTAAATGCAGGTGCTCAGTGCTCAGCACTGACTTCCACCACGGGCTGGCTGCTGCCAGTGGACGTGGAGCATCGCCTGGGGTGCTGCAGGGGAGGCAGGACCTGGCTCTGGCAGTTTGTGGTGTTAGATCTGACAATGTAAAAGTGAAGGTGTGAACTGAGCTATGAGGCTCAGAGTGGTTTCTTTTTTTCTTTTTTTCTTTACGTAATGCAGCTGGCTTTGTCTGGGTTCAAGGCAACATCAGAACACAACTCTCAGGAGCAGTAGGTGAACAAATCCTCTGGGCTTTTAACAGCTAGTTTGTTTTTGAATGATTCATCAGCCGGCCTTGTAGCTCAGGGCTTCTTTTACTTTTTTCCCTTGTGTTTTTTCTTAGTCAGATCCCTGGTCCCTTAGAAACCTGTCCCTTGGATGCTTGCATTACATGCAAGGCAGCTCTGTGCTCTGCCACCCTTGTGTGGCTCTTGGGAAGTGAAGTTTCTGCGCTCGCCTTCTGTAGCTGCATCCTCGTTAACATTGCCCGAGGAGAGCCTTGGGATCGTAGCCACCTACCCGATTTATTCTGAGCAATGCTCAGTTCTGGTTTCAGATTGCTTCTCCTGATCACCAGTCAGTCATGGGCTGGTTCCTGGTGTTGTGAAGAATAAAAGCACTGTGTTACAGGCAGCAGCCTCCTGAGCTGAAGTCTCACCAGCATCTCAGGCTGAGTTCTGTCGGGCTCATATGAGCAGCCTTCCCACTCCATGTGCAGAAATGTTTGGCTATCACTTATGCCTTTGGTAATTTTTGTTTGTTTTTCAGTCCAATGCTTGCTGTTCTGCACTGCTGATCACGCAGTGCCACTTTTGGGTTGTCCCTTCTCGGTATGTGGAATCTGGGACAAGAGCCAGGAGTCAGGAGCACAGGCAGACCAGGGCTCTTCATCGTGAGCATCCCAGTGGGATGCATGCCCAGCATCCTGGTGGGAAATGTCACGGGGACTGCTGAAGGCAGGTGTGGCAGCACGAGCACAGCCCTTCCCTCTAATGACACTGAGGTTTCTGGGTTCTACTTTGCAGCTGCTTTGTTCATTTCCACCGTGTTTAGGAAAAAAAAAAGTGCTTTTTTCATCCATTGATTTTTGTTCCTATGTAAGAAAGAGCCCTTGAACTTGCACTCACATCTTTTGCATTGAGGCTGCGTTTTCACAGAGAGCTGCTGGGTGGTTTTTAGAAGGGTTGGTACTTCTGAGCTGTAACCTTTCTTGTTTGAGGAGTTACTGCCTCTGGTGTGTTGTCCACAAACCAGACACCATTTTCCACCCCTTCCCTGCCCAGCAGCTTTAGTGTCCATCTCTGGGGCTTGCTGGCTTTTGTTACCCAGGAAAATTGTGCTGCACCACAGCAACTTTCCTTCTGCAAACCCGTTTGTTCCTCTTGGTTTTGGCTCCTGGAGAGGTAGTGGTCCCATCCTGCTTCCCCTCAGGTGGCTGAGTCACTCTGCAGCTTGCAGTGCCATTCCTAATTCTGTTTCTTTCTTTATTTTTGTCAATGATATATTTATTTTACTGGGGGATGTCACCATTTGTCTGTGTTGACCCTGGCATTTTGTCCATTACCTCTGGAGTTTGACCACAGGAAAGAATTAAACAGCTGTTTTACCTCCTGTAAAACAAAAACCAAACGTGGGATTCTTCGCTGTGCATCAGAGCTGCTCTCCCAGTTTATTCAGCTCCTGCTCCATCCCGAAAGGAGACCATGTACTTAATTCAGATCTTCTGGAACAGTTCTCAGCTTCATCAACAGGGTACCAGGATTAATGATGATATAGCTGGGAAGGTGAACCAGCAGTAGCTGATAGGGATAAGACTCACAATTATGTTGTTTTTAGATATAACATCTACGGCTGGTGTTTTGACAGGTTCACAGCAGGGAAGGAAACCTTTGGGAGAGGTTGAAGGGGGCTGAGTTGCCTTCTGAACAGGCAGGGGACAGGATCTGCAGTGCAGCCTGGAAGCTGAGCCCTCCCTACTGCGGAGATGGAGTTCTGCACCACGTATCCACCTCTCTCCATGACGCAAGTCTCTCCTAAATTATTTCAGCCAGTCTTGCTGCTGTAAATGCCCCTAGAATGTGGCAGGTTTTTTACCATACTAAAACCTTATTAGCATTGCTATGACATCCCTGCTATTAAGTACAAGGGAAGTAGTTGATCGCTTCTGTTTAGATTTGCTCCTCACACAAGTGAGTTTTCTTTGCTAAACTGTGTTTCGGTGCAGTGCATTAAAAAGTGGGATTTCCGCAAAGTCATTAGTGGCAGTCAATTTTCAAGAGCATGATGTCCAGGGAGGCAAGTCTCGTGAATGATTTTCTGACGCTGTTTTTAAAATTCTTACTCTGGGAGAAGGCCCATGGGTATCACCAGGATCTTCTGCTTCAACTTTATTTTAACTCTTCGGGGAGGCTGGGCATTATGTGATGTAAAAGTCAAACTGATAAAGTCAGGGCGAGAAGGAGATTGAAATGAAGCTGTTAAAGCTTTGACCTACAAGAAATGTTCTGACCTCATCAGGAGAGAAGGCATAAGAATGGTACCAAACTGTTTTCAGAGTGTTTTATTTCATTGCAAAGCTCAGATTCTGACTTTATATTCCAATTTAAGTGGAAGTGTAATGTTAAAATCTTAGACTTCCTCCTAGCAGGAGATAGAATATCAGTAGCTCTGCGTCTCTTAGCGAACTGGACCTACAGCCCAATTTTTGACAATCTTTTCATATTGGTGTCCACCCCCTCACTTCAAATCACTTTTAGGAGAGCAGATCGGTATTTAGAATAATCAGAGCAATAACATCCCTGGGCGCTTTGATCACAGGCAGGCACGGACCTCTGCTACTGCTCTCCAGCAGCCCATCTCTGATTTTGGTGGTGCTGTAAATGAAAGGATAGTGAGGTTAATTACACTTGAGGATAAAGATTCATTGATAATTGGGAGCATTTCTTGTCGCAGATATCAAAGCCTTGTGAACACCCAGATGCATGAGGGATGGGAGTAAGAAAAGTGTAGTGCTTATGAGCCTTATCTGAGGGGGAGTTGAGGCTGGAAACTCTGTCTGTTTCTCTGGAAAACACTGAATTTAGTCCTAATTTATATATGTCTGATTTTCTTTCCTGTGTAGTGTTTGTGTGTGCAGCTCTTTTTGGCTAGAAGCTGATCACATGCACTAATTAGTGAGCAGGACCAAGTGCTGAGGCAGAGGTTTGTCGGGGTGAAATGTTCATCTCCCCCAGGGAGGATCTAGAGGACCTAGAAAACAACATGATTGTGAAGAATGCTTTCCCTCTCCCCAGCCATGCAGCACTCAGGGAAGTTCGTCCTTAGTCTCTGCAGCTGGTGATTTTGTGTAACAAGGTCTAGCGTGGAGATGTGCAGTAAAATCATCCAGGCTGAGGGATTCTTGAGTGTTGTCAGACTGGCAGCCTGTCTTGGCTCTCCGGTCCTCACACCCCACACAGAGGGATCCCACACATCCCTCTTCTTCCCTGCCTTCACGCCAGCCCTTGCCCAATGCCATCTTTCTTCTGGGTAAGGTTTCTTCCAGCACCCTACTTCATTTATTCTAATCCCAGGCTGTTTTCAGTGGAATTAGCATTCTGCTTTTTTACCCAGAAACACTCCAACTTCATGTCCAAACAATGAATCTAAAAAAATAAAATCACCTTATTGGGCCTCTAAGTGGAGGAAAATTTATGTTCTGAGCTTTTCTAATGCAAGAAAGAAAGCATCATGGTGTATTTTCCAGTGATTTTTTTTTTTTCTGCATTTAGGTGTTGGGTTTATGGAGAAAGAGTTTTGCCTGAATTGTGTAGGTCTTGTGCTTAACTATAGGCTGGACTTAGAGAAAATGAACTCTACCAGTCCAAATATTAGATTGAAAAAAAAAAAAAAAAAAACACAAAAAAACCACATCTTTTTGTGCATAGGTTTCTCAAAACCAGGTGGGCATGTTCATGGAAAGGGACTTGTTGAGAATGAAATGGCTGCAAGTTAGTTTTGGCTTGCGTTTCCCCTCCCTTCCTCCTTTCCTTCCTTCCTCCCAGTTTTGGATGAGCTGCAATTGGTTTAATTCTTCCTGGTTGACCATAAACATATCCTCAAGCATACAAATACATGCTGATATATGCACACCAAGATATTTGTGCACCTGCCCCTGCTTTGCTTTGTAACAAAGAGTTAAGAACCAATGAAAGAAAGTAATGAACTAAGGGAAACCAAAGAACAGATATCTGAAATATTCTCCTTTTGTACCTAGGTCACTAACTTAATTTTCTCCTCCAATTGAATAGATTTTAATTTCTAGGAAGTCTTACAGATATCTTGAATCTTTGTCAAATTATCATTATGTTGATTTATTAGCTTCACAAAAAACGTTAGCTCCACCGTGCAGAGGAACCAATCATTTCTAATGGAACCCTTTAAACAATTCTTTTTGTTCAGAAGGGAAACGGTAATGTACGGCGCCGAGTCTAATTCTCATTAATTTGTGCCTGAGCAAAGAGATCTTTTTTATGGAGTAGGAGACTTTATAATATGCCCAGAGATGAAATCATTTGGAGAGATGAGGAGCTTAGTGCCAATGTTCTTACTTGATCACAGGTG
Source organism: Aythya ferina (assembly GCF_964211825.1). Lineage (NCBI taxonomy): Eukaryota > Metazoa > Chordata > Aves > Anseriformes > Anatidae > Aythya > Aythya ferina. The sequence continues at coordinate 63,057,397 of NC_140301.1, forward strand.
ATATAACCTTGAACTCCTTTTTTTTTTTTCTTTTTTTTTTTTTTTTTTTTCCTTCACCTCAACCAATGCCTAATTGTGATATCGAGGAGTTTTTGGGATTGCTGGGTGTTGCTCCATCAGGCCAGTTATGGGCTCCTTGTTACAGAACGGGGGGAACCCAGACCCATTCATTCCCACCCCGTTTTGCCCTTTGGGTCCCTGCATCTGTTGGATCCGCCTGTTATTTACGTCACCCTTCACAGAAAATGTTTCTGCTGGTGAGCATCTGGTACAGCTGTATAATGGCAGGTCTTATTTGGAGCGGGGCTTGCTGTAATGACTTGATGTGATGTAATGGTGTCAATATAAGAAGTGATACCATGTTCATTGCCGTGCGTTAATCATCACAGAGCATGCCTGCAGTGTGGCAGAGAGCAACCCTGATGCTCTTAGACTGCAAAAAGATCACTCTACCAACTCCTGTTTTGGAAAATATTTAATACGTGCTTCCCACAAATACCCAGATTTGTTTCATAATTATAAAACGTATCTGGAAATTTACAAAATACCTAAGATTAAGAATAAGTGATAGGAACATTTTCCTGTGCTTCCTCCTTTCCTTTCCTGCTGGAAAGATTTAAAACCCAGAGCCCCTTCTGGCTATTAGCTCCTGCTGTTTCAGGTTTGAATCTTCTGTGTAAATATTTCATGTTTTGTCTTTGCAATATGTATTTTTCCAAAAAATCCTTCATTAAAATTTAAATTGCAGTCCTGAGTACAATTTGCTTTGCATATTTGGCATACGCTATACTCTATTTAGCATAGCTCGTGAAGGCTATTTCTCTGCTTTTAGGATATTGGATGAGGATGTATATGGAAAGTGATTTTTCCTCATTTGCCAACTGCAGCATTTTTATAAATTTTTCCAGGCATCTGGCTTTTGATACTGCCCCAGACAAGAGCTTGGACATTAATAGAGAGAGGTTTTAACTCACTTTTGCAGGTCAGATTGTTCCTCTGAAGTTAGTAAAATCTAGGAGCAGGCTTAAAGCTGCTTTATTTATTTATTTTCAGTAACATTCTCTCTTTTAACAATCCATTCTTTCAGTCAAGTCTAGAGCAGCATATTTTCTGTTATTCTAAAGAAAATGTATAAATAAATAAAATCCTTTTCCAATTCTTTTACCTTTAACTGAAGGAGCAATCCGCTCGAAATGACGTCTGAAGCCAGGTACTGCACAGCTCGGGGTTTCATAAAGACCTCGATCCTTAGTAAGGTAGAAGAAGAAAGCAAGGCAGCACTTTTGAAGCTGAAATAATCCTATTTTGGAAGACTCCTTTTGTTTAATAGCCCATACGGTTTCATTAAGCGTAATTCCCTCCGTCAGTTGCTGCTGTCAATGAGATTACCCTGTGTGGCTTTGGGAGTTCAGTCGCTGCAAAGTAGTGAGCAAAGCATAAATGGTCTGCATGGGTATTTCTGCAAAGGGGAAAACACAGGCACATTTCCCACTGTACAGATGGGGACACGCCGATCCCCTTGTGAAACAGCAAACCTGGGTACAACCACCACAGCCTGATCCAAGGCAGGGGCCAGCAGCTCCAGGACACATGCAGAAGACCTGAGGGATCTTACAAGGTGACACCGAGCTGCTGGCCCTGGATTTTACTAATTGCTCTCAGCCTTTTACATAGAAAATAAAAGTGGTAGGGTAAGTAATTGCTGAAGCTTCACCCCATAATTCACACCGTCCCTCCTGCGTGCTGCTTCTTTCATGGTGTGACCCAGCAGCAGAAATTTGGGATGAAGGAGACTGTCCCTCTGGCCACACACACTCAGTATGGCCGTGGCTTGTTGATGGGTAATGTGTGGCTTGTTGATGGGTAATGTGTGAGCCTCTCATATTGTAATGGGCAAGGGTTCATCCTGGGCACCTTATGTGGGTCTTACTCCTCAGAGGTACCTGAAGCTACCATTAAGCAGGTCCCAGAGGTTCCCATTTACCCAGGCTGGGAGGAGGTGGACCTAGAAGGTATCTCAGGTGGAGGTGGATCCTTGGTGGGACATCCAGCCGTAGCTCCTGGTTCTTGCCTGGGGCATGTGCAGGTCAGTGTAAGCATGGGGCCTGCTTGGTGCCTCCTCTCTGCCCTTTTTGCAGGCTGTTTCACACGTGCTGTTCCTACAGGCAGCGATCACAGCTTCATTCAAGGGCTGGTGTGAGAAGCAAGGAGGAAAAAGATTGGAAGGAGGAAAAGGTCGGTGGCAACGAACTGAGCAGAAAGAGCAGAGGCCTGGAGAGGAGGCTGGTGTGAAATAAATGACCATGCTCTTTGTGCAGGCTCGTGTTGGGGGATGAGCAGATCCTTCTGAAACTTTCTTTTTGGGTAGATGTCCAGGAGCAGGAATACTCCGTACCTGCCATGTTTCCTCCAGTCATTTCATACAGCTCTGTTTCATGTTAGCCTGTTTTCAAGGACAAGACTCTGGCTGAGATGGTTTTGGTCTTGGGTCTGACTCAGAACTGCTCCAGGGCCAGGTAACCCCGCTGGTGGAGATGGCAGCAGATGTGTGACCAGAGGGACAGGGAGGCGTTTGGGGAAGTGCTTATTGATTGCTGCACCGGTTATGGTAGGCATGTATTCCTACAAAACATTGTGGTTCAAGAACCGTTATTTTCTATTCTGTATCAATTTGGGATTGAGAGGCAGAGAAGAGAGGTAAGAGAGGAGAAAACCTTCAGACTTCGGTGCCAGCGTAGCTCCCTTGCTACAAATAAAGCTGATTGACACCAGCCTTGGCTGGAAATTCCCCCAGTGCTTCCCTGCTCGAGCTCCTGGCTGGGCTGCAGACAGGTTGCTGGTGCTTGGGGTTTGCTCTTCAGGCACCAAGCCCTGAGCAGCTGGGATGGCTGCTGCCGTTTAGCACCCGCGTGTGGTTGCAGCTCTCTCCTGTGGATACTGCTTTCTTCTAATGAGCCCAAGAGGGGGTTAAATCAGCACATCAGGGAGTTCCTGAGGATGTTTTGCTTTTTTGCTTGCCAGCCAAGCTTTGTGCATGCCCTGCCACTGGCTCTCCCCTGGTGGTGGAGGCGATGCTGTTGGCTTGTGGAGCGGCAGCGGGAGGAAAGGAGCCCATGGGCCCACCTCTGCCACCCCATAGGGGCATGGTGCCCATCGTGATACATCTTGGTGTGGAGAATCAGCATCTCTGTAAGCCCTTGGGGCCACTGTTGTGTTTTGGATGTAATTGGGCACATTGCTGCTTAATAGCAACTCCTTCCCATGGGTCTGGGCCTTTTAAATCTCATTTGTTGCTCTTCAGTCCCACTGCTCAGGATCTGTCTGTTTTGGGTACAGAGGAGGTGTTTGCAGACGGGGCAATGTTGGCCTCTGTGCAAAAGGAGAGGCTGATATTGCCTTGTAATAGAAGGAGGTGTAAAAGGGACTGAAATCCTGCTTCCTTTCCTGTGTCTGCCTTGTTATGTCTTGGTGCAGAATGATGTTTGGAGAAGAAACAAACTCCTTGGTGGGTTCTGCGCAGCACCGAACATGTTCTCCTCCTGCCCTGGTCCTGCATGGGTGCAAAGCATTTCTGCAATAACACTGAAAAACACTGGTGCCCTAAGGAAGCAAAGGGATATTTTTAACCAAACTACCCAGAAAGACCAGATCTGAATTTCTCAGAAGCAGAAGCACCCGCTGTTCTCTCTGGAGCTCCGAGGAGTGTGTGAACATGAGGTGCTGCAGGGGAGCTCAAAATATTCCAGGACACGCCTGCAGGCACATCCCTTGGGAAGGGGAATTTTTCTTAATGAGGAATGAGTGGTGCAGGAGACTCAGCAGGAGAAAGTAGCCACTAAATGTTGACATTTGTTTGTAAACCCTCTTTGGTGGTATGTAATCACATAAGGATGATTTGTGCAATATGTCTGAGGAGAAAACACTATTTTATTTTTTTATTTTTTTTAGCTGGCATTTCTTTACAGTTATTCACAAAAACAGATTTTGCTGTGTGGGCACACGTGGGAAATATTGATTTCAGCACAGAGCAAGTAAATAGGTTCTGGTAACAAATGCACTGCGACTGGTTGGGGCCTGGATGCCTGAGCTGTGGGCTCGTGGCTTTCCTGGGGTACCCAACATCCATTTTTTTTTTTTCCTAAAAGCCTGGCCTCTTTCACCTCAAACTTTGGGTGACCTGGCTTGCTCGTGTTGCCTGCTCTTCCTCTGGGTGTCTAACTGGTACCTTGTGCTGCACCGGGTTTTTCACCTCTGTTGTGTTCCCACTACCTTGAGCATCTCTGCTGCCGGCCCAGCTCTGGGGCAGAAGTGGCTCTGGGGTGGAAAATCTCCGCCTTTTCCCCTTTGTGGCAGGACACAACATGAGATTCTATTGCTGGTGATTTCTGCTCAAATTTATGTTCATAAACCAACTCAGCACTCTCAGAAATCCTCCCTCATCACTCCCCTGCCTGGAGGAACCATTTGTGTTTGTGGGGCTGTGCAAACAGGCCTGCAGCAGCTCTCGTTGTGCGTGGGGACAGCCCCAGCTCCCCAGCCCTCATGAGAGCTTTTCCCATGGGGAAAGCTCTCACCACTCTCTCATTCAGCCAGAAGACACCTGTCATGAACCTCTTACCAGCTAATGACTTACTGGAGATACTGCAGAGGAGAACACCATATCCAGGCTGTTCTGAAGCTGATAGCCAAGTGCTGTGTGAGCTGAGATGAGGAGGGGCAGCAGGAGGATGTTTGGGGTCTTTACTTGAGGAATCCAACCCGTGCTGGGCAGACTGGAGGTGGTGGTGGAGGTGCATCCTGGCACGCCTGATGCTTCCCCTGTGGCGAGGAGAAGAACCGGTGAGGAATCAGCTGGGTGTGCAACACTGCATAAATCACAGGGTTTGTTGTGGAGAGATGTGGTGCTAGCAGAGGAGACAGGGCTGGAAGAAAGCTGCCTACAGCACAGGTACACCACCAGGGAATCCCAGTCCTGAAGGCAGGAGACAGAGCTGGGCACAAGCACACCTGGGTGCCCAGGAGCACCAGGGCTGTGGGCAGAGGGTGCTTGGCTGGGGTCTCAGTGAGGCTGGCCAGGGCCACGAAGCTCTTTGGGTGTCCTCAGGGCACTGGTAATGAAGGCAGAGCTACGGGAGCAGACTGGCTGCCAGAGACTGCCGAATCCATCCTCCTGGTGCGCACCCCACAAGCCTTCACTGACACTGTGTGATGGGACAGGAACGTGGATGGGCACAGGCATGGGATGAAGCAAACAATTCCTGCCCTCGTGCAGGAATGGGGCTGTTCCCACCAAAGCCAAAATCTGAGGTCACTGCTGGCTGTCTTGGCACTCGTGCTCTTGCCGACTCCATCCCTGCCTCGCTCTGTTGCTGGCAGGTTTCCTTCTCTCCAGCAGCTCATGGTTTAGCTCCTGCCCGTGTTTTTGTTTGTGTTCTTGTGAACCAGCCAAAGCTTGTTGCTGCTCTCCTGATCCTGAAGGTCTTTCAGCCGGAGAATTTGCCACTTCCACCTGCTTCGTCTCATCAGCCCTCGCGCTGCTTTAGGCACCTAGCCAACTTCACGGACCAGTCTGCCAGTCCCGTGCAAAAAAAAAGGTGGTTGAGTTTCTGGGCCACTGGAAATTGCTGCAGCTACTGCTGCAAAATAACATAATTTAAGCTACTGTATAATTTTGGCTGGCTGACTTTGGGGAAAAAATAAAATTCACACCAGCAGCTGGAAGGAGAGGTGTCATGGAGATGGATAGTGCCTTCCTGGGTGCCTGGGAGCATGCGGGGTACAGGGTTGGTTTCCTGCTGCGGGCTTGGGCTCCACAAGAGATGGCTCAAGCATTTGTGCAGATGTTTTGGAGAATGCTTCTGTCCTTGTTTCTTCCTTGGGAGCAAGTATTTCGTCTGCACTCAGGAGGGAGGCAGAACCCTAATCAGGAACCGAACAGTACACACATGAAAACTCCCCAGTTGTGCCCCTAGTCCTTGGTTGCTGGAGCACAGATGTAAACTCATCACTGTTCAGTTTATTTAATCCCATGCTGTTGTCTTGTCCAGAGGTAGCAATGAGAGCAATTAATTAGAAATATATTTAACGATACAAATCCAAGTGATGGAGCATCTCATGGCAATGGCTGCTTCTGGAGGGCGTGCAGTAACTGCACCACAGCAGAGGACTTGCTGAAGGGCTCCTGCTCATCAGCTGCCTTGGTCAGGCTACAGAGAGAAGGATTTTAGAGGTCTGCATGCATGAGAGTTCATTTTCAGTGATTTCAGCTGGAATCAAACTTCTGTGGTTGTGTAAAACTGTTCACAGAGATCTCATGTCACCTATGTTTAGGCTGCTGGGAGGAAGAGGGACAGTTCTGCTGGCTCTCCAAACCAGCTCTGGGATGGGTAAGTGAGAAGAAAGGGCTTGGTGTCTGAGCTGCCCTCCTCTAGGATCATCCCCATGTCCTCACCTGAGATGCTGAAATCTATACTACTATTGCTATCTGTATCTAAAGAGAGAGAGCAGAGAGATCGTAAGGGTCCTCCTAACCTGGGTACAGGGCTAGGGTTGTGTTAATGTCATTTGGCTAGTCCTGAAACTTGTCCTTCTCTGCCTAAATCAGGCACAGGCAACCCACCAGGAAAGTCAGGGAATCAGCAAAAGGAAAGCAGTACGGGAGCTCTCTGCATTTGTCATTTGTCACACGTTCCCGTGGAGCCGCTAGCTTAGTTGTGCTCATCGAGATCTGGAGCATCGCGTTCTCCAGCTGAAGGGAGCATCCCTTTTGTGTTAGTCTCTGAAGTTGTTTTAACTTGCATTGACACAAATTAAACAGGAATCTTGCTGTCTATTGATTTTGTCAGCAATGTTTTTTTTCCCTCCTGAAGTCATCTTTAAAGACTTTACTTTTATTAAACTAAATGCTGCCAGTTAACTAAAGTCTTTGTTTTTATAGACTCAAGAGAACAAGATCTAACATAAATTAATCATGACTTAATTGACTGAACTAATTCAAGTTCTCTTCAGTCCACTGCACAGCAATATTCCTGTCTTCCCAATGCTGTAACTGAAGGCTAAATGGTACATTGCTTTAACAGCATCAACTTTTTATATCTTTAACACAACATTTCTACTCTGGACAAAAGTTTTAATTCCTGGGAATTAAGTCCACAAAACATTTTTACAGTTAGGAATGCTGAAGCGTGCACCCCTTTTTGTAACACAGACTAGAGCTGACTTCAATTTCTTCCTATTATCTCTTTTTTTCTCTCTGTGCATAGACTAAATTATTTATTTGGTATTACTATTTCAAAGGAAAACCAAGCATTAATTCAATTTACAACAGTATTCTTTCACCCTACAGAGCATAAAATGAAATGCAATGAATTGCTAATGCTGCCGATGTCAAGAAGGCAATGCGTTTAGTGAGGCTGCCTAAATCATTAATGCGACGAGCTCTTCCCCTAAAGGCACCACAGGCAGGAAGCAGCCAACCCATTGCATGGGTTTGGGGTTTTACAGTGAGTCTGGGGACAAATCCATTCGTCGTGCCCCATGGGAGGCAGAAGGAAGGGCTCTGGGGCTGCCTTGTGAGAGAGCTTGAAGAATTTGGGAGGGAGGCGGCTGGGATGCTGCTGAGATGGCCTTTCAAGGCTGTAGGCAACCAAGGATGACAGCCCCCAAACTTCTTAACTGCTTACTGGGGATGGCACCACAGATCCGGACAGGGAAGGCTTCTGCTCAGGATGCTCAGCACCAACCCACAAGGCAATGGATCTGAACGGCCTGTTCGTTGAATGCATTTGAATAATAAATCCATGCAAGAAAAATGCAGGCTGCTCCTGGGCTTTCCCCATCCAGAAGAGGCCAAATTAGTCAAATAGGCTGCTTAGTACCTAATTTACTCAGCTCTGCATTTTTTAGCTCTGCCTTTCCCAGTGCTTCTTCCTTTTCCTGCAGCAGAACTTGAACTACCCCAAGCAGTGGTGCTGCAGCCACTTCCCTTAGGAGCTAGTTCCTTAATCTAATAAATCTCTGCCAGGAAGATGGTTTTTCCCCTATCAGACTAAACTTTTCATAGCTTTATCTCAATCTGCTTTGCTTAGTTTTGCCCCTTAGCATCATTCCTAAGAACTTCTCCCCCGGGGAGAGTTGAGAGTTATCGTGTGTTATCCCATCCCGATGCGATTCTCAGCTCTCCCATGGCTTAACCATGCAAGTTTTTTTCTTGGTTGAATTATTCCTTCATTTGAAAGCTACATTTGATGCAGGTCTCTGTGTTTTTATTCTCATTTCATGTCCTTTTGGTGGCTTCCCCAAAGCGTGTAGTCAAGCAGTCAGATACTTTGCAGGAGCCCAGTGGTACTGCAAGCTTTAACCAGAAGTTCGGAGAAAAGAATACTCAAACTTATTTATATACACTATATAAACAATATATACTGTTACTTGGTGGTGATGCCTTTTAAAAAGCTGCTGTGAGAGGTTTCTGTCCCTGGTGCTGGGCAATTTGGGGCAGACGGGGGTTTTGTGCTGGGTTTCCTGCTGCGAGAGCCTGGAGAACTGGGAACCGCAGCCATGGCCCCGCAGCTTGAGCCCTGCCACGGGCTGCTGGCAGCCTGCGTGCTGCCTTAGGAGCAGCCAAAAGAGCCCTCCTGTAAGCAGACGGGGGGAGATTTTTCCCCACAGGAGGTTTTTGGGTAGAAAGTGTCTCCTGGCTTAGAGCTGGAGTGTTGGGATGTTCCTCTGGGACCAGAGCTGTGGCAGGACCTTGTTGCTGTGGAGGTGGCTCCAGCCTCTGCTGCCCTCACCCAGTCACTGCAAATGCTTCAGCTTTGCTCTCAAGCACCTACCAACATCTCTCCTGGCAAAGACCAGTGCAAAATAATCTTGTTTCAGCTTTACCTCACTCTTTAATCCCTCTTTTCCTCCTCCAGCTGGGGTGTGAGGCAACCTGCATGCTTCAGGAAGGTTGGTAGAGATTTCCACCTGTAACTACGTACAGGGTCACAGCCTGAAGGTTTTTCTCCTGCTCTGCCCTCCTGAAGCTCCTCCGGGTCATTTCATACCAAGCTGAATTCGTTACCTTTGGCTTCAGAAGTCAGGGAAAATACAGCCAGTTACAGCAGTGTGAATGGACCCTTAGGAAGGGATTAATTCCCTGTAGCTTGTTGGAGTAGTGCCTGCAACCAGGGAGTTGTAGGGAATCTGTGAGGAGATGCTCATCCTGCCTAACCCAATGTACAGCTGCCTTTGGCTCCCGTGAACCCCTGTCATTACACAATTTCGTGGTCAGCAGAAATGGGGTGGCACGTCCAGGGGTGAAACTTTACCCTGCCCCAGGGGTGAGCTGATTTGGGGGGCTGCCTTCTTCCACTGACCAAGTGCAGTTGTGGGTTAGCTTTGACATGCTGCTTATTTTTTTTTGTGATGAAAGTAAAAAAGAATAAATTTTATCTAGGAATGCATGCAAACTCCACTCATTTCAGGAAATTTACAGCTAGGTACCTGTGCTGGGAGACTGAAAAAACAACTTTTGGTTTCTTGAAGCCCATCCAGCTCTGAGCTCCTGCGGGCAGTGGAGTCAGGATGTACACGTTCCTTGGGCGGGGGTACTTGGGAGATGCTCAGTGAGCTGTGTTCATGTCACCCCCACGGTGTTTGAGCAGGGTGCACAGCAGTCCTTCCTCGCTAGAAACCCTCACCTGGGGAACACGAGTCCTCTCCACCTTCCTAACCAGGGTAAAGGCTCTGCAGTGCTTCTCCCAAATGCTCTACAGATGCACACACAAAGCATTAGTGCATTTAAGACAAAAAAAAAAAAAAAAAAAAGCTAATGTACTGTACAGCCCCGTGTACTGTTTAAACGTAATTTGATAAAATACCAACTACCAACAAATGGAAAAGGTCTGCAGTAAATACATGTAGTGTTCTCCATAATGAAAGTGTCATCATAAGGTTTAATTCATTATGGGCTCATCACTTTGCTTTTTATGTTTCAGGTCATTAATTGCTGATAGAGGTTACAGCTCAGAATGGATTAGGTGATAAAATTACATTTCAAAGTCTGCCCTTTTTCCTCTGAAGCCTAAGGAATTTACATCTACAAAAGCAAAGCAGCATCCAGATATCTCAGAGTAGATGCAAACTATTGGCATTGTACTTCAATGCAGCTGCATGTAATGAAAACCTGAAATTGAATTTTAACTTAATAAAGTGGATTGTTTTTTAATTGAAAGTTTTTTTTTTTTTTTTTTTTTCTCTTTTTCCTTGACTGGGAACATTCCCACTCTTTAATTATGTTTCGTTTAAGAGAAGAACAAATAAAATCAATTTGTTTTCTGACAGCGGAATGGGAACACGCAGTATTTCTCAGCACTTTGAGAAGCAGCGCCCCACACCTTGAGCAAATCTATTAAAATAATGTGCTTAAAGCAAGCAGCTGCTTTTAATTAAAAGAGCTGCTCTGTGCAAACAGCTTATATATCAAGGCATCATATATATTCTCAATTCGTGCTGCATTTTTTTGTTGTTGTTGGTGAGGGCAGGTATATAGAGAGGGCTGAGGTATGAGGAGAGGAAGCCGCTCGCAGAGGATTCCCTTTTGGGCGTGCTGCATGTTTATTGAATGCTCATGCACGGAGCAACTCCAGGCCTTGGGGACCCGTTGCTGGTCCCTGGCCCCACTTCACATTCACAAAATGGCAATGAAATATTCCTTCAGCTCACCTTTGTTGACTCTGTTTTGCTGGTAATGGGAACCTATTCCTGTGAGTGCCTTGTGCTTCCCAGCACCACGGCAGCCTGCCTTCACCCTGCTGTGGTGCCTTGCTCTGATGTTCAGGGTGAAAGCTGCTGGGGTGGTGCTTTGCTAGCTTTACATGGGACCGAAATGGCTTTTAGAAGGAACAAAACTTGTATTTAATTGTAAATGGTCATGACAGCAAACTTTAACTACCCAAATCCTTTGGAGTTCATTAAAATGCCCTCTTCTTTGGAATGCGTTGATCAAAACATCCATAGGTGGGACTTCTGATCTCAGTTTTGAAGTTTGGAGCAGAAACATCAAAGATACAATGCGAGTGGTCTGGCATTGATTTACATGCACAACAGTATTCCTGCTTTTGAGAACGATGATGTTTCTGTTTCAGCACATTTCTGCTTTAGTTTGCTTTTCCCTCTATTCCTTACCCTATACAGTTTTTTTTTTTTTTTCTTTCTTTCTTTAGAATTAAAGGAAGGGATTAAAAAATCCCCTTGTATTAAACAGAGAGAGTGTGGGGCAATGGGGAAAGCAATGCCGCTGCTTTTCTATCTTGTTTTATGTCTTTTCCTTGTTCTTTTTCTACTGGAAAGATGAAAAAAAGAAAAGGGAACAGGTCCCTGCTTTGCTTTTTCTCTGTTGCTTATAGACTTCATGGGAAATCATGTATTTTCCATTACAGGAGGAATCTTGAATTGGAAAAATAAAAAAGAAGAATGGCTTGATGATAATAATATGTTTCCATAGAGGGAGGAAATCAGCACAGGTAGGAAGGCAGAGATATCTTCTGTGAGAGTTTTGGGATGCTCTGCAGACTGCTGCACACTGCAGCCACCGCTTGGGGAGGCAATATGAGGGGGTAACCCTGAAAGTGTGGGGTCTGGTCCGTCACAGGCAGGGTGTCCTCATGAGCTGCCAGGGATGGAGTTGGAGCAGGCATTGAGCACATCAGCAGCAGCTTGGTGGCTGTGGATACACCACGTATCCCTTCCTAAATCTGTGCCGTGTGGGGTGCAGGCTCAGGATGGAGTGGCTCCCCCATGGGGTGTCCTAGCAGGGACCTCAGACTGTCAGTGTTCACTGCAGCGGTGTTGTGGTAGGGGCTGGCAGGGTAGAAAAGGGCAAATGGGACTCATTTTACTCTGGCGTTTGTCTGAAATTGCTCACAGACTGTGAGTCCAGAGCAATTTAGTGGGAAAATTCTCCGGTATATTCCAAAAATGTGGAGTGCTGCCTCCTGCGGGGCAGGCAGGACACAGATCAGACCAAAGAGGGGTATGTACACGTGTGTGGGTTTACTGTTTACAAGGTTATTTTAGAGAACAAGCATTTTCTAAAGGGTTGACCCCCAGTTGTGACTTGCTAGCTAGAAAGGAGGCTCACTCTGCCTTCCCCTTGGCATTTCAGCTGTAGGTGCCCTGTTGCTGTGTTCATGCTGCCGATTGAGGCTCGTTGGGGAAAGCTTACTCGAAGTATTTTCCCTGAAACTTTCTGTCTCTTTGTCAAAAAGGCAGAAACCTATAATTGTTTTTAGTTTCAGTGAAAACCTGAAAAATATCAACCAGAATGAGAAAACCCCACTTCTTAAAAATATATGTCTTTATTGCTAACCCATCCAACTGGAAAAAAATCAGCGTACTGCAAAGACTGCATTGAGAGTTTGCAGCCTACCAACAGCAAACAACTGGCAGGTCTTTGGTTGACATCGAGGCAAAGATTGGTTTGGAAGGGATTGGAAGGAGCATAATGAGCTGAGGGGAGGGTGATGCACGGCTTTGAGCTGAGACCATACATATTCCCAGTAAACTTGAGCCACGTTTCCCTGGAGCTCTGTGGGCTGTATGACAAAACAAAGCTGCTTTTAAGAAGCGTGTGGGCTGCCCCCACGTATTTCCCTGCTGTCAGCTTGTGGAGTGATGCCTGCTCCCAGCCTCATGAGCTGGGGGAGCCGAGGGGCAGAGGCACAGTGCGAGACCCAGGACCTGGGTTTGCACCTGGGTCTGCTCCGTGGCTGGTGCCAGGAGAGCCTGGCATCATTTTAAAGAGATTCAGGGGATCCTGTGTCTTCAGTTGTGTGAATAACTGATTTTGCAGTCTGTTGGTGGCTTTGGAGAAAAGCTGGGTTAAATGGAACATCTAATTTAGCTGAGACTGAGGAGCGCGCTGTTTCTGTCTGGTGTTTTCCTAAAGAGCTAAAATAATAAACAGCAATCAAGGGCAATTTGTTTAAAATAAATCTGAAGAAACACAAAGCTCACAGTTGTTTCAAATGAAAGCTATACCCCAAAATTGTTCCGTTCAAGAAATGGGAAGATGAAACACATTCCGCTTCCCATATTATTGCTAGTTTTTCTTCTGCCCTTTCCTCCCAGGCAGAAGTTTCGGAGAAGATAATATGTGTTTTCAAAGCATTTCAGTGTGTCTGAACCTGCAGTTTTTCATCTGAAAAAACTGGTGGCTGAAAAAATTCTTTAAGTTTCCAATGACTGCAGAGGACAATGACTTTGCACAGACTACGTATGTATTCAGGGGAACTTGCATCCATCTTTGCTGCCATCTTCCTGTGCAACCTCTCTTGAAAATGAAGGATGGCAGAAATAAACCCCAAACTGGAAGATGTTTCCATTGATGTGCTTTACTGTGTGAAACATGGAAAAAAACGCGCTTTCCTTCCAAAAGTGCAAAGCATTTGATGTTGGGTTAATGGCTCGCTGTGTTCGCACTGCACCAAATTTTCCTCCTGGAGGAAGCCCTGCTCCATCCCATGGGAGCACCGGCATCCTTGTCCTTGTCCCTCCTGGTGCTGCAGCCCTAGGGGCCAGCCTGGAAGCCACCAGATCCCACCTGGGATAACTAATCACCATTTCAGCTCTGTTTGCAAGAAACACAAAAAATCCATGAATTACAGGTTGGGAACATCCGCAGGGAAATGCCTGAGGCCTTGTTCCTTCAAATATCAGAAGTTAGCAGCCCAAATCTGGTTAAGCATGGAGAACCTGACGGATATGCTATGTCTGCAGGAAAGGAGGATTGTATTCAGATCTCTCTCAGAGCACCCATGAGCACCAATCATCGCAGCAAACTCCATGCTAAACCGCTGCACTTCATTGTTTCCCACATGTGCTCCATCAGATCTTATCAGGGAGACTTCCCGTGACTCCTGCCTGTGTGTAGATTGGAAGAGACGAAGTTGGCAAGATTTCACCCCTGGTTTCACCCTCCGGCTCCTGCTGGGTGCTCTGTAGGAGCTGTACTTCTGGTGGTAGGGATGAACAACCCTAAGGTCCATTTGTAATCTGTGGTCCTTAATCAAAATAGTGGCATATTGGGTTTATTTGTATTAAAAACTCCTATGGAGATGAGGATGTTTTACACTGTGGAGCCTGACAGAAAGACACTTTGCACTGGGATGCAGGACAAATGAGATCTCACTGCAAGAAGTGGTTATGGTGCTGGAAAGAGGCTGGAAGAGACCTCGGGAGGTCTCGTCCCACCCCATGCAGGTAACAAGTCTCCAGTGATGAACACTCTGTAGCTTTTCTTGTCAAGCTACTCTAGTGTTTTGTTTAGATTGCCATTTAGAAGTATTCTTCCCAATGCATAATCCCAATTTCCTTTCCTGTGCTTGAAGCCCATTGAACAAATCTCAGCTGAAACATATTTCACTTAGAAAAAAAAAATTAAATCAAATGTTTCAACAAGAAAAATGTTTCCTTGGCTAATTTGCAGTCGGAGCTCTCTGATGAGTTTGACCTGGGTTCGAAACAGCTTCAGTTTCACCAAAACTCCACTCCGTGGTAAATTTGCTGTTCACAGCAGAGAAACCCCGGACTGAAATTCATTGACTCGCTTCGGTCACAGGAACCTGCTGGCTCAAATTCAGAATGAATTCAGGAGGAGGAAATACCGTCAATGCGGTGGAGCCCAAAGTAAACACAGAAAGAAAATAAGGATTATCTTGCATTTATTTAATATAATCAAGTTCAAATTTACCTGGGCGTAGAGTAATATAATGGGGGATTTGGGTGAATCCCACAGCCACTGGCATCTTCCAGAGATAACCGGTCTTTTTAGAAAGGAGATTAAGTGGGAAGAAAGCCTAGTTATGTTAATTAGAACTGAAAAAAAGGCTAAGGAATAATTGAATTTAAAAAATAGCCCTCTGCTTAGAGAACGTGAACCTGAATGGCTCTAAAATGTGCCTGAGCCGTGTTCCCTGCTCGCAGCCGATGGTAAGGCCCCAGGAGCGGGACCCGCAGGGCTCCATCCCCGTCTCGGCGCACAGCCCACCCTCTGCTCCTTGGGGAGCTGTTGGATCACTCAGACCAGCTAAGCTGTGTGACTGCTCCAGTGCCATCTGTGAAACCTGGAGAGGTCAGCAATGGCTTTTGTTTCATTGATTTGTTTTTGTGAAGTCAAAACTTTGAAATTCTTCCTGTCCCCCCACCGTTTTCTAGCTCATTTCTGCCCAGTGTACCTGTTGGCCCAGCAGCCCCCTCTCTCCTTCATCCTCGTTCCTTGGCTTTGTGGTTTCTCTAAAGTCACTTTTGACTTCACCGTTGACTAGACAGTGCCCTCTGTTTTCTCCACTCAACCTTTCCATAGCCAGATTCCCGAGGGTGATTTCTGTTTTGGAGAGATTTTGGCTCGCTGTGCAGGGCTCTGGTGAGCAGCAGCATGGCTCTGGGCACATCCATCCACTTAGCTGTGGGTGATAGGGACCTGAAACCAAGACCAAGCAGCATAAAGGAAGCAACCTGCAGGATTTTGTAGCAGTTTAACTGAGCTGCAGGCGCAAAAGAGACCATTCTTAAGGTCCGAATTTGCAGCTCACAAGTTTGCAGGCATTGTCTCCTTGCAGTTCCTCTCCCTGCCCTCGTCTGTTGCTGCTTGTGCTCTGGCAGTATCCGTAGCCAAGTTGCTGTGCTTAGACCACAAAACCCCAGACTGAGAAGGACCATTATTAGGCTGAATGCATTTATTACAGAAAGAAGACATCTATGCAGAAACCCATTCGGTAATATAACACTAACACAGTTAAAATAGTGGCACACACACTGCTGTTCCTACCCCTTTTCCTGGTGCTGTGCCCCCCCCCGGCTCCTCTGAGTGCTGTGCTCAGGGGCTTCTCCCTGGGGCTGGCCAGGTGTCCCCATGGGGGTCCTAGGGGCAGGAATAGGATGTTCACTGATGCCTTCTTCTTCCTCACCCCAGAACTGTTTTCATCTGTTTGCCGGTGTGCTTTTGTACCTTTATTTCTTCATGAGTTCTCACCTTCACACCACATCCCACTTTACTACACGTGATGCCCTGTACATGTCAGATGCTACTTCAGGACATCAGAAATGCAGCTGCTGTTCTCTCAGTTAACCCCCAAGCCAGCCTTGCCCAACTCCAGCTGTGCATTTCTTTATCTGTGCCTTTTTTTATCTGGCTGCACTGAGCTGTGTGCTTCTGTGGGTCCCCCGTGCCATCTCCTGTCGCCTGCCTCCTGCACATCCATCCCTGTGCTGCAGCCCAGGTCCCCACATCAGTGACAGATCTCTCGTTCTGCCCAAAAGAATGGCTTGTTACTGCCACCCCTATGAAGCTAGAGTTACACCACACCAGCCTAAACAAAAGTACAACAAATTAGCCACAGACAGCTGGTCAATTAGAAGAACTGCTGCTGCAGCTAAATGTGGTGAGAGAGCTGCAGGCAGGGCAGAAGTTCGGGCAGAGCACAGCTGAGGCTCTGTGGGCTCAGTGCAAGGCGATGGTACCACCCCAGTGCAGGGCTGCACGGTTCCTACATGGCCATTGCTACCGAAACACAGCCACAGTGGAAACCTGCCACCAAAGGAGGCAGTGCTTAGCTGAGGGGACAACTCAAGTGCATGGGATTAAGAAAAATAATGCATAAAATAGGTGAACTGGGGGGAAAGCACCACTGTTAAGAGATGGCTTTTGCAGTATTTTTATTTTATTTTATTTTATTTTATTTTATTTTATTTTATTTTATTTTATTTTATTTTATTTTATTTTATTTTATTTTATTTTATTTTATTTTATCTTTATTTCTGTCTCCAGCATAGTATCTTTGATGCTTTTTTTGCTAACTGAAAAATGAAAGAGCCATGGCCAGCTAGGCAGCTTCCTTGTTGGCTTGCTGCACTGACTGCTTCAGAGATTTTATACCTGCTTTGTTTGGCTTCCATGAGACTAATGTGCAGACATCCCTGTGATGGGATACACCCCTGAGCCAGAAATGTGCTGGGGCTAAGGAAAGCAGGATGCTCACAGGTGCAATTATCCAAAAATTGCAGGTTGAACACTCAGTTCTCAGCCCATTTTTTCCCCCATCACATTTTTTCCCCCGTCTTCCCCCAAAAAGTAAAAAAAAAAATAAAAAAATTGTTTTCATTACTTAGATATTGGGTAAGATGTGAGGAAAGCTGTGAAATACCTGAAAGCCAAAGACCCAGGGAGCAGTGCCCTGGGGAAGCAAGGCTTGGATGATCCCTGGCATGGCCATGCTGAACTTGCAGGGCTTCTGGAAGGTTTTGGGGCTGTCCCTGGAGCACAAAGCCAGTCCCAGCCACCAGCTCCACTCCGTGTGGCACCTCACTTCTGCCATCAGCCTGCTCAGTCCTGCAGGGTGCTGCTGGGTGCAAGGCTGGAGTTGCTCAGGGTCCTACATGGAGATTTAAACATGCATCAGGCTATGGAAGTTAGTGTGGTTTGTAGGGAATAATTTCCCCCATTGCATTCATCCTCCTTACAGGCAAGCTCATTAGGGCTGAGCCAGCATGGAAGAAGGGTCCCTTTGGACCTGGTGGACTGAAGTGCCAATTTGCAAAAACAATGGGAAATATTCCTCCTAGTTCTGAGCCCTGTGGCTGGATGGAGTCCCAGCGGGACGGGCTTTGTCCTCTGTTGGTCTCCCTTCCCTGCTGCACTCCTCCTGCATTTTCCCTCTTGTTTGATCATGAGCACATTGTTGGGTTTCTGATGTTTGATCAGTGACACCACACCAAGAAAGAGCCTGTGGGAGAGCTCACTCCAGTGGGGTGGAGGAGGTAGAAGGATGCCACAGAAGAGAAATAAGATGGGAGAACCGCGCTCCTGCTCTTAGGGTGAGGCACAATTTGGGTGGTAAAGGACAGAGTTCAGCAGTACCAATGAGCAGCCCCTGTTCAGAGTCCTCTTATGTTGCCTTTTAAACTCTGAGAAGGGCACTTAAAAAGTGACTAAATCCTGAGAAAGAATTTCCTAATATTTATTTAATGCACTTAAAAGAAACCAGCATGTCCCTGCAGTGCCTTAGGTCTAGAGGACATAGTTTTTACACACTTTTCCAATGCTTTTAGAAGCAGCTTTCCCACTGGGCTTGGATCATCCTTTCCCAGGCCTATTTTTTTTAAATATATAGGTCTATATTTGCTGCACCATGGCATCCTCCCTCCTGGCCATGGCTGCAAGAGGGGACGGCGCATTTCCACCTGGCTCTGGGCTGAACCTGGTGAGAAGGAGCTGAGCAGTGCATTTTCCTGTGCCCTCTCTTAAAGCAAGCCCAGATGTAAGGAGAATTTTGCAGGTCTCTGCTTTAATTTGCTGTTACGTGAGAGCCCTGAAGATTTGGAAGTGGTGGTGGTCAGACTGGGGGTGGTGAAAGATGTGGCTTCTGCAAGCACAGGGCAGGAGCTGGTCTGGGACCATACAGATGCTGAGCAAAAGTCTCGTCTCCTTTTATTCAGCAGAGTAAAAACCCCAAACTCGGTATTACTGGACAGAAGGAGGCTGCGGTGTAACCACCCAGTTGATTTTTCAGGCTCTCTGCTGGGTGAGGAGCCCGTTTCTGCTCGCACCAGAGGCTGCACTGGAGCGGAAACCTCGGCGCTGCACTTAGAGTTTAGGAAGCTACTTTGGAAAATTGGACATCTGGCGTTGATGAGGCTGGTAGTGCTATTTGTGAGCCGAACACATTGCTTTTCCCAAGGGCGGTGATGCATTGTAATTCTTCGCTGTTCATTAAACAGAATATTTTCCCAGTTTAATATCATAATAGTCATAATTGCTCTGCTCATAAGGACCAAGGTTTACTAAATTCAAATGGTGCAACGGATGCAAAACCCACATAAGAGTATTTTATCACTGATACTATAAAGACTTCCCTATAGCAAACATATTTTTATACTCTGCAAACAGCTTTAGAAGATTAACAGAAAGCATCATAAAAATACTCTTTAAATTAAAGATTGCATTGACTTTAGTGGCTTGCCCTTCCCCCACACCACCATTCCAGCAATAAAAGCACGATGATGTTTACATGGTTCCCAAACTGTAAAACAGTCATTTTTCATTATTTCACCAGTCTTAGAATGCAGACTTTTGTTTATCTATAACTCAATACGTTTTAACAAAAGGCCTGACATTTCAGTGAACGCTGATAGGAAATGTGCACAGAAAGTGGTTTATAAACAAATTAATGAGATTACTGCAAGGAAATTAATTGGAAGTAAAAATGGGACCCATCAAAGAAACATACCGATGGGTAGTTTGTAGCGGAGGTGCCTTTTTTACATGCATTTCTAAAGGCATTATCTGTGCAGGGCTCCATCAGTGCTGACCACCAGTCTCGCACTGTGTGACACCGATGTAACCACCGGCCTTATCTCTTGGGAAGCTGGCCGCTTCCTTGGCCCAAATTATGACACTGTAAGGGTTTGCATCCACCTGGAAGTGTCACCGAAAATCAAAAAGGCAGGAGGTCTGGATTAGAAGTTTATTGTCTCATTGTTTTATTTTATTTATTTATTTATTTATTATTTTTTTTTGCTGTGGCAGTGAAGTGGTTCCAGAAGATTTAAATTGTTCTGAACAGAGGCGGCCAAAAACCACAGCAGCAAAATCAGCGCATTTTTCTCAGGCAATCTCCAAACTCCAAAGTGGCAAGGGCATGTATCACAGCAGAGCAGGGAATAAGTATAATTTTGTCATCTTCATCAGCATTGCATATCAGAAAGCTCTGGGATGGAACTAGTGCTGACGGCTTGTCTGCGAGTCCTTGTGTTGGGAAGGGGTTGACTTTCTCTGTTTTTTTTTTTCCCTATTTAGCTGAAAGGCTGCCAGCTTTTGGTATGCATCACATGGGAAGCCCTCGCTGTGCCGCACAAGCTGATAACAGCTCACACCCAAATCTCTGCTCATGTCCAACAGGAGCAGGATGCTGACCGCTCCCTGCTCCGCTCCAGGCTGAGCAGCACCGATGTGACCAGAGGGCCACATCCAGCCCGGGGTTCATCTTGGCTCAGCATCTTCTTGCCAGACCTGTCCCACTGGCACATGAACAGTAGGTATAAATAATTACAGCAGAGAATAATTACAGCTGTAGCACACTTGAATGAACCAGCGACTTGTCGCCTGTTTCTCTCAGTGGTAGACAGGAACAGGGTATAATGGATTATTTGTCGCCGTGCTGGAATTTTAATACACGCATGGGAAGTAGTTTGCAGGACACCGTTCCCCATAGGAAGTGCTGTATTGTTTCCAAGACTTAACTTTCCTCTGCTCCTCATTTGCCAAAATTAAAAATATCGATCTCCTTGGGAAGCACGAGCCCTCTAACAGTGATTGCTCTCAAACCCGGCGTCGATACTGGGTCCATTAATGTAATCGCGTTATCACAGAGGTGATATTGTGTATTAGTAGGCTGGAGGAGGGCAGGGAGTGGGATTAAACACATCATCCAATCAACCCTGAAGGTGTAATTCAGTATAAATCATTTTTTAATCAACAGGAGGATGTGTTAAAGTCATTTGCTTGTGGTGTATGTTTATAGGGAGAAAATGCAGGGATATTAAAGAATAGTTTCTGTCTCTGGATTTATTTTTAAATTGTTCTTTTTATTGGCCCATAGTACAATAGGCAAACGAGATGTTCTCAAATAAATGTTTGTCATGTGAGATGGAAACGTGCCTCTTGTAGATCTACCACTGCAAGCTGTAGATTGAAACCAGTGCCACGCTTAGGCCCCGCTACATTAATGGATGGCAAAGAAACAATTTAATCGCATCCTGTGCTCCGAGGGTTACTGGTTTTAATTGCATTTAAACGGTTTAATGCATTAAAAGTTATGATTTCAGTGCAAAGGAAAAAGCGGCATCTCCGGGAGGGGAGGGTGGTGGTCTCGGACCTGCCCGGAGCCAGCAAGGAAGGCTGCTGGAGGTGGGAAGAGGGAATTTGTGCGTCTCCTACCCCACTGCAGCAGCAGGGTTGGTTTGGTGTGGGGTGCCTGGGGTCGCTGTTAGCTCAGAAATGTCCCAGGTTTCCCCCTCCCAAACTAAAGACGTGATGCTGGTGGGCTGCCTGGGCAGCCTGTTCTTTTCTAGCAAGGTTTCATCTTTTCTTTTTTCTTTTTCTTTCTTCCTTTTTTTCCTTTTCCCTTTTCCTTCTTCCTTTTTCTTTTCCCCTTTTCCCTTTTCTTTTTTCCCTTTTCCCTTTTTCCTTCTTCTTCTTTTTCCTTTTTCCTTCTTCCTTTTTTTCCTTTTTTCTTTTTCTTTTTTCTAGGCGGGTTTTGGCAGTGCCCTGTCGGGGTATTGCTCACGTCCATGGTTTGTGTGAGGGACCCTGGGGCGGGGGCTGAGCACCCAGCCCTGCCAGCCTTGGCTTCCCCATCTCCTGGGGGATGAAATCCCTCCCAGTCCCAACAACATTTCACCTGCTCCAAGGTTTCTCAGCGAGCCTGCTTGAAGGAGGGCAGGTGGCTGAGTGAGGAGGGCAGACATCGCCCTCTTCTGTGATGGGTGCTGGAAAACCCCTGCTAAAAAAAACCCAGCCGCAGCTGGTGCCTGCAGGAATGCCCCCACAGGTCATTATCCATGATAATCCCCTGGCATCCCCATCTGCATTGCTGCTCCGGAGCTGGGGGCAGGATCAGAGAAGTGCCCTTGTGCACTCACTGCAGGTTTTTCACTCTCAAGTAATTTAAAGGGTAAAAAGCTGCCTGAGCTGCTGGAGCTCCTAAAATCCCTCATCATATGAGCTGTGCCTCCCAGAGACAACTCACCTAACAAATGGATCCACCACGCTGATATTGGACTCTTTAGAAAATTACTAAAGATTTTCAATTATACATGCTTCTTTCCCTAAGTTTAAAATGATATGTGCATGCATTATGGACTTAAATTAATATTTGAGCTATTAATTGGAAATTGCACTTGGCAGCAAGTTAATTTTTGTGGTGCAGTGCTCGTGTACCCAGAGATAATATGATGGCTGCATTTTTAGCAGCTTATAAACAAATAAAAATAAATGAAATTCTTCAAGATCAGCTCGTACCGAGCTATCAAAATGAATCAAGCTTAGGGCAGGGATGTGTGCTGCCTGACATCGCCCTTCCCTTGCACCTCTCCGTGCAGTCATCTGGGCCTGAGAGGAACGCCTACAGTGCTTTTGGGGTGTCCCAGCCACGAGCAGAATTACTAGTGCTAGTAGAATTACTACTGTTAACATCCCACTGACTTTTGTGCTGCCACCAAAGGTTTGTGAACTGTGCAGTGAACTTAATTCCTTTCTCTATTTTGTGGGTTATCCAGAAGCAGACACAATTTTTATGCTTTTACACGTACCTGCAAGGAGCAGTTCCATGCCTGCACCAAAAGAGTAGCTTTTTTTTTAATTTATTTTTATTTTTATTTTTTGTAAGAGGCCCATTGTGTGTATTTACTGTCTGTAAATACAGATAGTATTTACATATATATACTATTTACTATATACTATATACTATATATATACTGTATAGTGTATATATATACTATACTATACTATACTATATATACAGTATATAGTATATCTACTATATACTATATATACATGTATATGTACTATATACTATATATGTATGTATATAGTATATAGTTTATATATCCACGCTGTTAAGATAGGTGAGGACTGTTTTAATTGGCAAAGCTGTGTTTTAAAGGTTTATCAGATAACTTGAGCTCTATACGTGGGAAAAGAAAACCCTTCACTTGCGAATTATCAGTGGACATTTGAAGTGCTGGGTACGGTCATTGCGTGAAGGGTGAGCTCAGCTTTTAAAAATGCCTGGGGAAGACTTCTTGTTCAGATGCTCGCTAGCTCCTCTGCATTTCTCACTGCACTTTGGTGTTTATCAACACTGTGTTTAAAATCCAATACAAACAAGCACACTGTACTGAACACATAGGCAATACAGTTTTCGTTGCAAGAATATTAGCAGGAAAATCCATCTCTTAAATGCTTTTTGATAAGCAAAGGGTGGCAATAATTTCTAAGCACCTGTTTACTATTTATTGCTTAGTAAAGCATCAATGTCCTCTTGTGCTTGTGGCTTCTATACCGCCACCCCACTGTTTATTCATAATGTTGCATGAACGTTAAGTGCTTTAATGTACACATTGCTCTGTTAGGAGATGACCAAATGAAGAAAGAGGCTTAATTTGTCAAAAACTCATCAGTCCTTTTTGGGACTGTTAAATGTCCCAGCTGACCTGGTCACGGTTAAGAGGCTTAGTGGCTTAGGGCTGTGAGCTCTGCCCACACCCGAGCCCAGCCCTGATCCTTCAGGTGCCTCTCCTGGCCGTGGGGCAGTGTTTGCCCCTTGACTGGGTTGTGCTGGGAGCAGCTCAGCCAGGTCTTAACCTCTCCATGAGAGTTACTCACTATGCACCTAGGATACTGTGTGTCAGAGGGAAAATAACAACTCACAGGAGTAATGTCATTAACAAGTAAAATCATTCCCACACATCAGCAGCGCTTTAGGAAGACAAAAACTTCCCCTAAACCATTTTTGGTGGCTTTTTGTGTCACTCGTAAAGGCTGCTGAAAGCAAAGGGGGCCATTTGGCTCTTCCACACAGCTGCATTTTCTGTCCTGGCTCCCACGGGGGACTCTCAGATTCACACTGTTTTTGATCCATCCATCCACATAGCTTTTACAGTAGCTGATTTATAAGCTAGCATGGACATCTCTGGGGCCATCAGAAAATACAGCTAGCTGATTTTCCTTTTATTTTTTTAAATAAAATATATTAATGACAGTTGTCCCCAGCGTTTCAGCAAACAAAATCTGCTTCAGCCACCTTGCCCACTTGTGGGAAGGAACTCAATTCTGAAATGAAAATGTTAGGAGCTACGTTCAAAATACTACAGGCGGCATTTCCGTGTGCTAAATGGTATCGCTGTAGAGAAAACAGGTATGCATGTTTGGAATCTCCAAAATTTTCCACATCTCCTCATTTTTGTGTTAATTATTCAAGCCGTTATGAAACAGGTAAAGAGAAATCAAAGCAGAGTTGCTTAGAGCCAAATGAAGCAGAGGTGTTTCAGAGCAGAATAAGCACAGCAAAACCTGTAGGGGAGGCTTCAGGAGGAGTTGGGGCATGCAGCTCTTGCTCCTTCTCCCTGTTCCTCTGGCCAGATAGACCTTGAGGTTGCCTTTCTTAAAATAACCAACAAGTGGGGGGTTTGAATGCTCCCATGTATGATGCCCACGTGAATTCCTGAAGGAAGAATTGGAAGTGGGTCTTCTACCAGGGGTGCAGACCTGGTGGGGGCACGTGCGAGACCCCAGTGTCCCCTGGATGCATCGGTGTCCCCGTGCTCCAGCCCCATCTCTGCAGAGGGGCAGTGACCAAGGCACTGTGTTGTATGCTTAGGTTGCAGAAGTGTCCATACGCTGTGGCAGTAGCATGGTAGCTCAATATCTTACGGCTGCTTCTGTGTTGTTTCGTATAGAAACTTGCAGTTGGGCTGCTGAGATTCCCAACAGCAGCAGGCAGCTATTTTGGGGCCGATATCACTGGGTTGTGTCCATGTCCAGGTGTTCAGCCATATCTCTGAACCACCCCGTGAGTTTCTTTTGCCTCACTTTTCTGCACTTTTTGTGTGTTTGAGAGCCTCGGTGCACACGAATATTATGGTGCAGGGGCTGTGAGGGCAGCACACTGCCTATGCTGGGTCTAAACAGAAGGAATGGGTTTTAAATTAGTTTGCCATTTTTCTCTTTGATCTCATATTTAAGTGTTTTGAGATTTAGAGTCCACTCCGTAGTTGAGGTGTTGCCTAGTTACCATTTTTGATATTGCAGAGGAAGAATAAATAAAATGACATTTTAATATTAAATGCTGTGGCTTGAGGATTGCAGATGTGCTCCCTGTGCACCAGGCAGCCGAGGCAGAAATCCTCTCTTGAAAAAGCTCTTGTTCTTACTGGGGGACTGTGAAAATTGTCTTTTTATTTTTAAATATATATGTATTCTCCCACAACAGCCCCCGCATTGCGTTTGTTCTGCAGTAGGGAATCGGAGACCAGGTGTTTTGTTAGCTTGTCCCATTACCCCATGTATAAATCCTCACATGCGGTTGTGGGCACCGAGATCAGCACACCGGGAGCTGCTCTGTGCTGTGGGGTCGTGGTGTGCAGTGCTGGGTGGAGAAGTGCCAAGTGCCCAAACTCACCTCCATACATTTCCACAGCTCCCCACCAAACCGCGTTAGGACAGCAGGCAGCTACTGCTCCTCAGCGGTGACAATTTATGGGCAATGCCTGCTTTTGAGGTGTCCCTTGGCTGCTCACCCTATTTTATCCTCAGGGCCTTCCAAAAGAAGAATTAGCCATTCTTCTTTCTTCCCGAAGCTGGCGTTTGAGTTGAAGTGCACGCGGTGCTGAGAAATCCTTCGTTGTGCAGAGCTGCCTCATCAGCAGAAGGGTGAGTGCCTGCGTGGGAAGGTCGGGAGGTTCTTGGGTTGCTGTCTGGTTGTTCACAGTCCTTTCGTCTAACAGTGGGCATCCTTACTCCTGCCTGCACGCAGACAGCATCAGTCACTATCCCTCAGTCACTATCCCTCCATCAGCCCAATATGAACTATCCCAAAAATGCTGGAGAAGGTAGAACACAAGGCATAGTGTGCCTCCCCTCTACATGTTGTGTGCTGTTTCATCAGCTAAATCTGCTTTGATGGGATGCCTGAGACTCCCCCTTCTGTTGGGTGTGTTGTCCTGAATTTCCTCTCATCCCCTCCTCTATGGGGAACTCACCATTGTTGGTTTTTAATGACTTGCAAGTCATTAACAATAAACAAGAGGGGTCTGGAAATTTTTACTCTCAGAAATAGTTCATCTTAATAGTCATATTTTTTTGGGGTCTATTTCACTAAGGGTGTTTGCTCTGGTGACTTTGTTCTGTCGCCAGGTTTTCCTAGGTGAAGTCTGAAGTTTCCTGGGTGTCCTTTCTTGGATCATGTTTATAAGAAAATCCAGCAAAGAAACCAGGAAAAGCAGATTAAATTACGGAGTTCAGTAAGCACTTCGTAATCAAGAATTATAAATCCAGGAAAGTTTAAGCTGGCATTTGTATTTAAGAGAAACCTATTAAATATTAAGAAATACATAGCTCAGGAATATGAAGTGCCCTTCAAATCATTAACATTTAGAGATACAGACACTGAAATGCTTTAACTGTGAGGCTGTTGCATGTTATCACTGCATCACTTAAAAACTGGCAGGAGCAAGCACTGTGTTAGTGCTTGAGATAACTCTAATTGATGCTAAGGCTTTCAGTTGGTTTTAATTCCTGCAGCAGCTGAAAGTGATGGGAAAGTGCCATTGCAGCCAGGAGATAACGTGGAATCTTTCCCCAAACATTAACAGCAATGTGTACATATGTGTGTATAGAGAGAGGTAAATAGCTATAGACAGGTATTTTAAAAGTTTGCAGTGCATGTTTTCCAGTGACTAGCAATAGCACATAAAAGGACTTTTTTCAGAATTTCTTATTAGTGAATGACAATTTTCATCTCTATCACCTTACTCTCTCTCTTCCTTCCTTCCTTCCTTCCTTCCTTCCTTCCTTCCTTCCTTCCTTCCTTCCTTCCTTCCTTCCTTCCTTCCTTCCTTCCTTCCTTCCTTCCTTCCTTCCTTCCTTCCTTCCTTCCTTCCTTCCTTCCTTTCTTCCTTTCTTCCTTTCTCTCTCTCTCTCTCTCTCTCTCTCTCTTTCTTTCTCTTTCTTTCTCTCTCTCTCTCTCTCTCGTTTCCTTCTTTTCTCCTTGTTATTTCGAAATTTCCAGACATATTCATCATATAAAGTATATACATTTTTCCTATAGAAACACTGCACTATCTTTCAAAGCAAGCAATGCACAGTGTGAGCTATCCACGGCATTAGTATTTACGGTTTGAAAGCACATTAAAACAAAAGCTAATTCAACGAGCTAGAGGAAACCAGCAGTGAAGCCGCCCCCAGAAGCCTTTCTTTTCTGCCTCATGGGGGCACCATGAATCGTGTCTAGAGCCTGGAGAGGTCTCTTCCCACTTGGACCATCAGCTGTCTGTCTGTCTGTACGTGCACTGCTGTCTGTCCGGGAGGGGAACATCTCCCAGTTATGCAGGAGGGAGCTGGGAGCTGCCCCACCACCAGCCTGGCTTTTCCCCAGCTGAAGCGAGCCCATGTCCTTCCAGCCCAGCATAATCCATTCCCCATTGAAAAACTGCTGCGACTAATTTTAAGATATGTGCGAAATAAGAGATGTGGGCTTTGTTTTCTTTGTGGACAAAGTGTGGTAAAGCAGAGAGCTGCTTTAGTTTTTCCACTGCATTGCGAAACTCAACCCCTCTCCTTATGAGCAGGTGTCCTCTGGCATTCCCCTCTGAGCACCTTCCTTCCCTCTGTTTCTACTTCTCTCTAGCTCAGAGAAAAATGTTCTCTTGCTGCTTCTGAGCTGAACCCTATAGGACAAGAGTGTCCTCATGATACTGGATTTCTCACTAAACCAGTACTGGTAATGTGGGTAGAAGAGCTCCATACCTCTGCAGGACCCCGGAGCTCAATGTCCTTAGTTCTAAGCAAATACATAAAAATAAAGCCTGACTGCAAAATGGCAAAGGTAATTTTGATTTCAGATGAAATGAAAATATAGAGTGATGTTGTAGAATATCAATCTATACTATAAATGTATGTGTCTGGTAAATGTTGAAGCAAAGGGAGATGAACAAGTTACTCAAGAAGATACCAAGTACAGATGTATTCTCAAATCCTTTCTGTTTTCGATCTCATTATGGAAGTACTAACCTCAAAATAGTTATATCTCACTAAAAGATGAACATTCATAATTTTTTTTTTTTTTTTGGAAACCAGATAGCATTTTTGAGCTGTTTATTAGGGAAATTTATTGTCTTGATTTGCTTTGTTGTTGCTCAAATTCCGTAGAATGGTGTAAGCTCATCTTTTCCAGTTTTAAGCAACTAAACCCCAGCCATCTCTCTGAAGATAAGACCTTCAGTCTGTAGTTGTCCAAAACATATTTTTCAGCAGCATTATAAGCTATTAGAAACAAGCTTCCACTCTGCATATTAAAACAACTTCACCTCAAGTGGCAAAAGCTGTCTTACCTACAATAAAAGCTTTTTTCTGAAGGTCTGGTTATTGGAAGCCACATCATTCAAGCTTAGCTGGCTAACATAGCCAGCTAACATATCTGCCAGTTTATCTGGCAGTTTGGGAAATGGATCCATGAAACTTAATTGGCTTTATATATTTACATTCAAAATATTCAAAGGGAAACTCCAGTTTATCTGACGGGTCGCCCACGCTTCTCTTTGATGAGCTTCATCATGAATAAAGATAACTTCGGCTGAGTTTTGAGCAGAACCTGGAAAACATTGGGGATCTGCAAGTCTCCAGGTAAAGCAGGCACTTTTCACCCTACATATCAAAGCCTCATCTCCTAAGCTGGATTCTTCATAAATATTTTGTGAAAGGAGGTGATAGTTATATTTTTTTTTCCTTCCTTCCCCCCCTCATCGTTCTTCCATCCCTCGGCCATAAGAAAAGACTATTCTGTTCACACTTTGTCTCCAAAGCACACAGCCCGAGCTCAGGAAATCAACAAATAACTGGACTTGTTGATTCCTGTCCAAATGCCTCTGCTGTCCAACGCTGAGAGTGATCATGTTTATCAGATGAACGGCGCCTGCTGTGACACCAGCCATTCACATCCCATAAGAAGATGCTCAGTGGTTTATAAGGAAAATTTAGTGCCTGTTGCAAGCCAATAAATCAATTTTCCAAGCCCTGGCAGAGACCCAGTCCGTGAGTCCTTCCTGGAACCTAATTCAGATTGAATTATTACTTCAATTGCACCTGGCAGAGATGATGTTAATGCAGAAGATGAGTTAGGAAAAAATAATGGTTGCAGAGAAAATGCGCGTGGATGAAAGAGAATGCACTTAGATGCAATAGCATCTTCTAGACAGCATCATGTAAAATCAGGAGGCAGCTTTTAACTCGACAGACAGGGCAGCTGCACACCTGATTGTCGGCAAGAATAGTGAAAGTTATGGTGAAAATTACCCTGAAGCCTCTTCTGGAACTGCAGTTTTTCTAGCATTTGTGCTGGATTTTGGTTATAAGGCTAAAGCCACCTATCTACCTCTACTAAATAATTTCACCTCCTTTGACTACCCCGTCCTTCGTCCCTTGATTTCTTGGTGATATCCTAGAAATGTTTTTTTTTTTTTTTTTTTTTTTTTTTTTTTTTTTTTTTTGTGTGTGTGTGTGGGATTCTGTTTGCGGGGGTGCCACATGCAGAGCCTCGTGCCTCGAAACACAGCTGCAGCCACAGGGATCTGAGCCATCCCCTGCATCATTCCCGACCCTCTGAGATCAGAGATGCAGAGAAAAGGGGACAGTTTGTGGCCTCAGTTTAGCTTCACAAGCTGCCACGATGGGATCAGGAGCTATTTTAAGCCTAACAGGGTACAAGGCCTTGCACCAAACTTTGCAGTTCGAGGTGCTGATGGTTATTGCTGCCCCACGGCTTGCTTGGGCCCTGAAAAAACCTCCCAGAAAAGGTCACTGGACTAGTACCAAAACCTGCCATGTTTTATTTCTCATCTCCCATCAGTCTACTTCAGGGAATGGTGTTGGTGGCACAGGTACTGCAGAGCAAAATCACGGCCGTGGTTCACAGGGAGTACTGCCAGACACCTGGGAGGGGTGTACACACTCCCACAAAACCACTACCCAGCAAAAACCTCTGCCCTTGCTGCTTTTCCCACAGAAATGACATCTGTGAGCCCTCCTTAATTGGTTCAGACAGATTGAATCAGGTTAATGAGGACCTGCTGTTTAAAGACTGGGTGCCCAGCCAGCTCACCTAGGCTGAAGCTGGCTGGGGAGGGTCAGCAAGCAGCTCTAGGGGGACCAGGACATGTGTTTTGGGTATGGAGCAGAGGAAGGTAGGGGTCTGGTGGGGGGTAAGTGCCCCTTGTTGTGGGTCAGACTTCTGCCTTGCTTGCTTTTGACATCCTGGGCTCTGCTGTTTCTTTCTTGATTGATATTTTCTGCAGTATTGAGGAATCCAGTGGGGAAGTGCTTGATTACTTTTCCATGGGTGACCTCAATAAACATGTTTTGAGGTAGAAGCCTAGACCTGGGGACAGATCCTCAAAGAGCCAGTTTGCATCTTACTGAGACGGTTTAAGTGCTGAATCCTCAAAACGCCAACAAACCTACCTACTACACCACTGTGGTCCTGTCTGAGATGCTCTCAATTTCTGGAGTTGCTGGCTGGTATGGGTATAAAAGTACATCCTACAGCACCATGAGCTCCAGTTTTTATAGACCACTTGTCCACTTATGTAAATTCCAAATCGTGAAGATTATTTTCAGAGCAGATATTATCTTGGTGCATCTCATTTGCTCAGCACTTCCTTTAATGGTGCTCTGGTCCCTTGTTAGAGTACTCAGATATAATTTCAATAAAAACTGGTGATAGTGGTTTGCCAAACTACCTTTTCCTTTCAGGCCTGCTGTGCTGTGCCTTTCTGAAATAGCCTGGCCACCTGATTATTCTTTTACCCAGGAAATCCTCTGGCAAGTAAGTGGCTTAGAGATGTCGGTAGCAGAGAGAAATTTAGCATTGCCAGGCTGGATGCAAGATCCAACAGGATCAGAGCATAATTACCTGGTAGCAAGTTCAAAATCAATAAATATTTTTTCCATTATTACTAATTTATTTTATTCCCTTCCACCTTGGGCTGAGGCTGTGACTCATCTCAGAAACCTGGGCTCTAAGTGCAGGAAACTGGAGTCCTAACAAACCTGGGATGGCATGGAATGTGTTAAAATTTTGGGTAGGATGGGGATCTTTGAGCTGGTGGGAAATATTTTCTTACTAATGGTGAACTTGGTGTGCTAGGTAATGCTCAAGAGGCAATTTTTTTCTTAGTATTAGAGAGAGCTTCTCCCCCAAATTTCAGCCGGCTCTGGAAACAAGAGCTCCTCTCATGTTTCCTAGTCTTCTTTTCCAAAAATGCTTTCCCAGTGAAATCTATACCCCTTAGATACAGGTTTGATGAAAAAGTAATGAATGTATTTACCACTGTACTTTCTTACCCTGAAGGAAAGCAAAAAGAAAACACAATTAGAATTTCTGCCTCTTATTTTCTTCAAAATATTTTTGTTGAAAGTGCTCAAAGACTGGCATCTTGCTAAGAAAACTGATTTGTATTTTTATTCAGCTTGGATTTAACAGATGAAAAG
The DNA here is from genome assembly GCF_964211825.1 of Aythya ferina. NCBI lineage: Eukaryota > Metazoa > Chordata > Aves > Anseriformes > Anatidae > Aythya > Aythya ferina. The sequence continues at coordinate 63,088,700 of NC_140301.1, forward strand.
AGCCACTTTTGGTTAAAATGATTTTGCTAACTAGCCATTGATCAGCTTCATTAGATGAAGAGAGAAACCTTGCACCAGATAGCAGTGAAGTCTCTCTTTCCTCTTCCTCGGTTCTGGGTTAATCATCCTGTATGGATGATCAGAAATGGCACATTCTTAGCTAGTGATTGTCTTTTTTTCTCTGAGGGATGGCCACAGCAGTGTTCAACGGAGATAATTTCAACTGGAGATGTGACAGGACTTGAATGTCCAATTCCCCTGAAAAGCACTTGCTTGAGTATATGGGTCTGGGGCAGTGGAAAGAGAAAGATTGCCCTGGCTCTTCCCTTGGCTCCTCACCATTCAACACACCTTGTAGGAACCATCATTTCCCAGTACTAACCATCACCCTTTTTTTATTCAGATATTTTCTGCAGACAAGGGAGGCAGCAACAGTGTAGGTCTCATTACTGTGTTGCTTGTATATGGCTAAGGCTGTCACTGCTGTGACCTGTTGGTCCTGATTCAGGCCAAGAGGCAGAGCACCCACACAAGTGACTTTGGGGTGTCCTTACTTGTCCTGCATGCTGAATGTATACTCAGGATGAGTTGTTGGCACGTGCTTAGGGGTATTGATGTGTAGTATCTCATATATCTCTAGTAGTATCTCATGGCCATTATATCCTTCTTTGCATTAGCATGCCCTGTGGAACATGCTGCCTATGATGCTAATGTGGTCTTGGGGAGAAAGTTGGAACTTATCAAACTTCTTTTTCCCCCCTGCCCTGTATTTTCTGCTGTCCCATCTCACACTACACCCAAAGGTGCATGAATATGATTAAAATTTTGATTACTCATATGAACTATGTAGAAAAGAACAGTTTTGGAATTAAAATTCAGAGAGAAATTGAATCCCATAACAGAGCCTGCATTTATATTCAAAATATGCTAATACGCTGTTCCGTGAGATCTTTGAATTCAATCAGGAAATCACCTAACAATAAAAGCCTAAAAATATATACAGAAGAGAAAGCAAGTGAGAAAGCCAGCTGATGGCAGTGATAAAATCTCAGCACAAATTTAGATAAACTTGATTGATAGCTTCTTTTTTTATTCTCTCTAAGATTTTTAAACGTTAATCCAATCCTGCTTGGTGTTAGCAGAGTGAATGAACATTGTCTTTATTTATTTTTTCTTCTCCTCTGCCATGATCCTGAAGTTCTGAAGCAATGAGCTGGTTTAGACAAAGCAGTAGATTTCTAATTTAGTTTGTTTATTATGTAACTGAGTGCAATTGCTAATAGAGAAACAAGTTATTACAGGCTGACGTGCCTAGTTAACAAGAGCAAAGACCAATTCTCAGCCCAGATTCTCATGTTCAGTAGCATTGCTTGGCTCCTTGATAGGTGTGACAGGAGCTCTTTAGCTGTTCCTTCCTGCAGGATTTGGCGTGGGGACAGGCGTAAACGTTTGGGGCATGCTAGGTAGCACAAGCACCTGGTTGCATGGATGTCGCTGCATCTTGGCACCTCTCGCAGCGACTGCTTGAGTCCAGATGTTCAAATATCTCTGGGCGATTGATTGCAGTGTGTTCTAAGAACTTGCATGCATGCAGGTGTCAGGGCCTCTGTTGCTGAGAGCCTCTTCTGTAATTTTGCTGACGGTCTTGCCCAAAGAAACCAAATGTTAGCAGCAGAGAGAAGACATGCACTGCCAGGTACAAAGGTTGTTAATTGGCTGGTCTTATGGGAGATATGGTTTTGGAGGAGGTAATGATTCTGGAAGCTTTTTCTAAAGCAAAGAATATGGAATAATTACCTTATACAAAGCCCCCGAGTGCAAGCAGTCCAGCTGGCGTTCAGAGACGGGGGCACCTCAGGGTGCTGCCTCACGAAGGGGTGTCAGGGGCTGCTGGGCCACTGTCCAGCAGCCAGAGATTGGGCTACAATCTGTCAGATTTGCCAGCTGCCCTTAATACAGAGGCTGGATTGAGTAATTAGTCCACCTGGAGGGGGCTGCCCCCTGCTACAGGGTGGGGAGGGACTGCAGCTCACAGTGCAGGCAGATGCGGTATGAGTCCATCATCCCCCAGCACGGGGCAGGGTGGCTGGTTTTAGGAACCTGGGATTTTTGCAGTTGGAGTTGAACATAATTCCTGTTTCTACTTGGAAAGCAATGAGTCCTGTATGCTGAGTAGCTGCTTCTGTGCTGCTCACTGGTGCTCCGGTCACAATGCAAATCTCCCTGGGTCCTGGGCTGCAATGAGGAAAAGACTTCTTGTTTTGTAAGTACAGCTAGTAAACTAAATACCATCATACCTATTAGTTCTCCTGTATGCTCTTTAAACACTCTTGCTTCCCTTTGACAACTGTGTGACAGGACCTGGCTCTTTATGGATCACTTAGCTACTTCCCATGTGAAATAGTGGCACATTTTGGGGGCATGTTTTTCTGGCAAACCTGGACCTATGTGTTCATCTCTTTGGCAAGGGTAACCTAGATAAAACTAATTTCTAACCTCTGCCCATTAGAGTGATAGAAACCCATCCAGGATCATTCTTAATAATTGCATTTGTTTTCATACCAATAAATGACTCAATGACAGGGTTTTGTGTTCTAGCCACACTTGTGTTACTCATTTTTCCTGGTGCTTTCCAGAGACCAGAATTGCAAACTGACAGAAAAAGTGAAAAGTTTTAGCTCTTATTTCTTGCTTTGATACCTAAAAGCATCGGCAACAACCTTACAAAGGCAGCCTGTTCCTCTGAGGTTCTGGTGGTTAGGTTCCTTTACAGCACTTGAAGTTGTCCTTTGGACTCCAGGAGGTTTTCCTGTCTCTAGAAATTTACATGGCCCAGTTCTGACTGGTTTTATGTTAGCTGTGGAGTATGCGATGAAGATTAAGAAAACCTGTGCTGCTTAATTTAAGGCATATAGTGGCAACTGATGGTCTAAATCCTGACGGGCTACTTATTTCTAATGACTGCTGTGCCTGTGAAAAAAGAACAGATGATATGAAAGACATCCATCTGAATACTCCTAAATCCTGTATTCTCAATCCTATTTATAAAAAAATAAATTTTATAAAAGGATGATAATCTTCCAGTATCCCAAAATAGCCTGTACCTTGACTCGCCTGCTCGAACCCCAGGGAGCTCTTGGCTGGGTAAAGCTGTGTTTGTGTCGGAGTGCAAAGTGCATGTGCTCAACAGCCCTGGAGGCTGCTTTTCTGAATTAAATAACAAATAAAACACCTTTAGTTCTTGAGGGCTTAAAACGTGTTGCTGCCATGCTTGTGTCACCTTTGTGTGCTGCTGCAGAGGTGGTGATGGGGGGGGAGAAAAAATGATTTATTTTTATGCTTTCCAGTGATGGAAAGACTTCTGTCCTCCTTTCTGCTGGACAAAGGTCTCTTCTTCCCCCAAATGTGAGCCTGCCTTGGTGTCTGAAGAACTAGTGCCTGGTCTTATATGCTGAACATATGAGCTCTTGAGCGTCTTCAGTTTCATTTTGAAGTTCTAATATTTACATTTAAACTGTGTATAAACAACGTACGTAAATATGCGTCAATATTCATGCTTTGCTTGTCTGACAGTACAGAACAATCCTACTAGCATATTTCATTTGCCTCTTCTTGTTTTTATTTTTTGTGCTTAGTTTTTGGCAAGGTATTAAACAGCTTCTGGATCTTCTGCAATAAATAAATCCAGCCTGACCCTCTTAATTATTTGAATATTTGCAAAGAGATTTGAAATTCTTTGTGGAACGAGTAATTTCCCAAATCTACGTAGCAATTACCAATGTTTTAAGCCAATCTGATTTCTTTATTCAGGTTTAAGAGTTATCTTAATTCATGTACCAGTCTGAGGCTCCCTCATGCAAATATATAGCAGGTGATGTATTCAGGTAGCCATATGACATTTTGCACATTAATTTTGCATACAGTTTTTCCTCTTTTCCTCAGAAAAAGAAATGCTCAGGAATTTTGGTACATTTATTCCCTCTCCCCTATGTCCGAAACATTATGCAATATATGGGTCAATTTCCCTTAAGCTGTAGGACATGGTAAATTCCACTGCTCGCAAAGCTGCCTATTTTCAATATCTCTATCTGGTGGAAACGGGAGAGAAATTGATGCCAGTTCTTAAACACAGGATTTGTAATGTTACCATGTGGAGGACTTTGATGCTAGTAACTGGAAAAGTGTGAAGAGTTGCTTTTGTTCAGTCTCAGTGTGACTATTCAGACCCACACCTTAATCCATGCAAGTCTGAAGAATTAAGGCATATATTTTATTTTATTATTATTATTATTTTTTACTTTCATCGTGAGTTATTTTCTGTTATTTCTAAATGTGGTTCTGCTATGGTTGAAATCTTTGCTCGAAGTTGAGTATTTAAGTCTAAAGCACTTCCAATCTTGTGTTTAAATCTGTTATACTTCCTCCTTGTCCTAGGATGTTCAGAAATCTATATTTAAGACGCTCAGGAGCAATGATGCTCTGATATGTGGTGTTGCTTTTTATACTTCCTCCTACTTTTTCTTTAAGTTAATGGAGTCTAGTTATGTTTCTTTTGTGCTGAGCAGGTTTTATTATGCCCAGCTGTTTTTTGTTCCTCCATTTGTGCCAGGGTACCTGTTTATGCTACAGAATCAAACACAGCATTTGAGGTGCACCTCCAGGGCCTTCCACACCTGGATTTTGCTGGACATCCGCAGAGTTACTAAATGGTGCTCAAGCCTGCTCGTTTGCATGGGAGGTGGAAATGTCAAGGGTCTCTACCATAGCTGAACATGACATTAACCTGATCGTGCTGGGTGGGCATCCCTTGCTGTTAGATTCAGGTGAGAGGGAAGAGGAGGAGGAGGGAGTGTCACGTATGGGTGGTGGCTTTGAAAGTCTTCAATATTTATGTTAATAACTCTGAACAGAAGTTATAAAATGGGCATGTGTGAAGCACAGGCATGTCTGCTGTCCCACAGGTGTTGGAGGAGAGTGGCTCATTCTGGACCCTAAAGACTAAGTAAGGCTCCTTGGGTAAGTGGGGCCAAGAATCTGGAAGAAGCTTCTGGATGTCTGGTTCTCGTCTAGATTCTAGGTTTAGTCACCAAGTCTGTATGAGTGAATAACCAAAAGAGGTTGAGGACTGCTTTGGACCCTTCTCTGCAGTCATTTATGTTGTGTAGGTGTCAATACGACTCCTGTGCCCTTGTGCAGCCTGGTGGTAGGCAGAGCTGGATGTCTCAGTGGCATGTGCAAAAGGCTGGTTCCCAAGGCACTTGGTTTGAATCTGGCCACTCTGTATACTAGTGCAGACCTACCTTGAAGCTTTATCTGAAAATTCCTCTCACAACTGTCAGGTGAGATTCATGGGTAGATTTCATTCATAAAATCTAACTAACTTCTAACTCCTTCTAACTAAGCCTTTTGGTCAGGGTTTTCACTAAGTGAGCTAGAGCCAGTGTGTAGAGCTATACAGATGGAGACCTGCATGAAATACAGTCTCTCTGTGACTCTCAAAACCTGGGTGAGGATTTTTTTTTTTTTTTTCTTCCTATCTCCTGTGGCTTGGGTATTCATTGAGGTTGTACTGGGTCCTGTTTCAGATCCACACTTCAGAGGCAGATTTTGAACGACAGTCTTTCCTTTCTGTAGGAGTAAATTTTAGCCATTAAAACACTGTCTCTTTTGCTTATTTGTGAAGCACAGCAATTGTTTACTGAGACTGACAGAGGATGAGTAATTCCTAAACTGGGCAAAGGCAATCAGCAGGCATAAGGCAATGCAGGTCACGACTCCAAACAGCGTAAAACAAAAGCCATTGGGAGAGGTGATGTAGAAATATTTCAGAATGTTTTTTAGGGTTGTCTTTTGAGGAAAGTGTGAAGAGTTTGGGTAAAATGTCTCCTGAACTGATCAAGTAGAAAATGGTTTTGAACTGAAGTGACACTATTAGCTCAAGCAACTCTTGCTGGATTTCCTCTGCTTTTATCGACTATCAAAACAATGTTTTATTTAACCTGGAGTAAGTTTCTCTCTGGCCCTCAGCGAGTGTCATTGGTTTGACTAACAAACCAAAGAAATCAATTATTCTCACAGCACTGGGCGCAACATGCTTCGCTCTCCAACCAAAATCACTTAAGAGTGTTTAAAGTGTGGTGCAAATAGCATGAGGTTGTTTGTACTGAAATGTAACATATGGTAGACAAGTCCGATGAATATTGGGAAAAACTATTATTGCTCATGTCTAACAGCTGGAGAATTGTATTATCATTATATGGTTGGTTACTTCCTAAGGGATTCTAAAACTTCAGAAAGCAGAGCCCTCCAAAGCAGACAGCTCTCCCCTGACAGCCCAGGAACACGATGTTTAAAGGCTTGCACGATATTAGCAGCCTTGGAGCAGATTGTCAATCATTGTATCCTCTTGTTTCTGGTGTAATGTCAGCATCACAACCATTAGATGTGTTGGCTTTGAGAGGTGTTCACATAACCAAGGGTACTGCTGGGAGCCTCAAGCTTGAGAAACTGAACCCAAACATAGAGCTAGCCAGCAAAGTCAATGTATGATTTCAGGCAGGGGTTTCTACACAATCTAAAACCACACAAGTACTTATCAATTATTGATAGAATGCCCTATTGCCATTTGTCTGATTAGTAAGGAAAAAATAACCTCCCTTCATGTAGAAGCCTAGAAGGAAGGTGAAGGCTTCTCCAGGCAGTATATTGACTTAGTACATGATTACCTGCCCTATAGGTGACTGTTATCTTTATATGCATCTATGCAAGGAAGTGATGGTGCTCAGGCACAAAATCTTGCCTCCTAGCCTCATGTTGTCTAAACTGCTGGAGCATAAGTATGTTGAGACTTGGTGAAAATGTCATAGCCTGGAGATGAAGCTAGGCTAGCTGCCCCTCGGCTGCTGAAGAGAAGAAACATCTTGGGACAAAGTGATGATGGCCAATAGTGGATGATGATGTCCCTGGTTTGGGCAATCCCAAGCTCATGAGTGGAAGGAATACAGTGCTAGATGATATTATCAAGCACTGAATAATAATCAGATTCATAAAACCTGTGGCTTTCCACCTTGATGCAGAAGACCTTCAGTGAGGTGAGGTAGTTTTTTGTTTAGAGTGATGAGAACTGTAAATGTTTCATGGTCTGAGTGGGGGACATAAATAGTAGGGATTTGGAAACTAGGCTTTGAGGCAAAATATAAACTGGACCATAGAGATATGGATTGCAATGTTAATATCTTCAGAAATACTTCCATTGCATGCAGGACTGCATTGATGCTGATTCAGGATATCTTGAAGATACTTTTGTTTTAATGACCATAATGCTTTCAAATTCAGTGCTTTGTGGTTATTACATATACAGATAGGGCACTTATTGAAAAAGAGAAACAGCTGAAAAGGGAAAACATTTGCAGGTAGAATAGATAGTTTTTAAAGTTGCCATGTTAGACATTTACAGCAAATATATACCATGTTCTGAAAAAAGAAAAAAAAGGCTTTAGAAATCTGAAATTTAGCTTTCCAGGGTTCCTTTATAGTCCATAGGAGAGAGGCACAAAGGGACAAATGTGTCCAGCTTCTTCATAAAAGGAGAAATTTTCCCCTGCAAGAAGCACAAGTATCTGCACTTTTCAAAAACCATAAAGCTTTTTCAGAAGCTGTAAAGGTGTATCAAGTCCAGGCAGTGCTTATGATGCAAGATGAATTCATGGGAGTGAATAATGCTATAACAGAAAATCCAGCTTGATTTTTTTTCTGTTTCACTTGCATGTGAAGGAGCTTTGAGAATTTCTTATTTTGGAGCCTTTATCTATGAAGGAACAGGGTTTCAAAATCAAGTATCAATAAAAATGTTTAGATGGAAATGATGAAATTAATTTTTAGGTCCGGGTACCTATCATCTCCTCAGTACATGCAACAACCTCAAATGACTTTTAAATGGCCTATTCAATAAAGTAATAGATATTTTTTCATGTAAGTTAGTGTTGGGGGAATGAATTAAAAAGGTTCTGGAGGTCTGAGATATTGCAGATTACTAAATCTCACTTTCGAGTCTTGTAAATCAGTTGGAAGTAGGACAACATTGATAGATAAACATGATATGACAGCATTCATCTTAGAAAATCATCAGGTACCACACTAGAAAACAATAAGAAGATCTGGATATTTATGTAGAGTACATTGTTGGTCTGCAATGTAAGCCAATTAATAATTTTTTGAATTTAATCTTGTAGGAACTGAATGGTTTCCTATGAATGGGAAACCCAGACAGTGTGGTGCTCCAGATTACTTTAATATGTTTTTCCTGGAACGAGGATGCAGCAGCAGTTCATACTCTGCAGGTATGGCTGCAACACCTGATGGGGTGATAACTGCAATCAGGTGAGAACACCAGGGAATAGATGCTTAACAAACTGCCTAATCAAAAGTCCATTATATTCTTAGAACTAATGAGATGCTGAGTGCTTCAATTAATACTGGGTGTTTTGTAGAAGTCTTACGCGTTTTTATTAATTTAGCAGCAATTCCTAGCAAATGCCTATCAGTAGGAGTTGTAATGAAGTGATGCGGCATTCAGAATATGTTCAGGGGTGGGTTTAGCCATAACTAGAGTCTGGATGTTTAATAAAACATCTATTATGCATTATTTCCCCATGTTTGCATCAAGTTATACTTTTATAAAAAAGTGTGATATTCTTCACTCATGTAGTACTGATCTCTCAAATAAATGCTATTTGCACACTGAGAATATATATATTAATTTGAGCACTGAATTTACTTATGCAGAAAATATATATGTAAACACCCTCTGTGTGCAAGACATGCACACTCAAATACCTATTTGCATAGCTAAATGGAGTTAGAGCCCAGACATACTGCAAATGTTTTGTATCTGCATTCAACAGATGTATTAGTTTCCATTTCTAAAAAAGAAATAGTCTATCTCATGTAGTGTAAACAAATCTGCTGCATATCTTTTTTTAAAAAGAAATAAAGATGTTCATTGGAAGGCTCGTACTTCATTTGAGTGAAACTCAAATGTTTCCATTTCAAAGAGGTATTTTTGTTTGCTAGTAGTTTTACAATCTTAACTTTCAATCTGCAATCTGGCATGTGTGGATGCATATACATATTTGTCTCCGATATATATATTTTGGGGAACAAACTGTCATATCTCTGTGTTGGGGGCCAGCCTCAAGATTTGCTCGTTATCTAAAATCTGTCATCCAGGTTTTCTGAGGACCTCTCATATGCAGCAAACTTCCGTTGCACAAATTAGTTGCCCATTGTCCAAGTGCCTTTATAGATCTTCCTCTAGTCTTCCAAGACTGTGATGCTTTGCTAGTTAAGGACAATGTGCAAATCAGGACTGCTCAGTAGCTAAAAACCAAAAGCTTGAGAAACTCCAAGTCCATTGAATCTAACTCCATGTAATCTCAAGAAACACTGAAGCCTTTGACAAATATAGTCTGAGGCTTATATATTGAAGCCAGAAAATAACCTTATTTGAGATTTCCTTTTCCCCCTTCCTCTAATCTGCTTTAGCTGTAAGCTTCTGTCTCCATGAAGAGAAAGCTGAGCTGTTTGTCTGAACCTAAATGTGATGCTTTAGATGCCAAAACGCAGGGGATTTCTGCTCTGAAACTATATTTGGAAGAGATGTCTAAATGTAGTCCAGCATTAACCACCAAAGACTGAGTGAAAGACAGTTTCTTTCGCTTTTTTTTTTTTGTTGGTTGACGTGAGCCACTCTCTACTGAAAATCCTCTCTATTCTAGAGCTCTGGATCTGGTGCTTAGGTACCCAGTCCTCCCCAGTTAATGTAAAGGGCATTTGGACATTTAAGTCAACATCTGTTTTCCATGCCAGGAACCACTTGCTAATGTCTTTTTGCATAAAGTTCTGGTTTAGGTCTAATATTTTTTCCCAAATTTCATCCTTCCTTCTAAATAAGCAACATACTTGCTCTCTCTCCAACACTCTATAGAAAGAAGTACAAAGAGTGACAAAGCTTGGTTACATATGGACTTGATTGATGACTTGTTTAATGTAGACAATGTTTTCAGGTGGTCTTAAAAAAGACATAGTCCTGTCTTAAGTGTTGTCCAGGCAGGCTTAGGCCCAGAAGTAAAGCAGGTGTTTTCACTGTTAAGGTAATGATCCTTGAACATGAAACATGAACATGAACATCAAAGTAATGGCTGCAAAACTTATCAAAAGTCATAAATCTGGTTGGTTAGATATCAATGTCACAAGCTGTTTATTTTTACAAAGTCATGATGTTGATTCATTCTTGCGAAGCTTGTGTTCATAAAAGCACTACTCAGAAGTTTTGGTTTCTGGATGACTTTTTTTCAGCTTTTTTTGAGGAGCTCTTTGTAATTTTGGCATATTGCTGGCAAAAAACAAACCAAAAAAAACCCAACACAAAACAAAACAAAAAAACAACCTGCCATTCTGGGTAGGTTTCAAAGACTGGAGTAGGTGATTTGTGTATTGCACAATTCCTTACCAGGGAAATGAGGCTGAATTTTGTTACTCTTTGGGTGATTCCACAGGAATTGAAAGGAGGGGAGCTCTGTGGAATAGCCTTGGGGCTGTGGGAAATAACTCAGGAACACAATCCATGTGGTCAATCAGAAAAGGAGATTAATGTAACTTGATCTGTGTAAGTGACTTCCCAGTGAGAAATGTTGGCTCCTAAAGTTGTCTTAATAAAGTAAAAAGGGAGAGAAAGAATGAACTGCTGGGAACTGGAGCAATAAAAAATAAAAAAGAATTAGACACAATTCTTTATATACAGGCGTGGTTAACCGCTATTGTAAATGTTGGCTTCTGTTGATGTATTTCACAGAATTGTAGATGCTATGAAATGTTCTAGCACCAGCATTTCCAGCACTAGTAAAAACATCCCTGAAGTATACTTGATCCAAAACCTAATTATTCTTCAGGCAAGTCTAATCTATTATGCTCTGCGTAACAGTAGCTGGATAAACTACAGGAACTCTTTAGAGGACTGGGTGGTCATTTGTGACAGTAAAAAATACACAGTGTTATGCTTATGCTAGGTTAAACCTAATATCTAAATTGCCTTTCCTAGGACAGGCTGAGAGACGCACAGAGATGGTAGGAATAGGGAAATAAAATAATTTCTCAACTAGTGTTAAGGGGGTTGTTTTGCACTGACCTGGTGGGTGGCAGTAGTGCAGAGTCTCGCCATAGTTAATTTCTAGGTGAGAGGCACTGCACACAGGACTGGTCCATGAACAAAATATAAATATTAACATATAAAACCCCAGCAAGTTGCTCCCTCTCTACGCTGTGGTCTTAGGGAAAAGACCTACTTCTGAAAAGGGCTTTAAGTTCTCTTAAACTTCATTTCAAGGAGACGGAAGCATAATTCAAGTGAATGTCTTTTGCTTTCACTGGCATGTGGCAGCTTTTAGAGGTTGTCCTGCAGCTTTCCAAGCCCTAGAAACTGCCTGCCTGCCTTTGTACTGGTTTATTTCATTCAACATGCTCTTAGCGCACAGCAAAATCCCTGACAAGGTATTATTAAGAATCTGATGTGCTCTTTGTTAGGACCACTTCCTTAGAAAATATTGTTTCTGCAGGTTCAAAGCTTTTAGAGAACAATTCCAACTCCAATGAAATTTTAGTAAATTTGAAAAAAAAAAATATATATTTTTCCTTCTTACATTTGGTATCATTCTATATAACATACCTTGGGAAAATCAGTCTCAGAATAAAACACTTCTGCTTTTTCAACATGTCAAATTACCACACGTTGTTCACTAAATGTAGTTTGTGGGAATATTCAGCATGAAGGATGCTCTTGCTGGTGTTGATCATGAAGCCAGGGCTGATGTGCAGCTGGTGTGCGCATGCTCGCCTTGCTATTGGCAGAACCACGGCTGTGTGGGGGAGTTTAGGAGGATTTCACTCTCGGATTAAGCCAGCAGCAATAACAACGTATTTTGTAGATTGCAAGGATTTTGGAGAAAGTTATTCTTATGATCCTTTCTGAGTATCTTCACTTCTGGGTTATTAAAATATAGAACCAGATGTAACCATCTGATGTGCACTTCACAGGTTACAAGCTTGATGACCTCTGTTTATTAACTGCAACTAAACCAACCCTGTTTTCATCACATCTCATGTCATCAAGCTTCCTTTAGTTAATACACCGCTGGCTCCTCTCTGTAAAGAAAGTTTTCCTTAGTCACAATTCTGTAGTCATCCTCTGCCCTTTTCCAGCATCTTCCTGGTGTTACAGCTGTGCCTGCTGTGGGGAGCAGTTGGGCTCTGTTCTTGCCTCCCATGTCAGCACCATGACCCAGTGTTACCCTGTGAGTTGGTGGCTACTTGCTTGAGAAGACATGAGTAGCTACATGGATAATAATTGTTTTTCCAAAGAAGTCCTGGCTCCTGTCAGTAGGAGCAGTGTTCTTTTTCTCATATGTGCATGACTGCTGAAGAGCCACAGTCCATCTTTATCCATCCTCATCCATCTTTACCAGGCAAATCAGGCTGACATGAAGCTCTGTGATGGCCCAGTGAGGCAGGCATATGGCAAGTTGCCCAAGCTCACCATGGAAGCCCTGCTATTGCTTCTGAGCATCAGCCCAGGTGCAGCTTCCCTTTTGCCATATCACATTTCTCATTGCTCTGGGACCTGCTGAGAACCAATGAGAGCAGGTCCAGAGATCTCCTGCATTGTCAGGGTCTGTGCCCAACAAAAGCCCTGCTAGAGCACTTAGTAGGGCACCTTAAATGTCTTCCTACCTTCTGTGTTTAGAGTGCTACAGGGGTGATATTAACACCTTGGAGTTACCCCTGCTCCCCACCAGTGCTTCTAAAACACCTTCAGGAAGTCTTGCTTGGTGCTCTGAGCCCACAGTAGCAGAGGTTGCTGCCCACCTCCTGCAGTAAAGAAACATACAGAGCTTTGTGGTAAAAAATGTGAATCAATACGACTTCAGGAATAATGCAATTTTAGGATTAGAGGTTAGAGCCTGGACTGCTGGGGGATAGGTAATATATGAGGGCTCATTACCCTACTATTTTAGGAAGGAAATCTTGGGTGTTTTGTACAGTGAGGAATATTATTCCCAGACACCTACCCTATTCCCTTTATTTCTGTTATTATCTCTTGAGTCCTGGTGTGCTGTGTTTCGACGCTATTTGTTTTTCAACTGAAATTTAGATGCCAGCTCTTTTATTTGACTGTATCAAGCTTTGTTTCGCACTGGGAGAAAATACAGGGCGTATCTGTCTGTGTGTTTGTCAGGGGCAACCAAACAGCTTTTGTAAAGGATCTGGAAGTTGTTTCCCTCGAGCTTCTCCATTAACCTGCTCACCACCAACAAGCACCTCCACGTCGCAGAGTTGCTCAGGTGTAAACTAATGTAGAAATTCAAGTACCTTTGGCAGGGCAGCTCCACAGAGAGCAGTGCAGTGCAGCAGAAGGCATTAAAATGCTGGTTTATGCCAGATGAAGATATGTGCTATTAGCTATGGCCTCTGCTTAGTGCAGGCATCATTACATGATATTCTTTGTATTTATTTCTGAGTGGGCCATATACTTTTGCTTTTGGGGAATGAAAGCATGGAGTCACAGATATTAAAGCTGAGCATGAGAAGATCTGGGGAAAGAAAAATTCATGGTGGATGGGGGGAAAAATGACGTTTGCAAATGATCCTTTCATTAAAATGGAACAATCTGTGCGACCCAATTTTTTTTTTCTATCTCTTTTCCAGCCTGGCTTAACTTGCAGTTCTCATAAAACTGGAGATGGGCCATTTGGTTTATTGGCGATTCAAATACTAGCAGAATAGGGCTGTGTTTGCCAGTCCACAAACTTCAGGCATTAGGCTGTTCCCGGCAATACCAGTCTGCTGTATTATTTCTACTGGAAAGTCACTTTATGAAAAAGCAGCAGCTGCTCACTGAAAATAAAAGTCTTCTCTTGATACTGTCAGCAAAAAGCTGCCTTTTAATCACTATACGGTTCCTACTGTTAACAAAGGGATGTGTCTTATTGACATCAGTGATACATTATCACCATCACTCTGTTGCCATCAGCGTAGAAGTCTTCTGCCCTGTACGGGTTCTATAATCACAAAAGAATCGTAATTATCGGTGCCATAGGGGTGCTGCAAGAGGTCCAGGTGAGAGCTGTGCAGTGTTCCAGAGAGGGTCAGTTCTGACATGCTGATGTAAATCTCCCCAGCGTTTAGTGTGGTACCAGGGCTTGCTTCCAAGGGCAGATGCCTTTAGCAATGTAGACCCAGCCATTGGACTGCCCTGGATTATAAACCTTTATTTTTGCTATTGCAACTGGAACATCTGTGATGCATCATGTTAGGCTATATCATATTCTGCTCTGCAAAAGGCAATCACAGATGAAGCTGCATAAGCTAGGCTTTCTAACAGTTCTGGGCAAATAAAAGAAATGGCCTCTTACAGAAAAAAATGTCTAAAGAAATACACCATGCATGTGCTCAAATCTGCATGAACATACTTGTTAGCCTAAAGTTTTCCGTACTGATTTAGCAGGTAACATATCATTCACCATTACAGTCGTGTTAAACTTCCTGACAAAATGGATTTGTGAGAAAATGCCGGTTTGTTGGAACTGAAACCTCATGAAGAGATGCCATTTTTTGAGAGAAAAAAAGTTGATGGGAAACACATCCCTGCTAAGGGGTGGAACTCTGAGCAGAGTAGTTGACGCAGGGAGGCAGTTAAGGAAGTTGAGGTTCAAGCCTGATATTGCCAGATCCTACAGCCAGAGCTTCATCTGCTCCTGTTGAACCATTGTGCAAGACCTGCGGTGTATTTGTATATATTGATAAGAGCCCTCCTGAGCCTCCTTCAGGATGAATGGTGTCAACTCTCTCAGCCTTCTTTCACAGGAGAGATGCTCCTGTCATCCTGTAATAGAATCACAGAAACATTAAGGTTGGAAAAGCCCTCTAAAATCATCTGCTCCAACCATCCCCCTACCACCACTGTCGCCCACCAAACCATGTCCCCAGGCACCACGTCCAACCTCTCCTTGAACACCCCCAGGGATGGTGACTCTACCACCTCCCTGGGCAACCTGTCCCAACGCCTGGCTGCTCTTGCTGAGCAGAAATGTCTCCCCATTTCCAACCTGAACCTCCCCTGGTGCAACTTGAGGCCATTCCCTATAGTTCTATTGCTAGTTACCTGTGAGAAGAGGCTGACCCCCAGCTCCCCACCTTCCTTTCAGGTAGTTGTAGAGTGCAATAAGGTCTGCCCTGAGCCTCTTCTTTTCCAGACCAAACAACCCCAGTTCCCTCAGTGGCTCCTCAATACAATCATAGTCCCTGCATCGTTGTGGCCCTTTGTTGGATTCTCTCCTGTGTGTCCATGTCTCCTGTGCTGGAGAGCTCAGAACTGGACCGTGACAGCAGACGTTTTAGCTTGTGGCCTCTTAGACTCTTGCTTGCCATTGCTTCCTGCAGGCATGATGTGAGCTTTCTTCCAGTCCCTTTGAGCTATGCTGACGTACCAATATATGTTAGAAATGGCTTGTGAATATCTTATAATTTTGCCAGGTGACCAAACCATCAGGAAGCCTTCACTGGAAGCAAGTGTGTGTTGTTTATCCCACTTGGCACTGAGTAAAACACGAAGCTGGCAGTTTGGTTTGCTACCTGTGGGTCTCAGCTCGCTCCAAGCCTTTGCCCTGTGGCTGGGGTTTGTGGCTAAGAGGATTTCTATCTGTTGCTTCCTGGGGCAAGCTCCTTTGACTCGTTCTCATCCCTCTGAGATTTTTCTGTCTCTTTTAATAACTGTTTGTGATAGATAGCGCAACAAAAGAAGCCTCATTAAATTCTTAAAAAATTAATGTGTAAGCAGTTTTCCAGAGGAGGGAAAAAGGAAAGAAAAGAAATATGATAGGCAAGACTTTAAAACAAACGGCCAGTAATTACTGATTCACTTGTTATTCTCTGCAATCCAGAGGGTATGAACATCCTTTTAAATAGAATATCTGGTCCAGGAAATCTCTCCCAAGTATCTCCTGATTACAAGTTGAGATGGTGACTGATGATTCTGAATGCAAATGCCATTTTCTGCAACCCTGTGATGGGTGTTCAGATTCCCTGCTATAGCCAGGAGACGTGCAAGAGATTTATTGTCTCTCTCACTCACCCTCTCTCTCTTTTTTGGTAAGATTTTATTAGCGAGATTACTGAGGATTTTAGAGATAAAACGTGATCTTTTATTTTTTTATTTTTTTTTCCCCAAAGTGAATGCTGTCAGCCACCCATATGCATGTAGTGTGTGCTCACCTGTGGGTAGCTCTTTATTCAGTTCACATCTTTGCCTATTATTTTTATAAAAACCTGAGTTTTCTTTTTTTGACCCAGGGTTAAAACTTCCAATTTACTGGTGTATCAACATGCTTCATAATGCACAGGAAAAAGAGAAGGAAAAGGAAAGAGAAGGTTCTGTTTGGGGCTAATTAAATGTGCTTTTTTCCTCTTACTCATTTTTATGGATTTGCATGTTGACTCAGCCTTAATCTTGTAATTTATCCTTGTGCTGCCCTGCGTTGGATGCAGCAGGGATAATTCCTATCCCAAAACATGGCAGTCCAGTAAAGGTGGCCTGTTGGGCAATGTCATCTGTCCTGGAAGGATTTTGGTGGCTTCCTAGTGCATTTGTATATATGTTTGCACACATACGGACACGCTTATTCCCCTTTGCTGGTGGAATTCATGAGAGTGGTCTGATTTGGTGTAATGAGGATGGACAGGCCTTGAGCAGGTAATAAGGGCAAGAGTCAACGTAGACTGTTGAGAGGGAAAGGCCTCCTCCAACTTCCCCTGTTGGCTAGTCCAGGTGCTTTAGTAGAGTTAGGCCATAAGACCTTACAGACCCCAACTGCTCTTCAAAAGAGGTCAGGAAACCCATTCTGAGACTCTGGGAATGACAGTTTGCTGGAGAAAAAGTGTGAGATGGTCACTGCAAATCAAAAAAATGAGATCCAGAAGTGTCCTGAGATAGCTTGGTGCTGCATTAGCATCACTTGGTCAATTGGTGCTGTCAGAAAATCTGTGAAAGGACAGAATAAGGCAGCACAGCTTCAAAATCCTCCCCACTTACTAATGCAAGGCATCTATGCTGCATTTGGATATGTTCCTCTGCCATGGCTATGATGTTGGTGGGAGCTGGCCACTTCACCATCAAGGAAGATCAAACAATTGGTGAGATTGTAAGTCGGGGCTGCACAAGGCTTTGAATTTCAAGTTATATTTAAATTTAATGGCAATTCCACGAAAAGAGTCTGAATTCTTTATTTGCCCAGCCCTAGCCATCTAGCATTTGGCAGTACTGCTGAGCTGCAGTGCTGTGGGGACGTGGTGCCCGTGCTAGCACTCGGTACATCATCAATCTAAGCATGCCAAAACGACACGTCTTTATTTGAGGCTGACTCTGCAGTCTGTCCCAATGAAGTAATCACAGCACTTCTAATACAGTCATTTGGTGCTGCGATATCATTTCTACAAGTGCAGGAAGGCAATACTTCAAGAAAAAATATAAAGAGTGTGGTTCCCTCGTGTTCAGACTACATGAAGGTATATCTGCCATTTAATTTATTGAGTACTCAAGGGCACCTGGCAGGATAGATGTTCCAGTCCCAGCCCATCTGAAATAACAAGCCAGGAGAAGTCTCCGCTGCTGATAGGAAGTGTCAGAGAAGAAGAAAAGCCTATAGGAAAGAGAGCAGTGCTAACCGTAGGCAACGCGCCAGGGTTTAACCCCACAGAGAAACTTGATTTGTTTTTTAATCAACCATTCTTGCAGCGAGTTAGGAAGGAGGATTTCATAGGAGACTGAACCCTGGTGGACAGGAGGACAGGGCTGCAATCAAACACAATCTGTGCAAACACCTCGGGGGTGAAAGCAAAGTACACTATCAGCACCTTCAGCACTCTTCTGTCCAGCATGGAAAGGTCGAGAAATTAAAGAGGGAGGAGGACGTGTAGCCCAGCTCTGGGTCTCAAAGCCCAGTTGTGCACGAATGAAAAAAATAAAAAATAATCCTTGCAAGGGAAGAGTTTGGGCTGACCACTTATTGGTGCTGGTAAAAATCCAGCAGGTGTAACTTGTGAATTGGGGTGAACTCTCAGACAAGCTCCTCAGCAGGAGCAGTCCAGAAAGGAGGGTAAAGTGAATGGAGTGATGGGGCCAGGAGGCCAGCAGCTCCAGCAGGAGCTCATCTCCTTCGGAAGCTGACAAAATGCCAAGTCGCAGAGGCAGCTTTGAGGGAAACACGAGGTGAAAAAACAACCTGCCAGGAGAAGGTGAAAACTTCTAAGCAGTGTAGGAAAGGCAGATGGATAAGGAGCAGGAGCATTCTCAAGCAGTTGGCTCCCTATGAACATGTTACCAGTGGCAAGTGGTAGTAAGGAGCTTGGTCAGTGCTGGGCTGTCAGGGCCAATTTCAAGACATTTTGGGAGGCAGAGCAGAATTACAGCTGATGAAACCAAGGCCCTAGGCTGCTCTCTAAGAGAAAACCAGCTGAAAATTAAGTAGCAAAGCTTCGGGCTCCTTTCTGCCCTGTGAGATAATTCTGGGGTGGATGGTTCATACTCCTGACCCCATCATATTAGGAACGGGGGCAGCAAATAGGTGATGGTCCCACCTTTGGCTTCCCAAGTGGGACTGCAAAGAGGCACCAGAGGCAGTGCAGGAATTCCCTGCTGTTACAAAACGGGGTCATGCAGGCCCTACTGTGGCCACAGGTGCTGTGCCTTCCAGCAGTAATGGGGCAGGAGCCCTTAATTGGTGGCCGGTGGCAGGGGAGCTTTGCCTTCCCTGCTTAAATGGGGAACAGAGGGATGGGAAATAGGAGGAAAAAAAAAAAGTCAATCTGACTGCAGCAGAGCTCTGGAATAATTAATGAATAATGTGCATTGACCTGGTTAGTGGGTTGTTTACTGCATGAATGCATGGATTTAGCTTAATAGGGTGCTATAGGGGAAAAACCCTGAACAACCAGGAAGGAAAAATAATGACTGAGAAAATTCCCGTCTTCATTAAAACTTGAAGCTCGTTAAGAGACAATGTCAGGACACAAAGTTTCAGGCACAGTTAATCTGGCAAGAGAGGAAGATACTGTGTAGAAGAGGGGGAGCAGTAAACCCTGGTGTCCCTTCTTGCACTGTGGCACCTCCTGATGGACCCACAAGCATGCTCAGCACCCTGCACGAGGGGGCCTTGTGGCCTGGGACCTTGTAGTGTGTTTTTCAGGAGTGTTTTTATTCAGCTGCTCTACAAACATCTCATGGATGTTGGAGACTTCCCCAGGTAACTGGCTGGGGCTGCTGGAGTTGCAAAAAATGGCAGGGTTTGGGCAAATCTGGGTGCATGACAACATTAAGAGGAATTTCAACTCAGAAGGGGTAAAGGCTTGAAGCCTGCCACCTCCTGGGGGGGTGCTCAAAGAGACAGGAGAGGGGTGGAGATGGAGCTGAGGCTAGGGAAGAGTTTTCCTTCACTTTAACACTTTCTCTCTGGGAGAGGAAGCGTAAGAAAACGAGAGAATAAACAAGTGATTCAGACATGAAAATTCAGTGCTTCTCTAAAAGATACTGTTGGGAGCAGATTATGCAGGAGGAAGCTATGGGGACGTAATTATCTCAGATACCTAATTAAGAGATGGGTGGGTCTGAGCAGGCCTGCAGCTGTCTCAGAGGAAGGAAAGGCTCGGAGGAAGGAAGGGGAAACTGCTCCTTGGAGGGCAGGGGAATGTCCGTGCAGTCCTGTTTTGGTGTAGGGAGGACCTGGGGATGTTTTGGGTGGTGGGTGGGAATGAACAGACCTGGGGATGATGAGCAATTTGGGGAATCTTGTGGGGTAAATCCCCTGTATTAATATGGGAAAGTGTTGGTGGGCTTGAGGCAGGACTGGTGTGCTGGGACAGGTGTGAGGAGAGGGGAGGGAGCCTGGGAGGTGGCAGTGCCATAAACGCAGGTGGTTTCTCACTCTTTGCTCATGCAACAGCTCAGACACGTCCAGCCCATGACAGATAAATAGCTTGGAGTATTGCAGTGGCTCCTTCTACTCACAAGAACCTGTACGATGTGTATTCCTGTAGCTGTAGATCATGCTTCAATCATCTGCTCCAAGAAATGCATTTCCTTCTTCTTCTTCTTTTTTTTTTTTTTTTGGACACGATACCATAATAAATTACTTCTACGTGAAGATACATGGGCTGTGCAAGCAAGCCTGTACTTTGTGTTCTTTTGTGACAGTCCAAGAGCGCGCTGCCTTTCAAAGCAAAGCTGGGGTTTCCATTTGTGTTACATTTCTTGTGACGATAAAGGCTTTTTGCTTGAGTATCTGGCTGGTGAACCTTTGTGATTAAAGTGAAAATCATTAACTGGGGCTTCACGCAGCTTTTCTACGATTTCACCAGCCCTGACTATGTCGGGGAGAGAAAAAGAAAGAAAATGCTCCAGCTCACCTTCCCTGCTGTGCTAACAAGCATCTGCAAACACGGGCATGTGGAAGGGGCACCACGCAGCTCCTTCAGTGCTGTGTGCGAGCAGGCAGCCGTGCGATTGAAGTGGAGCTCGCTGCAGAGTGGCGACATCCCGTTTGCAAGCCTCAATGAGCAAGGCTTGTGCTACGTGACATCCCTGGGCTTTGTTGTGACCCAGGGGGACAGATGTGGGTGACCTTCGTGGTGCTGGTGCTGGTGTCAACTTGCTGAGCTGCAGTAAGGTGATGGTGCTTTGTCCTCACGTGCTTTGGGTGTTAGGGATTTCTGAGGCACAGGCAGGTCGTCGTGTACAAAAAGTAGTTTGGGCTTGCAGGGCTGCAAAGCAAAACAAAGTATTTTATTTTCCTGAACATGGCATGACTTCAGGGCAAGCAGTGAGGCTCCCTGTGCTCACGCTGTGTGTCATGGCGGCTGTCCCACATCCTGACCCAGCTGGCTGTGGGACTCAGACACAGGCAGTGATGCTGTGCAGTGTGCTCATCTGCCTGCTATCCACGGCTGGGGTGAATCCAGATGCCCCAAGCTGGGTGCTGCTCCCTGCACTTACACACAGCTGCTTGGCAATGAGGCACAAAGGGCTCTCCGTCCGTCTGTGGGAGGAGGTGGCATCTCTCCTGATGTCCCCGGTAAAAGCCACGCGGGCACCTTTCCAGGTGCTGATGTCCCCAGCCTAGCTGGCCCTTCTGCATCTTCTCCCTCGCAGACAGAGAAATGAGATGGTAATTGTCCCTGGGTCTGAAAGGCTGACGCGCAGATGTTGTTGTTGCTGTGAAATCAGTTTGTTGATGGAAAGAGGAGTGTGTGGCTGCGTGTTGTGACTGGGCCTGGTAATAGTGTGTGATTACTCCTTGCAACATCAACAGAAGTGCTTAATGAAAGAGTCTGGAAAACAACTGCTGAAACGTTAGCTGCTGCTGCCTCCTTGCACCGATGGTAACGTGGGGAGGGACGTGCGGCAGAGACCACATTGTCATGGAAAGAGTTGCAAAGGCCATAAGGGTGATACCATCCTGGATGTGAAGGAAAATCCATTTCCCTAAGGGTGCACAAAGGCAATGGTGTTCCCTTTCCATTTACCCTGCCAGCAGACATCCCACACAACTGGGGTTCACTGCAGCACTGAGCATGAGCTTTCCCTGCTCCCTGCCCAACCAGGTGCTGCTTGGGGGATGTGGTGTGCCGGTGATGGGGTCGGGAGCTCTGTGCATCACTTAGGGCACGCCTCATAGCCAGGTGGTTATGGCTCACCTTCAGCTGTGAAAATGCTCCATTTCAGGCCAGGTTTTTTTTTTTTTTTTTTTTTTTTTTTTTAACCATCATTTGTGGTATTGGACATCCATTGCCAGTGAGGAAAGATGTAATAAACTACAAGTCTAAAGAATAGAGGAGTGATATTTAGCTTGTGGTGCACGGTTTCCCATCTATTATGCTGAAGATGGGCTTAAAGCCAGCAGAGACCATGTTGTGAACTCTGTGGTTGAGTTTGGTTTCAGTTTCTTGATATTGAGAATATGCTACTGCTTCTCAGACCAGACAGGGGCTGGTCATTCCCCCTCTTGCTGAGGAGATTATAACTAAAAACTTGAACCATGGAGTTTTATTTTCTTTCTTGAATGGTTTCTACCTGTTTTAAAATGTGGGCACTCTTTGCATTAATTACTAATGAAACCTCTGTTCGGCTGGAAAAAAGACCGCAAATATATTTTTGTTATTTGTTGTTTATGATGGGCTGGAGAAGAGGAGCAAATTTGGCTGCAGCAGAGCGAGGTGACAAGGGGTGCGGGATTCCTTGCTGCTGTAATGATTACTCAGTTTAAGCCAATCCAGTGAGGGAGGCTTCTTGTTGGTGGCTGCAAAAGGAGATGGTGACGGGTTGCTGGTGGAAATGCTTCTCCTTGTCCCTGTGCTGTTAGCTTTGAGGGGAACACCATCAAAACTCCCCTGCTGGTCCTGCTCCCATGGTCGCGTGGACCACGACAGCTCCTCTCTCATCACAATTTCATTTTCCTGATATATGCGGGCAACTACAGCTTGGATTCATGCATGAAGACCTACCAAAAAACACCGTAGGGCTGTTGTGCAGCTCTGAGCACCGCTCCCTGCCCATGCGTCAGTAGTGGTGGGCTATTCCTGGCCCCGTGGATGTCACTGCTCCTGTCTGACATCAGCAGTGCGTGGCGAGCGCTTGGTCTGAGGCACAGCCAGGCAGTGACTCACGCCCTCCTAAAATAAGTCCTCGCCAGGTGCCTGCAGGCAGTGATTCATTTCGTCTCTCCCTCTTCATCTGCCGTCAGGAGAGCTGGTGCGACAGGCTCAACCCCGCCGTCGAGCCCTGAGATGGCTGGGGGGAGAGGAGAGGAGATCTGCTCTCCCTGCTGCCAGGGAGGCCGTGGGTGTTAGCTGCAAATTAGCTAGTGAAGGGGAGTGCTTTATAGCTTGCCAGCTGGTTTTACCCCCTTTTTTTTGGAGGCAAAATGCAGGGATTCTAGGGCAGGGTTCTGGGAGCCGTGTGCCAGCTCTGAGCTGCTTGGTAGAGCTGTCTGAGCCACGTGTGGTGCTGATGTGTGCCTTGTTTCTTCTCAAGCCTCTTCTGGTGTCCCTCTGTTCTGCTCTGTTTCAGGGAGACTTGGCCTTGTTAGGACTGGTCCCGCTTGATTGTGTGGTATAAAATAATCAGATAATAAGAGCCCACATACTTCAGGAGATCCTGGATGCTGTCCCTCAAACCTAAGTCAAGGTAGTGGCAGACAAAAAGAAGAATTTGCTCCTATTGTACTTCACCTCTAATCAGCATTGCCATTTTTTTTTCAGTAAGACTGGTCTTTAAGAACAAAATTCCCTAAATAATAATAATAAAAATGGACAGGAGGAAAATGCAGTGTTATGCAAGGAAACTAGTGGTAAATTAAAACCAAAATTCCCTAAATTTGACATGAAGGTCATTATTTCCAGATGAGTGAGGGTAGCACACATCAGAACTTCTGACTTCTGGTCTCTCTTAGGGGTAGAAAATGTTCTGCATTCCTTGCTGACTCCAATTCCTTGAAGTCCAGACAAAGCAGCCTTACCTTCCCCAGGCTGTATTGCTGTGCTTGGGCAGCTAGTTGGACTGCTGTTGACATTTTTCCCATGGAAGAACCAGGGAGAAGTTTTCCTTTGCTGAAATATTGTGTTGCCATTGTAGGTTTGCTCAGGTAGGATGCGAAAGTTCAGCCTTTCATTTGATTTAGATGGGTTTTTGCACTGGGCTTTGAGTTTCTTTTGCCTGGGGTTGTCATGGGATGTAAAACCAGGGATTAATTCCCACTGACGTTGACTTTAGCACAAAGGGAACATTTAAGCGTGGTGCAGGAAACATCTTTGTCCACATCAACATTTGAAGAAACTTGAGAAAAGCTGAAGAGAAACAACCTTTTTGCTCAGTAATACAATATTTTTAAATAAGATTTGAAACTCTGTGCAAGTTCTGTGTTTTTTCAAGGGGTACATTTACACTCTGACACCCCTATGTGCAAAAAAACCCCAATAATACACCCAAAGCAGATAATAAAATACTTAAATTTATTGATTTTTCTTCCAGTGTTTTTTTGTTTTTTTTTTTGTTTTTTTTTTTTTTTTTTTTTACTTCTTTAATTTTATTTATTTTATTTTGAAGGAGATATTGGATGTGGACAAGCTAAAGGTGAACATAATTTTTTTAGCCCTTATGAAGCCTGTATGTAAATACAGTGCTAGAGCCCTGCGCTATGAGCAGCCTACGAGAGGGTACAGACTGAATTCCATTTCAGTCACAAATGATATGTTTCTTATAAAGTTCTCCAGGTGCTTTCCTTTTCCCTTTTGAACAGGCTTCAGACCTCCTGGCACTGGTACAGAATGCGTGCTCCGTGCATCAAGCTGCATAAGAAATCCAGAACTTTGGGTAGTGAATTGTCTGCTCAGCATGCCGGTGGCAGCACAGATTCAAGGCAGGAGCTGTGCAGAAAGGAGTAAATCTGAATTTTCAGGGATAAATGAAATCAGAGTCCTGTTGGCTCCTTTCAACTTGTTGCTTCTAGTTCCTATTTTCCTCAAATACACCAGGATGCTGCTTTTTCTTCCAAGACTGACAGTGCTTGTCATAGGACACAAATGTTTTCTTTCACACTCCATGAGAATAATTAAGCTGGCATTAAACTGATTTATAAAAAAAAGAAAAATAACTTTTGGCAGAGGCCCAGGGAGCTTGGTTCTGAGATGTACCAGACCATAAATGCTAAGCAAGAGCTGTGCAAGGTTATGATGAGGGCAGAGGAGCTGAGCTGCTGCCTCTGCTGTGCTGCCTCTGCGTGGAGCCATTGCAAAGCCGGAGTAATTGGAGACACAAGCAAGAAGTAGGGGTCATCAATGTTATGGACAGAAATGCTAGTTTGCTTGCATAACACTGCATTTTCCTCCTGTCCATCCACCTGCTTCTTCCTTTTGCTGCATTTTTTTTTTTAACATACATATATATATATTTTCTGAATTATTGTAGGAATCATCCAACAAAGAGCAGACCATGCTTGAGTACTCGAGCAAACAGCCTACGAGAACCAGCATTTGAATTCAGGGCACAAAGAAGTCATTACTTGGCTGCTCTGTCCATTTGCCGCTGTATGAAATGCACCCTGACTCATCTGTAAAAGCTACAAAAAGCCATCTGGCTGTATTAGTCTTTCTTTTTCCTATAGCAGCCTCTGGTTGTATGTCTTTATTATGTTCTTTTAAGAGAATCGCGGCGTAAATACTTGAGGCAGGGGAAGAAGAATCTATGGCTGTATCTGCCTTGTGATTTTCCTTAGGGGAGGGGATTTAATTCATCGAGGAGGCAGGAAGATGAGGATAAAACAACTCCCTCCAGTTGCACATCTTGCTCAGGAGTGGAACCTCCTTGAGCCTTGAACCTCTCACGAGAAGATTCGTGTGAGCTGAGACCACGTGCACCATGCCTCATGGTGTATGTGCAGCATGAGGGAACAGCTGTGGACCTGCAGAAGCTGCTCACACTTTTTCTTCCTGATGGGTTTGCATTAATCTATGCTGAGGACATCTCTTCCAGCACTGCAGAGGTGCAAGGACCAACCCCAGGGGTGGGCACTAGGTGAGAGTCTGCACTGACACTGGGAGGCCCGAGGCTGTGCTTGCTTGGAGCAGTGAGGAGGTGCCTGGGTTTTGCTGTCTTTCCTGTGGTACCTTGGTATCCGTGCCTTTGCTGTCACACACAGTGTTTTACAACTTAGACAGGAGCTGTTGAATGAGCTGAGATCCATATTGGCCGTGTTAACAGCTATCAAGCAGAACTCATTATGAATTTCTATGAAAAATTTATTGCTCCTTTTCATTTTTCAAAATGTCTCACAGTCTTTCCCAGTAATCAAAGACCACAAAAGCTTTCTTTGCACGGAAAACACAGTTCCGTTTCTGTTAAGCAGGTGCAGCTGCTGACAGGTTTGGGGGAAAAGGGGAAGTGTCCACACATGCCTGCATAAATACGCAGTAAATAGGGAGATTGCAGTTGTCTTAGATGTTGATCTGGGAGGGAATCCTTTGATAGGATGTGAACAAGTTTGTAAAAAGACCTCGCAAGTCTCAACCGTGGTGTAATGAGACATTTAGCACTCCGGTGACATTTGGTAATTTATTTTACACCCTTTCTCCCTAGATTTGCTACAGATTGTGGTAGAACAGGAACAAAACCCTTAAAAGTCCTTTTTTTATCACTGGTCTGTAAACCACTGCACAATTATTCCCACTTTCTGCATATTTTCCATGAACAATTTTCAGCTTGTGAGAACACTTTGTTGGCACATGTTGGGTGCTGAAGGGGCTGGATAAAACCTTCAGCCTCTTGTACAGGGTCCTGAGGCCATCACTATACTCGTAGTAAAATATTCCTGGGACAGTTCTTTGGCATCGAGGCTGACTGCGCCAGGTTGGCTGTATTACCAAGCTCCTTTAATCACCCCAAGTAGGGTAGGTAGGATGGTCTTTAAAAAAATGGTCTTGGGAACATCATCTGGAAGCTGTTGGAAAGGCTGATAAGTGGTCTGGGCAAAAAACTGAGTGGGTAACTAATTGCATGGTGTTGTTTCTCCTCCTGTTGTAAGTGGCTGTCCTCCCAGGAAGAGCTCTCAAGTGTTGTCCTGACCCACCTGCATGCATGTCTCTTGGTGTAGTGTCTGTGTCATTTGCCTTTTGATGCATTTTCCAATCCCTGAACAGGAGCAGAATCACACAGTGTGAGAATATGGGGAAAAAACTGGCTGTGGCTGGAGGAGAATGCTGTGCATGGGGAGCTCTGCCTAGGTGCTTCAAATGGTGATTAGTGGAGGTCATGTATTATTTAGGAACATGTCTTTAATATACCTCTGCATATTACATTTATATAGATGCAAATATATACTTTTTTTTTTTTTTTTTTTTTTTTCCCCTCTAATATGTTGTGTGAGATTCATAGGAGTTTAGCTCTCTGTGATATTAAAGTTTTGTGAGAGATGGACTTCAGTGAAAAAGTAAGTAAAGGTTAGGAAATGGGGGAGTACTAAACCATATATTACCAAACCATTTTATATACACCAAACCATAATATTACTTCATCTCCTCATTCTGACTTTTGAGCTAGATTCTTACCCAAGATGAGGGAGGACCAACTCAGTTGTGCCTGAAATGTTCATGCTGCTGTAACACAGTAATCAACCAGGAATCACCCACTGGATGTCAGCTGTGGATGCCATAAAGCCAGGACCAGGATCATTCTTTCCTTCCCTTTCCTACTCATGCCTACCTCTAAGGATTTCAGCTTTGAAGTCTTCTGTGGAGAACTGACTTTTCTAGCATGATCTATGCAGAGCTCGTCTTGTACCTTGAAAAATAATAATTCAAGATAATGCTTTCCCATGGGCCACCTAGTTTTGGATCTTAGGATGCAGACTGGAATGAATTGAGGCTCCTGGCATTTGTGTGAGTTTGCCTTTTAAAGCATCTCACTTGCAAATGAAGGTTAATGCAGTTAGGCACGTCATTCCTCAAAACATGTTTCCTCAGAAAAGGACATGCCAAAACTGGGAGGAAAACCTAAGTCTTTTGAATCACAGACCCTTTCTTAATCCCCCCCAAACACAATTTTAAAATGCATGAATGATTTAATTACTGCTTCTTTATGTCTGAGGCATTGTCACGTCATTTCCTCCCCCTCTGTAATTAATATTCTAAATTATTTACCTTTTCCCTTTCTTTCTTCTCTCTCTCTCTCTTTTTTTTTTTTTTTTTCCTCACCATCACCTCTGGAGCATTTTCCACATCAAACAAGCTTTCTTTGTTTAAACAAGATGTGTTCGGACTTCCCAGCTCCCTCTAGAGCACACATTTTGCTAAACAGCGTGTCTGAGGTGGATGCTGTGGAGTGTCCCCTGGTGCCAAATCTCGCAGCATCCCCTCACACCAAGGAGTGCTGGCAGGGCAGCAAAGTGACAGAAAGCCCTACGTGTCTCGGTGCAGTCTCATGGGTCATGAGCCCCATGGCACTACCAGCTCTGACTCTCTACAGAGCACTTCTTGGGCTTCATCTCCCTCAGCCTTTGAGCAGTCCTGGTGTGCCTGCTAGAAAAGAACATTTAGAAGGTGCTAAAAATGGCATAGTTTTAATTAGAAATATTGTCAGCAGTCTTTTATCCCAGCAGTCAGCATCTAGTGGTTTTGTTGTCCATGAAGCCTAAAGCACTACCATGCTACAAGCTAAGCACCCTGACCGAGTCCAGCAAATCTGCTAACATTGCTTTAGCGTTGAGCTTCTGAGTGGTCCTTTTTTTCCATTGTATCAAGGGTTTGCTGACACCTGTGTGTGCATCACTGTGTTTCTAGAGTGAGCTGTCAAAGCAGCACCTCACACTACACATCAGGGTGCGAAGGGAGGTGGGATAGTGTTGGTCACCCCGTTGGAAGGTGGCATCTGCTCACAGGAGGTGCTCAGAGGGTGGAAGGAAACCTGGAAGCAAACCTTTTCTCTTTTCACCTTGTTGCTGGAGCCATGACTCCATCCAAAGCTCTGCTTGTGGTTAGGAGAACCTGGCCTCAAGGCTGGGTTGGTGCTATTCTTTGAGGAAAAGTTCAATTACCCAAACCTGATGTGGGCTCCCAGCCAAACAGTGAGCCAAGAGTCTGGATGGGCAGGACAAAAGCCCTCAAAGATATGACAATAGCTTCCTGGGCTTTGAATTTGACAGCAAAAGTCTTTCAAATATCTGCAGGCTATGCTGATGCACTCTTCTCCCACGGTCTGAAATCAATACGTGGAGCTGTTCTGCATATTTATTACTCTAGCTGTACTGTAACCACTTGGGCATCTGCTTGCAAGAGTAGTTCACATCCCTACAAAATATATGTGCTTTCAATAATTGAAGCTTAAGAAAAAAACACCCAGCAAAACCTATGCAAGTCTGTTCATGAAAAGGGCTGAGTCCACAGAGTCCCTTTAAAGTTATTAGATAGCTGTTCTTTTGTGTTGTTTTCCCAGGGAAAAGAAGAGAAGGATTCAGGAATTCTTCAAAATAAGACTTAATGGGTTTTCTCCCCTTTACCCCACCTAAAATATTATTATTATTATTATTATTAATATTAATATTAATATCGATAATATTAATATTAATATTATCACAATACTATAATAATAATAATAATAAAGTAGAGAGAGAAATAAATAATGGTTTTGTGTAAGCATTGAAAGAAACCAAGTTAGCTTGAAATAGCAAATTCTTTCTAAAATGTAGACACTGAAAATAAAAAGCTCCTGAGAAGCACTATGGGATGTGTTACCCAAACCACAAGGCAGTGTGAAAACATTCCAAGAGGTTTGGAATATTTGGGGCCTTTATTCCATGCAAACTATTTAGAGGATTTATAAAGCTTCTCTCTCTCTCTGACAAAATAGTGATGTGTGGGTAAGAAAAAATAACATTCTTTGTGAGCTGCAATTGGAAATCTGTTGACAAGAAACAAATATTATAGCCCTGTAAGCAGATGTGCGTGTTGATGTGTTGATGTGCGGGGTCGCTGGGACTGCCAGCTGACTAAGGAGAAGCTGCGGTCCCTGGGAGTACAAAGCCGTGGTTTGCTTAACCAAGGTGTTGAAATACACGACAGGGTGAGATTCAGAGAGAATGTTGTCATTGTTAGGGAACAGATACTGTGTTTTTGAAGAAAAAAAAGGATATTGCTGGTTGGCTGTGCATTAATCTGCTTTTATGACTGTGTTTGTACACAACAGATAGCACTGCTCTGTTATTTAACGGGTTGTAAATGAAATGGAGCAGCACTGCTTTGTTCAGGTGTGTTAAAACAGATGTGTTTTGGCAAGTAGCCTTTGGAAACGGTGCTGTCCCTCACCTTCTGGGCTGCTGTTCCTGCGAGCCAGGTCCTCCTCCGCTTCCCTCCCTGCATCCTTCACCTGACTTTTGTTAACAGCCTTCTTATTGCTCCCGTTGCAAATGTCTCTGCTTCTGCTGGTGGAGAACAGGCAAAATGCCCCCCTGGCATTTCAAAGAGAGATTAAAATCCTCCTTTGATGGTCGCCCTTGGATCTGCCCCACCAGCTGCCAAGATGCCCTTGTCAGTGCAGCACTCTGGGTGTGATCTCTTGGGGTCTGTTCCAGCTTCCCAGCACAACCCCTAGGTCTGTGGGCAGGAGATGTGCATGGCTCTTTCTGGATCCATTAAGGCTCAGGTACTGTTCACTCTTGCACCATGTAATCCAAAGACTCTGCTTGGGGCAACGGGGAAAGGCAAACAAAAAGGTTCCCCTGGGCTCTGCTGGATACCCAGACCCTGTGGGGAGGCTCAGTTCAGTTCCTGCAGCTGGCTGAGGGGGTCCAGACGAGGTTAAAATGCTGACCTGTACCCCCCCGGCTGCAAACCGGTACCCATGTGGATGGGGAATGCCTGGGGATGCTGTACCGGGTGCTGGCTCCCCATGGAGCAGGTGGCTTCCTGGAGCCCTCCCCCAAGCCCACAACACCCTGGGTTGCTCTAGAGACCAGATAACTCAGAGAAAATTGCTAAAAAGCCCGGCCTTTTGCTGGAAACACCCCTGCAAAGATGTCTTGGCTTCATTTGTCTGTGCTGACTTTAGTACCTTGCCTAGCTCAAAAGCTTCCTGTTCCCCAAACTTACTGCAGAATAAAAGAGAACATTTTGTAAAATGCTTTCTGAATTTCCAAACCTTTTATCTTGCACTCAGGCAAGCTGTTAAACTCATTCAGATGAGTGGAAACCGTGAAAGCAGGCATTATGCATGCCAATAAAAAATAGGACACACTTCAAAGAGGAAGGGAATTTACCTTCAGACTCTGGAGGAATTCCACTGGAAGCTGGAATATTATTAGATACTTCAAGTTCACTTCACCAGGAAGTGTCTACCTACATGCTCAGCAAATTGAATGACTTACTGCTGCACTAGGTGATGAAATCCCAGAAAAGTCCTCTGAGGATGACGAACTTCATCTTCAGATCCTATCAGGGTGCCGGGGCTGCTTGTGTTGGTAGCAGACCCTGTGCTCACCCTGTCCCCAGCCCTGCCTTGGAGGTGCCGTCAGAGAAACACTGCCTTGGAGGTGATGGGGCCATCAGCATCTGATGGAGTTGTTACTCCTTCCACATGATATAAAAGGAGAACAAGTCCTGTGGTGATTTTTCAGCCTCTGTGCCCCCAGATTTCCAAATCTGGCTGTAATTTCCAAATCCAGGCAGGATCAAGTTATCCTCCCACAAGAGATAAGACAGCCAGGAGCCTATCAACTTTTCAGATATCAGTAGAACAGACTTCATTTCCTGAGCCATCTACAGCATTTGAAAGCTTATAGCATTTGTGTATTTTTTAAAAGATCCCTTCCCCAACTTGATATTTTGGTTGCAGATAACCGCTCATTTCAGAGGGACTCATGTTTCACAGGTAAACCAGGGACTAAATAAGCTGCTGAATCAAGGGGAGTGACTGCTAGATTGCTATCAGTCCGTTTAGAAATGTCTACAGAAAAAATATTCTTGCAGTTCATCTTAGTGACCCTCTTTAACTGCAGTGGTTACCTGTGACCAGATACCTGGCATGTTCACCCCTCCTTGGGGCTGGACTGTTACCATTACTTGTAAGTTAACTTAAAAGAAGTTTTTTTTTTTTTTTTTTTTTTTTTTTTATAGAAATCCTTCTTGTGTGCTTTTACTCATCGTAACTTGGTATTGTTAATTTTCTGAAAACACATCAAAGTTGCAAGGGAAGATTTTAGTTGTGGAGGGACAAATTATTACCTGAGCTTCAACTACTGAAAGCCATATATATCCTGAATACCAGTAGAAAATGAAGGCCAGTGAGTGCCAGCTGCCAACAGCAATGACCTGGAGCTGGTTCAGGGCTTTGACCTGCTGTTACAGTCACTCGAGGTGGTAGGGGATGAAAATCTACCTCAGAGATTGCTGAAATCCATTTCCTCAATCAGGAAAGAGAAGGGTGTTAGTAGTAACATGGAGGAATTAAGCAGTGGTTGCTTCAGTCTGCAGTTCCTTCTCTAAGTCCCTCTTCAAAGAGCTTTAAGAGAGATTATGCTTCTAAGTGGAGGTCTGTCTTTGGGGCATCTTTTTCCCCAAGTTCTTAGTGAATCCTGTCTTAGTGAAGCATTGCTAAAGATAAAACACTTTACAGAGGAGCAAAGATTTCCATTTAAGAGCTGGAGAATCCTGTTTGGTAGGCAGGTAATCTTCTCTAAAGCTTCCCGAAACCGATGGGAGCGTTTAAGCCAGTTACTTACCACAAGCCACGCAAGTTGTGTCAAAGCAGACAAATCAATGGCTACCGAGAGTCCTAAAGCTGAAGCAAATCCCATTGTTGCCCTCTGTTTAGGAAAGCTGGCTACCCTCTTTTCTCTCAGTAGGACATGCTGTGGAAGTTGAACACGTTGTGGTGTTAGCTGGAGATGTCAGGGGGCCAGCCTCTGGCCCAGGAGGTCAGCAGTCCTCACTTGGCCATGAATCCTTACCAGGAGCAACTAGGGCTGCTCCTCGCTCTGCCACCACCTAGAGCAGAGCCAACAAGCATAGTGTTTTCTGGTGCTTTGAAAAGTTTGAGCTTCTTTTGAATCCTCTGGATAGTTTTCTGGGGGATCCCGAGGCAGTTTCTGAAACAACTCGCCTGGGCAATGTGCTCCAGCAGTCAGAAATGTTGCTTGGATTTCAGTATCCCATTAAAGCAATCACTGGGACATACACAAGTCTGCTGTCTGGGTGAAGTTTGACAACTTCATCTCACCGCAGCTGTGAGGATGGAGGAACCTGAAGGTTTAATCCCCTTGATGCCACATTGCTTTTTCCTTTGCTTACTGCTGGCCTAATTGCTGCTTGCTCGTGTGAGCGCTGTGGGAGACTTGTGATAAAAGCTGAAATTTGAGGACGAAGGGAGAAGTGTGTCTGCTCAGATCAGGTGCATTATATCGTCTGTTCTCTCCCTCACTTCCTGAAAGGATGAAAACCACCCAGCTGCCATGCTTGGGTAGGTTTGAAATTAGCTGCTGTCATCCTTTTCTCCTGCTCACCATCTCTGTGAATTCATCTCGCCAGCCTGTCTGCTCCCTGAGCAGAAAGTCCATTTAATCCATACACGGCACATTTCTATTTGCCCCTATTTGTTTGTTTGTTTATGACAGGGAATTCTTGGAACATCCTTAAAGTTAGTATTCAAACTATTTGTTTCATTTTCTGGGGCACTGAGTTAACTTCACAATTTCTTAGGAGTCAAAATCTTGTTTTAAATAAGAATCCTGCTCTTACTATGTCTTGCAAGCTCTCTTTTGAAATGTAATTAAATCTTAAAGAGTTCATAACTTAAGAGCCAATAAAGCAGTCATCGTCTTTTCTTTTTAATGACTGTTGGAGAAGTATTTCTTGTCTTGCTGAGACTGGTGAGGAAGTAGCTGCAGCACTGCCAGATAACTGATTTCCCAGTTTAGTATTAATTTTTTCACTTAAATCACTTACACGACTTCTCACATTCATAGTGAGTACTGGCATCGAGTGACCTTGCTGTGTTGTACAGTGCCATCTTTTCTATTTGGATCAAGTATCAGGTAGCTGCTGCACGAGAGTGACAGCTGTGTTACCTGTGACTTGCCTTCAAAAATTTAGGTTTACATTACTGCAAGAAAATAGGGGCTGGAAGGAGCCAGTCTTCTCTGGTGGATATTTCCCATTCCTCACTGTTCCTAAAATTGTACAGATGTAAATACTTCTTCAGAGGTTCCCTTTCCCTTTTCCCTTTTCTCTTTTCCCTTCTCCTTCCTCTTCTCCTTTATTTATTTATTTATTTATTTATTTATGTGTTTGTTTATTATTATTATTATTTTTAAAGATGCTCAACTTCTTTGGATAGTCTTAAATTTTACATTTGGAGAAGGATGGAGAAGTCTTGCTTCATGGCTTTGAAGAAGATACTTTATATATTTTATATTTATATATGTGTCTTGTAGAAGATACCCTGATGTGAGGAGGCTCCTTATCTTCATGCAATGGCTGTTGACCAAATTGTCTTAGTTTTCCAGTTTGTCACTATTAGTACACGTACCGTTTGGTATGGAAGATTTTTGTTAAGCACATTATAAAAAACAGTTATTTGAACATCCTATAGTTGTGTGCACACTTTCTAAAATATATATAGAGTAAAACGAATAATATAGAAAATTGAAGACACTCAGAGGTTATAAAAGCTGTTTCAGAAGCAGTATAAACACATTTAGATTTTTTTTTATGGGCAGCAATTCTTTGACACTTGAGACTTGTCCTAAGGTAACAGCAGGAAACTCCAGTACGCTTTCATTAGTTTGAGATAAATGTAACAAAAAACTGTAAATGAAAGGAAATGTCTCCTCCCAAAGCCCATGCATATATTATCCTCTGGAAGCTTTGTGGGTATAAAGCCATTGTCAATTATCTTTTAAAATTCTCTAAAATGCAGACAAATTTCTGCTCTATCATTGCAAAAATAAAATGTGATAATGTATCCATCCACTTTTCTGCCTTTTAGACGCTTTTGTCTATACAGACTGTGCACAAGCCTTTTTGTGCAGTTACCTTTCATGTGGAAAATGGAACATGAAGGCTTTTCCCATGGTGAGCAAGGTAAAAGTATGAAGATTTTGCAGATGACTTTTTGGTTCCTGTGTGTTTTTAAGATGCTTAGCTGGGTATCAGAAATATGAAACCTTCTGCTGGGTGGGTCTGTTATTCTGAGTGAATATCCCACTGTATTTGTAAAGAGAAGGGAATGCATCTCTAGTTATGTGCTATTCGTACCTGGTGGAGGAACACGAGAAGCCTTTTCTTCTTATTTTATATATTCTATTTCCTATTTGCCATTCTCTTCCAACTTGTTACTTCCAATATAAAGTAGAAGCATGCCCATGCAATTCTGATAATATAATAGTCTAAAAACTTGATTTATTTTGGGACTGGAGCAGCTGCAGGAACTGGGACTGGAGCGGCTGCAGGAGCTGGGACTGGAGCGGCTTCAGGAACTGGGACTGGAGCGGCTTCAGGAACTGGGACTGGAGTGGCTGCAGGAGCTGGGATTGGAGCATCTGCAGAAGCTGGGACTGGAGCGGCTGCAGAGTCCACCGTAGGGGTCACAGTGACCGTTGGATCTGTCACGGGACTTGGAGTGGCCACAGGGTCTGTCACTAAGTTGATAGCAGTATCCATGGCAGCTCGATAGGCATGAGCCAGGCCCCAGCATGTTACAATGATTTGTGTTACTTTGGAACTTCCCGAATCGTGACACCTTTTATTCAAGCATTCTGCCAGTTTTTGAGGATTTTGCACTTGTTCAGGGGTGAATTTCCAAAACACTGGGGGTGCCAACTGGTCTAGATGCCTGCCCATATCCTCCCATACTCCCTGCCACCCACAACTATACTGCCTCCGGGCAGATCTCCGGATGAGCTTCCTAAGTAGTTGTTTAACTTTAAGCAGAACCTGAAGCGCATTCAGGAGGCAGAACAACAGGACTATGCTGGTCTGAGTATCCCAAGGATATTCAATATCTTGGAGAGCTATTGTAATAAACTCGGAGGATAAGAGGGTGGTGAAGGAGGAAGGGAGAGTGATCAAGGAGGGTACAGGGGTGGTGAAGGAGAAAGGGAGAGTGATCAAGTAAGAAAAATTATCTTCCCCTTTCCCCTCCACAGATTGACTCCCTAATGAAAAAAGGCAACAGATATAATTGCTAGTAGTTTCCAAAATACAGTTTCCAAAGTATAGAATCGAAGATGTTACTGAGTACAAATACCAGGTTAGAGTCATGGCCAGATATTTCATCATCTCATAAGCCACTGATACAACACACAGTACCATAATGGTCTGAAACCAGGGCCCGGAGAGGATAAACAACATGACAGAGAGCACATACGGAAAATAACGTGCTATAATACTCAATTTGGAAAACAGGCACAGCACAGTTGAGATTAAAGCAATCAGCATTATGACAAGTGACTATTAAGCAGGTCTAATACTTACACCAATTTTAGTTTAACACACTCTGGTCAGATCTGCCGTTATCTCAACCTTTCGAGCCCCACGTTGGGCGCCAAAAAGACTGTCGTGGTTTAACCCGGCTGGCAGCTAAACACCACGCAGCCGTTCGCTCACCCTCCCCCCTCCCTCTCTGGGATGGGGGAGAGAAATGGAAAGTGAAGCCCGTGAGTTGAGATAAAGACAGTTTAATAAGACAGGAAAATAATAATAATAATAATAATACAATGATGATAATAGTACTACTACTAATAATATGTACAAACAAGTGATGCACAATGTAATTGCTCACCACCCGCTGACCGATGCCCAGCCTAACCCCGAGCAGTCCGGCCCCCTCCCCCGGCTAGCCACCCCTATATATTGTTTAGCATGACGTCAGATGGTATGGAATACCCCTTTGGCTAGTTCAGGTCACCTGTCCTGGGTCTGTCCCCTCCCAGCTCTTACTGCACCCCCAGCCTGCCTGTTGGCAGGACAGAGCGAAAGGCTGAGATGTCCTTGGCTTGGTATAAGCACTGCTCTGCAACAATTAAAACATCGGGGTGTTATCAGCACTCTTCTCATCCTAAGCCAAAACACAACATTCCACCAGCTACTAGGAAGAAAACTAATTCTGTTCTAACTGAAACCAGGACAGAGATTAATTTGATCTGAAGATTGTGGTGATCACAACTGCTTTCTGTGGGTTCCTAACCTCAAAAAGTGACCAGTTAGGGCAAAATCCCACCTCAATTATTTTCTAGATTTGTTAGGTGTCACGTCATGTCTGCTCTTACTGAGAATCAGGTAGACTGAGGAGTCGTCTTGCACCCTGCCTTGGCAACTCTTAGCAGGCTGGTGCTAAGTGAGGCTGGTGCTGCAGTATCACTGAATTTTGCACCTGATGCAGTGCAAGTCCTTGAGGGGTCCCAGTTCCTTACAAAAGCAGCTGGCTGCCAGACTGTCACAGGTAGAAAACCACATCGATGGCAGCGCAGTCGCAAGTGCCAAAGAACGTCTGAAATTTGGGGTTAATTCGGATAACTTTCGGATTGCTGGAGGTATCCTCAGCCAAGGATAAATTAATAAATACTGAGATGATTTCTGCCTGGAGGAGCTGGTGATGGATTCAGCTGACAGTTGGATGATGAGCCCGAATATGCCATCCCGCTGGCTCTGCAACAGGAGCAAAGGATGGGCTGCAGCTTCTGGGTTACATCTCCTGCTGCCATCACCACTGCTTGGCCAGGTTATGAGATTGTGCTGCTGTTTGCCTGGTTCAGCTTCTTGCCATACCCCAAGGTATGCTGGTGACTTTGGGGACATCTCAGGGGAGGGTCTCACCGACCTCTAGTTCAATAATGAGTAGCCGTGTATGGAAGAGGGGAGAGATGCTCCCTCTCTCTCTCCCCCTGTTTATAATGAGGCTGGGTTCAAAAGTGAAATAAATAATCTGTGTTTAATTGCTGTTTTGCTGAGAGATCCAGACCCTAAAAAGGAGCCATCAAAAATCTGTGCAGATTCAGCTCTCATCTTTCACTCCTAAGAACAAAGTGTCTGGCGTGGGACAGAGAGTAATGGCATCTGTCCTCTTCCAAAATTAATTATATGAATACATTTTGTCTCCAGTAGACAAAGGCTCTAAGTGTACTGCGTGGAGGTCTGATGTTTCCCCTTTTCCAGGGATTTTGTAGAAGAGATTTTTGCATGAAGAAATCAGGCTTGGAGAGCAGAGCAGCAGACAGGGACACAGCAGTGTCACACTTGTCCCCTCCCTTGTCTTCACCCCTGCCCAGCAGGGAGGATGGAGAGCAGTGGTGGGGATGCTTGCACAATGGTAATGCCAAAAACCAGTGACCACCAAAAACAGAGAAAGGGAAATTTTTGGTATTTAAAATGAAAACACCCCTCCCATACTTCTATGTTTGTTTCATTCTAATTCATAAAATATAATGTTAAATTGCTTCTTTGATTTTAAAATGCAATATTCGAAAAAATAAGTCCTCTGTCTTGGTACTTAACAAAAGTACAAGCTGTTCATTACTATTAAAAAAAAAATGAGTTAGCTCTTCTTTGAAGGAGCTATTAAAATTATTTCAAGGACCTTTCTTTTTTTGAGTGGGAACTTTGAAAATACAAGTGCAGACAAAGAGTGGAAAGGGAAAACATAAGCCACTTAAAGAATCCTGCTAACATCTCCCATGTAGATTTCACTTTAGAGGAAGTGCCCCAAAAACATAAAAACAAACTAAAGTTAGTCATAATCAGCTGATTTAATGCCCCCAGGAACTTGAACTAAAGTTCTGTACAGCGATAAATTATGATTATTGCAATACCTGCATTTTTTAAACTCAATAACCTGCAATCAGTTATCCAATAACACTGCAGGCAGGCTGAATAATTCAGTCCCATCTTTCTTTTAATGTTGGAAGGCTTTTGAAATGGTCTGATTCTTATCTTTTGCTATAGTCATTACGGTGTCATTTAAAACCCACACAGCCTTTATGACAGCTTTATGCCTCCCGAAGGATTAAACTGTGAAAAGATAAATGCATTCCTTAAGTTTTTCGCAATGAATTCCATATCAAAAGAAAGCAGCAGATTGGCATCTTTTAGACCTAAACCCTTCATTAGCTCATATTTGGGTGAGGCTCGGTTTGGGTCAGAGAAGACTCGGTATTATTCACATCACAGGGATCCGTCTGCCTTGCTGTGAGCCCTGACCCTACTTCTTCTTGGCTTTTTACTTTTGTACATAGCTCATGCTGACAGGTGTCAGACAGAAAATTAAAATGGGATCGTGGAAACATGCTGTTCTCTGTGCACCCCCCAGTGTTCTGTGTGGATTTCCAATTTTAGAGCTCTCTATTTTTGTCTCTCCATATGCTCCCTCATCAGCTGGAGCTGAGCAATCTCTTGGTTATGGGTAACACAGAAAGCATCTGTGAGAGTCAGAAGTCCAATCAACACTTATCACCCATCGGGGAACAGAGATTTCTCTTGGTAATAAATGTTGGGTCCAGTAGTAGGCATCTCCATACTGAGCCTTCATTTGTGGTCCTACAGATAACCAGCAGAATTTCTGCATTAATAGGAAGCCTTAATTATTGGTATTATAAAGGGGCTCGAAGACAGCTTGTTCTCTTTGCTGTTTGCTCTTGTGAAGAGGTGATCCTGAGCATCTCTACCATTTTACCCAGAATTGAACTCAATTGCAGCACGTTATGGGAATGATTCCACAGGTTTCCTTTTGTCTTATGGGGTGAGAATAATAATCTGCAATTTGGATTGCCCGAAAAATGCCATTTGTTGCTTTGGTTTTGTTCTTCCATGGAAAATGTTGAAAGCTTTTGTTTTTCTTGTAAATTTTCCCAAGAACAGGGTAAGGTTTAGTGGTAGGAAAGTCAAACAAAAGATTACAGTAAAAGTCTCACCACTCTTTGCCAGGCTGTGTTTAGGCAAAACAAGACCCTTCATCTTTCCTGCTACTTCCCCTGCAGGGCTGCGGTCTGCATGCCTCACTGTAGGAGATGAAAGTCAGATTATTATAATTTTCTTTTAACTAAAATGAGAAATTTTACTGATAGAGAAATCAAAACCTTCTTTGTTTCTTGCTTTGGGGAAAAAACACAAAACCAAAACAAACCAAACTTGAGTTTGGCAGATCCAAACTCAAGAAGTTTCACTTCTACCTGGAGTCAATGCATTTGGTGGGGCTGTAGATGGGCTACAAGTAAACCTAGCATGGTTTCAAGAGCTTGAATGGAGTATGGGTGAGTGTACTGAGAAAATATTTCTTTACTGTGTGGGTGACAGAGCAACAGGTTGTCCAGAAAGGCTGTGGAGTTTCCTTTGGAGATATTCAAAACCAGGATGTGATCCTATGCAATGTGTGTTAGGTGACCCTTTTTGGCAGGGGTTTTGGACCAGATGATCTCCAGAGGGCCCTTCCAACCGCAACCGTTCTGTAATTCTGTGATTCTGCAATAGGCACACCAGGCATTTCAAGAAGAACACAGAAATGCAATGCTTGGGGCTGCAGGAGTTTGATACACCATTAGGATGTATGTCTAAAAGGCATATTTGAGTAAAAGGGAAGTGAGGTTGGGGAGATAAAAAGTGGTATGTTCTTTCATTGAATCATAGTTTCTTCTGAGGAAAATGCACAATGTAGAAATGCCTGAATTCCTTCCCAGTTTAGGGAGTTGTATGGGAATGGCCAGGCCAGGACATACATGACCATTCAAAATATGCATGTTTTCCTGCAAGATGCCCAGAAGAAACTTTAATTTTCAAGATGCTGGGTGCTCTGTTTGTCCTCGTAGGCCAAGAGAAAGGGATGAGTGTCTGGGTGAGTTGGGCTACTGAGACAATTCCTTACCTTCCTGCACAATAAAAATACAGAGCTCTATTTTTGTAAGCTAAGCAGTTATTCACTCCTGATCATGCCTGAATTATAAATGAATAGGATAATGAGGGCTATTAAAATAATTTTTCATCAAGGTTAATAAATGAATAAGACAATTTAATGTTCACACATACATCTCTGGGATTAATTCTGTGGGGTGCTAAGCAAGCTGTCTTCTTCCCAGGGATGGCTGAGGGGATGCTCGGTGTCCATAGGTGCCCTTGAAAAAGCCAGCATTAGCCTCAGTTTGATTCTTCATGGAAGCATCATGTTCCTGAAATATTTAAGTCATTTAAATAAGTGCAGGAACACATTCCTACTCCGTGTCCTACTTAATGTAGCATTAGAGGATTGGTCACCTCATGCTGCATGAATAATGGAAATACAGATCCAGCAATGTTTACAGAAATAAAAGCGCAGCATTAAGTTCTGCCATTTCCCCCCTGTTATTTGTGAGTGC
Organism: Aythya ferina; assembly: GCF_964211825.1. Lineage (NCBI taxonomy): Eukaryota > Metazoa > Chordata > Aves > Anseriformes > Anatidae > Aythya > Aythya ferina. The sequence continues at coordinate 63,129,676 of NC_140301.1, forward strand.
TTCCACAGCCACTGGGTGTTCTTGGTGATTCTTTTGAGCCCTGCACGACCCGCATGTTGAAAATCTATTTTCCAAAATGGAAATATGTATTTACCTAGTGTTTGGAGACTTCTTTTATTTTTCTGCTTAGAAATATTTTAAGTGATGCAGCTAAGGGTCAGGACTAATTTTGTGTACTTTGGCAGCTAGCTGTGCTTCAGGAACAGTTAAAGAAGTGGTCTAGAAACTTAACATGGGCTGGAAGTCCTTTGTCCAAACTGTTTGGCAAACTTATTCAGGTCCATGGGGCGCAAACTGTGAGTTACCAACAGCCTGTGTCAGTAAGGCTCTCCAGTTCCCAGCACTGCTCCTTTTGGAGCAAGTGAAGTCCACCACAGGTAAGGTGGCACCATCTGTTGTATAGGACTTCAGTGAAATTTTGACTATACTTAAAAAAAAAATAAAATCCTGACAATTCTTTGCAAATCATTTCCATGGGGGTTTTCTTTTTAGTTCTTGATCAGCTTTAAAGAATTGCACTGTTGGCTAAGAAGCAGAAAACTGTAGCCCATTTTGATAATAATTGCTATGTTTTGGGGGAAAAAAAAAAAAGTACAAACAAAAATGTTGGGAACCACAGGACTTTTAGGAGATAGAGTGTACGTTTCTGAATGATGGGCCATTCAGCAATGTGGGACTCCTTGCCAGCAACTCTGCAAATAATGGTGGGGTCTGCCCTGTTCTGCTCCCCCGCAGCACCTTCCTGACCAATTCCCGTGACTTTGCTTTGGGGACAGCAGCTCTGCTGTGGTCTGAAACACTTGGTCAGGCATGTTAGGCATGAGGCAGCCAGGAAACAAAAAATGTGCCTGATTTCTCACCTCCAAAGCTGAGGAGTCTTCAGCTCCCTGGACAAACTCACCAGCCATCAGCTGTTACGCCTGGCTGGATGTCTTGGCTGGGGTGTTGGAATTAAGTGATCTTGAAGGTCCCTTCCAACCCAAATCAATCTGTTTTTCTACATCTTGAACTTTCACTAACATGTTGAGGGTTGTCTTCCCATCAAGGAAATGATTTCTAGATTATATTTGCATGGAGGTCCCTAAAAGCAGCCTAAATCCTCCTTTAGGATCAGATCTAGCTTGGATCATGATTTGCAACAAGTAATTAAGTAGTTCAGGTTGGTGGCTCCCCTGCCTGGCCTGAGAGCTGGCTGAACTTGGTGCTCTTCTTGGGTGGATTTGCTTGATAATGGAGGAGTTTGTTGCTTAAGTTTGTTGCTTTTCTTCTTATTAAGAAGATATCCACAGGTGCTGTACTTTGCTAACAGGCTGACAGCTGCCACCTGCCTGGAAATGAAAAGCTGAATCGTTCAGGAAACCGCTGTGTTGAAGTCCACTCCAAAACCTCATTAATTACAAACCAAACCTGGAAGTAGCTCTAGCCTCTGAGTTGATTTTTTTTTCCTTTCCCCCCCCCCACATATAAAAGCCACATTCAGTGCCTAATTGCTCCAAACCCAAACAGCCACTTGTGACAAGAAACTTCGCTTTGATTGCGTGCCACCCTCAGTGCATCCCGTGGCGGTTCTCGCTGTGGTGGAAAACGAGATGAAAATCAAGAAATGGGAGTTGAGAAGAGGAACTGTTATCGCAGCTGGGTGGTGGAAGATTTCTTAGCTCCCAAACAAGTCTCTGCTTTTAACGTTGTGCAGTGTTTGCTTACAACAGAACCTGCTTTCATGTATGCATCCGGCACCACCGGGGTGTGGAATGGCAGCAGATGTAAAGGCAGCGAAGCAGCTCTTTGATTTAACTCCAGCTGTGCAAGTGGGGACTTAAGTGAAGTGCTGCTGCTCAGCTCCTGGCTGAGAGGAAGGCTGCTGTAGGAAATAACTACCCATTTCCAAATCGCGTGTTGGCTGAAAGACGGAGCAAAGCAGTGAGCTGCAGTGGATCACAGGGCTTACAAGTGCTGATTTCTGCACAGTTAAGCATGCAATGAGCTAAAATGAAGCAGTGTCACAGAGGGAAGTTTGGTATCTCTTCGTGGCTTCATACATGACAATAACTTAAACTCTTCAGACAATTACAGAAATAAGATTAGATAAGCTGCTGGTGAATCTTTTCCAACCCCTCTTCTGTCAGCTGTAATTTATTTTTTTTTCAGATTAAGATTGTAGAAGCAAAGTGTGTGAGCACCTTGGGGAAGTAGAGCTATGCTTTATTATTATAAAGCAAACGTGTCTCACATGAGGGAAGAACAGAGTGATGCACGGCCAGGGTTGGTGAAGGCACTGGGTGGCAGAAGCCACCATGGTCCTGCAGCTCCTGAGTACAAGCTGGGGTGTGGGAGGGTGCAGCAGCTGGTGAGTGAGAAAGGCATTGCTGTTGGTCTGGATAATTGATTAAAAAAAAAAAAAGGTAATTTCTGTATTTGCCATTTGCATAATCCACTCTTTGCCCCCTGCTTCAGTATTAAGTTACTCCTGATAGGGCTGGCCCTGATGGTGTGAACTGCCTTAAAATGCACTGAGTTTGGTTGTTGTCATTGCTGTGAGTGAACAGCAGGTTGCCCAGGGAGATTGTGGGTGCCCCATCCCTGGAGGCATTCAAGGCCAAGCTGGATGCGGCTCTGGGCAGCCTGCTCCAGGGGTTGGCAACCCTGCCCAGAGCAGGGGGGTTGAAACTAGATGATCTTTAAGGTCCTTTTTCATCCAGGCCATTCTATGATTCTGTGATTGTGTCCTGACAGCAGAATTTGATCCTCTCTGCTCCTGTCCGTGTGTGACCAGGCAATGTCTGCTGCTCTGGCCTTGCTGGGCCAGCAAACAGCCTCAATGGCAGCACATGGTCTCCTTCAGCATCTTTCCTCTGATAATTAATCATGCTTATGAAACACAATTGCTCTTTGGACTGTGTCTGCCATGTTTTGCTTCTGTTTACCTACTTTTTTGTTTTATATTTTTAATTTTGTGCAGGACATTCCTGGCTTAATTTGACAGGCACAATAACCTGGGTAGGTAAGACTTGCTCTCCTTTGGTGATTTAGCATCATTACAGTCAGCAACAAATTACCTTTTCTCCTCCGATCAGTGTCTGCCCGCAGCTCTTGCCTGGTTTTCTAAGAGCACAATGATTCTTATCTGCCTCAAATTTTAAAATCAGTAGCAGAAAAAAGCTACTACAATGCAGGGATCAGATCCCCTCATCTCACACTGGGGGCCCCTAAGCTGTCCCATGTGGAGGGGCTCCCCTTGCCCAAGAGGCCACAGGCTCCCAGGGGACCTGGAGACCCCTGAGGTGGCTCAGCTGTCCCTGTGTCCCCACCACCACACCAGGAAGCTGTTGAGGACGTTGTTGAGGAGGCCCTTTTCTTGCTGGTGGGTACCTCCAGCCAGTTTTCTTTGAATCCAAGGGCCCTTCTTGCTGAACTCATCCTCCTTTTCATGCTTATTGTCTTTTCTGTCTTAAATCTTGAGACCCTGCAAGTAGCAAAAAGAGGAGTGTTATCACCTGATGGTGTATGTGAAGAAGGTTTTTTTTCCTTTAAAAACCTCCAGCTTGCTGCTCTGTTATTACAGGCTAGCACACAGAGCGCCTGTACTGCGACCTGCCGACAAAATGGCTCCTGGTTAGCGATTTGTGAGGGTTTGTTGCTGAAGTAATACACAACCCCAGCATATGGTAATTAGAGATAAGCAAACAGTTGAAATAAAATCTCTTAAATTATACCACACGGTGCATAAGGAAATGTGAGGCACATAAACAAACAGGTTTCCTTCCCTAGCTGCAGACAGCGTTAGCAGGTGATTCACTAGTGGCATGTCTCTCCCTTGTCTACTTCATTAGACCGTCATTAATTTACACCTGTGTTTTGTGAATTACAGCAAAGCACAGGCTCACAAAACACCCCGTGTTCTGCAATGCTTACAAGGAGGAGATGTAGCCAAACAAAGTGAACTCCCTCGGAAAATTAGGAAACTGTTGGCTCCTTCCCCCCAAAGCAATTTGTTAAACCAGATATTTCTGAAGTCTGATTTTTAAATATATTGGTGAGCTTAAAAGCAATTTTGAGACTCCTTGTCCTACCCGAAATGTAATTTCTTTTAATCTATGAGTGGCTTATCAATTCAGGGGTTAGAAAAACTGTTGTCTTGTCCAGAAAACGTGAGGAAAGGGTTTCTCCTATGGATACTGCAGTAACTGCAATGTGGGGAAAAAAACAAGCAACAACAAGGTGCAGTGCATCAGGCTGTAACCAGGGGATGGCTTTGGACAAGACGAACTCTGTTTTCCCCTCATTGCTGTGTCTGGATTTACATTGCTTCGTGGCATTTGTGGGCATTTTTGGAATCAGTGAAAATCTGTATATTGTCAGTGTTGAAAGCAGTACCACCGCTTGCCAGGATATGTGGTGAACCTGGCTGGAGAGACTACTGGAGGTGCTGCAAATGGAAACCAGTGGGAAATCACATCACTTCTATTAGGGGTAGTTCGTCTCTTCTCTTGGAGAAACCCTGCAGAGATTTCTCCACTGGGAAAGTCATGTCTATTGGGCATTGTGTGTGTATGCATTGACTTTTGGTTAAAAAGTCAATGCATACACACACAATGCCTGGCTGCTCTTGGCTTGGACTGGCGCACGCTTCGTTGGGTTAGAAACTGGCTGGATAGCCGGGCCCAAAGAGTCGTGGTGAATGGAGCCAAGTCCAGTTGGAGGCCAGTCACTAGTGGCGTCCCCCAGGGCTCGGTGCTGGGGCCGGTCCTCTTTAATATCTTCATCGATGATCTGGACGAGGGCATCGAGTGCACCCTCAGTAAGTTCGCAGATGACACCAAGTTAGGTGCGTGTGTCGATCTGCTTGAGGGTAGGAAAGCTCTGCAGGAGGATCTGGATAGGCTGGACCGATGGGCTGAGGTCAACTGCATGAAGTTTAACAAGGCCAAGTGCCGGGTCCTGCACCTGGGGCGCAATAACCCCAAGCAGAGCTACAGGCTGGGAGAGGAATGGTTGGAGAGCTGCCAGGCAGAGAAGGACCTGGGAGTGATGGTGGATAGTCGGCTGAATATGAGCCAGCAGTGTGCTCAGGTGGCCAAGAAGGCCAACGGCATCCTGGCTTGTATTAGGAACAGCGTGACCAGCAGGGCTAGGGAGGTGATCGTCCCCCTGTACTCAGCTCTGGTGAGGCCGCACCTCGAGTACTGTGTTCAGTTTTGGGCCCCTCGCTACAAGAAGGACATCGAGGTGCTTGAGCGGGTGCAGAGAAGGGGGACGAAGCTGGTGAGGGGCCTGGAGAACAAGTCCTACGAGGAGCGGCTGAGGGAGCTGGGCTTGTTCAGCCTGGAGAAGAGGAGGCTCAGGGGCGACCTTATCGCTCTTTTTAGGTACCTCAAGGGAGGCTGTAGCGAGGTGGGGGTTGGCCTGTTCTCCCACGTGCCTGGTGACAGGACGAGGGGGAATGGGTTTAAGTTGAGCCAGGGGAGTTTTAGGCTAGATGTTAGGAAGAACTTCTTCACTGAAAGGGTTGTGAGGCACTGGAACAGGCTGCCCAGGGAAGTGGTGGAGTCACCATCCCTGGAAGTCTTCAAAAGACGTTTAGATGTAGAGCTTAGGGATATGGTTTAGTGGAGGGCTGTTAGCGTTAGGTTGGAGGTTGGACTCGATGACCTTGAGGTCTCTTCCAACCTAGAAAATTCTGTGTGATTCTGTGTGAAAATATATGGAAATGTTTCTTGGAGCCTAACCTGGCAAAGATCAGATCTGGACTTAATTCAGGATCACCCTCCTGGCTCGATGTTGCTGAACTAGTATTCTGATGGCTTCACAATGTATTTGAGCGCAGCAGCGTGTCCCAGGGCTGTCCCTGAAGGCAGCGGCTCCCCAGTGATCTGTGGCAAAGGGAAGGTATATGCAGGGCTTGGGGGTCAGCGGGGCTTTTGGCACCTGGAGCTGTGCTACAGCAGGACTGCAGGAAAGGTAACCTCTAAAGGTATAGGCTGATCTTCATGTTTGGTTACCTTCAGTGCCTGTCTTATTTGTAGTTTGCATTGCTCTGTGCTCCATCCCCCATTGCTAGAATTCAGGATGTCTTTTAAAGCTAGACTAATTGCTTTTCTACTGCATTTTATTTTTACTTTTTAAATTTGGGGTGCTTGTAGGCCATAACCAAATCAATACATATGCAGCCTATTAATCTGCTTAATTTTTTTTTTTTTTTTTTTTTTTTCTGGAAGAAAAAATTGTTGGGCCTTGAACTACTCTTTTATTGAAGCTAAAACCACTCCCACAGGCAGTATGTCTTTCTTAGAATGCTAAGGTGTGAGCCCTAACAAGGCAAAAGCAGAGAATTTTGATTAAGTCAGCATCTTGAAGATGCATCTTAAACAATACAAATGCTCCCGGGCTGAAGTAGGAAACACGGCAGTGTTTCATCATGTGAACATTCAGTCTGACATCCTCGGTTCACTGGCCGTCTGTCATTAACAATGCTACCTGCGTGGAACCCAATAACTTCTGATTAAAGCAGACCTGCTATTTCTGAAAAACACTCTATTACCCAGAGCGTGAAGGCTGGAGAGTTTACCGCTCTGCTTTACAAGCTGCTTCAGTGGTTAGAAACTCTGCCATCAAAAGAGTGACTGTCCCTTCTTACCTCATCTGTTCTATGATTTTCCAACCCCGAATTCCCCAGCCAGGAGACAAATTGCTGCTTTGCCTGCTAGAGGTCTACAGCCTGTGCTACAGGTGGATGAAAGAGGGCAGAAATGTTGAATACTTTGTCATTGGAAGGGAGAGAGGGAGAAGATTTTTGATGAAATATATATATTTATGTTTAATTATGTTTATATTTATGTATAATTGTTTATATTTACACATATATATATATATTTATGTTTATGTTTATATATTTATGTGCCACTCATCCAGGAACAGGCACAAAGGAAGGCAGCTCTCAGCTCACAGCAGACATCCAGAAAATAGGCATCCAGTCTAACCTGGTTGTCCGCATCCCTCTCCAGCTTGTAGCGGGGGTCATCCCTTTCTAAAGAGTGATTCATTACGTAGGTATCACATACAGATGGCATAAAGCATATCCCATTGGAGGTCTTTGTGCTCCCCTGACTGTAGAGACTGCGTAGGTGACACGTTTGGTTCAGACACTCAGATTCCATACACAAAGCTGAACAGAATGGTTTTCCTCCCCTCCAGGAGCTGTAGCCTGGTCTCGCTGCTCAGACAGGCCATGCTCTCAGAGTGAATTCAGCCCACGCTGCCTGGGAGGCCAGCCCTAGTCCGTGTGGTTACTTATCCTCATCTGCATCTGTAGCTCTGAAGGATGGAGGATGATGGAGGGCAAGCAGCAGCTTTTCCTCCGCAGACTAATAGCTGTAGCAGCAGAGATCTGTCATGTCTCCACGACTGCCTTGGTTTACAGTGCACTCCCCATCTGCTGCATGTAAAAAAGGCAGTGTCAGCCGTAAAATATTGGAAGTCTGACTCCAGCACAAAGATCCCTGACAATTTAATAAGAATTCCTCATGGTGCTTCACAAGCTCTTTCAGGGTTCTGACACGATGCCTCAGGCAGGATGGATTACACAGGCTCCCGGGCACTCTCCAAGAGGGAATTGCGCTGGCCAGTAGGTGTGAGTCAGCGAAGCAGCTCACTTCATCAGCACCGACTGACGCCTCACATCCTGTAAACTGAGGGCAACCTCATACTCCCTGGCCCTTTTTTTTTTGCTGTGAGACAAGATAGAGGACGTCACCGTTGCCTCCTCGAGTGGCTCACACGTAAGCCTTAATGGGACACTGGGTTTAGTAAATGCGTGGCTTCATTGCTTCTATAGGAAAGCTTTGTATCCTTCACATAAACACACGGAGTCAATGGGGATGGACATAACCTTTTATATACTTATTTTCCTGAAATCTGTGAGGATATCCCAAATAAATCTTAGCAGAAGGTTTCATTTTTCTTTTGCCTGGTCGATACTCAGCTTGCAGGGAGCTGATACATCTGTTTATTTTCTTCATCATCTTGCAGGATGTACATAGTGCACAGAACCATGAAAAAGAAGCGGCTGGAAAAGAGATGCTGTTATTTGCTCTTATCTCAGCCCATGATTTTTGAAAAGAGCTGACATAAGATTTAATAAATATTCAGTTAAAAGGGGAAAAAAATGCTTTCCGCAAAGCTGCAGCTTTTGACTGGAGGAAATAAAAATAAAAAATAAGAGAATTCTCCTGGATGAAAATAAGAGATGGGATGACTGTACCCAGATTAAAATACCAGATTGATATCCTTGATCACTACCTCGAGCCAATCTATGCAGTCACACGTAGCAGCAAATTCTCTATCAGAACTCTAGCCCTGTTCCTAGATGATGTTTGAAAGGGGAAATAAATATGTGAGTGGATGATAAACAGCGACATAATACAGAGACAATAGGGATAGATGGTATGTGTCAGGGCAGACAAAACCCAGATATATCACAGAAATGGGATCCTACGGCCTAGTGGGACACTGGCTTAAAAAAATTCCCAGTATATCCCAAACAGGTCTTCTTGCTGCTGTCATACAGCAACATCTCTCAGCCAAAAGGGCAAGGCAGCTTCCAATTTCTGCTGTTTCCCCCCCTCCCCGCCACTCCCCCCCCCAATAAAGGTAGTACAATAATACTGAGTTTCTGAGAACTGTGAGAACAAAGAATAAAATCTCTAACTGTGAAAAAAGAAAAAAAAAATAGGGAGATGCGAAAAGGATGCTTGAAAAAGGAGTAGGTCGAGTGATGAGAAATGCGGTCACAAGATGGTTAACACAACCCACCCCACCCCCTGTCCTGTTCTTGTTGTCCTAGTGCTGATTCTGGGCACAGAGGAGCTCAGAGCCCTCCTTAGTCCAGGATGACACTGTTTGCTACCTGGTGCAGACTGGGCTCCCAAAACACTGCTCTAAAGTACCATCCAAAGCATATGATGATGAAGGTCCTCAGGAAAAACTAGGTCAATGTTACACGTTTCTGCACGAGGAGCGTCAGGATGTGATGTGAATAGCTGATGCAGTGGCTGCTGCAGGAGGGGCTGGTGTGTGGACATGGCTACGCTGATAAGAGGTCGGTTTTGTGGGCAAGGGGAGGATATGGCATTATTCAAACCTGCCGCAGGGGCTGGTACCAGCAGAGCAGAGCTGTGGTTACAGATGCTGCTTCATTTAAAAAAACATTTTTGAGTCCATTCAAATAAACAAATAAGCAAAGGAGGTGGCAAGCTCATTGCCTTTGGGGTCAGGGTGGCTGACTGCTCAGTTACAGCAAAACTTGGGTTGGGAGTTTGTTTAACGAGTGCTGTAATTCCTCTTTCATTGTGCTCAGGGGCTCCTTACTGTAAGTTTTGGCAGAACAGGCAATGCCTATTCACGGGTATTCGCACCTCCTTCAGCAGCAGATCATTTTGTGCTGTCCATCCAGATATTGTATCTGGATAAATCTGAGGTTTCACTCAGAGTCATCTGCTCTCTGAGTCATCTGCTGTCTCCAGTGAGGATATTACGGAGCCATGATACAAACCCAACCATTTGGAAACAGCCATCTTTAGCTATTAATGCCATTTTAATAATGACAAAGCTCTGGGTTAAAAATAACCCTTTGATCTTTGAAAGGCTTGAAAATGAGCAGGACAGAGAGGAAGTTCAGTTCTGATTACCTGCAGATGTCTGCACACAGTGCCGTGCCATTTGGGACCGAGGAGCTGTATTTGTTAAAAAGGAAAAAAAAACAGCACCTTAATTAAATTAAAATGAGTATCAACAATGATTTGAAACAAACATGGTTAAAAATTAGAAATGCTTTGACTTCTGGCTGAAAAGAGCTCTGAGAGAGGTCTCAGGAGAAGGCAACGAGCAGCCAGGGATATTATTCATCAGCGTTCGGTTGGCTTTTAAATAGGAGTTTGCTTTGACTGCTGGTTCATGCACCTGAGTGGCAATGATCTGTCAAAAAAGTATATTTCATCTCTGGTGCGGGGAACTTTTCTCAGGAGCTGTTTGCTGTCCTGTTAGGAGGTTATTGACTGCTGCATTACGCCTGAAAAACCGCCTGTGAAACTGCACCACGAGTGCTTGGGAATACGGAAACTCTGCAGAGATGCAGGTAATTCAGCTGGGGAAGAAGAAGAATGGTGGTTATCAAGCAGAAATCTTCTGAATGAGAGCAAGCTTTGCCCCAGCCGGTGGCTGACAGGCCAGATGTTGGCCATAAGGAAGCAGAAAGCATCCGAAGAGCTGGACCAGGAGCTGTAGCACCTCTGAGTCTACCTAGAAGGAACAGGGAGATGCAACCCCGTGGCTGGAGCTGCAGGGGACACTGCAGTAGCTGAAAGGCAGCAGGAGCTCCCCAGGGGATCTGGCACTGTGGAGGAACACCACTGGCACAGCCCTGCAGCAGTGCAGCTATGGGACTGGTAAGGGAGCTGCTGTTGCCTAGTCCTTTTCTGTCTGCCTACTTCAATAAATGCTGCAGCTGTTCAGACCACTCAGATCAAAAACTCCAGTGCTAAGACCTGTGGCTCCCAGAAACCTCAGTCCCAGACTCATTTTGAATCACAGAATCATAGAATAGAATCACAGAACATAGAATTGTTCCATAGAATTGTTCCATAGAATCGTATGGATATAATGGATATTATGGATATAATCCATGAAGTCTGTTGAATCAGAAGAGAGCAGATAGGTTGCAAATTTTCATGTTGCTGTTATTTCTCCTGTATCAGGCTTTGTTCTCTTTCACTGTTCCAGCTATTTTGAGGGTGCATTTCCAGTTCATCAGCAGACAGATTTTTGCTGAAGAGCTTCTCCGACGAGCAGATACGGAGATGCAGCATCCCCTCCCTGTGTGCTGAGAAACTTGAAACCACCAGTGTGGTGCTGGAACCTCAGAGAGACACCTCCCACTGCGGCCCTGCAGGAGGACCTGTGAGGATGGGTGTTGATTATCATGCAATAAACCCCACTGCCTGTCTTAGACCCCTGGGAAGGATGGGCCTCCATGAGCGTGTTTCTGCGTGGCTCTGCGAGCGGATTGGGAGCAGGGTGTGCCCTTGGAAGGAGCTGCCCATCACACTCACCTTTGTGGGGTGGCCGAGCAGAACTCGAGCAGATCCTGGGGTCTGAACAGTGCTGTGGGGCTGGCGTCTGGCAGTTACAGTGGTCCACTGGCTGTGACTCGAGTTGCCAAGGTGATGGATTGAAAAAGGGCAAATCTGCGCTCAGTTTTCAAAGGCTGGGTTGTTTCTTTTGATCTGCAAACCAGGGGGGAAACGCACACAGGACTAGTGCCCTTTTTGTTCTGTTTTGTTGTGTTTCTGTATGACAACCTGAATGCTCCTGGCAACTGAATGCGCTGGGTTGAGAACTCAGGGTAAGGCTTGACACGGAGTCAAGTTGCTAAAGTCACTATTGAACTGCTAAAGTATGTCTGGAAAAGACAGCATCTACATGCTGAGCTGGTGAATTCTCTGCTAAGCTCTAATTCATAGACAGCAATATAGCGGGGCTGACTTTTATATACTTCAACAAGTGGTGGCGGTATCCACGAGCATCCAGGATGCTGTCCTGCGAGGCTGTTGGATAGAAAAAGTAGTTCTTGATCCATAAAGCTCATCGGAGGAATTCAGGGTGTAGGGGGAGACTGGGAGCATGAGAGCACATGTGAATGAGTACTTCTCAAACCTGACTAAGGGTCTGCTGCAAGAAATTGCTTGCAGATCCACGGCTTTAATCATGCTGGGACTGGATTAGAAGCAAAGCTAATACTTTTTCCTTGGCCTTCTTGTTGACTCCTTAAGTTAATGCTCTTTTTCCTTAGCTTATAAGACAGATATCCTGACTCAGCTGTTCAGACCTCAAAGGCCAGTGGAGAACCTTGCACAACACAGTGTAGTGAATTTAAGCCTATCTTCCCCAAATACATCTTTCATGTAATAATTGAGTGTAATAATTAAAACGTGATACTCCGTTTTTGCAGATGTGTATGCAAAACATATTTCACCTTCAAAGAGTATCAGGGATGCTCAGAACTAAGCAAAAGAACTCTGTATTTGTATGCTGCTCTTTTGCTTACTCCTTGATCACTCTGATTTTGCCGTGCTCACAGGGTGTGTTAGGTGAACGCTGTGCCATTTTAGGGACCTGAAGCCATACAGGCAATTTATATGAAGTGTCTCTTTCTCTGCAGAAATTTAGTGTGCAAGGAATTCCTGGAGGGTATCTGGCTCACATAAAAGAGCTTGTCAGACCAAACCCAACACCCTAATTGATTATTTTCAGTAGACAGTACTGTGCACGTACATAGCCCTACCCACTAAGCAATATCTTTGGCCTGAAACACCGGATTAAATTTTTGCAGCATAACAAACTGCTAAAGCCTCCATCTGTACACCCAAACTGTGCTAGATACTAAAAATTCATCTTTTCCTTGTCTGCAATGGGGAAGGCGTTAAGTGCCTTCAGTGTGCATAGCCATGGGCTAAGCTCATGCAACCAGGATGGTTTCTGCAGTGGGGCTGGTGGATGAGGGTTGAGCACAGCAGGCCAGTTTTGAGTCAAAGCTCTCAGATAGATGACATCCTTGTCTTCACAGAACCACAGAGTTGTAGGGGTTGGAAGGGACCTCAAGAGATCATCGGGTCCAACCCCCAAGTCTTCCAGCCTGAGGCATGAGGAGGTTATCAGAGGAGTGCCAGCAAAGTCCTGACTGATCTCCATCTTCTTGGGTCAGAGGTTGTTAACATGTAACCTGTTGGAAAGCACACCTTTCCCGTTGTCTCAGCTGCCCTGTGTGCTGCTGTGCTTGCATAAGACGTGGATGGGTCTTGGCGCTGTGCCCCTGCCTGCTCCTGATGCCATCCTTGTGCATTATCTCTGCTAATGCACAGAGCTGGCTGCGTGTCAGGAGATGTCAGTGTTGATGCTGGCTGCTGGTTTTCTGGCTCAGGTAACACTGCAGCTCACATGCTTCTTGTGCAGATGTCTGCTGTGCAGTGCTGCTGTGTGGGCAGGATGGAAGCACTTGTGTTTACACCCTTGCTTTCCTCCTGTCTGCGATTTGGGGTGATCTGTCTTGTGCTGGTGGCTCAGTGCACTGCTCACCTTGCACTGTTCCCAAAATTGCTTGATGCTGGTGGCTGAACGCACACTAACTGAGCTGTTAGTTACTGTCCTGGTTCCTCCCTTGTAGTGTCTGCATTTCACTTTGTCTTTGCTAATATTGAGACTTCCACATGGATCTGCAAGTGTCTTATTTTTCTCAAGATTTTAAATTAAGCTACCATAGATAGAGCATCCACCCATATGCTGACTTGGGTTTTGATGTAACACTGGTTTTATGGTTCAGCTTTGTAGTTCATGTTCAAGTATTTACTGCCTTTCAGAAACAGCAAGATACCTTTTCTTCTGCCTAAACGGTGGCTACTTTTAATGTTTACTGAAATGTTCTGCTTCTGAGAGTGTCTTCCTTGTCTGCAGGCATCACTTTTGAAATCTCAGGCGCAAAGGGCAAGGGTAGATATAAAAGAGAAAATCCTACTTTTAGATGATATGGGCTGACTGTGTCTTGCAGGTTTCCTTGCCTTGCAGACTATGTCCCAGAACTGGAACAAATCCCACCCTAATGGCAGCTCTTGACATTTATAGGTGTCTGTTTAAGGGAGCCGGTGATACGTCACACCCTGCTTGATGATCATCTTGGGAGGTTTTTCATCCCATTTCTGAGACAGCCCTCCTCCACCTGGCGGTTCTGGTCTGCTCAGAGCAGACCCACCTGCTTGTAGCACCTGCTTGTCTTTGGTGTGGCCTCAAAACCTGTGCTCACATGAACCAGACACAGTGAGCTTCCCTTGCCTCTTCTGCGGCCCTCCTGCCCTTCTGTTACTGAGCCCACAAGCAGGACAGCTGACAATTCCTATCAACCGAGGATCTGACCTGCATCTTTGCATTGTAATCTGGAAAGCTGTAGTGGAAACTAAGAGAATTCCTTTCTTTGTGGTCACTGAACATTTCCTGCGTGTCCTTTCAATCCCAGGATGTTCCCTGTCTCGAGCGCCCTGTTACAAGACTCACCTGCTGGCTTGCTGCCCTGCACTGACACGCTTTCTAACAGCCCGTGACGTGACTGACGGCTGAACCCTCTGCTGCCTTATTTGCTGTGAAAGGTTACCAACTTGAGTGAAATGTGTTTAGAAAGTAAGACATTTGGCCTGGGGTTTAACCTTCGCAGCACTGGGGGCAGGGGGCAGACTTCAGCTGAGTGTGCCCACGAAGCTGCCAAGGAGAAAGCTCTGCGTGCGCCTGGGCTGGAGGAGGAGGCTCCCTGTTGTCAGATGGTGCTGAGGCAGAGGACAGGCTCTCCTACAAGTGGTTTGATGTCTTTGCAGTTGCAGACAGAGTGGAAGAACTGTGTGTTTGCTCAGGGCTTTTCACACCTTTTATTTGCATAGAGAGACTTGGGCTTAACTCCCTCTGAGCAGCTGCCTCCGTCAGCAGTTGTGCTTTGTGACTTAGACAAGATTGAAGGTTTGCTTTCTGATACTTTCCCATCCTCTTTTGGCCAGTCCTGGTTTGAAAGATGCACACTGTTAGGAGCAGGATGAGGGACGTGTCAGCAGAGCAATTTCAAGGCAGTCAAAGTCAGGGTTTTTGAAACAAATGTGCCATTGAGCTGAAACATGGCACAGCTGACGCACAAAGTGCTTTTTCCAACAAGATCTGTGACTGGGGAACTGGCAGGGAACTGCTGAGGAAGGCAGAAATTCCCCTGTGGGACATGTGAGCAGCCTAGCTGTCTGCCTTCACTGTAGGGCAGATTGGACTGGGATGGGTCCTTGGGGGGTAGCAATGTGGCCCTGGTGGCAATCGTGGGGGAGAGCATGTTTTAGGGGAGCGCATGTTCTGTTCTCTGGAGAAACCCTGTTTTCCAACATCTGTTTGCAGACTAAGAGAGCTTCCTTTTTTTTTTTTTTTTTAGCCTGGGGAGAGTGGCCAGGAGTGAATGACCGAAATCTCCTTGTGTCAAATTTGTTGCAGCACACTGGGACTCCAGTTAGCTGGGAGCCCTGCATACCAGCTGCCTCAGCAGCAAGGACTGAGCCTCGGGAGAGGTGGAAATCCCTGTGCACACCCATCAGCAGCCTCCTCTGCACCCTCTCAGATCCCTTCCAATTTCAAAATCCCAGTGCTTTGTCCAAAAACACAGAAACCCGTCTGCAAATACATTCGAGGTCTGCCACAACACCGTGATGCTCAGGGTGCTTGAGAGCCCCTCCAGGCTGAGCCCCTCCAGGCTGAGCCTAACTGATGCCCCTTCACCCATGGGGAAAGGGTGGCCAGAGCCTCCCCTCCTTCTCTCCTGGTCTGTGAACCTACAAAAAGACCTCTGAGTAACCCCTCACTTCCCTGCAGTGGCTCCTGTGTGAGGGGCTGGAGGAGTGACCTTTGTCTCTAGCGTGCTGCTGAACTTGGTGTGCAGGAGAGGTGCACCTTGGGTGCCAGGAAAAAACAAACCTAGTGGGAAGAGATTGAAGCATTGGATTGCTCTTAACTTTAACCTTATGCTATGTGTACTTTCACTCATTATCTGAGGGCAATACAGAGCTTATAATGTATAAAAAATATTTGCCATTTTTATTGCTTTCTACCTTTTAATTACTTTTTTTTTTTTTTTTTTTTTTCTGTAATTGTACTTCGTGGGAAGAGCTTTCCTTCCATATACAACACGGTGTGCTCAGAACAATTCAAAATACTCTTGGTTTGTACTTGTCTGTAAATAATTTCAGGCCAAGTGATCTTTGCCCCAGGAGCATGCTGACTGCACACCACAGCCTGACTCTCAGCGTGACAGTGAGCAAATTTCATTGCACTTGCTTTTCTTGCATCTCACTGAGTGGAACAAGGAGAGTTTCCTGGTAACATAACCACAAAAAAACAAAGGAAGAAAAAAATATTTGTAAAGAATCAGCTTGATCAGCTTGCTCTTTCTTTCCTCTGATGAAAGAGATGAAGTTGTTATTTTGGAGACTAAAAAAGTCTAAAAAGAACCACGCTGCTCTTGAGTGATTGGAAACCTCATCTAGCTTTCAGGAAAACCTTGGAAAGACAAGAGGGAACTGCTAGTGTAAGTCAGTGGACATTTCAAGTCCCATTGCATCCACATTGTGGGGAAAACACAGCGGAGAATGATTTAAATTCAGCTTGTGGAAGTTGCAGCTCCTGCCATACATTACACACCAGGACCAATTTTTGATCCTATTAGCTCCCAAACATCTTCTCTTCAAAAAACAAAAATAAACAAAAAAAACCTCTTCAAATTGGAGTTGCTGATCAGGGTCCTGAGGGACGGGAAGCAATATCTCCATCAGATATCTGATCTGCGAGAGCGGCACTGCTGCTCCGCTCCGAGCAGACCTGAGGTGACTTGTGCATGAGCATCAGGACTGTCAGAGCATCAGGGGAAAATTCTCAGTGCAATTTGGGTTGATTCAATATCTCATTATATTTGCATAGGCATCCCAGTGATCTGAAGCACAAGACAAAGTGGGAGTTGCACGTTTAGACATGGGAGAGTCCCTGCGTGCTGAATAGGGACGAGAGCAGCATGTGGGTATTGTAACGTTTAGAAACAGAAAAATATTGAAATGTATGACTTTTTTATTATTTTTGTTACTATTTAGAAAGAGATCTCTGTTGCATTTCACCATCTCTAGCTAGATGCTAGTTTGTGTGGCAGAAAATATGGATTGTTACCCAGATATGTACGACGTTTCAGGCTGCATTATACATTTACCTGTGTTGGTTCCTGGTGGCTCACAGAAAAGTATCGTGTTCTCTTCACACACACCCAGGAGTAAGAAGACAGCACGCATTTTGGGGAGGTTATTCATGGCTGTTTTTGCTGAACCAGGCCTGGATTTCATGCTTTCTCATGTCTTTCATTTTCTCCCTCTTGAGTGGCTGTAATTTTGGTTATGGCATTCTCTTTTTGCACATTGATTGTAAAGAAAAGCTCCCTTTGATGTTCAGGAAAACTATATTTTTTTTTCCAGAGATAGAACTATAATTTAAGAAAGTGTCTTGCATCCTTGGGCAACAGGAGAAATACAGAGAGGCTTTATTTCAGTTCCTGTGAATAACGAGGAACCTGTGTATGATTATACTGAAAATGCTTCCCCTTTACAGTATGAAGATAATACGGCTTACAAATATGTGTGTTAAAATATGGTACATCACCAATGATGACAAAAGCATTGGGTCTCTCTGTGTGTTGGGTCTTTGTCTTCTCAACCACTCACAGGACACATCTGTGTATTAGCACCCACATGCTTTGGCTAACTGGACATGAATCTGAATTGTTTGGATGTCTTCCTTTTCCTCTAATAACCCAAGAGTTTGCTAATGGAGAGAAGCACTTTAAAAAGTCCTGCAAGGGAGGGTGGTAACTCTTCCTTTGGGAGGGCTCCTCCTGCAGCCAAGGCTCTGCTCCTTCCTCTCCTTGGGCTGGCGCATCTCGGGCAAGAGGAGATGAGAAATTACGATAGGCTTGGCTTGTTTTATTATATCCTTTGTGAATTACCAGGAAAGATCAGGACCTCAGAAATGGGTTATTTCCTTTGTAAATTTAGAGTTTAGGGATATGGTTTAGTGGGGACTGTTAACGTTAGGTCAGAGGTTGGACTCGATGATCTTGAGGTCTCTTCCAACCTCGAAATTCTGTGATTCTGTGAAATCCTTCACTGCTCTAGATGTCCTAATGCAGAGGGATTAGGCAGTTGGATTCATGGTGATGGGCTTGTGGGAACCTGAACACAATGTGGTAGGGTTAGATGAAACTCTTCTGAAGAACACCTCCAGCTTCTCTAAATGTGTGCCTAATGTGTGAGCATATGCAATGAATTTCAATAGTTAATAGTGATGCTTTGAGTCCAATTTCCATCTCTTTCACCTTGAAGGATTCAAAACACCAAATAAAATCTGTGGCTTTGATTAATGTCATTTTCAGATATTTAATTATTTATTTATTTTATGCTTGTTTATGATTGAAATTGTTTTTAAGAAACAATTTAAGAAGATAAACCCCGTTTGGAGAGTTTATTAAACTCAATCTCAAGGAATGTTTTCACTTTAGAGTTATGTCCAATAAATTCTATGCTATGTTTCCAATTAATAAAGATGTCCAAACTCCCATATTACCTTGTCACAGGTTTAGTAATATATGGCAAATTACTTTAATTCTTCCCAGTTCCCATTAGCATACTAAACTACAATTATAATATTCTCATATTTTAAACGTTCTGAAGTTTTTACCATTGGAATTCCTTTCCAGAATGTCTGCAGAAAAAAGGGGAACTCATTTGCATAACACTGCATTGGGTTTGAACAGAGCTGGATCTGCTATTAAGAAGTGAATATTTCACAGTCTGCTTTAGGAAAAGACAGCTTTAACTGAGCAGGATGTGGTTCATTAAAAAAAAAAAAAAGAAAGAAAAAGGAAAGTCTTCTCCTCCAAAACTGGCTGATCTGCCCTACACTTTGTTAATAAAAAATAAAATGTTGATGCTAATAGATGGAAATAGTCTCAAGACAACATTGTAGGGAAAGGGAAGCTGTGGTGTTGGTCCTCAAAAATTGCCAGTGTTATGTTGGCTTGCTAAGAAATGTTAAAAAACAACACAGTGAGACATATCTGTCAAGGATTTATCACAGGGAGGCAGAATGCAATCTAACACAAAAATGGGTCCAGTGGTCAAGTTCAAAGATTCATTTGCCTCAATATTCCTGACTCCAGCAGTGATCACAAATGAGTGCCCAGAGAAGGACATGAAAAATAAACCTAGCTAAATTTGATACTTTACCCCGATAGCTCTTCCTGTCGCAGCTCTTATGAGTTCAAAGACTTTCTGTGTCAGATGTGGCTTCTGTGTATTCAGCAGTTCTTGGTGCACCACTCCTCATGAACCTTATGCAAGTTCGCAATCGATTGTGAGGGTGATTTCTCTCCTTTCACACAGGAATGGAAAAAAATGCAGAGAAATGACTGTGGCTCTCTGGTAGCTCCTGCTGCAGTAGGGAGATGAGGGCTGACCTTTTCCCAGGTACGGGTATAAAGGAAATGTAAGCTGCAGAAGCCACAAAGAGCAGAGGAGCCCTCTGCATTGTGATTTGGAGCTTACACAAACCTCTGCCTAGCGAAGAAAGGGAACGGGAACAGAGAGAGGGCAATGTGGGACTGTGGCTCCCTAGCCATGAAGTCTGCTGGCCACCTCTTCTGGGAGAAATATCACAAGCAAGGACTCGGTGATGGGGCTGAGCATAGCAAGCTCATTCTCATCATGGCAAAAAGATTAGGGAGAAGCTGCAAATTTCTGTACCAAGTGATCGTGCTTTAATTGGTTTCTTAGTAATCCTCCCCAAAACACTGATGGACATATTAATAAGTGGTAATAATTGGAAAGGTAAGCTCTGAGCTAGCAAAATGTTTTTATTTTTTATTTATATTTATTTTATTCTTATTTTTTAATTTTTTTTTTTATTTTTATTTATTCCTTGCCATCAGATAGCCATGTTAAGGAAAGACTAATGGAACATCAAAGAGATCTGAACACTCTGGGAGATTTTTGGCATGTGAGGATGAAGTGTCAGATGATGCAAAACTTTAATGGTATGTGCTGTTTAGCATACATATATATATATATATAAACATATTATAAAGCTCCTGTTTCAGCAATAGGACCAAACTGCCAGCATGGATACTGTGGTGAAAGTCTCTGCTCAGAGCAGTCAAAAAAAAACTGAAGCAAGACAGTGGCAGAAAAAAGGGCCGTGAGAAAGACCTTCAAGGGCAATTTCACAAAACATTTGAAATCAATGGTATGGTTTCTGTGGGAGCCTTATGCGGTATTTGTGAAAAAGATATTGCAGAACTGGAAAGGGTTTTGAAGAGCAACACAAATGATAAAGGCTGCGGTAAGAAAACCTCTTCTCTGAAGAGCATCTGAAAACACCTTTGTTCTTGGAGAGGACACAAGGTGTGAGTTTATCTGTAAAGGCTGGTCTAAGGGGCACAGTCTGCTAACAGAAGCATCCTTCCCCTGGTGTATGAGCACCGGAATGGGAGGAAATTCAGTGAAACTGAAAGGCTGAGAAGAAAAAACGTATTCTTTTATGCACTTTATACTGGGGAACTGCAAAATGTAGCTAAAGCCAGAATCAGCATTACTGCGTATGCTTTGCTGGATAATTAAAATAACTAGATTTCTTATAGTTAAAGGAGGAGGGGGAATCCCCTTTCAACGCATTAAACCAACCTCCATCTTCTAAGATTAGCATGAAATTAATCGTCAGAAGCAGATTATTCCACCTGTCTGTTAGTGGGCTTTTGTGTAACTCCTCTTAAAAGTCTGCTCTGCTGGTAGCTGCTAGGAGTAAGGTGTTTGGCTCCGTTCCAGGCTGGGAATTTCTCTGCTCTTGACTGCAAGTTATTTCTGGTCAGGATAATTGAACCAGATCCTCAGTGGAGGTAAATTATCCTTGGTCTGCTGGAATTGCTACTCCATGGTTTGTGCAGCTCCAGCATTTATAGTATTGTACATGGTGGTGTTGAACATGCTGCAAGTGCATTGGGTATCTGTTCCTCTGGATATTTCACGGGATTATTAAGTTAAATAGGTTAGCAGGAGGATTTGTAAAATGTTAATTTAATTGTGCTTTAACTACTTTGATTAATTGTGCCTAGCTTCAGGAGCAAAGCACGCTCATCTGGTTGGTGTAGCAGAAATGAAGGCTGAGGGAGGTGTGTGGCAGTGTAATCAAATACTTTGAAACCTGTTTCTTGCTTACTATCTTGTTAAATTCTGTAGATTCTCTTTGCTGGTAGGTTTTTTTCTTCTTTCCCCAACATGAGAAATAAATAAATAAAAACCCTGAGAATGTATTGCTGCTAAACGGAATTTACTGTTTAAAAAGGAAGGAAATTTTATATGTCAAGAATTAGAGACATTTCTCTTAATCATATTGTGGTGCTAACAAGTAGCATATTGAAACATCCTTGTATGAGCTACACATGAAAGTATGTTATTACCGCAGTGTGACAACACAAATAGATGAACAAATTATGTATAAAGACGCATATGTGAAAGTATATATAGTATATTCTTATTAGCTCACTTTGAAATGCATGACTTCCAGTATTTTTCTAAAATATCCCTAGCTGGTACCTTGAACACAGATTTAATTCAAAGGAAATCATTCTGAGCTAGAGGAGTGCTGCGAAGTAGAGGTGGATTCTCAGGTATTAGGCTGGACTCCAGGGATTGTGGCTGAACTCAGCCCTGCACAGATTGCAGATGTAGGTTGGCTGTTCCTTCTGTGCACAACTGTGCCAGTGTTTGGTTCAGACCAGGAATTCACTTTTACAGCAAATCTCTGATTATCCTCACTTTACTGCACTTTTGTGCTTTGGAGTGTTTTTGGCATGTGAAAATGGATCTTCTTCGGGGTGTAACTCAGAAAAGAGTGCACCAAATGCACACCCATTGTGGGCACAGTACCAGAGCTAGACCAAAATAAAACATGTAAACCATGAGGATGCTGGGTCTTCAGAGCTGGCTGCAGCACTTTACAGATACACGCCTACTGTGAGAGAGATGAAATGTCCTTCTTCTCACTGCCCAGTGTACTGCAAGCTCCATGGCATATGATGGGAAGACAGCACCATTTTTAGGCTCCTGTCCATGTTGCTCTCCTACCTGCATCTTACCCCAGCAACAACAATGACAGAAATGGTCATTTATATCTAAATGGACATTTTTTTAATGTGTCCATGTGTAAGATGCTACAGAAACTTCTCTTTAGGAGTGGTCCAGGGACTGAATTACAGTGATTAGTACTCAGCTTCAGTATCTCTGCTTATCCACATGCTGCTACCCCGAAGCTTTGCTATTCCTTCTGAGCTGTGCCATTGATTTTGGAATTGCTTTGATGCTCAACCACTGCATGCAGCATTCAGAAGTGCAGAGCGCTATGTTGCTGTGTATACAATTGACGTTTCCCCAATTCCATACCAAAAGGAGGATGCATCACAGCTGTAATGAATTTTGCTGTCTCTGACCGTAGAGAAGAAGGAGCTTTGGAAATAGCATGCTCAGCATCCCTGAATACACCAATAGGAGCAAAAATAAGAAATGCAGTTAGGTTAATAACATTATATCCCAGTGTTCTACCAACCTAGGTCTGTGTTCACAACTTGGTCTTAGCTGGGGTCATGTAGATAATTACTCACTGCAAATTTCCCAGAAAACTGCTTAATCTGAGGCTTTACCCTTAATCAGAAGGCTTTCAAGTACAGGTCTAACTGTCATAACAAATACAAAGATACTCATCTCCATTCCAACTTTCTTTTCTTTCTTTTTTTTTTTTTTTTTTTCCAATTATTGTAAGTTTTTCAGAACATGTGGATCAACAAAGTAAAAGCTGTTTTGCAACTAGAGGAAGACCTCTTTATACATAGCTTCCAAAGAACTAACTTTCTTTTCTTAGTGAGAAAATCTGAGATGACAAAGGATATGAGTGAGACATCACTAAACTGAATGAGCTGCAGCATGAAGGATCTGTAAAAGTATGTCTTCCCTTACTTGAATGACTTTTATTTTTTATTTTTTCCCCTTTTTAAATCCCCTGGCTTACTTGCTTTTAGCAAACACATAGGTAATGACAGGTAATGGTGACCCCTGTTGCAAATGGCTTAGAATAAAAAGAAAGAAATAAGTCACAGAAGGGTTGGATTTCATGATTAAGCATGGTCATCATAAAATAATGGTACATGCAATCATTCCTCAGTCTTAAGCAGGTGAAGAAGTGAATATTTTCAAGATCATTTTTGCAGTCTGGAGCACATTTGTGGTCTTCAGCCGATGAGTGGTGCAGGGGGAAAATCAGAGGAGGGACATCTGACAAAATTGACCTCTTATCCCAGGTCCTCCCCTGGCCAATCTCTCCACTGCTGAGCTTTGATCTCACAGCAGGTTAAGGAGGGCAGTCACACTTGGTGTCTGGGAAAAACAGGGGTTATAAAGAGGTCAGCTCAGTAAAGATCCTAAACTGCCTGTTTTGCGTGCCCTGATTGCAGTTGTAACCTTGTGATGCTTTTTCATTTTTCCTTTCCATTTGTTGCTGGAAGACAGTGACTTATTAGGCTACAGAGTGGTAAGACTGTGCTGGTGGTAGGTACATGTCGCTGAACAGGACACTCAGGGTCTCTGAAGTGGCTGCCTGGTACTTGCAGACAAGCTGGTAATGGGTATCTCATCCAGAAGGATCTACAGAGCATCCCTTCCACAAGCTGTCAAACCCCAAAGGCTGCGTAACGCTTTCCAGCACCCTGCGATGAATGTGACTTTCCAAAGTCCTCTTCCACTTTACTGCCCCACAGACTCTGCAAAATACGGAGCTACATTTAAAGAGATTTTTCTTAAAGGAAATTTCTCTCACTCATCAATCCATGATCCCCATTAGGCTACAAGACAAGTGGATGAACCCCGTTTGGCAGTCCAAAGCTATATTTAGGCTAAACCAGAGTAACTGCAAGACCCTTGTGAGAGAAGCACATTAATATTTTCTTTAAATTTATATTTAATTCCCTTTTTTACTTCAAATTCCTCTAATCCTTGCTATTTAGAGAGCATCTTTATGTTTTATCTCATTAATATTAGTCATATTAATGAATACCCATCACTAGTATTAAAAATAAAGAGTTTAATTCCTCCTTCATTCTTAGAGGAGCATAAAAGTTGTTTGGCATAAACTAGCATGATTGCTGACAGCACAGATAATTTCTACTCTACATTTGTGAATTCTGCCTGATTTTCCATAATAGGATTGTAATGGCTGTATAGTTTATCCTAAAAGAATCTCTACTCCTGCTCATGGTCTACTACCTCAAATCTTACTAAAAAGAAAACTGCCATGAGCAGTGGCCAAAAGTTTCTATCTGTTGTCACTAGTAAGTCATTAGATACCACTAATAATACTGTTTTTCTCTAGTCTTGTGTACTTGCCCAATGTTTTTCATCCAGATCAAAATATGAATGTCAGGTAAGTAATTAGAGTAACTTCCAAAGATTTGACTTAAAAGAAATGGAATATTGCAATTTGGAGGTTGGAACAAAGTTTGGGAAGTTATTAATACTCCTTTGTGTAATATGGGTTTTGTGCAGGGAAAATACTTGAGGAAGCTCAGAGCCTCCTGGTCTTCAAGGATGCAGGAAGTATGAAGTTAGATTTGCAATTGCTTTTCAGGCACCTTTATAAAAAAATCCTGGAGTTTCATAGCCTGTACCCTGATAGTGACTGCACTTAGCAGGTTTTCACCAGCAAAGTGGAACTGTGGTAGATGTGATGGTTTTTCAAGGTCCTCTGTGCGTGTCTGTTGCATTGTCTGCCTGGATCCAGCCTCAATATCAAAGGACTTATATTTTTCATAGAACCACAGGATGGTTTCAGCTGGAAGGGACCTCCAGGCTGAACACCTCCAACTCCCTCAGCCTTTCTTCATAAGAGAGGTGTTCCAGCTCCAGGTGCTGTAACCCTGTTGTAGAAGGCCACCAGATTTGTCAGGCATGATTTGCCCCTAGTGAAGCCATGTTGGCTGCCACCAATCAACAATTTTTATATTATTTGAATGCAGCCTACTACTTTTTCATAGACACTCACATCAAAGTCACTGTCCTTACCCTAATAGTATCAGTGGGTTTGCTCCCTTCAGCTACTCAGCCACGTTCCAAAAGCTGATACCCTTTTTTTCTTATTGCCCCAGCCTTCTTCAACAAAGGGGGTGTGCATTTCATTGTATCTGTAATCCAACAAAACAGCAAGAAAAATAGCATATAGCATGAGGAAAGGGCTCTTTCAGGAAATTTCCATTCTGATTGCCGACACAAAGATGTGTTGCTGTTGGATGCGCATCCAAACTGAACTGTGTTCACTGTGCAGTAGCAAGGGCACAGCAAACAAGTTCGTTTCCACAGCTCGATCTTACTTGACTTTCTTGTATCAACAATAGTAATGCAAACCGTCTCTGCCTACATTAAAGCCAGCTAGACACATCGTTTTGTTGATACAAAGTAGATTTACTTGCATTTAACCAATTTTTGACAGTATTAGGAGATAATTTTTGACTAAACTGCAGAAACATTTTTTTTTTTTTTTCAGAGCTTCAGACTATTGTGACAGCTACTCCCAATTTCCGCTCTCAGGAACGTGCCTCCCTGAGTTACAATTTATTCTGCATCTCATAGATCACTGCAGAATGGTCCCTGGCAATTCAGGTCTGTTCGATGTGTGTGCAGACAGATTGCATTATCTCTAATGTTTTGAATCAGATCATGCTATGCATTCAGTTGGTATAATCTCCAAATCAATTTCCCAATGAGTTTTGAGATCTGTTGCTCCTATTAGCTAAATTCTCTCTGGATAACCTAGAACTGTATAGATGCAATAGCCAGAGTCTTTTCTGGGAAAGGCATATTTTCTCTATAGGAGACTTTTAACAAAACCAAACTGAGGATTTCCATGTGACTGACCTGGCTCCATCATTTACTGAAGGTACAAGGTTAGAGTATTTGTCAGTAGCAGGGGATTTACAGAGAAACTGGACACTTTAAGCCCTCAGGGTTTAATAGAGGAAGCGACCTGAACAAAAACTTTGAGCAGTTCAGCAGTATCCCCTGAAATGGGGCTCGTGGGCTATGAATTTGACTTTTCTTGCAGAAATGTCATGGGAACTCACAAGCCAGTTGGCTGGACAGCACATCCAGGTCCTGAGCAGCAACATATCTGGCTCCTGTCCTCCCATACCTGTGTGTCTGTAGGAAACTTCCTGACCCTCTCCTTTTTCTTTTGACCGGTTCTTGGAAGCCTTGAGACAAAAAAACAAACCTGCATGTGGTTTCCTTACAGGGGCAGAGTATTTTATTTCTGTTTCTTTCTTAGTAAAGGCAGACCGCTCTTACAGACTCAAGCAGAAATTAAAATTTTGCTGGTTATTTCCTGCAGAAACATGCCAAAGAACTTCTGTAGCTATGGTAGAGTCAAAAAGGTTTTAACTTCATACATTTCACCAGCTTAGAGCTAATAATTTCTTCTCTTGATGTCAATTGGTAACATTACTTGCCTGAAAAGAAATAATTTCATGCATGACCATGCCAATTAAATCTAATCTTTTGCTGAACTGTCCAGAAACCGAGAAAATACTTACATGTATAAACAAAAATAATTGTAACTTGAAGCAGAATGTCTCTCGAAATATATGTCTGAGTGACAGAGCAGGGTCTTGGCAGGGAATAAGGACGAAAGACCAAACTCTGAGGAAAAAAATTGAAGGCTACTTTTTTTTCTGCTTTCCGTAGGAACCCCATCCATTCCTTAGTGAGCAAAATGAGAATCATTTCCTTTGCTTCACTACATTTTGGAACAGCAACTAGAACCATGGCAGATTTAGGTATAATATTGCAGTTCTCCTCTGCTCTACATTTTCTCCAAGTATTACAGTGTTTAATAGTAAGTACTGTGAAAAAAACATAATTAACAGTGTTTCTGGAAAATACTTGGTCTTGTATTGCGAAGGAAGGAACAATTCCACCAAAAATAAGGAAAGCTTAAAAGAGCGAAAATTTATTTTCTCTCTCTTTTTCTCTCTCTTTTTTTTTTTTTTTTTCTCTAAAGTTCTCATTATCAATATTTCAACAGGCACACAGCCCTTTAAAATGAGATAATCATGGAGAAATGATAGCTGTATTGTTACTGAAGAGAAACTGAACAGATTCTGCAATAAAGTGGCTGAAACTCCCATGCCCTTAGGCTCGATAATGACTGACTGATTGCACCTTTCCCTTAAAATGACTTCACAACTGCTGCGTGCAGAGATCGCTTCACCCACAATTAAAACCACTACAGCCTCTAAGACCCAACATGGCAGCAGCTGAGCCGTACACCCAAATAAATACGTTTTACAGGGCTGCACAAAGTACATGCTAGCTATATATTACTATTAAGATGAGCAGCACTTGGACAAGCTGAAATAATGACCTGCAGTTTTGGTACCTGCTTGCTGCACGGGGCTAATGATAACCTGCCCTTTCAATTCTTCTTATTGCCTCAACCAGGCGCATTATTAATGTATAACCATTATACCTCATCTGAGACATACCTACCCAGTAGAAAGCCATCTGGTGCATTGTCAGCAGCAGCCTGGGTGGTACCTGCATCTCTGCAGTCCTGAAGAAACTCAGCTTTTCCTATTTGATGTGTTCAGCTCCGTGTTGGCTTGACATAAATAAGTACAAAATAAGTACAACGACAGTGCATTGGAAATGAAAATGCCTATCTTCAAATTAATGCCCAAGGGCAATTTTGTGTTATTGCTATAACAAGATTCCTAAAATCCAGTCTTTAGATGCAGACTTACAAGGGTGCAGTGAAGCCAGAGCCATCAGCACCTCACTTTCTTTCCCAGCACATCACAAGTCTGTCTGCCGTGGCTCTGGAACTAGATACTATCAGTATTCAGCAGTGTCCCTGTAGGTGCCTTTTTTCATTTTCCTAGAAAATTTCCTGTCAAGAAGATTAGGGAGCAGCCTTCAGGGAGAAGACAGCAGCTTTGATGACATCCCTCCCATTTAGCATTGGTTATATTTGGTATAAAGGCTACCCCGAAGCTGTGGCTGTGGCATAACATGGGGTGGGAGCTGCTGGACTGTTGGAGATACTTACAGAATCTCTCAAAGTTTTCAGGGTCCCTCCAGGGCATCAGTCTTTAATAAATGCTCTACCTTTGGGAAATTAGGGAAGGGTCACTTTTAGTGCAAACCTGGGATGCACCAAGCAAGTATTTGTCATTGCGATGGCAGTGATAAGCTTTCTTAGGTCAAGCAGCTATGCCCTCTTTGTGGCAAGTAGCATGCCTGGTGGCATTAATGTTACTGGTTTAACAGCAAAAGATTGACAAAGTCGCTGTTAGATCAGAAGCACAGCCCTGTGCAGAGGCAGACACCATGAGGACATGCGTGTGCCAGAAGCACACTGGAATTTTTTCTGCTTCCAGCTTGCTTTTGGGGTGTATGAATTACAGGCAGTCTAGCCCATCTTGCAGTAATTTATTATCTGTGTCCATAGCTCAAGTAATAAGGCAGTTTTAATCAATAAAAGTTGTATTTAGCATCAATGTTCCTAGTTCTTATTTTCAGGGTATTGAGGAGTGCCGAGAGTTCATCCCACACCGGTGGGTTTGTGCTTTTCCAGCCCAACTATCACAGCCAAATGGGAAGGTATTATATCTGGTACCCAATTAGAAAAGATTGGCAGTTGTAATAAGACCAAAGAAGGATTTTTTTTTTTTTTAAACATTATTATTATTCTCCATAAATTTGTTGGGTACAGGAATTAAAACTTGTGACTCACACCCTCAGGATCATAAATTTGGCTTAACAAATATGACAGAAGTGGTATTTTAAGCATACATGTTAGTTCTTAATACTTCTCTTGCTTTGTGGTTTCATATTTTCAAATTTTACCCCTTAACTAGAAGCTGTAAACTTTGAAGTTTAAAGCAAAATTAAAATTAAATTCTGGACTTTTGGAGCTGTAAGAAAATAATATATATTGCAGTTTTAAAGATATATCTGTGAAAGCTGGTAACAGTGACTGAAGCATATAATTTGCTCATGGTATTGTTTTAGCTGTGCTCAGCGTGGTGTAATTTTTTTCCTGGTGCCCTCTTTCTCTGAGTGCAGCAAACATGATTTGGTTCACTTAGACTAAACTCGTTATAACTCAATACTTTTATTCAATAATAAAAGTAATAAGAACAAAAATAAGCCTTCTTACATATGGCTTGGTGAGTGCTGTGCTAGAACTTTTAGGATGACCATTTCAATGAAAATCATTGGGGAGTCTTAATGCTTTTCAGGCTCCCACCCAGCTATGCTCTTATGAACACAACTACAGCAAGGAAAGTGCCTTTTGGGTTCAGTAAAAGAGATGTTCCCTTTGTTTTCTTGCTGTCTGGCTTGTCATCTGTTTATTTATTTATTTATTTATTTTATTTTTTCCTTTCCTTAACAAAAGAATATTGCAAGGTTTTAAAGGCAGACTGAAAGGTTGCTCCTTTCCTTGGACAGGTCTTCTATTCTTTTTCAAAATGTAGGAAGCAAGGAATAAAGAAAAGCAGAGATCTGTTTCAAAGCTTTTTGCCGAAATTTCCAGCCACCGGTGTCAAGTCTAATACATTGCAGCTGATCTCAAACCTTCTAAAATAAACTCCTCTCCTGTTTGCAGCATCTTAATTAATAACTCAGAAACTCTCTGCCTATTAAAAGAAATCCATTTACTTGAAGAACGAGAATTACACTCTTGACATATTTTCCCTGTAAATCAATTTGCATTTACTTGCTTTGCTACCACGGACTTGGATAAAACAATTGTACTTTTAAAACTCTAGCAGAAGGCAACTTTCAATGGAAATTTCTTTTGCAAACATTTTATTCTGACAGCTTTATTAGGCTATGAATAGGAACTTGAGGCAGAATTTAGCGTATTGATAGATTTTAAGATACTGCATGAGCAGAGCCTGCTGAAAGCAATTTCATAAGTCAGTCACAATACCCATTAGTTTACAAATACACCAAAAGTAACTTTCGCCTTCACTCCACTTTAGATCAGCTCTTTCCTACCTGTATAAAACACTACCTTGCCACTTCAGAGTGAAGGTCAAGCATTTAGACCTTAAAAGCTAGCAAGTGAAATGTGTCAGTGGGAAGCTGCAAACTCAACTTTCAAATACACCTTCTTCATGCACGCTCACAACATGGCCCCTGGGTCGATCATCATAAATCACTCTCCAAAAAGTGGTACAGAAACCATTTCTGAAGGCCTGATTTGTGTACCGCTCTGGTGCTGGAGTTTGCAATAGCATGAGCTGCAGCAGCAGTTTAAAGCCAAAATCCCACTGTTTTCAATCAAAGCCCCACAGACTGGGAGCACCAGGGCTGTTGCTTTTAGTAAATGCCCCTAAAATCCTGGCCATTACAGTCATGTTTTGGCCATCCTTTCTCAGGGCTAATTTGGTCGTACATCTGTTTCTTGCCGTCTATGCTTCATCACCACGTTAGGGTGGATTTCTTTCCTCTCAGAAGCCCTCCTGGTCAACCTGCTTCTTTGTCCCTTCAATCCTGATGTGTCCATGTGCTGAATGTGGCCATTCTGACGCCTTTCTTTTTCTGACACTTGTGTTATTTTAAAGCCTTTTACTTTCCAGTTAACTCAAATCTAGGTTGTCACAAGTAATCACATTATTATTGTTTTTTGGAAGCTCTTACAGGTTTTTTGACATTTATAATGTTTGAAAGCAAAGTGGGTGTCAAAAACGTAGTGAACTTCATCCTCTCTGTGTTTTCAGTATGCTTCACATCTTTGCCTGATGGTAGGTAGTAGCTATTTCAAAGCATACAGATTTGTTCCTGATGCACCTTTTCCTACCTGGTACACCAAACTGTCAGAAAGCATCACCCTATACAAATATCTATTTGTTTCCATTTTCCAGAGCTGATAATGACAGACAGGGACAGTTTTTCTGGGAAAAAATGAAAAGTTTTTTTTCTGGTCAAACCTATGTGGAAGAGAAATGGAGGTGAGGAAAGGGGAGAAAACAATTGAGAAAAAGGTTGGAGCTCAGTGACTCTTGATTCTGAGGATTTTAGTCCCCTCCTCCTTTTGGCAAACACATGCAAAACACCTTGATTCTGCTCCCCATAAAATAAAAATAATAATGGTGGGACAGTGGCATTTTTAGGAGTAAAAATAAAATAAAATAAAAGGTTTTTCTTTCTGGCCAGTGCTCTAGAAAGAGCTCTAAGTCATACATTTCATGGTTGAAAGGTGTTTGTAACCTGGGAGCTAAAAATGATTAGCTGTCAATTCCTGTTTTCATGTCAATATTATAGCTGTAGTGGCATGGTCAGGTGCAGCGTCAAGGCTTTCCATGGTAACATAAAAGAAAAAAAATCATTTTCATACAAATTTCCATCAGCACCCTTTGTATTTGCTGCTGAGCGTGACCATTTCCTTTGATATACTAATAATTTCCTCCCAGCTGACGCTGTAAATATGCCTGTTGGTGAGGTGTTCTGTTTTTTCCATGCATATTTATTATAAATTAAGTGCTAAATTTCATAGCATTAGCTCAGGGATGGATATAAAGAGCAGAAAAATGCAACTAAGCTTTTGTTTTATGGGTTACAGTTTTTATAATATACTTTCTTCAAGGAAGAATGAACATGCTTTCCTCATTGACATAACTCTTTGAAAGCTAATATTTTTACTAGTGTTCACAGAGTGCTGTAAATTAATTTAAAATACCTTTTAAGGATGTAATAACACAATGAATAAGAGAAGTGAAGAGGAAAAAGTGCAGTAAGAAAATCAAATGAAAATAATCAAAACTGATCATGCCAGTGAATTTTCAAACTTTATATAATGATGAACTTTACAAAGGCAAAAGGAGTGAATAAAACCCAAGTCATTTACTTCAGCATAAATACCTGATTCCTTTTTATCTTTAATTATCTCTGGTGGCTTTCGTTACATCCTGTCTTATCCATCTTAAAAGTTGCTACTTGGCTTGAATCTGTAATCTTTGCTTATTCTACGGTTGGTGAAGAGACCTTGACATCTGTGAAGAACAGCTTGCTGGGTGTGAGCTGTGTGTCACATACAGGTGAGGTGCTTGTAGGATGGATGGAGGCTGCCGAGGAGCTGGCACAAAATAGATAATTGATTTGGAAAGTGAACCTTGAGGGAAAGATATTTGAGTAGGACCTGGCCTTGTGGTTGATCCTTTCCAGTGACTTCCTGGATTGTCTCAGTGCCAAAAGAAAATGTCCCTTCTACAATGACCTCCAAGTCTCAACAGGCCAGGGAAGGGCTATCTCCTCCACTGCAGAAATGTGGCAATGAGACGTGTAGATGAATAATATCTCTGTCTGTGCCAAGGGCACAGTCATGCTAGTTTCAGTGTCCCACAGCCTCTGTAATACCAGTATTATGCTCATGTTCTTCCTTTTGCCTTCCTTTTGCATCTGTCACACAGAATTTCTAGGTTGGAAGAGACCTCAAGATCATCGAGTCCAACCTCTGACCTAACACTAACAGTCCTCCACTAAACCATATCCCTAAGCTCTACATCTAAACGTCTTTTAAAGACTTCCAGGGATGGTGACTCCACCACTTTCCTGGGCAGCCCGTTCCAATGTCTA
This sequence comes from Aythya ferina, assembly GCF_964211825.1. Lineage (NCBI taxonomy): Eukaryota > Metazoa > Chordata > Aves > Anseriformes > Anatidae > Aythya > Aythya ferina. The sequence goes on from NC_140301.1 coordinate 63,162,003, forward strand.
ACAACCCTTTTGGTAAAGAAGCTTCCCTGGCACTGAGGTCAAACTGACAGGCCTATGGGTCCCCAGGTCTGCCCTCTGGCCCTTCTTGTAGATGGGCGTCACATTTGCTAGCCGCCAGTCAACTGGGACATCCCCTGATAGCCAGGACTGCTGATAAATGATGGATAGTGGCTTGGCCAGCTCCTCCGACAGTTCTCTCAGTACCCTTGGGTGGATCCCATCCGGCCCCATCGACTTGTGCACATCCAAGTGCCATACCAGGTCACCAACCATTTCTTCGTGGATAGTGAGGGCCACATCCTGCTCCCCATCCCCTTCCACCATATCAGGGTACTGGGTATCCAGAGAACAACCGGTATTGCCGCTAAAGACTGAGGCAAAGAAGGCATTAAGCACCTCTGCCTTTTCCTCATCTTTTGTAACAAGGTTTCCCCCCGCATCCAGTAAAGGATGGAGATTCTCCTTAGTCCTCCGTTTTGCGTTGATGTATTTGTAAAAAGATTTTTTGTTGTCTTTAATGACAGTAGCCAGATTGAGCTCCAGATGAGCTTTGGCCTTTCTAATTTTGTCCCTGCACAGCCTCGCAACATCCTTATAGTCCTCCCTAGTGGCCTGCCCTTTTTTCCAAAGATTATAAACCCTCTTTTTTCTCCTAAGCTCAAGCTGCAACTCTCTGTTGAGCCAGGCCGGTCTTCTTCCCCGCCAGCTCGTTTTTGGGCACGTGGGGACAGACCGTTCCTGCGCCATTAAGATTTCCTTCTTGAAGAGCGCCCAGCCTTCCTGGACCCCTCTGCCCTTCAGAACCGCCTCCCAAGGGACTCTGCCAACCAGTGTCCTAAGCAGCTCAAAGTCAGCCCTATGGAAGTCCAATACAGTGGTTTTGCTGGTCCCCTTCCTGGCCTCGCCAAGAATAGAGAACTCCACCATTTCGTGGTCACTCTGCCCAAGACAGCTCCCGACCACCACATCTCCCACCAGTCCTTCTCTGTCTGTGAAGAGAAGGTCTAGCGGGGCACCACCCCTGGTAGGCTCACTAACCAGCTGCATCAGGAAGCTATCTTCCACGCTCTCCAGAAACTTCCTAGACTGCTTTCTCTGGGCTGTGTTGTGCTTCCAGGATATGTCAGGGAAGTTGAAGTCCCCCACGAGTACAAGTGCTGAAGATTTCGCAACTTCTGTCGGCTGCCTGTAGAACTCCTCATCTGTCTCCTCATCCTGGTTCGGCGGTCTATAACAGACCCCGACCAGGACGCTAGCCTTGTTGGCCTTCCCGGTGATCCTAACCCAAAGGGACTCAACCTTGTCATTCCCAGAACATGTCCTTGGCCATGTTTGCCTTTGCTTCCCAATGTATGGGATATTTTTCTGTAAGGATCTTCCAAAGGGGCAAAAAGAAAATTTGTGCTTGCAGCCTGGCCCAGGAGTTGTCAAGCCCCATACTGGTTTTTCAGGGTGAGCAGGTTTTTCCTAACACATCTCCTCCAAATGAGTGTGTTTGACCCAGGATCCTGCGGTAAACCTGCCTTCAAAGTACTTGTGATGTGGTGTTGGCTCTGACATGGACGATAGCTCCAGCTGAGGGCCTTGAGATGGTAACTAACTGCATTTGATTCACAAGTACTGTAGGCTTTGATTATGCTGCTTGCTGACCTTCCTTTACTGCCTCATCCAAGCACAGGGCATGTCATTCTCAGGATGCACTCTCTGCACTCATATCTGTGTCCTTTTCCAGTGCTGTGGGAGAAATGATGAGGAAAAAAATTAAAAGAATTGCAAAGTAGCTCATAGTCTGGTTAATACTGCTGACCCCCGTATCTTGCTGTGTCTCTGACTTCCAGCTTTGCAGTCTAGAAGCTAATGAACAGCAGTCAGCCAAGCCAAGAGAGTTGTCTTCAACTCCTCTGCTCCAGTACAGCCTAAGCCAGTCGTCTATCTTTCCTTCTCTGTCTTCATGTAGTCCTCTGTTAAGGGCTGGGCCTTGTGAAATTTAACTTCATTTAACTTTTAAGGAAACATGTCACATCTGGCAGCCGGAAAGTGGAGGAATAGCTCTATATCCATCCTTATAGAGACGTCTGCAGAAAAATAAATATCAAGATGGAGCAGGTGGTGTCCGAGGACCAACAAATCTTCCCACTAATGTGAATATTCAGACAGCCTGTTGCCAGCTCAGTCCTGTGAGCATGTAAGGAGATGTGCATACTTCCCTCAAGCTCATTTTCACAGAACAAACCAGGTGTGGTAGGAGAGTATTCTCACTGCTAAACAGAATTGCTTTTAAAATTGCACAATAACCATAAAACCAACCAATGGAAATGTCCCAAGTATCCTAATCTCTCACGAATTCAGTGAGAACAGTATTAGATCAAGTTTGTATCTACTGCCAGTACATCTGTAGTCCAGTAATGGTTAAGTAGATGAGCATCAACTGGTAATGAAGAGCACTTGAAAGTTCATGTCTGATTATAGAAATAGCTTGTATGACAGGACATGGGTGCCAAACTGTAAAACTGGCCTTAAATTATTGCAAGGAAAGCCTTTTATTTTCTATTCCTTTCCCCTACAGATACCCAGTTCAGTTAAGGGAATAATTGTTTTTCACACATTTTAAGTTTTAAGGTGAGAAGAATCCATAATGATTACCTAGTCCTGACCTTGTGTGTAAGATGTGGCAGAATTTTGCCTCTTGCTTCTGTGCTTTTTGTTCACAGATACATAGAAGTTCTAATTCACCTAAGGCAGCGAGTCCCTTTTTAATCTCTCTCTCTTTTTTTTTTTTTTTTTTTTTTTTTTTTTTTTTTTTTTTTACAGAGCTCTCCAGATCCATCCATGAACTGTGCAGTATTTTGGCAAGTGTGTTTTTCTGATTGTTGTTAATATAACACCTTGGGATATAGATATCTAATTTATGTCTCATCTTCCTATGTGATATAATGATGCAAATACAAAACTATACTGTTGGCAGATTCACACAGCTTAGATCTGGTGAGACAATTCTGGTGCTAGTGGCTGCTGGTCTGCCATGGGCCATTTTACTCCATTTTTGCTCTCGTTGAGACTCATGTGAGGCCTGCAGGAAGGTGCACAGTGGGATGGAGATGCCTTTACTCCTCCCTGTTCCTGTGGTACTCACTCTCATTTTCCAATGGAACTGGTGACTTCTCCATGGAACCTTGTCTTGTTTCAGTCTCCTTTTGTCCCAGTTCCTCCTTTCTCAGCTGGGCTAGAGGAACTTTTAACCATTCAGAGGCTCATTGCCTCTCAACCTGTCTCTTTGCTGATGTGAGCCAGCAAAACTCCCTGCAAGGAATCTTGTTTCCAGCCCATGGAATCTTTTTAATTTTCTTGGTGCACATTTTCCAATTTTTTCATCTGTTTTTTTTTAGAAATGTAAATGCTGGAACTATGCTCAGTATGCCTGTGCAGTCTCCCCAGTGCTCTATGAAGAAAACAGGTTATCTGTTCTTGCTTTCTGCAAGCCTACATTTGTACCCGAAGATTGCATTAGCTGCTTCAGTCTCAGTAGCATATAGCAAAGTTATGCTGAATTGCTATTTTCTACTGTAAACCCATCACAATTTCCAGTCATTGGTTTCCAAAGCATGATCCCTATTTTGCAGGTCTGACCAGATTTCTTTGTCTCAGATATATGACCCTGAACAAGACTCAAATTAAATTCACTGCTTAAGTGGCCCTACCTTATTCCAATCCTTTGTTCTCTGTAAATACCTGGTCCTTAGCATTTGTTTCCATTCTGCTGGTCTCGGTTATCTGCAGATTTCCTCAGCACATTCCCTCGTGGTAACGAGTACCAGCCTGTGATGTAGCCGTTCCTACGTGCACTCTCTGTGAACTTTACAGACATTGGAAGGGGCTCACATTTTGGGAACAGCAGACAGGATGGGACAGAAAGTAATTTTCCAGACCATCACTGTAGTCATCCAATCATACCCACTGCTTACATATTGTTATTTGCTTATGAATGTCTTGTTTTCCTTTTCTTGGTGAAACCAAGAAAAGAAAACCATTGTTCTTGCAATGGAAGTCTTTTGCACACAACTGCCCATTTATCATATGTCTTTCTTATCTATCACCAAGTCTTGTAGTTTCCTATCTTAAGTGGTTTCTCTTTCCTTTCCATTCCAGAATCACTTATTTGAACCTCTCTTTCTCTCTCTCTCAAAAAAAAAAAGAAAAAAAAAAAAGAAAAAAAAAGTTAAAACCCATTGGTTCGGATAAAGATAGTTTAACAGAACAGAAAAGAAAGAGAGAACAATAATACTAATAATAAGAGAACACACAAAACAAGTGATTCACAGCACCACAGCCTACCACCCACCACCTGATGCCCAGCCAGACCCCAAGCTGTGGCATCCCCCCTGTCCAAATCCCCCGGTTTTATGCTTCCCCATGATGCCACATATCATGGGACATCCCTGTCCCATGATATGTGGCATTCTGTCCCCTCCCAGCTCCCTGTGCACCCCAGCTCCTCGTTGGCAGGGCAGCACGAGAAGCCACAAGTCCCTGACCTAATGTAAGCACTGCTCTGCAACAGCTAAACCATCGGTGTGCTACCAACCTTATTCTCATCCTAAATCCCAAACACAGCACCACACCAGACACTGTTAGGAAAATTAACTCTATCCCTGCTGAAACCAGGACATCTGGTCACAGGTAACCACAGCAGTTTATAAAATTTCAGAAATAATCTCATTTTTTTTCATGATTTTTACTGCAAATATTGTCGCAGGATATCAGCCTGTGTCCGTTACAAAAATCCAGCTACATTACTTCCATGCAAATACCTTTATTCACCAAATTTATAAGCTCATAAAAGAATGAAATCAGATTTGTCTGACATGACTTATTTTTCATAAAACTCTGTTGACTGGAATTAATTATATCCCTATCTTTTAATCCTTATTGATTTCCAAATCAGCTTCCTCATTATTTTGCCTGGGACTGAGGGCAGATTAATCAGCCTGTACGTTACTCGTTTCATCACAATTGCCTTTTGAATGTTAACACCAAATTCAGACTTCTCCAGTTCTGGAACTTCTGTGTTTTCATACTTATTAAGACTTGATAGCAGTTGGGAAGAGATTTGTCTCAAGTAACTTCTTCAGTGTTCTTGGCTGAAATTCACCTGGGTTTGACTGATTAATTAGATATTCCCCGGGTGACTTTTACTTTTCCTTTTTATTTATTTATATATATTTTTAAAATTAGGCTTATGAATGTCCTGGAAGGCACCTCCAGCATTTCCCCCCATCCCTTTCATTTTCTTTCCCTGTTGAATAACACAGCCATGCCGTGCAGTTAGGGGGACGGTGAGTGGGTGGAGAAATCTTACTCAGATCATTTAATAAATAGTGATTATTGATAATAACTCATAATTGCTTGTTAATTTTAGGGCTTTGTCTATCTGTATGTGTAGGGTTCCAACGCCGGCAACTTTATGTTTTATGTAAGTAGGTCGATCTTTTTCTTTCTCCTACCATGTAATTATAAGAACATTAAAATAGATATAAATTTAGCAAAGGTCACATTTTACTTTTATTCATTGTTATTTCTGCTTTGATAAATTTGCAACTTGTACTGTTTATGTGTCATTGAATACAATGGCAGTGACCTACTATTGTAGTTGAAAGTTCATTAGTTCTGGTAGATTAGACAGTATTAATTAACTAAGATTAAACATTCTTTTAAACCATCATAAACTGCCATCTCAGTGTGGCAGCTTATTAAAGAACATTTTCTGGTTGTTTGTTAAACCATACTGAAGTGACAATGTAATTATATTTGTTCCATCAAACAGAAAGGTCAGTTGACAAGGCTGATGCTTCCTAGTTAATTACAAGTGGGTGATTTCATTGATTAAAAATATGAGCTTTTTAAACCTTTGCATAGAGCTAAGAGATATATTAAGGACCCAGGGGAGGGAGAAGTGGGGATGGGGGAAAGATAATTTTAAATGTTATTTCCACTCCCTCCTGTTCAGAGGCTTGTCTTGAGCAGAGCTCTCAGTGCCGATAATCCTCTGCATGGTGGGGTTGTGGCTTTTAGGGTGCAGCTTTGTGCTAGATGAGGGGGGCTGAGATCCCCTGTCCTTCTCCAAGCACTGATGCATCACTTGAATAGTGACAAGCGTGTCTAAGCGAAAAGCAGGACTGTGCGATAAAGGCTTGGCTGCGTGGGGGAGTGCAGGGCTCTGCACAGAGGTGCAATGCAGTGTGGCAATGGGGCCAATTTGAGGGTGTAATCCTAATTTCAAGCAATACCATTAGCACACATAATAGGGCATGGTGTGTCATGCTGCTTAAGAAAAGGCTCTGAGATCTACTTGTATCTCCTTCATCTCCATCATTCTGTGAAAGGCTGATACTCCACTGCTGTGCTGTAAAATAGGAATTCCCATCTGGTTGAACTGGCGTTGGCTGAATTGTTTTTGGCTGAATCTTTGTGAATGGAAAAGTGAGGTTGGGATTAGATATTCTCAACTCTTTTGTTCTTCATTGGAAAAGCTCGTCCTTTTTAATATTCATCAGCATATTTTTATGTGATTTAATTTCTTTCCCTTTAAAAAACAAAACAAAACAAAACAAAACAAAACAAAAAAAACAAAAAAACCCCTTAAAATTACTTCATGAAAAGTTTAGGGAAAATCATGTTTTGGTGTTTTCTTTGTTTGTTTGTTTTTATTTGGTGCCAAGCCTTTCTGTGAAAGTTTCATGCTGTGATAACAAGGGATTCAAACGTAACAGGGACCCATCAGAGGCCCCACTTCTGGCTTTCTAGGACAGAGCTGATGTCAGTCCAAATTGGATCAAAATTGTCAATTGGACAGATCTAACTAAAGGTCAATGATGCCCTTAAAAAAAAAAAAAAGAGAGAGAGAGAGCAGTTATTCAGTTATTGTTACTCTATAATGTTCTTTTTTTGAGATCAATTTTTCAATAAATTCAATTAGACAAGTTTTCACACATCTATATTCTTCCAAAAATACATCTAGAAAGCACACAGCATTCAAAAAAAAAAAGCAAGTGGCAGATCAAACAGTGTGTTCGCAGGGAGAAGAGGTATGGTGCCGGTGTGGTGGATGGTGACAAATGTTGGGGCTGATCTTCAGAGCCACGGTGGAGCTCTGGTTAACACAATTTATTTCTGTCCATCAAGCATAACTGTAGAGAAAATCCCCACATTTGTAGCTAGGTGGAGAAATATTATTTTTTTTGCATCTCTTGAGCTAATTTTGGGGCAGATTCTTTGGGACGAGGATTTTTGCATTGCTGGGAGCACAGATCGGGGATATGAGAAAAAAGCACAAAAAGGTTTACTTTCCTCCCCTCTCCTACAAAACTCAATGAGAATGGACATACAGAAGCAACATCGTAGATCCTTGTTTGACCTGGGGGAGGTCCATGTGATGTGCCCCTGGCTCTGCAGCCATCCATCTGGGCACACCAGGTTGGAAGGAGCAGAAGGTTACTTTGGCAGATGGCAAGAACTTTTTTTGTTCCTTCTCCTGCACACAGTATTTTTGCAGGATAAAGGACTTTGCTAACTGAGGGGCAAAGCAGGCAAGATAAACAAATACAGGCAATCAGAGCTGAGCAGAGGGTTTCCAGTAATTCTTGGCAAACAGAAAAATAAAGATATTCCTTTTCCCTTCCCAACACCCAGATCCTCTGAGGTTAAATACGCTGCTTAGAGCAAGCACAGCAACTATTTAAAATTCACTCTGGAAATGCAAGAGGTGCCATGTGGTGACAATGTCATAATGAACATGCCTTGTGCAGGGCAAATCAACCATGAAATCATGAGCCCTGTTCCAGGCGAAGAAGGCATGGGGCCACAGAAATGATAGGAAAAGAGAGAAGGCATTGGGACCAAAAATTTCCTTTCAACCAGCTCAAACACTGCATGAAGAAGCAACAACACTGCAACTGTAGTCTCTTCCAGTCGTGGCAGCCGGCAAACCTGTTAGAAAGACCATCCCTCCTCTGGGTTTGATGCTGTGAGACGTGATGGTCAAAACTGGAAGCCTGTCTTGCCAAAGGCTGCTCTTCAGCTTGATTTGGATGCCTGCCGAATTACATATTTCCTTGTAAGAGGCCAATCAATAAAACATCACATTGACTTCCAGCAGTGATCAGCTTTCCGAAGATGAGATATTTTTGATAGAAAGATCCCATATGACATCATTAAGAAAGCAAAGCAATGTTGGAGATGTGTTAGGAATTGACTCTTTAGGAATTTCTGTCTTCCGTGTGTCACTGCTAAGTTCAATCATTTGTTGATTTGCAGCCTGATAGCGAGGCTCCAGTCTTTCTCCCTTGGTTTAATGTGTCTTATTTTGTGAGCTACCACCTAAGATGAATGTGAAGATATGAGTGACACAACTGTAACTACATGGCTGGACTGTGCAATGCACGTGCTGCATGTTTCTTCATCTCCCTGTAGTACAGATGTAGCCTGCCTTCCACAGAGAGATTTACTAATCTATCACTGACCTCCCAGGTAGACAGTTCTCTTTTATCTTCAGTGTGTCCCCTCAAATTCATTTCCTTTGAAAACCACTCAGATGAGTGCTGCATTGCAATAATGGCCCCATAACAAATAGTAACAGGGGGTACAGGGCTTACAACTGATGCTCATGTCAAGCTCACACTGCCTGCAGGACACATTTTGCTGCTAGTGTGGAGGTTTATAGACCCATTAGCCCTAAAGGGAGTTGCACAATTAAATGTGACAGCATGCTTTAACCTGGTAACATCTTGGGGACCAAGGAATTGATTCTTTTGCAGGTCTGTGTAGAAGACTTCAGTTCCTCACCGATGTTCTGCCTTTCACCCCAAATCCTCTCTTGAAACTAGTAACCAAAACCAGTTGTTCTCTTTCCTGTGGGACCTTAATCAACTGCATGGTAGGAGTACATGAGGCAAGGTCAGGAGAGAACACTTAGCAGAACACGGAGCTATTTCTGTTTTCCAACTCCTGTTGCAGTGGCACAAGATCCTCTGAGAGTGGTTGCCAGAGGCTGTAGCGCAGCTCAGGTGGCCTTCTGCTCAATGCATGAGAACTGCCTGCAGCTTCTGTGTTATTCCCACTTGCTGGTGCTGAGGGTCACCTCATACAATGTGAAAGCATGTTAAAAAATACCTTGATATGGAACAAGGCTTAAACTTTTTTATAGGAAATGCTTGTTGCCTCGGCTGAGGTCTCAGGCAGACTTTTCCACTGTCATGCCACTGCCATAAAATAAAGTGGCACAGGAGAAATTCTATTATACATTGAACACCCTGGTGAAAGCAGTATTTATTGACCTCTGTTTTGAGATACTAAAATGCATGAAAAAGAGAAGATTTACAGAGCTCACTATGCTGGCCTTTCCTTACAGCCTTCCCAGGGCATGATTCTCCCGCCATCTCTCAAACCTTTCCTTCCTTCTTCTCTCTAAAGCTGAGAACATTTATTTCCAGCCCCCTCCCCCCAAACTCTAAAATCCTCCAGGTTTAGGAGTTTTTATTCCCACAGATTTGTGGACTTTGACATCAAAGAGCTGCACTCCAGATCAGGAAGACCTGGTCCTGCAGCACAGCATCTCCCCCCTCCCTTTAGTCCCCAGTGCAATCCGTCTCCCAGGGTGAGGACCGATGACAGTTCCCAGCTCTCTGTTACTTAATCCTTGCCATGTTCATGCCTCGAAGCCCCACCCAGTGGGTCCATCACTATTTTATTTTCCAAAATTTGGCTATGTATGAGATTCAGACAAAATCTTGTAGACTATTTTTGGCCTCAAGATCTGAAATTAAAATATAAATGTGATACTCATCTTGCTGTACCCCATAGTTTTAGATATCTTTGGCCCAGCCTTAGGGCATGTAGGTAGAGCAGATGACCTCCCCAGATCGTCCCATCCAGTCCTATTTTTCTGTTATTCCTTTAACACACCCAGAATAAAATGATTTGTGTCTGTAGCATTTGCATATTGGGGCTTGATTAGCATTTGTACATACCTACTGTACAGATTGACTTCTGTTCCTACAGATTTATAGGGGAACTGTCTTGTTTTACTTGGTATTTCCATGTACTTCAAGCCTGGGTGACAGAATGTCTGTTTTTTTTCCCAGTTAAATGTTGAATAAAGGATTACATTTGATTAGTCCATGACACCTTCTGAACAGCATTTCCCCTCACTCCCTTTGTTCTTTCTGATGACTTCACTTTGATTTACATAGCAAATGAAAAAGTAATAAATCCCAGTTGCAGTTAGCTTGAGATTTGGCATACGAACAGCATGACAATCATATTATGGAAAATTTTGCTTCACAATCTTCAACATTTAAATTTAGGGGCGTTCTAAATGTATCTCTTACTTTTATATGGTCAGATCAAATTTTCAAAGATGCATAAAGATAAAAATTTGCTTTTTAGTCTTTGCTGTACCTATTAGTCTGGCATTATCCAAATACAGTCCCAGGTCTTTGCAAAAACACCAAGAGAACGTGAGGGACTGATGGAGTGGTGTGACAAAGGCATACGCTGGATATCACCTGCCAGAATGAAAGTAAAGAGCTGTGTAGCAACAGAAGTGCCCTGGGAAAGAGGGGTGGAGTGGGAAGGAGAAATCCCCTCACCCAGAAATCAGTGCTGAGGCTTGTGGAGTGAGCCCATGTGCTTGCTTAGGCTTTGTAAAATAAGTGCCTGTTTTTCTTCAAGTCACAAGGTCACAAGTCCTGGAGTCAAGAGAGTATAGAAGAATCTTCTCCTCCTCCTCCTCCTCCTCCTCCTCCTCCTCCTCCTCCTCCTCCTCCTCCTCCTTCTCCTTCTCCTTCTCCTTCTCCTTCTCCTTCTCCTTCTCCTTCTCCTTCTCCTTCTCCTTCTCCTTCTCCTTTTTTTCTCTACCTCTTTTTTTTTTTTTTTTATTAATTTTTTTTAGTAAGCTGATTTTTTTTTTTTTCAGGATATTTGGGTCTTATGTATAATGGAAATATAAGGACAGTGTAACATTATCTGGCCTTGATAAGACTGACTACTTTCTACTGGTAGGATGCTGTGGGCTGTGGGATTGTGCATTAAATGCAGCAGGACAGTGATATCAGTCAAGAGATGCTTGTAGCTGGATGGTCAAAATGCCAGTCATGCAATGGAGAGCTTTAGAGAAATAAAAAAAAAAAAAGTTTAAATTTTAAAATTCAGAGATGAAAAGAAAAAAAACCCACACCAAAAAATCAATAATCTTTTGTTTAAAAAATGCATCCTCTGGGATATTTGGGACTGAATTCTCTTAACCTAGTAAGGGTAACTGCTTTGGTACAAAGGGTATGCTAAAACAATCTCGAATGAAGGCCACATAAATATACCTGTCATGTGGCTGCCCGAGTGCCCATGGTGAGAGCCTTTCAGCTCCTGTAAATCAAAGCAGCTGCATCAAAAGCAGGCAGCTTGGCAGAACCGAAGCCCATGAACCCCAGGGCCTTGCTCCGAATGTTTTGGGGTGGGCAGAGAGCATGGGCAGCCTTCATGCCAGGGAGGAGAGGTGTGATGGCCAAGCAGCTCTGACACACACCAGCCGAGGCCGCCGATGGGCAAAGCCACCCAGACAGCACAGAAGTGACAAGTGAAAGGATGGTTTCCTCACTAGGCCTGAGTGTCTGTCAATAAATTTAGTGCTGAAGAAGGAGAAAAAAAAAGAAAAAAGAAAAACTTGTGTTTTTTTTTTTTTTTTTGTTTTCGTTTCTTTTCTCTTTTACTTTTTCTTCATGCTCAGAGCAGAGGTTGCCTACTTCCCAGTAGTAGGAAGTGATTTTTATTCAGTCAGAAAGTTTGGCAGATATATTAATTTGGAGTTTCTTGCAAAGATGATCCAGTATTTACTCTGGTATGACTGAAAAAGCTCCAAATGGAACTATAATCCATAAAATAGGTCTTGGATGATGTTATTATAAATTCAAATTGTGCCCTGAAATGCCAGGCTATGAATGAAGACTTAAAGGGAGGTGAAACCTAAGGCTGATGTTAGTATGCAGCACGGTGGTTTTGTTTATGACAGAGTAATCGCTGGCATTTTTGTTGAATAACTGAAGAAAGCGGTTTCTAAAGGGAACCTATTTGCAATGGAGATGCCCTGACCTCTGTAATAGCGGCACAGTGACCTGCTGCCCACAGAAAAACCGAGGAAGTCAAGCTAATGAATCCTGCTATTAATACCTTTCTGTCCCTCATATTTGCCTCGTGCTGGGGTTTATATCGTGCACGTGTAATGAACTCCAGCAGGCAGCTGGGATGCGGGGCTGTCTGCCCGTGACACCGTCCACTAATGAAGTCGGGCAGGCCTGCAGACCCAGGAGATCTGCACAGGGTGACACGGGGAGACAGCCGCCTACCAGTCTGCTCCCAGACACCCCCCATGGGGACTCCCAGTGTCATTTTCTCATCCCCACAGCCTCCCTTCCCAGGGGTGTCTTGACCAAGGAATTACCAGCAGGTTGCCCTTTGCAGGACCCAGGATCAAGCGTTGTTGCTCAGGATCAGCACCTCTGGATGGCAGGCTGCTCTTTTCCTTTGCGAACCCAACAACCCTCCATTTGCCCGATGAAAGCTCCAGGCAGGTTCTTCACTCCAGCCAGGTCCTGTGCCCCAGTGGGGTCTGCACTGCTCCCAGGCACTGCACATTTGGCTGGACCTGGGAATAGGCACGGGACACTGGTACAAAGTCACAGCAAGCTGAGGACTGAAAAATTTAAGGGATGCAAGAACTGAAGTATCAGACTGGGAGATTATGCAGAAGCCAGAAAGGCCAGAAGATGGGCTGCTGTCTCATACAGCATCTAGCAACTGGCCTGCAAGTCCCTAGACCCAGAGCTTTGTTACTTTAGCAGCAAATTTTGCATGACTGATGAGTGGGGTACCCATCATGCAGATCCTGGGCTGGTAACCATCTAGATAGGTTTGCCCAAACACTATCATTGGATCAATGTGCTGCTGCATCGTTTGTGATGAATATAACTGCCAGCAAAAAGCATGCAGTGGATTTACAAGCAACGCTCTTGTGTAAATTCAGTCTTCCAACCTGTGATCATGTGGGCAAATCCATGACATTACAAACTTCAGACTCACCAACAGATCCAAAGTGCAGTAGAAGGTGAGCTGAATCCTGCCTTCAACATGTTGTGACAAAGCATCTCAAAGATCATCCTTAACAAGGAACTGGATGTTCACCGAGTTTGGCTTTCTCTATGAATTGCTTCAGGTTTCTGAGTTAAAGCTGGGATGTTATTTTAGCAAAGTGCAATCAGCAGATTTGTGGGGTTTAGTTATAGAGAGATTGATTAGGGAAAGGCACGCAACAGCTAACTGGTGTTCAATTAGCTGGCAGAAATCTTTGTTAATCCTGCATTAAGCTAGTGGAGGCACCTGGCTTTCGACAAGAAGCACCACAGTAAAGCCGCCATATAGATTTTGCAGTGCTCATTCATTCTCTGCAGTGCTGTGACTGAGACAGCAAACTGTTGTGCCAGGAGCTGTACAAACCCATGGCAATGAAGCTCCTGTGATCTGAGCAAGAAAAGATGGATTCCTCTTGACTTATATTGTCATCTCCCTCTAATCCATGTTAATACCCTCAATTAATAGTCAAAACGTGCCACCAAAATGTCAGAGAAGGAGGAGAGTCCCTTGAAATTTTGCTGGAGTAGAAAGGAGCAGAAATAATGTGTGGGGGATTGGGGCAGAAAGGTTCAGGAAGGGAGAAGCCTACAAATAGAGGAAATAATAGTAATAGAGTTATGGGTGTAAGGCAGAAAAGGAAATAAAAGGCTTGAGAAGAGGATGAGGAAGATGCAAGCTAAAGCAGACAGAGTGGCATCTTTGGCTGGAAGTGGGAATTCACTCAACAGATGCCAGAATGTCGGGAGCTTCTTCCTTCCCCACACAGAGCCAGGTCCTTGTGGTGGCTGGGAGGTGTCTGCCTATTTTTCCACATAACCATTCTCTGTTAACCAGCCCCTAAACAATCCTGTGAGCTGCATGATACGATCTGGATCAAGCCAGACAATTTGCTCTCTGCGTGTTCCCCAAATTCAATTGATGCAGTTAATAGAAAGGTGAGAATACACCAAAGAGCAGCTTTCCTCCTAATTAAACCAAATTAGAATATATTTGTTCATGGGAAGCCACCTGCTATTTCCTATCTCCTTAATGATTTTGTCAAATGCCTTCCCTTATTTCCCCGTGTCTTGAAATCATTCGGTGCTGCGTGTGGAGCAAGGGGGCACTTGGAGCAGAGTCCCCATGGTGGCTGTGTCTGCAGTGTCCTTCTGATGTCACCCCACCTCTGGCGTCGGAAGGTGTCACCCCACCTCTGCTGGAGGCCCCATGGGGCTGTCCACCCGCAGTCAGGTCTCCTGGCCATGTGGTTACTGCCAGCAATGCGTAAACCTGTGTTCACAGTGGGACCAGAGCTGAATTTGGTGCACTTCCAATTCCCTGCCTGCCAGATTTAGCTTTGCAGCTGAGATGTTAGAGTTCAGCTATTTTTGGTCTGCAAATCCCTCAGGATGGAGCTCTTACCAGATTAGTCTTTTAGAGCTCTGCTTGAGCTTCTTTGTCTATTAGTAGTAATATAAACTGAAACAGCCATAAACCTGCAGCCTTCCTATATTCGTAGTGTGTTAACTTGATTTATTTTACTTTTTGATAAGAACACAGTAGTCTCATCTTTGAGGAGTGGATCGATGATTTTTGGAGGTTGTAAAGAGAAGTTTTCAGTCTGGTTTTGTTGAGACTCATATCAAAATATTTCTGGCAGAAGCACAGTTCAAGGGGCTGTAATTCCATCAGCCAAACACTGCTGAGGCCTGGGCCACTCCAGGCATTTAGCAGGAGCTATCGTTTTGATGGAATATTTGGAGAACAGGTCTCTCTTGGTACTGATCACAGAGATAAATAGGCAGCAGATTTTTTCCCTTCTCTTCTTGCCCTTGTTTTCCACGAGGACCTTTGGATGATGTTCCCCCTGAGCTGTGTGAGCTACTGACATGACTGCACTTCAAGGATTTCTTAGCCCGGCTTCTTTGGAGATGTTCTTAAATGATAATTTAGCTGAATGTGGGTATGCTCATCCATTTTTAAAGTTCCTCATTTTTAAAGTTCCTGCATTAAAAAAAATCTCTGAAATCACTTACGTGACAGTAAAAGTGGCATAAGAAAAGACAAAATCTGAGCAATAGTGATTCAGATGTTGATCTGTTGATTCAGAACCAAGGCATGTTCGTTCTCTTCACTTAAAAAAAAGGCAAGAAAAGTTTGATTCCATGGCCATTAATGTTTTCTATTGGAAGATACAATGCTGACAAGAAATACCCAAAACAAAAATATCTGTTACAATTACAATTTAGAAATAAAATTATGTTATATTCCAACTTTGGTGTTGGATTTGCGGGAACTTTGGAAGTGGTATAATTTTTGTTTCCTATTTTCAGATTCTCTCATCTCTTCTTTAAAGCAAACCAAAATGAAACATCTAGGTTTGTTCTTCAATTGAAGAAGAGAAAAAAATAGAATCAGAAAGCGAGGTCTGACCAATGAAACATGAAATGCTGCACCCAGGTTTATGCCAACAGCCTTTTATTTTCTGCGTAACATAGGCAAAAGACACAGCTGTGCCCCATGACCTCCTTTTCCCAATGTAGAGAGCAGAGCAGGGTAGGGAAATCTGCACAGACTCTGTTAGTAGCCAAAGAAAGTTATAATAGAGTGGTAAGAGCATCCACGACACGTCCCATTGCTTGATTCACAACTATTTATATGATATAGCCATGTTACAGGAGTCTTGCGTACAGTTACACTGGTGACTCTGCAGGTTCACCCATTTTGCCATGAATTTTTTCCTTCTCCAAGGTAAGAAGATGTTGTAATATGACAAGTGGCAACAGCTTGCCACAGATAAGAGGGAGGAAAAGAGTTAATATGAGTTTTGACAGCTTACTTTGTGTTTATGATTGATATGTTGTGCTTCTAAGAGTGTTAAGCTGTAACAGTTTTGTTAAAAGAAGGTTTCAAGCAGTGGATTTTTATGAACTTTTATACGCAACTTTATTCCCTTGTTGACTTAATGAAAGGGGTAGAAGACTGCAGTGTGTTAAGAATCCTCATTTGCCTAATTGCAGTGTGCTTTATGGTGCCATCATGCTGCTCTAGGTACCTGGAGTCAAAAGGAGACATATGGGCTTCTCCTCTGTCACTGTGCTGTGATAGGAAAAGCAAAGTGAGATCAAAGGATGTCTTAATGTGATGGTTGCGTCCCATCTTGCATCTTGTATTGCTTAAAGGTTACTCTGGGGCTGGATGTCCTGAAGTTACACTTGACCTAAGCACAAATTATTAGAGTTAAAACGAGGTGTAATTCAGTATTTTGTTATTTGGGACAGCCATACAAATGATTCAGTGATTTTTTTTTTATTTTTTATTTTTTCTGAGCTCAAGCACTCTAATCTGTATGTCTGCTTCTACATCCTGGCAGTGACACAGATCAGTCTGTGTTTATAATCAGGGACAGAGGCCTCTTATCTTCCATCACTGACTTCTTTTCCTTGATTCCTCGACTTTATTTTCTTTAACCATATCAGAGCTTGAATCTGGGTTTTTGTCTTTCATCATGGTGAAGCCATGAAGGGTTTATAAATCCAGATACATTGTCCTTTTCCTTTCTTCCTAGCTGGATACTGTTCACTTGGGGTGTTTGACTAGATCAAACAGTGGCATCACACCACCAGAGGAAATGGCAAGGTGGAAAGATTAAAAGACAGTGTGAATAACAGGCAGGGCAGTGATGGCTTCATCAGATGAGAAGGAAAGATGCCAGTGATAGATGATGACAGCTCGTGTGTTCCTTCAGCAGCATGACACTAGTGAAGTTTTGTTGTTCTCACTGTGATTTTTGTAAGAGAAAACTTTGGTTGAAGCAGACAAAACAAAACAACAACAACAGCAACAAAATAAGGAGAAAGAGGAAGAGGGAAGAGGGAAGGCTGGAGCTCTCAGTCAGTCATTATTCATGTGAAGAAACTGCAACATTTTATGGGCTTTCATTTGCAGCTCATGTTCTTTCCTGAGCCGTCTTGCTTTCCTTCCACTATTTCTATTGCCATCCAAATTGAAGACTGAACTATTTCCATTATGAGGTGAGCAGCATATAGTTTTTCTCTTTTACATGCAACAGATTCCCCATGCAAGGCCATTTTACAATCATAAGAGGCTCCTTGGAGTCCTTCTTTGATATATCACGTTGTGTCCCCAATAAATCCTACCAAGCATAGTTCTCCAGAAGCATCTCACTCTTTTGCTCAAGGCTTCAATGCATCATATTCAAATACATTTGTCTGAATTTGCTCAGCACTAAGGATTTGTTACATATTTTTGTGACATTATATTAACAATTGATTTAGGAACATTTCATGTCGGAGCACATCAGCCGCTTAATGTGAGTGCAACTCTACTGCTGGAATATCTCATGAGCTATGTTAATGTGAACTGGTCTTTTGAATAGCTCTGTCTCCCAGCTACCACGCCGTATGACTTTCAGTAGCTATAAAAATAAACAAACAATGCCCCTGGTAAAGCAGCATAAAAATTGCAGAGGTTCCAAAATCCCTATTTACGCATCTGAAACAGAGCGGTAAATACTCCCCATTCCCCAACGATACCTGTAAAAAAGAAAGACGAAGCACAACAAAGTGATTCCAGAGAGGTTACTGAGACCAGTGGCTTAGCAGGGACAGGCAGCAGAATTTTTCAGAGGCAGACATCTGACCTTGATATTAATACAAATGGGAAGCTCAGAGAAAGGTTGCAGAAGGTCCTGGTTCACAGCAAGATAATTGCTGTACAACCTGATATTTTTCTGTTGCTTCTTCCCTAAATACAAAGGAATATTAAAAAAAAAAAAAAAAAGAAGAAGAAGAAGAAAAAGAAAAGAGAAAGTTTTGAGATGCACGGAGTAATGCCATCTCCCAGAAGAAAAGGATGGATGTGTCTCATCACTGGAGGCGCTACTTTAGACTGAGCAAAACTCTAGCAAACACTTCAAAACCATCACGAAGCCCCTGTGATTCCATGCATTGGATGAGCTTTATAGTCACATTTAATGACAAATTACATTTCCTAGTCTTCCATATAACACCATCATGGGTAAATGTTATGCATAAAATCACATACCAGTGAGTAAAAATACTGTAATTTTAGCTTTGGGGCAGCATACCATATATTCCCCATTGGGCTGTGTATGTTCAGCAGGACTGTAATGCTCTCGAACCTTCCCAGACCGTTTTTCCCACTTTTGGGAAGAGTTACACAGACTGCAGCACAGGGAGTGGAACTTCATTTCCTTCCCAGTAAAAATCAAAGAGAAGTCTGGCAAAAGAAAAGAGGGAAATTAGGTAGACTTTTTGACATGCAATGGGCATGGCAAAATGACAGCATCAGGACCAGTAATGACAACCTTCCTGCAGTCCGTTCCCTCCCAAAGAGCATCACCGAAGGTGAAAATAAGCTGAAGGTTGTCATGGCTAGCGGGGTGTTAAGTCAGGCCATCAACTTGAGTTTTGTTAACACTCTAGTCAGGAGGAAAAAAACCTTGTTCTTGTACTGAACTTCGATTACCTGCAGGCAACAGACCCAGACTCATCTGACTCCGGTGCTTCTCCATGCAGATAAAGGAGATTTGCAGTATCGTAATGGCAGTGGTTGCTGTTGTGAAAGAAACAGACTGCAGAACATCTGAGGAATTTGGGCTGTGCAGCTATGAATATTTCAGACTCAGAATGCACAGCACAGCATAATCTTAGAAACCAACCAAACCAAAAATCCTATATGAAAGTTTAATTAGGGGAACAAATGAATATTTTGGTGTATATCCAAATAGGAATGTCTTCATTATCAGTGTCTTTTGTGCCAGCATCCCCGAGGCCATTACACAGGATAAAATTGATGGGCATTTAATACTGCTTCAGCCCTAGAGTATTCAGTCTGTACAAGCTAACATTTCAGTTGCTTTTTTTTGCTATTTCCTCATTAAAGCCTTTGGTTGACACTTACAAAAGTTCTTTGTCTTGCCTGCATTAAATGAACATGGATTTGGCTGCCACCAGCAGAATTTGCAGTGTTATGAAGTTTGCGGACATCACCTAAAACAACCCAGACAATTTTGGTTTGAAGATAGTGCTGCAAGGTCTGTGTTTAGCAGTTCCAAGTGTATAGAGAAACAAGCAATCATTTGGACCATTGTATATGCCTGAGTATTACAAGATTAGGTGGGAATAATGGGGAAACACAGCATAATCAGCCTGGAAAATGGCTCCCGAGCATTCTTTCTTTTTTTTTTTTTTTTTTTTTCTTCCTTGAAATGAACTTCAGGAGGCACTACATAAGAAATAATGGTAATGTGTTTTTCACAATAAAACAGGCTAATATCACCCTGGGATGTATAATACAGAAGAGCAATCTGTTGTGTAGGAGGTAGGTCTCTTGAGACGAAGCAGCCATCTGAAATCCACGCTAGTGCTTTCATTAACCTTAGATGAGAAGTTCGGGACTGTCTGTGGCTTGATTCTCCCTAGTGCTGAGCACCCACTCTTTTTGGCAGAGATGCTCACCTGCTCCCATCACCAGGCCAGAGGTCCCTGTTTGCTCTGTCAGGCTGTTAGGGACCCCAGGCTACATTTTCTGATCTGATATTTCTACGCTGGACAGGAAACATATGAGAGAGTTTGATGCAGTGAAGGGTCAGGGAAGTGTAAAATCTTTTTGTTGTTGTTGTTCCAAACTGGAATTTCTCTTTTCTGCCATAGCCACTGAACAATCTGCAAAGTTGCAGACAGTAATTTCAGCTGTGGCTGGGCCTTGTTGGGGCTGGGCAACTGGTGTAAAACGGCACTGACCTGAGGACTTTGGGAGGGATACACGGGGGATTCTCTGGGAAAGAAGTTTCGTCTGGAACATCTCCAGAGTGGTTCATTCCTTGTATCTTAGCTTTGGATGAATCAGCTCCTGAAACTCTGTGCCACCCTTCTGGGAGGCTAGGTACGTGGTTGTGATTAGATGCTTGAATTTTAGAGACTAAAAGCCATGAAGGATTAGTTCTACTGAAAGAGTAGCAGATAAGGCACCAGTCAAGATTCCAGCTTCTCCACTGCTAATAGTTTTCATTGTTTTTGCCCCAAAGCTTTTTCCTTCTGTAGTGTTTCTTCTGTAGTGCCAAATTTATTCCTTCTGTAGTGCCAAATTCCACAGCCATGGGAGGAAATGCAGGTGTCACCCACAGGTCCTCTCAAAACAGAAATTCACGCTCTTCAAGCCTTAAGATTTCTGCCCTGAGAAATTTGTCTCTCTTTACAGGAGACAGTAGTGAATACCTCCCTCCCCCCTTCAATTACTAAAGGTATTTGTGCCACTTCACCACCTCTCATTTTCCTGGTCTCCGCTATTGGAAACAACTTGTGCTCTCATACACACAGAGCAGACCTTCTAAAAGGATTTCCGCCAGAGGTGAGAGTTTTCCTTCTTGTTTCAGGGCTGCTTCAATCCACACCAAGTCTCTGACACAGCATTAAGTGCTGTAGCTCCTGAGTCCCTTGGGAAGTGACTTAAATTGACAACCACCTATTAATGCAAGAAGGAGGGTGAAAGAACCACAGCATTGTAGAATATTGCAAGTTGGAAGAAACCTGTAAAGATCACAGAGTCCAACTCTTGAGAGTATGGACACGTTAAAAGCCTCACAGAGGCTGTGCAGTGTCTGAGTTTTGTTTCAGCACAGGGAGTTTTGCATGCCAGGGAGCTTTGCATGCCACAACCGGCTGTGTGGAGGCAGGACACACACTGCTGCCATCAGTGCCATGATGGATGGAACAGCAGGGCTGATTTACGATCACCCGTGTCACACAGACATTTGCCCTTGTCCCTGAGCTATGAAAGGCTGTAAGAATAAAGGAGATAAATGGCAAAGTACTGCAGCTGCAGAAATAATTACCTTCCAGAAACGTAAAAACAAACCATTTTTCCCCCTATCCCTTTCAAAACTGATTCTTTAGCACTAGATATTGGCAAGAAGAGCCTGGCTTTTTAGCATGCCACTCACAGAAATGGTAACAAACTGTAGTTTTTCACCCTGAGCATCCAATCTACAGCCTCTAACAACTAAGCACCTCTTTGTTGCTGAAAAAGTCTTCCCATACTCTTATGGGTGGATAACAACTTGGTAAGTCAGCTGTCTGACACAAAAGTTTTGCTAGAGTGGATCAATACAGATATCTCTGTGTTAGTAAATGGAATTGGAGACCTGCCTCTGCCTACTGGGCAATGTCCCTGCCCTGTGCTGTTGTCTGAGCAGTGTTAGAGCCCTGTCTGGGAAAGCACTCTTTGGAGCAGACCAAAGGAAATCCACCTCCAATTAAGGAGCATAGATGATTATGGCCCACGTCTTGACTTTGTGCTTGTGTGTCATTTTATTTAGCAGGATGGATGTAGCCAACAGTACAAAGTTATGATTTTTCAGATTGTTCCTCTTACACCATTCATATGTATTTTTTTTTTTCCTTTTCTTACGATCGTCATGATTTGTGCTTTAAGCAAGGAAGGTGCTCCATGCTAATCATCTTATTAAGACTCAACACAGGCAAATTGGTACATTCCCAGCCTTCCACTAAGTCAGCTTAATGAATGGAGCACCCACCAGTGGAGCTCTTCTATACTGGGGTCATCATCAAAACGGAGCAGATGTTTCAAGTCTTGACTGCAGGAAGGGCTCTGGCTCACAGATTTCACAGCGCTTTTCTGGATGAAAACAAACAGTTTTGGCTGGCATCTGGCAGTATCAACATCTGGCTGGCCATAAATTCTGTTATTGGGCTTGCAGCTGGTGGCAGTGGGAAGGCAGTGAGCAGGTGGGGCTGGCCCTGCACAGCTCTCATGCCCATAGCTCCAGCCCCATCTTTCCCTAATGAACCACAGCCCAGGGGCAGCACACGTAGTTGGGGAGCTCTGGTGTGGACCCTATGGAGCAATGCCTGAGCACTTTTATCTGGCAGGAGTAGGGAGAAGGAAATGGGACCAAAGGAAGACTGGTGGTGGGGAGGGCTGGCAAGTCATTACCACACCGGAGTCCTCTTCCTTCTCCTCCTCTTTCTGAGATTTAGAGGAAAACTTGTTCATGTCCTTTAAGAAGCATCCTTAGAACTGTGTTTTGGATTCTGGATTATGGAGGGGTGGATATGTCTCCTCAGTAAGACCTTTCCTGAACTTCAGCAAAGCTGCAGAGATGCACTCCTCTGCTTGGTATCTCCTTAGGACTAGCTTGAGGCAACTTCTTGCCTCATGTACCAAGATTTTAGAGTTGCCTTTCTTGAGTGCCTGATTTTCATCATGCAGAGCAGAATATCCCAGGCTTTGTGTTCCATTGCATGAGACGTGGCAGTGTGTTTTAGTGGATTTGTCTCGTAAGTCAGATTTTCCATGAGCAGTCTCCAGTTTGGTGCTCCTTGATTTCTGGGTGCACATCCTGAGCCCCTGGTGGTTACACAACTGCCAAGCACTTACAGCTGCATGCAGAGTACCAGACCCAGAACCCGTTGATAATGCTGAGTAACATAAAAGTACTGTAACTGATGTTTCAGAAACAATGTCGGCAATTAGTGGAGACTTTTGACCTTGAGCGCTCTATGCAGCTGCTCTCAGTTTGTAAAAGCATCTCTCCTTCACACAGAAAATTCACTGGGGAGGTAAATACGTTTGATTTTTTGAACAGAGTTTGAGGAGCACACAATAACTAAGGATTCAGAGGATACACTGAAAAATACTAAAAAGCAAAATATTGATTTTCTCTTATTAAGGCAATGGTCTCCATTCTGTGTGCAAGGAATGAGCCAGAGGACTTGGAATAACGAAAAAGTATGACGAAATTAAAAATGGCATCAGAAACAGCTCCACATGGAGGCTAAATCTGCATATGCAACTTTATCTCTTATCTTTCCTTAATTTTTACATTTGACATTATATCATTGACAATTTATTTATTTATTTATTTTGTAAATAAGATCCACAGACGCTCACTAAATCAGCATGCATTTAATGTAGTCTTTTGTAGTGACCATTGCATTTGTGGCTTAAAATGCACTTTCATTGTTAAGCTCTTGAAAGCAATGCCTAACAAACATCAGCAGCCAAATGATTTCAATTAACAGGAAAAATGGGACTGGTCTTTTGATGAAGGACATTTTCTCCCTAAGATGCTTTTCTCTTCTACAGAAAGGGATTGTATAAATGTGGCAAAAGCTCCCATTTCTAGGAGATATAATTAAGATAGTCAAACCATCCAGCCATCAGTGAAAGAGACCATTTTTTCTCTTCAACCCACTAATGCTTTGGGCAGAGACACCCATTTATAAGGGCAAGTCAAGATTTTGATTCGACTAAGCCCTGTTAAGCCCTATTGGAAAGAAAAAAAACAAATTGCTTGGCTTTGGCCAGAGTGGGCAAGCCATGGTGCTGATATTCAGGGGAGCTGGGAGGTGCTCCTCACTGCAGTCCAAAGCAGCTCTGTGGAGTGGGAGGTTCAGGGGAAACCACCATGAGCAGTGAAACAGCATTGTCTTTTCCTTTCATTTTTGGAGATACCAAGGAAGGGAGTGCTAAGCGTAGATGTGTAGTGTGTGCTCAAGGTGAAAATGGACACAGACTGGCTAAAAGAGGTTGGCTGGACAAGGAAAATCTCCTTGGGACAGGAAGCTCCTGGTTGGCACAGAACTGCCTGTTATCTTCTCCCATGGGACGTCTGTATGGGTGTCCTCCAGGCAGCTGCATACTGCAGTCCTTGACCACCCTGAGCGTCCTTATCTGACTCTAATATCCCTGAGGATGCTTGAATTTGTGGCATTTTGCATATCACCCATCATCTCCCCAGGAACAGAAAGAAGCGGACTGAGTGATGTGTTCTCTGGTTGTTGTCATGCCATATAGGACTGGGTCAACATTTCATCTGAGACTAAAATCAGGTGTAGACTCTGACCTTTTGCCAACACAGCCAGATATCTCAGTTATGCCCATGGTTCCCAGAAGCCAGAAAAGGGGTGGGGTATTCCATGATGCCAGAAACCATGTCCACACTGAGGTCATTTGATATCGGTGCAAGTACCTGGGCTTTGGGGAATGGTCTGGGTTTGTTTATCTGTGCACCTGGTTCTTTCCTACACTCTCTCTTTATCTCAATAGTACATTGCTAATAAGAGCTTCAATACATCTTTTTAATTTCTCTTTCTAAACAATATGATCTTGGCCTTTGGGGCATTAAGAAGAAAATATTAATTAAACCAACTTCCATATGGAAATACAATCTCCCTGTATAATTTTCATAGATTAAATCCATACTGAGAGCAAAGAATGTTATCACCATGAGGAATGTGACATCAGATCTCTACTGATATGAGCCACATAAAAGAAAAACAACACGGGTGTGAAAATGAAACCCTTTGGGATTCCTTGGTTTGAACATGAAAAAATAGAGACAACGGATTTTTCTTTGGCTGTGCTAGAAATTACAATGCACTGTAGTTTTGAAAGAGGTTAGAAATAAACCATGGCACTGACAATTTCCAGAGGAAGGGGAGGAAGCACAGTGTTCCACCTCTGCTTCATCCAGGTGGTGAGTTATGAGCTGTGTTGCTCTTGCCAGCGCCATGAGGCGGAGTGGCTAGCAATGTTAGCAGCGTGGCTTTTGCACCTGAAGCACTGAATTATTGAGAGTTAATCCATGAGGCACAGCCTCACATGCTTGCACATCCCAAAGTCTCACTGCTGTATCATAACTGTGAGGTGATTTCAGCAGCAGCAGACCTCTTGCTTTCCAGCCCAAATAACTTGAAGACAATTTGTGCCTTATGTTTGAATAGCAGTAACGATGTGATCTAAAGGAACAGATGTTGCTGTCCTTGGTGAAATTTCATCTCTGCATACAAGTTTATGGAAGACATGAGTGACTTCGTGGATATGGGCTCTGCTTAATACATTAACACGTGCCTTTATAGCAGTAATATCACCTGTATACACCCAGGCGAAGCAGCCTTTAATAGCTCCTCTGAATCAATAACTCTTAGTTCTATTTGTGCACTAGGTGGGAAGCCTTGGCTTTAGCAAAGCTTGGGAATCCCCTCTCTAGCAAGGTGTCTGGTCACCTGCTGAGCTTCTTCTGCTGTGAAGTGCTTTGTTCTGTCTCTAGAAAACCCATTACCTATTTATTTATTTATTTTTGTAGTGGCAATTTTACGCATGTTAAACATCTTAACATCTGAGGTAAATCCAAGCATAGTGTTACCAAAATAGTGTTAGTAGAGGGAGCCTACAACTAGGTCAGGTGAACTGAAAAGGATTATTTTTCACCCATGTTAGGTTCAGCAAAAGGAAAAAAAAAAAAAAAAAAAAAAAAAGAAAAAAACAACCAAAGAATCACTCTGTCTTTCTCATATCTTCTGAGGAAATGAGCATTTGTCCTTCATCCTTCTAGGCTACATATACAAGCTAGCAAATCTCTTAGTCTCTGCAAACTGATTTCCAGTCTGCTGCCAGTTTTTGGCTGTTTTGTCTACTTGTGATGTCTACCAGAAGGCTGGCCTCTTTTGGTGGCTGTGTTAGATCTGAGCATGGCACATAAAACCCACTGCTTTCTGCTTCAGGCACAGTTTTGACTCCAATAAGCGAGTATTCACAGAAAGTGAACTTCCTTGATGTGTCCATTTATTCTGAGATTATCCCATGTGTACTTTGTGCTTTTGATAAATCCTTGTCTGTTTCCAAAAGGACATTAAAAGATCGGACAACTTCAATGTAAATATAAATGTGGCTAGCCTGGGCGCTGAAAAATCCTCACGGTATCTGAGCTAATTATGGAGAATTTAGCTCACAGAGGTTCAAAAACATTAGCCATGCATTCGTTATAGCTGTGCACAGCAAGGCAGATGTACAGTCGTCTGGTTATTACGTGGCTGAATAGTAGCTGCCATTTGATTACAAAGCTGTAGACAGAAGCGCATCATCTAAATAACTTTGTAATCAGTCCTCTGCCTCAGTTTGGTCTGATTAAAATTGCTGTACAAGTATCTTGCCTTTCACACTTTTTTTTTCCCCAATGAAATTTTTAGGGACCACTGCAAATGGAGATATTTTTAAAAATCCAAGGTTTGCTCTCTGAGGTTGGGAAGGGGAAGATGCTGTTGCCCCTATGTTTGAATGTGTAAGTGCTATTGAATGCAAACCTGGTTTGCAGAGGGAAGGCAGAAAAGTGTGAGCAGAACTCAACAGAGCAAAGGCTCCAGACTCATTGCAAGCCCTTATGCTCCTTAGTGAATTTAGGTGTGAATCACACCCTCCTTTGCAGTTCGTAGGATCCTGATTTGTGTGTTTGCCTGTGGAATCAGCTCCTCTGTGGAGCTCTGGCTCTCCAGCTTCCAGAGAAGCCCCTGCGTGGTACCTTCTGTTGAGCTCTGTGCAGAACTGGGCTTCAGACTGCAGAGGTTCTGCCCCACAGTTTTTGACCTCTTTTGAATGGAGAGAAATTGTTCCCCTATTTCTGTATTCTTGGCACGGCTCCTTTCTCTGAAACAGCCGAAGACTTTGCTGGAGCTCTGCTTTCCGCTTAGCTGCTGCTTGCACACAAGGTCATGTCGTGTATGTTGTGGAAGTCACAAGTCCTTCATTTACTGCAATATATCTATGTAAATAAAAGACAACTGCGGAGTTACATACGGATCATAACAATTACGGGGAGCAAGCTGCAGAAGAGGCAATCTGCTCGAGGTGTTCAGTGAGTCTGGAAGTGCTCAGTCGGTAATACCTGTAATAAATAATGCCAAATCTGGCAATAGCTTTCCCTCTCATTTTAGCATCAAAGCTGTCGTTAGAAGCTTTCACACAAAGACAAAAAATACAGCCTAATGTTCTCTGCTTTTTAGAAGTGCTCTTTCACTAACGTTGTACCGTGTCCAAACAATGCAGCTTTCCTCCTCTTGCCAGTTGTCCCAGGTTGTACCTGATGTTTGATTTAAAATATTGATGAGAAATTGAACGTTTGTTTGATATTTTTAAAACCAGCTGAGGTGCATCAGCTAGCACAGGATTCGCAGGTGTCACTTGCCAAAGCCAGCTCACCATTTCTGACCACCTTTTCCTGCCCAGGGATTTTAAAAGATAACCTGGCAGTTTGTAGCAGCTCAGCTTGCAGCCTACTAAACTCTCTGCTTTGAGAGAAAGAGAAGAACTTGACTCTGCAGCTCCTTGGGGCAGTCCAAGACCACCAAACTGAGACGTTTTCATTTCTGAGGCTCAATTAACAGGCTGACAGGTTGACATTTACCTCCTGCATTTACGTTCAGTGCCTTGTGTCAGTCCCTGCTGGCTGCCTCGCATCCTGCCTCTTCTTCCTGGGGCCCAGGAGTGGGTTGCAGATGTTCTGCAGGTCATCACAGGAGCCTGGCAGGTTGTGCTGAGGACCAGGAGAGCTGCCTCAATGCTTTGCTTCGGTCTTGGACTTGATGAAAGCGGCAGTGCCCGTCACCTGTCCTGTTATGATTTCATTTCACACCCCCACACCATCCAAACCTGAGTCCTCTGCTGGCACACGACCACTCAGCTCCCACCCAGCTTTAATAGCAGCATCCAGTCCCTGGGGCTCTGCTGGGGCATGGGCACAACAAACTCCTCAGTGCTGGTCCTCTGAGTCAGGGACCCACTGGGTTCTTCTCGTAGGATACCTGATCTTCTCTGAATATCTTCCAAAAGACTTGAGAATGTTTTAAAGAACCATTGCAGGAGAAAGCTACTTTGGAAAGTTTCACTAGCAACACCTAAACCTTGTGCAACTCATGACTTGTTGGCAGTCTGTATATACATCTGAGAACCTGACTCCAATCTTGTGCATTCAGATAAAAGACCATGATGGCCAGCATGAAATATAAACTGTCTTCCAGAGAAACAGCATTTCCAAAGGTTTGGGTGACATGTAGGGTTCCTTGTCCTTTTCCCACATAACAGATACTTGACAATTATGCCTGCCAGTTGTTATTAACTAAGCCACAACACAAAGCATCTTTTTATGGGAGCTCATGTCACCTCTTAGGTTAAGAGGTTAAGAGAAATATGAAAGGTTGTGGTCTCTAAAATAAGAAATATTTCACCTTTTCAGATGGTTTCTAAGGCATTCATGCCTTGCACTCTCCATCTAATTTTCCTGCTGCCAGCTTATTTTCAACCCCCCCCCGAAGCACAGGTTGTGTCACGGAGGTGGCCTCAGGTTGTGTGCTGGTTATACAAGCCATCGGAGCCCAGTTCTGCAGGGGGCTGCTCCTCCCATGTCCCCACTGCTCAACAATTTTGCCAGGATGACTGCGTTTTGCCTAGGGGTCAGATGATATTGTTACTTGCTGTCCGAGCCTGCTCGCTGAAGTGCTCCTCTAAATAGAAGTCGAGGTTTCTCTTGCCTGTGTGCTTCCGTGCTCAGGGTTTTACTATTCCAAGGTCAAGGGAATTCGCTCTACTACAGGGATATTAATGTGTTCACTTCAAGGATAGAGGAGAGGATTTAAATAAAGTTGGAAAAACTCCCCTCCTGGTGCAGCACATTATTAGAACTGAATCTGAACTGAGCTTTTCTTTTCTTTCCTTTTCTTTTTCTTTTTTTTTTTTTTTTTTTTTTTTTTTTTTTTTTTCCCTATTCAAATGAGTGCAAAAGCTAATTAAATGCAGATCTTCATTTTCAGACATTTTCAGATTCCTCCAAAGACAGGAATGAGAAGTATAAAAACACAGAGAAATTCAGGAGCTGTCACATAAGTTGGGACAGGGATTAAAATATTACCAAATCTGACTCAATTGTTCCAAGCAGCACTTGAAATCTGTTTCTCTGAAAGTTTCTGCTGCTTAAACCAAGAAACATACAGTGGAGCTTGGCTTTGATTAAAAAAAAAAAAAAAAAAAAAAAAAGTTTAAAAAAGTTTCAAGAAATCTCTTCCATAGAAGGAGCTTGGATAGGAGAAATACATTAAGTTTCTGAACTAAGAGTCAAATAAGAACTGAAGAGGCTTGCTTTTCTCTGAAAAAAATGTGATGATAAATCAGCTTTGTGACCACTTCTGAAAATTTTGTTTTAATATTTGAAGACCTGATTCTGAAAATGGTAAGAGCATGATAAACAAGATGTTATTTTTCACACAGCTCACCTGAACTGGATTAGTGAGTCTCATGGGGAAGATAATTTGCTCGAGCTACTCAGCTGAGTTTTTCAAGTTGTCTGGGAGGGTCCAGGCAATGATCTGAAGCCTGGGTGCTTCTTTTCAGTGAAATCTGTCTTTGAACCTCTAGAGCACCCCCAGCTAATGATCCTGCACCCTCAAAGCCAGTCAGGATCACAGCTTTTTGACACATTTCTCCTACCTGCAGTTCACCAACACACTTTTACTTTCTGATCCTACAGTGAGCAGACATTTGCAACTGCTACAAGACCAGCCCTGAGCTGGTGTATGGCACGATATCCTGTGCTCATCTTCCTCCAGTAGTCATCCATGAACAACAGCTCAGGGTTCCTGAGCGGGTGTTATACGACCAGAGGAAATCTCCATCTCATTCTTTACAGCCTCCAAAACTTTCTGGCCTCGGTCCCTTCACAGAGTGAGCTTCCAGACCTTGCCTCTTCTTGTCTTTGTTTCGTTGCGTATTGGAAAGGTCACCTGGACGCTCTCTTTGCTCCCTGGTGTCCCCAGCAGTCCCGCAGGAACTGCCTGTCACACAGCTCCCCACTCCCAGCTGCACAACCCAGCATTATTCTCCTAATGGACAAGCCCACCCTGTACCTCTATCTAATGAAAAAAAAAGGCCAAAGGGAATTTTAATGGGCTCCTTTATACCTTTCATTGTTCTGAAGCAATCTTATTCAGACAGCCTCTTGGAAGAATTTCTGTTAGCTCTAGAGGATCAATTACAATGAAGAGATGATTAAAGAATAGATAAAGGTTTTTAATAAATTATAAACTTCCCACAGAAGTGCTTTAACAAAATTAAGTTATGATAGTGGTGATATGATACTGCATTATGATCATTTCCCATTTGTGAATAGGAGATTAGATGAAGATTAGTGAAACATTGGAGACATAGGAAATGTGAAGTTAAGGTCCAAATGTGTAAGAATACTGCAGAGACAATAGAAATCATGTTAAAATAATAATAAAAAATACTTAGTTCATACAGCACCTGCCTTATTAACCAAAATTTCTGTGAATTAGTTCTTGGTCAGCATGATACTTGCAAACACTTTGAGCTTTTAATATTTAAAATGAAAGTGTTGCTGGACACAGACTTAAGGTGACATAGTACTGTTCTTTTCTCAACAAGATAAATGTGAATTTTGAAGTTGAGTTTACAGGGGAATTGATATTTGTCAATTTAGAATTTGCTTTACAAATTGTTTGTCTTCAAGAAAACTCGTATCAGTAGAGTCAGCCCTGGCTGGATGATAAAAAAGGTGATGAAAGTGAGCTCACTGTGAAAGCATCAAACAGAATATATGTTACAAGAAGGTTTTTGTCCTCATTCCCCCAAGAAAAATCACTGAATTTAGCCCCCTTGAAACATATCTATTTAAAAAACAAAAACAAAAACAAAAAAACACCTGTATTATCCGATGGAAAAATGCTACACCCATTTTTTCCCATTGGTATCTCTAGTTCCCACTAACTCTGATTCTTATATTTCATCAGACTGCTGAAAAGTATCTGGGCTTGTACTTAGTGATGCTGATTTTAATGCTGATTTTAATGAGACTCTCGAATGAGTAAACTACTCAAGATGAGCAGAAGGATCGAAATGTCACCCAGTGCCATTTCAATGCATATGTTGTTCAGAGCTGATTCTGGTTGACCTCCAGCTGAATAAATGACCCTGTGGGAGAAATCACATGGCTCTTATTTACTCATCTGAAAAAGGTGGTGCAGGTCTCAACCACCCTGCAACACACATCGTTCATTTTCAGGTTGCTTTCATACTTTTCTCAAGACGTGAACATAGGGCAAGTATTAGCAAGGCGCTTGTCTAAACTTCATGCCATTTCCATTCCTACTAATACTATCAAATTCAATTACATTTCACGCTGAAGGCATTTGATTTCTCATCTGTTCTATAAATATTTTTTACAGGAAACAGTGTTTCAGAATGTCGTGCGCTAGTAAATCAGCAGAGCTCGATTAAGCCCAGGGAAAGATGCTGATTTACTTTACTTGTGCTTTTCTCCTTGCATATTTATTCTCAATAATCTGGGGATATACAGAGATTGAAAATGGCAAATGACTAATGCAGCTTTGTGAATCTCCATCCATCTGTCCAATCTTCCCTGGCTTATAATAACATGTTAGTCATGGGGAAGAAATAACATTTAATAATATTGTTTCTCCCATTCATTTGCTAGTTGACTAATTCAGTCACTTGGAAATAGTATAACATAGCTCTTGGAGAAATTAAATGCAGGCCATGAATTTTGCACAAGAATGACTATTTGCCGTGACATTCAGTTTATAGATACCTTTTTTTCATGTGTTTTGCAGCAAAATCCTTCTTACATACAACATGTTATTTACCTCCTCTAGGTTATAAGTCACTTACAGTCACTTACAGTCACTGGACAGCAAAGTGAAGAGATGATGACTTGTAGATTTTAAATAGAAAAATGAGACATTTGGATGACTGCTATATAATTCGTGTATTGTTCTTTCTAAAAGAAAAAAATCACATTAGTAATAGAGTTACCTGGAGAAGTGAGTCATATTCCTGAAATCAGACCTAGAGCTACTTTTAATACTCATGGCTTCTTGTTCATTTATGAAAAATTTCAAAGGTTCCAAGTATTAGTATTTTAGAGAGGGTCAGTCAGTAACAACTTAGAGAAATAGGTGCTTACTAAAAATTCTTCCTGTTATAGGTTGGTGATATACCAGAATAAGCCATTGGATATTTCATGCACAATTTCTATTAAAAACAAAACAAAACAAAAAAACAACCAACCAAACAAAAATTATTCACACGCAAACTAAAAACCATGAGTGGCTCAGAGTATAGAGTTGTGACTGTGATCGAGCAGTCACCATGTTTCACATTAGTGGTTATTTCAGTATCTGGAATTGCAAAATAAATTCTTTAGCTATAGTGTGCCGCAGCATGGTGCTGCACATGAACAAAAAAAATTGATCCATTTTTCGTTATAAACTATCAGAAAAAAGAAACTCTTAAGAACAACATATGTCAGAAACCTTGAGATATTGCTCAGCTACTCTTTTTGAATGAGGTATATAACTTGTTGAATTAGTTTATAGTGCCTATGAGTGATTTGAACACCAAGATCAAAAATGGATGTCATTGTTGGGATTTGCTTCTGTTGGAAGGAATTGTGTTCGTTTTGTTCTGATTTCAAATTATTATTGGCATGGGCCAAAATACCAATATGTGCAGGATACCTGAAAACCATTTGGATAAATATTAAAAAAACTGGGTAGCATCTTTTTATCTTTTTTTTTTTTTTTTTATTTTTTTAATTATTATTATTTTTTAAAGAAAAAAGGCAAAAGCACTTTCATGTTTTTATTTATCCAGTATTTTCCTGTTGAAAGGGTACAGGTACCCAAAGCAATTCTCAGGTCTGCACCCAGTGCAGCTGCAATGATGGAATCAGTCTGGATGTATGATTCATGACTGTCACAAGTGATGTGCTGGGAAGGGATGAACTCTGCACTGTCCCAGCCAGCCGTACGCATCAGATTTTGAGAAAGAAGAAGCGTATTTAAGTCAATGCCTGAAACCAATAATTAAGATGCGGGTTTTAGGAGTATTAAATATAGACCAGGAAAAAAAATGACATCTACGCCTCCATGTCCTCAAGACAAACTGATAAAACAGAAGAAGAGAAAGAATAATTAGGAATGAACTTCACATAAATCTGCATGTCATCTGCATAAAAAAACCTGATCTCTTATCCATATCTTCAGATCATCTCAGTCAAAGGAAGCCAGTGGGGACTGAATAAAGATGAGCCCAATGAGAAACCCTGTGGGGCATCAGAGGAATCAGACTCTGTGAAATCAGAGCAGATCAACTAACCAGTGCAGATGCGATAGATACAAAGAGAAGGGAAAAGAGCCGAGCCCAGCTGAAAGTAAAGAGCTGCTGGGCTCACTCCAGCTTCTGAGGAGGGTATTGCTGCAAAGTCCATCAGCACCTAGAGGGCTTTTAAGAAGATTTTTACAAAGCTCATTTTCATTGGGGTTAATGTTGTGCCAGTGGTCTCAGCACACGTGTTTTAGATGGTGAGGTCTCCTGGGCAGAAGGTTGGACAATATGGCTGGGGCAGGTAACACAAGTGCAGTTCTCTCCCTCTCTGGGATGTCATGTCAGAGCTAGGTCAGATAAGTCAAGTGCCTTTGTCAGACCGAGAAGTGAGATGCTAGCAGGCTTTCCATGTCCTCCCTTTTCTCCACAGAGAAAGGGGAAGGTTACTAGCAGCATAAGGAGCAGGTTCTTGGGTCTTCTGAAACTGTACAACAGGAGAGAAAAAGATGGCATCTCACCTGCTCCCCTGTCCAGGAGCACCACCATCTAGTCATCAGAATGCTTTTTTTGGTGAAATACATAAGCATAAATAATATCCAGTTCTTTCAGCTGAACTTAAGTACTTTGAACTCAAATGTCTGCAGCCTCAGGAGACTGATCATGTTTGTAAAGGACCAGATATTTGCCCCGCTTTCTTGGACAAATGAAGCCCAAAACCTTTTGTTTGCCTAGGGAATATCTTCCAGAAAAGTAGGCTGGCTTGTTTTGCAGACATATCCATGTCTTCCCTTAAGTGCCTTCCAAAACTGGGATGTTTTCCTCAGTCAGGGTGTTGTGGTTTATCTCAGCAAGCAGCTAAGCACCGCACTGACATTCATTCACTCCTCATCCCCCAACCCCCTGATTTGGAAAAAAAAAAGGTAAAAAAAAAAAAGGTAAAACCCATGGATTGGCATAAAGACAGGTTAATATGATTAATTCTGCCTCTGGTGAACTCCGCAGGTGATTTGTTGCTGCAGAGGCAGCGCAGCCCTGCATCTGCCATCTCCTCGAAGCTCTGCTCCTGCTCTGTGGGCCCTGGAGTGCTGCTGAGGACAAAGGAGTTGCCATGCTGGCAGTGGCTGCGGGCTTTGGCTCCCCAGTGGTCTGTCTGCACAGAAACTACAGCAGAGAAACTGTGTGGTGTACTGATTGCACTCCACCTTTAGAGGTAATTACCCTTCTTGTGCCAATTACCTATCTGGACAGACTGCTGCAGAACCTTACTGCTCTCAGACCTTCTGATTTTGCTGAAGTCATGCAGGAAAATACTAGGACTTTGAAGGGAAAAACACCGCTACACATACTGTGGGAACAAACCAGCAAGAAAAGGGGCAGTTTTATGAATTAGTATATGATATTGATGAACAAAACATTTTGTTTTCTGTACTGTTTTTGGCACTTAGCCCAAGCCCACCTATTTTGAATTACACTGCTCCCATTTCCCAAAGAAAGCACAGGCTCTTGACAAAGGGTTTCTCTAAAATGTGTATTTCTGGTGTCTCAGTGAGGAACATCTTCAGTTAGTGCTTGTCTTTGAGCTGCAGAAGATGTCTCATTTTGGAGTTTTGAACCCAACTACGTTCGCTTCAGCTAAGAAATGTAAATATTACTTTTTTTTTTTTCTTTTTTTTTCTTTTTTTTTTTTCCCCCACACACTCCAGAAATTCTTAATAAATCAATTAAGGACATTCTTAATAAATAAGCTTAAAGAGAACCTGCTGTCTCCATTGCAGCAGTAGAGACGCTGTCACAGTTTCCTTATCATCGCCTGCCACTGGGCCTGAGCGAGACTCAGTGCCTGAACGTGGCAGATCAGGAAGGCATCCAAGATGCTCCCATGGGGCCAAGGAGTATAGTGAAAAAGTGAAACAATAAAGTTGCCCTGGCTATAAATAATTCCTTTCTACATCTCTTTTTCATTCCCAGGAACAACAGAAACACGATGAGCAGATGTACTTGCAGGAATCTTTAGGTCAGAAGCCTAAGAGGGTTAGCTTCTTTGTGTCTATCTAAGCAATCATAACTTTAAAATTGGGATTCAGCAATGTGTACATGCATTCCATTACAGAAAGCCCATGTCTGAGTGCTTGTTTAATTCAAGGGGTAAATTAATTGGTAGTGATTTTGTTAACAATACCTTATACATGATTTCCACATCATCATTTCCACATTAAGTTCTAAATATTTTTGATG
Organism: Aythya ferina; assembly: GCF_964211825.1. Classification (NCBI taxonomy): domain Eukaryota; kingdom Metazoa; phylum Chordata; class Aves; order Anseriformes; family Anatidae; genus Aythya; species Aythya ferina. The sequence continues at coordinate 63,197,370 of NC_140301.1, forward strand.
AATTCAAACAACCGCACCATGTATCAACTCCATTTATTAAAATAAATGATTACCTACCCACCTTTTATTACTGGTGGTAGCTCTGCTGTACTTGTGAACTGTGGACAGATTGCTTAGCTGGTGTAAATCAGCAATAATCTGTTGTTGCCAGTGGTGGGAAGTTAATTTAAACCTCTGAGAATCTGGCCCAGTGACCAGACAAGTTTTTAGAAATCTGTGGTCCAGGTGGATCACAGCAGGTCTGATTAAAGTACAAGCAAAGTTGGCTGGATGGAAGCCAGAATAAGCTGATTACCCAGTAGTGGCCCAAAAACACATAAATCATGTGTTCAAAGTATTATGCTATGGTTTCTAACAAGCTTATCTCTCAGCTCCAGCAAGTCGGTCCTTATGGGAAAAGCCAATAAATAAGTGCAAAATGAAACAGGAATCTCAGAAATTACTACTGTTATTTATAATTTATTAAGTGCACTGCACTGGCATAGAGGAAAACACTGTGCAGAGGGGGATTGTGCCTTAAGTTACACGTATACTTGGCAGCTATGTATTGAACACAGCAGATCTAAACTAGTGTAGAGTCCTTCTAGTCCTTCCACTCCCTCCCTTTAGTTTTTGAGCAACTGTGCATTATAATCTCTTTCAGAAAACTTATCAAACTTAATCATCTAACTACAAGCACTCTGGCTTACTGCACACACTGATACTCCCCCAGGAAGTAAGCTGAAGCATTTTCTTATTTCTAGCCCAGAACTTCTCCTGGCCTCTTCAAACACCATTAGTTCTTGTCTCAGCATTTTTCTTTAGTTTAAATAATTCAGCGCCCTTCTGCTTTTCTGTTTCTTTGTTTAGTTTTGTTTTGCCTTTTCGCCTTCTGGATACATTTATTAAAAAATACCTTGCCCTTTCAGTTTTGCCAGACCCAACATCCAGTGACTTTGGCATAAATGGATTTTGTAAGATTGGTTTGGTTCCAGGGAAGTCTAAGCATGCCCAGAGTAAGGACCAGGTGGTTTAACAATTTGAATGATTTCTGATCTAATTAGCTTTGAATATTGGCCTAATTAGCATAGTGTGAGTATTCTGCTGGGTCCTACCATCAAACAGCCTTTCCAATTGTTTGGTCACCTCTGCAGTTGTAAAAATATGTCACTCTTGAACAGGAGTGACCAGTAATGCAGAGGTCACCAGTAACGTAGAGTGTTCCCCAGCCTCATCACCTTGATGGACAGGATCCTCCCTATGTTTTCTGGAGGATCTGGCACAACACATCACCCAGACAAAATGCAAATTCCAGCAGAGTGATACATTACAGAGAGAAAAACTTAAGTTTTCATTGTGGAATGAAGTGCTGTGCACAAGATGCAGTGTGTTTGAAAGAAGCAGCAGGGGGATTTTGGCTGTTGGGAACTGAATAGCTTCAACTAGATGGTGTCAGGAGCTTGGAAACCCAGCATGCAGAGACATGGTCCAGATAAACAGAGGATAAGGAGCAGGGAGGACTTCACTCGCCATACTCCTTAGTTCTTGCCTTTGCTGTAATATCTACCAAACTGCATGACTGTGAGGCAGAAGTTTAAATGGACCTTGGCTTATAATGTTGACCAAAATTATCTTAATATTTTGTATGCTTCATTTACCTGCATTATTATGTTATTGCTCAGATTTTAATTCCTTTGTGGTTGGGGATATCTCTTTTTCCTGTGTATCAATTTGTACTGCCTACCACACACAGTCCTGCTCCAAATTTTTCACTTCTATTTGCTACTGTACTAGACAACTGATTCAAATAATATATCCTAATAATGTCAGAAAGAGAAAGGAAAGTATCTCGTTGAAAAATCAGGATCCTTAGTCAGAACAAGATGGACAGATCCCTGCAGCCATTGTATGGACAAAGCAAATAAAAGGAGCCGTTGTTAGGGAAACCGCTTTCTCCTTAGTGATTAAAATAACATCTGATAGACTGCAGAAACCAACAGTGTTATGAATATTCATTTTTTTTTTCCTCCTTTCAAAACAACGCTCTACTGAGGACCATAAGAGTATGGCAAGGTTTTACCTTTTCTTTTTCCATAGGGTTATTTGATAAGGTGGAATAGGAGAGGAGGCAGGAAAAGGGAGTGGGGCTTCATCTTGGCGAGCATCATCCTGTTGTGAGTGTTTGCAGAGTGTAAATACTCCCTTTGGGATCTCCTGCTTCCTCTGCAAGTCCACCAGGATTTTATATAAAATGCAGATAGAAGTTGCAGCTGTGTGCTCATTTTGATGCTGTTTCATATATTAAATATGCTCAGAGCTAACCCATGGGTTGCGTTTCCCAGAAGTCTAAGTCCCAAGGCGCCTTAAAAAAACCACTAAGGGACTCGACCAATTTATTCTCCTCCACAAATAGCTAACTCATTTCTAATGGTGATGGTTTTTATAGAATCACAGAGTAATTTAGGTTGGAAGGGATCTCTGGGGTTCTCAAGCACAACCCCTTCTCAAAGTAGACCTGATTAGATCAGATTGCTAAAGGACTTGTCCAGTCAAATATTGAGTATCTTCAAAATATTTCTCCACCTCTTCAGGCTCCTGTTCCAGTTTTCACTACCATCACAATGAACAAAAATAATCCTTATATCTAATTGTAGTCCCCAAGGTTGCAATTAGTGCTGTTTCCCTCATCATTCTACTATGCACATATGGGTGAGATCACTACAGGCTGTTGCTTGCTATGCAGAAAGGACAGTCAAAGCATAGGTTTGCATGGATATCAGCCATACTAGAGTGAGATATCAACACCACTGACAGCACCAGGATTTTTTCTGAGCCCCTTAATAGCCTAAAAACTGGTGGTAAATGTTGCATGTGCAGATATGAAAGGTTAGAACCTAAAATGTGCCCTGATTGCATGAAGCCTGCAGGCTCCAGGGAGAGATTAGTGCTCATCCTGAATGTGTTCTGAGCATATGAAAATTCTTCCAAAAATGTAAAAATATGACCTTTGGGTTACAATGGAGAAGGGAAGAAGGGGAAGAAGAGATTAATTGACTTGTGCTCCTTCTCTGCTACCTTGGCATGCACAAAATCTGTGAATGTTTGGCGGTGCCATTAACAGTTTCTGACTGAGTTTCTCTATTTCTGTGGGCTTAAATTTAAATAAAGGCTTCAAAATAAAATGTGACGGCTCTGCTTTTAAGACAGGGGAATCCAAACAAATTTTTAATATATCACTTGTATGCTAAATCAAGTTATTTTGAATATATTCATATTACGTCTAAAAACAGGAGGGAGCCTATTCCTTCAGATGACATGCATTGGAAGTTACATCTGTATTTCCAGTTGGCATTGTTTGGAACAAATTTTGCCTAAGGAGAAGCAGCGAGAGATGCAGAGGTCTATATGGAGGAGATGCTGACCCAAACAGGGCATAGATGGAGCTGTGGTAGAGCGTAAACATTTAATCATTCTGACACAGCTAAAAAGTAGTTGGAAAAAGTCTCCTCCTCTCAAATCTTGGCATATTCACCTGGTGACAGCTATTAGACATTTCTTAATACAAACAGACTCTCAGTCTTTTATAAATCTTCCTTTGCTGTTGCACAAAGTGAACTTAAATCTTTCTGAAGTCATCCCCAAATTAGTCCTAAATAAGTGTTGGCTTGTGTACAGACCTGAATTTCTACTACCTTCAGGTAGGTCATTCCTTAGTCGTGCATTATAAATCTCAGACAACATTTGCTGCTTTTTTAAAAATGTAATTACAATTACAAACTAATAGAATTACACTTCTCTTTTCCCACCTTTACATTTTTCCTAGTGACATTTGGTACTTCAGAACAAACCCCCATTTCAATGGTTAGAAAAAGCAGATACAGGTACTGCAGAGGAAAGATTTTTGGTAATAAATCTGCGTAACAAATTTCAGCCTGTGGCCTGATCGTTCCTCAAGGTCAATGGAGAGAGGCAGGTGCTATTCTAGAAGCCACAGCCACCCACCAGAATTTGTCACCTGTTGGACGGCAGGGCCACAAATGTAGCAGAGCCATTTTAGCTCTGCCTACATTTTAAAAACTCTACACCTCTTTTTTATGTTAGACCACCTATGGTAAAAGCCCATGTGTGCACATGCATGCAAATGTCTTGTCAGATCTATTGTGCTTTTTATTGTTTGGTTTCTTTAGACCTGGTTAGCTTCAGGGAATGGGACAGCAGATGTTGGGAGTTGCCTGCATGCAATGGTTAACAGGAGGCAGGAAAGGAGAAATGAAATCACCGCAATACTCATTCTGCCCGTAACACTCAGCGTATGCTTCTCAGCCTGTCTCTGAGTGGGACTCCTCGTGAGTCACTCCTTTATGAAGACTTGGCTTTGCAAACTAAGCAAGCAGGTTAAGTACTCAAGTTACAGAATTATTATCCAGGCTGTTCCCTGGAGCCTGGAGTGGAGTGGATAAGCCGTAAAGGCTGCATAATAAACCAGCCCAGGAATTCTCAGCAGCTTCGCAGGCAGGCACACTGTCATTGCCTTGGCTCCGTGGGGAGCACTAATTGTAGCACTTGCTGCAGTCCCCTTCAGCTTACTGACAGAATGCCAATTTCAGGCAAGAACTAATTTATCAATGGCTGTAGTGGCTAAAGAGAATATATCTCCTGTCATGTTCCAGGCTGTGGCTGCAGTGTTTCTCGAGTAGCTTGTGTTGCTCTCACAAATAATGCATGGTAGCGTAGTATTTCTGCAATAAGCAAGAAGGTCCTCTAGGCTTCTAGTCTTATTAGATAACAGTTGTTCTACATTAATCTATTTTAATGAAGTTCCTGACCTTCTTCCTCGGTAGACTGATGAGTAATTTTCCAAATAAATCTTGCCTTGCGTCTTAATCCTATTTTGCAAATAATCCCAATAACTCATGTATGAACACTCATAATGTTAAGTCTGTGAAAAAAAAAAAGGGAGAGAGTAATACACACGGAGACTAATATTCTGGGTAATTACATTGCGTGGTACTTGGGACAGTGATTGCCAGTTCTGATTCATGGGGAAAACAGTACACAAGGAAGATATGAAGTGGACTATTAAGTCCCATAAAAATTTATGCAGATGTCTTCAACAAACCTGTGCAATCATAAAGTAACCAGGCAATGTGGAAAAAAGGTCTTATTTATGGTGCATTGCATAAGTCAAGAGATTTAGTAGGACCTTATAACAAAGTGAGAGTAATTAAATGCCTTAGAATCAAGGATTAGACACTGTAAATGAAAAATGTCTGCGGAGGAACAGTTAATAGAGTATGTCAGTGTGTGTTTCTAGAGAAGTTAATGGACATGATTAAATCTATTTTTTATCTCTACCCATAAAGCATATTGGTGCTCAGGTACTGAACTCTGTGTCTGCGCTTGGAGAGAACTGAGAATGAAGAGAGAAAGCTGGGTGGGTAGCATGGGAGAGAAAAGCAAAACAAGGATGCTGGAGATGCTTGTAGGTTTTTGCTTTAGATTAGAGGGAAAAAGGGGGATGTGCAGCAACAAAGTGACCCAAGTACAGCAGCCTTCTGGCTTCCTCTGGTTTACGACTGTGATGGATACATGCTCAGGGGCACTGAGAGCATGTTCAGTGCTTCATCAGGAGTACAGCACATTGTGGATACAGTTTTCTCTCCCATGGTATCTGGTGGAACTGCCTGATCCTACATTTCCTGGGCTAGATCTCAACGGTCTTATTTGCCATGTGGTTACATGCAGCAGTCCCATTTCCATTTTCTTCAAAGAGTTGTGGCAGCTGCTAGGTGAAATGGCTCAAAAAAAGCTTCCTAAAAACCAAAGAATAAAATGTCCCAGGCCAGAGATATATGAACCTTGTGTATTTTGGAATTTTTCTGGGTCCTTTCTTACAGGTTTTCAGCTCAGGGCTCCATTTCTGGTTGGGGAGGACAACTACATAAATGCAGTGTCCTCTTTGTGTATCCTTGTTTAATCAATGCATTTTTCACCCAAGCTTGGACTGATGCTGACAATCCTGTAGGTCACTGTGCAAACATTTTATTGAATCCAATTGAACATTTTTTTTTTTTTTTTTTTTTTATATAGTGCTTTTTTTGGTTGTTATATTTTTAAAACAGATGGATAATGCCCTTTGATGTCGTCAGTGGTAAAATGAACAGCCCTTACTGTCCAGTGTAATGTTCTATATATGAGCACCTTCCTATTCACAGAGTACAGACTGATGTTTTTTTTTAGGAATTCTTGCTTCGTACAACTGTGTTGGCTCTTTTGAAGTTGAAGGCCAGATATTGCATTGTGTTTTTTGTGTACATTGTGTTTAGTTCATCGCTACTGTGCAGTGGATGAAGAGTGAAGCAAAAATAGAGCCACCTTTTTTCCAAGGTTTTGTTAACAGCTCATACACATCTGATAGATCACTGTTATAAGCAATTTAAAAAAAATATTTTACTTGAACAGTAAGGAATTTTGCCCAGAAGTGAAATGCAGTGATTTTTCATGCAGATGCTTAGGCTTATATGCATATCCTGTATTATTCTCAGCAAGAGTTATTGAGAGGTAAAAAGAGAACTAAGTGTTTATTCATGACAAGGAAAGGGTACGGCTGCAATGTTGAAACCTCAGGTGAGCAGCCATGGACAGACAGGTTCCTGTCTGCTCCCGCTCTCCCTTGTTCTGCACTTCTGCTTTGCATTTTAAGTCACAGCCAATGGGGAGTTTTTAACTTTGGTACAAAAAACAGGCTGTGCAATGTTAGGAGTGATCTGGGTAGATCAAGTTGTCGGCATGGCTCTCCAGGCCTGTGAAAAGATAACTGCAGTGTGATTCATCCTCTGTCAGTAAGAAAGCGCCTTTGTCCTTAAAATATCATCAGAGATGGTGAGAACCTTATTACCAAGCATCCATTTTATGTCTCTGCAATGATGCTTCACAACCAGCCTAAATGAGATTTTCTTGAGCTGTTCAGATAGGAAAATATCAGCAAGTTGATTAAAACTCTCCAGGGAGGGAAAGGTGGAAAGGGAAACATTCTATCTAACATGTATGTATGTTGATTTCTTAAGTTTTATTTATGAGAAAAATAGATTGCAGATATTATCTAGGCACGTGTGAGCTAGGCTTGGTATAGAAGTCACCATGCTATGTTATTTTAATAGTTATGTCTTCTTTATATGGTACATTTTAGTATTTACTTCTCAATAATTATAAAAGCATTCAGATACTAACAGGCATCCCTAAGGAATAATTATGGGGTTTATGGTAAAATTATAGACCTTCTTAATAATTATTTTGGGAATCCTGAAAACTAAATACTGTAATAAAAGTGGTATTTCAATCTGTTAGGCTTACATAAAGTTGATTAAAAAATGTATCTGTGTTGAGTCTACTCCCCAGCCCTTGTGTTACATCTGGCAGGACATTCTGATAATAGGTTTCTGCTACTAAAAGGGGAATAAAATTGAAAAAAAAAAAAAGAATAAAAGCTTTACTGCAAAAGGAATAGATACTGAAGATTTTATCACATTAAAGAGTCAAAGATATATCTCCACTCAGTGTAGATCAGCGCAGTGATACAGACATGATTTTAAGCTCCATGAGGATTTGAAACCCAACTTAAATCCACAATCCTTGGAATAACAATAAAACCCCAGTGGTAGCCCTCTGGTGTTGGGGGTGGTGATGTGACATTGGATAGGTTTAACGTGGACCATAGGCCCCTGCTGCTGTGCTGCTCCCTGCCAGTAAAGGTGCACAGAGCAGAGGGTCAGTCCATGGAATGCAGATATTGCAGGGCCCAAGGATGCTTAAGGGTGCTTTCACTTAGTACGGTGAGCTCTACAAGAAAAGACACTTTGGCACTGGAAGTTAGACTCACAGGGTGGGAGGAATGTGAATAAATCATCTATTTCTGGAGCTCCAGCTGCGACCTAGGCTGGGTGAACTGGAAGAGGTGGGTTTAAGGCTGACTGCTTTCCTGCAAGGCTGCTCAGCCAAGTCTGTCACCTGGGAGCTGTGTTTAAAACATCCTTGCTCTGATAGCATTTACAAAATTCCCACTGTACCTCAGGATTTTGGTGATATCTAAATTTAATTGATTTAAATTTTAATTTGATTAATTTAAAGATTAATCGTAATGGTTAGAGGAGCGGTTCTCTGCAATGTAGTGATTTAGTGATGCATAGAGAAGACATTTGGGACATCCTGCCAGCATGTGCTACTGCTGGGTGGTTGCAGGGATTGACCTTAATGGCCCAGCAGTTTCCTCTTCCCTGACATTGCTGTTTGAGTTTTTCTCCTTTATTGGGATCATTGGGTGGTAAAAATGTCCTTCCCTTCAAATAATACAGCCATTTGCAAGCCTTTGTTACAGGTGCTACAGTATGGACCCTCTGCTGAGCACTTTCTCCCCGCTGTATCCCATAGGATGGAGTAATCTCCATCCCAGGCACTGCACAACGTAAAGTGAATTTTGCTGCAAGATTGGCTTAAAATGCTTGGTGATAATAAATGCAGGAGTGTGATTTTTAGAGCACAGATCTACCTTTGACACAAACTGTCACAGGATAGAAAAGGAACATATTTAGTGTGAGAATTTGTAGGCCAGGTAGCCTGTAGCTGTCATGAAAGAGTTAGCAGAAGTTACCTGTGACTGAACACACTGCCAACATCAAAGAAAAGTGTGAGAAGCAGAAATGTTGTCACTGTGTGATTCCAAGTTTTCTTGGAAAGATAAAAGAAATGTGACAACCAGCAAGGAAAACAAGCAGTTACTGGGGTAAGTGGAGATGTTACCAACTTGCATAAAAAGAACTGGAAGATCATAAGGGGTGACCTGAACATGGTCATGAATGGGTGAGCATGGGAACACTCTGAGTTTGCTCATGCTTTGTAGTTTGAGCACCTGAATCTCCATGGACCAGCTCCATGTTCACAAAGCCCAGGGATGTCTGGCAATAAGCCAGCCTGGTCTTGCTACCAGGGCTTTCATATTAGTACCTGTTTTTCTCAATGGTGTATATATCTGTTCAAGTTTGCATGTCAGTGAACAGGTCATTTTGCCCCCAGCTGTTCACCTTATCCAGTTTTGTCACATTAGCTACACTTTGATGGTCTGCCCTACCTATGTTAGAAGGAAACAACCATCTCTTCAACTAACTCCTTTCCTGCTTCAAAGGACTGTAAATCCACACCAAACTCACCTGCTGGATTTTCCTTTGCAAAAGCTGCTCTGTGTGGCCCCCTGCATCTTCTCCAGAGACCGTGCTTCCATCTGTCAGACCATGAACCTTAACACGGCCCACCTGTGATGTACAAAACGATGCTTCATAGAAGGGGGACAGCTGGTTTGTTGTCAGCAGCACCGATGCTCGTCAGTATTATTTCACTCCTTCATTCCGGGTCTCTCATGCCTCATGCAGACACCTGTCATCTGGTCGCCTGCACCTGTGCTGTGAACTGGAGCTCAGGGTGTGCTCCTGTGCTGCAGGCTGCAAGCAGCAGAGGTATTTGCCTTCGGCAATAACAAAACATATTAATACAAGGTTGAAACACACTCAGGTTGTTAGGCCTCATAATCTTCTCAGAAGTAGAAATTAAAGAATCAAATTGCTCTTTTTCCCGTTAAAGATCTCTGAAATTTAATTGGTGATATAACAAATGGCAGCACAAAACCCACAGAATAACAGGTTGCCTCCTTTTACAATCTACTCATACATTTATGTGCATTTCCAAACTTCTCATAGTCATCACTTGTGAGACACATCTGGAGTGCTAGGACCTGTTCTGGGCTACCCAGTACAGGACTATTGAGGACTTAATGGATCACAAAGAGCTTTGAAGATGATTAAGCAACTGGAGCATGTCTGACATGAAGAGAGGCTGAGGGAGCTGGGGCTGTTTGGCCCAGAGAGGGGAAGGTTCCAGGAAGACCTCGCTGCAGCCTTTTAGTACTTAAAGGGGGCCTATAAATAAGTTAGAGAGTGGCTTTTTACAGGGGCAGATGGTGATAGGACAAGGGGAAATGGTTTTAAACTAAAAACGGGTAGATTTAGATAAGATGTTAGGAAGAAATTCTTTCCTCTGCGGGTGGTGAGGCCCTGGCGCAGGCTGCCCTGAGGAGCTGTGCCTGCTCCATCCCTGGGGGTGCCCAAGGCCCAGGACAGCCTCCAGAGGTGCCTCCGACCTCAGCCATTCCAGGACTTGGTGGTTGGATGTAGGACACCATGAAGGAGAAGGGTCTGTTTCAGATAGAGAACAATTTTTACATGATAAAATATTTGGGTGAACTGGCCCAAATATTGGGCTTTTACAGCCATGGCCACTGAGAGAAGATTTCTACTGCCAGGGGAGAAAATAGAGAATGAATTCCAAGTTTATATGGAAAAAAATGTTTTTTTGGAGAGGCAATGGCCATTTCATGAGGAAGGATCTGGATCACACATTGTAGCCTGGGAAGAAAACTGAAGCTCTCCTTCCAGTGCCTTATCCCTGCAGTCTGGGGAAAAATGACATTGTCCTGGCCAGTCAGTGCTGGGAATGGTGGGGAAAGGGCAGTATTTACCTCGTCTCAGGCAGTACAAATGTGTCTGAGAACAGAGATCCATGGTAAATAACTCTGCTCATGTACCATTCTGTTATCTATGAACATAGACATCTAAGTGTATCTGGGAATATGTTATAAGCAATGCATTTTACATACACCCTGTGCTTATCTTTAACACAGAATACAGAAAAATAGAAAAGGCTGTTTAGAGAGCTTGAGCTGACCACAGAGGAAATTAACATTGTTAGCTGTGATTGCCTGGCAGAGTTGTTAAGGGTCATGCCTCAAGAAAATCTCGCCTGACCTCCTGGGTCATGGATGCTCACCCCACAACCCACATTGCATCTGTAATTCCTGGTTAAACCTTAGCAGGGATTTGGGAAAGAAATCCAGTTAGGATTTCGAGATGGATTCAGGGCTTCTTTGTAAATGAACTAAATAGATCCTGAGCCTCTGAAAATATGGAGTGCTGTCAAAAAAGAGTAAGTGCTGGGGAGCTGAAAGCAATGTTTCTGGAGAGCAGCGGCAGTCGTGGTCTGGGTTGCACTCATTCTTTGTTTCGAGGCTGCTGTAAAAACTGTGCTCTACAGAAAGCACTCTATAGAAATGAAACATTGGAGCAAAACACGAGGACTGCTGAGAGAGTGTTTTTGCAGCAAATTCCAGAGCTGAAAAGTGGAGGAACACATTGACAGTATGCCCAGGAGAGAAAGCAAAAATGGATATGAACAAATGATGGCAAAAGACTGTGTTTTTGCAGCCTAGCAAGCGATCGTGCAGGTGTGTGGATTGAATGGGCTTCGCCCTGCCGCTGAGGCAGCAGAGAAGTACGCGCGGTGGGTAATTACTTCAGCCTGGCTGACAGCGATACATTTATTAAGCTGTGATAAGTCACTGCTTTCACTTGTCCGTCCAGGCCCGAAGTACTACTATAGTGATAAAGTCCAAAAAGAGATTGTAAAGATTTCTACCTGCAGGAGCAAATTAAATTTCTGCCCCCATGCTACCGAGACTCTTAGCAGAGCAGATAATTTATGTCAAGGAGGTGATTCGCCTCTTGGCAGAGGTAAGGGAAGCAGAGGAGTTGAGTCTAGGGAAAAATTCAGGGAGGCAGAAGTTTGATCCCTCTATAGAAGAGAAATTGCAGAGAGCCTCTGAGGGTGAAGAGATGCATTCTCATAGAGAAACCTTGAAAAATCTTTCAGTGTGTTGGCAGGAACCAAAGGAACAGGTTGGCAGCCACAGCAATGCCATTTAAAAATCCAGGTTCTAGACAGCAACATGCTCTTCTTGTACAATTTTAGATTTCCTGTGCCAAGCCTGATGTTTTTTTCTGCAAACTCATTTTTATTCTCAGCACTGAATTAATATTTCTGTTTTGTTTTGCAGTAAGCAGCAGTAGCACATTATAAACACAAAGTCATGCAAATATGCTAACTATTGCTGATTACAAACGCTGCTCCTGTAGGCTGGTTTTCAGCCAGCAGTTTTGAAGATAGAGTGTGTTAGTGGCTGGGTTGTGCCAGTTCACCAGCTACAGTAAATGAATGCCTCTTTAGAAAAAAAAATATATACATATATTTATTTTCTTCTCTTTGAACTCATCATTTACAGCTAAATCCGTTTATGGAGCTAAATGAGAATGACAGGAAACTAAATAATGTGGGGATGGCTTGTAGGCATACAATGAAAGCTGGCCTAATTTTATTCTTTCTAGCCCAGCATCTGTTATGGTTCTCAGGCCAGGGCCTCCATAGGAAAACAGACTTACTACCTACACATAGTTAAAGATAATTTATTTGACAGAAGTAAAAAGGGCAATCCACTACACAAAATGCAATTGGTAAGCGAGAGGAAAAGAAATAGCATGTGCTTAAATAACACTTTCCCAAAACCTGTACCATGAAAAATGATCCTTGGAGAACTTTGCTATGGGAAAAAATGATCTGAAAAAGTAGGTGGCAAATAATCAGATGGACAAGACCTCTCCATGCAATGCCGTGGTCCAAATGGTTAATGAAATATTTGGACACAAACACAGGGAATTATTGAGGAGGAGCAAAGGTCTTCTGCTGCATTGGTTCTTAGTGCTGATGGGTGTATAACAGTGTTACTGAGTTATGTCCTTTGTCCAGTTTGTGGTGAAGGTTAATAGGCTGAAGAAAACTCATACTGGAACCAAACGAATGCTGAAAATGCTGAAAAATAATGCCCTAGTAGCAAGAGGCTACAGGAGCACAATGTAGGCGATTTAGAAAGAAATAAAAAGATGACTTGGTCGTAATGTGTAAGTGCCTACATGGAGAATAGAAATTAGATAATGGACTGTTGAATCTTGCAGGCTGATATGTAACAATATCTAGAGAGTGGAAGCTGAAACCAGGCAAATTATGAGTAGATATAATATACATGTCTGATGATGACAGTAAATTAACCAATGGAACAACTGTCTGGGTGTTGTGAAACTTACAACACCCAGAAATTCCAACATCACTGGAAATATGTACACCAATACTGTATTTTTCAAGAAAACATGCTGATTATTTTAGGAGTGGCTTCTGACTAGTACCACGCAGATAGTATTCCTGAATACTTGTCTGAGGCCCATTACTCATGGCCCCACAACTGGGCAAGGCAGACACAAGATGGAGAGCTTTGCAGTGACTCCTTGCTCCCAGGCACCATTCACCCGGGGTGATTTGAAGAAGAGGAGTGCGTGGAGTAAGATAGGGCAGTAATTGTGCAGCTGTGACTGCAACATGAGGCATCCTAGTCGCGGAGATTGGCAGAGGTTAATTAAAAGTGTGAATTTCAAATGATTCCATTAAACTGGTACAAATCCCATTTTGAACACTCATTTTTCATTCTCAAACCATGGACTCTAATTTAGTTTAAGGAGTGGTGTTCTTGTAACCTTGAATTGTTTAAACCTAAAACATGTGTATGCATGTAAAGGTGTATGCTATGTATGTTATACCTTCTGAAAAGGAGAGATGTGTGCAACAATTTTTTATTAACTAGTGGATCTCTTTGGCCCTCCTCCCTTGTTTATCTTTGCCATGCAAATTTCATGTGCTTTAAGTATGTGTCAATGCAAGATTTCCTGATTTCCCTGGTTTCCATGAGTGATGTACTGGCTCTTTCTTTGCTTCAGGTCACTTGCAAAAAAATAACTATCCAGACAAAATTGTTCTTCAATTGAGATTTAAACCAGCTAGATTTTGTCTCTTGAAAACTATCTGTATGCAATAGTCACACAGGAAGGTTGAGATTTCAACATTCCTTTTAGTTTACACTGGAGTGTAAGTATTATTCACAAGTTTTGTCCAAAAATCTGTTTCAAATCCTGAAACCTTGAATCTTTTGAGTTACTTATTTCTGCAGCTGAAGAGGCCTTACACCACTGTAGAGGCCTCAAAAACATTAACTAAATGCTGAAAGGGGTATCCTTTCAGAATGCACATAGCTTTCCACGGATCTGTGTATTTTACATTCACTGGAAGATTTGAGCTTAAAATGGGATTGCCAAATTGTCTTCAGTTACTCATAACTTTTGCATTCTCAATCTCTGCGCTGCAGTAATTATTATTATTATTTTGAGGGAAGTTGGACCCTTTTCCATTATTCAAAGAAATGAAAGTCCTTGCTCTCTTTTTATTTTGGATAAATTAAAGCCTGGCTTTAAGGACTTTCTGCTGAGTCAAATTTACACTATGTTCTTGTTGCACAAAATAAATGTTTCAAGGGTCATCTTCAGTACAGCTGGAGTGGCTTGGCTTGGCACAACTCATGCTTAAGACGCTTTGGCTGGAATTGTTTCTAACACTGTATTTCCATGCAGAAGCTCTTTGGCTACTTCATTTAAAGAAAATATTTCATGTGGGTGCAAGTGCAATGTAAATAGTCTGTTACATCCTACTTCTTTTCCAACCCAGCTTCAGGAATGGGGCAAAGAGTACATTGTGGCAGCTCTTATGGTTCATCAAAGGCTACCATTTTGTGAAAGAGAAATTGGAAGATGTCTCTGTAGTGTGAGATGCAAAAGCTATATATATATATATATATATATTTTTTTTTTTCCACTCTTTTGACAATAGGGAAACTTATCTAATTAAAGAAGATTAAAAAGGGTGATTTTCAGGCCAACTGCATCCTGGGCTGCATCGACAGATGTAGCAGTTCAAGGGAGGGAACTGCTCTGCCTTTGTAAGGCCCCATCTGGAGCCCTGTGTCCACATCTGACAGGATGAGGGGGAATGCTTTTAAGCTAAAACAGGAGAAATTTAGATTAGAGATTAGGAGGAAGTTCTTCACTCAGAGGCTGGTGAGGCACTGACACAGGTTGCCCAGAGAGGTTGTGGATGCCCCATCCTTGGAAATGTTCAAGGCCAGGCTGGATGTGGCTCTGGGCAACCTGATCTAGTGGGTGGCATCCCTGCCCATGGCAGGGGCTTGGAACTAGATGATTTTTAAGGTCCCTTCCAACCCCAGCCATTCCATGATACCATGATTTTCATTGTGTCATGTAGTGGCAGGCACTTCATCCAAGAGAGTTGTGCCAGGCCTCCACGCACTCACTGAACATTGTTTATGACTTTTGGGCTGTAGCTAATGAAATAGGTTGTGTGTTAGTTTGTTATGTCCCTCAGGAATACTGTTTGAAAATGAATGCCACAGAAGTTTGAATCTAAGTGTCACAGCTGTAGGTGACCAGGAGAAGTATTTGGAGACTGCACACTGTACTCCGGATGCCTTGGACTTGCTCTGCATACTGAGACTGGGCCAGCAGTGTGGACAGAGGGATCTTTTTTTCTGGAACTTTCTAGGCATGAGGATCTTCTAGCAGGATTCTGGATAACTGCAAATCCTGAGAAATTAAATTTCTTTGCGTCTTTATTTATTTATTTATTTCCCCAGAATGATTGTTCTGGCCAATAAAAGAAAATTGAAAAGAGAGAATGTGCATTTAGCTGCTTTTAAGGCAAGTTTGAGGTTTTCAAAGAGATCTTTTCTGTGCAGGAATTGATTCCCAGTTTGCATTTGTCTAGTGTGCTATAAATGAAACCTCTGATCCCCCTGGAGCCTCCAGGGCCACTTTGTATAGCCTGAGATCAACAAGTTCATTCAGTAGCGTAAATTGTAGAAATGTAGGAAGGAAGCTTTAGTGATTGGGTACTTCAAAGCTCTGCACTGAGGGAAAATATCCTTTATGACTGCCCGGCTCTGGGTACAGACTGCTCACCTTGTGTTCTTGCAAATATTCACCATGGAGAACTCTTCTGCTCCTGGCTTTAGTGGCATTACATTTAAAGATGTTTCTCTAAAAAAAAAATAAAAAATCTTGGTGGTGATAATTGCATTTATTCCTCAAGTAGTGGAAGAAAAATTGATTGCTCTGACCCTTATGACCTCTTCTAAACACTAGAAGCACTGTTATTTCCCCCTTCATTCCCTTTGTCAGACCACATCCCTCTGCCTGTCTGAGCAGTGTAGGCTTGCTGTATGACTAAAAATCTCTGCTTGTCTTATTAAAATTCTTCCCATTTTCTTACATCTTCCTTCCTTAAAATACAGTGCTCAGAAGATGGGATAGTACTAAAGTATCCTGTATCATACCTCCAGCTCTCCTGATAATATCTCCCAGTGAGATTTGCCTTTTGACTAAGAACAGCAGCACATGATTCACTCACAGAGTAACTGGCTGCGAGCACCTGCAAATCCTTCCCAGATATTAAACAGTTCTCTAAGACTGGGAGCAAAAACAGACACTGAGATGCTGCTGACAATGTCAGCTAATAAGACGTAGAGGTGCAGCTGGGAAAATATTAATTTGACCATTCAGTATTTCATCTTGAGTGAAATATTTGCCGCAAGCATGCAACCAACTAAATGCAGTTCAGCCACATTTTTGTCAGTATTAATACCAAAGGTCCTCAGAGTTCCTCATACCCACCTCCTGTTGAGACAATAAGCTATAACTGAGCATAAATGCTATAAGCTGTTAAAATCTTAGGATTGTACACCTGAAACATTGACAAATAAACCAGCATAACTGGCATTCAAATGGGACACATTTCACTTAGCTTAAGAAAATAAATAAGATGTGATGGCTCTGTTCATGCAGAAATAACACTGTGCTGTCTCAGGAAGTGGTTGTTCACACACTGCTCATTTCTGTTGAATGTATGCAAAATATATAAATTGAATGAAATGATTTGACATTAACTACATGTTTAATTTTTCCCACAGTAAACGGCATAGTGAATGAAAAAAATCTGAAAGGGGGAAGTGAAATCCCACTTCTGTTGCCTCAGATACATCCAAATTGAGTCTACGTTTGTGATTGCTGAAGTCTGGCTGTGTGCAGAAAAAGATGACTGGTGATACTGCAGTGACTTCCCTCACTTGTTCTTCAGTGATGTTAGTTCAAAATCCACTCTCCCACATATTTGAATCATGGATTTGAAAAAAATCACTTCCTTTCTGTATCATATTAAGCCATGCATCAATAAACTTTAATCATCTTTTCCCCTGACGCTCTATCTGGAAAAATGGCTTTGTAACCCTTCCTGTCTTGCAGCTTTATTTAAGATGTGTGCTCCTTTGTGGCAAGGGCTGAGTGCTGGGACAGGTTGGGAAAGTCCATGGAAACCAGATTTACTGAGCTGTTATGTAGCCATGCGATGGTCATGGTCTCATTACATCTAATTTTATCATAAACTAAAAAACTGCACTTCGGCAGAGACTCAGACAGAAGGTCCAGAAAAACCACATCCCTCTTTGGGAGGTAAGACTAGCACAAAGCTTTCCAGGCTCCTGTTGGGCTTGAGAAATTGGTGCTTTATTCCATGCTCATCTGTGGTCCTCCTGTCCCACCTGGGGCCTTCCTGTGAAAGGCATTTAGGCACCTCAAAGTCTAGATAGGGGCAGGGCACATGACGTGTAGTTCCTTTTTGTTGTCCATCCCCTAGCTCCTAAGTCCTCAGTCACCTCTGTGACTTAAGATTTTGGGTCCTGGTGGCATTTTCAAGACTTCTTAGCCGTGTAGATGAAGATTCTGGATTATGTTTAGGTTTTGAAAAAATATCTTATTTCTTTAATTGATAACCTCTGCATCTAAATTCCCTTTAAAATTGTCATGTTAGTTCTGAAAATACAACATGAATCATTGGACTCATAAGTGTTTCAAATACTTATATAAGGGCATGATGAAATTTATTTGAAAGGATTCAACAGGAACAATGTCAAAGCCTTCAGTCATTAGCCCCTTGCCTCTGCAAGTAGCATAGAAGAGAGGCCAAAAGACTATAAAAGATCAAAAAGCAGTGCTGTGTTTAGAAAGTGGAACCACAGAACAGATAATTTGAATTTCTGGAGATATATAACTGAAACTGGAATGAGAGTGGAAAAATTGGAATAAATCTAATGTTGTGGCAGAATGGAGGGTTTGAGAGAGAGACCATTGACCAGCACTGAAAGTGCCCTCTTGAAATGGAAATTTTATCTGCTGCCACTCTATACAGCACTGCAGTGGGTAAGGGGGGAAGAAGGCTGAACAGACTTTGATTTTAAGTACAACAAGCTGGATAAGTTGGAGAACTTCTGCATTTTGGTATACTTAGTTTTTTGTTTTTTTTTGTTTTTTTTTTGTTTTTTTTTTTCTTCCAGCTGGGGACAGGTGGATGAAGAGTCTGCAAAGAATCAAAGTAGAAAAACTTAGACTATTTGAAAATATATTAAAAAAAAAATAATGTCCTGGGTTGTATGTGCTGGGGTATGCGTAATAAACCCTTCCTTCTGTGTGTTTATGGAGAGGTCTCAGCTGTCCAGATATGGGTCCCAGGAAGCAAGGAATCCAGAGGAACAAACAAACCAAAAAAATCAATAAAAATGGCCAGGGATCTAGAAAACATGCAGATTGAAAGAGCTGGCATTTTTTAGTGTAAGAGACAAAAGGGGAGAAAAAAGAGAGCTTAAATATTTAAATTACAGCTGCAGAGAGAAAATACCCATTTTCCATTTCTGGTGCAAGAAGTTGTGGGTGTGAAATGCAGCAAAGGAGGCATCAGCTGTTAATGAGGCCTCCAGAAGGCAGGGGTTTAGCACTGGAGTAGGGCAATAGGCTACCTGGGGTGCTGGGAGCTTCCTCCTCCATCCACAGAGGCATCGAGCATGGGTCTGACCAAGATGCAAGAATGCTGAAGCAGCGGCACAAGAGCACTGTCCAAATTTGGTTGTCAAATGCTGAATTTTCTTGAAAAGAAATTATTCATTACTAAAAGTAATCAGAACTGTCATGCAGCAATTTAGGGTCTGGCAAACAAGACAGCCAAAGGGAAAAAATAAAAAATAAAGCTCATTACTTTGAAACAATGTCTTCAGGAATCAAGCATGTGAGTGGAGGATGGAGTTGTCATGGTTTAATAAGTGACCAGTGATGAACTGAGCTGTAGTAGTACATTGGTGGGTTGTAGCAAAGTAATGGATTAGGATAGGGAATAGCTGAGATAGCAGCAACTGAGACAAAGACTTGAGACAAAGACAAAACCTTTCACAGTGGAGAGAGGTTTTAATTGTCTCCAAAGCATTCTCCTCCATCTCTGTGGTGTCTTTTTTCAGAGTGCTGTGATTTACCTTCAGTACCACTCCCCACAGACCAGACCCCTTGCAAGTTACCTGACTGAGCTCAGACATCTCCTTTGGAAAATCTCCCTGCTTTGATTTAATGACTTCACATGGCTGAGAACTCATTACTTGCACAAGTAAATTACACCACTAGCTAATTGCTTTGGTCATGAAGTGCAGCTTGTATTTCCAGCCAGATTTCTCCCAGCGTCTGCTTTCAGTCGTGGATCCTCATGTGCCTTAGTTTGTGTGAATCTATCCCATGGTTAAACTAAAGATGAGCTTATTACACCTTTTGCTTTTGGGCAAGATTTCCAGACTTGAAATAAAATCAAAAACGTTGCCCTCCTCTACATACTTATCTTTGCCTTGCAAAGCATTGTTTTAAAAGCTAAATACTCCACAGGTAATCGGTGCTGCTGTGTTTGGAGAATGCTTGTTCCAGGTCATATTGTCCTCCCAGAGGGTGAACGTGTTTTGCAAGAACATCTAAGGGAGAATCTGGAATTTAAAATTAGATGTTGGAAGTAAGGAGGGACTGTTTCCAGCTCATTGTCACTGTGTCTGATTAAGGGTTAGGTACTAGAGAGTAATAAGGTATCTTTGTATTTAACATGGCAGCTGTCTGGGATTTGGAGATTAAAGAGCAATTTTTACACCTCAGAGGTAATCTCTTGATTAAATGCTGGATTTGGAAATGCCCCAGGCTATAATACATAGGTCTGCATGGAAAAGAAGAGAAGGCTGTCCATTTGATGTCTGTGGTAGCTTAAACTGCAGATTTTCATGGAAGAGGCAGCAAAATGGTAATTTATTC
This sequence comes from Aythya ferina, assembly GCF_964211825.1. Taxonomy (NCBI): domain Eukaryota; kingdom Metazoa; phylum Chordata; class Aves; order Anseriformes; family Anatidae; genus Aythya; species Aythya ferina. The sequence continues at coordinate 63,217,337 of NC_140301.1, forward strand.
AGCATGACTTCTTATCAGAAGGCTGCTGTTTTTTTTAGGCAAGAGTAATGTTCAGTGTTGTGGATTTGGAGCTGCTGATATTGACGAACACCTAACCATTCATAAAAATTTATATCATTTTGCCTTCCTGCATTGTTTCCTAACAACCTTGTTGATTCAGCTCTAGATAGTCATAGAGTAAACATCTTGCTAATGTGGAAACGATACAGTGTTCATACAGTCATGAATTATTGAATTCTGATTCTTGATCTAGTTATCGAGGTATTTACTGTAATTCTGTTTGGGCTAAATAAACAGAGATGTTGGCAAAAAGTTCAGGGAAGCGAGAATGATTCCAGATAACAGCAGCTGTAAACCCATAAGGAATTCTGACTTTGCATATGCAGCAATGGACTCTCTCCACCATGATGGGATCAAGGGAACTTATAAAACCTGATTTAGTCTGATCCCCACTGCCATAAAACGATTTACCTCATCCTCCCAGTGAGAACCAAATCCTCAGTGAGGTCTCACCTGTCTGTTTCAACTGGAATTATTTCTGTCCATGTATTTCAGGGCTGTATTTGTTTTTCTTATGTCCTCATCACATCGGGGGCTAGATTTCCAGTCCATTCCTGCCAACTGGTGAGTGTCGCATGCAAGTGTCACACGTGACAGATATTCTTCCCCAAGCATTGTGCTTGCAGAGTGTTCTGCTGTCTCTTCAGAAGTGTTATTGTATGTTAACACAATGGCTACACTGAATTATATTTCTCTAGGCCTTAAGGTCACCCAGTTCTTCCTCTTGGTATTCCTGCTTTCCACAGAGCTGACAATGCTCTAACAGGTTTAATGGGAGCACTAGTATTTGAGTGCCCAGTCCAATGATATAAATATTAATATTCTCCATGGAAGTCCTCTTGGTAGCCTTGTTGTAAAGATACGTTAACTCTTGTAAGACCGTTTCCTTTTTCTAGTTTCCTTTTTTTTCCACTTCAGTGATAGCCTAAGCCTCATCTTCTCTTGCATAATTTCATATCTGATACAGGGTGAAATCTATTTTTGATAAAGCTACCAAATGAATTCTACCTGTGGCATTCTTTTTTTTTGTCAAAGAGTTTAGTCCAGTATACCTGCAAATTCTAATAAAATTAATCTTGTTTTCCATTATCACTGTCATTAAGTTTTTACCTTAAAATGTTGTTCTAAATCTTGGCATATAACTAAGCTTGAATTAGTTATGCTTTGGTAGCCAAATCAGTCCTTCCAAGTCTCCCACATTAAATGGATATCTAAGTACATAAATCTAAGTCCTGCATTGCTCTTAAAAAATACCATGCTTGATCATTTAGGTTGACTATAAATTCTGCTATTTCAGCTACTGATGGCACGTGTCCTAAAAGCAGGATCTCATCCTTAACGGATCTGTAGCCCAAATAGATGGAACATGCTTTTTAGAGTCTTGTCAGGCCAGGTTTTTGTGTGCCTATTGCATTCAGGCAGTTTTCAAGAGACAAAACCTAGCTAGTTTTCAAGAGACAAAAGGAGTTTTCAAAATCCATTGGCTTTTCTGTTATTCATAAAGAAGGACTCTCCCAGAACTGTGAGTGCTATTGACCAAAAACTTTTGAAATGAATCCTTCCTTCTCCTTTTATCCTTGAAACTTGACTGTCTACATCATGTCCTTACTGCATTTGCATGTGATAATTCATCATTTTAGCACATGTTTATAGGCTTTCCCTTGGCTTCAGCAGTCCACTTATCTTTGTTTGCCCTCCCTCTTGCATCTTTCTGCCTCCTCACCTGAAACTCAGGTTTCTGAACTGCTGCAGTAGAGATGGAAAGGCAAGAAACATGTCCTATGCCCCTGTTGAGGTGGATGCTCTGGAGTGAATCCAGGCCTAGAGCTGCCTTCCATATTCAGGGCAAGAGAGAAAATTGCATGTGTTGGGTGCAAAGTGTCTCTGACAGAGAGCTATCAGGGCATCCAGGGGGCTAAATATTGCCCCTATACAAGCCTCAGGTTATCCTGTCAGGGCTGTAGGAAAATGCGTATATCCAGCTACTGTTCAGCTCACACCTATAGCCTTTGGATGAGCCTTGATTTCTGTGCTAAATTTAAAGCTGAGCAGCACGTTGTTCTTTTCTAGGGTATAATGGCTTGTAACATACTGACACACTCATTTTGCATGGTAGCTGTGTAGGCAGAGGTCTCATCCAGTTCATGGGCCCGAAGTTCAAACCCCAGCTCTGCTGCAGGGGATAAAAAGCCAGACCTTCATGGTCATGGAAGGGACCCTGTCTCTTCTGTTGGTGTGCCTTTTTGGGGACAATAAGCCAAAGCTCAAAAGGAGCAAGGGAAAACAAATGATATGGTCACAGTGTGTCCTAGAAATTAGAGCGGGTAGGCACAGAGGGCATGCTGTCTGTTTTGAGGCCAGCCTGCACAAATTGCTCTTAGTGCTGCTGCAGATGAAAGACAGCCTTTGCAGAGCAGCTCTGAGAGCAGAGATCAGAGACCAGGGCCCTGCCCTATTAGACGGCCCTTTGCACATTTGACTCTGGAGTCAAACCTCCTGTCACTTGCTGTGCCAGTGCCCGAAGTAAGCTTGTGTCTTTCCTTGCATTAGGCCCAGCTGCAGGAAAAAACAGAGCCTCTGGTGCTTCCCAGAAGGGAGCAAAGAGATCGGGGCTGCATCCTTTGTGGTCTTGCTGCCCCCTCCTCCTGGCAGCTGTCTGATGCATGTGTCTTTTTGTGCTGTGGAGGGAGGATGTGCTGACATAAATAAATTATGTATATCTATTCACTTCCTGCTTGTTTTTCTTTGGAATTGTGGGCTCTCGACTTACCCAAGGGGAAAATGCATATTTCGGTGTGTCTTGCCACTAGCTACAGGCACAGAGGTTCTCATGAATCACAGAATCACAGAATGGCTTGGGTTGGAAGGGACATTAAACATTGTTCAATTCCAACCCCCCCGCCATGAAGCACAGAATGACCTCAAAAGACATGAAGTAGGTAGAAATTAAATAGAAAAATGTTCGTGATAGAAACTGAATAACACTTTGCTGTTAAAACTATAACAGGTAATGTTTAATGGCTAGAGGTAGGTGCGAGAATTTGCCCAACACTTTCTCATCCTTCCTGCAGCACAGCTAGGTGATGCATTGCAGTTTTTCTTTGGTTAATAGAAAACAAATCAATTTGTGAGCTTTATTATTGAAAGCGTAATGTAATCATTCCTGTAACAGATTGTTGTGTGTGAGGAACAAGATTATTTTGCAAGGGCCATGATGGGTTAAGAGTAATTATCGACTAAGAAACATGCCTGAAATCTTGTACTAAGAGGCATGGCTGTCTTTTATTTTCCAAGAGAATTAAATCTAAGCAGTGCTGTTGTGCTGCCAGAACCAAATAAACATAACATGAGATGCCTGAGAACACTGAACTCTTGGTGACCTCTCCAATGACTATGTTAGCACTTGGCAGGACTTGGTAGGAAAAAGCACACCGAGAATGGATCGCAGGTGTAACCCTCACGGCTAAGGGCAATCCTTCACAATATGTATTCCACTCGCCTCTGAATGACTCCGCTGGATTCCAAAGAATTTGCAGCAGTGTAAAGCTGGAGTAAAGCAATGGGAAAATTGTCATCCATTTGCCATTTCACTGACATTCAGGTGTATTTACAAGTGGAATATGGAAAGATTTGAAATTTATCATGCTGAAGTTGGACCCAGAAGGTAAAATGATTATTGAAGAAGTTCTTGTGATAGTTTCCCAGTGATGGTTGGAGCAGGGACCATCTGAGATCCCAGTGTTGTTCAGTCAGTGGGGACAATCCTTTGGCTGCAAAATCTTCTTGTAGTGTGGTAAGAGCCCAAGGTTCTGGGGTAAGTCAGTGTCATCCCTGCAGCCTGCTTCTCCTATGGCCTCAGGACCTGCTAGCCTCTCCATACTAGACCCTTAAGTCAGGCAGGGCATGCTGATGAGCTGCTAATTACAACCTGCGTTGTGCTGTGAGAGATCAGAAATAGCATCTGAATATTGGGTGAAATTGGGGAGCACAGTCATGATCAACACACATTGGCCTTGCTCTGAATTCTGCTCAAAGTCCCTGGTTACATCGGGACCAGCAGATAATCCAGCTCCTTCACCCAGCATGATCAGGTGGGGCTTGGCAGCTGCAGTGGTGTGAATGTGGTCTCTTTCTGATGTTTGTATCGCTTGATAAGACACTGCAAATTTCCCACCTCACCTTCAGTTTCAGGATGCTTCACCAGGTGAGTTGAGGGCTTGGATCTCAGGCCACAGAGCGCTGCCAAGGAGGCTTTGCACTGATTTGCAGAGGGGAGGCACCCTACATGCTCTGCAGGCTGCATGCCATGGTACAGCACTGCCCTTTCTGCCTCCTCCTACTGCGATCTCTTACCATGTTATCTCTTTCATACAACCTGACAAGGGCAGGGCTGAGTGCTTTTACCTTCATTAAACCTTGGGGACTGACTTGTGCAGAACCTGGGAGGCCTTTGGACAGGAGGTAACAAAGCCAGTGGTGGCTGGTTTCATTGCTTTGGACTTGCTGATGTCTGTGGTGGGCAAGCAGGCAACCTGGTTGAAGTCGGTAGTCCCAGAGGAAGGAGCACTGGAGTGAAGCATGATCTTGCCCCTTGGAGGATGGAGAGCACCAGGTAGACATACACAAGGCAATGAAACAAGCAGGCTGCATTTCAACCTTTCCCAGAAGACAGAATGAAAGGAAAAGCACTGACATGGTACATTTATGTCTTCCATGTCATTGCATAAGTTTTTTGAACGCTAAGAAATACAGAAAATATCAGCAGTCAAAGGTAACAAGTGCATTTCTGTTATGAACAGTGAGCAAACAACCTCTGGGCTGTCAGCAGGGACACCCAGGTTGACACAAATGAGAGTCTGGCTACCTCAAGGCTGGATAAATAAGTGCAGCACAAGCTCGGTTTTGGGTTAGCTTCTCATTAAAGTAGCAGGGGGTGGCATGGGGAGGTGACACTCGTACATTGCCCAGCGTCACGGCACAGCCAGGGAGAGGAAATACTCAGACACTTCTAGATAACCTGGTCTGCTGACATATCCTTCTCTTTTATCAGGTAAGGATGAGCAGGCTCCTGGTCTTCGGAATCAAAATGAAACCTTCTGTTACTGTCATTTCATTATGATGCTATCTAGGGACAGCTGGCTAGCTGAAGAGCTCACTGATGAGAGACACAGACCAAAAAGATGGTTCTGGACACAGAAAGCCTTCAGCTAAGGATTCTGGACCAGATCTGAATGAACAGGATTGCAAACAGCCCGATGGCAATTTTGAGCAATGCTGTATTCTGTGTGCTTGCAAAACTCAGGACTGAGGGTACACAAAGCCAGCCCTGGCCATGTCATGCAGTCTTGACAACAAAGTCCTTTTGAATCCGTCCCCAGGGTCTTGTTCCATCTGCAGCAGGCACAAAAAGCACCAGGATCCAGACAAATGATGATGCTGAGCACAGCTGTGGTTAAAAACAGCAAAGATGAATGTAGCTTAAGCTGGAAGGAAGAGTCAATGGCAATGGGATATGGAAAATATAACTCAGCATTTTCCAACAGGGGTGAGAGGTGACTAATGGATTAGAAATCAGATGCAGCCATACTGCCGATTTACCCAATCTGAAAGAAAAACAACAATAAAACCCACAAGCAAACAAAAACAAACAAATAAACAAACAAATGAAAACAAGAAAACAAGAAAATTCCATTAGTGTAATACATCTTTCACACAGCTGTGACCAAGCTGCAGGCTCCACACGAGGAGGGAACAACAATTTCTCCTACCCTGAGTATCAGTACATTAACATCATCTTGGAACAAGAGGACGAAAATGTGAGATTGTATGCATAGAAAATCTTGTTCCTCTGAAGGAGCAGCCCTTGGGACAGAGGTGAATCCTACACTGCCAGCCCTGTGGGGATGCTAGTTAAGGACCACTGACGTGTTATCCTGCCTCTGGGCTTCCACTGTTTGCTGTAGAAGTCTTTTGCCAGCTCCAGAGGTCTCAGGATTGCTCCCCCTCCAGAGCTGCAGACACATTAAGGAAGCACTTTTGCTTTTACAGACAGGTTAAGGAAGCACTTTTGCTTTTACGGACAAGTTGAGAAAGCACTTTTGCTTTAAGAGGGGAGCAGGACGACAGCACGCAGACAGGATTCAAGAAAGCTAAGGCTGCCCCTGGCTTTACCCGAGGCTGGCTCCTTGGGCTCATCATGTTTGAGATAGCATGGATTTGATTGCTGAAGTTTGTCTTAATCACACAGCCACCTGCCAGCCCCAAAATCCACCCTTTGGTGCTGTCTGGCCTTGGGACCAGGCATCAGCACAGCCCTGGGCAGGCCTGGCAGTGCCTTCACCCTGGCAGGCCCTGAGCAGCGCAGGCCCAGGCCATGCCTGTGGCCTCCCAGCAGCGGTGAATTAACCGTGTCCACTTGGGTTGCCCAAAGGCTTGGCTCCACTGAGGACATTTACACTAAACATCCTCTGTTCTCTTCCTGTTCATTTTTAGCTTTTACTATCCTAGTCGTTTAAAAGAGCCACCAGGAGACGGGAGACTTTCTTCCTACCCTCTGCTCACACCAGAGCCTCCCAGGAGGGCACCTTTACCCTGAGGCTGCAAATACTCTGGAGGAAAGCAGGCTCAGAGCTGTGCTCCTTTGCACTTGAGTACACTAGGGAAAAAAAGGGAAAGAAATCCAGGCTGGGACTGTCTTGTTTAGTGGTTAGACCAGGCCTCTTTGTGATGAGGGGGGGGGGACATTTTCCATGGCACCACACACGTGGTGCTGCAGCATCTGAGTCCTTGTGGGTGCACCCTCATCAGCTGCTATCTGGATTAGACTCTCCAAAGCAATGGATCATTTAAATATGTTTGTGGGCCTTCAAAACTGGGATATGAACACTCCCCACTACTGTCATTGCACTAGACAGTAAGAGATCACTGCTTCTAGCAGGAACAAGCTACTAAAGTACAGAAACACAATGGAATAAGTTGACTACTTTGAAGCCTGAGGCAGGGGGAATGCACCCACCATGGAGGTTTGTCCCTCCTGGCCACCAGTCTGCATTAGCTCCTCATCTGTGAAGGGAAGGTAAAGGCTGGGTGAAGCACTTGCCTTTGGCAGCATGCTCTGCTGTGTGGCCAGGAGCATGGATGAGAGGCTTTCTGCAAATTATCCTGATCTTTTTTCTTGTTAGTTTTCCAGCTGACTAAAGGCTATGCCTTTCACTTCCTCCGGTGTTCCTCAGGGAGAATATAGTGGGGGCCAGGAGAGAGGGCTGAGCATGCTGAATAACCAGTATATACACAAGAGTAAACGGGTCAGCTCAGTGGAGCCCTGTGTATTTCTCTCCATGGCTTAATATATTTGATCCCTGCCATTAAGATACACCACTCTGATTTAATGATATGCTACATGTCACAGCGTGATGCTGCTGACCCAGCCTGACATGAGAAGCCATAAAAGGACACTCTGATGGGATGATTATTTTCAAACTGTTTTTAAAGTGTGATTACAGAAACTTCAATTTTCAATAGCTGGGATCCTATCAAAGACATTCTCAGTGTGTTCGTACATATCTATAACTTCAAAGAAAGGTTGAGAGGGTTCACATCCCTTCCTGCTTGAATACTGGCCAAAATTGCCTAGTTAACTTAAATTACCTCCTGAGTCTGATCACAGCAGGGTTTTCTGCTTTTATCCAGTGAGACGTTTTTAACCAATTCTTAAAGACCTGGACCCAAGTTTCTCTCTCTGTGTGTCCCACAGGTGGGTCACACTGTCACCGACAGATTCTCAGAGCTCCCTGCACTGCCTTCTTTGTCTGGAAGGCTTCACGTATCGCTGCCGAATTTAACTCTTTCATCAAAGCCCAGAACTGTGGTAGGAGCTGAACAAGCCAGAGAACTCCACATTATCTATTAGTTACAGCAAACAGCCCTTAGGAAATGCACATGGAAATACATAGTACACATGCTGAAGGCAAAATTCTGTCATAATTAAAAAATATATCCTCTTCTGTCTTCTTCACCCCTTTACTGTATTCTGTTTCTAATTTCCTATTGTTTCCCTTAAAAACAAAAACAAGCAAACAAACAACAAAAAAACACATAAATAAAGGTGGAGAGGAAATAGAAAGGAAAAATGCAAACTGAAAATAGTGCTGGTTTAGTCTACAGGTTTTCTTGTAAAAAACATAAAACGTCTTGAGGAAAACTGATGAGTGCATTTTTTATCAATTTCTCATGAAATAATGATTTTCTTCCAGCCCATTTTGCTTGGGGTCACAGCTGTTGTTGCTGCTGTAGTATACCTTTTTTTTCAGTCAAGTTCCTCCAAAAGGTTATTCCTGACACTGAGGACTTCAAAGGTCCTCTGGATGTTGCCAGCTCTAACATATCATAGCAGTGTGATGGCATTTGAACCGCCTTGAGCACTCTCCTGCACAGCGATAAGCTCTCTCCTCCCTGTGAGCTCTTGTACCATGCCATCCCCCCCTTCCCCAAAACTGCTCTTATTTTGAAATTCTGAAATAATAAAGTATTTTAGCCAGTTTTCTGTCATGTCTTTTCTCTTGACTAACCTGCTGTGCATTAGTACCATGACAAGGATTGTACGAATTCCTGGAAAACCTTATCAGTCATTTATTTTCTTGTCCTTTCTTTCATTCCCAGACTCTCATGCCCGCCCACTCTCCCCTGCTTTGCTGTATCCCTTCATCTCTTAAGTTTCATGGAAGGCCAGAGAATTCAAGTGGGAAATTGCACTTGATGTAGGACTGCTGAAATCTTGGCAGGCATGTCAATAACAGTGCACCTTTTCACAAAGCCTTTCATCCTCCCTGCCAAACTGGTCACAAAAGTTCCAATTTTATATTAGTCAGGATTTTAAAAGACACACATAACACCTTGACCTTTAGTGTATTCGCTTTCTGTGCCTACCTGGTCTAAAGGAATTGCTAGCAGCTGCTACTGGATTCTGCTTGCACAGAAGCATCCTATCTCTGCAAATAAATGGATGAGATGTGCACTACTCCGAGACCTTAAACACATGATATCCTTGGCCCTGCTTGGTTCAGTATCTCCCTAATAAGTTATTGTCATGACATTAAAAAACAAGCACACCACCTTTGATGATCTGAGAGCTGACAAGGTCCCCCTGAATAGCACAAGAGAAAACTTGGATGAAGTTCAAATAGGGGCTTTCCCCCCACACCTTTCTCAGTTCTTTGCAATAGCTCTAGTGTATTGAGTTGGTGAGCCTAATCAACTGCTGGAAATTAAATATGAAATAAACCTTTTTCAGGTTTACTTGGAGTAAAAAGCTACATTTCTGAATTTATCTGTTGAAGACGAATTAGTGCTCATTTATTATCACATTCTGTGGATGCATCTCAAAGTCAAATGAGGAAATGCTATGATGTCCTGTAGGTTTCTGACATGGCTGCATGGCCTTGGGCTGCTCCCATTTCCAGGGCTGGAACAGGATGTGTCTCAGGAGAACCAAACTCAAGTGGACCAACAGGGCTACTATATTTTGTGTGGTTCAGTCAGCAGGCTGGTGAGAAGAGTTGGAAAGCAGACCCGAGTTATGGTGCATCTTGTCTATGATAGCAGGAATATTTGTATTTTAAAAGCACCGATGCTACTTCAAAGCCGGTCCACATCCACATCTCCCTTGCTGCCACCAGAAAGATTAGAAATGGCTAAGCTGATAATATGCCTCTGATTGCTGACAGAAGAGCTTCGCCTTACCCCACACTGGCATTGCTGACACTTGTGTTACTGATTTATTCTACCCTTTTGTGAGAGCAGATAAAACATACAATAATTGCAGTCTACAGGTCTGTAATTGGGAGGACTGAAGGGAGAAATTGGAGCAAATTAAATGAAAAGACTCATTTTTCTTAGACACAAAAAGAAATAATACGTATGTGAGTGCCTGTTTTTCATAAAAAGTCATTTACAGCTCTTCTCAGAAAGGATGTGTGAGCAAGACACAGATGCATATAATAGAGACAAATTAAACTCCCCTGAGTCTGTGGTGGCTCTGCACCACATTGCAATACAAAGGAGAAATACCTGAAGACACACTCGATTATGCCCTATTTGCAGAAGCCATACAACTCTAGCCTCATAGGTTTGAGTGCCTAACTCACAAAAACTCCTTCCAAAACTGCAGCCTAAATGAGGGCACAGGTTTCTGCCACTGCCCATTTGGCTGGGGGAGCCTTTCTGCTTCAGCCATCCTTCAGCCAAGGCCAGCACAGCTATGCCCTGTGGTGGGTGACACAAAATTTGCACGTCCCAGCCCTGAGCTATCATGCGTGATGTTTCATTAGCTGGTGACATCTGCACTGGATGGGCTGCTGAGGTGATTGCTTCTGTGCCTGTCTCTACCTTTATCAAAGGCCAGACCTTTCCATTACCTTTCTGACTTTTCAGAGAGAAAGGTTCTTCTACGCTATTCCTATTTCAACCCATGATTGCAGAAACCTGGTTGTCTGGGCCAGGTTTGTCTCCACACAGGCAGTTTTGCTGCAAAAGGTTGCACGAGCGAGCGCAAGTCCTTCCCCTCACTCTGCCTTTGGTTGGAGAAAAGTCTCCAAACCACAAATCTGCTCTCAAACTCCCTCCACAGCACCTGTCTGGCTGGTGAGAGCCATCGGCACAGCTCACAGCTTGGGCACAAGAGGGGATGGGAGGAGCAGGGTCTGACTGCTCCAGTTGCCTTCTGTGTCACCAGGACTGGGTTCCAGGTTTCCATAAGTGGGGTGAAAAACAAGCTGCAGCAGAAGGCAGAGTATTCCACCACCCTTCTGCATGGTGGGTTTAATTATTGCTTCCTTCTCCAGCTTGTCAATGGGAGGCGGTGCAGGGCTCTGGTACAGTGACCAAACCTACCCAGCTCCTGGTAGGGACAAATGCCCAGGAGTTTCTGGGAGAATGGCACTAAAATACCCTGCCATGGATCTTTGTTTGATATTTCCTCATTTCATTGTTTAGATTTTTTTTTTCTTTTGTATCTTTTGATGTATGTATATCTTCTTGGAAACCTGATCATGCATCTTTCTATAATTCATGAAATCTGATTTTTAGCTGTTATATGGTTAGGAAAAATTACATCAACGATAACAAGTCAGTAACAAGGTTTTGGAGATGCTTATAGTATTTTCAGCTTTGAAGAATGAGAAGTTAGGAAACTGCACTCCAGCCCCCAGCTTCTTCCAAGGAGCTAAAACAACAGATCTTTTTAGCATCGTTTCTCATCAGTACCTATGTACCTTTAATTTTGAAGGTATGGGATGCTTAACAGGGGCAGCAAGAATAGCTGGTGCAGAAACATTGAAGACTGCTTACCTCACTCGACCTAGGCAGCAGCTACAGAGACCCAGAACATCCCCTTGGTGTGGTGTTGCTCATGATGCTGGCAATATTTACTTGTTCCTGGCTGATTCATTACCAGTCTTTCAGCTGTGCAACCAAAAGAAAAACAGTAAATCAGAGACACAAACATAAACAACCCCTCTTTCTGAATTCTGATCTTACTGAGCGTTGTGTTTTATCAAAGAAAAAGAACATGGGCTGGGTCAGACAGATCAGCTCTCCTGAAAGGACCAAAAACCCCATGACACTGGAATGTGTGCTGCATGGACCCAAATCACCACGAGAAGATCACAGCTAGGAGAGTGTCCTATCATAAAGCAGGAAACCTTATAGAAGGGATAAGTGAGGAGAAGAGACCGGGGGTCAACACAAACATGTATGGACTAACGTGAAAGAAACCATTACCTTCTTTCACTGAAAAATCTTGCAGAAAGTGCATAAGGGTAACATCACTGAGAAGAAGAAGAGAGAACATTAAAATGAAAGAAATAGGGTAGCATGGTGCTACTTGGAAAAATGTCAGACTTCCATCCAGGAGGCACAGGAGTCCCCATCAGCATTTGCTTTGCTTTCACTAGGCTGCACTCCATCACTTTGCCACGAGAGATTATCTACAGTTTATTGTAACTGGGAAGTTGGAGCTATTTTTGGCTTTGCAGTTTTAAAGATTCTTGTCACTTGGCTCCAAGCAGGCTTTAAAACCGAGTACCTAGGGATCTTAAGAAAACAAATAACAGTGCCTTTTCTGCTAGTAATGCTGCCTGCATTACAGACCCATCACATTTAATGTGTCAGTCAGGCATTTAGGATCTGCTTTCCCTATCAACGACATACATGGCTGGCATAAAAGTCAAGTGTAAGTTGAAGCCTGAATTGCAAGCTCTATATTATACCTCTGAAACAGACTCTGTGTTTCCCTTGCTCAATGCTTATCAGACATTCTAGCTTCTCATAATACAGAATATGGATTTTTCTTTTTAAGCTTTCAGTAATTCATGTACAAGGAAAAAACAGGGGCACCATGTTTGTGTGGCCGTAATGCAAGCAGAATTTTCTGCCACTTGGAAATAAAAAGTGGTTTGAGATACTGGGAATCCTCAACACGTTTGTGCTAAATGACTACCAAAAAAAAAAAAGCAGATACGCAAGCAGGTTCTCATTTCCTATCAGTAAGCACAACCAGAAGGTTTCATTTCTTCTACTGTATCAGCCTAAAAATCACGTGTGCCACCTCAGATGGACACTCGGTTTTCTTCTGTGGGTATTTATCTCTTGCACCTTCAATACACTTGTCTTCAGGGCTGATGGGGTGCCATCACGAGATGTCCATCATCTCTGCTGAATACAGAAGAAGCCTGGGGCTTAGAATTGGTCCTCACCTTTACAGGAGCAAAGCCTAACAGAGATAAATCATTGACCCAGTCCTGGGCCAACAGCCAGTTGTTATGGCTAGAAAGGGAGCAAGGGATCAGGAGGCTGATCAGTAAGCTCAGCCTCCTGCACCACAGGACATTAAGCTGAGCTTTCAGATAAATTAGCCACTGCCTCTGCCTCTGCCCACACATCAGTTCACTCATTTTTCGATGAGTGAGAGCCCAACTTCCCTTTTGATTCTTTGTTTTCAAATGTCCTTTGTTGGTATTCAAAATATTCCAACCAAAAGGACATATTCACTCTGGGATGATGGCAGATATTTTTTTCAGTCTGCCGAAATGAGGTTAGTTATAGCTGAGTCATTATCAATCCTGCCAGTATTACAGGGGAGCCAAATGATCCTTGCTTCGCAAACCTGCTTGTGTGTTTCAGCAGGAAAACCTACACAGGGCCAGATGCTCTCTGTTTGCTGAGATGCCAAAGAACTCTGAAATGATGTAGGGAACTGTGTGCAGCTGAGAGCACTGCTGCAGACAAGGGCAGAGGAGCGAGGAGCCTGGTGGAATTTGTCATGGCTGGGGTTGGGATGCACCACAAAGCAAAGACGTGTCAAGGTGAGAATGATATCAAGATACATGAGGGTGGCAGAAACTTGTTGGAAAAGGGGTTTGGATGGACTGCTCTTCAAAGAAGGCTTTGCTGTGGGATGGCAGCTGGAACCAGGATATTTAAATTTTGATCTTTTGCTTTTAGCTTAATTTTGTGCTCTGTCTCTTCAGAGTAGAAGACTTCTTTTGACTTCTCACCAGGAAGACAATAATTCTGCACTATTTTCAAGATTCTCTTAAAGACCAAGCTCTGTAACAGATCTCAGGTTAAGACAGTAGCATGGTTAGGTGTCCTTTCCCATATTACCGGGTGCAGGACCTGCACCAGTGAAGGCATTTGGAGGAGAGATGTGACACCTCCATGAGCATCTCCCTGTGGATAGCTGTGGGAGGAGAGAGGGAGTTTATTTATTCAGGAGCAAGAATGGGTTTCTGTGTTGATTAATTTGGAAGAGTTTGTAATGTGAACAGGTTAAGTTTTTCTAGAAAAAACAAAAACAAAACCAACCAAACAAAAATCCACCACCACCAATTGATTAAAAAAAAAAAAACCACCACCAATTGATTAAATTAAATTCAGTAAGCAAGAGGAAATTCAGTGCCAGGAATGTACTAAATTAACGGGACTCTAACATCTGTACCACCTTCATTAACCATCTGAAGAGAAAATGGAGAAAACACCTTTCATTTATTCAATGGGATGAGGACGCTGGCAAGTGGCTGTTCCTGTTTATAATAATTACCTGTTCCATTCAGCTGGTAAGGGGTGTTTGTGGTAATAGGTGTTGTAGGCATTCCTGGTTTTGTCAGAGGACAATTTCCTTGTACATAGTATTTTGTTACATGATGTCTTCTTATCTCTTTGCTTGCCCTGATCCTCCCTAAAGACTTATTTTAGTAAAGAGAGCAGTTATTTACCTGCAAGGCTCCTTACACGTGGGGTTAGCAGAGGTTCCACGGGATGGCTGGGGAGAGGGGGCAGAGCAGAGGCATTGGGATGAGGGCTCCAGGAGCACTGCTTGTTTCCTGGGGCTGACAGTGCCTGGCAGGACCAGACTGAAGAACCTGTGAGTGGTTTCTCAAAGAGGCACTCATCTTGCCTCTGAGATTCTCTTTGCCAGTCGTAACTCATGACTGCTTCAGAGCAGGTCTGCAGGGCTGTAGTAGAGGTGCAGTATGGACACATCAGCTTTTCAGCCATCTCCATCTCAGGACAAAGTAGCAGCATGCAAGTGGGTGAAATGTCTCTCAAGAGCCCATGCCTGCTGTTGTATGGGTTGGTGCAAGGCCCCCAGCCCAAAGTTCTGTCACTGTAAGCTCCCCCAAAACAACAGCTGCACCAATCCAGCTTGGTTTATGGTTTTAGCAGAGGAGCAGGGAAGCTTCAGGGCTTTCTTAGTGTCTGTAGGGTGGGATAAAGTCAAGTCTCCTCTGGTTCAGCCTGGATTAGGCATGAGGAGGGTCATCCCTTGATGCTCAGGCCTTCATAAAGCTTTGCTTTCAGGTGGGAAAAGACAACTTTAGGAGGATGGATGTCTTGATGTTTTTCCATGAACTTCATCTGGTGGCACCTCTCAGAAGTGGTGATTTGCAAGACTCTGCTTTCTCGTGAGGGGGGACATCTGTTCGGGGAGCTGATCCAGTTAGGAGACACAGCTGGCCTCATCTCCACAGCCACGTGGCGATGTAGTTAAAGTGCCATAGTGAGAATATTTACAAACCACATCTGTTTAAAAAGGATAAAGTGGCGAGGCTCTGTCAGCCGGGAAATTCAGAACACAGCTGTATTTTAGAAGTATTTCTCAACAAATTGTAGATGAGGTATTTACTTTGATTTAAAATCAGAAGCTTCATTTATAAAAACGAAAATACAATTCCATTATTCCCCAGCTGTTCTTGGGATTTTTCCTCTCAGCCTTCCAGCACCAGGAGCTTTACTTGCAAGGAAAAAAGTTGTCCCACTTTGCTTCCTTTGCCAAGTTAACTTTGCTCTAGTCCTACTTAGGTTAATGCATTTGCTGCTCTTTTTATAGCTTCTATTTATTCACATTTCCTCAAACATCCTTTTCTTAAGGCCTTCAGACCAATGAGCTCTGTGCTCTGATTGCTCATGTTGCTCGTGCTGTTGCAGATAAGTGCGCTAGAAAATTGCCAATAAATTTTGAATTACAGATTGTTTTTATTTTCTTTTTGAATTTCTGCACTATAGAGAGCAGCTGGATATGATTTTTTGCTTTGGAGGTTTTCCTAGCATGAAACACAACACAGAATCCATCCACGCTAGAGAATGAAATTGTTTGCTTTGCCTTGGGTGGAAATCAAAAGCTGTATTTGTTAAATCTCAGAGATATTTATATGGACTAACTTCAAAGCTCTGGATATGCAGAGCAATTAGATAGAAAACTATGTGTGTGTTATATGATCACTGCTGTACTATAATATTAAAAAAAAAAATCTCATTTATGTTAGCTAAACAAAAACAAGAAGACTTCGAATGAGCATCTCTTTCATCTTCACCACAGAAAGCTTCCAGGTAGCAAAGCGAAATGAGTTCCACTGCAGAGCCTCATTAGTACTGAGCCTACAAATACCAAAGGGTTGATGAAGGAGCAGATAAAACCCATTGCCTTTTCACTTTTAAAGTTGCTGCTTGTCTCCCAGTTTGTGAATGAGTGCCGGGAGTCTGCTGAACATCCAGCCTGATAAAGGGATTGGGTTTTGCCAGCAGTTTTAATAATCCTAATTCAATAATTTTAACAATGCAAAAGGAGTTTCTGATGATCTCTTTAACTACCTAATGATCTTGTTTGTTCAGTCTTGCTTAAGACCATATTAGTTTCATTTTAATTCAGTAAGCAAAGTGAACTGATGTATGATATATAATTACTCATAGCTCATGGAATTGATTTCTGGTAGATTATCCTGTGTGTAGCTCCAGCGTTCCCCAGCCTTTGAGAGAGGCAATGGTGTGTGTGTGTCAGGAACAGCAGGGCTCACTGCACAAGCAGTGGGAGCAGAAAACAGCTACAAGCTTTCCAGTGTGCACTTGTGATGGCAAGAGAGAAGAGCAAAGGGAAGCCCCCTTCCTTTCCGTAGTGACTAAAAAAATCAGTTTGGAGGCCTTGTGGCCACTGTGCTATATTGGATGCTGCTCTTTTATCACTGACCAAACCCTGTTACACTGTGCTTAGCAGAGAAATTTGGTGAAGACAGTCCTCAAAAGTAAAAAATATTTACTTTTTTTTTTTTTTTTTTCCCCCTACAACTTAGTGATTTCTTAACACAAAGGGAAAAGGGCACAGTATGTTCTAGTGAAAACAGACACTGGAAAGTGGTTGCTTTCCAAAGCGTCTTTTTTTCTCAAACTGATTTAGCCACACTTTTTTTGTTTGTTTGTTTGTTTGTTTGTTTGTTTGTTTTTAAGAGCAGATTACCCTTTTGACTGATTGATATTTAAATATATATATAGTTTGATCCAATAAAAAAGAATACCACTTCCTGCCTGAATGGAAATAGCTAGTAATCTTTCTTTGCATCAGATCATTGTTCTTCTTTCAAGAGAAGAAGAATAAAAATCAAAATAATGGTACAATTGTAAACATAAATTTTCTAGTTCTATGGTTTTTGTTGGTTCAGAATTTCAGCTGAATGCCCCTTAGAGATGAGAACAAGCCTCATCCCTTTAAGTGAGTGTGTAAGAGCAGGAGATGCCTATAAATTGCCAATGCTTCTCAGCTGTCAAACATGGTACGGTGGGGGGAGACAAAACAGAGAAATCAGATGTTTGAACTCCCACTTTCTTTTGCTGCTTCTCATCCATTGCAAGGAAAATTTTAATATACAGATTAGGAAGTCCAAAATCCCTTCAGATGGAAAAGACAAGATGAAATCAGAGTTTTCTGTATAAATGAAGTGAAAGCAGTACTTTGTCCTTCCATGACCATTGCCGTGTGTGTAGATCACAGCCCACTTCTCACACTGTATTGCCAGGAATCCCAATTACACTGGGTCATACATAACCCCTCCAAACCAGAAGCAGTAATTACAGACGAATGTGTTTCAGTGATTTTATTCCCTATAACATGTTGAAACATATGGCACATGAATCACGATCAGGTGCCTATTGCTGTTGGAAGTAGTTGCAATTTGTATACACAGTATGCAGTTGCCACTACAAATATTTATCCAAAAACATGAAAACAAAACTGTGCATGAAAACTATTTAATGAAAACAGCAAGACATGCTGTTATTCAGTGGTAGAATTGTGAAAACCATGGATTTTCCCTGTTGTTTAGCTGTTTCATTGTTTACTAATTCAGGTGTTGAGATTGACTGTAAGCTTTTTAAAATTATTGAATTAAAATCCACCTTTAAAATAATTCCAAAATGTTCAAACAATGAGCTATCTTGTTTCTCTGGATCCAGTATAATATTTTCTTTTGATCTAGAGCAAACTTTAATGTTTTTATCAGACAGATAGAAAAGCAGTTTCAAAACAAAAACACTAGACAAAAACAAGAAATCAAAATGTTTCATTTAGTTTGTCAAAACAAAATCTCTCTGTAACGGTGCACACCTATTTTCAGACTTCATCTGGCAAGAGAAATTTGAAAAAAATGCTATAAATTGGCAAAATAACATTGCTAGCATTGAAAAAACATTTCATTCAAAAATGATTCCAGCATTAATTTTAATTTCCTGGTGAAATCATTTTTTTTGCAAGCCGTTTCTCTGACAAATATGCCCCTTTCTCAGCAGGACGGGATGCAAAATTTGTAAGTTTGCCAGAATGGTATGTATTTTGTGAATGCTGGATGAAAGCTCCTTGCACCATACTTTCCTGGGCATGGTTTCTGGATTTTTCATTCCAGCTGTATGGCTGCTCACTGAAGCCTTGTGGCTGCCCACCTCACATCCAAAGTGATTTCACATGGGCTTCAGATTTCCCACCTATAGTAGTGTCTGTGGCCAAAACTAGGAAGAAAAGCACTTCTGAGAGGACATTTGTTCCATCTTGAGGGACGTGCCCATGCCTCTCCAAGAACAGAGTCAGAGGAGACAGCCAAAGTGAATATCTTGGAGAAGAACTAACTTTGGGATTGCTAAATCAGGTGGGGAAAACTGCATTGTGAGTGAGTGATCTCAAGTGTAAATTTGCATGGTCCTACGGATGGAAATCTGTGGGTTTATTTCCATTCCAATGCTTATGAATTTATCAGTTCTTCTGTGTCTAATTGGATGGTGTTTGTCCCTCTGACACCACTCAGTCTAAAACACATTTGTCCTCACGTGCTGCTAAGCTCAGTTTAAAGATTTGGCCAGAGCTGTAATCTGATGTATCCAGGGGAGTTTTCTGTCTGAATCCATAGGACTGGGGACATTACACTGAAGTTATACAGCAGTATTAGACTGTGGGATTTTCAGTTCCTACTCCTTGAATTCAAACCTACATTAAAAAAAAAAAAAAGAAAAAAAAAGTGTTTTTGTTGTTGTTGTTGTTGTTGTTGTTGTTGTTCCCCAATCTTATTCAGAGGTAGCTGAAACCAAATAGTATCAACACCTTACCATGTCTGATAAAGCTCAGCTTTAACCTAAAGACAGCAGAGTCAGGGAGCTATAATCTGCTCTCCAGCAGCTCCCAGGTCCCACCAAGTAGAACCGTTTCCTAAAGAAACTCTTCCTTAAAGTTCTCGCTTTCATGTTGAAAGAGGAGCCCTAGAAACCCTTTGCCTTTATGCTCTCAGGAAGATTTTTCACAGGGTGCTGGCTAAAGACATCTATTTCAGAACAAACAAAGAAGTCACAGGGAACACTGCCTACGCTCCTTTTTTTCTTACAACTTTCTCTTGTTGAGAAAGCAAATAGAAAGCATAAAGGCGATTTCCCTCGAGTGGACTGCAGTCATTGCTACAAGCTGTGGCTTTGTGCGAGCCCTGGTAAATAGGCAGGGGTAGCCATCGCTTGCAGGATCGTGGTTCTAATCATTCACTGTGTGACAGGTGCTGGTACATTTGTCTGGAAAAATAATTTTCACAGAGAATCAGCAACCTGCCTTGTGCCTCTGGGATGTCTAAATATAAGCATAGCAGCATCAACTTCGCTTAATTCTCTCCGTGCATGCATGTGCTTAGAGTGTGCTCCTTACAGCAGCTGATTACAGAAATAAGGGTCAACACGAGCCACTGGCTTGGAAGAGCAAAGTCACCAGAAATATCAAAACACATTTCTTTGGTCAGGGCAGGGGACATGACGTGTGGCAGGGACGTACTGCTAACTTCTTCTTGCTGCTGTTGTGGCCTCAATGCCCTAGAGACTGCCGTGGTGCTCCCTGTCCCAGGAAGGCTCTCAGAAGGTCACCGGTGGTACTTCTTGCTGCTGCCCAGAGCCACCTTATTTTGCTCTTTCAGGAGAAATTGGTTGGGAGTGATGCAAGGAGGGCATGGCCTGTCCAGGGTCCTGTTCTGCTCCCCATCAGCACTGGCTTGTGCAAAGGACGAGCATGGCTCATTCCACCCTTAAAATGGTGGTTTTGTGTGTGTGTGTGTCCTTGTGTCTGTGTGTTTCTTCTTGAAAGAAGCACTTTTGTCTTGGGACAAATGTTGGACAGTTTCCATTTTCCTTTCCTACAGCACTGAAGAAATGCTGGAGGCCACAGAGACCTGCCAAAGGGCTTTAGATCAGAAATCTTGTTTCCAAGGATTATCTCATCTGGTAGCCAGGCCATCTAGATGAAATCACCCAACATACAGCCTGGCTGCTTTAACATTTGACCAGCTCTGGATTCCTTCACACGATGAAGGGTAGGTCAGAATTTGCATTAAAATTCCCTTTTAAGGTCAGCAAATACACAGAACAATTTAAATGACCTAAATTCATACAACAGGGCCAGAATCCATGAAAGGTTTTGTGTAGGGGGCTAGCCTTCCTGTATTATCCCCAAACCAAAGGCAGAGTGCAGCCTTTTAAAGTGTTTAATTTGGGCCACAATGACATAATGCTCCTAGAGTCTTGTTGATGGCCAGTGTGGGGTGTGCTGGAATGGTTTTAATTAAAAAGTGTTTAATAGAAGAGAATGGAAAATTCTTCCAATTGCTGGGTTACACTAGATAAAGCTACATATCATATAATTTTCGTTGCTGGTCTCTACTTTCTCTTCTTCCTATTTTCTTCCTCTTCTATTACCTCTATAAAATGTTATTAGAATTGGCTCCTCTGTGCAATTCTGCTCTCTCAGAATTGTGGAGACAAAAATGACCTTACACTTTCTCTGAAAAGAAGAGGATCATGAGATTAATGCTGCTTTCCTGTGCTCGGTTGGTGGAAACAGCATCAGAGTCTCACTATATCAAAGACTGTAAAAAACTGCATGTAGCACTGAAAAGCACTGTAAAACACTTTGTATAGCATAATGAAAGGCACAAGATCTCTTATATTTCAGATGCTGGATTTCCTTTTGTTTTGAGAAGTATTCTATTTGCTCTTCTCAGATAATTTAATGAGTGTTGAGCCAGCCTTTGAAAATGAAGATTTATCCCAGGGTGAGACCAGCAGAAGCAAGAGTAAGATGCAGGCTTGAACATCCATTTGGTATAGCAATACAAGTCCGCTTTGCTCTGGATTCACACCTGATTTATGCTGGTGTAGAAATCAAGCTACCACTTATATTAGAGAGCAGACAGATGAATCTCTAGCTGTTGCGGACTAATGCAGCTACATGGTGCAGACTGAGTGAAGCTGATTTAGTTGGATGGTCCTCTAAAGTACATCTTGAGCAGGCTAAGTGATGAAGGTTTTAATTCTTCTTTTTTTTTTTTTTTTTTTTTTTTTTTTTTTTTTTTTTTTCCTTTTTGTATTCGTATCAGGAGTCAGAGCAACTGTCTCATCACTCCCAACAATTTGTCTCCATTACAGGCCTTAGAAATAATACTGATGGAAATGAGATGGAAATGAGGTGCTCACTTGTATCTAGACAGTGCATTTCCATTTGTGTAGGTACACACATCACAGAGATGGTGGCCACGACAACGTGTAAGGACAGACTGATCTCTTATAGAGGTACTTCAGCTATATTCCAGTAAGCCCCAGCACAGACTGGCTGGTCTGAAGCACCGAGCTGTTATTGCGCTGTGGGCGATGAGTGGCACAACCATCTGCTGTGGAAAGTTGTGTGGTTTACAGCCTAACTCAGGGGGATACAGCCATCGTGGTTAAGCCTCATTAAGTGGCATATATGATGATATAAAATATAACAGTGTAGCCCACAGCATATCCAGTCATCTCTGGATTCCCAGCCAAAACAGGCAGGCACCACGCAGACCAGAGGAGACTGGCGAAGCCTTCAGCATGCACTGGCTTGAGTTGCAGCATTTCTTACACCACGTTAGAGACTCCTGGCAACTCCTAGGAAGAGCTGTGAACATCTAGATGTATCTGCATTTGTTTTGACATCCACACCACAATTATTTTGGCATTTGATGCAGGTGGGGGATGCTGAAATGTGTTTTGGAGTCATGAAGGGATCTAGAGGGATACAAAAGACTTGCTACTGCCTTTGCATTAAAGCAGAGGATTAGAGGAAGAAATGGTGTTTTGCTCCCTTTCCTTTATCTTGATCAGTCCGGGTACTCTGTCTGCTCCCAGAGCAATCCAGAGCATCTGCCTCACCTCATATCTTTGCAGTTGCCCCACAAAGACTGTGCAGAATAGGATAGGGGGAACAATAATAATAATAAATAAAAAAGATGGACATCATGTCAATTTGAATCACATGTGCAAAAGTTAAGTCTTCAAACAGATTGTGTAGGCTCTCTGCAGTAGCTGGAAATAGCTCCAAGCTCTCCTGAGGTGCGGAGCAGGCCATGCCCTGGAGGTGCCTCTTGGTGGCCACTGGTCACTGTGCAGCCCAGGTGGCCCCTCAGACAGGACAGCTCAGTGCAATAGAGTGCCAGTCAGCTGAAGTGACCCACATAGCACGTTCTTTCTCCTCGATGGTGAGTGAAAATCTATACGCAGCTGTCATTCCTGTTTATAGTATTTGTGGAGAATTGTCAGCTGCCCCGTGAGGATGATTTTCCACCTGCCTTGTTGATCTCAGGCAGAACAAACCGAGTATAATCAGGGCCCAGAATTCAATAAAAATATAGACTGACACTCCACAAGATCCACTGACTCGGCATTCTGCAGATATGACCTTTGGAAAGTTAATGCAAGAGTGCTTTAGATTGGAAGGTCAGCCTGAAGATTAAACAAAAACAACTTGTGCATGAAAGACTTGGCAATATAAAGAGACACTCTCCCTGTACTCGGCTGCAGATTTTGAAATTGGATACATACACAAATGCTGTTGACAATGTGACAGAGAAGCCTGAAAAACATGGTTTCGCCTCTGTGATCTTGAAAAATGCTGAGCTCCAAATGCTGCGGAGCAGATGCCTCTGCCGTAACCTGCCTGGTCTGGTCAAGCGCCCACACTTTGAAGTTTTAATATTTTAACTTTTCCCCACCTTCAACTGAACCTATGCCTAGATGCAGTGGCATAAATAGGAAAGTATCCCCAAAATGTGATGTGTTCTTTCAGTAGTAAGGTGTTTGGTTACACAAAATTGTGTCACAGAGCTGTCTTACTTTCCTGTCAGGAGACGCTATGCCCAACCTCATCTGCAGTACCCGCTCGCTCTGCTCTGAGCTCGTGAAGAGGGGCCAAGCTAGCTCATTTATCTTGTGTTTGCTGCAGGCTGAAGGGATGTGTGCAGGAAATGATCACAGCTCAGCCGATGCATGGTGAGATTCTACCCACAGGTCCCTTCACAGAAGTAAAGAGGCATGGATTGTCTAGGGGAAGAGAGCAGAAGTAAAACCAGCTGCCAGACTCAGTGCTACTTTGCCAGGCAGGCTGAGGGCTGCTTAATTACAGGGCTAATGAACTAAGGAGCCACAACCCCAAACAATTCTCACTTTACCATCCCTCCCTCCTGCTGTGTTCCTCTGGATGTCCTGCTTTCTGTGGGAGGTTTGCAGCCCTGTGACCGTGCTGGCTGTCACACTTCAGCTGCACTTTTCCATGCAAGGGCTCCTGGCAGGCACACAGGACATCTTCAGGCATTTCCAGTACCATCCACAGCAGAGATGCAGAAGATCTGTTGATTCTGGCTTGTGAAGGATCAAACCTTTGTAATTTAAAGTTATACACGGAGGTCGTTCTTTGAGCCAAAGGCTCTTCTGATGACATTTGGAATGGATTTAGTCACAAATGGGACAGATAATTTTCATTTTTACTGACTTTTCCTGATACATTCTGAATTGGATAAGGATGTGTCCAATGCTAAGACATTTTGGCAACTATTGATCACTGGTCGGTTGATTCAGTGCTGACCCAGCCCTTCTTGAGGCGGTGTCAGCAGTGCCCAGCCCTGCAGCGCTCACTGAACCGAGCCCGTGAGCCTTGCTTCAGATGCTACAAAGTCAGACCTGCTGGAGAGGACTGTGGCTGTGCCTGGCTCCCCTCTTCCTCACTGCCCTTTAGCCTTTTAGTGAAACTAATAGAAATTCAGATATTGTCAATAAATTTGTCTAGAAAAGCTGAATGCCAGAACACAGCACTGATTTTTTTTTTTTTTTAGGCAAGAAACAAGAATTACAATAAATTTTTCTGGCATTGCATATGACTTGGACAAGTTCCCCCCAGTGACTCTTTTAACTTGGTAAACTCCCGCTAGAACAAATAATTTAGAAGGACAATCCTTATTAAAGTTAGGTAATTCATTAGGTAGTTGTACTTCTTTCACCACATTAAACTTGTGAGTTAGACAACTGACATTAAAGAGGTATTCCAGATTAGTGGAATAAGAGGGGCTCCTCTCTTGGTGGGATGAGCTAAACGCCGGTAGATATTCACCACCGTCTGGTAACTGTAAAGGGAGACCAAACGACTACTGCAGATTTGCTCTTGGTGTTTCGGAGGATTTAAGTTACATTCATATATGGAGATTTCTTTTCCATGTCGCTGATTATCTTTGCTAAGATGCTGGTATATTCACATTAGGTTGTTCTCTTGCTTCAGACATTTTCAGCTCCCAGATGGGGGAGTTCCAATCCAGCAAGCCCATTTAATTTTTCCTATCACATAGCTACGATTTCTTGCACAGCCACAGTCCTGTGCCAATCTCTGCCTGGGTGGATCCCAGGCCCTGTACCAGACCTAAAGAGAACACCTTGGAAAATCCTTTCAGTTCTTCCCCTTTATCTAAAGCCGGTCCTTATATCTCTCTCTCTCTCTTTTTTTTTTTTTTTTTTTTTCCCCAAACTTTTTGTTCAGATTTATATTTCTTGCTTCTGCATTAATTAATGAAATGGAGATGGGGGGTGAGACCCTTTATCAGGGAGTGTGGAGACAGGACAATGGTTAACGATTTTAAACTAAAAGGGTAGGTTTAGATTAAATATAAGGAGGAAATTCTTCCCTCAGAGGGCGGTGAGGCCCAGGCCCAGGCTGCCCTGAGGAGCTGTGGCTGCCCCATCCCTGGCAGTGCCCAAGGCCAGGCTGGATGGGGCTGGGGGCAGCCTGGGCTGGGGGCAGGGGGCCCTGCCCATGGCAGGGGCTGGAATTAGATGGGCTGAAAGGTCCCTGCCAACCCAAACCATTCTATGATTTTATGAAATTACTTTTCTCTGGATTAAAAAATAATCTGTATCAGACAAGTAAAAGTGCTGTACCTAAGGGAGGTTCTTGTTTGCTGGTACTGGTCGGGACTTACACCACTGATCAGTGGGTGAAAATGCATTTTTTCCTATTAATGAAAGAGGGAAAGAGAGAGAGGTTTTTTATTGAAAAATAGCCTGACTTGTAACAAAAATTGTAGTCTAAAGAAATTTAACTCCACAGTAAGTTAAATTACAGAGGTGAGAAATATGTGGTTTGGAAACCAGTAACAGAACAATAATGGAGGTGAATATATTCCAAGTTAATAGGAAAAACACAAACCTCATTTTCTCAACATAAATTATGTATATTTACAAATATATATATATAGGGGTGTATGTGTGTTTAAGCCTCCTAAATGATGGAAACTAAACTACACAGATGGGATTTCTGATAAAAAACAGCGATTTTTCACTTCATACATCAACACTGACATTTTTATGAGTGGCTGTGAATCTCTGCAGCACTGTATTTCACACTTTTCACTAGCAAACAGAGCTTGCGATGGCAGAAAACCTTCAGTTTTCACCATTTTCTTGTAAGAATCCTTCCCTTTACACTGTCAGAGAGCATAACTCTCTGTTTTGAAGCTCCCCTTTGCATTTTCACCAAGAATTGAAAGCCACTTTCATCAACAACTTGGGATTTTTCTCTCAGGCTTTCACCGCTAGTGTGCAAGCTTGATAAAAGAGGTTTGCAGCTTGCTAAGGAAAACAAACTGCCAGTTTATTTAACAGAAATGAAAGTGTCTGAGCAATGTGAAGCTGCTGCTTCCACTCTTTAGTTTTGCTTGAAAAGAAAATGTAAAAGCTCTTTGTACTGCACATTGTTAAAAAAACAGGCTGTTTCATGTTTTCAAAAATACCAAATTGTTTAGATGAAAGAGAGGAAAGAAAATACATGTTTAAAGCCTGAAATAGTTATATTAGCATGTGGTCTTGTAGAAGTGTTACAGTCTCTAGTGTGCCTTTCTCTTTGTCATTCTGCTCTAAGGAAAGTCTGATTTGATTCAGGTAAAGGGAACATAACGGGAAGTATCTAATACAAACACTGGAGTGTTTTTAGAAGTTAATTTCCAGAAACCAAGGAACAATGGCTATTGTTACAGACTTAGTGAATTATGATCTGCAAACTGTAAAGAAACATAGTGCATACATTTGGAAAAAATAAATAAATCAGGTTTTAGGAAACTACCAAATTGTTCCCAGTTCAAAGCATGGGACTGGAATTAGCATCCTCACTAGAGCAATACCACCTACTGTGGATGTGTTCACCTGTCTGCTGTAGCAAAAAAAGCCTTCTTCCCACTCTTGAAGGCTGGAGTGCAGTAAAGTGAAGGACTGGTATGTGATGGAGTTGTTGATTTGGGCTGGGAAATCTCACAACACAACATATGGATTTATTATTCTGTCACTTACGAGATGGACTTTTCACAGACAGTGCTACTGTTAGTGCAAATATTGCGGGGTCTACCAAAACAGCCCCAAAATCTAGCTACCAAACTGCCTCCATTTTGGCCTGCTTCTGGAAGGTGGGAGAAGAGAGGAAGGGCTCTGTCCTAATGGTGGTGAGAAAGGAGAGAAAGAAAGGTGTGAGGACAGGGCCAAGGAGTTCGTCATGGAGCATCTCACTGCATGCAAAGGGAGCCACCACTAATCCAAAAACCTTCCCACCATTTGCCAAAATACATGGAAAGCTGCCTGCCACCAAGAGCCTCAGCTCTGTGACACCCAAGGGTTGTCCAATCCTTGACCACAGAGAACAGAGAAAAGTTTGTTTGTGTCTCCTGTGGCAAGCAGGAAACAGCTTCCAAAAAATATTCACCCACCTCTAAAATTTGCTCATTTTTTCAGTCCAGCTCATCTATTGAGCCCTGACAAAAAAATCTGAAGGGCAAAGAAGAAAGAGGAAAAGAAAGAATCAGGGGTAATATGTCTTTTAATAAGTTATCCTTAGCCAGTCAAAGAATTTCAAAGGAGTGAATTTAAAAAAAAAAAAAAAAAAAAAGAGAGAGAGAGAGAGAATTTGAGCATTTGAAACTAGTAATTTAAATGAACAATTTCTGATAATTTGAGACAAAGAATCAGACAGACATTTGAAAGGTCACATAAGATTTAATTGGGAAGAATTTCTGAGATGGATTTAAGTTTCTGGGTTATTTTCAAAAAGTCTTAAGGTTTAAGGTTTACTGTGAGGCTATATATATATATACATATATATATGTATATCAAAGCTACTTTTCATTCCAGTTGCAATGCAATCTCCTGCAGTGTGACTGATTTAAATCAGAGTAACAGCAACAGTGTATGAAGAAATTGAGTGCCCTCAGCATGGGCACCATCTTATCCATCCCCTTTTATTCGGACTGGTTTTTAAAACAGTTGGTTCCACAGGAATGAACCTTACTATGAATCCTGCTCAGAGCTTGAAATACAGGATAGGGTGGTAGTAAATCTCTCATCTGTCCTGCAGTGGTCCATGACTGTAACTCAGGCGCTGGAGCAGAAAGTGATCTTACTTGTGTCCTGCAACAAAAGCCAGAATACCGGGAGCGTTAGAGGAAAAACAACAATAGGGAACAGACCAAGGTCAGGCTAAATGGAAACAAACCATCAAAATTCAAGCAGACAACTAAACTAGGGTTGGTCAAGAAGAGGAGAAGAATCTAAACAGGACTGGTGTAGGAAAACAAAACACACTATTCCTGGTGATGCTTTTGCTGAGAGCAATGAGGAAAACCTCCTGGATTTCAGGAAAAGCTTTCCTTCATCCAGAAATCTCCATCCTGAGGAGGAGAAGGAGCATACTTGGTGAAAGGGCTTCCAATGCAACATCAGTTCTGTGCTTTGTAGGAAGCAAGAGGACAATTGCAGCAATATTACAACTGTTGGAGAAGTGTCTCAAGCTGTCCCACAAATTATCTCCTGCTGTCTCAGCTCTCCAAGATTTTGAAAGTAGAATAATTTAAATACAAATACACTGCATGCACTCTTTAAAACCACTTCAGATGAACACATAAGGACTTGAAGAAAATATTATTTATCATCCTATAGTGATATAATGAAATAAATTGCTGATGTCATCAATTCTTTTCTCTTTTAGCTATGAACAGTGGGGTTCTCAGATGCATAACTTCAGTCAAATGAAATTTAATATAGGCACCATGACACTATTTTAAGTTTATTTGATTCATTTCTTGCCAGATTCCATTTGCTGACGCTTGTTTTTTCCTGCAGGAGAATCATATTAAAGAGGTAGCTAGAGAAGCGGAATTTGAAGATAGTGATCTTTAAAATAATTGATGTAGATAAGCCAACCCTGAATTTAGTAAGTCAACCACTGACTCAATTTAACAATTACTTGTTAAAGCTGGCTTGGATCAGAACTGCTCCTAGGTCAGGGAAGCTTGTTTGGAAAGTCCATTGTCCCTGAATGGAAAGGACGATAACAACATAAGGCTAGAAGGGGTCCTTGGGTAATCAAGTTTCCTCAAACTTTAACATCCCAGACTCACAGATTTTGAAGTTATTGAGGTGTATCACAGGCTGAAAGTCTAGCACAGAGGGCCCGATTCATATCCCACACCATCAAGACGATGTATGCCATAGAATATGCTGGCTCAGGCCCGAAATAATTTTTGTGTGCAGATTTATTTCTAAGGCTTATCTGGGAGCTGAGATTTTTCATCAAGGATCATCAGCTCACAGAAATTGCCAAGACTTCCCGTTGCTGTAGAGGATGCTGTGCCTGTATTCAACTTATTTTCCTCATGTAATTTGCAACACTTCTTAAAGACAAATCACCTCTTCCACTCAAATCAACAGCTCCCTAGACTTCCCTGTATAAATCCAAAAGCAAGGTGAGGTACTAATCCTGCAGCTTCACTGTGTGAGAAGTTCAACACATGGTAGAAGCCAGGACGACGGCTTGGACAAGAATAACACAAGGCTGCTCTTTCACACTGCAAGCTGGAGCATGATTTAACCCATCTAATTAGGACTCCTTTGCACTCATAAAGATAAAAGTCAGCTTTCATTTCTCTATTATTTCTTCGGTTTACTTAGCAATTAAAGTCAGTGCACTGCTCAGATCTCCCGGGCTCCTTGTCACCTTGAAATCTCTGTGTTTTTGCAGCACTGAGAGAGCAGCCGGGAAGCAAGGCACACAGACTCAAGTGATTTGCTATAAATGCCAACCCCTCAAGCTGACTTGTTGATGTATATGTTGGGTAGAGCTGCATGGTGGGTGTGCTGCGCTGACTGTTCCAGAATGTATTAGTTAATGTTAATCATTATATTTATCAGATCCCACCCCAGATGCATTTGGAGTTCATCAGTACAATCTGAAACATTTTGCTATCAAAGACATCTAGCTACAGAAGGATTTAGCAATATATCAAAACAAACCAAAACAAAACCCGAAACAGAGAAAAATGATTTTTCTGAATAGTGAATGGAAAGTAAATCTGACAGTCTAGATATGGAAGGGCAAAGGAAATCCCTACAACTGCAGAAAGGGCTGTCCCAAATGTTGCTGGGATGAATGGGATTTAGACAGTCATGAGGCATCATCAGGTGCAAAAAACAAAGAAGCAGGAAAAAGCAGCAATGATCAGATGATGTGGGACCAAGAGTATGTCAGAAGCAACAAGAAAGGAAGTTGGCAGCCAGAGAAGGATTTAACTTCTACAAAATCATAGGAAGAATTTCCACACCATGTGAGACCCATCTCTTAGAGAGAGGCCCCTAAACACATAGCTTTAATTAAGCACAAAACAAGCACAAAAAACTATACAGAACACACCCAGCTTTTCTAGAATTTTTATACTGAATTGCTGACTGACTGGTCCAAATCAGGCAATTTTTTAGGATAAATGTGCTTGAGTCTGGGTCAATGAGCCTTTAGGTATCTTGTGATGGACAAGGAATTAGAAGAAAGGTGGATTGCCTCTGTTAGGGTCACTGGCAATTGCTCATCTGGGATGCAAAGACACCTGGAACAGTGTTGGGCAGGGAGGTCAGGTGTGAAGGGTTAAGTGGGAGATAAAATACCTGCCAGGGCAGAAGCCTTTTGGCTTGATATTGTCAAACTTAATGAACATTCTCATAGTTCTTCAATTATCATCTTCTGGAATGTCATCCTCCTCCTCACACTTTCTTTTTAAATCTTTTTCGCTGTCATTACTTTGACTGATGTAGTCTGGATAGCTGCCTGCCCAGGCTGCATTCAAAGCAAATTGGAGGGTCCTGGTATCTGGAAGTAATTGCTGCATGTGTATAGCCACTTAGCGGGATTAAAGGCAAGTAAGAAAAACAGGTGCTGCTGTTTCAGGGAACAAACCTCTGAAAACTTCATACCTTCTGAATATTTAAACCTCAAGCCCTGGCTACTTATTCTACTTGCTAAGAGGCCAGTGTTTGTCTGGAACTAGATGCAGCATTGTGCTTAAACCAGTGCAGGGAAAATAAACTAAGGAGTGCCCTCAGCTAATATTTATCAACTGGAGGTATGTAATGGCTATGTCTCCACATCTGTCCTGGTAATATCAGTACCAGAAAACTCTTCATGAGAGGTAAGTCTACCACTCTTTCCGTACCATTTCTCCTTTTTTATTTTTTAAGAAGTGTGGGTGTCTGTGCAGTCCTGCTCCCTCCTCCCTGAATTTGTCTGGGATTTAGCATTAGTTGAGGAGTAGATGGCAGATACATAGTGCAATGCACACTGGTACTCACCTTGCTGACTGCCCAGGGCATGACACCAGATCCCAACGTTCAGTTAAGTCATAAAATCACTGGATTTGAAGGGAAATCCCCAATTGCCGAGTGTGGTCAATCCGCATTGTATCAAAATCTTCTTTCCTTCTCTTTAGTAGGAGAAACTCCCCTACCTGTCAGAACTTCCTTCTTCTTTCAGCCTGTGTGAGTGAAAGTTGACTCGAACCCACCTATTTTCATGCTTTTATTTATCTCTAGAGCAATTCCTGGTGCTGTGAGAGGGAGAGACAAAAATCTGGCTGTTCCAGCAGGAATGTGCTTAGAGCATCTTCCCTCATTGTTTGTGTCATATTGTTGGTGATGATTAGCAAGATACCTAACTTGGCATCAATAATTATTAGGCAGCTGTAATCATACAATAAGTGGGATGGCAACCAGGGGAGGAGAAAGTGGGGGGACAAGGAGGGGAGGGAAGAGTGAGGGCTCTGATGTGTATTATGCTGCAATAACAGAACTGAATGACCCAAAGGGCTTCAAGCAAGAGGCCCTGAGGGTGGTATGTATCTGCCCAGGCTCTGAATTGCCAGACTGATGCATTACTTCCCTGCTGTGTCTTAACTGTGATGATATTTCATGGTTGGTACTCATCTCTCCTTCTATTCCCCACTTTCTGTTTTGTCCTTTCCTTTTACTTTTTTCCTTTTTTTTTTTTTTTTTTTTTTTTCCCCGGTCCAATAGTGCTTAAGTCCTATTCTTAGGAGCAGCCTATTTAGAATGAGCTTTAAAAAGGATGGTTAAAAATCAACTTTTGCATAACCACTTGGATTTTATTAGAGCTATAGCCTATGACAGCACAGGGAAGCTATGCAGTCAAGCCTCTTTTAGTTTTCCTTTTCTCCATAAGGAACCTACCAGCTTGCCTCTGTGTGCAGTGCTGTTCGTGTTCTCTCTTTGAGCAGCTCTGCAAAGGTCAGTCTTGACCTGTGGCACAGCAGCTCTGCTTTGATTCTTTCTGCATTCCATGTCTTGAGATAATTTCTAGAAGTCTTGAAGCTATTTTGTATGCTTAAGGATGATCTTTCTGGATCTGATTCAGTGTCCACTGATGCTTCATCACCGTTTTTAAGTGATGATAAGAAAATGATATCACATTGCAGGACATATTGGTAAAGTGGAAGACTTGAATGATTACCCCAGCTTGGTTTGGGCAGACTTGTGATGCCAATGGTTGAATGCAAAGAATCTCCAAAATCTTTGCTTCCACCTCAGTTTAAGTAAAAGCAGAAACTGCTACAAAAATCTAATTGTTTTGCATGAAATATTTCTGTATTTCAATATGTTTAGGAATTGTGTGCAAGACACTTGGCTGGTGATATTCTCATAACATGCATTGAAATTAATGCATGGAAGCCTCCCTCTTGAGAATCAGACCTAAAATGCACATAAAATAGAAAATTTCTACAAAATAAAATATAGCCCCAATAAACCTTCAAGAAAATAAGTAGGCCACAAAGATGTTGTTTTCTCCCCAACTCTGGCAAAACTAATTAAGCATATTTATCTGACTAAATAGTTTGGTGTGTTGCAATAAAATGATTTTGCATCACACTGGCCCTCAGTGCTGGTTTATTTTTAGTCTCTTTGCTTGTCTCTCATTTCTTTGCAAGAAGCAGAATATTTCCAAGTACACACATTTGAATTTTTGTAGTTTGGGGGCAGCCTGGCTTATATGGGTCTTCTTGCCAAATTACACATTAATTCCCAGGATTTTTCTGATTGCTTAGAATAACAGATATTTTAAAGCTTAACAGAGGAGCTTTGATCAGCTTGACATCTTTGTCTTTTGACAGTCTAACAAATAGCTTGCCAGTTTGTAGGTAGCTTGCCTGAATAGCAGCCCAACATTGCAAAAGCTGTTTGCTCATTATACTCAGGGGCTGTGTATAATAAGCAGTATATTGAAGTTTTTTTCCACATGTTGATATTTCCCAATGCAAACCCAAAGAGACAGCAATACCCCAGGGAGCTGCTGACAGATCTGACTTTAAAATAGAGCTGGGCAAACCATTTGCAAGGGAAAAACAAAACAAAAGCAAAACCAAAAACAAACCAAAACAAAATAAACAAAACCCCCTGTGGTACTACAAAGTGCTGAATTCTGACTATTTGTCTATTAGTGATTTACTGGTGAACTCTTAGTTTTATACTTATTCAGCAAGTGGTCTGTATTTGGTCTCTGCCTGTGGATTGCTTGTATAAAGCATTTTCTTTAATGGCACTGTGAGCTCTGTCTTTGTTCTTTAAAGAAAGTATCCTTCAGATACAAAATACCCAAACCCCAACTTTTGCTCCCATCATAAATGCCAAAAGCTCCTGAGAAATGGAGAGAAAGCACTAAAGTTGTCTTTTTCTTTTCTTTCCCCCCAACATTTTCTTAACTTAATCTGATAATTGCCAGCCTCCACAGAAAGATTTGCTGAGAAGCAAGGCTCATATGGAGACCAAGCAGCAGGAGTACGACCTACAAGTGGAGTAACCTCTGCTCTTTTTCTAGTGAGATTCCAGGGAAAGAAGGTGTTAAGCCAATTTCTTTCTCTGCTTTGTGCAGTAGGTATTCAAGCCCTATCTGAGGGGGACAAAAATATGTCTGTCAGAATAGGGGAAAGCAGTTGAAAGGACAGCTGAAAGGAGATCTCCAGCAGCAGCCTGGACATGGTGCTGGGCACCCTGCTTGTTGTGACCCTGTTGGGGCTGGTGTTGGGCCGGAGGCACCCAGACGTCCCTTCCAGCCTTAACCATTCTGAGATCTGTGATTTAAACTCTCCCCCCTGCCTGTTCCTTGATGCATAAGTCTAAATCTGTGTTTACAAAAGAGGGGCTGTTTTTTACCTGTTTGAAGGAATGGATGTCCTCATAGAATTGTGTTAAATGGAGGGGTTACTGAAAAGTCCTTCCTAACCACATCTGCTCTGGGCAGCACAGCTCTGAACTTAGAAGCCATGCAATGAAAACCTTGGAAACCCTACGTCTTTCTCACTCAAAAAGTGAGCCAATTAGCTCTGTTCATGCAGCCAATGTTCCCTCAGTAAGAAGCTTGAACATGCTGTTTTTAATGTTCTGGCATGTTTACCAGCCTTTGCATCCTATGGCTCTGAATAACGTCCCATAGCTGGGGAGAGTGATGCTTCAGGCAGATGCATCCATGACACGTCTTGTGATGGCATTTGCCTTGACTGGAACTGAGTTGTCTTTCCTCCCTGTAAACTGAATCGTCTTAAGAACTTGTTATGACTTCAGCTGCCATTACAGCTGTCATATTTCATTAACAGGTGACATCAAATTAATGGGTAAAGTTGCAGATGCTCAAGATTTCTCCTAAATTTACTGCCGCTTTCTGTCCACATGATGTGGACTGCCAAGCTGGCTTGAGTACTGACCAAGCTACCACCAGCTACTTGGAACTATTCCATTAGATTAGAGCATCATCTGAATTTTTATAACTGTATTGTTTTTTTCTCTTTCATCCATTCACCAATCTTGAGGTTAGTTTGTTGCTATTCACAGCTCTGGACATTTAACTAAATTTCTGCAGAACTAGAACTGATGGGAACTCTTTGACCCATTTTGGAAATGATTCCTTAGTCTATGGGATTGCATAAAGGTAGTTGTGCATATTCTTTGAGATCTTGTGTTTTTGAAAGTATTTGTCATAGTGTAGACATTTCTCATTCTTTGTAAATGTTTAAAATTCCACAGAATAATGGTGTAGTCAAATGAACTGAAACAAACTAATTGAAAATATTTGTGTGCTAAACATCACTTTTCACTTGGAAGGCAGGTCTCTGACATGCATTGCTTAGCTGAGTCATTTGGAAACAGCAAATCTAATAACCAGCTCTCAGCAGACTCTGGTTTCCCTTGTGTTCAAAGAGGTGGGCTGGCTGTTGCTGCCAGGCTGTTGGGTTGCAGTACAAGCAGTCTCTCCTGAGCTGCTTTCAGATCCCCAGAAGCATTTCCTTCAAAATTCCCCATTTTTTTTTTCCCCCTCTTTCAGCACTTGTCCATCCTCCATCAGCATCCTTTTAGTTTTCCACTCCAGCCTCCTCTAATAGCCAAGGGAACTTGCTGCAGTCCTGGCCATCTGGATGTTATTTTTTGTACTGAAAAATTTGTTGCAAGATCACTTTTCAATTCTTGCTCTGTTTTCGTAGTTTATTTACAGATATAGTATTATCACATGCAGCTTTCTTGTTTTGTCATAACTTCTACTTCAATGTGAAATGAGGAACTACAGTGAAAATTTGTTTCTTTGGATTGTATATGGATGTGTTGTAAGTTATGAATGGGGGATCATGCACTAAGGACTTAAAGATTTGGCAGGATTATATGGCAGGGAAAGCCCTGTATTGTGTGCAGACATACAGGTAGCTGATGGCATTTCTGGCAACCAGAGGTGGTGGGTTCTAGAAGTCCTGAGTACTCTAATTCAGCATGACTAGCTCACCCTTCTGTAGTACTAAGGCTCCCTCTCCAATGGCATTCAGTGCTTCAATGAATGCTCAACTTTCCCTCCTTATAGTGCTTCTCACAGCTTCCTTTTCCAGATGGCACTTTAGTCAAATATTGTTGTCTAGTCTGCACACAGACCAGCCCTTGTTGTGCTACTTATTTTCTACACAGCAGCAAAAACTGAAAGCAATCAGGAACTTAATGAGACATAATGAAAGGTGTTTCATAAAAGGCAGACATGAAGTTAGGAGCAGTGCTGAGAGAGGCGCACTGCGCATGGACTCAGAGCAGGCAGCAGAGCCGTGGCAATTGACCACTTCTAGGCTTTGCTCTCAGGAGCAGGCTGCTGACCTTGAGCCTTTGAGGTGACTGAGCAAGCTGTTTGGGGCTCTTATTGCTTTTTGGAAAGTGGCCTTTATTCTTGAACACTTTGTTCCAGGTGTGTGCCACATTTGAGCTTGATCTGTGTGTCTTTTGGCTAACCTCTAATAAAGAGGCAGGGAAGGCCAGCACTGAGCTCAGCTGAGCAGAGGTCATTTGGGCAATAACAGCAAACAGCTAATGGGAGAAATGATCACAGGAAATCTGGAGGGTTCACTCAGTTTGGCTTTTGTTTGTTTGTTGGTTTCATTATCTCTGGATGTCTCCTACTTAGGTAACAAATTAGGTTCCAAAGTCTTGAGGAAGAAGTGACTACTTGTGAAATGTCACCAAGCACTCCTGGATCATTTACTGTGGCTCCAGATCTCACAGGGGAAGAGCTAAAGGCTGGTGACATTGAGAAATAAGGACAGCAAAATGCAGACCACCGGAATTAGCTGAACAACAAGGATAAGGTGAATGATCCAATTGGCTCTTTTATGCTGAGCTAGATCAATGAATGCAGCATAATGAGGGAGCAGCTAGACAAAATGTCCTGCAGAAAGCAGAAAAAGCAATTGAAGACTGTTACTTAGCTGAACGCAGAGGAGCTCAGAAAAGCAATAGAACTTGCTTCAGGAAAACGCTCTTCTCTGAGGGCTCTTTGTGGAGAAGAAGTGGGATGTACCCAGTGGGGTGAAGACAAAAGGACAAAAAGTCCCTTCCTGGACCAAAGGGCATCACTGAAAAATAGAAAAGATCTTGAGTATAAGAAATGCAGTTGTTGACAAGTCAGACTGGACTAGCTGTAATCTCTCCAGCACAAATCTATGTACCTGCAATGCCTTTTAAATGCAGAAAGGAAGCACAAAATGACAACAATACCATGCTTTCTGTCCACCCCTTAGCAAGAGGACAGAACACTGTAAAGAAGCAAGGAGACAAGTGAATACTGAAAGGGAGAGTTTTTATAGCACACTAGGCTTCCCCAATGTCAAGAGGACAGTTTTCTGAGTTGGATATCCAGGAACATCATAGTTACGGATCATTCATAATAACAGCATGTTGGAGTTCAGGGACTAGGGCTCTAGCAGATATCTAATGGGGTTGCCTAACATTTTTATGTGCTGCAGTAGCAAAGGAGGACTTCCTGAGCATTTTTCTAAAACCTATTGCAGGAAAAAGTTCTTAGGAAGAACTTATTTACTTTAGGAAGAACTTTACTGAGAGGGTTGTGAGGCATTGGAATGGGCTGCCCAGGATAGTGGTGGAGTCACCATTCCTGGAGGTCTTTAAAAGACATTTAGATGTAGAGCTTAGGGATATGGTTTAGTGGAGGACTTGTTAGTGTTAGGTGAGAGGTTGGACTCGATGATCTTGAGGTCTCTTCCAACCTAGACAATTCTGTGAAAAACATGACTGGCATGTAGAGTCTCTGATGTAGAACAACTTGCTCCCTTCCATGTGGAAAATAAAATATCTTTAAAAAATAATAGCAATTCTGTACTGAGCTGGGTAAATCTAGGTTGGAAATACATGATGGGTTGATGAGGCTGAAAAAGTCTATCACTGACTT
Organism: Aythya ferina; assembly: GCF_964211825.1. Lineage (NCBI taxonomy): Eukaryota > Metazoa > Chordata > Aves > Anseriformes > Anatidae > Aythya > Aythya ferina. The sequence continues at coordinate 63,254,607 of NC_140301.1, forward strand.
GAAAGTAAGTTGCATTTGCGAACTGATAGCTGTGGTCTTGCTGCATTTGCTTGGTGCAAACAGAACGTGGCACTGAGCAGCAACCTGTATGCTCAGAGCTGTTAGTGGTTTCCCCAGAGGTTATGGCAATTGTCAACACAAGTTGCTGAGAAAAGGATCCTGGAGTGGGAAACATTAACAAAACCTGGAAATTGTTCAACTAAATTCCCCATGGTCAAAAAAAAAACACAATAAAAATAATAAAAGAAAGCTAGAAACCATTACAGCTAAGACAAGATGAGGAAGCAGTGATAAAATGTGAGATTCTGAGAGAGATGATTGCAATGAATAAAGGGTCATAAATCATTTTTAATATAAACTGTGAGTAGTTAATAGGGGAAAAAATGCAGGGATTAATGAAGTATCAGTGATGTAGAGCATTAGTTAAAAAATACATTCTTTTGAAAATACAGTTAGAACAGGAAAAATACCAATCAATTACAGGTTCACTGTGTTCCAGCCACAGTCAGGCTGGAAGTGATGAAGCAGGAGAAGTCACAGATGCAAAGCAGATAGTTTTGTTTATATTGGATAGTATTTGGCTGGGGTCAAAAATGAACACTGCATCCATACATTGGGCTGATTTTGTCAATTTTCACCAACCTGGCTGGCAAAAAGAATAGCAGCCCAGAGAAAGTGATTTTTCTTTCATGTTATATCTCTTTACAATGGATCCTTCTGATAGAGTGCAATCTGTCATTACACTAACTATCTGTTCAAGTGAAATGGCATCCCTGATATGCTGTGTGACAGAGCGAACATCCTAATGGATACAGAGGTACGTTTCCACAAAGGATGGAAAAAAAAAATCTTGAGGGAGTAGACATTCATGTAGCATTTCTTTTTAACAGGATATGAGGTCCCTTAAAATCCTTTGGAAATCTGAGCCAGAAATCCTATGATTTTATGGCTAAGCTGAAGAGATTGAAAAGGTGTTGTCTATGCTGCAGTGGCACTCCAGACATGTGAGGTTCTGGTTGTGAAAGGCTCTGTCAGGAGAGGAAATTAGTCTAGTCTACCATGCAGGGCATAATTGCATGCTATGCCATCTGACATAAGTGCATTTGAGGGAGAGGGAAGATTTTTGCAGAGATAACAAATGGAATACAAATGCTGTAAATAGAGGCTCTTCACTTAATGTGTTTTGTAGCTCATAGGCAAAAGGCATGGACAGACTGGAGAGAAATCATTGGCCAAAGCAGTGTCAAAATGCTGCAGTTGTACTACAGCTTAAAAATTGTCATTTTGCATTCACTGATTAAATGTGTAACAGTGTCTACTGTCAAACATGCAGTTGTGACATGTAATTTATTACCTGCAGGGAATCTATTTGAAAATGTGCAACACTTTGTATTATGTATTAATCATATGAAACACTGTGTTGCATGGTGGAGATTAACCAGGGTTTGGTTTCCATACAGAGTCTTGGAGATAAATCTTGCCGTGTGGGTTGTTTCAATTATACAGTGCTTTTCTTTATTTTTAGCACTATAGAAATGTAATAATTTGGCTGGAGGAAGTCCAACCACATTGTAAAGTTAATGAATTTCTTAGCAGATCTTTTTTTAAGACGTTGTGTTCAGAAAGAGCCACTGAGCACAAAATTAATTGGGCAGGGTTACAAAATATCCAACTCAGACATTATAGGAGTCAATGAGAGAGGTTGTGTGGAGAAAGGCTTATTGCTTTTATCTCCTTGCATGTCACAGCCGTATAGCCAGTGATGATGATGCTTTATATTGAAAATTAAAGGAGTGCTTCAAAGCCAATTTAGAAAGAAAAAGGAAAAACTGTTGTTGCAGGACTAAACTTGGTGGGAAATGTGAGTTATGACTGCGGCACAGCCCCAGGGGCTTGCTACTGCTAGGTGTTTGCTGGCCTGGCTCTGAACCTTTTGCACAGCTCAGGGTGGAAAGTTTGCACAGTGCACGTGTGGTCCTCCTGCTCCCCATGGGGTCAGTGGGTGCTTCACCTTGGGAAGGGTGCTTCACCTCTGTAGCACCTCTGATACTTCTGCCTGCATTTTATTCCATCTTCTCCTGAAGCTGCTGTGGTTCATTCACTGCTTTTGCCTGTCAGAACAAATCTACCAGTGTGTTCATTGGAGGCTGAGATATTTCTGAGTAGAAAACAGCTTCATATGTGAAGATCCCTGTTAATGTGACCTAGCATTAAACATTAAGTCTTTGTCCCTAGGGATGTATCTATCAGCACAGCGAAAGGAGGGACAGAAGTCTATTCAGCCTGTCAGACCAACCATCCTTGCTCCTCTCCCTGGACCACAGAAGAAACTAGGAAGATAAATCACCTCCTTTGGCATCTCAGTGGGGAGCCTGATGAGACAGAATGAAGCCAGATCTGAACACCCAAGCACAGCCCTCCTGTTCACAAGTACCTGCACGAGCAAACCAAACGCAGAGAGCTTCTGGGTGAGTTTGACAGAGTTCTTTAATTCTGGTCTTTACTTTCCTTAGCCCTGACCAACAGCATGTCTGAGAGGTTGGGTTGGGAAGAGTGATGTCTTTACCACCTTCTCATCTGAGCCTTTGATGTTTTATGGCAGTCAAAAGGCTCTGCTCAATTATGTAACTGAACAGTAGCCTAAGGGTCTGTGTTCACCTTACTGCAAACAGAAACACTGTCAGGCATGGCCACACTGACCACAGGAAGCTGGATTATGTGGGACATGGGATGACGAATCTCCACCAGTAAAAAGCTCTTCTTTCCCAGTAGGCTTCCACTTTCAGCACAGTGTCTCCTGATAGCATGGAAACAGCCCTAAATTTATGTGGAACTTGGGCCAAAGTGTTTACCAGACTCTGTTTGCTTAAAAATAAATTAAAAATAAAGTAGAATGTTTAGTGTTTAATATTGTAGTTCTCCATAACATTTGCATACTCATTGTGTGAGTGCCTTAAGGCTCCTTACCAAAGATTCTATGCATTATCATCATACATATATTAACAGTGTGTTTGAACTCTGTAGCAAATTTTAATTTTTCTTTGTCAATATCAATGTTTCCATTGCCTACACAAGATGGAACGAGCTCTGTGTTTTCATTATATTTTTCAATTAACTTTTCTTCCCCTCATCAATGCTGTTGTGGATTAATTCATTCTCTTCACTTTTCTTCAAGAAAAAAAAAATCATTATTTGATATGAAATATTTCAGTTCCATGAAAGAAAACTCTGAAAGAGAAAGCTAAAAATACATAGAAATGTGCCATGTAAAAATGTGCTAAAAAGGCTTTTTATGCCATTTTAATGACCAGTCATAACAGCAGCGGATTGGTCATCTCAAGAAGCCAGATGATTCAATGGTTCAAACAAGCTCTAGAAATAACCCAAACGTGGCCTTCATGGCGCTACTTAAGACTTACAAAGACACAATCTGGGAACTTCCTTCCCTCTCTAGGGCACCAAAGGTTTTTGTACAGTTGCCACAGCACTTCTGTGGTAGGTTCATGGCTCCTGGATGTTACCACAGAAGGAGAGAACCGCTTTGTTAATTATTGGATGAGTGTAGGGAAAGCTATTTTTCTGCCATTACTGATGGACAATTCTCCATTTTCCAGACCCAAAAAGGAAACTCCCTTGAACTCCCAAGGTTATGGACAGCTTTGTTAAGCCTTGTGAAAGAGTCTTAGGCTCAGTCATACCTCTAATTTGGTGCTGTTTCTGGGGTCAATGATCCAGTTACTGACCTTCAGGGCAGGAGGTAGAGATACCCCTGCTCACATCAGCAAAGTCTCCCAGAGAAGTCCTTGTCCTTGGCTCGTTATAGAGGAACCTTCACAGAACTCACCCAAAGCAAGCTGGTTTGGCTGGCTTTTGTTCTCTCTAGATTCAGGTGGGTTGAACTCATTCCTTCCACAGGAGGACACCGTGTTCTTGCCCAGTGGTGTGATTACTGTTTGGGAAAGCCCCTGCACTGTGCAAGTGCAGGACAGAAAGCCCCGAGCTGGTTAAAGCTTATCAACAGCAGCGGCAGGAGAGCAAGGGACAGATGTTCAGGGACGTTCTAGGACAGGTGAGTAAGGAGTAGGGACCTCAACCTCCTCTGTCCCTCATTTCTCCTTGGAAGTGCCAGCTGGCAAATCCCTGGCATACCCTTAAGGTTACTGTGCAGGATGTTGTGTGCATGGGGCCTGCCAGGCTTTTGATCCCTCAGTATTTAAGCATTGCCTGTTTAAAAGAGGACGTGGAGTCATGGCTCTGCTCATTTGGAGGGTGTTTTGTTGCCTTCATAGGCAGTTGATTATTCAAGGTCACCATTGTCAAGCTTGCCCTGTAGGATGACAGTGCTCAGGATGTCTAATGTGGGTACATGAGGAACCAGACAGTCTGTGGGCTTCAGGGCAAAGCACAATACACATTTAACACCAGATCTGGAGCACATCTGTGTCTCCTGGGTAATGAATAACCTCTTCTTGAACATCTGTATTTCTCCCTTCTTCTGTGGTCCTCTGTGATTTCGCTTGAAAACAAATTGCAGCAAATTAGTGTCCGCTGCTATGCAAAACAGCCATGTTGATTTTTTAATTTTTTTTATTTTTTTCAGGCTGGGGGGTGGACGAAGGTTTGTGTTTTTCATTTATGGAACTGTCTTTCTGACAGAGGTCTATGTTTTTAAAGGCATTACATGTTGTATACCAGCAGTGGACTGTTTGAGTAGAGTTTTCAGGAAAAAAATCCGTAGATGAAATAAGCAGCCATTTAATTTATCCTTCACAGTTGTTTCATGTAAATGAAGAAATGGAAGTCTTTGTGAGCCATCAAAGCTGTGAAATAAATGCACGATTAGCTGCATGAAAGTGCTGAAACCCATTAGCACTCATTTTAGAATAATAATGTACTTCAAGTCTATTTGTTGAAATATAAATACAATTATGTGGAAAGAAATTAATGCACAGTATGAAGTTTCTTTAAGATCTCATAAAATGTTCTGCAGTACAAGATTAAATTAATGAAACCATGTTTTTAGAAGGCAAACAATTAGAATGTTGTATGAAAGTATAGATAAAATTTATGAAAAAAGTTATAACATCAGCAGCTCTGAGCATCAAAGCAAACAAACATTTATAAAAACTGGTCTGGGAGATGGAAGGAGTCTGCGTGTCCCACCTTCAGTGGTGCTGGCAGTGGGCAGAAAAGCATGTGTAGTTGGGGGCAAGTTAGAAATGAGCATGTTTCTGGCAAAGGGCATGTTATGTTCAAGTTAGTAGAAGTATGTCAAAGGTAAAGATTAGGCAACAGATTCCAGCTTTTCTCAGTCTACACTTAATATACATTTGGCTCACAGAGTGGGCAAGCGGTGTGTGACTTCCAGCTAGAAGGCTCCCTTACCTGTTCAAAGGCTCTGGAGAAGCCAGCTTGCTGCCTCTGGGACCCACCTGACTTTTCTGGATAGATGCAGTAAGAAGTGAATCTTGCAGCAAACTTTGCCTCTTGTTTGACACCACCGGAGGTGCCTTCATTGAGAAAGTGTGCAAAGCACTTTACGGGCTGGTAACACCACCACCCCCTTATGAAACACTGCACTCCTAGCCATGTAGGCATTCCTCCTCCATCTCTCCTGAAATGAGAGACCAAACCAGGAAAAAGTCTAGAGGGGAGGAGCAAGAGGCCAGACCTGGATGCTGGTCAGGTCTGAAGGACATAAAAACATGCACACTTCACAGCTTGGACACAAACAAGTGCACTTCAGGGGATGTCACCAGAGGAGGTCTACAAGTGAAGGCTGTGGGGAATTCACTGGATAATTCAATAAGCCAGGGTGCAGCCCTGATGCAGCAGAAAGCACCGAACCCTCTCCAACCTGCCTGCACAACCTGCTTCTTACTGTTGCTTCATCCAAACTCCTGAGATGAACTCCTGCCCATATTTTTCATTTTGGGTGTTTCATGTCAAAATGTTTTGGCTTGCATGGCAGTATGCTTGATTCCCTTATTTAGGAAGAGGTTTTTCTAACCTGAGGAAAGCCAGCTGGCCCAGAGAAGTGCAGACCTGTGTCCCATGCCATCAGCAGGTGCTCAGAAGCAAATTCTCAACATGAACATGCTGTGCTAAAACAACAGTTGCAAGTCGTGCCCCTGGGGGTGTTATTGGATTTTCAGTCCACAGCCAACCTCGGCAGGAGTAAGATCTTGGTGCAATTGGCCATGACACAGCCTCTGTGGTCCTATGGACATAGCTCAAAGTGTCAGCCCTCCTTTGCAGAGCTATCAAGAGGCCACATTAGGGAATTCATTTTACACCCTGGCAATGTCTGCTTGACATCATAAAAAAAACTCTATGAAGAAAATTAACTCTTCTTAAAAGAAAATTAATTATAGTCATGGCATCACCTGAGAGAATATTCAAGTCATGGGAGGAGGGAAAACGGACTTTAGTCTGTTCAGTGACACAGCTAATTCTGCTTCAGCCCCACGAGTTGGTGAGTTTATGGAAAGAAGGATCACAGTCCAGGGAAGTGCCAGAGCTCCTCATCTCTGAGCATGCAGTTAATGTTTTCTGAATCATCCGGGTTGTGTATGTACTTAAATACATGTGTGCTTTTGCCCTTGGTGAGCCGGCACAGCACTGTCTGATTCTGACAGTTTGCCAGCTTAGTTAGCTATCCCAAGGAAAAAGGGAATGAAGGAAAATTTGAATAGTAAAATCACTCTCTCTCTCCTTTCCTCATAATGGCAGGAGAACTCACACCACATTTACAAACCATGGCTTTCTCAAATGCTCCATCATTTTGTATTGACTTTCAGACATGAAGAAAAGATCAGATGGCAGGACTGGTCTGTTAATGTTGTAATAACTTATACCTGAATTGCCAAGAAGAAATGTGGATATAAAAAACTGCATGTGATAATGGCATAAGTATGGCATTTCTCATCTTTTTTATTTTTCATAATGAAATACCGTAGTAATTTTAATAGGAATGTGAGATGTTTTTTGTGCAGTATAGAAAGTTAATGTATTAGTCTTTTGCCTGTTTACACTAAGTTTTAACATGTCCTAGGACACAAACTACATCAGGGAACTGTAAAACTGGTATTTGTGCCAGCTAACTTTAGCCATCTGAAGGACGTCTAGCTGAAACTTTGAAGCTTAGCCTTGTAAAAGCCACACATTGTAATTCCCTCCACAGTCACATCGAAAAATAGAGATGAACACTTCCAGGAAGTGAGAAATCCTGCACCCAAGTCTAAATTGGCTGGGTCACCTTCTGGAGGCACCGTGGACAGATGACCAGCCCAGAGCAGACGCCAATGTTCAAACAGCTTCAGTTGGAAGACCCCAGTCCAGTTCCCAGTGCAGCTTTTGATCAGGTTAAAACTTTGGTGCATGGCCATTACTAATGTGATTCTGCCTAAAACCAAGACTCAAATCCTGACCTTCATTGAACCCAATTCTTTAGATGTTATGGGCATTAATAGATTCACCTTTGCTATCCCTACCCTAATCTCAACCCGTGGAAAAGTTCAGCTTGGAACTTCAGGCGTGTCTTCAATAACAACCTGATGGAAATTCCAACATCTCATCTCTCTGTTCTCTTGACTCAGCCTGGATATTTTCTAGGACCTAAAATGCATCATGGAAGCATGCTAAAAATTAAAATGAACCTGAATGTCTGAATCATGATCCAGAGAAAATCTATCTTTGTTTTCAGATAGCTCTTTTCCAATAGATCAAGTGCTGTAAACACACAGGAATGCATGTGTATAATTTAGTGAGGAGATTTTAAAGGTTGCTGAAGGTCAGGCAGTTTGGGGAACACGCTGGGCAATGCTACACGTGTCTGCTGGCAATGGAGATGTTCAGGGACTGGCTGAAATGTGTGTGACCGACAGCTGTCCCTGCACAGACACCTTCTGTTCCCAGGCCCCCAGCCACTGATTTCAGATCAAACATGGAACCTGAAAGCCTGGTTAGCATCTCCAGGGAACAAAGTCAGGCATTTAAATAAAGGATGCCAAGCCCAGTTCAAAAGGACTCTGTGTGTTCAGAGATGCAGCACCCAGCAGACCTTCTGGAGGCTGCCCAAGAAGGCACAGCTGTGCACACCGAGAGCTCAGAGCCCACAGCAGCTGGGCCAGGCATGCAGTAATACTGAGCAAGGCATCTGTAACTGTGTGTAAGAGCTCTACAAATAGCTAATATACTCCGGGGATTTTTCACGATGGCTTGTTTTTGGTGCACAAACGCTGGCACGCTGCTCACATGTCATGCAGGAGGAGCTTTTCATTTTCCTCCTTCGGTGGCGTCACGGGGCTGTTGAGAGAGTGGTTTTGTAATGACACTTGGGCTGAGCTAGCCTTCATATGTGTCATGTAGGGAAATGTCTCGTGCTGCAAACATGCATCTGTCCCGGCTGTCATTTGTTTGCCACAGCAGCACAATTTGCTCGGAGTTGTTCCCAGCAGAGGGTCTTAAAAGCACAACAGTTTAGCAACTGCTATGCAGTGATGTGATGGCAGTTGCAACATCATCACTATTGTTGAAAACACAACAGTAACACTTCCAGAGTCCCCAAGGAAGAGCTGTACTATTAGGGTTTATGCACATGCACACATTCCACTTTCACACAAATGCACAGAGTAAGAGGCATTGCAGATCAAGCAAATTGGACATTATTCTCACTGTACAGAAGTGGTGCAAGCATATCAAGTGACCTGTCTGATGTTATACATGGCATCTATGATAAAGATTTATTGCAACTATAAAAGATTTATTGCAGGGGGAAGAAATTAAATGACACCCTTCTTAGTGAAAGCAAAATTAAAAAAAGAATGGGCCTTGGGATGAAGTCAAAACTTAGGGGGGCAGAGTGAGTGCCTTCTTGCTTCTGTATTAAGGATATTTTTGGCTGTCAAATATGTTGCCCCTCATGCTACCTTCTTCAACAGAGATGCTTTGATTTGTTTGTTAAATTTAAGACTTCCTTCCTGGGCTGTGCATGTCCAAAGAACAAGAGAAACTGCTCCCACTTGGCCATCTCTGGACAGATTTTCAGCTGATGAGAATACGTCTGGGAACGGAGAGCTGATCCTCCCCTGGGAAAGCCAGTCTGTAGAAGCAGCTGCAGCTGGTGCAGAGAATCTGCAAGAAGGTGCAGCTCATCTCTATTCTTCTGACATTTCCAGGACACTGCATTGACTTTTCCCCCAAGGCAAAGTGGCTACTGACATGAAAATTTGCTTAATCAGGCTGCCATGCTAGGAACCAATTTTATTTGAAATTCTTTTAATTCTGTTTTGTACATGCAGCCTTAAGTCCTCATGCTGGTTAGCAGAGAGTGTTTGGATGCCCCTTGGCAGCTTGTTAACGCTCTGTTAATGCCAATTACAGCAGACCATAAGTGCAGAGAATCAGGGTGGTTGCTCTAGCATGGAAAGGGGAAAGGTTGGAGACACGTTTCTAACTACAGCCACAAAATGCAACAAACTTCTCTTTGCTGAAGGGCAACATATAATGAATACAGAGAAATCAGGCTGGCTTTTAATTGCTCAGTCTGCAAATACTGCCACGTGTGATGGGAAAGGTTCAGATTCATGTGCAGGCACACTGTACGTGGGATGGGATGGCACGACTGCTTAATCTCTTTGCATCTAATGACCTGGCAACCTTTGCTGTAATGAGTGATACTAATGAAGGTGTAAGGAGTGTGTCACGGCTCCCCTCCAAACAATCAAAGTTAGAGAAAGCTCATGTAACAGTAAAACCTAGAAAACACTCTGAGCTGTGAGCACGAGGAATAATTTCTCTTTGACAGATTTCTTCAGAAGGGCTTACTCTAATCAGACCCACCCAGTGGCACAAGTTTCCAAAGGACCAAAGCTGTCCCAGGATTTGGACCCACCAAGCTGCAAGGCTGTCAGCATTTCATTTCTCCCCTCAAATACTGGCAGTCCACCCTGTCACCCCACTGAGCTGTTCAAGTCCAGTGAGTTCTCTAATATGAGAGGAAAGTGTGATGTTAGCTGACAGATAATTGATGGATTGCAGCCCCAGGATTAAGAGGAGACATTGAACCAGCAGCAGAGTCACAGGGAGAGCTCTGCACAAGGGGTGATGCTCTCAGACCTTGCTGTGCTTTCTGCACACATGGCATCTTTCACAGGTTTTCAGTCACTCGTCTCTTTTAGCAAATCATCAATTAGAAAAGAGACTGCAGAGTTATATCAAATAGATACAACTTCAAATAAACAAGCAGAATCAGAGACTTAATTTCTGGTTCTGTTTACGATGTCAAAACTGGCAGACTGATGGGATTTGTACTAATGAGCTAATTGGGGATATTTCCCTTGACTGTTCTATCAAAAGCGTGTTGTGCTCTAATCAGTTACTCCTTGACAGCAGATCAGGAAAACCTGCAAGCTTTAACCTACTGTAGTCTTCCTGGCTTTCTGCTGGGCTGTGGGTGCCTACCAGAGCCAGAGATTTGGATTCAGAGCAGTGGTAGCAGCTCTCATAGCTGAAGAGTTGGTTTTTCTTCCTGCTTGTTACTGCCTTTTTTTTTTTTTTTTTCTTTGGGATCCTTTTTTCTCCTGGATGATTCATTTTTTCCATATGGCTTGTGATGGGAAACGAGTCCTACCCAAATTTGTCTCGTTCTTCTTAAAACTGCATCTAGCTTTAATTGCCATGGTTACCTGCATCTCTGCACTCTGTCAGGGAGCACCAGTGAATGCAAACCAGCTGAGAACGGGGAAATGATTCTTGTTTCTACTGGCTTATAAAAATATTCCTGCCGATTTCTTCTTCCCAAGTTTGATTTTCCCATCGACTCTTATTGCTGTTCACCCTGACTAACTCTTGGGTTCTCCACTGGCCAGTACTGATACCAAATGCTTCAGGGAGGGCGTGCCCAATAAATCATAGAATCACAGAATGGCTGGGGTTGGAAGGGACCTCAAAGATCACCCAGTTCCAACCCTCCTGCCATAGGCAGAGATGCCACCCACTAGATCAGGTTGCCCAGGGCCTCATCTAACCTGGTCTTGAACACCTGCAGGGATGGAGCATCCACAGCTTCTCTGGGCAACCTGTGCCAGTGCCTCACTGCCTGTCAGCCTTTCTTTGTAGGAGAGGTACCAGAGATCCTGACCTACACTCTCTCCCTGAACAACAGGGTTGATTCAAAACACATCAATCATCCAAGATCCTTTGTTCAGGGAACAGCACAGGTACCAGGAGGCTACTACATATTTTGATCAAGCAGTGCAGCTTGAATCCAAAACATATAACTAATTCAATTCTCCCTTTAAATATACATAATTCAATCCTTAGTAATGACGAAACTTGAAAAGCTAGTTTGGGCATTTGTAGTCTGCACTTTGGAAAACACAATACCACAGGTGTCTCCTTAAGTTTTCATAATCTTTTAATGGGCTATGGATACCTTGCTCAGCTGTCTGTTCTGCAGTTATGTATCAGTTATGCTCCCAAGCAGCTGAAATTTAGGACTACTGGTTTTCAGGTACATCTTTGTCTTGCTCGAGCGTTAGGTGATGGAAGAGCCATAAACAGCATGTGCTAACCATGCACGAATGTCAGAAGTTGTTTATTTAAGAACAGCTGCAGTTAGAAATTGTAGGGAAGATTGGCTGATAAGAAATAGCATTTATGTTGATACATACTGCTTGATATTAAGGATGCAGACTGAGCATTTTCAGTCAGTTTTTTCCTTATCAGAGATAAAGTAAAGTAAAGGAAATATTTTCCGTGGCTTGTTCCCTTAGTTGTTTCTCTAAAGGAAAAAATCAGCACTTCCTGGCTATGGGAGATGACAGCTTCATTCAATGGGGTGTGGATCTGATAATCCAAAACCTTCATGAGACTGAGCCAGGATTAAATCTAAGCAAACCAGATTTACTGGCCAGACGACTGCCAAATCTCCAGCTCAGATCAGGAAGCAGGGCTTAATAGCAACACCATGCAAAGATAAGTGGGCTGCTTCCAGACCCGAGGAGGTCATGTGCAGCTCAACTAATGCATCAACACCATCACACAGCTAGTTACAGCCTTTTGTTAGAGCCAGGTCTTGCGTGGACGTACCCCTGGCACTCTAATCCTGCCCCAATCTGAGCAGGGCCATTCCCCACACACTGACTCTGCTCAGGTCAGTGCTGCTGGCTGGGGAACTGTGCTGATGGAGCCACATCAGACATCTGTCACCCTGTGAGGTCTCTATGCCTTATTCTGTTCCTACTGCAAGTAATACAGATTTATATACCAACAGAAATACCTTCATCACCCTCTAGGAATACTGCAGAGCTGTGGTCCCAAACAAAAAGGGAACAACATTTTGACAGCAATGCATCCAGCCAGAAAAAACTGAAGGATCTGAGGGACAACATGTGTCAGGCACGTTCTCAGGCAGAGATTCACTGAGTACCAGGTAGATCCTGGGCTTCATCAGCACTGGATACCCTAACTCTGTAAGCCCAATTTTTCAGTGCATGCTGACTTTTTAAAGATCATCCATAGAAAATCAAATCAAAACAAAACCCCTCCAAAACAGTGGGGGGCATCCTTCCCCAGGAACCAGTTCTATATTGCTTAATAAAAAAGCTAGACCATAACCAAGAAAAATGGTTCCTGAGTGCACTTCTGATTGGCAAGAAATTTTTACTGCAGATGCAGATATCTCTGGCCATTCCTAAGCAAACAGACTGGGCAAATGCTAAGTGCTCCAAGGGGACCATGAGGGATTTTGCTGAATGCCATCCAGCAGAATAAATATCATCAACCAAGTAAAACGTACTGCCATCACAATCCAGGACACATTCATATTTTGTCCAAAGAAGGGGATGGGTGTGCTCTTTGTGACAGTGTGAATTGACTTGTGACAAGTATCCTGAATTGGGCCTTGTTCAGCCTCTGTGTTAAAGGTGGTACTGGGGGGTAATGGTGAGCTGTGGGCCTGAAATCATCTCCACCACCTCTGATAGACCTGTTGCTTCCTTGCAGGTGTTGTGTTGGGTGGGTTACTGGGAACTGGCTGGAGCTGGGGCATTAGGGCTCCCCAGGTACCAGCTACAGCTGCTGTAACAGGGGGCTCCTCAGCGTTGGCAGACAGTAGGAGATGGACAAGAAACACCACAAAGCTTTCTACCAAGGGACACAGGAGCCAGGGTTTCTCTTGCTGTAGATGATCTTTGCCTCACTGTCTATTTAGAAAAAAAAAAAAAAAAAAAAAAGACAAGAGACGTCTGTGTTTGCTGAAGCAGTGCAAAGAAACTCTAAAGCAGCCAGAGCTCAAAGCTTCAATGTATAAATCAAACATGTTTCAGCTCACACACCATTTACTGCAAATACAATGCTGGGAATTCAATATTTGCCTTCTGGAACAGGAGGTGTTTCACAGGGCCCTTCTGTGTCATGATATTATTCTTGTCCACTGACCGAATGAGTCTCAGGCTGAAGTTTCCCCTGCAAACGCTGGTGATTACTGGAGCAATTTGAAACGATATTCATTTCATGCTCATTGTTAGAAAAGACATCTCTGCCTGTAAATGTGTTTGCTCGGTCAAGAACTGAAAGCAAACAGACAAAAGAGGGACAAGCAGTCAAGGCAATCTCTGGGAGAAAAAAAAAATGAATAGCTCTTCTCAGCAAAACATTCACTTACAGTAAACTCGAGGCTTGACAATGGCAAAGGCGCTGTAAGGGGTAACGTTCAGACAAGAGAAGGATGAATAATTTGCAAGGCACCTGGTACTCAGAGCTCAGTAGTAGCTGGAGTGTCCATGGCTCAGACATTGCACCAGAGACCAGGGTTCACAATAGAGTGGGGAAAGCGAGCTCAAGTAGAGCACTCTGCTATTTGCTATCATTTTTTTTTTCTGCCAGGGAAAATAAAATATTGGCCTCTCCTTCACTCCCTGCCCTCACTCCCTCTTTTTGTTTGTTTTACAGGACAGATTACTCTGAAAAGATTTCTGAAAGCATCAAATCTAGAAGTACCTGGGTAAATGAATTGTGCAGCGGTGTATTCTTAAATTGGAGATGAAAATAAATTGTGTTACATGGATATGTGTAAAGATTGTCGATGTGAATTATACCTTGGTGCTTTATTTTTAAAGCTTGGAGGGAAGTGAATTACAGTATTAGAGTTCATTTTACAGCTTATTGAAAGTAGAGAGACCCAAAAAGTGTGTTTAAAAATTTTTGAAGGCTCCCTTTTATTTTTCTTTTTATGAAATATGCAGGGATTAGGATGTGTGATTCTTGGTGGCGAAGAATCCAAATAGAAACTGAGTCAGCTGGCTCGTATTCCCATGAGCTGCAGCTGTGTCACACCCCAGGGAGGCTCCTGTGTGATTTGGGGTTTCCAGTTCCCATCCAGCTCCACCTCCAGGTGAAATCCCTCCTGCAAGGCAGGCCCTACTGACCGAATGCTCCACGTGGTGATGGGTCTGGTCCTGAAGAAGGAGAAAGTAGCCAGTGCCCCTTCTCTTGGTGGTCTCAGAGCTTGAGGATCATTGTTTAAGCCCATGCACAAGTGCAAAGAAGGGATTTTCAAGGGAGATGCAAAGCATTAAATTCAGCTACTAGACCTTTATGCCAGGCTTAGCTTGGCTCTAACTCTCTTGTGGTCAGAGGGTCATTGTTTCTTGATAAAGCAAACATTTTGTTATGGATTAGGCATTCTGTCAGTGATAACAACAGTGATTTGAATGGGGCTTTGTTAGTACTGGAGTGTAACAGGAGGGGAAATGCAACTGCTGCAGAGAGGAAACTTCATTTTCATAGCAAAATGTGGCTACTGCAAGGTCATAAGGAGAAAACAGCTCTATCAGGTAGATGGCAATTTCAGGAGGAAGGACTCGATCTCATGCTAACATCCACAGCCAGGATATGTCTGTTTTAGCCCTGTGTCTCTTACACAGAGATGCACAGGGTCTCCTGCTGAAAAGACATGGAGGAAGGACTGCCAAATTCCCTTTGAAAGAATTCCCTATACAAAGAAATTATACTCAGAAATATCCAGAACTAGAATGATTTTTTTTTTTTTTTTTTCCAGAGCTATTAATCATTCTGCTTTCGGGTTTTCAGCCAGTCTTGTAATATTGGAAATTAGAATTGGAATTTTTTGACAATTTCTTTTTAAAGGTGCCTACTCAAGTATGCTTAGCCCTACAGCAAACACATGAAGATGTGAACAGCCATCAAGTGTTTGAAGGCTAGGGCTTCTGTACTGTAGACACCATAACATAGGAGTGCTTCTGCTGGTGCTTCAGTCAACTTCCTTTCCTCCTTCCTTTCTTTTTCTGGATGGTGAGCATGAAAAAGAAATTGCTTATATGGTTGCTCATATGGTTGGCAAGGGTCTCACACAGACTACCTAAAACACTGTGTCTGTCAAGAAAGACCTAATCTCCCTTGAGAGACATCAGTGACTTTAAAGCCATGATGAATTAAAGGCACCGTAATTAGGCATAGAAAATTTAAGGATTTTCTCTTGATAATGTGTAAGTTGGATGAGGATGTTGGAGAACATATATAATTTCAATGCCATCTGAACTATGAGAGAAAAAAAGCCAAAACAAGGAGTCTCTATTGTCAGAGACTTTACTGTCATCGAGTTTTTTGAAATTTGCTAAGTGAATGATTAATATGTGATGAATTTACTAAGTGAAAGATTAATATGTGATACTATTTTAAAGGGCCTGTTTTCATGAGCACAAGAGAATATCCTGCCTGCTATAGGTCACCTGTTAAAATGAAGGGAGAATTTATGATTTTTCTTATTTTATTGTTCTTTTTGAAGCTGTAATTCATTTAATTGCTTATTTATACTTGATTCTACCAATTCTAATCCAATTTATATTTGCAGAGGAGGCTTCCTCCAAATAGAATCTAGAACCTTCATTTAAAAATGGAACATAACAATTGCAAAAGTGTCTCCTGCTTTTCAAATACAATTTATTTGTTTTCTAATCTTTAATTTGACATATCAAGAAACAATGTTCAGGCCAGACAGCTGATTATACCATGATCATCAAATTCTAGATGCAGACGTTTTACACACTTAGACCAGGAACTAAAATGATTGGCTTGGCTCCCTTCTTTCTCCAGTCTTGAATTGTTGGTGAATAGTCATGTTTTAGATACAGGAGATCTTGAAAAGGAAGCAGTATTATACCTGCCTAATTTTTTTCCTATAAAATATATAATACATTGCTCAGGTACAAATTTCTCCTTTGTTTGTCATGATAATAACTGCTGAATATTAACTGTCTTGACCTGGGACCAAAAATTGTGCCTCACAACCCATGACTTCGCACTGAGATTCTTTTACCTCAATTCTTTTTTTCTTTTTCTTTCTTTTTCCTAAGCATTTCATTTTCTTCCCTATATATTGCCTGTTAGAAGCAATGTATTTGTTTATGCTGACTCATGAATTATTTGAAACAATACTCATTCAAGCTACTGGAAATCCAGCATTCAGTAGATGTTACCCCTTCCTCAATTACTGCAGATAATGTGGGGTGAGGCATCTTAAAGTTCTTTTTCTCATGAAGAAGGAATATGATAATATTTTCTAGAGGAATAATCCTCTAAACAAAGTGAGGCAAACTAAAGCTGAATCTCTCCCTCTCACTATTAGTCACAAGATAGTTTATTTTAAGCTGGGAAAGTTCTGATGAAATGTTACAATAGGAGGGAAATTACATACAAATGTTTAATTAGAAGCTTTTTTTTCCATACTAAATGATACTCCTTGAAGAATTTGTAGGCCTAATTGGTGTTGTTCTACTCCTTCTGCAGCTCTAAAAAAAAGACCAAGGATGAGCTGACATGAGAGGGAAATTACCCATTCAGCACATCAGGTGGGTAGGCGGTGGGATGCAAAAGAAAAAAGTGGGCAGGGAATTGCGAAGAGGAGAGGGATCCATGGGGGTGGAGGAGAAGACAATCGTGAGAGGTAGTCTGAAAGTCTGACAGGCAAAAGTTGGGGCTGACTAAAACAAAATTTTTTCAGGTTATCCCCAGGCAAATGGCTCTAGAAATTGTTGGTCTTTCCAGAAGCTTCAGTATTCCCAGAAAGAAAACTCTCTTAGAAGAATTTTCACTTATGCACTTTTATTGATAATGTCAGAGAACCAGAGTTCAGTGGGCATTTGTTAGTGTGAATTCAGTAAATAGTTTGTAGAGGGAAAAGAAATCACCATTCATGATGTGTTGCCTGAGGATTTGCAGAGGATTGCCTGCATGGTAACAACAGTGGGAATGGATTATGAAATATCAAAACAGCAAGGCAGCGATATGAAGCTTTTCCTCAGCCCTTCCTGCACACTGTTAACAGAATGAAAATGTGGAGGTTAAGTACCCTCAACATCAAGTAACCTTAAAACCAGAGGCTAACTTTAACCTCAGTATTAAATATTGAATATCCAACTGAAGGTTCTCTGCAAACACACATTTATTCCACCCCTCACTTGTTAAATGCACTCAATACATTGAAAATGTTCTATCACAGAGAGGAGAATTACTTGACACGTAGTTCAGAATCAGGCTGTACCTCCCTGTGCTGAAGCAAAAAGTTATGCTTTCTGGTAATACGCTTCTGAGTAACAAATATGCTGGAGCACGAAAGGCCACGTTATTGCCAAATCAGTGTTTTCTTTATGTTATCATTTCCTTTATTGCATTATTCTGCTTGAACCTTATGATCAGCTGATTTTTTCCTATGAATTTGTTCTGATCCCTCGGCTTACAGGAATGTGTTCCTGCAGAGGACTTTATAGGACACAATCCATGCAGACGTGAACAAGTTGTGTAAAGTTGATTAGGTCCAAGTAAGGCTGGCATTGTAGTCATCCAAAATGTTTTAAAGAAATGTGAGTAAGACATTTTTTTCCCAGTATGTACGTTTTAAATCTCCTACACCAAGTTTTGCAAGTCTTCTGTGAATATTACAGAGAGCTATTTTGGGGCTAATTTAGGTTTACTTGGGAAGGTTTGTGAATGTTCATGGTTTGGGAGAACAACTCTACAAAGTCTCTTCTAGTCTTTGCTGAAGCAAGTTCAAACTACGCAGAGGGGACTTCTTCAGCTCCAGCTTGGAGAATTCTCCATCTTCAGTGTTATCAGCGGGGTAATCTCCTGATATGCTGTGGAGGAATACAAAAATATCCTGGCTTTATATTGGCCAAGGTGAGCTAGGAAATAAGGAAGTTACTCTCAGATCATATCTGGCAATAATTCAGGTGCTATTTGATTTTTTTTTTTTTTTTTTCCTTTGGACAGAGGCATATTTTCTTAATATTGTCATGATTGATTGACTAGTTCATGATATCTTGACTGTGCTTGACTATGCATGGAAGCAACTTCCATAAGCTAATGTCATAGAAATTAAGGCAAATTACTCTTTGATTCTGTCTGAAATATGAAAAGAGTGTCAGGGGCTGGTGAACTACACTACATCTTCTGATGGTCCCGCAGATCTCTCTCTCCATTTCTGTACAGAGAAAGTTCCCAGTGTCAAATAGTCAAATATAGCAAGTAAACCAATATTTTTGCAAAATACTTTTACAGATGAATCATGGGTATAGACCAAACCAGGGTCACTTGGTATTTATGCCTTACTCTCACAGCAACATTAAATGTACCCAGAGTCTTCTCAGGCCCTGACACCAGCTGAAGTGGAAAGCCACGTGTCTTAACCATAATGATCCCTTGAATCACTCTAACCCCCTAGACAGGGTGGCTGTGATGGAAAATGATCCATTCTCATTTCCAAGCACTGATTCACTGGGAAATACCCTCAAGTTCATTCCAGCTGCTGTGGGTCGGATCCATGCCAGGGACAGCATATCCTTTATGAACATGGTCAGCCTTAGTGTTCATCTCTTGGGTGAATCCTTCTCTTGCTGATTTTGGGAGAGGACTCTTTCTAGTCCTTGCAATGGTTTGAGTTTGTCCCCTCAGCATTTTCTAGGAGTGCCAGTTAGCATGCTGTCTGCTGTTTACATCTGGAGGAAATATGTGCTCCCTTCACTCCATCGGCCAGCTCCTGTAGGACCTGAATTTATGTTGTTAAGGCTCCTTGTAACACCCCGGGCAGCCTCCCAAATAATTTTTCCATGGAGCAGCACACTTAGAGTTCAAAATGGTAGCTGTTTTACAGCAAACCTTTATTACCCTTCAGAAGAACTTAAAGCACTCTTTACTGGTTGATTTTCTTTTAGACACTCTGCTTTGACCCTTCATAAAGCATTTCAGATGATTTTTTCCTTACTACTTCTTTTCTGTTTCCCAGAAGCATCCATAGTGAAAATCCTGGCTTTCAGTTATCACACAAAAAGGCAATAAATAACAATTCCAGGAGTGCCTAGTGCTGGTGAGAATCTGCAGCATGAACTCTCCCTTCAGTTTTTTATCGCAGGCTTTCATTTTGTTTAAACCTATCAGTGATAGACTTACTTACCCTCCTAAATCTAGGAGATCTTATTGTAAGAGGAAAAAGGCAATGCTAACAAAGCAGACTAGTTCACAGGCAACAGAATCCTTATTGCAGCACCCGTTCAGTGCTGACATACTGTGTGTGAGACTATGGTGAATGGGATTTTTTTGTCCAGGAGGAGTCATTAAAGGACTCGTGGAAATTGTCATAATAATAATTCAAGACAAGGAGGGAACACACATTTTCTCAAGACATCTGAGAGAATAATTTAGTCTTTTAACTAATATCAGAAAACTATGGATGCTTTCAACTTTTTTTTTTTTTTTTTTAATTTATTTTATTTTGCAACAATCATTAACTGAATAATGTGCTATGTTTAAGAATTTGCTAAAACCATGTGATTTACCATAGATTAATTCTAGAAAATACAGATATAAAACATAACCTGGGAAATCTAAAATTTGACAGATCTAGTAGTTAAGAGTCTAGGATCAGATAAATATTTTGAAGTGAATTTTTAAATGTGCCAAAGGTTGGGTCTACACAGCAGTGTGGTGATTAAAGAGCTAGTTTCAAAGCAGCTTGTCCAGGTATTATTTAATATTTGGGACAAGTTGATTTACCTTAGAAAGCAAATGTTATTTCTATGACTACAGGGTGGGCTCCTCCTGATTAACTTAGAAACCAAGGCCATGGTGCAACAGAATAACATTTTGTTTTTCCAAGCAGTGAAGGTGCTTTAAGAAATCATTTCTTAATTTCACACTGGTCTTTATTGGACTTGAGCCCAATAATAAAAATCTAATAAAGCCTACTAAAAAACATTATATCTTCCTAGCAACAGGTCATCATTTAAAAATTCTCATCTTCCCAAATATATATTTCAAAGCATTAGTCTTGCTATCTCTATAGACAACCCAGCACCTCAGACATTGCTATTAGTTGTGTTTCTACAGCCTGAATCTGTTCTGGGATTAGTTCAGTTCCTGTTGTTTGAGAGCATTCAAGCTTTGGTGTCGAAGTTTTCCAAGCTGAACGGGGAACTCCTCCTGGAACTAGGGCAGAAAAAAGAAAATATACTATCTCTGGAAGGAAGGTCTGGCTTCACAGGGAGAGGACAGAGCTGCAGTTCACATCTGCAGAGAGGAAACAAGAAAAGCAAAAGCACAACTTGATTTGACACTGGCCATTGTGGTGTCAGACGATAAGAAAGGCTTTTTCAAGTATGTCAACAGAAAGAGGAGGTCTAGGAAAACATGGACTGATAATTGATGCAGACGGTCACCTAACATTAGAGGATGAGTAAAAGGTGGAGGCATTCAATGCCTTTTTTGCCTCATTTTTTAATAGTAATGACAGGTCATGGGCTGTCTGGTCCTCAGAGATGGAAGTCCATGACTGGCGAAGCAGTGACTTTCCATCTACATTCACAGAGAAACCAGGGATCAACTAGATGTTCCTAAGTCCACAGGGCCTGATGAGATTCAGGGCTCAGTACTAGGCCAGTTGTGTTTAAGGATGTTATCCGTGATCTAGATGCAGGAGAGGAGTGCATCCTCACAAGCCTGCCAGTGATACCAAACGGGGAGCTGCTGCTGTCTCCCCTGAGGGACAGAGGCTGGGGACACTTGGGTTGTCCGGTCTGGAGGAGACCCAGAGGCCAACTCCTTGCTCTCTACAGCTCCCTGAGGAGGGGAAGCATTCAGGGACTGCACCAGGGGAGGTTCAGACTGAGCATGAGGAAACATTTCTTCACAATGGGGGTGGTCAGACACTGGCACTGGCTCCTGAGCAAGGTGCTTGGTGCCCCAGGGCTATCAGTGTTCAAGAGGCATTTGTATAAAGTCCTCATTAATATGCTTTAACTTCTGGTCAGCCCTGAAGAGGTCAGGCAGTCGGACTAGATGATCTCTATAGGTCCCTTCCAACTTAATTAGTCTAGTCTAGTCTACTATGAACACCCAAGTGACTTAGGGGCTTATGTCCTCTTGCCTATGTGTTCCACAGTGTTGTGCCTGTTTTTTATTTTAATTAGAGCACTGAGTTGCAGCGAATGGATTTCACTCAAAATTTCTTTGATTAAAGTTTGCATTTCACCATATTCTTCCAGTGAGGTGTATGTCCACAGTGTTATATGCTGAACAAACACATAGTAATACTGAAAATTAAGCAATGGTCAGAAATTTCATAGCTATAATTTGGCTTTACCCCTGCAGCACAAATAATTTTGACTGAAAATAATCTTGTCAGCTATTTTCCATAATTGGTACAAATCACCCACAAAGATGTAATTACAGAATCCTCTGCTTATCCCTATGTCTGACAAAAGGAAATGTAGTGCTCTTGGTATTAGCATCCAAGAAGTTTCACCAAGCAGAACCAAGCTACTGTACATGCAGGATTTCAGCTAGCTGGTTGCTGCACATGTATTATTTCTGACAAAATTAGAATACTTTTTTTATGGCCTTTTATTTACTTATTTATTTATTTTACAAAATAGTGCATGCAAGAGAGCTAAAAGAAAAAAATATGATGATTTAGAAAACTTCAAGAGCTTTTCCCCTTAGGATAGAGAACCTTTTGAAATGCACTGAAAGGTACAGACCTGAATATTGTGATAAAAAATATCCACCTTTTTATTTTTACTTGACTCTTGTAGTGTTATTACCACTAATTTGGATGAAAATGTACTTTTGGCATAAATATTTCTTTTTCATTTTTGTTGGAAGTTTCAGTTTTAAATGAAACCTCAGTGCATACATAGCTGATGTAAAAATGAGAAAGGGTTTTAACCAAAAGGTAGACAATTCCTTTCCTTTTCTAAAACAAATAAAGGGTCATCTTTTTCTATTTTCAGAATTTTAAAATATGTAAAATATTCACCTGCTTTTCTTAAAACTTCAGGCCTAAAAGGAATACTTAGGTATCATACAGATGGTCAAAAAGTCTTTTCTTTAAAAAACATTATACTTGTAATGATGCTTTCATCAAATGAAGTAACCAACATTAAACAAAACTCCGAATGCTTGCTGCTGAATAATATAATTCTCCACTCAGCTTTAAATGATCCTTTCACTGGCAAGATGAGGTGAGATAGAAGTGTGACCTGAAAATGAAGGCATCAGTGGTGCAACTATTATAAGCCTTAGTGCAGCATTTAAAGATTTTTATATTGGTATGATGACTTGGAAATTTGCAGTTTAAAAGACAATTCAAAAGTAAATACATTTATAATCAGAATGATTTTTCTTTACTTCAACCACACAGAACCTACATAAAAGCAGTTGTAAAAAATAAGGGGAAAGAGACCCTAGATGACACTGATAAATTTTAAAAGCTCACAGGATTTGTGAAGTGTGTACAACTGGGTAATTGTTGGGGGAAAGTAACTCTTTTGCTGCAGTTTGGTAGATTACTTTATTGTAATTAAAATATTCTGCTGCCAGCCTCTCTAGCATGAATTTTCATTATAATACAAAATTGTACTTGAAATTAATTACTGTATGTCTCAACTCATCAGGAACTGACTTTTCTGACACTTGGAATGTCAATTCTAATGACAACAAAGCTGAAAGCAGGCATTATCCTTCCCCAGGTTTCCTCCCTTGCCACTCAGAAACTGCTGTAGCGAAGTGACCTGGACCACTGAAGAAATTGAGTGTCTTGTTTGTTCTAAACTACCAGGAAAAACTCCTTGCCTCCCTTGACAGTGAAGAGTCATGCTGAGAGATCTACTGGTTTTTCAAACACCAGCTCCCAGCGACTCAACCAGCGCTCTTCCTAGTGCATTGTGTTTCTAGGTGTGGTATAAATTCCTCCAAATGCACAGCCCATGAGTGGCATCTTCCAAACCTGTAGCCATCAGGCAACTGCATTGCATAAACTTCCCTAAGGAAAGTTTTTGTCAGGAGTCATAAGTCACCAGTAACAATGTGACCACGCTCAGTTTTTGTGACTTGACTGCCTGCTGGAGAATGTAAATATTTAAATCTATGAAACCCTAAGAAAACAAAAGAAAAACAAAATAAATTCAAATTGCAAAGCTCCTTACAAAATGGAATCTTAATATGCATTTTTCAGCTCCCAGAGCGAGGGGAACTTTTTGGAAGTCTAGATGATGGGTCCTACTATCCTAGCCATGTTGGTAGCTTTCCACTGGATGCTTTCTTTATTCTTAACGTATTCAAGCTGGGATGCCCATAACTGCGCCTCTGGCTCCATGAGGATGAACGCAGATTTTTTAAGTAGTTCCCAACTTGTTGCTTCCTAGGGGTACTTCAAGGTGTTGAGTTACTTCAGCTTGTTAGATACCATCTTCTGGTAGGTTATCAGGTTATCATCTTTGTGCTAGTGTCAGATTCAGCCCTGCATCATGCTGGAGCATTTCATGAATAGGAAGCAATCCAGATTCTTTTTTTTTTTTTTTTTTTTTTTTTAATTTTATTTTAATTATTTTTCATTTCAGTGACTGTAAACAGCATTTTATTCCAGAAAAAGAAGCAGTCACAAGATCCTAGCCATTTGGCATAATAACTGTTAAGTAGCTTCTACTGTGTGCATGTATACCTGAAGAGTGGCATTATCTAAAGGTGCTTCTGAGCAGCACATCCGTGTATCTGCTGCAGCCTTTGTTCACAACGCCACGGCTGAAGCAGATGAATGTAGATTTTTAGCTAAAGTTTATTTTAGAGGAAGTGGGAGGAAAGAAATTAATTATTGGGTCACTGCTGAGCCATTCTTTGGTTTTGGCTTCGTGCTGGCATTTTCTTTTTCAAATGAATTTTTGAATTATTTTTTAATGGAAATGTGGGCAGATGGACTTGGAAAAGTAACTCTTCACTAGCTCAACTGAGAATCTGAAGCAATTACATATTTTATAGCTTCCTTAAAGCTTTATTCTGCTCTCTCAACAATCATAAAACACCTCTTCATCTCAGTAGCTGACTTGCCTGTTTCACCCATTTAGATACTGTCCAGAGTGCCTGTTTCAGGTCTCCCCCCATCTGCTCCCACTATTGTACACAGCCCACAGCTTAAATACTGCCTTGCAAATGTGTACTTTGGTTTGCCCCTGCCCACACTCAGTGACATCTGCTTTCATGCAGTTTCTTGGATTTCTTGGTGGATGCTGGCCATAGTGTGCCAAAGACTGGCCCTAGGAGATGTGGGGTCAGTACCATGGGTAAGTGTTCTGGGCAGTCACACTTTGAGAGGGAATGAGAGCAAAAAGAAAAAGTGGCAAATTCTGAAATTTTGAAATGTGAGGAAATAACATCGTCACCCAACTATAACTGATGTGTTAGAATTGTGCCTGAGGGTCTGGTGAAGGAAACTGCAAGCAACAAGGTAAGCTACAGCTGTCAGGTGGCTGAGTAACATCCGCGTTGGTTTAAGGTTGTGTACAAAAGAAGTAGATGAAGTACCAGCAGATGGCACTGGGGAATATGCAGTGATGTCTGTTGTGTGGGGCCAATGACACTTCTAGCAGCACGTTTTGAATATGTACCTCAGCTCCGTGCTCTGCACTGCATAGAGCAGGGTCCCTGCTGCTGGGATCCTGGGGTGGAAAGTGGTCTGACACTGGAGTAAGGGGACAAACCTGGCTTTATGAGACCCTGCTTCCTTGCTGTCCCATCAGAAATTCATCCTAACTGCATGTTGCCTTCTCTCCCCTTGGTTGGGATGAAAAGTTCAGGTTCTCACACTCATTTTCCAAGCCTTTCTCAGTGTGTATGTAGTCAAGAATATGATTTTTGATCCAAGTCTGGGCCAGTTTAGTCTAGGAAACAAAAACCTCTGTAGTCTTTATGCAGCTCCCAGCAACCATAAGAGTAGGAGCATCCAGCTTGCAGGCAGTCTTCAGAGCCAGCGCTGCTGCTGTTGATGTATTGTCAGGCTGTGCGTTAATGCAAGTGATCAAAGCTCCAGATATGATTCAATAAAATCAGAATTCTATTAAGTCCTCACAAAAAGAAAAAATCCCATTAATTTGTGTTGAGAGATCCTAGCACTAATTAGCCCATTCTGAACAATTGCTGTTTAGGTTTGAAATTCAATGAAAGGAGAAGACAGGTATTGCTCCAGCAATCCCACCAGCTGGGACTGCATTATCAGTTACATGGTTAATAAGAGAGTGTGGCAGTAGAAAGTAAACTGCTGCACAATGCACAAAGGCAGTATGTTAAATGTGAAAGGTTAACCATGTCCATCCACCATGCAGAACAGAGGTCAGCATCCTATAGATTTATGCCTTGTAGTAGTCTGTAGTCCCTGGTGAAACCTTTCTCAATGGCCGGACAAGTTCTTGCTGGTTTCTGTAGCATATGAACAGACAAAGCAGCCATTCTTTTCAGAATAAAAAAAATAATAAAAAATGGAATTGAGAGGACAAAGCAAAACCCAAGTCCATCCTCTGCCCTACCGGCCATCCAGCACAGTGGAAAAGTCGATTAGACAGTTGCACCCTGTGCATGACCACTCCAAATCTTCCTGCCACCTGTCTGGCCTGCACAGAAATGAACCAGCCCCTCTGCTCTTTGCTACCAGACTGCTGGGAGCAGAGTGCTCCAGGAGTCTCACCAGGGGGAAAGTGATGTCAGCATAGCTTTTTTTCCAGGGTTGCCTGTAAATAGGCATTTTGGGCAGGTGAGTGAAAAGCTGATGGCTGTGGGAGAAACTGGGCACTCTCTGAAGCACTGTGTTTGAACTTGTGGTGCCGGGGGACATCGACACAGAGGCATGCTGCTCATCTTCTGTGCCCTCTGGGTTGATGCTAAATCCATGCTTTTCTGAACTTTAATTCCACTGGCTGTCCAGGGACATTGGCATGCATCTTCCATCATAATGATTCATTTCACTCTCCAGTCATTCCATTCATTTTACTGTTCTAGAGATTTTCCTGGAGTTATTAAACTTTACATAAAGTTTAAAGACATGCACATAAGTACACAATTCCTTTTGTATCCATCTCTGACATCCAAAGGAAGCTCATTTCATTCAGTCAAAATGCTGCATATAATAAACGTTGTAAATGCTGGTCTGTCAAGTGAGAGTGTCTGATAGTGAACAATAAAATGCAACAGAGGGGTTGTCTCAGAGAGGTCCTCTCTTGGACTAAAATTTGTAAAACCAAACAAAAAGAAAACAGGCCTGCTTCCTATACATGATCTTTAAGTTGATGCAGTTTGCCACAGTATTTCTCAAATAGTTCAAAATGGTGATTGCACTTGCAGATTAAACTATTCCAAGTCAGACATAGCTGAGGTGAAATGTTGCAGGGAAATCATGGAGTTTCTCATTCTTTTTAGATTGCATGTATAGAGTCAAGCCCTCAGCTGACAGAACTGAGGCTTACTTAAACAGAACCTTGCTGCTTTCAGACTGCTATTGTTTTGCTATATAGTGTATATATGCATATTCACTGTTTTGTCTGATTGTGTTTTCAAAGCACAGTAAATACTGTATGTGAAAATAAATTAGTGTTAATGATAACAGCAATAGGACTAATAATAATATTAATAACAACAACAATAATAATAATGGGATGCCCTGGTTGGATGCGTTGTTGACTAAAGTGGACCTTCCCATATTACTACCTGTCCCCCTAAAGAGAGCATCTTTAAAAAAAAAAAAAAAAAGGTTGGCTTGCAGATCTCTTAGAATAGTGCACATGGGTTTCTGGGTTCTGCTGCAGACGGGTTGATAACTTCGAGCAGGTGGTAGGACAGATCTGGTCCATGGTAGGCTGGTGCCTGTGAAAACCACCAGGTTCAAGCAGGTGGGTCATGGAAGACCTGGCTGCAATGTATTACGTTATTGGTTATAAAGACTTTATATAAAGATCCAGGACTCTCTCTTTGATGCTTTAGAGTTTATTGCTTTCTTTTCCATAACCTCAGCCCTGTGCTCTGCTCCTCTTTACTTGGCATGCAAAAAAGCTGTCCTCGGCTTTCATTGCTCTTCCTGCCTATCTTTCCTGCTGAGTTCAACCCCATTATTTTTTTGTCCCCTCTGCTATGCCTTTTTCTGTCATCTCTGCCCCCTCTTCTCTCTCTCTCAGGTCTTTCATCATGATCTCGGCAGGTAATGCCTCCCCTATTGACTTCAATGGGCAGTAGGCATGCCCTTCCTCCTGCAAAGGCTCTGGCTCACATTAGGGACACAATTACAGATATTTGCAACAGTGCCACTTATCCAAAGGGCAAACTGGTATTTCAGATGACCCATTTTCATGAATAAACATTAAATCCAGAAAATAAAGATTGATTCAAAACCATCCTGTTGCACCATTTATAGGAAAAATCTGATATGCTGAGGTATCTCTTAATACTGCATAACCACAATCTTTTTCCATTAGAAGTCATTGATTAAATGTCTAATTAAGAGCTGCCCAAATATATATGGTGTTTATATATAGTGGAGCGTTGGGATTTTGATGAACTCATTAATACAGATCTTATTTGTGAAAAGGTACAATGGCTTTGCTGATGAAAGCCAAGTCTACTCTTTCACTTTGCTCTGTGGTTTCCTGTGGAGGAAAAAAAAAAGATCAAAATTATCCTACTTTCTCTATATATTTTCATATTTCAAGTGGTTTGGATGGATACCTAATTTGCTTTCAGAATCACATATCCTCTTTTGACATCAGAGGATAAATTTTCTGAGCTTTGCTGAAGTTTTAGCTGCTCGACTACCATTAAAGTCAATTGGATCATGTGGCTAAAGCAAGATATAACAATTGGAAAATGCACTCCAGGGTTAAACTGCTGTACTTGAGCTATTAGAGTGAAAGAATTATCCACCTTCCAAAACACAACCTGCATTGCCACAGCATGGTGTCCCCTATTCATCACCTCCAGACATTCACAGCTGCTTTCAGCCCTGGTGTAAATGAAGTTGCCGTATCATTTGAATCACGCAGCTTAAGCCAGAGCTGGATCTGTCACATACAGAGCTGCTGAATTTTCAATGCAAAAGAGGCCCGGAGCTGGGGGGCGATTGGCACTGTTCTGTGAGCATCACAGAAGAGAGGAGGAAAAGGAGTTATTGAAAAAAAAAAAATAAAAAAAGCGAAGAGACTCCTATTTGAAAACTGGAATGAAATGCAAATATTGCAGCCAGATTGGCAGAAGAAAGAACAGAGTTTGTGGTTCTTCCCCACACCTGCCTCTTCAGGCCATCCTCTTCATCACAGTGCCTGCTGGCATCAAGGGCTTCAGTGCTGAAGCTTTTCACGGAGCCACCACCCCACTGCAGGTGACAGAGCCAGCCACAACTGCTCCCTGGGCCAGCTTTTAACAACTTAGAAGAATTCTACTTACCTTCAGAGCAGGCAAGAACTCACTGTTGAGTATGATTTTGAAAAACATGGTATTGGGACATTCTTATTATCATCATCTTTGTGTGGTTGAACAAATTATAATTCTGCCCATTAAAATACAATATACAGCAACTGCAGAATTTTTTTGACATATTATTTTTTGAAACCCTTACCCTCCACAAGGGCCTACCAGAAAAGAAACCACAAGAATCAAATAGATTGTGTCATAGAATCCTAGAGTGGATTGGGTTGGAAGGGACCCTAAAGATCATCTAATTCCAACGCCCTGTCATGGGCAGGGACACCTCCTACTGGACCAAGTTGCTCAAAACTTGCTCTTCTAAAATGAGAGAGGCAGAACTAATCAAGGAATAGTCTGCAGTAGGACACAGTAACCAATTAACTAACTCCTAGCAGTCCCTGGCAGTAAAATAACCCTTGCGAGAGAAAGAAGGTAATGAGGCTATCATGTCAACTTTACAGTGTGATCCCATGATATCTGAAAATATAAAACTTTTTTATTCTCATTTTCTGTACATTTTCCAGCCCATTTCCTACCATAAAATCAAATAATGTGCCAATAAATATAGTATTTAAAATTTTGTGCCTTACTATGCTAGCATTCAAGCTGGAGATGCCATGGGTAAGCCAAAGAGTAATGCACTGCTATATCTGGAAGAAACCAAATTATTTCGCTGTTCACAGTGATAACTGCTCAGGTGGTGAATGCGCACTGTCCCTGCCTTGACCAGTCATCTTCGACTCTGTTGTGTTCACAAGTGGTGCTTTATTTTTGGTCTAACTTCAGTGCCACTAAGGGCCAAGTCTGCCTGTAATAATTTCTGTAATACTGATCCTCTCAGAAGCTGGTACAACGGTGTGACTACAGTACAGGTATTGGTAATGAGCAAGGCATTTTTCCCTTGGAAAAGTCCCTGGTTATAGAGGAAAGAGATATGGCAAACAAATATGTCCATATCAATGACTCTGCAATATCTGATATGAAATTTGATTTGTTTTCAGGCATTTTTCACTGCATTCTATGAAGCTGCTGAGTTGAAGTGTCACTGCCAGTTTCAATGCTAAGGCAGGATCTCTTCCAGGCCTAAGTCGCTCTCTAAACAACCTGTGCAATGCTGGGTTTGGAAATGATGGTAGGCAGCACGTGATTTCAAGACAAACAGTGCCATCATGATGTCCGTGAAGTCAGTGAGCAGGACTTTAAGGGTGGATGCACACCCTGCCCCAGCAGACATGCAGTCTGTTGCAGAAAGTGTGTGAAACAACTTACTGAAAATGGCATGGGTTTATTAAAAAATGTGTGACAGGGTGGAGACAAGAAGCCAGATTTCCTGATTCACAGCCCACTGCTCTGCCTGTTATGTCTGCTCTGCCTTCCTTCTTCAAGGAAGTCCCTGAATAGGTAAAGGTGCAGTGTTCTCACCAGATCCTACACACAAGAGCTGGCCTCTGGGACCAACAGCTGGCTTTCCTGACTTATTTGAATTCAGTCACGGACAAAGCAGGAGCAGGGGCAGAGAGGGACCATGAAGGAGCAGCAGACGATGAAGTGTTCTGGACTGAGCACAGCCCTCACTTACCATTTCCCTGTGCACCACCTGGGAGAGGAGGTAGAAGAGGGCGGATGCAGGAAAGGTGGTATTAGTTTGCTTTTAATTTCTTGCTGTTTCTGTTTGCTAGTGATAGGCAATAAATTATATTCTTCTCCCTATGTTGAATTTGTTTTGCCCGTGACGGTAATTGGTGAGTGACCTTCCTGTCCTTATCTCAACCCCTGAGCCCTTCCCCTCGTATTTGCTCCAGCTTTTCTTTGAGGAAGGGGAGTGAGAGAGCAGCTGTGGTGGACTTCAGCTGTTTAGCAAGGCAAAACCACCACAGCATGGTAGCACCTTTCTATGAATCAGCTGAATTGCTCTGCTGTTGCTTGCTGGACTGTAAATATGTGGCAGGAGACCTGAAAACCCTCAAAACCTTCTTCTTCAGGTAACCACATGTCAGGCACTGCCCTGAAATAGTTGCTGGGTCCCTCCACACACCCCAGTACATGTTTAAAGAGGGTTTGGGGTCTGGATCAGCAGTTCCTAGATGCTGTCAGTGAAAAGGAGTGAAAGAGAAATATCAGTTTGATCTGCTTCAGTTTGCAAACCCCCAAAACACAGATTAATTACTTTAGACATTTTGGTTGTGTAGCCTAATCCTGTTCACCTTTAGTTCTACATCTGTTTTTTATTATTAAACAAGAAAATTACAAAAAAAAGTTCATGTTCTGTCTGTAATTATCTTAAAAAAAAAAATCACAGTCAAAATGATTTCAGATTTCTCAACTGCAATCTACAGATGGTCATAGTGTAAGATGTAGCTTCACATCATTACAACAACAGATCAATAGATGATTAAAATGCTAGTTTAATTTCAAAGTTATTGTCTCCATTTCCTTTGTGTCAGAAAGCTTCTTGCATGTGAAGGTAAACCTTAGCTGGAGGGTGTGTGCAGAATGACATGTTGATTATAAACAGGATAATTAGAAGAGCATTTAATGAATCTCAAGAGCCATAGTTCAAATGCCTTGGATCAGAGGTTTTATAATCCATGGTCTTGTGATGAAGGCTTTTTACGACATTCGCCTGTTTTTTTGGTGGTTAAATCCAATTATACTTTAAAAGCATGCAAGAAGTATGTCAAAACTCTTTGCCCAATTCCACTGGAATGAGCTCTGCATTCAGACAGATTTTTTTTCTTGTATCTCTGTTCTGGGAAGGGTGTGGATAACTCTATAAAAACATCAGAACTCTGAGGACATGTCAAGATCAACCCTTCTCAGGTCTTGAAGGGTTTGTTTTATAATGTCTTACAAATCCAAACAATAAATATGCAATAGAGAGGAAAGATAATTAAATTGGTTAATTTAAATCTCTATCATTTTCTCAGCAGCAAATTGATTCAAAAGATAGATGTTATATGAATCAAGTTATAGAATTTGGCATAGGATGAGTATCTTATTTATAGAGAAAAAATAATAAAACCAAGGTCAGGTCTAATTAGTTCTGCAGCTACTGGATGAGAGACAAATGCTTGAGCTCTGCTCCCTATGAGAATCTGCATGGTGTTATGCAATTCTGCTGGCAAACAGAGCAACGTATTGTACTTCTGAGCCTCACTGCCCTAAGTTACTATCCATGGACCTCATCAGGTCACTAACAATAAATAAATAAGCCAACAAATAAATAAATAAATAAATATAATGCTAGTAAAACCCAAACAGCTTAAAGGATGGGTGTTGTCCTTCTGCAAGGAGAAAAGAAGAAAGGGTTGGGATGGAGAATTGAATTTGTTTGGGTGAAATAAAGGCTGAGACTGACCTTTGCTTCAAACTACCTGGGAACAACTTTTTCTCTTAGTCGGAGTTAATGCCTGGAGGCTCAATTGTGCAATCAGTTCTGATGCAAACTCTGTTGCATCAGTTCTTGTCTTGAAGCACAAAATGCCAGAGAAGAAGAGTGCATACATATTTGTGGAAAGCAAATAAAAGAAAAAAATACACCAAACCAGCATATACCACATTTTATTTTATTTTATTTTATTTTATTTTATTTTATTTTATTTTATTTTATTTTATTTTATTTTATTTTATTTTATTTTATTTTATTTTATTTTATTTTATTTTATTTTATTTTATTGTATTTAGAATTGTTTCTCTTGAACCACTATGCAGGTTCATTGTGAAGACAATGAAGGCAGAGAAGGTTGCTTTGCCATCCAGCTGGCTGTGATGGACATCCAGAGGCAGCTCTGAAAGCTTTCCTTCCTGTGTGGAGCCTTCAGATGTGTTGCTGTGACTTCCTCATTGCTGTGACTCAGCCATGAAAAGGCTGCATTTTGGGGCTGTTTGCTTGCCATTATGCCCTCCAGCTGTTTGGAAATGTTGCCCAAACCAATAGTCTCTGCACCCAGTAAGACTCTTTAATGTGCTGTGGTCCCTGAAGGGAAAGATTTTGCTCCCTGGCAGCATGGTCTGCAGGTTGCCCATTGGAGATGGTGTTGGGAGACTCTGGTATCAATTTTTAACCCCACTTAATGGACAGATGCTCTTTATCAAATCTTCCATGCTGGAAGGTACTGGTTTAAGAGAAGACTTCAAGAGCAGGCCATGATGAACTTCTAGTATGAAAGCGGAGACTAAAGAAGCAGCAGAGAAAACAGCTTTGTAGGACAGGGGAAGGCCTGCACACCTCCACCACACTGCAAACGGCAGCTGGGGGCTGCAAACAGCAATTCCTCTGTGCCCAGTGTGGGAGCAGAGACACAAACCTGCCTATTCCAGCAGCTCCTAGCCAAAATACACTACAGCTGGCTCCGGTGTTTGAAGCACAAAGATCTTAAAGAGCCTAAAAAAAGTGCAGCTGGGAGGGTCTGAAACTGCTGGATGAGGGGATCCGTCGCTGAAGCTGTATTTCACAGCAGAGGGATTTTTGCTCTCTCATGTACTGGAGACGTGCGTATGCTTTTCTGCTTAGCGATGGCAATAGAAAGTATTCACTCTTTTTAAAGGGAAAAATAAAAATGGATAAATTGCCCCATGATTTATAACTGAATCAAATCACTGGTGTATAATTTTCATAGTTTGTGCATAAATACTGTCAGGAAGGATGAAATTGGCTTTACTGCTACCATTAAAATCTTATATAATGAATCAAACAACATATCAGGAAATGATATAATATACTTTATTTATTATCAGCTTAGATGAATAGATTTCTTGGTGTAACTACAGAAACATTGAGTAGGACTCATTCACTGTGAAGTCTTATTCCTCTGGACATTGCCAGCTGCTTTGCACACATTTGGGCTACTGCAATTTTTACTGTAATACAAGACAAGAAGAAAGCCTTACCAGCTGCCCCCTTGCCTTGTACTAAACACCTTCCATCTCCATGTCATTTCAGGACAGATGCCAAGGCTCCATTTCAAAATTTGCCCTGACTTAAAGAGTGCCTGAATGTCAGCCCACAGTGTGGCTTTCTACCAACCACGACAAAAATCCCTTACAGGAATTTAGACCATTCCTAAACAACACGCAAAAGGCTATGCAATATCCTGAAAGGCTAAGCAGGATCTGTCAATTATTCATTGTGACGGGACCCATGATTTACAAAGCCACACATTGTAAATAACCCATAACTTTGGATGAAAAAGGATAAATAGCTTTCCTCAGTCAGTTGTCTGACCTCGCTTGATAACATGCAGGAGGGTCATGGACCCCAGTGGACTCATCCTACCCTGCAGGTGATCTCTGAATAGAACAAATTGCTGTGGGACAAAACCGCTGTCTCTGGACTCTCTAGAGAGCATAGATATGGATACGGCACAGCTCACGTAAACATAACTGTCCCCAAATTTCCAGATTATTTTTTAAAGCTGCAAAATAGAGCCCTTCGTGTTAAGGCAGAGAAAAAAATCCTAGCTCAGGCTCCTTGGGGCAGCCTTCATCTGTTCATCTCACCGTGCATCCTCATAAAATCATGCAACATTTCACTCACAGGATGGACTGCTCTCCGCAGGCTGAGCAGTTATTCTGTGTTATGTTTTTTTTCTTGTTTCTCAGTGTGTCAGCCAGGCTCGATTTGCTCCACACATTTCAAACCTTGCTCTGAAGACCGAATTATTAATTTCCTGTAGGCTTTTTCTCTGGCACGTCTTGCTACAGTGCCTGAATGGCTCACAAATTCAGCCTGGTTATTTTCTTGCTACCTCAGTGAGATAACAGGCAATTATTAACCCCTGTTTTCAGCCAGAGAAGTGAGGCATAATGAGATTTCATTTACAGTTATTCACTTATTTTGGATACCCAGGTTAGGATGCTTTGGGTTTGATACTTCAGGGTGCTTAGCACCTTAGTAGTGATTTAGCACTTTTTATTCCAAGTGCATTTCTCTCCGACTTCAACTGCAGCTGTGTATACTCAGCATATTTGCAAAACAGCCACCAGGGTCTCAGGTAGGTGGAAAACGAGAAGCACACAAACAGTGACCACCTGCAGGCAGTATGGGAGCTGAGCTGTTCTGATTGAAAGAGCACACATCCCAAGTGCATTGCAAAGCCTAATTTTAGGTACCCAAAAGGAGGAGAAAAAGCTAACCCAGAAAACTTGGCACTTACATCTTCCCTTAAGTGCCTGGATTGAAATAGGGTCTCAGCAGCACTTAGCCACAACATAGACAAGAGAAGAAACCTGGGACCAAGGCTGGTAAGATGAATCCCGGCCTTCCTTGGGCATATTCATGTCTTCAGCACATTGCATCTACCTGCACCCCTAATTTGCTGTTTTCTATCTAAATGTGCCCTCAGACCACATACCAATATGATCAGGGAAGGAGGAGGCAAAGTAGGAGCCTGGTGTTGTGGGGGAGCCTGCTAAGAGAACACCAGAGATGGGTTTGGTCCTGTGGGATTTAAACACACACTCCCTAACTCCACGTGGTTTAACAACCAGCTGTATCAACAGCTAGGTCTAGACAAATTCAAAAAACCAGTTAAATGCAAATTCTTTAACTGGATTCATCCTTTCAACAGCCTCATAGAAACATTAAGATTACAGAAAATGCTGCATATTGGCTGAATATCCATTCAGAATCCTTTATTAGGCATCAAGGACTAATTTTCTAACAAAAGCCAAATCCTGTGCTGTTCTTTTATTTACAGCTGATCTTTCTGGCTTTGAAACAAGATAAAGCACAGACGTCAAGGATATCTTATCCAGAAAACATTACCTTTTCTCTGTTTAATCCATAAACTGCATAATATGTATGTGCATTTCAAGGAACAGTAATCGATTGGTACTTTATGATAATGCTTAGTATATGACTTGTTCTATTGATTAATGTTGCAGTAACATCATAATATCACCAGAATCACAATGTTTCTAAAGATAACATTGAAAAGATCACAGTCCAATGTTGCTAATGTCTTATAAATAGACCAGATGCTAGAAAATCTCCATTACCTAATTTGCAAGTTTCAGACAAATATAAATGTGCTCTGCAAAATTGATTGGCCTTCTTAATCTGTTAGAAGCTATAATGTTAACTTTGTTCCTTTAATGTGGGCCATACTACTTGCATGACTCTGCGATATAGATAATCTCTCAAGATGGATTTTGCTTATTATTATCTCTTTCTTTCCCCCTCTTTTTCTCTGGCCCCCCATACTGTGTGGTGGGGATGGCCAGGTATTGGAAGGAGTTTCCCTGATATGATTAAAGAAAAAAAAAATTGTCATCAAGTTATTCCTTTCACAGAGAGATATACCCATATACCCCATTCTGGGGCATTTGTCATCTTCCCTGGGCATACTCTGGACAGGGTGAGGCAAGCAAGTAGGTTGCACACACTTCTGATGTGATGAGAGTATTACAAGGATTATTGCTCTTAACTATTCCTTCAGGGGACTTCTCCGAGGGGATTAATTAGAGTCTCCCGGTATGAACATAACCAGAAGGCAGATCACAGGCTGTGTCAAAGATTCAGAGCTTTTCTGCCCTCAAATAACTACAGTAGCAAAGGGGAAGAATGTGTGGTTTGGTTTTATTTTGGAAGCCAAAGCTCCTGAATAAAACCCTCCACTGATAGTTAATCGATATTTGTTCCAAAAGCACAAGGAGAGCTGAGATTTGTAAATGTTAATTGCTAACGAAAACTCCCTGTAAGCTTTCTGTATTGGGGCACGAATGAAGTACAGGTTGTGAATCGGTCAGGGGTATTTTTCTTCTTCTTTTTTTTTTTTTCTACAAGTGATTTAACCATTCTAAACAAAAGTCTTAGGAAAGGGAGAAGAAAGCAAGAGTAGCAGGGAGGGATCTTTCCCTTTACCCTAGGTCCTGCTGTGTTTTGAAGTCTATCACCCCCAAATGGACTTGTACATAGAAGAGATGAAGAAACCTGGACAGGCATCTGTCATTTCTCTTTCTCTTGTAGTTCTTTCTTTCTTTATTTTCTTTAAAGAAAGGAGTCAGTGTGACGGTATCAAGGAAATCTGCATGAATTCAAGCTTTCACAGTCTTTGAGAGGTGTCTGGGACAGGAAAAGCAAGCACAGCTTTAGACAGAAGCTCACAGCTATCCCACTGGAGCTGTGGGTTTCTCAGCTGTATCTTTGGGTAGCGCAGCCCATCTGACAAAATGCTCCCCAGCAAAGACTTGCAGAGGAGCCCAGCACGAGGTTGCTCCTTGTCCTGAAGGACTGATGGAGAATTTCAGATCTTTGAATCTCTTGGCAAGGGGATTACCCGCTCCTAAAAGTAGCACTCTGAAGGACTAAGTAGTCACTGGGGCAAAGTACGTGTCAAAGTGAATACTCTTTGGGCTTTTGTTGGGCTCTTTTCTAGAAACTTTTCCATTAGCAACCTGGTTTTAGAAGGCTTTAAGAAAATATGAAACTGAGAAAAGTTTTATCACTCTGTCACCAGGGTGCTTTGTCAATCTTACATAAGCACAGGCAATACACGACTCTCTGCATTATTTTCCAGTGAAAAGCAAAATGGCTTTATGGATCTTTTTTTCAGGACAAGTGGGGGGATATAAAAAGGAACAGTTGTAGCCACTTACACATGAAGGTGGGCTGTAGAGAGCAGAAGTAGAAATCTGCTCTAAACAGATTTAAGCAATGAGAACCTACAGGGAACCATTGGGATGGAGAGAAACTACTTTCTGACAGGTAGACTGGGAAAGACACAGAGGAGAAATGGTGAGAAGATGCTCAAGATAAATGGGAAAAACAAACATATGACAGGGGCTGTTCAGGCTGGATAAGGCCAAGGTCTCATAGCACAGTTTCATCAAGCAGTGCTGCTGAAAGACAGATGAGGCTGTTATACCCTGCTGTGAACTTAGAGGCCAGGTTGCTGGATGAGATTTGAATGAAGAATTAGGAAGTGGTAGTCTTGTGTTAAATACAGGACACAACCACATGCAGCTGCTTCATTGGTACCCACCCTGTACCTATACATGCACTGATAACACAATTTCCAACTCTTATCTAATAAATAATTAGAAGCATCGGCTTCTTTCTAGAAGGCTGGAAGAAGCAAACTTTGGATTTAGGTTCCCTCAGTTCTGCAGGTTACCATTCTGGGACCATTTGCTCCTCCACACAGTCACTGGTAATTTCACATTAATTAATACTAGAATCTCACTGCTCATTTAGGATTTCCCATCACAGCAGCCACAAACAAAGGAACACCAGCAATCAAAAACTTGAGCCGTTGTGCCTTTGGGTTGAATTTTTTAAGGCATTTGAAGACAGGAGCACACCAGGAATTTTTCAGATGCACTCAACCTATTAAAGATCCCATTAAATATTCTTAACCACATCTCAGTAATGTTAAAAATGTACTGTTCAATAATGCCGTGTTTAATATTGTCCACAATAACTGTACACACAAGTGCACACTAAGTAATCACAGTAGAGGCAACCTACACTGTGTGGTTCATCTAGGACAATATAACAGGATTTTTATTTTCCCCATGCTGCTTCAGCTTTCTTCCAGAACTGTAATTTCCTTTAGAAAAAGAAGCCACCAAGAACTGAAGCAGAGGCTCTTCAGAACATTTCTCCCTGGTGATGGCATGCATTCTTTCTAACAACTGGTTAGCAAGTGGTCATTTTGTTGAAAAGTAAGGGTATTATTATTATTATTTTTAATTGAATATAGTGTGTTGCAATATTTAGTCAAGGGATAAACAAGAGGACTTGTTTTTATCACAGTCTGGGTTCAAACTTGCCCCTAGTATGGTCCACCATGCCCTTAACATCCTCTTTCCCAGCACAGTAACAAGGCTGTTATGCATCATTTTTTCCCTAATTGCATGGAATAGCAATGACAAAATCAGATACCATACTTTGCTTTCTTAATGAAAGTCATTTTTAAGCTCAAATATTGGTTTCAGTTCAGCTTCGTTCTTATTTAAAGTCAAAAGTGCTTTCGCAAGCATGAACTGCGGAGAGATTTGTCATGGCGCTGCTGCACATAGACTGCCAGGTCACTGGGCTTGCAGGATGAGGTTTGGAATCAGGAAGCATATTCCTGTCTCAGACCAGTTTGGTTCAGCAACACTTGGCTGTGCTTTAGAGTAAAAAGTGAAGGTTTTCTTCTGTCAGCCTCCCTTCCTCGCTCATCTCCTTGGGACGAACTGTGCTGCTAGAAGGGGAAGTGGGACTTGTACTCACCTGGTTCACCATATGGATGGTCAGATCAGATGCAATCTCACTCCAAATACCATCACACATAACTGTTCTTTCAGCAAATGACACGCTTAACTTTAGGCACACGAATTATCCCACTCCCATTCAGCAAAATCTCATAAGCAGGTGCTCAGATCCCAAAGAACTTGAGTGTTTGCCTGAATCAGGCATGAATATGCATAATGGTTGAACAATTTGGCTTTCAGTATAGGATTATGCAAATTGCAGATTACACGCACAAATGAATTGCCACTCCTTGATTCACAATTAATCACTTCAGCCATTTCTCCATCTGCTTTTGTTCCACGTTCATTGTTGCTTTCATTTCTCTAGTATATCATTCTACACTTTTCTGTGGAGAAATAGTTGTGTTAACTCAGTCTTGTAAATAAAAAAGCATCTCGTTTCCACTACAAATTCCAAATTTTTGGACATGTGAGATCCTTTTTCTCTTGGAAAATTTTCTCCTCTGAAATTAGAAGAGAAATTCCTCTCTTCTTGCTAGGTCAGGGAACTCCCAAAGGAGGCTGGTGCAGTAGCACAGGTGGATCAGGTCATGGGAGGCGATTATTCCCCTCTGCTCTGCCCTGGTGAGGCTCTAGCTGGAGCCTTGCATCCAGGTCTGGGGCCCCAGCACAAGAAGGATGAGGGGCTGTTAGAGCAGGTCCAGGAGAGGCCACAAAGATGCTCAGAGCACTGGAACACTTCTGCTGTGAAGTAGAAGGGAGCTGGGGGTGTTAATCCTGGAGAAGAGAAGGCTCCAGGAAGACTCATTGCAGCTTTCCAGTACTTAAAGGAGGCTTAGAAAAAGAACGGAGAGTGACTTTTTACTCATTCAGATAATGATAGGACAAAGGGCAATGGTTTTAAAGTGAAAGAATAGATTTAGTTTAGATACGAGGAAGAAATTCTTCCCTCAGGGCGGTGAGGCCCTGCCCAGGCTGCCCAGAGGAGCTGTGGCTGCCCCATCCCTGGCAGTGCCCAAGGCCAGTCTGGGTGGGGCTGGGGGCAGCCTGGGCTGGGGGCAGGGGGCCCTGCCCATGGCAGGGGCTGGAATTAGATGGGCTGTGAGGTCTCTTCCAGCCCAAACCATCCTGTGGTTCTCTGATTCTATGATTAAGCAGAGGTACTTCAACCCAGGTAACAGAAGAGGCTTCATGCCAAATGTGACATGCAATTAGCACACACAAAACCAGAAAAGCTGTCTGCACCAGAAAAATGTCTTTTAAACCTCAGCATGCACCTGTCAGGCAAACGGTACCACTCTGAGGTCTGTGATCTCTGGACTATCCAGAAAATCAGTTGATCTGTATTGCAAACTGTGGCAGATTGAAACTTCAGCTCTCGCTCACTCTTTTATTTATTTTTCTTCTCCTTACTTACCTTTGGCTGGTTTCACTGATGCAGTATTTCGAAGCTGCCTTGAATTCTTGCACTTAAGTTCACTTGGCCCTTGCAGCTGAGGCTCTCAACATCAGCCAGGAAGGATCAGTCTTTACTAGGATGAGTCACTAATAATAATGATGGTAGGAGGGAGAGAAGAGTGGGATCTTGGCTAGAAAACGAGGGTTTGGGGATAATAACTGAGTGCAGTTAGGGCTCAAGTGGTTCAGCAGCTGGCTCAGCACACCCATTATGGCAAAGAGGCTGCTGCTATGCTGTAACTAGCACAGTAATTTATCAGTAGGTGCCTGGTATTCTGTGCACATCTTTTCATCCATATGGAATAACTGCGCATTTGTTCAGGAGTTGCTTTCACTTTTTAAAGTATGGGTTGCTTTGACTTGTTAAAGAATGGGTTGCTTTCAGTTAGCAAAGTATAGGTTGCTTTCAGTTGTTAAAGTGTGGGTCCTCCTGGCTGCTGAGGAAGGCACGAGTGCTTTCTTTTGCAGTTGATCAAAGAAAGAGTAGTCCTGGTAGTATCTGAACCTCCCAGGTAGTGTTCCAGGGCTTGGAGTCTCACAGGCACTGCCAGGGGCACTGGCTGTGTCTGCTGGGATTGGCACAGGGCACTCCAAGGAGCAGTGCACACAGACCACGGGCTCTGCCAGCTTTTCACAACTTCAGCTGCAGTGTGAATTTCTATCAGAGAACGAGGTGCATCTTAGAGTCTAATGCTCAGACAGGTCATTTTTTAGATGCAATGGAGCTAATTTCTGCCTAAGGCCATACTTCCCAAAATGCTGAAACACATGGTACCTGAGATGGGCGCCTGTCCTACCATGGGAGTTGTCAGAGCAGCCAGGTGTGTGACTGCACTACAGAAAGCTTTGTGACATCCAAGGCAGTCACATTGCAAAGCTGCATTGGAAAATAACAAGTAAAGATTATTTTTCTCTATTTAGGGGAAAGGTAAATGGCTTCTTTGCTTCCAGATGGTGAATAAGTTTTCAACAGAGCTTTCCATAAGAGCTTTCACCTTCTTTCGAAGAAAAAAAAAAATAAATCAATAAATCTTTCTGGCTACTGTCTGTATTAATGGTGGAAAAAATTGTACTTATTGGTGTATCAATTACAAGAATTAGCTGGCTAATGGCCCGACATACCCTTCTGTGCTCAGGAGATTTGGCTATTGGCTACTTTCATTAGATTTTCTGAAACATGTGAGGTCGTCTTTACTATACAGGGAGGATTTTACATGGACATCCCTGATGGTTCTTTATATGACCCTGAGGAGCACAGGCTACCCAACGAAGTTCATTACTGCTATCTTGGCTAAAATCTTCTTATTAAAGGAATAAATATGTGTGGGGTTATCTCTTTCCTCAGAAGTAATCTAACTGGTCAAAGTTGCTGAATAAAAGAAAAGAAGCATTCTTCCATTTTTTAAAGTGCTTTTGCATTACTCTAGCAAATGACTCAGAGAGTTATGGTTTTGCTACCCTTCATGGTAAAGAGGTATTTATGTGTCAGGTATACAGTTGTAAAAAGGCTTAGAAACACCTCTTGGAAAGAAGTTGCTGTAGCCCACTCTCACCTCACGGAGCCAGGAGGCAGTCAACCTATTCCTGTCTCCTCAACAAGCAGGAGTGTAGCATCACCTCAGTGCCTGTTTCAGATGATGCTTCAGTCTTGAACAGGTTGAGGCAATGGAAGAAAATGTGCATATCCAAACTCAGGAGATACACTGCCTAAAGAGATGTAAGCAAGCCGTGTTGAAAACTAAATTTCTTGAGAGCGCCTTCCAAAGGACTCATATACTCATGACCTGCTCTTGGATAGATACCCTTGAAGGGAATTAGAGACTGCAGTAAGGGGTCATGTTGCATTTTAATAGATTATAATTCCAGAGTTGAAAGTTTCACAGTATCTAAAAAATCCAGATTTGCTGGATTTTTGCCATTTCACTATTCTATAGGCACTCAGCTTTTAGAACTGAAGGCTCTCATTGTTTGTAGGTAAATAACACTTATGTGCCTAAGGTAAAAATATGAGCTTTTCAAGATAATGCTACCTGTTCTGTTCTGAATCCTAATGGTGGTTGACATTCCATATGGCTATCGTAGTCTTACAGGATGTCTTGCAAATCAATTGCAAATCTGAAAAAAGTAATGTCACAGACATAGGCATCAAAGCAGATGGATCAAAAATCCCCAAATGATGACACTAATGGGAAGGTACCCCATGTCTTGAGGGCATTAGATGACTGCAGACTCAAGGAAGGCCTGGAGCAGCTCCTCCAAAGCTGCAAAAGCAATAGGAGGTTGGTTATGACTCCCTGGATGAAATGAATTATATGCCACGAGAAGCAAAGAGAATACCAAAAGATACATGATCTCAAATGCATCCACGACTATGAAATATGAAAATAAGTTCATTTAAAAGGTGGGATGCCGAATTGGTATCTTTAAAATGAATTAAACATAAAAACCCGCCAATTCAGGGACGAATTAACTAAATGCTTTATATCCTGTCGCCATCTACTGGATGTGAGCTGCAGCAGGAGAGCGGCGGAGGGAGCTGAGCGCAGAGGCTCTGGAGCCACTGGGGATGCTGGAGGCTGGTTACAGCGTGTGGCAACCTGTAGGCCACCAAACCCGAGGTCATGGCCACGCATGTTGCAGTTTGTCAAAGGGCTGTGGGCTGCTGCCCATCTCCACCACCATCTCTGGACATGGGGAGGTGGCCACTGCACAAAAACATGGTGTGTGGCTGAGTTTCTCTAACTTTAGTATTCACTGAAAATGTTTCACAGTGTGTAACCATGGACAATTGTCACCAGTAAGCTCTCCCCATCCCAGGGTGACCCAAGGAAGCCTGGGGGAAGGATGAGTTTTAGGGTCAGAAGCTGGCATCGCTGTGCTTGTGGCTCTCAGAGGACCATGGGCTTGCTCTATGGGACATCACTTCTTTCTGTCTTGTGCACACCTTTAGAGTTTCTACTTCTAGCAGTAAAAATGAGAAACAGGAATCAGAAAGTCCATTAGACCAAATAGATTTTTTTTTTCCACTTTATTTTTGTCTAGGATAATCTAAAAGAATTGTGCTTTATTTGTCCCAGAACACGAGTACAGAGGCTTGCTCAGAAAGGATGTAAGGCACTGACTTCATTTTACACAGATTCTGGCAATTCCTCAGGTTCCTCTCCTTCTGTCAGAAACTGAGCCCTTATGCCCCTAGGAAAGCACATGAGCTGTCAGTCTGCATGGTATTTGTGAGCATGAAAACTCTCAGTCAGTCAACATTAAATCCTTCTAATCCATTAAAATAAGCAAACAGGTGCTGGAGACGTTGCTCCCTTCCTGGAGCAACATTTGAACCTGCAGCTCGGAGAGCAGCCGTGCTCACTTTGTCCTGATGACCACTTATTTAATATTTCATACAGTCTGAGGCAATGTCAACAAATGTGACTATTCATCTTGAAAAGCCCCTCTAGCTATGTAATTAGCTCTCTAATTACAGCTAAGCTCATTTTCAGATCCAGTCTACTTACTATAATGCAGGGATATGAACCAAGATCTCCCAGACTCTGGGATATCCTAAGGATTTTCTTTCCTTTCTCCTCCCTCCCCTACACACACTATTTTTCCAAATAAATTACTATGTGAATTTTAGTCATATTTAGCAACAGTTAAAGAAAAAAGAGAAAAGGAGAAAAAGATGCATCTTGGGCAATTTTAGATGTTTATGAGTTAGATATCTAGTTTAAATTATCATTAAATGTTCCTTTATACAGAATGGAAAGAAACAGACACCTCCCAAAGATGGTTCATAGCACATATTTTAGTCATTTATCCTAAATTGTCCAAGTGGATGCTGATCTCTAACAGTAAACTTCAGAAGGAGCTGTTGGTTGAACCAGACCAGAATTTGTGGCAACTGACGTCAGATTTGAATAATACCACGGAAAACATTTTTTTCTTTCCTTCCCCAAGTAACTTTAGTATTCACTGAAAATGTTTCACAGTGTGTAATCATATTCTGATAAAAGGTTGATTATGTACGCATGTAGTTCTAGATGAATTATTACATTCTTGATTGGTTAAGAATAACAGTGTCTTGGTGTAAAAAAGATGATTGAAAGTAGACCTGAAATCAATCTTCAAATTAGTAAAC
This sequence comes from Aythya ferina, assembly GCF_964211825.1. Taxonomy (NCBI): domain Eukaryota; kingdom Metazoa; phylum Chordata; class Aves; order Anseriformes; family Anatidae; genus Aythya; species Aythya ferina. The sequence goes on from NC_140301.1 coordinate 63,299,188, forward strand.
TAGTACTCCACAGATTGAGTAAAATGAAATTACTCACACTGCATTTTATCTTGCTACCATTTCTAAAACATAGAAAATTGGCACATCTAGTCATTAGAAGAAGTTTTAGTTTTTTATTTCTCTTCTCCATCCATTCTTGTCTTTAGGGCCAGATTCCCTGTTAATGTTCCTTCCTACCCTTTCCAGGCACTGGGCCAAAGCAAAGCTGTTTGTTCTAGGTATCTGCTGAATGTTCAGAATAATGATTTGCAGTACCAGAAACATCCCAGGTGCTCACACTTCACACAGATAAACCTTGCACTCTGTGTAAGTCCACTGAACTGTGTGCCCCTACACAGATCTGGATTCATCCCAAGAAAATGTGATCCCAATATACATCCACTTAATAACAATTCGTTTTACTGGGAACCTCTCACTTTTGTTCTATGGCTATCGTTTTCTGTCATTGATGGGTAAATGGTTATCATTATAGTAATTGTCTGTATGTGCATCATCCGTCTCATTGCTTCTCTTCTGATGACTTGGGTCAAATATTCAGTTTATTTGCGAACAACAGAATGAGTTCACAGACTTTTTGTATTAGCTGCCCTTCAGATGAGTCAGGGTTGGCTCTTCTGTTGCCAAGCCAGCCAGTGGGGCAGGAGGATGCTGTACAGCTAAAGGTTTGCTGGAAGACAGTGCTGTGATAACCTGGTCTCCTTCTGTCTCCTGCGCATCACATCAGTCTGAGATGCAGGCTATTCCAAGAGACAGCACTAGGGAAGATAATATAAAAAATGACAGGTTCAGTCAACCTAAATATATAATTAAGTCCTCGAGGGATCTTCTGATTTTGATTGATTAAAGGCACTGTCACTTTTATGGGTCTCCATCTTAAGGTAGCTATGGAAACATTTGAAAAAAGGGTCCTGGTGAATAGGTGGGCTCTGCAGTGTAATTTTCTGCCTAAAGCACAGATTGCCTCATTTTCAGAGATCTGCTTTTTATGGGGGATGGGTTGATGTACTCAGACATAAGGGAGGAAGCCCAGCATGGTTTAAGAAGTGAGCTGGTTGCCAGTTTATGGGAATCCCAAATCCTTTACTGCATCAGCACCAGCTTTGGCAGAAGTCTATCCCTCTGTGCCTGAGGGTGCTGCTCCGCTCTCCCTAAAAAGAAATAAATAGATAAATAAATAAATAAATAAAATATTGCCAGATACTTAGGCATGAAAAAGGTGCTATGCATCTGCTGCTTGGTAGAATTTGTCCATGTGGATTTAATGTGAATGATTTTGCAATAGCTTATCCCTAAGGGAAAGCAGTTACTACATATACAAGAGGCAGAAAATAGGGGACTACACATGCCATACAAAGACCTGGATTAAAGTCATCATCATAACTTTCTCTTTAATACTTCATCTGAAAAGTTGACCTACCCCTTTTCCGTCTTCTTACCTTGTTAAATGTTTCCCAGCCTTTCCCTCCAGGGGCTCAGAGGTCAGGGCCCATGTCTGTGCCCCAGTAATAACTGTGCTAACATGACGAGTGGGCAATACGAGAAAGGTGGACACTAACATTTTCCGACTATCCAACATATTTCTTGAAAAGGTCATCAAAACACTAACCCTGAAATTATATCCATCCCCCAATCTCAGAAGTAACCACTTAGGGAAGAGGAATAAAACCTGGTAGGTGATGTATTTCCACCATTTAATATTAGATGTGGTCTCTCTTCTGACCCCAGAATGGCCTAAGTATCAAAACATATTTTTGAAAGCAAAAAAGATGATTGAAAAATCAATACTGGTAAATGGTAAAAAGTCACACCAGCATGTATTCATACAAAATTAAGGTTGTAGAGGTGAGAAGCAGTTTTGCCTTTGGTTTTTAAGTTCATCAGAATGCCCTATAATGATTGTATGTCATGAGATTACTCAGACACACTCAGATGTAGCAATGATTGAAAGTTATTTCCACTTTGGTGGCAATAGATTGGATTTAGATAGATTACAAGATTGTATTTATGTGATATTTAAAATCTCCAAAGTTTTGACATACTGTAGCAATTTAACAGAGTCTAATTATAGTTAGAAGACTACTTAGCAAAGATGCGAGAATGGTAAGATTCACATGAGACTTAAGCAAGGTATCAGACGTTGAGTTAGCTGTGTGCCTAAGGGTTTCCTCCCTCTTAGGGTGCAGTACTCATTCTTTCCAGTTATGCTGCCAGCAAACAACCCTTACACCTTGAGAAGTCTCCCCTGAGAAGCGTCTCTTCCAGGGGGAGTTCCTGAGTTACAGCCTGCTGTGATCCCAGAGAGCTCAAAGAGCTCACATGGGATCACTGTTTATAGGATCATGAGATGATTTCCCTGAATCATAGACCAGATGTATAGATAACAAAGGAATGATGCCATGACAGGAGAGAGCTGCTCCAACATGTTTTCCCATAATCCTCTAAATTATACTGTATGATAGGACACTGGGAGAACGAAGGGAAGCAGAGCATCTACATTTACCCCGGAAAAGGTTCTCACTCTCACTGTTCTGCTTTTATGACTATTTTGATATTTGCAATTAGAAACTGAGAGCTGATTATGTCCTATGTGCCAACTAGTAAATGTCAAGGTCTGATCTGAGAATTGAAGATGTGCTTAAGTACTTCCATCTTCATTATTTATTTATTTTATTTATTTATTTATTTTTGCATGGGGGCCTAAAATCTTTGATTTTACAAACAGCTCTGATCTATCTAAACACTTAAGCTCTGCCTTCGTTTAAACACACAGAGATTCCTGCTGAAGTCTTTTTTAGTTAAGCAAAGATTGAATCAGACATAGATCATTTAATTAATGGCACACCACACCAGATGCGAATGCTGTAGCACACAGCATTTATTTCTTCTTTCAGTCTCTTTGTAAGGTTAACTCCATTAATACTTTCACATTGATGAGCTTGCTGGTCTACCCAGCGAGCCTCCCTGCCTGAAGTCAAGGCTGCTGTCGATGTATCTAGTCCAATTCAGAACAAATGCTCTCATCCTGCATTTAACTTTGAAAACTGTGCTTCTAGTTCAGCCACAAAGAAGGGCTTCTATGTCTGAAAGCTTTCCTGTTTTCTCCTTCTTTTCAAAAGGTTGATTAAAACAACAAACAAACAAACAAGAAAAAAAATCCCCACACACTTTATTCTTCCCACAAACCTTGACTTGTCTACTAAACATTACCAAGATGAATTCTATTGGAGGCCAAACCAAGCTCTCTAAATGGTAAATGTGGAATAGGAAAAGAGATTTTAAAAAACCCTCATGAAATTCAGGTGGGCTCTTCAGTGTGATATGAAAAAAAAAAACAACAAGGTCATCAACACTAGGAGTAACATGACAGAAATCCATTAAAGCATCACCTGGGATACAATGAGAGAGATCAGAAGGTGGACCAAGATGCAACTTACAACATAATAATCTCAGTTGCTGAGCCAGTGCAATCTGCCTCCAGCCTGCCAAAGACTGCTAAAGTCACTGGAAGCTGCTGGTCTCGCCTCATCCATCCAGAAGTTTATACTTCCACACTGAAGCATTGTAAAACCGTAACTTTTCCATGAAGAGAGGTTTCACTTCATGAAACCCTCATTCTTTGGTGTTTGTTTGACCAGCTCTGTCAGCTTGGTAGTCAGATTTTCTCCATTGATCCTCCCCTCTCCCAATTGTTGGCTCTAACATTAAGATGGATTTAGTTTGGCCTGAAACACACATTTTCCAAGGCCTTTGTCTTCTGTGTGATGGAATGCCCATTCTAGTAGCAAATCTTTTAGATGTCCTTGCTGTTGTGATCATGTCAGAGCACCTGTTTTAATTTACATACAGTATGCCTACTGTATGCAAGCATTGTAGTTAGAGATTACTTTGCTCTCTTCCCTTCTTGCTTCCTCTCTGAATTCCCTCCCATATCCCCCTGAACCTGTCTTATTTCACTTTTTTTTTTTTTTTTTTAATTATTATTTTTATTTTTTTTAGCTCTGTTAAAGTTTGCTTGTTTAGGGCTCTTGCCTGCTGCTGTCTCCATGTACCACAACTGCTGTGCTGTCTGGCTGCATGCACCAGGACAGGCAGTCTCACATCTGTCACCTGGACGGGGTGGTTGGAGGCCCTGGGTTGTCCATCAATGGGTCACCAATTCTGGCCCCACGGCTGTGGTAGGACCGTGTAGACATTGTTTGCTGTGAGTTGCTCCTGCAGCTTCCTTGGGATGTGTCTCCTCTGTAATCTGTGCTCAGGGAGGTGTTAGGCATCTCTTGAGCACACTGAAGAGTAACAGGATGATAGGCTATTGGCAGTGGGTGAAGAACCGCACATACTCCTGCTTTCTGCTGGTGACCCAGCAGATCCCAAGCTTTTTGCCCTGGAGGGTCCCATGGCCTGCTGTGCAGCTGCTGGGACACCGAGAACAGGGATGGGATGGGATGGGATGGGATGGGATGGGATGGGATGGGATGGGATGGGATGGGATGGGATGGGATGGGATGATGGTGGTGACTGCCAGCAGAAGAACATGCATATGTGGAGGATGAAGGGTAAGGGGATGCTGACAAACCCATGTTGGTGGAACAAACGGAGGAAGGAGCTGGTAGGTATCTCCTCCCTTGTTATTTAGAGTTTTTCTGACTTGCCTGTGACTAATGTGAAACACTCTGGCAGAGCATCTTTGCTCAGCTGGGGATGTTTCTTACGTATGTGTGGCTTCTGAAGAAAGAGATGCTCTTTAGCTCCTTCTATTTCTTTACACCCCAACCCACCTCCCTTCTTTCCCACCTTCCTAAACTGGGCTGTTATAGAATCAAACCTGGTGCTCTGCACCATGCTGCGGCAAGGAGGTTATCAAATATTTAATAGTGTTTCAGGTGCTTCTCCCACCCCTTGAAAAATGCCAGCAGCGTGACATGTCATTCCTACTTGAGGTCTCTTCTGGCGAAGGAGATCCTCTTACAAGGGGCACAAGGCTTCCTGGGAGGATCGTATCAGATATTAGTTATTTATTAGCTCTCTGAAGATATAAGTTTTAAATAATGTAGAAATTTGCCTTGCAGGTCTGATAACATATGCATAGGATCTCAAATAGATATTAAAAAATATTTTGGATTCCAAACAGTACTTGGCAAACAATCTGTAAATCTTCTTGGCTTGACTTTCTGGCATGGATCAATCACACGTAGACATAAGTGACTTTTCCAATGAACAATAATCATAATAGGCAGGCTGCAGATTTGCCTGCTCTCTTTGTCTTTGCCGTCTCTGTGTAACGCATGGTTGGTCTGAAAGGCAGGCACTTCACACAAAGTTTCAATAGAACAGGGGATTGTGCTGGGTGTATGGACCAGACTGAGTGTAACTGCCAGCATTCTTTCTTTCCCCATTTCTCTAAATCAGGTGAAAATATGATCTGTTGAAACCAGAGGAAAGTCACAAAAAAAGAAAAGCCCACAAACAACTGAGTGCAACAGAAGGAAAACTATAAAACTATGACAAGAGCAAATAAATAAATTTAAAAAATCAAATCATGGTGTCAGCAGAATATGTCTGGAAATACAAGCATAGAAGCTTTTCCAGCTTGCTGCATCCTTCTCTACACTTTGCAAATTTACAACATTGATAAATGGGAAAGAGCCCTACAGAAGGCTTGAATATGTACCTCCAGCTGAAAGCTCAGAGTTAAACCTGCTTCACTGAAAAACAGTTAAAGAAATAGGTCCTCTACAAGTGGAACAAGGGGTACTAATGGGCAACTTAATCAAAAAAGCTGAAGGTGTGAGGCACTCCCGTGGATTCAGCTCAGAGCTAGAAAATTTCAGGCCAGAAATAAGGAGAACATAGTTAATAATGAATGTAATTAACCACTGGAAACAGCCCCTCAGAGGACGTTGTGGTTTCTCTGTCACTGGCAAATTTAAATCAAGACTGGATAATGATTTTGTAAATGATGTGCTGTAATTCAAAATGGAATTACTTGAGGGAAGTCCTGCAGCCTGTGTCACACAAAAACATGTCTGTACAGTCCCGATGGGCCCTTTAATGATCGGTGGGACCTGGACATGGAGCTGGGGTAACATATCACGTCTTTCTGTCTGTCCCAGCGCTACACCTTGTGGCTTTATTCAGCAGAGTCACTTCTTCCCTAGGCTCTTGGCAAAGAGAAGAACTTTTGTGCTAAAAATTGTTTGACCAACTGCATAATTTCTTTATATTTATTCACATTTGCGGCTTCTGTGAGACCACCATATTTATTACAAAGGAAAAGAGTTAGACGTCTAACAATAGAGATTCTCTGAATAACACTGCGTAACTGAGATTAATTTTATATCTGATTTTATTCCCTGTGTATGACAAGAAGAAATCAAATACTGTTGTGTCAGTCATCCTGTCATATCTGTAAGATGATGAGAACAATGTCCTTTCTTAGAAATGTTGAGGGAATAATAGAAAATAGGAAGGGACCTCTACAAGTCATGTGGCCATTCCCTTTAAGCCCTCATCCTTTAATGCCTGAGCAGACCCTGGCAGGGGGAAGGATGCCATTTAGCACCTATGTCTCTGTCATCAAACTGGAAGTAAAATGCACATGGTGCCAATGGGGCCATAGAGGAGGTGATGGCCGCTGCTCAGCCAGTTATGCTTTGGGTGCTTTCTGTGTACAAGACGAGCAGCCACAAGAGCGGTCTTCAGTAAATCTAGCTCCATTAGTCCCAGGGAGTCCTTTTGGCCGATAGAGAAATGCTGCAAGAAAAGCTTGGCTACACTCACTTCTCTGCAGCCAATTGCAAAGGAAAAATTATGGCCAGAAACTTTCACTTGAGAAATGAGGCGTTGTTCCTTACAACTGAAGGGGTCTCATTTGGTGAAGTCCCAATCCCCCAGGAATCCCTGCTGATCAGCTCTTATAATTACATTTTGCAGGTTAAAAGATTAACCTGGAATCTATTGTCTTTAAACAAAAAAACTTATGCTGAAAATAACAGGTATGGAGAGGAGAAAACACAAATAAAACCTCTTGCCTATGGAGTATGGCAAATCCATACCCCATCATCTGTTTTGTGGATATACACTTAAAGTTTCTTTTGGTTTCCTGCTTCTCCTCTTGCTCTACACCAGGAGACAGAAGGCAACATCGAAACTTTGCAATAACTGTTCCAGTAAAGTGATAATGGCCGTGATAGAGGACATATATCTCTGTCCCTGTACAGAGGTTTCTTCAAGTAAGACCCTTATAAATCAATCATGACTGAGACCAGATCAGGGGTCACAATTTCCAGAAACACAGTTTAGATTGATTTTATTTTTTTTTTTAGCATGCGGGGAAAAAAAAAAAAAAGCCCTTAAAAAAGAAAAAGCATCTTATATTCACCTTGGACTCCTGTGTACACTTGGAAAATTCTCCAGCTACCGCAAATCTGCTTCAGTGCTTTGCCCAGATGGCTCCAGCCTGAGCAGCTTGGCTCGAGGTCTTTAAGAAGAAGAAATGAAGAAGAATGGCTAGAATTTCATGTGCTGAAATGGTGCCATGGTGCAGAAAAGAAGGCAAAATTCATGGGCAAGAAAGTAGAATGAGAAGCCAAATAGCAGCAAGTGCAATGCTGGAGCTATGGGTCTAGGAACAGGAACACCCAGATCCTTCCTCCTTCAGCACTTCTGAATTGTATCCAGTAATAATTTAATGTGAAAAGTGTAAGCAAAGGAAGGCTAGGAACAGGAACGCCATTTAAGAGTCAGCATCCTGCTCTATCTACACAGCCAGCAATCACAGAAGGCCTTCCACTCAAGTTCATCCAAAGCTCAGTGACTGTCTCCTGAGTGTGGGGAAGGGAATGAAAAACTGACTTCTCATGGCTTACAAGGACATTTTATCATATCTCTCCTTTCTTTGGTGAGATCTTTAACCATTAAGTTCCTTCATGTAGGATGGCAAGGACACCAGCCTCTTTGTTTTCTGGTGAATGAATTTATGAGCCTGAGCTTTACCTCTGTCATATTGGCAGAGGTCCTATTTGCTGGTTCCAGGGACTTATGATTTTATTATTATTATTATTATTATTATTATTATTATTATTATTTTTTTTTTTTTTTTTTTTTTTTTTGTGGAGTGGGGGAAAACGGGCTAAAGGTGTGGGAAGAAAAGCTTAAGGTAACGTTTTGAATAACCAGCCTCCCATAAACTTTCTCATATGGAAGCTTTGGGGCTCAAAAATGTATAAATGACCTGGGCAAAGAGGAATCCATTAGTACAACATGAGACCTCTGCAGTAGAAAGCACCCAATGTTTCTGAGGTACTCTGTACACCTACCAGAAGCAGTTCCAGTGCTGACCCACATCTGGAGTGGTTGACCTCAAGTGTATTGAGGTTCCCATTCTGGTTCATTTCCTATTCTACATACCTAAGTACAGGTTTAATATACTAACAGATACACTAATCCACGCTTCCATTACATTTTCCCTTTGCCTGCAGATGGCTCTTGCTAGCAATTCTCTTGCTTTACGTTACTCTTCTAAACTTATTTGTGAGATATCTAGGCCATTGACAATACCAATCAATAAATAGGCCCAAACACTGCTTGTTTGGAGATAAGTGTTTGCCTACAACTCTCTTTTCCATTTCACCCATCCATTTTCTCCAATTAGCTTGACTTTCTGTACCAGAATGCAACTCTAAATGGATTGCTTGTCATCTTTTTAATGGAATCCCTGTAGGCCATCAGTTTTAGTGCACTGGGATTGCACCAGATGTGGATATGATTTGTATTGAATCTGAATTCTACACAAACGGTGTGATGAAATCAGTTCACCAAAATAGATTTTAATTCAATTTACAGATGAAATTAGCCTCATCCAGATTGTTGAATTCTCCATCCTGCCATGACCTTTTTGGACAAGTTGGAAGAAGGATGGGAAAAAGGAAAGGTCAACATCATTTGAAAAGACCTTACAAAATACAGAGGGCCTGGCAGAATTTTCAACCTTTGCTATATATTTTTATTCTTCTTTTGGGGTTAGTTTTATACTTGGAACATTTTATTGCAGGAGGTAATTTGTATTTAGGGGCAAAAATGAATGCCAGATTATGTTCAGAGAATTTCATGCATTTAGTACTTGGTATATGTAACCATGCAAAGGATAGTTGAAAAGGAGAAAATGGCTATTGCAATTGGAAACCAAGCCATGTGGGATCTGCCTCTGTATGGGGCTGCTACACTAGAGGCAGTTGAGCACCACAGCCAGTCCTTGTAGACATCCAAACCACAAGAGCGTACTGGTCTTCATATATCAGTTAGCTGGTGAAAACAGAAATTGTCAAAAGATTTCAGCATAGAGTTAGTTCCCAAGCAGACTAGTTGGAATGTTTGAATCCAGGACTCTGCAGACTCCAGAGAACATTTAGAAGCTGAAACTAGAAAACCAGCAAAGCAGGCTATCTCATTGCAGTGCATTTTCCTCACCTGGGGATATTTTTGAAAATCATGTATATTTTATACATACAATAAATTATCTCTGTGACTAAAAAGTTAAATAATGACAAGACATTACCAATACAGGTGGAGAGGCAAAAATAATCAGTTTTATTTTCTATCTCCATGATTGTCAGAGTCTGGTTTTGGAAGGGAAATGAATCCCTGCACATGTCTCCAATGAATGAGTGGAAAGGTCAACAAGAAAGGTAAAAACAGTTTGATAAGTAGACATTGAAGGACATGCAGTGTTTCAGTGAGAGATGATGATAGTGGTCACAAGCAATGAATCATTTCCAACCAGAACCATGAAAAAGAAAATATAACAGATACCAGATTAGAGGGAAAAATCGAGGCTCTTAAATCCACTCAAGACATAAAAATTCCTGATTTGTGACATAAAAATACTCTGAGCACAGAACAGCATCTCATAGTCTTGGATAAGGTACAAAATAATAATAAAGCAAGGCTTTACCCTAAATTGTTCATAACACCAGAGCAGCTGGTATCTACTTTTGTAAATCCCTCTTGATTTTAAGTCTCACAGGTCCTTTCCTCCCCACAAACTAACCACATTTGTGATAGAAAGTACCCCTCTGCTTTTGCCTTTTTGCTTCTACATCTTAGGGAATGTATCTCAAGGGTTTTTAGCATGTTAAGAGTCAGAACAGCTCCTCTAGCAAAATACATGTGTGTCTTTGTTTCCCAAACAACATCTGAGAAAGATAAGATATCATGATGATTGTAGGTTATGTATTTAGGGATTAGCTGCTGAGTGTGGAATCCTCAATTCTCTCCCTATTATCCTACTGTAAGATAAGGCCCAGATTTTGCACCTCTGCTAATTTCTTTTCACTTACCATACCCATGCAGGTAGAGATAACCTTTATTCTGTTATCAGGTATCAGCTGCTATATCACAAAATTGCAATTTTCTCAATTAACATGTACCACAGTAAAAAGAAACAGGGATCATAGATCCATCTAGAAAATTAAAGAGAATATTTCTGAGTGCATGCAGCAAGGAGAAGAAGGATTTAAATGGCAGGAATGCAATCCTCGTGTTAAGGAATAGCCAACCTGACTATGATCCTTCTACTGATCTATGGTTTGCAACTAATTTGTTTTACAGTAGAAAGCAAATAAATCCAGAAAACATTATTTTGATCCTCGCTTAGCTAACTCTGCATGTAGCTGAAAGGAGGGAACAGGGAAGGGCCAATAGAAGCATCCAAAGTTGAATGTGGACATCATCTAAAGGAAAGCTGTGGGGCTTTGCAGAGGCAAAGAGGAGACAGTAATCACGTAATCATCCCTGCAAAGAGAACCTCTCATCAGCACTTCTTCAGCACAACAGTTTATTGGGCCTCGTCCTGTGAGCAGGTGGAGTGAACCAAGGGTGCTGGGATGGGACAGCAAGATGTCTCATTTAAAGGGATTTAAACCATGTGCTGGCCACAGCACGGGTGAGTTGATTCCTCAGCAGAAGCCCTGTCAACAGGGGGAAGGGGAAAGCTGTCACCAGAAGGAAGTTGTCACCTGAGAAGGAGGCATTATTGCAGTTGTAATGCTAAACCAGGAGGCTGTAGCACGTGCTTGTAGAGATGAACCTGGTAGGCAGAATGGGATTACTACTAAGTACTCGATTAGTACTAAGAACTCAATGATCCTTGTGGGTTTCTTCCAACTCAGGATATTCTATGAATAATTCCAGCAGAGCTGGGGATTTTTATCATGAGGGTGATGTACTTTGTGCATTGTATGTGTGTACTTTGATGTTCTGTTCCTAGGGACCGAAGGAAGCCTGAGATGAAGCATGGAGCTTACCTACAAAATGAATACCCACATGTATGTGGATGAGAGCAAGACAGGAGTATAAAGAACAAGCACTAAAGGAGACACTTGGCTTTTTAACAGCCCACTCAGCACTGTGATCTGTCCATTTCTAATGGCTGGCACAACCCTGCCGTGGTAACCCAACAGTCCATTTTCTTGGCAAGATCCATGAGCCAGAAACTGAAGGTACATTCTTGACATTACATTTAGGCAATGAGTAACATTGGGTTGCCAGATTTTAAGTGCTGAAATTGATTATAATCCCAGAAAGACAAATTGATATGTGTATTGAATAAGATGTAGGAGACGTGCTGTCCAAGTGATTTTGTGGCTCCATGTATATTTAACAGGCAAATGAATTTAGGTTTGGGCATACAGCAAGTACATGAAATATTACTATGTGCACACCAGTCATTTTTTCCAGACATCTAGCAGTGGAGGCTTGCAGGGCAACTGGAAAAACATCTAGGTGGTATGATCCAGGAAAAGTCGTGTTACCTGTACTTTTCTGTAACAAGGATTTTGATCAAATATTCCATAATGTCTCATGTTATACATGATAAATGGCGACCCTGGGGATACTTGTGCCAAAACATCTCTTCTACCTTGAATTAGAAGTTAAAGAGAGCACAAAAGAGAAAATGCTTCCTTTGCAGTCACAGGATGGCAGCTGGGTCCCCTGTGGGCTATGTAAAAACTTGGGAGCTGTCATGATCTGAGCACTGGTGAGGTTATTGACTCAAAATAGCACATCCATGTCCACTGCAGAGACACCTCTGACTGCAATGAAAACCTGCACTGGGAGCCTTCAGTGGGGTGAAGACTTGGAAGAGTCTTTTTTCCCCAGCATCAAGTTTCCTACCTTGTCAAATGGCCTACAAGCTACTAGTGGGGGTGTAGGTCCTTTTAAAAACTGCTCTTGCACAGATTGTGTGGAAACGTGTTCACACATTGCCTTCCTGTAACTGCTCTTCCCAAAGCACTCCGGAGCAGGTATTCCTGGAGAAAAGGTTGAAAACCACTGCTTGAGGTTCAGCAATTTATTACCAACCCCTGCCCCAACAAGGTAACGAAAGCTGGCACAAAAGAGACAACAACAGTTGCTAAATGACAAGATGGAGCAGCCCACACAGAGCATGGAGGGAGAAGCACAGATGGCAGAGGAAGGGCTTGCAGGAGGCTGTGGTTACGCGGGCAGAATGTAAATCTCATTGAAGCATCTTGGTAAATAATTTGGTTAATAAAAAAGCAGTTTCGTTTTAGAATCCTGGAAGTCTTTTCATGTTACTACCCTGCACACTGAACATGAAAATGGGAGAGATTGTGGCTGTGTCCTGTAGGGGAAGAATAAACAAAGGATTTAAAAATAAATCCTTATTATAATCTGAGAGATAGCGCCAACTCTTCTGGAGGAAGAGCCAGGTGGAATAAATAGTTTCATCATAATTCACTGAGAATTGGGGTCATTTGCTACTTTGTGAATGAAACAAACACTGCTTTGTTTCTGCCACAGGTTTTACTGCTTGAAAGCAAGAGAGAAAGAAAGAAAAAGAGAGAAAGAGAGATGGAAGGAAGGAAGGAAGGAAGGAAGGAAGGAAGGAAGGAAGGAAGGAAGGAAGGAAGGAAGGAAGGAAGGAAGGAAGGAAGGAAGGAAGGAAGGAAGGAAGGAAGGAAGCTGCGTTCCCTGTGCTCTGCCTGCTGAGGTTGTTCAGCTTTTTGGTACTCTGATTCAGTCCACGGTGTATTAAAAATGGAAAGGAGATGAAGAACAAACTCAAGAAAAAATGATTGGGGTGATGAACTTCTCAGAAAGTTCACAAATAGGCTAATGCAAGGCCTAATTCAGGCATGTCTGCTCACTGGAAGAGGGGCCATTGTCTGTGCAAACCTGCCAGCCACAGAAGCTGGAGCTGCTTGGAAAATTTCCAGTGAAATGTCTGGGAGTCAGAAAGGCTGTGTTTCAT